>NW_027211884.1:4918420-7377630 GCF_036971445.1 Narcine bancroftii
ACAATTTGAAGAGTTGGGAAACAGTGGGGAATATTTGGGATAATGGGCAACAGTGCGGATCAGATGCGGAACAGTGGGGAACACGGAAGAACAGGAGTGAACCGTAGGAAAAAGGTAGAGCAGATGGGTTAAAGTGGGGAACAGTTTGGGAACAGCTGGAGAACAGCGGGGAACAGATCGGCAACTGCTGGAGAGCAGTTGGGAACATATGGAAAACTGAGGGAGAACATTGGTGTACCATTGGGAACAGACGGTAACAGTTTTGAGACAGTGGAAAAGAGTGGGAAAAATGGGGAACAAATGGAGAACAATTGGGATTGTTTAGAACAGTGTGGAAAATTTGTGGAACAGTTGAAGATCAGTGGGGAACAGAGGGTGTAACAGTGGGTAAATTTGGAGAACAGGTGGGGAACAGTGAGGAAGAATTGGGAAGATTTGGGGAACAGAGGGGAACATTTGGGAAAATGGGCAACAGTGTGGAACAGATGTGGAAAAGTGGGGATCAGTGAGGAACAGTAGGGAACAGGAGGGAAAATGTGGAACAAATGGGTAACTCTGGGAAACAGTTCGGAAACAGCTGGAGAACAGTGGGGAACAGATCGGCAACTGCTGGAGAACAAATGGGAAAATGATGGAGAACAGTGGGGAACCATGGGGAACAGTGCGTAACAGGTAGGAGACAGTGGAGAACAGTGGGAACAATGGGGAACAGATGGGGAACATTGTGGATACGTGGGGTGCACTGCAGAACAGTGGGAAACCAAAGGGAGCCGGGTGCACGGGCTGGAAAAAGTGGGGAAGCGTGGGGAACACTGCAGGACAGAGGAGAACCAAAAGAAGCAGGTGGAACAGATAGGAAAAAAATGTGGAGAACTGTGGGGAAAAGTGCAGAACAGAGTGGAGCCTAAGGAGCAGGGGGAACAGATTGGAAAAAGTGGGGAACCGTGGGGAACACAGCAGAACAGAGGGGAACCACACGGATCAGGGGGAACGGATTGTAAAAAGTTGGGAAACATGGAGAACATTGCAAGACATAGGGGAACCAAAGGGAACAGGGGTAATGGATTGGAAAAAGTGGGGATCCATGGGGAACACTGTAGGGCAGAGGGGAACCAAAGAGAGCAGGGGGAACGGATTGGAAAAAGTGGGGAAGCGTGTGGAAAAATGAAGAAGAGTGGGGAACGAAAGGGAGCAGGGGGAACGGATTGGAAAAGGTGGAGAACTGTGGGGAAAACTGTAGAACAGAGGGGAACCAAAGGGAGCAGGGGCAATGGATTGGAAAAGTTGGGAACCGTGGGAAACACTGCAGGACAGAGGGAAACCAAAGGGAGAAGGGCGAACAGATTGGAAAAAAGTGGAGAATTGGGGAATACTGCAGAACAGTGGGGAATCAAAGGGAGCAGGGGAAACAGATTCGAAAAAGTGGGGAAGAGTGTGGAAAAATACAGAAGAGTGGGGAAACAAAGGGAGCAGGGGGAATAGATTGGCAAAAGTGAAGAACTGTGGGGAACACTGCAGAACAGAGGGGAACCAAAGGGAGCAGTGGGAACGGATTGGAAAATGTGGGGAACCGTGGGGAAAACTGCATGACTGAGGGGAACCAAAGGGAGCAGGTGGAACAGATTGGAAAAATAGGGGAACTGTGAAAACACTGCAGGACAGAGGCTGAACCAAAGGGAGCAGGAGGTACAGGTTGGAAAAAGTGGGGAACCGTGGAGAACACTGCAGAACAGAGGGGAACCAAAGGGAACAGGGGGAACGGATTGGAAAAAGTGGGCAACTATGGGGAACACTTCAGGGCAGAGGGGAACCAAAGGGAGTATGGGGAACGGATTGTAAAAAGTAGGGAAGCGCGTGGAAAAATGAAGAAGAGTGGGGAACCAAAGGGAGCAGGGTGAACGGATTGGAAAAGGTGGAGAACTGTGGGGAATACTGCAGAACAGAGCGGATCCAAAGGGAGCAGGGAGAACAGCTCGGAAAAGTAGGGAACCATGGGGAACAATGAAGAACAGAGGGGAACCACGGAGCAGGGGGAACCGATTGGAAAAAGTGGAAAAGCGTGTGGAACACTGCACAATAGAGGCTAACCAAAGGGAGAAGGGGAAATGGATTGGAAAAAGTGGGGAAGCTTGGGGAACACTGCAGAACAGAGGAGAAATAAAGGGAGCAGGTAGAACAGATTGTAAAAAATGTGGAGAACCGTGGGGAACACTGCAGAACAGAGGGGAGCAAAACGGAGCAGGGGGAACGGATTGTAAAAAGCAGGGAACCGTGGAGAACACTGCAGGACAGAGGGGAATGAAAGGGAACAGGGGGAACGGATTGGAAAAAGTAGGGAGCCATGGGGAACATTGCAGTGCAGAGGGGAACCAAAGGGAGCAGGGGGAATGGATTGGAAAAAGTGGGGAAGCATGTGGAAAAATGAAGAAGAGTGGGGAACCAAAGGGAGGAGGGGGGACAGGTTTGAAAAAGTGGGGTATCGTGGGAAACACTGCACAATAGAGGGGAACCAAAGGGAGAAGGGGAAATGGATTGGAAAAAATGTGGAGAACCGTCGGGAAATCTGCAGAACAGAGTGGAGCCAAAGGAGCAGGCGGAACAGATTGGATAAAAGTGGGGAATCGTGGGGAACATTGTAGAACAGAGTGGAACCAAAGGGAGCACAAGGAACGGATTGCAGAGAAGTGGGGAACCGTGGAGAACATTGCAGAACAGTGAGGAACGAAAGGGAGCAGGTGGAACAGATTGGAAAAAGTGGGGAACCTTGTGGAAAAATGCAGAACAGTGGGGAAACAAAGGGAGCAGGAGGAACAGATTGGAAAAAGTCGGGAACAGTGGGGAACACTGCAGAACAGAGGGGAATCAAAGGGTGCAGGGGGAGCAGATTGGAAAAAGTGGGGAACCATGAGGAACACAGCAGAACAGGGCAAAACCAAAGGGAGCAGGGGGTACAGGTTGGAAAAACTGGGGAATCGTGGGGAACACTGCAGAATGGAGGAGAACCAAAGGGAGCAGTTGAAATGGATTGGAAAAAGTGGGGAAGCGAGGGGAGCACTGAAGAACAGAGGAGAACCAAAGGGAGCAGGGGGAACAGGTTGGAAAAGGTGGAGAACTGTGGGGAACACTGCAGAACAGGGGGGAACGAAAAAGAGCAGGGGCAACGGATTGGAAAAAGTGGGGAAACATGGGGAACACTGCAGGACAGAGGGGAACCAAAGGGAGCAGGGGAAAGAGATTGGAAAAAGTGGGGACAGTGTGGAAAAATGCAGAAGAGTGGGGAAACAAAGGGAGCAGGGAGAATAGATTGGAAAAAGTGGGGAACCTTGTGGAAAAATGAAGAAGAATGGGGAACCAAAGGGAGCAGGGTGAACGGATTGGAAAAGGTGGAGAACTGTGGGGAATACTGCAGAACAGAGGGGAACTAAAGGGAGCAGTGGGAACGGATTGGAAAAAGTGGGGAAACATGGGGAACACTGCAGAACAGAGGGGAACCAAAGGGAGCAGGGCGAACAGATAGGAAAAATGTGGAGAATTTGGAAACACTGAGGAACAGTGGGGAACCAAAGGGAGCAGGGGAAACAGATTGGAAAAAGTGGGGAACCGTGGGGAACACTGCATAACAGTGAGGAACCAAAGGGAGCAGGGGGAAAGGATTCGAAAAAGTGGGGAACCGTGGGTAACTCTGCAGAACAGAGGTGAACCAAAGGAATCAGGGGGAACGGATTGGAAATTGGGGAAACATGTGGAAAAATGCAGAACAGAGGGGAACCAGAGGGAGCAGGGGGAACAGATTGGAAAAAGTGGGGAAACATGGGGATCACTGCAGAACAAAGGGGAAACAAACAGAGAAGTGGGAATGGATAGCAAAAAGTTGGGAACCGTGGAGGATACTGCAGGACAGAAGGGAACCAAAGGGAGCTGTGGCAATTGATTGGAAAAAGTGGGAAAGCGTGTGGAAAAATGAAGAGTGCGGAACCAAAGGGAGGAGGGGGTACAGGTTTGAAAAAGTGGGGAATCATGGGAAACACTGCACAATAGAGGGGAACCAAAGGGAGAAGGGGAAATGGATTGGAAAAAATGTGGAGAACCTTTGGGAAATCTGCAGAACAGTGTGGAGCCAAAGGAGCAGGCGGAACAGATTAGAAAAAGTGGGGAATCGTGGGGAACACTGCAGAACAGAGTGGAGCCAAAGGGAGCAGGGAGAACGGATTGGAAAAAGTGTGGAACTGTGGGGAACATTGTAGAACAGAGTGGAACCAAAGGGAGCACAAGGAACGGATTGGACAAGGTGGGGAACCGTGGGGAACACTGTAGAACAGTGAGGAACGAAAGGGAGCAGGTGGAACAGATTGGAAAAAGTGGGGAACCTTGTGGAAAAATGCAGAACAGTGGGGAAACAAAGGGTGCAGGAGGAACAGATTGGAAAAAGTCAGGAACAGTGGGGAACACTGCAGAACAGAAGGGAATCAAAGGGTGCAGGGGGAACAGATTGGAAAAAGTGGGGAACCATGAGGAACACTGCAGAACAGGGCGAAACCAAAGGGATCAGGGGGTACAGGTTGGAAAAACTGGGGAATCGTGGGGAACACTGCAGAATGGAGGAGAACCAAAGGGAGCAGGAGAAATGGATTGGAAAAAGTGGGGAAGCGTGGGGAGGACTGAAGAACAGAGGAGAACCAAAGGGAGCAGGGGGAACAGGTTGGAAAAAGTGGGGAATCGTGGGGAAAACTGCAGAACAGAGGGGAATGAAAGGGAGCAGGGGGAACCGATTGGAAAAAGTGGGGAACTGTGGGGAACATTGTAGAACAGAGTGGAACCAAAGGGAGCACAAAGAACGGATTGGACAGAAGTGGGGAACCATGGGGAACACTGCAGAACAGAGGGGAATCAAAGGGTGCAGGGGGAACAGATTGGAAAAAGTGGGGAACCATGGGGAACACTGCACAATAGAGGGGAACAAAAGGGAGCAGGGTGAACGGATTGGAAAAGGTGGAGAACTGTGGGGAACACTGCAGAACAAGGGGGAACTAAAGGGAGAAGGGGGAACGGATTGGAAAAAGTGGGGAAACATGGGGAACACTGCAGGACAGAGGGGAACCAAAGGGAGCAGGGTGAACAGATAGGAAAAAAGTGGAGAATTGGGAAACACTGAGGAACAGTGGGGAAACAAAGGGAGCAGGGGAAACAGATTGGAAAAAGTGGGGAACAGT
This sequence comes from Narcine bancroftii, assembly GCF_036971445.1. Taxonomy (NCBI): domain Eukaryota; kingdom Metazoa; phylum Chordata; class Chondrichthyes; order Torpediniformes; family Narcinidae; genus Narcine; species Narcine bancroftii. Next base: position 4,923,631 of record NW_027211884.1, read on the forward strand.
GTGGAAAAATGCAGAAGAGTGGGGAACCAAAGGGAGCTGGGGCAATGGATTGGAAAGGGTGGAGAACTGTGGGGAACACTGCAGAACAGAGGGGAACCAAAGGGAGCAGGGGAATGGATTTGAAAAAGTGGGGAACCGTGGGGAACACTGCAATACAGAGGGGAACCAAAGGGAGCAGGGGGAACAGATTGGAAAAAATGTAGAGAACCGTGGGGAAACTGCAGAACAGAGGGGAACCAAAGGGAGCATGGGAACAGATTAGAAAAAAATGTGGAAAACCGTGGGGAACAATGCAGAACAGTGGGGAAACAAAGGGAGCAGGGGAAACAGATTGGAAAAAGTGGGGCTCGTGGGGTGTTCTGCAGAACAGTGAGGAACCAAAGGGAGCAGGGGGAAAGGATTCGAAAAAGTGGGGAACCGTGGAGGATACTGCAGGACAGAAGCGAAACAAATAGAGCAGGGGGAATGGATTGCAAAAAGTTGGGAACCGTGGAGGACACTGCAGGACAGAGTGGAAACAAACAGAGCAGGGGGAATGGATTGCAAAAAGTTGGGAACCGTGGAGGACACTGCAGGACAGAGGGGAAACAAATAGAGCATGGGAATGGATTGCAAAAAGTTGGGAACAGTGGAGGACACTGCAGGACAGAGGGGAACCAAAGGGAGCAGGACGAACAGATTGGAAAACAGTGGGGAAACATGGGGAACACTGCAGAACAGTGGGAAAGCAAAGCGAGCTGGGGGAACGGGTTGGAAAAAGTGGGGAAACGTGGGGATCAATGCAGAACAGAGGGGAACCAAAGGGAGCAGGGGGAACGGATTGGAAAAGGTGGAGAACTGTTGGGAATACTGCAGAACAGAGGGGACCCAAAGGCAGCAGGGCGAACAGATAGGAAAAAAGTCTAGAATTGGGAAACACTGAGGAACAGTGGGGGACCAAAGGGAGCAGGGGAAACAGATTGGAAAAAGTGGGGAACCTTGTGGAATAATGAAGAAGAGTGGGGAACCAAAGGGAGCTGGGGGAATAGATTGGAAAAAGTGGGTAACCTTGTGGAATAATGAAGAAGAGTGGGGAACGAAAGGGAGCTGGGGGAACGGATTGGAAAAGGTGGAGAACTGTGGGGAACACTGCAGAACAGAGGGGAACCAAAGGGAGCAGGGGGAACAGATTGGAAAAAATGTAGAGAACCGTGGGGAAACTGCAGAACAGAGGGGAACAAAAGGGAGCATGGGAACAGATTACAAAAAAATGTGGAAAACCGTGGGGAACAATGCAGAACAATGGGGAACCAAAGGGAGCAGGGGGAACAGATTGGAAAAAGTGGGGAATCGTGGGGTGTTCTGCAGAACAGTGAGGAACCAAAGGGAGCAGGGGGAAAGGATTCGAAAAAGTGGGGAACCGTGGGTAACACTGCAGAACAGATGTGAACCAAAGGAGGCAGGGGGAACGGATTGGAAATTGGGGAACCATATGGAAAAATGCAGAACAGAGGGGAATCAGAGGGAGCAGGGGGAACAGATTGGAAAAAGTGGGGAAACGTGGGGATCACTGCAGAACAGAGGGTAAACAAACAGAGAAGTGGCAATGGATTGCAAAAAGTTGGGAACCGTGGAGGACACTGCAGGACAGAAGGGAACCAAAAGGAGCTGTGGGAACGGATTGGAAAAAGTGGGAAAGCGTGTGGAAAAATGAAGAAGAGTGGGGAACCAAAGGGAGCTGGGGGAACGGATTGGAAAAGGTGGAGAACTGTGGGGAACACTGCAGAACAGAGGGGAACCAAAGGGAGCAGGGGGAACAGATTGGAAAAAATGTAGAGAACCGTGGGGAAACTGCAGAACAGAGGGGAACAAAAGGGAGCATGGGAACAGATTACAAAAAAATGTGGAAAACCGTGGGGAACAATGCAGAACAATGGGGAACCAAAGGGAGCAGGGGGAACAGATTGGAAAAAGTGGGGAATCGTGGGGTGTTCTGCAGAACAGTGAGGAACCAAAGGGAGCAGGGGGAAAGGATTCGAAAAAGTGGGGAACCGTGGGTAACACTGCAGAACAGATGTGAACCAAAGGAGGCAGGGGGAACGGATTGGAAATTGGGGAACCATATGGAAAAATGCAGAACAGAGGGGAATCAGAGGGAGCAGGGGGAACAGATTGGAAAAAGTGGGGAAACGTGGGGATCACTGCAGAACAGAGGGTAAACAAACAGAGAAGTGGCAATGGATTGCAAAAAGTTGGGAACCGTGGAGGACACTGCAGGACAGAAGGGAACCAAAAGGAGCTGTGGGAACGGATTGGAAAAAGTGGGAAAGCGTGTGGAAAAATGAAGAAGAGTGGGGAACCAAAGGGAGCAGGGGGAACAGGTTGGGAAAAGTGGGGAATCGTGGGGAACACTGCACAGTAGAGGCGAACCAAAGGGAGAAGGGGAAATGGATTGGAAAAGTGGGAAAGCTTGGGGAACACTGCAGAACAGAGGAGAAATAAAGGGAGCAGCTAGAACAGATTGTAAAAAATGTGGAGAACCGTGGGGAAAACTGCAGAACAGAGTGGTGCCAAAGGAGCAGGGGGAACAGATTGGAAAAAGTGGGGAACCGTGGGGAACACTGCAGGACAGAGGGGAAAGAAAGGGAACAGGGGGAACGGATTGGAAAAAGTAGGAAGCCATGGGGAACATTGCAGTGCAGAGGGGAACCAAAGGGAGCAGGGGGAACGGATTCGAAAAAGTGGGGAAGCATGTGGAAAAATGAAGAAGAGTGGGGAACCAAAGGGAGGAGGGGGTACAGGTTTGGAAAAAGTGGGGAATCGTGGGAAACACTGCACAATAGAGGGGAAGCAAAGGGAGAAGGGGAAATGGATTGGAAAAAATGTGGAGAACCGTTGGGATATCTGCAGAACAGAGTGGAGCCAAAGGAGCAGGCGGAACAGATTGGATAAAAGTGGGGAATCGTGGGGAAAACTGCAGAACAGAGTGGAGCCAAAGGAGCAGGCGGAACAGATTGGAAAAAGTGGGGAATCGTGGGGAAAACTGCAGAATAGAGGGGAATGAAAGGGAGAAGGGGGAACCGATTGGAAAAAGTGGGGAACTGTGGGGAACATTGTAGAACAGAGTGGAACCAAGGAGCACAAGGAACGGATTGTTGAGAAGTGGGGAACCGTGGGGAACACTGTAGAACAGTGAGGAACGAAAGGGAACAGGTGGAACAGATTGGAAAAAGTGGGGAACCTTGTGGAAAAATGCAGAACAGTGGGGAAACATAGGGAGCAGGAGGAACAGATTAGAAAAAGTCGGGAACAGTGGGTAACACTGCAGAACAGAGGGGAATCAAAGGGTGCAGGGGGAACAGATTGGAAAAAGTGGGGAACCATGAGGAACACTGCAGAACAGGGCGAAACCAAAGGGAGCAGGGGGTACAGGTTGGAAAAACTGGGGAATCGTGGGGAACACTGCAGAATGGAGGAGAACCAAAGGGAGCAGGAGAAATGGATTGGAAAAAGTGGGGAAGCATGGGGAGCACTGAAGAACAGAGGAGAACCAAAGGGAGCAGAGGGAACAGGTTGGAAAAAGTGGGGAATCATGGGGAACACTGCACAATAGAGGGGAACAAAAGGGAGCAGGGTGAACGGATTGGAAAAGGTGGAGAACTGTGGCGAACACTGCAGAACAGGGGCGAACTAAAGGGAGCAGGGGGAACGGATTGGAAAAAGTGGGGTAACATGGGGAACACTGTAGAACAGAGAGGAAACAGAGGGAGCAGGGGGAACAGATTGGAAAAAGTGGGGAAACGTGGGAATCACTGCAGAACAGAGGGGAAACAAACGGAGAAGTGGGAATGGATTGCAAAAAGTTGGGCACCGTGGAGGACACTGCAGGACAGAAGGGAACCAAAGGGAGCTGTGGGAACGGATTGGAAAAAGTGGGAAAGCGTGTGGAAAAATGAAGAAGAGTGGGGAACAAAAGGGAGCAGGGGGAACAGGTTGGAAAAAGTGGGGAATCGTGGGGAACACTGCACAATAGAGGCGAACTAAAGGGAGAAGGGGAAATGGATTGGAAAAAGAGGGGAAGCGTGGGAAACACTGCAGAACAGAGGAGAAATAAAGGGAGCAGGTAGAACAGATTGTAAAAAATGTGGAGAACCATGGGGAAAACTGCAGAACAGAGTGGAGCCAAAGGAGCAGGGGGAACAGATTGGAAAAAGTGGGGAACCGGGGGGAACACTGCAGAACAGAGGGGAACAAAAGGGAACAGGGGGAACGGATTGGAAAAAGTAGGGAGCCATGGGCAATATTGCAGTGCAGAGGGGAACCAAAGGGAGCAGGGGGTACGGATTGGAAAAAGTGGGGAAGCATGTGGAAAAATGAAGAAGAGTGCGGAACCAAAGGGAGGAGGGGGTACAGGTTTGAAAAAGTGGGGAATCGTGGGAAACACTGCACAATAGAGGGGAACCAAAGGGAGAAGGGGAAATGGATTGGAAAAAATGTGGAGAACCATTGGGAAATCTGCAGAACGGAGTGGAGATAAAGGAGCAGGCGGAACAGATTGGAAAAAGTGGGGAACTGTGGGGAACATTTAGAACAGAGTGGAACCAAAGGGAGCACAAGGAACGGATTGGAGAGAAGTGGGGAACCGTGGGGAACATTGCAGAACAGTGAGGAACGAAAGGGAGCAGGTGGAACAAATTGGAAAAGTGGGGAACCTTGTGGAAAAATGCAGAACAGTGGGGAAACAAAGAGAGCAGGAGGAACAGATTGGAAAAAGTCGGGAACAGTGGGGAACACTGCAGAACAGGACGAAACCAAAGGGAGCAGGGGGTACAGGTTGGAAAAACTGGGGAATCATGGGGAACACTGCAGAATGGAGTAGAACCAAAGGGAGCAGGAGAAATGGATTGGAAAAAGTGGGGAAGCGTGGGGAGCACTGAAGAACAGAGCAGAACCAAAGGGAGCAGGGGGAACTGGTTGGAAAAAGTGGGGAATCATGGGGAACACTGCACAATAGAGGGGAACAAAAGGGAGCAGGGTGAACGGATTGGAAAAGGTGGAGAACCGTGGGGAACACTGCACGACAGAGGGGAGCCAAAGGGATCAGGGGGAACAGATTGGAAAAAATTGGGGAACTTTGAAAACACTGCATGACAGAGGGGAACCAAAGGGAGCAGGAGGTACAGGTTGGAAAAAGTGGGGAACCGTGGAGGACACTGCAGGACAGAGGGGAACCAAAGGGAGCAGGGTGAACAGATTGTAAAAAAGTGGGGAACCGTGGGGAACACTGCAGAACAGTATGAAACCAAAGCAGGCAGGGGGAACAGTTTGGAAAATGTGGGGTACCGTGGGGATCACTGCAGAACAGAGGGGAACCAAAGGGAGCAGGGGAACGCATTGGAAAAAGTGGGGAACCGTGGGGAACACTGCAGAACAGTGAGGAACCAAAGGGAGCAGGGGGAACAGATTGGAAAAAGTGGGGTACCATGTGTAAAAATGCACAACAGTGGGGAAACAAAGGGTGCAGGAGGAACAGATTAGAAGAAGTGGGGTACCGTGTGCAAAAATGCACAACAGTGGGGAACCAAAGGGAGCAGGGGGAACAGATTGGAAAAAGTGGGGTACCATGTGTAAAAATGCACAACAGTGGGGAAACAAAGGGTGCAGGAGGAACAGATTAGAAGAAGTGGGGTACCGTGTGCAAAAATGCACAACAGTGGGGAACCAAAGGGAGCAGGGGGTACAGGTTGGAAAAATGTGGAGAACCGTGAGGAACGCTGCAGAACAGTGAGGAACCAAAGGGAGCAGGGCGAACAGATTGGAAAAAGTGGGGAACCATGGGGGACACTGCAGGGCAGACGGGAACCAAAGGGAGCATGGGAACAGATTAGAAAAAGTTTGGAGAACCGTGGGGAAAACTGCAGAACAGAGCAGAACCAAAGGGAGCAGGGGGTACAGTTCGGAAAAGTGGGTGACCGTGGGGAACAATGCAGAACAGAGGGGAACCAAAGGGAGCAGGGGAAACAGATGGAAAAAGTGGGGAATCGTGGGGAGTTCTGCAGAACAGAGGTGAACCAAAGGAAGCAGGGGGATTGGATTGGAAAAAGTGGGGAACAGTGTAGAAAAGTGCAGAACAGAGGGGAACCAGAGGTAGCAGGGGTAACAGATTGGAAAAAGTGGGGAACCGTGAGGAACACTGCAGAACGGAGGGGAACCAAAGGGAGCAGGGGGAACAGATTGGAAAAAGTGGGGATTCGTGGAGAGATCTGCAGAACAGAGGTGAACCAAAGGAAGCAGGGGGAACGGATTGGAAAAAGTGGGGCCCATGGAGAACACTGCAGGACAGAGGGGAATGAAAGGGAGCAGGAGGAACTAATTGGAAAATGTGGGGAACTGTGGGGAACACTGCACAACAGAGGGGAAACAAACGGAGCAGGGGGAATGGATTGCAAAATGTGGGGAACCATGGGGAAAACTGCAGAACAGAGTGGAGACAAAGGAGCAGGGGGAACGGATTGCAAAAAGTGTGGCCCATGCGGAACACTGGAGGACAGAGCGGAATCTAAGGGAACAGGGGGAACGGATTGGAAAAAGTGGGGAACCATGGGGAATACTGCAGGGCAGAGGGGAACCATAGGGAGCAGGGGGTACAGGTTGGAAAAATGTGGAGAACCGTGAGGAAAACTGCAGAAGAGTGAGGAACCAAAGGGAGCAGGGGGAACAGTTTTGAAAAAGTGGGGAACCGTGTGCAAAAATGCAGAACAGTGGGGAACCAAAGGGAGCAGGAGGAACAGATTGGAAGAAGTTGAGAACAGTGGGCAACACTGCAGAACAGAGGTGAATCAAAGGGTGCAGGGGGAACAGATTGGAAAAAGTGGGGAAACGTTTGGAACACTGCAGAACAGAGGTGAACCAAAGGGAGCAGGGGGTACAGTTCGGAAAAGTGGGTGACCGTGGGGAACAATGCAGAACAGAGGGGAACCAAAGGGAGCAGGGGAAACAGATGGAAAAAGTGGGGAATCGTGGGGAGTTCTGCAGAACAGAGGTGAACCAAAGGAAGCAGGGGGATTGGATTGGAAAAAGTGGGGAACAGTGTAGAAAAGTGCAGAACAGAGGGGAACCAGAGGTATCAGGGGTAACAGATTGGAAAAAGTGGGGAACCGTGGGGAACACTGCAGAACAGAGGGGCACCAAAGGGAGCAGGAGGTACAGGTTGGAAAAAGTGGGGAACCGTGGGGAACACTGCATGACAGAGGGGAACCAAAGGGAGCAGGAGGTACAGATTGGAAAAAGTGGGGATTCGTGGAGAGATCTGCAGAACAGAGGTGAACCAAAGGAAGCAGGGGGAACGGATTGGAAAAAGTGGGGCCCATGGGGAACACTGCAGGACAGAGGGGAATGAAAGGGAGCAGGGGGAACTGATTGGAAAAAGTGGGGAACTGTAGGGAACACTGCACAACAGAGGGGAACCATAGGGAGCAGGGGCTACAGGTTGGAAAAAATGTGGAGAACCGTGAGGAACGCTGGAGAACAGTGAGGAACCAAAGGGAGCAGGGCGAACAGATTGGAAAAAGTGGGGAACCATGGGGGACACTGCAGGGCAGACGGGAACCAAAGGGAGCATGGGAACAGATTAGAAAAAGTTTGGAGAACCGTGGGGAAAACTGCAGAACAGAGCAGAACCAAAGGGAGCAGGGGGAACAGCTCGGAAAAGTGCGGACCCGAGGGGAACAATGCAGAACAGAGAGGAACCAAAGGGAGAAGGGGGAACAGATTGGAAAAAGTGGGGAATCGTGGGGAGTTCTGCAGAACAGAGTTGAACCAAAGGAAGCAGGGGGATTGGATTGGAAAAAGTGGGGAACAGTGTAGAAAAATGCAGAACAGAGGGGAACCAGAGGTAGCAGGGGCAACAGATTGGAAAAAGTGGGGAACCGTGGGCAACACTGCAGAACAGAGGGGCACCAAAGGGAGCAGGAGGTACAGATTGGAAAAAGTGGGGAACCGTGGGCAACACTGCAGAACAGAGGGGCACCAAAGGGAGCAGGAGGTACAGGTTGGAAAAAGTGGGGAACCGTGAGGAACACTGCATGACAGAGGGGAACCAAAGGGAGCAGGAGGTACAGGTTGGAAAAAGTGGGGAACCTTGGAGAACACTGCAGCACAGATGGGTACAAAAGTGAGCAGGGGAAACGGATTGCAAAAAGTGGGGCCCATGGCGAACACTGCATGACAGAGGGCAATCAAAGGGAGCAGGGGGAACCGATTGGAAAAAGTTGGGAACTGTGGGGAACACTGCAGAACAGAGGGAAACCATAGGTAGCAGGGGGAAAGGATTGGAAAAAGTGGGGTACCGTGTGCAAAAATGCACAACAGTGGGGAACCAAAGGGAGCAGGGGGACAGGAAGGAAAAGAATGTGGAGAATCGTGGGGAACACTGCAGAATAGAGGGCAACCAAAGGGAGCAGAGGGAACGGATTGGAAAAAGTGGGGAAGCGTCGGGAACACTGCAGAACAGAGGCGAACCAAAGGGAACAGGGGGAACGGATTCGAAAAAGTGGGGAACCATGGGGGACACTGCAGGGCAGAGGGGAACCATAGGGAGCAGGGGGTACAGGTTGGAAAAATGTGGAGAACCGTGATGAAAACTGCAGAAGAGTGAGGAACCAAAGGGAGCAGGGGGAACAGTTTTGAAAAAGTGGGGAACCGTGTGCAAAAATGCAGAACAGTGGGGAACCAAAGGGAACAGGAGGAACAGATTGGAAGAAGTTGAGAACAGTGGGCAACACTGCAGAACAGAGGTGAATCAAAGGGTGCAGGGGGAACAGATTGGAAAAAGTGTGGAAACGTTTGGAACACTGCAGAACAGAGGGGAACCAAAGGGAGCAGGGGGTACAGTTCGGAAAAGTGGGTGACCGTGGGGAACAATGCAGAACAGAGGGGAACCAAAGGGAGCAGGGGAAACAGATGGAAAAAGTGGGGAATCGTGGGGAGTTCTGCAGAACAGAGGTGAACCAAAGGAAGCAGGGGGATTGGATTGGAAAAAGTGGGGAACAGTGTAGAAAAATGCAGAACAGAGGGGAACCAGAGGTAGCAGGGGTAACAGATTGGAAAAAGTGGGGAACCGTGGGGCACACTGCAGAACAGAGGGGCACCAAAGGGAGCAGGAGGTACAGGTTGGAAAAAGTGGGGAACCGTGGGGAACACTGCATGACAGAGGGGAACCAAAGGGAGCAGGAGGTACAGGTTGGAAAAAGTGGGGAACCGTGGAGAACACTGCAGCACAGATGGGAACAAAAGTGAGGGGGAAACGGATTGCAAAAAGCGGGGCCCATGGCGAACACTGCATGACAGAGGGTAATCAAAGGGAGCAGGGGGAACCGATTGGAAAAAGTTGGGAACTGTGGGGAACACTGCAGAACAGAGGGAAACCATAGGTAGCAGGGGGAAAGGATTGGAAAAAGTGGGGTACCGTGTGCAAAAATGCACAACAGTGGGGAACCAAAGGGAGCAGGGGGACAGGAAGGAAAAGAATGTGGAGAATCGTGGGGAACACTGCAGAATAGAGGGCAACCAAAGGGAGCAGAGGGAACGGATTGGAAAAAGTGGGGAAGCGTCGGGAACACTGCAGAACAGAGGCGAACCAAAGGGAACAGGGGGAACGGATTGGAAAAAGTGGGGAACCATGGGGGACACTGCAGGGCAGAGGGGAACCATAGGGAGCAGGGGGTACAGGTTGGAAAAATGTGGAGAACCGTGAGGAAAACTGCAGAAGAGTGAGGAACCAAAGGGAGCAGGGGGAACAGTTTTGAAAAAGTGGGGAACCGTGTGCAAAAATGCAGAACAGTGGGGAACCAAAGGGAGCAGGAGGAACAGATTGGAAGAAGTTGAGAACAGTGGGCAACACTGCAGAACAGAGGTGAATCAAAGGGTGCAGGGGGAACAGATTGGAAAAAGTGTGGAAACGTTTGGAACACTGCAGAACAGAGGGGAACCAAAGGGAGCAGGGGGTACAGTTCGGAAAAGTGGGTGACCGTGGGGAACAATGCAGAACAGAGGGGAACCAAAGGGAGCAGGGGAAACAGATGGAAAAAGTGGGGAATCGTGGGGAGTTCTGCAGAACAGAGGTGAACCAAAGGAAGCAGGGGGATTGGATTGGAAAAAGTGGGGAACAGTGTAGAAAAATGCAGAACAGAGGGGAACCAGAGGTAGCAGGGGTAACAGATTGGAAAAAGTGGGGAACCGTGGGGAACACTGCAGAACAGAGGGGCACCAAAGGGAGCAGGAGGTACAGGTTGGAAAAAGTGGGGAACCGTGGGGAACACTGCATGACAGAGGGGAACCAAAGGGAGCAGGAGGTACAGGTTGGAAAAAGTGGGGAACCGTGGAGAACACTGCAGCACAGATGGGAACAAAAGTGAGGGGGAAACGGATTGCAAAAAGCGGGGCCCATGGCGAACACTGCATGACAGAGGGTAATCAAAGGGAGCAAGGGGAACCGATTGGAAAAAGTTGGGAACTGTGGGGAACACTGCAGAACAGAGGGAAACAAAAGGTAGCAGGGGGAACGGATTGGAAAAAGTGGGGAACCATGGGGGACACTGCAGGGCAGACGGGAACCAAACAGAGCATGGGAACAGATTAGAAAAAGTTTGGAGAACCGTGGGGAAAACTGCAGAACAGAGCAGAACCAAAGGGAGCAGGGGGAACAGCTCGGAAAAGTGCGGACCCGAGGGGAACAATGCAGAACAGAGAGGAACAAAAGGGAGAAGGGGGAACAGATTGGAAAAAGTTGGGAATCGTGGGGAGTTCTGCAGAACAGTGGGGACCCAATGGGATCAGGGGGAAAGGATTCGAAAGAGTGGACCGTGGGGAACTCTGCAGAAAACAGGTGGACCAAAGGAAGCAGGGGGAACGGATTGGAAAAAAATGGGGAACCTTGTGGAAAAATGTAGAACAGAGGCGAACCAGAGGGAGAAGGGGGAACAGATTACAAAAAATTTGGAGAACCGTGGAGAACACTGCAGAACAGTGATGAACCAAAGGTAGCAGGGGGAACAGATTGGAAAAAGTGGGGAAACGTTTGGAACACTGCAGAACAGAGGTGAACCAAAGGGAGCAGGGGGTACAGGTTGGAAAAAATGTGGAGAACTGTGAGGAACAGTGCAGAACAGTGAGGAACCAAAGGGAGCAGGAGTAACAGATTGGAAAAAGTGGGGAACCATGTGGAAAAATGCAAAACAGTGGGGAACCAAAGGGAGCAGGAAGAACAGATTGGAAAAATTGGGGAACCGTGAGGAACACTGCAGAACAGAGGGGAACCAAAGGGAGCAGGGGGAACAGATTGGAAAAAGTGGGGAATCGTGCAGATCACTGCAGGACAGAGGGGAAACAAAGGGAACAGGGGCTACAGGTTGGAAAAAATGTGGAGAACCGTGAGGAACACTGCAGAACAATGAGGAACCAAAGGGAGCAGGAGGAACAGATTGGAAAAAGTTGAGAACAGTGGGCAACACTGCAGAACAGAGGTGAATCAAAGGGTGCAGGGGGAACAGATTGGAAAAAGTGGGGAACCGTTTGGAACACTGCAGAACAGAGGTGAACCAAAGGGAGCAGGGGGTGCTGTTCGGAAAAGTGGGGAACCGTGTGGAAGAATGCAGAACAGAGGGGAACCAAAGGGAGCAGGGGGAACAGATTGGAAAAAGTGGGGCCCATGGGGAACACTGGAGGACAGAGCGGAATCAAAGGGAGCAGGGGGAACTGATTGGAAAAAGTGGGGAACCATGGGGAATACTGCAGGGCAGAGGGGAACCATAGGGAGCAGGGGCTACAGGTTGGAAAAAATGTGGAGAACCGTGAGGAACACTGCAGAACAGTGAGGAACCAAAGGGAGCAGGTGGAACAGATTGGAAAAAGTTGAGAACAGTGGGCAACACTGCAGAACAGAGGTGAATCAAAGGGTGCAGGGGGAACAGATTGGAAAAACTGGGGAACCGTTTGGAACACTGCAGAACAGAGGTGAACCAAAGGGAGCAGGGGGTACTGTTCGGAAAAGAGGGGAACCGTGTGGAACAATGCAGAACAGAGGGGAACCAAAGGGAGCAGGGGGAACAGATTGGAAAAAGTGGGGAATCGTGGGGAGTTCTGCAGAACAGAGGTGAACCAAAGGAAGCAGGGGGAACGGATTGTAAAATGTTGCACCGATGGGGAACACTGTAGGACAGAGGGGAATCAAAGGGAGCAGGGGGGACTGATTGGAAAAAGTGGGGAACAGTGGGGGACACTGCAGAACAGAGGGCAAACAAACGGAACAGGGGGAATGGATTGCAAAAAGTTTGGAACCGTGGAGGACAATGCAGAACAGGGGAAACCAAAGAGAGCAGGGCAAACAGTTTGTAAACAAGTGGGGAACCGTGGGGAACACTGCACGACAGAGGGGAACCAAAGGGATCAGGGGGAACAGATTGGAAAAAATTGGGGAACTTTGAAAACACTGCATGACAGAGGGGAACCAAAGGGAGCAGGAGGTACAGGTTGGAAAAAGTGGGGAACCGTGGAGGACACTGCAGGACAGAGGGGAACCAAAGGGAGCAGGGCGAACAGATTGTAAAAAAGTGGGGAACCGTGGGGAACACTGCAGAACAGTATGAAACCAAAGCAGGCAGGGGGAACAGTTTGGAAAATGTGGGGTACCGTGGGGATCACTGCAGAACAGAGGGGAACCAAAGGGAGCAGGGGAACGCATTGGAAAAAGTGGGGAACCGTGGGGAACACTGCAGAACAGTGAGGAACCAAAGGGAGCAGGGGGAACAGATTGGAAAAAGTGGGGTACCGTGTGTAAAAATGCACAACAGTGGGGAAACAAAGGGTGCAGGAGGAACAGATTAGAAGAAGTGGGGTACCGTGTGCAAAAATGCACAACAGTGGGGAACCAAAGGGAGCAGGGGGTACAGGAAGGAAAAGAATGTGGAGAATCGTGGGGAACACTGCAGAATAGAGGGGAACCAAAGGGAGCAGGGGGAACGGATTGGAAAAAGTGGGGAAGCGTCGGGAACACTGCAGAACAGAGGCGAACCAAAGGGAACAGAGGGAACGGATTGGAAAAAGTGGGGAACCATGGGGGACACTGCAGGGCAGAGGGGAACCATAGGGAGCTGGGGGTACAGGTTGGAAAAATGTGGAGAACCGTGAGGAAAACTGCAGAACAGTGAGGAACCAAAGTGAGCAGGTGGAACAGTTTTTAAAAAGTGGGGAACCGTGTGCAAAAATGCAGAACAGTGGGGAACCAAAGGGAGCAGGAGGAACAGATTGGAAAAAGTTGAGAACAGTGGGCAACACTGCAGAACAGAGGTGAATCAAAGGGTGCAGGGCGAACAGATTGGAAAAACTGGGGGAACCGTGGGGAACACTGCAGAACGGTATGAAACCAAAGCAGGCAGGGGGAACAGTTTGGAAAATGTGGGGTACCGTGGGGATCACTGCAGAACAGAGGGGAACCAAAGGGAGCAGGGGGAACAGATTGGAAAAAGTGGGGAATCGTGGGGAGTTCTGCAGAACAGTGGGGACCCAATGGGATCAGGGGGAAAGGATTCGAAAGAGTGGACCGTGGGGAACTCTGCAGAAAACAGGTGGACCAAAGGAAGCAGGGGGAACGGATTGGAAAAAAATGGGGAACCTTGTGGAAAAATGTAGAACAGAGGCGAACCAGAGGGAGAAGGGGGAACAGATTACAAAAAATTTGGAGAACCGTGGAGAACACTGCAGAACAGTAATGAACCAAAGGTAGCAGGGGGAACAGATTGGAAAAAGTGGGGAAACGTTTGGAACACTGCAGAACAGAGGTGAACCAAAGGGAGCAGGGGGTACAGGTTGGAAAAAATGTGGAGAACTGTGAGGAACAGTGCAGAACAGTGAGGAACCAAAGGGAGCAGGGGTAACAGATTGGAAAAAGTTGGGAACTGTGGGGAACACTGCACAACAGAGGGGAAACAAACGGAGCAGGGGGAATGGATTGCAAAATGTGGGGAACCATGGGGAAAACTGCAGAACAGAGTGGAGACAAAGGAGCAGGGGGAATGGATTGCAAACAGTGTGGCCCATGCGGAACACTGGAGGACAGAGCGGAATCTAAGGTAGCAGGGGGAACTGATTGGAAAAAGTGGGGAATCGTGCAGAACACTGCAGGACAGAGGGGAACCAAAGGGAACAGGGGGAACGGATTGGAAAAAGTGGGGAACCATGGGGAATACTGCAGGGCAGAGGGGAACCATAGGGAGCAGGGGCTACAGGTTGGAAAAAATGTGGAGAACCGTGAGGAACGCTGCAGAACAGTGAGGAACCAAAGGGAGCAGGGCGAACAGATTGGAAAAAGTGGGGATTCGTGGAGAGATTTGCAGAACAGAGGTGAACCAAAGGAAGCAGGGGGATTGGATTGGAAAAAGTGGGGAACAGTGTAGAAAAATGCAGAACAGAGGGGAACCAGAGGTAGCAGGGGTAACAGATTGGAAAAAGTGGGGAACCGTGGGCAACACTGCAGAACAGAGGGGCACCAAAGGGAGCAGGAGGTACAGGTTGGAAAAAGTGGGGAACCGTGAGGAACACTGCATGACAGAGGGGAACCAAAGGGAGCAGGAGGTACAGGTTGGAAAAAGTGGGGAACCGTGGAGAACACTGCAGCACAGATGGGTACAAAAGTGAGCAGGGGAAACGGATTGCAAAAAGTGGGGCCCATGGCGAAGACTGCATGACAGAGGGCAATCAAAGGGAGCAGGGGGAACCGATTGGAAAAAGTGGGGAACCATGGGGGACACTGCAGGGCAGAGGGGAACCATAGGGAGCAGGGGGTACAGGTTGGAAAAATGTGGAGAACCGTGAGGAAAACTGCAGAAGAGTGAGGAACCAAAGGGAGCAGGGGGAACAGTTTTGAAAAAGTGGGGAACCGTGTGCAAAAATGCAGAACAGTGGGGAACTAAAGGGAGCAGGAGGAACAGATTGGAAGAAGTTGAGAACAGTGGGCAACACTGCAGAACAGAGGTGAATCAAAGGGTGCAGGGCGAACAGATTGGAAAAACTGGGGGAACCGTGGGGAACACTGCAGAACGGTATGAAACCAAAGCAGGCAGGGGGAACAGTTTGGAAAATGTGGGGTACCGTGGGGATCACTGCAGAACAGAGGGGAACCAAAGGGAGCAGGGGGAACAGATTGGAAAAAGTGGGGAATCGTGGGGAGATCTGCAGAACAGTGGGGACCCAATGGGATCAGGGGGAAAGGATTCGAAAGAGTGGACCGTGGGGAACTCTGCAGAAAACAGGTGGACCAAAGGAAGCAGGGGGAACGGATTGGAAAAAAATGGGGAACCTTGTGAAAAAATGTAGAACAGAGGCGAACCAGAGGGAGAAGGGGGAACAGATTACAAAAAATTTGGAGAACCGTGGAGAACACTGCAGAACAGTGATGAACCAAAGGTAGCAGGGGGAACAGATTGGAAAAAGTGGGGAAACGTTTGGAACACTGCAGAACAGAGGTGAACCAAAGGGAGCAGGGGGTACAGGTTGGAAAAAATGTGGAGAACTGTGAGGAACAGTGCAGAACAGTGAGGAACCAAAGGGAGCAGGGGTAACAGATTGGAAAAAGTGGGGAACTGTGGGGAACACTGCACAACAGAGGGGAAACAAACGGAGCAGGGGGAATGGATTGCAAAATGTGGGGAACCATGGGGAAAACTGCAGAACAGAGTGGAGACAAAGGAGCAGGGGGAATGGATTGCAAACAGTGTGGCCCATGCGGAACACTGGAGGACAGAGCGGAATCTAAGGTAGCAGGGGGAACTGATTGGAAAAAGTGGGGAATCGTGCAGAACACTGCAGGACAGAGGGGAACCAAAGGGAACAGGGGGAACGGATTGGAAAAAGTGGGGAACCATGGGGAATACTGCAGGGCAGAGGGGAACCATAGGGAGCAGGGGCTACAGGTTGGAAAAAATGTGGAGAACCGTGAGGAACGCTGCAGAACAGTGAGGAACCAAAGGGAGCAGGGCGAACAGATTGGAAAAAGTGGGGATTCGTGGAGAGATTTGCAGAACAGAGGTGAACCAAAGGAAGCAGGGGGATTGGATTGGAAAAAGTGGGGAATAGTGTAGAAAAATGCAGAACAGAGGGGAACCAGAGGTAGCAGGGGTAACAGATTGGAAAAAGTGGGGAACCGTGGGCAACACTGCAGAACAGAGGGGCACCAAAGGGAGCAGGAGGTACAGGTTGGAAAAAGTGGGGAACCGTGAGGAACACTGCATGACAGAGGGGAACCAAAGGGAGCAGGAGGTACAGGTTGGAAAAAGTGGGGAACCGTGGAGAACACTGCAGCACAGATGGGTACAAAAGTGAGCAGGGGAAACGGATTGCAAAAAGTGGGGCCCATGGCGAAGACTGCATGACAGAGGGCAATCAAAGGGAGCAGGGGGAACCGATTGGAAAAAGTTGGGAACTGTGGGGAACACTGCAGAACAGAGGGAAACCAAAGGTAGCAGGGGGAAAGGATTGGAAAAAGTGGGGTACCGTGTGTAAAAATGCACAACAGTGGGGAAACAAAGGGTGCAGGAGGAACAGATTAGAAGAAGTGGGGTACCGTGTGCAAAAATGCACAACAGTGGGGAACCAAAGGGAGCAGGGGGACAGGAAGGAAAAGAATGTGGAGAATCGTGGGGAACACTGCAGAATAGAGGGGAACCAAAGGGAGCAGAGGGAACGGATTGGAAAAAGTGGGGAAGCGTCGGGAACACTGCAGAACAGAGGCGAACCAAAGGGAACAGGGGGAACGGATTGGAAAAAGTGGGGAACCATGGGGGACACTGCAGGGCAGAGGGGAACCATAGGGAGCAGGGGGTACAGGTTGGAAAAATGTGGAGAACCGTGAGGAAAACTGCAGAAGAGTGAGGAACCAAAGGGAGCAGGGGGAACAGTTTTGAAAAAGTGGGGAACCGTGTGCAAAAATGCAGAACAGTGGGGAACCAAAGGGAGCAGGAGGAACAGATTGGAAGAAGTTGAGAACAGTGGGCAACACTGCAGAACAGAGGTGAATCAAAGGGTGCAGGGGGAACACATTGGAAAAAGTGGGGAAACGTTTGGAACACTGCAGAACAGAGGTGAACCAAAGGGAGCAGGGGGCACAGTTCGGAAAAGTGGGTGACCGTGGGGAAAAATGCAGAACAGAGGGGAACCAAAGGGAGCAGGGGAAACAGATGGAAAAAGTGGGGAATCGTGGGGAGTTCTGCAGAACAGAGGTGAACCAAAGGAAGCAGGGGGATTGGATTGGAAAAAGTGGGGAACAGTGTAGAAAAGTGCAGAACAGAGGGGAACCAGAGGTAGCAGGGGTAACAGATTGGAAAAAGTGGGGAACCGTGGGCAACACTGCAGAACAGAGGGGCACCAAAGGGAGCAGGAGGTACAGGTTGGAAAAAGTGGGGAACCGTGGGGAACACTGCATGACAGAGGGGAACCAAAGGGAGCAGGAGGTACAGGTTGGAAAAAGTGGGGAACCGTGGAGAACACTGCAGCACAGATGGGAACAAAAGTGAGGGGGAAATGGATTGCAAAAAGTGGGGCCCATGGCGAACACTGCATGACAGAGGGTAATCAAAGGGAGCAGGGGGAACCGATTGGAAAAAGTTGGGAACTGTGGGGAACACTGCAGAACAGAGGGAAACCAAAGGTAGCAGGGGGAACGGATTGGAAAAATTGGGGAACCATGGGGGACACTGCAGGGCAGACGGGAACCAAACAGAGCATGGGAACAGATTAGAAAAAGTTTGGAGAACCGTGGGGAAAACTGCAGAACAGAGCAGAACCAAAGGGAGCAGGGGGAACAGCTCGGAAAAGTGCGGACCCGAGGGGAACAATGCAGAACAGAGAGGAACCAAAGGGAGAAGGGGGAACAGATTGGAAAAAGTGGGGAATCGTGGGGAGTTCTGCAGAACAGTGGGGACCCAAAGGGATCAGGGGGAAAGGATTCGAAAGAGTGGACCGTGGGGAACTCTGCAGAAAACAGGTGGACCAAAGGAAGCAGGGGGAACGGATTGGAAAAAAATGGGGAACCTTGTGGAAAAATGTAGAACAGAGGCGAACCAGAGGGAGAAGGGGGAACAGATTAGAAAAAATTTGGAGAACCGTGGAGAACACTGCAGAACAGTGATGAACCAAAGGTAGCAGGGGGAACGGATTGGAAAAGATAGAGAACTCTGGGGAATACTGCAGAACAGAGGGGAAGCAAAGGGAGCAGGGGGTACAGGTTGGAAAAAATGTGGAGAACCGTGAGGAACACTGCAGAGCAGTGAGGAACCAAAGGGAGCAGGGGTAACAGATTGGAAAAAGTGGGGAACCGTGTGGAAAAATGCAGAACAGAGGGACACCAAAGGGAGCAGGGGGTACAGTTTGGAAAAGTGGGGAACCGTGGGGAACAATGCAGAACAGAGGGGAACCAAAGGGAGCAGGGGGAACAGATTGGAAAAAGTGGGGATTCGTGGAGAGATCTGCAGAACAGAGGTGAACCAAAGGAAGCAGGGGGAACGGATTGGAAAAAGTGGGGCCCATGGGGGACACTGCAGGACAGAGGGGAATCAAAGAGAGCAGGGGGAACTGATTGGAAAAAGTGGGGAACTGTGGGGAACACTGCAGAACAGAGGGGAAACATATGGAGCAGGGGGAATGGATTGCAAAATGTGGGGAACCATGGGGAAAACTGCAGAACAGAGTGGAGCCAAAGGAGTAGGGGGAACGGATTGCAAAAAGTGGGGCCCATGGGGAACACTGGAGGACAGAGCGGAATCAAAGGGAGCAGGGAGAACTGATTGGAAAAAGTGGGGAATCGTGCAGATCACTGCAGGACAGAGGGGAAACAAAGGGAACAGGGGCTACAGGTTGGAAAAAATGTGGAGAACCGTGAGGAACACTGCAGAACAATGAGGAACCAAAGGGAGCAGGAGGAACAGATTGGAAAAAGTTGAGAACAGTGGGCAACACTGCAGAACAGAGGTGAATCAAAGGGTGCAGGGGGAACAGATTGGAAAAAGTGGGGAACCGTTTGGAACACTGCAGAACAGAGGTGAACCAAAGGGAGCAGGGGGTACTGTTCGGAAAAGTGGGGAACCGTGTTGAAGAATGCAGAACAGAGGGGAACCAAAGGGAGCAGGGGGAACAGATTGGAAAAAGTGGGGCCCATGGGGAACACTGGAGGACAGAGCGGAATCAAAGGGAGCAGGGGGAACTGATTGGAAAAAGTGGGGAACCATGGGGAATACTGCAGGGCAGAGGGGAACCATAGGGAGCAGGGGCTACAGGTTGGAAAAAATGTGGAGAACCGTGAGGAACACTGCAGAACAGTGAGGAACCAAAGGGAGCAGGAGGAACAGATTGGAAAAAGTTGAGAACAGTGGGCAACACTGCAGAACAGAGGTGAATCAAAGGGTGCAGGGGGAACAGATTGGAAAAACTGGGGAACCGTTTGGAACACTGCAGAACAGAGGTGAACCAAAGGGAGCAGGGGGTACTGTTCGGAAAAGAGGGGAACCGTGTGGAACAATGCAGAACAGAGGGGAACCAAAGGGAGCAGGGGGAACAGATTGGAAAAAGTGGGGAATCGTGGGGAGTTCTGCAGAACAGAGGTGAACCAAAGGAAGCAGGGGGAACAGATTGGAAAAAGTGGGGTACCGTGTGTAAAAATGCACAACAGTGGGGAAACAAAGGGTGCAGGAGGAACAGATTAGAAGAAGTGGGGTACCGTGTGCAAAAATGCACAACAGTGGGGAACCAAAGGGAGCAGGGGGTACAGGAAAGAAAAGAATGTGGAGAATCGTGGGGAACACTGCAGAATAGAGGGGAACCAAAGGGAGCAGGGGGAACGGATTGGAAAAAGTGGGGAAGCGTCGGGAACACTGCAGAACAGAGGCGAACCAAAGGGAACAGGGGGAACGGATTGGAAAAAGTGGGGAACCATGCGGGACACTGCAGGGCAGAGGGGAACCATAGGGAGCTGGGGGTACAGGTTGGAAAAAGTGGGGAACCGTGTGGAAAAATGCAGAACAGAGGGACACCAAAGGGAGCAGGGGGTACAGTTTGGAAAAGTGGGGAACCGTGGGGAACAATGCAGAACAGAGGGGAACCAAAGTGAGGGGGAAACGGATTGCAAAAAGTGGGGCCCATGGCGAACACTGCATGACAGAGGGTAATCAAAGGGAGCAGGGGGAACCGATTGGAAAAAGTTGGGAACTGTGGGGAACACTGCAGAACAGAGGGAAACCAAAGGTAGCAGGGGGAACGGATTGGAAAAAGTGGGGAACCATGGGGGACACTGCAGGGCAGACGGGAACCAAACAGAGCATGGGAACAGATTAGAAAAAGTTTGGAGAACCGTGGGGAAAACTGCAGAACAGAGCAGAACCAAAGGGAGCAGGGGGAACAGCTCGGAAAAGTGCGGACCCGAGGGGAACAATGCAGAACAGAGAGGAACCAAAGGGAGAAGGGGGAACAGATTGGAAAAAGTGGGGAATCGTGGGGAGTTCTGCAGAACAGTGGGGACCCAAAGGGATCAGGGGGAAAGGATTCGAAAAAGTGGACCGTGGGGAACTCTGCAGAAAACAGGTGGACCAAAGGAAGCAGGGGGAACGGATTGGAAAAAAATGGGGAACCTTGTGGAAAAATGTAGAACAGAGGCGAACCAGAGGGAGAAGGGGGAACAGATTAGAAAAAATTTGGAGAACCGTGGAGAACACTGCAGAACAGTGATGAACCAAAGGTAGCAGGGGGAACGGATTGGAAAAGATAGAGAACTCTGGGGAATACTGCAGAAGAGAGGGGAAGCAAAGGGAGCAGGGGTTACAGGTTGGAAAAAATGTGGAGAACCGTGAGGAACACTGCAGAACAGTGAGGAACCAAAGTGAGCAGGGGTAACAGATTGGAAAAAGTGGGGAACCGTGTGGAAAAATGCAGAACAGAGGGACACCAAAGGGAGCAGGGGGTACAGTTTGGAAAAGTGGGGAACCGTGGGGAACAATGCAGAACAGAGGGGAACCAAAGGGAGCAGGGGGAACAGATTGGAAAAAGTGGGGATTCGTGGAGAGATCTGCAGAACAGAGGTGAACCAAAGGAAGCAGGGGGAACGGATTGGAAAAAGTGGGGCCCATGGGGGACACTGCAGGACAGAGGGGAATCAAAGAGAGCAGGGGGAACTGATTGGAAAAAGTGGGGAACTGTGGGGAACACTGCAGAACAGAGGGGAAACATATGGAGCAGGGGGAATGGATTGCAAAATGTGGGGAACCATGGGGAAAACTGCAGAACAGAGTGGAGCCAAAGGAGTAGGGGGAACGGATTGCAAAAAGTGGGGCCCATGGGGAACACTGGAGGACAGAGCGGAAA
This sequence comes from Narcine bancroftii, assembly GCF_036971445.1. Lineage (NCBI taxonomy): Eukaryota > Metazoa > Chordata > Chondrichthyes > Torpediniformes > Narcinidae > Narcine > Narcine bancroftii. The sequence continues at coordinate 4,945,009 of NW_027211884.1, forward strand.
CAAAGGGAGCAGGGAGAACTGATTGGAAAAAGTGGGGAATCGTGCAGATCACTGCAGGACAGAGGGGAAACAAAGGGAACAGGGGCTACAGGTTGGAAAAAATGTGGAGAACCGTGAGGAACACTGCAGAACAATGAGGAACCAAAGGGAGCAGGAGGAACAGATTGGAAAAAGTTGAGAACAGTGGGCAACACTGCAGAACAGAGGTGAATCAAAGGGTGCAGGGGGAACAGATTGGAAAAAGTGGGGAACCGTTTGGAACACTGCAGAACAGAGGTGAACCAAAGGGAGCAGGGGGTACTGTTCGGAAAAGTGGGGAACCGTGTTGAAGAATGCAGAACAGAGGGGAACCAAAGGGAGCAGGGGGAACAGATTGGAAAATGTGGGGCCCATGGGGAACACTGGAGGACAGAGCGGAATCAAAGGGAGCAGGGGGAACTGATTGGAAAAAGTGGGGAACCATGGGGAATACTGCAGGGCAGAGGGGAACCATAGGGAGCAGGGGCTACAGGTTGGAAAAAATGTGGAGAACCGTGAGGAACACTGCGGAACAGTGAGGAACCAAAGGGAGCAGGAGGAACAGATTGGAAAAAGTTGAGAACAGTGGGCAACACTGCAGAACAGAGGTGAATCAAAGGGTGCAGGGGGAACAGATTGGAAAAACTGGGGAACCATTTGGAACACTGCAGAACAGAGGTGAACCAAAGGGAGCAGGGGGTACTGTTCGGAAAAGAGGGGAACCGTGTGGAACAATGCAGAACAGAGGGGAACCAAAGGGAGCAGGGGGAACAGATTGGAAAAAGTGGGGAATCGTGGGGAGTTCTGCAGAACAGAGGTGAACCAAAGGAAGCAGGGGGAACAGATTGGAAAAAGTGGGGTACCGTGTGTAAAAATGCACAACAGTGGGGAAACAAAGGGTGCAGGAGGAACAGATTAGATGAAGTGGGGTACCGTGTGCAAAAATGCACAACAGTGGGGAACCAAAGGGAGCAGGGGGTACAGGAAAGAAAAGAATGTGGAGAATCGTGGGGAACACTGCAGAATAGAGGGGAACCAAAGGGAGCAGGGGGAACGGATTGGAAAAAGTGGGGAAGCGTCGGGAACACTGCAGAACAGAGGCGAACCAAAGGGAACAGGGGGAACGGATTGGAAAAAGTGGGGAACCATGGGGGACACTGCAGGGCAGAGGGGAACCATAGGGAGCTGGGGGTACAGGTTGGAAAAATGTGGAGAACCGTGAGGAAAACTGCAGAACAGTCAGGAACCAAAGTGAGCAGGTGGAACAGTTTTGAAAAAGTGGGGAACCGTGTGCAAAAATGCAGAACAGTGGGGAACCAAAGGGAGCAGGAGGAACAGATTGGAAAAAGTTGAGAACAGTGGGCAACACTGCAGAACAGAGGTGAATCAAAGGGTGCAGGGGGAACAGATTGGAAAAAGTGGGGAACCGTTTGGAACACTGCAGAACAGAGGTGAACCAAAGGGAGCAGGGGGTACAGTTCGGAAAAGTGGGGAACCGTGGGGAACAATGCAGAACAGAGGGGAACCAAAGGGAGCAGGGGAAACAGATTGGAAAAAGTGGGGAATCGTGGGGAGATCTGCAGAACAGAGGTGAACCAAAGGAAGCAGGGGGATTGGATTGGAAAAAGTGGGGAACAGTGTAGAAAATGCAGAACAGAGGGGAACCAGAGGTAGCAGGGGTAACAGATTGGAAAAAGTGGGGAACCGTGGGCAACACTGCAGAACAGAGGGGCACCAAAGGGAGCAAAAGGTACAGGTTGGAAAAAGTGGGGAACCATGGAGAACACTGCAGCACAGATGCGAACAAAAGTGAGCAGGGGAAACGGATTGCAAAAAGTGGGGCCGATGGCGAACACTGCATGACAGAGGATAATCAAAGGGAGCAGGGGGAACCGATTTGAAAAAGTTTGGAACTGTGGGGAACACTGCAGAACAGAGGGAAACCAAAGGTAGCAGGGGGAACGGATTGGAAAAAGTGGGGAAACATGGGGGACACTGCAGGGCAGACGGGAACCAAAGGGAGCATGGGAACAGATTAGAAAAAGTTTGGACAACCGTGGGGAAAACTGCAGAACAGAGCAGAACCAAAGGGAGCAGGGGGAACAGCTCGGAAAAGTGCGGACCCGAGGGGAACAATGCAGAACAGAGAGGAACCAAAGGGAGAAGGGGGAACAGATTGGAAAAAGTGGGGAATCGTGGGGTGTTCTGCAGAACAGTGGGGACCCAAAGGGAGCAGAGGGAAAGGATTCGAAAAAGTGGGGCCCATGGGGAACACTGCAGGACAGAGGGGAATCAAACGGAGCAGGGGGAACTGATTGGAAAAAGTGGGGAACTGTGGGGAACACTGCAGAACAGAGGGGAAACAAACGGTGCAGGGGGAATGGATTGCAAAATGTGGGGAACCATGGGGAAAACTGCAGAACAGATTGGAGCCAAAGGAGCAGGGGGAACGGATTGCAAAAAGTGGGGAAACTTCTGGAAAAATGTAGAACAGAGGCGAACCAGAGGGAGAAGGGGGAACAGATTAGAAAAAATTTGGAGAACCGTGGGGAACACTGCAGAACAGTGAGGAACCAAAGGGAGCAGGGGAGTGGATTGGAAAAGAAAGAGTACTCTGGGGAACACTGCAGAACAGAGGGGAAGCAAAGGGAGCAGGGGGTACAGGTTGGAAAAAATGTGGAGAACCATGAGGAACACTGCAGAACAGTGAGGAACCAAAGGGAGCAGGGGTAACAAATTGGAAAAAGTGGGAAAGCGTGTGTAAAAATGCAGAACAGTGGGGAACCAAAGGGGGCAGGATGAACAGATTGGAAAAAGTGGGGAACCGTGAGGAACACTGCAGAACAGAGGGACACCAAAGGGAGCAGGGGGTACAGTTTGGAAAAGTGGGGAACCGTGGGGAACAATGCAGAACAGAGGGGAACCAAAGGGAGGAGGGGGAACAGATTGGAAAAAGTGGGGATTCGTGGAGAGATCTGCAGAACAGAGGAGAACCAAAGCAAGCAGGGGGAACGGATTGGAAAAAGTGGGGCCCATGGGGAACACTGCAGGACAGAGGGGAATCAAAGGGAGCAGGGGGAACTGATTGGAAAAAGTGGGGAACTGTGGGGAACACTACAGAACAGAGGGGAAACAAACGGAGCAGGGGGAATGGATTGCAAAATGTGGGGAACCATGGGGAAAACTGCAGAACAGAGTGGAGCCAAAGGAGCAGGGGGAACGGATTGCAAAAAGTGGGGCCCGTGGGGAACACTGGAGGACAGAGCGGAATCAAAGGGAGCAGTGGGAACCGATTGGAAAAAGTAGGGAACCGTGCGGAAAAATGCAGAAAGGTGGGGAACCAAAGGGAGCAGGGGGAACGAATTGGAAAAGGTGCAGAACTGTGGGGAACACTGCAGAACAGAGGGGAACCAAAGGGAGCAGAGGGAACGGATTGGAAAAAGTGGGGAACCGTGGGGAACACTGCTCGACAGAGGGGAACCAAAGGGATCAGGGGGAACAGATAGGAAAAGATTGGGGAACTGTGAAAACACTGCATGACAGAGGGGAACCAAAGGAAGCATGAGGTACAGGTTGGAAAAAGTGTGGAACCGTTGAGGAGACTGCAGGACAGACGGAAACCAAAGGGAGCAGGGCGAACAGATTGTAAAAAAGTGGGGAACCGTGGGGAACACTGCAGAACAGTATTAAACTAAAGTGAACAGGGGGAACAGTTTGGAAAATGTGGGGAAACGTGGGGATCACTACAGAACAGAGGGGAAACAAAGGGAGCAGGGGAACACATTGGAAAAAGTGGGGAACCGTGGGGAACACTGCAGAACAGTGAGGAACCAAAGGGAGCAGGGGGAACAGATTGGAAAAAGTGGGGAACCGTGAGGAACACTGCAGAACAGAGGTGAACCAAAGGGAGCAGGGGGTACAGTTCGGAAAAGTGGGGAACCGTGGGGAACAATGCAGAACAGAGGGGACCCAAAGGGAGCAGGGGGAACAGATTGGAAAAAGTGGGGAATCGTGGGGACTTCCGCAGAACAGAGGTGAACCAAAGGAAGCAGGGGGATCGGATTGGAAAAAGTGGGGAACAGTGTAGAAAAATGCAGAACAGAGGGGAACCAGAGGTAGCAGGGGAAACAGATTGGAAAAAGTGGGGAACCGTGGGGAACACTGCAGAACAGAGGGGAACCAAAGGTAGCAGGGGGAACGGATTGGAAAAAGTGGGGAACCATGGTGGACACTGCAGGGCAGACGGGAACCAAAGGGAGCATGGGAACAGATTAGAAAAAATTTGGAGAACCGTGGGGAAAACTGCAGAACAGAGCGGAACCAAAGGGAGCAGGGGGAACAGCTCGGAAAAGTGCGGACCCGTGGGGAACAATGCAGAACAGAGAGGAACCAAAGGGAGAAGGGGGAACAGATTGGAAGAAGTGGGGAATCGTGGGGAGTTCTGCAGAACAGTGGGGACCCAAAGGGAGCAGGGGGAAAGGATTCGAAAAAGTGGACCATAGGGAACTCTGCAGAAAACAGGTTGACCAAAGGAAGCAGGGGGAACGGATTGGAAAAAATGGGGAACCTAGTGGAAAAATGTAGAACAGAGGGGAAGCAAAGGGAGCAGGGGGTACAGGTTGGAAAAAATGTGGAGAACTGTGAGGAACACTGCAGAACAGTGAGGAACCAAAGGGAGCAGGGGTAACAGATTGGAAAAAGTGGGGTACCGTGTGTAAAAAAGCAAAACAGAGGGGAATCAAAGGGAGCAGGAAGAACAGATTGGAAAAAGTGGGGAACCGTGAGGAACACTGCAGAACAGAGGGGAACCAAAGGGAGCAGGGGGAACAGATTGGAAAAAGTGGGGAAGCGTCGGGAACACTGCAGAACAGAGGCGAACCAAAGGGAACAGGGGGAACGGATTGGAAAAAGTGGGGAACCATGGGGGATACTGCAGGGCAGAGGGGAACCATAGGGAGCAGGGGGTACAGGTTGGAAAAATGTGGAGAACCGTGAGGAAAACTGCAGAACAGTGAGGAACCAAAGGGAGCAGGGGGAACAGTTTTGAAAAAGTGGGGAACCGTGTGCAAAAATGCAGAACAGTGGGGAACCAAAGTGAGCAGGAGGAACAGATTGGAATAAGTTGAGAACAGTGGGCAACACTGCAGAACAGAGGTGAATCAAAGGGTGCAGGGGGAACAGCTCGGAAAAGTGCTGACCCGAGGGGAACAATGCAGAACAGAGAGGAACCAAAGGGAGAAGTGGGAACAGATTGGAAAAAGTGGGGAATCGTGGGGAGTTCTGCAGAACAGTGGGGACCCAAAGGGATCAGGGGGAAAGAATTCGAAAAAGTGGACCGTGGGGAACTCTGCAGAAAACAGGTTGACCAAAGGAAGCAGGGGGAACGGATTGGAAAAAATGGGGAACCTTGTGGAAAAATGTAGAACAGAGGCGAACCAGTGGGAGAGGGGGGAACAGATTAGAAAAAATTTGGAGAACCATGGGGAACACTGCAGAACAGTGAGGAACCAAAGGGAGCAGGGGGAACGGATTGGAAAAGATAGAGAACTCTGGGGAACACTGCAGAACAGAGGGGAAGCAAAGGGAGCAGGGGGTACAGGTTGGAAAAAATGTGGAGAACCGTGAGGAACACTGCAGAACAGTAAGGAACAAAAGGGAGCAGGGGTAACAGATTGGAAAAAGTGGGGAACCGTGTGGAAAAATGCAGAAGTGGGGTACCAAAGGGAGCAGGAAGAACAGATTGGAAAAAGTGGGGAACAGTGAGGAATACTGCAGGACAGAGGGGAACCAAAGGGAGCAGGGGGTACTGTTCGGAAAAGTGGGGAACCGTGTGGAAGAATGCAGAACAGAGGGGAACCAAAGGGAGCAGGGGGAACAGATTGGAAAAAGTGGGGCCCATGGGGAACACTGGAGGACAGAGCGGAATCAAAGGGAGCAGGGGGAACTGATTGGAAAAAGTGGGGAACCATGGGGAATACTGCAGGGCAGAGGGGAACCATAGGGAGCAGGGGCTACAGGTTGGAAAAAATTTGGAGATCCGTGAGGAACACTGCAGAACAGTGAGGAACCAAAGGGAGCAGGAGGAACAGATTGGAAAAAGTTGAGAACAGTGGGCAACACTGCAGAACAGAGGTGAATCAAAGGGTGCAGGGGGAACAGATTGGAAAAAGTGGGGAACCGTTTGGAACACTGCAGAACAGAGGTGAACCAAAGGGAGCAGGGGGTACTGTTCGGAAAAGTGGGGAACCGTGTGGAACAATGCAGGACAGAGGGGAACCAAAGGGAGCAGGGGGAACAGATTGGAAAAAGTGGGGAATCGTGGGGAGTTCTGCAGAACTAAGGTGAACCAAAGGAAGCAGGGGGATCGGATTGGAAAAAGTGGGGAACAGTGTAGAAAAATGCAGAACAGAGGGGAACCAGAGGTAGCAGGGGAAACAGATTGGAAAAAGTGGGGAACCGTGGGGAACACTGCAGAACAGAGGGGCACCAAAGGGAGCAGAGGGAATGCATTGGAAAAAGTGGGGAACCGTGGGGAACACTGCACGACAGAGGGGAACCAAAGGAAGCAGGGGGAATGGATTGTAAAATGTTGCACCGATGGGGAACACTGTAGGACAGAGGGGAATCAAAGGGAGCAGGGGGAACTGATTGGAAAAAGTGGGGAACAGTGGGGGACACTGCAGAACAGAGGGCAAACAAACGGAACAGGGGGAATGGATTGCAAAAAGTTTGGAACCGTGGAGGACAATGCAGAACAGGGGAAACCAAAGAGAGCAGGGCAAACAGTTTGTAAAAAAGTGGGGAACCGTGGGGAACACTGCACGACAGAGGGGAACCAAAGGGATCAGGGGGAACAGATTGGAAAAAATTGGGGAACTTTGAAAACACTGCATGACAGAGGGGAACCAAAGGGAGCAGGAGGTACAGGTTGGAAAAAGTGGGGAACCGTGGAGGACACTGCAGGACAGAGGGGAACCAAAGGGAGCAGGGCGAACAGATTGTAAAAAAGTGGGGAACCGTGGGGAGCACTGCAGAACAGTATGAAACCAAAGCAGGCAGGGGGAACGCATTGGAAAATGTGGGGTACCGTGGGGATCACTGCAGAACAGAGGGGAACCAAAGGGAGCAGGGGAACGCATTGGAAAAAGTGGGGAACCGTGGGGAACACTGCAGAACAGTGAGGAACCAAAGGGAGCACGGGGAACAGATTGGAAAAAGTGGGGTACCGTGTGTAAAAATGCACAACAGTGGGGAAACAAAGGGTGCAGGAGGAACAGATTAGAAGAAGTGGGGTACCGTGTGCAAAAATGCACAACAGTGGGGAACCAAAGGGAGCAGGGGGTACAGGAAGGAAAAGAATGTGGAGAATCGTGGGGAACACTGCAGAATAGAGGGGAACCAAAGGGAGCAGGGGGAACGGATTGGAAAAAGTGGGGAAGCGTCGGGAACACTGCAGAACAGAGGCGAACCAAAGGGAACAGGGGGAACGGATTGGAAAAAGTGGGGAACCATGGGGGACACTGCAGGGCAGAGGGGAACCATAGGGAGCTGGGGGTACAGGTTGGAAAAATGTGGAGAACCGTGAGGAAAACTGCAGAACAGTGAGGAACCAAAGTGAGCAGGTGGAACAGTTTTGAAAAAGTGGGGAACCGTGTGCAAAAATGCAGAACAGTGGGGAACCAAAGGGAGCAGGAGGAACAGATTGGAAAAAGTTGAGAACAGTGGGCAACACTGCAGAACAGAGGTGAATCAAAGGGTGCAGGGCGAACAGATTGGAAAAACTGGGGGAACCGTGGGGAACACTGCAGAACAGTATGAAACCAAAGCAGACAGGGGGAACAGTTTGGAAAATGTGGGGTACCGTGGGGATCACTGCAGAACAGAGGGGAACCAAAGGGAGCAGGGGAAACAGATGGAAAAAGTGGGGAATCGTGGGGAGTTCTGCAGAACAGAGGTGAACCAAAGGAAGCAGGGGTAACAGATTGGAAAAAGTGGGGAACCGTGGGCAAAACTGCAGAACAGAGGGGCACCAAAGGGAGCAGGAGGTACAGGTTGGAAAAAGTGGGGAACCGTGGGGAACACTGCATGACAGAGGGGAACTAAAGGGAGCAGGAGGTACAGGTTGGAAAAAGTGGGGAACCGTGGAGAACACTGCAGCACAGATGGGAACAAAAGTGAGGGGGAAACGGATTGCAAAAAGTGGGGCCCATGGCGAACACTGCATGACAGAGGGTAATCAAAGGGAGCAGGGGGAACCGATTGGAAAAAAGTTGGGAACTGTGGGGAACACTGCAGAACAGAGGGAAACCAAAGGTAGCAGGGGGAACGGATTGGAAAAAGTGGGGAACCATGGGGGACACTGCAGGGCAGACGGGAACCAAAGGGAGCATGGGAACAGATTAGAAAAAGTTTGGAGAACCGTGGGGAAAACTGCAGAACAGAGCAGAACCAAAGGGAGCAGGGGGAACAGCTCGGAAAAGTGCGGACCCGAGGGGAACAATGCAGAACAGAGAGGAACCAAAGGGAGAAGGGGGAACAGATTGGAAAAAGTGGGGAATCGTGTGGAGTTCTGCAGAACAGTGGGGACCCAAAGGGATCAGGGGGAAAGGATTCGAAAGAGTGGACCGTGGGGAACTCTGCAGAAAACAGGTGGACCAAAGGAAGCAGGGGGAACGGATTGGAAAAAAATGGGGAACCTTGTGGAAAAATGTAGAACAGAGGCGAACCAGAGGGAGAAGGGGGAACAGATTAGAAAAAATTTGGAGAACCGTGGAGAACACTGCAGAACAGTGATGAACCAAAGGTAGCAGGGGGAAAGGATTGGAAAAGATAGAGTACTCTGGGGAATACTGCAGAACAGAGGGGAAGCAAAGGGAGCAGGGGGTACAGGTTGGAAAAAATGTGGAGAACCGTGAGGAACACTGCAGAACAGTGAGGAACCAAAGGGAGCAGGGGTAACAGATTGGAAAAAGTGGGGAACCGTGTGGAAAAATGCAGAACAGAGGGACACCAAAGGGAGCAGGGGGTACAGTTTGGAAAAGTGGGGAACCGTGGGGAACAATGCAGAACAGAGGGGAACCAAAGGGAGCAGGGGGAACAGATTGGAAAAAGTGGGGATTCGTGGAGAGATCTGCAGAACAGAGGTGAACCAAAGGAAGCAGGGGGAACGGATTGGAAAAAGTGGGGCCCATGGGGGACACTGCAGGACAGAGGGGAATCAAAGAGAGCAGGGGGAACTGATTGGAAAAAGTGGGGAACTGTGTGTAACACTGCAGAACAGAGGGGAAACATATGGAGCAGGGGGAATGGATTGCAAAATGTGGGGAACCATGGGGAAAACTGCAGAACAGAGTGGAGCCAAAGGAGTAGGGGGAACGAGATTGCAAAAAGTGGGGCCCATGGGGAACACTTGAGGACAGAGCGGAATCAAAGGGAGCAGGGAGAACTGATTGGAAAAAGTGGGGAATCGTACAGATCACTGCAGGACAGAGGGGAAACAAAGGGAACAGGGGCTACAGGTTGGAAAAAATGTGGAGAACCGGGAGGAACACTGCAGAACAGTGAGGAACCAAAGGGAGCAGGAGGAACAGATTGGAAAAAGTTGAGAACAGTGGGCAACACTGCAGAACAGAGGTGAATCAAAGGGTGCAGGGGGAACAGATTGGAAAAAGTGGGGAACCGTTTGGAACACTGCAGAACAGAGGTGAACCAAAGGGAGCAGGGGGTACTGTTCGGAAGGGTGGGGAACCGTGTGGAAGAATGCAGAACAGAGGGGAACCAAAGGGAGCAGGGGGAACAGATTGGAAAAAGTGGGGCCCATGGGGAACACAGGAGGACAGAGCGGAACCAAAGGGAGCAGGGGGAACAGATTGGAAAAAGTGGGGAATCGTGGGGAGTTCTGCAGAACAGAGGTGAACGAAAGGAAGCAGGGGGATCGGATTGGAAAAAGTGGGGAACAGTGTAGAAAAATGCAGAACAGAGGGGAACCAGAGGTAGCAGGGGAAACAGATTGGAAAAAGTGGGGAACCGTGGGGAACACTGCAGAACAGAGGGGCACCAAAGGGAGCAGAGGGAATGCATTGGAAAAAGTGGGGAACCGTGGGGAACACTGCACGACAGAGGGGAACCAAAGGAAGCAGGGGGAACGGATTGTAAAATGTTGCACCGATGGGGAACACTGTAGGACAGAGGGGAATCAAAGGGAGCAGGGGGAACTGATTGGAAAAAGTGGGGAACAGTGGGGGACACTGCAGAACAGAGGGCAAACAAACGGAACAGGGGGAATGGATTGCAAAAAGTTTGGAACCGTGGAGGACAATGCAGAACAGGGGAAACCAAAGAGAGCAGGGCAAACAGTTTGTAAAAAAGTGGGGAACCGTGGGGAACACTGCACGACAGAGGGGAACCAAAGGGATCTGGGGGAACAGATTGTAAAAAATTGGGGAACTTTGAAAACACTGCATGACAGAGGGGAACCAAAGGGAGCAGGAGGTACAGGTTGGAAAAAGTGGGGAACCGTGGAGGACACTGCAGGACAGAGGGGAACCAAATGGAGCAGGGCGAACAGATTGTAAAAAAGTGGGGAACCGTGGGGAACACTGCAGAACAGTATGAAACCAAAGCAGGCAGGGGGAACAGTTTGGAAAATGTGGGGTACCGTGGGGATCACTGCAGAACAGAGGGGAACCAAAGGGAGCAGGGGAACGCATTGGAAAAAGTGGGGAACCGTGGGGAACACTGCAGAACAGTGAGGAACCAAAGGGAGCAGGGGGAACAGATTGGAAAAAGTGGGGTACCGTGTGTAAAAATGCACAACAGTGGGGAAACAAAGGGTGCAGGAGGAACAGATTAGAAGAAGTGGGGTACCGTGTGCAAAAATGCACAACAGTGGGGAACCAAAGGGAGCAGGGGGTACAGGAAGGAAAAGAATGTGGAGAATCGTGGGGAACACTGCAGAATAGAGGGGAACCAAAGGGAGCAGGGGGAACGGATTGGAAAAAGTGGGGAAGCGTCGGGAACACTGCAGAACAGAGGCGAACCAAAGGGAACAGGGGGAACGGATTGGAAAAAGTGGGGAACCATGGGGGACACTGCAGGGCAGAGGGGAACCATAGGGAGCTGGGGGTACAGGTTGGAAAAATGTGGAGAACCGTGTGGAAAACTGCAGAACAGTGAGGAACCAAAGTGAGCAGGGGGAACAGTTTTTAAAAAGTGGGGAACCGTGTGCAAAAATGCAGAACAGTGGGGAACCAAAGGGAGCAGGAGGAACAGATTGGAAAAAGTTGAGAACAGTGGGCAACACTGCAAAACAGAGGTGAATCAAAGGGTGCAGGGGGAACGGATTGGAAAAAGTGGGGCCCATGGGGGACACTGCAGGACAGAGGGGAATCAAAGAGAGCAGGGGGAACTGATTGGAAAAAGTGGGGAACCGTGAGGAACACTGCAGAACAGAGGGACACCAAAGGGAGCAGGGGGTACAGTTTGGAAAAGTGGGGAACCGTGGGGAACAATGCAGAACAGAGGGGAACCAAAGGGAGGAGGGGGAACAGATTGGAAAAAGTGGGGATTCGTGGAGAGATCTGCAGAACAGAGGAGAACCAAAGCAAGCAGGGGGAACGGATTGGAAAAAGTGGGGCCCATGGGGAACACTGCAGGACAGAGGGGAATCAAAGGGAGCAGGGGGAACTGATTGGAAAAAGTGGGGAACTGTGGGGAACACTACAGAACAGAGGGGAAACAAACGGAGCAGGGGGAATGGATTGCAAAATGTGGGGAACCATGGGGAAAACTGCAGAACAGAGTGGAGCCAAAGGAGCAGGGGGAACGGATTGCAAAAAGTGGGGCCCGTGGGGAACACTGGAGGACAGAGCGGAATCAAAGGGAGCAGTGGGAACCGATTGGAAAAAGTAGGGAACCGTGCGGAAAAATGCAGAAAGGTGGGGAACCAAAGGGAGCAGGGGGAACGAATTGGAAAAGGTGCAGAACTGTGGGGAACACTGCAGAACAGAGGGGAACCAAAGGGAGCAGGGGGATTGGATTGGAAAAAGTGGGGAACAGTGTAGAAAAGTGCAGAACAGAGGGGAACCAGAGGTAGCAGGGGTAACAGATTGGAAAAAGTGGGGAACCGTGGGCAACACTGCAGAACAGAGGGGCACCAAAGGGAGCAGGAGGTACAGGTTGGAAAAAGTGGGGAACCGTGGGGAACACTGCATGACAGAGGGGAACCAAAGGGAGCAGGAGGTACAGGTTGGAAAAAGTGGGGAACCGTGGAGAACACTGCAGCACAGATGGGAACAAAAGTGAGGGGGAAACGGATTGCAAAAAGTGGGGCCCATGGCGAACACTGCATGACAGAGGGTAATCAAAGGGAGCAGGGGGAACCGATTGGAAAAAGTTGGGAACTGTGGGGAACACTGCAGAACAGAGGGAAACCAAAGGTAGCAGGGGGAACGGATTGGAAAAAGTGGGGAACCATGGGGGACACTGCAGGGCAGACGGGAACCAAACAGAGCATGGGAACAGATTAGAAAAAGTTTGGAGAACCGTGGGGAAAACTGCAGAACAGAGCAGAACCAAAGGGAGCAGGGGGAACAGCTCGGAAAAGTGCGGACTCGAGGGGAACAATGCAGAACAGAGAGGAACCAAAGGGAGAAGGGGGAACAGATTGGAAAAAGTGGGGAATCGTGGGGAGTTCTGCAGAACAGTGGGGACCCAAAGGGATCAGGGGGAAAGGATTCGAAAGAGTGGACCGTGGGGAACTCTGCAGAAAACAGGTGGACCAAAGGAAGCAGGGGGAACGGATTGGAAAAAAATGGGGAACCTTGTGGAAAAATGTAGAACAGAGGCGAACCAGAGGGAGAAGGGGGAACAGATTAGAAAAAATTTGGAGAACCGTGGAGAACACTGCAGAACAGTGATGAACCAAAGGTAGCAGGGGGAACGGATTGGAAAAGATAGAGAACTCTGGGGAATACTGCAGAACAGAGGGGAAGCAAAGGGAGCAGGGGGTACAGGTTGGAAAAAATGTGGAGAACCGTGAGGAACACTGCAGAGCAGTGAGGAACCAAAGGGAGCAGGGGTAACAGATTGGAAAAAGTGGGGAACCGTGTGGAAAAATGCAGAACAGAGGGACACCAAAGGGAGCAGGGGGTACAGTTTGGAAAAGTGGGGAACCGTGGGGAACAATGCAGAACAGAGGGGAACCAAAGGGAGCAGGGGGAACAGATTGGAAAAAGTGGGGATTCGTGGAGAGATCTGCAGAACAGAGGTGAACCAAAGGAAGCAGGGGGAACGGATTGGAAAAAGTGGGGCCCATGGGGGACACTGCAGGACAGAGGGGAATCAAAGAGAGCAGGGGGAACTGATTGGAAAAAGTGGGGAACTGTGGGGAACACTGCAGAACAGAGGGGAAACATATGGAGCAGGGGGAATGGATTGCAAAATGTGGGGAACCATGGGGAAAACTGCAGAACAGAGTGGAGCCAAAGGAGTAGGGGGAACGGATTGCAAAAAGTGGGGCCCATGGGGAACACTGGAGGACAGAGCGGAATCAAAGGGAGCAGGGAGAACTGATTGGAAAAAGTGGGGAATCGTGCAGATCACTGCAGGACAGAGGGGAAACAAAGGGAACAGGGGCTACAGGTTGGAAAAAATGTGGAGAACCGTGAGGAACACTGCAGAACAATGAGGAACCAAAGGGAGCAGGAGGAACAGATTGGAAAAAGTTGAGAACAGTGGGCAACACTGCAGAACAGAGGTGAATCAAAGGGTGCAGGGGGAACAGATTGGAAAAAGTGGGGAACCGTTTGGAACACTGCAGAACAGAGGTGAACCAAAGGGAGCAGGGGGTACTGTTCGGAAAAGTGGCGAACCGTGTTGAAGAATGCAGAACAGAGGGGAACCAAAGGGAGCAGGGGGAACAGATTGGAAAAAGTGGGGCCCATGGGGAACACTGGAGGACAGAGCGGAATCAAAGGGAGCAGGGGGAACTGATTGGAAAAAGTGGGGAACCATGGGGAATACTGCAGGGCAGAGGGGAACCATAGGGAGCAGGGGCTACAGGTTGGAAAAAATGTGGAGAACCGTGAGGAACACTGCAGAACAGTGAGGAACCAAAGGGAGCAGGAGGAACAGATTGGAAAAAGTTGAGAACAGTGGGCAACACTGCAGAACAGAGGTGAATCAAAGGGTGCAGGGGGAACAGATTGGAAAAACTGGGGAACCGTTTGGAACACTGCAGAACAGAGGTGAACCAAAGGGAGCAGGGGGTACTGTTCGGAAAAGAGGGGAACCGTGTGGAACAATGCAGAACAGAGGGGAACCAAAGGGAGCAGGGGGAACAGATTGGAAAAAGTGGGGAATCGTGGGGAGTTCTGCAGAACAGAGGTGAACCAAAGGAAGCAGGGGGAACAGATTGGAAAAAGTGGGGTACCGTGTGTAAAAATGCACAACAGTGGGGAAACAAAGGGTGCAGGAGGAACAGATTAGAAGAAGTGGGGTACCGTGTGCAAAAATGCACAACAGTGGGGAACCAAAGGGAGCAGGGGGTACAGGAAAGAAAAGAATGTGGAGAATCGTGGGGAACACTGCAGAATAGAGGGGAACCAAAGGGAGCAGGGGGAACGGATTGGAAAAAGTGGGGAAGCGTCGGGAACACTGCAGAACAGAGGCGAACCAAAGGGAACAGGGGGAACGGATTGGAAAAAGTGGGGAACCATGCGGGACACTGCAGGGCAGAGGGGAACCATAGGGAGCTGGGGGTACAGGTTGGAAAAAGTGGGGAACCGTGTGGAAAAATGCAGAACAGTGGGGAACCAAAGGGAGCAGGAGGAACAGATTGGAAAAAGTTGAGAACAGTGGGCAACACTGCAGAACAGAGGTGAATCAAAGGGTGCAGGGGGTACAGGTTGGAAAAATGTGGAGAACCGTGAGGAAAACTGCAGAACAGTCAGGAACCAAAGTGAGCAGGTGGAACAGTTTTGAAAAAGTGGGGAACCGTGTGCAAAAATGCAGAACAGTGGGGAACCAAAGGGAGCAGGAGGAACAGATTGGAAAAAGTTGAGAACAGTGGGCAACACTGCAGAACAGAGGTGAACCAAAGGAAGCAGGGGGATTGGATTGGAAAAAGTGGGGAACAGTGTAGAAAATGCAGAACAGAGGGGAACCAGAGGTAGCAGGGGTAACAGATTGGAAAAAGTGGGGAACCGTGGGCAACACTGCAGAACAGAGGGGCACCAAAGGGAGCAAAAGGTACAGGTTGGAAAAAGTGGGGAACCATGGAGAACACTGCAGCACAGATGCGAACAAAAGTGAGCAGGGGAAACGGATTGCAAAAAGTGGGGCCGATGGCGAACACTGCATGACAGAGGATAATCAAAGGGAGCAGGGGGAACCGATTTGAAAAAGTTTGGAACTGTGGGGAACACTGCAGAACAGAGGGAAACCAAAGGTAGCAGGGGGAACGGATTGGAAAAAGTGGGGAAACATGGGGGACACTGCAGGGCAGACGGGAACCAAAGGGAGCATGGGAACAGATTAGAAAAAGTTTGGACAACCGTGGGGAAAACTGCAGAACAGAGCAGAACCAAAGGGAGCAGGGGGAACAGCTCGGAAAAGTGCGGACCCGAGGGGAACAATGCAGAACAGAGAGGAACCAAAGGGAGAAGGGGGAACAGATTGGAAAAAGTGGGGAATCGTGGGGTGTTCTGCAGAACAGTGGGGACCCAAAGGGAGCAGAGGGAAAGGATTCGAAAAAGTGGGGCCCATGGGGAACACTGCAGGACAGAGGGGAATCAAACGGAGCAGGGGGAACTGATTGGAAAAAGTGGGGAACTGTGGGGAACACTGCAGAACAGAGGGGAAACAAACGGTGCAGGGGGAATGGATTGCAAAATGTGGGGAACCATGGGGAAAACTGCAGAACAGATTGGAGCCAAAGGAGCAGGGGGAACGGATTGCAAAAAGTGGGGAAACTTCTGGAAAAATGTAGAACAGAGGCGAACCAGAGGGAGAAGGGGGAACAGATTAGAAAAAATTTGGAGAACCGTGGGGAACACTGCAGAACAGTGAGGAACCAAAGGGAGCAGGGGAGTGGATTGGAAAAGAAAGAGTACTCTGGGGAACACTGCAGAACAGAGGGGAAGCAAAGGGAGCAGGGGGTACAGGTTGGAAAAAATGTGGAGAACCGTGAGGAACACTGCAGAACAGTGAGGAACCAAAGGGAGCAGGGGTAACAAATTGGAAAAAGTGGGAAAGCGTGTGTAAAAATGCAGAACAGTGGGGAACCAAAGGGGGCAGGATGAACAGATTGGAAAAAGTGGGGAACCGTGAGGAACACTGCAGAACAGAGGGACACCAAAGGGAGCAGGGGGTACAGTTTGGAAAAGTGGGGAACCGTGGGGAACAATGCAGAACAGAGGGGAACCAAAGGGAGGAGGGGGAACAGATTGGAAAAAGTGGGGATTCGTGGAGAGATCTGCAGAACAGAGGAGAACCAAAGCAAGCAGGGGGAACGGATTGGAAAAAGTGGGGCCCATGGGGAACACTGCAGGACAGAGGGGAATCAAAGGGAGCAGGGGGAACTGATTGGAAAAAGTGGGGAACTGTGGGGAACACTACAGAACAGAGGGGAAACAAACGGAGCAGGGGGAATGGATTGCAAAATGTGGGGAACCATGGGGAAAACTGCAGAACAGAGTGGAGCCAAAGGAGCAGGGGGAACGGATTGCAAAAAGTGGGGCCCGTGGGGAACACTGGAGGACAGAGCGGAATCAAAGGGAGCAGTGGGAACCGATTGGAAAAAGTAGGGAACCGTGCGGAAAAATGCAGAAAGGTGGGGAACCAAAGGGAGCAGGGGGAACGAATTGGAAAAGGTGCAGAACTGTGGGGAACACTGCAGAACAGAGGGGAACCAAAGGGAGCAGAGGGAACGGATTGGAAAAAGTGGGGAACCGTGGGGAACACTGCTCGACAGAGGGGAACCAAAGGGATCAGGGGGAACAGATAGGAAAAGATTGGGGAACTGTGAAAACACTGCATGACAGAGGGGAACCAAAGGAAGCATGAGGTACAGGTTGGAAAAAGTGTGGAACCGTTGAGGAGACTGCAGGACAGACGGAAACCAAAGGGAGCAGGGCGAACAGATTGTAAAAAAGTGGGGAACCGTGGGGAACACTGCAGAACAGTATTAAACTAAAGTGAACAGGGGGAACAGTTTGGAAAATGTGGGGAAACGTGGGGATCACTACAGAACAGAGGGGAAACAAAGGGAGCAGGGGAACACATTGGAAAAAGTGGGGAACCGTGGGGAACACTGCAGAACAGTGAGGAACCAAAGGGAGCAGGGGGAACAGATTGGAAAAAGTGGGGAACCGTGAGGAACACTGCAGAACAGAGGTGAACCAAAGGGAGCAGGGGGTACAGTTCGGAAAAGTGGGGAACCGTGGGGAACAATGCAGAACAGAGGGGACCCAAAGGGAGCAGGGGGAACAGATTGGAAAAAGTGGGGAATCGTGGGGACTTCCGCAGAACAGAGGTGAACCAAAGGAAGCAGGGGGATCGGATTGGAAAAAGTGGGGAACAGTGTAGAAAAATGCAGAACAGAGGGGAACCAGAGGTAGCAGGGGAAACAGATTGGAAAAAGTGGGGAACCGTGGGGAACACTGCAGAACAGAGGGGAACCAAAGGTAGCAGGGGGAACGGATTGGAAAAAGTGGGGAACCATGGTGGACACTGCAGGGCAGACGGGAACCAAAGGGAGCATGGGAACAGATTAGAAAAAATTTGGAGAACCGTGGGGAAAACTGCAGAACAGAGCGGAACCAAAGGGAGCAGGGGGAACAGCTCGGAAAAGTGCGGACCCGTGGGGAACAATGCAGAACAGAGAGGAACCAAAGGGAGAAGGGGGAACAGATTGGAAGAAGTGGGGAATCGTGGGGAGTTCTGCAGAACAGTGGGGACCCAAAGGGAGCAGGGGGAAAGGATTCGAAAAAGTGGACCATAGGGAACTCTGCAGAAAACAGGTTGACCAAAGGAAGCAGGGGGAACGGATTGGAAAAAATGGGGAACCTAGTGGAAAAATGTAGAACAGAGGGGAAGCAAAGGGAGCAGGGGGTACAGGTTGGAAAAAATGTGGAGAACTGTGAGGAACACTGCAGAACAGTGAGGAACCAAAGGGAGCAGGGGTAACAGATTGGAAAAAGTGGGGAACCGTGTGTAAAAAAGCAAAACAGAGGGGAATCAAAGGGAGCAGGAAGAACAGATTGGAAAAAGTGGGGAACCGTGAGGAACACTGCAGAACAGAGGGGAACCAAAGGGAGCAGGGGGAACAGATTGGAAAAAGTGGGGAAGCGTCGGGAACACTGCAGAACAGAGGCGAACCAAAGGGAACAGGGGGAACGGATTGGAAAAAGTGGGGAACCATGGGGGATACTGCAGGGCAGAGGGGAACCATAGGGAGCGGGGGGTACAGGTTGGAAAAATGTGGAGAACCGTGAGGAAAACTGCAGAACAGTGAGGAACCAAAGGGAGCAGGGGGAACAGTTTTGAAAAAGTGGGGAACCGTGTGCAAAAATGCAGAACAGTGGGGAACCAAAGGGAGCAGGAGGAACAGATTGGAATAAGTTGAGAACAGTGGGCAACACTGCAGAACAGAGGTGAATCAAAGGGTGCAGGGGGAACAGCTCGGAAAAGTGCTGACCCGAGGGGAACAATGCAGAACAGAGAGGAACCAAAGGGAGAAGTGGGAACAGATTGGAAAAAGTGGGGAATCGTGGGGAGTTCTGCAGAACAGTGGGGACCCAAAGGGATCAGGGGGAAAGAATTCGAAAAAGTGGACCGTGGGGAACTCTGCAGAAAACAGGTTGACCAAAGGAAGCAGGGGGAACGGATTGGAAAAAATGGGGAACCTTGTGGAAAAATGTAGAACAGAGGCGAACCAGTGGGAGAGGGGGGAACAGATTAGAAAAAATTTGGAGAACCATGGGGAACACTGCAGAACAGTGAGGAACCAAAGGGAGCAGGGGGAACGGATTGGAAAAGATAGAGAACTCTGGGGAACACTGCAGAACAGAGGGGAAGCAAAGGGAGCAGGGGGTACAGGTTGGAAAAAATGTGGAGAACAGTGAGGAACACTGCAGAACAGTGAGGAACAAAAGGGAGCAGGGGTAACAGATTGGAAAAAGTGGGGAACCGTGTGGAAAAATGCAGAAGTGGGGTACCAAAGGGAGCAGGAAGAACAGATTGGAAAAAGTGGGGAACAGTAAGGAATACTGCAGGACAGAGGGGAACCAAAGGGAGCAGGGGGTACTGTTCGGAAAAGTGGGGAACCGTGTGGAAGAATGCAGAACAGAGGGGAACCAAAGGGAGCAGGGGGAACAGATTGGAAAAAGTGGGGCCCATGGGGAACACTGGAGGACAGAGCGGAATCAAAGGGAGCAGGGGGAACTGATTGGAAAAAGTGGGGAACCATGGGGAATACTGCAGGGCAGAGGGGAACCATAGGGAGCAGGGGCTACAGGTTGGAAAAAATTTGGAGATCCGTGAGGAACACTGCAGAACAGTGAGGAACCAAAGGGAGCAGGAGGAACAGATTGGAAAAAGTTGAGAACAGTGGGCAACACTGCAGAACAGAGGTGAATCAAAGGGTGCAGGGGGAACAGATTGGAAAAAGTGGGGAACCGTTTGGAACACTGCAGAACAGAGGTGAACCAAAGGGAGCAGGGGGTACTGTTCGGAAAAGTGGGGAACCGTGTGGAACAATGCAGGACAGAGGGGAACCAAAGGGAGCAGGGGGAACAGATTGGAAAAAGTGGGGAATCGTGGGGAGTTCTGCAGAACTAAGGTGAACCAAAGGAAGCAGGGGGATCGGATTGGAAAAAGTGGGGAACAGTGTAGAAAAATGCAGAACAGAGGGGAACCAGAGGTAGCAGGGGAAACAGATTGGAAAAAGTGGGGAACCGTGGGGAACACTGCAGAACAGAGGGGCACCAAAGGGAGCAGAGGGAATGCATTGGAAAAAGTGGGGAACCGTGGGGAACACTGCACGACAGAGGGGAACCAAAGGAAGCAGGGGGAACGGATTGTAAAATGTTGCACCGATGGGGAACACTGTAGGACAGAGGGGAATCAAAGGGAGCAGGGGGAACTGATTGGAAAAAGTGGGGAACAGTGGGGGACACTGCAGAACAGAGGGCAAACAAACGGAACAGGGGGAATGGATTGCAAAAAGTTTGGAACCGTGGAGGACAATGCAGAACAGGGGAAACCAAAGAGAGCAGGGCAAACAGTTTGTAAAAAAGTGGGGAACCGTGGGGAACACTGCACGACAGAGGGGAACCAAAGGGATCAGGGGGAACAGATTGGAAAAAATTGGGGAACTTTGAAAACACTGCATGACAGAGGGGAACCAAAGGGAGCAGGAGGTACAGGTTGGAAAAAGTGGGGAACCGTGGAGGACACTGCAGGACAGAGGGGAACCAAAGGGAGCAGGGCGAACAGATTGTAAAAAAGTGGGGAACCGTGGGGAGCACTGCAGAACAGTATGAAACCAAAGCAGGCAGGGGGAATGCATTGGAAAATGTGGGGTACCGTGGGGATCACTGCAGAACAGAGGGGAACCAAAGGGAGCAGGGGAACGCATTGGAAAAAGTGGGGAACCGTGGGGAACACTGCAGAACAGTGAGGAACCAAAGGGAGCAGGTGGAACAGATTGGAAAAAGTGGGGTACCGTGTGTAAAAATGCACAACAGTGGGGAAACAAAGGGTGCAGGAGGAACAGATTAGAAGAAGTGGGGTACCGTGTGCAAAAATGCACAACAGTGGGGAACCAAAGGGAGCAGGGGGTACAGGAAGGAAAAGAATGTGGAGAATCGTGGGGAACACTGCAGAATAGAGGGGAACCAAAGGGAGCAGGGGGAACGGATTGGAAAAAGTGGGGAAGCGTCGGGAACACTGCAGAACAGAGGCGAACCAAAGGGAACAGGGGGAACGGATTGGAAAAAGTGGGGAACCATGGGGGACACTGCAGGGCAGAGGGGAACCATAGGGAGCTGGGGGTACAGGTTGGAAAAATGTGGAGAACCGTGAGGAAAACTGCAGAACAGTGAGGAACCAAAGTGAGCAGGTGGAACAGTTTTGAAAAAGTGGGGAACCGTGTGCAAAAATGCAGAACAGTGGGGAACCAAAGGGAGCAGGAGGAACAGATTGGAAAAAGTTGAGAACAGTGGGCAACACTGCAGAACAGAGGTGAATCAAAGGGTGCAGGGCGAACAGATTGGAAAAACTGGGGGAACCGTGGGGAACACTGCAGAACAGTATGAAACCAAAGCAGACAGGGGGAACAGTTTGGAAAATGTGGGGTACCGTGGGGATCACTGCAGAACAGAGGGGAACCAAAGGGAGCAGGGGAAACAGATGGAAAAAGTGGGGAATCGTGGGGAGTTCTGCAGAACAGAGGTGAACCAAAGGAAGCAGGGGTAACAGATTGGAAAAAGTGGGGAACCGTGGGCAAAACTGCAGAACAGAGGGGCACCAAAGGGAGCAGGAGGTACAGGTTGGAAAAAGTGGGGAACCGTGGGGAACACTGCATGACAGAGGGGAACTAAAGGGAGCAGGAGGTACAGGTTGGAAAAAGTGGGGAACCGTGGAGAACACTGCAGCACAGATGGGAACAAAAGTGAGGGGGAAACGGATTGCAAAAAGTGGGGCCCATGGCGAACACTGCATGACAGAGGGTAATCAAAGGGAGCAGGGAGAACCGATTGGAAAAAAGTTGGGAACTGTGGGGAACACTGCAGAACAGAGGGAAACCAAAGGTAGCAGGGGGAACGGATTGGAAAAAGTGGGGAACCATGGGGGACACTGCAGGGCAGACGGGAACCAAAGGGAGCATGGGAACAGATTAGAAAAAGTTTGGAGAACCGTGGGGAAAACTGCAGAACAGAGCAGAACCAAAGGGAGCAGGGGGAACAGCTCGGAAAAGTGCGGACCCGAGGGGAACAATGCAGAACAGAGAGGAACCAAAGGGAGAAGGGGGAACAGATTGGAAAAAGTGGGGAATCGTGTGGAGTTCTGCAGAACAGTGGGGACCCAAAGGGATCAGGGGGAAAGGATTCGAAAGAGTGGACCGTGGGGAACTCTGCAGAAAACAGGTGGACCAAAGGAAGCAGGGGGAACGGATTGGAAAAAAATGGGGAACCTTGTGGAAAAATGTAGAACAGAGGCGAACCAGAGGGAGAAGGGGGAACAGATTAGAAAAAATTTGGAGAACCGTGGAGAACACTGCAGAACAGTGATGAACCAAAGGTAGCAGGGGGAAAGGATTGGAAAAGATAGAGTACTCTGGGGAATACTGCAGAACAGAGGGGAAGCAAAGGGAGCAGGGGGTACAGGTTGGAAAAAATGTGGAGAACCGTGAGGAACACTGCAGAACAGTGAGGAACCAAAGGGAGCAGGGGTAACAGATTGGAAAAAGTGGGGAACCGTGTGGAAAAATGCAGAACAGAGGGACACCAAAGGGAGCAGGGGGTACAGTTTGGAAAAGTGGGGAACCGTGGGGAACAATGCAGAACAGAGGGGAACCAAAGGGAGCAGGGGGAACAGATTGGAAAAAGTGGGGATTCGTGGAGAGATCTGCAGAACAGAGGTGAACCAAAGGAAGCAGGGGGAACGGATTGGAAAAAGTGGGGCCCATGGGGGACACTGCAGGACAGAGGGGAATCAAAGAGAGCAGGGGGAACTGATTGGAAAAAGTGGGGAACTGTGGGTAACACTGCAGAACAGAGGGGAAACATATGGAGCAGGGGGAATGGATTGCAAAATGTGGGGAACCATGGGGAAAACTGCAGAACAGAGTGGAGCCAAAGGAGTAGGGGGAACGAGATTGCAAAAAGTGGGGCCCATGGGGAACACTTGAGGACAGAGCGGAATCAAAGGGAGCAGGGAGAACTGATTGGAAAAAGTGGGGAATCGTACAGATCACTGCAGGACAGAGGGGAAACAAAGGGAACAGGGGCTACAGGTTGGAAAAAATGTGGAGAACCGGGAGGAACACTGCAGAACAGTGAGGAACCAAAGGGAGCAGGAGGAACAGATTGGAAAAAGTTGAGAACAGTGGGCAACACTGCAGAACAGAGGTGAATCAAAGGGTGCAGGGGGAACAGATTGGAAAAAGTGGGGAACCGTTTGGAACACTGCAGAACAGAGGTGAACCAAAGGGAGCAGGGGGTACTGTTCGGAAGAGTGGGGAACCGTGTGGAAGAATGCAGAACAGAGGGGAACCAAAGGGAGCAGGGGGAACAGATTGGAAAAAGTGGGGCCCATGGGGAACACTGGAGGACAGAGCGGAACCAAAGGGAGCAGGGGGAACAGATTGGAAAAAGTGGGGAATCGTGGGGAGTTCTGCAGAACAGAGGTGAACGAAAGGAAGCAGGGGGATCGGATTGGAAAAAGTGGGGAACAGTGTAGAAAAATGCAGAACAGAGGGGAACCAGAGGTAGCAGGGGAAACAGATTGGAAAAAGTGGGGAACCGTGGGGAACACTGCAGAACAGAGGGGCACCAAAGGGAGCAGAGGGAATGCATTGGAAAAAGTGGGGAACCGTGGGGAACACTGCACGACAGAGGGGAACCAAAGGAAGCAGGGGGAACGGATTGTAAAATGTTGCACCGATGGGGAACACTGTAGGACAGAGGGGAATCAAAGGGAGCAGGGGGAACTGATTGGAAAAAGTGGGGAACAGTGGGGGACACTGCAGAACAGAGGGCAAACAAACGGAACAGGGGGAATGGATTGCAAAAAGTTTGGAACCGTGGAGGACAATGCAGAACAGGGGAAACCAAAGAGAGCAGGGCAAACAGTTTGTAAAAAAGTGGGGAACCGTGGGGAACACTGCACGACAGAGGGGAACCAAAGGGATCTGGGGGAACAGATTGTAAAAAATTGGGGAACTTTGAAAACACTGCATGACAGAGGGGAACCAAAGGGAGCAGGAGGTACAGGTTGGAAAAAGTGGGGAACCGTGGAGGACACTGCAGGACAGAGGGGAACCAAATGGAGCAGGGCGAACAGATTGTAAAAAAGTGGGGAACCGTGGGGAACACTGCAGAACAGTATGAAACCAAAGCAGGCAGGGGGAACAGTTTGGAAAATGTGGGGTACCGTGGGGATCACTGCAGAACAGAGGGGAACCAAAGGGAGCAGGGGAACGCATTGGAAAAAGTGGGGAACCGTGGGGAACACTGCAGAACAGTGAGGAACCAAAGGGAGCAGGGGGAACAGATTGGAAAAAGTGGGGTACCGTGTGTAAAAATGCACAACAGTGGGGAAACAAAGGGTGCAGGAGGAACAGATTAGAAGAAGTGGGGTACCGTGTGCAAAAATGCACAACAGTGGGGAACCAAAGGGAGCAGGGGGTACAGGAAGGAAAAGAATGTGGAGAATCGTGGGGAACACTGCAGAATAGAGGGGAACCAAAGGGAGCAGGGGGAACGGATTGGAAAAAGTGGGGAAGCGTCGGGAACACTGCAGAACAGAGGCGAACCAAAGGGAACAGGGGGAACGGATTGGAAAAAGTGGGGAACCATGGGGGACACTGCAGGGCAGAGGGGAACCATAGGGAGCTGGGGGTACAGGTTGGAAAAATGTGGAGAACCGTGTGGAAAACTGCAGAACAGTGAGGAACCAAAGTGAGCAGGGGGAACAGTTTTTAAAAAGTGGGGAACCGTGTGCAAAAATGCAGAACAGTGGGGAACCAAAGGGAGCAGGAGGAACAGATTGGAAAAAGTTGAGAACAGTGGGCAACACTGCAAAACAGAGGTGAATCAAAGGGTGCAGGGGGAACGGATTGGAAAAAGTGGGGCCCATGGGGGACACTGCAGGACAGAGGGGAATCAAAGAGAGCAGGGGGAACTGATTGGAAAAAGTGGGGAACCGTGAGGAACACTGCAGAACAGAGGGACACCAAAGGGAGCAGGGGGTACAGTTTGGAAAAGTGGGGAACCGTGGGGAACAATGCAGAACAGAGGGGAACCAAAGGGAGGAGGGGGAACAGATTGGAAAAAGTGGGGATTCGTGGAGAGATCTGCAGAACAGAGGAGAACCAAAGCAAGCAGGGGGAACGGATTGGAAAAAGTGGGGCCCATGGGGAACACTGCAGGACAGAGGGGAATCAAAGGGAGCAGGGGGAACTGATTGGAAAAAGTGGGGAACTGTGGGGAACACTACAGAACAGAGGGGAAACAAACGGAGCAGGGGGAATGGATTGCAAAATGTGGGGAACCATGGGGAAAACTGCAGAACAGAGTGGAGCCAAAGGAGCAGGGGGAACGGATTGCAAAAAGTGGGGCCCGTGGGGAACACTGGAGGACAGAGCGGAATCAAAGGGAGCAGTGGGAACCGATTGGAAAAAGTAGGGAACCGTGCGGAAAAATGCAGAAAGGTGGGGAACCAAAGGGAGCAGGGGGAACGAATTGGAAAAGGTGCAGAACTGTGGGGAACACTGCAGAACAGAGGGGAACCAAAGGGAGCAGAGGGAACGGATTGGAAAAAGTGGGGAACCGTGGGGAACACTGCTCGACAGAGGGGAACCAAAGGGATCAGGGGGAACAGATAGGAAAAGATTGGGGAACTGTGAAAACACTGCATGACAGAGGGGAACCAAAGGAAGCATGAGGTACAGGTTGGAAAAAGTGTGGAACCGTTGAGGAGACTGCAGGACAGACGGAAACCAAAGGGAGCAGGGCGAACAGATTGTAAAAAAGTGGGGAACCGTGGGGAACACTGCAGAACAGTATTAAACTAAAGTGAACAGGGGGAACAGTTTGGAAAATGTGGGGAAACGTGGGGATCACTACAGAACAGAGGGGAAACAAAGGGAGCAGGGGAACACATTGGAAAAAGTGGGGAACCGTGGGGAACACTGCAGAACAGTGAGGAACCAAAGGGAGCAGGGGGAACAGATTGGAAAAAGTGGGGAACCGTGAGGAACACTGCAGAACAGAGGTGAACCAAAGGGAGCAGGGGGTACAGTTCGGAAAAGTGGGGAACCGTGGGGAACAATGCAGAACAGAGGGGACCCAAAGGGAGCAGGGGGAACAGATTGGAAAAAGTGGGGAATCGTGGGGACTTCCGCAGAACAGAGGTGAACCAAAGGAAGCAGGGGGATCGGATTGGAAAAAGTGGGGAACAGTGTAGAAAAATGCAGAACAGAGGGGAACCAGAGGTAGCAGGGGAAACAGATTGGAAAAAGTGGGGAACCGTGGGGAACACTGCAGAACAGAGGGGAACCAAAGGTAGCAGGGGGAACGGATTGGAAAAAGTGGGGAACCATGGTGGACACTGCAGGGCAGACGGGAACCAAAGGGAGCATGGGAACAGATTAGAAAAAATTTGGAGAACCGTGGGGAAAACTGCAGAACAGAGCGGAACCAAAGGGAGCAGGGGGAACAGCTCGGAAAAGTGCGGACCCGTGGGGAACAATGCAGAACAGAGAGGAACCAAAGGGAGAAGGGGGAACAGATTGGAAGAAGTGGGGAATCGTGGGGAGTTCTGCAGAACAGTGGGGACCCAAAGGGAGCAGGGGGAAAGGATTCGAAAAAGTGGACCATAGGGAACTCTGCAGAAAACAGGTTGACCAAAGGAAGCAGGGGGAACGGATTGGAAAAAATGGGGAACCTAGTGGAAAAATGTAGAACAGAGGGGAAGCAAAGGGAGCAGGGGGTACAGGTTGGAAAAAATGTGGAGAACTGTGAGGAACACTGCAGAACAGTGAGGAACCAAAGGGAGCAGGGGTAACAGATTGGAAAAAGTGGGGAACCGTGTGTAAAAAAGCAAAACAGAGGGGAATCAAAGGGAGCAGGAAGAACAGATTGGAAAAAGTGGGGAACCGTGAGGAACACTGCAGAACAGAGGGGAACCAAAGGGAGCAGGGGGAACAGATTGGAAAAAGTGGGGAAGCGTCGGGAACACTGCAGAACAGAGGCGAACCAAAGGGAACAGGGGGAACGGATTGGAAAAAGTGGGGAACCATGGGGGATACTGCAGGGCAGAGGGGAACCATAGGGAGCAGGGGGTACAGGTTGGAAAAATGTGGAGAACCGTGAGGAAAACTGCAGAACAGTGAGGAACCAAAGGGAGCAGGGGGAACAGTTTTGAAAAAGTGGGGAACCGTGTGCAAAAATGCAGAACAGTGGGGAACCAAAGGGAGCAGGAGGAACAGATTGGAATAAGTTGAGAACAGTGGGCAACACTGCAGAACAGAGGTGAATCAAAGGGTGCAGGGGGAACAGCTCGGAAAAGTGCTGACCCGAGGGGAACAATGCAGAACAGAGAGGAACCAAAGGGAGAAGTGGGAACAGATTGGAAAAAGTGGGGAATCGTGGGGAGTTCTGCAGAACAGTGGGGACCCAAAGGGATCAGGGGGAAAGAATTCGAAAAAGTGGACCGTGGGGAACTCTGCAGAAAACAGGTTGACCAAAGGAAGCAGGGGGAACGGATTGGAAAAAATGGGGAACCTTGTGGAAAAATGTAGAACAGAGGCGAACCAGTGGGAGAGGGGGGAACAGATTAGAAAAAATTTGGAGAACCATGGGGAACACTGCAGAACAGTGAGGAACCAAAGGGAGCAGGGGGAACGGATTGGAAAAGATAGAGAACTCTGGGGAACACTGCAGAACAGAGGGGAAGCAAAGGGAGCAGGGGGTACAGGTTGGAAAAAATGTGGAGAACCGTGAGGAACACTGCAGAACAGTGAGGAACAAAAGGGAGCAGGGGTAACAGATTGGAAAAAGTGGGGAACCGTGTGGAAAAATGCAGAAGTGGGGTACCAAAGGGAGCAGGAAGAACAGATTGGAAAAAGTGGGGAACAGTGAGGAATACTGCAGGACAGAGGGGAACCAAAGGGAGCAGGGGGTACTGTTCGGAAAAGTGGGGAACCGTGTGGAAGAATGCAGAACAGAGGGGAACCAAAGGGAGCAGGGGGAACAGATTGGAAAAAGTGGGGCCCATGGGGAACACTGGAGGACAGAGCGGAATCAAAGGGAGCAGGGGGAACTGATTGGAAAAAGTGGGGAACCATGGGGAATACTGCAGGGCAGAGGGGAACCATAGGGAGCAGGGGCTACAGGTTGGAAAAAATTTGGAGATCCGTGAGGAACACTGCAGAACAGTGAGGAACCAAAGGGAGCAGGAGGAACAGATTGGAAAAAGTTGAGAACAGTGGGCAACACTGCAGAACAGAGGTGAATCAAAGGGTGCAGGGGGAACAGATTGGAAAAAGTGGGGAACCGTTTGGAACACTGCAGAACAGAGGTGAACCAAAGGGAGCAGGGGGTACTGTTCGGAAAAGTGGGGAACCGTGTGGAACAATGCAGGACAGAGGGGAACCAAAGGGAGCAGGGGGAACAGATTGGAAAAAGTGGGGAATCGTGGGGAGTTCTGCAGAACTAAGGTGAACCAAAGGAAGCAGGGGGATCGGATTGGAAAAAGTGGGGAACAGTGTAGAAAAATGCAGAACAGAGGGGAACCAGAGGTAGCAGGGGAAACAGATTGGAAAAAGTGGGGAACCGTGGGGAACACTGCAGAACAGAGGGGCACCAAAGGGAGCAGAGGGAATGCATTGGAAAAAGTGGGGAACCGTGGGGAACACTGCACGACAGAGGGGAACCAAAGGAAGCAGGGGGAACGGATTGTAAAATGTTGCACCGATGGGGAACACTGTAGGACAGAGGGGAATCAAAGGGAGCAGGGGGAACTGATTGGAAAAAGTGGGGAACAGTGGGGGACACTGCAGAACAGAGGGCAAACAAACGGAACAGGGGGAATGGATTGCAAAAAGTTTGGAACCGTGGAGGACAATGCAGAACAGGGGAAACCAAAGAGAGCAGGGCAAACAGTTTGTAAAAAAGTGGGGAACCGTGGGGAACACTGCACGACAGAGGGGAACCAAAGGGATCAGGGGGAACAGATTGTAAAAAATTGGGGAACTTTGAAAACACTGCATGACAGAGGGGAACCAAAGGGAGCAGGAGGTACAGGTTGGAAAAAGTGGGGAACCGTGGAGGACACTGCAGGACAGAGGGGAACCAAAGGGAGCAGGGCGAACAGATTGTAAAAAAGTGGGGAACCGTGGGGAGCACTGCAGAACAGTATGAAACCAAAGCAGGCAGGGGGAACGCATTGGAAAATGTGGGGTACCGTGGGGATCACTGCAGAAC
Organism: Narcine bancroftii; assembly: GCF_036971445.1. Lineage (NCBI taxonomy): Eukaryota > Metazoa > Chordata > Chondrichthyes > Torpediniformes > Narcinidae > Narcine > Narcine bancroftii. The sequence goes on from NW_027211884.1 coordinate 4,974,237, forward strand.
AGAGGGGAACCAAAGGGAGCAGGGGAACGCATTGGAAAAAGTGGGGAACCGTGGGGAACACTGCAGAACAGTGAGGAACCAAAGGGAGCAGGGGGAACAGATTGGAAAAAGTGGGGTACCGTGTGTAAAAATGCACAACAGTGGGGAAACAAAGGGTGCAGGAGGAACAGATTAGAAGAAGTGGGGTACCGTGTGCAAAAATGCACAACAGTGGGGAACCAAAGGGAGCAGGGGGTACAGGAAGGAAAAGAATGTGGAGAATCGTGGGGAACACTGCAGAATAGAGGGGAACCAAAGGGAGCAGGGGGAACGGATTGGAAAAAGTGGGGAAGCGTCGGGAACACTGCAGAACAGAGGCGAACCAAAGGGAACAGGGGGAACGGATTGGAAAAAGTGGGGAACCATGGGGGACACTGCAGGGCAGAGGGGAACCATAGGGAGCTGGGGGTACAGGTTGGAAAAATGTGGAGAACCGTGAGGAAAACTGCAGAACAGTCAGGAACCAAAGTGAGCAGGTGGAACAGTTTTGAAAAAGTGGGGAACCGTGTGCAAAAATGCAGAACAGTGGGGAACCAAAGGGAGCAGGAGGAACAGATTGGAAAAAGTTGAGAACAGTGGGCAACACTGCAGAACAGAGGTGAATCAAAGGGTGCAGGGCGAACAGATTGGAAAAACTGGGGGAACCGTGGGGAACACTGCAGAACAGTATGAAACCAAAGCAGGCAGGGGGAACAGTTTGGAAAATGTGGGGTACCGTGGGGATCACTGCAGAACAGAGGGGAACCAAAGGGAGCAGGGGAAACAGATGGAAAAAGTGGGGAATCGTGGGGAGTTCTGCAGAACAGAGGTGAACCAAAGGAAGCAGGGGTAACAGATTGGAAAAAGTGGGGAACCGTGGGCAAAACTGCAGAACAGAGGGGCACCAAAGGGAGCAGGAGGTACAGGTTGGAAAAAGTGGGGAACCGTGGGGAACACTGCATGACAGAGGGGAACTAAAGGGAGCAGGAGGTACAGGTTGGAAAAAGTGGGGAACCGTGGAGAACACTGCAGCACAGATGGGAACAAAAGTGAGGGGGAAACGGATTGCAAAAAGTGGGGCCCATGGCGAACACTGCATGACAGAGGGTAATCAAAGGGAGCAGGGGGAACCGATTGGAAAAAAGTTGGGAACTGTGGGGAACACTGCAGAACAGAGGGAAACCAAAGGTAGCAGGGGGAACGGATTGGAAAAAGTGGGGAACCATGGGGGACACTGCAGGGCAGACGGGAACCAAAGGGAGCATGGGAACAGATTAGAAAAAGTTTGGAGAACCGTGGGGAAAACTGCAGAACAGAGCAGAACCAAAGGGAGCAGGGGGAACAGCTCGGAAAAGTGCGGACCCGAGGGGAACAATGCAGAACAGAGAGGAACCAAAGGGAGAAGGGGGAACAGATTGGAAAAAGTGGGGAATCGTGTGGAGTTCTGCAGAACAGTGGGGACCCAAAGGGATCAGGGGGAAAGGATTCGAAAGAGTGGACCGTGGGGAACTCTGCAGAAAACAGGTGGACCAAAGGAAGCAGGGGGAACGGATTGGAAAAAAATGGGGAACCTTGTGGAAAAATGTAGAACAGAGGCGAACCAGAGGGAGAAGGGGGAACAGATTAGAAAAAATTTGGAGAACCGTGGAGAACACTGCAGAACAGTGATGAACCAAAGGTAGCAGGGGGAAAGGATTGGAAAAGATAGAGTACTCTGGGGAATACTGCAGAACAGAGGGGAAGCAAAGGGAGCAGGGGGTACAGGTTGGAAAAAATGTGGAGAACCGTGAGGAACACTGCAGAACAGTGAGGAACCAAAGGGAGCAGGGGTAACAGATTGGAAAAAGTGGGGAACCGTGTGGAAAAATGCAGAACAGAGGGACACCAAAGGGAGCAGGGGGTACAGTTTGGAAAAGTGGGGAACCGTGGGGAACAATGCAGAACAGAGGGGAACCAAAGGGAGCAGGGGGAACAGATTGGAAAAAGTGGGGATTCGTGGAGAGATCTGCAGAACAGAGGTGAACCAAAGGAAGCAGGGGGAACGGATTGGAAAAAGTGGGGCCCATGGGGGACACTGCAGGACAGAGGGGAATCAAAGAGAGCAGGGGGAACTGATTGGAAAAAGTGGGGAACTGTGGGTAACACTGCAGAACAGAGGGGAAACATATGGAGCAGGGGGAATGGATTGCAAAATGTGGGGAACCATGGGGAAAACTGCAGAACAGAGTGGAGCCAAAGGAGTAGGGGGAACGAGATTGCAAAAAGTGGGGCCCATGGGGAACACTTGAGGACAGAGCGGAATCAAAGGGAGCAGGGAGAACTGATTGGAAAAAGTGGGGAATCGTACAGATCACTGCAGGACAGAGGGGAAACAAAGGGAACAGGGGCTACAGGTTGGAAAAAATGTGGAGAACCGGGAGGAACACTGCAGAACAGTGAGGAACCAAAGGGAGCAGGAGGAACAGATTGGAAAAAGTTGAGAACAGTGGGCAACACTGCAGAACAGAGGTGAATCAAAGGGTGCAGGGGGAACAGATTGGAAAAAGTGGGGAACCGTTTGGAACACTGCAGAACAGAGGTGAACCAAAGGGAGCAGGGGGTACTGTTCGGAAGAGTGGGGAACCGTGTGGAAGAATGCAGAACAGAGGGGAACCAAAGGGAGCAGGGGGAACAGATTGGAAAAAGTGGGGCCCATGGGGAACACTGGAGGACAGAGCGGAACCAAAGGGAGCAGGGGGAACAGATTGGAAAAAGTGGGGAATCGTGGGGAGTTCTGCAGAACAGAGGTGAACGAAAGGAAGCAGGGGGATCGGATTGGAAAAAGTGGGGAACAGTGTAGAAAAATGCAGAACAGAGGGGAACCAGAGGTAGCAGGGGAAACAGATTGGAAAAAGTGGGGAACCGTGGGGAACACTGCAGAACAGAGGGGCACCAAAGGGAGCAGAGGGAATGCATTGGAAAAAGTGGGGAACCGTGGGGAACACTGCACGACAGAGGGGAACCAAAGGAAGCAGGGGGAACGGATTGTAAAATGTTGCACCGATGGGGAACACTGTAGGACAGAGGGGAATCAAAGGGAGCAGGGGGAACTGATTGGAAAAAGTGGGGAACAGTGGGGGACACTGCAGAACAGAGGGCAAACAAACGGAACAGGGGGAATGGATTGCAAAAAGTTTGGAACCGTGGAGGACAATGCAGAACAGGGGAAACCAAAGAGAGCAGGGCAAACAGTTTGTAAAAAAGTGGGGAACCGTGGGGAACACTGCACGACAGAGGGGAACCAAAGGGATCTGGGGGAACAGATTGTAAAAAATTGGGGAACTTTGAAAACACTGCATGACAGAGGGGAACCAAAGGGAGCAGGAGGTACAGGTTGGAAAAAGTGGGGAACCGTGGAGGACACTGCAGGACAGAGGGGAACCAAAGGGAGCAGGGCGAACAGATTGTAAAAAAGTGGGGAACCGTGGGGAACACTGCAGAACAGTATGAAACCAAAGCAGGCAGGGGGAACAGTTTGGAAAATGTGGGGTACCGTGGGGATCACTGCAGAACAGAGGGGAACCAAAGGGAGCAGGGGAACGCATTGGAAAAAGTGGGGAACCGTGGGGAACACTGCAGAACAGTGAGGAACCAAAGGGAGCAGGGGGAACAGATTGGAAAAAGTGGGGTACCGTGTGTAAAAATGCACAACAGTGGGGAAACAAAGGGTGCAGGAGGAACAGATTAGAAGAAGTGGGGTACCGTGTGCAAAAATGCACAACAGTGGGGAACCAAAGGGAGCAGGGGGTACAGGAAGGAAAAGAATGTGGAGAATCGTGGGGAACACTGCAGAATAGAGGGGAACCAAAGGGAGCAGGGGGAACGGATTGGAAAAAGTGGGGAAGCGTCGGGAACACTGCAGAACAGAGGCGAACCAAAGGGAACAGGGGGAACGGATTGGAAAAAGTGGGGAACCATGGGGGACACTGCAGGGCAGAGGGGAACCATAGGGAGCTGGGGGTACAGGTTGGAAAAATGTGGAGAACCGTGTGGAAAACTGCAGAACAGTGAGGAACCAAAGTGAGCAGGGGGAACAGTTTTTAAAAAGTGGGGAACCGTGTGCAAAAATGCAGAACAGTGGGGAACCAAAGGGAGCAGGAGGAACAGATTGGAAAAAGTTGAGAACAGTGGGCAACACTGCAAAACAGAGGTGAATCAAAGGGTGCAGGGGGAACGGATTGGAAAAAGTGGGGCCCATGGGGGACACTGCAGGACAGAGGGGAATCAAAGAGAGCAGGGGGAACTGAGTGGAAAAAGTGGGGAACTGTGGGGAACACTGCAGAACAGAGGGGAAACATATGGAGCAGGGGGAATGGATTGCAAAATGTGGGGAACCATGGGGAAAACTGCAGAACAGAGTGGAGCCATAGGAGTAGGGGGAACGGATTGCAAAAAGTGGGGCCCATGGGGAACACTGGAGGACAGAGCGGAATCAAAGGGAGCAGGGGGAACTGATTGGAAAAAGTGGGGAATCGTGCAGATCACTGCAGGACAGAGGGGAAACAAAGGGAACAGGGGCTACAGGTTGGAAAAAATGTGGAGAACCGGGAGGAACACTGCAGAACAGTGAGGAACCAAAGGGAGCAGGAGGAACAGATTGGAAAAAGTTGAGAACAGTGGGCAACACTGCAGAACAGAGGTGAATCAAAGGGTGCAGGGGGAACAGATTGGAAAAAGTGGGGAACCGTTTGGAACACTGCAGAACAGAGGTGAACCAAAGGGAGCAGGGGGTACCGTTCGGAAAAGTGGGGAACCGTGTGGAAGAATGCAGAACAGAGGGGAACCAAAGGGAGCAGGGGGAACAGATTGGAAAAAGTGGGGCCCATGGGGAACACTGGAGGACAGAGCGGAATCAAAGGGAGCAAGGGGAACTGATTGGAAAAAGTGGGGAACCATGGGGAATACTGCAGGGCAGAGGGGAACCATAGGGAGCAGGGGCTACAGGTTGGAAAAAATGTGGAGAACCGTGAGGAACACTGCAGAACAGTGAGGAACCAAAGGGAGCAGGAGGAACAGATTGGAAAAAGTTGAGAACAGTGGGCAACACTGCAGAACAGAGGTGAATCAAAGGGTGCAGGGGGAACAGATTGGAAAAACTGGGGAACCGTTTGGAACACTGCAGAACAGAGGTGAACCAAAGGGAGCAGGGGGTACTGTTCGGAAAAGTGGGGAACCGTGTGGAACAATGCAGAACAGAGGGGAACCAAAGGGAGCAGAGGGAACAGATTGGAAAAAGTGGGGAATCGTGGGGAGTTCTGCAGAACAGAGGTGAACGAAAGGAAGCAGGGGGATCGGATTGGAAAAAGTGGGGAACAGTGTAGAAAAATGCAGAACAGAGGGGAACCAGAGGTAGCAGGGGAAACAGATTGGAAAAAGTGGGGAACCGTGGGGAACACTGCAGAACAGAGGGGCACCAAAGGGAGCAGAGGGAATGCATTGGAAAAAGTGGGGAACCGTGGGGAACACTGCACGACAGAGGGGAACCAAAGGAAGCAGGGGGAATGGATTGTAAAATGTTGCACCGATGGGGAACACTGTAGGACAGAGGGGAATCAAAGGGAGCAGGGGGAACTGATTGGAAAAAGTGGGGAACAGTGGGGGACACTGCAGAACAGAGGGCAAACAAACGGAACAGGGGGAATGGATTGCAAAAAGTTTGGAACCGTGGAGGACAATGCAGAACAGGGGAAACCAAAGAGAGCAGGGCAAACAGTTTGTAAAAAAGTGGGGAACCGTGGGGAACACTGCACGACAGAGGGGAACCAAAGGGATCTGGGGGAACAGATTGTAAAAAATTGGGGAACTTTGAAAACACTGCATGACAGAGGGGAACCAAAGGGAGCAGGAGGTACAGGTTGGAAAAAGTGGGGAACCGTGGAGGACACTGCAGGACAGAGGGGAACCAAAGGGAGCAGGGCGAACAGATTGTAAAAAAGTGGGGAACCGTGGGGAACACTGCAGAACAGTATGAAACCAAAGCAGGCAGGGGGAACAGTTTGGAAAATGTGGGGTACCGTGGGGATCACTGCAGAACAGAGGGGAACCAAAGGGAGCAGGGGAACGCATTGGAAAAAGTGGGGAACCGTGGGGAACACTGCAGAACAGTGAGGAACCAAAGGGAGCAGGGGGAACAGATTGGAAAAAGTGGGGTACCGTGTGTAAAAATGCACAACAGTGGGGAAACAAAGGGTGCAGGAGGAACAGATTAGAAGAAGTGGGGTACCGTGTGCAAAAATGCACAACAGTGGGGAACCAAAGGGAGCAGGGGGTACAGGAAGGAAAAGAATGTGGAAAATCGTGGGGAACACTGCAGAATAGAGGGGAACCAAAGGGAGCAGGGGGAACGGATTGGAAAAAGTGGGGAAGCGTCGGGAACACTGCAGAACAGAGGCGAACCAAAGGGAACAGGGGGAACGGATTGGAAAAAGTGGGGAACCATGGGGGACACTGCAGGGCAGAGGGGAACCATAGGGAGCTGGGGGTACAGGTTGGAAAAATGTGGAGAACCGTGTGGAAAACTGCAGAACAGTGAGGAACCAAAGTGAGCAGGGGGAACAGTTTTTAAAAAGTGGGGAACCGTGTGCAAAAATGCAGAACAGTGGGGAACCAAAGGGAGCAGGAGGAACAGATTGGAAAAAGTTGAGAACAGTGGGCAACACTGCAGAACAGAGGTGAATCAAAGGGTGCAGGGGGAACAGATTGGAAAAAGTGGGGAACCGTTTGGAACACTGCAGAACAGAGGTGAACCAAAGGGAGCAGGGGGTACAGTTCGGAAAAGTGGGGAACCGTGGGGAACAATGCAGAACAGAGGGGAACCAAAGGGAGCAGGGGAAACAGATTGGAAAAAGTGGGGAATCGTGGGGAGATCTGCAGAACAGAGGTGAACCAAAGGAAGCAGGGGGATTGGATTGGAAAAAGTGGGGAACAGTGTAGAAAAATGCAGAACAGAGGGGAACCAGAGGTAGCAGGGGTAACAGATTCGAAAAAGTGGGGAACCGTGGGCAACACTGCATGACAGAGGGGAACCAAAGGGAGCAGGAGGTACTGGTTGGAAAAAGTGGGGAACCGTGGAGAACACTGCAGCACAGATGCGAACAAAAGTGAGCAGGGGAAACGGATTGCAAAAAGTGGGGCCCATGGCGAACACTGCATGACAGAGGGTAATCAAAGGGAGCAGGGGGAACCGATTTGAAAAAGTTTGGAACTGTGGGGAACACTGCAGAACAGAGGGAAACCAAAGGTAGCAGGGGGAACGGATTGGAAAAAGTTGGGAAACATGGGGGACACTGCGGGGCAGACGGGAACCAAAGGGAGCATGGGAACAGATTAGAAAAAGTTTGGAGAACCGTGGGGAAAACTGCAGAACAGAGCAGAACCAAAGGGAGCAGGGGGAACAGCTCGGAAAAGTGCGGACCCGAGGGGAACAATGCAGAACAGAGAGGAACCAAAGGGAGAAGGGTGAACAGATTGGAAAAAGTGGGGAATCGTGGGGTGTTCTGCAGAACAGTGGGGACCCAAAGGGAGCAGAGGGAAAGGATTCGAAAAAGTGGGGCCCATGGGGAACACTGCAGAACAGAGGGGAAACAAACGGAGCAGGGGGAATGGATTGCAAAATGTGGGGAACCATGGGGAAAACTGCAGAACAGAGTGGAGCCAAAGGAGCAGGGGGAACGGATTGAAAAAAGTGGGGAAACTTCTGGAAAAATGTAGAACAGAGGAGAACCAGAGGGAGAAGGGGGAACAGATTAGAAAAAAATTGGAGAACCGTGGGGAACACTGCAGAACAGTGAGGAACCAAAGGGAGCAGGGGAGTGGATTGGAAAAGAAAGAGTACTCTGGGGAACACTGCAGAACAGAGGGGAAGCAAAGGGAGCAGGGGGTACAGGTTGGAAAAAATGTGGAGAACCGTGAGGAACACTGCAGAACAGTGAGGAACCAAAGGGAGCAGGGGTAACAGATTGGAAAAAGTGGGGAACCGTGTGTAAAAATGCAGAACAGTGGGGAACCAAAGGGGGCAGGAAGAACAGATTGGAAAAAGTGGGGAACCGTGAGGAACACTGCAGAACAGAGGGACACCAAAGGGAGCAGGGGGTACAGTTTGGAAAAGTGGGGAACCGTGGGGAACAATGCAGAACAGAGGGGAACCAAAGGGAGGAGGGGGAACAGATTGGAAAAAGTGGGGATTCGTGGAGAGATCTGCAGAACAGAGGAGAACCAAAGCAAACAGGGGGAACGGATTGGAAAAAGTGGGGCCCATGGGGAACACTGCAGGACAGAGGGGAATCAAAGGGAGCAGGGGGAATTGAATGGAAAAAGTGGGGAACTGTGGGGAACACTACAGAACAGAGGAGAAACAAACGGAGCAGGGGGAATGGATTGCAAAATGTGGGGAACCATGGGGAAAACTGCAGAACAGAGTGGAGCCAAAGGAGCAGGGGGAACGGATTGCAAAAAGTGGGGCCCGTGGGGAACACTGGAGGACAGAGCGGAATCAAAGGGAGCAGGGGGAACTGATTGGAAAAAGTGGGGAATCGTGCAGAACACTGCAGGACAGAGGGGAAACAAAGGGAACAGTGGGAACCGATTGGAAAAAGTAGGGAACCGTGCGGAAACATGCAGAAAGGTGGGGAACCAAAGGGAGCAGGGGGAACGAATTGGAAAAGGTGCAGAACTGTGGGGAACACTGCAGAACAGAGGGGAACCAAAGGGAGCAGAGGGAACAGATTGGAAAAAGTGGGGAACCGTGGGGAATACTGCTCGACAAAGGGGAACCAAAGGGATCAGGGGGAACAGATAGGAAAAAATTGGGGAACTGTGAAAACACTGCATGACAGAGTGGAACCAAAGGAAGCATGAGGTACAGGTTGGAAAAAGTGTGGAACCGTTGAGTAGACTGCAGGACAGACGGAAACCAAAGGGAGCAGGGCGAACAGATTGTAAAAAAGTCGGGAACCGTGGGGAACACTGCAGAACAGTATAAAACTAAAGCGAACAGGGGGAACAGTTTGGAAAATGTGGGGAAACGTGGGGATCACTACAGAACAGAGGGGAAACAAAGGGAGCAGGGGAACACATTGGAAAAAGTGGGGAACCGTGGGGAACACTGCAGAACAGTGAGGAACCAAAGGGAGCAGGGGGAACAGATTGGAAAAAGTGGGGAACCGTGAGGAACACTGCAGAACAGAGGTGAACCAAAGGGAGCAGGGGGTACAGTTCGGAAAAGTGGGGAACCGTGGGGAACAATGCAGAACAGAGGGGACCCAAAGGGAGCAGGGGGAACAGATTGGAAAAAGTGGGGAATCGTGGGGACTTCCGCAGAACAGAGGTGAACCAAAGGAAGCAGGGGGATCGGATTGGAAAAAGTGGGGAACAGTGTAGAAAAATGCAGAACAGAGGGGAACCAGAGGTAGCAGGGGAAACAGATTGGAAAAAGTGGGGAAACGTGGGGAACACTGCAGAACAGAAGGGAACCAAAGGTAGCAGGGGGAACGGATTGGAAAAAGTGGGGAACCATGGTGGACACTGCAGGACAGACGGGAACCAAAGGGAGCATGGGAACAGATTAGAAAAAATTTGGAGAACCGTGGGGAAGACTGCAGAACAGAGCGGAACCAAAGGGAGCAGGGGGAACAGCTCGGAAAAGTGCGGACCCGTGGGGAACAATGCAGAACAGAGAGGAACCAAAGGGTGAAGGGGGAACAGATTGGAAGAAGTGGGGAATCGTGGGGAGTTCTGCAGAACAGTGGGGACCCAAAGGGAGCAGGGGGAAAGGATTCGAAAAAGTGGACCGTAGGGAACTCTGCAGAAAACAGGTTGACCAAAGGAAGCAGGGGGAACGGATTGGAAAAAATTGGGAACCTAGTGGAAAAATGTAGAACAGAGGGGAAGCAAAGGGAGCAGGGGGTACAGGTTGGAAAAAACGTGGAGAACTGTGAGGAACACTGCAGAACAGTGAGGAACCAAAGGGAGCAGGGGGAACAGATTGGAAAAAGTGGGGAAGCGTCGGGAACACTGCAGAACAGAGGCGAACCAAAGGGAACAGGGGGAATGGATTGGAAAAAGTGGGGAACCATGGGGGATACTGCAGGGCAGAGGGGAACGATAGGGAGCAGGGGGTACAGGTTGGAAAAATGTGGAGAACCGTGAGGAAAACTGCAGAACAGTGAGGAACCAAAGGGAGCAGGGGGAACAGTTTTGAAAAAGTGGGGAACCGTGTGCAAAAATGCAGAACAGTGGGGAACCAAAGGGAGCAGGAGGAACAGATTGGAAAAAGTTGAGGACACTGGGCAACACTGCAGAACAGAGGTGAATCAAAGGGTGCAGGGGGAACAGATTGGAAAAAGTGGGGAACCGTTTGGAACACTGCAGAACAGAGGTGAACCAAAGGGAGCAGGGGGTACAGTTCGGAAAAGTATGGAATCGTGGGGAACAATGCAGAACAGAGGGGAACCAAAGGGAGCAGGGAAACAGATTGGAAAAAGTGGGGAATCGTGGGGAGTTCTGTAGAACAGAGGTGAACCAAAGGAAGCAGGGGGATTGGATTGGAAAAAGTGGGGAACAGTGTAGAAAAATGCAGAACAGAGGGGAACCAGAGGTAGCAGGGGTAACAGATTGGAAAAAGTGGGGAACCGTGGGCAACACTGCAGAACAGAGGGGCACCAAAGGGAGCAGGAGGTACAGGTTGGAAAAAGTGGGGAACCGTGAGGAACACTGCATGACAGAGGGGAACCAAAGGGAGCAGGAGGTACAGGTTGGAAAAAGTGGGGAACCGTGGAGAACACTGCAGCACAGATGGGAACAAAAGTGAGCAGGGGAAACGGATTGCAAAAAGTGGGGCCCATGGCGAACACTGCATGATAGAGGGCAATCAAAGGGAGCAGGGGGATCGATTGGAAAAAGTTGGGAACTGTGGGGAACACTGCAGAACAGAGGGAAACCAAAGGTAGCAGAGGGAAAGGATTGGAAAAAGTGGGGAACCATGGGGGACACTGCAGGGCAGACGGCAACCAAAGGGAGCAGGGGGTACTGTTCGGAAAAGTGGGGAACCGTGTGGAAGAATGCAGAACAGAGGGGAACCAAAGGGAGCAGGGGGAACAGATTGGAAAAAGTGGGGCCCATCGGGAACACTGGAGGACAGAGCGGAATCAAAGGGAGCAGGGGGAACTGATTGGAAAAAGTGGGGAACCATGGGGAATACTGCAGGGCAGAGGGGAACCATAGGGAGCAGGGGCTACAGGTTGGAAAAAATGTGGAGAACCGTGAGGAACACTGCAGAACAGTGAGGAACCAAAGGGAGCAGGAGGAACAGATTGGAAAAAGTTGAGAACAGTGGGCAACACTGCAGAACAGAGGTGAATCAAAGGGTGCAGGGGGAACAGATTGGAAAAAGTGGGGAACCGTTTGGAACACTGCAGAACAGAGGTGAACCAAAGGGAGCAGGGGGTACTGTTCGGAAAAGTGGGGAACCGTGTGGAACAATGCAGAACAGAGGGGAACCAAAGGGAGCAGGGGGAACAGATTGGAAAAAGTGGGGAATCGTGGGGAGTTCTGCAGAACAGAGGTGAACCAAAGGAAGCAGGGGGATCGGATTGGAAAAAGTGGGGGACAGTGTAGAAAAATGCAGAACAGAGGGGAACCAGAGGTAGCAGGGGAAACAGATTTGAAAAAGTGGGGAACCGTGGGGAACACTGCAGAACAGAGGGGCACCAAAGGGAGCAGAGGGAATGCATTGGAAAAAGTGGGGAAACGTGGGAAACACTGCACGACAGAGGGGAACCAAAGGAAGCAGGGGGAACGGATTGTAAAATGTTGCACCGATGGGGAACACTGTAGGACAGAAGGGAATCAAAGGGAGCAGGGGGAACTGATTAGAAAAAGTGGGGAACAGTGGGGGACACTGCAGAACAGAGGGCAAACAAACGGAACAGGGGAAATGGATTGCAAAAAGTTTGGAACCGTGGAGGACAATGCAGAACAGGGGAAACCAAAGAGAGCAGGGCAAACAGTTTGTAAAAAAGTGGGGAACCGTGGGGAACACTGCACGACAGAGGGGAACCAAAGGGATCAGGGGGAACAGATGGAAAAAATTGGGGAACTTTGAAAACACTGCATGACAGAGGGGAACCAAAGGGAGCAGGAGGTACAGGTTGGAAAAAGTGGGGAACCGTGGAGGACACTGCAGGACAGAGGGGAACCAAAGGGAGCAGGGCGAACAGATTGTAAAAAAGTGGGGAACCGTGGGGAACACTGCAGAACAGTATGAAACCAAAGCAGGCAGGGGGAACAGTTTGGAAAATGTGGGGTACCGTGGGAATCACTGCAGAACAGAGGGGAACCAAAGGGAGCAGGGAAACGCATTGGAAAAAGTGGGGAACCGTGGGGAACACTGCAGAACAGTGAGGAACCAAAGGGAGCAGGGGGAAAAGATTGGAAAAAGTGGGGTACCGTGTGTAAAAATGCACAACAGTGGGGAAACAAAGGGTGCAGGAGGAACAGATTAGAAGAAGTGGGGTACCGTGTGCAAAAATGCACAACAGTGGGGAACCAAAGGGAGCAGGGGGTACAGGAAGGAAAAGAATGTGGAGAATCGTGGGGAACACTGCAGAATAGAGGGGAACCAAAGGGAGCAGGGGGAACGGATTGAAAAAAGTGGGGAAGCGTCGGGAACACTGCAGAACAGAGGCGAACCAAAGGGAACAGGGGGAACGGATTGGAAAAAGTGTGGAACCATGGGGGACACTGCAGGGCAGAGGGGAACCATAGGAAGCTGGGGGTACAGGTTGGAAAAATGTGGAGAACCGTGTGGAAAACTGCAGAACAGTGAGGAACCAAAGTGAGCAGGGGGAACAGTTTTTAAAAAGTGGGGAACCGTGTGCAAAAATGCAGAACAGTGGGGAACCAAAGGGAGCAGGAGGAACAGATTGGAAAAAGTTGAGAACAGTGGGCAACACTGCAGAACAGAGGTGAATCAAAGGGTGCAGGGGGAACAGATTGGAAAAAGTGGGGAACCGTTTGGAACACTGCAGAACAGAGGTGAACCAAAGGGAGCAGGGGGTACAGTTCGGAAAAGTGGGGAACCGTGGGGAACAATGCAGAACAGAGGGGAACCAAAGGGAGCAGGGGAAACAGATTGGAAAAAGTGGGGAATCGTGGGGAGATCTGCAGAACAGAGGTGAACCAAAGGAAGCAGGGGGATTGGATTGGAAAAAGTGGGGAACAGTGTAGAAAAATGCAGAACAGAGGGGAACCAGAGGTAGCAGGGGTAACAGATTCGAAAAAGTGGGATACCGTGGGCAACACTGCATGACAGAGGGGAACCAAAGGGAGCAGGAGGTACTGGTTGGAAAAAGTGGGGAACCGTGGAGAACACTGCAGCACAGATGCGAACAAAAGTGAGCAGGGGAAACGGATTGCAAAAAGTGGGGCCCATGGCGAACACTGCATGACAGAGGGTAATCAAAGGGAGCAGGGGGAACCGATTTGAAAAAGTTTGGAACTGTGGGGAACACTGCAGAACAGAGGGAAACCAAAGGTAGCAGGGGGAACAGATTGGAAAAAGTGGGTAAGCGTCGGGAATACTGCAGGGCAGAGGGGAACCATAGGGAGCAGGGGCTACAGGTTGGAAAAAATGTGGAGAACCGTGAGGAACACTGCAGAACAGTGAGGAACCAAAGGGAGCAGGAGGAACAGATTGGAAAAAGTTGAGAACAGTGGGCAACACTGCAGAACAGAGGTGAATCAAAGGGTGCAGGGGGAACAGATTGGAAAAAGTGGTGAACCGTTTGGAACACTGCAGAACAGAGGTGAACCAAAGGGAGCAGGGGGTACTGTTCAGAAAAGTGGGGTACCGTGTGGAACAATGCAGAATAGAGGGGAACCAAAGGGAGCAGGGGGAACAGATTGGAAAAAGTGGGGAAGCGTCGGGAACACTGCAGAACAGAGGCGAACCAAAGGGAACAGGGGGAACGGATTGGAAAAAGTGTGGAACCATGGGGGACACTGCAGGGCAGAGGGGAACCATAGGAAGCTGGGGGTACAGGTTGGAAAAATGTGGAGAACCGTGTGGAAAACTGCAGAACAGTGAGGAACCAAAGTGAGCAGGTGGAACAGTTTTTAAAAAGTGGGGAACCGTGTGCAAAAATGCAGAACAGTGGGGAACCAAAGGGAGCAGGAGGAACAGATTGGAAAAAGTTGGGAACAGTGGGCAACACTGCAGAACAGAGGTGAATCAAAGGGTGCAGGGGAAACAGATGGAAAAAGTGGGGAATCGTGGGGAGTTCTGCAGAACAGAGGTGAACCAAAGGAAGCAGGGGGATTGGATTGGAAAAAGTGGGGAACAGTGTAGAAAAGTGCAGAACAGAGGGGAACCAGAGGTAGCAGGGGTAACAGATTGGAAAAAGTGGGGAACCGTGGGCAACACTGAAGAACAGAGGGGCACCAAAGGGAGCAGGAGGTACAGGTTGGAAAAAGTGGGGAACCGTGGGGAACACTGCATGACAGAGGGGAACCAAAGGGAGCAGGAGGTACAGGTTGGAAAAAGTGGGGAACCGTGGAGAACACTGCAGCACAGATGCGAACAAAAGTGAGGGGGAAACGGATTGCAAACAGTGGGGCCCATGGCGAACACTGCATGACAGAGGGTAATCAAAGGGAGCAGGGGGAACCGATTGGAAAAAGTTGGGAACTGTGGGGAACACTGCAGGGCAGACGGGAACCAAAGGGAGCATGGGAACAGATTAGAAAAAGTTTGGAGAACCGTGGGGAAAACTGCAGAACAGAGCAGAACCAAAGGGAGCAGGGGGAACAGCTCGGAAAAGTGCGGACCCGAGGGGAACAATGCAGAACAGAGAGGAACCAAAGGGAGAAGGGGGAACAGATTGGAAAAAGTGGGGAATCGTGTGGAGTTCTGCAGAACAGTGGGGACCCAAAGGGATCAGGGGGAAAGGATTCGAAAGAGTGGACCGTGGGGAACTCTGCAGAAAACAGGTGGACCAAAGGGAGCAGGAGGAACAGATTGGAAAAAGTTGAGAACAGTGGGCAACACTGCAGAACAGAGGTGAATCAAAGGGTGCAGGGGGAACAGATTGGAAAAAGTGGGGAACCGTTTGGAACACTGCAGAACAGAGGTGAACCAAAGGGAGCAGGGGGTACAGTTCGGAAAAGTGGGGAATCGTGGGGAACAATGCAGAACAGAGTGGAACCAAAGGGAGCAGGGGAAACAGATTGGAAAAAGTGGGGAATCATGGGGAGATCTGCAGAAGAGAGGTGAACCAAAGGAAGCAGGGGGATTGGATTGGAAAAAGTGGGGAACAGTGTAGAAAAATGCAGAACAGAGGGGAACCAGAGGTAGCAGGGGTAACAGATTGGAAAAAGTGGGGAAACGTGGGCAACACTGCAGAACAGAGGGGCACCAAAGGGAGCAAGAATACAGGTTGGAAAAAGTGGGGAACCGTGGGGAACACTGCATGACAGAGGGGAAACAAAGGGAGCAGGAGGTAATGGATGGAAAAAGTGGGGAACCGTGGAGAACACTGCAGCACAGATGCGAACAAAAGTGAGCAGGGGAAACGGATTGTAAAAAGTGGGGCCCATGGCGAACACTGCATGACAGAGGGTAATCAAAGGGAGCAGGGGGAACCGATTTGAAAAAGTTTGGAACTGTGGGGAACACTGCAGAACAGAGGGAAACCAAAGGTAGCAGGGGGAACGGATTGGAAAAAGTGGGGAAGCATGGGGGACACTGCAGGGCAGACGGGAACCAAAGGGAGCATGGGAACAGATTAGAAAAAGTTTGGAGAACCGTGGGGAAAACTGCAGAACAGAGCAGAACCAAAGGGAGCAGGGGGAACAGCTCGGAAAAGTGCGGACCCGAGGGGAACAATGCAGAACAGAGAGGAACCAAAGGGAGAAGGGGGAACAGATTGGAAAAAGTGGGGAATCGTGGGGTGCTCTGCAGAACAGTGGGGACCCAAAGGGAGCAGAGGGAAAGGATTCGAAAAAGTGGGGCCCATGGGGAACACTGCAGGACAGAGGGGAATCAAAGGGAGCAGGGGGAACTGATTGGAAAAAGTGGGGAACTGTGGCGAACACTGCAGAACAGAGGGGAAACAAACGGAGCAGGGGGAATGGATTGCAAAATGTGGGGAACCATGGGGAAAACTGCAGAACAGAGTGGAGCCTGGAGCAGGGGGAACGGATTGCAAAAAGTGGGGAAACTTCTGGAAAAATGTAGAACAAAGGCGAACCAGAGGGAGAAGGGGGAACAGATTAGAAAAAAATTTGGAGAACCGTGGGGAACACTGCAGAAAAGTGAGGAACCAAAGGGAGCAGGGGAGTGGATTGGAAAAGAAAGAGTACTCTGGGGAACACTGCAGAACAGAGGGGAAGCAAAGGGAGCAGGGGGTACAGGTTGGAAAAAATGTGGAGAACCGTGAGGAACACTGCAGAACAGTGAGGAACCAAAGGGAGCAGGGGTAACAGATTGGAAAAAGTGGGGAATCATGGGGAGATCTGCAGAAGAGAGGTGAACCAAAGGAAGCAGGGGGATTGGATTGGAAAAAGTGGGGAACAGTGTAGAAAAATGCAGAACAGAGGGGAACCAGAGGTAGCGGGGTAACAGATTGGAAAAAGTGGGGAAACGTGGGCAACACTGCAGAACAGAGGGGCACCAAAGGGAGCAAGAGGTACAGGTTGGAAAAAGTGGGGAACCGTGGGGAACACTGCATGACAGAGGGGAAACAAAGGGAGCAGGAGGTAATGGATGGAAAAAGTGGGGAACCGTGGAGAACACTGCAGCACAGATGCGAACAAAAGTGAGCAGGGGAAACGGATTGTAAAAAGTGGGGCCCATGGGGAACACTGCAGGACAGAGGGGAATCAAAGGGAGCAGGGGGAACTGATTGGAAAAAGTGGGGAACTGTGGCGAACACTGCAGAACAGAGGGGAAACAAACGGAGCAGGGGGAATGGATTGCAAAATGTGGGGAACCATGGGGAAAACTGCAGAACAGAGTGGAGCCAAAGGAGCAGGGGGAACGGATTGCAAAAAGTGGGGAAACTTCTGGAAAAATGTAGAACAAAGGCGAACCAGAGGGAGAAGGGGGAACAGATTAGAAAAAATTTGGAGAACCGTGGGGAACACTGCAGAAAAGTGAGGAACCAAAGGGAGCAGGGGAGTGGATTGGAAAAGAAAGAGTACTCTGGGGAACACTGCAGAACAGAGGGGAAGCAAAGGGAGCAGGGGGTACAGGTTGGAAAAAATGTGGAGAACCGTGAGGAACACTGCAGAACAGTGAGGAACCAAAGGGAGCAGGGGTAACAGATTGGAAAAAGTGGGGAACCGTGTGTAAAAATGCAGAACAGTGGGGAACCAAAGGGGGCAGGAAGAACAGATTGGAAAAAGTGGGGAACCGTGAGGAACACTGCAGAACAGAGGGACACCAAAGGGAGCAGGGGGTACAGTTTGGAAAAGTGGGGAACCGTGGGGAACAATGCAGAACAGAGGGGAACCAAAGGGAGGAGGGGGAACAGATTGGAAAAAGTGGGGATTCGTGGAGAGATCTGCAGAACAGAGGAGAACCAAAGCAAGCAGGGGGAACGGATTGGAAAAAGTGGGGCCCATGGGGAACACTGCAGGACAGAGGGGAATCAAAGGGAGCAGGGGGAACTGATTGGAAAAAGTGGGGAACTGTGGGGAACACTACAGAACAGAGGGGAAACAAACGGAGCAGGGGGAATGGATTGCAAAATGTGGGGAACCATGGGGAAAACTGCAGAACAGAGTGGAGCCAAAGGAGCAGGGGGAACGGATTGCAAAAAGTGGGGCCCGTGGGGAACACTGGAGGACAGAGCGGAATCAAAGGGAGCAGGGGGAACTGACTGGAAAAAGTGGGGAATCGTGCAGAACACTGCAGGACAGAGGGGAAACAAAGGGAACAGTGGGAACCGATTGGAAAAAGTAGGGAACCGTGCGGAAAAATGCAGAAAGGTGGGGAACCAAAGGGAGCAGGGTGAACGAATTGGAAAAGGTGCAGAACTGTGGGGAACACTGCAGAACAGAGGGGAACCAAAGGGAGCAGAGGGAACGGATTGTAAAAAGTGGGGAACCGTGGGGAATACTGCTCGACAGAGGGGAACCAAAGGGATCAGGGGGAACAGATAGGAAAAAATTGGGGAACTGTGAAAACACTGCATGACAGAGGGGAACCAAAGGAAGCACGAGGTACAGGTTGGAAAAAGTGTGGAACCGTTGAGGAGACTGCAGGACAGACGGAAACCAAAGGGAGCAGGGCGAACAGATTGTAAAAAAGTGGGGAACCGTGGGGAACACTGCAGAACAGTATTAAACTAAAGCGAACAGGGGGAACAGTTTGGAAAATGTGGGGAAACGTGGGGATCACTACAGAACAGAGGGGAAACAAAGGGAGCAGGGGAACACATTGGAAAAAGTGGGGAACCGTGGGGAACACTGCAGAACAGTGAGGAACCAAAGGGAGCAGGGGGAACAGATTGGAAAAAGTGGGGAACCGTGAGGAACACTGCAGAACAGAGGTGAACCAAAGGGAGCAGGGGGTACAGTTCGGAAAAGTGGGGAACCGTGGGGAACAATGCAGAACAGAGGGGACTCAAAAGGAGCAGGGGGAACAGATTGGAAAAAGTGGGGAATCGTGAGGACTTCCGCAGAACAGAGGTGAACCAAAGGAAGCAGGGGGATCGGATTGGAAAAAGTGGGGAACAGTGTAGAAAAATGCAGAACAGAGGGGAACCAGAGGTAGCAGGGGAAACAGATTGGAAAAAGCGGGGAACCGTGGGGAACACTGCAGAACAGAGGGGAACGAAAGGTAGCAGGGGGAACGGATTGGAAAAAGTGGGGAACTATGGTGGACACTGCAGGGCAGACGGGAACCAAAGGGAGCATGGGAACAGATTAGATAAAATTTGGAGAACCGTGGGGAAAACTGCAGAACAGTGCGGAACCAAAGGGAGCAGGGGGAACAGCTCGGAAAAGTGCGGACCCGTGGGGAACAATGCAGAACAGAGAGGAACCAAAGGGAGAAGGGGGAACAGATTGGAAGAAGTGGGGAATCGTGGGGAGTTCTGCAGAACAGTGGGGACCCAAAGGGAGCAGGGGGAAAGGATTCGAAAAAGTGGACCGTAGGGAACTCTGCAGAAAACAGGTTGACCAAAGGAAGCAGGGGGAACGGATTGGAAAAAATGGGGAACCTAGTGGAAAAATGAAGAACAGAGGGGAAGCAAAGGGAGCAGGGGGTACAGGTTGGAAAAAATGTGGAGAACTGTGAGGAACACTGCAGAACAGTGAGGAACCAAAGGGAGCAGGGGTAACAGATTGGAAAAAGTGGGGAACCGTGTGGAAAAAAGCAAAACAGTGGGGAATCAAAGGGAGCAGGAAGAACAGATTGGAAAAAGTGGGGAACCGTGAGGAACACTGCAGAACAGAGGGGAACCAAAGGGAGCAGGGGGAACAGATTGGAATAAGTGGGGAAGCGTCGGGAACACTGCAGAACAGAGGCGAACCAAAGAGAACAGGGGGAACGGATTGGAAAAAGTGGGGAACCATGGGGGATACAACAGGGCAGAGGGGAACCATAGGGAGCAGGGGGTACAGGTTGGAAAAATGTGGAGAACCGTGAGGAAAACTGCAGAACAGTGAGGAACCAAAGGGAGCAGGGGGAACAGTTTTGAAAAAGTGGGGAACCGTGTGCAAAAATGCAGAACAGTGGGGAACCAAAGGGAGCAGGAGGAACAGATTGGAAAAAGTTGAGAACAGTGGGCAACACTGCAGAACAGAGGTGAATCAAAGGGTGCAGGGGGAACAGATTGGAAAAAGTGGGGAACCGTTTGGAAAACTGCAGAACAGAGGTGAACCAAAGGGAGCAGGGGGTATAGTTCGGAAAATAGGGAATCGTGGGGAACAATGCAGAACAGAGGGGAACCAAAGGGAGCAGGGAAACAGATTGGAAAAAGTGGGGAATCGTGGGGAGTTCTGCAGAACAGAGGTGAACCAAAGGAAGCAGGGGGATTGGATTGGAAAAAGTGGGGAACAGTGTAGAAAAATGCAGAACAGAGGGGAACCAGAGGTAGCAGGGGTAACAGATTGGAAAAAGTGGGGAACCGTGGGCAACACTGCAGATCAGAGGGGCACCAAAGGGAGCAGGAGGTACAGGTTGGAAAAAGTGGGGAACCGTGAGGAACACTGCATGACAGAGGGGAACCAAAGGGAGCAGGAGGTACTGGTTGGAAAAAGTGGGGAACCGTGGAGAACACTGCAGCACAGATGGGAACAAAAGTGAGCAGGGGAAACGGATTGCAAAAAGTGGGGCCCATGGCAAACACTGCATGACAGAGGGTAATCAAAGGGAGCAGGGGGAACCGATTGGAAAAAGTTGAGAACTGTGGGGAACACTGCAGAACAGAGGGAAACCAAAGGTAGCAGGGGGAAAGGATTGGAAAAAGTGTGGAACCATGGGGGACACTGCAGGGCAGACGGGAACCAAAGGGAGCATGGGAACAGATTAGAAAAAGTTTGGAGAACCGTGGGGAAAACTGCAGAACAGAGCAGAACCAAAGGGAGCAGGGGGAACAGCTCGGAAAAGTGCGGACCCGAGGGGAACAATGCAGAACAGAGAGGAACCAAAGGGAGAAGTGGGAACGGATTGGAAAAAATGGGGAACCTTGTGGAAAAATGTAGAACAGAGGCGAACCAGTGGGAGAAGGGGGAACAGATTAGAAAAAATTTGGAGAACCATGGGGAACACTGCAGAACAGTGAGGAACCAAAGGGAGCAGGGGGAACGGATTGGAAAAGATAGAGTACTCTGGGGAACACTGCAGAACAGAGGGGAAGCAAAGGGAGCAGGGGGTACAGGTTGGAAAAAATGTGGAGAACCGTGAGGAACACTGCAGAACAGTGAGGAACAAAAGGGAGCAGGGGTAACAGATTGGAAAAAGTGGGGAACCGTGTGGAAAAATGCAGAAGTGGGGAACCAAAGGGAGCAGGAAGCACAGATTGGAAAAAGTGGGGAACAGTGAGGAATACTGCAGAACAGAGGGAACCAAAGGGAGCAGGGGGTACAGTTTGGAAAAGTGGGGAACCGTGGGGAACAATGCAGAACAGAGGGGAACCAAAGGGAGCAGGGGGAACAGATTGGAAAAAGTGGGGATTCTTGGAGAGATCTGCAGAACAGAGGTGAACCAAAGGAAGCAGGGGGAACGGATTGGAAAAAGTGGGGCACATGGGGAACACTGCAGGACAGAGGGGAATCAAAGGGAGCAGGGGGAACTGATTGGAAAATGTGGGGAACTGTGGGGAACACTGCAGAACAGAGGGGAAACAAACGGAGCAGGGGGAATGGATTGCATAATGTGGGGAACCATGGGGAAAACTGCAGAACAGAGTGGAGCCAAAGGAGCAGGGGGAACGGATTGCAAAAAGTGGGGCCCATGGGGAACACTGGAGGACAGAGCGGAATCAAAGGGAGCAGGGGAAACTGATTGGAAAAAGTGGGGAATCGTGCAGAACACTGCAGGACAGAGGGGAAACAAAGGGAACAGGGGCTACAGGTTGGAAAAAATGTGGAGAACCGTGAGGAACACTGCAGAACAGTGAGGAACCAAAGGGAGCAGGTGGAACTAGTTGGAAAAAGTGGGGAACAGTGGGGGACACTGCAGAACAGAGGGCAAACAAGCGGAACAAGGGTAATGGATTGCAAAAAGTTTGGAACCGTGGAGGACAATGCAGAACAGGGGAAACCAAAGGGAGCAGGGCAAACAGTTTGTAAAAAAGTGGGGAACCGTGGGGAACGCTGCAGAACAGTATGAAACCAAAGCGAGCCGGGGGAATGGTTTGAAAAATGAGGGGAACTGTGGGGAAAACTGCAGAACAGAGTGGAGACAAAGGAGCAGGGGGAACAGATTGGAAAAAGTGGGAAACCGTGGGGAACACTGCAGAACAGAGGAGAACCAAAGGGAGCAGGGGGAACAGATTGGAAAAAGTGGGGAAGCGATTGGAAAAAGTAGGGAACCGTGTGGAAAAATGCAGAAAGGTGGGGAAACAAAGGGAGCAGGGGGAACGAATTGGAAAAGTTGGAGAACTGTGGGGAACACTGCAGAACAGAGGGGAACCAAAGGGAGCAGAGGGAACGGATTGGAAAAAGTGGGCAACCGTGGGGCACACTGCATGACAGAGGGGAACCAAAGGGAGCAGGGGGAACAGATTGGAAAAAGTGGGGAATCGTGGGGAGTTCTGCAGAACAGAGGTGAACCAAAGGAAGCAGGGGGATCGGATTGGAAAAAGTGGGGAACAGTGTAGAAAAATGCAGAACAGAGGGGAACCAGAGGTAGCAGGGGAAACAAAATGGAAAAAGTGGGGAACCGTGGGGAACACTGCAGAACAGAGGGGCACCAAAGGGAGCAGAGGGAATGCATTGGGAAAAGTAGGGAACCGTGGGGAACACTGCACGACAGAGGGGAACCAAAGGAAGCAGGGGGAACGGATTGTAAAATGTTGCACCGATGGGGAACACTGTAGGACAGAGGGGAATCAAAGAGAGCAGGGGGAACTGATTGGAAAAAGTGGGGAACTGTGGGGAACACTGCAGGACAGAGTGGAGACAAAGGAGCAGGGGGAACAGATTGGAAAAAGTGGGGAACCGTGGGGAACACTGCAGAACAGAGGGGATCCAAACGGAGCAGGGGCAATGGATTGCAAAAAGTTGGGAACCGTGGAGAACACGGAAGGACAGAGGGGAACCAAAGGGAACAAGGGGAACGGATTGGAAATGGTGGGGAACCATGGGGAATACTGCAGGGCAGAGGGGAACCATAGGGAGTAGGGGCTACAGGTTGGAAAAAATGTGGAGAACCATGAGGAACACTGCAGAACAGTGAGGAACCAAAGGGAGCAGGGGGAACAGATTGGAAAAAGTGGGGAACCGTGTGGAAAAATGCAGAACAGTGGGGAAACAAACAGAGCAGAGGGAATGGATTGCAAAAAGTTGGGAAGCGTGGAGGACACTGCAGAACAGAGGGGAACCAAAGGGAGCAAGGCGAATAGATTGTAAAATAGTTGGTAATCGTGGGGAATGCTGCAGAACAGTATGAAACCAAAGCGAGCCGAGGGAATGGTTTGGAAAATGTGGGGAACCGTGGGGAAAACTGCAGAACAGAGTGGAGCTAAAGGAGCAGGGGGAACGGATTGGAAAAAGTGGGGAACCGTGGGGAATACTGCTCGACAGAGGGGAACCAAAGGGATCAGGGGGAACAGATAGGAAAAAATTGGGGAACTGTGAAAACACTGCATGACAGAGGGGAACCAAAGGGAGCAGGAGGTACAGGTTGGAAAAGGTGGGGAACCGTGGAGGACACTGCAGGACAGAGGGGAACCAAAGGGAGCAGGGCGAACAGATTGTAAAAAAGTGGGGAACCGTGGGGAACACTGCAGAACAGTATGAAACCAAAGCAGGCAGGGGGAACAGTTTGGAAAATGTGGGGAACCGTGGGGATCACTGCAGAACAGAGGGGAACCAAAGGGAGCAGGGGAACGCATTGGAAAAAGTGGGGAACCGTGGGGAACACTGCAGAACAGTGAGGAACCAAAGGCAGCAGGGGGAACAGATTGGAAAATGTGGGGTACCGTGTGTAAAAATGCACAACAGTGGGGAAACAAAGGGTGCAGGAGGAACAGATTAGAAGAAGTGGGGTACCGTGTGCAAAAATGCACAACAGTGGGGAACCAAAGGGACCAGAGGGTACAGGAAGGAAAAGAATGTGGAGAATCGTGGGGAACACTGCAGAATAGAGGGAAACCAAAGGGAGCAGGGGAACACATTGGAAAAAGTGGGGAACCGTGGGGAACACTGCAGAACAGTGAGGAACCAAATGGAGCAGGGGGAACAGATTGGAAAAAGTGGGGTACCGTGAGGAACACTGCAGAACAGAGCGGAACCAAAGGGAACAGGGGGAACAGCTCGGAAAAGTGCGGACCCGTGGGGAACAATGCAGAACAGAGAGGAACCAAAGGGAGAAGGGGGAACAGATTGGAAGAAGTGGGGAATCGTGGGGAGTTCTGCAGAACAGTGGGGACCCAAAGGGAGCAGGGGGAAAGGATTCGAAAAAGTGGACCGTAGGGAACTCTGCAGAAAACAGGTTGACCAAAGGAAGCAGGGGGAATGGATTGGAAAAAATGGGGAACCTAGTGGAAAAATGTAGAACAGAGGGGAAGCAAAGGGAGCAGGGGGTACAGGTTGGAAAAAATGTGGAGAACTGTGAGGAACACTGCAGAACAGTGAGGAACCAAAGGGAGCAGGGGTAACAGATTGGAAAAAGTGGGGAATCGTGGGGAGTTCTGCAGAACAGAGGTGAACCAAAGGAAGCAGGGGGATCGGATTGGAAAAAGTGGGGAACAGTGTAGAAAAATGCAGAACAGAGGGGAACCAGAGGTAGCAGGGGAAACAAAATGGAAAAAGTGGGGAACCGTGGGGAACACTGCAGAACAGAGGGGCACCAAAGGGAGCAGAGGGAATGCATTGGGAAAAGTAGGGAACCGTGGGGAACACTGCACGACAGAGGGGAACCAAAGGAAGCAGGGGGAACGGATTGTAAAATGTTGCACCGATGGGGAACACTGTAGGACAGAGGGGAATCAAAGAGAGGAGGGGGAACTGATTGGAAAAAGTGGGGAACTGTGGGGAACACTGCAGGACAGAGTGGAGACAAAGGAGCAGGGGGAACAGATTGGAAAAAGTGGGGAACCGTGGGGAACACTGCAGAACAGAGGGGATCCAAACGGAGCAGGGGCAACGGATTGCAAAAAGTTGGGAACCGTGGAGAACACGGAAGGACAGAGGGGAACCAAAGGGAACAAGGGGAACGGATTGGAAATGGTGGGGAACCATGGGGAATACTGCAGGGCAGAGGGGAACCATAGGGAGTAGGGGCTACAGGTTGGAAAAAATGTGGAGAACCATGAGGAACACTGCAGAACAGTGAGGAACCAAAGGGAGCAGGGGGAACAGATTGGAAAAAGTGGGGAACCGTGTGGAAAAATGCAGAACAGTGGGGAAACAAACAGAGCAGAGGGAATGGATTGCAAAAAGTTGGGAAGCGTGGAGGACACTGCAGAACAGAGGGGAACCAAAGGGAGCAAGGCGAATAGATTGTAAAATAGTTGGTAATCGTGGGGAATGCTGCAGAACAGTATGAAACCAAAGCGAGCCGAGGGAATGGTTTGGAAAATGTGGGGAACCGTGGGGAAAACTGCAGAACAGAGTGGAGCTAAAGGAGCAGGGGGAACGGATTGGAAAAAGTGGGGAACCGTGGGGAATACTGCTCGACAGAGGGGAACCAAAGGGATCAGGGGGAACAGATAGGAAAAAATTGGGGAACTGTGAAAACACTGCATGACAGAGGGGAACCAAAGGGAGCAGGAGGTACAGGTTGGAAAAGGTGGGGAACCGTGGAGGACACTGCAGGACAGAGGGGAACCAAAGGGAGCAGGGCGAACAGATTGTAAAAAAGTGGGGAACCGTGGGGAACACTGCAGAACAGTATGAAACCAAAGCAGGCAGGGGGAACAGTTTGGAAAATGTGGGGAACCGTGGGGATCACTGCAGAACAGAGGGGAACCAAAGGGAGCAGGGGAACGCATTGGAAAAAGTGGGGAACCGTGGGGAACACTGCAGAACAGTGAGGAACCAAAGGCAGCAGGGGGAACAGATTGGAAAATGTGGGGTACCGTGTGTAAAAATGCACAACAGTGGGGAAACAAAGGGTGCAGGAGGAACAGATTAGAAGAAGTGGGGTACCGTGTGCAAAAATGCACAACAGTGGGGAACCAAAGGGACCAGAGGGTACAGGAAGGAAAAGAATGTGGAGAATCGTGGGGAACACTGCAGAATAGAGGGAAACCAAAGGGAGCAGGGGAACACATTGGAAAAAGTGGGGAACCGTGGGGAACACTGCAGAACAGTGAGGAACCAAATGGAGCAGGGGGAACAGATTGGAAAAAGTGGGGTACCGTGAGGAACACTGCAGAACAGAGCGGAACCAAAGGGAACAGGGGGAACAGCTCGGAAAAGTGCGGACCCGTGGGGAACAATGCAGAACAGAGAGGAACCAAAGGGAGAAGGGGGAACAGATTGGAAGAAGTGGGGAATCGTGGGGAGTTCTGCAGAACAGTGGGGACCCAAAGGGAGCAGGGGGAAAGGATTCGAAAAAGTGGACCGTAGGGAACTCTACAGAAAACAGGTTGACCAAAGGAAGCAGGGGGAATGGATTGGAAAAAATGGGGAACCTAGTGGAAAAATGTAGAACAGAGGGGAAGCAAAGGGAGCAGGGGGTACAGGTTGGAAAAAATGTGGAGAACTGTGAGGAACACTGCAGAACAGTGAGGAACCAAAGGGAGCAGGGGTAACAGATTGGAAAAAGTGGGGAACCGTGTGGAAAAAAGCAAAACAGTGGGGAATCAAAGGGAGCAGGAGGAACAGATTGGAAAAAGTTGAGAACAGTGGGCAACACTGCAGAACAGAGGTGAATCAAAGGGTGCAGGGGGAACAGCTTGGAAAAAGTGGGGAAGCGTCGGGAACACTGCAGAACAGAGGCGAACCAAAGGGAACAGGGGGAACGGATTGGAAAAAGTGGGGAACCATGGGGGATACTGCCGGGCAGAGGGGAACCATAGGGAGCAGGGGGTACAGGTTGGAAAAATGTGGAGAACCGTGAGGAAAACTGCAGAACAGTGAGGAACCAAAGGGAGCAGGGGGAACAGTTTTGAAAAAGTGGGGAACCGTCTGCAAAAATGCAGAACAGTGGGGAACCAAAGGGAGCAGGAGGAACAGATTGGAAAAAGTTGAGAACAGTGGGCAACACTGCAGAACAGAGGTGAATCAAAGGGTGCAGGGGGAACAGATTGGAAAAAGTGGGGAACCGTTTGGAACACTGCAGAACAGAGGTGAACCAAAGGGAGCAGGGGGTATAGTTCGGAAAATAGGGAATCGTGGGGAACAATGCAGAACAGAGGGGAACCAAAGGGAGCAGGGAAACAGATTGGAAAAAGTGGGGAATCGTGGGGAGTTCTGCAGAACAGAGGTGAACCAAAGGAAGCAGGGGGATTGGATTGGAAAAACTGGGGATCAGTGTAGAAAAATGCAGAACAGAGGGGAACCAGAGGTAGCAGGGGTAACAGATTGGAAAAAGTGGGGAACCGTGGGCAACACTGCAGATCAGAGGGGCACCAAAGGGATCAGGAGGTACAGGTTGGAAAAAGTGGGGAACCGTGAGGAACACTGCATGACAGAGGGGAACCAAAGGGAGCAGGAGGTACAGGTTGGAAAAAGTGGGGAACCGTGGAGAACACTGCAGCGCAGATGGGAACAAAAGTGAGCAGGGGAAACGGATTGCAAAAAGTGGGGCCCATGGCGAACACTGCATGACAGAGGGCAATCAAAGGGAGCAGGTGGAACCGATTGGAAAAAGTTGGGAACTGTGGGGAACACTGCAGAACAGAGGGAAACCAAAGGTAGCAGGGGGAAAGGATTGGAAAAAGTGGGGAACCATGGGGGACACTGCAGGGCAGACGGGAACCAAAGGGAGCATGGGAACAGATTAGAAAAAGTGTGGAGAACCGTGGGGAAAACTGCAGAACAGAGCAGAACCAAAGGGAGCAGGGGGAACAGCTCGGAAAAGTGCGGACCCGAGGGGAACAATGCGGAACAGAGAGGAACCAAAGGGAGAAGTGGGAACAGATTGGAAAAAGTGGGGAATCGTGGGGAGTTCTGCAGAACAGTGGGGACCCAAAGGGATCAGGGGGAAAGAATTCGAAAAAGTGGACCGTGGGGAACTCTGCAGAAAACAGGTGGACCAAAGGAAGCAGGGGGAACGGATTGGAAAAAATGGGGAACCTTGTGGAAAAATGTAGAACAGAGGCGAACCAGTGGGAGAAGGGGGAACAGATTAGAAAAAATTTGGAGAACCATGGGGAACACTGCAGAACAGTGAGGAACCAAAAGGAGCAGGAGGAACGGATTGGAAAAGATAGAGAACTCTGGGGAACACTGCAGAACAGAGGGGAAGCAAAGGGAGCAGGGGGTACAGGTTGGAAAAAATGTGGAGAACCGTGAGGAAAACTGCAGAACAGTGAGGAACCAAAGGGAGCAGGGGGAACAGTTTTGAAAAAGTGGGGAACCGTCTGCAAAAATGCAGAACAGTGGGGAACCAAAGGGAGCAGGAGGAACAGATTGGAAAAAGTTGAGAACAGTGGGCAACACTGCAGAACAGAGGTGAATCAAAGGGTGCAGGGGGTACAGTTTGGAAAAGTGGGGAACCGTGGGGAACAATGCAGAACAGAGGGGAACCAAAGGGAGCAGGAAGAACAGATTGGAAAAAGTGGGGAACAGTGAGGAATACTGCAGAACAGAGGGAACCAAAGGGAGCAGGGGGTACAGTTTGGAAAAGTGGGGAACCGTGGGGAACAATGCAGAACAGAGGGGAACCAAAGGGAGCAGGGGGAACAGATTGGAAAAAGTGGGGATTCGTGGAGAGATCTGCAGAACAGAGGTGAACCAAAGGAAGCAGGGGGAACGGATTGGAAAAAGTGGGGCCCATGGGGAACACTGCAGGACAGAGGGGAATCAAAGGGAGCAGGGGGAACTGATTGGAAAATGTGGGGAACTGTGGGGAACACTGCAGAACAGAGGGGAAACAAACGGAGCAGGGGGAATGGATTGCATAATGTGGGGAACCATGGGGAAAACTGCAGAACAGAGTGGAGCCAAAGGAGCAGGGGGAACGGATTGCAAAAAGTGGGGCCCATGGGGAACACTGGAGGACAGAGCGGAATCAAAGGGAGCAGGGGGAACTGATTGGAAAAAGTGGGGAATCGTGCAGAACACTGCAGGACAGAGGGGAAACAAAGGGAACAGGGGCTAGAGGTTGGAAAAAATGTGGAGAACTGTGAGGAACACTGCAGAACAGTGAGGAACCAAAGGGAGCAGGTGGAACAGATTGGAAAAAGTTGAGAACAGTGGGCAACACTGCAGAACAGAGGTGAATCAAAGGGTGCAGGGGGAACAGATTGGAAAAAGTGGGGAACCGTTTGGAACACTGCAGAACAGAGGTGAACCAAAGGGAGCAGGGGGTACTGTTCGGAAAAATGGGGAACCGTGTGGAAGAATGCAGAACAGAGGGGAACCAAAGGGAGCAGGGGGAACAGATTGGAAAAAAGTGGGGAATCGTGGGGAGTTCTGCAGAACAGAGGTGAACCAAAGGAAGCAGGGGGATCGGATTGGAAAAAGTGGGGAACAGTGGAGAAAAATACAGAACAGAGGGGAACCAGAGGTTGCAGGGGAAACAGATTGGAAAAAGTGGGGAACCGTGGGGAACACTGCAGAACAGAGGGGCACCAAAGGGAGCAGAGGGAATGCATTGGAAAAAGTGGGGAACCGTGGGGAACACTGCACTACAGAGGGGAACCAAAGGAAGCAGGGGGAACGGATTGTAAAAAGTGGGGTACCGTGTGTAAAAATGCATAACAGTGGGGAAACAAAGGGTGCAGGAAGAACAGATTAGAAGAAGTGGGGTACCGTGTGCAAAAATGCACAACAGTGGGGAACCAAAGGGAGCAGGGGGTACAGGAAGGAAAAGAATGTGGAGAATCGTGGGGAACACTGCAGAATAGAGGGGAACCAAAGGGAGCAGGGGGAACAGATTGGAAAAAGTGGGGAAGCGTCGGGAACACTGCAGAACAGAGGCGAACCAAAGGGAACAGGGGGACGGATTGGAAAAAGTGGGGAACCATGGGGGACACTGCAGGGCAGAAGGGAACCAAAGGGAGCAGGGGAAACAGATTGGAAAAAGTGGGGAATCGTGGGGAGTTCTGCAGAACAGAGGTGAACCAAAGGAAGCAGGGGGATTGGATTGGAAAAAGTGGGGAACAGTGTAGAAAAATGCAGAACAGAGGGGAACCAGAGGTAGCAGGGGTAACAGATTGGAAAAAGTGGGGAACCGTGGGCAACACTGCAGAACAGAGGGGCACCAAAGGGAGCAGGAGGTACAGGTTGGAAAAAGTGGGGAACCGTGAGGAACACTGCATGACAGAGGGGAACCAAAGGGAGCAGGAGTTACAGGTTGGAAAAAGTGGGGAACCGTGGAGAACACTGCAGCTCAGATGGGAACAAAAGTGAGCAGGGGAAACGGATTGCAAAAAGTGGGGCCCATGGCGAACACTGCATGACAGAGGGCAATCAAAGGGAGCAGGGGGAACCGATTGGAAAAAGTTGGGAACTGTGGGGAACACTGCTGAACAGAGGGAAACCAAAGGTTGCAGGGGGAAAGGATTGGAAAAAGTGGGGAATCGTGGGGAGTTCTGCAGAACAGAGGTGAACCAAAGGAAGCAGGGGGATTGGATTGGAAAAAGTGGGGAACAGTGTAGAAAAATGCAGAACAGAGGGGAACCAGAGGTAGCAGGGGTAACAGATTGGAAAAAGTGGGGAACCGTGGGCAACACTGCAGAACAGAGGGGCACCAAAGGGAGCAGGAGGTACAGGTTGGAAAAAGTGGGGAACCGTGAGGAACACTGCATGACAGAGGGGAACCAAAGGGAGCAGGAGGTACAGGTTGGAAAAAGTGGGGAACCGTGGAGAACACTGCAGCACAGATGGGAACAAAGGTGAGGGGGAAACGGATTGCAAAAAGTGGGGCCCATGGCGAACACTGCATGACAGAGGGCAATCAAAGGGAGCAGGGGGATCGATTGGAAAAAGTTGGGAACTGTGGGGAACACTGCAGAACAGAGGGAAACCAAAGGTAGCAGGGGGAACGGATTGGAAAAAGTGGGGAACCATGGGGGACACTGCAGGGCAGACGGGAACCAAAGGGAGCATGGGAACAGATTAGAAAAAGTTTGGAGAACCGTGGGGAAAACTGCAGAACAGAGCAGAACCAAAGGGAGCAGGGGGAACAGCTTGGAAAAGTGCGGACCCGAGGGGAACAATGGAGAACAGAGAGGAACCAAAGGGAGAAGGGGGAACAGATTGGAAAAAGTGGGGAATCGTGGGGTGCTCTGCAGAACAGTGGGGACCCAAAGGGAGCAGAGGGAAAGGATTCGAAAAAGTGGGGCCCATGGGGAACACTGCAGGACAGAGGGGAATCAAAGGGAGCAGGGGGAACTGATTGGAAAAAGTGGGGAACTGTGGCGAACACTGCAGAACAGAGGGGAAACAAACGGAGCAGGGGGAATGGATTGCAAAATGTGGGGAACCATGGGGAAAACTGCAGAACAGAGTGGAGCCAAAGGAGCAGGGGGAACGGATTGCAAAAAGTGGGGAAACTTCTGGAAAAATGTAGAACAAAGGCGAACCAGAGGGAGAAGGGGGAACAGATTAGAAAAAATTTGGAGAACCGTGGGGAACACTGCAGAAAAGTGAGGAACCAAAGGGAGCAGGGGAGTGGATTGGAAAAGAAAGAGTACTCTGGGGAACACTGCAGAACAGAGGGGAAGCAAAGGGAGCAGGGGGTACAGGTTGGAAAAAATGTGGAGAACCGTGAGGAACACTGCAGAACAGTGAGGAACCAAAGGGAGCAGGGGTAACAGATTGGAAAAAGTGGGGAATCATGGGGAGATCTGCAGAAGAGAGGTGAACCAAAGGAAGCAGGGGGATTGGATTGGAAAAAGTGGGGAACAGTGTAGAAAAATGCAGAACAGAGGGGAACCAGAGGTAGCAGGGGTAACAGATTGGAAAAAGTGGGGAAACGTGGGCAACACTGCAGAACAGAGGGGCACCAAAGGGAGCAAGAGGTACAGGTTGGAAAAAGTGGGGAACCGTGGGGAACACTGCATGACAGAGGGGAAACAAAGGGAGCAGGAGGTAATGGATGGAAAAAGTGGGGAACCGTGGAGAACACTGCAGCACAGATGCGAACAAAAGTGAGCAGGGGAAACGGATTGTAAAAAGTGGGGCCCATGGCGAACACTGCATGACAGAGGGTAATCAAAGGGAGCAGGGGGAACCGATTTGAAAAAGTTTGGAACTGTGGGGAACACTGCAGAACAGAGGGAAACCAAAGGTAGCAGGGGGAACGGATTGGAAAAAGTGGGGAAGCATGGGGGACACTGCAGGGCAGACGGGAACCAAAGGGAGCATGGGAACAGATTAGAAAAAGTTTGGAGAACCGTGGGGAAAACTGCAGAACAGAGCAGAACCAAAGGGAGCAGGGGGAACAGCTCGGAAAAGTGCGGACCCGAGGGGAACAATGCAGAACAGAGAGGAACCAAAGGGAGAAGGGGGAACAGATTGGAAAAAGTGGGGAATCGTGGGGTGCTCTGCAGAACAGTGGGGACCCAAAGGGAGCAGAGGGAAAGGATTCGAAAAAGTGGGGCCCATGGGGAACACTGCAGGACAGAGGGGAATCAAAGGGAGCAGGGGGAACTGATTGGAAAAAGTGGGGAACTGTGGCGAACACTGCAGAACAGAGGGGAAACAAACGGAGCAGGGGGAATGGATTGCAAAATGTGGGGAACCATGGGGAAAACTGCAGAACAGAGTGGAGCCAAAGGAGCAGGGGGAACGGATTGCAAAAAGTGGGGCCCGTGGGGAACACTGGAGGACAGAGCGGAATCAAAGGGAGCAGGGGGAACTGATTGGAAAAAGTGGGGAATCGTGCAGAACACTGCAGGACAGAGGGGAAACAAAGGGAACAGTGGGAACCGATTGGAAAAAGTAGGGAACCGTGCGGAAAAATGCAGAAAGGTGGGGAACCAAAGGGAGCAGGGTGAACGAATTGGAAAAGGTGCAGAACTGTGGGGAACACTGCAGGACAGAGGGGAATCAAAGGGAGCAGGGGGAACGGATTGGAAAAAGTGGGGAACCGTGGGGAATACTGCTCGACAGAGGGGAACCAAAGGGATCAGGGGGAACAGATAGGAAAAAATTGGGGAACTGTGAAAACACTGCATGACAGAGGGGAACCAAAGGAAGCACGAGGTACAGGTTGGAAAAAGTGTGGAACCGTTGAGGAGACTGCAGGACAGACGGAAACCAAAGGGAGCAGGGAGAACAGATTGTAAAAAAGTGGGGAACCGTGGGGAACACTGCAGAACAGTATTAAACTAAAGCGAACAGGGGGAACAGTTTGGAAAATGTGGGGAAACGTGGGGATCACTACAGAACATTGGGGAAACAAAGGGAGCAGGGGAACACATTGGAAAAAGTGGGGAACCGTGGGGAACACTGCAGAACAGTGAGGAACCAAAGGGAGCAGGGGGAACAGATTGGAAAAAGTGGGGAACCGTGAGGAACACTGCAGAACAGAGGTGAACCAAAGGGAGCAGGGGGTACAGTTCGGAAAAGTGGGGAACCGTGGGGAACAATGCAGAACAGAGGGGACTCAAAGGGAGCAGGGGGAACAGATTGGAAAAAGTGGGGAATCGTGGGGACTTCCGCAGAACAGAGGTGAACCAAAGGAAGCAGGGGGATCGGATTGGAAAAAGTGGGGAACAGTGTAGAAAAATGCAGAACAGAGGGGAACCAGAGGTAGCAGGGGAAACAGATTGGAAAAAGCGGGGAACCGTGGGGAACACTGCAGAACAGAGGGGAACGAAAGGTAGCAGGGGGAACGGATTGTAAAAAGTGGGGAACCATGGTGGACACTGCAGGGCAGACGGGAACCAAAGGGAGCATGGGAACAGATTAGAAAAAATTTGGAGAACCGTGGGGAAAACTGCAGAACAGTGCGGAACCAAAGGGAGCAGGGGGAACAGCTCGGAAAAGTGTGGACCCGTGGGGAACAATGCAGAACAGAGAGGAACCAAAGGGAGAAGGGGGAACAGATTGGAAGAAGTGGGGAATCGTGGGGAGTTCTGCAGAACAGAGGGAACCAAAGGGAGCAGGGGGTACAGTTTGGAAAAGTGGGGAACCGTGGGGAACAATGCAGAACAGAGGGGAACCAAAGGGAGCAGGGGGAACAGATTGGAAAAAGTGGGGATTCGTGGAGAGATCTGCAGAACAGAGGTGAACCAAAGGAAGCAGGGGGAACGGATTGGAAAAAGTGGGGCCCATGGGGAACACTGCAGGACAGAGGGGAATCAAAGGGAGCAGGGGGAACTGATTGGAAAATGTGGGGAACTGTGGGGAACACTGCAGAACAGAGGGGAAACAAACGGAGCAGGGGGAATGGATTGCATAATGTGGGGAACCATGGGGAAAACTGCAGAACAGAGTGGAGCCAAAGGAGCAGGGGGAACGGATTGCAAAAAGTGGGGCCCATGGGGAACACTGGAGGACAGAGCGGAATCAAAGGGAGCAGGGGGAACTGATTGGAAAAAGTGGGGAATCGTGCAGAACACTGCAGGACAGAGGGGAAACAAAGGGAACAGGGGCTAGAGGTTTGAAAAAATGTGGAGAACTGTGAGGAACACTGCAGAACAGTGAGGAACCAAAGGGAGCAGGAGGAACAGATTGGAAAAAGTTGAGAACAGTGGGCAACACTGCAGAACAGAGGTGAATCAAAGGGTGCAGGGGGAACAGATTGGAAAAAGTGGGGAACCGTTTGGAACACTGCAGAACAGAGGTGAACCAAAGGGAGCAGGGGGTACTGTTCGGAAAAATGGGGAACCGTGTGGAAGAATGCAGAACAGAGGGGAACCAAAGGGAGCAGGGGGAACAGATTGGAAAAAATGGAGAATCGTGGGGAGTTCTGCAGAACAGAGGTGAACCAAAGGAAGCAGGGGGATCGGATTGGAAAAAGTGGGGAACAGTGTAGAAAAATACAGAACAGAGGGGAACCAGAGGTTGCAGGGGAAACAGATTGGAAAAAGTGGGGAACCGTGGGGAACACTGCAGAACAGAGGGGCACCAAAGGGAGCAGAGGGAATGCATTGGAAAAAGTGGGGAACCGTGGGGAACACTGCACTACAGAGGGGAACCAAAGGAAGCAGGGGGAAC
Organism: Narcine bancroftii; assembly: GCF_036971445.1. Lineage (NCBI taxonomy): Eukaryota > Metazoa > Chordata > Chondrichthyes > Torpediniformes > Narcinidae > Narcine > Narcine bancroftii. Next base: position 5,009,244 of record NW_027211884.1, read on the forward strand.
GGATTGTAAAAAGTGGGGTACCGTGTGTAAAAATGCATAACAGTGGGGAAACAAAGGGTGCAGGAGGAACAGATTAGAAGAAGTGGGGTACCGTGTGCAAAAATGCACAACAGTGGGGAACCAAAGGGAGCAGGGGGTACAGGAAGGAAAAGAATGTGGAGAATCGTGGGGAATACTGCAGAATAGAGGGGAACCAAAGGGAGCAGGGGGAACAGATTGGAAAAAGTGGGGAAGCGTCGGGAACACTGCAGAACAGAGGCGAACCAAAGGGAACAGGGGGACGGATTGGAAAAAGTGGGGAACCATGGGGGACACTGCAGGGCAGAGGGGAACCAAAGGGAGCAGGGGAAACAGATTGGAAAAAGTGGGGAATCGTGGCGAGTTCTGCAGAACAGAGGTGAACCAAAGGAAGCAGGGGGATTGGATTGGAAAAAGTGGGGAACAGTGTAGAAAAATGCAGAACAGAGGGGAACCAGAGGTAGCAGGGGTAACAGATTGGAAAAAGTGGGGAACCGTGGGCAACACTGCAGAACAGAGGGGCACCAAAGGGAGCAGGAGGTACACGTTGGAAAAAGTGGGGAACCGTGAGGAACACTGCATGACAGAGGGGAACCAAAGGGAGCAGGAGGTACAGGTTGGAAAAAGTGGGGAACCGTGGAGAACACTGCAGCACAGATGGGAACAAAAGTGAGCAGGGGAAACGGATTGCAAAAAGTGGGGCCCATGGCGAACACTGCATGATAGAGGGCAATCAAAGGGAGCAGGGGGATCGATTGGAAAAAGTTGGGAACTGTGGGGAAAACTGCAGAACAGAGGGAAACCAAAGGTAGCAGGGGGAAAGGATTGGAAAAAGTGGGGAACCATGGGGGACACTGCAGGGCAGACGGCAACCAAAGGGAGCAGGGGGTACTGTTCGGAAAAGTGGGGAACCGTGTGGAAGAATGCAGAACAGAGGGGAACCAAAGGGAGCAGGGGGAACAGATTGGAAAAGGTGGGGCCCATCGGGAACACTGGAGGACAGAGCAGAATCAAAGGGAGCAGGGGGAACTGATTGGAAAAAGTGGGGAACCATGGGGAATACTGCAGGGCAGAGGGGAACCATAGGGAGCAGGGGCTACAGGTTGGAAAAAATGTGGAGAACCGTGAGGAACACTGCAGAACAGTGAGGAACCAAAGGGAGCAGGAGGAACAGATTGGAAAAAGTTGAGAACAGTGGGCAACACTGCAGAACAGAGGTGAATCAAAGGGTGCAGGGGGAACAGATTGGAAAAAGTGGGGAACCGTTTGGAACACTGCAGAACAGAGGTGAACCAAAGGGAGCAGGGGGTACTGTTCGGAAAAGTGGGGAACCGTGTGGAACAATGCAGAACAGAGGGGAACCAAAGGGAGCAGGGGGAACAGATTGGAAAAAGTGGGGAATCGTGGGGAGTTCTGCAGAACAGAGGTGAACCAAAGGAAGCAGGGGGATCGGATTGGAAAAAGTGGGGGACAGTGTAGAAAAATGCAGAACAGAGGGGAACCAGAGGTAGCAGGGGAAACAGATTGGAAAAAGTGGGGAACCGTTGGGAACACTGCAGAACAGAGGGGCACCAAAGGGAGCAGAGGGAATGCATTGGAAAAAGTGGGGAACCGTGGGAAACACTGCACGACAGAGGGGAACCAAAGGAAGCAGGGGGAACGGATTGTAAAATGTTGCACCGATGGGGAACACTGTAGGACAGAAGGGAATCAAAGGGAGCAGGGGGAACTGATTGGAAAAAGTGGGGAACAGTGGGGGACACTGCAGAACAGAGGGCAAACAAACGGAACAGGGGGAATGGATTGCAAAAAGTTTGGAACCGTGGAGGACAATGCAGAACAGGGGAAACCAAAGAGAGCAGGGCAAACAGTTTGTAAAAAAGTGGGGAACCGTGGGGAACACTGCACGACAGAGGGGAACCAAAGGGATCAGGGGGAACAGATTGGAAAAAATTGGGGAACTTTGAAAACACTGCATGACAGAGGGGAACCAAAGGGAGCAGGAGGTACAGGTTGGAAAAAGTGGGGAACCGTGGAGGACACTGCAGGACAGAGGGGAACCAAAGGGAGCAGGGCGAACAGATTGTAAAAAAGTGGGGAACCGTGGGGAACACTGCAGAACAGTATGAAACCAAAGCAGGCAGGGGGAACAGTTTGGAAAATGTGGGGTACCGTGGGGATCACTGCAGAACAGAGGGGAACCAAAGGGAGCAGGGGAACGCATTGGAAAAAGTGGGGAACCGTGGGGAACACTGCAGAACAGTGAGGAACCAAAGGGAGCAGGGGGAACAGATTGGAAAAAGTGGGGTACCGTGTGTAAAAATGCACAACAGTGGGGAAACAAAGGGTGCAGGAGGAACAGATTAGAAGAAGTGGGGTACCGTGTGCAAAAATGCACAACAGTGGGGAACCAAAGGGAGCAGGGGGTACAGGAAGGAAAAGAATGTGGAGAATCGTGGGGAACACTGCAGAATAGAGGGGAACCAAAGGGAGCAGGGGGAACGGATTGAAAAAAGTGGGGAAGCGTCGGGAACACTGCAGAACAGAGGCGAACCAAAGGGAACAGGGGGAACGGATTGGAAAAAGTGTGGAACCATGGGGGACACTGCAGGGCAGAGGGGAACCATAGGAAGCTGGGGGTACAGTTTGGAAAAATGTGGAGAACCGTGTGGAAAACTGCAGAACAGTGAGGAACCAAAGTGAGCAGGGGGAACAGTTTTTAAAAAGTGGGGAACCGTGTGCAAAAATGCAGAACAGTGGGGAACCAAAGGGAGCAGGAGGAACAGATTGGAAAAAGTTGAGAACAGTGGGCAACACTGCAGAACAGAGGTGAATCAAAGGGTGCAGGGGGAACAGATTGGAAAAAGTGGGGAACCGTTTGGAACACTGCAGAACAGAGGTGAACCAAAGGGAGCAGGGGGTACAGTTCGGAAAAGTGGGGAACCGTGGGGAACAATGCAGAACAGAGGGGAACCAAAGGGAGCAGGGGAAACAGATTGGAAAAAGTGGGGAATCGTGGGGAGATCTGCAGAACAGAGGTGAACCAAAGGAAGCAGGTGGATTGGATTGGAAAAAGTGGGGAACAGTGTAGAAAAATGCAGAACAGAGGGGAACCAGAGGTAGCAGGGGTAACAGATTCGAAAAAGTGGGGAACCGTGGGCAACACTGCATGACAGAGGGGAACCAAAGGGAGCAGGAGGTACTGGTTGGAAAAAGTGGGGAACCGTGGAGAACACTGCAGCACAGATGCGAACAAAAGTGAGCAGGGGAAACGGATTGCAAAAAGTGGGGCCCATGGCGAACACTGCATGACAGAGGGTAATCAAAGGGAGCAGGGGGAACCGATTTGAAAAAGTTTGGAACTGTGGGGAACACTGCAGAACAGAGGGAAACCAAAGGTAGCAGGGGGAACAGATTGGAAAAAGTGGGGAAGCGTCGGGAATACTGCAGGGCAGAGGGGAACCATAGGGAGCAGGGGCTACAGGTTGGAAAAAATGTGGAGAACCGTGAGGAACACTGCAGAACAGTGAGGAACCAAAGGGAGCAGGAGGAACAGATTGGAAAAAGTTGAGAACAGTGGGCAACACTGCAGAACAGAGGTGAATCAAAGGGTGCAGGGGGAACAGATTGGAAAAAGTGGGGAACCGTTTGGAACACTGCAGAACAGAGGTGAACCAAAGGGAGCAGGGGGTACTGTTCAGAAAAGTGGGGTACCGTGTCGAACAATGCAGAATAGAGGGGAACCAAAGGGAGCTTGGGGAACAGATTGGAAAACGTGGGGAAGCGTCGGGAACACTGCAGAACAGAGGAGAACCAAAGGGAACAGGGGGAACGGATTGGAAAAAGTGTGGAACCATGGGGGACACTGCAGGGCAGAGGGGAACCATAGGAAGCTGGGGGTACAGGTTGGAAAAATGTGGAGAACCGTGTGGAAAACTGCAGAACAGTGAGGAACCAAAGTGAGCAGGTGGAACAGTTTTTAAAAAGTGGGGAACCGTGTGCAAAAATGCTGAACAGTGGGGAACCAAAGGGAGCAGGAGGAACAGATTGGAAAAAGTTGAGAACAGTGGGCAACACTGCAGAACAGAGGTGAATCAAAGGGTGCAGGGCGAACAGATTGGAAAAACTGGGGGAACCGTGGGGAACACTGCAGAACAGTATGAAACCAAAGCAGGCAGGGGGAACAGTTTGGAAAATGTGGGGTACCGTGGGGATCACTGCAGAACAGAGGGGAACCAAAGGGAGCAGGGGAAACAGATGGAAAAAGTGGGGAATCGTGGGGAGTTCTGCAGAACAGAGGTGAACCAAAGGAAGCAGGGGGGTTGGATTGGAAAAAGTGGGGAACAGTGTAGAAAAGTGCAGAACAGAGGGGAACCAGAGGTAGCAGGGGTAACAGATTGGAAAAAGTGGGGAACCGTGGGCAACACTGCAGAACAGAGGGGCACCAAAGAGAGCAGGAGGTACAGGTTGGAAAAAGTGGGGAACCGTGGGGAACACTGCATGACAGAGGGGAACCAAAGGGAGCAGGAGGTACAGGTTGGAAAAAGTGGGGAACCGTGGAGAACACTGCAGCACAGATGGGAACAAAAGTGAGGGGGAAACGGATTGCAAAAAGTGGGGCCCATGGCGAACACTGCATGACAGAGGGTAATCAAAGGGAGCAGGGGGAACCGATTGGAAAAAGTTGGGAACTGTGGGGAACACTGCAGAACAGAGGGAAACCAAAGGTAGCAGGGGGAACGGATTGGAAAAAGTGGGGAACCATGGGGGACACTGCAGGGCAGACGGGAACCAAAGGGAGCATGGGAACAGATTAGAAAAAGTTTGGAGAACCGTGGGGAAAACTGCAGAACAGAGCAGAACCAAAGGGAGCAGGGGGAACAGCTCGGAAAAGTGCGGACCCGAGGGGAACAATGCAGAACAGAGAGGAACCAAAGGGAGAAGGGGGAACAGATTGGAAAAAGTGGGGAATCGTGTGGAGTTCTGCAGAACAGTGGGGACCCAAAGGGATCAGGGGCAAAGGATTCGAAAGAGTGGACCGTGGGGAACTCTGCAGAAAACAGGTGGACCAAAGGGAGCAGGAGGAACAGATTGGAAAAAGTTGAGAACAGTGGGCAACACTGCAGAACAGAGGTGAATCAAAGGGTGCAGGGGGAACAGATTGGAAAAAGTGGGGAACCGTTTGGAACACTGCAGAACAGAGGTGAACCAAAGGGAGCAGGGGGTACAGTTCGGAAAAGTGGGGAATCGTGGGGAACAATGCAGAACAGAGGGGAACCAAAGGGAGCAGGGGAAACAGATTGGAAAAAGTGGGGAATCATGGGGAGATCTGCAGAAGAGAGGTGAACCAAAGGAAGCAGGGGGATTGGATTGGAAAAAGTGGGGAACAGTGTAGAAAAATGCAGAACAGAGGGGAACCAGAGGTAGCAGGGGTAACAGATTGGAAAAAGTGGGGAAACGTGGGCAACACTGCAGAACAGAGGGGCACCAAAGGGAGCAAGAGGTACAGGTTGGAAAAAGTGGGGAACCGTGGGGAACACTGCATGACAGAGGGGAAACAAAGGGAGCAGGAGGTAATGGATGGAAAAAGTGGGGAACCGTGGAGAACACTGCAGCACAGATGCGAACAAAAGTGAGCAGGGGAAACGGATTGTAAAAAGTGGGGCCCATGGCGAACACTGCATGACAGAGGGTAATCAAAGGGAGCAGGGGGAACCGATTTGAAAAAGTTTGGAACTGTGGGGAACACTGCAGAACAGAGGGAAACCAAAGGTAGCAGGGGGAACGGATTGGAAAAAGTGGGGAAGCATGGGGGACACTGCAGGGCAGACGGGAACCAAAGGGAGCATGGGAACAGATTAGAAAAAGTTTGGAGAACCGTGGGGAAAACTGCAGAACAGAGCAGAACCAAAGGGAGCAGGGGGAACAGCTTGGAAAAGTGCGGACCCGAGGGGAACAATGCAGAACAGAGAGGAACCAAAGGGAGAAGGGGGAACAGATTGGAAAAAGTGGGGAATCGTGGGGTGCTCTGCAGAACAGTGGGGACCCAAAGGGAGCAGAGGGAAAGGATTCGAAAAAGTGGGGCCCATGGGGAACACTCCAGGACAGAGGGGAATCAAAGGGAGCATGGGGAACTGATTGGAAAAAGTGGGGAACTGTGGCGAACACTGCAGAACAGAGGGGAAACAAACGGAGCAGGGGGAATGGATTGCAAAATGTGGGGAACCATGGGGAAAACTGCAGAACAGAGTGGAGCCAAAGGAGCAGGGGGAACGGATTGCAAAAAGTGGGGAAACTTCTGGAAAAATGTAGAACAAAGGCGAACCAGAGGGAGAAGGGGGAACAGATTAGAAAAAAATTGGAGAACCGTGGGGAACACTGCAGAAAAGTGAGGAACCAAAGGGAGCAGGGGAGTGGATTGGAAAAGAAAGAGTACTCTGGGGAACACTGCAGAACAGAGGGGAAGCAAAGGGAGCAGGGGGTACAGGTTGGAAAAAATGTGGAGAACCGTGAGGAACACTGCAGAACAGTGAGGAACCAAAGGGAGCAGGGGTAACAGATTGGAAAAAGTGGGGAATCATGGGGAGATCTGCAGAAGAGAGGTGAACCAAAGGAAGCAGGGGGATTGGATTGGAAAAAGTGGGGAACAGTGTAGAAAAATGCAGAACAGAGGGGAACCAGAGGTAGCAGGGGTAACAGATTGGAAAAAGTGGGGAAACGTGGGCAACACTGCAGAACAGAGGGGCACCAAAGGGAGCAAGAGGTACAGGTTGGAAAAAGTGGGGAACCGTGGGGAACACTGCATGACAGAGGGGAAACAAAGGGAGCAGGAGGTAATGGATGGAAAAAGTGGGGAACCGTGGAGAACACTGCAGCACAGATGCGAACAAAAGTGAGCAGGGGAAACAGATTGTAAAAAGTGGGGCCCATGGCGAACACTGCATGACAGAGGGTAATCAAAGGGAGCAGGGGGAACCGATTTGAAAAAGTTTGGAACTGTGGGGAACACTGCAGAACAGAGGGAAACCAAAGGTAGCAGGGGGAACGGATTGGAAAAAGTGGGGAAGCATGGGGGACACTGCAGGGCAGACGGGAACCAAAGGGAGCATGGGAACAGATTAGAAAAAGTTTGGAGAACCGTGGGGAAAACTGCAGAACAGAGCAGAACCAAAGGGAGCAGGGGGAACAGCTTGGAAAAGTGCGGACCCGAGGGGAACAATGCAGAACAGAGAGGAACCAAAGGGAGAAGGGGGAACAGATTGGAAAAAGTGGGGAATCGTGGGGTGCTCTGCAGAACAGTGGGGACCCAAAGGGAGCAGAGGGAAAGGATTCGAAAAAGTGGGGCCCATGGGGAACACTGCAGGACAGAGGGGAATCAAAGGGAGCATGGGGAACTGATTGGAAAAAGTGGGGAACTGTGGCGAACACTGCAGAACAGAGGGGAAACAAACGGAGCAGGGGGAATGGATTGCAAAATGTGGGGAACCATGGGGAAAACTGCAGAACAGAGTGGAGCCAAAGGAGCAGGGGGAACGGATTGCAAAAAGTGGGGAAACTTCTGGAAAAATGTAGAACAAAGGCGAACCAGAGGGAGAAGGGGGAACAGATTAGAAAAAATTTGGAGAACCGTGGGGAACACTGCAGAAAAGTGAGGAACCAAAGGGAGCAGGGGAGTGGATTGGAAAAGAAAGAGTACTCTGGGGAACACTGCAGAACAGAGGGGAAGCAAAGGGAGCAGGGGGTACAGGTTGGAAAAAATGTGGAGAACCGTGAGGAACACTGCAGAACAGTGAGGAACCAAAGGGAGCAGGGGTAACAGATTGGAAAAAGTGGGGAATCATGGGGAGATCTGCAGAAGAGAGGTGAACCAAAGGAAGCAGGGGGATTGGATTGGAAAAAGTGGGGAACAGTGTAGAAAAATGCAGAACAGAGGGGAACCAGAGGTAGCAGGGGTAACAGATTGGAAAAAGTGGGGAAACGTGGGCAACACTGCAGAACAGAGGGGCACCAAAGGGAGCAAGAGGTACAGGTTGGAAAAAGTGGGGAACCGTGGGGAACACTGCATGACAGAGGGGAAACAAAGGGAGCAGGAGGTAATGGATGGAAAAAGTGGGGAACCGTGGAGAACACTGCAGCACAGATGCGAACAAAAGTGAGCAGGGGAAACGGATTGTAAAAAGTGGGGCCCATGGCGAACACTGCATGACAGAGGGTAATCAAAGGGAGCAGGGGGAACCGATTTGAAAAAGTTTGGAACTGTGGGGAACACTGCAGAACAGAGGGAAACCAAAGGTAGCAGGGGGAACGGATTGGAAAAAGTGGGGAAGCATGGTGGACACTGCAGGGCAGACGGGAACCAAAGGGAGCATGGGAACAGATTAGAAAAAGTTTGGAGAACCGTGGGGAAAACTGCAGAACAGAGCAGAACCAAAGGGAGCAGGGGGAACAGCTTGGAAAAGTGCGGACCCGAGGGGAACAATGCAGAACAGAGAGGAACCAAAGGGAGAAGGGGGAACAGATTGGAAAAAGTGGGGAATCGTGGGGTGCTCTGCAGAACAGTGGGGACCCAAAGTGAGCAGAGGGAAAGGATTCGAAAAAGTGGGGCCCATGGGGAACACTGCAGGACAGAGGGGAATCAAAGGGAGCAGGGGGAACTGATTGGAAAAAGTGGGGAACTGTGGCGAACACTGCAGAACAGAGGGGAAACAAACGGAGCAGGGGGAATGGATTGCAAAATGTGGGGAACCATGGGGAAAACTGCAGAACAGAGTGGAGCCAAAGGAGCAGGGGGAACGGATTGCAAAAAGTGGGGAAACTTCTGGAAAAATGTAGAACAAAGGTGAACCAGAGGGAGAAGGGGGAACAGATTAGAAAAAATTTGGAGAACCGTGGGGAACACTGCAGAAAAGTGAGGAACCAAAGGGAGCAGGGGAGTGGATTGGAAAAGAAAGAGTACTCTGGGGAACACTGCAGAACAGAGGGGAAGCAAAGGGAGCAGGGGGTACAGGTTGGAAAAAATGTGGAGAACCGTGAGGAACACTGCAGAACAGTGAGGAACCAAAGGGAGCAGGGGTAACAGATTGGAAAAAGTGGGGAACCGTGTGTAAAAATGCAGAACAGTGGGGAACCAAAGGGGGCAGGAAGAACAGATTGGAAAAAGTGGGGAACCGTGAGGAACACTGCAGAACAGAGGGACACCAAAGGAAGCAGGGGGTACAGTTTGGAAAAGTGGGGAACCGTGGGGAACAATGCAGAACAGAGGGGAACCAAAGGGAGGAGGGGGAACAGATTGGAAAAAGTGGGGATTCGTGGAGAGATCTGCAGAACAGAGGAGAACCAAAGCAAGCAGGGGGAACGGATTGGAAAAAGTGGGGCCCATGGGGAACACTGCAGGACAGAGGGGAATCAAAGGGAGCAGGGGGAACTGATTGGAAAAAGTGGGGAACTGTGGGGAACACTACAGAACAGAGGGGAAACAAACGGAGCAGGGGGAATGGATTGCAAAATGTGGGGAACCATGGGGAAAACTGCAGAACAGAGTGGAGCCAAAGGAGCAGGGGGAACGGATTGCAAAAAGTGGGGCCCGTGGGGAACACTGGAGGACAGAGCGGAATCAAAGGGAGCAGGGGGAACTGATTGGAAAAAGTGGGGAATCGTGCAGAACACTGCAGGACAGAGGGGAAACAAAGGGAACAGTGGGAACCGATTGGAAAAAGTAGGGAACCGTGCGGAAAAATGCAGAAAGGTGGGGAACCAAAGGGAGCAGGGTGAACGAATTGGAAAAGGTGCAGAACTGTGGGGAACACTGCAGAACAGAGGGGAACCAAAGGGAGCAGAGGGAACGGATTGGAAAAAGTGGGGAACCGTGGGGAATACTGCTCGACAGAGGGGAACCAAAGGGATCAGGGGGAACAGATAGGAAAAAATTGGGGAACTGTGAAAACACTGCATGACAGAGGGGAACCAAAGGAAGCACGAGGTACAGGTTGGAAAAAGTGTGGAACCGTTGAGGAGACTGCAGGACAGACGGAAACCAAAGGGAGCAGGGCGAACAGATTGTAAAAAAGTGGGGAACCGTGGGGAACACTGCAGAACAGTATTAAACTAAAGCGAACAGGGGGAACAGTTTGGAAAATGTGGGGAAACGTGGGGATCACTACAGAACAGAGGGGAAACAAAGGGAGCAGGGGAACACATTGGAAAAAGTGGGGAACCGTGGGGAACACTGCAGAACAGTGAGGAACCAAAGGGAGCAGGGGGAACAGATTGGAAAAAGTGGGGAACCGTGAGGAACACTGCAAAACAGAGGTGAACCAAAGGGAGCAGGGGGTACAGTTCGGAAAAGTGGGGAACCGTGGGGAACAATGCAGAACAGAGGGGACTCAAAGGGAGCAGGGGGAACAGATTGGAAAAAGTGGGGAATCGTGGGGACTTCCGCAGAACAGAGGTGAACCAAAGGAAGCAGGGGGATCGGATTGGAAAAAGTGGGGAACAGTGTAGAAAAATGCAGAACAGAGGGGAACCAGAGGTAGCAGGGGGAACGGATTGGAAAAAATGGGGAACCTAGTGGAAAAATGTAGAACAGAGGGGAAGCAAAGGGAGCAGGGGGTACAGGTTGGAAAAAATGTGGAGAACTGTGAGGAACACTGCAGAACAGTGAGGAACCAAAGGGAGCAGGGGTAACAGATTGGAAAAAGTGGGGAACCGTGTGGAAAAAAGCAAAACAGTGGGGAATCAAAGGGAGCAGGAAGAACAGATTGGAAAAAGTGGGGAACCGTGAGGAACACTGCAGAACAGAGGGGAACCAAAGGGAGCAGGGGGAACAGATTGGAAAAAGTGGGGAAGCGTCGGGAACACTGCAGAACAGAGGCGAACCAAAGGGAACAGGGGGAACGGATTGGAAAAAGTGGGGAACCATGGGGGATACTACAGGGCAGAGGGGAACCATAGGGAGCAGGGGGTACAGGTTGGAAAAATGTGGAGAACCGTGAGGAAAACTGCAGAACAGTGAGGAACCAAAGGGAGCAGGGGGAACAGTTTTGAAAAAGTGGGGAACCGTGTGCAAAAATGCAGAACAGTGGGGAACCAAAGGGAGCAGGAGGAACAGATTGGAAAAAGTTGAGAACAGTGGGCAACACTGCAGAACAGAGGGGCACCAAAGGGAGCAAGAGGTACAGGTTGGAAAAAGTGGGGAACCGTGGGGAACACTGCATGACAGAGGGGAAACAAAGGGAGCAGGAGGTAATGGATGGAAAAAGTGGGGAACCGTGGAGAACACTGCAGCACAGATGCGAACAAAAGTGAGCAGGGGAAACGGATTGTAAAAAGTGGGGCCCATGGCGAACACTGCATGACAGAGGGTAATCAAAGGGAGCAGGGGGAACCGATTTGAAAAAGTTTGGAACTGTGGGGAACACTGCAGAACAGAGGGAAACCAAAAGTAGCAGGGTGAACGGATTGGAAAAAGTGGGGAAGCATGGGGGACACTGCAGGGCAGACGGGAACCAAAGGGAGCATGGGAACAGATTAGAAAAAGTTTGGAGAACCGTGGGGAAAACTGCAGAACAGAGCAGAACCAAAGGGAGCAGGGGGAACAGCTCGGAAAAGTGCGGACCCGAGGGGAACAATGCAGAACAGAGAGGAACCAAAGGGAGAAGGGGGAACAGATTGGAAAAAGTGGGGAATCGTGGGCTGCTCTGCAGAACAGTGGGGACCCAAAGGGAGCAGAGGGAAAGGATTCGAAAAAGTGGGGCCCATGGGGAACACTGCAGGACAGAGGGGAATCAAAGGGAGCAGGGGGAACTGATTGGAAAAAGTGGGGAACTGTGGCGAACACTGCAGAACAGTGGGGAAACAAACGGAGCAGGGGGAATGGATTGCAAAATGTGGGGAACCATGGGGAAAACTGCAGAACAGAGTGGAGGCAAAGGAGCAGGGGGAACGGATTGCAAAAAGTGGGGAAACTTCTGGAAAAATGTAGAACAAAGGCGAACCAGAGGGAGAAGGGGGAACAGATTAGAAAACATTTGGAGAACCGTGGGGAACACTGCAGAAAAGTGAGGAACCAAAGGGAGCAGGGGAGTGGATTGGAAAAGAAAGAGTACTCTGGGGAACACTGCAGAACAGAGGGGAAGCAAAGGGAGCAGGGGGTACAGGTTGGAAAAAATGTGGAGAACCGTGAGGAACACTGCAGAACAGTGAGGAACCAAAGGGAGCAGGGGTAACAGATTGGAAAAAGTGGGGAACCGTGTGTAAAAATGCAGAACAGTGGGGAACCAAAGGGGGCAGGAAGAACAGATTGGAAAAAGTGGGGAACCGTGAGGAACACTGCAGAACAGAGGGACACCAAAGGGAGCAGGGGGTACAGTTTGGAAAAGTGGGGAACCGTGGGGAACAATGCAGAACAGAGGGGAACCAAAGGGAGGAGGGGGAACAGATTGGAAAAAGTGGGGATTCGTGGAGAGATCTGCAGAACAGAGGAGAACCAAAGCAAGCAGGGGGAACGGATTGGAAAAAGTGGGGCCCATGGGGAACACTGCAGGACAGAGGGGAATCAAAGGGAGCAGGGGGAACTGATTGGAAAAAGTGGGGAACTGTGGGGAACACTACAGAACAGAGGGGAAACAAACGGAGCAGGGGGAATGGATTGCAAAATGTGGGGAACCATGGGGAAAACTGCAGAACAGAGTGGAGCCAAAGGAGCAGGGGGAACGGATTGCAAAAAGTGGGGCCCGTGGGGAACACTGGAGGACAGAGCGGAATCAAAGGGAGCAGGGGGAACTGACTGGAAAAAGTGGGGAATCGTGCAGAACACTGCAGGACAGAGGGGAAACAAAGGGAACAGTGGGAACCGATTGGAAAAAGTAGGGAACCGTGCGGAAAAATGCAGAAAGGTGGGGAACCAAAGGGAGCAGGGTGAACGAATTGGAAAAGGTGCAGAACTGTGGGGAACACTGCAGAACAGAGGGGAACCAAAGGGAGCAGAGGGAACGGATTGTAAAAAGTGGGGAACCGTGGGGAATACTGCTCGACAGAGGGGAACCAAAGGGATCAGGGGGAACAGATAGGAAAAAAATTGGGGAACTGTGAAAACACTGCATGACAGAGGGGAACCAAAGGAAGCACGAGGTACAGGTTGGAAAAAGTGTGGAACCGTTGAGGAGACTGCAGGACAGACGGAAACCAAAGGGAGCAGGGCGAACAGATTGTAAAAAAGTGGGGAACCATGGGGAACACTGCAGAACAGTATTAAACTAAAGCGAACAGGGGGAACAGTTTGGAAAATGTGGGGAAACGTGGGGATCACTACAGAACAGAGGGGAAACAAAGGGAGCAGGGGAACACATTGGAAAAAGTGGGGAACCGTGGGGAACACTGCAGAACAGTGAGGAACCAAAGGGAGCAGGGGGAACAGATTGGAAAAAGTGGGGAACCGTGAGGAACACTGCAGAACAGAGGTGAACCAAAGAGAGCAGGGGGTACAGTTCGGAAAAGTGGGGAACCGTGGGGAACAATGCAGAACAGAGGGGACTCAAAGGGAGCAGGGGGAACAGATTGGAAAAAGTGGGGAATCGTGGGGACTTCCGCAGAACAGAGGTGAACCAAAGGAAGCAGGGGGATCGGATTGGAAAAAGTGGGGAACAGTGTAGAAAAATGCAGAACAGAGGGGAACCAGAGGTAGCAGGGGAAACAGATTGGAAAAAGCGGGGAACCGTGGGGAACACTGCAGAACAGAGGGGAACGAAAGGTAGCAGGGGGAACGGATTGGAAAAAGTGGGGAACCATGGTGGACACTGCAGGGCAGACGGGAACCAAAGGGAGCATGGGAACAGATTAGAAAAAATTTGGAGAACCGTGGGGAAAACTGCAGAACAGTGCGGAACCAAAGGGAGCAGGGGGAACAGCTCGGAAAAGTGCGGACCCGTGGGGAACAATGCAGAACAGAGAGGAACCAAAGGGAGAAGGGGGAACAGATTGGAAGAAGTGGGGAATCGTGGGGAGTTCTGCAGAACAGTGGGGACCCAAAGGGAGCAGGGGGAAAGGATTCGAAAAAGTGGACCGTTGGGAACTCTGCAGAAAACAGGTTGACCAAAGGAAGCAGGGGGAACGGATTGGAAAAAATGGGGAACCTAGTGGAAAAATGTAGAACAGAGGGGAAGCAAAGGGAGCAGGGGGTACAGGTTGGAAAAAATGCGGAGAACTGTGAGGAACACTGCAGAACAGTGAGGAACCAAAGGGAGCAGGGGTAACAGATTGGAAAAAGTGGGGAACCGTGTGGAAAAAAGCAAAACAGTGGGGAATCAAAGGGAGCAGGAAGAACAGATTGGAAAAAGTGGGGAACCGTGAGGAACACTGCAGAACAGAGGGGAACCAAAGGGAGCAGGGGGAACAGATTGGAAAAAGTGGGGAAGCGTCGGGAACACTGCAGAACAGAGGCGAACCAAAGGGAACTGGGGGAACGGATTGGAAAAAGTGGGGAACCATGGGGGATACTACCGGGCAGAGGGGAACCATAGGGAGCAGGGGGTACAGGTTGGAAAAATGTGGAGAACCGTGAGGAAAACTGCAGAACAGTGAGGAACCAAAGGGAGCAGGGGGAACAGTTTTGAAAAAGTGGGGAACCGTGTGCAAAAATGCAGAACAGTGGGGAACCAAAGGGAGCAGTAGGAACAGATTGGAAAAAGTTGAGAACAGTGGGCAACACTGCAGAACAGAGGTGAATCAAAGGGTGCAGGGGGAACAGATTGGAAAAAGTGGGGAACCGTTTGGAAAACTGCAGAACAGAGGTGAACCAAAGGGAGCAGGGGGTATAGTTCGGAAAATAGGGAATCGTGGGGAACAATGCAGAACAGAGGGGAACCAAAGGGAGCAGGGAAACAGATTGGAAAAAGTGGGGAATCGTGGGGAGTTCTGCAGAACAGAGGTGAACCAAAGGAAGCAGGGGGATTGGATTGGAAAAAGTGGGGAACAGTGTAGAAAAATGCAGAACAGAGGGGAACCAGAGGTAGCAGGGGTAACAGATTGGAAAAAGTGGGGAACCGTGGGCAACACTGCAGATCAGAGGGGCACCAAAGGGAGCAGGAGGTACAGGTTGGAAAAAGTGGGGAACCGTGAGGAACACTGCATGACAGAGGGGAACCAAAGGGAGCAGGAGGTACTGGTTGGAAAAAGTGGGGAACCGTGGAGAACACTGCAGCACAGATGGGAACAAAAGTGAGCAGGGGAAACGGATTGCAAAAAGTGGGGCCCATGGCAAACACTGCATGACAGAGGGTAATCAAAGGGAGCAGGGGGAACCGATTGGAAAAAGTTGAGAACTGTGGGGAACACTGCAGAACAGAGGGAAACCAAAGGTAGCAGGGGGAAAGGATTGGAAAAAGTGTGGAACCATGGGGGACACTGCAGGGCAGACGGGAACCAAAGGGAGCATGGGAACAGATTAGAAAAAGTTTGGAGAACCGTGGGGAAAACTGCAGAACAGAGCAGAACCAAAGGGAGCAGGGGGAACAGCTCGGAAAAGTGCGGACCCGAGGGGAACAATGCAGAACAGAGAGGAACCAAAGGGAGAAGTGGGAACGGATTGGAAAAAATGGGGAACCTTGTGGAAAAATGTAGAACAGAGGCGAACCAGTGGGAGAAGGGGGAACAGATTAGAAAAAATTTGGAGAACCATGGGGAACACTGCAGAACAGTGAGGAACCAAAGGGAGCAGGGGGAACGGATTGGAAAAGATAGAGTACTCTGGGGAACACTGCAGAACAGAGGGGAAGCAAAGGGAGCAGGGGGTACAGGTTGGAAAAAATGTGGAGAACCGTGAGGAACACTGCAGAACAGTGAGGAACAAAAGGGAGCAGGGGTAACAGATTGGAAAAAGTGGGGAACCGTGTGGAAAAATGCAGAAGTGGGGAACCAAAGGGAGCAGGAAGCACAGATTGGAAAAAGTGGGGAACAGTGAGGAATACTGCAGAACAGAGGGAACCAAAGGGAGCAGGGGGTACAGTTTGGAAAAGTGGGGAACCGTGGGGAACAATGCAGAACAGAGGGGAACCAAAGGGAGCAGGGGGAACAGATTGGAAAAAGTGGGGATTCTTGGAGAGATCTGCAGAACAGAGGTGAACCAAAGGAAGCAGGGGGAACGGATTGGAAAAAGTGGGGCACATGGGGAACACTGCAGGACAGAGGGGAATCAAAGGGAGCAGGGGGAACTGATTGGAAAATGTGGGGAACTGTGGGGAACACTGCAGAACAGAGGGGAAACAAACGGAGCAGGGGGAATGGATTGCATAATGTGGGGAACCATGGGGAAAACTGCAGAACAGAGTGGAGCCAAAGGAGCAGGGGGAACGGATTGCAAAAAGTGGGGCCCATGGGGAACACTGGAGGACAGAGCGGAATCAAAGGGAGCAGGGGGAACTGATTGGAAAAAGTGGGGAATCGTGCAGAACACTGCAGGACAGAGGGGAAACAAAGGGAACAGGGGCTACAGGTTGGAAAAAATGTGGAGAACCGTGAGGAACACTGCAGAACAGTGAGGAACCAAAGGGAGCAGGTGGAACTAGTTGGAAAAAGTGGGGAACAGTGGGGGACACTGCAGAACAGAGGGCAAACAAGCGGAACAGGGGTAATGGATTGCAAAAAGTTTGGAACCGTGGAGGACAATGCAGAACAGGGGAAACCAAAGGGAGCAGGGCAAACAGTTTGTAAAAAAGTGGGGAACCGTGGGGAACGCTGCAGAACAGTATGAAACCAAAGCGAGCCGGGGGAATGGTTTGAAAAATGAGGGGAACTGTGGGGAAAACTGCAGAACAGAGTGGAGACAAAGGAGCAGGGGGAACAGATTGGAAAAAGTGGGGAACCGTGGGGAACACTGCAGAACAGAGGAGAACCAAAGGGAGCAGGGGGAACAGATTGGAAAAAGTGGGGAAGCGATTGGAAAAAGTAGGGAACCGTGTGGAAAAATGCAGAAAGGTGGGGAAACAAAGGGAGCAGGGGGAACGAATTGGAAAAGTTGGAGAACTGTGGGGAACACTGCAGAACAGAGGGGAACCAAAGGGAGCAGAGGGAACGGATTGGAAAAAGTGGGCAACCGTGGGGCACACTGCATGACAGAGGGGAACCAAAGGGAGCAGGGGGAACAGATTGGAAAAAGTGGGGAATCGTGGGGAGTTCTGCAGAACAGAGGTGAACCAAAGGAAGCAGGGGGATCGGATTGGAAAAAGTGGGGAACAGTGTAGAAAAATGCAGAACAGAGGGGAACCAGAGGTAGCAGGGGAAACAAAATGGAAAAAGTGGGGAACCGTGGGGAACACTGCAGAACAGAGGGGCACCAAAGGGAGCAGAGGGAATGCATTGGGAAAAGTAGGGAACCGTGGGGAACACTGCACGACAGAGGGGAACCAAAGGAAGCAGGGGGAACCGATTGTAAAATGTTGCACCGATGGGGAACACTGTAGGACAGAGGGGAATCAAAGAGAGCAGGGGGAACTGATTGGAAAAAGTGGGGAACTGTGGGGAACACTGCAGGACAGAGTGGAGACAAAGGAGCAGGGGGAACAGATTGGAAAAATTGGGGAACCGTGGGGAACACTGCAGAACAGAGGGGATCCAAACGGAGCAGGGGTAACGGATTGCAAAAAGTTGGGAACCGTGGAGAACACGGAAGGACAGAGGGGAACCAAAGGGAACAAGGGGAACGGATTGGAAATGGTGGGGAACCATGGGGAATACTGCAGGGCAGAGGGGAACCATAGGGAGTAGGGGCTACAGGTTGGAAAAAATGTGGAGAACCATGAGGAACACTGCAGAACAGTGAGGAACCAAAGGGAGCAGGGGGAACAGATTGGAAAAAGTGGGGAACCGTGTGGAAAAATGCAGAACAGTGGGGAAACAAACAGAGCAGAGGGAATGGATTGCAAAAAGTTGGGAAGCGTGGAGGACACTGCAGAACAGAGGGGAACCAAAGGGAGCAAGGCGAATAGATTGTAAAATAGTTGGTAATCGTGGGGAATGCTGCAGAACAGTATGAAACCAAAGCGAGCCGAGGGAATGGTTTGGAAAATGTGGGGAACCGTGGGGAAAACTGCAGAACAGAGTGGAGCTAAAGGAGCAGGGGGAACGGATTGGAAAAAGTGGGGAACCGTGGGGAATACTGCTCGACAGAGGGGAACCAAAGGGATCAGGGGGAACAGATAGGAAAAAATTGGGGAACTGTGAAAACACTGCATGACAGAGGGGAACCAAAGGGAGCAGGAGGTACAGGTTGGAAAAGGTGGGGAACCGTGGAGGACACTGCAGGACAGAGGGGAACCAAAGGGAGCAGGGCGAACAGATTGTAAAAAAGTGGGGAACCGTGGGGAACACTGCAGAACAGTATGAAACCAAAGCAGGCAGGGGGAACAGTTTGGAAAATGTGGGGAACCGTGGGGATCACTGCAGAACAGAGGGGAACCAAAGGGAGCAGGGGAACGCATTGGAAAAAGTGGGGAACCGTGGGGAACACTGCAGAACAGTGAGGAACCAAAGGCAGCAGGGGGAACAGATTGGAAAATGTGGGGTACCGTGTGTAAAAATGCACAACAGTGGGGAAACAAAGGGTGCAGGAGGAACAGATTAGAAGAAGTGGGGTACCGTGTGCAAAAATGCACAACAGTGGGGAACCAAAGGGACCAGAGGGTACAGGAAGGAAAAGAATGTGGAGAATCGTGGGGAACACTGCAGAATAGAGGGAAACCAAAGGGAGCAGGGGAACACATTGGAAAAAGTGGGGAACCGTGGGGAACACTGCAGAACAGTGAGGAACCAAATGGAGCAGGGGGAACAGATTGGAAAAAGTGGGGTACCGTGAGGAACACTGCAGAACAGAGCGGAACCAAAGGGAACAGGGGGAACAGCTCGGAAAAGTGCGGACCCGTGGGGAACAATGCAGAACAGAGAGGAATCAAAGGGAGAAGGGGGAACAGATTGGAAGAAGTGGGGAATCGTGGGGAGTTCTGCAGAACAGTGGGGACCCAAAGGGAGCAGGGGGAAAGGATTCGAAAAAGTGGACCGTAGGGAACTCTGCAGAAAACAGGTTGACCAAAGGAAGCAGGGGGAACGGATTGGAAAAAATGGGGAACCTAGTGGAAAAATGTAGAACAGAGGGGAAGCAAAGGGAGCAGGGGGTACAGGTTGGAAAAAATGTGGAGAACTGTGAGGAACACTGCAGAACAGTGAGGAACCAAAGGGAGCAGGGGTAACAGATTGGAAAAAGTGGGGAACCGTGTGGAAAAAAGCAAAACAGTGGGGAATCAAAGGGAGCAGGAGGAACAGATTGGAAAAAGTTGAGAACAGTGGGCAACACTGCAGAACAGAGGTGAATCAAAGGGTGCAGGGGGAACAGCTTGGAAAAAGTGGGGAAGCGTCGGGAACACTGCAGAACAGAGGCGAAGCAAAGGGAACAGGGGGAACGGATTGGAAAAAGTGGGGAACCATGGGGGATACTGCCGGGCAGAGGGGAACCATAGGGAGCAGGGGGTACAGGTTGGAAAAATGTGGAGAACCGTGAGGAAAACTGCAGAACAGTGAGGAACCAAAGGGAGCAGGGGGAACAGTTTTGAAAAAGTGGGGAACCGTCTGCAAAAATGCAGAACAGTGGGGAACCAAAGGGAGCAGGAGGAACAGATTGGAAAAAGTTGAGAACAGTGGGCAACACTGCAGAACAGAGGTGAATCAAAGGGTGCAGGGGGAACAGATTGGAAAAAGTGGGGAACCGTTTGGAACACTGCAGAACAGAGGTGAACCAAAGGGAGCAGGGGGTATAGTTCGGAAAATAGGGAATCGTGGGGAACAATGCAGAACAGAGGGGAACCAAAGGGAGCAGGGAAACAGATTGGAAAAAGTGGGGAATCGTGGGGAGTTCTGCAGAACAGAGGTGAACCAAAGGAAGCAGGGGGATTGGATTGGAAAAAGTGGGGATCAGTGTAGAAAAATGCAGAACAGAGGGGAACCAGAGGTAGCAGGGGTAACAGATTGGAAAAAGTGAGGAACCGTGGGCAACACTGCAGATCAGAGGGGCACCAAAGGGATCAGGAGGTACAGGTTGGAAAAAGTGGGGAACCGTGAGGAACACTGCATGACAGAGGGGAACCAAAGGGAGCAGGAGGTATAGGTTGGAAAAAGTGGGGAACCGTGGAGAACACTGCAGCGCAGATGGGAACAAAAGTGAGCAGGGGAAACGGATTGCAAAAAGTGGGGCCCATGGCGAACACTGCATGACAGAGGGCAATCAAAGGGAGCAGGTGGA
Organism: Narcine bancroftii; assembly: GCF_036971445.1. NCBI lineage: Eukaryota > Metazoa > Chordata > Chondrichthyes > Torpediniformes > Narcinidae > Narcine > Narcine bancroftii. Next base: position 5,029,543 of record NW_027211884.1, read on the forward strand.
ACCGATTGGAAAAAGTTGGGAACTGTGGGGAACACTGCAGAACAGAGGGAAACCAAAGGTAGCAGGGGGAAAGGATTGGAAAAAGTGGGGAACCATGGGGGACACTGCAGGGCAGACGGGAACCAAAGGGAGCATGGGAACAGATTAGAAAAAGTGTGGAGAACCGTGGGGAAAACTGCAGAACAGAGCAGAACCAAAGGGAGCAGGGGGAACAGCTCGGAAAAGTGCGGACCCGAGGGGAACAATGCGGAACAGAGAGGAACCAAAGGGAGAAGTGGGAACAGATTGGAAAAAGTGGGGAATCGTGGGGAGTTCTGCAGAACAGTGGGGACCCAAAGGGATCAGGGGGAAAGAATTCGAAAAAGTGGACCGTGGGGAACTCTGCAGAAAACAGGTGGACCAAAGGAAGCAGGGGGAACGGATTGGAAAAAATGGGGAACCTTGTGGAAAAATGTAGAACAGAGGCGAACCAGTGGGAGAAGGGGGAACAGATTAGAAAAAATTTGGAGAACCATGGGGAACACTGCAGAACAGTGAGGAACCAAAAGGAGCAGGAGGAACGGATTGGAAAAGATAGAGTACTCTGGGGAACACTGCAGAACAGAGGGGAAGCAAAGGGAGCAGGGGGTACAGGTTGGAAAAAATGTGGAGAACCGTGAGGAACACTGCAGAACAGTGAGGAACAAAAGGGAGCAGGGGTAACAGATTGGAAAAAGTGGGGAACCGTGTGGAAAAATGCAGAAGTGGGGAACCAAAGGGAGCAGGAAGAACAGATTGGAAAAAGTGGGGAACAGTGAGGAATACTGCAGAACAGAGGGAACCAAAGGGAGCAGGGGGTACAGTTTGGAAAAGTGGGGAACCGTGGGGAACAATGCAGAACAGAGGGGAACCAAAGGGAGCAGGGGGAACAGATTGGAAAAAGTGGGGATTCGTGGAGAGATCTGCAGAACAGAGGTGAACCAAAGTAAGCAGGGGGATCGGATTGGAAAAAGTGGGGCCCATGGGGAACACTGCAGGACAGAGGGGAATCAAAGGGAGCAGGGGAAACTGATTGGAAAATGTGGGGAACTGTGGGGAACACTGCAGAACAGAGGGGAAACAAACGGAGCAGGGGGAATGGATTGCATAATGTGGGGAACCATGGGGAAAACTGCAGAACAGAGTGGAGCCAAAGGAGCAGGGGGAACGGATTGCAAAAAGTGGGGCCCATGGGGAACACTGGAGGACAGAGCGGAATCAAAGGGAGCAGGGGGAACTGATTGGAAAAAGTGGGGAATCGTGCAGAACACTGCAGGACAGAGGGGAAACAAAGGGAACAGGGGCTACAGGTTGGAAAAAATGTGGAGAACCGTTAGGAACACTGCAGAACAGTGGGGAACCAAAGGGAGCAGGAGGAACAGATTGGAAAAAGTTGAGAACAGTGGGCAATACTGCAGAACAGAGGTGAATCAAAGGGTGCAGGGGGAACAGATTGGAAAAAGTGGGGAACCGTTTGGAACACTGCAGAACAGAGGTGAACCAAAGGGAGCAGGGGGTACTGTTCGGAAAAGTGGGGAACCGTGTGGAACAATGCAGAACAGAGGGGAACCAAAGGGAGCATGAGGTACAGGTTGGAAAAAGTGTGGAACCGTTGAGGAGACTGCAGGACAGATGGAAACCAAAGGGAGCAGGGCGAACAGATTGTAAAAAAGTGGGGAACCGTGGGGAACACTGCAGAACAGTATTAAACTAAAGCGAACAGGGGGAACAGTTTGGAAAATGTGGGGAAACGTGGGGATCACTACAGAACAGAGGGGAAACAAAGGGAGCAGGGGAACACATTGGAAAAAGTGGGGAACCGTGGGGAACACTGCAGAACAGTGAGGAACCAAAGGGAGCAGGGGGAACAGATTGGAAAAAGTGGGGAACCGTGAGGAACACTGCAGAACAGAGGTGAACCAAAGGGAGCAGGGGGTACAGTTCGGAAAAGTGGGGAACCGTAGAGAACAATGCAGAACAGAGGGGACCCAAAGGGAGCAGGGGGAACAGATTGGAAAAAGTGGGGAATCGTGGGGACTTCCGCAGAACAGAGGTGAACCAAAGGAAGCAGGGGGATCGGATTGGAAAAAGTGGGGAACAGTGTAGAAAAATGCAGAACAGAGGGGAACCAGAGGTAGCAGGGGAAACAGATTGGAAAAAGTGGGGAACAGTGGGGAACACTGCAGAACAGAGGGGAACCAAAGGTAGCAGGGGGAACGGATTGGAAAAAGTGGGGAACCATGGTGGACACTGCAGGGCAGACGGGAACCAAAGGGAGCATGGGAACAGATTAGAAAAAATTTGGAGAACCGTGGGGAAAACTGCAGAACAGAGCGGAACCAAAGGGAGCAGGGGGAACAGCTCGGAAAAGTGCGGACCCGTGGGGAACAATGCAGAACAGAGAGGAACCAAAGGGAGAAGGGGGAACAGATTGGAAGAAGTGGGGAATCGTGGGGAGTTCTGCAGAACAGTGGGGACCCAAAGGGAGCAGGGGGAAAGGATTCGAAAAAGTGGACCGTAGGGAACTCTGCAGAAAACAGGTTGACCAAAGGAAGCAGGGGGAACGGATTGGAAAAAATGGGGAACCTAGTGGAAAAATGTAGAACAGAGGGGATGTAAAGGGAGCAGGGGGTACAGGTTGGAAAAAATGTGGAGAACTGTGAGGAACACTGCAGAACAGTGAGGAACCAAAGGGAGCAGGGGTAACAGATTGGAAAAAGTGGGGAACCGTGTGGAAAAAAGCAAAACAGTGGGGAATCAAAGGGAGCAGGAAGAACAGATTGGAAAAAGTGGGGAACCGTGAGGAACACTGCAGAACAGAGGGGAACAAAAAGGGAGCAGGGGGGACAGATTGGAAAAAGTGTGGAGGCGTCGGGAACACTGCAGAACAGAGGCGAACCAAAGGGAACAGGGGGAACGGATTGGAAAAAGTGGGGAACCATGGGGGATACTGCAGGGCAGAGGGGAACCATAGGGAGCAGGGGGTACAGGTTGGAAAAATGTGGAGAACCGTGAGGAAAACTGCAGAACAGTGAGGAACCAAAGGTAGCAGGGGGAACAGTTTTGAAAAACTGGGGAACCGTGTGCAAAAATGCAGAACAGTGGGGAACCAAAGGGAGCAGGAGGAACAGATTGGAAAAAGTTGAGAACAGTGGGCAACACTGCAGAACAGAGGTGAATCAAAGGGTGCAGGGGGAACAGATTGGAAAAAGTGGGGAACCGTTTGGAACACTGCAGAACAGAGGTGAACCAAAGGGAGCAGGGGGTATAGTTCGGAAAATAGGGAATCGTGGGGAACAATGCAGAACAGAGGGGAACCAAAGGGAGCAGGTAAACAGATTGGAAAGAGTGGGGAATCGTGGGGAGTTCTGCAGAACAGAGGTGAACCAAAGGAAGCAGGGGGATTGGATTGGAAAAAGTGGGGAACAGTGTAGAAAATGCAGAACAGAGGGGAACCAGAGGTAGCAGGGGTAACAGATTGGAAAAAGTGGGGAACCGTGGGCAACACTGCAGATCAGAGGGGCACCAAAGGGAGCAGGAGGTACAGGTTGGAAAAAGTGGGGAACCGTGAGGAACACTGCATGACAGAGGGGAACCAAAGGGAGCAGGTGGTACAGGTTGGAAAAAGTGGGGAACCGTGGAGAACACTGCAGCACAGATTGGAACAAAAGTGAGCAGGGGAAACGGATTGCAAAAAGTGGGGCCCGTGGGGAACACTGGAGGACAGAGCGGAATCAAAGGGAGCAGGGGGAACCGATTGGAAAAAGTTGGGAACTGTGGGGAACACTGCAGAACAGAGGGAAACCAAAGGTAGCAGGGGGAAAGGATTGGAAAAAGTGGGGAACCATGGGGGACACTGCAGGGCAGACGGGAACCAAAGGGAGCATGGGAACAGATTAGAAAAAGTTTGGAGAACCGTGGGGAAAACTGCAGAACAGAGCAGAACCAAAGGGAGCAGGGGGAACAGCTCGGAAAAGTGCGGACCCGAGGGGAACAATGCAGAACAGAGAGGAACCAAAGGGAGAAGTGGGAACAGATTGGAAAAAGTGGGGAATCGTGGGGAGTTCTGCAGAACAGTGGGGACCCAAAGGGATCAGGGGGAAAGAATTCGAAAAAGTGGACCGTGGGGAACTCTGCAGAAAACAGGTGGACCAAAGGAAGCAGGGGGAACAGATTGGAAAAAATGGGGAACCTTGTGGAAAAATGTAGAACAGAGGCGAACCAGTGGGAGAAGGGGGAACAGATTAGAAAAAATTTGGAGAACCATGGGGAACACTGCAGAACAGTGAGGAACCAAAGGGAGCAGGGGGAACGGATTGGAAAAGATAGAGAACTCTGGGGAACACTGCAGAACAGAGGGGAAGCAAAGTGAGCAGGGGGTACAGGTTAGAAAAATGTGGAGAACCGTGAGGAACACTGCAGAACAGTGAGGAACAAAAGGGAGCAGGGGTAACAAATTGGAAAAAGTGGGGAACCGTGTGGAAAAATGCAGAAGTGGGGAACCAAAGGGAGCAGGAAGAACAGATTGGAAAAAGTGGGGAACAGTGAGGAATACTGCAGAACAGAGGGAACCAAAGGGAGCAGGGGGTACAGTTTGGAAAAGTGGGGAACCGTGGGGAACAATGCAGAACAGAGGGGAACCAAAGGGAGCAGGGGGAACAGATTGGAAAAAGTGGGGATTCGTGGAGAGATCTGCAGAACAGAGGTGAACCAAAGGAAGCAGGGGGAACGGATTGGAAAAAGTGGGGCCCATGGGGAACACTGCAGGACAGAGGGGAATCAAAGGGAGCAGGGGGAACTGATTGGAAAATGTGGGGAACTGTGGGGAACACTGCAGAACAGAGGGGAAACAAACGGAGCAGGGGGAATGGATTGCATAATGTGGGGAACCATGGGGAAAACTGCAGAACAGAGTGGAGCCAAAGGAGCAGGGGGAACGGATTGCAAAAAGTGGGGCCCATGGGGAACACTGGAGGACAGAGCGGAATCAAAGGGAGCAGGGGGAACTGATTGGAAAAAGTGGGGAATCGTGCAGAACACTGCAGGACAGAGGGGAAACAAAGGGAACAGGGGCTAGAGGTTGGAAAAAATGTGGAGAACTGTGAGGAACACTGCAGAACAGTGAGGAACCAAAGGGAGCAGGAGGAACAGATTGGAAAAAGTTGAGAACAGTGGGCAACACTGCAGAACAGAGGTGAATCAAAGGGTGCAGGGGGAACAGATTGGAAAAAGTGGGGAACCGTTTGGAACACTGCAGAACAGAGGTGAACCAAAGGAAGCAGGGGGATCGGATTGGAAAAAGTGGGGAACAGTGGAGAAAAATACAGAACAGAGGGGAACCAGAGGTTGCAGGGGAAACAGATTGGAAAAAGTGGGGAACCGTGGGGAACACTGCAGAACAGAGGGGCACCAAAGGGAGCAGAGGGAATGCATTGGAAAAAGTGGGGAACCGTGGGGAACACTGCACTACAGAGGGGAACCAAAGGAAGCAGGGGGAACGGATTGTAAAAAGTGGGGTACCGTGTGTAAAAATGCATAACAGTGGGGAAACAAAGGGTGCAGGAAGAACAGATTAGAAGAAGTGGGGTACCGTGTGCAAAAATGCACAACAGTGGGGAACCAAAGGGAGCAGGGGGTACAGGAAGGAAAAGAATGTGGAGAATCGTGGGGAACACTGCAGAATAGAGGGGAACCAAAGGGAGCAGGGGGAACAGATTGGAAAAAGTGGGGAAGCGTCGGGAACACTGCAGAACAGAGGCGAACCAAAGGGAACAGGGGGACGGATTGGAAAAAGTGGGGAACCATGGGGGACACTGCAGGGCAGAAGGGAACCAAAGGGAGCAGGGGAAACAGATTGGAAAAAGTGGGGAATCGTGTGGAGTTCTGCAGAACAGAGGTGAACCAAAGGAAGCAGGGGGATTGGATTGGAAAAAGTGGGGAACAGTGTAGAAAAATGCAGAACAGAGGGGAACCAGAGGTAGCAGGGGTAACAGATTGGAAAAAGTGGGGAACCGTGGGCAACACTGCAGAACAGAGGGGCACCAAAGGGAGCAGGAGGTACAGGTTGGAAAAAGTGGGGAACCGTGAGGAACACTGCATGACAGAGGGGAACCAAAGGGAGCAGGAGGTACAGGTTGGAAAAAGTGGGGAACCGTGGAGAACACTGCAGCTCAGATGGGAACAAAAGTGAGCAGGGGAAACGGATTGCAAAAAGTGGGGCCCATGGCGAACACTGCATGACAGAGGGCAATCAAAGGGAGCAGGGGGAACCGATTGGAAAAAGTTGGGAACTGTGGGGAACACTGCAGAACAGAGGGAAACCAAAGGTTGCAGGGGGAAAGGATTGGAAAAAGTGGGGAATCGTGGGAAGTTCTGCAGAACAGAGGTGAACCAAAGGAAGCAGGGGGATTGGATTGGAAAAAGTGGGGAACAGTGTAGAAAAATGCAGAACAGAGGGGAACCAGAGGTAGCAGGGGTAACAGATTGGAAAAAGTGGGGAACCGTGGGCAACACTGCAGAACAGAGGGGCACCAAAGGGAGCAGGAGGTACAGGTTGGAGAAAGTGGGGAACCGTGAGGAACACTGCATGACAGAGGGGAACCAAAGGGAGCAGGAGGTACAGGTTGGAAAAAGTGGGGAACCGTGGAGAACACTGCAGCACAGATGGGAACAAAAGTGAGCAGGGGAAACGGATTGCAAAAAGTGGGGCCCATGGCGAACACTGCATGATAGAGGGCAATCAAAGGGAGCAGGGGGATCGATTGGAAAAAGTTGGGAACTGTGGGGAACACTGCAGAACAGAGGGAAACCAAAGGTAGCAGGGGGAAAGGATTGGAAAAAGTGGGGAACCATGGGGGACACTGCAGGGCAGACGGCAACCAAAGGGAGCAGGGGGTACTGTTCAGAAAAGTGGGGAACCGTGTGGAAGAATGCAGAACAGAGGGGAACCAAAGGGAGCAGGGGGAACAGATTGGAAAAAGTGGGGCCCATAGGGAACACTGGAGGACAGAGCGGAATCAAAGGGAGCGGGGGGAACTGATTGGAAAAAGTGGGGAACCATGGGGAATACTGCAGGGCAGAGGGGAACCATAGGGAGCAGGGGCTACAGGTTGGAAAAAATGTGGAGAACCGTGAGGAACACTGCAGAACAGTGAGGAACCAAAGGGAGCAGGAGGAACAGATTGGAAAAAGTTGAGAACAGTGGGCAACACTGCAGAACAGAGGTGAATCAAAGGGTGCAGGGGGAACAGATTGGAAAAAGTGGGGAACCGTTTGGAACACTGCAGAACAGAGGTGAACCAAAGGGAGCAGGGGGTACTGTTCGGAAAAGTGGGGAACCGTGTGGAAGAATGCAGAACAGAGGGGAACCAAAGGGAGCAGGGGGAACAGATTGGAAAAAGTGGGGAATCGTGGGGAGTTCTGCAGAACAGAGGTGAACCAAAGGAAGCAGGGGGATCGGATTGGAAAAAGTGGGGGACAGTGTAGAAAAATGCAGAACAGAGGGGAACCAGAGGTAGCAGGGGAAACAGATTGGAAAAATTGGGGAACCGTGGGGAACACAGCAGAACAGAGGGGCACCAAAGGGAGCAGAGGGAATGCATTGGAAAAAGTGGGGAACCGTGGGAAACACTGCACGACAGAGGGGAACCAAAGGAAGCAGGGGGAACGGATTGTAAAATGTTGCACCGATGGGGAACACTGTAGGACAGAAGGGAATCAAAGGGAGCAGGGGGAACTGATTGGAAAAAGTGGGGAACAGTGGGGGATACTGCAGAACAGAGGGCAAACGAACGGAACAGGGGGAATGGATTGCAAAAAGTTTGGAACCGTGGAGGACAATGCAGAACAGGGGAAACCAAAGAGAGCAGGGCAAACAGTTTGTAAAAAAGTGGGGAACCGTGGGGAACACTGCACGACAGAGGGGAACCAAAGGGATCAGGGGGAACAGATTGGAAAAAATTGGGGAACTTTGAAAACACTGCATGACAGAGGGGAACCAAAGGGAGCAGGAGGTACAGGTTGGAAAAAGTGGGGAACCGTGGAGGACACTGCAGGACAGAGGGGAACCAAAGGGAGCAGGGCGAACAGATTGTAAAAAAGTGGGGAACCGTGGGGAACACTGCAGAACAGTATGAAACCAAAGCAGGCAGGGGGAACAGTTTGGAAAATGTGGGGTACCGTGGGGATCACTGCAGAACAGAGGGGAACCAAAGGGAGCAGGGGAACGCATTGGAAAAAGTGGGGAACCGTGGGGAACACTGCAGAACAGTGAGGAACCAAAGGGAGCAGGGGGAACAGATTGGAAAAAGTGGAGTACCGTGTGTAAAAATGCACAACAGTGGGGAAACAAAGGGTGCAGGAGGAACAGATTAGAAGAAGTGGGGTACCGTGTGCAAAAATGCACAACAGTGGGGAACCAAAGGGAGCAGGGGGTACAGGAAGGAAAAGAATGTGGAGAATCGTGGGGAACACTGCAGAATAGAGGGGAACCAAAGGGAGCAGGGGGAACGGATTGAAAAAAGTGGGGAAGCGTCGGGAACACTGCAGAACAGAGGCGAACCAAAGGGAACAGGGGGAACGGATTGGAAAAAGTGTGGAACCATGGGGGACACTGCAGGGCAGAGGGGAACCATAGGAAGCTGGGGGTACAGTTTGGAAAAATGTGGAGAACCGTGTGGAAAACTGCAGAACAGTGATGAACCAAAGTGAGCAGGGGGAACAGTTTTTAAAAAGTGGGGAACCGTGTGCAAAAATGCAGAACAGTGGGGAACCAAAGGGAGCAGGAGGAACAGATTGGAAAAAGTTGAGAACAGTGGGCAACACTGCAGAACAGAGGTGAATCAAAGGGTGCAGGGGGAACAGATTGGAAAAAGTGGGGAACCGTTTGGAACACTGCAGAACAGAGGTGAACCAAAGGGAGCAGGGGGTACAGTTCGGAAAAGTGGGGAACCGTGGGGAACAATGCAGAACAGAGGGGAACCAAAGGGAGCAGGGGAAACAGATTGGAAAAAGTGGGGAATCGTGGGGAGATCTGCAGAACAGAGGTGAACCAAAGGAAGCAGGGGGATTGGATTGGAAAAAGTGGGGAACAGTGTAGAAAAATGCAGAACAGAGGGGAACCAGAGGTAGCAGGGGTAACAGATTCGAAAAAGTGGGGAACCGTGGGCAACACTGCATGACAGAGGGGAACCAAAGGGAGCAGGAGGTACTGGTTGGAAAAAGTGGGGAACCGTGGAGAACACTGCAGCACAGATGCGAACAAAAGTGAGCAGGGGAAACGGATTGCAAAAAGTGGGGCCCATGGCGAACACTGCATGACAGAGGGTAATCAAAGGGAGCAGGGGGAACCGATTTGAAAAAGTTTGGAACTGTGGGGAACACTGCAGAACAGAGGGAAACCAAAGGTAGCAGGGGGAACAGATTGGAAAAAGTGGGGAAGCGTCGGGAATACTGCAGGGCAGAGGGGAACCATAGGGAGCAGGGGCTACAGGTTGGAAAAAATGTGGAGAACCGTGAGGAATACTGCAGAACAGTGAGGAACCAAAGGGAGCAGGAGGAACAGATTGGAAAAAGTTGAGAACAGTGGGCAACACTGCAGAACAGAGGTGAATCAAAGGGTGCAGGGGGAACAGATTGGAAAAAGTGGGGAACCGTTTGGAACACTGCAGAACAGAGGTGAACCAAAGGGAGCAGGGGGTACTGTTCAGAAAAGTGGGGTACCGTGTGGAACAATGCAGAATAGAGGGGAACCAAAGGGAGCAGGGGGAACAGATTGGAAAAAGTGGGGAAGCGTCGGGAACACTGCAGAACAGAGGCGAACCAAAGGGAACAGGGGGAACGGATTGGAAAAAGTGTGGAACCATGGGGGACACTGCAGGGCAGAGGGGAACCATAGGAAGCTGGGGGTACAGGTTGGAAAAATGTGGAGAACCGTGTGGAAAACTGCAGAACAGTGAGGAACCAAAGTGAGCAGGTGGAACAGTTTTTAAAAAGTGGGGAACCGTGTGCAAAAATGCTGAACAGTGGGGAACCAAAGGGAGCAGGAGGAACAGATTGGAAAAAGTTGAGAACAGTGGGCAACACTGCAGAACAGAGGTGAATCAAAGGGTGCAGGGCGAACAGATTGGAAAAACTGGGGGAACCGTGGGGAACACTGCAGAACAGTATGAAACCAAAGCTGGCAGGGGGAACAGTTTGGAAAATGTGGGGTACCGTGGGGATCACTGCAGAACAGAGGGGAACCAAAGGGAGCAGGGGAAACAGATGGAAAAAGTGGGGAATCGTGGGGAGTTCTGCAGAACAGAGGTGAACCAAAGGAAGCAGGGGGATTGGATTGGAAAAAGTGGGGAACAGTGTAGAAAAGTGCAGAACAGAGGGGAACCAGAGGTAGCAGGGGTAACAGATTGGAAAAAGTGGGGAACCGTGGGCAACACTGCAGAACAGAGGGGCACCAAAGGGAGCAGGAGGTACAGGTTGGAAAAAGTGGGGAACCGTGGGGAACACTGCATGACAGAGGGGAACCAAAGGGAGCAGGAGGTACAGGTTGGAAAAAGTGGGGAACCGTGGAGAACACTGCAGCACAGATGGGAACAAAAGTGAGGGGGAAACGGATTGCAAAAAGTGGGGCCCATGGCGAACACTGCATGACAGAGGGTAATCAAAGGGAGCAGGGGGAACCGATTGGAAAAAGTTGGGAACTGTGGGGAACACTGCAGAACAGAGGGAAACCAAAGGTAGCAGGGGGAACGGATTGGAAAAAGTGGGGAACCATGGGGGACACTGCAGGGCAGACGGGAACCAAAGGGAGCATGGGAACAGATTAGAAAAAGTTTGGAGAACCGTGGGGAAAACTGCAGAACAGAGCAGAACCAAAGGGAGCAGGGGGAACAGCTCGGAAAAGTGCGGACCCGAGGGGAACAATGCAGAACAGAGAGGAACCAAAGGGAGAAGGGGGAACAGATTGGAAAAAGTGGGGAATCGTGTGGAGTTCTGCAGAACAGTGGGGACCCAAAGGGATCAGGGGCAAAGGATTCGAAAGAGTGGACCGTGGGGAACTCTGCAGAAAACAGGTGGACCAAAGGGAGCAGGAGGAACAGATTGGAAAAAGTTGAGAACAGTGGGCAACACTGCAGAACAGAGGTGAATCAAAGGGTGCAGGGGGAACAGATTGGAAAAAGTGGGGAACCGTTTGGAACACTGCAGAACAGAGGTGAACCAAAGGGAGCAGGGGGTACAGTTCGGAAAAGTGGGGAATCGTGGGGAACAATGCAGAACAGAGGGGAACCAAAGGGAGCAGGGGAAACAGATTGGAAAAAGTGGGGAATCATGGGGAGATCTGCAGAAGAGAGGTGAACCAAAGGAAGCAGGGGGATTGGATTGGAAAAAGTGGGGAACAGTGTAGAAAAATGCAGAACAGAGGGGAACCAGAGGTAGCAGGGGTAACAGATTGGAAAAAGTGGGGAAACGTGGGCAACACTGCAGAACAGAGGGGCACCAAAGGGAGCAAGAGGTACAGGTTGGAAAAAGTGGGGAACCGTGGGGAACACTGCATGACAGAGGGGAAACAAAGGGAGCAGGAGGTAATGGATGGAAAAAGTGGGGAACCGTGGAGAACACTGCAGCACAGATGCGAACAAAAGTGAGCAGGGGAAACGGATTGTAAAAAGTGGGGCCCATGGCGAACACTGCATGACAGAGGGTAATCAAAGGGAGCAGGGGGAACCGATTTGAAAAAGTTTGGAACTGTGGGGAACACTGCAGAACAGAGGGAAACCAAAGGTAGCAGGGGGAACGGATTGGAAAAAGTGGGGAAGCATGGGGGACACTGCAGGGCAGACGGGAACCAAAGGGAGCATGGGAACAGATTAGAAAAAGTTTGGAGAACCGTGGGGAAAACTGCAGAACAGAGCAGAACCAAAGGGAGCAGGGGGAACAGCTTGGAAAAGTGCGGACCCGAGGGGAACAATGCAGAACAGAGAGGAACCAAAGGGAGAAGGGGGAACAGATTGGAAAAAGTGGGGAATCGTGGGGTGCTCTGCAGAACAGTGGGGACCCAAAGGGAGCAGAGGGAAAGGATTCGAAAAAGTGGGGCCCATGGGGAACACTGCAGGACAGAGGGGAATCAAAGGGAGCATGGGGAACTGATTGGAAAAAGTGGGGAACTGTGGCGAACACTGCAGAACAGAGGGGAAACAAACGGAGCAGGGGGAATGGATTGCAAAATGTGGGGAACCATGGGGAAAACTGCAGAACAGAGTGGAGCCAAAGGAGCAGGGGGAACGGATTGCAAAAAGTGGGGAAACTTCTGGAAAAATGTAGAACAAAGGCGAACCAGAGGGAGAAGGGGGAACAGATTAGAAAAAAATTGGAGAACCGTGGGGAACACTGCAGAAAAGTGAGGAACCAAAGGGAGCAGGGGAGTGGATTGGAAAAGAAAGAGTACTCTGGGGAACACTGCAGAACAGAGGGGAAGCAAAGGGAGCAGGGGGTACAGGTTGGAAAAAATGTGGAGAACCGTGAGGAACACTGCAGAACAGTGAGGAACCAAAGGGAGCAGGGGTAACAGATTGGAAAAAGTGGGGAATCATGGGGAGATCTGCAGAAGAGAGGTGAACCAAAGGAAGCAGGGGGATTGGATTGGAAAAAGTGGGGAACAGTGTAGAAAAATGCAGAACAGAGGGGAACCAGAGGTAGCAGGGGTAACAGATTGGAAAAAGTGGGGAAACGTGGGCAACACTGCAGAACAGAGGGGCACCAAAGGGAGCAAGAGGTACAGGTTGGAAAAAGTGGGGAACCATGGGGAACACTGCATGACAGAGGGGAAACAAAGGGAGCAGGAGGTAATGGATGGAAAAAGTGGGGAACCGTGGAGAACACTGCAGCACAGATGCGAACAAAAGTGAGCAGGGGAAACGGATTGTAAAAAGTGGGGCCCATGGCGAACACTGCATGACAGAGGGTAATCAAAGGGAGCAGGGGGAACCGATTTGAAAAAGTTTGGAACTGTGGGGAACACTGCAGAACAGAGGGAAACCAAAGGTAGCAGGGGGAACGGATTGGAAAAAGTGGGGAAGCATGGGGGACACTGCAGGGCAGAGGGGAACCAAAGGGAGGAGGGGGAACAGATTGGAAAAAGTGGGGATTCGTGGAGAGATCTGCAGAACAGAGGAGAACCAAAGCAAGCAGGGGGAACAGATTGGAAAAAGTGGGGCCCATGGGGAACACTGCAGGACAGAGGGGAATCAAAGGGAGCAGGGGGAACTGATTGGAAAAAGTGGGGAACTGTGGGGAACACTACAGAACAGAGGGGAAACAAACGGAGCAGGGGGAATGGATTGCAAAATGTGGGGAACCATGGGGAAAACTGCAGAACAGAGTGGAGCCAAAGGAGCAGGGGGAACGGATTGCAAAAAGTGGGGCCCGTGGGGAACACTGGAGGACAGAGCGGAATCAAAGGGAGCAGGGGGAACTGATTGGAAAAAGTGGGGAATCGTGCAGAACACTGCAGGACAGAGGGGAAACAAAGGGAACAGTTTGAACCGATTGGAAAAAGTAGGGAACCGTGCGGAAAAATGCAGAAAGGTGGGGAACCAAAGGGAGCAGGGTGAACGAATTGGAAAAGGTGCAGAACTGTGGGGAACACTGCAGAACAGAGGGGAACCAAAGGGAGCAGAGGGAACGGATTGGAAAAAGTGGGGAACCGTGGGGAATACTGCTCGACAGAGGGGAACCAAAGGGATCAGGGGGAACAGATAGGAAAAAATTGGGGAACTGTGAAAACACTGCATGACAGAGGGGAACCAAAGGAAGCACGAGGTACAGGTTGGAAAAAGTGGGGAACCGTTGAGGAGACTGCTCGACAGACGGAAACCAAAGGGAGCAGGGCGAACAGATTGTAAAAAAGTGGGGAACCGTGGGGAACACTGCAGAACAGTATTAAACTAAAGCGAACAGGGGGAACAGTTTGGAAAATGTGGGGAAACGTGGGGATCACTACAGAACAGAGGGGAAACAAAGGGAGCAGGGGAACACATTGGAAAAAGTGGGGAACCGTGGGGAACACTGCAGAACAGTGAGGAACCAAAGGGAGCAGGGGGAACAGATTGGAAAAAGTGGGGAACCGTGAGGAACACTGCAAAACAGAGGTGAACCAAAGGGAGCAGGGGGTACAGTTCGGAAAAGTGGGGAACCGTGGGGAACAATGCAGAACAGAGGGGACTCAAAGGGAGCAGGGGGAACAGATTGGAAAAAGTGGGGAATCGTGGGGACTTCCGCAGAACAGAGGTGAACCAAAGGAAGCAGGGGGATCGGATTGGAAAAAGTGGGGAACAGTGTAGAAAAATGCAGAACAGAGGGGAACCAGAGGTAGCAGGGGGAACGGATTGGAAAAAATGGGGAACCTAGTGGAAAAATGTAGAACAGAGGGGAAGCAAAGGGAGCAGGGGGTACAGGTTGGAAAAATGTGGAGAACCGTGAGGAAAACTGCAGAACAGTGAGGAACCAAAGGGAGCAGGGGGAACAGTTTTGAAAAAGTGGGGAACCGTGTGCAAAAATGCAGAACAGTGGGGAACCAAAGGGAGCAGGAGGAACAGATTGGAAAAAGTTGAGAACAGTGGGCAACACTGCAGAACAGAGGTGAATCAAAGGGTGCAGGGGGAACAGATTGGAAAAAGTGGGGAACCGTTTGGAAAACTGCAGAACAGAGGTGAACCAAAGGGAGCAGGGGGTATAGTTCGGAAAATAGGGAATCGTGGGGAACAATGCAGAACAGAGGGGAACCAAAGGGAGCAGGGAAACAGATTGGAAAAAGTGGGGAATCGTGGGAAGTTCTGCAGAACAGAGGTGAACCAAAGGAAGCAGGGGGATTGGATTGGAAAAAGTGGGGAACAGTGTAGAAAAATGCAGAACAGAGGGGAACCAGAGGTAGCAGGGGTAACAGATTGGAAAAAGTGGGGAACCGTGGGCAACACTGCAGATCAGAGGGGCACCAAAGGGAGCAGGAGGTACAGGTTGGAAAAAGTGGGGAACCGTGAGGAACACTGCATGACAGAGGGGAACCAAAGGGAGCAGGAGGTACTGGTTGGAAAAAGTGGGGAACCGTGGAGAACACTGCAGCACAGATGGGAACAAAAGTGAGCAGGGGAAACGGATTGCAAAAAGTGGGGCCCATGGCAAACACTGCATGACAGAGGGTAATCAAAGGGAGCAGGGGGAACCGATTGGAAAAAGTTGAGAACTGTGGGGAACACTGCAGAACAGAGGGAAACCAAAGGTAGCAGGGGGAAAGGATTGGAAAAAGTGTGGAACCATGGGGGACACTGCAGGGCAGACGGGAACCAAAGGGAGCATGGGAACAGATTAGAAAAAGTTTGGAGAACCGTGGGGAAAACTGCAGAACAGAGCAGAACCAAAGGGAGCAGGGGGAACAGCTCGGAAAAGTGCGGACCCGAGGGGAACAATGCAGAACAGAGAGGAACCAAAGGGAGAAGTGGGAACAGATTGGAAAAAATGGGGAACCTTGTGGAAAAATGTAGAACAGAGGCGAACCAGTGGGAGAAGGGGGAACAGATTAGAAAAAATTTGGAGAACCATGGGGAACACTGCAGAACAGTGAGGAACCAAAGGGAGCAGGGGGAACGGATTGGAAAAGATAGAGTACTCTGGGGAACACTGCAGAACAGAGGGGAAGCAAAGGGAGCAGGGGGTACAGGTTGGAAAAAATGTGGAGAACCGTGAGGAACACTGCAGAACAGTGAGGAACAAAAGGGAGCAGGGGTAACAGATTGGAAAAAGTGGGGAACCGTGTGGAAAAATGCAGAAGTGGGGAACCAAAGGGAGCAGGAAGCACAGATTGGAAAAAGTGGGGAACAGTGAGGAATACTGCAGAACAGAGGGAACCAAAGGGAGCAGGGGGTTCAGTTTGGAAAAGTGGGGAACCGTGGGGAACAATGCAGAACAGAGGGGAACCAAAGGGAGCAGGGGGAACAGATTGGAAAAAGTGGGGATTCTTGGAGAGATCTGCAGAACAGAGGTGAACCAAAGGAAGCAGGGGGAACGGATTGGAAAAAGTGGGGCACATGGGGAACACTGCAGGACAGAGGGGAATCAAAGGGAGCAGGGGGAACTGATTGGAAAATGTGGGGAACTGTGGGGAACACTGCAGAACAGAGGGGAAACAAACGGAGCAGGGGGAATGGATTGCATAATGTGGGGAACCATGGGGAAAACTGCAGAACAGAGTGGAGCCAAAGGAGCAGGGGGAACGGATTGCAAAAAGTGGGGCCCATGGGGAACACTGGAGGACAGAGCGGAATCAAAGGGAGCAGGGGGAACTGATTGGAAAAAGTGGGGAATCGTGCAGAACACTGCAGGACAGAGGGGAAACAAAGGGAACAGGGGCTACAGGTTGGAAAAAATGTGGAGAACCGTGAGGAACACTGCAGAACAGTGAGGAACCAAAGGGAGCAGGAGGAACAGATTGGAAAAAGTTGAGAACAGTGGGCAACACTGCAGAACAGAGGTGAATCAAAGGGTGCAGGGGGAACAGATTGGAAAAAGTGTGGAACCGTTTGGAACACTGCAGAACAGAGGTGAACCAAAGGGAGCAGGGGTACTGTTCGGAAAAATGGGGAACCGTGTGGAAGAATGCAGAACAGAGGGGAACCCAAGGGAGCAGGGGGAACAGATTGGAAAAAGTGGGGAATCGTGGGGAGTTCTGCAGAACAGAGGTGAACCAAAGGAAGCAGGGAGATCGGATTGGAAAAAGTGGGGAACAGTGGAGAAAAATACAGAACAGAAGGGAACCAGAGGTAGCAGGGGAAACAGATTGGAAAAAGTGGGGAACCGTGGGGAACACTGCAGAACAGAGGGGCACCAAAGGGAGCAGAGGGAATGCATTGGAAAAAGTGGGGAACCGTGGGGAACACTGCACGACAGAGGGGAACCAAAGGAAGCAGGGGGAACGGATTGTAAAAAGTTGCACTGATGGGGAACACTGTAGGACAGAGGGGAATCAAAGGGAGCAGGTGGAACTAGTTGGAAAAAGTGGGGAACAGTGGGGGACACTGCAGAACAGAGGGCAAACAAGCGGAACAGGGGTAATGGATTGCAAAAATTTGGAACCGTGGAGGACAATGCAGAACAGGGGAAACCAAAGGGAGCAGGGCAAACAGTTTGTAAAAAAGTGGGGAACCGTGGGGAACGCTGCAGAACAGTATGAAACCAAAGCGAGCCGGGGGAATGGTTTGAAAAATGAGGGGAACTGTGGGGAAAACTGCAGAACAGAGTGGACACATAGGAGCAGGGGGAACAGATTGGAAAAAGTGGGGAACCGTGGGGAACACTGCAGAACAGAGGAGAACCAAAGGGAGCAGGGGGAACAGATTGGAAAAAGTGGGGAAGCGATTGGAAAAAGTAGGGAACCGTGTGGAAAAATGCAGAAAGGTGGGGAAACAAAGGGAGCAGGGGGAACGAATTGGAAAAGTTGGAGAACTGTGGGGAACACTGCAGAACAGAGGGGAACTAAAGGGAGCAGAGGGAACGGATTGGAAAAAGTGGGCAACCGTGGGGCACACTGCATGACAGAGGGGAACCAAAGGGAGCAGGGGGAACAGATTGGAAAAAGTGGGGAATCGTGGGGAGTTCTGCAGAACAGAGGTGAACCAAAGGAAGCAGGGGGATCGGATTGGAAAAAGTGGGGAACAGTGTAGAAAAATGCAGAACAGAGGGGAACCAGAGGTAGCAGGGGAAACAAAATGGAAAAAGTGGGGAACCGTGGGGAACACTGCAGAACAGAGGGGCACCAAAGGGAGCAGAGGGAATGCATTGGGAAAAGTAGGGAACCGTGGGGAACACTGCACGACAGAGGGGAACCAAAGGAAGCAGGGGGAACGGATTGTAAAATGTTGCACCGATGGGGAACACTGTAGGACAGAGGGGAATCAAAGAGAGCAGGGGGAACTGATTGGAAAAAGTGGGGAACTGTGGGGAACACTGCAGGACAGAGTGGAGACAAAGGAGCAGGGGGAACAGATTGGAAAAAGTGGGGAACCGTGAGGAACACTGCAGAACAGAGGGGAACCAAACGGAGCAGGGGCAACGGATTGCAAAAAGTTGGGAACCGTGGAGAACACGGAAGGACAGAGGGTAACCAAAGGGAACAAGGGGAACAGGTTGGAAATAGTGGTGTCCCATGGGTAACACTGCAAGGCAGAGGGGAACCATAGGGAGCAGGGGGTACAGTATGTAAAAAAATGTGGAGAATCGTGGGGAACACTGTAGAATAGAGGGGAATCAAAGGCAGCAGGGGGAACGGATTGGAAAAAGTGGGGAAGCGTCGGGAACACTGCAGAACAGAGGAGAACCAAAGGGAGCAGGGGGAACAGATTGGAAAAAGTGGGGAACCGATTGGAAAAAGTAGGGAACCGTGTGGAAAAATGCAGAAAGGTTGGGAACCAAAGGGAGCAGGGGGAACGACTTGGAAAAGGTGGAGAACTGTGGGGAACACTGCAGAACAGAGGGGAACCAAAGGGAGCAGAGGGAACGGATTGGAAAAAGTGGGCAACCGTGGGGCACACTGCATGACAGAGGGGAACCAAAGGGATCAGGGGGAACAGATAGGAAAAAATTGGGGAAATGTGAAAACACTGCATGACAGAGGGGAACCAAAGGGAACAGGAGGTACAGGTTGGAAAAAGTGGGGAACCGTTTGGAACACTGCAGAACAGAGATGAACCAAAGGGAGCAGGGGGTACAGTTCGGAAAAGTGGGGAACCGTGGGGAACAATGCAGAACAGAGGGGAACCAAAGGGAGGAGGGGGAACAGATTGGAAAAAGTGGGGCCCATGGGGAACACTGCAGGACAGAGGGGAATCAAAGGGAGCAGGGGGAACTGATTGGAAAAAGTGGGGAACTGTGGGGAACACTGTAGAACAGAGGGGAAACAAACGGAGCAGGGGGAATTGATTGCAAAATGTGGGGAACCATGGGGAAAACTGCAGAGCAGAGTGGAGCCAAAGAAGCAGGGGGAACGGATTGCAAAAAGTGGGGCCCGTGGGGAACACTGGAGGACAGAGCGGAATCAAAGGGAGCAGGGGGAACTGATTGGAAAAAGTGGGGAATCGTGCAGAACACTGCAGGGCAGACGGGAACCAAAGGGAGCATGGGAACAGATTAGAAAAAGTTTGGAGAACCGTGGGGAAAACTGCAGAACAGAGCAGAACCAAAGGGAGCAGGGGGAACAGCTTGGAAAAGTGCGGACCCGAGGGGAACAATGCAGAACAGAGAGGAACCAAAGGGAGAAGGGGGAACAGATTGGAAAAAGTGGGGAATCGTGCGGTGCTCTGCAGAACAGTGGGGACCCAAAGGGAGCAGAGGGAAAGGATTCGAAAAAGTGGGGCCCATGGGGAACACTGCAGGACAGAGGGGAATCAAAGGGAGCAGGGGGAACTGATTGGAAAAAGTGGGGAACTGTGGCGAACACTGCAGAACAGAGGGGAAACAAACGGAGCAGGGGGAATGGATTGCAAAATGTGGGGAACCATGGGGAAAACTGCAGAACAGAGTGGAGCCAAAGGAGCAGGGGGAACGGATTGCAAAAAGTGGGGAAACTTCTGGAAAAATGTAGAACAAAGGCGAACCAGAGGGAGAAGGGGGAACAGATTAGAAAAAATTTGGAGAACCGTGGGGAACACTGCAGAAAAGTGAGGAACCAAAGGGAGCAGGGGAGTGGATTGGAAAAGAAAGAGTACTCTGGGGAACACTGCAGAACAGAGGGGAAGCAAAGGGAGCAGGGGGTACAGGTTGGAAAAAATGTGGAGAACCGTGAGGAACACTGCAGAACAGTGAGGAACCAAAGGGAGCAGGGGGAACAGATTGGAAAAAGTGGGCAACCGTGGGGCACACTGCATGACAGAGGGGAACCAAAGGGAGCAGGGGGAACAGATTGGAAAAAGTGGGGAATCGTGGGGAGTTCTGCAGAACAGAGGTGAACCAAGGGAAGCAGGGGGATCGGATTGGAAAAAGTGGGGAACAGTGTAGAAAAATGCAGAACAGAGGGGAACCAGAGGTAGCAGGGGAAACAAAATGGAAAAAGTGGGGAACCGTGGGGAACACTGCAGAACAGAGGGGCACCAAAGGGAGCAGAGGGAATGCATTGGGAAAAGTAGGGAACCGTGGGGAACACTGCACGACAGAGGGGAACCAAAGGAAGCAGGGGGAACGGATTGTAAAATGTTGCACCGATGGGGAACACTGTAGGACAGAGGGGAATCAAAGAGAGCAGGGGGAACTGATTGGAAAAAGTGGGGAACTGTGGGGAACACTGCAGGACAGAGTGGAGACAAAGGAGCAGGGGGAACAGATTGGAAAAAGTGGGGAACCGTGAGGAACACTGCAGAACAGAGGGGAACCAAACGGAGCAGGGGCAACGGATTGCAAAAAGTTGGGAACCGTGGAGAACACGGAAGGACAGAGGGGAACCAAAGGGAACAAGGGGAACAGGTTGGAAATAGTGGTGTCCCATGGGTAACACTGCAAGGCAGAGGGGAACCATAGGGAGCAGGGGGTACAGTATGTAAAAAAATGTGGAGAATTGTGGGGAACACTGTAGAATAGAGGGGAATCAAAGGCAGCAGGGGGAACGGATTGGAAAAAGTGGGGAAGCGTCGGGAACACTGCAGAACAGAGGAGAACCAAAGGGAGCAGGGGGAACAGATTGGAAAAAGTGGGGAACCGATTGGAAAAAGTAGGGAACCGTGTGGAAAAATGCAGAAAGGTTGGGAACCAAAGGGAGCAGGGGGAACGACTTGGAAAAGGTGGAGAACTGTGGGGAACACTGCAGAACAGAGGGGAACCAAAGGGAGCAGAGGGAACGGATTGGAAAAAGTGGGCAACCGTGGGGCACACTGCATGACAGAGGGGAACCAAAGGGATCAGGGGGAACAGATAGGAAAAAATTGGGGAAATGTGAAAACACTGCATGACAGAGGGGAACCAAAGGGAACAGGAGGTACAGGTTGGAAAAAGTGGGGAACCGTTTGGAACACTGCAGAACAGAGGTGAACCAAAGGGAGCAGGGGGTACTGTTCGGAAAAGTGGGGAACCGTGTGGAACAATGCAGAACAGAGGGGAACCAAAGGGAGCAGGGGGAACGGATTGGAAAAAGTGGGCAACCGTGGGGCACACTGCATGACAGAGGTGAACCAAAGGAAGCAGGGGGATCGGATTGGAAAAAGTGGGGGACAGTGTAGAAAAATGCAGAACAGAGGGGAACCAGAGGTAGCAGGGGAAACAGATTGGAAAAAGTGGGGAACCGTGGGGAACACTGCAGAACAGAGGGGCACCAAAGGGAGCAGGGGGAATGCATTGGAAAAAGTGGGCAACCGTGGGGCACACTGCATGACAGAGGGGAACCAAAGGGATCAGGGGGAACAGATAGGAAAAAATTGGGGAAATGTGAAAACACTGCATGACAGAGGGGAACCAAAGGGAACAGGAGGTACAGGTTGGAAAAAGTGGGGAACCGTTTGGAACACTGCAGAACAGAGGTGAACCAAAGGGAGCAGGGGGTACTGTTCGGAAAAGTGGGGAACCGTGTGGAACAATGCAGAACAGAGGGGAACCAAAGGGAGCAGGGGGAACAGATTGGAAAAAGTGGGGAATCGTGGGGAGTTCTGCAGAACAGAGGTGAACCAAAGGAAGCAGGGGGATCGGATTGGAAAAAGTGGGGGACAGTGTAGAAAAATGCAGAACAGAGGGGAACCAGAGGTAGCAGGGGAAACAGATTGGAAAAAGTGGGGAACCGTGGGGAACACTGCAGAACAGAGGGGCACCAAAGGGACCAGAGGGAATGCATTGGAAAAAGTGGGGAACCGTGGGAAACACTGCACGACAGAGGGGAACCAAAGGAAGCAGGGGGAACGGATTGTAAAATGTTGCACCGATGGGGAACACTGTAGGACAGAAGGGAATCAAAGGGAGCAGGGGGAACTGATTGGAAAAAGTGGGGAACAGTGGGGGACACTGCAGAACAGAGGGCAAACAAACGGAACAGGGGGAATGGATTGCAAAAAGTTTGGAACCGTGGACGACAATGCAGAACAGGGGAAACCAAAGAGAGCAGGGCAAACAGTTTGTAAAAAAGTGGGGAACCGTGGGGAACACTGCACGACAGAGGGGAACCAAAGGGATCAGGGGGAACAGATTGGAAAAAATTGGGGAACTTTGAAAACACTGCATGACAGAGGGGAACCAAAGGGAGCAGGAGGTACAGGTTGGAAAAAGTGGGGAACCGTGGAGGACACTGCAGGACAGAGGGGAACCAAAGGGAGCAGGGCGAACAGATTGTAAAAAAGTGGGGAACCGTGGGGAACACTGCAGAACAGTATGAAACCAAAGCAGGCACGGGGAACAGTTTGGAAAATGTGGGGTACCGTGGGGATCACTGCAGAAAGAAGGGTAACCAAAGGGAGCAGGGGAACGCATTGGAAAAAGTGGGGAACCGTGGGGAACACTGCAGAACAGTGAGGAACCAAAGGGAGCAGGGGGAACAGATTGGAAAAAGTGGGGTACCGTGTGTAAAAATGCACAACAGTGGGGAAACAAAGGGTGCAGGAGGAACAGATTAGAAGAAGTGGGGTACCGTGTGCAAAAATGCACAACAGTGGGGAACCAAAGGGAGCAGGGGGTACAGGAAGGAAAAGAATGTGGAAAATCGTGGGGAACACTGCAGAATAGAGGGGAACCAAAGGGAGCAGGGGGAACGGATTGGAAAAAGTGGGGAAGCGTCGGGAACACTGCAGAACAGAGGCGAACCAAAGGGAACAGGGGGAACGGATTGGAAAAAGTGTGGAACCATGGGGGACACTGCAGGGCAGAGGGGAACCATAGGAAGCTGGGGGTACAGTTTGGAAAAATGTGGAGAACCGTGTGGAAAACTGGAGAACAGTGAGGAACCAAAGTGAGCAGGGGTAACAGTTTTTAAAAAGTGGGGAACCGTGTGCAAAAATGCAGAACAGTGGGGAACCAAAGGGAGCAGGAGGAACAGATTGGAAAAAGTTGAGAACAGTGGGCAACACTGCAGAACAGAGGTGAATCAAAGGGTGCAGGGGGAACAGATTGGAAAAAGTGGGGAACCGTTTGGAACACTGCAGAACAGAGGTGAACCAAAGGGAGCAGGGGGTACAGTTCGGAAAAGTGGGGAACCGTGGGGAACAATGCAGAACAGAGGGGAACCAAAGGGAGCAGGGGAAACAGATTGGAAAAAGTGGGGAATCGTGGGGAGATCTGCAGAACAGAGGTGAACCAAAGGAAGCAGGGGGATTGGATTGGAAAAAGTGGGGAACAGTGTAGAAAAATGCAGAACAGAGGGGAACCAGAGGTAGCAGGGGTAACAGATTCGAAAAAGTGGGGAACCGTGGGCAACACTGCATGACAGAGGGGAACCAAAGGGAGCAGGAGGTACTGGTTGGAAAAAGTGGGGAACCGTGGAGAACACTGCAGCACAGATGCGAACAAAAGTGAGCAGGGGAAACGGATTGCAAAAAGTGGGGCCCATGGCGAACACTGCATGACAGAGGATAATCAAAGGGAGCAGGGGGAACCGATTTGAAAAAGTTTGGAACTGTGGGGAACACTGCAGAACAGAGGGAAACCAAAGGTAGCAGGGGGAACAGATTGGAAAAAGTGGGGAAGCGTCGGGAATACTGCAGGGCAGAGGGGAACCATAGGGAGCAGGGGCTACAGGTTGGAAAAAATGTGGAGAACCGTGAGGAACACTGCAGAACAGTGAGGAACCAAAGGGAGCAGGAGGAACAGATTGGAAAAAGTTGAGAACAGTGGGCAACACTGCAGAACAGAGGTGAATCAAAGGGTGCAGGGGGAACAGATTGGAAAAAGTGGGGAACCGTTTGGAACACTGCAGAACAGAGGTGAACCAAAGGGAGCAGGGGGTACTGTTCAGAAAAGTGGGGTACCGTGTGGAACAATGCAGAATAGAGGGGAACCAAAGGGAGCAGGGGGAACAGATTGGAAAAAGTGGGGAAGCGTCGGGAACACTGCAGAACAGAGGAAAACCAAAGGGAACAGGGGGAACGGATTGGAAAAAGTGTGGAACCATGGGGGACACTGCAGGGCAGAGGGGAACCATAGGAAGCTGGGGGTACAGGTTGGAAAAATGTGGAGAACCGTGTGGAAAACTGCAGAACAGTGAGGAACCAAAGTGAGCAGGTGGAACAGTTTTTAAAAAGTGGGGAACCGTGTGCAAAAATGCTGAACAGTGGGGAACCAAAGGGAGCAGGAGGAACAGATTGGAAAAAGTTGAGAACAGTGGGCAACACTGCAGAACAGAGGTGAATCAAAGGGTGCAGGGCGAACAGATTGGAAAAACTGGGGGAACCGTGGGGAACACTGCAGAACAGTATGAAACCAAAGCAGGCAGGGGGAACAGTTTGGAAAATGTGGGGTACCGTGGGGATCACTGCAGAACAGAGGGGAACCAAAGGGAGCAGGGGAAACAGATGGAAAAAGTGGGGAATCGTGGGGAGTTCTGCAGAACAGAGGTGAACCAAAGGAAGCAGGGGGATTGGATTGGAAAAAGTGGGGAACAGTGTAGAAAAGTGCAGAACAGAGGGGAACCAGAGGTAGCAGGGGTAACAGATTGGAAAAAGTGGGGAACCGTGGGCAACACTGCAGAACAGAGGGGCACCAAAGGGAGCAGGAGGTACAGGTTGGAAAAAGTGGGGAACCGTGGGGAACACTGCATGACAGAGGGGAACCAAAGGGAGCAGGAGGTACAGGTTGGAAAAAGTGGGGAACCGTGGAGAACACTGCAGCACAGATGGGAACAAAAGTGAGGGGGAAACGGATTGCAAAAAGTGGGGACCATGGCGAACACTGCATGACAGAGGGTAATCAAAGGGAGCAGGGGGAACCGATTGGAAAAAGTTGGGAACTGTGGGGAACACTGCAGAACAGAGGGAAACCAAAGGTAGCAGGGGGAACGGATTGGAAAAAGTGGGGAACCATGGGGGACACTGCAGGGCAGATGGGAACCAAAGGGAGCATGGGAACAGATTAGAAAAAGTTTGGAGAACCGTGGGGAAAACTGCAGAACAGAGCAGAACCAAAGGGAGCAGGGGGAACAGCTCGGAAAAGTGCGGACCCGAGGGGAACAATGCAGAACAGAGAGGAACCAAAGGGAGAAGGGGGAACAGATTGGAAAAAGTGGGGAATCGTGTGGAGTTTTGCAGAACAGTGGGGACCCAAAGGGATCAGGGGGAAAGGATTCGAAAGAGTGGACCGTGGGGAACTCTGCAGAAAACAGGTGGACCAAAGGGAGCAGGAGGAACAGATTGGAAAAAGTTGAGAACAGTGGGCAACACTGCAGAACAGAGGTGAATCAAAGGGTGCAGGGGGAACAGATTGGAAAAAGTGGGGAACCGTTTGGAACACTGCAGAACAGAGGTGAACCAAAGGGAGCAGGGGGTACAGTTCGGAAAAGTGGGGAATCGTGGGGAACAATGCAGAACAGAGGGGAACCAAAGGGAGCAGGGGAAACAGATTGGAAAAAGTGGGGAATCATGGGGAGATCTGCAGAAGAGAGGTGAACCAAAGGAAGCAGGGGGATTGGATTGGAAAAAGTGGGGAACAGTGTAGAAAAATGCAGAACAGAGGGGAACCAGAGGTAGCAGGGGTAACAGATTGGAAAAAGTGGGGAAACGTGGGCAACACTGCAGAACAGAGGGGCACCAAAGGGAGCAAGAGGTACAGGTTGAAAAAAGTGGGGAACCGTGGGGAACACTGCATGACAGAGGGGAAACAAAGGGAGCAGGAGGTAATGGATGGAAAAAGTGGGGAACCGTGGAGAACACTGCAGCACAGATGCGAACAAAAGTGAGCAGGGGAAACGGATTGTAAAAAGTGGGGCCCATGGCGAACACTGCATGACAGAGGGTGATCAAAGGGAGCAGGGGGATCCGATTTGAAAAAGTTTGGAACTGTGGGGAACACTGCAGAACAGAGGGAAACCAAAGGTAGCAGGGGGAACGGATTGGAAAAAGTGGGGAAGCATGGGGGACACTGCAGGGCAGACGGGAACCAAAGGGAGCATGGGAACAGATTAGAAAAAGTTTGGAGAACCGTGGGGAAAACTGCAGAACAGAGCAGAACCAAAGGGAGCAGGGGGAACAGCTTGGAAAAGTGCGGACCCGAGGGGAACAATGCAGAACAGAGAGGAACCAAAGGGAGAAGGGGGAACAGATTGGAAAAAGTGGGGAATCGTGGGGTGCTCTGCAGAACAGTGGGGACCCAAAGGGAGCAGAGGGAAAGGATTCGAAAAAGTGGGGCCCATGGGGAACACTGCAGGACAGAGGGGAATCAAAGGGAGCAGGGGGAACTGATTGGAAAAAGTGGGGAACTCTGGCGAACACTGCAGAACAGAGGGGAAACAAACGGAGCAGGGGGAATGGATTGCAAAATGTGGGGAACCATGGGGAAAACTGCAGAACAGAGTGGAGCCAAAGGAGCAGGGGGAACGGATTGCAAAAAGTGGGGAAACTTCTGGAAAAATGTAGAACAAACGCGAACCAGAGGGAGAAGGGGGAACAGATTAGAAAAAATTTGGAGAACCGTGGGGAACACTGCAGAAAAGTGAGGAACCAAAGGGAGCAGGGGAGTGGATTGGAAAAGAAAGAGTACTCTGGGGAACACTGCAGAACAGAGGGGAAGCAAAGGGAGCAGGGGGTACAGGTTGGAAAAAATGTGGAGAACCGTGAGGAACACTGCAGAACAGTGAGGAACCAAAGGGAGCAGGGGTAACAGATTGGAAAAAGTGGGGAATCATGGGGAGATCTGCAGAAGAGAGGTGAACCAAAGGAAGTAGGGGGATTGGATTGGAAAAAGTGGGGAACAGTGTAGAAAAATGCAGAACAGAGGGGAACCAGAGGTAGCAGGGGTAACAGATTGGAAAAAGTGGGGAAACGTGGGCAACACTGCAGAACAGAGGGGCACCAAAGGGAGCAAGAGGTACAGGTTGGAAAAAGTGGGGAACCGTGGGGAACACTGCATGACAGAGGGGAAACAAAGGGAGCAGGAGGTAATGGATGGAAAAAGTGGGGAACCGTGGAGAACACTGCAGCACAGATGCGAACAAAAGTGAGCAGGGGAAACGGATTGTAAAAAGTGGGGCCCATGGCGAACACTGCATGACAGAGGGTAATCAAAGGGAGCAGGGGGAACCGATTTGAAAAAGTTTGGAACTGTGGGGAACACTGCAGAACAGAGGGAAACCAAAGGTAGCAGGGGGAACGGATTGGAAAAAGTGGGGAAGCATGGGGGACACTGCAGGGCAGACGGGAACCAAAGGGAGCATGGGAACAGATTAGAAAAAGTTTGGAGAACCGTGGGGAAAACTGCAGAACAGAGCAGAACCAAAGGGAGCAGGGGGAACAGCTCGGAAAAGTGCGGACCCGAGGGGAACAATGCAGAACAGAGAGGAACCAAAGGGAGAAGGGGGAACAGATTGGAAAAAGTGGGGAATCGTGGGGTGCTCTGCAGAACAGTGGGGACCCAAAGGGAGCAGAGGGAAAGGATTCGAAAAAGTGGGGCCCATGGGGAACACTGCAGGACAGAGGGGAATCAAAGGGAGCAGGGGGAACTGATTGGAAAAATTGGGGAACTGTGGCGAACACTGCGGAACAGAGGGGAAACAAACGGAGCAGGGGGAATGGATTGCAAAATGTGGGGAACCATGGGGAAAACTGCAGAACAGAGTGGAGCCAAAGGAGCAGGGGGAACGGATTGCAAAAAGTGGGGAAACTTCTGGAAAAATGTAGAACAAAGGCGAACCAGAGGGAGAAGGGGGAACAGATTAGAAAAAATTTGGAGAACCGTGGGGAACACTGCAGAAAAGTGAGGAACGAAAGGGAGCAGGGGAGTGGATTGGAAAAGAAAGAGTACTCTGGGGAACACTGCAGAACAGAGGGGAAGCAAAGGGAGCAGGGGGTACAGGTTGGAAAAAATGTGGAGAACCGTGAGGAACACTGCAGAACAGTGAGGAACCAAAGGGAGCAGGGGTAACAGATTGGAAAAAGTGGGGAACCGTGTGTAAAAATGCAGAACAGTGGGGAACCAAAGGGGGAAGGAAGAACAGATTGGAAAAAGTGGGGAACCGTGAGGAACACTGCAGAACAGAGGGACACCAAAGGGAGCAGGGGGTACAGTTTGGAAAAGTGGGGAACCGTGGGGAACAATGCAGAACAGAGGGGAACCAAAGGGAGGAGGGGGAACAGATTGGAAAAAGTGGGGATTCGTGGAGAGATCTGCAGAACAGAGGAGAACCAAAGCAAGCAGGGGGAACGGATTGGAAAAAGTGGGGCCCATGGGGAACACTGAAGGACAGAGGGGAATCAAAGGGAGCAGGGGGAACTGATTGGAAAAAGTGGGGAACTGTGGGGAACACTACAGAACAGAGGGGAAACAAACGGAGCAGGGGGAATGGATTGCAAAATGTGGGGAACCATGGGGAAAACTGCAGAACAGAGTGGAGCCAAAGGAGCAGGGGGAACGGATTGCAAAAAGTGGGGCCCGTGGGGAACACTGGAGGACAGAGCGGAATCAAAGGGAGCAGGGGGAACTGATTGGAAAAAGTGGGGAATCGTGCAGAACACTGCAGGACAGAGGGGAAACAAAGGGAGCAGAGGGAACGGATTGGAAAAAGTGGGGAACCGTGGGGAATACTGCTCGACAGAGGGGAACCAAAGGGATCAGGGGGAACAGATAGGAAAAAATTGGGGAACTGTGAAAACACTGCATGACAGAGGGGAACCAAAGGAAGCACGAGGTACAGGTTGGAAAAAGTGTGGAACCGTTGAGGAGACTGCAGGACAGACGGAAACCAAAGGGAGCAGGGCGAACAGATTGTAAAAAAGTGGGGAACCGTGGGGAACACTGCAGAACAGTATTAAACTAAAGCGAACAGGGGGAACAGTTTGGAAAATGTGGGGAAACGTGGGGATCACTACAGAACAGAGGGGAAACAAAGGGAGCAGGGGAACACATTGGAAAAAGTGGGGAACCGTGGGGAACACTGCAGAACAGTGAGGAACCAAAGGGAGCAGGGGGAACAGATTGGAAAAAGTGGGGAACCGTGAGGAACACTGCAGAACAGAGGTGAACCAAAGGGAGCAGGGGGTACAGTTCGGAAAAGTGGGGAACCGTGGGGAACAATGCAGAACAGAGGGGACTCAAAGGGAGCAGGGGGAACAGATTGGAAAAAGTGGGGAATCGTGAGGACTTCCGCAGAACAGAGGTGAACCAAAGGAAGCACGGGGATCGGATTGGAAAAAGTGGGGAACAGTGTAGAAAAATGCAGAACAGAGGGGAACCAGAGGTAGCAGGGGAAACAGATTGGAAAAAGCGGGGAACCGTGGGGAACACTGCAGAACAGAGGGGAACGAAAGGTAGCAGGGGGAACGGATTGGAAAAAGTGGGGAACCATGGTGGACACTGCAGGGCAGACGGGAACCAAAGGGAGCATGGGAACAGATTAGAAAAAATTTGGAGAACCGTGGGGAAAACTGCAGAACAGTGCGGAACCAAAGGGAGCAGGGGGAACAGCTCGGAAAAGTGCGGACCCGTGGGGAACAATGCAGAACAGAGAGGAACCAAAGGGAGAAGGGGGAACAGATTGGAAGAAGTGGGGAATCGTGGGGAGTTCTGCAGAACAGTGGGGACCCAAAGGGAGCAGGGGGAAAGGATTCGAAAAAGTGGACCGTAGGGAACTCTGCAGAAAACAGGTTGACCAAAGGAAGCAGGGGGAACGGATTGGAAAAAATGGGGAACCTAGTGGAAAAATGTAGAACAGAGGGGAAGCAAAGGGAGCAGGGGGTACAGGTTGGAAAAAATGTGGAGAACTGTGAGGAACACTGCAGAACAGTGAGGAACCAAAGGGAGCAGGGGTAACAGATTGGAAAAAGTGGGGAACCGTGTGGAAAAAAGCAAAACAGTGGGGAATCAAAGGGAGCAGGAAGAACAGATTGGAAAAAGTGGGGAACCGTGAGGAACACTGCAGAACAGAGGGGAACCAAAGGGAGCAGGGGGAACAGATTGGAAAAAGTGGGGAAGCGTCGGGAACACTGCAGAACAGAGGCGAACCAAAGGGAACAGGGGGAACGGATTGGAAAAAGTGGGGAACCATGGGGGATACTACAGGGCAGAGGGGAACCATAGGGTGCAGGGGGTACAGGTTGGAAAAATGTGGAGAACCGTGAGGAAGACTGCAGAACAGTGAGGAACCAAAGGGAGCAGGGGGAACAGTTTTGAAAAAGTGGGGAACCGTGTGCAAAAATGCAGAACAGTGGGGAACCAAAGGGAGCAGGAGGAACAGATTGGAAAAAGTTGAGAACAGTGGGCAACACTGCAGAACAGAGGTGAATCAAAGGGTGCAGGGGGAACAGATTGGAAAAAGTGGGGAACCGTTTGGAAAACTGCAGAACAGAGCAGAACCAAAGGGAGCAGGGGGAACAGCTCGGAAAAGTGCGGACCCGAGGGGAACAATGCAGAACAGAGAGGAACCAAAGGGAGAAGGGGGAACAGATTGGAAAAAGTGGGGAATCGTGGGGTGCTCTGCAGAACAGTGGGGACCCAAAGGGAGCAGAGGGAAAGGATTCGAAAAAGTGGGGCCCATGGGGAACACTGCAGGACAGAGGGGAATCAAAGGGAGCAGGGGGAACTGATTGGAAAAATTGGGGAACTGTGGCGAACACTGCGGAACAGAGGGGAAACAAACGGAGCAGGGGGAATGGATTGCAAAATGTGGGGAACCATGGGGAAAACTGCAGAACAGAGTGGAGCCAAAGGAGCAGGGGGAACGGATTGCAAAAAGTGGGGAAACTTCTGGAAAAATGTAGAACAAAGGCGAACCAGAGGGAGAAGGGGGAACAGATTAGAAAAAATTTGGAGAACCGTGGGGAACACTGCAGAAAAGTGAGGAACGAAAGGGAGCAGGGGAGTGGATTGGAAAAGAAAGAGTACTC
Source organism: Narcine bancroftii (assembly GCF_036971445.1). Lineage (NCBI taxonomy): Eukaryota > Metazoa > Chordata > Chondrichthyes > Torpediniformes > Narcinidae > Narcine > Narcine bancroftii. Next base: position 5,060,592 of record NW_027211884.1, read on the forward strand.
TGGGGAACACTGCAGAACAGAGGGGAAGCAAAGGGAGCAGGGGGTACAGGTTGGAAAAAATGTGGAGAACCGTGAGGAACACTGCAGAACAGTGAGGAACCAAAGGGAGCAGGGGTAACAGATTGGAAAAAGTGGGGAACCGTGTGTAAAAATGCAGAACAGTGGGGAACCAAAGGGGGAAGGAAGAACAGATTGGAAAAAGTGGGGAACCGTGAGGAACACTGCAGAACAGAGGGACACCAAAGGGAGCAGGGGGTACAGTTTGGAAAAGTGGGGAACCGTGGGGAACAATGCAGAACAGAGGGGAACCAAAGGGAGGAGGGGGAACAGATTGGAAAAAGTGGGGATTCGTGGAGAGATCTGCAGAACAGAGGAGAACCAAAGCAAGCAGGGGGAACGGATTGGAAAAAGTGGGGCCCATGGGGAACACTGAAGGACAGAGGGGAATCAAAGGGAGCAGGGGGAACTGATTGGAAAAAGTGGGGAACTGTGGGGAACACTACAGAACAGAGGGGAAACAAACGGAGCAGGGGGAATGGATTGCAAAATGTGGGGAACCATGGGGAAAACTGCAGAACAGAGTGGAGCCAAAGGAGCAGGGGGAACGGATTGCAAAAAGTGGGGCCCGTGGGGAACACTGGAGGACAGAGCGGAATCAAAGGGAGCAGGGGGAACTGATTGGAAAAAGTGGGGAATCGTGCAGAACACTGCAGGACAGAGGGGAAACAAAGGGAGCAGAGGGAACGGATTGGAAAAAGTGGGGAACCGTGGGGAATACTGCTCGACAGAGGGGAACCAAAGGGATCAGGGGGAACAGATAGGAAAAAATTGGGGAACTGTGAAAACACTGCATGACAGAGGGGAACCAAAGGAAGCACGAGGTACAGGTTGGAAAAAGTGTGGAACCGTTGAGGAGACTGCAGGACAGACGGAAACCAAAGGGAGCAGGGCGAACAGATTGTAAAAAAGTGGGGAACCGTGGGGAACACTGCAGAACAGTATTAAACTAAAGCGAACAGGGGGAACAGTTTGGAAAATGTGGGGAAACGTGGGGATCACTACAGAACAGAGGGGAAACAAAGGGAGCAGGGGAACACATTGGAAAAAGTGGGGAACCGTGGGGAACACTGCAGAACAGTGAGGAACCAAAGGGAGCAGGGGGAACAGATTGGAAAAAGTGGGGAACCGTGAGGAACACTGCAGAACAGAGGTGAACCAAAGGGAGCAGGGGGTACAGTTCGGAAAAGTGGGGAACCGTGGGGAACAATGCAGAACAGAGGGGACTCAAAGGGAGCAGGGGGAACAGATTGGAAAAAGTGGGGAATCGTGAGGACTTCCGCAGAACAGAGGTGAACCAAAGGAAGCACGGGGATCGGATTGGAAAAAGTGGGGAACAGTGTAGAAAAATGCAGAACAGAGGGGAACCAGAGGTAGCAGGGGAAACAGATTGGAAAAAGCGGGGAACCGTGGGGAACACTGCAGAACAGAGGGGAACGAAAGGTAGCAGGGGGAACGGATTGGAAAAAGTGGGGAACCATGGTGGACACTGCAGGGCAGACGGGAACCAAAGGGAGCATGGGAACAGATTAGAAAAAATTTGGAGAACCGTGGGGAAAACTGCAGAACAGTGCGGAACCAAAGGGAGCAGGGGGAACAGCTCGGAAAAGTGCGGACCCGTGGGGAACAATGCAGAACAGAGAGGAACCAAAGGGAGAAGGGGGAACAGATTGGAAGAAGTGGGGAATCGTGGGGAGTTCTGCAGAACAGTGGGGACCCAAAGGGAGCAGGGGGAAAGGATTCGAAAAAGTGGACCGTAGGGAACTCTGCAGAAAACAGGTTGACCAAAGGAAGCAGGGGGAACGGATTGGAAAAAATGGGGAACCTAGTGGAAAAATGTAGAACAGAGGGGAAGCAAAGGGAGCAGGGGGTACAGGTTGGAAAAAATGTGGAGAACTGTGAGGAACACTGCAGAACAGTGAGGAACCAAAGGGAGCAGGGGTAACAGATTGGAAAAAGTGGGGAACCGTGTGGAAAAAAGCAAAACAGTGGGGAATCAAAGGGAGCAGGAAGAACAGATTGGAAAAAGTGGGGAACCGTGAGGAACACTGCAGAACAGAGGGGAACCAAAGGGAGCAGGGGGAACAGATTGGAAAAAGTGGGGAAGCGTCGGGAACACTGCAGAACAGAGGCGAACCAAAGGGAACAGGGGGAACGGATTGGAAAAAGTGGGGAACCATGGGGGATACTACAGGGCAGAGGGGAACCATAGGGTGCAGGGGGTACAGGTTGGAAAAATGTGGAGAACCGTGAGGAAGACTGCAGAACAGTGAGGAACCAAAGGGAGCAGGGGGAACAGTTTTGAAAAAGTGGGGAACCGTGTGCAAAAATGCAGAACAGTGGGGAACCAAAGGGAGCAGGAGGAACAGATTGGAAAAAGTTGAGAACAGTGGGCAACACTGCAGAACAGAGGTGAATCAAAGGGTGCAGGGGGAACAGATTGGAAAAAGTGGGGAACCGTTTGGAAAACTGCAGAACAGAGGTGAACCAAAGGGAGCAGGGGGTATAGTTCGGAAAATAGGGAATCGTGGGGAACAATGCAGAACAGAGGGGAATCAAAGGGAGCAGGGAAACAGATTGGAAAAAGTGGGGAATCGTGGGGAGTTCTGCAGAACAGAGGTGAACCAAAGGAAGCAGGGGGATTGGATTGGAAAAAGTGGGGAACAGTGTAGAAAAATGCAGAACAGAGGGGAACCAGAGGTAGCAGGGGTAACAGATTGGAAAAAGTGGGGAACCGTGGGAACACTGCAGATCAGAGGGGCACCAAAGGGAGCAGGAGGTACAGGTTGCAAAAAGTGGGGAACCGTGAGGAACACTGCATGACAGAGGGGAACCAAAGGGAGCAGGAGGTACTGGTTGGAAAAAGTGGGGAACCGTGGAGAACACTGCAGCACAGATGGGAACAAAAGTGAGCAGGGGAAACGGATTGCAAAAAGTGGGGCCCATGGCAAACACTGCATGACAGAGGGTAATCAAAGGGAGCAGGGTGAAACCGATTGGAAAAAGTTGAGAACTGTGGGGAACACTGCAGAACAGAGGGAAACCAAAGGTAGCAGGGGGAAAGGATTGGAAAAAGTGTGGAACCATGGGGGACACTGCAGGGCAGACGGGAACCAAAGGGAGCATGGGAACAGATGAGAAAAAGTTTGGAGAACCGTGGGGAAAACTGCAGAACAGAGCAGAACCAAAGGGAGCAGGGGGAACAGATTGGAAAAAGTGGGGAATCGTGGGGAGTTCTGCAGAACAGAGGTGAACCAAAGGAAGCAGGGGGATCGGATTGGAAAAAGTGGGGGACAGTGTAGAAAAATGCAGAACAGAGGGGAACCAGAGGTAGCAGGGGAAACAGATTGGAAAAAGTGGGGAACCGTGGGGAACACTGCAGAACAGAGGGGCACCAAAGGGACCAGAGGGAATGCATTGGAAAAAGTGGGGAACCGTGGGAAACACTGCACGACAGAGGGGAACCAAAGGAAGCAGGGGGAACGGATTGTAAAATGTTGCACCGATGGGGAACACTGTAGGACAGAAGGGAATCAAAGGGAGCAGGGGGAACTGATTGGAAAAAGTGGGGAACAGTGGGGGACACTGCAGAACAGAGGGCAAACAAACGGAACAGGGGGAATGGATTGCAAAAAGTTTGGAACCGTGGACGACAATGCAGAACAGGGGAAACCAAAGAGAGCAGGGCAAACAGTTTGTAAAAAAGTGGGGAACCGTGGGGAACACTGCACGACAGAGGGGAACCAAAGGGATCAGGGGGAACAGATTGGAAAAAATTGGGGAACTTTGAAAACACTGCATGACAGAGGGGAACCAAAGGGAGCAGGAGGTACAGGTTGGAAAAAGTGGGGAACCGTGGAGGACACTGCAGGACAGAGGGGAACCAAAGGGAGCAGGGCGAACAGATTGTAAAAAAGTGGGGAACCGTGGGGAACACTGCAGAACAGTATGAAACCAAAGCAGGCACGGGGAACAGTTTGGAAAATGTGGGGTACCGTGGGGATCACTGCAGAAAGAAGGGTAACCAAAGGGAGCAGGGGAACGCATTGGAAAAAGTGGGGAACCGTGGGGAACACTGCAGAACAGTGAGGAACCAAAGGGAGCAGGGGGAACAGATTGGAAAAAGTGGGGTACCGTGTGTAAAAATGCACAACAGTGGGGAAACAAAGGGTGCAGGAGGAACAGATTAGAAGAAGTGGGGTACCGTGTGCAAAAATGCACAACAGTGGGGAACCAAAGGGAGCAGGGGGTACAGGAAGGAAAAGAATGTGGAAAATCGTGGGGAACACTGCAGAATAGAGGGGAACCAAAGGGAGCAGGGGGAACGGATTGGAAAAAGTGGGGAAGCGTCGGGAACACTGCAGAACAGAGGCGAACCAAAGGGAACAGGGGGAACGGATTGGAAAAAGTGTGGAACCATGGGGGACACTGCAGGGCAGAGGGGAACCATAGGAAGCTGGGGGTACAGTTTGGAAAAATGTGGAGAACCGTGTGGAAAACTGGAGAACAGTGAGGAACCAAAGTGAGCAGGGGTAACAGTTTTTAAAAAGTGGGGAACCGTGTGCAAAAATGCAGAACAGTGGGGAACCAAAGGGAGCAGGAGGAACAGATTGGAAAAAGTTGAGAACAGTGGGCAACACTGCAGAACAGAGGTGAATCAAAGGGTGCAGGGGGAACAGATTGGAAAAAGTGGGGAACCGTTTGGAACACTGCAGAACAGAGGTGAACCAAAGGGAGCAGGGGGTACAGTTCGGAAAAGTGGGGAACCGTGGGGAACAATGCAGAACAGAGGGGAACCAAAGGGAGCAGGGGAAACAGATTGGAAAAAGTGGGGAATCGTGGGGAGATCTGCAGAACAGAGGTGAACCAAAGGAAGCAGGGGGATTGGATTGGAAAAAGTGGGGAACAGTGTAGAAAAATGCAGAACAGAGGGGAACCAGAGGTAGCAGGGGTAACAGATTCGAAAAAGTGGGGAACCGTGGGCAACACTGCATGACAGAGGGGAACCAAAGGGAGCAGGAGGTACTGGTTGGAAAAAGTGGGGAACCGTGGAGAACACTGCAGCACAGATGCGAACAAAAGTGAGCAGGGGAAACGGATTGCAAAAAGTGGGGCCCATGGCGAACACTGCATGACAGAGGATAATCAAAGGGAGCAGGGGGAACCGATTTGAAAAAGTTTGGAACTGTGGGGAACACTGCAGAACAGAGGGAAACCAAAGGTAGCAGGGGGAACAGATTGGAAAAAGTGGGGAAGCGTCGGGAATACTGCAGGGCAGAGGGGAACCATAGGGAGCAGGGGCTACAGGTTGGAAAAAATGTGGAGAACCGTGAGGAACACTGCAGAACAGTGAGGAACCAAAGGGAGCAGGAGGAACAGATTGGAAAAAGTTGAGAACAGTGGGCAACACTGCAGAACAGAGGTGAATCAAAGGGTGCAGGGGGAACAGATTGGAAAAAGTGGGGAACCGTTTGGAACACTGCAGAACAGAGGTGAACCAAAGGGAGCAGGGGGTACTGTTCAGAAAAGTGGGGTACCGTGTGGAACAATGCAGAATAGAGGGGAACCAAAGGGAGCAGGGGGAACAGATTGGAAAAAGTGGGGAAGCGTCGGGAACACTGCAGAACAGAGGAAAACCAAAGGGAACAGGGGGAACGGATTGGAAAAAGTGTGGAACCATGGGGGACACTGCAGGGCAGAGGGGAACCATAGGAAGCTGGGGGTACAGGTTGGAAAAATGTGGAGAACCGTGTGGAAAACTGCAGAACAGTGAGGAACCAAAGTGAGCAGGTGGAACAGTTTTTAAAAAGTGGGGAACCGTGTGCAAAAATGCTGAACAGTGGGGAACCAAAGGGAGCAGGAGGAACAGATTGGAAAAAGTTGAGAACAGTGGGCAACACTGCAGAACAGAGGTGAATCAAAGGGTGCAGGGCGAACAGATTGGAAAAACTGGGGGAACCGTGGGGAACACTGCAGAACAGTATGAAACCAAAGCAGGCAGGGGGAACAGTTTGGAAAATGTGGGGTACCGTGGGGATCACTGCAGAACAGAGGGGAACCAAAGGGAGCAGGGGAAACAGATGGAAAAAGTGGGGAATCGTGGGGAGTTCTGCAGAACAGAGGTGAACCAAAGGAAGCAGGGGGATTGGATTGGAAAAAGTGGGGAACAGTGTAGAAAAGTGCAGAACAGAGGGGAACCAGAGGTAGCAGGGGTAACAGATTGGAAAAAGTGGGGAACCGTGGGCAACACTGCAGAACAGAGGGGCACCAAAGGGAGCAGGAGGTACAGGTTGGAAAAAGTGGGGAACCGTGGGGAACACTGCATGACAGAGGGGAACCAAAGGGAGCAGGAGGTACAGGTTGGAAAAAGTGGGGAACCGTGGAGAACACTGCAGCACAGATGGGAACAAAAGTGAGGGGGAAACGGATTGCAAAAAGTGGGGACCATGGCGAACACTGCATGACAGAGGGTAATCAAAGGGAGCAGGGGGAACCGATTGGAAAAAGTTGGGAACTGTGGGGAACACTGCAGAACAGAGGGAAACCAAAGGTAGCAGGGGGAACGGATTGGAAAAAGTGGGGAACCATGGGGGACACTGCAGGGCAGATGGGAACCAAAGGGAGCATGGGAACAGATTAGAAAAAGTTTGGAGAACCGTGGGGAAAACTGCAGAACAGAGCAGAACCAAAGGGAGCAGGGGGAACAGCTCGGAAAAGTGCGGACCCGAGGGGAACAATGCAGAACAGAGAGGAACCAAAGGGAGAAGGGGGAACAGATTGGAAAAAGTGGGGAATCGTGTGGAGTTTTGCAGAACAGTGGGGACCCAAAGGGATCAGGGGGAAAGGATTCGAAAGAGTGGACCGTGGGGAACTCTGCAGAAAACAGGTGGACCAAAGGGAGCAGGAGGAACAGATTGGAAAAAGTTGAGAACAGTGGGCAACACTGCAGAACAGAGGTGAATCAAAGGGTGCAGGGGGAACAGATTGGAAAAAGTGGGGAACCGTTTGGAACACTGCAGAACAGAGGTGAACCAAAGGGAGCAGGGGGTACAGTTCGGAAAAGTGGGGAATCGTGGGGAACAATGCAGAACAGAGGGGAACCAAAGGGAGCAGGGGAAACAGATTGGAAAAAGTGGGGAATCATGGGGAGATCTGCAGAAGAGAGGTGAACCAAAGGAAGCAGGGGGATTGGATTGGAAAAAGTGGGGAACAGTGTAGAAAAATGCAGAACAGAGGGGAACCAGAGGTAGCAGGGGTAACAGATTGGAAAAAGTGGGGAAACGTGGGCAACACTGCAGAACAGAGGGGCACCAAAGGGAGCAAGAGGTACAGGTTGAAAAAAGTGGGGAACCGTGGGGAACACTGCATGACAGAGGGGAAACAAAGGGAGCAGGAGGTAATGGATGGAAAAAGTGGGGAACCGTGGAGAACACTGCAGCACAGATGCGAACAAAAGTGAGCAGGGGAAACGGATTGTAAAAAGTGGGGCCCATGGCGAACACTGCATGACAGAGGGTGATCAAAGGGAGCAGGGGGATCCGATTAGAAAAAGTTTGGAACTGTGGGGAACACTGCAGAACAGAGGGAAACCAAAGGTAGCAGGGGGAACGGATTGGAAAAAGTGGGGAAGCATGGGGGACACTGCAGGGCAGACGGGAACCAAAGGGAGCATGGGAACAGATTAGAAAAAGTTTGGAGAACCGTGGGGAAAACTGCAGAACAGAGCAGAACCAAAGGGAGCAGGGGGAACAGCTTGGAAAAGTGCGGACCCGAGGGGAACAATGCAGAACAGAGAGGAACCAAAGGGAGAAGGGGGAACAGATTGGAAAAAGTGGGGAATCGTGGGGTGCTCTGCAGAACAGTGGGGACCCAAAGGGAGCAGAGGGAAAGGATTCGAAAAAGTGGGGCCCATGGGGAACACTGCAGGACAGAGGGGAATCAAAGGGAGCAGGGGGAACTGATTGGAAAAAGTGGGGAACTCTGGCGAACACTGCAGAACAGAGGGGAAACAAACGGAGCAGGGGGAATGGATTGCAAAATGTGGGGAACCATGGGGAAAACTGCAGAACAGAGTGGAGCCAAAGGAGCAGGGGGAACGGATTGCAAAAAGTGGGGAAACTTCTGGAAAAATGTAGAACAAACGCGAACCAGAGGGAGAAGGGGGAACAGATTAGAAAAAATTTGGAGAACCGTGGGGAACACTGCAGAAAAGTGAGGAACCAAAGGGAGCAGGGGAGTGGATTGGAAAAGAAAGAGTACTCTGGGGAACACTGCAGAACAGAGGGGAAGCAAAGGGAGCAGGGGGTACAGGTTGGAAAAAATGTGGAGAACCGTGAGGAACACTGCAGAACAGTGAGGAACCAAAGGGAGCAGGGGTAACAGATTGGAAAAAGTGGGGAATCATGGGGAGATCTGCAGAAGAGAGGTGAACCAAAGGAAGTAGGGGGATTGGATTGGAAAAAGTGGGGAACAGTGTAGAAAAATGCAGAACAGAGGGGAACCAGAGGTAGCAGGGGTAACAGATTGGAAAAAGTGGGGAAACGTGGGCAACACTGCAGAACAGAGGGGCACCAAAGGGAGCAAGAGGTACAGGTTGGAAAAAGTGGGGAACCGTGGGGAACACTGCATGACAGAGGGGAAACAAAGGGAGCAGGAGGTAATGGATGGAAAAAGTGGGGAACCGTGGAGAACACTGCAGCACAGATGCGAACAAAAGTGAGCAGGGGAAACGGATTGTAAAAAGTGGGGCCCATGGCGAACACTGCATGACAGAGGGTAATCAAAGGGAGCAGGGGGAACCGATTTGAAAAAGTTTGGAACTGTGGGGAACACTGCAGAACAGAGGGAAACCAAAGGTAGCAGGGGGAACGGATTGGAAAAAGTGGGGAAGCATGGGGGACACTGCAGGGCAGACGGGAACCAAAGGGAGCATGGGAACAGATTAGAAAAAGTTTGGAGAACCGTGGGGAAAACTGCAGAACAGAGCAGAACCAAAGGGAGCAGGGGGAACAGCTCGGAAAAGTGCGGACCCGAGGGGAACAATGCAGAACAGAGAGGAACCAAAGGGAGAAGGGGGAACAGATTGGAAAAAGTGGGGAATCGTGGGGTGCTCTGCAGAACAGTGGGGATCCAAAGGGAGCAGAGGGAAAGGATTCGAAAAAGTGGGGCCCATGGGGAACACTGCAGGACAGAGGGGAATCAAAGGGAGCAGGGGGAACTGATTGGAAAAATTGGGGAACTGTGGCGAACACTGCGGAACAGAGGGGAAACAAACGGAGCAGGGGGAATGGATTGCAAAATGTGGGGAACCATGGGGAAAACTGCAGAACAGAGTGGAGCCAAAGGAGCAGGGGGAACGGATTGCAAAAAGTGGGGAAACTTCTGGAAAAATGTAGAACAAAGGCGAACCAGAGGGAGAAGGGGGAACAGATTAGAAAAAATTTGGAGAACCGTGGGGAACACTGCAGAAAAGTGAGGAACGAAAGGGAGCAGGGGAGTGGATTGGAAAAGAAAGAGTACTCTGGGGAACACTGCAGAACAGAGGGGAAGCAAAGGGAGCAGGGGGTACAGGTTGGAAAAAATGTGGAGAACCGTGAGGAACACTGCAGAACAGTGAGGAACCAAAGGGAGCAGGGGTAACAGATTGGAAAAAGTGGGGAACCGTGTGTAAAAATGCAGAACAGTGGGGAACCAAAGGGGGAAGGAAGAACAGATTGGAAAAAGTGGGGAACCGTGAGGAACACTGCAGAACAGAGGGACACCAAAGGGAGCAGGGGGTACAGTTTGGAAAAGTGGGGAACCGTGGGGAACAATGCAGAACAGAGGGGAACCAAAGGGAGGAGGGGGAACAGATTGGAAAAAGTGGGGATTCGTGGAGAGATCTGCAGAACAGAGGAGAACCAAAGCAAGCAGGGGGAACGGATTGGAAAAAGTGGGGCCCATGGGGAACACTGAAGGACAGAGGGGAATCAAAGGGAGCAGGGGGAACTGATTGGAAAAAGTGGGGAACTGTGGGGAACACTACAGAACAGAGGGGAAACAAACGGAGCAGGGGGAATGGATTGCAAAATGTGGGGAACCATGGGGAAAACTGCAGAACAGAGTGGAGCCAAAGGAGCAGGGGGAACGGATTGCAAAAAGTGGGGCCCGTGGGGAACACTGGAGGACAGAGCGGAATCAAAGGGAGCAGGGGGAACTGATTGGAAAAAGTGGGGAATCGTGCAGAACACTGCAGGACAGAGGGGAAACAAAGGGAGCAGAGGGAACGGATTGGAAAAAGTGGGGAACCGTGGGGAATACTGCTCGACAGAGGGGAACCAAAGGGATCAGGGGGAACAGATAGGAAAAAATTGGGGAACTGTGAAAACACTGCATGACAGAGGGGAACCAAAGGAAGCACGAGGTACAGGTTGGAAAAAGTGTGGAACCGTTGAGGAGACTGCAGGACAGACGGAAACCAAAGGGAGCAGGGCGAACAGATTGTAAAAAAGTGGGGAACCGTGGGGAACACTGCAGAACAGTATTAAACTAAAGCGAACAGGGGGAACAGTTTGGAAAATGTGGGGAAACGTGGGGATCACTACAGAACAGAGGGGAAACAAAGGGAGCAGGGGAACACATTGGAAAAAGTGGGGAACCGTGGGGAACACTGCAGAACAGTGAGGAACCAAAGGGAGCAGGGGGAACAGATTGGAAAAAGTGGGGAACCGTGAGGAACACTGCAGAACAGAGGTGAACCAAAGGGAGCAGGGGGTACAGTTCGGAAAAGTGGGGAACCGTGGGGAACAATGCAGAACAGAGGGGACTCAAAGGGAGCAGGGGGAACAGATTGGAAAAAGTGGGGAATCGTGAGGACTTCCGCAGAACAGAGGTGAACCAAAGGAAGCAGGGGGATCGGATTGGAAAAAGTGGGGAACAGTGTAGAAAAATGCAGAACAGAGGGGAACCAGAGGTAGCAGGGGAAACAGATTGGAAAAAGCGGGGAACCGTGGGGAACACTGCAGAACAGAGGGGAACGAAAGGTAGCAGGGGGAACGGATTGGAAAAAGTGGGGAACCATGGTGGACGCTGCAGGGCAGACGGGAACCAAAGGGAGCATGGGAACAGATTAGAAAAAATTTGGAGAACCGTGGGGAAAACTGCAGAACAGTGCGGAACCAAAGGGAGCAGGGGGAACAGCTCGGAAAAGTGCGGACCCGTGGGGAACAATGCAGAACAGAGAGGAACCAAAGGGAGAAGGGGGAACAGATTGGAAGAAGTGGGGAATCGTGGGGAGTTCTGCAGAACAGTGGGGACCCAAAGGGAGCAGGGGGAAAGGATTCGAAAAAGTGGACCGTAGGGAACTCTGCAGAAAACAGGTTGACCAAAGGAAGCAGGGGGAACGGATTGGAAAAAATGGGGAACCTAGTGGAAAAATGTAGAACAGAGGGGAAGCAAAGGGAGCAGGGGGTACAGGTTGGAAAAAATGTGGAGAACTGTGAGGAACACTGCAGAACAGTGAGGAACCAAAGGGAGCAGGGGTAACAGATTGGAAAAAGTGGGGAACCGTGTGGAAAAAAGCAAAACAGTGGGGAATCAAAGGGAGCAGGAAGAACAGATTGGAAAAAGTGGGGAACCGTGAGGAACACTGCAGAACAGAGGGGAACCAAAGGGAGCAGGGGGAACAGATTGGAAAAAGTGGGGAAGCGTCGGGAACACTGCAGAACAGAGGCGAACCAAAGGGAACAGGGGGAACGGATTGGAAAAAGTGGGGAACCATGGGGGATACTACAGGGCAGAGGGGAACCATAGGGTGCAGGGGGTACAGGTTGGAAAAATGTGGAGAACCGTGAGGAAGACTGCAGAACAGTGAGGAACCAAAGGGAGCAGGGGGAACAGTTTTGAAAAAGTGGGGAACCGTGTGCAAAAATGCAGAACAGTGGGGAACCAAAGGGAGCAGGAGGAACAGATTGGAAAAAGTTGAGAACAGTGGGCAACACTGCAGAACAGAGGTGAATCAAAGGGTGCAGGGGGAACAGATTGGAAAAAGTGGGGAACCGTTTGGAAAACTGCAGAACAGAGGTGAACCAAAGGGAGCAGGGGGTATAGTTCGGAAAATAGGGAATCGTGGGGAACAATGCAGAACAGAGGGGAATCAAAGGGAGCAGGGAAACAGATTGGAAAAAGTGGGGAATCGTGGGGAGTTCTGCAGAACAGAGGTGAACCAAAGGAAGCAGGGGGATTGGATTGGAAAAAGTGGGGAACAGTGTAGAAAAATGCAGAACAGAGGGGAACCAGAGGTAGCAGGGGTAACAGATTGGAAAAAGTGGGGAACCGTGGGAACACTGCAGATCAGAGGGGCACCAAAGGGAGCAGGAGGTACAGGTTGCAAAAAGTGGGGAACCGTGAGGAACACTGCATGACAGAGGGGAACCAAAGGGAGCAGGAGGTACTGGTTGGAAAAAGTGGGGAACCGTGGAGAACACTGCAGCACAGATGGGAACAAAAGTGAGCAGGGGAAACGGATTGCAAAAAGTGGGGCCCATGGCAAACACTGCATGACAGAGGGTAATCAAAGGGAGCAGGGTGAAACCGATTGGAAAAAGTTGAGAACTGTGGGGAACACTGCAGAACAGAGGGAAACCAAAGGTAGCAGGGGGAAAGGATTGGAAAAAGTGTGGAACCATGGGGGACACTGCAGGGCAGACGGGAACCAAAGGGAGCATGGGAACAGATGAGAAAAAGTTTGGAGAACCGTGGGGAAAACTGCAGAACAGAGCAGAACCAAAGGGAGCAGGGGGAACAGCTCGGAAAAGTGCGGACCCGAGGGGAACAATGCAGAACAGAGAGGAACCAAAGGGAGAAGTGGGAACGGATTGGAAAAAATGGGGAACCTTGTGGAAAAATGTAGAACAGAGGCGAACCAGTGGGAGAAGGGGGAACAGATTAGAAAAAATTTGGAGAACCATGGGGAACACTGCAGAACAGTGAGGAACCAAAGGGAGCAGGGGGAACGGATTGGAAAAAATAGAGTACTCTGGGGAACACTGCAGAACAGAGGGGAAGCAAAGGGAGCAGGGGGTACAGGTTGGAAAAAATGTGGAGAACCGTGAGGAACACTGCAGAACAGTGAGGAACAAAAGGGAGCAGGGGTAACAGATTGGAAAAAGTGGGGAACCGTGTGGAAAAATGCAGAAGTGGGGAACCAAAGGGAGCAGGAAGCACAGATTGGAAAAAGTGGGGAACAGTGAGGAATACTGCAGAACAGAGGGAACCAAAGGGAGCAGGGGGTACAGTTTGGAAAAGTGGGGAACCGTGGGGAACAATGCAGAACAGAGGGGAACCAAAGGGAGCAGGGGGAACAGATTGGAAAAAGTGGGGATTCTTGGAGAGATCTGCAGAACAGAGGTGAACCAAAGGAAGCAGGGGGAACGGATTGGAAAAAGTGGGGCACATGGGGAACACTGCAGGAAAGAGGGGAATCAAAGGGAGCAGGGGGAACTGATTGGAAAATGTGGGGAACTGTGGGGAACACTGCAGAACAGAGGGGAAACAAACGGAGCAGGGGGAATGGATTGCATAATGTGGGGAACCATGGGGAAAACTGCAGAACAGAGTGGAGCCAAAGGAGCAGGGGGAACGGATTGCAAAAAGTGGGGCCCATGGGGAACACTGGAGGACAGAGCGGAATCAAAGGGAGCAGGGGGAACTGATTGGAAAAAGTGGGGAATCGTGCAGAACACTGCAGGACAGAGGGGAAACAAAGGGAACAGGGGCTACAGGTTGGAAAAAATGTGGAGAACCGTGAGGAACACTGCAGAACAGTGAGGAACCAAAGGGAGCAGGAGGAACAGATTGGAAAAAGTTTAGAACAGTGGGCAACACTGCAGAACAGAGGTGAATCAAAGGGTGCAGGGGGAACAGATTGGAAAAAGTCGGGAACCGTTTGGAACACTGCAGAACAGAGGTGAACCAAAGGGAGCAGGGGGTACTGTTCGGAAAAATGGGGAACCGTGTGGAAGAATGCAGAACAGAGGGGAACCCAAGGGAGCAGGTGGAACAGATTGGAAAAAGTGGGGAATCGTGGGGAGTTCTGCGGAACAGAGGTGAACCAAAGGAAGCAGGGGGATCGGATTGGAAAAAGTGGGGAACAGTGGAGAAAAATACAGAACAGAAGGGAACCAGAGGTAGCAGGGGAAACAGATTGGAAAAAGTGGGGAACCGTGGGGAACACTGCAGAACAGAGGGGCACCAAAGGGAGCAGAGGGAATGCATTGGAAAAAGTGGGGAACCGTGGGGAACACTGCACGACAGAGGGGAACCAAAGGAAGCAGGGGGAACGGATTGTAAAAAGTTGCACTGATGGGGAACACTGTAGGACAGAGGGGAATCAAAGGGAGCAGGTGGAACTAGTTGGAAAAAGTGGGGAACAGTGGGGGACACTGCAGAACAGAGGGCAAACAAGCGGAACAGGGGTAATGGATTGCAAAAAGTTTGGAACCGTGGAGGACAATGCAGAACAGGGGAAACCAAAGGGAGCAGGGCAAACAGTTTGTAAAAAAGTGGGGAACCGTGGGGAACGCTGCAGAACAGTATGAAACCAAAGCGAGCCGGGGGAATGGTTTGAAAAATGAGGGGAACTGTGGGGAAAACTGCAGAACAGAGTGGAGACAAAGGAGCAGGGGGAACAGATTGGAAAAAGTGGGGAACCGTGGGGAACACTGCAGAACAGAGGAGAACCAAAGGGAGCAGGGGGAACAGATTGGAAAAAGTGGGGAAGCGATTGGAAAAAGTAGGGAACCGTGTGGAAAAATGCAGAAAGGTGGGGAAACAAAGGGAGCAGGGGGAACGAATTGGAAAAGTTGGAGAACTGTGGGGAACACTGCAGAACAGAGGGGAACTAAAGGGAGCAGAGGGAACGGATTGGAAAAAGTGGGCAACCGTGGGGCACACTGCATGACAGAGGTGAACCAAAGGAAGCAGGGGGATTGGATTGGAAAAAGTGGGGAACAGTGTAGAAAAATGCAGAACAGAGGGGAACCAGAGGTAGCAGGGGTAACAGATTGGAAAAAGTGGGGAAACGTGGGCAACACTGCAGAACAGAGGGGCACCAAAGGGAGCAAGAGGTACAGGTTGGAAAAAGTGGGGAACCGTGGGGAACACTGCATGACAGAGGGGAAACAAAGGGAGCAGGAGGTAATGGATGGAAAAAGTGGGGAACCGTGGAGAACACTGCAGCACAGATGCGAACAAAAGTGAGCAGGGGAAACGGATTGTAAAAAGTGGGGCCCATGGCGAACACTGCATGACAGAGGGTAATCAAAGGGAGCAAGGGGAACCGATTTGAAAAAGTTTGGAACTGTGGGGAACACTGCAGAACAGAGGGAAACCAAAGGTAGCAGGGGGAACGGATTGGAAAAAGTGGGGAAGCATGGGGGACACTGCAGGGCAGACGGGAACCAAAGGGAGCATGGGAACAGATTAGAAAAAGTTTGGAGAACCGTGGGGAAAACTGCAGAACAGAGCAGAACCAAAGGGAGCAGGGGGAACAGCTCGGAAAAGTGCGGACCCGAGGGGAACAATGCAGAACAGAGAGGAACCAAAGGGAGAAGGGGGAACAGATTGGAAAAAGTGGGGAATCGTGGGGTGCTCTGCAGAACAGTGGGGACCCAAAGTGAGCAGAGGGAAAGGATTCGAAAAAGTGGGGCCCATGGGGAACACTGCAGGACAGAGGGGAATCAAAGGGAGCAGGGGGAACTGATTGGAAAAAGTGGGGAACTGTGGCGAACACTGCAGAACAGAGTGGAGCCAAAGGAGCAGGGGGAACGGATTGCAAAAAGTGGGGAAACTTGTGGAAAAATGTAGAACAAAGGCGAACCAGAGGGAGAAGGGGGAACAGATTAGAAAAAATTTGGAGAACCGTGGGGAACACTGCAGAAAAGTGAGGAACCAAAGAGAGCAGGGGAGTGGATTGGAAAAGAAAGAGTACTCTGGGGAACACTGCAGAACAGAGGGGAAGCAAAGGGAGCAGGGGGTACAGGTTGGAAAAAATGTGGAGAACCGTGAGGAACACTGCAGAACAGTGAGGAACCAAAGGGAGCAGGGGTAACAGATTGGAAAAAGTGGGGAACCGTGTGTAAAAATGCAGAACAGTGGGGAACCAAAGGGGGCAGGAAGAACAGATTGGAAAAAGTGGGGAACCGTGAGGAACACTGCAGAACAGAGGGACACCAAAGGGAGCAGGGGGTACAGTTTGGAAAAGTGGGGAACCGTGGGGAACAATGCAGAACAGAGGGGAACCAAAGGGAGGAGGGGGAACAGATTGGAAAAAGTGGGGATTCGTGGAGAGATCTGCAGAACAGAGGAGAACCAAAGCAAGCAGGGGGAACGGATTGGAAAAAGTGGGGCCCATGGGGAACACTGCAGGACAGAGGGGAATCAAAGGGAGCAGGGGGAACTGATTGGAAAAAGTGGGGAACTGTGGGGAGCACTACAGAACAGAGGGGAAACAAACGGAGCAGGGGGAATGGATTGCAAAATGTGGGGAACCATGGGGAAAACTGCAGAACAGAGTGGAGCCAAAGGAGCAGGGGGAACGGATTGCAAAAAGTGGGGCCCGTGGGGAACACTGCAGAACAGTGAGGAACCAAAGGGAGCAGGGGGAACAGATTGGAAAAAGTGGGGAACCGTGAGGAACACTGCAGAACAGAGGTGAACCAAAGGGAGCAGGGGGTACAGTTCGGAAAAGTGGGGAACCGTGGGGAACAATGCAGAACAGAGGGGACTCAAAGGGAGCAGGGGGAACAGATTGGAAAAAGTGGGGAATCGTGGGGACTTCCGCAGAACAGAGGTGAACCAAAGGAAGCAGGGGGATCGGATTGGAAAAAGTGGGGAACAGTGTAGAAAAATGCAGAACAGAGGGGAACCAGAGGTAGCAGGGGAAACAGATTGGAAAAAGCGGGGAACCGTGGGGAACACTGCAGAACAGAGGGGAACGAAAGGTAGCAGGGGGAACGGATTGGAAAAAGTGGGGAACCATGGTGGACACTGCAGGGCAGACGGGAACCAAAGGGAGCATGGGAACAGATTAGAAAAAATTTGGAGAACCGTGGGGAAAACTGCAGAACAGTGCGGAACCAAAGGGAGCAGGGGGAACAGCTCGGAAAAGTGCGGACCCGTGGGGAACAATGCAGAACAGAGAGGAACCAAAGGGAGAAGGGGGAACAGATTGGAAGAAGTGGGGAATCGTGGGGAGTTCTGCAGAACAGTGGGGACCCAAAGGGAGCAGGGGGAAAGGATTCGAAAAAGTGGACCGTAGGGAACTCTGCAGAAAACAGGTTGACCAAAGGAAGCAGGGGGAACGGATTGGAAAAAATGGGGAACCTCGTGGAAAAATGTAGAACAGAGGGGAAGTTAAGGGAGCAGGGGGTACAGGTTGGAAAAAATGTGGAGAACTGTGAGGAACACTGCAGAACAGTGAGGAACCAAAGGGAGCAGGGGTAACAGATTGGAAAAAGTGGGGAACCGTGTGGAAAAAAGCAAAACAGTGGGGAATCAAAGGGAGCAGGAACAACAGATTGGAAAAAGTGGGGAACCGTGAGGAACACTGCAGAACAGAGGGGAACCAAAGGGAGCAGGGGGAACAGATTGGAAAAAGTGGGGAAGCGTCGGGAACACTGCAGAACAGAGGCGAACCAAAGGGAACAGGGGGAACGGATTGGAAAAAGTGGGGAACCATGGGGGATACTACAGGGCAGAGGGGAACCATAGGGAGCAGGGGGTACAGGTTGGAAAAATGTGGAGAACCGTGAGGAAAACTGCAGAACAGTGAGGAACCAAAGGGAGCAGGGGGAACAGTTTTGAAAAAGTGGGGAACCGTGTGCAAAAATGCAGAACAGTGGGGAACCAAAGGGAGCAGGAGGAACAGATTGGAAAAAGTTGAGAACAGTGGGCAACACTGCAGAACAGAGGTGAATCAAAGGGTGCAGGGGGAACAGATTGGAAAAAGTGGGGAACCGTTTGGAAAACTGCAGAACAGAGGTGAACCAAAGGGAGCAGGGGGTATAGTTCGGAAAATAGGGAATCGTGGGGAACAATGCAGAACAGAGGGGAATCAAAGGGAGCAGGGAAACAGATTGGAAAAAGTGGGGAATCGTGGGGAGTTCTGCAGAACAGAGGTGAACCAAAGGAAGCAGGGGGATTGGATTGGAAAAAGTGGGGAACAGTGTAGAAAAATGCAGAACAGAGGGGAACCAGAGGTAGCAGGGGTAACAGATTGGAAAAAGTGGGGAACCGTGGGAACACTGCAGATCAGAGGGGCACCAAAGGGAGCAGGAGGTACAGGTTGGAAAAAGTGGGGAACCGTGAGGAACACTGCATGACAGAGGGGAACCAAAGGGAGCAGGAGGTACTGGTTGGAAAAAGTGGGGAACCGTGGAGAACACTGCAGCACAGATGGGAACAAAAGTGAGCAGGGGAAACGGATTGCAAAAAGTGGGGCCCATGGCAAACACTGCATGACAGAGGGTAATCAAAGGGAGCAGGGGGAACCGATTGGAAAAAGTTGAGAACTGTGGGGAACAATGCAGAACAGAGGGGACTCAAAGGGAGCAGGGGGAACAGATTGGAAAAAGTGGGGAATCGTGGGGACTTCCGCAGAACAGAGGTGAACCAAAGGAAGCAGGGGGATCGGATTGGAAAAAGTGGGGAACAGTGTAGAAAAATGCAGAACAGAGGGGAACCAGAGGTAGCAGGGGAAACAGATTGGAAAAAGCGGGGAACCGTGGGGAACACTGCAGAACAGAGGGGAACGAAAGGTAGCAGGGGGAACGGATTGGAAAAAGTGGGGAACCATGGTGGACACTGCAGGGCAGACGGGAACCAAAGGGAGCATGGGAACAGATTAGAAAAAATTTGGAGAACCGTGGGGAAAACTGCAGAACAGTGCGGAACCAAAGGGAGCAGGGGGAACAGCTCGGAAAAGTGCGGACCCGTGGGGAACAATGCAGAACAGAGAGGAACCAAAGGGAGAAGGGGGAACAGATTGGAAGAAGTGGGGAATCGTGGGGAGTTCTGCAGAACAGTGGGGACCCAAAGGGAGCAGGGGGAAAGGATTCGAAAAAGTGGACCGTAGGGAACTCTGCAGAAAACAGGTTGACCAAAGGGAGCAGGGGGTACAGGTTGGAAAAAATGTGGAGAACTGTGAGGAACACTGCAGAACAGTGAGGAACCAAAGGGAGCAGGGGTAACAGATTGGAAAAAGTGGGGAACCGTGTGGAAAAAAGCAAAACAGTGGGGAATCAAAGGGAGCAGGAAGAACAGATTGGAAAAAGTGGGGAACCGTGAGGAACACTGCAGAACAGAGGGGAACCAAAGGGAGCAGGGGGAACAGATTGGAAAAAGTGGGGAAGCATCGGGAACACTGCAGAACAGAGGCGAACCAAAGGGAACAGGGGGAACGGATTGGAAAAAGTGGGGAACCATGGGGGATACTACAGGGCAGAGGGGAACCATAGGGAGCAGGGGGTACAGGTTGGAAAAATGTGGAGAACCGTGAGGAAATCTGCAGAACAGTGAGGAACCAAAGGGAGCAGGGGGAACAGTTTTGAAAAAGTGGGGAACCGTGTGCAAAAATGCAGAACAGTGGGGAACCAAAGGGAGCAGGAGGAACAGATTGGAAAAAGTTGAGAACAGTGGGCAACACTGCAGAACAGAGGTGAATCAAAGGGTGCAGGGGGAACAGATTGGAAAAAGTGGGGAACCGTTTGGAAAACTGCAGAACAGAGGTGAACCAAAGGGAGCAGGGGGTATAGTTCGGAAAATAGGGAATCGTCGGGAACAATGCAGAACAGAGGGGAATCAAAGGGAGCAGGGAAACAGATTGGAAAAAGTGGGGAATCGTGGGGAGTTCTGCAGAACAGAGGTGAACCAAAGGAAGCAGGGGGATCGGATTGGAAAAAGTGGGGAACAGTGTAGAAAAATGCAGAACAGAGGGGAACCAGAGGTAGCAGGGGAAACAAAATGGAAGAAGTGGGGAACCGTGGGGAACACTGCAGAACAGAGGGGCACCAAAGGGAGCAGAGGGAATGCATTGGGAAAAGTAGGGAACCGTGGGGAACACTGCACGACAGAGGGGAACCAAAGGAAGCAGGGGGAACGGATTGTAAAATGTTGCACCGATGGGGAACACTGTAGGACAGAGGGGAATCAAAGAGAGCAGGGGGAACTGATTGGAAAAAGTGGGGAACTGTGGGGAACACTGCAGGACAGAGTGGAGACAAAGGAGCAGGGGGAACAGATTGGAAAAAGTGGGGAACCGTGAGGAACACTGCAGAACAGAGGGGAACCAAACGGAGCAGGGGCAACGGATTGCAAAAAGTTGGGAACCGTGGAGAACACGGAAGGACAGAGGGGAACCAAAGGGAACAAGGGGAACAGGTTGGAAATAGTGGTGTCCCATGGGTAACACTGCAAGGCAGAGGGGAACCATAGGGAGCAGGGGGTACAGTATGTAAAAAAATGTGGAGAATCGTGGGGAACACTGTAGAATAGAGGGGAATCAAAGGCAGCAGGGGGAACGGATTGGAAAAAGTGGGGAAGCGTCGGGAACACTGCAGAACAGAGGAGAACCAAAGGGAGCAGGGGGAACAGATTGGAAAAAGTGGGGAACCGATTGGAAAAAGTAGGGAACCGTGTGGAAAAATGCAGAAACGTTGGGAACCAAAGGGAGCAGGGGGAACGACTTGGAAAAGGTGGAGAACTGTGGGGAACACTGCAGAACAGAGGGGAACCAAAGGGAGCAGAGGGAACGGATTGGAAAAAGTGGGCAACCGTGGGGCACACTGCATGACAGAGGGGAACCAAAGGGATCAGGGGGAACATATAGGAAAAAATTGGGGAAATGTGAAAACACTGCATGACAGAGGGGAACCAAAGGGAACAGGAGGTACAGGTTGGAAAAAGTGGGGAACCGTTTGGAACACTGCAGAACAGAGATGAACCAAAGGGAGCAGGGGGTACAGTTCGGAAAAGTGGGGAACCGTGGGGAACAATGCAGAACAGAGGGGAACCAAAGGGAGGAGGGGGAACAGATTGGAAAAAGTGGGGCCCATGGGGAACACTGCAGGACAGAGGGGAATCAAAGGGAGCAGGGGGAACTGATTGGAAAAAGTGGGGAACTGTGGGGAACACTGTAGAACAGAGGGGAAACAAACGGAGCAGGGGGAATTGATTGCAAAATGTGGGGAACCATGGGGAAAACTGCAGAGCAGAGTGGAGCCAAAGAAGCAGGGGGAACGGATTGCAAAAAGTGGGGCCCGTGGGGAACACTGGAGGACAGAGCGGAATCAAAGGAAGCAGGGGGAACTGATTGGAAAAAGTGGGGAATCGTGCAGAACACTGCAGGGCAGACGGGAACCAAAGGGAGCATGGGAACAGATTAGAAAAAGTTTGGAGAACCGTGGGGAAAACTGCAGAACAGAGCAGAACCAAAGGGAGCAGGGGGAACAGCTTGGAAAAGTGCGGACCCGAGGGGAACAATGCAGAACAGAGAGGAACCAAAGGGAGAAGGGGGAACAGATTGGAAAAAGTGGGGAATCGTGGGGTGCTCTGCAGAACAGTGGGGACCCAAAGGGAGCAGAGGGAAAGGATTCGAAAAAGTGGGGCCCATGGGGAACACTGCAGGACAGAGGGGAATCAAAGGGAGCAGGGGGAACTGATTGGAAAAAGTGGGGAACTGTGGCGAACACTGCAGAACAGAGGGGAAACAAACGGAGCAGGGGGAATGGATTGCAAAATGTGGGGAACCATGGGGAAAACTGCAGAACAGAGTGGAGCCAAAGGAGCAGGGGGAACGGATTGCAAAAAGTGGGGAAACTTCTGGAAAAATGTAGAACAAACGCGAACCAGAGGGAGAAGGGGGAACAGATTAGAAAAAATTTGGAGAACCGTGGGGAACACTGCAGAAAAGTGAGGAACCAAAGGGAGCAGGGGAGTGGATTGGAAAAGAAAGAGTACTCTGGGGAACACTGCAGAACAGAGGGGAAGCAAAGGGAGCAGGGGGTACAGGTTGGAAAAAATGTGGAGAACCGTGAGGAACACTGCAGAACAGTGAGGAACCAAAGGGAGCAGGGGTAACAGATTGGAAAAAGTGGGGAATCATGGGGAGATCTGCAGAAGAGAGGTGAACCAAAGGAAGCAGGGGGATTGGATTGGAAAAAGTGGGGAACAGTGTAGAAAAATGCAGAACAGAGGGGAACCAGAGGTAGCAGGGGTAACAGATTGGAAAAAGTGGGGAAACGTGGGCAACACTGCAGAACAGAGGGGCACCAAAGGGAGCAAGAGGTACAGGTTGGAAAAAGTGGGGAACCGTGGGGAACACTGCATGACAGAGGGGAAACAAAGGGAGCAGGAGGTAATGGATGGAAAAAGTGGGGAACCGTGGAGAACACTGCAGCACAGATGCGAACAAAAGTGAGCAGGGGAAACGGATTGTAAAAAGTGGGGCCCATGGCGAACACTGCATGACAGAGGGTAATCAAAGGGAGCAGGGGGAACCGATTTGAAAAAGTTTGGAACTGTGGGGAACACTGCAGAACAGAGGGAAACCAAAGGTAGCAGGGGGAACGGATTGGAAAAAGTGGGGAAGCATGGGGGACACTGCAGGGCAGACGGGAACCAAAGGGAGCATGGGAACAGATTAGAAAAAGTTTGGAGAACCGTGGGGAAAACTGCAGAACAGAGCAGAACCAAAGGGAGCAGGGGGAACAGCTCGGAAAAGTGCGGACCCGAGGGGAACAATGCAGAACAGAGAGGAACCAAAGGGAGAAGGGGGAACAGATTGGAAAAAGTGGGGAATCGTGGGGTGCTCTGCAGAACAGTGGGGACCCAAAGGGAGCAGAGGGAAAGGATTCGAAAAAGTGGGGCCCATGGGGAACACTGCAGGACAGAGGGGAATCAAAGGGAGCAGGGGGAACTGATTGGAAAAAGTGGGGAACTGTGGCGAACACTGCGGAACAGAGGGGAAACAAACGGAGCAGGGGGAATGGATTGCAAAAAGTGGGGAACCATGGGGAAAACTGCAGAACAGAGTGGAGCCAAAGGAGCAGGGGGAACGGATTGCAAAAAGTGGGGAAACTTCTGGAAAAATGTAGAACAAAGGCGAACCAGAGGGAGAAGGGGGAACAGATTAGAAAAAATTTGGAGAACCGTGGGGAACACTGCAGAAAAGTGAGGAACCAAAGGGAGCAGGGGAGTGGATTGGAAAAGAAAGAGTACTCTGGGGAACACTGCAGAACAGAGGGGAAGCAAAGGGAGCAGGGGGTACAGGTTGGAAAAAATGTGGAGAACCGTGAGGAACACTGCAGAACAGTGAGGAACCAAAGGGAGCAGGGGTAACAGATTGGAAAAAGTGGGGAACCGTGTGTAAAAATGCAGAACAGTGGGGAACCAAAGGGGGCAGGAAGAACAGATTGGAAAAAGTGGGGAACCGTGAGGAACACTGCAGAACAGAGGGACACCAAAGGGAGCAGGGGGTACAGTTTGGAAAAGTGGGGAACCGTGGGGAACAATGCAGAACAGAGGGGAACCAAAGGGAGGAGGGGGAACAGATTGGAAAAAGTGGGGATTCGTGGAGAGATCTGCAGAACAGAGGAGAACCAAAGCAAGCAGGGGGAACGGATTGGAAAAAGTGGGGCCCATGGGGAACACTGCAGGACAGAGGGGAATCAAAGGGAGCAGGGGGAACTGATTGGAAAAAGTGGGGAACTGTGGGGAACACTACAGAACAGAGGGGAAACAAACGGAGCAGGGGGAATGGATTGCAAAATGTGGGGAACCATGGGGAAAACTGCAGAACAGAGTGGAGCCAAAGGAGCAGGGGGAACGGATTGCAAAAAGTGGGGCCCGTGGGGAACACTGGAGGACAGAGCGGAATCAAAGGGAGCAGGGGGAACTGATTGGAAAAAGTGGGGAATCGTGCAGAACACTGCAGGACAGAGGGGAAACAAAGGGAGCAGAGGGAACGGATTGGAAAAAGTGGGGAACCGTGGGGAATACTGCTCGACAGAGGGGAACCAAAGGGATCAGGGGGAACAGATAGGAAAAAATTGGGGAACTGTGAAAACACTGCATGACAGAGGGGAACCAAAGGAAGCACGAGGTACAGGTTGGAAAAAGTGTGGAACCGTTGAGGAGACTGCAGGACAGACGGAAACCAAAGGGAGCAGGGCGAACAGATTGTAAAAAAGTGGGGAACCGTGGGGAACACTGCAGAACAGTATTAAACTAAAGCGAACAGGGGGAACAGTTTGGAAAATGTGGGGAAACGTGGGGATCACTACAGAACAGAGGGGAAACAAAGGGAGCAGGGGAACACATTGGAAAAAGTGGGGAACCGTGGGGAACACTGCAGAACAGTGAGGAACCAAAGGGAGCAGGGGGAACAGATTGGAAAAAGTGGGGAACCGTGAGGAACACTGCAGAACAGAGGTGAACCAAAGGGAGCAGGGGGTACAGTTCGGAAAAGTGGGGAACCGTGGGGAACAATGCAGAACAGAGGGGACTCAAAGGGAGAAGGGGGAACAGATTGGAAAAAGTGGGGAATCGTGGGGACTTCCGCAGAACAGAGGTGAACCAAAGGAAGCAGGGGGATCGGATTGGAAAAAGTGGGGAACAGTGTAGAAAAATGCAGAACAGAGGGGAACCAGAGGTAGCAGGGGAAACAGATTGGAAAAAGCGGGGAACCGTGGGGAACACTGCAGAACAGAGGGGAACGAAAGGTAGCAGGGGGAACGGATTGGAAAAAGTGGGGAACCATGGTGGACACTGCAGGGCAGACGGGAACCAAAGGGAGCATGGGAACAGATTAGAAAAAATTTGGAGAACCGTGGGGAAAACTGCAGAACAGTGCGGAACCAAAGGGAGCAGGGGGAACAGCTCGGAAAAGTGCGGACCCGTGGGGAACAATGCAGAACAGAGAGGAACCAAAGGGAGAAGGGGGAACAGATTGGAAGAAGTGGGGAATCGTGGGGAGTTCTGCAGAACAGTGGGGACCCAAAGGGAGCAGGGGGAAAGGATTCGAAAAAGTGGACCGTAGGGAACTCTGCAGAAAACAGGTTGACCAAAGGGAGCAGGGGGTACAGGTTGGAAAAAATGTGGAGAACTGTGAGGAACACTGCAGAACAGTGAGGAACCAAAGGGAGCAGGGGTAACAGATTGGAAAAAGTGGGGAACCGTGTGGAAAAAAGCAAAACAGTGGGGAATCAAAGGGAGCAGGAAGAACAGATTGGAAAAAGTGGGGAACCGTGAGGAACACTGCAGAACAGAGGGGAACCAAAGGGAGCAGGGGGAACAGATTGGAAAAAGTGGGGAAGCGTCGGGAACACTGCAGAACAGAGGCGAACCAAAGGGAACAGGGGGAACGGATTGGAAAAAGTGGGGAACCATGGGGGATACTACAGGGCAGAGGGGAACCATAGGGAGCAGGGGGTACAGGTTGGAAAAATGTGGAGAACCGTGAGGAAAACTGCAGAACAGTGAGGAACCAAAGGGAGCAGGGGGAACAGTTTTGAAAAAGTGGGGAACCGTGTGCAAAAATGCAGAACAGTGGGGAACCAAAGGGAGCAGGAGGAACAGATTGGAAAAAGTTGAGAACAGTGGGCAACACTGCAGAACAGAGGTGAATCAAAGGGTGCAGGGGGAACAGATTGGAAAAAGTGGGGAACCGTTTGGAAAACTGCAGAACAGAGGTGAACCAAAGGGAGCAGGGGGTATAGTTCGGAAAATAGGGAATCGTGGGGAACAATGCAGAACAGAGGGGAATCAAAGGGAGCAGGGAAACAGATTGGAAAAAGTGGGGAATCGTGGGGAGTTCTGCAGAACAGAGGTGAACCAAAGGAAGCAGGGGGATTGGATTGGAAAAAATGGGGAACAGTGTAGAAAAATGCAGAACAGAGGGGAACCAGAGGTAGCAGGGGTAACAGATTGGAAAAAGTGGGGAACCGTGGGAACACTGCAGATCAGAGGGGCACCAAAGGGAGCAGGAGGTACAGGTTGGAAAAAGTGGGGAACCGTGAGGAACACTGCATGACAGAGGGGAACCAAAGGGAGCAGGAGGTACTGGTTGGAAAAAGTGGGGAACCGTGGAGAACACTGCAGCACAGATGGGAACAAAAGTGAGCAGGGGAAACGGATTGCAAAAAGTGGGGCCCATGGCAAACACTGCATGACAGAGGGTAATCAAAGGGAGCAGGGGGAACCGATTGGAAAAAGTTGAGAACTGTGGGGAACACTGCAGAACAGAGGGAAACCAAAGGTAGCAGGGGGAAAGGATTGGAAAAAGTGTGGAACCATGGGGGACACTGCAGGGCAGACGGGAACCAAAGGGAGCATGGGAACAGATTAGAAAAAGTTTGGAGAACCGTGGGGAAAACTGCAGAACAGAGCAGAACCAAAGGGAGCAGGGGGAACAGCTCGGAAAAGTGCGGACCCGAGGGGAACAATGCAGAACAGAGAGGAACCAAAGGGAGAAGTGGGAACGGATTGGAAAAAATGGGGAACCTTGTGGAAAAATGTAGAACAGAGGCGAACCAGTGGGAGAAGGGGGAACAGATTAGAAAAAATTTGGAGAACCATGGGGAACACTGCAGAACAGTGAGGAACCAAAGGGAGCAGGTGGAACGGATTGGAAAAGATAGAGTACTCTGGGGAACACTGCAGAACAGAGGGGAAGCAAAGGGAGCAGGGGGTACAGGTTGGAAAAAATGTGGAGAACCGTGAGGAACACTGCAGAACAGTGAGGAACAAAAGGGAGCAGGGGTAACAGATTGGAAAAAGTGGGGAACCGTGTGGAAAAATGCAGAAGTGGGGAACCAAAGGGAGCAGGAAGCACAGATTGGAAAAAGTGGGGAACAGTGAGGAATACTGCAGAACAGAGGGAACCAAAGGGAGCAGGGGGTACAGTTTGGAAAAGTGGGGAACCGTGGGGAACAATGCAGAACAGAGGGGAACCAAAGGGAGCAGGGGGAACAGATTGGAAAAAGTGGGGATTCTTGGAGAGATCTGCAGAACAGAGGTGAACCAAAGGAAGCAGGGGGAACGGATTGGAAAAAGTGGGGCACATGGGGAACACTGCAGGAAAGAGGGGAATCAAAGGGAGCAGGGGGAACTGATTGGAAAATGTGGGGAACTGTGGGGAACACTGCAGAACAGAGGGGAAACAAACGGAGCAGGGGGAATGGATTGCATAATGTGGGGAACCATGGGGAAAACTGCAGAACAGAGTGGAGCCAAAGGAGCAGGGGGAACGGATTGCAAAAAGTGGGGCCCATGGGGAACACTGGAGGACAGAGCGGAATCAAAGGGAGCAGGGGGAACTGATTGGAAAAAGTGGGGAATCGTGCAGAACACTGCAGGACAGAGGGGAAACAAAGGGAACAGGGGCTACAGGTTGGAAAAAATGTGGAGAACCGTGAGGAACACTGCAGAACAGTGAGGAACCAAAGGGAGCAGGAGGAACAGATTGGAAAAAGTTGAGAACAGTGGGCAACACTGCAGAACAGAGGTGAATCAAAGTGTGCAGGGGGAACAGATTGGAAAAAGTCGGGAACCGTTTGGAACACTGCAGAACAGAGGTGAACCAAAGGGAGCAGGGGGTACTGTTCGGAAAAATGGGGAAACGTGTGGAAGAATGCAGAACAGAGGGGAACCCAAGGGAGCAGGGGGAACAGATTGGAAAAAGTGGGGAATCGTGGGGAGTTCTGCAGAACAGAGGTGAACCAAAGGAAGAAGGGGGATCGGATTGGAAAAAGTGGGGAACAGTGGAGAAAAATACAGAACATAAGGGAACCAGAGGTAGCAGGGGAAACAGATTGGAAAAAGTGGGGAACCGTGGGGAACACTGCAGAACAGAGGGGCACCAAAGGGAGCAGAGGGAATGCATTGGAAAAAGTGGGGAACCGTGGGGAACACTGCACGACAGAGGGGAACCAAAGGAAGCAGGGGGAACGGATTGTAAAAAGTTGCACTGATGGGGAACACTGTAGGACAGAGGGGAATCAAAGGGAGCAGGTGGAACTAGTTGGAAAAAGTGGGGAACAGTGGGGGACACTGCAGAACAGAGGGCAAACAAGCGGAACAGGGGTAATGGATTGCAAAAAGTTTGGAACCGTGGAGGACAATGCAGAACAGGGGAAACCAAAGGGAGCAGGGCAAACAGTTTGTAAAAAAGTGGGGAACCGTGGGGAACGCTGCAGAACAGTATGAAACCAAAGCGAGCCGGGGGAATGGTTTGAAAAATGAGGGGAACTGTGGGGAAAACTGCAGAACAGAGTGGAGACAAAGGAGCAGGGGGAACAGATTGGAAAAAGTGGGGAACCGTGGGGAACACTGCAGAACAGAGGAGAACCAAAGGGAGCAGGGGGAACAGATTGGAAAAAGTGGGGAAGCGATTGGAAAAAGTAGGGAACCGTGTGGAAAAATGCAGAAAGGTGGGGAAACAAAGGGAGCAGGGGGAACGAATTGGAAAAGTTGGAGAACTGTGGGGAACACTGCAGAACAGAGGGGAACTAAAGGGAGCAGGGGGAACAGATTGGAAAAAGTGGGGAATCGTGGGGAGTTCTGCAGAACAGAGGTGAACCAAAGGAAGCAGGGGGATCGGATTGGAAAAAGTGGGGAACAGTGTAGAAAAATGCAGAACAGAGGGGAACCAGAGGTAGCAGGGGAAACAAAATGGAAAAAGTGGGGAACCGTGGGGAACACTGCAGAACAGAGGGGCACCAAAGGGAGCAGAGGGAATGCATTGGGAAAAGTAGGGAACCGTGGGGAACACTGCACGACAGAGGGGAACCAGAGGAAGCAGGGGGAACGGATTGTAAAATGTTGCTCCGATGGGGAACACTGTAGGACAGAGGGGAATCAAAGAGAGCAGGGGGAACTGATTGGAAAAAGTGGGGAACTGTGGGGAACACTGCAGGACAGAGTGGAGACAAAGGAGCAGGGGGAACAGATTGGAAAAAGTGGGGAACCGTGAGGAACACTGCAGAACAGAGGGGAACCAAACGGAGCAGGGGCAACGGATTGCAAAAAGTTGGGAACCGTGGAGAACACGGAAGGACAGAGGGGAACCAAAGGGAACAAGGGGAACAGGTTGGAAATAGTGGTGTCCCATGGGTAACACTGCAAGGCAGAGGGGAACCATAGGGAGCAGGGGGTACAGTATGTAAAAAAATGTGGAGAATCGTGGGGAACACTGTAGAATAGAGGGGAATCAAAGGCAGCAGGGGGAACGGATTGGAAAAAGTGGGGAAGCGTCGGGAACACTGCAGAACAGAGGAGAACCAAAGGGAGCAGGGGGAACAGATTGGAAAAAGTGGGGAACCGATTGGAAAAAGTAGGGAACCGTGTGGATAAATGCAGAAAGGTTGGGAACCAAAGGGAGCAGGGGGAACGACTTGGAAAAGGTGGAGAACTGTGGGGAACACTGCAGAACAGAGGGGAACCAAAGGGAGCAGAGGGAACGGATTGGAAAAAGTGGGCAACCGTGGGGCACACTGCATGACAGAGGGGAACCAAAGGGATCAGGGGGAACATATAGGAAAAAATTGGGGAAATGTGAAAACACTGCATGACAGAGGGGAACCAAAGGGAACAGGAGGTACAGGTTGGAAAAAGTGGGGAACCGTTTGGAACACTGCAGAACAGAGATGAACCAAAGGGAGCAGGGGGTACAGTTCGGAAAAGTGGGGAACCGTGGGGAACAATGCAGAACAGAGGGGAACCAAAGGGAGCAGGGGGAACAGATTGGAAAAAGTGGGGCCCATGGGGAACACTGCAGGACAGAGGGGAATCAAAGGGAGCAGGGGGAACTGATTGGAAAAAGTGGGGAACTGTGGGGAACACTGTAGAACAGAGGGGAAACAAACGGAGCAGGGGGAATTGATTGCAAAATGTGGGGAACCATGGGGAAAACTGCAGAGCAGAGTGGAGCCAAAGAAGCAGGGGGAACGGATTGCAAAAAGTGGGGCCCGTGGGGAACACTGGAGGACAGAGCGGAATCAAAGGGAGCAGGGGGAACTGATTGGAAAAAGTGGGGAATCGTGCAGAACACTGCAGGACAGAGGGGAAACAAAGGGAACAGTGGGAACGGATTGGAAAAAGTGGGGAACCATGGGGAATACTGCAGGGCAGAGGGGAACCATAGGGAGCAGGGGCTACAGGTTGGAAAAAATGTGGAGAACCGTGAGGAACACTGCAGAACAGTGAGGAAACAAAGGGAGCAGGAGGAACAGGTAGGAAAAAGTTGAGAACAGTGGGCAACACTGCAGAACAGAGGTGAATCAAAGGGTGCAGGGGGACCAGATTGGAAATAGTGGGGAACCGTTTGAAACACTGCAGAACAGAGGTGAACCAAAGGGAGCAGGGGGTACTGTTCAGAAAAGTGGGGAACCGTGTGGAACAATGCAGAATAGGGGGGAACCAAAGGGAGCAGGGGGAACAGATTGGAAAAAGTGGGGAATCGTGGGGAGTTCTGCAGAACAGAGGTGAACCAAAGGAAGCAGGGGGATCGGATTGGAAAAAGTGGGGAACAGTGTAGAAAAATGCAGAAGAGGGGAACCAGAGGTAGCAGGGGAAACAAATTGGAAAAAGTGGGGAACCGTGGGGAACACTGCAGAACAGAGGGGCAACAAAGGGAGCAGAGGGAATGCATTGGGAAAAGTGGGGAACCGTGGGGAACACTGCACGACAGAGGGGAACCAAAGGAAGCAGGGGGAACGGATTGTAAAATGTTGCACCGATGGGGAACACTGTAGGACAGAGGGGAATCAAAGGGAGCAGGGGGAACTGATTGGAAAAAGTGGGGAACTGTGGGGAACACTGCAGGACAGAGTGGAGACAAAGGAGCAGGGGGAACAGATTGGAAAAAGTGGGGAACCGTGGGGAACACTGCAGAACAGAGGGGATCCAAACGGAGCAGGGGCAACGGATTGCAAAAAGTTGGGAACCGTGGAGAACACGGAAGGACAGAGGGGAACCAAAGGGAACAAGGGGAACGGATTGGAAATGGTGGGGAACCATGGGGAATACTGCAGGGCAGAGGGGAACCAAAGGGAGTAGGGGCTACAGGTTGGAAAAAATGTGGAGAACCATGAGGAACACTGCAGAACAGTGAGGATCCAAAGGGAGCAGGGGGAACAGATTGGAAAAAGTGGGGAACCATGTGGAAAAATGCAGAACAGTGGGAAAACAAACAGAGCAGAGGGAATGGATTGCAAAAAGTTGGGAAGCGTGGAGGACACTGCAGAACAGAGGGGAACCAAAGGGAGCAAGGCGAATAGATTGTAAAATAGTTGGTAATCGTGGGGAACGCTGCAGAACAGTATGAAACCAAAGCGAGCCGAGGGAATGGTTTGGAAAATGTGGGGAACCGTGGGGAAAACTGCAGAACAGAGTGGAGCCAAAGGAGCAGGGGGAACGGATTGGAAAAAGTGGGGAACCGTGGGGAATACTGCTCGACAGAGGGGAACCAAAGGGATAAGGGGGAACAGATAGGAAAAAATTGGGGAACTGTGAAAACACTGCATGACAGAGGGGAACCAAAGGGAGCAGGAGGTACAGGTTGGAAAAGGTGGGGAACCGTGGAGGACACTGCAGGACAGAGGGGAACCAAAGGGAGCAGGGCGAACAGATTATAAAAAAGTGGGGAACCGTGGGGAACACTGCAGAACAGTATGAAACCAAAGCAGGCAGGGGGAACAGTTTGGAAAATGTGGGGAACCGTGGGGATCACTGCAGAACAGAGGGGAACCAAAGGGAGCAGGGGAACGCATTTGAAAAAGTGGGGAACCGTGGGGAACACTGCAGAACAGTGAGGAACCAAAGGCAGCAGGGGGAACAGATTGGAAAATGTGGAGTACCGTGTGTAAAAATGCACAACAGTGGGGAAACAAAGGGTGCAGGAGGAACAGATTAGAAGAAGTGGGGTACCGTGTGCAAAAATGCACAACAGTGGGGAACCAAAGGGACCAGGGGGTACAGGAAGGAAAAGAATGTGGAGAATCGTGGGGAACACTGCAGAATAGAGGGGAAACAAAGGGAGCAGGGGGAACAGATTGGAAAAAGTGGGGAAGCGTCGGGAACACTGCAGAACAGAGGCGAACCAAAGGGAACAGGGGGACGGATTGGAAAAAGTGGGGAACCATGGGGGACACTGCAGGGCAGAGGGGAACCATAGGGAGCAGGGGGTACAGGTTGGAAAAATGTGGAGAACCGTGAGGAAAACTGCAGAACAGTGAGGAACCAAAGGGAGCATGGGGAACAGTTTTGAAAAAGTGGGGAACCTTGTGCAAAAATGCAGAACAGTGGGGAACCAAAGTGAGCAGGAGGAACAGATTGGAAAAAGTTGAGAACAGTGGGCAACACTGCAGAACAGAGGTGAATCAAAGGGTGCAGGGGGAACAGATTGGAAAAAGTGGGGAACCGTTTGGAACACTGCAGAACAGAGGGGAACCAAAGGGAGCAGGGGAAACAGTTTTGAAAAAGTGGGGAACCTTGTGCAAAAATGCAGAACAGTGGGGAACCAAAGGGAGCAGGAGGAACAGATTGGAAAAAGTTGAGAACAGTGGGCAACACTGCAGAACAGAGGTGAATCAAAGGGTGCAGGGGGAACAGATTGGAAAAAGTGGGGAACCGTTTGGAACACTGCAGAACAGAGGTGAACCAAAGGGAGCAGGGGGTACAGTTCAAAAAAGTGGGGAACCGTGGGGAACAATGCAGAACAGTGGGGAACCAAAGGGAGCAGGGGAAACTGATTGGAAAAAGTGGGGAATCGTGGGGAGTTCTGCAGAACAGAGGTGAACCAAAGGAAGCAGGGGGATTGGATTGGAAAAAGTGGGGAACAGTGTAGAAAAATGCAGAACAGAGGGGAACCAGAGGTAGCAGGGGTAACAGATTGGAAAAAGTGGGGAACCGTGGGCAACACTGCAGAACAGAGGGGCACCAAAGGGAGCAGGAGGTACAGGTTGGAAAAAGTGGGGAACCGTGAGGAACACTGCATGACAGAGGGGAACCAAAGGGAGCAGGAGGTACAGGTTGGAAAAAGTGGGGAACCGTGGAGAACACTGCAGCTCAGATGGGAACAAAAGTGAGCAGGGGAAACGGATTGCAAAAAGTGGGGCCCATGGCGAACACTGCATGACATAGGGCAATCAAAGGGAGCAGGGGGAACCGATTGGAAAAAGTTGGGAACTGTGGGGAACACTGCAGAACAGAGGGAAACCAAAGGTTGCAGGGGGAAAGGATTGGAAAAAGTGGGGAACCATGGGGGACACTGCAGGGCAGACGGGAACCAAAGGGAGCATGGGAACAGATTAGAAAAAGTTTGGAGAACCGTGGGGAAAACTGCAGAACAGAGCAGAACCAAAGGGAGCAGGGGGAACAGCTCGGAAAAGTGCGGACCCGAGGGGAACAATGCAGAACAGAGAGGAACCAAAGGGAGAAGTGGGAACAGATTGGAAAAAAGTGGGGAATCGTGGGGAGTTCTGCAGAACAGTGGGGACCCAAAGGGAGCAGGGGGAAAGAATTCAAAAAAGTGGACCGTGGGGAACTCTGCAGAAAACAGGTGGACCAAAGGAAGCAGGGAGAGCGGATTGGAAAAAATGGGGAACACTGTGGAAAAATGTAGAACAGAGGCGAACCAGTGGGAGAAGGGGGAACAGATTAGAAAAAATTTGGAGAACCATGGGGAACACTGCAGAACCGTGAGGAACCAAAGGGAGCAGGGGGAACGGATTGGAAAAGATAGAGAACTCTGGGGAACACTGCAGAACAGAGGGGTAGCAAAGGGAGCAGGGGGTACAGGTTGGAAAAAATGTGGAGAACAGTGAGGAACACTGCAGAACAGTGAGGAACAAGAAGGAGCAGGGGTAACAGATTGGAAAAAGTGGGGAACCGTGTGGAAAAATGCAGAAGTGGGGAACCAAAGGGAGCAGGAAGAACAGATTGGAAAAAGTGGGGAACAGTGAGGAATACTGCAGAACAGAGGGAACCAAAGGGAGCAGGGGATACAGTTTGGAAAAGTGGGGAACCGTGGGGAACAATGCCGAACAGAGGGAAACCAAAGGGAGCAGGGGGAACAGATTAGAAAAAGTGGGGATTCGTGGAGAGATCTGCAGAACAGAGGTGAACCAAAGTAAGCAGGGGGATCGGATTGGAAAAAGTGGGGCCCATGGGGAACACTGCAGGACAGAGGGGAATCAAAGGGAGCAGGGGGAACTGATTGGAAAATGTGGGGAACTGTGGGGAACACTGCAGAACAGAGGGGAAACAAACGGAGCAGGGGGAATGGATTGCATAATGTGGGGAACCATGGGGAAAACTGCAGAACAGAGTGGAGCCAAAGGAGCAGGGGGAACGGATTGCAAAAAGTGGGGCCCATGGGGAACACTGGAGGACAGAGCGGAATCAAAGGGAGCAGGGGGAACTGATTGGAAAAAGTGGGGAATCGTGCAGAACACTGCAGGACAGAGGGGAAACAAAGGGAACAGGGGCTACAGGTTGGAAAAAATGTGGAGAACCGTTAGGAACACTGCAGAACAGTGGGGAACCAAAGGGAGCAGGAGGAACAGATTGGAAAAAGTTGAGAACAGTGGGCAATACTGCAGAACAGAGGTGAATCAAAGGGTGCAGGGGGAACAGATTGGAAAAAGTGGGGAACCGTTTGGAACACTGCAGAACAGAGGTGAACCAAAGGGAGCAGGGGGTACTGTTCGGAAAAGTGGGGAACCGTGTGGAACAATGCAGAACAGAGGGGAACCAAAGGGAGCATGAGGTACAGGTTGGAAAAAGTGTGGAACCGTTGAGGAGACTGCAGGACAGACGGAAACCAAAGGGAGCAGGGCGAACAGATTGTAAAAAAGTGGGGAACCGTGGGGAACACTGCAGAACAGTATTAAACTAAAGCGAACAGGGGGAACAGTTTGGAAAATGTGGGGAAACGTGGGGATCACTACAGAACAGAGGGGAAACAAAGGGAGCAGGGGAACACATTGGAAAAAGTGGGGAACCGTGGGGAACACTGCAGAACAGTGAGGAACCAAATGGAGCAGGGGGAACAGATTGGAAAAAGTGGGGAACCGTGAGGAACACTGCAGAACAGAGGTGAACCAAAGGGAGCAGGGGGTACAGTTCGGAAAAGTGGGGAACCGTGGGGAACAATGCAGAACAGAGGGGACGCAAAGGGAGCAGGGGGAACAGATTGGAAAATGTGGGGAATCGTGGGGACTTCCGCAGAACAGAGGTGAACCAAAGGAAGCAGGGGGATTGGATTGGAAAAAGTGGGGAACAGTGTGGAAAAATGCAGAACAGAGGGGAAACAGAGGTAGCAGGGGAAACAGATTGGAAAAAGTGGGGAACCGTGGGGAACACTGCAGAACAGAGGGGAACCAAAGGTATCAGGGGGAACGGATTGGAAAAAGTGGGGAACCATGTGGAACAATGCAGAACAGAGGGGAACCAAAGGGAGCAGGGGGTACTGTTCGGAAAAGTGGGGAACCATGTGGAACAATGCAGAACAGAGGGGAACCAAAGGGAGCATGAGGTACAGGTTGGAAAAAGTGTGGAACCGTTGAGGAGACTGCAGGACAGACGGAAACCAAAGGGAGCAGTGCGAACAGATTGTAAAAAAGTGGGGAACCGTGGGGAGTTCTGCAGAACAGAGGTGAACCAAAGGAAGCAGGTGGATCGGATTGGAAAAAGTGGGGAACAGTGGAGAAAAATACAGAACAGAGGGGAACCAGAGGTTGCAGGGGAAACAGATTGGAAAAAGTGGGGAACCGTGGGGAACACTGCAGAACAGAGGGGCACCAAAGGGAGCAGAGGGAATGCATTGGAAAAAGTGGGGAACCGTGGGGAACACTGCACTACAGAGGGGAACCAAAGGAAGCAGGGAAAACGGATTGTAAAAAGTGGGGTACCGTGTGTAAAAATGCATAACAGTGGGGAAACAAAGGGTGCAGGAGGAACAGATTAGAAGAAGTGGGGTACCGTGTGCAAAAATGCACAACAGTGGGGAACCAAAGGGAGCAGGGGGTACAGGAAGGAAAAGAATGTGGAGAATCGTGGGGAACACTGCAGAATAGAGGGGAACCAAAGGGAGCAGGGGGAACAGATTGGAAAAAGTGGGGAAGCGTCGGGAACACTGCAGAACAGAGGCGAACCAAAGGGAACAGGGGGACGGATTGGAAAAAGTGGGGAAGCATGGGGGACACTGCAGGGCAGAGGGGAACCAAAGGGAGCAGGGGAAACAGATTGGAAAAGGTGGGGAATCGTGGGGAGTTCTGCAGAACAGAGGTGAACCAAAGGAAGCAGGGGGATTGGATTGGAAAAAGTGGGGAACAGTGTAGAAAAATGCAGAACAGAGGGGAACCAGAGGTAGCAGGGGTAACAGATTGGAAAAAGTGGGGAACCGTGGGCAACACTGCAGAACAGAGGGGCACCAAAGGGAGCAGGAGGTACAGGTTGGAAAAAGTGGGGAACCGTGAGGAACACTGCATGACAGAGGGGAACCAAAGGGAGCAGGAGGTACAGGTTGGAAAAAGTGGGGAACCGTGGAGAACACTGCAGCTCAGATGGGAACAAAAGTGAGCAGGGGAAACGGATTGCAAAAAGTGGGGCCCATGGCGAACACTGCATGACAGAGGGCAATCAAAGGGAGCAGGGGGAACCGATTGGAAAAAGTTGGGAACTGTGGGGAACACTGCAGAACAGAGGGGAAACAAAGGGAGCAGGGGGAAAGAATTCGAAAAAGTGGACCGTGGGGAACTCTGCAGAAAACAGGTGGACCAAAGGAAGCAGGGAGAGCGGATTGGAAAAAATGGGGAACCCTGTGGAAAAATGTAGAACAGAGGCGAACCAGTGGGAGAAGGGGGAACAGATTAGAAAAAATTTGGAGAACCATGGGGAACACTGCAGAACCGTGAGGAACCAAAGGGAGCAGGGGGAACGGAATGGAAAAGATAGAGAACTCTGGGGAACACTGCAGAACAGAGGGGAAGCAAAGGGAGCAGGGGGTACAGGTTGGAAAAAATGTGGAGAACAGTGAGGAACACTGCAGAACAGTGAGGAACAAGAAGGAGCAGGGGTAACAGATTGGAAAAAGTGGGGAACCGTGTGGAAAAATGCAGAAGTGGGGAACCAAAGGGAGCAGGAAGAACAGATTGGAAAAAGTGGGGAACAGTGAGGAATACTGCAGAACAGAGGGAACCAAAGGGAGCAGGGGATACAGTTTGGAAAAGTGGGGAACCGTGGGGAACAATGCAGAACAGAGGGAAACCAAAGGGAGCAGGGGGAACAGATTGGAAAAAGTGGGGATTCGTGGAGAGATCTGCAGAACAGAGGTGAACCAAAGTAAGCAGGGGGATCGGATTGGAAAAAGTGGGGCCCATGGGGAACACTGCAGGACAGAGGGGAATCAAAGGGAGCAGGGGGAACTGACTGGAAAATGTGGGGAACGGTGGGGAACACTGCAGAACAGAGGGGAAACAAACGGAGCAGGGGGAATGGATTGCATAATGTGGGGAACCATGGGGAAAACTGCAGAACAGAGTGGAGCCAAAGGAGCAGGGGGAACGGATTGCAAAAAGTGGGGCCCATGGGGAACACTGGAGGACAGAGCACAATCAAAGGGAGCAGGGGGAACTGATTGGAAAAAGTGGGGAATCGTGGGGAGTTCTGCAGAACAGTGGGGACCCAAAGGGATCAGGGGGAAAGAATTCGAAAAAGTGGACCGTGGGGAACTCTGCAGAAAACAGGTGGACCAAAGGAAGCAGGGGGAACGGATTGGAAAAAATGGGGAACCTTGTGGAAAAATGTAGAACAGAGGCGAACCAGTGGGAGAAGGGGGAACAGATTAGAAAAAATTTGGAGAACCATGGGGAACACTGCAGAACAGTGAGGAACCAAAGGGAGCAGGGGGAACGGATTGGAAAAGATAGAGAACTCTGGGGAACACTGCAGAACAGAGGGGAAGCAAAGGGAGCAGGGGGTACAGGTTGGAAAAAATGTGGAGAACCGTGAGGAACACTGCAGAACAGTGAGGAACAAAAGGGAGCAGGGGTAACAGATTGGAAAAAGTGGGGAACCGTGTGGAAAAATGCAGAAGTGGGGAACCAAAGGGAGCAGGAAGAACAGATTGGAAAAAGTGGGGAACAGTGAGGAATACTGCAGAACAGAGGGAACCAAAGGGAGCAGGGGGTACAGTTTGGAAAAGTGGGGAACCGTGGGGAACAATGCAGAACAGAGGGGAACCAAAGGGAGCAGGGGGATCGGATTGGAAAAAGTGGGGCGCATGGGGAACACTGCAGGACAGAGGGGAATCAAAGGGAGCAGGGGGAACTGATTGGAAAATGTGGGGAACTGTGGGGAACACTGCAGAACAGATGGGAAACAAACGGAGCAGGGGGAATGGATTGCATAATGTGGGGAACCATGGGGAAAACTGCAGAACAGAGTGGAGCCAAAGGAGCAGGGGGAACGGATTGCAAAAAGTGGGGCCCATGGGGAACACTGGAGGACAGAGCGCAATCAAAGGGAGCAGGGGGAACTGATTGGAAAAAGTGGGGAATCGTGGGGAGTTCTGCAGAACAGTGGGGACCCAAAGGGATCAGGGGGAAAGAATTCGAAAAAGTGGACCGTGGGGAACTCTGCAGAAAACAGGTGGACCAAAGGAAGCAGGGGGAACGGATTGGAAAAAATGGGGAACCTTGTGGAAAAATGTAGAACAGAGGCGAACCAGTGGGAGAAGGGGGAACAGATTAGAAAAAATTTGGAGAACCATGGGGAACACTGCAGAACAGTGAGGAACCAAAGGGAGCAGGGGGAACGGATTGGAAAAGATAGAGAACTCTGGGGAACACTGCAGAACAGAGGGGAAGCAAAGGGAGCAGGGGGTACAGGTTGGAAAAAATGTGGAGAACCGTGAGGAACACTGCAGAACAGTGAGGAACAAAAGGGAGCAGGGGTAACAGATTGGAAAAAGTGGGGAACCGTGTGGAAAAATGCAGAAGTGGGGAACCAAAGGGAGCAGGAAGAACAGATTGGAAAAAGTGGGGAACAGTGAGGAATACTGCAGAACAGAGGGAACCAAAGGGAGCAGGGGGTACAGTTTGGAAAAGTGGGGAACCGTGGGGAACAATGCAGAACAGAGGGGAACCAAAGGGAGCAGGGGGATCGGATTGGAAAAAGTGGGGCGCATGGGGAACACTGCAGGACAGAGGGGAATCAAAGGGAGCAGGGGGAACTGATTGGAAAATGTGGGGAACTGTGGGGAACACTGCAGAACAGAGGGGAAACAAACGGAGCAGGGGGAATGGATTGCATAATGTGGGGAACCATGGGGAAAACTGCAGAACAGAGTGGAGCCAAAGGAGCAGGGGGAACGAATTGCAAAAAGTGGGGCCCATGGGGAACACTGGAGGACAGAGCACAATCAAAGGGAGCAGGGGGAACTGATTGGAAAAAGTGGGGAATCGTGCAGAACACTGCAGGACAGAGGGGAAACAAAGGGAACATGTGTTACAGGTTGGAAAATATGTGGAGAACCGTTAGGAACACTGCAGAACAGTGGGGAACCAAAGGGAGCAGGAGGAACAGATTGGAAAAAGTTGAGAACAGTGGGCAATACTGCAGAACAGAGGTGAATCAAAGGGTGCAGGGGGAACAGATTGGAAAAAGTGGGGAACCGTTTGGAACACTGCAGAACAGAGGTGAACCAAAGGGAGCAGGGGGTACTGTTCGGAAAAGTGGGGAACCGTGTGGAACAATGCAGAACAGAGGGGAACCAAAGGGAGCATGAGGTACAGGTTGGAAAAAGTGTGGAACCGTTGAGGAGACTGCAGGACAGACGGAAACCAAAGGGAGCAGGGCGAACAGATTGTAAAAAAGTGGGGAACCGTGGGGAACACTGCAGAACAGTATTAAACTAAAGCGAACAGGGGGAACAGTTTGGAAAATGTGGGGAAACGTGGGGATCACTACAGAACAGAGGGGAAACAAAGGGAGCAGGGGAACACATTGGAAAAAGTGGGGAACCGTGGGGAACACTGCAGAACAGTGAGGAACCAAAGGGAGCAGGGGGAACAGATTGGAAAAAGTGGGGAACCGTGAGGAACACTGCAGAACAGAGGTGAACCAAAGGGAGCAGGGGGTACAGTTCGGAAAAGTGGGGAACCGTAGAGAACAATGCAGAACAGAGGGGACCCAAAGGGAGCAGGGGGAACAGATTGGAAAAAGTGGGGAATCGTGGGGACTTCCGCAGAACAGAGGTGAACCAAAGGAAGCAGGGGGATCGGATTGGAAAAAGTGGGGAACAGTGTAGAAAAATGCAGAACAGAGGGGAACCAGAGGTAGCAGGGGAAACAGATTGGAAAAAGTGGGGAACAGTGGGGAACACTGCAGAACAGAGGGGAACCAAAGGTAGCAGGGGAACGGATTGGAAAAAGTGGGGAACCATGGTGGACACTGCAGGGCAGACGGGAACCAAAGGGAGCATGGGAACAGATTAGAAAAAATTTGGAGAACCGTGGGGAAAACTGCAGAACAGAGCGGAACCAAAGGGAGCAGGGGGAACAGCTCGGAAAAGTGCGGACCCGTGGGGAACAATGCAGAACAGAGAGGAACCAAAGGGAGAAGGGGGAACAGATTGGAAGAAGTGGGGAATCGTGGGGAGTTCTGCAGAACAGTGGGGACCCAAAGGGAGCAGGGGGAAAGGATTCGAAAAAGAGGACCGTAGGGAACTCTGCAGAAAACAGGTTGACCAAAGGAAGCAGGGGGAACGGATTG
Organism: Narcine bancroftii; assembly: GCF_036971445.1. Classification (NCBI taxonomy): domain Eukaryota; kingdom Metazoa; phylum Chordata; class Chondrichthyes; order Torpediniformes; family Narcinidae; genus Narcine; species Narcine bancroftii. The sequence goes on from NW_027211884.1 coordinate 5,101,458, forward strand.
GAAAAAATGGGGAACCTAGTGGAAAAATGTAGAACAGAGGGGAAGTAAAGGGAGCAGGGGGTACAGGTTGGAAAAAATGTGGAGAACTGTGAGGAACACTGCAGAACAGTGAGGAACCAAAGGGAGCAGGGGTAACAGATTGGAAAAAGTGGGGAACCGTGTGGAAAAAAGCAAAACAGTGGGGAATCAAAGGGAGCAGGAAGAACAGATTGGAAAAAGTGGGGAACCGTGAGGAACACTGCAGAACAGAGGGGAACCAAAGGGAGCAGGGGGAACAGATTGGAAAAAGTGTGGAAGCGTCAGGAACACTGCAGAACAGAGGCGAACCAAAGGGAACAGGGGGAACGGATTGGAAAAAGTGGGGAACCATGGGGGATACTGCAGGGCAGAGGGGAACCATAGGGAGCAGGGGGTACAGGTTGGAAAAATGTGGAGAACCGTGAGGAAAACTGCAGAACAGTGAGGAACCAAAGGTAGCAGGGGGAACAGTTTTGAAAAAGTGGGGAACCGTGTGCAAAAATGCAGAACAGTGGGGAACCAAAGGGAGCAGGAGGAACAGATTGGAAAAAGTTGAGAACAGTGGGCAACACTGCAGAACAGAGGTGAATCAAAGGGTGCAGGGGGAACAGATTGGAAAAAGTGGGGAACTGTTTGGAACACTGCAGAACAGAGGTGAACCAAAGGGAGCAGGGGGTATAGTTCGGAAAATAGGGAATCGTGGGGAACAATGCAGAACAGAGGGGAACCAAAGGGAGCAGGGAAACAGATTGGAAAAAGTGGGGAATCGTGGGGAGTTCTGCAGAACAGAGGTGAACCAAAGGAAGCAGGGGGATTGGATTGGAAAAAGTGGGGAACAGTGTAGAAAAATGCAGAACAGAGGGGAACCAGAGGTAGCAAGGGTAACAGATTGGAAAAAGTGGGGAACCGTGGGCAACACTGCAGATCAGAGGGGCACCAAAGGGAGCAGGAGGTACAGGTTGGAAAAAGTGGGGAACCGTGAGGAACACTGCATGACAGAGGGGAACCAAAGGGAGCAGGTGGTACAGGTTGGAAAAAGTGGGGAACCGTGGAGAACACTGGAGCACAGATGGGAACAAAAGTGAGCAGGGGAAACGGATTGCAAAAAGTGGGGCCCATGGCGAACACTGCATGACAGAGGGCAATCAAAGGGAGCAGGGGGAACCGATTGGAAAAAGTTGGGAACTGTGGGGAACACTGCAGAACAGAGGGAAACCAAAGGTAGCAGGGGGAAAGGATTGGAAAAAGTGGGGAACCATGGGGGACACTGTAGGGCAGACGGGAAGCAAAGGGAGCATGGGAACAGATTAGAAAAAGTTTGGAGAACCGTGGGGAAAACTGCAGAACAGAGCAGAACCAAAGGGAGCAGGGGGAACAGCTCGGAAAAGTGCGGACCCGAGTGGAACAATGCAGAACAGAGAGGAACCAAAGGGAGAAGTGGGAACAGATTGGAAAAAGTGGGGAATCGTGGGGAGTTCTGCAGAACAGTGGGGACCCAAAGGGATCAGGGGGAAAGAATTCGAAAAAGTGGACCGTGGGGAACTCTGCAGAAAACAGGTGGACCAAAGGAAGCAGGGGGAACAGATTGGAAAAAATGGGGAACCTTGTGGAAAAATGTAGAACAGAGGCGAACCAGTGGGAGAAGGGGGAACAGATTAGAAAAAATTTGGAGAACCATGGGGAACACTGCAGAACAGTGAGGAACCAAAGGGAGCAGGGGGAACGGATTGGAAAAGATAGAGAACTCTGGGGAACACTGCAGAACAGAGGGGAAGCAAAGGGAGCAGGGGGTACAGGTTGGAAAAAATGTGGAGAACCGTGAGGAACACTGCAGAACAGTGAGGAACAAAAGGGAGCAGGGGTAACAAATTGGAAAAAGTGGGGAACCGTGTGGAAAAATGCAGAAGTGGGGAACCAAAGGGAGCAGGAAGAACAGATTGGAAAAAGTGGGGAACAGTGAGGAATACTGCAGAACAGAGGGAACCAAAGGGAGCAGGGGGTACAGTTTGGAAAAGTGGGGAACCGTGGGGAACAATGCAGAACAGAGGGGAACCAAAGGGAGCAGGGGGAACAGATTGGAAAAAGTGGGGATTCGTGGAGAGATCTGCAGAACAGAGGTGAACCAAAGGAAGCAGGGGGAACGGATTGGAAAAAGTGGGGCCCATGGGGAACACTGCAGGACAGAGGGGAATCAAAGGGAGCAGGGGGAACTGATTGGAAAATGTGGGGAACTGTGGGGAACACTGCAGAACAGAGGGTAAACAAACGGAGCAGGGGGAATGGATTGCATAATGTGGGGAACCATGGGGAAAACTGCAGAACACAGTGGAGCCAAAGGAGCAGGGGGAACGGATTGCAAAAAGTGGGGCCCATGGGGAACACTGGAGGACAGAGCGGAATCAAAGGGAGCAGGGGGAACTGATTGGAAAAAGTGGGGAATCGTGCAGAACACTGCAGGACAGGGGGGAAACAAAGGGAACAGGGGCTACAGGTTGGAAAAAATGTGGAGAACCGTGAGGTACACTGCAGAACAGTGAGGAACCAAAGGGAGCAGGAGGAACAGATTGGAAAAAGTTGAGAACAGTGGGCAACACTGCAGAACAGAGGTGAATCAAATTGTGCAGGGGGAACAGATTGGAAAAAGTGGGGATCCGTTTGGAACACTGCAGAACAGAGGTGAACCAAAGGGAGCAGGGGGTACTGTTCGGAAAAATGGGGAACCGTGTGGAAGAATGCAGAACAGAGGGGAACCAAAGGGAGCAGGGGGAACAGATTGGAAAAAGTGGGGAATCGTGGGGAGTTCTGCAGAACAGAGGTGAACCAAAGGAAGCAGGGGGATCGGATTGGAAAAAGTGGGGAACAGTGGAGAAAAATACAGAACAGAGGGGAACCAGAGGTTGCAGGGGAAACAGATTGGAAAAAGTGGGGAACCGTGGGGAACACTGCAGAACAGAGGGGCACCAAAGGGAGCAGAGGGGATGCATTGGAAAAAGTGGGGAACCGTGGGGAACACTGCACTACAGAGGGGAACCAAAGGAAGCAGGGGGAACAGTTTTGAAAAAGTGGGGAACCTTGTGCAAAAATACAGAACAGTGGGGAACCAAAGGGAGCAGGAGGAACAGATTGGAAAAAGTTGAGAACAGTGGGCAACACTGCAGAACAGAGGTGAACCAAAGGGAGCAGGGGGCACAGTTCGGAAAAGTGGGGAATCGTGGGGAACAATGCAGAACAGAGGGGAACCAAAGGGAGCAGGGGAAACAGATTGGAAAAAGTGGGGAATCGTGGGGAGTTCTGTAGAACAGAGGTGAACCAAAGGAATCAGGGGGATTGGATTGGAAAAAGTGGGGAACAGTGTAGAAAAATGCAGAACAGAGGGGAACCAGAGGTAGCAGGGGTAACAGATTGGAAAAAGTGGGGAACCGTGGGCAACACTGCAGAACAGAGGGGCACCAAAGGGAGCAGGAGGTACAGGTTGGAAAAAGTGGGGAACCGTGAGGAACACTGCATGACAGAGGGGAACCAAAGGGAGCAGGAGGTACAGGTTGGAAAAAGTGGGGAACCGTGGAGAACACTGCAGCTCAGATGGGAACAAAAGTGAGCAGGGGAAACGGATTGCAAAAAGTGGGGCCCATGGCGAACACTGCATGACAGAGGGTAATCAAAGGGAGCAGGGGGTACCGATTTGAAAAAGTTTGGAACTGTGGGGAACACTGCAGAACAGAGGGAAACCAAAGGTTGCAGGGGGAAAGGATTGGAAAAAGTGGGGAACCATGGGGGACACTGTAGGGCAGACGGGAACCAAAGGGAGCATGGGAACAGATTAGAAAAAGTTTGGAGAACCGTGGGGAAAACTGCAGAACAGAGCAGAACCAAAGGGAGCAGGGGGAACAGCTCGGAAAAGTGCGGACCCGAGGGGAACAATGCAGAACAGAGAGGAACCAAAGGGAGAAGTGGGAACAGATTGGAAAAAAGTGGGGAATCGTGGGGAGTTCTGCAGAACAGTGGGGACCCAAAGGGATCAGGGGGAAAGAATTCGAAAAAGTGGACCGTGGGGAACTCTGCAGAAAACAGGTGGACCAAAGGAAGCAGGGGGAGCGGATTGGAAAAAATGGGGAACCCTGTGGAAAAATGTAGAACAAAGGCGAACTAGTGGGAGAAGGGGGAACAGATTAGAAAAAATTTGGAGAAACATGGGGAACACTGCAGAACAGTGAGGAACCAAAGGGAGCAGGGCGAACGGATTGGAAAAGATAGAGACTCTGGGGAACACTGCAGAACAGAGGGGAACCAAAGGGAGCAGGAGGAACAGATTGGAAAAAGTGGGGCACATGGGGAACACTGGAGGACAGAGCGGAATCAAAGGGAGCAGGGGGAACTGATTGGAAAAAGTGGGGAACCATGGGGAATACTGCAGGGCAGAGGGGAACCATAGGGAGCAGGGGCTACAGGTTTGAAAAAATGTGGAGAACCGCGAGGAACACTGCAGAACAGTGAGGAACCAAAGGGAGCAGGGGGAACAGATTGGAAAAAGTGGGGAACCATGTGGAAAAATGCAGAACAGTGGGGAAATAAACAGAGCAGGGGGAATGGATTGCAAAAAGTTGGGAAGCGTGGAGGTAACTGCAGAACAGAGGGGAAACAAAGGGAGCAGGGCGAATAGATTGTATAATAGTGGGGAACCGTGGGGAATGCTGCAGAACAGTATGAAACTAAAGCGAGCCGAGGGAATGGTTTGGAAAATGTGGGGAACCGTGGGGAAAACTGCAGAACAGAGTGGAGCCAAAGGAGCAGGGGGAACAGATTGGAAAAAGTGGGGAACTGTGGGGAACTCTGCAAAACAGAGCAGAACCAAAGGGAGCAGGGGGAACAGATTGGAAAAAGTGGGGAACCGATTGGAAAAAGTAGGGAACCGTGTGGAAAAATGCAGAAAGGTGGGGAACCAAAGGGAGCAGGGGGAACGAATTGGAAAGGGTGGAGAACTGTGGGGAACACTGCAGAACAGAGGGGAACCAAAGGGAGCAGAGGGAACGGATTGGAAAAAGTGGGGAACCGTGGGGAACACTCCATGACAGAGGGGAACCAAAGGGATCAGGGGGAACAGATAGGAAAAAATTGGGGAACTGTGAAAACACTGCATGACAGAGGGGAACCAAAGGAAGCATGAGGTACTGGTTGGAAAAAGTGGGGAACCGTTGAGGACACTGCAGGACAGAGGGGAACCAAAGGGAGCAGGGGAAACTGATAGCAAAAAGTTGGGCCCATGGCGAACACTGCATGACAGAGGGTAATCAAAGGGAGCAGGGAGAACCGATTGGAAAAAGTTGGGAACTGTGGGGAACACTGTAGAAAAGAGGGAAACCAAAGGTAGCAGGGGAAACGGATTGGAAAAAGTGGGGAACCATGGGGGACACTGCAGGGCAGACGGGAACCAAAGGGAGCATGGGAACAGATTAGAAAAAGTTTGGAGAACCGTGGGGAAAACTGCAGAACAGAGCAGAAACAAAGGGAGCAGGGGGAACAGCTCGGAATAGTGCGGACCCGAGGGGAACAATGCAGAACAGAGAGGAACCAAAGGGAAAAGTGGGAACAGATTGGAAAAAGTGGGGAATCGTGGGGAGTTCTGCAGAACAGTGGGGACCCAAAGGGATCAGGGGGAAAGGATTCGAAAAAGTGGACCATGGGGAACTCTGCAGAAAACAGGTGGACCAAAGGAAGCAGGGGGAACGGATTGGAAAAAATGGGGAACCTTGTGGAAAAATGTAGAACAGATGCGAACCAGAGGGAGAAGGGGGAACAGATTAGAAAAAATTTGGAGAACCGTGGAGAACACTGCAGAACAGTGATGAACCAAAGGGAGCAGTGGGAACGGATTGGAAAAGATAGAGAACTCTGGGGAATACTGCAGAACAGAGGGGAAGCAAAGGGAGCAGGGGGTACAGGTTGGAAAAAATGTGGAGAACCGTGAGGAACACTGCAGAACAGTGAGGAACCAAAGGGAGCAGGGGTAACAGATTGGAAAAAGTGGGGAACCATGTGGAAAAATGCAGAACAGTGGGAAACCAAAGGGAGCAGGAAGAACAGATTGGAAAAAGTGGGGAACCGTGAGGAACACTGCAGAACAGAGGGACAACAAAGGGAGCAGGGGGTACAGTTTGGAAAAGTGGGGAACCGTGGGGAACAATGCAGAACAGAGGGGAACCAAAGGGAGCAGGGGGAACAGATTGGAAAAAGTGGGGATTCGTGGAGAGATCTGCAGAACAGAGGTGAACCAAAGGAAGCAGGGGGAACGGATTGGAAAAAGTGGGGCCCATGGGGAACACTGCAGGACAGAGGGGAATCAAAGGGAGCAGGGGGAACTGATTGGAAAAAGTGGGGAACTGTGGGGAACACTGCAGAACAGAGGGGAAACAAACGGAGCAGGGGGAATGGATTGCAAAATGTGGGGAACCATGGGGAAAACTGCAGAAGAGAGTGGAGCGAAAGGAGCAGGGGTAACGGATTGCAAAAAGTGGGGCCCATGGGGAACACTGGAGGACAGAGCGGAATCAAAGGGAGCAGGGGGAACTGATTGGAAAAAGTGGGGAATCATGCAGAACACTGCAGGACAGAGGGGAAACAAAGGGAACAGTGGGAACGGAATGGAAAAAGTGGGGAACCATGGGGAATACTGTAGGACAGAGGGGAACCATAGGGAGCAGGGGCTACAGGTTGGAAAAAATGTGGAGAACCGTGAAGAACACTGCAGAACAGTGAGGAACCAAAGGGAGCAGGAGGAACAGATTGGAAAAAGTTGAGAACAGTGGGAAACACTGCAGAACAGAGGTGAATCAAAGGGTGCAGGGGGAACAGATTGGAAAAAGTGGGGAATCGTGCAGAACACTGCAGGACAGAGGGAAACCAAAGGGAACAGGGGGAATGGATTGGAAAAGGGGGGGAACCATGGGGAATACTGTAGGGCAGAGGGGAACCATAGTGAGCAGGGGCTACAGTTTGGAAAAAATGTGGAGAACCGTGAGGAACACTGCAGAACAGTGAGGAACCAAAGGGAGCAGGGGGAACAGATTGGAAAAAGTGGGGAACCATGTGGAAAAATGCAGAACAGTGGGGAAATAAACAGAGCAGGGGGAATGGATTGCAAAAAGTTGGGAAGCGTGGAGGTAACTGCAGAACAGAGGGGAAACAAAGGGAGCAGGGCGAATAGATTGTATAATAGTGGGGAACCGTGGGGAATGCTGCAGAACAGTATGAAACTAAAGCGAGCCGAGGGAATGGTTTGGAAAATGTGGGGAACCGTGGGGAAAACTGCAGAACAGAGTGGAGCCAAAGGAGCAGGGGGAACAGATTGGAAAAAGTGGGGAACTGTGGGGAACTCTGCAAAACAGAGCGGAACCAAAGGGAGCAGGGGGAACAGCTCGGAAAAGTGCGGACCCGTGGGGAACAATGCAGAATAGAGAGGAACCAAAGGGAGAAGGGGTAACAGATTGGAAAAAGTGGGGAATCATGGGGAGTTCTGCAGAACAGTGGGGACCCAAAGGGAGCAGGGGGAAAGGATTCGAAAAAGTGGACCGTGGGGAACTCTGCAGAAAACAGGTGGACCAAAGGAAGCAGGGGGAACGGATTGGAAAAAATGGGGAACCTTGTGGAGAAATTTAGAACAGAGGCGAACCAGAGGGAGAAGGGGGAACAGATTAGAAAAAATTTGGAGAACCGTGGGGAACACTGCAGAACAGTGAGGAACCAAAGGGAGCAGGGGGAACGGATTGGAAAAGATAAAGAAATCTGGGGAACAATGCAGAACAGAGGGGAAGCAAAGGGAGCAGGGGGAAAGGATTCGAAAAAGTGGACCGTGGGGAACTCTGCAGAAAACAGGTGGACCAAAGGAAGCAGGGGGAACGGATTGGAAAAAATGGGGAACCTTGTGGAAAAATGTAGAACAGATGCGAACCAGAGGGAGAAGGGGGAACAGATTAGAAAAAATTTGGAGAACCGTGGAGAACACTGCAGAACAGTGATGAACCAAAGGGAGCAGTGGGAACGGATTGGAAAAGATAGAGAACTCTGGGGAATACTGCAGAACAGAGGGGAAGCAAAGGGAGCAGGGGGTACAGGTTGGAAAAAATGTGGAGAACCGTGAGGAACACTGCAGAACAGTGAGGAACCAAAGGGAGCAGGGGTAACAGATTGGAAAAAGTGGGGAACCGTGTGGAAAAATGCAGAACAGTGGGAAACCAAAGGGAGCAGGAAGAACAGATTGGAAAAAGTGGGGAACCGTGAGGAACACTGCAGAACAGAGGGACACCAAAGGGAGCAGGGGGTACAGTTTGGAAAAGTGGGGAACCGTGGGGAACAATGCAGAACAGAGGGGAACCAAAGGGAGCAGGGGGAACAGATTGGAAAAAGTGGGGATTCGTGGAGAGATCTGCAGAACAGAGGTGAACCAAAGGAAGCAGGGGGAACGGATTGGAAAAAGTGGGGCCCATGGGGAACACTGCAGGACAGAGGGGAATCAAAGGGAGCAGGGGGAACTGATTGGAAAAAGTGGGGAACTGTGGGGAACACTGCAGAACAGAGGGGAAACAAACGGAGCAGGGGGAATGGATTGCAAAATGTGGGGAACCATGGGGAAAACTGCAGAAGAGAGTGGAGCGAAAGGAGCAGCGGTAACGGATTGCAAAAAGTGGGGCCCATGGGGAACACTGGAGGACAGAGCGGAATCAAAGGGAGCAGGGGGAACTGATTGGAAAAAGTGGGGAATCATGCAGAACACTGCAGGACAGAGGGGAAACAAAGGGAACAGTGGGAACGGAATGGAAAAAGTGGGGAACCATGGGGAATACTGTAGGACAGAGGGGAACCATAGGGAGCAGGGGCTACAGGTTGGAAAAAATGTGGAGAACCGTGAAGAACACTGCAGAACAGTGAGGAACCAAAGGGAGCAGGAGGAACAGATTGGAAAAAGTTGAGAACAGTGGGAAACACTGCAGAACAGAGGTGAATCAAAGGGTGCAGGGGGAACAGATTGGAAAAAGTGGGGAATCGTGCAGAACACTGCAGGACAGAGGGAAACAAAAGGGAACAGGGGGAATGGATTGGAAAAGGGGGGAACCATGGGGAATACTGTAGGGCAGAGGGGAACCATAGTGAGCAGGGGCTACAGTTTGGAAAAAATGTGGAGAACCGTGAGGAACACTGCAGAACAGTGAGGAACCAAAGGGAGCAGGGGGAACAGATTGGAAAAAGTGGGGAACCATGTGGAAAAATGCAGAACAGTGGGGAAATAAACAGAGCAGGGGGAATGGATTGCAAAAAGTTGGGAAGCGTGGAGGTAACTGCAGAACAGAGGGGAAACAAAGGGAGCAGGGCGAATAGATTGTATAATAGTGGGGAACCGTGGGGAATGCTGCAGAACAGTATGAAACTAAAGCGAGCCGAGGGAATGGTTTGGAAAATGTGGGGAACCGTGGGGAAAACTGCAGAACAGAGTGGAGCCAAAGGAGCAGGGGGAACAGATTGGAAAAAGTGGGGAACTGTGGGGAACTCTGCAAAACAGAGCAGAACCAAAGGGAGCAGGGGGAACAGATTGGAAAAAGTGGGGAACCGATTGGAAAAAGTAGGGAACCGTGTGGAAAAATGCAGAAATGTGGGGAACCAAATGGGGCAGGGGGAACGAATTGGAAAAGGTTCAGAACCGTGGGGAACACTGCAGAACAGAGGGGAACCAAAGGGAGCAGAGGGAATGGATTGGAAAAAGTGGGGAACCGTGGGGAACACTTCATGACAGAGGGGAACCAAAGGGATCAGGGGGAACAGATAGGAAAAAATTGGGGAACTGTGAAAACACTGCATGACAGAGGGGAACCAAAGGAAGCATGAGGTACTGGTTGGAAAAAGTGGGGAACCGTTGAGGACACTGCAGGACAGAGGGGAACCAAAGGGAGCAGGGCGAACAGATTGTAAAAAAGTGGGGAACCGTGGGGAACACTGCAGAACAGTAGGAAACTAAAGCGAACAGGGGGAACAGTTTGGAAAATGTGGGGAAACGTGGGGATCACTACAGAACAGAGGGGAAACAAAGGGAGCAGGGGAACACATTGGAAAAAGTGGGGAACCGTGGGGAACACTGCAGAACAGTGAGGAACCAAAGGGAGCAGGGGGAACACATTGGAAAAAGTGGGGAACCGTGGGGAACACTGCAGAACAGTGAGTAACCAAAGGGAGAAGGGGGAACAGATTGGAAAAAGTGGGGAATCGTGGGGAGTTCTGCAGAACAGTGGGGACCCAAAGGGATCAAGGGGAAAGGATTCGAAAAAGTGGACCGTGGGGAACTCTGCAGAAAACAGGTGGACCAAAGGAAGCAGGGGGAACGGATTGGAAAAAAATGGGGAACATTTTGGAAAAATGTAGAACAGAGGCGAACCAGAGGGAGAAGGGGGAACAGATTAGAAAAAATTTGGAGAACCGTGGAGAACACTGCAGAACAGTGATGAACCAAAGGGAGCAGGGGGAACGGATTGGAAAAGATAGAGAACTCTGGGGAATACTGCAGAACAGAGGGGAAACAAAGGGAGCAGGGGGTACAGGTTGGAAAAAATGTGGAGAACCGTGAGGAACACTGCAGAACAGTGAGGAACCAAAGGGAGCAGGGGTAACAGATTGGAAAAAGTGGGGAACCGTGTGCAAAAATGCAGAACAGTGGGGAACCAAAAGGAGCAGGAGGAACAGATTGGAAAAAGTTGAGAACAGTGGGCAACACTGCAGAACAGAGGTGAGTCAAAGGGTGCAGGGGGAACAGATTGGAAAAAGTGGGGAACCGTTTGGAACACTGCAGAACAGAGGTGAACCAAAGGGAGCAAGGGGTACAGTTCGGAAAAGTGGGGAATCGTGGGGAACAATGCAGAACAGAGGGTAACCAAAGGGAGCAGGGGAAACAGATTGGAAAAAGTGGGAAATCGTGGGGAGTTCTGCAGAACAGAGCTGAACCAAAAGAAGCAGGGGGATAGGATTGGAAAAATTGGGGAACAGTGCAGAAAAATGCAGAACAGAGGGGAACCAGAGGTAGCAGGGGTAACAGGTTGGAAAAAGTGGGGAACCGTGGACAACACTGTAGAACAGAGGGGCACCAAAGGGAGCAGGAGGTACAGGTTGGAAAAAGTGGGGAACCGTGGGGAACACTGCATGACAGAGGGGAACCAAAGGGAACAGGAGGTACAGGTTGGAAAAAGTGGGGAACCGTGGAGAACACTGCAGCACAGAGGGGAACAAAAGTGAGCAGGGGAAACGGATTGCAAAAAGTGGGGGCCATGGCGAACACTGCATGACAGAGGGTAATCAAAGGGAGCAGGGAGAACCGATTGAAAAAGTTGGGAACTGTGGGGAACACTGCAGAAAAGAGGGAAACCAAAGGTAGCAGGGGAAACGGATTGGAAAAAGTGGGGAACCATGGGGGACACTGCAGGGCAGACGGGAACCAAAGGGAGCATGGGAACAGATTAGAAAAAGTTTGGAGAACCGTGGGGAAAACTGCAGAACAGAGCAGAAACAAAGGGAGCAGGGGGAACAGCTCGGAAAAGTGCGGACCCGAGGGGAACAATGCAGAACAGAGAGGAACCAAAGGGAGAAGGGGGAACAGATTGGAAAAAGTGGGGAATCGTGGGGAGTTCTGCAGAACAGTGGGGACCCAAAGGGATCAAGGGGAAAGGATTCGAAAAAGTGCACCGTGGGGAACTCTGCAGAAAACAGGTGGACCAAAGGAAGCAGGGGGAACGGATTGGAAAAAATGGGGAACCTTGTGGAAAAATGTAGAACAGAGGCGAACCAGAGGGAGAAGGGGGAACAGATTAGAAAAAATTTGGAGAACCGTGGAGAACACTGCAGAACAGTGATGAACCAAAGGGAGCAGTGGGAACGGATTGGAAAAGATAGAGAACTCTGGGGAATACTGCAGAACAGAGGGGAAGCAAAGGGAGCAGGGGGTACAGGTTGGAAAAAATGTGGAGAACCGTGAGGAACACTGCAGAACAGTGAGGAACCAAAGGGAGCAGGGGTAACAGATTGGAAAAAGTGGGGAACCGTGTGGAAAAATGCAGAACAGTGGGGAACCAAAGGGAGCAGGAAGAGCAGATTGGAAAAAGTGGGGAACCGTGAGGAACACTGCAGAACAGAGGGACACCAAAGGGAGCAGGGGGTACAGTTTGGAAAAGTGGGGAACCGTGGGGAACAATGCAGAACAGAGGGGAACCAAAGGGAGCAGGGGGAACAGATTGGAAAAAGTGGGGATTCGTGGAGAGATCTGCAGAACAGAGGTGAACCAAAGGAAGCAGGGGGAACGGATTAGAAAAAGTGGGGCCCATGGGGAACACTGCAGGACAGAGGGGAATCAAAGGGAGCAGGGGAAACTGATTGGAAAAAGTGGGGAACTGTGGGGAACACTGCAGAACAGAGGGGAAACAAACGGAGCAGGGGGAATGGATTGCAAAATGTGGGGAACCATGGGGAAAACTGCAGAAGAGAGTGGAGCGAAAGGAGCAGGGGTAACGGATTGCAAAATGTGGGGCCCATGGGGAACACTGGAGGACAGAGCGGAATCAAAGGGAGCAGGGGGAACTGATTGGAAAAAGTGGGGAATCGTGCAGAACACTGCAGGACAGAGGGGAAACAAAGGGAACAGTGGGAACGGAATGGAAAAAGTGGGGAACCATGGGGAATACTGTAGGACAGAAGGGAACCATAGGGAGCAGGGGCTACAGGTTGGAAAAAATGTGGAGAATCGTGAGGAACACTGCAGAACAGTGAGGAACCAAAGGGAGCAGGAGGAACAGATTGGAAAAAGTTGAGAACAGTGGGCAACACTGCAGAACAGAGGTGAATTAAAGGGTGCAGGGGGAACAGATTGGAAAAAGTGGGGAACCGTTTGGAACACTGCAGAACAGAGGTGAACCAAAGGGAGCAGGGGGAACAGATTGGAAAAAGTGGGGAGTCGTGGGGAGTTCTGCAGAACAGAGGTGAACCAAAGGAAGCAGGGGGATCGGATTGGAAAAAATGGGGAACAGTGTAGAAAAATGCAGAACAGAGGGGAACCAGAGGTAGCAGGGGAAACAGATTGGAAAAATTGGGGAACCGTGGGGAACACTGCAGAACAGAGGGGCACCAAAGGGAGCAGAGGGAATGCATTGGGAAAAGTGGGGAACCGTGGGGAACACTGCACAACAGAGGGGAACCAAAGGAAGCAGGGGGAACGGATTGTAAAAAGTTGCACCGATGGGGAACACTGTAGGACAGAGGGGAATCAAAGGGAGCAGGGGGAACTGATTGGAAAAAGTGGGGAACTGTGGGGAACACTGCAGGACAGAGTGGAGACAAAGGAGCAGGGGGAAGAGATTGGAAAAAGTGGGGAACCGTGGGGAACACAGCAGAACAGAGGGGAACCAAACGGAGCAGGGGCAACGGATTGCAAAAAGTTGGGAACCGTGGAGAACACGGAAGGACAGAGGGGAACCAAAGGGAACAAGGGGAACGGATTGGAAAAAGTGGGGAACCGTGCGGAACACTGCACGACAGAGGGGAACCAAAGGGATCAGGGGGAACAGACAGGAAAAAATTGGGGAACTGTGAAAACACTGCATGACAGAGGGGAACCAAAGGGAGCAGGAGGTACAGGTTGGAAAAAGTGGGGAACCGTGGAGGACACTGCAGGACAGAGGGGAACCAAAGGGAGCAGGGCGAAGAGATTGTAAAAAAGTGGGGAACCGTGGGGAACACTGCAGAACAGTATGAAATCAAAGCAGGCAGGGGGAACAGTTTGGAAAATGTGGGGAACCGTGGTGATCACTGCAGAACAGAGGGGAACCAAAGGGAGCAGGGGGTACAAGTTGGAAAAATGTGGAGAACCGTGAGGAAAACTGCAGAACAGTGGGGAACCAAAGGGAGCAGGAGGAACAGATTGGAAGAAGTTGAGAACAGTGGGCAACACTGCAGAACAGAGGTGAATCAAAGGGTGCAGGGGGAACAGATTGCAAAAAGTGGGGAAACGTTTGGAACACTGCAGAACAGAGGTGAACCAAAGGGAGCAGGGGGTACAGTTCGGAAAAGTGGGTGACCGTGGGGAACAATGCAGAACAGAGGGGAACCAAAGGGAGCAGGGGAAACAGATGGAAAAAGTGGGGAATCGTGGGGAGTTCTGCAGAACAGAGGTGAACCAAAGGAAGCAGGGGGATTGGATTGGAAAAAGTGGGGAACAGTGTAGAAAAGTGCAGAACAGAGGGGAACCAGAGGTAGCAGGGGTAACAGACTGGAAAATGTGGGGAACCGTGGGCAACATTGCAGAACAGAGGGGCACCAAAGGGAGCAGGAGGTACAGGTTGGAAAAAGTGGGGAACCGTGGGGAACACTGCATGACAGAGGGGAACCAAAGGGAGCAGGAGGTACAGGTTGGAAAAAGTGGGGAACCGTGGAGAATACTGCAGCACAGATGGGAACAAAAGTGAGCAGGGGAAACGGATTGCAAAAAGTGGGGCCCATGGCTAACACTGCATGACAGAGGGTAATCAAAGGGAGCAGGGGGAACCGATTGGAAAAAGTTGGGAACTGTGGGGAACACTGCAGAACAGATGGAAACCAAAGGTAGGAGGGGGAACGGATTGGAAAAAGTGGGGAACCATGGGGGACACTGCAGGGCGGACGGGAACCAAAGGGAGCATGGGAACAGATTAGAAAAAGTTTGGAGAACCGTGGGGAAAACTGCAGAACAGAGCAGAAACAAAGGGAGCAGGGGGAACAGCTCGGAAAAGTGCGGACCCGAGGGGAACAATGCAGAACAGAGAGGAACCAAAGGGAGCAGAGGGAATGCATTGGAAAAAGTGGGGAACCGTGGGGAACACTGCACGACAGAGGGGAACCAAAGGAAGCAGGGGGAACGGATTGTGAAAAGTTGCGCCGATGGGGAACACTGTAGGACAGAGGGGAATCAAAGGGAGCAGGGGGAACTGATTGGAAAAAGTGGGGAACAGTGGGGGACACTGCAGAACAGAGGGCAAACAAACGGAACAGGGGGAATGGATTGCAAAAAGTTTGGAACCGTGGAGGACAATGCAGAACAGGGGAAACCAAAGGGAGCAGGGCAAAAAGTTTGTAAAAAAGTGGGGAACCGTGGGGAACACTGCACGTCAGAGGGGAACCAAAGGGATTGGGGGAACAGATAGGAAAAAAATTGGGGAACTGTGAAAACACTGCATGACAGAGGGGAACCAAGGGGAGCAGGAGGTACAGGTTGGAAAAAGTGGGGAACCGTGGAGGACACTGCAGCACAGAGGGGAACCAAAGGGAGCAGGGCGAACAGATTGTAAAAAAGAGGGGAACCGTGGGGAACACTGCAGAACAGTATGAAACCAAAGCAGGCAGGGGGAACAGTTTGGAAAATGTGGGGAACCGTTGGGATCACTGCAGAAAAGAGGGGAACCAAAGGGAGCAGGGGAACACATTGGAAAAAGTGGGGAACCGTGGGGAACACTGCAGAACAGTGAGGAACCAAAGGGAGCAGGGGGAACAGATTGGAAAAAGTGGGGTACCGTGTGTAAAAATGCACAACAGTGGGGAACCAAAGGGAGCAGGGGGTACAGGAAGGAAAAGAATGTGGAGAATCGTGGGGAACACTGCAGAATAGAGGGGAACCAAAGGGAGCAGGGGGAACGGATTGGGAAAAGTGGGGAAGCGTCGGGAACACTGCAGAACAGAGGCGAACCAAAGGGAACAGGGGGAACGGATTGGAAAAAGTGGGGAACCATGGGGGACACTGCAGGGCAGAGGGGAACCATAGGGAGCAGGGTGTACAGGTTGGAAATACGTGGAGAACCGTGAGGAAAACTGCAGAACAGTGAGGAACCAAAGGGAGCAGGGGGAACAGTTTTGAAAAAGTGGGGAAACGTGTGCAAAAATGCAGAACAGTGGGGAACCAAAGGGAGCAGGAGGAACAGATTGGAAAAAGTTGAGAACAGTGGGCAACACTGCAGAACAGAGGTGAGTCAAAGGGTGCATGGGGAACTGATTGGAAAAAGTGGGGAACTGTGGGGAACACTGCAGGACAGAGGGGAATCAAAGGGAGCAGGGGGAACTGATTGGAAAAAAGTGGGGAACTGTGGGGAACACTGCAGAACAGAGGGGAAACAAACGGAGCAGGGGGAATGGATTGCAAAATGTGGGGAACCATGGGGAAAACTGCAGAACAGAGTGGAGCTAAAGGAGCAGGGGCAACGGATTGCAAAAAGTGGGGCCCATGGGGAACACTGGAGGACAGAGCGGAATCAAAGGGAGCAGGGGGAACTGATTGGAAAAAGTGGGGAATCGTGCAGAACACTGCAGGACAGAGGGGAAACAAAGGGAACAGTGGGAATGGATTGGAAAAAGTGGGGAACCATGGGGAATAATGTAGGACAGAGGGGAACCATAGGGAGCAGGGGCTACAGGTTGGAAAAAATGTGGAGAACCGTGAGGAACACTGCAGAACAGTGAGGAACCAAAGGGAGCAGGAGGAACAGATTGGAAAAAGTTGAGAACAGTGGGCAACACTGCAGAACAGAGGTGAATCAAAGGGTGCAGGGGGAACAGATTGGAAAAAGTGGGGAACTGTTTGGAACACTGCAGAACAGAGGTGAACCAAAGGGAGCAGGGGGAACAGATTGGAAAAAGTGGGGAATCGTGGGGAGTTCTGCAGAACAGATGTCAACCAAAGGAAGCAGGGGGATTGGATTGGAAAAAGTGGGGAACAGTGTAGAAAAATGCAGAACAGAGGGGAACCAGAAGTAGGAGGGGAAACAGATTGGAAAAATGTGGGGAATCGTGGGGAACACTGCAGAACAGAGGGCCACCAAAGGGAGCAGAGGGAATGCATTGGGAAAAGTGGGGAACCGTGGGGAACACTGCACAACAGAGGGGATCAAAAGGAAGCAGGGGGAACGGATTGTAAAAAGTTGCACCGATGGGAACACTGTAGGACAGAGGGGAATCAAAGGGAGCAGGGGGAACTGATTGGAAAAAGTGGGGAACTGTGGGGAACACTGCAGGACAGAGTGGAGACAAAGGAGCAGGGGGAACAGATTGGAAAAAGTGGGGAACCGTGGGGAACACTGCAGAACAGAGGGGAACCAAACGGAGCAGGGGTAACGGAATGCAAAAAGTTGGGAACCGTGGAGAACACGGAAGGACAGAGGGGAACCAAAGGGAACAAGCGGAACGGATTGGTAAAAGTGGGGAACCATGGGGAATACTGCAGGGCAGAGCAGAAACAAAGGGAGCAGGGGGAACAGCTCGGAAAAGTGCGGACCCGAGGGGAACAATGCAGAACAGAGAGGAACCAAAAGGAGAAGGGGGAACAGATTGGAAAAAGTGGGGAATCGTGGGGAGTTCTGCAGAACAGTGGGGACCCAAAGGGATCAGGGGGAAAGGATTCGAAAAAGTGGACCGTGGGGAACTCTGCAGAAAACAGGTGGACCAAAGGAAGCAGGGGGAACGGATTGGAAAAAATGGGGAACCTTGTGGAAAAATGTAGAACAGAGGCGAACCAGAGAGAGAAGGGGGAACAGATTAGAAAAAATTTGGAGAACCGTGGAGAACACTGCAGAACAGTGATGAACCAAAGGGAGCAGTGGGAACGGATTGGAAAAGATAGAGAACTCTGGGGAATACTGCAGAACAGAGGGGAAGCAAAGGGAGCAGGGGGTACAGGTTGGAAAAAATGTGGAGAACCGTGAGGAACACTACAGAACAGTGAGGAACCAAAGGGAGCAGGGGTAACAGATTGGAAAAAGTGGGGAACCGTGTGGAAAAATGCAGAACAGTGGGGAACCAAAGGGAGCAGGAAGAACAGATTGGAAAAAGTGGGGAACCGTGAGGAACACTGCAGAAAAGAGGGACACCAAAGGGAGCAGGGGGTACAGTTTGGAAAAGTGGGGAACCGTGGGGAACAATGCAGAACAGAGGGGAACCAAAGGGAGCAGGGGGAACAGATTGGAAAAAGTGGGGATTCGTGGAGAGATCTGCAGAACAGAGGTGAACCAAAGGAAGCAGGGGGAACGGATTGGAAAAAGTGGGGCCCATGGGGAACACTGCAGGACAGAGGGGAATCAATGGGAGCAGGGGGAACTGATTGGAAAAAGTGGGGAACTGTGGGGAACACTGCAGAACAGAGGGGAAACAAACGGAGCAGGGGGAATGGATTGCAAAATGTGGGGAACCATGGGGAAAACTGCAGAAGAGAGTGGAGCGAAAGGAGCAGGGGTAACGGATTGCAAAAAGTGGGGCCCATGGGGAACACTGGAGGACAGAGCGGAATCAAAGGGAGCAGGGGGAACTGATTGGATAAAGTGGGGAATCGTGCAGAACACTGCAGGACAGAGGGGAAACAAACGGAGCAGGGGGAACGCAATGGAAAAAGTGGGGAACCATGGGGAATACTGTAGGACAGAGGGGAACCATAGGGAGCAGGGGCTACAGGTTTAAAAAAATGTGGGGAACCGTGAGGAACACTGCAGAAAAGAGGGAAACCAAAGGTAGCAGGGGAAACGGATTGGAAAAAGTGGGGAACCATGGGGGACACTGCAGGGCAGACGGGAACCAAAGGGAGCATGGGAACAGATTAGAAAAAGTTTGGAGAACCGTGGGGAAAACTGCAGAACAGAGCAGAAACAAAGGGAGCAGGGGGAACAGCTCCGAAAAGTGCGGACCCGAGGGGAACAATGCAGAACAGAGAGGAACCAAAGGGAGAAGGGGGAACAGATTGGAAAAAGTGGGGAATCGTGGGGAGTTCTGCAGAACAGTGGGGACCCAAAGGGATCAAGGGGAAAGGATTCGAAAAAGTGGACCGTGGGGAACTCTGCAGAAAACAGGTGGACCAAAGGAAGCAGGGGGAACGGATTGGAAAAAATGGGGAACCTTGTGGAAAAATGTAGAACAGAGGCGAACCAGAGGGAGAAGGGGGAACAGATTAGAAAAAATTTGGAGAACCGTGGAGAACACTGCAGAACAGTGATGAACCAAAGGGAGCAGTGGGAACGGATTGGAAAAGATAGAGAACTCTGGGGAATACTGCAGAACAGAGGGGAAGCAAAGGGAGCAGGGGGTACAGGTTGGAAAAAATGTGGAGAACCGTGAGGAACACTGCAGAACAGTGAGGAACCAAAGGGAGCAGGGGTAACAGATTGGAAAAAGTGGGGAACCGTGTGGAAAAATGCAGAACAGTGGGGAACCAAAGGGAGCAGGAAGAACAGATTGGAAAAAGTGGGGAACCGTGAGGAACACTGCAGAACAGAGGGACACCAAAGGGAGCAGGGGGTACAGTTTGGAAAAGTGGGGAACCGTGGGGAACAATGCAGAACAGAGGGGAACCAAAGGGAGCAGGGGGAACAGATTGGAAAAAGTGGGGATTCGTGGAGAGATCTGCAGAACAGAGGTGAACCAAAGGAAGCAGGGGGAACGGATTGGAAAAAGTGGGGCCCATGGGGAACACTGCAGGTCAGAGGGGAATCAAAGGGAGCAGGGGGAACTGATTGGAAAAAGTGGGGAACTGTGGGGAACACTGCAGAACAGAGGGGAAACAAACGGAGCAGGGGGAATGGATTGCAAAATGTGGGGAACCATGGGGAAAACTGCAGAAGAGAGTGGAGCGAAAGGAGCAGGGGTAACGGATTGCAAAAAGTGGGGCCCATGGGGAACACTGGAGGACAGAGCGGAATCAAAGGGAGCAGGGGGAACTGATTGGAAAAAGTGGGGAATCGTGCAGAACACTGCAGGACAGAGGGGAAACAAAGGGAACAGTGGGAACGGAATGGAAAAAGTGGGGAACCATGGGAAATACTGTAGGACAGAGGGGAACCATAAGGAGCAGGGGCTACAGGTTTAAAAAAATGTGGAGAACCGTGAGGAACACTGCAGAACAGTGAGGAACCAAAGGGAGCAGGAGGAACAGATTGGAAAAAGTTGAGAACAGTGGGAAACACTGCAGAACAGAGGTGAATCAAAGGGTGCAGGGGGAACAGATTGGAAAAAGTGGGGAATCGTGCAGAACACTGCAGGACAGAGGGGAACCAAAGGGAACAGGAGGAACAGATTGGAAAAAGTGGGGAACCATGGGGAATACTGTAGGGCAGAGGGGAACCATAGTGAGCAGGGGCTACAGGTTGGAAAAAATGTGGAGAACCGTGAGGAACACTGCAGAACAGTGAGGAACCAAAGGGAGCAGGGGGAACAGATTGGAAAAAGTGGGGAAACGTGTGGAAAAATGCAGAACAGTGGGGAAATAAACGGAGCAGGGGGAATGGATTGGAAAAAGTTGGGAAGCGTGGAGGTAACTGCAGAACAGAGGGGAACCAAAGGGAGCAGGGCGAATAGATTGTATAATAGTGGGGAACCGTGGGGAATGCTGCAGAACAGTATGAAACTAAAGCGAGCCGAGGGAATGGTTTGGAAAATGTGGGGAACCGTGGGGAAAACTGCAGAACAGAGTGGAGCCAAAGGAGCAGGGGGAACAGATTGGAAAAAGTGGGGAACTGTGGGGAACTCTGCAGAACAGAGCAGAACCAAAGGGAGCAGGGGGAACAGATTGGAAAAAGTGGGGAACCGATTGGAAAAAGTAGGGAACCGTGTGGAAAAATGCAGAAAGGTGGGGAACCAAAGGGAGCAGGGGAAACGAATTGGAAAAAGTGGGGAACCGTGGGGAACACTCCATGACAGAGGGGAACCAAAGGGATCAGGGGGAACAGATAGGAAAAAATTGGGGAACTGTGAAAACACTGCATGACAGAGGGGAACCAAAGGAAGCATGAGGTACTGGTTGGAAAAAGTGGGGAACCGTTGAGGACACTGCAGGACAGAGGGGAACCAAAGGGAGCAGGGCGAAGAGATTGTAAAAAAGTGGGGAACCGTGGGGAACACTGCAGAACAGTAGGAAACTAAAGCGAACAGGGGGAATAGTTTGGAAAATGTGGGGAAACGTGGGGATCACTACAGAACAGAGGGGAAACAAAGGGAGCAGGGGAACACATTGGAAAAAGTGGGGAACCGTGGGGAACACTGCAGAACAGTGAGGAACCAAAGGGAGAAGGGGGAACAGATTGGAAAAAGTGGGGAATCGTGGGGAGTTCTGCAGAACAGTGAGGAACCAAAGGGAGCAGGGGGAACACATTGGAAAAAGTGGGGAACCGTGGGGAACACTGCAGAACAGTGAGGAACCAAAGGGAGAAGGGGGAACGGATTGGAAAAAAATGGGGAACCTTTTGGAAAAATGTAGAACAGAGGCGAACCAGAGGGAGAAGGGGGAACAGATTAGAAAAAATTTGGAGAACCGTGGAGAACACTGCAGAACAGTGATGAACCAAAGGGAGCAGGGGGAACGGATTGGAAAAGATAGAGAACTCTGGGGAATACTGCAGAACAGAGGGGAAGCAAAGGGAGCAGGGGTAACAGATTGGAAAAAGTGGGGAACCGTGTGCAAAAATGCAGAACAGTGGGGAACCAAAGGGAGCAGGAGGAACAGATTGGAAAAAGTTGAGAACAGTGGGCAACACTGCAGAACAGAGGTGAATCAAAGGGTGCAGGGGGAACAGATTGGAAAAAGTGGGGAATCGTGCAGAACACTGCAGAACAGAGGTGAACCAAAGGGAGCAAGGGGTACAGTTCGGAAAAGTAGGGAATCGTGGGGAACAATGCAGAACGGAGGGTAACCAAAGGGAGCAGGGGAAACAGATTGGAAAAAGTGGGGAATCGTGGGGAGTTCTGCAGAACAGAGGTGAACCAAAAGAAGCAGGGGGATAGGATTGGAAAAATTGGGGAACAGTGCAGAAAAATGCAGAACAGAGGGGAACCAGAGGTAGCAGGGGTAACAGGTTGGAAAAAGTGGGGAACCGTGTACAACACTGTAGAACAGTGGGGCACCAAAGGGAGCAGGAGGTACAGGTTGGAAAAAGTGGGGAACCGTGGGGAACAGTGCATGACAGAGGGGAACCAAAGGGAACAGGAGGTACAGGTTGGAAAAAGTGGGGAACCGTGGAGAACACTGCAGCACAGAGGGGAACAAAAGTGAGCAGGGGAAACGGATTGCAAAAAGTGGGGCCCATGGCGAACACTGCATGACAGAGGGTAATCAAAGGGAGCAGGGAGAACCGATTGGAAAAAGTTGGGAACTGTGGGGAACACTGCAGAAAAGAGGGAAACCAAAGGTAGCAGGGGAAACGGATTGGAAAAAGTGGGGAACCATGGGGGACACTGCAGGGCAGACGAGAACCAAAGGGAGCATGGGAACAGATTAGAAAAAGTTTGGAGAACCGTGGGGAAAACTGCAGAACAGAGCAGAAACAAAGGGAGCAGGGGGAACAGCTCCGAAAAGTGCGGACCCGAGGGGAACAATGCAGAACAGAGAGGAACCAAAGGGAGAAGGGGGAACAGATTGGAAAAAGTGGAGAATCGTGGGGAGTTCTGCAGAACAGTGGGGACCCAAAGGGATCAAGGGGAAAGGATTCGAAAAAGTGGACCGTGGGGAACTCTGCAGAAAACAGGTGGACCAAAGGAAGCAGGGGGAACGGATTGGAAAAAATGGGGAACCTTGTGGAAAAATGTAGAACAGAGGCGAACCAGAGGGAGAAGGGGGAACAGATTAGAAAAAATTTGGAGAACCGTGGAGAACACTGCAGAACAGTGATGAACCAAAGGGAGCAGTGGGAACGGATTGGAAAAGATAGAGAACTCTGGGGAATACTGTAGAACAGAGGGGAAGCAAAGGGAGCAGGGGGTACAGGTTGGAAAAAATGTGGAGAACCGTGAGGAACACTGCAGAACAGTGAGGAACCAAAGGGAGCAGGTGTAACAGATTGGAAAAAGTGGGGAACCGTGTGGAAAAATGCAGAACAGTGGGGAACCAAAGGGAGCAGGAAGAGCAGATTGGAAAAAGTGGGGAACCGTGAGGAACACTGCAGAACAGAGGGACACCAAAGGGAGCAGGGGGTACAGTTTGGAAAAGTGGGGAACCGTGGGGAACAATGCAGAACAGAGGGGAACCAAAGGGAGCAGGGGGAACAGATTGGAAAAAGTGGGGATTTGTGGAGAGATCTGCAGAACAGAGGTGAACCAAAGGAAGCAGGGGGAACGGATTGGAAAAAGTGGGGCCCATGGGGAACACTGCAGGACAGAGGGGAATCAAAGGGAGCAGGGGGAACTGATTGGAAAAAGTGGGGAACTGTGGGGAACACTGCAGAACAGAGGGGAAACAAACGGAGCAGGGGGAATGGATTGCAAAATGTGGGGAATCATGGGGAAAACTGCAGAAGAGAGTGGAGCGAAAGGAGCAGGGGTAACGGATTGCAAAATGTGGGGCCCATGGGGAACACTGGAGGAAAGAGCGGAATCAAAGGGAGCAGGGGGAACTGATTGGAAAAAGTGGGGAATCGTGCAGAACACTGCAGGACAGAGGGGCACCAAAGGGAGCAGAGGGAATGCATTGGAAAAAGTGGGGAATCGTGGGGAGTTCTGCAGAACAGTGGGGACCCAAAGGGAGCAGGGGGAAAGGATTGGAAAAAGTGGACCGTGGGGAATTCTGCAGAAAACAGGTGGACCAAAGGAAGCAGGGGGAACGGTTTGGAAAAAATGGGGAACCTTGTGGAAAAATGTAGAACAGAGGCGAACCAGTGGGAGAAGGGGGAACAGATTAGAAAAAATTTGGAGAACCATGGGGAACACTGCAGAACAGTGAGGAACCAAAGGGAGCAGGGGGAACGGATTGGAAAAGATAGAGAACTCTGGGGAACACTGCAGAACAGAGGGGAAACAAAGGGAACAGGGGTTAGAGGTTGGAAAAAGTGGGGAACCGTTTGGAACACTGCAGAACAGAGGTGAACCAAAGGGAGCAGGGGGTACTGTTCGGAAAAATGGGGAACCGTGTGGAAGAATGCAGAACAGAGGGGAACCAAAGGGAGCAGGGGGAACAGATTGGAAAAAGTGGGGAATCGTGGGGAGTTCTGCAGAACAGAGGTGAACCAAAGGAAGCAGGGGGATCAGATTGGAAAAAGTGGGGAACAGTGGAGAAAAATACAGAACAGAGGGGAACCAGAGGTTGCAGGGGAAACAGATTGGAAAAAGTGGGGAACCGTGGGGAACACTGCAGAACAGAGGGGCACCAAAGGGAGCAGAGGGAATGCATTGGAAAAAGTGGGGAACCGTGGGGAACACTGCACTACAGAGGGGAACCAAAGGAAGCAGGGGGAACGGATTGTAAAAAGTGGGGTACCGTGTGTAAAAATGCATAACAGTGGGGAAACAAAGGGTGCAGGAGGAACAGATTAGAAGAAGTGGGGTACCGTGTGCAAAAATGCACAACAGTGGGGAACCAAAGGGAGCAGGGGGTACAGGAAGGAAAAGAATGTGGAGAATCGTGGGGAACACTGCAGAATAGAGGGGAACCAAAGGGAGCAGGGGGAACAGATTGGAAAAAGTGGGGAAGCGTCGGGAACACTGCAGAACAGAGGCGAACCAAAGGGAACAGGGGGACGGATTGGAAAAAGTGGGGAACCATGGGGGACACTGCAGGGCAGAGGGGAACCATAGGGAGCAGGGGGTACAGGTTGGAAAAATGTGGAGAACCGTGAGGAAAACTGCAGAACAGTGAGGAACCAAAGGGAGCAGGGGGAACAGTTTTGAAAAAGTGGGGAACCTTGTGCAAAAATACAGAACAGTGGGGAACCAAAGGGAGCAGGAGGAACAGATTGGAAAAAGTTGAGAACAGTGGGCAACACTGCAGAACAGAGGTGAATCAAAGGGTGCAGGGGGAACAGATTGGAAAAAGCGGGGAACCGTTTGGAACACTGCAGAACAGAGGTGAACCAAAGGGAGCAGGGGGCACAGTTCGGAAAAGTGGGGAATCGTGGGGAACAATGCAGAACAGAGGTGAACCAAAGGAAGCAGGGGGATTGGATTGGAAAAAGTGGGGAACAGTGTAGAAAAATGCAGAACAGAGGGGAACCAGAGGTAGCAGGGGTAACAGATTGGAAAAAGTGGGGAGCCGTGGGCAACACTGCAGAACAGAGGGGCACCAAAGGGAGCAGGAGGTACAGGTTGGAAAAAGTGGGGAACCGTGAGGAACACTGCATGACAGAGGGGAACCAAAGGGAGCAGGAGGTACAGGTTGGAAAAAGTGGGGAACCGTGGAGAACACTGCAGCTCAGATGGGAACAAAAGTGAGCAGGGGAAACGGATTGCAAAAAGTGGGGCCCATGGCGAACACTGCATGACAGAGGGTAATCAAAGGGAGCAGGGGGAACCGATTTGAAAAAGTTTGGAACTGTGGGGAACACTGCAGAACAGAGGGAAACCAAAGGTTGCAGGGGGAAAGGATTGGAAAA
Organism: Narcine bancroftii; assembly: GCF_036971445.1. Taxonomy (NCBI): domain Eukaryota; kingdom Metazoa; phylum Chordata; class Chondrichthyes; order Torpediniformes; family Narcinidae; genus Narcine; species Narcine bancroftii. Next base: position 5,126,849 of record NW_027211884.1, read on the forward strand.
AGTGGGGAACCATGGGGGACACTGTAGGGCAGACGGGAACCAAAGGGAGCATGGGAACAGATTAGAAAAAGTTTGGAGAACCGTGGGGAAAACTGCAGAACAGAGCAGAAACAAAGGGAGCAGGGGGAACAGCTCGGAAAAGTGCGGACCCGAGGGGAACAATGCAGAACAGAGAGGAACCAAAGGGAGAAGTGGGAACAGATTGGAAAAAAGTGGGGAATCGTGGGGAGTTCTGCAGAACAGTGGGGACCCAAAGGGATCAGGGGGAAAGAATTCGAAAAAGTGGACCGTGGGGAACTCTGCAGAAAACAGGTGGACCAAAGGAAGCAGGGGGAGCGGATTGGAAAAAATGGGGAACCCTGTGGAAAAATGTAGAACAAAGGCGAACTAGTGGGAGAAGGGGGAACAGATTAGAAAAAATTTGGAGAACCATGGAGAACACTGCAGAACAGTGAGGAACCAAAGGGAGCAGTGGGAACGGATTGGAAAAGATAGAGAACTCTGGGGAATACTGCAGAACAGAGGGGAAGCAAAGGGAGCAGGGGGTACAGGTTGGAAAAAATGTGGAGAACCGTGAGGAACACTGCAGAACAGTGAGGAACCAAAGGGAGCAGGGGTAACAGATTGGAAAAAGTGGGGAACCGTGTGGAAAAATGCAGAACAGTGGGAAACCAAAGGGAGCAGGAAGAACAGATTGGAAAAAGTGGGGAACCGTGAGGAACACTGCAGAACAGAGGTGAACCAAAGGGAGCAGGGGGTACTGTTCGGAAAAATGGGGAACCGTGTGGAAGAATGCAGAACAGAGGGGAACCAAAGGGAGCAGGGGGAACAGATTGGAAAAAGTGGGGAATCGTGGGGAGTTCTGCAGAACAGAGGTGAACCAAAGGAAGCAGGGGGATCAGATTGGAAAAAGTGGGGAACAGTGGAGAAAAATACAGAACAGAGGGGAACCAGAGGTTGCAGGGGAAACAGATTGGAAAAAGTGGGGAACCGTGGGGAACACTGCAGAACAGAGGGGCACCAAATGCATTGGAAAAAGTGGGGAACCGTGGGGAACACTGCACTACAGAGGGGAACCAAAGGAAGCAGGGGGAACGGATTGTAAAAAGTGGGGTACCGTGTGTAAAAATGCATAACAGTGGGGAAACAAAGGGTGCAGGAGGAACAGATTAGAAGAAGTGGGGTACCGTGTGCAAAAATGCACAACAGTGGGGAACCAAAGGGAGCAGGGGGTACAGGAAGGAAAAGAATGTGGAGAATCGTGGGGAACACTGCAGAATAGAGGGGAACCAAAGGGAGCAGGGGGAACAGATTGGAAAAAGTGGGGAAGCGTCGGGAACACTGCAGAACAGAGGCGAACCAAAGGGAACAGGGGGACGGATTGGAAAAAGTGGGGAACCATGGGGGACACTGCAGGGCAGAGGGGAACCATAGGGAGCAGGGGGTACAGGTTGGAAAAATGTGGAGAACCGTGAGGAAAACTGCAGAACAGTGAGGAACCAAAGGGAGCAGGGGGAACAGTTTTGAAAAAGTGGGGAACCTTGTGCAAAAATACAGAACAGTGGGGAACCAAAGGGAGCAGGAGGAACAGATTGGAAAAAGTTGAGAACAGTGGGCAACACTGCAGAACAGAGGTGAATCAAAGGGTGCAGGGGGAACAGATTGGAAAAAGCGGGGAACCGTTTGGAACACTGCAGAACAGAGGTGAACCAAAGGGAGCAGGGGGCACAGTTCGGAAAAGTGGGGAATCGTGGGGAACAATGCAGAACAGAGGGGAACCAAAGGGAGCAGGGGAAACAGATTGGAAAAAGTGGGGAATCGTGGGGAGTTCTGCAGAACAGAGGTGAACCAAAGGAAGCAGGGGGATTGGATTGGAAAAAGTGGGGAACAGTGTAGAAAAATGCAGAACAGAGGGGAACCAGAGGTAGCAGGGGTAACAGATTGGAAAAAGTGGGGAGCCGTGGGCAACACTGCAGAACAGAGGGGCACCAAAGGGAGCAGGAGGTACAGGTTGGAAAAAGTGGGGAACCGTGAGGAACACTGCATGACAGAGGGGAACCAAAGGGAGCAGGAGGTACAGGTTGGAAAAAGTGGGGAACCGTGGAGAACACTGCAGCTCAGATGGGAACAAAAGTGAGCAGGGGAAACGGATTGCAAAAAGTGGGGCCCATGGCGAACACTGCATGACAGAGGGTAATCAAAGGGAGCAGGGGGAACCGATTTGAAAAAGTTTGGAACTGTGGGGAACACTGCAGAACAGAGGGAAACCAAAGGTTGCAGGGGGAAAGGATTGGAAAAAGTGGGGAACCATGGGGGACACTGTAGGGCAGACGGGAACCAAAGGGAGCATGGGAACAGATTAGAAAAAGTTTGGAGAACCGTGGGGAAAACTGCAGAACAGAGCAGAAACAAAGGGAGCAGGGGGAACAGCTCGGAAAAGTGCGGACCCGAGGGGAACAATGCAGAACAGAGAGGAACCAAAGGGAGAAGTGGGAACAGATTGGAAAAAAGTGGGGAATCGTGGGGAGTTCTGCAGAACAGTGGGGACCCAAAGGGATCAGGGGGAAAGAATTCGAAAAAGTGGACCGTGGGGAACTCTGCAGAAAACAGGTGGACCAAAGGAAGCAGGGGGAGCGGATTGGAAAAAATGGGGAACCCTGTGGAAAAATGTAGAACAAAGGCGAACTAGTGGGAGAAGGGGGAACAGATTAGAAAAAATTTGGAGAACCATGGAGAACACTGCAGAACAGTGAGGAACCAAAGGGAGCAGTGGGAACGGATTGGAAAAGATAGAGAACTCTGGGGAATACTGCAGAACAGAGGGGAAGCAAAGGGAGCAGGGGGTACAGGTTGGAAAAAATGTGGAGAACCGTGAGGAACACTGCAGAACAGTGAGGAACCAAAGGGAGCAGGGGTAACAGATTGGAAAAAGTGGGGAACCGTGTGGAAAAATGCAGAACAGTGGGAAACCAAAGGGAGCAGGAAGAACAGATTGGAAAAAGTGGGGAACCGTGAGGAACACTGCAGAACAGAGGGACACCAAAGGGAGCAGGGGGTACAGTTTGGAAAAGTGGGGAACCGTGGGGAACAATGCAGAACAGAGGGGAACCAAAGGGAGCAGGTGGAACAGATTGGAAAAAGTGGGGATTCGTGGAGAGATCTGCAGAACAGAGGTGAACCAAAGGAAGCAGGGGGAACGGATTAGAAAAAGTGGGGCCCATGGGGAACACTGCAGGACAGAGGGGAATCAAAGGGAGCAGGGGGAACTGATTGGAAAAAGTGGGGAACTGTGGGGAACACTGCAGAACAGAGGGGAAACAAACGGAGCAGGGGGAATGGATTGCAAAATGTGGGGAACCATGGGGAAAACTGCAGAAGAGAGTGGAGCGAAAGGAGCAGGGGTAACGGATTGCAAAAAGTGGGGCCCATGGGGAACACTGGAGGACAGAGCGGAATGAAAGGGAGCAGGGGGAACTGATTGGAAAAAGTGGGGAATTGTGCAGAACACTGCAGGACAGAGGGGAAACAAAGGGAACAGTGGGAACGGAATGGAAAAAGTGGGGAACCATGGGGAATACTGTAGGACACAGGGGAACCATAGGGAGCAGGGGCTACAGGTTGGAAAAAATGTGGAGAACCGTGAGGAACACTGCAGAACAGTGAGGAACCAAAGGGAGCAGGAGGAACAGATTGGAAAAAGTTGAGAACAGTGGGAAACACTGCAGAACAGAGGTGAATCAAAGGGTGCAGGGGGAACAGATTGGAAAAAGTGGGGAATCGTGCAGAACACTGCAGGACAGAGGGGAACCAAAGGGAACAGGGGAAACGGATTGGAAAAAGTGGGGAACCATGGGGAATACTGTAGGGCAGAGGGGAACCATAGTGAGCAGGGGCTACAGGTTGGAAAAAATGTGGAGAACCGTGAGGAACACTGCAGAACAGTATGAAACTAAAGCGAGCCGAGGGAATGGTTTGGAAAATGTGGGGAACCGTGGGGAAAACTGCAGAACAGAGTGGAGCCAAAGGAGCAGGGGGAACAGATTGGAAAAAGTGGGGAACTGTGGGGAACTCTGCAAAACAGAGCAGAACCAAAGGGAGCAGGGGGAACAGATTGGAAAAAGTGGGGAACCGATTGGAAAAAGTAGGGAACCGTGTGGAAAAATGCAGAAAGGTGGGGAACCAAAGGGAGCAGGGGGAACGAATTGGAAAGGGTGGAGAACTGTGGGGAACACTGCAGAACAGAGGGGAACCAAAGGGAGCAGAGGGAACGGATTGGAAAAAGTGGGGAACCGTGGGGAACACTCCATGACAGAGGGGAACCAAAGGGATCAGGGGGAACAGATAGGAAAAAATTGGGGAACTGTGAAAACACTGCATGACAGAGGGGAACCAAAGGAAGCATGAGGTACTGGTTGGAAAAAGTGGGGAACCGTTGAGGACACTGCAGGACAGAGGGGAACCAAAGGGAGCAGGGGAAACTGATAGCAAAAAGTTGAGCCCATGGCGAACACTGCATGACAGAGGGTAATCAAAGGGAGCAGGGAGAACCGATTGGAAAAAGTTGGGAACTGTGGGGAACACTGTAGAAAAGAGGGAAACCAAAGGTAGCAGGGGAAACGGATTGGAAAAAGTGGGGAACCATGGGGGACACTGCAGGGCAGACGGGAACCAAAGGGAGCATGGGAACAGATTAGAAAAAGTTTGGAGAACCGTGGGGAAAACTGCAGAACAGAGCAGAAACAAAGGGAGCAGGGGGAACAGCTCGGAATAGTGCGGACCCGAGGGGAACAATGCAGAACAGAGAGGAACCAAAGGGAGAAGTGGGAACAGATTGGAAAAAGTGGGGAATCGTGGGGAGTTCTGCAGAACAGTGGGGACCCAAAGGGATCAGGGGGAAAGGATTCGAAAAAGTGGACCATGGGGAACTCTGCAGAAAACAGGTGGACCAAAGGAAGCAGGGGGAACGGATTGGAAAAAATGGGGAACCTTGTGGAAAAATGTAGAACAGATGCGAACCAGAGGGAGAAGGGGGAACAGATTAGAAAAAATTTGGAGAACCGTGGAGAACACTGCAGAACAGTGAAGAAACAAAGGGAGCAGTGGGAACGGATTGGAAAAGATAGAGAACTCTGGGGAATACTGCAGAACAGAGGGGAAGCAAAGGGAGCAGGGGGTACAGGTTGGAAAAAATGTGGAGAACCGTGAGGAACACTGCAGAACAGTGAGGAACCAAAGGGAGCAGGGGTAACAGATTGGAAAAAGTGGGGAACCGTGTGGAAAAATGCAGAACAGTGGGAAACCAAAGGGAGCAGGAAGAACAGATTGGAAAAAGTGGGGAACCGTGAGGAACACTGCAGAACAGAGGGACACCAAAGGGAGCAGGGGGTACAGTTTGGAAAAGTGGGGAACCGTGGGGAACAATGCAGAACAGAGGGGAACCAAAGGGAGCAGGTGGAACAGATTGGAAAAAGTGGGGATTCGTGGAGAGATCTGCAGAACAGAGGTGAACCAAAGGAAGCAGGGGGAATGGATTAGAAAAAGTGGGGCCCATGGGGAACACTGCAGGACAGAGAGGAATCAAAGGGAGCAGGGGGAACTGATTGGAAAAAGTGGGGAAGTGTGGGGAACACTGCAGAACAGAGGGGAAACAAACGGAGCAGGGGGAATGGATTGCAAAATGTGGGGAACCATGGGGAAAACTGCAGAAGAGAGTGGAGCGAAAGGAGCAGGGGTAACGGATTGCAAAAAGTGGGGCCCATGGGGAACACTGGAGGACAGAGCGGAATGAAAGGGAGCAGGGGGAACTGATTGGAAAAAGTGGGGAATTGTGCAGAACACTGCAGGACAGAGGGGAAACAAAGGGAACAGTGGGAACGGAATGGAAAAAGTGGGGAACCATGGGGAATACTGTAGGACACAGGGGAACCATAGGGAGCAGGGGCTACAGGTTGGAAAAAATGTGGAGAACCGTGAGGAACACTGCAGAACAGTGAGGAACCAAAGGGAGCAGGGGGAACAGCTCGGAATAGTGCGGACCCGAGGGGAACAATGCAGAACAGAGAGGAACCAAAGGGAAAAGTGGGAACAGATTGGAAAAAGTGGGGAATCGTGGGGAGTTCTGCAGAACAGTGGGGACCCAAAGGGATCAGGGGGAAAGGATTCGAAAAAGTGGACCATGGGGAACTCTGCAGAAAACAGGTGGACCAAAGGAAGCAGGGGGAACGGATTGGAAAAAATGGGGAACCTTGTGGAAAAATGTAGAACAGATGCGAACCAGAGGGAGAAGGGGGAACAGATTAGAAAAAATTTGGAGAACCGTGGAGAACACTGCAGAACAGTGATGAACCAAAGGGAGCAGGGGGAACTGATTGGAAAAAGTGGGGAACTGTGGGGAACACTGCAGAACAGAGGGGAAACAAACGGAGCAGGGGGAATGGATTGCAAAATGTGGGGAACCATGGGGAAAACTGCAGAAGAGAGTGGAGCGAAAGGAGCAGGGGTAACGGATTGCAAAAAGTGGGGCCCATGGGGAACACTGGAGGACAGAGCGGAATGAAAGGGAGCAGGGGGAACTGATTGGAAAAAGTGGGGAATTGTGCAGAACACTGCAGGACAGAGGGGAAACAAAGGGAACAGTGGGAACGGAATGGAAAAAGTGGGGAACCATGGGGAATACTGTAGGACACAGGGGAACCATAGGGAGCAGGGGCTACAGGTTGGAAAAAATGTGGAGAACCGTGAGGAACACTGCAGAACAGTGAGGAACCAAAGGGAGCAGGGGGAACAGCTCGGAATAGTGCGGACCCGAGGGGAACAATGCAGAACAGAGAGGAACCAAAGGGAAAAGTGGGAACAGATTGGAAAAAGTGGGGAATCGTGGGGAGTTCTGCAGAACAGTGGGGACCCAAAGGGATCAGGGGGAAAGGATTCGAAAAAGTGGACCATGGGGAACTCTGCAGAAAACAGGTGGACCAAAGGAAGCAGGGGGAACGGATTGGAAAAAATGGGGAACCTTGTGGAAAAATGTAGAACAGATGCGAACCAGAGGGAGAAGGGGGAACAGATTAGAAAAAATTTGGAGAACCGTGGAGAACACTGCAGAACAGTGATGAACCAAAGGGAGCAGTGGGAACGGATTGGAAAAGATAGAGAACTCTGGGGAATACTGCAGAACAGAGGGGAAGCAAAGGGAGCAGGGGGTACAGGTTGGAAAAAATGTGGAGAACCGTGAGGAACACTGCAGAACAGTGAGGAACCAAAGGGAGCAGGGGTAACAGATTGGAAAAAGTGGGGAACCGTGTGGAAAAATGCAGAACAGTGGGAAACCAAAGGGAGCAGGAAGAACAGATTGGAAAAAGTGGGGAACCGTGAGGAACACTGCAGAACAGAGGGACACCAAAGGGAGCAGGGGGTACAGTTTGGAAAAGTGGGGAACCGTGGGGAACAATGCAGAACAGAGGGGAACCAAAGGGAGCAGGTGGAACAGATTGGAAAAAGTGGGGATTCGTGGAGAGATCTGCAGAACAGAGGTGAACCAAAGGAAGCAGGGGGAACGGATTAGAAAAAGTGGGGCCCATGGGGAACACTGCAGGACAGAGGGGAATCAAAGGGAGCAGGGGGAACTGATTGGAAAAAGTGGGGAATTGTGCAGAACACTGCAGGACAGAGGGGAAACAAAGGGAACAGTGGGAACGGAATGGAAAAAGTGGGGAACCATGGGGAATACTGTAGGACACAGGGGAACCATAGGGAGCAGGGGCTACAGGTTGGAAAAAATGTGGAGAACCGTGAGGAACACTGCAGAACAGTGAGGAACCAAAGGGAGCAGGGGGAACAGCTCGGAATAGTGCGGACCCGAGGGGAACAATGCAGAACAGAGAGGAACCAAAGGGAAAAGTGGGAACAGATTGGAAAAAGTGGGGAATCGTGGGGAGTTCTGCAGAACAGTGGGGACCCAAAGGGATCAGGGGGAAAGGATTCGAAAAAGTGGACCATGGGGAACTCTGCAGAAAACAGGTGGACCAAAGGAAGCAGGGGGAACGGATTGGAAAAAATGGGGAACCTTGTGGAAAAATGTAGAACAGATGCGAACCAGAGGGAGAAGGGGGAACAGGTTAGAAAAAATTTGGAGAACCGTGGAGAACACTGCAGAACAGTGATGAACCAAAGGGAGCAGTGGGAACGGATTGGAAAAGATAGAGAACTCTGGGGAATACTGCAGAACAGAGGGGAAGCAAAGGGAGCAGGGGGTACAGGTTGGAAAAAATGTGGAGAACCGTGAGGAACACTGCAGAACAGTGAGGAACCAAAGGGAGCAGGGGTAACAGATTGGAAAAAGTGGGGAACCATGTGGAAAAATGCAGAACAGTGGGAAACCAAAGGGAGCAGGAAGAACAGATTGGAAAAAGTGGGGAACCGTGAGGAACACTGCAGAACAGAGGGACAACAAAGGGAGCAGGGGGTACAGTTTGGAAAAGTGGGGAACCGTGGGGAACAATGCAGAACAGAGGGGAACCAAAGGGAGCAGGGGGAACAGATTGGAAAAAGTGGGGATTCGTGGAGAGATCTGCAGAACAGAGGTGAACCAAAGGAAGCAGGGGGAACGGATTGGAAAAAGTGGGGCCCATGGGGAACACTGCAGGACAGAGGGGAATCAAAGGGAGCAGGGGGAACTGATTGGAAAAAGTGGGGAACTGTGGGGAACACTGCAGAACAGAGGGGAAACAAACGGAGCAGGGGGAATGGATTGCAAAATGTGGGGAACCATGGGGAAAACTGCAGAAGAGAGTGGAGCGAAAGGAGCAGGGGTAACGGATTGCAAAAAGTGGGGCCCATGGGGAACACTGGAGGACAGAGCGGAATCAAAGGGAGCAGGGGGAACTGATTGGAAAAAGTGGGGAATCATGCAGAACACTGCAGGACAGAGGGGAAACAAAGGGAACAGTGGGAACGGAATGGAAAAAGTGGGGAACCATGGGGAATACTGTAGGACAGAGGGGAACCATAGGGAGCAGGGGCTACAGGTTGGAAAAAATGTGGAGAACCGTGAAGAACACTGCAGAACAGTGAGGAACCAAAGGGAGCAGGAGGAACAGATTGGAAAAAGTTGAGAACAGTGGGAAACACTGCAGAACAGAGGTGAATCAAAGGGTGCAGGGGGAACAGATTGGAAAAAGTGGGGAATCGTGCAGAACACTGCAGGACAGAGGGAAACCAAAGGGAACAGGGGGAATGGATTGGAAAAGGGGGGGAACCATGGGGAATACTGTAGGGCAGAGGGGAACCATAGTGAGCAGGGGCTACAGTTTGGAAAAAATGTGGAGAACCGTGAGGAACACTGCAGAACAGTGAGGAACCAAAGGGAGCAGGAAGAACAGATTGGAAAAAGTGGGGAACCATGTGGAAAAATGCAGAACAGTGGGGAAATAAACAGAGCAGGGGGAATGGATTGCAAAAAGTTGGGAAGCGTGGAGGTAACTGCAGAACAGAGGGGAAACAAAGGGAGCAGGGCGAGTAGATTGTATAATAGTGGGGAACCGTGGGGAATGCTGCAGAACAGTATGAAACTAAAGCGAGCCGAGGGAATGGTTTGGAAAATGTGGGGAACCGTGGGGAAAACTGCAGAACAGAGTGGAGCCAAAGGAGCAGGGGGAACAGATTGGAAAAAGTGGGGAACTGTGGGGAACTCTGCAAAACAGAGCAGAACCAAAGGGAGCAGGGGGAACAGCTCGGAAAAGTGCGGACCCGTGGGGAACAATGCAGAACAGAGAGGAACCAAAGGGAGAAGGGGTAACAGATTGGAAAAAGTGGGGAATCATGGGGAGTTCTGCAGAACAGTGGGGACCCAAAGGGAGCAGGGGGAAAGGATTCGAAAAAGTGGACCGTGGGGAACTCTGCAGAAAACAGGTGGACCAAAGGAAGCAGGGGGAACGGATTGGAAAAAATGGGGAACCTTGTGGAAAAATGTAGAACAGATGCGAACCAGAGGGAGAAGGGGGAACAGATTAGAAAAAATTTGGAGAACCGTGGAGAACACTGCAGAACAGTGATGAACCAAAGGGAGCAGTGGGAACGGATTGGAAAAGATAGAGAACTCTGGGGAATACTGCAGAACAGAGGGGAAGCAAAGGGAGCAGGGGGTACAGGTTGGAAAAAATGTGGAGAACCGTGAGGAACACTGCAGAACAGTGAGGAACCAAAGGGAGCAGGGGTAACAGATTGGAAAAAGTGGGGAACCGTGTGGAAAAATGCAGAACAGTGGGAAACCAAAGGGAGCAGGAAGAACAGATTGGAAAAAGTGGGGAACCGTGAGGAACACTGCAGAACAGAGGGACACCAAAGGGAGCAGGGGGTACAGTTTGGAAAAGTGGGGAACAGTGGGGAACAATGCAGAACAGAGGGGAACCAAAGGGAGCAGGGGGAACAGATTGGAAAAAGTGGGGATTCGTGGAGAGATCTGCAGAACAGAGGTGAACCAAAGGAAGCAGGGGGAACGGATTGGAAAAAGTGGGGCCCATGGGGAACACTGCAGGACAGAGGGGAATCAAAGGGAGCAGGGGGAACTGATTGGAAAAAGTGGGGAACTGTGGGGAACACTGCAGAACAGAGGGGAAACAAACGGAGCAGGGGGAATGGATTGCAAAATGTGGGGAACCATGGGGAAAACTGCAGAAGAGAGTGGAGCGAAAGGAGCAGCGGTAACGGATTGCAAAAAGTGGGGCCCATGGGGAACACTGGAGGACAGAGCGGAATCAAAGGGAGCAGGGGGAACTGATTGGAAAAAGTGGGGAATCATGCAGAACACTGCAGGACAGAGGGGAAACAAAGGGAACAGTGGGAACGGAATGGAAAAAGTGGGGAACCATGGGGAATACTGTAGGACAGAGGGGAACCATAGGGAGCAGGGGCTACAGGTTGGAAAAAATGTGGAGAACCGTGAAGAACACTGCAGAACAGTGAGGAACCAAAGGGAGCAGGAGGAACAGATTGGAAAAAGTTGAGAACAGTGGGAAACACTGCAGAACAGAGGTGAATCAAAGGGTGCAGGGGGAACAGATTGGAAAAAGTGGGGAATCGTGCAGAACACTGCAGGACAGAGGGAAACCAAAGGGAACAGGGGGAATGGATTGGAAAAGGGGGGGAACCATGGGGAATACTGTAGGGCAGAGGGGAACCATAGTGAGCAGGGGCTACAGTTTGGAAAAAATGTGGAGAACCGTGAGGAACACTGCAGAACAGTGAGGAACCAAAGGGAGCAGGGGGAACAGATTGGAAAAAGTGGGGAACCATGTGGAAAAATGCAGAACAGTGGGGAAATAAACAGAGCAGGGGGAATGGATTGCAAAAAGTTGGGAAGCGTGGAGGTAACTGCAGAACAGAGGGGAAACAAAGGGAGCAGGGCGAATAGATTGTATAATAGTGGGGAACCGTGGGGAATGCTGCAGAACAGTATGAAACTAAAGCGAGCCGAGGGAATGGTTTGGAAAATGTGGGGAACCGTGGGGAAAACTGCAGAACAGAGTGGAGCCAAAGGAGCAGGGGGAACAGATTGGAAAAAGTGGGGAACTGTGGGGAACTCTGCAAAACAGAGCAGAACCAAAGGGAGCAGGGGGAACAGATTGGAAAAAGTGGGGAACCGATTGGAAAAAGTAGGGAACCGTGTGGAAAAATGCAGAAATGTGGGGAACCAAATGGGGCAGGGGGAACGAATTGGAAAAGGTTCAGAACCGTGGGGAACACTGCAGAACAGAGGGGAACCAAAGGGAGCAGAGGGAATGGATTGGAAAAAGTGGGGAACCGTGGGGAACACTTCATGACAGAGGGGAACCAAAGGGATCAGGGGGAACAGATAGGAAAAAATTGGGGAACTGTGAAAACACTGCATGACAGAGGGGAACCAAAGGAAGCATGAGGTACTGGTTGGAAAAAGTGGGGAACCGTTGAGGACACTGCAGGACAGAGGGGAACCAAAGGGAGCAGGGCGAACAGATTGTAAAAAAGTGGGGAACCGTGGGGAACACTGCAGAACAGTAGGAAACTAAAGCGAACAGGGGGAACAGTTTGGAAAATGTGGGGAAACGTGGGGATCACTACAGAACAGAGGGGAAACAAAGGGAGCAGGGGAACACATTGGAAAAAGTGGGGAACCGTGGGGAACACTGCAGAACAGTGAGGAACCAAAGGGAGCAGGGGGAACACATTGGAAAAAGTGGGGAACCGTGGGGAACACTGCAGAACAGTGAGTAACCAAAGGGAGAAGGGGGAACAGATTGGAAAAAGTGGGGAATCGTGGGGAGTTCTGCAGAACAGTGGGGACCCAAAGGGATCAAGGGGAAAGGATTCGAAAAAGTGGACCGTGGGGAACTCTGCAGAAAACAGGTGGACCAAAGGAAGCAGGGGGAACGGATTGGAAAAAAATGGGGAACATTTTGGAAAAATGTAGAACAGAGGCGAACCAGAGGGAGAAGGGGGAACAGATTAGAAAAAATTTGGAGAACCGTGGAGAACACTGCAGAACAGTGATGAACCAAAGGGAGCAGGGGGAACGGATTGGAAAAGATAGAGAACTCTGGGGAATACTGCAGAACAGAGGGGAAGCAAAGGGAGCAGGGGGTACAGGTTGGAAAAAATGTGGAGAACCGTGAGGAACACTGCAGAACAGTGAGGAACCAAAGGGAGCAGGGGTAACAGATTGGAAAAAGTGGGGAACCGTGTGCAAAAATGCAGAACAGTGGGGAACCAAAAGGAGCAGGAGGAACAGATTGGAAAAAGTTGAGAACAGTGGGCAACACTGCAGAACAGAGGTGAGTCAAAGGGTGCAGGGGGAACAGATTGGAAAAAGTGGGGAACCGTTTGGAACACTGCAGAACAGAGGTGAACCAAAGGGAGCAAGGGGTACAGTTCGGAAAAGTGGGGAATCGTGGGGAACAATGCAGAACAGAGGGTAACCAAAGGGAGCAGGGGAAACAGATTGGAAAAAGTGGGAAATCGTGGGGAGTTCTGCAGAACAGAGCTGAACCAAAAGAAGCAGGGGGATAGGATTGGAAAAATTGGGGAACAGTGCAGAAAAATGCAGAACAGAGGGGAACCAGAGGTAGCAGGGGTAACAGGTTGGAAAAAGTGGGGAACCGTGGACAACACTGTAGAACAGAGGGGCACAAAAGGGAGCAGGAGGTACAGGTTGGAAAAAGTGGGGAACCGTGGGGAACACTGCATGACAGAGGAGAACCAAAGGGAACAGGAGGTACAGGTTGGAAAAAGTGGGGAACCGTGGAGAACACTGCAGCACAGAGGGGAACAAAAGTGAGCAGGGGAAACGGATTGCAAAAAGTGGGGGCCATGGCGAACACTGCATGACAGAGGGTAATCAAAGGGAGCAGGGAGAACCGATTGAAAAAGTTGGGAACTGTGGGGAACACTGCAGAAAAGAGGGAAACCAAAGGTAGCAGGGGAAACGGATTGGAAAAAGTGGGGAACCATGGGGGACACTGCAGGGCAGACGGGAACCAAAGGGAGCATGGGAACAGATTAGAAAAAGTTTGGAGAACCGTGGGGAAAACTGCAGAACAGAGCAGAAACAAAGGGAGCAGGGGGAACAGCTCGGAAAAGTGCGGACCCGAGGGGAACAATGCAGAACAGAGAGGAACCAAAGGGAGAAGGGGGAACAGATTGGAAAAAGTGGGGAATCATGGGGAGTTCTGCAGAACAGTGGGGACCCAAAGGGATCAAGGGGAAAGGATTCGAAAAAGTGCACCGTGGGGAACTCTGCAGAAAACAGGTGGACCAAAGGAAGCAGGGGGAACGGATTGGAAAAAATGGGGAACCTTGTGGAAAAATGTAGAACAGAGGCGAACCAGAGGGAGAAGGGGGAACAGATTAGAAAAAATTTGGAGAACCGTGGAGAACACTGCAGAACAGTGATGAACCAAAGGGAGCAGTGGGAACGGATTGGAAAAGATAGAGAACTCTGGGGAATACTGCAGAACAGAGGGGAAGCAAAGGGAGCAGGGGGTACAGGTTGGAAAAAATGTGGAGAACCGTGAGGAACACTGCAGAACAGTGAGGAACCAAAGGGAGCAGGGGTAACAGATTGGAAAAAGTGGGGAACCGTGTGGAAAAATGCAGAACAGTGGGGAACCAAAGGGAGCAGGAAGAGCAGATTGGAAAAAGTGGGGAACCGTGAGGAACACTGCAGAACAGAGGGACACCAAAGGGAGCAGGGGGTACAGTTTGGAAAAGTGGGGAACCGTGGGGAACAATGCAGAACAGAGGGGAACCAAAGGGAGCAGGGGGAACAGATTGGAAAAAGTGGAGATTCGTGGAGAGATCTGCAGAACAGAGGTGAACCAAAGGAAGCAGGGGGAACGGATTAGAAAAAGTGGGGCCCATGGGGAACACTGCAGGACAGAGGGGAATCAAAGGGAGCAGGGGGAACTGATTGGAAAAAGTGGGGAACTGTGGGGAACACTGCAGAACAGAGGGGAAACAAACGGAGCAGGGGGAATGGATTGCAAAATGTGGGGAACCATGGGGAAAACTGCAGAAGAGAGTGGAGCGAAAGGAGCAGGGGTAACGGATTGCAAAATGTGGGGCCCATGGGGAACACTGGAGGACAGAGCGGAATCAAAGGGAGCAGGGGGAACTGATTGGAAAAAGTGGGGAATCGTGCAGAACACTGCAGGACAGAGGGGAAACAAAGGGAACAGTGGGAACGGAATGGAAAAAGTGGGGAACCATGGGGAATACTGTAGGACAGAAGGGAACCATAGGGAGCAGGGGCTACAGGTTGGAAAAAATGTGGAGAATCGTGAGGAACACTGCAGAACAGTGAGGAACCAAAGGGAGCAGGAGGAACAGATTGGAAAAAGTTGAGAACAGTGGGCAACACTGCAGAACAGAGGTGAATTAAAGGGTGCAGGGGGAACAGATTGGAAAAAGTGGGGAACCGTTTGGAACACTGCAGAACAGAGGTGAACCAAAGGGAGCAGGGGGAACAGATTGGAAAAAGTGGGGAGTCGTGGGGAGTTCTGCAGAACAGAGGTGAACCAAAGGAAGCAGGGGGATCGGATTGGAAAAAATGGGGAACAGTGTAGAAAAATGCAGAACAGAGGGGAACCAGAGGTAGCAGGGGAAACAGATTGGAAAAAGTGGGGAACCGTGGGGAACACTGCAGAACAGAGGGGCACCAAAGGGAGCAGAGGGAATGCATTGGGAAAAGTGGGGAACCGTGGGGAACACTGCACAACAGAGGGGAACCAAAGGAAGCAGGGGGAACGGATTGTAAAAAGTTGCACCGATGGGGAACACTGTAGGACAGAGGGGAATCAAAGGGAGCAGGGGGAACTGATTGGAAAAAGTGGGGAACTGTGGGGAACACTGCAGGACAGAGTGGAGACAAAGGAGCAGGGGGAAGAGATTGGAAAAAGTGGGGAACCGTGGGGAACACTGCAGAACAGAGGGGAACCAAACGGAGCAGGGGCAACGGATTGCAAAAAGTTGGGAACCGTGGAGAACACGGAAGGACAGAGGGGAACCAAAGGGAACAAGGGGAACGGATTGGAAAAAGTGGGGAACCGTGCGGAACACTGAACGACAGAGGGGAACCAAAGGGATCAGGGGGAACAGACAGGAAAAAATTGGGGAACTGTGAAAACACTGCATGACAGAGGGGAACCAAAGGGAGCAGGAGGTACAGGTTGGAAAAAGTGGGGAACCGTGGAGGACACTGCAGGACAGAGGGGAACCAAAGGGAGCAGGGCGAAGAGATTGTAAAAAAGTGGGGAACCGTGGGGAACACTGCAGAACAGTATGAAATCAAAGCAGGCAGGGGGAACAGTTTGGAAAATGTGGGGAACCGTGGTGATCACTGCAGAACAGAGGGGAACCAAAGGGAGCAGGGGGTACAGGTTGGAAAAATGTGGAGAACCGTGAGGAAAACTGCAGAACAGTGGGGAACCAAAGGGAGCAGGAGGAACAGATTGGAAGAAGTTGAGAACAGTGGGCAACACTGCAGCACAGATGGGAACAAAAGTGAGCAGGGGAAACGGATTGCAAAAAGTGGGGCCCATGGCTAACACTGCATGACAGAGGGTAATCAAAGGGAGCAGGGGGAACCGATTGGAAAAAGTTGGGAACTGTGGGGAACACTGCAGAACAGATGGAAACCAAAGGTAGGAGGGGGAACGGATTGGAAAAAGTGGGGAACCATGGGGGACACTGCAGGGCGGACGGGAACCAAAGGGAGCATGGGAACAGATTAGAAAAAGTTTGGAGAACCGTGGGGAAAACTGCAGAACAGAGCAGAAACAAAGGGAGCAGGGGGAACAGCTCGGAAAAGTGCGGACCCGAGGGGAACAATGCAGAACAGAGAGGAACCAAAGGGAGCAGAGGGAATGCATTGGAAAAAGTGGGGAACCGTGGGGAACACTGCACGACAGAGGGGAACCAAAGGAAGCAGGGGGAACGGATTGTAAAAAGTTGCGCCGATGGGGAACACTGTAGGACAGAGGGGAATCAAAGGGAGCAGGGGGAACTGATTGGAAAAAGTGGGGAACAGTGGGGGACACTGCAGAACAGAGGGCAAACAAACGGAACAGGGGGAATGGATTGCAAAAAGTTTGGAACCGTGGAGGACAATGCAGAACAGGGGAAACCAAAGGGAGCAGGGCAAAAAGTTTGTAAAAAAGTGGGGAACCGTGGGGAACACTGCACGTCAGAGGGGAACCAAAGGGATCGGGGGAACAGATAGGAAAAAAATTGGGGAACTGTGAAAACACTGCATGACAGAGGGGAACCAAGGGGAGCAGGAGGTACAGGTTGGAATAAGTGGGGAACCGTGGAGGACACTGCAGCACAGAGGGGAACCAAAGGGAGCAGGGCGAACAGATTGTAAAAAAGAGGGGAACCGTGGGGAACACTGCAGAACAGTATGAAACCAAAGCAGGCAGGGGGAACAGTTTGGAAAATGTGGGGAACCGTTGGGATCACTGCAGAAAAGAGGGGAACCAAAGGGAGCAGGGGAACACATTGGAAAAAGTGGGGAACCGTGGGGAACACTGCAGAACAGTGAGGAACCAAAGGGAGCAGGGGGAACAGATTGGAAAAAGTGGGGTACCGTGTGTAAAAATGCACAACAGTGGGGAACCAAAGGGAGCAGGGGGTACAGGAAGGAAAAGAATGTGGAGAATCGTGGGGAACACTGCAGAATAGAGGGGAACCAAAGGGAGCAGGGGGAACGGATTGGGAAAAGTGGGGAAGCGTCGGGAACACTGCAGAACAGAGGCGAACCAAAGGGAACAGGGGGAACGGATTGGAAAAAGTGGGGAACCATGGGGGACACTGCAGGGCAGAGGGGAACCATAGGGAGCAGGGTGTACAGGTTGGAAATACGTGGAGAACCGTGAGGAAAACTGCAGAACAGTGAGGAACCAAAGGGAGCAGGGGGAACAGTTTTGAAAAAGTGGGGAAAACTGTGCAAAAATGCAGAACAGTGGGGAACCAAAGGGAGCAGGAGGAACAGATTGGAAAAAGTTGAGAACAGTGGGCAACACTGCAGAACAGAGGTGAGTCAAAGGGTGCAGGGGGAACTGATTGGAAAAAGTGGGGAACTGTGGGGAACACTGCAGGACAGAGGGGAATCAAAGGGAGCAGGGGGAACTGATTGGAAAAAAGTGGGGAACTGTGGGGAACACTGCAGAACAGAGGGGAAACAAACGGAGCAGGGGGAATGGATTGCAAAATGTGGGGAACCATGGGGAAAACTGCAGAACAGAGTGGAGCTAAAGGAGCAGGGGCAACGGATTGCAAAAAGTGGGGCCCATGGGGAACACTGGAGGACAGAGCGGAATCAAACGGAGCAGGGGGAACTGATTGGAAAAAGTGGGGAATCGTGCAGAACACTGCAGGACAGAGGGGAAACAAAGGGAACAGTGGGAATGGATTGGAAAAAGTGGGGAACCATGGGGAATAATGTAGGACAGAGGGGAACCATAGGGAGCAGGGGCTACAGGTTGGAAAAAATGTGGAGAACCGTGAGGAACACTGCAGAACAGTGAGGAACCAAAGGGAGCAGGAGGAACAGATTGGAAAAAGTTGAGAACAGTGGGCAACACTGCAGAACAGAGGTGAATCAAAGGGTGCAGGGGGAACAGATTGGAAAAAGTGGGGAACCGTTTGGAACACTGCAGAACAGAGGTGAACCAAAGGGAGCAGGGGGAACAGATTGGAAAAAGTGGGGAATCGTGGGGAGTTCTGCAGAACAGATGTCAACCAAAGGAAGCAGGGGGATTGGATTGGAAAAAGTGGGGAACAGTGTAGAAAAATGCAGAACAGAGGGGAACCAGAAGTAGGAGGGGAAACAGATTGGAAAAATGTGGGGAATCGTGGGGAACACTGCAGAACAGAGGGCCACCAAAGGGAGCAGAGGGAATGCATTGGGAAAAGTGGGGAACCGTGGGGAACACTGCACAACAGAGGGGATCCAAAGGAAGCAGGGGGAACGGATTGTAAAAAGTTGCACCGATGGGAACACTGTAGGACAGAGGGGAATCAAAGGGAGCAGGGGGAACTGATTGGAAAAAGTGGGGAACTGTGGGGAACACTGCAGGACAGAGTGGAGACAAAGGAGCAGGGGGAACAGATTGGAAAAAGTGGGGAACCGTGGGGAACACTGCAGAACAGAGGGGAACCAAACGGAGCAGGGGTAACGGAATGCAAAAAGTTGGGAACCGTGGAGAACACGGAAGGACAGAGGGGAACCAAAGGGAACAAGCGGAACGGATTGGTAAAAGTGGGGAACCATGGGGAATACTGCAGGGCAGAGCAGAAACAAAGGGAGCAGGGGGAACAGCTCGGAAAAGTGCGGACCCGAGGGGAACAATGCAGAACAGAGAGGAACCAAAGGGAGAAGGGGGAACAGATTGGAAAAAGTGGGGAATCGTGGGGAGTTCTGCAGAACAGTGGGGACCCAAAGGGATCAGGGGGAAAGGATTCGAAAAAGTGGACCGTGGGGAACTCTGCAGAAAACAGGTGGACCAAAGGAAGCAGGGGGAACGGATTGGAAAAAATGGGGAACCTTGTGGAAAAATGTAGAACGGAGGCGAACCAGAGAGAGAAGGGGGAACAGATTAGAAAAAATTTGGAGAACCGTGGAGAACACTGCAGAACAGTGATGAACCAAAGGGAGCAGTGGGAACGGATTGGAAAAGATAGAGAACTCTGGGGAATACTGCAGAACAGAGGGGAAGCAAAGGGAGCAGGGGGTACAGGTTGGAAAAAATGTGGAGAACCGTGAGGAACACTACAGAACAGTGAGGAACCAAAGGGAGCAGGGGTAACAGATTGGAAAAAGTGGGGAACCGTGTGGAAAAATGCAGAACAGTGGGGAACCAAAGGGAGCAGGAAGAACAGATTGGAAAAAGTGGGGAACCGTGAGGAACACTGCAGAAAAGAGGGACACCAAAGGGAGCAGGGGGTACAGTTTGGAAAAGTGGGGAACCGTGGGGAACAATGCAGAACAGAGGGGAACCAAAGGGAGCAGGGGGAACAGATTGGAAAAAGTTGGGATTCGTGGAGAGATCTGCAGAACAGAGGTGAACCAAAGGAAGCAGGGGGAACGGATTGGAAAAAGTGGGGCCCATGGGGAACACTGCAGGACAGAGGGGAATCAAAGGGAGCAGGGGGAACTGATTGGAAAAAGTGGGGAACTGTGGGGAACACTGCAGAACAGAGGGGAAACAAACGGAGCAGGGGGAATGGATTGCAAAATGTGGGGAACCATGGGGAAAACTGCAGAAGAGAGTGGAGCGAAAGGAGCAGGGGTAACGGATTGCAAAAAGTGGGGCCCATGGGGAACACTGGAGGACAGAGCGGAATCAAAGGGAGCAGGGGGAACTGATTGGATAAAGTGGGGAATCGTGCAGAACACTGCAGGACAGAGGGGAAACAAAGGGAACAGTGGGAACGGAATGGAAAAAGTGGGGAACCATGGGGAATACTGTAGGACAGAGGGGAACCATAGGGAGCAGGGGCTACAGGTTTAAAAAAATGTGGGGAACCGTGAGGAACACTGCAGAAAAGAGGGAAACCAAAGGTAGCAGGGGAAACGGATTGGAAAAAGTGGGGAACCATGGGGGACACTGCAGGGCAGACGGGAACCAAAGGGAGCATGGGAACAGATTAGAAAAAGTTTGGAGAACCGTGGGGAAAACTGCAGAACAGAGCAGAAACAAAGGGAGCAGGGGGAACAGCTCCGAAAAGTGCGGACCCGAGGGGAACAATGCAGAACAGAGAGGAACCAAAGGGAGAAGGGGGAACAGATTGGAAAAAGTGGGGAATCGTGGGGAGTTCTGCAGAACAGTGGGGACCCAAAGGGATCAAGGGGAAAGGATTCGAAAAAGTGGACCGTGGGGAACTCTGCAGAAAACAGGTGGACCAAAGGAAGCAGGGGGAACGGATTGGAAAAAATGGGGAACCTTGTGGAAAAATGTAGAACAGAGGCGAACCAGAGGGAGAAGGGGGAACAGATTAGAAAAAATTTGGAGAACCGTGGAGAACACTGCAGAACAGTGATGAACCAAAGGGAGCAGTGGGAACGGATTGGAAAAGATAGAGAACTCTGGGGAATACTGCAGAACAGAGGGGAAGCAAAGGGAGCAGGGGGTACAGGTTGGAAAAAATGTGGAGAACCGTGAGGAACACTGCAGAACAGTGAGGAACCAAAGGGAGCAGGGGTAACAGATTGGAAAAAGTGGGGAACCGTGTGGAAAAATGCAGAACAGTGGGGAACCAAAGGGAGCAGGAAGAACAGATTGGAAAAAGTGGGGAACCGTGAGGAACACTGCAGAACAGAGGGACACCAAAGGGAGCAGGGGGTACAGTTTGGAAAAGTGGGGAACCGTGGGGAACAATGCAGAACAGAGGGGAACCAAAGGGAGCAGGGGGAACAGATTGGAAAAAGTGGGGATTCGTGGAGAGATCTGCAGAACAGAGGTGAACCAAAGGAAGCAGGGGGAACGGATTGGAAAAAGTGG
This sequence comes from Narcine bancroftii, assembly GCF_036971445.1. Lineage (NCBI taxonomy): Eukaryota > Metazoa > Chordata > Chondrichthyes > Torpediniformes > Narcinidae > Narcine > Narcine bancroftii. Next base: position 5,147,878 of record NW_027211884.1, read on the forward strand.
GGCCCATGGGGAACACTGCAGGTCAGAGGGGAATCAAAGGGAGCAGGGGGAACTGATTGGAAAAAGTGGGGAACTGTGGGGAACACTGCAGAACAGAGGGGAAACAAACGGAGCAGGGGGAATGGATTGCAAAATGTGGGGAACCATGGGGAAAACTGCAGGAGAGAGTGGAGCGAAAGGAGCAGGGGTAACGGATTGCAAAAAGTGGGGCCCATGGGGAACACTGGAGGACAGAGCGGAATCAAAGGGAGCAGGGGGAACTGATTGGAAAAAGTGGGGAATCGTGCAGAACACTGCAGGACAGAGGGGAAACAAAGGGAACAGTGGGAACGGAATGGAAAAAGTGGGGAACCATGGGGAATACTGTAGGACAGAGGGGAACCATAGGGAGCAGGGGCTACAGGTTTAAAAAAATGTGGAGAACCGTGAGGAACACTGCAGAACAGTGAGGAACCAAAGGGAGCAGGAGGAACAGATTGGAAAAAGTTGAGAACAGTGGGAAACACTGCAGAACAGAGGTGAATCAAAGGGTGCAGGGGGAACAGATTGGAAAAAGTGGGGAATCGTGCAGAACACTGCAGGACAGAGGGGAACCAAAGGGAACAGGAGGAACAGATTGGAAAAAGTGGGGAACCATGGGGAATACTGTAGGGCAGAGGGGAACCATAGTGAGCAGGGGCTACAGGTTGGAAAAAATGTGGAGAACCGTGAGGAACACTGCAGAACAGTGAGGAACCAAAGGGAGCAGGGGGAACAGATTGGAAAAAGTGGGGAAACGTGTGGAAAAATGCAGAACAGTGGGGAAATAAACGGAGCAGGGGGAATGGATTGGAAAAAGTTGGGAAGCGTGGAGGTAACTGCAGAACAGAGGGGAACCAAAGGGAGCAGGGCGAATAGATTGTATAATAGTGGGGAACCGTGGGGAATGCTGCAGAACAGTATGAAACTAAAGCGAGCCGAGGGAATGGTTTGGAAAATGTGGGGAACCGTGGGGAAAACTGCAGAACAGAGTGGAGCCAAAGGAGCAGGGGGAACAGATTGGAAAAAGTGGGGAACCGTGTGGAAAAATGCAGAACAGTGGGGAACCAAAGGGAGCAGGAAGAGCAGATTGGAAAAAGTGGGGAACCGTGAGGAACACTGCAGAACAGAGGGACACCAAAGGGAGCAGGGGGTACAGTTTGGAAAAGTGGGGAACCGTGGGGAACAATGCAGAACAGAGGGGAACCAAAGGGAGCAGGGGGAACAGATTGGAAAAAGTGGGGATTCGTGGAGAGATCTGCAGAACAGAGGTGAACCAAAGGAAGCAGGGGGAACGGATTAGAAAAAGTGGGGCCCATGGGGAACACTGCAGGACAGAGGGGAATCAAAGGGAGCAGGGGGAACTGATTGGAAAAAGTGGGGAACTGTGGGGAACACTGCAGAACAGAGGGGAAACAAACGGAGCAGGGGGAATGGATTGCAAAATGTGGGGAACCATGGGGAAAACTGCAGAAGAGAGTGGAGCGAAAGGAGCAGGGGTAACGGATTGCAAAATGTGGGGCCCATGGGGAACACTGGAGGACAGAGCGGAATCAAAGGGAGCAGGGGGAACTGATTGGAAAAAGTGGGGAATCGTGCAGAACACTGCAGGACAGAGGGGAAACAAAGGGAACAGTGGGAACGGAATGGAAAAAGTGGGGAACCATGGGGAATACTGTAGGACAGAAGGGAACCATAGGGAGCAGGGGCTACAGGTTGGAAAAAATGTGGAGAATCGTGAGGAACACTGCAGAACAGTGAGGAACCAAAGGGAGCAGGAGGAACAGATTGGAAAAAGTTGAGAACAGTGGGCAACACTGCAGAACAGAGGTGAATTAAAGGGTGCAGGGGGAACAGATTGGAAAAAGTGGGGAACCGTTTGGAACACTGCAGAACAGAGGTGAACCAAAGGGAGCAGGGGGAACAGATTGGAAAAAGTGGGGAGTCGTGGGGAGTTCTGCAGAACAGAGGTGAACCAAAGGAAGCAGGGGGATCGGATTGGAAAAAATGGGGAACAGTGTAGAAAAATGCAGAACAGAGGGGAACCAGAGGTAGCAGGGGAAACAGATTGGAAAAAGTGGGGAACCGTGGGGAACACTGCAGAACAGAGGGGCACCAAAGGGAGCAGAGGGAATGCATTGGGAAAAGTGGGGAACCGTGGGGAACACTGCACAACAGAGGGGAACCAAAGGAAGCAGGGGGAACGGATTGTAAAAAGTTGCACCGATGGGGAACACTGTAGGACAGAGGGGAATCAAAGGGAGCAGGGGGAACTGATTGGAAAAAGTGGGGAACTGTGGGGAACACTGCAGGACAGAGTGGAGACAAAGGAGCAGGGGGAAGAGATTGGAAAAAGTGGGGAACCGTGGGGAACACTGCAGAACAGAGGGGAACCAAACGGAGCAGGGGCAACGGATTGCAAAAAGTTGGGAACCGTGGAGAACACGGAAGGACAGAGGGGAACCAAAGGGAACAAGGGGAACGGATTGGAAAAAGTGGGGAACCGTGCGGAACACTGCACGACAGAGGGGAACCAAAGGGATCAGGGGGAACAGACAGGAAAAAATTGGGGAACTGTGAAAACACTGCATGACAGAGGGGAACCAAAGGGAGCAGGTGGTACAGGTTGGAAAAAGTGGGGAACCGTGGAGGACACTGCAGGACAGAGGGGAACCAAAGGGAGCAGGGCGAACAGATTGGAAAAAGTGGGGAACCGTGTGCAAAAATGCAGAACAGTGGGGAACCAAAGGGAGTAGGAGGAACAGATTGGAAAAAGTTGAGAACAGTGGGCAACACTGCAGAACAGAGGTGAATCAAAGGGTGCAGGGGGAACAGATTGGAAAAAGTGGGGAACCGTTTGGAACACTGCAGAACAGAGGTGAACCAAAGGGAGCAGGGGGTATAGTTCGGAAAATAGGGAATCGTGGGGAACAATGCAGAACAGAGGGGAACCAAAGGGAGCAGGGAAACAGATTGGAAAAAGTGGGGAATCGTGGGGAGTTCTGCAGAACAGAGGTGAACCAAAGGAAGCAGGGGGATTGGATTGGAAAAAGTGGGCAACAGTGTAGAAAAATGCAGAACAGAGGGGAACCAGAGGTAGCAAGGGTAACAGATTGGAAAAAGTGGGGAACCGTGGGCAACACTGCAGATCAGAGGGGCACCAAAGGGAGCAGGAGGTACAGGTTGGAAAAAGTGGGGAACCGTGAGGAACACTGCATGACAGAGGGGAACCAAAGGGAGCAGGTGGTACAGGTTGGAAAAAGTGGGGAACCGTGGAGAACACTGGAGCACAGATGGGAACAAAAGTGAGCAGGAGAAACGGATTGCAAAAAGTGGAGCCCATGGCGAACACTGCATGACAGTGGGCAATCAAAGGGAGCAGGGGGAACCGATTGGAAAAAGTTGGGAACTGTGGGGAACACTGCAGAACAGAGGGAAACCAAAGGTAGCAGGGGGAAAGGATTGGAAAAAGTGGGGAACCATGGGGGACACTGCAGGGCAGACGGGAACCAAAGGGAGCATGGGAACAGATTAGAAAAAGTTTGGAGAACCGTGGGGAAAACTGCAGAACAGAGCAGAACCAAAGGGAGCAGGGGGAACAGCTCGGAAAAGTGCGGACCCGAGGGGAACAATGCAGAACAGAGAGGAACCAAAGGGAGAAGTGGGAACAGATTGGAAAAAGTGGGGAATCGTGGGGAGTTCTGCAGAACAGTGGGGACCCAAAGGAAGCAGGGGAAACAGATTGGAAAAAATGGGGAACCTTGTGGAAAAATGTAGAACAGAGGCGAACCAGTGGGAGAAGGGGGAACAGATTAGAAAAAATTTGGAGAACCATGGGGAACACTGCAGAACAGTGAGGAACCAAAGGGAGCAGGGGGAACGGATTGGAAAAGATAGAGAACTCTGGGGAACACTGCAGAACAGAGGGGAAGCAAAGGGAGCAGGGGGTACAGGTTGGAAAAAATGTGGAGAACCGTGAGGAACACTGCAGAACAGTGAGGAACAAAAGGGAGCAGGGGTAACAAATTGGAAAAAGTGGGGAACCGTGTGGAAAAATGCAGAAGTGGGGAACCAAAGGGAGCAGGAAGAACAGATTGGAAAAAGTGGGGAACAGTGAGGAATACTGCAGAACAGAGGGAACCAAAGGGAGCAGGGGGTACAGTTTGGAAAAGTGGGGAACCGTGGGGAACAATGCAGAACAGAGGGGAACCAAAGGGAGCAGGGGGAACAGATTGGAAAAAGTGGGGATTCGTGGAGAGATCTGCAGAACAGAGGTGAACCAAAGGAAGCAGGGGGAACGGATTGGAAAAAGTGGGGCCCATGGGGAACACTGCAGGACAGAGGGGAATCAAAGGGAGCAGGGGGAACTGATTGGAAAATGTGGGGAACTATGGGGAACACTGCAGAACAGAGGGGAAACAAACGGAGCAGGGGGAATGGATTGCATAATGTGGGGAACCATGGGGAAAACTGCAGAACAGAGTGGAGCCAAAGGAGCAGGGGGAACGGATTGCAAAAAGTGGGGCCCATGGGGAACACTGGAGGACAGAGCGGAATCAAAGGGAGCAGGGGGAACTGATTGGAAAAAGTGGGGAATCGTGCAGAACACTGCAGGACAGAGGGGAAACAAAGGGAACAGGGGCTAGAGGTTGGAAAAAATGTGGAGAACCGTGAGGAACACTGCAGAACAGTGAGGAACCAAAGGGAGCAGGAGGAACAGATTGGAAAAAGTTGAGAACAGTGGGCAACACTGCAGAACAGAGGTGAATCAAAGAGTACAGGGGGAACAGATTGGAAAAAGTGGGGAACCGTTTGGAACACTGCAGAACAGAGGTGAACCAAAGGGAGCAGGGGGTACTGTTCGGAAAAATGGGGAACCGTGTGGAAGAATGCAGAACAGAGGGGAACCAAAGGGAGCAGGGGGAACAGATTGGAAAAAGTGGGGAATCGTGGGGAGTTCTGCAGAACAGAGGTGAACCAAAGGAAGCAGGGGGATCGGATTGGAAAAAGTGGGGAACAGTGGAGAAAAATACAGAACAGAGGGGAACCAGAGGTTGCAGGGGAAACAGATTGGAAAAAGTGGGGAACCGTGGGGAACACTGCAGAACAGAGGGGCACCAAAGGGAGCAGAGGGAATGCATTGGAAAAAGTGGGGAACCGTGGGGAACACTGCACTACAGAGGGGAACCAAAGGAAGCAGGGGGAACGGATTGTAAAAAGTGGGGTACCGTGTGTAAAAATGCATAACAGTGGGGAAACAAAGGGTGCAGGAGGAACAGATTAGAAGAAGTGGGGTACCGTGTGCAAAAATGAACAACAGTGGGGAACCAAAGGGAGCAGGGGGTACAGGAAGGAAAAGAATGTGGAGAATCGTGGGGAACACTGCAGAATAGAGGGGAACCAAAGGGAGCAGGGGGAACAGATTGGAAAAAGTGGGGAAGCGTCGGGAACACTGCAGAACAGAGGCGAACCAAAGGGAACAGGGGGACGGATTGGAAAAAGTGGGGAACCATGGGGGACACTGCAGGGCAGAGGGGAACCATAGGGAGCAGGGGGTACAGGTTGGAAAAATGTGGAGAACCGTGAGGAAAACTGCAGAACAGTGAGGAACCAAAGGGAGCAGGGGGAACAGTTTTGAAAAAGTGGGGAACCTTGTGCAAAAATACAGAACAGTGGGGAACCAAAGGGAGCAGGAGGAACAGATTGGAAAAAGTTGAGAACAGTGGGCAACACTGCAGAACAGAGGTGAATCAAAGGGTGCAGGGGGAACAGATTGGAAAAAGCGAGGAACCGTTTGGAACACTGCAGAACAGAGGTGAACCAAAGGGAGCAGGGGGCACAGTTCGGAAAAGTGGGGAATCGTGGGGAACAATGCAGAACAGAGGGGAACCAAAGGGAGCAGGGGAAACAGATTGGAAAAAGTGGGGAATCGTGGGGAGTTCTGCAGAACAGAGGTGAACCAAAGGAAGCAGGGGGATTGGATTGGAAAAAGTGGGGAACAGTGTAGAAAAATGCAGAACAGAGGGGAACCAGAGGTAGCAGGGGTAACAGATTGGAAAAAGTGGGGAGCCGTGGGCAACACTGCAGAACAGAGGGGCACCAAAGGGAGCAGGAGGTACAGGTTGGAAAAAGTGGGGAACCGTGAGGAACACTGCATGACAGAGGGGAACCAAAGGGAGCAGGAGGTACAGGTTGGAAAAAGTGGGGAACCGTGGAGAACACTGCAGCTCAGATGGGAACAAAAGTGAGCAGGGGAAACGGATTGCAAAAAGTGGGGCCCATGGCGAACACTGCATGACAGAGGGTAATCAAAGGGAGCAGGGGGAACCGATTTGAAAAAGTTTGGAACTGTGGGGAACACTGCAGAACAGAGGGAAACCAAAGGTTGCAGGGGGAAAGGATTGGAAAAAGTGGGGAACCATGGGGGACACTGTAGGGCAGACGGGAACCAAAGGGAGCATGGGAACAGATTAGAAAAAGTTTGGAGAACCGTGGGGAAAACTGCAGAACAGAGCATAACCAAAGGGAGCAGGGGAACAGCTCGGAAAAGTGCGGACCCGAGGGGAACAATGCAGAACAGAGAGGAACCAAAGGGAGAAGTGGGAACAGATTGGAAAAAAGTGGGGAATCGTGGGGAGTTCTGCAGAACAGTGGGGACCCAAAGGGATCAGGGGGAAAGAATTCGAAAAAGTGGACCGTGGGGAACTCTGCAGAAAACAGGTGGACCAAAGGAAGCAGGGGGAGCGGATTGGAAAAAATGGGGAACCCTGTGGAAAAATGTAGAACAAAGGCGAACTAGTGGGAGAAGGGGGAACAGATTAGAAAAAATTTGGAGAACCATGGGGAACACTGCAGAACAGTGAGGAACCAAAGGGAGCAGGGCGAATGGATTGGAAAAGATAGAGACTCTGGGGAACACTGCAGAACAGAGGGGAACCAAAGGGAGCAGGAGGAACAGATTGGAAAAAGTGGGGCACATGGGGAACACTGGAGGACAGAGCGGAATCAAAGGGAGCAGGGGGAACTGATTGGAAAAAGTGGGGAACCATGGGGAATACTGCAGGGCAGAGGGGAACCATAGGGAGCAGGGGCTACAGGTTTGAAAAAATGTGGAGAACCGCGAGGAACACTGCAGAACAGTGAGGAACCAAAGGGAGCAGGGGGAACAGATTGGAAAAAGTGGGGAACCATGTGGAAAAATGCAGAACAGTGGGGAAATAAACAGAGCAGGGGGAATGGATTGCAAAAAGTTGGGAAGCGTGGAGGTAACTGCAGAACAGAGGGGAAACAAAGGGAGCAGGGCGAATAGATTGTATAATAGTGGGGAACCGTGGGGAATGCTGCAGAACAGTATGAAACTAAAGCGAGCCGAGGGAATGGTTTGGAAAATGTGGGGAACCGTGGGGAAAACTGCAGAACAGAGTGGAGCCAAAGGAGCAGGGGGAACAGATTGGAAAAAGTGGGGAACTGTGGGGTACTCTGCAAAACAGAGCAGAACCAAAGGGAGCAGGGGGAACAGATTGGAAAAAGTGGGGAACCGATTGGAAAAAGTAGGGAACCGTGTGGAAAAATGCAGAAAGGTGGGGAACCAAAGGGAGCAGGGGGAACGAATTGGAAAAGGTGGAGAACTGTGGGGAACACTGCAGAACAGAGGGGAACCAAAGGGAGCAGAGGGAACGGATTGGAAAAAGTGGGGAACCGTGGGGAACACTCCATGACAGAGGGGAACAAAAGGGATCAGGGGGAACAGATAGGAAAAAATTGGGGAACTGTGAAAACACTGCATGACAGAGGGGAACCAAAGGAAGCATGAGGTACTGGTTGGAAAAAGTGGGGAACCGTTGAGGACACTGCAGGACAGAGGGGAACCAAAGGGAGCAGGGGAAACTGATAGCAAAAAGTTGGGCCCATGGCGAACACTGCATGACAGAGGGTAATCAAAGGGAGCAGGGAGAACCGATTGGAAAAAGTTGGGAACTGTGCGGAACACTGTAGAAAAGAGGGAAACCAAAGGTAGCAGGGGAAACGGATTGGAAAAAGTGGGGAACCATGGGGGACACTGCAGGGCAGACGGGAACCAAAGGGAGCATGGGAACAGATTAGAAAAAGTTTGGAGAACCGTGGGGAAAACTGCAGAACAGAGCAGAAACAAAGGGAGCAGGGGGAACAGCTCGGAATAGTGCGGACCCGAGGGGAACAATGCAGAACAGAGAGGAACCAAAGGGAGAAGGGGGAACAGATTGGAAAAAGTGGGGAATCGTGGGGAGTTCTGCAGAACAGTGGGGACCCAAAGGGATCAGGGGGAAAGGATTCGAAAAAGTGGACCATGGGGAACTCTGCAGAAAACAGGTGGACCAAAGGAAGCAGGGGGAACGGATTGGAAAAAATGGGGAACCTTGTGGAAAAATGTAGAACAGATGCGAACCAGAGGGAGAAGGGGGAACAGATTAGAAAAAATTTGGAGAACCGTGGAGAACACTGCAGAACAGTGATGAACCAAAGGGAGCAGTGGGAACGGATTGGAAAAGATAGAGAACTCTGGGGAATACTGCAGAACAGAGGGGAAGCAAAGGGAGCAGGGGGTACAGGTTGGAAAAAATGTGGAGAACCGTGAGGAACACTGCAGAACAGTGAGGAACCAAAGGGAGCAGGTGTAACAGATTGGAAAAAGTGGGGAACCGTGTGGAAAAATGCAGAACAGTGGGAAACCAAAGGGAGCAGGAAGAACAGATTGGAAAAAGTGGGGAACCGTGAGGAACACTGCAGAACAGAGGGACACCAAAGGGAGCAGGGGGTACAGTTTGGAAAAGTGGGGAACCGTGGGGAACAATGCAGAACAGAGGGGAACCAAAGGGAGCAGGTGGAACACATTGGAAAAAGTGGGGATTCGTGGAGAGATCTGCAGAACAGAGGTGAACCAAAGGAAGGAGGGGGAACGGATTAGAAAAAGTGGGGCCCATGGGGAACACTGCAGGACAGAGGGGAATCAAAGGGAGCAGGGGGAACTGATTGGAAAAAGTGGGGAACTGTGGGGAACACTGCAGAACAGAGGGGAAACAAACGGAGCAGGGGGAATGGATTGCAAAATGTGGGGAACCATGGGGAAAACTGCAGAAGAGAGTGGAGCGAAAGGAGCAGGGGTAACGGATTGCAAAAAGTGGGGCCCATGGGGAACACTGGAGGACAGAGCGGAATGAAAGGGAGCAGGGGGAACTGATTGGAAAAAGTGGGGAATCGTGCAGAACACTGCAGGACAGAGGGGAAACAAAGGGAACAGTGGGAACGGAATGGAAAAAGTGGGGAACCATGGGGAATACTGTAGGACACAGGGGAACCATAGGGAGCAGGGGCTACAGGTTGGAAAAAATGTGGAGAACCGTGAGGAACACTGCAGAACAGTGAGGAACCAAAGGGAGCAGGAGGAACAGATTGGAAAAAGTTGAGAACAGTGGGAAACACTGCAGAACAGAGGTGAATCAAAGGGTGCAGGGGGAACAGATTGGAAAAAGTGGGGAATCGTGCAGAACACTGCAGGACAGAGGGGAACCAAAGGGAACAGGGGAAACGGATTGGAAAAAGTGGGGAACCATGGGGAATACTGTAGGGCAGAGGGGAACCATAGTGAGCAGGGGCTACAGGTTGGAAAAAATGTGGAGAACCGTGAGGAACACTGCAGAACAGTGAGGAACCAAAGGGAGCAGGGGGAACAGATTGGAAAAAGTGGGGAACCATGTGGAAAAATGCAGAACAGTGGGGAAATAAACAGAGCAGGGGGAATGGATTGCAAAAAGTTGGGAAGCGTGGAGGTAACTGCAGAACAGAGGGGAAACAAAGGGAGCAGGGCGAATAGATTGTATAATAGTGGAGAACCGTGGGGAATGCTGCAGAACAGTATGAAACTAAAGCGAGCCGAGGGAATGGTTTGGAAAATGTGGGGAACCGTGGGGAAAACTGCAGAACAGAGTGGAGCCAAAGGAGCAGGGGGAACAGATTGGAAAAAGTGGGGAACTGTGGGGAACTCTGCAAAACAGAGCAGAACCAAAGGGAGCAGGGGGAACAGATTGGAAAAAGTGGGGAACCGATTGGAAAAAGTAGGGAACCGTGTGGAAAAATGCAGAAATGTGGGGAACCAAAGGGGGCAGGGGGAACGAATTGGAAAAGGTTCAGAATCGTGGGGAACACTGCAGAACAGAGGGGAACCAAAGGGAGCAGAGGGAATGGATTGGAAAAAGTGGGGAACCGTGGGGAACACTTCATGACAGAGGGGAACCAAAGGGATCAGGGGGAACAGATAGGAAAAAATTGGGGAACTGTGAAAACACTGCATGACAGAGGGGAACCAAAGGAAGCATGAGGTACTGGTTGGAAAAAGTGGGGAACCGTTGAGGACACTGCAGGACAGAGGGGAACCAAAGGGAGCATGGGAACAAATTAGAAAAAATTTGGAGAACCGTGGGGAAAACTGCAGAACAGAGCGGAACCAAATGGAGCAGGGGGAACAGCTCGGAAAAGTGCGGACCCGTGGGGAACAATGCAGAACAGAGAGGAACCAAAGGGAGAAGGGGTAACAGATTGGAAAAAGTGGGGAATCATGGGGAGTTCTGCAGAACAGTGGGGACCCAAAGGGAGCAGGGGGAAAGGATTCGAAAAAGTGGACCGTGGGGAACTCTGCAGAAAACAGGTGGACCAAAGGAAGCAGGGGGAACGGATTGGAAAAAATGGGGAACCTTGTGGAGAAATGTAGAACAGAGGCGAACCAGAGGGAGAAGGGGGAACAGATTAGAAAAAATTTGGAGAACCGTGGGGAACACTGCAGAACAGTGAGGAACCAAAGGGAGCAGGGGGAACGGATTGGAAAAGATAAAGAAATCTGGGGAACAATGCAGAACAGAGGGGAAGCAAAGGGAGCAGGGGGTACAGGTTGGAAAAAATGTGGAGAACCGTGAGGAACACTGCAGAACAGTGAGGAACCAAAGGGAGCAGGGGTAACAGATTGGAAAAAGTGGGGAACCGTGTGGAAAAATGCAAAACAGTGGAGAACCAAAGGGAGCAGGAAGAACAGATTGGAAAAAGTGGGGAACCGTGAGGAACACTGCAGAACAGAGGGACACAAAAGGGAGCAGGGGGTACAGTTTGGAAAAGTGGGGAACCGTGGGGAACAATGCAGAACAGAGGGGAACCAAAGGGAGCAGGGGGAACAGATTGGAAAAAGTGGGGATTCGTGGAGAGATCTGCAGAACAGAGGTGAACCAAAGGAAGCAGGCGGAACAGATTGGAAAAAGTGGGGCCCATGGGGAACACTGCACGACAGAGGGGAATGAAAGGGAGCAGGGGGAACTGATTGGAAAAAGTGGGGAACAGTGGGGAACACTGCAGAACAGAGGGAAAACAAACAGAGCAGGGGGAATGGATTGCAAAATGTGGGGAATCATAGGGAAAACTGCAAAACAGAGTGGAGCCAAAGGAGCAGGGGGAACGGATTGCAAAAAGTGGGGCCCATGGGGAACACAGGAGGACAGAGCGGAATCAAAGGTAGGAGGGGGAACTGATTGGAAAAAGTGGGGAATCGTGCAGAACACTGCAGGACAGAGGGGAACCAAAGGGAACAGGGGGAACGGATTGGAAAAAGTGGGGAACCATGGGGAATACTGTAGGGCAGAGGGGAACCATAGTGAGCAGGGGCTACAGGTTGGAAAAAATGTGGAGAACCGTGAGGAACACTGCAGAACAGTGAGGAACCAAAGGGAGCAGGGGGAACAGATTGGAAAAAGTGGGGAACCGTGTGGAAAAATGCAGAACAGTGGGGAAATAAACAGAGCAGGGGGAATGGATTGCAAAAAGTTGGGAAGCGTGGAGAAAACTGCAGAACAGAGGGGAACCAAAGGGAGCAGGGCGAATAGATTGTATAATAGTGGGGAACCGTGGGGAATGCTGCAGAACAGTATGAAACTAAAGCGAGCCGAGGGAATGGTTTGGAAAATGTGGGGAACCGTGGGGAAAACTGCAGAACAGAGTGGAGCCAAAGGAGCAGGGGGAACAGATTGGAAAAAGTGGGGAACTGTGGGGAACTCTGCAGAACAGAGCAGAACCAAAGGGAGCACGGGGAACAGATTGGAAAAAGTGGGGAACCGATTGGAAAAAGTAGGGAACCGTGTGGAAAAATGCAGAAAGGTGGGGAACCAAAGGGAGCAGGGGGAACGAATTGGAAAAGGTGGAGAACTGTGGGGAACACTGCAGAACAGAGGGGAACCAAAGGGAGCAGAGGGAACGGATTGGAAAAAGTGGGGAACCGTGGGGAACACTCCATGACAGAGGGGAACCAAAGGAAGCATGAGGTACTGGTTGGAAAAAGTGGGGAACCGTTGAGGACACTGCAGGACAGAGGGGAACCAAAGGGAGCAGGGGAAACTGATAGCAAAAAGTTGGGCCCATGGCGAACACTGCATGACAGAGGGTAATCAAAGGGAGCAGGGGGAACCGATTGGAAAAAGGTGGGAACTGTGGGGAACACTGCAGAACAGATGGAAACCAAAGGTAGGAGGGGGAACGGATTGGAAAAAGTGGGGAACCATGGGGGACACTGCAGGGCGGACGGGAACCAAAGGGAGCATGGGAACAGATTAGAAAAAGTTTGGAGAACCGTGGGGAAAACTGCAGAACAGAGCAGAAACAAAGGGAGCAGGGGGAACAGCTCGGAAAAGTGCGGACCCGAGGGGAACAATGCAGAACAGAGAGGAACCAAAGCGAGCAGAGGGAATGCATTGGAAAAAGTGGGGAACCGTGGGGAACACTGCACGACAGAGGGGAACCAAAGGAAGCAGGGGGAACGGATTGTAAAAAGTTGCGCCGATGGGGAACACTGTAGGACAGAGGGGAATCAAAGGGAGCAGGGGGAACTGATTGGAAAAAGTGGGGAACAGTGGGGGACACTGCAGAACAGAGGGCAAACAAACGGAACAGGGGGAATGGATTGCAAAAAGTTTGGAACCGTGGAGGACAATGCAGAACAGGGGAAACCAAAGGGAGCAGGGCAAAAAGTTTGTAAAAAAGTGGGGAACCGTGGGAAACACTGCACGTCAGAGGGGAACCAAAGGGATCGGGGGAACAGATAGGAAAAAAATTGGGGAACTGTGAAAACACTGCATGACAGAGGGGAACCAAGGGGAGCAGGAGGTACAGGTTGGAAAAAGTGGGGAACCGTGGAGGACACTGCAGCACAGAGGGGAACCAAAGGGAGCAGGGCGAACAGATTGTAAAAAAGAGGGGAACCGTGGGGAACACTGCAGAACAGTATGAAACCAAAGCAGGCAGGGGGAACAGTTTGGAAAATGTGGGGAACCGTTGGGATCACTGCAGAAAAGAGGGGAACCAAAGGGAGCAGGGGAACACATTGGAAAAAGTGGGGAACCGTGGGGAACACTGCAGAACAGTGAGGAACCAAAGGGAGCAGGGGGAACAGATTGGAAAAAGTGGGGTACCGTGTGTAAAAATGCACAACAGTGGGGAACCAAAGGGAGCAGGGGGTACAGGAAGGAAAAGAATGTGGAGAATCGTGGGGAACACTGCAGAATAGAGGGGAACCAAAGGGAGCAGGGGGAACGGATTGGGAAAAGTGGGGAAGCGTCGGGAACACTGCAGAACAGAGGCGAACCAAAGGGAACAGGGGGAACGGATTGGAAAAAGTGGGGAACCATGGGGGACACTGCAGGGCAGAGGGGAACCATAGGGAGCAGGGTGTACAGGTTGGAAATACGTGGAGAACCGTGAGGAAAACTGCAGAACAGTGAGGAACCAAAGGGAGCAGGGGGAACAGTTTTGAAAAAGTGGGGAAACGTGTGCAAAAATGCAGAACAGTGGGGAACCAAAGGGAGCAGGAGGAACAGATTGGAAAAAGTTGAGAACAGTGGGCAACACTGCAGAACAGAGGTGAGTCAAAGGGTGCAGGGGGAACTGATTGGAAAAAGTGGGGAACTGTGGGGAACACTGCAGGACAGAGGGGAATGAAAGGGAGCAGGGGGAACTGATTGGAAAAAAGTGGGGAACTGTGGGGAACACTGCAGAACAGAGGGGAAACAAACGGAGCAGGGGGAATGGATTGCAAAATGTGGGGAACCATGGGGAAAACTGCAGAACAGAGTGGAGCTAAAGGAGCAGGGGCAACGGATTGCAAAAAGTGGGGCCCATGGGGAACACTGGAGGACAGAGCGGAATCAAAGGGAGCAGGGGGAACTGATTGGAAAAAGTGGGGAATCGTGCAGAACACTGCAGGACAGAGGGGAAACAAAGGGAACAGTGGGAATGGATTGGAAAAAGTGGGGAACCATGGGGAATAATGTAGGACAGAGGGGAACCATAGGGAGCAGGGGCTACAGGTTGGAAAAAATGTGGAGAACCGTGAGGAACACTGCAGAACAGTGAGGAACCAAAGGGAGCAGGAGGAACAGATTGGAAAAAGTTGAGAACAGTGGGCAACACTGCAGAACAGAGGTGAATCAAAGGGTGCAGGGGGAACAGATTGGAAAAAGTGGGGAACCGTTTGGAACACTGCAGAACAGAGGTGAACAAAAGGGAGCAGGGGGAACAGATTGGAAAAAGTGGGGAATCGTGGGGAGTTCTGCAGAACAGATGTCAACCAAAGGAAGCAGGGGGATTGGATTGGAAAAAGTGGGGAACAGTGTAGAAAAATGCAGAACAGAGGGGAACCAGAAGTAGGAGGGGAAACAGATTGGAAAAATGTGGGGAATCGTGGGGAACACTGCAGGACAGAGGGCCACCAAAGGGAGCAGAGGGAATGCATTGGGAAAAGTGGGGAACCGTGGGGAACACTGCACAACAGAGGGGAACCAAAGGAAGCAGGGGGAACGGATTGTAAAAAGTTGCACCGATGGGAACACTGTAGGACAGAGGGGAATCAAAGGGAGCAGGGGGAACTGATTGGAAAAAGTGGGGAACTGTGGGGAACACTGCAGGACAGAGTGGAGACAAAGGAGCAGGGGGAACAGATTGGAAAAAGTGGGGAACCGTGGGGAACACTGCAGAACAGAGGGGAACCAAACGGAGCAGGGGTAACGGAATGCAAAAAGTTGGGAACCGTGGAGAACACGGAAGGACAGAGGGGAACCAAAGGGAACAAGCGGAACGGATTGGTAAAAGTGGGGAACCATGGGGAATACTGCAGGGCAGAGCAGAATCAAAGGGAGCAGGGGGAACAGCTCGGAAAAGTGCGGACCCGAGGGGAACAATGCAGAACAGAGAGGAACAAAAGGGAGAAGGGGGAACAGATTGGAAAAAGTGGGGAATCGTGGGGAGTTCTGCAGAACAGTGGGGACCCAAAGGGATCAGGGGGAAAGGATTCGAAAAAGTGGACCGTGGGGAACTCTGCAGAAAACAGGTGGACCAAAGGAAGCAGGGGGAACGGAGTGGAAAAAATGGGGAACCTTGTGGAAAAATATAGAACAGAGGCGAACCAGAGAGAGAAGGGGGAACAGATTAGAAAAAATTTGGAGAACCGTGGAGAACACTGCAGAACAGTGATGAACCAAAGGGAGCAGTGGGAACGGATTGGAAAAGATAGAGAACTCTGGGGAATACTGCAGAACAGAGGGGAAGCAAAGGGAGCAGGGGGTACAGGTTGGAAAAAATGTGGAGAACCGTGAGGAACACTACAGAACAGTGAGGAACCAAAGGGAGCAGGGGTAACAGATTGGAAAAAGTGGGGAACCGTGTGGAAAAATGCAGAACAGTGGGACACCAAAGGGAGCAGGGGGTACAGTTTGGAAAAGTGGGGAACCGTGGGGAACAATGCAGAACAGAGGGGAACCAAAGGGAGCAGGGGGAACAGATTGGAAAAAGTGGGGATTCGTGGAGAGATCTGCAGAACAGAGGTGAACCAAAGGAAGCAGGGGGAACGGATTGGAAAATGTGGGGCCCATGGGGAACACTGCAGGACAGAGGGGAATCAAAGGGAGCAGGGGGAACTGATTGGAAAAAGTGGGGAACTGTGGGGAACACTGCAGAACAGAGGGGAAACAAACGGAGCAGGGGGAATGGATTGCAAAATGTGGGGAACCATGGGGAAAAGTGCAGAAGAGAGTGGAGCGAAAGGAGCAGGGGTAACGGATTGCAAAAAGTGGGGCCCATGGGGAACACTGGAGGACAGAGCGGAATCAAAGGGAGCAGGGGGAACTGATTGGAAAAAGTGGGGAATCGTGCAGAACACTGCAGGACAGAGGGGAAACAAAGGGAACAGTGGGAACGGAATGGAAAAAGTGGGGAACCATGGGGAATACTGTAGGACAGAGGGGAACCATAGGGAGCAGGGGCTACAGGTTTAAAAAAATGTGGGGAATCGTGAGGAACACTGCAGAAAAGAGGGAAACCAAAGGTAGCAGGGGAAACGGATTGGAAAAAGTGGGGAACCATGGGGGACACTGCAGGGCAGACGGGAACCAAAGGGAGCATGGGAACAGATTAGAAAAAGTTTGGAGAACCGTGGGGAAAACTGCAGAACAGAGCAGAAACAAAGGGAGCAGGGGGAACAGCTCCGAAAAGTGCGGACCCGAGGGGAACAATGCAGAACAGAGAGGAACCAAAGGGAGAAGGGGGAACAGATTGGAAAAAGTGGGGAATCGTGGGGAGTTCTGCAGAACAGTGGGGACCCAAAGGGATCAAGGGGAAAGGATTCGAAAAAGTGGACCGTGGGGAACTCTGCAGAAAACAGGTGGACCAAAGGAAGCAGGGGGAACGGATTGGAAAAAATGGGGAACCTTGTGGAAAAATGTAGAACAGAGGCGAACCAGAGGGAGAAGGGGGAACAGATTAGAAAAAATTTGGAGAACCGTGGAGAACACTGCAGAACAGTGATGAACCAAAGGGAGCAGTGGGAACGGATTGGAAAAGATAGAGAACTCTGGGGAATACTGCAGAACAGAGGGGAAGCAAAGGGAGCAGGGGGTACAGGTTGGAAAAAATGTGGAGAACCGTGAGGAACACTGCAGAACAGTGAGGAACCAAAGGGAGCAGGGGTAACAGATTGGAAAAAGTGGGGAACCGTGTGGAAAAATGCAGAACAGTGGGGAACCAAAGGGAGCAGGAAGAACAGATTGGAAAAAGTGGGGAACCGTGAGGAACACTGCAGAACAGAGGGACACCAAAGGGAGCAGGGGGTACAGTTTGGAAAAGTGGGGAACCGTGGGGAACAATGCAGAACAGAGGGGAACCAAAGGGAGCAGGGGGAACAGATTGGAAAAAGTGGGGATTCGTGGAGAGATCTGCAGAACAGAGGTGAACCAAAGGAAGCAGGGGGAACGGATTGGAAAAAGTGGGGCCCATGGGGAACACTGCAGGACAGAGGGGAATCAAAGGGAGCAGGGGGAACTGATTGGAAAAAGTGGGGAACTGTGGGGAACACTGCAGAACAGAGGGGAAACAAACGGAGCAGGGGGAATTGATTGCAAAATGTGGGGAACCATGGGGAAAACTGCAGAAGAGAGTGGAGCGAAAGGAGCAGGGGTAACGGATTGCAAAAAGTGGGGCCCATGGGGAACACTGGAGGACAGAGCGGAATCAAAGGGAGCAGGGGGAACTGATTGGAAAAAGTGGGGAATCGTGCAGAACACTGCAGGACAGAGGGGAAACAAAGGGAACAGTGGGAACGGAATGGAAAAAGTGGGGAACCATGGGGAATACTGTAGGACAGAGGGGAACCATAGGGAGCAGGGGCTACAGGTTTAAAAAAATCTGGAGAACCGTGAGGAACACTGCAGAACAGTGAGGAACCAAAGGGAGCAGGAGGAACAGATTGGAAAAAGTTGAGAACAGTGGGAAACACTGCAGAACAGAGGTGAATCAAAGGGTGCAGGGGGAACAGATTGGAAAAAGTGGGGAATCGTGCAGAACACTGCAGGACAGAGGGGAACCAAAGGGAACAGGAGGAACAGATTGGAAAAAGTGGGGAACCATGGGGAATACTGTAGGGCAGAGGGGAACCATAGTGAGCAGGGGCTACAGGTTGGAAAAAATGTGGAGAACCGTGAGGAACACTGCAGAACAGTGAGGAACCAAAGGGAGCAGGGGGAACAGATTGGAAAAAGTGGGGAAACGTGTGGAAAAATGCAGAACAGTGGGGAAATAAACGGAGCAGGGGGAATGGATTGGAAAAAGTTGGGAAGCGTGGAGGTAACTGCAGAACAGAGGGGAACCAAAGGGAGCAGGGCGAATAGATTGTATAATAGTGGGGAACCGTGGGGAATGCTGCAGAACAGTATGAAACTAAAGCGAGCCGAGGGAATGGTTTGGAAAATGTGGGGAACCGTGGGGAAAACTGCAGAACAGAGTGGAGCCAAAGGAGCAGGGGGAACAGATTGGAAAAAGTGGGGAACTGTGGCGAACTCTGCAGAACAGAGCAGAACCAAAGGGAGCAGGGGGAACAGATTGGAAAAAGTGGGGAACCGATTGGAAAAAGTAGGGAACCGTGTGGAAAAATGCAGAAAGGTGGGGAACCAAAGGGAGCAGTGGAAACGAATTGGAAAAGGTGGAGAACTGTGGGGAACACTGCAGAACAGAGGGGAACCAAAGGGAGCAGAGGGAACGGATTGGAAAAAGTGGGGAACCGTGGGGAACACTCCATGACAGAGGGGAACCAAAGGGATCAGGGGGAACAGATAGGAAAAAATTGGGGAACTGTGAAAACACTGCATGACAGAGGGGAACCAAAGGAAGCATGAGGTACTGGTTGGAAAAAGTGGGGAACCGTTGAGGACACTGCAGGACAGAGGGGAACCAAAGGGAGCAGGGCGAAGAGATTGTAAAAAAGTGGGGAACCGTGGGGAACACTGCAGAACAGTAGGAAACTAAAGCGAACAGGGGGAACAGTTTGGAAAATGTGGGGAAACGTGGGGATCACTACAGAACAGAGGGGAAACAAAGGGAGCAGGGGAACACATTGGAAAAAGTGGGGAACCGTGGGGAACACTGCAGAACAGTGAGGAACCAAAGGGAGAAGGGGGAACAGATTGGAAAAAGTGGGGAATCGTGGGGAGTTCTGCAGAACAGTGGGGACCCAAAGGGATCAGGGGGAAAGGATTCGAAAAAGTGGACCGTGGGGAACTCTGCAGAAAACAGGTGGACCAAAGGAAGCAGGGGGAACGGATTGGAAAAAAATGGGGAACCTTTTGGAAAAATGTAGAACAGAGGCGAACCAGAGGGAGAAGGGGGAACAGATTAGAAAAAATTTGGAGAACCGTGGAGAACACTGCAGAACAGTGATGAACCAAAGGGAGCAGGGGGAACGGATTGGAAAAGATAGAGAACTCTGGGGAATACTGCAGAACAGAGGGGAAGCAAAGGGAGCAGGGGGTACAGGTTGGAAAAAATGTGGAGAACCGTGAGGAACACTGCAGAACAGTGAGGAACCAAAGGGAGCAGGGGTAACAGATTGGAAAAAGTGGGGAACCGTGTGCAAAAATGCAGAACAGTGGGGAACCAAAGGGAGCAGGAGGAACAGATTGGAAAAAGTTGAGAACAGTGGGCAACACTGCAGAACAGAGGTGAGTCAAAGGGTGCAGGGGGAACAGATTGGAAAAAGTGGGGAACCGTTTGGAACACTGCAGAACAGAGGTGAACCAAAGGGAGCAAGGGGTACAGTTCGGAAAAGTAGGGAATCGTGGGGAACAATGCAGAACAGAGGGGAATCAAAGGGAGCAGGGGAAACAGATTGGAAAAAGTGGGGAATCGTGGGGAGTTCTGCAGAACAGAGGTGAACCAAAAGAAGCAGGGGGATAGGATTGGAAAAATTGGGGAACAGTGCAGAAAAATGCAGAACAGAGGGGAACCAGAGGTAGCAGGGGTAACAGGTTGGAAAAAGTGGGGAACCGTGTACAACACTGTAGAACAGAGGGGCACCAAAGGGAGCAGGAGGTACAGGTTGGAAAAAGTGGGGAACCGTGGGGAACAGTGCATGACAGAGGGGAACCAAAGGGAACAGGGGGAAAGGATTCGAAAAAGTGGACCGTGGGGAACTCTGCAGAAAACAGGTGGACCAAAGGAAGCAGGGGGAACGGATTGGAAAAAAATGGGGAACCTTTTGGAAAAATGTAGAACAGAGGCGAACCAGAGGGAGAAGGGGGAACAGATTAGAAAAAATTTGGAGAACCGTGGAGAACACTGCAGAACAGTGATGAACCAAAGGGAGCAGGGGGAACGGATTGGAAAAGATAGAGAACTCTGGGGAATACTGCAGAACAGAGGGGAAGCAAAGGGAGCAGGGGGTACACGTTGGAAAAAATGTGGAGAACCGTGAGGAACACTGCAGAACAGTGGGGAACCAAAGGGAGCAGGGGTAACAGATTGGAAAAAGTGGGGAACCGTGTGGAAAAATGCAGAACAGAGGTGAGTCAAAGGGTGCAGGGGGAACTGATTGGAAAAAGTGGGGAACTGTGGGGAACACTGCAGGACAGAGGGGAATCAAAGGGAGCAGGGGGAACTGATTGGAAAAAAGTGGGGAACTGTGGGGAACACTGCAGAACAGAGGGGAAACAAACGGAGCAGGGGGAATGGATTGCAAAATGTGGGGAACCATGGGGAAAACTGCAGAACAGAGTGGAGCTAAAGGAGCAGGGGCAACGGATTGCAAAAAGTGGGGCCCATGGGGAACAATGGAGGACAGAGCGGAATCAAAGGGAGCAGGGGGAACTGATTGGAAAAAGTGGGGAATCGTGCAGAACACTGCAGGACAGAGGGGAAACAAAGGGAACAGTGGGAATGGATTGGAAAAAGTGGGGAACCATGGGGAATAATGTAGGACAGAGGGGAACCATAGGGAGCAGGGGCTACAGGTTGGAAAAAATGTGGAGAACCGTGAGGAACACTGCAGAACAGTGAGGAACCAAAGGGAGCAGGAGGAACAGATTGGAAAAAGTTGAGAACAGTGGGCAACACTGCAGAACAGAGGTGAATCAAAGGGTGCAGGGGGAACAGATTGGAAAAAGTGGGGAACCGTTTGGAACACTGCAGAACAGAGGTGAACCAAAGGGAGCAGGGGGAACAGATTGGAAAAAGTGGGGAATCGTGGGGAGTTCTGCAGAACAGATGTCAACCAAAGGAAGCAGGGGGATTGGATTGGAAAAAGTGGGGAACAGTGTAGAAAAATGCAGAACAGAGGGGAACCAGAAGTAGGAGGGGAAACAGATTGGAAAAATGTGGGGAATCGTGGGGAACACTGCAGAACAGAGGGCCACCAAAGGGAGCAGAGGGAATGCATTGGGAAAAGTGGGGAACCGTGGGGAACACTGCACAACAGAGGGGAACCAAAGGAAGCAGGGGGAACGGATTGTAAAAAGTTGCACCGATGGGAACACTGTAGGACAGAGGGGAATCAAAGGGAGCAGGGGGAACTGATTGGAAAAAGTGGGGAACTGTGGGGAACACTGCAGGACAGAGTGGAGACAAAGGAGCAGGGGGAACAGATTGGAAAAAGTGGGGAACCGTGGGGAACACTGCAGAACAGAGGGGAACCAAACGGAGCAGGGGTAACGGAATGCAAAAAGTTGGGAACCGTGGAGAACACGGAAGGACAGAGGGGAACCAAAGGGAACAAGCGGAACGGATTGGTAAAAGTGGGGAACCATGGGGAATACTGCAGGGCAGACCAGAATCAAAGGGAGCAGGGGGAACAGCTCGGAAAAGTGCGGACCCGAGGGGAACAATGCAGAACAGAGAGGAACCAAAGGGAGAAGGGGGAACAGATTGGAAAAAGTGGGGAATCGTGGGGAGTTCTGCAGAACAGTGGGGACCCAAAGGGATCAGGGGGAAAGGATTCGAAAAAGTGGACCGTGGGGAACTCTGCAGAAAACAGGTGGACCAAAGGAAGCAGGGGGAACGGATTGGAAAAAATGGGGAACCTTGTGGAAAAATGTAGAACAGAGGCGAACCAGAGGGAGAAGGGGGAACAGATTAGAAAAAATTTGGAGAACCGTGGAGAACACTGCAGAACAGTGATGAACCAAAGGGAGCAGTGGGAACGGATTGGAAAAGATAGAGAACTCTGGGGAATACTGCAGAACAGAGGGGAAGCAAAGGGAGCAGGGGGTACAGGTTGGAAAAAATGTGGAGAACCGTGAGGAACACTACAGAACAGTGAGGAACCAAAGGGAGCAGGGGTAACAGATTGGAAAAAGTGGGGAACCGTGTGGAAAAATGCAGAACAGTGGGGAACCAAAGGGAGCAGGAAGAACAGATTGGAAAAAGTGGGGAACCGTGAGGAACACTGCAGAACAGAGGTACACCAAAGGGAGCAGGGGGTACAGTTTGGAAAAGTGGGGAACCATGGGGAACAATGCAGAACAGAGGGGAACCAAAGGGAGCAGGGGGAACAGATTGGAAAAAGTGGGGATTCGTGGAGAGATCTGCAGAACAGAGGTGAACCAAAGGAAGCAGGGGGAACGGATTGGAAAAAGTGGGGCCCATGGGGAACACTGCAGGACAGAGGGGAATCAAAGGGAGCAGGGGGAACTGATTGGAAAAAGTGGGGAACTGTGGGGAACACTGCAGAACAGAGGGGAAACAAACGGAGCAGGGGGAATGGATTGCAAAATGTGGGGAACCATGGGGAAAAGTGCAGAAGAGAGTGGAGCGAAAGGAGCAGGGGTAACGGATTGCAAAAAGTGGGGCCCATGGGGAACACTGGAGGACAGAGCGGAATCAAAGGGAGCAGAGGGAACTGATTGGAAAAAGTGGGGAATCGTGCAGAACACTGCAGGACAGAGGGGAAACAAAGGGAACAGTGGGAACGGAATGGAAAAAGTGGGGAACCATGGGGAATACTGTAGGACAGAGGGGAACCATAGGGAGCTGGGGCTACAGGTTTAAAAAAATGTGGGGAACCGTGAGGAACACTGCAGAAAAGAGGGAAACCAAAGGTAGCAGGGGAAACGGATTGGAAAAAGTGGGGAACCATGGGGGACACTGCAGGGCAGACGGGAACCAAAGGGAGCATGGGAACAGATTAGAAAAAGTTTGGAGAACCGTGGGGAAAACTGCAGAACAGAGCAGAAACAAAGGGAGCAGGGGGAACAGCTCCGAAAAGTGCGGACCCGAGGGGAACAATGCAGAACAGAGAGGAACCAAAGGGAGAAGGGGGAACAGATTGGAAAAAGTGGGGAATCGTGGGGAGTTCTGCAGAACAGTGGGGACCCAAAGGGATCAAGGGGAAAGGATTCGAAAAAGTGGACCGTGGGGAACTCTGCAGAAAACAGGTGGACCAAAGGAAGCAGGGGGAACGGATTGGAAAAAATGGGGAACCTTGTGGAAAAATGTAGAACAGAGGCGAACCAGAGGGAGAAGGGGGAACAGATTAGAAAAAATTTGGAGAACCGTGGAGAACACTGCAGAACAGTGATGAACCAAAGGGAGCAGTGGGAATGGTTTGGAAAAGATAGAGAACTCTGGGGAATACTGCAGAACAGAGGGGAAGCAAAGGGAGCAGGGGGTACAGGTTGGAAAAAATGTGGAGAACCGTGAGGAACACTGCAGAACAGTGAGGAACCAAAGGGAGCAGGGGTAACAGATTGGAAAAATTGGGGAACCGTGTGGAAAAATGCAGAACAGTGGGGAACCAAAGGGAGCAGGAAGAACAGATTGGAAAAAGTGGGGAACCGTGAGGAACACTGCAGAACAGAGGGACACCAAAGGGAGCAGGGGGTACAGTTTGGAAAAGTGGGGAACCGTGGGGAACAATGCAGAACAGAGGGGAACCAAAGGGAGCAGGGGGAACAGATTGGAAAAAGTGGGGATTCGTGGAGAGATCTGCAGAACAGAGGTGAACCAAAGGAAGCAGGGGGAACGGATTGGAAAAAGTGGGGCCCATGGGGAACACTGCAGGACAGAGGGGAATCAAAGGGAGCAGGGGGAACTGATTGGAAAAAGTGGGGAACTGTGGGGAACACTGCAGAACAGAGGGGAAACAAACGGAGCAGGGGGAATGGATTGCAAAATGTGGGGAACCATGGGGAAAACTGCAGAAGAGAGTGGAGCGAAAGGAGCAGGGGTAACGGATTGCAAAAAGTGGGGCCCATGGGGAACACTGGAGGACAGAGCGGAATCAAAGGGAGCAGGGGGAACTGATTGGAAAAAGTGGGGAATCGTGCAGAACACTGCAGGACAGAGGGGAAACAAAGGGAACAGTGGGAACGGAATGGAAAAAGTGGGGAACCATGGGGAATACTGTAGGACAGAGGGGAACCATAGGGAGCAGGGGCTACAGGTTTAAAAAAATGTGGAGAACCGTGAGGAACACTGCAGAACAGTGAGGAACCAAAGGGAGCAGGAGGAACAGATTGGAAAAAGTTGAGAACAGTGGGAAACACTGCAGAACAGAGGTGAATCAAAGGGTGCAGGGGGAACAGGTTGGAAAAAGTGGGGAATCGTGCAGAACACTGCAGGACAGAGGGGAACCAAAGGGAACAGGAGGAACAGATTGGAAAAAGTGGGGAACCATGGGGAATACTGTAGGGCAGAGGGGAACCATAGTGAGCAGGGGCTACAGGTTGGAAAAAATGTGGAGAACCGTGAGGAACACTGCAGAACAGTGAGGAACCAAAGGGAGCAGGGGGAACAGATTGGAAAAAGTGGGGAAACGTGTGGAAAAATGCAGAACAGTGGGGAAATAAACGGAGCAGGGGGAATGGATTGGAAAAAGTTGGGAAGCGTGGAGGTAACTGCAGAACAGAGGGGAACCAAAGGGAGCAGGGCGAATAGATTGTATAATAGTGGGGAACCGTGGGGAATGCTGCAGAACAGTATGAAACTAAAGCGAGCCGAGGGAATGGTTTGGAAAATGTGGGGAACCGTGGGGAAAACTGCAGAACAGAGTGGAGCCAAAGGAGCAGGGGGAACAGATTGGAAAAAGTGGGGAACTGTGGGGAACTCTGCAGAACAGAGCAGAACCAAAGGGAGCAGGGGGAACAGATTGGAAAAAGTGGGGAACCGATTGGAAAAAGTAGGGAACCGTGTGGAAAAATGCAGAAAGGTGGGGAACCAAAGGGAGCAGGGGAAACGAATTGGAAAAGGTGGAGAACTGTGGGGAACACTGCAGAACAGAGGGGAACCAAAGGGAGCAGAGGGAACGGATTGGAAAAAGTGGGGAACCGTGGGGAACACTCCATGACAGAGGGGAACCAAAGGGATCAGGGGGAACAGATAGGAAAAAATTGGGGAACTGTGAAAACACTGCATGACAGAGGGGAACCAAAGGAAGCATGAGGTACTGGTTGGAAAAAGTGGGGAACCGTTGAGGACACTGCAGGACAGAGGGGAACCAAAGGGAGCAGGGCGAAGAGATTGTAAAAAAGTGGGGAACCGTGGGGAACAGTGCATGACAGAGGGGAACCAAAGGGAACAGGAGGTACAGGTTGGAAAAAGTGGGGAACCGTGGAGAACACTGCAGCACAGAGGGGAACAAAAGTGAGCAGGGGAAACGGAATGCAAAAAGTGGGGCCCATGGCGAACACTGCATGACAGAGGGTAATCAAAGGGAGCAGGGAGAACCGATTGGAAAAAGTTGGGAACTGTGGGGAACACTGCAGAAAAGAGGGAAACCAAAGGTAGCAGGGGAAACGGATTGGAAAAAGTGGGGAACCATGGGGGACACTGCAGGGCAGACGGGAACCAAAGGGAGCATGGGAACAGATTAGAAAAAGTTTGGAGAACCGTGGGGAAAACTGCAGAACAGAGCAGAAACAAAGGGAGCAGGGGGAACAGCTCCGAAAAGTGCGGACCCGAGGGGAACAACGCAGAACAGAGAGGAACCAAAGGGAGAAGGGGGAACAGATTGGAAAAAGTGGAGAATCGTGGGGAGTTCTGCAGAACAGTGGGGACCCAAAGGGATCAAGGGGAAAGGATTTGAAAAAGTGGACCGTGGGGAACTCTGCAGAAAACAGGTGGACCAAAGGAAGCAGGGGGAACGGATTGGAAAAAATGGGAAACCTTGTGGAAAAATGTAGAACAGAGGCGAACCAGAGGGAGAAGGGGGAACAGATTAGAAAAAATTTGGAGAACCGTGGAGAACACTGCAGAACAGTGATGAACCAAAGGGAGCAGTGGGAACGGATGGGAAAAGATAGAGAACTCTGGGGAATACTGCAGAACAGAGGGGAAGCAAAGGGAGCAGGGGGTACAGGTTGGAAAAAATGTGGAGAACCGTGAGGAACACTGCAGAACAGTGAGGAACCAAAGGGAGCAGGGGTAACAGATTGGAAAAAGTGGGGAACCGTGTGGAAAAATGCAGAACAGTGGGGAACCAAAGGGAGCAGGAAGAACAGATTGGAAAAAGTGGGGAACCGTGAGGAACACTGCAGAACAGAGGGACACCAAAGGGAGCAGGGGGTACAGATTGGAAAAAGTGGGGAACCGTGGGGAACACTGCAGAACAGAGGGGAACCAAACGGAGCAGGGGTAACGGAATGCAAAAAGTTGGGAACCGTGGAGAACACGGAAGGACAGAGGGGAACCAAAGGGAACAAGCGGAACGGATTGGTAAAAGTGGGGAACCATGGGGAATACTGCAGGGC
Organism: Narcine bancroftii; assembly: GCF_036971445.1. Taxonomy (NCBI): domain Eukaryota; kingdom Metazoa; phylum Chordata; class Chondrichthyes; order Torpediniformes; family Narcinidae; genus Narcine; species Narcine bancroftii. The sequence continues at coordinate 5,174,460 of NW_027211884.1, forward strand.
AGACCAGAATCAAAGGGAGCAGGGGGAACAGCTCGGAAAAGTGCGGACCCGAGGGGAACAATGCAGAACAGAGAGGAACCAAAGGGAGAAGGGGGAACAGATTGGAAAAAGTGGGGAATCGTGGGGAGTTCTGCAGAACAGTGGGGACCCAAAGGGATCAGGGGGAAAGGATTCGAAAAAGTGGACCGTGGGGAACTCTGCAGAAAACAGGTGGACCAAAGGAAGCAGGGGGAACGGATTGGAAAAAATGGGGAACCTTGTGGAAAAATGTAGAACAGAGGCGAACCAGAGGGAGAAGGGGGAACAGATTAGAAAAAATTTGGAGAACCGTGGAGAACACTGCAGAACAGTGATGAACCAAAGGGAGCAGTGGGAACGGATTGGAAAAGATAGAGAACTCTGGGGAATACTGCAGAACAGAGGGGAAGCAAAGGGAGCAGGGGGTACAGGTTGGAAAAAATGTGGAGAACCGTGAGGAACACTACAGAACAGTGAGGAACCAAAGGGAGCAGGGGTAACAGATTGGAAAAAGTGGGGAACCGTGTGGAAAAATGCAGAGCAGTGGGGAACCAAAGGGAGCAGGAAGAACAGATTGGAAAAAGTGGGGAACCGTGAGGAACACTGCAGAACAGAGGTACACCAAAGGGAGCAGGGGGTACAGTTTGGAAAAGTGGGGAACCATGGGGAACAATGCAGAACAGAGGGGAACCAAAGGGAGCAGGGGGAACAGATTGGAAAAAGTGGGGATTCGTGGAGAGATCTGCAGAACAGAGGTGAACCAAAGGAAGCAGGGGGAACGGATTGGAAAAAGTGGGGCCCATGGGGAACACTGCAGGACAGAGGGGAATCAAAGGGAGCAGGGGGAACTGATTGGAAAAAGTGGGGAACTGTGGGGAACACTGCAGAACAGAGGGGAAACAAACGGAGCAGGGGGAATGGATTGCAAAATGTGGGGAACCATGGGGAAAAGTGCAGAAGAGAGTGGAGCGAAAGGAGCAGGGGTAACGGATTGCAAAAAGTGGGGCCCATGGGGAACACTGGAGGACAGAGCGGAATCAAAGGGAGCAGAGGGAACTGATTGGAAAAAGTGGGGAATCGTGCAGAACACTGCAGGACAGAGGGGAAACAAAGGGAACAGTGGGAACGGAATGGAAAAAGTGGGGAACCATGGGGAATACTGTAGGACAGAGGGGAACCATAGGGAGCTGGGGCTACAGGTTTAAAAAAATGTGGGGAACCGTGAGGAACACTGCAGAAAAGAGGGAAACCAAAGGTAGCAGGGGAAACGGATTGGAAAAAGTGGGGAACCATGGGGGACACTGCAGGGCAGACGGGAACCAAAGGGAGCATGGGAACAGATTAGAAAAAGTTTGGAGAACCGTGGGGAAAACTGCAGAACAGAGCAGAAACAAAGGGAGCAGGGGGAACAGCTCCGAAAAGTGCGGACCCGAGGGGAACAATGCAGAACAGAGAGGAACCAAAGGGAGAAGGGGGAACAGATTGGAAAAAGTGGGGAATCGTGGGGAGTTCTGCAGAACAGTGGGGACCCAAAGGGATCAAGGGGAAAGGATTCGAAAAAGTGGACCGTGGGGAACTCTGCAGAAAACAGGTGGACCAAAGGAAGCAGGGGGAACGGATTGGAAAAAATGGGGAACCTTGTGGAAAAATGTAGAACAGAGGCGAACCAGAGGGAGAAGGGGGAACAGATTAGAAAAAATTTGGAGAACCGTGGAGAACACTGCAGAACAGTGATGAACCAAAGGGAGCAGTGGGAATGGTTTGGAAAAGATAGAGAACTCTGGGGAATACTGCAGAACAGAGGGGAAGCAAAGGGAGCAGGGGGTACAGGTTGGAAAAAATGTGGAGAACCGTGAGGAACACTGCAGAACAGTGAGGAACCAAAGGGAGCAGGGGTAACAGATTGGAAAAATTGGGGAACCGTGTGGAAAAATGCAGAACAGTGGGGAACCAAAGGGAGCAGGAAGAACAGATTGGAAAAAGTGGGGAACCGTGAGGAACACTGCAGAACAGAGGGACACCAAAGGGAGCAGGGGGTACAGTTTGGAAAAGTGGGGAACCGTGGGGAACAATGCAGAACAGAGGGGAACCAAAGGGAGCAGGGGGAACAGATTGGAAAAAGTGGGGATTCGTGGAGAGATCTGCAGAACAGAGGTGAACCAAAGGAAGCAGGGGGAACGGATTGGAAAAAGTGGGGCCCATGGGGAACACTGCAGGACAGAGGGGAATCAAAGGGAGCAGGGGGAACTGATTGGAAAAAGTGGGGAACTGTGGGGAACACTGCAGAACAGAGGGGAAACAAACGGAGCAGGGGGAATGGATTGCAAAATGTGGGGAACCATGGGGAAAACTGCAGAAGAGAGTGGAGCGAAAGGAGCAGGGGTAACGGATTGCAAAAAGTGGGGCCCATGGGGAACACTGGAGGACAGAGCGGAATCAAAGGGAGCAGGGGGAACTGATTGGAAAAAGTGGGGAATCGTGCAGAACACTGCAGGACAGAGGGGAAACAAAGGGAACAGTGGGAACGGAATGGAAAAAGTGGGGAACCATGGGGAATACTGTAGGACAGAGGGGAACCATAGGGAGCAGGGGCTACAGGTTTAAAAAAATGTGGACAACCGTGAGGAACACTGCAGAACAGTGAGGAACCAAAGGGAGCAGGAGGAACAGATTGGAAAAAGTTGAGAACAGTGGGAAACACTGCAGAACAGAGGTGAATCAAAGGGTGCAGGGGGAACAGGTTGGAAAAAGTGGGGAATCGTGCAGAACACTGCAGGACAGAGGGGAACCAAAGGGAACAGGAGGAACAGATTGGAAAAAGTGGGGAACCATGGGGAATACTGTAGGGCAGAGGGGAACCATAGTGAGCAGGGGCTACAGGTTGGAAAAAATGTGGAGAACCGTGAGGAACACTGCAGAACAGTGAGGAACCAAAGGGAGCAGGGGGAACAGATTGGAAAAAGTGGGGAAACGTGTGGAAAAATGCAGAACAGTGGGGAAATAAACGGAGCAGGGGGAATGGATTGGAAAAAGTTGGGAAGCGTGGAGGTAACTGCAGAACAGAGGGGAACCAAAGGGAGCAGGGCGAATAGATTGTATAATAGTGGGGAACCGTGGGGAATGCTGCAGAACAGTATGAAACTAAAGCGAGCCGAGGGAATGGTTTGGAAAATGTGGGGAACCGTGGGGAAAACTGCAGAACAGAGTGGAGCCAAAGGAGCAGGGGGAACAGATTGGAAAAAGTGGGGAACTGTGGGGAACTCTGCAGAACAGAGCAGAACCAAAGGGAGCAGGGGGAACAGATTGGAAAAAGTGGGGAACCGATTGGAAAAAGTAGGGAACCGTGTGGAAAAATGCAGAAAGGTGGGGAACCAAAGGGAGCAGGGGAAACGAATTGGAAAAGGTGGAGAACTGTGGGGAACACTGCAGAACAGAGGGGAACCAAAGGGAGCAGAGGGAACGGATTGGAAAAAGTGGGGAACCGTGGGGAACACTCCATGACAGAGGGGAACCAAAGGGATCAGGGGGAACAGATAGGAAAAAATTGGGGAACTGTGAAAACACTGCATGACAGAGGGGAACCAAAGGAAGCATGAGGTACTGGTTGGAAAAAGTGGGGAACCGTTGAGGACACTGCAGGACAGAGGGGAACCAAAGGGAGCAGGGCGAAGAGATTGTAAAAAAGTGGGGAACCGTGGGGAACAGTGCATGACAGAGGGGAACCAAAGGGAACAGGAGGTACAGGTTGGAAAAAGTGGGGAACCGTGGAGAACACTGCAGCACAGAGGGGAACAAAAGTGAGCAGGGGAAACGGAATGCAAAAAGTGGGGCCCATGGCGAACACTGCATGACAGAGGGTAATCAAAGGGAGCAGGGAGAACCGATTGGAAAAAGTTGGGAACTGTGGGGAACACTGCAGAAAAGAGGGAAACCAAAGGTAGCAGGGGAAACGGATTGGAAAAAGTGGGGAACCATGGGGGACACTGCAGGGCAGACGGGAACCAAAGGGAGCATGGGAACAGATTAGAAAAAGTTTGGAGAACCGTGGGGAAAACTGCAGAACAGAGCAGAAACAAAGGGAGCAGGGGGAACAGCTCCGAAAAGTGCGGACCCGAGGGGAACAACGCAGAACAGAGAGGAACCAAAGGGAGAAGGGGGAACAGATTGGAAAAAGTGGAGAATCGTGGGGAGTTCTGCAGAACAGTGGGGACCCAAAGGGATCAAGGGGAAAGGATTTGAAAAAGTGGACCGTGGGGAACTCTGCAGAAAACAGGTGGACCAAAGGAAGCAGGGGGAACGGATTGGAAAAAATGGGAAACCTTGTGGAAAAATGTAGAACAGAGGCGAACCAGAGGGAGAAGGGGGAACAGATTAGAAAAAATTTGGAGAACCGTGGAGAACACTGCAGAACAGTGATGAACCAAAGGGAGCAGTGGGAACGGATGGGAAAAGATAGAGAACTCTGGGGAATACTGCAGAACAGAGGGGAAGCAAAGGGAGCAGGGGGTACAGGTTGGAAAAAATGTGGAGAACCGTGAGGAACACTGCAGAACAGTGAGGAACCAAAGGGAGCAGGGGTAACAGATTGGAAAAAGTGGGGAACCGTGTGGAAAAATGCAGAACAGTGGGGAACCAAAGGGAGCAGGAAGAACAGATTGGAAAAAGTGGGGAACCGTGAGGAACACTGCAGAACAGAGGGACACCAAAGGGAGCAGGGGGTACAGTTTGGAAAAGTGGGGAACCGTGGGGAACAATGCAGAACATAGGGGAACCAAAGGTAGCAGGGGGAACGGATTGGAAAAAGTGGGGAACCATGGGGGACACTGCAGGGCGGATGGGAACCAAAGGGAGCATGGGAACAGATTAGAAAAAGTTTGGAGAACCTTGGGGAAAACTGCAGAAAAGAGCAGAAACAAAGGGAGCAGGGGGAACAGCTCGGAAAAGTGCGGACCCGAGGGGAACAATGCAGAACAGAGAGGAACCAAAGGGAGCAGAGGGAATGCATTGGAAAAAGTGGGGAACCGTGGGGAACACTGCACGACAGAGGGGAACCAAAGGAAGCAGGGGGAACGGATTGTAAAAAGTTGCGCCGATGGGGAACACTGTAGGACAGAGGGGAATCAAAGGGAGCAGGGGGAACTTATTGGAAAAAGTGGGGAACAGTGGGGGACACTGCAGAACAGAGGGCAAACAAACGGAACAGGGGGAATGGATTGCAAAAAGTTTGGAACCGTGGAGGACAATGCAGAACAGGGGAAACCAAAGGGAGCAGGGCAAAAAGTTTGTAAAAAATTGGGGAACCGTGGGGAACACTGCACGTCAGAGGGGAACCAAAGGGATCGGGGGAACAGATAGGAAAAAAATTGGGGAACTGTGAAAACACTGCATGACAGAGGGGAACCAAAGGGAGCAGGAGGTACAGGTTGGAAAAAGTGGGGAACCGTGGAGGACACTGCAGGACAGAGGGGAACCAAAGGGAGCAGGGCGAACAGATTGTAAAAAAGTGGGGAACCGTGGGGAACAATGCAGAACAGTATAAAACCAAAGCAGGCAGGGGGAACAGTTTGGAAAATGTGGGGAACCGTGGGGATCACTGCAGAAAAGAGGGGAACCAAAGGGAGCAGGGGAACACATTGGAAAAAGTGGGGAACCGTGGGGAACACTGCAGAACAGTGAGGAACCAAAGGGAGCAGGGGGAACAGAATGGAAAAAGTGGGGTACCGTGTGTAAAAATGCACAACAGTGGGGAACCAAAGGGAGCAGAGGGTACAGGAAGGAAAAGAATGTGGAGAATCGTGGGGAACACTGCAGAATAGAGGGGAACCAAAGGGAGCAGGGGGAACGGATTGGGAAAAGTGGGGAAGCGTCGGGAACACTGCAGAACAGAGGCGAACCAAAGGGAACAGGGGGAACGGATTGGAAAAAGTGGGGAACCATGGGGGACACTGCAGGGCAGAGGGGAACCATAGGGAGCAGGGGGTACAGGTTGGAAATACGTGGAGAACCGTGAGGAAAACTGCAGAACAGTGAGGAACCAAAGGGAGCAGGGGGAACAGTTTTGAAAAAGTGGGGAAACGTGTGCAAAAATGCAGAACAGTGGGGAACCAAAGGGAGCAGGAGGAACAGATTGGAAAAAGTTGAGAACAGTGGGCAACACTGCAGAACAGAGGTGAGTCAAAGGGTGCAGGGGGAACTGATTGGAAAAAGTGGGGAACTGTGGGGAACACTGCAGGACAGAGGGGAATCAAAGGGAGCAGGGGGAACTGATTGGAAAAAGTGGGGAACTGTGGGGAACACTGCAGAACAGAGGGGAAACAAACGGAGCAGGGGGAATGGATGGCAAAATGTGGGGAACCATGGGGAAAACTGCAGAACAGAGTGGAGCTAAAGGAGCAGGGGCAACGGATTGCAAAAAGTGGGGCCCATGGGGAACACTGGAGGACAGAGCGGAATCAAAGGGGGCAGGGGGAACTGATTGGAAAAAGTGGGGAATCGTGCAGAACACTGCAGGACAGAGGGGAAACAAAGGGAACAGTGGGAATGGATTGGAAAAAGTGGGGAACCATGGGGAATACTGTAGGACAGAGGGGAACCATAGGGAGCAGGGGCTACAGGTTGGAAAAAATGTGGAGAACCGTGAGCAATACTGCAGAACAGTGAGGAAACAAAGGGAGCAGGAGGAACAGATTGGAAAAAGTTGAGAACAGTGGGCAACACTGCAGAACAGAGGTGAATCAAAGGGTGCAGGGGGAACAGATTGGAAAAAGTGGGGAACCGTTTGGAACACTGCAGAACAGAGGTGAACCAAAGGGAGCAGGGGGAACAGATTGGAAAAAGTGGGGAATCGTGGGGAGTTCTGCAGAACAGATGTCAACCAAAGGAAGCAGGGGGATTGGATTGGAAAAAGTGGGGAACAGTGTAGAAAAATGCAGAACAGAGGGGAACCAGAAGTAGGAGGGGAAACAGATTGGAAAAATGTGGGGAATCGTGGGGAACACTGCAGAACAGAGGGCCACCAAAGGGAGCAGAGGGAATGCATTGGGAAAAGTGGGGAACCGTGGGGAACACTGCACAACAGAGGGGAACCAAAGGAAGCAGGGGGAACGGATTGTAAAAAGTTGCACCGATGGGAACACTGTAGGACAGAGGGGAATCAAAGGGAGCAGGGGGAACTTATTGGAAAAAGTGGGGAACTGTGGGGAACACTGCAGGACAGAGTGGAGACAAAGGAGCAGGGGGAACAGATTGGAAAAAGTGGGGAACCGTGGGGAACACTGCAGAACAGAGGGGAACCAAACGGAGCAGGGGTAACGGAATGCAAAAAGTTGGGAACCGTGGAGAACAAGGAAGGACAGAGGGGAACCAAAGGGAACAAGCGGAATGGATTGGTAAAAGTGGGGAACCATGGGGAATACTGCAGGGCAGAGCAGAAACAAAGGGAGCAGGGGGAACAGCTCGGAAAAGTGCGGACCCGAGGGGAACAATGCAGAACAGAGAGGAACCAAAGGGAGAAGGGGGAACAGATTGGAAAAAGTGGGGAATCTTGGGGAGTTCTGCAGAACAGTGGGGACCCAAAGGGATCAAGGGGAAAGGATTCGAAAAAGTGGACCGTGGGGAACTCTGCAGAAAACAGGTGGACCAAAGGAAGCAGGGGGAACGGATTGGAAAAAATGGGGAACCTTGTGGAAAAATGTAGAACAGAGGCGAACCAGAGGGAGAAGGGGGAACAGATTAGAAAAAATTTGGAGAACCGTGTAGAACACTGCAGAACAGTGATGAACCAAAGGGAGCAGTGGGAACGGATTGGAAAAGATAGAGTACTCTGGGGAATACTGCAGAACAGAGGGGAAGCAAAGGGAGCAGGGGGTACAGGTTGGAAAAAATGTGGAGAACCGTGAGGAACACTACAGAACAGTGAGGAACCAAAGGGAGCAGGGGTAACAGATTGGAAAAAGTGGGGAACCGTGTGGAAAAATGCAGAACAGTGGGGAACCAAAGGGAGCAGGAAGAACAGATTGGAAAAGTGGGGAACCGTGAGGAACACTGCAGAACAGAGGGACACCAAAGGGAGCAGGGGGTACAGTTTGGAAAAGTGGGGAACCGTGGGGAACAATGCAGAACAGAGGGGAACCAAAGGGAGCAGGGGGAACAGCTTGGAAAAAGTGGGGATTCGTGGAGAGATCTGCAGAACAGAGGTGAACCAAAGGAAGCAGGGGGAACGGATTGGAAAAAGTGGGGCCCATGGGGAACACTGCAGGACAGAGGGGAATCAAAGGGAGCAGGGGGAACTGATTGGAAAAAGTGGGGAACTGTGGGGAACACTGCAGAACAGAGGGGAAACAAACGGAGCAGGGGGAATGGATTGCAAAATGTGGGGAACCATGGGGAAAACTGCAGAAGAGAGTGGAGCGAAAGGAGCAGGGGTAACGGATTGCAAAAAGTGGGTCCCATGGGGAATACTGGAGGACAGAGCGGAATCAAAGGGAGCAGGGGGAACTGATTGGAAAAAGTGGGGAATCGTGCAGAACACTGCAGGACAGAGGGGAAACAAAGGGAACAGTGGGAACGGAATGGAAAAAGTGGGGAACCATGGGGAATACTGTAGGACAGAGGGGAACCATAGGGAGCAGGGGCTACAGGTTTGAAAAAATGTGGAGAACCGTGAGGAACACTGCAGAACAGTGAGGAACCAAAGGGAGCAGGGGGAACAGATTGGAAAAAGTGGGGAACCGTGTGGAAAAATGCAGAACAGTGGGGAAATAAACAGAGCAGGGGGAATGGATTGGAAAAAGTTGGGAAGCGTGGAGGTAACTGCAGAACAGAGGGGAACCAAAGGGAGCAGGGCGAATAGATTGTATAATAGTGGGGAACCGTGGGGAATGCTGCAGAACAGTATGAAACTAAAGCGAGCCGAGGGAATAGTTTGGAAAATGTGGGGAACCGTGGGGAAAACTGCAGAACAGAGTGGAGCCAAAGGAGCAGGGGGAACAGATTGGAAAAAGTGGGGAACTGTGGGGAACTCTGCAGAACAGAGCAGAACCAAAGGGAGCAGGGGGAACAGATTGGAAAAAGTGGGGAACTGATTGGAAAAAGTAGGGAACCGTGTGGAAAAATGCAGAAAGGTGGGGAACCAAAGGGAGCAGGGGAAACGAATTGGAAAAGGTGGAGAACTGTGGGGAACACTGCAGAACAGAGGGGAACCAAAGGGAGCAGAGGGAACGGATTGGAAAAAGTGGGGAACCGTGGGGAACACTCCATGACAGAGGGGAACCAAAGGGATCAGGTGGAACAGATAGGAAAAAATTGGGGAACTGTGAAAACACTGCATGACAGAGGGGAACCAAAGGAAGCATGAGGTACTGGTTGGAAAAAGTGGGGAACCGTTGAGGACACTGCAGGACAGAGGGGAACCAAAGGGAGCAGGGCGAAGAGATTGTAAAAAAGTGGGGAACCGTGGGGAACACTGCAGAACAGTAGGAAACTAAAGCGAACAGGGGGAACAGTTTGGAAAATGTAGGGAAACGTGGGGATCACAACAGAACAGAGGGGAAACAAAGGGAGCAGGGCAACACATTGGAAAAAGTGGGGAACCGTGGGGAACACTGCAGAACAGTGAGGAACCAAAGGGAGCAGGGGGAACACATTTGAAAAAGTGGGGAACCGTGGGGAACACTGCAGAACAGTGAGGAACCAAAGGGAGAAGGGGGAACAGATTGGAAAAAGTGGGGAATCGTGGGGAGTTCTGCAGAACAGTGGGGACCCAAAGGGATCAGGGGGAAAGGATTCGAAAAAGTGGACCGTGGGGAACTCTGCAGAAAACAGGTGGACCAAAGGAAGCAGGGGGAACGGATTGGAAAAAAATGGGGAATCTTTTGGAAAAATGTAGAACAGAGGCGAACCAGAGGGAGAAGGGGGAACAGATCAGAAAAAATTTGGAGAACCGTGGAGAACACTGCAGAACAGTGATGAACCAAAGGGAGCAGGGGGAACGGATTGGAAAAGATAGAGAACTCTGGGGAATACTGCGGAACAGAGGGGAAGCAAAGGGAGCAGGGGGTACAGGTTGGAAAAAATGTGGAGAACCGTGACGAACACTGCAGAACAGTGAGGAACCAAAGGGAGCAGGGGTAACAGATTGGAAAAAGTGGGGAACCGTGTGCAAAAATGCAGAACAGTGGGGAACCAAAGGGAGCAGGAGGAACAGATTGGAAAAAGTTGAGAACAGTGGGCAACACTGCAGAACAGAGGTGAGTGAAAGGGTGCAGGGGGAACAGATTGGAAAAAGTGGGGAACCGTTTGGAACACTGCAGAACAGAGGGGAAACAAACGGAGCAGGGGGAATGGATTGCAAAATGTGGGGAACCATGGGGAAAACTGCAGAACAGAGTGGAGCTAAAGGAGCAGGGGCAACGGATTGCAAAAAGTGGGGCCCATGGGGAACACTGGAGGACAGAGCGGAATCAAAGGGGGCAGGGGGAACTGATTGGAAAAAGTGGGGAATCGTGCAGAACACTGCAGGACAGAGGGGAAACAAAGGGAACAGTGGGAATGGATTGGAAAAAGTGGGGAACCATGGGGAATACTGTAGGACAGAGGGGAACCATAGGGAGCAGGGGCTACAGGTTGGAAAAAATGTGGAGAACCGTGAGCAATACTGCAGAACAGTGAGGAAACAAAGGGAGCAGGAGGAACAGATTGGAAAAAGTTGAGAACAGTGGGCAACACTGCAGAACAGAGGTGAATCAAAGGGTGCAGGGGGAACAGATTGGAAAAAGTGGGGAACCGTTTGGAACACTGCAGAACAGAGGTGAACCAAAGGGAGCAGGGGGAACAGATTGGAAAAAGTGGGGAATCGTGGGGAGTTCTGCAGAACAGATGTCAACCAAAGGAAGCAGGGGGATTGGATTGGAAAAAGTGGGGAACAGTGTAGAAAAATGCAGAACAGAGGGGAACCAGAAGTAGGAGGGGAAACAGATTGGAAAAATGTGGGGAATCGTGGGGAACACTGCAGAACAGAGGGCCACCAAAGGGAGCAGAGGGAATGCATTGGGAAAAGTGGGGAACCGTGGGGAACACTGCACAACAGAGGGGAACCAAAGGAAGCAGGGGGAACGGATTGTAAAAAGTTGCACCGATGGGAACACTGTAGGACAGAGGGGAATCAAAGGCAGCAGGGGGAACTTATTGGAAAAAGTGGGGAACTGTGGGGAACACTGCAGGACAGAGTGGAGACAAAGGAGCAGGGGGAACAGATTGGAAAAAGTGGGGAACCGTGGGGAACACTGCAGAACAGAGGGGAACCAAACGGAGCAGGGGTAACGGAATGCAAAAAGTTGGGAACCGTGGAGAACAAGGAAGGACAGAGGGGAACCAAAGGGAACAAGCGGAATGGATTGGTAAAAGTGGGGAACCATGGGGAATACTGCAGGGCAGAGCAGAAACAAAGGGAGCAGGGGGAACAGCTCGGAAAAGTGCGGACCCGAGGGGAACAATGCAGAACAGAGAGGAACCAAAGGGAGAAGGGGGAACAGATTGGAAAAAGTGGGGAATCGTGGGGAGTTCTGCAGAACAGTGGGGACCCAAAGGGATCAAGGGGAAAGGATTCGAAAAAGTGGACCGTGGGGAACTCTGCAGAAAACAGGTGGACCAAAGGAAGCAGGGGGAACAGATTGGAAAAAATGGGGAACCTTGTGGAAAAATGTAGAACAGAGGCGAACCAGAGGGAGAAGGGGGAACAGATTAGAAAAAATTTGGAGAACCGTGTAGAACACTGCAGAACAGTGATGAACCAAAGGGAGCAGTGGGAACGGATTGGAAAAGATAGAGTACTCCGGGGAATACTGCAGAACAGAGGGGAAGCAAAGGGAGCAGGGGGTACAGGTTGGAAAAAATGTGGAGAACCGTGAGGAACACTACAGAACAGTGAGGAACCAAAGGGAGCAGGGGTAACAGATTGGAAAAAGTGGGGAACCGTGTGGAAAAATGCAGAACAGTGGGGAACCAAAGGGAGCAGGAAGAACAGATTGGAAAAGTGGGGAACCGTGAGGAACACTGCAGAACAGAGGGACACCAAAGGGAGCAGGGGGAACAGCTTGGAAAAAGTGGGGATTCGTGGAGAGATCTGCAGAACAGAGGTGAACCAAAGGAAGCAGGGGGAACGGATTGGAAAAAGTGGGGCCCATGGGGAACACTGCAGGACAGAGGGGAATCAAAGGGAGCAGGGGGAACTGATTGGAAAAAGTGGGGAACTGTGGGGAACACTGCAGAACAGAGGGGAAACAAACGGAGCAGGGGGAATGGATTGCAAAATGTGGGGAACCATGGGGAAAACTGCAGAAGAGAGTGGAGCGAAAGGAGCAGGGGTAACGGATTGCAAAAAGTGGGTCCCATGGGGAATACTGGAGGACAGAGCGGAATCAAAGGGAGCAGGGGGAACTGATTGGAAAAAGTGGGGAATCGTGCAGAACACTGCAGGACAGAGGGGAAACAAAGGGAACAGTGGGAACGGAATGGAAAAAGTGGGGAACCATGGGGAATACTGTAGGACAGAGGGGAACCATAGGGAGCAGGGGCTACAGGTTTGAAAAAATGTGGAGAACCGTGAGGAACACTGCAGAACAGTGAGGAACCAAAGGGAGCAGGGGGAACAGATTGGAAAAAGTGGGGAACCGTGTGGAAAAATGCAGAACAGTGGGGAAATAAACAGAGCAGGGGGAATGGATTGGAAAAAGTTGGGAAGCGTGGAGGTAACTGCAGAACAGAGGGGAACCAAAGGGAGCAGGGCGAATAGATTGTATAATAGTGGGGAACCGTGGGGAATGCTGCAGAACAGTATGAAACTAAAGCGAGCCGAGGGAATAGTTTGGAAAATGTGGGGAACCGTGGGGAAAACTGCAGAACAGAGTGGAGCCAAAGGAGCAGGGGGAACAGATTGGAAAAAGTGGGGAACTGTGGGGAACTCTGCAGAACAGAGCAGAACCAAAGGGAGCAGGGGGAACAGATTGGAAAAAGTGGGGAACTGATTGGAAAAAGTAGGGAACCGTGTGGAAAAATGCAGAAAGGTGGGGAACCAAAGGGAGCAGGGGAAACGAATTGGAAAAGGTGGAGAACTGTGGGGAACACTGCAGAACAGAGGGGAACCAAAGGGAGCAGAGGGAACGGATTGGAAAAAGTGGGGAACCGTGGGGAACACTCCATGACAGAGGGGAACCAAAGGGATCAGGTGGAACAGATAGGAAAAAATTGGGGAACTGTGAAAACACTGCATGACAGAGGGGAACCAAAGGAAGCATGAGGTACTGGTTGGAAAAAGTGGGGAACCGTTGAGGACACTGCAGGACAGAGGGGAACCAAAGGGAGCAGGGCGAAGAGATTGTAAAAAAGTGGGGAACCGTGGGGAACACTGCAGAACAGTAGGAAACTAAACCGAACAGGGGGAATAGTTTGGAAAATGTGGGGAAACGTGGGGATCACAACAGAACAGAGGGGAAACAAAGGGAGCAGGGCAACACATTGGAAAAAGTGGGGAACCGTGGGGAACACTGCAGAACAGTGAGGAACCAAAGGGAGCAGGGGGAACACATTGGAAAAAGTGGGGAACCGTGGGGAACACTGCAGAACAGTGAGGAACCAAAGGGAGAAGGGGGAACAGATTGGAAAAAGTGGGGAATCGTGGGGAGTTCTGCAGAACAGTGGGGACCCAAAGGGATCAGGGGGAAAGGATTCGAAAAAGTGGACCGTGGGGAACTCTGCAGAAAACAGGTGGACCAAAGGAAGCAGGGGGAACGGATTGGAAAAAAATGGGGAATCTTTTGGAAAAATGTAGAACAGAGGCGAACCAGAGGGAGAAGGGGGAACAGATCAGAAAAAATTTGGAGAACCGTGGAGAACACTGCAGAACAGTGATGAACCAAAGGGAGCAGGGGGAACGGATTGGAAAAGATAGAGAACTCTGGGGAATACTGCAGAACAGAGGGGAAGCAAAGGGAGCAGGGGGTTCAGGTTGGAAAAAATGTGGAGAACCGTGACGAACACTGCAGAACAGTGAGGAACCAAAGGGAGCAGGGGTAACAGATTGGAAAAAGTGGGGAACCGTGTGCAAAAATGCAGAACAGTGGGGAACCAAAGGGAGCAGGAGGAACAGATTGGAAAAAGTTGAGAACAGTGGGCAACACTGCAGAACAGAGGTGAGTGAAAGGGTGCAGGGGGAACAGATTGGAAAAAGTGGGGAACCGTTTGGAACACTGCAGAACAGAGGTGAACCAAAGGGAGCAAGGGGTACAGTTCAGAAAAGTAGGGAACCGTGGGGAACAATGCAGAACAGAGGGTAACCAAAGGGAGCAGGGGAAACAGATTGGAAAAAGTGGGGAATCGTGGGGAGTTCTGCAGAACAGAGGTGAACCAAAAGAAGCAGGGGGATAGGATTGGAAAAATTGGGGAACAGTGCAGAAAAATGCAGAACAGAGGGGAACCAGAGGTAGCAGGGGTAACAGGTTGGAAAAAGTGGGGAACCGTGGACAAACTTGCAGAACAGAGATGCACCAAAGAGAGCAGGAGGTACAGGTTGGAAAAAGTGGGGAACCGTGGGGAACACTGCATGACAGAGGGGAACCAAAGGGAACAGGAGGTACAGGTTGGAAAAAGTGGGGAACCGTGGAGAACACTGCAGCACAGAGGGGAACAAAAGTGAGCAGGGGAAACGGATTGCAAAAAGTGGGGCCCATGGCGAACACTGCATGACAGAGGGTAATCAAAGGGAGCAGGGAGAACCGATTGGAAAAAGTTGGGAACTGTGGGGAACACTGCAGAAAAGAGGGAAACCAAAGGTAGCAGGGGAAACGGATTGGAAAAAGTGGGGAACCATGGGGGACACTGCAGGGCAGACGGGAACCAAAGGGAGCATGGGAACAGATTAGAAAAAGTTTGGAGAACCGTGGGGAAAACTGCAGAACAGAGCAGAACCAAAGGGATCAGGGGGAACAGCTCGGAAAAGTGCGGACCCGAGGGGAACAATGCAGAACAGAGAGGAACCAAAGGGAGAAGGGGGAACAGATTGGAAAAAGTGGGGAATCGTGGGGAGTTCTGCAGAACAGTGGGGACCCAAAGGGATCAGGGGGAAAGGATTCGAAAAAGTGGACCGTGGGGAACTCTGCAGAAAACAGGTGGACCAAAGGAAGCAGAGGGAACGGATTGGAAAAAATGGGGAACCTTGTGGAAAAATGTAGAACAGAGGCGAACCAGAGGGAGAAGGGGGAACAGATTAGAAAAAATTTGGAGAACCGTGGAGAACACTGCAGAACAGTGATGAACCAAAGGGAGCAGTGGGAACGGATTGGAAAAAGTGGGGAACCGATTGGAAAAAGTAGGGAACCGTGTGGAAAAATGCAGAAAGGTGGGGAACCAAAGGGAGCAGGGGGAACGAGTTGGAAAAGGTGGAGAACTGTGGGGAACACTGCAGAACAGAGGGGAACCAAAGGAAGCAGAGGGAACGGATTGGAAAAAGGGGGAACCGTGGGGAACACTGCACGACAGAGGGGAACCAAAGGGATCAGGGGGAACAGACAGGAAAAAATTGGGGAACTGTGAAAACACTGCATGACAGAGGGGAACCAAAGGGAGCAGGAGGTACATGTTGGAAAAAGTGGGGAACCGTGGAGGACACTGCAGGACAGAGAGGAACCAAAGGGAGCAGGGCGAACAGATTGTAAAAAAGTGGGGAACCGTGGGGAACAATGCAGAACAGTATGAAACCAAAGCAGGCAGGGGGAACAGTTTGGAAAATGTGGGGAACCGTGGGGAACACTGCAGAACAGAGGGGAACCAAAGGGAGCAGGGGAACGCATTGGAAAAAGTGGGTAACCGTGGGGAACACTGCAGAACAGTGAGGAACCAAAGGGAGCAGGGGGAACAGATTGGAAAAAGTGGGGTACCGTGTGTAAAAATGCACAACAGTGGGGAAACAAAGGGTGCAGGAGGAACAGATTAGAAGAAGTGGGGTACCGTGTGCAAAAATGCACAACAGTGGGGAACCAAAGGGAGCAGGGGGACAGGAAGGAAAAGAATGTGGAGAATCGTTGGGAACACTGCAGAATAGAGGGGAACCAAAGGGAGCAGGGGGAACGGATTGGGAAAAGTGGGGAAGCGTCGGGAACACTGCAGAACAGAGGTGAACCAAAGGGAACAGGGGGAACGGATTGGGAAAAGTGGGGAACCATGGGGGACACTGCAGGGCAGAGGGGAACCATAGGGAGCAGGGGGTACAGGTTGGAAAAATGTGGAGAACCGTGAGGAAAACTGCAGAACAGTGAGGAACCAAAGGGAGCAGGGGGAACAGTTTTGAAAAAGTGGGGAACCGTGTGCAAAAATGCAGAACAGTGGGGAATCAAAGGGAGCAGGAGGAACAGATTGGAAGAAGTTGAGAACAGTGGGCAACACTGCAGAACAGAGGTGAATCAAAGGGTGCAGGGGGAACAGATTGGAAAAAGTGGGGAAACGTTTGGAACACTGCCGAACAGAGGTGAACCAAAGGGAGCAGGGGGTACAGTTCGGAAAAGTGGGTGACCGTGGGGAACAATGCAGAACAGAGGGGAACCAAAGGGAGCAGGGGAAACAGATGGAAAAAGTGGGGAATCGTGGGGAGTTCTGCAGAACAGAGGTGAACCAAAGGAAGCAGGGGGATTGGATTGGAAAAAGTGGGGAACAGTGTAGAAAAGTGCAGAACAGAGGGGAACCAGAGGTAGCAGGGGTAACAGATTGGAAAAAGCGGGGAACCGTGGGCAACACTGCAGAACAGAGGGGCACCAAAGGGAGCAGGAGGTACAGGTTGGAAAAAGTGGGGAACCGTGGGGAACACTGCATGACAGAGGGGAACCAAAGGGAGCAGGAGGTACAGGTTGGAAAAAGTGGGGAACCGTGGAGAACACTGCAGCACAGATGGGAACAAAAGTGAGCAGGGGAAACGCATTGCAAAAAGTGGGGCCCATGGCAAACACTGCATGACAGAGGGTAATCAAAGGGAGCAAGGGGAACCGATTGGAAAAAGTTGGGAACTGTGGGGAACACTGCAGAACAGAGGGAAACCAAAGGTAGCAGGGGGAACGGATTGGAAAAAGTGGGGAACCATGGGGGACACTGCAGGGCAGACGGGAACCAAACGGAGCATGGGAACAGATTAGAAAAAATTTGGAGAACCGTGGGGAAAACTGCAGAACAGAGCAGAACCAAAGGGATCAGGGGGAACAGCTTGGAAAAGTGCGGACCCGAGGGGAACAATGCAGAACAGAGAGGAACCAAAGGGAGAAGGTGGAACAGATTGGAAAAAGTGGGGAATCGTGGGAAGTTCTGCAGAACAGCGGGGACCCAAAGGGATCAGGGGGAAAGGATTCGAAAAAGTGGACCGTGGGGAACTCTGCAGAAAACAGGTGGACCAAACGAAGCAGGGGGTACGGATTGGTAAAAAATGGCGAACCTTGTGGAAGAATGTAGAACAGAGGCGAACCAGAGGGAGAAGTGGGAACAGATTAGAAAAAATTTGGAGAACCGTGGAGAACACTGCAAAACAGTGATGAACCAAAGGGAGCAGGGGGAACGGATTGGAAAAGATAGAGAACTCTGGGGAATACTGCAGAACAGAGGGGAAGCAAAGGGAGCAGTGGGTACAGGTTGGAAAAAATGTGGAGAACCGTGAGGAACACTGCAGAACAGTGAGGAACCAAATGGAGCAGGGGTAACAGATTGGAAAAAGTGGGGAACCGTGTGGAAAAATGCAAAACAAAGGGACACCAAAGGGAGCAGGGGGTACAGTTTGGAAAAGTGGGGAACCGTGGGGAACAATGCAGAACAGAGGGGAAC
Source organism: Narcine bancroftii (assembly GCF_036971445.1). Taxonomy (NCBI): domain Eukaryota; kingdom Metazoa; phylum Chordata; class Chondrichthyes; order Torpediniformes; family Narcinidae; genus Narcine; species Narcine bancroftii. Next base: position 5,192,328 of record NW_027211884.1, read on the forward strand.
CAAAGGGAGCAGGGGAAACAGATTGGAAAAAGTGGGGAATCGTGGGGAGTTCTGCAGAAGAGAGGTGAACCAAAAGAAGCAGGGGGATAGGATTGGAAAAATTGGGGAACAGTGCAGAAAAATGCAGAACAGAGGCGAACCAGAGGTAGCAGGGGTAACAGATTGGAAAAAGTGGGGAACCGTGGACAACACTGCAGAACAGAGGGGCACCAAAGGGAGCAGGAGGTACAGGTTGGAAAAAGTGGGGAACCGTGGGGAACACTGCATGACAGAGGGGAACCAAAGGGAACAGGAGGTACAGGTTGGAAAAAGTGGGGAACCGTGTGGAAAAATGCAGAACAGTGGGGAAATAAACAGAGCAGGGGGAATGGATTGGAAAAAGTTGGGAAGCGTGGAGGTAACTGCAGAACAGAGGGGAACCAAAGGGAGCAGGGCGAATAGATTGTATAATAGTGGGGAACCGTGGGGAATGCTGCAGAACAGTATGAAACTAAAGCGAGCCGAGGGAATAGTTTGGAAAATGTGGGGAACCGTGGGGAAAACTGCAGAACAGAGTGGAGCCAAAGGAGCAGGGGGAACAGATTGGAAAAAGTGGGGAACTGTGGGGAACTCTGCAGAACAGAGCAGAACCAAAGGGAGCAGGGGGAACAGATTGGAAAAAGTGGGGAACTGATTGGAAAAAGTAGGGAACCGTGTGGAAAAATGCAGAAAGGTGGGGAACCAAAGGGAGCAGGGGAAACGAATTGGAAAAGGTGGAGAACTGTGGGGAACACTGCAGAACAGAGGGGAACCAAAGGGAGCAGAGGGAACGGATTGGAAAAAGTGGGGAACCGTGGGGAACACTCCATGACAGAGGGGAACCAAAGGGATCAGGTGGAACAGATAGGAAAAAATTGGGGAACTGTGAAAACACTGCATGACAGAGGGGAACCAAAGGAAGCATGAGGTACTGGTTGGAAAAAGTGGGGAACCGTTGAGGACACTGCAGGACAGAAGGGAACCAAAGGGAGCAGGGCGAAGAGATTGTAAAAAAGTGGGGAACCGTGGGGAACACTGCAGAACAGTAGGAAACTAAAGCGAACAGGGGGAACAGTTTGGAAAATGTAGGGAAACGTGGGGATCACAACAGAACAGAGGGGAAACAAAGGGAGCAGGGCAACACATTGGAAAAAGTGGGGAACCGTGGGGAACACTGCAGAACAGTGAGGAACCAAAGGGAGCAGGGGGAACACATTTGAAAAAGTGGGGAACCGTGGGGAACACTGCAGAACAGTGAGGAACCAAAGGGAGAAGGGGGAACAGATTGGAAAAAGTGGGGAATCGTGGGGAGTTCTGCAGAACAGTGGGGACCCAAAGGGATCAGGGGGAAAGGATTCGAAAAAGTGGACCGTGGGGAACTCTGCAGAAAACAGGTGGACCAAAGGAAGCAGGGGGAACGGATTGGAAAAAAATGGGGAATCTTTTGGAAAAATGTAGAACAGAGGCGAACCAGAGGGAGAAGGGGGAACAGATCAGAAAAAATTTGGAGAACCGTGGAGAACACTGCAGAACAGTGATGAACCAAAGGGAGCAGGGGGAACGGATTGGAAAAGATAGAGAACTCTGGGGAATACTGCGGAACAGAGGGGAAGCAAAGGGAGCAGGGGGTACAGGTTGGAAAAAATGTGGAGAACCGTGACGAACACTGCAGAACAGTGAGGAACCAAAGGGAGCAGGGGTAACAGATTGGAAAAAGTGGGGAACCGTGTGCAAAAATGCAGAACAGTGGGGAACCAAAGGGAGCAGGAGGAACAGATTGGAAAAAGTTGAGAACAGTGGGCAACACTGCAGAACAGAGGTGAGTGAAAGGGTGCAGGGGGAACAGATTGGAAAAAGTGGGGAACCGTTTGGAACACTGCAGAACAGAGGGGAAACAAACGGAGCAGGGGGAATGGATTGCAAAATGTGGGGAACCATGGGGAAAACTGCAGAACAGAGTGGAGCTAAAGGAGCAGGGGCAACGGATTGCAAAAAGTGGGGCCCATGGGGAACACTGGAGGACAGAGCGGAATCAAAGGGGGCAGGGGGAACTGATTGGAAAAAGTGGGGAATCGTGCAGAACACTGCAGGACAGAGGGGAAACAAAGGGAACAGTGGGAATGGATTGGAAAAAGTGGGGAACCATGGGGAATACTGTAGGACAGAGGGGAACCATAGGGAGCAGGGGCTACAGGTTGGAAAAAATGTGGAGAACCGTGAGCAATACTGCAGAACAGTGACGAAACAAAGGGAGCAGGAGGAACAGATTGGAAAAAGTTGAGAACAGTGGGCAACACTGCAGAACAGAGGTGAATCAAAGGGTGCAGGGGGAACAGATTGGAAAAAGTGGGGAACCGTTTGGAACACTGCAGAACAGAGGTGAACCAAAGGGAGCAGGGGGAACAGATTGGAAAAAGTGGGGAATCGTGGGGAGTTCTGCAGAACAGATGTCAACCAAAGGAAGCAGGGGGATTGGATTGGAAAAAGTGGGGAACAGTGTAGAAAAATGCAGAACAGAGGGGAACCAGAAGTAGGAGGGGAAACAGATTGGAAAAATGTGGGGAATCGTGGGGAACACTGCAGAACAGAGGGCCACCAAAGGGAGCAGAGGGAATGCATTGGGAAAAGTGGGGAACCGTGGGGAACACTGCACAACAGAGGGGAACCAAAGGAAGCAGGGGGAACGGATTGTAAAAAGTTGCACCGATGGGAACACTGTAGGACAGAGGGGAATCAAAGGCAGCAGGGGGAACTTATTGGAAAAAGTGGGGAACTGTGGGGAACACTGCAGGACAGAGTGGAGACAAAGGAGCAGGGGGAACAGATTGGAAAAAGTGGGGAACCGTGGGGAACACTGCAGAACAGAGGGGAACCAAACGGAGCAGGGGTAACGGAATGCAAAAAGTTGGGAACCGTGGAGAACAAGGAAGGACAGAGGGGAACCAAAGGGAACAAGCGGAATGGATTGGTAAAAGTGGGGAACCATGGGGAATACTGCAGGGCAGAGCAGAAACAAAGGGAGCAGGGGGAACAGCTCGGAAAAGTGCGGACCCGAGGGGAACAATGCAGAACAGAGAGGAACCAAAGGGAGAAGGGGGAACAGATTGGAAAAAGTGGGGAATCGTGGGGAGTTCTGCAGAACAGTGGGGACCCAAAGGGATCAAGGGGAAAGGATTCGAAAAAGTGGACCGTGGGGAACTCTGCAGAAAACAGGTGGACCAAAGGAAGCAGGGGGAACAGATTGGAAAAAATGGGGAACCTTGTGGAAAAATGTAGAACAGAGGCGAACCAGAGGGAGAAGGGGGAACAGATTAGAAAAAATTTGGAGAACCGTGTAGAACACTGCAGAACAGTGATGAACCAAAGGGAGCAGTGGGAACGGATTGGAAAAGATAGAGTACTCCGGGGAATACTGCAGAACAGAGGGGAAGCAAAGGGAGCAGGGGGTACAGGTTGGAAAAAATGTGGAGAACCGTGAGGAACACTACAGAACAGTGAGGAACCAAAGGGAGCAGGGGTAACAGATTGGAAAAAGTGGGGAACCGTGTGGAAAAATGCAGAACAGTGGGGAACCAAAGGGAGCAGGAAGAACAGATTGGAAAAGTGGGGAACCGTGAGGAACACTGCAGAACAGAGGGACACCAAAGGGAGCAGGGGGAACAGCTTGGAAAAAGTGGGGATTCGTGGAGAGATCTGCAGAACAGAGGTGAACCAAAGGAAGCAGGGGGAACGGATTGGAAAAAGTGGGGCCCATGGGGAACACTGCAGGACAGAGGGGAATCAAAGGGAGCAGGGGGAACTGATTGGAAAAAGTGGGGAACTGTGGGGAACACTGCAGAACAGAGGGGAAACAAACGGAGCAGGGGGAATGGATTGCAAAATGTGGGGAACCATGGGGAAAACTGCAGAAGAGAGTGGAGCGAAAGGAGCAGGGGTAACGGATTGCAAAAAGTGGGTCCCATGGGGAATACTGGAGGACAGAGCGGAATCAAAGGGAGCAGGGGGAACTGATTGGAAAAAGTGGGGAATCGTGCAGAACACTGCAGGACAGAGGGGAAACAAAGGGAACAGTGGGAACGGAATGGAAAAAGTGGGGAACCATGGGGAATACTGTAGGACAGAGGGGAACCATAGGGAGCAGGGGCTACAGGTTTGAAAAAATGTGGAGAACCGTGAGGAACACTGCAGAACAGTGAGGAACCAAAGGGAGCAGGGGGAACAGATTGGAAAAAGTGGGGAACCGTGTGGAAAAATGCAGAACAGTGGGGAAATAAACAGAGCAGGGGGAATGGATTGGAAAAAGTTGGGAAGCGTGGAGGTAACTGCAGAACAGAGGGGAACCAAAGGGAGCAGGGCGAATAGATTGTATAATAGTGGGGAACCGTGGGGAATGCTGCAGAACAGTATGAAACTAAAGCGAGCCGAGGGAATAGTTTGGAAAATGTGGGGAACCGTGGGGAAAACTGCAGAACAGAGTGGAGCCAAAGGAGCAGGGGGAACAGATTGGAAAAAGTGGGGAACTGTGGGGAACTCTGCAGAACAGAGCAGAACCAAAGGGAGCAGGGGGAACAGATTGGAAAAAGTGGGGAACTGATTGGAAAAAGTAGGGAACCGTGTGGAAAAATGCAGAAAGGTGGGGAACCAAAGGGAGCAGGGGAAACGAATTGGAAAAGGTGGAGAACTGTGGGGAACACTGCAGAACAGAGGGGAACCAAAGGGAGCAGAGGGAACGGATTGGAAAAAGTGGGGAACCGTGGGGAACACTCCATGACAGAGGGGAACCAAAGGGATCAGGTGGAACAGATAGGAAAAAATTGGGGAACTGTGAAAACACTGCATGACAGAGGGGAACCAAAGGAAGCATGAGGTACTGGTTGGAAAAAGTGGGGAACCGTTGAGGACACTGCAGGACAGAGGGGAACCAAAGGGAGCAGGGCGAAGAGATTGTAAAAAAGTGTGGAACCGTGGGGAACACTGCAGAACAGTAGGAAACTAAAGCGAACAGGGGGAATAGTTTGGAAAATGTGGGGAAACGTGGGGATCACAACAGAACAGAGGGGAAACAAAGGGAGCAGGGCAACACATTGGAAAAAGTGGGGAACCGTGGGGAACACTGCAGAACAGTGAGGAACCAAAGGGAGCAGGGGGAACACATTGGAAAAAGTGGGGAACCGTGGGGAACACTGCAGAACAGTGAGGAACCAAAGGGAGAAGGGGGAACAGATTGGAAAAAGTGGGGAATCGTGGGGAGTTCTGCAGAACAGTGGGGACCCAAAGGGATCAGGGGGAAAGGATTCGAAAAAGTGGACCGTGGGGAACTCTGCAGAAAACAGGTGGACCAAAGGAAGCAGGGGGAACGGATTGGAAAAAAATGGGGAATATTTTGGAAAAATGTAGAACAGAGGCGAACCAGAGGGAGAAGGGGGAACAGATCAGAAAAAATTTGGAGAACCGTGGAGAACACTGCAGAACAGTGATGAACCAAAGGGAGCAGGGGGAACGGATTGGAAAAGATAGAGAACTCTGGGGAATACTGCAGAACAGAGGGGAAGCAAAGGGAGCAGGGGGTTCAGGTTGGAAAAAATGTGGAGAACCGTGACGAACACTGCAGAACAGTGAGGAACCAAAGGGAGCAGGGGTAACAGATTGGAAAAAGTGGGGAACCGTGTGCAAAAATGCAGAACAGTGGGGAACCAAAGGGAGCAGGAGGAACAGATTGGAAAAAGTTGAGAACAGTGGGCAACACTGCAGAACAGAGGTGAGTGAAAGGGTGCAGGGGGAACAGATTGGAAAAAGTGGGGAACCGTTTGGAACACTGCAGAACAGAGGTGAACCAAAGGGAGCAAGGGGTACAGTTCAGAAAAGTAGGGAACCGTGGGGAACAATGCAGAACAGAGGGTAACCAAAGGGAGCAGGGGAAACAGATTGGAAAAAGTGGGGAATCGTGGGGAGTTCTGCAGAACAGAGGTGAACCAAAAGAAGCAGGGGGATAGGATTGGAAAAATTGGGGAACAGTGCAGAAAAATGCAGAACAGAGGGGAACCAGAGGTAGCAGGGGTAACAGGTTGGAAAAAGTGGGGAACCGTGGACAAACTTGCAGAACAGAGATGCACCAAAGAGAGCAGGAGGTACAGGTTGGAAAAAGTGGGGAACCGTGGGGAACACTGCATGACAGAGGGGAACCAAAGGGAACAGGAGGTACAGGTTGGAAAAAGTGGGGAACCGTGGAGAACACTGCAGCACAGAGGGGAACAAAAGTGAGCAGGGGAAACGGATTGCAAAAAGTGGGGCCCATGGCGAACACTGCATGACAGAGGGTAATCAAAGGGAGCAGGGAGAACCGATTGGAAAAAGTTGGGAACTGTGGGGAACACTGCAGAAAAGAGGGAAACCAAAGGTAGCAGGGGAAACGGATTGGAAAAAGTGGGGAACCATGGGGGACACTGCAGGGCAGACGGGAACCAAAGGGAGCATGGGAACAGATTAGAAAAAGTTTGGAGAACCGTGGGGAAAACTGCAGAACAGAGCAGAACCAAAGGGATCAGGGGGAACAGCTCGGAAAAGTGCGGACCCGAGGGGAACAATGCAGAACAGAGAGGAACCAAAGGGAGAAGGGGGAACAGATTGGAAAAAGTGGGGAATCGTGGGGAGTTCTGCAGAACAGTGGGGACCCAAAGGGATCAGGGGGAAAGGATTCGAAAAAGTGGACCGTGGGGAACTCTGCAGAAAACAGGTGGACCAAAGGAAGCAGAGGGAACGGATTGGAAAAAATGGGGAACCTTGTGGAAAAATGTAGAACAGAGGCGAACCAGAGGGAGAAGGGGGAACAGATTAGAAAAAATTTGGAGAACCGTGGAGAACACTGCAGAACAGTGATGAACCAAAGGGAGCAGTGGGAACGGATTGGAAAAAGTGGGGAACCGATTGGAAAAAGTAGGGAACCGTGTGGAAAAATGCAGAAAGGTGGGGAACCAAAGGGAGCAGGGGGAACGAGTTGGAAAAGGTGGAGAACTGTGGGGAACACTGCAGAACAGAGGGGAACCAAAGGAAGCAGAGGGAACGGATTGGAAAAAGGGGGAACCGTGGGGAACACTGCACGACAGAGGGGAACCAAAGGGATCAGGGGGAACAGACAGGAAAAAATTGGGGAACTGTGAAAACACTGCATGACAGAGGGGAACCAAAGGGAGCAGGAGGTACATGTTGGAAAAAGTGGGGAACCGTGGAGGACACTGCAGGACAGAGAGGAACCAAAGGGAGCAGGGCGAACAGATTGTAAAAAAGTGGGGAACCGTGGGGAACAATGCAGAACAGTATGAAACCAAAGCAGGCAGGGGGAACAGTTTGGAAAATGTGGGGAACCGTGGGGAACACTGCAGAACAGAGGGGAACCAAAGGGAGCAGGGGAACGCATTGGAAAAAGTGGGTAACCGTGGGGAACACTGCAGAACAGTGAGGAACCAAAGGGAGCAGGGGGAACAGATTGGAAAAAGTGGGGTACCGTGTGTAAAAATGCACAACAGTGGGGAAACAAAGGGTGCAGGAGGAACAGATTAGAAGAAGTGGGGTACCGTGTGCAAAAATGCACAACAGTGGGGAACCAAAGGGAGCAGGGGGACAGGAAGGAAAAGAATGTGGAGAATCGTTGGGAACACTGCAGAATAGAGGGGAACCAAAGGGAGCAGGGGCAACGGATTGGGAAAAGTGGGGAAGCGTCGGGAACACTGCAGAACAGAGGTGAACCAAAGGGAACAGGGGGAACGGATTGGGAAAAGTGGGGAACCATGGGGGACACTGCAGGGCAGAGGGGAACCATAGGGAGCAGGGGGTACAGGTTGGAAAAATGTGGAGAACCGTGAGGAAAACTGCAGAACAGTGAGGAACCAAAGGGAGCAGGGGGAACAGTTTTGAAAAAGTGGGGAACCGTGTGCAAAAATGCAGAACAGTGGGGAATCAAAGGGAGCAGGAGGAACAGATTGGAAGAAGTTGAGAACAGTGGGCAACACTGCAGAACAGAGGTGAATCAAAGGGTGCAGGGGGAACAGATTGGAAAAAGTGGGGAAACGTTTGGAACACTGCCGAACAGAGGTGAACCAAAGGGAGCAGGGGGTACAGTTCGGAAAAGTGGGTGACCGTGGGGAACAATGCAGAACAGAGGGGAACCAAAGGGAGCAGGGGAAACAGATGGAAAAAGTGGGGAATCGTGGGGAGTTCTGCAGAACAGAGGTGAACCAAAGGAAGCAGGGGGATTGGATTGGAAAAAGTGGGGAACAGTGTAGAAAAGTGCAGAACAGAGGGGAACCAGAGGTAGCAGGGGTAACAGATTGGAAAAAGCGGGGAACCGTGGGCAACACTGCAGAACAGAGGGGCACCAAAGGGAGCAGGAGGTACAGGTTGGAAAAAGTGGGGAACCGTGGGGAACACTGCATGACAGAGGGGAACCAAAGGGAGCAGGAGGTACAGGTTGGAAAAAGTGGGGAACCGTGGAGAACACTGCAGCACAGATGGGAACAAAAGTGAGCAGGGGAAACGCATTGCAAAAAGTGGGGCCCATGGCAAACACTGCATGACAGAGGGTAATCAAAGGGAGCAAGGGGAACCGATTGGAAAAAGTTGGGAACTGTGGGGAACACTGCAGAACAGAGGGAAACCAAAGGTAGCAGGGGGAACGGATTGGAAAAAGTGGGGAACCATGGGGGACACTGCAGGGCAGACGGGAACCAAACGGAGCATGGGAACAGATTAGAAAAAATTTGGAGAACCGTGGGGAAAACTGCAGAACAGAGCAGAACCAAAGGGATCAGGGGGAACAGCTTGGAAAAGTGCGGACCCGAGGGGAACAATGCAGAACAGAGAGGAACCAAAGGGAGAAGGTGGAACAGATTGGAAAAAGTGGGGAATCGTGGGAAGTTCTGCAGAACAGCGGGGACCCAAAGGGATCAGGGGGAAAGGATTCGAAAAAGTGGACCGTGGGGAACTCTGCAGAAAACAGGTGGACCAAACGAAGCAGGGGGTACGGATTGGTAAAAAATGGCGAACCTTGTGGAAGAATGTAGAACAGAGGCGAACCAGAGGGAGAAGTGGGAACAGATTAGAAAAAATTTGGAGAACCGTGGAGAACACTGCAAAACAGTGATGAACCAAAGGGAGCAGGGGGAACGGATTGGAAAAGATAGAGAACTCTGGGGAATACTGCAGAACAGAGGGGAAGCAAAGGGAGCAGTGGGTACAGGTTGGAAAAAATGTGGAGAACCGTGAGGAACACTGCAGAACAGTGAGGAACCAAATGGAGCAGGGGTAACAGATTGGAAAAAGTGGGGAACCGTGTGGAAAAATGCAAAACAAAGGGACACCAAAGGGAGCAGGGGGTACAGTTTGGAAAAGTGGGGAACCGTGGGGAACAATGCAGAACAGAGGGGAACCAAAGGGAGCAGGGGAAACAGATTGGAAAAAGTGGGGAATCGTGGGGAGTTCTGCAGAAGAGAGGTGAACCAAAAGAAGCAGGGGGATAGGATTGGAAAAATTGGGGAACAGTGCAGAAAAATGCAGAACAGAGGGGAACCAGAGGTAGCAGGGGTAACAGATTGGAAAAAGTGGGGAACCGTGGACAACACTGCAGAACAGAGGGGCACCAAAGGGAGCAGGAGGTACAGGTTGGAAAAAGTGGGGAACCGTGGGGAACACTGCATGACAGAGGGGAACCAAAGGGAACAGGAGGTACAGGTTGGAAAAAGTGGGGAACCGTGGAGAACACTGCAGCACAGAGGGGAACAAAAGTGAGCAGGGGAAACGGATTGCAAAAAGTGGGGCCCATGGCGAACACTGCATGACAGAGGGTAATCAAAGGGAGTAGGGGGAACCGAATGGAAAAAGTTGGGAACTGTGGGGAACACTGCAGAACAGATGGAAACCAAAGGTAGCAGGGGGAACGGATTGGAAAAAGTGGGGAAACATGGGGGACACTGCAGGGCGGACGGGAACCAAAGGGAGCATGGGAACAGATTAGAAAAAGTTTGGAGAACCGTGGGGAAAACTGCAGAACAGAGCAGAAACAAAGGGAGCAGGGGGAACAGCTCGGAAAAGTGCGGACCCGAGGGGAACAATGCAGAACAGAGAGGAACCAAAGGGAGCAGAGGGAATGCATTGGAAAAAGTGGGGAACCGTGGGGAACACTGCACGACAGAGGGGAACCAAAGGAAGCAGGGGGAACGGATTGTAAAAAGTTGCACCGATGGGGAACACTGTAGGACAGAGGGGAATCAAAGGGAGCAGGGGGAACTGATTGGAAAAAGTGGGGAACAGTGGGGGACACTGCAGAACAGAGGGCAAACAAACGGAACAGGGGGAATGGATTGCAAAAAGTTTGGAACCGTGGAGGACAATGCAGAACAGGGGAAACCAAAGGGAGCAGGGCAAAAAGTTTGTAAAAAAGTGGGGAACCGTGGGGAACACTGCACGACAGAGGGGAACCAAAGGGATCAGGGGGAACAGATAGGAAAAAAATTGGGGAACTGTGAAAACACTGCATGACAGAGGGGAACCAAAGGGAGCAGGAGGTACAGGTTGGAAAAAGTGGGGAACCGCGGAGGACACTGCAGGACAGAGGGGAACCAAAGGGAGCAGAGGGAACGGATTGGAAAAAGTGGGGAAACGTGGGGAATACTGCACGACAGAGGGGAACCAAAGGGATCAGGGGGAACAGATAGGAAAAAATTGGGGAACTGTGAAAACACTGCATGACAGAGGGGAACCAAAGGGAGCAGGAGGTACAGGTTGGAAAAAGTGGGGAACCGTGGAGGACACTGCAGAACAGAGGGGAACCAAAATGAGCAGGGCGAATAGATTGTAAAATAGTTGCTAATCGTGGGAACGCTGCAGAACAGTATGAGGGAACAGTAAGCCGAGGGAATGGTTTGGAAAATGTGGGGAACCGTGGGGAAAACTGCAGATCAGAGTGGAGCCAAAGGAGCAGGGGGAACAGATTGGAAAAAGTGGGGAACTGTGGGGAACACTGCAGAACAGAGCAGAACCAAACGGAGCAGGGGAACAGATTGGAAAAAGTGGGGAACCGATTGGAAAAAGTAGGGAACCGTGTGGAAAAATGCAGAAAGGTGGGGAACCAAAGGGAGCAGGGGGAACGAGTTGGAAAAGGTGGAGAACTGTGGGGAACACTGCAGAACAGAGGGGAACCAAAGGGAGCAGAGGGAACGGATTGGAAAAAGTGGTGAACCGTGGGGAACACTGCACGACAGAGGGGAACCAAAGGGATCAGGGGGAACAGACACGAAAAAATTGGGGAACTGTGAAAACACTGCATGACAGAGGGGAACCAAAGGGAGCAGGAGATAGAGGTTGGAAAAAGTGGGGAACCGTGGAGGACACTGCAGGACAGAGAGGAACCAAAGGGAGCAGGGCGAACAGATTGTAAAAAAGTGTGGAACCGTGGGGAACACTGCAGAACAGTATGAAACCAAAGCAGGCAGGGGGAACAGTTTGGAAAATGTGGGGAACCGTGGGGATCACTGCAGAACAGAGGGGAACCAAAGGGAGCAGGGGAACGCATTGGAAAAAGTGGGGAACCGTGGGGAACACTGCAGAACAGTGAGGAACCAAAGGGAGCAGGGGGAACAGATTGGAAAAAGTGGGGTACCGTGTGTAAAAATGCACAACAGTGGGGAAACAAAGGGTGCAGGAGGAACAGATTAGAAGAAGTGGGGTACCGTGTGCAAAAATGCACAACAGTGGGGAACCAAAGGGAGCAGGGGGACAGGAAGGAAAAGAATGTGGAGAATCGTGGGGAACACTGCAGAATAGAGGGGAACCAAAGGGAGCAGAGGGAACGGATTGGAAAAAGTGGGGAAGCGTCGGGAACACTGCAGAACAGAGGCGAACCAAAGGGAACAGGGGGAACGGATTGGAAAAAGTGGGGAACCATGGGGGACACTGCAGGGCAGAGGGGAACCATAGGGAGCAGGGGGTACAGGTTGGAAAAATGTGGAGAACCGTGAGGAAAACTGCAGAACAGTGAGGAACGAAAGGGAGCAGGGGGAACAGTTTTGAAAAAGTAGGGAAACGTTTGGAACACTGCAGAACAGAGGTGAACCAAAGGGAGCAGGGGGTACAGTTCGGAAAAGTGGGTGACCGTGGGGAACAATGCAGAACAGAGGGGAACCAAAGGGAGCAGGGGAAACAGATGGAAAAAGTGGGGAATCGTGGGGAGTTCTGCAGAACAGAGGTGAACCAAAGGAAGCAGGGGGATTGGATTGGAAAAAGTGGGGAACAGTGTAGAAAAGTGAAGAACAGAGGGGAACCAGAGGTAGCAGGGGTAACAGATTGGAAAAAGTGGGGAACCGTGGGCAACACTGCAGAACAGAGGGGCACCAAAGGGAGCAGGAGGTACAGGTTGGAAAAAGTGGGGAACCGTGGGGAACACTGCATGACAGAGGGGAACCAAAGGGAGCAGGAGGTACAGGTTGGAAAAAGTGGGGAACCGTGGAGAACACTGCAGCACAGATGGTAACAAAAGTGAGCAGGGGAAACGCATTGCAAAAAGTGGGGCCCATGGCAAACACTGCATGACAGAGGGTAATCAAAGGGAGCAGGGGGAACCGATTGGAAAAAGTTGGGAACTGTGGGGAACACTGCAGAACAGAGGGAAACCAAAGGTAGCAGGGGGAACGGATTGGAAAAAGTGGGGAACCATGGGGGACACTGCAGGGCAGACGGGAACCAAACAGAGCATGGGAACATATTAGAAAAAGTTTGGAGATCCGTGAGGAAAACTGCAGAACAGAGCAGGACCAAAGGGATCAGGGGGAACAGCTCGGAAAAGTGCGGACCCGAGGGGAACAATGCAGAACAGAGAGGAACCAAAGGGAGAAGGTGGAACAGATTGGAAAAAGTGGGGAATCGTGGGGAGTTCTGCAGAACAGCGGGGACCCAAAGGGATCAGGGGGAAAGGATTCGAAAAAGTGGACCGTGGGGAACTCTGCAGAAAACAGGTGGACCAAACGAAGCAGGGGGTACGGATTGGTAAAAAATGGGGAACCTTGTGGAAAAATGTAGAACAGAGGCGAACCAGAGGGAGAAGTGGGAACAGATTAGAAAAAATTTGGAGAACCGTGGAGAACACTGCAGAAAAGTGATGAACCAAAGGGAGCAGGGGTAACAGATGGGAAAAAGTTGGGAACCGTGTGGAAAAATGCAGAACAGAGGGACACCAAAGGGAGCAGGGGGTACAGTTTGGAAAAGTGGGGAACCGTGGGGAACAATGCAGAACAGAGGGGAACCAAAGGGAGCAGGGGAAACAGATTGGAAAAAGTGGGGAATCGTGGGGAGTTCTGCAGAAGAGAGGTGAACCAAAAGAAGCAGGGGGATAGGATTGGAAAAATTGGGGAACAGTGCAGAAAAATGCAGAACAGAGAGGAACCAGAGGTAGCAGGGGTAACAGATTGGAAAAAGTGGGGAACCGTGGACAACACTGCAGAACAGAGGGGCACCAAAGGGAGCAGGAGGTACAGGTTGGAAAAAGTGGGGAACCGTGGGGAACACTGCATGACAGAGGGGAACCAAAGGGAACAGGAGGTACAGGTTGGAAAAAGTGGGGAACCGTGGAGAACACTGCAGCACAGATGGGAACAAAAGTGAGCAGGGGAAACGGATTGCAAAAAGTGGGGCCTATGGCGAACACTGCATGACAGAGGGTAATCAAAGGGAGCAGGGGGAACCGAATGGAAAAAGTTGGGAACTGTGGGGAACACTGCAGAACAGAGGTGAACCAAATGGAGCAGGGGTAACAGATTGGAAAAAGTGGGGAACCGTGTGGAAAAATGCAGAACAGAGGGACACCAAAGGGAGCAGGGGGTACAGTTTGGAAAAGTGGGGAACCGTGGGGAAAACTGCAGAACAGATCAGAAACAAAGGGAGCAGGGGGAACAGCTCGGAAAAGTGCGGACCCGAGGGGAACAATGCAGAACAGAGAGGAACCAAAGGGAGCAGAGGGAATGCATTGGAAAAAGTGGGGAACCGTGGGGAACACTGCACGACAGAGGGGAACCAAAGGAAGCAGGGGGAACGGATTGTAAAAAGTTGCACCGATGGGGAACACTGTAGGACAGAGGGGAATCAAAGGAAACAGGGGGAACGGATTGTAAAAAGTTGCACCGATGGGGAACACTGTAGGACAGAGGGGAATCAAAGGGAGCAGGGGGAACTGATTGGAAAAAGTGGGGAACAGTGGGGGACACTGCAGAACAGAGGGCAAACAAACGGAACAGGGGGAATGGATTGCAAAAAGTTTGGAACCGTGGAGGACAATGCAGAACAGGGGAAACGAAAGGGAGACGGGCAAAAAGTTTGTAAAAAAGTGGGGAACCGTGGGGAACACTGCACGACAGAGGGGAACCAAAGGGATCAGGGGGAACAGATAGGAAAAAAATTGGGGAACTGTGAAAACACTGCATGACAGAGGGGAACCAAAGGGAGCAGGAGGTACAGGTTGGAAAAAGTGGGGAACCGCGGAGGACACTGCAGGACAGAGGGGAACCAAACGGAGCAGAGGGAACGGATTGGAAAAAGTGGGGAACCGTGAGGAATACTGCACGACAGAGGGGAACCAAAGGGATCAGGGGGAACAGATAGGAAAAAATTGGGGAACCGTGGAGGACACTGCAGGACAGAGGGGAACCAAAGGAAGCAGGGGGAACGGATTGTAAAAAGTTCAACCGATGGGAACACTGTAGGACAGAGGGGAATCAAAGGGAGCAGGGGGAACTGATTGTAAAAAAGTGGGGAACCGTGGGGAACACTGCAGAACAGTATGAAACCAAAGCAGGCAGGGGGAACAGTTTGGAAAATGTGGGGAACCGTGGGGAACACTGCAGAACAGAGGGGAACCAAAGGGAGCAGGGGAACGCATTGGAAAAAGTGGGGAACCGTGGGGAACACTGCAGAACAGTGAGGAACCAAAGGGAGCAGGGGGAACAGATTGGAAAAAGTGGGGTACCGTGTGTAAAAATGCACAACAGTGGGGAAACAAAGGGTGCAGGAGGAACAGATTAGAAGAAGTGGGGTACCGTGTGCAAAAATGCACAACAGTGGGGAACCAAAGGGAGCAGGGGGACAGAAAGGAAAAGAATGTGGAGAATCGTTGGGAACACTGCAGAATAGAGGGGAACCAAAGGGAGCAGGGGGAACGGATTGGGAAAAGTGGAGAAGCGTCGGGAACACTGCAGAACAGAGGCGAACCAAAGGGAACAGGGGGAACGGATTGGAAAAAGTGGGGAACCGTGTGCAAAAATGCAGAACAGTGGGGAATCAAAGGGAGCAGGAGGAACAGATTGGAAGAAGTTGAGAACAGTGGGCAACACTGCAGAACAGAGGTGAATCAAAGGGTGCAGGGGGAACAGATTGGAAAAAGTGGGGAAACGTTTGGAACACTGCAGAACAGAGGTGAACCAAAGGGAGCAGGGGGTAAAGTTCGGAAAAGTGGGTGACCGTGGGGAACAATGCAGAACAGAGGGGAACCAAAGGGAGCAGGGGAAACAGATGGAAAAAGTGGGGAATCGTGGGGAGTTCTGCAGAACAGAGGTGAACCAAAGGAAGCAGGGGGATTGGATTGGAAAAAGTGGGGAACAGTGTAGAAAAGTGCAGAACAGAGGGGAACCAGAGGTAGCAGGGGTAACAGATTGGAAAAAGCGGGGAACCGTGGGGAACACTGCATGACAGAGGGGAACCAAAGGGAGCAGGAGGTACAGGTTGGAAAAAGTGGGGAACCGTGGAGAACACTGCAGCACAGATGGGAACAAAAGTGAGCAGGGGAAACGGATTGCAAAAAGTGGGGCCCATGGCAAACACTGCATGACAGAGGGTAATCAAAGGGAGCAAGGGGAACCGATTGGAAAAAGTTGGGAACTGTGGGGAACACTGCAGAACAGAGGGAAACCAAAGGTAGCAGGGGGAACGGATTGGAAAAAGTGGGGAACCATGGGGGACACTGCAGGGCAGACGGGAACCAAACAGAGCATGGGAACAGATTAGAAAAAGTTTGGAGATCCGTGGGGAAAACTGCAGAACAGAGCAGAACCAAAGGGATCAGGGGGAACAGCTCGGAAAAGTGCGGACCCGAGGGGAACAATGCAGAACAGAGAGGAACCAAAGGGAGAAGGTGGAACAGATTGGAAAAAGTGGGGAATCGTGGGGAGTTCTGCAGAACAGCGGGGACCCAAAGGGATCAGGGGGAAAGGATTCGAAAAAGTGGACCGTGGGGAACTCTGCAGAAAACAGGTGGACCAAACGAAGCAGGGGGTAAGGATTGGTAAAAAATGGGGAACATTGTGGAAAAATGTAGAACAGAGGCGAACCAGAGGGAGAAGTGGGAACAGAT
Source organism: Narcine bancroftii (assembly GCF_036971445.1). NCBI lineage: Eukaryota > Metazoa > Chordata > Chondrichthyes > Torpediniformes > Narcinidae > Narcine > Narcine bancroftii. Next base: position 5,208,730 of record NW_027211884.1, read on the forward strand.
TAGAAAAAAATTTGGAGAACCGTGGAGAACACTGCAGAAAAGTGATGAACCAAAGGGAGCAGGGGTAACAGATTGGAAAAAGTGGGGAACCGTGTGGAAAAATGCAGAACAGAGGGACACCAAAGGGAGCAGGGGGTACAGTTTGGAAAAGTGGGGAACCGTGGGGAACAATGCAGAACAGAGGGGAACCAAAGGGAGCAGGGGAAACAGATTGGAAAAAGTGGGGAATCGTGGGGAGTTCTGCAGAAGAGAGGTGAACCAAAAGAAGCAGGGGGATAGGATTGGAAAAATTGGGGAACAGTGCAGAAAAATGCAGAACAGAGAGGAACCAGAGGTAGCAGGGGTAACAGATTGGAAAAAGTGGGGAACCGTGGACAACACTGCAGAACAGAGGGGCACCAAAGGGAGCAGGAGGTACAGGTTGGAAAAAGTGGGGAACCGTGGGGAACACTGCATGACAGAGGGGAACCAAAGGGAACAGGAGGTACAGGTTGGAAAAAGTGGGGAACCGTGGAGAACACTGCAGCACAGATGGGAACAAAAGTGAGCAGGGGAAACGGATTGCAAAAAGTGTGGGCCTATGGCGAACACTGCATGACAGAGGGTAATCAAAGGGAGCAGGGGGAACCGAATGGAAAAAGTTGGGAACTGTGGGGAACACTGCAGAACAGAGGTGAACCAAATGGAGCAGGGGTAACAGATTGGAAAAAGTGGGGAACCGTGTGGAAAAATGCAGAACAGAGGGACACCAAAGGGAGCAGGGGGTACAGTTTGGAAAAGTGGGGAACCGTGGGGAAAACTGCAGAACAGAGCAGAAACAAAGGGAGCAGGGGGAACAGCTCGGAAAAGTGCGGACCCGAGGGGAACAATGCAGAACAGAGAGGAACCAAAGGGAGCAGAGGGAATGCATTGGAAAAAGTGGGGAACCGTGGGGAACACTGCACGACAGAGGGGAACCAAAGGAAACAGGGGGAACGGATTGTAAAATGTTGCACCGATGGGGAACACTGTAGGACAGAGGGGAATCAAAGGGAGCAGGGGGAACTGATTGGAAAAAGTGGGGAACAGTGGGGGACACTGCAGAACAGAGGGCAAACAAACGGAACAGGGGGAATGGATTGCAAAAAGTTTGGAACCGTGGAGGACAATGCAGAACAGGGGAAACGAAAGGGAGACGGGCAAAAAGTTTGTAAAAAAGTGGGGAACCGTGGGGAACACTGCACGACAGAGGGGAACCAAAGGGATCAGGGGGAACAGATAGGAAAAAAATTGGGGAACTGTGAAAACACTGCATGACAGAGGGGAACCAAAGGGAGCAGGAGGTACAGGTTGGAAAAAGTGGGGAACCGCGGAGGACACTGCAGGACAGAGGGGAACCAAACGGAGCAGAGGGAACGGATTGGAAAAAGTGCGGAACCGTGAGGAATACTGCACGACAGAGGGGAACCAAAGGGATCAGGGGGAACAGATAGGAAAAAATTGGGGAACTGTGAAAACACTGCATGACAGAGGGGAACCAAAGGGAGCAGGAGGTACAGTTTTGAAAATGTGGGGAACCGTGGGGAACACTGCAGAAAAGAGGGGAACCAAAGGGAGCAGGGGAACACATTGGAAAAAGTGGGGAACCGTGGGGAACACTGCAGAACAGTGAGGAACCAAAGGGAGCTGGGGGAACAGATTGGAAAAAGTGGGGTACCGTGTGTAAAAATGCACAACAGTGGGGAAACAAAGGGTGCAGGAGGAACAGATTAGAAGAAGTGGGGTACCGTGTGCAAAAATGCACAACAGTGGGGAACCAAAGGGAGCAGGGGGTACAGGAAGGAAAAGAATGTGGAGAATCGTGGGGAACACTGCAGAACAGAGGGGCACCAAAGGGAGCAGAGGGAATGCATTGGGAAAAGTGGGGAACCGTGGGGAACAATGCACAACAGAGGGGAACCAAAGGAAGCAGGGGGAACGGATTGTAAAAAGTTGCACCGATGGGAACACTGTAGGACAGAGGGGAATCAAAGGGAGCAGGGGGAACTGATTGGAAAAAGTGGGGAACTGTGGGGAACACTGCAGGACAGAGTGGAGACAAAGGAGCAGGGGGAACAGATTGGAAAAAGTGGGGAACCGTGGGGAACACTGCAGAACAGAGGGGAACCAAACGGAGCAGGGGTAACGGAATGCAAAAAGTTGGGAACCGTCGAGAACACGGAAGGACAGAGGGGAACCAAAGGGAACAAGGGGAACGGATTGGTAAAAGTGGGGAACCATGGGGAATACTGCAGGGCAGAGGGGAACCATAGGGAGCAGGGGCTACAGGTTTGAAAAAATGTGGAGAACCGTGAGGAACACTGCAGAACAGTGAGGAACCAAAGGGAGCAGGGGGAACAGATTGGAAAAAGTGGGGAACCGTGTGGAAAAATGCAGAACAGTGGGGAAACAAACAGAGCAGAGGGAATGGATTGCAAAAAGTTGGGAAGCGTGGAGGACACTGCAGAACAGAGGGGAACCAAAGTGAGCAGGGCGAATAGATTGTAAAATAGTTGGTAATCGTGGGGAACGCTGCAGAACAGTATGAGGGAACAGTAAGCCGAGGGAATGGTTTGGAAAATGTGGGGAACCGTGGGGAAAACTGCAGAACAGAGTGGAGCCAAAGGAGCAGGGGGAACAGATTGGAAAAAGTGGGGAACTGTGGGGAACACTGCAGAACAGAGCAGAACCAAACGGAGCAGGGGGAACAGATTGGAAAAAGTGGGGAACCGATTGGAAAAAGTAGGGAACCGTGTGGAAAAATGCAGAAAGGTGGGGAACCAAAGGGAGCAGGGGGAACGAGTTGGAAAAGGTGGAGAACTGTGGGGAACACTGCAGAACAGAGGGGAACCAAAGGGAGCAGAGGGAACGGATTGGAAAAAGTGGGGAACCGTGGGGAACACTGCACGACAGAGGGGAACCAAAGGGATCAGGGGGAACAGACACGAAAAAATTGGGGAACTGTGAAAACACTACATGACAGAGGGGAACCAAAGGGAGCAGGAGATACAGGTTGGAAAAAGTGGGGAACAGTGGGGGACACTGCAGAACAGAGGGCAAACAAACGGAACAGGGGGAATGGATTGCAAAAAGTTTGGAACCGTGGAGGACAATGCAGAACAGGGGAAACGAAAGGGAGACGGGCAAAAAGTTTGTAAAAAAGTGGGGAACCGTGGGGAACACTGCACGACAGAGGGGAACCAAAGGGATCAGGGGGAACAGATAGGAAAAAAATTGGGGAACTGTGAAAACACTGCATGACAGAGGGGAACCAAAGGGAGCAGGAGGTACAGGTTGGAAAAAGTGGGGAACCGCGGAGGACACTGCAGGACAGAGGGGAACCAAACGGAGCAGAGGGAACGGATTGGAAAAAGTGGGGAACCGTGAGGAATACTGCACGACAGAGGGGAACCAAAGGGATCAGGGGGAACAGATAGGAAAAAATTGGGGAACCGTGGAGGACACTGCAGGACAGAGGGGAACCAAAGGAAGCAGGGGGAACGGATTGTAAAAAGTTCAACCGATGGGAACACTGTAGGACAGAGGGGAATCAAAGGGAGCAGGGGGAACTGATTGTAAAAAAGTGGGGAACCGTGGGGAACACTGCAGAACAGTATGAAACCAAAGCAGGCAGGGGGAACAGTTTGGAAAATGTGGGGAACCGTGGGGAACACTGCAGAACAGAGGGGAACCAAAGGGAGCAGGGGAACGCATTGGAAAAAGTGGGGAACCGTGGGGAACACTGCAGAACAGTGAGGAACCAAAGGGAGCAGGGGGAACAGATTGGAAAAAGTGGGGTACCGTGTGTAAAAATGCACAACAGTGGGGAAACAAAGGGTGCAGGAGGAACAGATTAGAAGAAGTGGGGTACCGTGTGCAAAAATGCACAACAGTGGGGAACCAAAGGGAGCAGGGGGACAGAAAGGAAAAGAATGTGGAGAATCGTTGGGAACACTGCAGAATAGAGGGGAACCAAAGGGAGCAGGGGGAACGGATTGGGAAAAGTGGAGAAGCGTCGGGAACACTGCAGAACAGAGGCGAACCAAAGGGAACAGGGGGAACGGATTGGAAAAAGTGGGGAACCGTGTGCAAAAATGCAGAACAGTGGGGAATCAAAGGGAGCAGGAGGAACAGATTGGAAGAAGTTGAGAACAGTGGGCAACACTGCAGAACAGAGGTGAATCAAAGGGTGCAGGGGGAACAGATTGGAAAAAGTGGGGAAACGTTTGGAACACTGCAGAACAGAGGTGAACCAAAGGGAGCAGGGGGTAAAGTTCGGAAAAGTGGGTGACCGTGGGGAACAATGCAGAACAGAGGGGAACCAAAGGGAGCAGGGGAAACAGATGGAAAAAGTGGGGAATCGTGGGGAGTTCTGCAGAACAGAGGTGAACCAAAGGAAGCAGGGGGATTGGATTGGAAAAAGTGGGGAACAGTGTAGAAAAGTGCAGAACAGAGGGGAACCAGAGGTAGCAGGGGTAACAGATTGGAAAAAGCGGGGAACCGTGGGGAACACTGCATGACAGAGGGGAACCAAAGGGAGCAGGAAGTACAGGTTGGAAAAAGTGGGGAACCGTGGAGAACACTGCAGCACAGATGGGAACAAAAGTGAGCAGGGGAAACGGATTGCAAAAAGTGGGGCCCATGGCAAACACTGCATGACAGAGGGTAATCAAAGGGAGCAAGGGGAACCGATTGGAAAAAGTTGGGAACTGTGGGGAACACTGCAGAACAGAGGGAAACCAAAGGTAGCAGGGGGAACGGATTGGAAAAAGTGGGGAACCATGGGGGACACTGCAGGGCAGACGGGAACCAAACAGAGCATGGGAACAGATTAGAAAAAGTTTGGAGATCCGTGGGGAAAACTGCAGAACAGAGCAGAACCAAAGGGATCAGGGGGAACAGCTCGGAAAAGTGCGGACCCGAGGGGAACAATGCAGAACAGAGAGGAACCAAAGGGAGAAGGTGGAACAGATTGGAAAAAGTGGGGAATCGTGGGGAGTTCTGCAGAACAGCGGGGACCCAAAGGGATCAGGGGGAAAGGATTCGAAAAAGTGGACCGTGGGGAACTCTGCAGAAAACAGGTGGACCAAACGAAGCAGGGGGTAAGGATTGGTAAAAAATGGGGAACATTGTGGAAAAATGTAGAACAGAGGCGAACCAGAGGGAGAAGTGGGAACAGATTAGAAAAAAATTTGGAGAACCGTGGAGAACACTGCAGAAAAGTGATGAACCAAAGGGAGCAGGGGTAACAGATTGGAAAAAGTGGGGAACCGTGTGGAAAAATGCAGAACAGAGGGACACCAAAGGGAGCAGGGGGTACAGTTTGGAAAAGTGGGGAACCGTGGGGAACAATGCAGAACAGAGGGGAACCAAAGGGAGCAGGGGAAACAGATTGGAAAAAGTGGGGAATCGTGGGGAGTTCTGCAGAAGAGAGGTGAACCAAAAGAAGCAGGGGGATAGGATTGGAAAAATTGGGGAACAGTGCAGAAAAATGCAGAACAGAGAGGAACCAGAGGTAGCAGGGGTAACAGATTGGAAAAAGTGGGGAACCGTGGACAACACTGCAGAACAGAGGGGCACCAAAGGGAGCAGGAGGTACAGGTTGGAAAAAGTGGGGAACCGTGGGGAACACTGCATGACAGAGGGGAACCAAAGGGAACAGGAGGTACAGGTTGGAAAAAGTGGGGAACCGTGGAGAACACTGCAGCACAGATGGGAACAAAAGTGAGCAGGGGAAACGGATTGCAAAAAGTGTGGGCCTATGGCGAACACTGCATGACAGAGGGTAATCAAAGGGAGCAGGGGGAACCGAATGGAAAAAGTTGGGAACTGTGGGGAACACTGCAGAACAGAGGTGAACCAAATGGAGCAGGGGTAACAGATTGGAAAAAGTGGGGAACCGTGTGGAAAAATGCAGAACAGAGGGACACCAAAGGGAGCAGGGGGTACAGTTTGGAAAAGTGGGGAACCGTGGGGAAAACTGCAGAACAGAGCAGAAACAAAGGGAGCAGGGGGAACAGCTCGGAAAAGTGCGGACCCGAGGGGAACAATGCAGAACAGAGAGGAACCAAAGGGAGCAGAGGGAATGCATTGGAAAAAGTGGGGAACCGTGGGGAACACTGCACGACAGAGGGGAACCAAAGGAAACAGGGGGAACGGATTGTAAAAAGTTGCACCGATGGGGAACACTGTAGGACAGAGGGGAATCAAAGGGAGCAGGGGGAACTGATTGGAAAAAGTGGGGAACAGTGGGGGACACTGCAGAACAGAGGGCAAACAAACGGAACAGGGGGAATGGATTGCAAAAAGTTTGGAACCGTGGAGGACAATGCAGAACAGGGGAAACGAAAGGGAGACGGGCAAAAAGTTTGTAAAAAAGTGGGGAACCGTGGGGAACACTGCACGACAGAGGGGAACCAAAGGGATCAGGGGGAACAGATAGGAAAAAAATTGGGGAACTGTGAAAACACTGCATGACAGAGGGGAACCAAAGGGAGCAGGAGGTACAGGTTGGAAAAAGTGGGGAACCGCGGAGGACACTGCAGGACAGAGGGGAACCAAACGGAGCAGAGGGAACGGATTGGAAAAAGTGCGGAACCGTGAGGAATACTGCACGACAGAGGGGAACCAAAGGGATCAGGGGGAACAGATAGGAAAAAATTGGGGAACTGTGAAAACACTGCATGACAGAGGGGAACCAAAGGGAGCAGGAGGTACAGTTTTGAAAATGTGGGGAACCGTGGGGAACACTGCAGAAAAGAGGGGAACCAAAGGGAGCAGGGGAACACATTGGAAAAAGTGGGGAACCGTGGGGAACACTGCAGAACAGTGAGGAACCAAAGGGAGCTGGGGGAACAGATTGGAAAAAGTGGGGTACCGTGTGTAAAAATGCACAACAGTGGGGAAACAAAGGGTGCAGGAGGAACAGATTAGAAGAAGTGGGGTACCGTGTGCAAAAATGCACAACAGTGGGGAACCAAAGGGAGCAGGGGGTACAGGAAGGAAAAGAATGTGGAGAATCGTGGGGAACACTGCAGAACAGAGGGGCACCAAAGGGAGCAGAGGGAATGCATTGGGAAAAGTGGGGAACCGTGGGGAACAATGCACAACAGAGGGGAACCAAAGGAAGCAGGGGGAACGGATTGTAAAAAGTTGCACCGATGGGAACACTGTAGGACAGAGGGGAATCAAAGGGAGCAGGGGGAACTGATTGGAAAAAGTGGGGAACTGTGGGGAACACTGCAGGACAGAGTGGAGACAAAGGAGCAGGGGGAACAGATTGGAAAAAGTGGGGAACCGTGGGGAACACTGCAGAACAGAGGGGAACCAAACGGAGCAGGGGTAACGGAATGCAAAAAGTTGGGAACCGTCGAGAACACGGAAGGACAGAGGGGAACCAAAGGGAACAAGGGGAACGGATTGGTAAAAGTGGGGAACCATGGGGAATACTGCAGGGCAGAGGGGAACCATAGGGAGCAGGGGCTACAGGTTTGAAAAAATGTGGAGAACCGTGAGGAACACTGCAGAACAGTGAGGAACCAAAGGGAGCAGGGGGAACAGATTGGAAAAAGTGGGGAACCGTGTGGAAAAATGCAGAACAGTGGGGAAACAAACAGAGCAGAGGGAATGGATTGCAAAAAGTTGGGAAGCGTGGAGGACACTGCAGAACAGAGGGGAACCAAAGTGAGCAGGGCGAATAGATTGTAAAATAGTTGGTAATCGTGGGGAACGCTGCAGAACAGTATGAGGGAACAGTAAGCCGAGGGAATGGTTTGGAAAATGTGGGGAACCGTGGGGAAAACTGCAGAACAGAGTGGAGCCAAAGGAGCAGGGGGAACAGATTGGAAAAAGTGGGGAACTGTGGGGAACACTGCAGAACAGAGCAGAACCAAACGGAGCAGGGGGAACAGATTGGAAAAAGTGGGGAACCGATTGGAAAAAGTAGGGAACCGTGTGGAAAAATGCAGAAAGGTGGGGAACCAAAGGGAGCAGGGGGAACGAGTTGGAAAAGGTGGAGAACTGTGGGGAACACTGCAGAACAGAGGGGAACCAAAGGGAGCAGAGGGAACGGATTGGAAAAAGTGGGGAACCGTGGGGAACACTGCACGACAGAGGGGAACCAAAGGGATCAGGGGGAACAGACACGAAAAAATTGGGGAACTGTGAAAACACTACATGACAGAGGGGAACCAAAGGGAGCAGGAGATACAGGTTGGAAAAAGTGGGGAACCGTGGAGGACACTGCAGGACAGAGAGGAACCAAAGGGAGCAGGGCGAACAGATTGTAAAAAAGTGTGGAACCGTGGGGAACACTGCAGAACAGTATGAAACCAAAGCAGGCAGGGGGAACAGTTTGGAAAATGTGGGGAACCGTGGGGATCACTGCAGAACAGAGGGGAACCAAAGGGAGCAGGGGAACGCATTGGAAAAAGTGGGGAACCGTGGGGAACACTGCAGAACAGTGAGGAACCAAAGGGAGCAGGGGGAACAGATTGGAAAAAGTGGGGTACCGTGTGTAAAAATGCACAACAGTGGGGAAACAAAGGGTGCAGGAGGAACAGATTAGAAGAAGTGGGGTACCGTGTGCAAAAATGCACAACAGTGGGGAACCAAAGGGAGCAGGGGGACAGGAAGGAAAAGAATGTGGAGAATCGTGGGGAACACTGCAGAATAGAGGGGAACCAAAGGGAGCAGAGGGAACGGATTGGAGAAAGTGGGGAAGCGTCGGGAACACTGCAGAACAGAGGCGAACCAAAGGGAACAGGGGGAACGGATTGGAAAAAGTGGGGAACCATGGGGGACACTGCAGGGCAGAGGGGAACCATAGGGAGCAGGGGGTACAGGTTGGAAAAATGTGGAGAACCCTGAGGAAAACTGCAGAACAGTGAGGAACCAAAGGGAGCAGGGGGAACAGTTTTGAAAAAGTGGGGAACCGTGTGCAAAAATGCAGAACAGTGGGGAACCAAAGGGAGCAGGAGGAACAGATTGGAAGAAGTTGAGAACAGTGGGCAACACTGCAGAACAGAGGTGAATCAAAGGGTGCAGGGGGAACAGATTAGAAGAAGTGGGGTACCGTGTGCAAAAATGCACAACAGTGGGGAACCAAAGGGAGCAGGGGGTACAGGAAGGAAAAGAATGTGGAGAATCGTGGGGAACACTGCAGAACAGAGGGGCACCAAAGGGAGCAGAGGGAATGCATTGGGAAAAGTGGGGAACCGTGGGGAACACTGCACAACAGAGGGGAACCAAAGGAAGCAGGGGGAACGGATTGTAAAAAGTTGCACCGATGGGAACACTGTAGGACAGAGGGGAATCAAAGGGAGCAGGGGGAACTGATTGGAAAAAGTGGGGAACTGTGGGGAACACTGCAGGACAGAGTGGAGGCAAAGGAGCAGGGGGAACAGATTGGAAAAAGTGGGGAACCGTGGGGAACACTGCAGAACAGAGGGGAACCAAACGGAGCAGGGGTAACGGAATGCAAAAAGTTGGGAACCGTGGAGAACACGGAAGGACAGAGGGGAACCAAAGGGAACAAGGGGAACGGATTGGTAAAAGTGGGGAACCATGGGGAATACTGCAGGGCAGAGGGGAACCATAGGGAGCAGGGGCAACAGGTTGGAAAAAATGTGAAGAACCGTGAGGAACACTGCAGAACAGTGAGGAACCAAAGGGAGCAGGGGGAACAGATTGGAAAAAGTGGGGAACCGTGTGGAAAAATGCAAAACAGTGGGGAAACAAACAGAGCAGAGGGAATGGATTGCAAAAAGTTGGGAAGCGTGGAGGACACTGCAGAACAGAGGGGAACCAAAGTGAGCAGGGCGAATAGATTGTAAAATAGTTGGTAATCGTGGGGAACGCTGCAGAACAGTATATGGGAACAGTAAGCCGAGGGAATGGTTTGGAAAATGTGGGGAACCGTGGGGAAAACTGCAGAACAGAGTGGAGCCAAAGGAGCAGGGGGAACAGATTGGAAAAAGTGGGGAACTGTGGGGAACACTGCAGAACAGAGCAGAACCAAACGGAGCAGGGGGAACAGATTGGAAAAAGTGGGGAACCGATTGGAAAAAGTAGGGAACCGTGTGGAAAAATGCAGAAAGATGGGGAACCAAAGGGAGCAGGGGGAACGAGTTGGAAAAGGTGGAGAACTGTGGGGAACACTGCAGAACAGAGGGGAACCAAAGGGAGCAGAGGGAACGGATTGGAAAAAGTGGGGAACCATGGGGGACACTGCAGGGCAGACGGGAACCAAACAGAGCATGGGAACAGATTAGAAAAAGTTTGGAGATCCGTGGGGAAAACTGCAGAACAGAGCAGAACCAAAGGGATCAGGGGGAACAGCTCGGAAAAGTGCGGACCCGAGGGGAACAATGCAGAACAGAGAGGAACCAAAGGGAGAAGGTGGAACAGATTGGAAAAAGTGGGGAATCGTGGGGAGTTCTGCAGAACAGCGGGGACCCAAAGGGATCAGGGGGAAAGGATTCGAAAAAGTGGACCGTGGGGAACTCTGCAGAAAACAGGTGGACCAAACGAAGCAGGGGGTACGGATTGGTAAAAAATGGGGAACCTTGTGGAAAAATGTAGAACAGAGGCGAACCAGAGGGAGAAGTGGGAACAGATTAGAAAAAATTTGGAGAACCGTGGAGAACACTGCAGAACAGTGATGAACCAAAGGGAGCAGGGGTAACAGATTGGAAAAAGTGGGGAACCGTGGGGAACAATGCAGAACAGAGGGGAACCAAAGGGAGCAGGGGAAACAGATTGGAAAAAGTGGGGAATCGTGGGGAGTTCTGCAGAAGAGAGGTGAACCAAAAGAAGCAGGGGGATAGGATTGGAAAAATTGGGGAACAGTGCAGAAAAATGCAGAACAGAGAGGAACGAGAGGTAGCAGGGGTAACAGATTGGAAAAAGTGGGGAACCGTGGACAACACTGCAGAACAGAGGGGCACCAAAGGGAGCAGGAGGTACAGGTTGGAAAAAGTGGGGAACCGTGGGGAACACTGCATGACAGAGGGGAACCAAAGGGAACAGGAGGTACAGGTTGGAAAAAGTGGGGAACCGTGGAGAACACTGCAGCACAGATGGGAACAAAAGTGAGCAGGGGAAACGGATTGCAAAAAGTGGGGCCCATGGCGAACACTGCATGACAGAGGGTAATCAAAGGGAGCAGGGGGAACCGAATGGAAAAAGTTGGGAACTGTGGGGAACACTGCAGAACAGATGGAAACCAAAGGTAGCAGGGGGAACGGATTGGAAAAAGTGAGGAACCATGGCGGACACTGCAGGGCGGACGGGAACCAAAGGGAGCATGGGAACAGATTAGAAAAAGTTTGGAGAACCGTGGGGAAAACTGCAGAACAGAGCAGAAACAAAGGGAGCAGGGGGAACAGCTCGGAAAAGTGCGGACCCGAGGGGAACAATGCAGAACAGAGAGGAACCAAAGGGAGCAGAGGGAATGCATTGGAAAAAGTGGGGAACCGTGGGGAACACTGCACGACAGAGGGGAACCAAAGGAAGCAGGGGGAACGGATTGTAAAAAGTTGCACCGATGGGGAACACTGTAGGACAGAGGGGAATCAAAGGGAGCAGGGGGAACTGATTGGAAAAAGTGGGGAACAGTGGGGGACACTGCAGAACAGAGGGCAAACAAACGGAAAAGGGGGAATGGATTGCAAAAAGTTTGGAACCGTGGAGGACAATGCAGAACAGGGGAAACCAAAGGGAGCAGGGCAAAAAGTTTGTAAAAAAGTGGGGAACCGTGGGGAACACTGCAGAACAGTATGAAACCAAAGCAGGCAGGGGGAACAGTTTGGAAAATGTGGGGAACCGTGGGGATCACTGCAGAAAAGAGGGGAACCAAAGGGAGCAGCGGAACACATTGGAAAAAGTGGGGAACCGTGGGGGACACTGCAGGACAGAGGGGAACCAAAGGGAGCAGAGGGAACGGATTGGAAAAAGTGGGGAACCGTGGGGAATACTGCACGACAGAGGGGAACCAAAGGGATCAGGGGGAACAGATAGGAAAAAAATTGGGGAACTGTGAAAACACTGCATGACAGAGGGGAACCAAAGGGAGCAGGAGGTACAGGTTGGAAAAAGTGGGGAACCGTGGAGGACACTGCAGGACAGAGGGGAACCAAAGGGAGCAGGGCGAACAGATTGTAAAAAAGTGGGGAACCGTGGGGAACACTGCAGAACAGTATGAAACCAAAGCAGGTAGGGGGAACAGTTTGGAAAATGTGGGGAACCGTGGGGATCACTGCAGAAAAGAGGGGAACCAAAGGGAGCAGGGGAACACATTGGAAAAAGTGGGGAACCGTGGGGAACACTGCAGAACAGTGAGGAACCAAAGGGAGCAGGGGGAACAGATTGGAAAAAGTGGGGTACCGTGTGTAAAAATGCACAACAGTGGGGAAACAAAGGGTGCAGGAGGAACAGATTAGAAGAAGTGGGGTACCGTGTGCAAAAATGCACAACAGTGGGGAACCAAAGGGAGCAGGGGGTACAGGAAGGAAAAGAATGTGGAGAATCGTGGGGAACACTGCAGAATAGAGGGGAACCAAAGGGAGCAGGGGGAACGGATTGGGAAAAGTGGGGAAGCGTCGGGAACACTGCAGAACAGAGGCGAACCAAAGGGAACAGGGGGAACGGATTGGAAAAAGTGGGGAACCATGGGGGACACTGCAGGGCAGAGGGGAACCATAGGGAGCAGGGGGTACAGGTTGGAAAAACGTGGAGAACCGTGAGGAAAACTGCAGAACAGTGAGGAACCAAAGGGAGCAGGGGGAACAGTTTTGAAAAAGTGGGGAAACGTGTGCAAAAATGCAGAACAGTGGGGAACCAAAGGGAGCAGGAGGAACAGATTGGAAAGAGTTGAGAACAGTGGGCAACACTGCAGAACAGAGGTGAGTAAAAGGGTGCAGGGGGAACAGATTGGAAAAAGTGGGGAACCGTTTGAAACACTGCAGAACAGAGGTGAACCAAAGGAAGCAGGGGGAACGGATTGGAAAAAGTGGGGCCCATGTGGAACACTGCAGGACAGAGGGGAAACAAACGGAGCAGGGGGAATGGATTGCAAAATGTGGGGAAACATGGGGAAAACTGCAGAACAGAGTGGAGCTAAAGGAGCAGGGGTAACGGATTGCAAAAAGTGGGGCCCATGGGAAACACTGGAGGACAGAGCGGAATCAAAGGGAGCAGGGGGAACTGATTGGAAAAAGTGGGGAATCGTGAAGAACACTGCAGGACAGAGGGGAAACAAAGGGAACAGTGGGAACGGATTGGAAAAAGTGGGGAACCATGGGGAATACTGTAGGACAGAGGGGAACCATAGGGAGCAGGGGCTACAGGTTGGAAAAAATGTGGAGAACCGTGAGGAACACTGCAGAACAGTGAGGAACCAAAGGGAGCAGGAGGAACAGATTGGAAAAAGTTGAGAACAGTGGGCAACACTGCAGAACAGAGGTGAATCAAAGGGTGCAGGGGGAACAGATTGGAAAAAGTGGGGAACCGTTTGGAACACTGCAGAACAGAGGTGAACCAAAGGGAGCAGGGGGAACAGATTGGAAAAAGTGGGGAATCGTGGGGAGTTCTGCAGAACAGATGTCAACCAAAGGAAGCAGGGGGATTGGATTGGAAAAAGTGGGGAACAGTGTAGAAAAATGCAGAACAGAGGGGAACCAGAGGTAGCAGGGGAAACAGATTGGAAAAATGTGGGGAATCGTGGGGAACATTGCAGAACAGAGGGGCACCAAAGGGAGCAGAGGGAATGCATTGGGAAAAGTGGGGAACCGTGGGGAACACTGCACAACAGAGGGGAACAAAAGGAAGCAGGGGGAACGGATTGTAAAAAGTTGCACCGATGGGAACACTGTAGGACAGAGGGGAATCAAAGGGAGCAGGGGGAACTGATTGGAAAAAGTGGGGAACTGTGGGGAACACTGCAGGACAGAGTGGAGACAAAGGAGCAAGGGGAACAGATTGGAAAAAGTGGGGAACCGTGGGGAACACTGCAGAACAGAGGGGAACCAAACGGAGAAGGGGTAACGGAATGCAAAAAGTTGGGAACCGTGGAGAACACGGAAGGACAGAGGGGAACCAAAGGGAACAAGGGGAACGGATTGGTAAAAGTGGGGAACCATGGGGAATACTGCAGGGCAGAGGGGAACCATAGGGAGCAGGGGCTACAGGTTGGAAAAAATGTGGAGAACCGTGAGGAACACTGCAGAACAGTGAGGAACCAAAGGGAGCAGGGGGAACAGATTGGAAAAAGTGGGGAACCGTGTGGAAAAATGCAGAACAGTGGGGAAACAAACAGAGCAGAGGGAATGGATTGCAAAAAGTTGGGAAGCGTGGAGGACACTGCAGAACAGAGGGGAACCAAAGGGAGCAGGGCGAATAGATTGTAAAATAGTTGGTAATCGTGGGGAACGCTGCAGAACAGTATGATGGAACAGTAATCCGAGGGAATGGTTTGGAAAATGTGGGGAACCGTGGGGAAAACTGCAGAACAGAGTGGAGCCAAAGGAGCAGGGGGAACAGATTGGAAAAAGTGGGGAACTGTGGGGAACACTGCAGAACAGAGCAGAACCAAACGGAGCAGGGGGAACAGATTGGAAAAAGTGGGGAACCGATTGGAAAAAGTAGGGAACCGTGTGGAAAAATGCAGAAAGGTGGGGAACCAAAGGGAGCAGGGGGAACGAGTTGGAAAAGGTGGAGAACTGTGGGGAACACTGCAGAACAGAGGGGAACCAAAGGGAGCAGAGGGAATGGATTGGAAAAAGTGGGGAACCGTGGGGAACACTGCACGACAGAGGGGAACCAAAGGGATCAGGGGGAACAGACACGAAAAAATTGGGGAACTGTGAAAACACTGCATGACAGAGGGGAACCAAAGGGAGCAGGAGGTACAGGTTGGAAAAAGTGGGGAACCGTGGAGGATACTGCAGGACAGAGGGGAACCAAAGGGAGCAGGGCGAACAGATTGTAAAAAAGTGTGGAACCGTGGGGAACACTGCAGAACAGTATGAAACCAAAGCAGGCAGGGGGAACAGTTTGGAAAATGTGGGGAACCGTGGGGATCACTGCAGAACAGAGGGGAACCAAAGGGAGCAGGGGAACGCATTGGAAAAAGTGGGGAACCGTGGGGAACACTGCAGAACAGTGAGGAACCAAAGGGAGCAGGGGGAACAGATTGGAAAAAGTGGGGTACCGTGTGTAAAAATGCACAACAGTGGGGAAACAAAGGGTGCAGGAGGAAAAGATTAGAAGAAGTGGGGTACCGTGTGCAAAAATGCACAACAGTGGGGAACCAAAGGGAGCAGGGGGACAGGAAGGAAAAGAATGTGGAGAATCGTGGGGAACACTGCAGAATAGAGGGGAACCAAAGGGAGCAGAGGGAACGGATTGGTAAAAGTGGGGAAGCGTCGGGAACACTGCAGAACAGAGGCGAACCAAAGGGAACAGGGGGAACGGATTGGAAAAAGTGGGGAACCATGGGGGACACAGCAGGGCAGAGGGGAACCATAGGGAGCAGGGGGTACAGGTTGGAAAAATGTGGAGAACCGTGAGGAAAACTGCAGAACAGTGAGGAACCAAAGGGAGCAGGGGGAACAGTTTTGAAAAAGTGGGGAACCGTGTGCAAAAATGCAGAACAGTGGGGAACCAAAGGGAGCAGGAGGAACAGATTGGAAGAAGTTGAGAACAGTGGGCAACACTGCAGAACAGAGGTGAATCAAAGGGTGCAGGGGGAACAGATTGGAAAAAGTGGGGAAACGTTTGGAACACTGCAGAACAGAGGTGAACCAAAGGAAGCAGGGGGTACAGTTCGGAAAAGTGGGTGACCGTGGGGAACAATGCAGAACAGAGGGGAACCAAAGGGAGCAGGGGAAACAGATGGAAAAAGTGGGGAATCGTGGGGAGTTCTGCAGAACAGAGGTGAACCAAAGGAAGCAGGGGGATTGGATTGGAAAAAGTGGGGAACAGTGTAGAAAAGTGAAGAACAGAGGGGAACCAGAGGTAGCAGGGGTAACAGATTGGAAAAAGTGGGGAACCGTGGGCAACACTGCAGAACAGAGGGGCACCAAAGGGAGCAGGTGGTACAGGTTGGAAAAAGTGGGGAACCGTGGCGAACACTGCATGACAGAGGGGAAGCAAAGGGAGCAGGAGGTACAGGTTGGAAAAAGTGGGGAACCGTGGAGAACACTGCAGCACAGATGGGAACAAAAGTGAGCAGGGGAAACGGATTGCAAAAAGTGGGGCCCATGGCAAACACTGCATGACAGAGGGTAATCAAAGGGAGCAGGGGGAACCGATTGGAAAAAGTTGGGAACTGTGGGGAACACTGCAGAACAGAGGCGAACCAAAGGGAACAGGGGGAACGGATTGGAAAAAGTGGGGAACCATGGGGGACACTGCAGGGCAGAGGGGAACCATAGGGAGCAGGGGGTACAGGTTGGAAAAACGTGGAGAACCGTGAGGAAAACTGCAGAACAGTGAGGAACCAAAGGGAGCAGGGGGAACAGTTTTGAAAAAGTGGGGAAACGTGTGCAAAAATGCAGAACAGTGGGGAACCAAAGGGAGCAGGAGGAACAGATTGGAAAGAGTTGAGAACAGTGGGCAACACTGCAGAACAGAGGTGAGTCAAAGGGTGCAGGGGGAACAGATTGGAAAAAGTGGGGAACCGTTTGAAACACTGCAGAACAGAGGTGAACCAAAGGAAGCAGGGGGAACGGATTGGAAAAAGTGGGGCCGATGTGGAACACTGCAGGACAGAGGGGAATCAAAGGGAGCAGGGGGAACTGATTGGAAAAAGTTGGGAACTGTGGGGAACACTGCAGAACAGATGGAAACCAAAGATAGCAGGGGGAACGGATTGGAAAAAGTGGGGAACCATGGGGGACACTGCAGGGCGGACGGGAACCAAAGGGAGCATGGGAACAGATTAGAAAAAGTTTGGAGAACCGTGGGGAAAACTGCAGAACAGAGCAGAAACAAAGGGAGCAGGGGGAACAGCTCGGAAAAGTGCGGACCCGAGGGGAACAATGCAGAACAGAGAGGAACCAAAGGGAGCAGAGGGAATGCATTGGAAAAAGTGGGGAACCGTGGGGAACACTGCACGACAGAGGGGAACCAAAGGAAGCAGGGGGAACGGATTGTAAAAAGTTGCACCGATGGGGAACACTGTAGGACAGAGGGGAATCAAAGGGAGCAGGGGGAACTGATTGGAAAAAGTGGGGAACAGTGGGGGACACTGCAGAACAGAGGGCAAACAAACGGAACAGGGGGAATGGATTGCAAAAAGTTTGGAACCGTGGAGGACAATGCAGAACAGGGGAAACCAAAGGGAGCAGGGCAAAAAGTTTGTAAAAAAGTGGGGAACCGTGGGGAACACTGCAGAACAGTATGAAACCAAAGCAGGCAGGGGGAACAGTTTGGAAAATGTGGGGAACCGTGGGGATCACTGCAGAAAAGAGGGGAACAAAAGGGAGCAGCGGAACACATTGGAAAAAGTGGGGAACCGTGGGGGACACTGCAGGACAGAGGGGAACCAAAGGGAGCAGAGGGAACGGATTGGAAAAAGTGGGGAACCGTGGGGAATACTGCACGACAGAGGGGAACCAAAGGGATAAGGGGGAACAGATAGGAAAAAAATTGGGGAACTGTGAAAACAATGCATGACAGAGGGGAACCAAAGGGAGCAGGAGGTACAGGTTGGAAAAAGTGGGGAACCATGGAGGACACTGCAGGACAGAGGGGAACCAAAGGTAGCAGGGCGAACAGATTGTAAAAAAGTGTGGAACCGTGGGGAACACTGCAGAACAGTATGAAACCAAAGCAGGCAGGGGGAACAGTTTGGAAAATGTGGGGAACCGTGGGGATCACTGCAGAAAAGAGGGGAACCAAAGGGAGCAGGGGAACACATTGGAAGAAGTGGGGAACCGTGGGGAACACTGCAGAACAGTGAGGAACCAAAGGGAGCAGGGGGAACAGATTGGAAAAAGTGGGGTACCGTGTGTAAAAATGCACAACAGTGGGGAACCAAAGGGAGCAGAGGGAATGGATTGCAAAAAGTTGGGAAGCGTGGAGGACACTGCAGAATAGAGGGGAACCAAAGGGAGCAGAGGGAACGGATTGGTAAAAGTGGGGAAGTGTCGGGAACACTGCAGAACAGAGGCGAACCAAAGGGAACAGGGGGAACGGATTGGAAAAAGTGGGGAACCATGGGGGACACTGCAGGGCAGAGGGGAACCATAGGGAGCAGGGAAAACAGGTTGGAAAAATGTGGAGAACCGTGAGGAAAACTGCAGAACAGTGAGGAACCAAAGGGAGCAGGGGGAACAGTTTTGAAAAAGTGGGGAACCGTGTGCAAAAATGCAGAACAGTGGGGAACCAAAGGGAGCAGGAGGAACAGATTGGAAGAAGTTGAGAACAGTGGGCAACACTGCAGAACAGAGGTGAATCAAAGGGTGCAGGGGGAACAGATTGGAAAAAGTGGGGAAATGTTTGGAACACTGCAGAACAGAGGCGAACCAAAGGGAACAGGGGGAACGGATTGGAAAAAGTGGGGAACCATGGGGGACACTGCAGGGCAGAGGGGAACCATAGGGAGCAGGGGGTACAGGTTGGAAAAACGTGGAGAACCGTGAGGAAAACTGCAGAACAGTGAGGAACCAAAGGGAGCAGGGGGAACAGTTTTGAAAAAGTGGGGAAACGTGTGCAAAAATGCAGAACAGTGGGGAACCAAAGGGAGCAGGAGGAACAGATTGGAAAAAGTTGAGAACAGTGGGCAACACTGCAGAACAGAGGTGAGTCAAAGGGTGCAGGGGGAACAGATTGGAAAAAGTGGGGAACCGTTTGAAACACTGCAGAACAGAGGTGAACCAAAGGAAGCAGGGGGTACAGTTTGGAAAAGTGGGGAACCGTGGGGAACAATGCAGAACAGAGGGGAACCAAAGGGAGCAGGGGGAACAGATTGGAAAAAGTGGGGATTCGTGGAGAGATCTGCAGAACAGAGGTGAACCAAAGTAAGCAGGGGGATCGGATTGGAAAAAGTGGGGCCGATGTGGAACACTGCAGGACAGAGGGGAATCAAAGGGAGCAGGGGGAACTGATTGGAAAAAGTTGGGAACTGTGGGGAACACTGCAGAACAGATGGAAACCAAAGGTAGCAGGGGGAACGGATTGGAAAAAGTGGGGAACCATGGGGGACACTGCAGGGCAGACGGGAACCAAAGGGAGCATGGGAACAGATTAGAAAAAGTTTGGAGAACCGTGGGGAAAACTGCAGAACAGAGCAGAAACAAAGGGAGCAGGGGGAACAGCTCGGAAAAGTGCGGACCCGAGGGGAACAATGCAGAACAGAGAGGAACCAAAGGGAGCAGAGGGAATGCATTGGAAAAAGTGGGGAACCGTGGGGAACACTGCACGACAGAGGGGAACCAAAGGAAGCAGGGGGAACGGATTGTAAAAAGTTGCACCGATGGGGAACACTGTAGGACAGAGGGGAATCAAAGGGAGCAGGGGGAACTGATTGGAAAAAGTGGGGAACAGTGGGGGACACTGCAGAACAGAGGGCAAACAAACGGAACAGGGGGAATGGATTGCAAAAAGTTTGGAACCGTGGAGGACAATGCAGAACAGGGGAAACCAAAGGGAGCAGGGCAAAAAGTTTGTAAAAAAGTGGGGAACCGTGGGGAACACTGCAGAACAGTATGAAACCAAAGCAGGCAGGGGGAACAGTTTGGAAAATGTGGGGAACCGTGGGGATCACTGCAGAAAAGAGGGGAACCAAAGGGAGCAGGGGAACACATTGGAAAAAGTGGGGAACCGTGGGGGACACTGCAGGACAGAGGGGAACCAAAGGGAGCAGAGGGAACGGATTGGAAAAAGTGGGGAACCATGGGGAATACAGCACGATAGAGGGGAACCAAAGGGATCAGGGGGAACAGATAGGAAAAAAATTGGGGAACTGTGAAAACACTGCATGACAGAGGGGAACCAAAGGGAGCAGGAGGTACAGGTTGGAAAAAGTGGGGAACCGTGGAGGACACTGCAGGACAGAGGGGAACCAAAGGGAGCAGGGCGAACAGATTGTAAAAAAGTGGGGAACCGTGGGGAACACTGCAGAACAGTGAGGAATCAAAGGGAGCAGGGGGAACAGATTGGAAAAAGTGGGGTACCGTGTGTAAAAATGCACAACAGTGGGGAAACAAAGGGTGCAGGAGGAACAGATTAGAAGAAGTGGGGTACCGTGTGCAAAAATGCACAACAGTGGGGAACCAAAGGGAGCAGAGGGAACGGATTGGTAAAAGTGGGGAAGTGTCGGGAACACTGCAGAACAGAGGCGAACCAAAGGGAACAGGGGGAACGGATTGGAAAAAGTGGGGAACCATGGGGGACACTGCAGGGCAGAGGGGAACCATAGGGAGCAGGGGGTACAGGTTGGAAAAATGTGGAGAACCGTGAGGAAAACTGCAGAACAGTGAGGAACCAAAGGGAGCAGGGGGAACAGTTGTGAAAAAGTGGGGAACCGTGTGCAAAAATGCAGAACAGTGGGGAACCAAAGGGAGCAGGAGGAACAGATTGGAAGAAGTTGAGAACAGTGGGCAACACTGCAGAACAGAGGTGAATCAAAGGGTGCAGGGGGAACAGATTGGAAAAAGTGGGGAAACGTTTGGAACACTGCAGAACAGAGGTGAACCAAAGGGAGCAGGGGGTACAGTTCGGAAAAGTGGGTGACCGTGAGGAACAATGCAGAACAGAGGGGAACCAAAGGGAGCAGGAGGTACAGGTTGGAAAAAGTGGGGAACCGTGGGGAACACTGCATGACAGAGGGGAACCAAAGGGAGCAGGAGGTACAGGTTGGAAAAAGTGGGGAACCGTGGGGAACACTGCAGAACAGAGGGGCACCAAAGGGAGCAGGAGGTACAGGTTGGAAAAAGTGGGGAACCGTGGGGAACACTGCATGACAGAGGGGAACCAAAGGGAACAGGAGGTACAGGTTGGAAAAAGTGGGGAACCGTGGAGAACACTGCAGCACAGATGGGAACAAAAGTGAGCAGGGGAAACGGATTGCAAAAAGTGGGGCCCATGGCGAACACTGCATGACAGAGGGTAATCAAAGGGAGCAGGGGGAACCGAATGGAAAAAGTTGGGAACTGTGGGGAACACTGCAGAACAGATGGAAACCAAAGGTAGCAGGGGGAACGGATTGGAAAAAGTGGGGAACCATGGGGGACACTGCAGGGCGGACGGGAACCAAAGGGAGCATGGGAACAGATTAGAAAAAGTTTGGAGAACCGTGGGGAAAACTGCAGAACAGAGCAGAAACAAAGGGAGCAGGGGGAACAGCTCGGAAAAGTGCGGAACCGAGGGGAACAATGCAGAACAGAGAGGAATCAAAGGGAGCAGAGGGAATGCATTGGAAAAAGTGGGGAACCGTGGGGAACACTGCACGACAGAGGGGAACCAAAGGAAGCAGGGGGAACGGATTGTAAAAAGTTGCACCGATGGGGAACACTGTAGGACAGAGGGGAATCAAAGGGAGCAGGGGGAACTGATTGGAAAAAGTGGGGAACAGTGGGGGACACTGCAGAACAGAGGGCAAACAAACGGAACAGGGGGAATGGATTGCAAAAAGTTTGGAACCGTGGAGGACAATGCAGAACAGGGGAAACCAAAGGGAGCAGGGCAAAAAGTTTGTAAAAAAGTGGGGAACCGTGGGGAACTCTGCAGAACAGTATGAAACCAAAGCAGGCAGGGGGAACAGTTTGGAAAATGTGGGGAACCGTGGGGATCACTGCAGAAAAGAGGGGAACCAAAGGGAGCAGGGGAACACATTGGAAAAAGTGGGGAACCGTGGGGGACACTGCAGGACAGAGGGGAACCAAAGGGAGCAGAGGGAACGGATTGGAAAAAGTGGGGAACCGTGGGGAATACTGCACGACAGAGGGGAACCAAAGGGATCAGGGGGAACAGATAGGAAAAAAATTGGGGAACTGTGAAAACACTGCATGACAGAGGGGAACCAAAGGGAGCAGGAGGTACAGGTTGGAAAGAGTGGGGAACCGTGGAGGACACTGCAGGACAGAGGGGAACCAAAGGGAGCAGGGCGAACAGATTATAAAAAAGTGGGGAACCGTGGGGAACACTGCAGAACAGTATGAAACCAAAGCAGGTAGGGGGAACAGTTTGGAAAATGTGGGGAACCGTGGGGATCACTGCAGAAAAGAGGGGAACCAAAGGGAGCAGGGGAACACATTGGAAAAAGTGGGGAACCGTGGGGAACACTGCAGAACAGTGAGGAACCAAAGGGAGCAGGGGGAACAGATTGGAAAAAGTGGGGTACCGTGTGTAAAAATGCACAACAGTGGGGAAACAAAGGGTGCAGGAGGAACAGATTAGAAGAAGTGGGGTACCGTGTGCAAAAATGCACAACAGTGGGGAACCAAAGGGAGCAGGGGGTACAGGAAGGAAAAGAATGTGGAGAATCGTGGGGAACACTGCAGAATAGAGGGGAACCAAAGGGAGCAGGGGGAACGGATTGGGAAAAGTGGGGAAGCGTCGGGAACACTGCAGAACAGAGGCGAACCAAAGGGAACAGGGGGAACGGATTGGAAAAAGTGGGGAACCATGGGGGACACTGCAGGGCAGAGGGGAACCATAGGGAGCAGGGGGTACAGGTTGGAAAAACGTGGAGAACCGTGAGGAAAACTGCAGAACAGTGAGGAACCAAAGGGAGCAGGGGGAACAGTTTTGAAAAAGTGGGGAAACGTGTGCAAAAATGCAGAACAGTGGGGATCCAAAGGGAGCAGGAGGAACAGATTGGAAAAAGTTGAGAACAGTGGGCAACACTGCAGAACAGAGGTGAGTCAAAGGGTGCAGGGGGAACAGATTGGAAAAAGTGGGGAACCGTTTGAAACACTGCAGAACAGAGGTGAACCAAAGGAAGCAGGGGGAACGGATTGGAAAAAGTGGGGCCGATGTGGAACACTGCAGGACAGAGGGGAATCAAAGGGAGCAGGGGGAACTGATTGGAAAAAGTTGGGAACTGTGGGGAACACTGCAGAACAGATGGAAACCAAAGGTAGCAGGGGGAACGGATTGGAAAAAGTGGGGAACCCTGGGGGACACTGCAGGGCGGACGGGAACCAACGGGAGCATGGGAACAGATTAGAAAAAGTTTGGAGAACCGTGGGGAAAACTGCAGAACAGAGCAGAAACAAAGGGAGCAGGGGGAACAGCTCGGAAAAGTGCGGACCCGAGGGGAACAATGCAGAACAGAGAGGAACCAAAGGGAGCAGAGGGAATGCATTGGAAAAAGTGGGGAACCGTGGGGAACACTGCACGACAGAGGGGAACCAAAGGAAGCAGGGGGAACGGATTGTAAAAAGTTGCACCGATGGGGAACACTGTAGGACAGAGGGGAATCAAAGGGAGCAGGGGGAACTGATTGGAAAAAGTGGGGAACAGTGGGGGACACTGCAGAACAGAGGGCAAACAAACGGAAGAGGGGGAATGGATTGCAAAAAGTTTGGAACCATGGAGGACAATGCAGAACAGGGGAAACCAAAGGGAGCAGGGCAAAAAGTTTGTAAAAAAGTGGGGAACCGTGTGGAACACTGCAGAACAGTATGAAACCAAAGCAGGCAGGGGGAACAGTTTGGAAAATGTGGGGAACCGTGGGGATCACTGCAGAAAAGAGGGGAACCAAACGGAGCAGGGGGAACAGATTGGAAAAAGTGGGGAACCGTGTGGAAAAATGCAGAACAGTGGGGAAACAAACAGAGCAGAGGGAATGGATTGCAAAAAGTTGGGAAGCGTGGAGGACACTGCAGAACAGAGGGGAACCAAAGGGAGCAGGGCGAATAGATTGTAAAATAGTTGGTAATCGTGGGGAACGCTGCAGAACAGTATGAGGGAACAGTAATCCGAGGGAATGGTTTGGAAAATGTGGGGAACCGTGGGGAAAACTGAAGAACAGAGTGGAGCCAAAGGAGCAGGGGGAACAGATTGGAAAAAGTGGGGAACTGTGGGGAACACTGCAGAACAGAGCAGAACCAAACGGAGCAGGGGGAACAGATTGGAAAAAGTGGGGAACCGATTGGAAAAAGTAGGGAACCGTGTGGAAAAATGCAGAAAGGTGGGGAACCAAAGGGAGCAGGGGGAACGAGTTGGAAAAGGTGGAGAACTGTGGGGAACACTGCAGAACAGAGGGGAACCAAAGGGAGCAGAGGGAATGGATTGGAAAAAGTGGGGAACCGTGGGGAACACTGCACGACAGAGGGGAACCAAAGGGATCAGGGGGAACAGACACGAAAAAATTGGGGAACTGTGAAAACACTGCATGACAGAGGGGAACCAAAGGGAGCAGGAGGTACAGGTTGGAAAAAGTGGGGAACCGTGGAGGATACTGCAGGACAGAGGGGAACCAAAGGGAGCAGGGCGAACAGATTGTAAAAAAGTGTGGAACCGTGGGGAACACTGCAGAACAGTATGAAACCAAAGCAGGCAGGGGGAACAGTTTGGAAAATGTGGGGAACCGTGGGGATCACTGCAGAACAGAGGGGAACCAAAGGGAGCAGGGGAACGCATTGGAAAAAGTGGGGAACCGTGGGGAACACTGCAGAACAGTGAGGAACCAAAGGGAGCAGGGGGAACAGATTGGAAAAAGTGGGGTACCGTGTGTAAAAATGCACAACAGTGGGGAAACAAAGGGTGCAGGAGGAAAAGATTAGAAGAAGTGGGGTACCGTGTGCAAAAATGCACAACAGTGGGGAACCAAAGGGAGCAGGGGGACAGGAAGGAAAAGAATGTGGAGAATCGTGGGGAACACTGCAGAATAGAGGGGAACCAAAGGGAGCAGAGGGAACGGATTGGTAAAAGTGGGGAAGCGTCGGGAACACTGCAGAACAGAGGCGAACCAAAGGGAACAGGGGGAACGGATTGGAAAAAGTGGGGAACCATGGGGGACACTGCAGGGCAGAGGGGAACCATAGGGAGCAGGGGGTACAGGTTGGAAAAATGTGGAGAACCGTGAGGAAAACTGCAGAACAGTGAGGAACCAAAGGGAGCAGGGGGAACAGTTTTGAAAAAGTGGGGAACCGTGTGCAAAAATGCAGAACAGTGGGGAACCAAAGGGAGCAGGAGGAACAGATTGGAAGAAGTTGAGAACAGTGGGCAACACTGCAGAACAGAGGTGAATCAAAGGGTGCAGGGGGAACAGATTGGAAAAAGTGGGGAAACGTTTGGAACACTGCAGAACAGAGGTGAACCAAAGGAAGCAGGGGGTACAGTTCGGAAAAGTGGGTGACCGTGGGGAACAATGCAGAACAGAGGGGAACCAAAGGGAGCAGGGGAAACAGATGGAAAAAGTGGGGAATCGTGGGGAGTTCTGCAGAACAGAGGTGAACCAAAGGAAGCAGGGGGATTGGATTGGAAAAAGTGGGGAACAGTGTAGAAAAGTGAAGAACAGAGGGGAACCAGAGGTAGCAGGGGTAACAGATTGGAAAAAGTGGGGAACCGTGGGGAACACTGCATGACAGAGGGGAAGCAAAGGGAGCAGGAGGTACAGGTTGGAAAAAGTGGGGAACCGTGGAGAACACTGCAGCACAGATGGGAACAAAAGTGAGCAGGGGAAACGGATTGCAAAAAGTGGGGCCCATGGCAAACACTGCATGACAGAGGGTAATCAAAGGGAGCAGGGGGAACCGATTGGAAAAAGTTGGGAACTGTGGGGAACACTGCAGAACAGAGGCGAACCAAAGGGAACAGGGGGAACGGATTGGAAAAAGTGGGGAACCATGGGGGACACTGCAGGGCAGAGGGGAACCATAGGGAGCAGGGGGTACAGGTTGGAAAAACGTGGAGAACCGTGAAGAAAACTGCAGAACAGTGAGGAACCAAAGGGAGCAGGGGGAACAGTTTTGAAAAAGTGGGGAAACGTGTGCAAAAATGCAGAACAGTGGGGAACCAAAGGGAGCAGGAGGAACAGATTGGAAAGAGTTGAGAACAGTGGGCAACACTGCAGAACAGAGGTGAGTCAAAGGGTGCAGGGGGAACAGATTGGAAAAAGTGGGGAACCGTTTGAAACACTGCAGAACAGAGGTGAACCAAAGGAAGCAGGGGGAACGGATTGGAAAAAGTGGGGCCGATGTGGAACACTGCAGGACAGAGGGGAATCAAAGGGAGCAGGGGGAACTGATTGGAAAAAGTTGGGAACTGTGGGGAACACTGCAGAACAGATGGAAACCAAAGATAGCAGGGGGAACGGATTGGAAAAAGTGGGGAACCATGGGGGACACTGCAGGGCGGACGGGAACCAAAGGGAGCATGGGAACAGATTAGAAAAAGTTTGGAGAACCGTGGGGAAAACTGCAGAACAGAGCAGAAACAAAGGGAGCAGGGGGAACAGCTCGGAAAAGTGCGGACCCGAGGGGAACAATGCAGAACAGAGAGGAACCAAAGGGAGCAGAGGGAATGCATTGGAAAAAGTGGGGAACCGTGGGCAACACTGCACGACAGAGGGGAACCAAAGGAAGCAGGGGGAACGGATTGTAAAAAGTTGCACCGATGGGGAACACTGTAGGACAGAGGGGAATCAAAGGGAGCAGGGGGAACTGATTGGAAAAAGTGGGGAACAGTGGGGGACACTGCAGAACAGAGGGCAAACAAACGGAACAGGGGGAATGGATTGCAAAAAGTTTGGAACCGTGGAGGACAATGCAGAACAGGGGAAACCAAAGGGAGCAGGGCAAAAAGTTTGTAAAAAAGTGGGGAACCGTGGGGAACACTGCAGAACAGTATGAAACCAAAGCAGGCAGGGGGAACAGTTTGGAAAATGTGGGGAACCGTGGGGATCACTGCAGAAAAGAGGGGAACAAAAGGGAGCAGCGGAACACATTGGAAAAAGTGGGGAACCGTGGGGGACACTGCAGGACAGAGGGGAACCAAAGGGAGCAGAGGGAACGGATTGGAAAAAGTGGGGAACCGTGGGGAATACTGCACGACAGAGGGGAACCAAAGGGATAAGGGGGAACAGATAGGAAAAAAATTGGGGAACTGTGAAAACAATGCATGACAGAGGGGAACCAAAGGGAGCAGGAGGTACAGGTTGGAAAAAGTGGGGAACCGTGGAGGACACTGCAGGACAGAGGGGAACCAAAGGTAGCAGGGCGAACAGATTGTAAAAAAGTGTGGAACCGTGGGGAACACTGCAGAACAGTATGAAACCAAAGCAGGCAGGGGGAACAGTTTGGAAAATGTGGGGAACCGTGGGGATCACTGCAGAAAAGAGGGGAACCAAAGGGAGCAGGGGAACACATTGGAAGAAGTGGGGAACCGTGGGGAACACTGCAGAACAGTGAGGAACCAAAGGGAGCAGGGGGAACAGATTGGAAAAAGTGGGGTACCGTGTGTAAAAATGCACAACAGTGGGGAACCAAAGGGAGCAGAGGGAATGGATTGCAAAAAGTTGGGAAGCGTGGAGGACACTGCAGAATAGAGGGGAACCAAAGGGAGCAGAGGGAACGGATTGGTAAAAGTGGGGAAGTGTCGGGAACACTGCAGAACAGAGGCGAACCAAAGGGAACAGGGGGAACGGATTGGAAAAAGTGGGGAACCATGGGGGACACTGCAGGGCAGAGGGGAACCATAGGGAGCAGGGAAAACAGGTTGGAAAAATGTGGAGAACCGTGAGGAAAACTGCAGAACAGTGAGGAACCAAAGGGAGCAGGGGGAACAGTTTTGAAAAAGTGGGGAACCGTGTGCAAAAATGCAGAACAGTGGGGAACCAAAGGGAGCAGGAGGAACAGATTGGAAGAAGTTGAGAACAGTGGGCAACACTGCAGAACAGAGGTGAATCAAAGGGTGCAGGGGGAACAGATTGGAAAAAGTGGGGAAATGTTTGGAACACTGCAGAACAGAGGCGAACCAAAGGGAACAGGGGGAACGGATTGGAAAAAGTGGGGAACCATGGGGGACACTGCAGGGCAGAGGGGAACCATAGGGAGCAGGGAAAACAGGTTGGAAAAATGTGGAGAACCGTGAGGAAAACTGCAGAACAGTGAGGAACCAAAGGGAGCAGGGGGAACAGTTTTGAAAAAGTGGGGAACCGTGTGCAAAAATGCAGAACAGTGGGGAACCAAAGGGAGCAGGAGGAACAGATTGGAAGAAGTTGAGAACAGTGGGCAACACTGCAGAACAGAGGTGAATCAAAGGGTGCAGGGGGAACAGATTGGAAAAAGTGGGGAAATGTTTGGAACACTGCAGAACAGAGGCGAACCAAAGGGAACAGGGGGAACGGATTGGAAAAAGTGGGGAACCATGGGGGACACTGCAGGGCAGAGGGGAACCATAGGGAGCAGGGGGTACAGGTTGGAAAAACGTGGAGAACCGTGAGGAAAACTGCAGAACAGTGAGGAACCAAAGGGAGCAGGGGGAACAGTTTTGAAAAAGTGGGGAAACGTGTGCAAAAATGCAGAACAGTGGGGAACCAAAGGGAGCAGGAGGAACAGATTGGAAAAAGTTGAGAACAGTGGGCAACACTGCAGAACAGAGGTGAGTCAAAGGGTGCAGGGGGAACAGATTGGAAAAAGTGGGGAACCGTTTGAAACACTGCAGAACAGAGGTGAACCAAAGGAAGCAGGGGGTACAGTTTGGAAAAGTGGGGAACCGTGGGGAACAATGCAGAACAGAGGGGAACCAAAGGGAGCAGGGGGAACAGATTGGAAAAAGTGGGGATTCGTGGAGAGATCTGCAGAACAGAGGTGAACCAAAGTAAGCAGGGGGATCGGATTGGAAAAAGTGGGGCCGATGTGGAACACTGCAGGACAGAGGGGAATCAAAGGGAGCAGGGGGAACTGATTGGAAAAAGTTGGGAACTGTGGGGAACACTGCAGAACAGATGGAAACCAAAGGTAGCAGGGGGAACGGATTGGAAAAAGTGGGGAACCATGGGGGACACTGCAGGGCGGACGGGAACCAAAGGGAGCATGGGAACAGATTAGAAAAAGTTTGGAGAACCGTGGGGAAAACTGCAGAACAGAGCAGAAACAAAGGGAGCAGGGGGAACAGCTCGGAAAAGTGCGGACCCGAGGGGAACAATGCAGAACAGAGAGGAACCAAAGGGAGCAGAGGGAATGCATTGGAAAAAGTGGGGAACCGTGGGGAACACTGCACGACAGAGGGGAACCAAAGGAAGCAGGGGGAACGGATTGTAAAAAGTTGCACCGATGGGGAACACTGTAGGACAGAGGGGAATCAAAGGGAGCAGGGGGAACTGATTGGAAAAAGTGGGGAACAGTGGGGGACACTGCAGAACAGAGGGCAAACAAACGGAACAGGGGGAATGGATTGCAAAAAGTTTGGAACCGTGGAGGACAATGCAGAACAGGGGAAACCAAAGGGAGCAGGGCAAAAAGTTTGTAAAAAAGTGGGGAATCGTGGGGAACACTGCAGAACAGTATGAAACCAAAGCAGGCAGGGGGAACAGTTTGGAAAATGTGGGGAACCGTGGGGATCACTGCAGAAAAGAGGGGAACCAAAGGGAGCAGGGGAACACATTGGAAAAAGTGTGGAACCGTGGGGGACACTGCAGGACAGAGGGGAACCAAAGGGAGCAGAGGGAACGGATTGGAAAAAGTGGGGAACCATGGGGAATACAGCACGATAGAGGGGAACCAAAGGGATCAGGGGGAACAGATAGGAAAAAAATTGGGGAACTGTGAAAACACTGCATGACAGAGGGGAACCAAAGGGAGCAGGAGGTACAGGTTGGAAAAAGTGGGGAACCGTGGAGGACACTGCAGGACAGAGGGGAACCAAAGGGAGCAGGGCGAACAGATTGTAAAAAAGTGGGGAACCGTGGGGAACACTGCAGAACAGTGAGGAATCAAAGGGAGCAGGGGGAACAGATTGGAAAAAGTGGGGTACCGTGTGTAAAAATGCACAACAGTGGGGAAACAAAGGGTGCAGGAGGAACAGATTAGAAGAAGTGGGGTACCGTGTGCAAAAATGCACAACAGTGGGGAACCAAAGGGAGCAGGGGGTACAGGAAGGAAAAGAATGTGGAGAATCGTGGGGAACACTGCAGAATAGAGGGGAACCAAAGGGAGCAGGGGGAACGGATTGGGAAAAGTGGGGAAGCGTCGGGAACACTGCAGAACAGAGGCGAACCAAAGGGAACAGGGGGAACGGATTGGAAAAAGTGGGGAACCATGGGGGACACTGCAGGGCAGAGGGGAACCATAGGGAGCAGGGGGTACAGGTTGGAAAAACGTGGAGAACCGTGAGGAAAACTGCAGAACAGTGAGGAACCAAAGGGAGCAGGGGGAACAGTTTTGAAAAAGTGGGGAAACGTGTGCAAAAATGCAGAACAGTGGGGATCCAAAGGGAGCAGGAGGAACAGATTGGAAAAAGTTGAGAACAGTGGGCAACACTGCAGAACAGAGGTGAGTCAAAGGGTGCAGGGGGAACAGATTGGAAAAAGTGGGGAACCGTTTGAAACACTGCAGAACAGAGGTGAACCAAAGGAAGCAGGGGGAACGGATTGGAAAAAGTGGGGCCGATGTGGAACACTGCAGGACAGAGGGGAATCAAAGGGAGCAGGGGGAACTGATTGGAAAAAGTTGGGAACTGTGGGGAACACTGCAGAACAGATGGAAACCAAAGGTAGCAGGGGGAACGGATTGGAAAAAGTGGGGAACCATGGGGGACACTGCAGGGCGGACGGGAACCAACGGGAGCATGGGAACAGATTAGAAAAAGTTTGGAGAACCGTGGGGAAAACTGCAGAACAGAGCAGAAACAAAGGGAGCAGGGGGAACAGCTCGGAAAAGTGCGGACCCGAGGGGAACAATGCAGAACAGAGAGGAACCAAAGGGAGCAGAGGGAATGCATTGGAAAAAGTGGGGAACCGTGGGGAACACTGCACGACAGAGGGGAACCAAAGGAAGCAGGGGGAACGGATTGTAAAAAGTTGCACCGATGGGGAACACTGTAGGACAGAGGGGAATCAAAGGGAGCAGGGGGAACTGATTTGAAAAAGTGGGGAACAGTGGGGGACACTGCAGAACAGAGGGCAAACAAACGGAAGAGGGGGAATGGATTGCAAAAAGTTTGGAACCATGGAGGACAATGCAGAACAGGGGAAACCAAAGGGAGCAGGGCAAAAAGTTTGTAAAAAAGTGGGGAACCGTGTGGAACACTGCAGAACAGTATGAAACCAAAGCAGGCAGGGGGAACAGTTTGGAAAATGTGGGGAACCGTGGGGATCACTGCAGAAAAGAGGGGAACCAAAGGGAGCAGGGGAACACATTGGAAAAAGTGGGGAACCGTGGGGGACACTGCAGGACAGAGGGGAACCAAAGGGAGCAGAGGGAACGGATTGGAAAAAGTGGGGAACCGTGGGGAATACTGCACGACAGAGGGGAACCAAAGGGATCAGGGGGAACAGATAGGAAAATGTGGGGAACCGTGGGGATCACTGCAGAAAAGAGGGGAACCAAAGGGAGCAGGGGAACACATTGGAAAAAGTGGGGAACCGTGGGGAACACTGCAGAACAGTGAGGAACCAAAGGGAGCAGGGGGAACAGATTGGAAAAAGTGGGGTACCGTGTGTAAAAATGCACAGCAGTGGGGAAACAAAGGGTGCAGGAGGAACAGATTAGAAGAAGTGGGGTACCGTGTGCAAAAATGCACAACAGTGGGGAACCAAAGGGAGAAGGGGGTACAGGAAGGAAAAGAATGTGGAGAATCGTGGGGAACACTGCAGAATAGAGGGGAACGAAAGGGAGCAGGGGGAACGGATTGGGAAAAGTGGGGAAGCGTCGGGAACACTGCAGAACAGAGGCGAACCAAAGGGAACAGGGGGAACGGATTGGAAAAAGTGGGGAACCATGGGGGACACTGCAGGGCAGAGGGGAACCATAGGGAGCAGGGGGTACAGATTGGAAAAACGTGGAGAACCGTGAGGAAAACTGCAGAACAGTGAGGAACCAAAGGGAGCAGGGGGAACAGTTTTGAAAAAGTGGGGAAACGTGTGCAAAAATGCAGAACAGTGGGGAACCAAAGGGAGCAGGAGGGTCAGATTGGAAAAAGTTGAGAACAGTGGGCAACACTGCAGAACAGAGGTGAGTCAAAGGGTGCAGGGGGAACAGATTGGAAAAAGTGGGGAACCGTTTGAAACACTGCAGAACAGAGGTGAACCAAAGGAAGCAGGGGGAACGGATTGGAAAAAGTGGGGCCCATGTGGAACACTGCAGGACAGAGGGGAATCAAAGGGAGCAGGGGGAACTGATTGGAAAAAGTGGGGAACTGTGGGGAACACTGCAGAACAGAGGGGAAACAAACGGAGCAGGGGGAATGGATTGCAAAATGTGGGGAACCATGGGGAAAACTGCAGAACAGAGTGGAGCTAAAGGAGCAGGGGTAACGGATTGCAAAAACTGGGGCCCATGGGGAACACTGGAGGACAGAGCGGAATCAAACGGAGCAGGGGGATCTGATTGGAAAAAGTGGGGAATCGTGCAGAACACTGCAGGACAGAGGGGAAACAAAGGGAACAGTGGGAACGGATTGGAAAAAGTGGGGAACCATGGGGAATACTGTAGGACAGAGGGGAACCATAGGGAGCAGGGGCTACAGCTTGGAAAAAATGTGGAGAACCGTGAGGAACACTGCAGAACAGTGAGGAACCAAAGGGAGCAGGAGGAACAGATTGGAAAAAGTTGAGAACAGTGGGCAACACTGCAGAACAGAGGTGAATCAAAGGGTGCAGGGGGAACAGATTGGAAAAAGTGGGGAACCGTTTGGAACACTGCAGAACAGAGGTGAACCAAAGGGAGCAGGGGGAACAGATTGGAAAAAGTGGGGAATCGTGGGGAGTTCTGCAGAACAGATGTCAACCAAAGGAAGCAGGGGGATTGGATTGGAAAAGTGGGGAACAGTGTAGAAAAATGCAGAACAGAGGGGAACCAGAGGTAGCAGGGGAAACAGATTGGAAAAATGTGGGGAATCGTGGGGAACATTGCAGAACAGAGGGGCACCAAAGGGAGCAGAGGGAATGCATTGGGAAAAGTGGGGAACCGTGGGGAACACTGCACAACAGAGGGGAACCAAAGGAAGCAGGGGGAACGGATTGTAAAAAGTTGCACCGATGGGGACACTGTAGGACAGAGGTGAATCAAAGGGAGCAGGGGGAACTGATTGGAAAAAGTGCGGAACTGTGGGGAACACTGCAGGACAGAGTGGAGACAAAGGAGCAAGGGGAACAGATTGGAAAAAGTGGGGAACCGTGGGGAACACTGCAGAACAGAGGGGAACCAAACGGAGCAGGGGTAACGGAATGCAAAAAGTTGGGAACCGTGGAGAACACGGAAGGACAGAGGGGAACCAAAGGGAACAAGGGGAACGGATTGGTAAAAGTGGGGAACCATGGGGAATACTGCAGGGCAGAGGGGAACCATAGGGAGCAGGGGCTACAGGTTGGAAAAAATGTGGAGAACCGTGAGGAACACTGCAGAACAGTGAGGAATCAAAGGGAGCAGGGGGAACTGATTGGAAAAAGTGGGGAACTGTGGGGAACACTGCAGGACAGAGTGGAGACAAAGGAGCAAGGGGAACAGATTGGGAAAAGTGGGGAACTGTGAAAACACTGCATGACAGAGGGGAACCAAAGGGAGCAGGAGGTACAGGTTGGAAAAAGTGGGGAACCGTGGAGGACACTGCAGGACAGAGGGGAACCAAAGGGAGCAGGGCGAACAGATTGTAAAAAAGTGTGGAACCGTGGGGAACACTGCAGAACAGTATGAAACCAAAGCAGGCAGGGGGAACAGTTTGGAAAATGTGGGGAACCGTGGGGATCACTGCAGAACAGAGGGGAACCAAAGGGAGCAGGGGAACGCATTGGAAAAAGTGGGGAACCGTGGGGAACACTGCAGAACAGTGAGGAACCAAAGGGAGCAGGGGGAACAGATTGGAAAAAGTGGGGTACCGTGTGTAAAAATGCACAACAGTGGGGAAACAAAGGTTGCAGGAGGAACAGATTAGAAGAAGTGGGGTACCGTGTGCAAAAATGCACAACAGTGGGGAACCAAAGGGAGCAGGGGGTACAGTTCGGAAAAGTGGGTGACCGTGGGGAACAATGCAGAACAGAGGGGAACCAAAGGGAGCAGGGGAAACAGATGGAAAAAGTGGGGAATCGTGGGGAGTTCTGCAGAACAGAGGTGAACCAAAGGAAGCAGGGGGATTGGATTGGAAAAAGTGGGGAACAGTGTAGAAAAGTGAAGAACAGAGGGGAACCAGAGGTAGCAGGGGTAACAGATTGGAAAAAGTGGGGAACCGTGGGCAACACTGCAGAACAGAGGGGCACCAAAGGGAGCAGGAGGTACAGGTTGGAAAAAGTGGGGAACCGTGGGGAACACTGCATGACAGAGGGGAACCAAAGGGAGCAGGAGGTACAGGTTGGAAAAAGTGGGGAACCGTGGAGAACACTGCAGCACAGATGGGAACAAAAGTGAGCAGGGGAAACGGATTGCAAAAAGTGGGGCCCATGGCAAACACTGCATGACAGAGGGCAATCAAAGGGAGCAGGGGGAACAGATTGGAAAATGTTGGGAACTGTGGGGAACACTGCAGAACAGAGGGAAACCAAAGGTAGCAGGGGGAACGGATTGGAAAAAGTGGGGAACCATGGGGGACACTGCAGGGCAGACGGGAACAAAACAGAGCATGGGAACAGATTAGAAAAAGTTTGGAGAACCGTGGGGAAAACTGCAGAACAGAGCAGGACCAAAGGGATCAGGGGGAACAGCTCGGAAAAGTGCGGACCCGTGGGGAACAATGCAGAACAGAGAGGAACCAAAGGGAGAAGGTGGAACAGATTGGAAAAAGTGGGGAATCGTGGGGAGTTCTGCAGAACAGCGGGGACCCAAAGGGATCAGGGGGAAAGGATTTGAAAAAGTGGACCGTGGGGAACTCTGCAGAAAACAGGTGGACCAAACGAAGCAGGGGGAACGGATTGGTAAAAAATGGGGAACCTTGTGGAAAAATGTAGAACAGAGGCGAACCAGAGGGAGAAGTGGGAACAGATTAGAAAAAATTTGGAGAACCGTGGAGAACACTGCAGAACAGTGATGAACCAAAGGGAGCAGGGGGAACGGATTGGAAAAGATAGAGAACTCTGGGGAATACTGCAGAACAGAGGGGAAGCAAAGGGAGCAGTGGGTACAGGTTGGAAAAAATGTGGAGAATCGTGAGGAAAACTGCAGAACAGTGAGGAACCAAAGGGAGCAGGGGGAACAGTTTTGAAAATGTGGGGAACCGTGTGCAAAAATGCAGAACAGTGGGGAACCAAAGGGAGCAGGAGGAACAGATTGGAAGAAGTTGAGAACAGTGGGCAACACTGCAGAACAGAGGTGAATCAAAGGGTGCAGGGGGAACAGATTGGAAAAAAGTGGGGAAACGTTAGGAATACTGCAGAACAGAGGTGAACCAAAGGGAGCAGGGGGTACAGTTCGGAAAAGTGGGTGACCGTGGGGAACAATGCAGAACAGAGGGGAACCAAAGGGAGCAGGGGAAACAGATGGAAAAAGTGGGGAATCGTGGGGAGTTCTGCAGAACAGAGGTGAACCAAAGGAAGCAGGGGGATTGGATTGGAAAAAGTGGGGAACAGTGTAGAAAAGTGAAGAACAGAGGGGAACCAGAGGTAGCAGGGGTAACAGATTGGAAAAAGTGGGGAACCGTGGGCAACACTGCAGAACAGAGGGGCACCAAAGGGAGCAGGAGGTATAGGTTGGAAAAAGTGGGGAACCGTGGGGAACACTGCATGACAGAGGGGAACCAAAGGGAGCAGGAGGTACAGGTTGGAAAAAGTGGGGAACCGTGGAGAACACTGCAGCACAGATGGGAACAAAAGTGAGCAGGGGAAACGCATTGCAAAAAGTGGGGCCCATGGCAAACACTGCATGACAGAGGGCAATCAAAGGGAGCAGGGGGAACCGATTGGAAAAAGTTGGGAACTGTGGGGAACACTGCAGAACAGAGGGAAACCAAAGGTAGCAGGGGGAACGGATTGGAAAAAGTGGGGAACCATGGGGGACACTGCAGGGCAGACGGGAACCAAACAGAGCATGGGAACAGATTAGAAAAAGTTTGGAGAACCGTGGGGAAAACTGCAGAACAGAGCAGAAACAAAGGGAGCAGGGGGAACAGCTCGGAAAAGTGCGGACCCGAGGGGAACAATGCAGAACAGAGAGGAACCAAAGGGAGCAGAGGGAATGCATTGGAAAAAGTGGGGAACCGTGGGGAACACTGCATGACAGAGGGGAACCAAAGGAAGCAGGGGGAACGGATTGTAAAAAGTTGCACCGATGGGGAACACTGTAGGACAGAGGGGAATCAAAGGGAGCAGGGGGAACTGATTGGAAAAAGTGGGGAACAGTGGGGGACACTGCAGAACAGAGGGCAAACAAACGGAAGAGGGGGAATGGATTGCAAAAAGTTTGGAACCATGGAGGACAATGCAGAACAGGGGAAACCAAAGGGAGCAGGGCAAAAAGTTTGTAAAAAAGTGGGGAACCGTGTGGAACACTGCAGAACAGTATGAAACCAAAGCAGGCAGGGGGAACAGTTTGGAAAATGTGGGGAACCGTGGGGATCACTGCAGAAAAGAGGGGAACCAAAGGGAGCAGGGGAACACATTGGAAAAAGTGGGGAACCGTGGGGGACACTGCAGGACAGAGGGGAACCAAAGGGAGCAGAGGGAACGGATTGGAAAAAGTGGGGAACCGTGGGGAATACTGCACGACAGAGGGGAACCAAAGGGATCAGGGGGAACAGATAGGAAAATGTGGGGAACCGTGGGGATCACTGCAGAAAAGAGGGGAACCAAAGGGAGCAGGGGAACACATTGGAAAAAGTGGGGAACCGTGGGGAACACTGCAGAACAGTGAGGAACCAAAGGGAGCAGGGGGAACAGATTGGAAAAAGTGGGGTACCGTGTGTAAAAATGCACAACAGTGGGGAACCAAAGGGAGCAGAGGGAATGGATTGCAAAAAGTTGGGAAGCGTGGGGGACACTGCAGGGCAGAGGGGAACCATAGGGAGCAGGGGGTACAGATTGGAAAAACGTGGAGAACCGTGAGGAAAACTGCAGAACAGTGAGGAACCAAAGGGAGCAGGGGGAACAGTTTTGAAAAAGTGGGGAAACGTGTGCAAAAATGCAGAACAGTGGGGAACCAAAGGGAGCAGGAGGGTCAGATTGGAAAAAGTTGAGAACAGTGGGCAACACTGCAGAACAGAGGTGAGTCAAAGGGTGCAGGGGGAACAGATTGGAAAAAGTGGGGAACCGTTTGAAACACTGCAGAACAGAGGTGAACCAAAGGAAGCAGGGGGAACGGATTGGAAAAAGTGGGGCCCATGTGGAACACTGCAGGACAGAGGGGAATCAAATGGAGCAGGGGGAACTGATTGGAAAAAGTGGGGAACTGTGGGGAACACTGCAGAACAGAGGGGAAACAAACGGAGCAGGGGGAATGGATTGCAAAATGTGGGGAACCATGGGGAAAACTGCAGAACAGAGTGGAGCTAAAGGAGCAGGGGTAACGGATTGCAAAAAGTGGGGCCCATGGGGAACACTGGAGGACAGAGCGGAATCAAAGGGAGCAGGGGGAACTGATTGGTAAAAGTGGGGAATCGTGCAGAACACTGCAGGACAGAGGGGAAACAAAGGGAACAGTGGGAACGGATTGGAAAAAGTGGGGAACCATGGGGAATACTGTAGGACAGAGGGGAACCATAGGGAGCAGGGGCTACAGGTTGGAAAAAATGTGGAGAACCGTGAGGAACACTGCAGAACAGTGAGGAACCAAAGGGAGCAGGAGGAACAGATTGGAAAAAGTTGAGAACAGTGGGCAACACTGCAGAACAGAGGTGAATCAAAGGGTGCAGGGGGAACAGATTGGAAAAAGTGGGGAACCGTTTGGAACACTGCAGAACAGAGGTGAACCAAAGGGAGCAGGGGGAACAGATTGGAAAAAGTGGGGAATCGTGGGGAGTTCTGCAGAACAGATGTCAACCAAAGGAAGCAGGGGGATTGGATTGGAAAAAGTGGGGAACAGTGTAGAAAAATGCAGAACAGAGGGGAACCAGAGGTAGCAGGGGAAACAGATTGGAAAAATGTGGGGAATCGTGGGGAACATTGCAGAACAGAGGGGCACCAAAGGGAGCAGAGGGAATGCATTGGGAAAAGTGGGGAACCGTGGGGAACACTGCACAACAGAGGGGAACCAAAGGAAGCAGGGGGAACGGATTGTAAAAAGTTGCACCGATGGGGACACTGTAGGACAGAGGGGAATCAAAGGGAGCAGGGAGAACTGATTGGAAAAAGTGGGGAACTGTGGGGAACACTGCAGGACAGAGTGGAGACAAAGGAGCAAGGGGAACAGATTGGAAAAAGTGGGGAACCGTGGGGAACACTGCAGAACAGAGGGGAACCAAACGGAGCAGGGGTAACGGAATGCAAAAAGTTGGGAACCGTGGAGAACACGGAAGGACAGAGGGGAACCAAAGGGAACAAGGGGAACGGATTGGTAAAAGTGGGGAACCATGGGGAATACTGCAGGGCAGAGGGGAACCATAGAGAGCAGGGGCTACAGGTTGGAAAAAATGTGGAGAACCGTGAGGAACACTGCAGAACAGTGAGGAATCAAAGGGAGCAGGGGGAACTGATTGGAAAAAGTGGGGAACTGTGGGGAACACTGCAGGACAGAGTGGAGACAAAGGAGCAAGGGGAACAGATTGGAAAAAGTGGGGAACTGTGAAAACACTGCATGACAGAGGGGAACCAAAGGGAGCAGGAGGTACAGGTTGGAAAAAGTGGGGAACCGTGGAGGACACTGCAGGACAGAGGGGAACCAAAGGGAGCAGGGCGAACAGATTGTAAAAAAGTGTGGAACCGTGGGGAACACTGCAGAACAGTATGAAACCAAAGCAGTCAGGGGGAACAGTTTGGAAAATGTGGGGAACCGTGGGGATCACTGCAGAACAGAGGGGAACCAAAGGGAGCAGGGGAACGCATTGGAAAAAGTGGGGAACCGTGGGGAACACTGCAGAACAGTGAGGAACCAAAGGGAGCAGGGGGAACAGATTGGAAAAAGTGGGGTACCGTGTGTAAAAATGCACAACAGTGGGGAAACAAAGGTTGCAGGAGGAACAGATTAGAAGAAGTGGGGTACCGTGTGCAAAAATGCACAACAGTGGGGAACCAAAGGGAGCAGGGGGTACAGTTCGGAAAAGTGGGTGACCGTGGGGAACAATGCAGAACAGAGGGGAACCAAAGGGAGCAGGGGAAACAGATGGA
The DNA here is from genome assembly GCF_036971445.1 of Narcine bancroftii. Lineage (NCBI taxonomy): Eukaryota > Metazoa > Chordata > Chondrichthyes > Torpediniformes > Narcinidae > Narcine > Narcine bancroftii. Next base: position 5,248,103 of record NW_027211884.1, read on the forward strand.
AAAAGTGGGGAATCGTGGGGAGTTCTGCAGAACAGAGATGAACCAAAGGAAGCAGGGGGATTGGATTGGAAAAAGTGGGGAACAGTGTAGAAAAGTGAAGAACAGAGGGGAACCAGAGGTAGCAGGGGTAACAGATTGGAAAAAGTGGGGAACCGTGGGCAACACTGCAGAACAGAGGGGCACCAAAGGGAGCAGGAGGTACAGGTTGGAAAAAGTGGGGAACCGTGGGGAACACTGCATGACAGAGGGGAACCAAAGGGAGCAGGAGGTACAGGTTGGAAAAAGTGGGGAACCGTGGAGAACACTGCAGCACAGATGGGAACAAAAGTGAGCAGGGGAAACGCATTGCAAAAAGTGGGGCCCATGGCAAACACTGCATGACAGAGGGCAATCAAAGGGAGCAGGGGGAACCGATTGGAAAATGTTGGGAACTGTGGGGAACACTGCAGAACAGAGGGAAACCAAAGGTAGCAGGGGGAACGGATTGGAAAAAGTGGGGAACCATGGGGGACACTGCAGGGCAGACGGGAACCAAACAGAGCATGGGAACAGATTAGAAAAAGTTTGGAGAACCGTGGGGAAAACTGCAGAACAGAGCAGGACCAAAGGGATCAGGGGGAACAGCTCGGAAAAGTGCGGACCCGAGGGGAACAATGCAGAACAGAGAGGAACCAAAGGGAGAAGGTGGAACAGATTGGAAAAAGTGGGGAATCGTGGGGAGTTCTGCAGAACAGCGGGGACCCAAAGGGATCAGGGGGAAAGGATTTGAAAAAGTGGACCGTGGGGAACTCTGCAGAAAACAGGTGGACCAAACGAAGCAGGGGGAACGGATTGGTAAAAAATGGGGAACCTTGTGGAAAAATGTAGAACAGAGGCGAACCAGAGGGAGAAGTGGGAACAGATTAGAAAAAATTTGGAGAACCGTGGAGAACACTGCAGAACAGTGATGAACCAAAGGGAGCAGGGGGAATGGATTGGAAAAGATAGAGAACTCTGGGGAATACTGCAGAACAGAGGGGAAGCAAAGGGAGCAGTGGGTACAGGTTGGAAAAAATGTGGAGAATCGTGAGGAAAACTGCAGAACAGTGAGGAACCAAAGGGAGCAGGGGGAACAGTTTTGAAAAAGTGGGGAACCGTGTGCAAAAATGCAGAACAGTGGGGAACCAAAGGGAGCAGGAGGAACAGATTGGAAGAAGTTGAGAACAGTGGGCAACACTGCAGAACAGAGGTGAATCAAAGGGTGCAGGGGGAACAGATTGGAAAAAGTGGGGAAACGTTAGGAATACTGCAGAACAGAGGTGAACCAAAGGGAGCAGGGGGTACAGTTCGGAAAAGTGGGTGACCGTGGGGAACAATGCAGAACAGAGGGGAACCAAAGGGAGCAGGGGAAACAGATGGAAAAAGTGGGGAATCGTGGGGAGTTCTGCAGAACAGAGGTGAACCAAAGGAAGCAGGGGGATTGGATTGGAAAAAGTGGGGAACAGTGTAGAAAAGTGAAGAACAGAGGGGAACCAGAGGTAGCAGGGGTAACAGATTGGAAAAAGTGGGGAACCGTGGGCAACACTGCAGAACAGAGGGGCACCAAAGGGAGCAGGAGGTACAGTTTGGAAAAAGTGGGGAACCGTGGGGAACACTGCATGACAGAGGGGAACCAAAGGGAGCAGGAGGTACAGGTTGGAAAAAGTGGGGAACCGTGGAGAACACTGCAGCACAGATGGGAACAAAAGTGAGCAGGGGAAACGCATTGCAAAAAGTGGGGCCCATGGCAAACACTGCATGACAGAGGGCAATCAAAGGGAGCAGGGGGAACCGATTGGAAAAAGTTGGGAACTGTGGGGAACACTGCAGAACAGAGGGAAAACAAAGGTAGCAGGGGGAACGGATTGGAAAAAGTGGGGAACCATGGGGGACACTGCAGGGCAGACGGGAACCAAACAGAGCATGGGAACAGATTAGAAAAAGTTTGGAGAACCGTGGGGAAAACTGCAGAACAGAGCAGGACCAAAGGGATCAGGGGGAACAGCTCGGAAAAGTGCGGACCCGAGGGGAACAATGCAGAACAGAGAGGAACCAAAGGGAGAAGGTGGAACAGATTGGAAAAAGTGGGGAATCGTGGGGAGTTCTGCAGAACAGCGGGGACCCAAAGGGATCAGGGGGAAAGGATTTGAAAAAGTGGACCGTGGGGAACTCTGCAGAAAACAGGTGGACCAAACGAAGCAGGGGGAACGGATTGGTAAAAAATGGGGAACCTTGTGGAAAAATGTAGAACAGAGGCGAACCAGAGGGAGAAGTGGGAACAGATTAGAAAAAATTTGGAGAACCGTGGAGAACACTGCAGAACAGTGATGAACCAAAGGGAGCAGGGGGAACGGATTGGAAAAGATAGAGAACTCTGGGGAATACTGCAGAACAGAGGGGAAGCAAAGGGAGCAGTGGGTACAGGTTGGAAAAAATGTGGAGAACCGTGAGGAACACTGCAGAACAGTGAGGAACCAAAGGGAGCAGGCGAACAGATTGTAAAAAAGTGTGGAACCGTGGGGAACACTGCAGAACAGTATGAAACCAAAGCAGGCAGGGGGAACAGTTTGGAAAATGTGGGGAACCGTGGGGATCACTGCAGAACAGAGGGGAACCAAAGGGAGCAGGGGAACGCATTGGAAAAAGTGGGGAACCGTGGGGAACACTGCAGAACAGTGAGGAACCAAAGGGAGCAGGGGGAACAGATTGGAAAAAGTGGGGTACCGTGTGTAAAAATGCACAACAGTGGGGAAACAAAGGGTGCAGGAGGAACAGATTACAAGAGGTGGGGAACCGTGGACAACACTGCAGAACAGAGGGGCACCAAAGGGAGCAGGAGGTACAGGTTGGAAAAAGTGGGGAACCGTGGGGAACACTGCATGACAGAGGGGAACCAAAGGGAACAGGAGGTACAGGTTGGAAAAAGTGGGGAACCGTGGAGAACACTGCAGCACAGATGGGAACAAAAGTGAGCAGGGGAAACGGATTGCAAAAAGTGGGGCCCATGGCGAACACTGCATGACAGAGGGTAATCAAAGGGAGCAGGGGGAACCGAATGGAAAAAGTTGGGAACTGTGGGGAACACTGCAGAACAGATGGAAACCAAAGGTAGCAGGGGGAACGGATTGGAAAAAGTGGGGAACCATTGGGGACACTGCAGGGCGGACGGGAACCAAAGGGAGCATGGGAACAGATTAGAAAAAGTTTGGAGAACCGTGGGGAAAACTGCAGAACAGAGCAGAAACAAAGGGAGCTGGGGGAACAGCTCGGAAAAGTGCGGACCCGAGGGGAACAATGCAGAACAGAGAGGAACCAAAGGGAGCAGAGGGAATGCATTGGAAAAAGTGGGGAACCGTGGGGAACACTGCACGACAGAGGGGAACCAAAGGAAGCAGGGGGAACGGATCGTAAAAAGTTGCACCGATGGGGAACACTGTAGGACAGAGGGGAATCAAAGGGAGCAGGGGGAACTGATTGGAAAAAGTGGGGAACAGTGGGGGACACTGCAGAACAGAGGGCAAACAAACGGAACAGGGGGAATGGATTGCAAAAAGTTTGGAACCGTGGAGGACAATGCAGAACAGGGGAAACCAAAGGGAGCAGGGCAAAAAGTTTGTAAAGAAGTGGGGAACCGTGGGGAACACTGCAGAACAGTATGAAACCAAAGCAGGCAGCGGGAACAGTTTGGAAAATGTGGGGAACCGTGGGGATCACTGCAGAAAAGAGGGGAACCAAAGGGAGCAGGGGAACACATTGGAAAAAGTGGGGAACCGTGGGGAACACTGCAGAACAGTGAGGAACCAAAGGGAGCAGGGGGAACAGATTGGAAAAAGTGGGGTACCGTGTGTAAAAATGCACAACAGTGGGGAAACAAAGGGTGCAGGAGGAACAGATTAGAAGAAGTGGGGTACCGTGTGCAAAAATGCACAACAGTGGGGAACCAAAGGGAGCAGGGGGTACAGGAAGGAAAAGAATGTGGAGAATCGTGGGGAACACTGCAGAATAGAGGGGAACGAAAGGGAGCAGGGGGAACGGATTGGGAAAAGTGGGGAAGCGTCGGGAACACTGCAGAACAGAGGCGAACCAAAGGGAACAGGGGGAACGGATTGGAAAAAGTGGGGAACCATGGGGGACACTGCAGGGCAGAGGGGAACCATAGGGAGCAGGGGGTACAGGTTGGAAAAACGTGGAGAACCGTGAGGAAAACTGCAGAACAGTGAGGAACCAAAGGGAGCAGGGGGAACAGTTTTGAAAAAGTGGGGAAACGTGTGCAAAAATGCAGAACAGTGGGGAACCAAAGGGAGCAGGAGGGTCAGATTGGAAAAAGTTGAGAACAGTGGGCAACACTGCAGAACAGAGGTGAGTCAAAGGGTGCAGGGGGAACAGATTGGAAAAAGTGGGGAACCGTTTGAAACACTGCAGAACAGAGGTGAACCAAAGGAAGCAGGGGGAACGGATTGGAAAAAGTGGGGCCCATGTGGAACACTGCAGGACAGAGGGGAATCAAAGGGAGCAGGGGGAACTGATTGGAAAAAGTGGGGAACTGTGGGGAACACTGCAGAACAGAGGGGAAACAAACGGAGCAGGGGGAATGGATTGCAAAATGTGGGGAACCATGGGGAAAACTGCAGAACAGAGTGGAGCTAAAGGAGCAGGGGTAACGGATTGCAAAAAGTGGGGCCCATGGGGAACACTGGAGGACAGAGCGGAATCAAAGGGAGCAGGGGGAACTGATTGGAAAAAGTGGGGAATCGTGCAGAACACTGCAGGACAGAGGGGAAACAAAGGGAACAGTGGGAACGGATTGGAAAAAGTGGGGAACCATTGGGAATACTGTAGGACAGAGGGGAACCATAGGGAGCAGGGGCTACAGGTTGGAAAAAATGTGGAGAACCGTGAGGAACACTGCAGAACAGTGAGGAACCAAAGGGAGCAGGAGGAACAGATTGGAAAAAGTTGAGAACAGTGGGCAACACTGCAGAACAGAGGTGAATCAAAGGGTGCAGGGGGAACAGATTGGAAAAAGTGGGGAACCGTTTGGAACACTGCAGAACAGAGGTGAACCAAAGGGAGCAGGGGGAACAGATTGGAAAAAGTGGGGAATCGTGGGGAGTTCTGCAGAACAGATGTCAACCAAAGGAAGCAGGGGGATTGGATTGGAAAAAGTGGGGAACAGTGTAGAAAAATGCAGAACAGAGGGGAACCAGAGGTAGCAGGGGAAACAGATTGGAAAAATGTGGGGAATCGTGGGGAACATTGCAGAACAGAGGGGCACCAAAGGGAGCAGAGGGAATGCATTGGGAAAAGTGGGGAACCGTGGGGAACACTGCACAACAGAGGGGAACCAAAGGAAGCAGGGGGAACGGATTGTAAAAAGTTGCACCGATGGGAACACTGTAGGACAGAGGGGAATCAAAAGGAGCAGGGGGAACTGATTGGAAAAAGTGGGGAACTGTGGGGAACACTGCAGGACAGAGTGGAGACAAAGGAGCAAGGGGAACAGATTGGAAAAAGTGGGGAACCGTGGGGAACACCGCAGGACAGAGGGGAACCAAACGGAGCAGGGGTAACGGAATGCAAAAAGTTGGGAACCGTGGAGAACACGGAAGGACAGAGAGGAACCAAAGGGAACAAGGGGAACGGATTGGTAAAAGTGGGGAACCATGGGGAATACTGCAGGGCAGAGGGGAACCATAGGGAGCAGGGGCTACAGGTTGGAAAAAATGTGGAGAACCGTGAGGAACACTGCAGAACAGTGAGGAATCAAAGGGAGCAGGGGGAACTGATTGGAAAAAGTGGGGAACTGTGGGGAACACTGCAGGACAGAGTGGAGACAAAGGAGCAAGGGGAACAGATTGGAAAAAGTGGGGAACTGTGAAAACACTGCATGACAGAGGGGAACCAAAGGGAGCAGGAGGTACAGGTTGGAAAAAGTGGGGAACCGTGGAGGACACTGCAGGACAGAGGGGAACCAAAGGGAGCAGGGCGAACAGATTGTAAAAAAGTGTGGAACCGTGGGGAACACTGCAGAACAGTATGAAACCAAAGCAGGCAGGGGGAACAGTTTGGAAAATGTGGGGAACCGTGGGGATCACTGCAGAACAGAGGGGAACCAAAGGGAGCAGGGGAACGCATTGGAAAAAGTGGGGAACCGTGGGGAACACTGCAGAACAGTGAGGAACCAAAGGGAGCAGGGGGAACAGATTGGAAAAAGTGGGGTACCGTGTGTAAAAATGCACAACAGTGGGGAAACAAAGGGTGCAGGAGGAACAGATTAGAAGCAGTGGGGTACCGTGTGCAAAAATGCACAACAGTGGGGAACCAAAGGGAGCAGGGGGACAGGAAGGAAAAGAATGTGGAGAATCGTGAGGAAAACTGCAGAACAGTGAGGAACCAAAGGGAGCATGGGGAACAGTTTTGAAAAAGTGGGGAACCGTGTGCAAAAATGCAGAACAGTGGGGAACCAAAGGGAGCAGGAGGAACAGATTGGAAGAAGTTGAGAACAGTGGGCAACACTGCAGAACAGAGGTGAATCAAAGGGTGCAGGGGGAACAGATTGGAAAAAGTGGGGAAACGTTAGGAATACTGCAGAACAGAGGTGAACCAAAGGGAGCAGGGGGTACAGTTCGGAAAAGTGGGTGACCGTGGGGAACAATGCAGAACAGAGGGGAACCAAAGGGAGCAGGGGAAACAGATGGAAAAAGTGGGGAATCGTGGGGAGTTCTGCAGAACAGAGGGGAACCAAAGGGAGCAGGGGAACGCATTGGAAAAAGTGGGGAACCGTGGGGAACACCGCAGGACAGAGGGGAACCAAACGGAGCAGGGGTAACGGATTGCAAAAAGTGGGGCCCATGGGGAACACTGGAGGACAGAGCGGAATCAAAGGGAGCAGGGGGAACTGATTGGTAAAAGTGGGGAATCGTGCAGAACACTGCAGGACAGAGGGGAAACAAAGGGAACAGTGGGAACGGATTGGAAAAAGTGGGGAACCATGGGGAATACTGTAGGACAGAGGGGAACCATAGGGAGCAGGGGCTACAGGTTGGAAAAAATGTGGAGAACCGTGAGGAACACTGCAGAACAGTGAGGAACCAAAGGGAGCAGGAGGAACAGATTGGAAAAAGTTGAGAACAGTGGGCAACACTGCAGAACAGAGGTGAATCAAAGGGTGCAGGGGGAACAGATTGAAAAAAGTGGGGAACCGTTTGGAACACTGCAGAACAGAGGTGAACCAAAGGGAGCAGGGGGAACAGATTGGAAAAAGTGGGGAATCGTGGGGAGTTCTGCAGAACAGATGTCAACCAAAGGAAGCAGGGGGATTGGATTGGAAAAAGTGGGGAACAGTGTAGAAAAATGCAGAACAGAGGGGAACCAGAGGTAGCAGGGGAAACAGATTGGAAAAATGTGGGGAATCGTGGGGAACATTGCAGAACAGAGGGGCACCAAAGGGAGCAGAGGGAATGCATTGGGAAAAGTGGGGAACCGTGGGGAACACTGCACAACAGAGGGGAACCAAAGGAAGCAGGGGGAACGGATTGTAAAAAGTTGCACCGATGGGGACACTGTAGGACAGAGGGGAATCAAAGGGAGCAGGGAGAACTGATTGGAAAAAGTGGGGAACTGTGGGGAACACTGCAGGACAGAGTGGAGACAAAGGAGCAAGGGGAACAGATTGGAAAAAGTGGGGAACCGTGGGGAACACTGCAGAACAGAGGGGAACCAAACGGAGCAGGGGTAACGGAATGCAAAAAGTTGGGAACCGTGGAGAACACGGAAGGACAGAGGGGAACCAAAGGGAACAAGGGGAACGGATTGGTAAAAGTGGGGAACCATGGGGAATACTGCAGGGCAGAGGGGAACCATAGAGAGCAGGGGCTACAGGTTGGAAAAAATGTGGAGAACCGTGAGGAACACTGCAGAACAGTGAGGAATCAAAGGGAGCAGGGGGAACTGATTGGAAAAAGTGGGGAACTGTGGGGAACACTGCAGGACAGAGTGGAGACAAAGGAGCAAGGGGAACAGATTGGAAAAAGTGGGGAACTGTGAAAACACTGCATGACAGAGGGGAACCAAAGGGAGCAGGAGGTACAGGTTGGAAAAAGTGGGGAACCGTGGAGGACACTGCAGGACAGAGGGGAACCAAAGGGAGCAGGGCGAACAGATTGTAAAAAAGTGTGGAACCGTGGGGAACACTGCAGAACAGTATGAAACCAAAGCAGTCAGGGGGAACAGTTTGGAAAATGTGGGGAACCGTGGGGATCACTGCAGAACAGAGGGGAACCAAAGGGAGCAGGGGAACGCATTGGAAAAAGTGGGGAACCGTGGGGAACACTGCAGAACAGTGAGGAACCAAAGGGAGCAGGGGGAACAGATTGGAAAAAGTGGGGTACCGTGTGTAAAAATGCACAACAGTGGGGAAACAAAGGTTGCAGGAGGAACAGATTAGAAGAAGTGGGGTACCGTGTGCAAAAATGCACAACAGTGGGGAACCAAAGGGAGCAGGGGGTACAGTTCGGAAAAGTGGGTGACCGTGGGGAACAATGCAGAACAGAGGGGAACCAAAGGGAGCAGGGGAAACAGATGGAAAAAGTGGGGAATCGTGGGGAGTTCTGCAGAACAGAGATGAACCAAAGGAAGCAGGGGGATTGGATTGGAAAAAGTGGGGAACAGTGTAGAAAAGTGAAGAACAGAGGGGAACCAGAGGTAGCAGGGGTAACAGATTGGAAAAAGTGGGGAACCGTGGGCAACACTGCAGAACAGAGGGGCACCAAAGGGAGCAGGAGGTACAGGTTGGAAAAAGTGGGGAACCGTGGGGAACACTGCATGACAGAGGGGAACCAAAGGGAGCAGGAGGTACAGGTTGGAAAAAGTGGGGAACCGTGGAGAACACTGCAGCACAGATGGGAACAAAAGTGAGCAGGGGAAACGCATTGCAAAAAGTGGGGCCCATGGCAAACACTGCATGACAGAGGGCAATCAAAGGGAGCAGGGGGAACCGATTGGAAAATGTTGGGAACTGTGGGGAACACTGCAGAACAGAGGGAAACCAAAGGTAGCAGGGGGAACGGATTGGAAAAAGTGGGGAACCATGGGGGACACTGCAGGGCAGACGGGAACCAAACAGAGCATGGGAACAGATTAGAAAAAGTTTGGAGAACCGTGGGGAAAACTGCAGAACAGAGCAGGACCAAAGGGATCAGGGGGAACAGCTCGGAAAAGTGCGGACCCGAGGGGAACAATGCAGAACAGAGAGGAACCAAAGGGAGAAGGTGGAACAGATTGGAAAAAGTGGGGAATCGTGGGGAGTTCTGCAGAACAGCGGGGACCCAAAGGGATCAGGGGGAAAGGATTTGAAAAAGTGGACCGTGGGGAACTCTGCAGAAAACAGGTGGACCAAACGAAGCAGGGGGAACGGATTGGTAAAAAATGGGGAACCTTGTGGAAAAATGTAGAACAGAGGCGAACCAGAGGGAGAAGTGGGAACAGATTAGAAAAAATTTGGAGAACCGTGGAGAACACTGCAGAACAGTGATGAACCAAAGGGAGCAGGGGGAATGGATTGGAAAAGATAGAGAACTCTGGGGAATACTGCAGAACAGAGGGGAAGCAAAGGGAGCAGTGGGTACAGGTTGGAAAAAATGTGGAGAATCGTGAGGAAAACTGCAGAACAGTGAGGAACCAAAGGGAGCAGGGGGAACAGTTTTGAAAAAGTGGGGAACCGTGTGCAAAAATGCAGAACAGTGGGGAACCAAAGGGAGCAGGAGGAACAGATTGGAAGAAGTTGAGAACAGTGGGCAACACTGCAGAACAGAGGTGAATCAAAGGGTGCAGGGGGAACAGATTGGAAAAAGTGGGGAAACGTTAGGAATACTGCAGAACAGAGGTGAACCAAAGGGAGCAGGGGGTACAGTTCGGAAAAGTGGGTGACCGTGGGGAACAATGCAGAACAGAGGGGAACCAAAGGGAGCAGGGGAAACAGATGGAAAAAGTGGGGAATCGTGGGGAGTTCTGCAGAACAGAGGTGAACCAAAGGAAGCAGGGGGATTGGATTGGAAAAAGTGGGGAACAGTGTAGAAAAGTGAAGAACAGAGGGGAACCAGAGGTAGCAGGGGTAACAGATTGGAAAAAGTGGGGAACCGTGGGCAACACTGCAGAACAGAGGGGCACCAAAGGGAGCAGGAGGTACAGTTTGGAAAAAGTGGGGAACCGTGGGGAACACTGCATGACAGAGGGGAACCAAAGGGAGCAGGAGGTACAGGTTGGAAAAAGTGGGGAACCGTGGAGAACACTGCAGCACAGATGGGAACAAAAGTGAGCAGGGGAAACGCATTGCAAAAAGTGGGGCCCATGGCAAACACTGCATGACAGAGGGCAATCAAAGGGAGCAGGGGGAACCGATTGGAAAAAGTTGGGAACTGTGGGGAACACTGCAGAACAGAGGGAAAACAAAGGTAGCAGGGGGAACGGATTGGAAAAAGTGGGGAACCATGGGGGACACTGCAGGGCAGACGGGAACCAAACAGAGCATGGGAACAGATTAGAAAAAGTTTGGAGAACCGTGGGGAAAACTGCAGAACAGAGCAGGACCAAAGGGATCAGGGGGAACAGCTCGGAAAAGTGCGGACCCGAGGGGAACAATGCAGAACAGAGAGGAACCAAAGGGAGAAGGTGGAACAGATTGGAAAAAGTGGGGAATCGTGGGGAGTTCTGCAGAACAGCGGGGACCCAAAGGGATCAGGGGGAAAGGATTTGAAAAAGTGGACCGTGGGGAACTCTGCAGAAAACAGGTGGACCAAACGAAGCAGGGGGAACGGATTGGTAAAAAATGGGGAACCTTGTGGAAAAATGTAGAACAGAGGCGAACCAGAGGGAGAAGTGGGAACAGATTAGAAAAAATTTGGAGAACCGTGGAGAACACTGCAGAACAGTGATGAACCAAAGGGAGCAGGGGGAACGGATTGGAAAAGATAGAGAACTCTGGGGAATACTGCAGAACAGAGGGGAAGCAAAGGGAGCAGTGGGTACAGGTTGGAAAAAATGTGGAGAACCGTGAGGAACACTGCAGAACAGTGAGGAACCAAAGGGAGCAGGGCGAACAGATTGTAAAAAAGTGTGGAACCGTGGGGAACACTGCAGAACAGTATGAAACCAAAGCAGGCAGGGGGAACAGTTTGGAAAATGTGGGGAACCGTGGGGATCACTGCAGAACAGAGGGGAACCAAAGGGAGCAGGGGAACGCATTGGAAAAAGTGGGGAACCGTGGGGAACACTGCAGAACAGTGAGGAACCAAAGGGAGCAGGGAGAACAGATTGGAAAAAGTGGGGTACCGTGTGTAAAAATGCACAACAGTGGGGAAACAAAGGGTGCAGGAGGAACAGATTACAAGAAGTGGGGAACCGTGGACAACACTGCAGAACAGAGGGGCACCAAAGGGAGCAGGAGGTACAGGTTGGAAAAAGTGGGGAACCGTGGGGAACACTGCATGACAGAGGGGAACCAAAGGGAACAGGAGGTACAGGTTGGAAAAAGTGGGCAACCGTGGAGAACACTGCAGCACAGATGGGAACAAAAGTGAGCAGGGGAAACGGATTGCAAAAAGTGGGGCCCATGGCGAACACTGCATGACAGAGGGTAATCAAAGGGAGCAGGGGGAACCGAATGGAAAAAGTTGGGAACTGTGGGGAACACTGCAGAACAGATGGAAACCAAAGGTAGCAGGGGGAACGGATTGGAAAAAGTGGGGAACCATTGGGGACACTGCAGGGCGGACGGGAACCAAAGGGAGCATGGGAACAGATTAGAAAAAGTTTGGAGAACCGTGGGGAAAACTGCAGAACAGAGCAGAAACAAAGGGAGCTGGGGGAACAGCTCGGAAAAGTGCGGACCCGAGGGGAACAATGCAGAACAGAGAGGAACCAAAGGGAGCAGAGGGAATGCATTGGAAAAAGTGGGGAACCGTGGGGAACACTGCACGACAGAGGGGAACCAAAGGAAGCAGGGGGAACGGATCGTAAAAAGTTGCACCGATGGGGAACACTGTAGGACAGAGGGGAATCAAAGGGAGCAGGGGGAACTGATTGGAAAAAGTGGGGAACAGTGGGGGACAGTGCAGAACAGAGGGCAAACAAACGGAACAGGGGGAATGGATTGCAAAAAGTTTGGAACCGTGGAGGACAATGCAGAACAGGGGAAACCAAAGGGAGCAGGGCAAAAAGTTTGTAAAGAAGTGGGGAACCGTGGGGAACACTGCAGAACAGAGAGGAACCAAAGGGAGCAGAGGGAATGCATTGGAAAAAGTGGGGAACCGTGGGGAACACTGCAGAACAGTATGAAACCAAAGCAGGCAGCGGGAACAGTTTGGAAAATGTGGGGAACCGTGGGGATCACTGCAGAAAAGAGGGGAACCAAAGGGAGCAGGGGAACACATTGGAAAAAGTGGGGAACCGTGGGGAACACTGCAGAACAGTGAGGAACCAAAGGGAGCAGGGGGAACAGATTGGAAAAAGTGGGGTACCGTGTGTAAAAATGCACAACAGTGGGGAAACAAAGGGTGCAGGAGGAACAGATTAGAAGAAGTGGGGTACCGTGTGCAAAAATGCACAACAGTGGGGAACCAAAGGGAGCAGGGGGTACAGGAAGGAAAAGAATGTGGAGAATCGTGGGGAACACTGCAGAATAGAGGGGAACGAAAGGGAGCAGGGGGAACGGATTGGGAAAAGTGGGGAAGCGTCGGGAACACTGCAGAACAGAGGCGAACCAAAGGGAACAGGGGGAACGGATTGGAAAAAGTGGGGAACCATGGGGGACACTGCAGGGCAGAGGGGAACCATAGGGAGCAGGGGGTACAGGTTGGAAAAACGTGGAGAACCGTGAGGAAAACTGCAGAACAGTGAGGAACCAAAGGGAGCAGGGGGAACAGTTTTGAAAAAGTGGGGAAACGTGTGCAAAAATGCAGAACAGTGGGGAACCAAAGGGAGCAGGAGGGTCAGATTGGAAAAAGTTGAGAACAGTGGGCAACACTGCAGAACAGAGGTGAGTCAAAGGGTGCAGGGGGAACAGATTGGAAAAAGTGGGGAACCGTTTGAAACACTGCAGAACAGAGGTGAACCAAAGGAAGCAGGGGGAACGGATTGGAAAAAGTGGGGCCCATGTGGAACACTGCAGGACAGAGGGGAATCAAAGGGAGCAGGGGGAACTGATTGGAAAAAGTGGGGAACTGTGGGGAACACTGCAGAACAGAGGGGAAACAAACGGAGCAGGGGGAATGGATTGCAAAATGTGGGGAACCATGGGGAAAACTGCAGAACAGAGTGGAGCTAAAGGAGCAGGGGTAACGGATTGCAAAAAGTGGGGCCCATGGGGAACACTGGAGGACAGAGCGGAATCAAAGGGAGCAGGGGGAACTGATTGGAAAAAGTGGGGAATCGTGCAGAACACTGCAGGACAGAGGGGAAACAAAGGGAACAGTGGGAACGGATTGGAAAAAGTGGGGAACCATTGGGAATACTGTAGGACAGAGGGGAACCATAGGGAGCAGGGGCTACAGGTTGGAAAAAATGTGGAGAACCGTGAGGAACACTGCAGAACAGTGAGGAACCAAAGGGAGCAGGAGGAACAGATTGGAAAAAGTTGAGAACAGTGGGCAACACTGCAGAACAGAGGTGAATCAAAGGGTGCAGGGGGAACAGATTGGAAAAAGTGGGGAACCGTTTGGAACACTGCAGAACAGAGGTGAACCAAAGGGAGCAGGGGGAACAGATTGGAAAAAGTGGGGAATCGTGGGGAGTTCTGCAGAACAGATGTCAACCAAAGGAAGCAGGGGGATTGGATTGGAAAAAGTGGGGAACAGTGTAGAAAAATGCAGAACAGAGGGGAACCAGAGGTAGCAGGGGAAACAGATTGGAAAAATGTGGGGAATCGTGGGGAACATTGCAGAACAGAGGGGCACCAAAGGGAGCAGAGGGAATGCATTGGGAAAAGTGGGGAACCGTGGGGAACACTGCACAACAGAGGGGAACCAAAGGAAGCAGGGGGAACGGATTGTAAAAAGTTGCACCGATGGGAACACTGTAGGACAGAGGGGAATCAAAAGGAGCAGGGGGAACTGATTGGAAAAAGTGGGGAACTGTGGGGAACACTGCAGGACAGAGTGGAGACAAAGGAGCAAGGGGAACAGATTGGAAAAAGTGGGGAACCGTGGGGAACACCGCAGGACAGAGGGGAACCAAACGGAGCAGGGGTAACGGAATGCAAAAAGTTGGGAACCGTGGAGAACACGGAAGGACAGAGAGGAACCAAAGGGAACAAGGGGAACGGATTGGTAAAAGTGGGGAACCATGGGGAATACTGCAGGGCAGAGGGGAACCATAGGGAGCAGGGGCTACAGGTTGGAAAAAATGTGGAGAACCGTGAGGAACACTGCAGAACAGTGAGGAATCAAAGGGAGCAGGGGGAACTGATTGGAAAAAGTGGGGAACTGTGGGGAACACTGCAGGACAGAGTGGAGACAAAGGAGCAAGGGGAACAGATTGGAAAAAGTGGGGAACTGTGAAAACACTGCATGACAGAGGGGAACCAAAGGGAGCAGGAGGTACAGGTTGGAAAAAGTGGGGAACCGTGGAGGACACTGCAGGACAGAGGGGAACCAAAGGGAGCAGGGCGAACAGATTGTAAAAAAGTGTGGAACCGTGGGGAACACTGCAGAACAGTATGAAACCAAAGCAGGCAGGGGGAACAGTTTGGAAAATGTGGGGAACCGTGGGGATCACTGCAGAACAGAGGGGAACCAAAGGGAGCAGGGGAACGCATTGGAAAAAGTGGGGAACCGTGGGGAACACTGCAGAACAGTGAGGAACCAAAGGGAGCAGGGGGAACAGATTGGAAAAAGTGGGGTACCGTGTGTAAAAATGCACAACAGTGGGGAAACAAAGGGTGCAGGAGGAACAGATTAGAAGCAGTGGGGTACCGTGTGCAAAAATGCACAACAGTGGGGAACCAAAGGGAGCAGGGGGACAGGAAGGAAAAGAATGTGGAGAATCGTGAGGAAAACTGCAGAACAGTGAGGAACCAAAGGGAGCATGGGGAACAGTTTTGAAAAAGTGGGGAACCGTGTGCAAAAATGCAGAACAGTGGGGAACCAAAGGGAGCAGGAGGAACAGATTGGAAGAAGTTGAGAACAGTGGGCAACACTGCAGAACAGAGGTGAATCAAAGGGTGCAGGGGGAACAGATTGGAAAAAGTGGGGAAACGTTAGGAATACTGCAGAACAGAGGTGAACCAAAGGGAGCAGGGGGTACAGTTCGGAAAAGTGGGTGACCGTGGGGAACAATGCAGAACAGAGGGGAACCAAAGGGAGCAGGGGAAACAGATGGAAAAAGTGGGGAATCGTGGGGAGTTCTGCAGAACAGAGGTGAACCAAAGGAAGCAGGGGGATTGGATTGGAAAAAGTGGGGAACAGTGTAGAAAAGTGAAGAACAGAGGGGAACCAGAGGTAGCAGGGGTAACAGATTGGAAAAAGTGGGGAACCGTGGGCAACACTGCAGAACAGAGGGGCACCAAAGGGAGCAGGAGGTACAGGTTGGAAAAAGTGGGGAACCGTGGGGAACACTGCATGACAGAGGGGAACCAAAGGGAGCAGGAGGTACAGGTTGGAAAAAGTGGGGAACCGTGGAGAACACTGCAGCACAGATGGGAACAAAAGTGAGCAGGGGAAACGCATTGCAAAAAGTGGGGCCCATGGCAAACACTGCATGACAGAGGGCAATCAAAGGGAGCAGGGGGAACCGATTGGAAAAAGTTGGGAATTGTGGGGAACACTGCAGAACAGAGGGAAACCAAAGGTAGCAGGGGGAACGGATTGGAAAAAGTGGGGAACCATGGGGGACACTGCAGGGCAGACGGGAACCAAACAGAGCATGGGAACAGATTAGAAAAAGTTTGGAGAACCGTGGGGAAAACTGCAGAACAGAGCAGGACCAAAGGTATCAGGGGGAACAGCTCGGAAATGTGCGGACCCGAGGGGAACAATGCAGAACAGAGAGGAACCAAAGGGAGAAGGTGGAACAGATTGGAAAAAGTGGGGAATCGTGGGGAGTTCTGCAGAACAGCGGGGACCCAAAGGGATCAGGGGGAAAGGATTCGAAAAAGTGGACCGTGGGGAACTCTGCAGAAAACAGGTGGACCAAACGAAGCAGGGGGAACGGATTGGTAAAAAATGGGGAACCTTGTGGAAAAATGTAGAACAGAGGCGAACCAGAGGGAGAAGTGGGAACAGATTAGAAAAAATTTGGAGAACCGTGGAGAACACTGCAGAACAGTGATGAACCAAAGGGAGCAGGGGGAACGGATTGGAAAAGATAGAGAACTCTGGGGAATACTGCAGAACAGAGGGGAAGCAAAGGGAGCAGTGGGTACAGGTTGGAAAAAATGTGGAGAACCGTGAGGAACACTGCAGAACAGTGAGGAACCAAAGGGAGCAGGGCGAACAGATTGTAAAAAAGTGTGGAACCGTGGGGAACACTGCAGAACAGTATGAAACCAAAGCAGGCAGGGGGAACAGCTCGGAAAAGTGCGGAACCGTGGGGAACAATGCAGAACAGAGGGGAACCAAAGGAGCAGGGGAAACAGATTGGAAAAAGTGGGGAATCGTGGGGAGTTCTGCAGAAGAGAGGTGAACCAAAAGAAGCAGGGGGATAGGATTGGAAAAATTGGGGAACAGTGCAGAAAAATGCAGAACAGAGGGGAACCAGAGGTAGCAGGGGTAACAGATTGGAAAAAGTGGGGAACCGTGGACAACACTGCAGAACAGAGGGGCACCAAAGGGAGCAGGAGGTACAGGTTGGAAAAAGTGGGGAACCGTGGGGAACACTGCATGACAGAGGGGAACCAAAGGGAACAGGAGGTACAGGTTGGAAAAAATGGGGAACCGTGGAGAACACTGCAGCACAGATGGGAACAAAAGTGAGCAGGGGAAACGGATTGCAAAAAGTGGGGCCCATGGCGAACACTGCATGACAGAGGGTAATCAAAGGGAGCAGGGGGAACCGAATGGAAAAAGTTGGGAACCGTGGGGAACACTGCAGAACAGATGGAAACCAAAGGTAGCAGGGGGAACGGATTGGAAAAAGTGGGGAACCATGGGGGACACTGCAGGGCGGACGGGAACCAAAGGGAGCATGGGAACAGATTAGAAAAAGTTTGGAGAACCGTGGGGAAAACTGCAGAACAGAGCAGAAACAAAGGGAGCAGGGGGAACAGCTCGGAAAAGTGCGGACCCGAGGGGAACAATGCAGAACAGAGAGGAACCAAAGGGAGCAGAGGGAATGCATTGGAAAAAGTGGGGAACCATGGGGGACACTGCAGGGCAGAGGGGAACCATAGGGAGCAGGGGGTACAGGTTGGAAAAACGCGGAGAACCGTGAGGAAAACTGCAGAACAGTGAGGAACCAAAGGGAGCAGGGGGAACAGTTTTGAAAAAGTGGGAAATCGTGTGCAAAAATGCAGAACAGTGGGGATCCAAAGGGAGCAGGAGGAACAGATTGGAAAAAGTTGAGAACAGTGGGCAACACTGCAGAACAGAGGTGAGTCAAAGGGTGCAGGGGGAACAGATTGGAAAAAGTGGGGAACCGTTTGAAACACTGCAGAACAGAGGTGAACCAAAGGAAGCAGGGGGAACGGATTGGAAAAAGTGGGGCCCATGTGGAACACTGCAGGACAGAGGGGAATCAAAGGGAGCAGGGGGAACTGATTGGAAAAAGTTGGGAACTGTGGGGAACACTGCAGAACAGATGGAAACCAAAGGTAGCAGGGGGAACGGATTGGAAAAAGTGGGGAACCATGGGGGACACTGCAGGGCGGACGGGAACCAAAGGGAGCATGGGAACAGATTAGAAAACGTTTGGAGAACCGTGGGGAAAACTGCAGAACAGAGCAGAAACAAAGGGAGCAGGGGGAACAGCTCGGAAAAGTGCGGACCCGAGGGGAACAATGCAGAACAGAGAGGAACCAAAGGGAGCAGAGGGAATGCATTGGAAAAAGTGGGGAACCGTGGGGAACACTGCACGACAGAGGGGAACCAAAGGAAGCAGGGGGAACGGATTGTAAAAAGTTGCACCGATGGGGAACACTGTAGGACAGAGGGGAATCAAAGGGAGCAGGGGGAAATGATTGGAAAAAGTGGGGAACAGTGGGGGACACTGCAGAACAGAGGGCAAACAAACGGAACAGGGGGAATGGATTGCAAAAAGTTTGGAACCGTGGAGGACAATGCAGAACAGGGGAAACCAAAGGGAGCAGGGCAAAAAGTTTGTAAAAAAGTGGGGAACCGTGGGGAACACTGCAAAACAGTATGAAACCAAAGCAGGCAGGGGGAACAGTTTGGAAAATGTGGGGAACCGTGGGGATCACTGCAGAAAAGAGGGGAACCAAAGGGAGCAGGGGAACACATTGGAAAAAGTGGGGAACCGTGGGGGACACTGCAGGACAGAGGGGAACCAAAGGGAGCAGAGGGAACGGATTGGAAAAAGTGGGGAACCGTGGGGAATACTGTACGACAGTGGGGAACCAAAGGGATCAGGGGGAACAGATAGGAAAAAAATTGGGGAACTGTGAAAACACTGCATGACAGAGGGGAACCAAAGGGAGCAGGAGGTACAGGTTGGAAAAAGTGGGGAACCGTGGAGGACACTGCAGGACAGAGGGGAACCAAAGGGAGCAGGGCGAACAGATTGTAAAAAAGTGGGGAACCGTGGGGAACACTGCAGAACAGTATGAAACCAAAGCAGGCAGGGGGAACAGTTTGGAAAATGTGGGGAACCGTGGGGATCACTGCAGAAAAGAGGGGAACCAAAGGGAGCAGGGGAACACATTGGAAAAAGTGGGGAACCGTGGGGGACACTGCAGGACAGAGGGGAACCAAAGGGAGCAGAGGGAACGGATTGGAAAAAGTGGGGAACCGTGGGGAATACTGTACGACAGAGGGGAACCAAAGGGATCAGGGGGAACAGATAGGAAAAAAATTGGGGAACTGTGAAAACACTGCATGACAGAGGGGAACCAAAGGGAGCAGGAGGTACAGGATGGAAAAAGTGGGGAACCGTGGAGGACACTGCAGGACAGAGGGGAACCAAAGGGAGCAGGGCGAACAGATTGTAAAAAAGTGGGGAACCGTGGGGAACACTGCAGAACAGTATGAAACCAAAGCAGGCAGGGGGAACAGTTTGGAAAATGTGGGGAACCGTGGGGATCACTGCAGAAAAGAGGGGAACCAAAGGGAGCAGGGGAACACATTGGAAAAAGTGGGGAACCGAGGGGAACACTGCAGAACAGTGAGGAACCAAAGGGAGCAGGGGGAACAGATTGGAAAAAGTGGGGTACCGTGTGTAAAAATGCACAACAGTGGGGAAACAAAGGGTGCAGGAGGAACAGATTAGAAGAAGTGGGGTACCGTGTGCAAAAATGCACAACAGTGGGGAACCAAAGGGAGCAGGGGGTACAGGAAGGAAAAGAATGTGGAGAATCGTGGGGAACACTGCAGAATAGAGGGGAACCAAAGGGAGCAGGGGGAACGGATTGGGAAAAGTGGGGAAGCGTCGGGAACACTGCAGAACAGAGGCGAACCAAAGGGAACAGGGGGAACGGATTGGAAAAAGTGGGGAACCATGGGGAACACTGCAGGGCAGAGGGGAACCATAGGGAGCAGGGGGTACAGGTTGGAAAAACGTGGAGAACCGTGAGGAAAACTGCAGAACAGTGAGGAACCAAAGGGAGCAGGGGGAACAGTTTTGAAAAAGTGGGGAAACGTGTGCAAAAATGCAGAACAGTGGGGAACCAAAGGGAGCAGGAGGAACAGATTGGAAAAAGTTGAGAACAGTGGGCAACACTGCAGAACAGAGGTGAGTCAAAGGGTGCAGGGGGAACAGATTGGAAAAAGTGGGGAACCGTTTGAAACACTGCAGAACAGAGGTGAACCAAAGGAAGCAGGGGGAACGGATTGGAAAAAGTGGGGCCCATGTGGAACACTGCAGGACAGAGGGGAATCAAAGGGAGCAGGGGGAACTGATTGGAAAAAGTGGGGAACTGTGGGGAACACTGCAGAACAGAGGGGAAACAAACGGAGCGGGGGGAATGGATTGCAAAATGTGGGGAACCATGGGGAAAACTGCAGAACAGAGTGGAGCTAAAGGAGCAGGGGTAACGGATTGCAAAAAGTGGGGCCCATGGGGAACACTGGAGGACAGAGCGGAATCAAAGGGAGCAGGGGGAACTGATTGGAAAAAGTGGGGAATCGTGCAGAACACTGCAGGACAGAGGGGAAACAAAGGGAACAGTGGGAACGGATTGGAAAAAGTGGGGAACCATGGGGAATACTGTAGGACAGAGGGGAACCATAGGGAGCAGGGGCTACAGGTTGGAAAAAATGTGGAGAACCGTGAGGAACACTGCAGAACAGTGAGGAACCAAAGGGAGCAGGAGGAACAGATTGGAAAAAGTTGAGAACAGTGGGCAACACTGCAGAACAGAGGTGAATCAAAGGGTGCAGGGGGCACAGATTGGAAAAAGTGGGGAACCGTTTGGAACACTGCAGAACAGAGGTGAACCAAAGGGAGCAGGGGGAACAGATTGGAAAAAGTGGGGAATCGTGGGGAGTTCTGCAGAACAGATGTCAACCAAAGGAAGCAGGGGGATTGGATTGGAAAAAGTGGGGAACAGTGTAGAAAAATGCAGAACAGAGGGGAACCAGAGGTAGCAGGGGAAACAGATTGGAAAAATGTGGGGAATCGTGGGGAACATTGCAGAACAGAGGGGCACCAAAGGGAGCAGAGGGAATGCATTGGGAAAAGTGGGGAACCGTGGGGAACACTGCACAACAGAGGGGAACCAAAGGAAGCAGGGGGAACGGATTGTAAAAAGTTGCACCGATGGGAACACTGTAGGACAGAGGGGAATCAAAAGGAGCAGGGGGAACTGATTGGAAAAAGTGGGGAACTGTGGGGAACACTGCAGGACAGAGTGGAGACAAAGGAGCAAGGGGAACAGATTGGAAAAAGTGGGGAACCGTGGGGAACACCGCAGGACAGAGGGGAACCAAACGGAGCAGGGGTAACGGAATGCAAAAAGTTGGGAACCGTGGAGAACACGGAAGGACAGAGAGGAACCAAAGGGAACAAGGGGAACGGATTGGTAAAAGTGGGGAACCATGGGGAATACTGCAGGGCAGAGGGGAACCATAGGGAGCAGGGGCTACAGGTTGGAAAAAATGTGGAGAACCGTGAGGAACACTGCAGAACAGTGAGGAATCAAAGGGAGCAGGGGGAACTGATTGGAAAAAGTGGGGAACTGTGGGGAACACTGCAGGACAGAGTGGAGACAAAGGAGCAAGGGGAACTGATTGGAAAAAGTGGGGAACTGTGAAAACACTGCATGACAGAGGGGAACCAAAGGGAGCAGGAGGTACAGGTTGGAAAAAGTGGGGAACCGTGGAGGACACTGCAGGACAGAGGGGAACCAAAGGGAGCAGGGCGAACAGATTGTAAAAAAGTGTGGAACCGTGGGGAACACTGCAGAACAGTATGAAACCAAAGCAGGCAGGGGGAACAGTTTGGAAAATGTGGGGAACCGTGGGGATCACTGCAGAACAGAGGGGAACCAAAGGGAGCAGGGGAACGCATTGGAAAAAGTGGGGAACCGTGGGGAACACTGCAGAACAGTGAGGAACCAAAGGGAGCAGGGGGAACAGATTGGAAAAAGTGGGGTACCGTGTGTAAAAATGCACAACAGTGGGGAAACAAAGGGTGCAGGAGGAACAGATTAGAAGCAGTGGGGTACCGTGTGCAAAAATGCACAACAGTGGGGAACCAAAGGGAGCAGGGGGACAGGAAGGAAAAGAATGTGGAGAATCGTGAGGAAAACTGCAGAACAGTGAGGAACCAAAGGGAGCAGGGGGAACAGTTTTGAAAAAGTGGGGAACCGTGTGCAAAAATGCAGAACAGTGGGGAACCAAAGGGAGCAGGAGGAACAGATTGGAAGAAGTTGAGAACAGTGGGCAACACTGCAGAACAGAGGTGAATCAAAGGGTGCAGGGGGAACAGATTGGAAAAAGTGGGGAAACGTTAGGAATACTGCAGAACAGAGGTGAACCAAAGGGAGCAGGGGGTACAGTTCGGAAAAGTGGGTGACCGTGGGGAACAATGCAGAACAGAGGGGAACCAAAGGGAGCAGGGGAAACAGATGGAAAAAGTGGGGAATCGTGGGGAGTTCTGCAGAACAGAGGTGAACCAAAGGAAGCAGGGGGATTGGATTGGAAAAAGTGGGGAACAGTGTAGAAAAGTGAAGAACAGAGGGGAACCAGAGGTAGCAGGGGTAACAGATTGGAAAAAGTGGGGAACCGTGGGCAACACTGCAGAATAGAGGGGCACCAAAGGGAGCAGGAGGTACAGGTTGGAAAAAGTGGGGAACCGTGGGGAACACTG
Organism: Narcine bancroftii; assembly: GCF_036971445.1. Lineage (NCBI taxonomy): Eukaryota > Metazoa > Chordata > Chondrichthyes > Torpediniformes > Narcinidae > Narcine > Narcine bancroftii. The sequence goes on from NW_027211884.1 coordinate 5,270,591, forward strand.
CATGACAGAGGGGAACCAAAGGGAGCAGGAGGTACAGGTTGGAAAAAGTGGGGAACCGTGGAGAACACTGCAGCACAGATGGGAACAAAAGTGAGCAGGGGAAACGGATTGCAAAAAGTGGGGCCCATGGCAAACACTGCATGACAGAGGGCAATCAAAGGGAGCAGGGGGAACCGATTGGAAAAAGTTGGGAACTGTGGGGAACACTGCAGAACAGAGGGAAACCAAAGGTAGCAGGGGGAACGGATTGGAAAAAGTGGGGAACCATGGGGGACACTGCAGGGCAGACGGGAACCAAACAGAGCATGGGAACAGATTAGAAAAAGTTTGGAGAACCGTGGGGAAAACTGCAGAACAGAGCAGGACCAAAGGGATCAGGGGGAACAGCTCGGAAAAGTGCGGACCCGAGGGGAACAATGCAGAACAGAGAGGAACCAAAGGGAGAAGGTGGAACAGATTGGAAAAAGTGGGGAATCGTGGGGAGTTCTGCAGAACAGTGGGGACCCAAAGGGATCAGGGGGAAAGGATTCGAAAAAGTGGACCGTGGGGAACTCTGCAGAAAACAGGTGGACCAAACGAAGCAGGGGGAACGGATTGGTAAAAAATGGGGAACCTTGTGGAAAAATGTAGAACAGAGGCGAACCAGAGGGAGAAGTGGGAACAGATTAGAAAAAATTTGGAGAACCGTGGAGAACACTGCAGAACAGTGATGAACCAAAGGGAGCAGGGGGAACGGATTGGAAAAGATAGAGAACTCTGGGGAATACTGCAGAACAGAGGGGAAGCAAAGGGAGCAGTGGGTACAGGTTGGAAAAAATGTGGAGAACCGTGAGGAACACTGCAGAACAGTGAGGAACCAAAGGGAGCAGGGCGAACAGATTGTAAAAAAGTGTGGAACCGTGGGGAACACTGCAGAACAGTATGAAACCAAAGCAGGCAGGGGGAACAGTTTGGAAAATGTGGGGAACCGTGGGGATCACTGCAGAACAGAGGGGAACCAAAGGGAGCAGGGGAACGCATTGGAAAAAGAGGGGAAACGTGGGGAACACTGCAGAACAGTGAGGAACCAAAGGGAGCAGGGGGAACAGATTGGAAAAAGTGGGGTACCGTGTGTAAAAATGCACAACAGTGGGGAAACAAAGGGTGCAGGAGGAACAGATTACAAGAAGTGGGGAATCGTGGACAACACTGCAGAACAGAGGGGCACCAAAGGGAGCAGGAGGTACAGGTTGGAAAAAGTGGGGAACCGTGGGGAACACTGCATGACAGAGGGGAACCAAAGGGAACAGGAGGTACAGGTTGGAAAAAGTGGGGAACCGTGGAGAACACTGCAGCACAGATGGGAACAAAAGTGAGCAGGGGAAACGGATTGCAAAAAGTGGGGCCCATGGCGAACACTGCATGACAGAGGGTAATCAAAGGGAGCAGGGGGAACCGAATGGAAAAAGTTGGGAACTGTGGGGAACACTGCAGAACAGATGGAAACCAAAGGTAGCAGGGGGAACGGATTGGAAAAAGTGGGGAACCATGGGGGACACTGCAGGGCGGACGGGAACCAAAGGGAGCATGGGAACAGATTAGAAAAAGTTTGGAGAACCGTGGGGAAAACTGCAGAACAGAGCAGAAACAAAGGGAGCAGGGGGAACAGCTCGGAAAAGTGCGGACCCGAGGGGAACAATGCAGAACAGAGAGGAACCAAAGGGAGCAGAGGGAATGCATTGGAAAAAGTGGGGAACCGTGGGGAACACTGCACGACAGAGGGGAACCAAAGGAAGCAGGGGGAACGGATTGTAAAAAGTTGCACCGATGGGGAACACTGTAGGACAGAGGGGAATCAAAGGGAGCAGGCGGAACTGATTGGAAAAAGTGGGGAACAGTGGGGGACACTGCAGAACAGAGGGCAAACAAACGGAACAGGGGGAATGGATTGCAAAAAGTTTGGAACCGTGGAGGACAATGCAGAACAGGGGAAACCAAAGGGAGCAGGGCAAAAAGTTTGTAAAAAAGTGGGGAACCGTGGGGAACACTGCAAAACAGTATGAAACCAAAGCAGGCAGGGGGAACAGTTTGGAAAATGTGGGGAACCGTGGGGATCACTGCAGAAAAGAGGGGAACCAAAGGGAGCAGGGGAACACATTGGAAAAAGTGGGGAACCGTGGGGGACACTGCAGGACAGAGGGGAACCAAAGGGAGCAGAGGGAACGGATTGGAAAAAGTGGGGAACCGTGGGGAATACTGTACGACAGTGGGGAACCAAAGGGATCAGGGGGAACAGATAGGAAAAAAATTGGGGAACTGTGAAAACACTGCATGACAGAGGGGAACCAAAGGGAGCAGGAGGTACAGGTTGGAAAAAGTGGGGAACCGTGGAGGACACTGCAGGACAGAGGGGAACCAAAGGGAGCAGGGCGAACAGATTGTAAAAAAGTGGGGAACCGTGGGGAACACTGCAGAACAGTATGAAACCAAAGCAGGCAGGGGGAACAGTTTGGAAAATGTGGGGAACCGTGGGGATCACTGCAGAAAAGAGGGGAACCAAAGGGAGCAGGGGAACACATTGGAAAAAGTGGGGAACCGTGGGGGACACTGCAGGACAGAGGGGAACCAAAGGGAGCAGAGGGAACGGATTGGAAAAAGTGGGGAACCGTGGGGAATACTGTACGACAGAGGGGAACCAAAGGGATCAGGGGGAACAGATAGGAAAAAAATTGGGGAACTGTGAAAACACTGCATGACAGAGGGGAACCAAAGGGAGCAGGAGGTACAGGATGGAAAAAGTGGGGAACCGTGGAGGACACTGCAGGACAGAGGGGAACCAAAGGGAGCAGGGCGAACAGATTGTAAAAAAGTGGGGAACCGTGGGGAACACTGCAGAACAGTATGAAACCAAAGCAGGCAGGGGGAACAGTTTGGAAAATGTGGGGAACCGTGGGGATCACTGCAGAAAAGAGGGGAACCAAAGGGAGCAGGGGAACACATTGGAAAAAGTGGGGAACCGTGGGGAACACTGCAGAACAGTGAGGAACCAAAGGGAGCAGGGGGAACAGATTGGAAAAAGTGGGGTACCGTGTGTAAAAATGCACAACAGTGGGGAAACAAAGGGTGCAGGAGGAACAGATTAGAAGAAGTGGGGTACCGTGTGCAAAAATGCACAACAGTGGGGAACCAAAGGGAGCAGGGGGTACAGGAAGGAAAAGAATGTGGAGAATCGTGGGGAACACTGCAGAATAGAGGGGAACCAAAGGGAGCAGGGGGAACGGATTGGGAAAAGTGGGGAAGCGTCGGGAACACTGCAGAACAGAGGCGAACCAAAGGGAACAGGGGGAACGGATTGGAAAAAGTGGGGAACCATGGGGGACACTGCAGGGCAGAGGGGAACCATAGGGAGCAGAGGGTACAGGTTGGAAAAACGTGGAGAACCGTGAGGAAAACTGCAGAACAGTGAGGAACCAAAGGGAGCAGGGGGAACAGTTTTGAAAAAGTGGGGAAACGTGTGCAAAAATGCAGAACAGTGGGGAACCAAAGGGAGCAGGAGGAACAGATTGGAAAAAGTTGAGAACAGTGGGCAACACTGCAGAACAGAGGTGAGTCAAAGGGTGCAGGGGGAACAGATTGGAAAAAGTGGGGAACCGTTTGAAACACTGCAGAACAGAGCTGAACCAAAGGAAGCAGGGGGAACGGATTGGAAAAAGTGGGGCCCATGTGGAACACTGCAGGACAGAGGGGAATCAAAGGGAGCAGGGGGAACTGATTGGAAAAAGTGGGGAACTGTGGGGAGTTCTGCAGAACAGAGGTGAACCAAAGGAAGCAGGGGGATTGGATTGGAAAAAGTGGGGAACAGTGTAGAAAAGTGAAGAACAGAGGGGAACCAGAGGTAGCAGGGGTAACAGATTGGAAAAAGTGGAGAACCGTGGGCAACACTGCAGAACAGAGGGGCACCAAAGGGAGCAGGAGGTACAGGTTGGAAAAAGTGGGGAACCGTGGGGAACACTGCATGACAGAGGGGAACCAAAGGGAGCAGGAGGTACAGGTTGGAAAAAGTGGGGAACCGTGGAGAACACTGCAGCACAGATGGGAACAAAAGTGAGCAGGGGAAACGCATTGCAAAAAGTGGGGCCCATGGCAAACACTGCATGACAGAGGGCAATCAAAGGGAGCAGGGGGAACCGATTGGAAAAAGTTGGGAACTGTGGGGAACACTGCCGAACAGAGGGAAACCAAAGGTAGCAGGGGGAACGGATTGGAAAAAGTGGGGAACCATGGGGGACACTGCAGGGCAGACGGGAACCAAACAGAGCATGGGAACAGATTAGAAAAAGTTTGGAGAACCGTGGGGAAAACTGCAGAACAGAGCAGAAACAAAGGGAGCAGGGGGAACAGCTCGGAAAAGTGCGGACCCGAGGGGAACAATGCAGAACAGAGAGGAACCAAAGGGAGCAGAGGGAATGCATTGGAAAAAGTGGGGAACCGTGGGGAACACTGCACGACAGAGGGGAACCAAAGGAAGCAGGGGGAACGGATTGTAAAAAGTTGCACCGATGGGGAACACTGTAGGACAGAGGGGAATCAAAGGGAGCAGGGGGAACTGATTGGAAAAAGTGGGGAACAGTGGGGGACACTGCAGAACAGAGGGCAAACAAACGGAAGAGGGGGAATGGATTGCAAAAAGTTTGGAACCATGGAGGACAATGCAGAACAGGGGAAACCAAAGGGAGCAGGGCAAAAAGTTTGTAAAAAAGTGGGGAACCGTGTGGAACACTGCAGAACAGTATGAAACCAAAGCAGGCAGGGGGAACAGTTTGGAAAATGTGGGGAACCGTGGGGATCACTGCAGAAAAGAGGGGAACCAAAGGGAGCAGGGGAACACATTGGAAAAAGTGGGGAACCGTGGGGAACACTGCAGAACAGTGAGGAACCAAAGGGAGCAGGGGGAACAGATTGGAAAAAGTGGGGTACCGTGTGTAAAAATGCACAACAGTGGGGAAACAAAGGGTGCAGGAGGAACAGATTAGAAGAAGTGGGGTACCGTGTGCAAAAATGCACAACAGTGGGGAACCAAAGGGAGCAGGGGGTACAGGAAGGAAAAGAATGTGGAGAATCGTGGGGAACACTGCAGAATAGAGGGGAACCAAAGGGAGCAGGGGGAACGGATTGGGAAATGTGGAGAATCGTGGGGAACACTGCAGAATAGAGGGGAACCAAAGGGAACAGGGGGAACGGATTGGAAAAAGTGGGGAACCATGGGGGACACTGCAGGGCAGAGGGGAACCATAGGGAGCAGAGGGTACAGGTTGGAAAAACGTGGAGAACCGTGAGGAAAACTGCAGAACAGTGAGGAACCAAAGGGAGCAGGGGGAACAGTTTTGAAAAATGGGGGAAACGTGTGCAAAAATGCAGAACAGTGGGGAACCAAAGGGAGCAGGAGGAACAGATTGGAAAAAGTTGAGAACAGTGGGCAACACTGCAGAACAGAGGTGAGTCAAAGGGTGCAGGGGGAACAGATTGGAAAAAGTGGGGAACCGTTTGAAACACTGCAGAACAGAGGTGAACCAAAGGAAGCAGGGGGAACGGATTGGAAAAAGTGGGGCCCATGTGGAACACTGCAGGACAGAGGGGAATCAAAGGGAGCAGGGGGAACTGATTGGAAAAAGTGGGGAACTGTGGGGAGTTCTGCAGAACAGAGGTGAACCAAAGGAAGCAGGGGGATTGGATTGGAAAAAGTGGGGAACAGTGTAGAAAAGTGAAGAACAGAGGGGAACCAGAGGTAGCAGGGGTAACAGATTGGAAAAAGTGGGGAACCGTGGGCAACACTGCAGAACAGAGGGGCACCAAAGGGAGCAGGAGGTACAGGTTGGAAAAAGTGGGGAACCGTGGGGAACACTGCATGACAGAGGGGAACCAAAGGGAGCAGGAGGTACAGGTTGGAAAAAGTGGGGAACCGTGGAGAACACTGCAGCACAAATGGGAACAAAAGTGAGCAGGGGAAACGCATTGCAAAAAGTGGGGCCCATGGCAAACACTGCATGACAGAGGGCAATCAAAGGGAGCAGGGGGAACCGATTGGAAAAAGTTGGGAACTGTGGGGAACACTGCAGAACAGAGGGAAACCAAAGGGAGCAGGAGGTACAGGTTGGAAAAAGTGGGGAACCGTGGAGAACACTGCAGCACAGATGGGAACAAAAGTGAGCAGGGGAAACGCATTGCAAAAAGTGGGGCCCATGGCAAACACTGCATGACAGAGGGCAATCAAAGGGAGCAGGGGGAACCGATTGGAAAAAGTTGGGAACTGTGGGGAACACTGCAGAACAGAGGGAAACCAAAGGTAGCAGGGGGAACGGATTGGAAAAAGTGGGGAACCATGGGGGACACTGCAGGGCAGACGGGAACCAAACAGAGCATGGGAACAGATTAGAAAAAGTTTGGAGAACCGTGGGGAAAACTGCAGAACAGAGCAGGACCAAAGGGATCAGGGGGAACAGCTCGGAAAAGTGCGGACCCGAGGGGAACAATGCAGAACAGAGAGGAACCAAAGGGAGAAGGTGGAACAGATTGGAAAAAGTGGGGAATCGTGGGGAGTTCTGCAGAACAGCGGGGACCCAAAGGGATCAGGGGGAAAGGATTCGAAAAAGTGGACCGTGGGGAACTCTGCAGAAAACAGGTGGACCAAACGAAGCAGGGGGAACGGATTGGTAAAAAATGGGGAACCTTGTGGAAAAATGTAGAACAGAGGCGAACCAGAGGGAGAAGTGGGAACAGATTAGAAAAAATTTGGAGAACCGTGGAGAACACTGCAGAACAGTGATGAACCAAAGGGAGCAGGGGGAACGGATTGGAAAAGATAGAGAACTCTGGGGAATACTGCAGAACAGAGGGGAAGCAAAGGGAGCAGTGGGTACAGGTTGGAAAAAATGTGGAGAACCGTGAGGAACACTGCAGAACAGTGAGGAACCAAAGGGAGCAGGGCGAACAGATTGTAAAAAAGTGTGGAACCGTGGGGAACACTGCAGAACAGTATGAAACCAAAGCAGGCAGGGGGAACAGTTTGGAAAATGTGGGGAACCGTGGGGATCACTGCAGAACAGAGGGGAACCAAAGGGAGCAGGGGAACGCATTGGAAAAAGAGGGGAACCGTGGGGAACACTGCAGAACAGTGAGGAACCAAAGGGAGCAGGGGGAACAGATTGGAAAAAGTGGGGTACCGTGTGTAAAAATGCACAACAGTGGGGAAACAAAGGGTGCAGGAGGAACAGATTACAAGAAGTGGGGAACCGTGGACAACACTGCAGAACAGAGGGGCACCAAAGGGAGCAGGAGGTACAGGTTGGAAAAAGTGGGGAACCGTGGGGAACACTGCATGACAGAGAGGAACCAAAGGGAACAGGAGGTACAGGTTGGAAAAAGTGGGGAACCGTGGAGAACACTGCAGCACAGATGGGAACAAAAGTGAGCAGGGGAAACGGATTGCAAAAAGTGGGGCCCATGGCGAACACTGCATGACAGAGGGTAATCAAAGGGAGCACTGGGAACCGAATGGAAAAAGTTGGGAACTGTGGGGAACACTGCAGAACAGATGGAAACCAAAGGTAGCAGGGGGAACGGATTGGAAAAAGTGGGGAACCATGGGGGACACTGCAGGGCGGACGGGAACCAAAGGGAGCATGGGAACAGATTAGAAAAAGTTTGGAGAACCGTGGGGAAAACTGCAGAACAGAGCAGAAACAAAGGGAGCAGGGGGAACAGCTCGGAAAAGTGCGGACCCGAGGGGAACAATGCAGAACAGAGAGGAACCAAAGGGAGCAGAGGGAATGCATTGGAAAAAGTGGGGAACCGTGGGGAACACTGCACGACAGAGGGGAACCAAAGGAAGCAGGGGGAACGGATTGTAAAAAGTTGCACCGATGGGGAACACTGTAGGACAGAGGGGAATCAAAGGGAGCAGGCGGAACTGATTGGAAAAAGTGGGGAACAGTGGGGGACACTGCAGAACAGAGGGCAAACAAACGGAACAGGGGGAATGGATTGCAAAAAGTTTGGAACCGTGGAGGACAATGCAGAACAGGGGAAACCAAAGGGAGCAGGGCAAAAAGTTTGTAAAAAAGTGGGGAACCGTGGGGAACACTGCAAAACAGTATGAAACCAAAGCAGGCAGGGGGAACAGTTTGGAAAATGTGGGGAACCGTGGGGATCACTGCAGAAAAGAGGGGAACCAAAGGGAGCAGGGGAACACATTGGAAAAAGTGGGGAACCGTGGGGGACACTGCAGGACAGAGGGGAACCAAAGGGAGCAGAGGGAACGGATTGGAAAAAGTGGGGAACCGTGGGGAATACTGTACGACAGTGGGGAACCAAAGGGATCAGGGGGAACAGATAGGAAAAAAATTGGGGAACTGTGAAAACACTGCATGACAGAGGGGAACCAAAGGGAGCAGGAGGTACAGGTTGGAAAAAGTGGGGAACCGTGGAGGACACTGCAGGACAGAGGGGAACCAAAGGGAGCAGGGCGAACAGATTGTAAAAAAGTGGGGAACCGTGGGGAACACTGCAGAACAGTATGAAACCAAAGCAGGCAGGGGGAACAGTTTGGAAAATGTGGGGAACCGTGGGGATCACTGCAGAAAAGAGGGGAACCAAAGGGAGCAGGGGAACACATTGGAAAAAGTGGGGAACCGTGGGGGACACTGCAGGACAGAGGGGAACCAAAGGGAGCAGAGGGAACGGATTGGAAAAAGTGGGGAACCGTGGGGAATACTGTACGACAGAGGGGAACCAAAGGGATCAGGGGGAACAGATAGGAAAAAAATTGGGGAACTGTGAAAACACTGCATGACAGAGGGGAACCAAAGGGAGCAGGAGGTACAGGATGGAAAAAGTGGGGAACCGTGGAGGACACTGCAGGACAGAGGGGAACCAAAGGGAGCAGGGCGAACAGATTGTAAAAAAGTGGGGAACCGTGGGGAACACTGCAGAACAGTATGAAACCAAAGCAGGCAGGGGGAACAGTTTGGAAAATGTGGGGAACCGTGGGGATCACTGCAGAAAAGAGGGGAACCAAAGGGAGCAGGGGAACACATTGGAAAAAGTGGGGAACCGTGGGGAACACTGCAGAACAGTGAGGAACCAAAGGGAGCAGGGGGAACAGATTGGAAAAAGTGGGGTACCGTGTGTAAAAATGCACAACAGTGGGGAAACAAAGGGTGCAGGAGGAACAGATTAGAAGAAGTGGGGTACCGTGTGCAAAAATGCACAACAGTGGGGAACCAAAGGGAGCAGGGGGTACAGGAAGGAAAAGAATGTGGAGAATCGTGGGGAACACTGCAGAATAGAGGGGAACCAAAGGGAGCAGGGGGAACGGATTGGGAAAAGTGGGGAAGCGTCGGGAACACTGCAGAACAGAGGCGAACCAAAGGGAACAGGGGGAACGGATTGGAAAAAGTGGGGAACCATGGGGGACACTGCAGGGCAGAGGGGAACCATAGGGAGCAGAGGGTACAGGTTGGAAAAACGTGGAGAACCGTGAGGAAAACTGCAGAACAGTGAGGAACCAAAGGGAGCAGGGGGAACAGTTTTGAAAAAGTGGGGAAACGTGTGCAAAAATGCAGAACAGTGGGGAACCAAAGGGAGCAGGAGGAACAGATTGGAAAAAGTTGAGAACAGTGGGCAACACTGCAGAACAGAGGTGAGTCAAAGGGTGCAGGGGGAACAGATTGGAAAAAGTGGGGAACCGTTTGAAACACTGCAGAACAGAGCTGAACCAAAGGAAGCAGGGGGAACGGATTGGAAAAAGTGGGGCCCATGTGGAACACTGCAGGACAGAGGGGAATCAAAGGGAGCAGGGGGAACTGATTGGAAAAAGTGGGGAACTGTGGGGAGTTCTGCAGAACAGAGGTGAACCAAAGGAAGCAGGGGGATTGGATTGGAAAAAGTGGGGAACAGTGTAGAAAAGTGAAGAACAGAGGGGAACCAGAGGTAGCAGGGGTAACAGATTGGAAAAAGTGGGGAACCGTGGGCAACACTGCAGAACAGAGGGGCACCAAAGGGAGCAGGAGGTACAGGTTGGAAAAAGTGGGGAACCGTGGGGAACACTGCATGACAGAGGGGAACCAAAGGGAGCAGGAGGTACAGGTTGGAAAAAGTGGGGAACCGTGGAGAACACTGCAGCACAGATGGGAACAAAAGTGAGCAGGGGAAACGCATTGCAAAAAGTGGGGCCCATGGCAAACACTGCATGACAGAGGGCAATCAAAGGGAGCAGGGGGAACCGATTGGAAAAAGTTGGGAACTGTGGGGAACACTGCAGAACAGAGGGAAACCAAAGGTAGCAGGGGGAACGGATTGGAAAAAGTGGGGAACCATGGGGGACACTGCAGGGCAGACGGGAACCAAACAGAGCATGGGAACAGATTAGAAAAAGTTTGGAGAACCGTGGGGAAAACTGCAGAACAGAGCAGAAACAAAGGGAGCAGGGGGAACAGCTCGGAAAAGTGCGGACCCGAGGGGAACAATGCAGAACAGAGAGGAACCAAAGGGAGCAGAGGGAATGCATTGGAAAAAGTGGGGAACCGTGGGGAACACTGCACGACAGAGGGGAACCAAAGGAAGCAGGGGGAACGGATTGTAAAAAGTTGCACCGATGGGGAACACTGTAGGACAGAGGGGAATCAAAGGGAGCAGGGGGAACTGATTGGAAAAAGTGGGGAACAGTGGGGGACACTGCAGAACAGAGGGCAAACAAACGGAAGAGGGGGAATGGATTGCAAAAAGTTTGGAACCATGGAGGACAATGCAGAACAGGGGAAACCAAAGGGAGCAGGGCAAAAAGTTTGTAAAAAAGTGGGGAACCGTGTGGAACACTGCAGAACAGTATGAAACCAAAGCAGGCAGGGGGAACAGTTTGGAAAATGTGGGGAACCGTGGGGATCACTGCAGAAAAGAGGGGAACCAAAGGGAGCAGGGGAACACATTGGAAAAAGTGGGGAACCGTGGGGAACACTGCAGAACAGTGAGGAACCAAAGGGAGCAGGGGGAACAGATTGGAAAAAGTGGGGTACCGTGTGTAAAAATGCACAACAGTGGGGAAACAAAGGGTGCAGGAGGAACAGATTAGAAGAAGTGGGGTACCGTGTGCAAAAATGCACAACAGTGGGGAACCAAAGGGAGCAGGGGGTACAGGAAGGAAAAGAATGTGGAGAATCGTGGGGAACACTGCAGAATAGAGGGGAACCAAAGGGAGCAGGGGGAACGGATTGGGAAATGTGGAGAATCGTGGGGAACACTGCAGAATAGAGGGGAACCAAAGGGAACAGGGGGAACGGATTGGAAAAAGTGGGGAACCATGGGGGACACTGCAGGGCAGAGGGGAACCATAGGGAGCAGAGGGTACAGGTTGGAAAAACGTGGAGAACCGTGAGGAAAACTGCAGAACAGTGAGGAACCAAAGGGAGCAGGGGGAACAGTTTTGAAAAATGGGGGAAACGTGTGCAAAAATGCAGAACAGTGGGGAACCAAAGGGAGCAGGAGGAACAGATTGGAAAAAGTTGAGAACAGTGGGCAACACTGCAGAACAGAGGTGAGTCAAAGGGTGCAGGGGGAACAGATTGGAAAAAGTGGGGAACCGTTTGAAACACTGCAGAACAGAGGTGAACCAAAGGAAGCAGGGGGAACGGATTGGAAAAAGTGGGGCCCATGTGGAACACTGCAGGACAGAGGGGAATCAAAGGGAGCAGGGGGAACTGATTGGAAAAAGTGGGGAACTGTGGGGAGTTCTGCAGAACAGAGGTGAACCAAAGGAAGCAGGGGGATTGGATTGGAAAAAGTGGGGAACAGTGTAGAAAAGTGAAGAACAGAGGGGAACCAGAGGTAGCAGGGGTAACAGATTGGAAAAAGTGGGGAACCGTGGGCAACACTGCAGAACAGAGGGGCACCAAAGGGAGCAGGAGGTACAGGTTGGAAAAAGTGGGGAACCGTGGGGAACACTGCATGACAGAGGGGAACCAAAGGGAGCAGGAGGTACAGGTTGGAAAAAGTGGGGAACCGTGGAGAACACTGCAGCACAAATGGGAACAAAAGTGAGCAGGGGAAACGCATTGCAAAAAGTGGGGCCCATGGCAAACACTGCATGACAGAGGGCAATCAAAGGGAGCAGGGGGAACCGATTGGAAAAAGTTGGGAACTGTGGGGAACACTGCAGAACAGAGGGAAACCAAAGGGAGCAGGAGGTACAGGTTGGAAAAAGTGGGGAACCGTGGAGAACACTGCAGCACAGATGGGAACAAAAGTGAGCAGGGGAAACGCATTGCAAAAAGTGGGGCCCATGGCAAACACTGCATGACAGAGGGCAATCAAAGGGAGCAGGGGGAACCGATTGGAAAAAGTTGGGAACTGTGGGGAACACTGCAGAACAGAGGGAAACCAAAGGTAGCAGGGGGAACGGATTGGAAAAAGTGGGGAACCATGGGGGACACTGCAGGGCAGACGGGAACCAAACAGAGCATGGGAACAGATTAGAAAAAGTTTGGAGAACCGTGGGGAAAACTGCAGAACAGAGCAGGACCAAAGGGATCAGGGGGAACAGCTCGGAAAAGTGCGGACCCGAGGGGAACAATGCAGAACAGAGAGGAACCAAAGGGAGAAGGTGGAACAGATTGGAAAAAGTGGGGAATCGTGGGGAGTTCTGCAGAACAGCGGGGACCCAAAGGGATCAGGGGGAAAGGATTCGAAAAAGTGGACCGTGGGGAACTCTGCAGAAAACAGGTGGACCAAACGAAGCAGGGGGAACGGATTGGTAAAAAATGGGGAACCTTGTGGAAAAATGTAGAACAGAGGCGAACCAGAGGGAGAAGTGGGAACAGATTAGAAAAAATTTGGAGAACCGTAGAGAACACTGCAGAACAGTGATGAACCAAAGGGAGCAGGGGGAACGGATTGGAAAAGATAGAGAACTCTGGGGAATACTGCAGAACAGAGGGGAAGCAAAGGGAGCAGTGGGTACAGGTTGGAAAAAATGTGGAGAACCGTGAGGAACACTGCAGAACAGTGAGGAACCAAAGGGAGCAGGGCGAACAGATTGTAAAAAAGTGTGGAACCGTGGGGAACACTGCAGAACAGTATGAAACCAAAGCAGGCAGGGGGAACAGTTTGGAAAATGTGGGGAACCGTGGGGATCACTGCAGAACAGAGGGGAACCAAAGGGAGCAGGGGAACGCATTGGAAAAAGAGGGGAACCGTGGGGAACACTGCAGAACAGTGAGGAACCAAAGGGAGCAGGGGGAACAGATTGGAAAAAGTGGGGTACCGTGTGTAAAAATGCACAACAGTGGGGAAACAAAGGGTGCAGGAGGAACAGATTACAAGAAGTGGGGAACCGTGGACAACACTGCAGAACAGAGGGGCACCAAAGGGAGCAGGAGGTACAGGTTGGAAAAAGTGGGGAACCGTGGGGAACACTGCATGACAGAGAGGAACCAAAGGGAACAGGAGGTACAGGTTGGAAAAAGTGGGGAACCGTGGAGAACACTGCAGCACAGATGGGAACAAAAGTGAGCAGGGGAAACGGATTGCAAAAAGTGGGGCCCATGGCGAACACTGCATGACAGAGGGTAATCAAAGGGAGCACTGGGAACCGAATGGAAAAAGTTGGGAACTGTGGGGAACACTGCAGAACAGATGGAAACCAAAGGTAGCAGGGGGAACGGATTGGAAAAAGTGGGGAACCATGGGGGACACTGCAGGGCGGACGGGAACCAAAGGGAGCATGGGAACAGATTAGAAAAAGTTTGGAGAACCGTGGGGAAAACTGCAGAACAGAGCAGAAACAAAGGGAGCAGGGGGAACAGCTCGGAAAAGTGCGGACCCGAGGGGAACAATGCAGAACAGAGAGGAACCAAAGGGAGCAGAGGGAATGCATTGGAAAAAGTGGGGAACCGTGGGGAACACTGCACGACAGAGGGGAACCAAAGGAAGCAGGGGGAACGGATTGTAAAAAGTTGCACCGATGGGGAACACTGTAGGACAGAGGGGAATCAAAGGGAGCAGGCGGAACTGATTGGAAAAAGTGGGGAACAGTGGGGGACACTGCAGAACAGAGGGCAAACAAACGGAACAGGGGGAATGGATTGCAAAAAGTTTGGAACCGTGGAGGACAATGCAGAACAGGGGAAACCAAAGGGAGCAGGGCAAAAAGTTTGTAAAAAAGTGGGGAACCGTGGGGAACACTGCAAAACAGTATGAAACCAAAGCAGGCAGGGGGAACAGTTTGGAAAATGTGGGGAACCGTGGGGATCACTGCAGAAAAGAGGGGAACCAAAGGGAGCAGGGGAACACATTGGAAAAAGTGGGGAACCGTGGGGGACACTGCAGGACAGAGGGGAACCAAAGGGAGCAGAGGGAACGGATTGGAAAAAGTGGGGAACCGTGGGGAATACTGTATGACAGTGGGGAACCAAAGGGATCAGGGGGAACAGATAGGAAAAAAATTGGGGAACTGTGAAAACACTGCATGACAGAGGGGAACCAAAGGGAGCAGGAGGTACAGGTTGGAAAAAGTGGGGAACCGTGGAGGACACTGCAGGACAGAGGGGAACCAAAGGGAGCAGGGCGAACAGATTGTAAAAAAGTGGGGAACCGTGGGGAACACTGCAGAACAGTATGAAACCAAAGCAGGCAGGGGGAACAGTTTGGAAAATGTGGGGAACCGTGGGGATCACTGCAGAAAAGAGGGGAACCAAAGGGAGCAGGGGAACACATTGGAAAAAGTGGGGAACCGTGGGGGACACTGCAGGACAGAGGGGAACCAAAGGGAGCAGAGGGAACGGATTGGAAAAAGTGGGGAACCGTGGGGAATACTGTACGACAGAGGGGAACCAAAGGGATCAGGGGGAACAGATAGGAAAAAAATTGGGGAACTGTGAAAACACTGCATGACAGAGGGGAACCAAAGGGAGCAGGAGGTACAGGATGGAAAAAGTGGGGAACCGTGGAGAACACTGCAGGACAGAGGGGAACCAAAGGGAGCAGGGCGAACAGATTGTAAAAAAGTGGGGAACCGTGGGGAACACTGCAGAACAGTATGAAACCAAAGCAGGCAGGGGGAACAGTTTGGAAAATGTGGGGAACCGTGGGGATCACTGCAGAAAAGAGGGGAACCAAAGGGAGCAGGGGAACACATTGGAAAAAGTGGGGAACCGTGGGGAACACTGCAGAACAGTGAGGAACCAAAGGGAGCAGGGGGAACAGATTGGAAAAAGTGGGGTACCGTGTGTAAAAATGCACAACAGTGGGGAAACAAAGGGTGCAGGAGGAACAGATTAGAAGAAGTGGGGTACCGTGTGCAAAAATGCACAACAGTGGGGAACCAAAGGGAGCAGGGGGTACAGGAAGGAAAAGAATGTGGAGAATCGTGGGGAACACTGCAGAATAGAGGGGAACCAAAGGGAGCAGGGGGAACGGATTGGGAAAAGTGGGGAAGCGTCGGGAACACTGCAGAACAGAGGCGAACCAAAGGGAACAGGGGGAACGGATTGGAAAAAGTGGGGAACCATGGGGGACACTGCAGGGCAGAGGGGAACCATAGGGAGCAGAGGGTACAGGTTGGAAAAACGTGGAGAACCGTGAGGAAAACTGCAGAACAGTGAGGAACCAAAGGGAGCAGGGGGAACAGTTTTGAAAAAGTGGGGAAACGTGTGCAAAAATGCAGAACAGTGGGGAACCAAAGGGAGCAGGAGGAACAGATTGGAAAAAGTTGAGAACAGTGGGCAACACTGCAGAACAGAGGTGAGTCAAAGGGTGCAGGGGGAACAGATTGGAAAAAGTGGGGAACCGTTTGAAACACTGCAGAACAGAGGTGAACCAAAGGAAGCAGGGGGAACGGATTGGAAAAAGTGGGGCCCATGTGGAACACTGCAGGACAGAGGGGAATCAAAGGGAGCAGGGGGAACTGATTGGAAAAAGTGGGGAACTGTGGGGAGTTCTGCAGAACAGAGGTGAACCAAAGGAAGCAGGGGGATTGGATTGGAAAAAGTGGGGAACAGTGTAGAAAAGTGAAGAACAGAGGGGAACCAGAGGTAGCAGGGGTAACAGATTGGAAAAAGTGGGGAACCGTGGGCAACACTGCAGAACAGAGGGGCACCAAAGGGAGCAGGAGGTACAGGTTGGAAAAAGTGGGGAACCGTGGGGAACACTGCATGACAGAGGGGAACCAAAGGGAGCAGGAGGTACAGGTTGGAAAAAGTGGGGAACAGTGTAGAAAAGTGAAGAACAGAGGGGAACCAGAGGTAGCAGGGGTAACAGATTGGAAAAAGTGGGGAACCGTGGGCAACACTGCAGAACAGAGGGGCACCAAAGGGAGCAGGAGGTACAGGTTGGAAAAAGTGGGGAACCGTGGGGAACACTGCATGACAGAGGGGAACCAAAGGGAGCAGGAGGTACAGGTTGGAAAAAGTGGGGAACCGTGGAGAACACTGCAGCACAAATGGGAACAAAAGTGAGCAGGGGAAACGCATTGCAAAAAGTGGGGCCCATGGCAAACACTGCATGACAGAGGGCAATCAAAGGGAGCAGGGGGAACCGATTGGAAAAAGTTGGGAACTGTGGGGAACACTGCAGAACAGAGGGAAACCAAAGGTAGCAGGGGGAACGGATTGGAAAAAGTGGGGAACCATGGGGGACACTGCAGGGCAGACGGGAACCAAACAGAGCATGGGAACAGATTAGAAAAAGTTTGGAGAACCGTGGGGAAAACTGCAGAACAGAGCAGGACCAAAGGGATCAGGGGGAACAGCTCGGAAAAGTGCGGACCCGAGGGGAACAATGCAGAACAGAGAGGAACCAAAGGGAGAAGGTGGAACAGATGGAAAAAGTGGGGAATCGTGGGGAGTTCTGCAGAACAGCGGGGACCCAAAGGGATCAGGGGGAAAGGATTCGAAAAAGTGGACCGTGGGGAACTCTGCAGAAAACAGGTGGACCAAACGAAGCAGGGGGAACGGATTGGTAAAAAATGGGGAACCTTGTGGAAAAATGTAGAACAGAGGCGAACCAGAGGGAGAAGTGGGAACAGATTAGAAAAAATTTGGAGAACCGTGGAGAACACTGCAGAACAGTGATGAACCAAAGGGAGCAGGGGGAACGGATTGGAAAAGATAGAGAACTCTGGGGAATACTGCAGAACAGAGGGGAAGCAAAGGGAGCAGTGGGTACAGGTTGGAAAAAATGTGGAGAACCGTGAGGAACACTGCAGAACAGTGAGGAACCAAAGGGAGCAGGGCGAACAGATTGTAAAAAAGTGTGGAACCGTGGGGAACACTGCAGAACAGTATGAAACCAAAGCAGGCAGGGGGAACAGTTTGGAAAATGTGGGGAACCGTGGGGATCACTGCAGAACAGAGGGGAACCAAAGGGAGCAGGGGAACGCATTGGAAAAAGAGGGGAACCGTGGGGAACACTGCAGAACAGTGAGGAACCAAAGGGAGCAGGGGGAACAGATTGGAAAAAGTGGGGTACCGTGTGTAAAAATGCACAACAGTGGGGAAACAAAGGGTGCAGGAGGAACAGATTACAAGAAGTGGGGAACCGTGGACAACACTGCAGAACAGAGGGGCACCAAAGGGAGCAGGAGGTACAGGTTGGAAAAAGTGGGGAACCGTGGGGAACACTGCATGACAGAGGGGAACCAAAGGGAACAGGAGGTACAGGTTGGAAAAAGTGGGGAACCGTGGAGAACACTGCAGCACAGATGGGAACAAAAGTGAGCAGGGGAAACGGATTGCAAAAAGTGGGGCCCATGGCGAACACTGCATGACAGAGGGTAATCAAAGGGAGCAGGGGGAACCGAATGGAAAAAGTTGGGAACTGTGGGGAACACTGCAGAACAGATGGAAACCAAAGGTAGCAGGGGGAACGGATTGGAAAAAGTGGGGAACCATGGGGGACACTGCAGGGCGGACGGGAACCAAAGGGAGCATGGGAACAGATTAGAAAAAGTTTGGAGAACCGTGGGGAAAACTGCAGAACAGAGCAGAAACAAAGGGAGCAGGGGGAACAGCTCGGAAAAGTGCGGACCCGAGGGGAACAATGCAGAACAGAGAGGAACCAAAGGGAGCAGAGGGAATGCATTGGAAAAAGTGGGGAACCGTGGGGAACACTGCACGACAGAGGGGAACCAAAGGAAGCAGGGGGAACGGATTGTAAAAAGTTGCACCGATGGGGAACACTGTAGGACAGAGGGGAATCAAAGGGAGCAGGCGGAACTGATTGGAAAAAGTGGGGAACAGTGGGGGACACTGCAGAACAGAGGGCACACAAACGGAACAGGGGGAATGGATTGCAAAAAGTTTGGAACCGTGGAGGACAATGCAGAACAGGGGAAACCAAAGGGAGCAGGTCAAAAAGTTTGTAAAAATGTGGGGAACCGTGGGGAACACTGCAGAACAGAGAGGAACAAAAGGGAGCAGAGGGAATGCATTGGAAAAAGTGGGGAACCGTGGGGAACACTGCAGAACAGTATGAAACCAAAGCAGGCAGGGGGAACAGTTTGGAAAATGTGGGGAACCGTGGGGATCACTGCAGGAAAGAGGGGAACCAAAGGGAGCAGGGGAACACATTGGAAAAAGTGGGGAACCGTGGGGAACACTGCAGAACAGTGAGGAACCAAAGGGAGCAGGGGGAACAGATTGGAAAAAGTGGGGTACCGTGTGTAAAAATGCACAACAGTGGGGAAACAAAGGGTGCAGGAGGAACAGATTAGAAGAAGTGGGGTACCGTGTGCAAAAATGCACAACAGTGGGGAACCAAAGGGAGCAGGGGGTACAGGAAGGAAAAGAATGTGGAGAATCGTGGGGAACACTACAGAATAGAGGGGAACGAAAGGGAGCAGGGGGAACGGATTGGGAAAAGTGGGGAAGCGTCGGGAACACTGCAGAACAGAGGCGAACCAAAGGGAACAGGGGGAATGGATTGGAAAAAGTGGGGAACCATGGGGGACACTGCAGGACAGAGGGGAACCATAGGGAGCAGGGGGTACAGGTTGGAAAAACGTGGAGAACCGTGAGGAAAACTGCAGAACAGTGAGGAACCAAAGGGAGCAGGGGGAACAGTTTTGAAAAAGTGGGGAAACGTGTGCAAAAATGCAGAACAGTGGGGAACCAAAGGGAGCAGGAGGAACAGATTGGAAAAAGTTGAGAACAGTGGGCAACACTGCAGAACAGAGGTGAGTCAAAGGGTGCAGGGGGAACAGATTGGAAAAAGTGGGGAACCGTTTGAAACACTGCAGAACAGAGGTGAACCAAAGGAAGCAGGGGGAACGGATTGGAAAAAGTGGGGCCCATGGGGAACACTGCAGGACAGAGGGGAATCAAAGGGAGCAGGGGGAACTGATTGGAAAAAGTGGGGAACTGTGGGGAACACTGCAGAACAGAGGGGAAACAAACGGAGCAGGGGGAATGGATTGCAAAATGTGGGGAACCATGGGGAAAACTGCAGAACAGAGTGGAGATAAAGGAGCAGAGGTAACGGATTGCAAAAAGTGGGGCCCATGGGGAACACTGGAGGACAGAGCGGAATCAAAGGGAGCAGGGGAAACTGATTGGAAAAAGTGGGGAATCGTGCAGAACACTGCAGGACAGAGGGAAAACAAAGGGAACAGGGGCTACAGGTTGGAAAAAATGTGGAGAACCGTGAGGAACACTGCAGAACAGTGAGGAACCAAAGGGAGCAGGAGGAACAGATTGGAAAAAGATGAGAACAGTGGGCAACACTGCAGAACAGAGGTGAATCAAAGGGTGCAGGGGGAACAGATTGGAAAAAGTGGGGAACCGTTTGGAACGCTGCAGAACAGAGGTGAACCAAAGGGAGCAGGGGAAACAGATTGGAAAAAGTGGGGAATCGTGGGGAGTTCTGCAGAACAGATGTCAACCAAAGGAAGCAGGGGGATTGGATTGGAAAAAGTGGGGAACAGTGTAGAAAAATGCAGAACAGAGGGGAACCAGAGGTAGCAGGGGAAACAGATTGGAAAAATGTGGGGAATCGTGGGGAACATTGCAGAAGAGAGGGGCACCAAAGGGAGCAGAGGGAATGCATTGGGAAAAGTGGGGAACCGTGGGGAACACTGCACAACAGAGGGGAACCAAAGGAAGCAGGGGGAACGGATTGTAAAAAGTTGCACCGATGGGAACACTGTAGGACAGAGGGGAATCAAAGGGAGCAGGGGGAACTGATTCGAAAAAGTGGGGAACTGTGGGGAACACTGCAGGACAGAGTGGAGACAAAGGAGCAGGGGGAACAGATTGGAAAAAGTGGGGAAGCGTGGGGAACACTGCAGAACAGAGGGGAACCAAACGGAGCAGGGGTAACGGAATGCAAAAAGTTGGGAACCGTGGAGAACACGGAAGGACAGAGGGGAACCAAAGGGAACAAGGGGAACGGATTGGTAAAAGTGGGGAACCATGGGGAATACTGCAGGGCAGAGGGGAACCATAGGGAGCAGGGGCTACAGGTTGGAAAAAATGTGGAGAACCTTGAGGAACACTGCAGAACAGTGAGGAACCAAAGGGAGCAGGGGGAACAGATTGGAAAAAGTGGGGAACCGTGTGGAAAAATGCAGAACAGTGGGGAAACAAACAGGGCAGAGGGAATGGATTGCAAAAAGTTGGGAAGCGTGGAGGACACTGCAGAACAGAGGGGAACCAAAGGGAGCAGGGCGAATAGATTGTAAAATAGTTGGTTATCGTGGGGAACGCTGCAGAACAGTATGAGGGAACAGTAAGCCGAGGGAATGGTTTGGAAAATGTGGGGAACCGTGGGGAAAACTGCAGAACAGAGGGGAACCAAAGGGAGCAGAGGGAACGGATTGGAAAAAGTGGGGAACCGTGGGGAACACTGCACGACAGAGGGGAACCAAAGGGATCAGGGGGAACAGACACGAAAAAATTGGGGAACTGTGAAAACACTGCATGACAGAGGGGAACCAAAGGGAGCAGGAGGTACAGGTTGGAAAAAGTGGGGAACCGTGGAGGACACTGCAGAACAGTATGAAACCAAAGCAGGCAGGGGGAACAGTTTGGAAAATGTGGGGAACCGTGGGGATCACTGCAGAACAGAGGGGAACCAAAGGGAGCAGGGGAACGCATTGGAAAAAGTGGGGAACCGTGGGGAACACTGCAGAACAGTGAGGAACCAAAGGGAGCAGGGGGAACAGATTGGAAAAAGTGGGGTACCGTGTGTAAAAATGCACAACAGTGGGGAAACAAAGGGTGCAGGAGGAACAGATTAGAAGAAGTGGGGTACCGTGTGCAAAAATGCACAACAGTGGGGAACCAAAGGGAGCAGGGGGACAGGAAGGAAAAGAATGTGGAGAATCGTGGGGAACACTGCAGAATAGAGGGGAACCAAAGGGAGCAGAGGGAACGGATTGGAAAAAGTGGGGAAGCGTCGGGAACACTGCAGAACAGAGGCGAACCAAAGGGAACAGGGGGAATGGATTGGAAAAAGTGGGGAACCATGGGGGACACTGCAGGGCAGAGGGGAACCATAGGGAGCAGGGGGTACAGGTTGGAAAAATGTGGAGAACCGTGAGGAAAACTGCAGAACAGTGAGGAACCAAAGGGAGCAGGGGGAACAGTTTTGAAAAAGTGGGGAACCGTGTGCAAAAATGCAGAACAGTGGGGAACCAAAGGGAGCAGGAGGAACAGATTGGAAGAAGTTGAGAACAGTGGGCAACACTGCAGAACAGAGGTGAATCAAAGGGTGCAGGGGGAACAGATTGGAAAAAGTGGGGAAACGTTTGGAACACTGCAGAACAGAGGTGAACCAAAGGGAGCAGGGGGTACAGTTCGGAAAAGTGGGTGACCGTGGGGAACAATGCAGAACAGAGGGGAACCAAAGAGAGCAGGGGAAACAGATGGAAAAAGTGGGGAATCGTGGGGAGTTCTGCAGAACAGAGGTGAACCAAAGGAAGCAGGGGGATTGGATTGGAAAAAGTGGGGAACAGTGTAGAAAAGTGAAGAACAGAGGGGAACCAGAGGTAGCAGGGGTAACAGATTGGAAAAAGTGGGGAACTGTGGACAACACTGCAGAACAGAGGGGCACCAAAGGGAGCAGGAGGTACAGGTTGGAATAATTGGGGAACCGTGGGGAACACTGCATGACAGAGGGGAACCAAAGGGAGCAGGAGGTACAGGTTGGAAAAAGTGGGGAACCGTGGAGAACACTGCAGCACAGATGGGAACAAAAGTGAGCAGGGGAAACTGATTGGAAAAATGTGGGGAATCGTGGGGAACATTGCAGAAGAGAGGGGCACCAAAGGGAGCAGAGGGAATGCATTGGGAAAAGTGGGGAACCGTGGGGAACACTGCACAACAGAGGGGAACCAAAGGAAGCAGGGGGAACGGATTGTAAAAAGTTGCACCGATGGGAACACTGTAGGACAGAGGGGAATCAAAGGGAGCAGGGGGAACTGATTCGAAAAAGTGGGGAACTGTGGGGAACACTGCAGGACAGAGTGGAGACAAAGGAGCAGGGGGAACAGATTGGAAAAAGTGGGGAAGCGTGGGGAACACTGCAGAACAGAGGGGAACCAAACGGAGCAGGGGTAACGGAATGCAAAAAGTTGGGAACCGTGGAGAACACGGAAGGACAGAGGGGAACCAAAGGGAACAAGGGGAACGGATTGGTAAAAGTGGGGAACCATGGGAAATACTGCAGGGCAGAGGGGAACCATAGGGAGCAGGGGCTACAGGTTGGAAAAAATGTGGAGAACCTTGAGGAACACTGCAGAACAGTGAGGAACCAAAGGGAGCAGGGGGAACAGATTGGAAAAAGTGGGGAACCGTGTGGAAAAATGCAGAACAGTGGGGAAACAAACAGGGCAGAGGGAATGGATTGCAAAAAGTTGGGAAGCGTGGAGGACACTGCAGAACAGAGGGGAACCAAAGGGAGCAGGGCGAATAGATTGTAAAATAGTTGGTTATCGTGGGGAACGCTGCAGAACAGTATGAGGGAACAGTAAGCCGAGGGAATGGTTTGGAAAATGTGGGGAACCGTGGGGAAAACTGCAGAACAGAGGGGAACCAAAGGGAGCAGAGGGAACGGATTGGAAAAAGTGGGGAACCGTGGGGAACACTGCACGACAGAGGGGAACCAAAGGGATCAGGGGGAACAGACACGAAAAAATTGGGGAACTGTGAAAACACTGCATGACAGAGGGGAACCAAAGGGAGCAGGAGGTACAGGTTGGAAAAAGTGGGGAACCGTGGAGGACACTGCAGAACAGTATGAAACCAAAGCAGGCAGGGGGAACAGTTTGGAAAATGTGGGGAACCGTGGGGATCACTGCAGAACAGAGGGGAACCAAAGGGAGCAGGGGAACGCATTGGAAAAAGTGGGGAACCGTGGGGAACACTGCAGAACAGTGAGGAACCAAAGGGAGCAGGGGGAACAGATTGGAAAAAGTGGGGTACCGTGTGTAAAAATGCACAACAGTGGGGAAACAAAGGGTGCAGGAGGAACAGATTAGAAGAAGTGGGGTACCGTGTGCAAAAATGCACAACAGTGGGGAACCAAAGGGAGCAGGGGGACAGGAAGGAAAAGAATGTGGAGAATCGTGGGGAACACTGCAGAATAGAGGGGAACCAAAGGGAGCAGAGGGAACGGATTGGAAAAAGTGGGGAAGCGTCGGGAACACTGCAGAACAGAGGCGAACCAAAGGGAACAGGGGGAATGGATTGGAAAAAGTGGGGAACCATGGGGGACACTGCAGGGCAGAGGGGAACCATAGGGAGCAGGGGGTACAGGTTGGAAAAATGTGGAGAACCGTGAGGAAAACTGCAGAACAGTGAGGAACCAAAGGGAGCAGGGGGAACAGTTTTGAAAAAGTGGGGAACCGTGTGCAAAAATGCAGAACAGTGGGGAACCAAAGGGAGCAGGAGGAACAGATTGGAAGAAGTTGAGAACAGTGGGCAACACTGCAGAACAGAGGTGAATCAAAGGGTGCAGGGGGAACAGATTGGAAAAAGTGGGGAAACGTTTGGAACACTGCAGAACAGAGGTGAACCAAAGGGAGCAGGGGGTACAGTTCGGAAAAGTGGGTGACCGTGGGGAACAATGCAAAACAGAGGGGAACCAAAGAGAGCAGGGGAAACAGATGGAAAAAGTGGGGAATCGTGGGGAGTTCTGCAGAACAGAGGTGAACCAAAGGAAGCAGGGGGATTGGATTGGAAAAAGTGGGGAACAGTGTAGAAAAGTGAAGAACAGAGGGGAACCAGAGGTAGCAGGGGTAACAGATTGGAAAAAGTGGGGAACTGTGGACAACACTGCAGAACAGAGGGGCACCAAAGGGAGCAGGAGGTACAGGTTGGAATAATTGGGGAACCGTGGGGAACACTGCATGACAGAGGGGAACCAAAGGGAGCAGGAGGTACAGGTTGGAAAAAGTGGGGAACCGTGGAGAACACTGCAGCACAGATGGGAACAAAAGTGAGCAGGGGAAACTGATTGCAAAAAGTGGGGCCCATGGCAAACACTGCATGACAGAGGGTAATCAAAGGGAGCAGGGGGAACCGATTGGAAAAAGTTGGGAACTGTGGGGAACACTGCAGAACAGAGGGAAACCAAAGGTAGCAGGGGGAACGGATTGGAAAAAGTGGGGAACCATGGGGGACACTGCAGGGCAGACGGGAACCAAACAGAGCATGGGAACAGATTAGAAAAAGTTTGGAGAACCGTGGGGAAAACTGCAGAACAGAGCAGGACCAAAGGGATCAGGGGGAACAGCTCGGAAAAGTGCGGACCCGAGGGGAACAATGCAGAACAGAGAGGAACCAAAGGGAGAAGGTGGAACAGATTGGAAAAAGTGGGGAATCGTGGGGAGTTCTGCAGAACAGCGGGGACCCAAAGGGATAAGGGGGAAAGGATTCGAAAAAGTGGACCGTGGGGAACTCTGCAGAAAACAGGTGGACCAAACGAAGCAGGGGGAACGGATTGGTAAAAAATGGGGAACCTTGTGGAAAAATGTAGAACAGAGGCGAACCAGAGGGAGAAGTGGGAACAGATTAGAAAAAATTTGGAGAACCGTTGAGAACACTGCAGAACAGTGATGAACCAAAGGGAGCAGGGGGAACGGATTGGAAAAGATAGAGAACTCTGGGGAATACTGCAGAACAGAGGGGAAGCAAAGGGAGCAGTGGGTACAGGTGGGAAAAAATGTGGAGAACCGTGAGGAACACTGCAGAACAGTGAGGAACCAGAGGGAGCAGGGGTAACAGATTGGAAAAAGTGGGGAACCGTGTGGAAAAATGCAGAACAGAGGGACACCAAAGGGAGCAGGGGGTACAGTTTGGAAAAGTGGGGAACCGTGGGGAACAATGCAGAACAGAGGGGAACCAAAGGAGCAAGGGAAACAGATTGGAAATTGTGGGGAATCGTGGGGAGTTCTGCAGAAGAGAGGTGAACCAAAAGAAGCAGGGGGATAGGATTGGAAAAATTGGGGAACAGTGCAGAAAAATGCAGAACAGAGGGGAACCAGAGGTAGCAGGGGTAACAGATTGGAAAAAGTGGGGAACCGTGGACAACACTGCAGAACAGAGGGGCACCAAAGGGAGCAGAAGGTACAGGTTGGAAAAAGATGGGAACCGTGGGGAACACTGCATGACAGAGGGGAACCAAAGGGAGCAGGAGGTACAGGTTGGAAAAAGTGGGGAACCGTGGAGAACACTGCAGCACAGATGGGAACAAAAGTGAGCAGGGGAAACTGATTGCAAAAAGTGGGGCCAATGCAAACACTGCATGACAGAGGGGAACCAAAGGGAGCAGGAGGTACAGGTTGGAAAAAGTGGGGAACCGTGGAGGACACTGCAGGACAGAGGGGAACCAAAGGGAGCAGGGCGAACAGATTGTAAAAAAGTGGGGAACCGTGGGGAACACTGCAGAACAGTATGAAACCAAAGCAGGCAGGGGGAACAGTTTGGAAAATGTGGGGAACCGTGGGGATCACTGCAGAAAAGAGGGGAACCAAAGGGAGCAGGGGAACACATTGGAAAAAGTGGGGAACCGTGGGGAACACTGCAGAACAGTGAGGAACCAAAGGGAGCAGGGGGAACAGATTGGAAAAAGTGGGGTACCGTGTGTAAAAATGCACAACAGTGGGGAAACAAAGGGTGCAGGAGGAACAGATTAGAAGAAGTGGGGTACCGTGTGCAAAAATGCACAACAGTGGGGAACTAAAGGGAGCAGGGGGTACAGGAAGGAAAAGAATGTGGAGAATCGTGGGGAACACTGCAGAATAGAGGGGAACCAAAGGGAGCAGGGGGAACGGATTGGGAAAAGTGGGGAAGCGTCGGGAACACTGCAGAACAGAGGCGAACCAAAGGGAACAGGGGGAACGGATTGGAAAAAGTGGGGAACCATGGGGGACACTGCAGGGCAGAGGGGAACCATAGGGAGCAGGGGGTACAGGTTGGAAAAACGTGGAGAACCGTGAGGAAAACTGCAGAACAGTGAGGAACCAAAGGGAGCAGGGGGAACAGTTTTGAAAAAGTGGGGAAACGTGTGCAAAAATGCAGAACAGTGGGGAACCAAAGGGAGCAGGAGGAACAGATTGGAAAAAGTTGAGAACAGTGGGCAACACTGCAGAACAGAGGTGAGTCAAAGGGTGCAGGGGGAACAGATTGGAAAAAGTGGGGAACCGTTTGAAACACTGCAGAACAGAGGTGAACCAAAGGAAGCAGGGGGAACGGATTGGAAAAAGTGGGGCCCATGTGGAACACTGCAGGACAGAGGGGAATCAAAGGGAGCAGGGGGAACTGATTGGAAAAAGTGGGGAACTGTGGGGAACACTGCAGAACAGAGGGGAAACAAACGGAGCAGGGGGAATGGATTGCAAAATGTGGGGAACCATGGGGAAAACTGCAGAACAGAGTGGAGCTAAAGGAGCAGGGGTAACGGATTGCAAAAAGTGGGGCCCATGGGGAACACTGGAGGACAGAGCGGAATCAAAGGGAGCAGGGGGAACTGACTGGAAAAAGTGGGGAATCGTGCAGAACACTGCAGGACAGAGGGGAAACAAAGGGAACAGTGGGAACGGATTGGAAAAAGTGGGGAACCATGGGGAATACTGTAGGACAGAGGGGAACAATAGGGAGCAGGGGCTACAGGTTGGAAAAAATGTGGAGAACCGTGAGGAACACTGCAGAACAGTGAGGAACCAAAGGGAGCAGGAGGAACAGATTGTAAAAAGTTGAGAACAGTGGGCAACACTGCAGAACAGAGGTGAATCAAAGGGTGCAGGGGGAACAGATTGGAAAAAGTGGGGAACAGTTTGGAACACTGCAGAACAGAGGTGAACCAAAGGGAGCAGGGGGAACAGATTGGAAAAAGTGGGGAATCGTGGGGAGTTCTGCAGAACAGATGTAAACCAAAGGAAGCAGGGGGATTGGATTGGAAAAAGTGGGGAACAGTGTAGAAAAATGCAGAACAGAGGGGAACCAGAGGTAGCAGGGGTAACAGATTGGAAAAATGTGGGGAATCGTGGGGAACATTGCAGAACAGAGGGGCACCAAAGGGAGCAGAGGGAATGCATTGGGAAAAGTGGGGAACCGTGGGGAACACTGCACAACAGAGGGGAACCAAAGGAAGCAGGGGGAGCGGATTGTAAAAAGTTGCACCGATGGGAACACTGTAGGACAGAGGGGAATCAAAGGGAGCAGGGGGAACTGATTGGAAAAAGTGGGGAACTGTGGGGAACACTGCAGGACAGAGTGGAGACAAAGGAGCAAGGGGAACAGATTGGAAAAAGTGGGGAACCGTGGGGAACACTGCAGAACAGAGGGGAACCAAACGGAGCAGGGGTAACGGAATGCAAAAAGTTGGGAACCGTGGAGAACACGGAAGGACAGAGGGGAACCAAAGGGAACAAGGGGAACGGATTGGTAAAAGTGGGGAACCATGGGGAATACTGCAGGGCAGAGGGGAACCATAGGGAGCAGGGGCTACAGGTTGGAAAAAATGTGGAGAACCGTGAGGAACACTGCAGAACAGTGAGAAATCAAAGGGAGCAGGGGAACACATTGGAAAAAGTGGGGAACCGTGGGGAACACTGCAGAACAGTGAGGAACCAAAGGGAGCAGGGGGAACAGATTGGAAAAAGTGGGGTACCGTGTGTAAAAATGCACAACAGTGGGGAAACAAAGGGTGCAGGAGGAACAGATTAGAAGAAGTGGGGTACCGTGTGCAAAAATGCACAACAGTGGGGAACTAAAGGGAGCAGGGGGTACAGGAAGGAAAAGAATGTGGAGAATCGTGGGGAACACTGCAGAATAGAGGGGAACCAAAGGGAGCAGGGGGAACGGATTGGGAATAGTGGGGAAGCGTCGGGAACACTGCAGAACAGAGGCGAACCAAAGGGAACAGGGGGAACGGATTGGAAAAAGTGGGGAACCATGGGGGACACTGCAGGGCAGAGGGGAACCATAGGGAGCAGGGGGTACAGGTTGGAAAAACGTGGAGAACCGTGAGGAAAACTGCAGAACAGTGAGGAACCAAAGGGAGCAGGGGGAACAGTTTTGAAAAAGTGGGGAAACGTGTGCAAAAATGCAGAACAGTGGGGAACCAAAGGGAGCAGGAGGAACAGATTGGAAAAAGTTGAGAACAGTGGGCAACACTGCAGAACAGAGGTGAGTCAAAGGGTGCAGGGGGAACAGATTGGAAAAAGTGGGGAACCGTTTGAAACACTGCAGAACAGAGGTGAACCAAAGGAAGCAGAGGGAACGGATTGGAAAAAGTGGGGCCCATGTGGAACACTGCAGGACAGAGGGGAATCAAAGGGAGCAGGGCGAACTGATTGGAAAAAGTGGGGAACTGTGGGAAACACTGCAGAACAGAGGGGAAACAAACGGAGCAGGGGGAATGGATTGCAAAATGTGGGGAACCATGGGGAAAACTGCAGAACAGAGTGGAGCTAAAGGAGCAGGGGTAACGGATTGCAAAAAGTGGGGCCCATGGGGAACACTGGAGGACAGAGCGGAATCAAAGGGAGCAGGGGGAACTGACTGGAAAAAGTGGGGAATCGTGCAGAACACTGCAGGACAGAGGGGAAACAAAGGGAACAGTGGGAACGGATTGGAAAAAGTGGGGAACCATGGGGAATACTGTAGGACAGAGGGGAACAATAGGGAGCAGGGGCTACAGGTTGGAAAAAATGTGGAGAACCGTGAGGAACACTGCAGAACAGTGAGGAACCAAAGGGAGCAGGAGGAACAGATTGTAAAAAGTTGAGAACAGTGGGCAACACTGCAGAACAGAGGTGAATCAAAGGGTGCAGGGGGAACAGATTGGAAAAAGTGGGGAACCGTTTGGAACACTGCAGAACAGAGGTGAACCAAAGGGAGCAGGGGGAACAGATTGGAAAAAGTGGGGAATCGTGGGGAGTTCTGCAGAACAGATGTAAACCAAAGGAAGCAGGGGGATTGGATTGGAAAAAGTGGGGAACAGTGTAGAAAAATGCAGAACAGAGGGGAACCAGAGGTAGCAGGGGAAACAGATTGGAAAAATGTGGGGAATCGTGGGGAACATTGCAGAACAGAGGGGCACCAAAGGGAGCAGAGGGAATGCATTGGGAAAAGTGGGGAACCGTGGGGAACACTGCACAACAGAGGGGAACCAAAGGAAGCAGGGGGAACGGATTGTAAAAAGTTGCACCGATGGGAACACTGTAGGACAGAGGGGAATCAAAGGGAGCAGGGGGAACTGATTGGAAAAAGTGGGGAACTGTGGGGAACACTGCAGGACAGAGTGGAGACAAAGGAGCAAGGGGAACAGATTGGAAAAAGTGGGGAACCGTGGGGAACACTGCAGAACAGAGGGGAACCAAACGGAGCAGGGGTAACGGAATGCAAAAAGTTGGGAACCGTGGAGAACACGGAAGGACAGAGGGGAACCAAAGGGAACAAGGGGAACGGATTGGTAAAAGTGGGGAACCATGGGGAATACTGCAGGGCAGAGGGGAACCATAGGGAGCAGGGGCTACAGGTTGGAAAAAATGTGGAGAACCGTGAGGAACACTGCAGAACAGTGAGGAATCAAAGGGAGCAGGGGGAACTGATTGGAAAAAGTGGGGAACTGTGGGGAACACTGCAGGACAGAGTGGAGACAAAGGAGCAAGGGGAACAGATTGGAAAATGTGGGGAACTGTGAAAACACTGCATGACAGAGGGGAACCAAAGGGAGCAGGAGCAAAAGGTTGGAAAAAGTGGGGAACCGTGGAGGACACTGCAGGACAGAGGGGAACCAAAGGGAGCAGGGCGAACAGATTGTAAAAAAGTGTGGAACCGTGGGAAACACTGCAGAACAGTATGAAACCAAAGCAGGCAGGGGGAACAATTTGGAAAATGTGGGGAACCGTGGGGATCACTGCAGAACAGAGGGGAACCAAAGGGAGCAGGGGAACGCATTGGAAAAAGTGGGGAACCGTGGGGAACACTGCAGAACAGTGAGGAACCAAAGGGAGCAGGGGGAACAGATTGGAAAAAGTGGGGTACCGTGTGTAAAAATGCACAACAGTGGTGAAACAAAGGGTGCAGGAGGAACAGATTAGAAGAAGTGGGGTACCGTGTGCAAAAATGCACAACAGTGGGGAACCAAAGGGAGCAGGGGGACAGGAAGGAAAAGAATGTGGAGAATCGTGAGGAAAACTGCAGAACAGTGAGGAACCAAAGGGAGCAGGGGGAACAGTTTTGAAAAAGTGGGGAACCGTGTGCAAAAATGCAGAACAGTGAGGAACCAAAGGGAGCAGGAGGAACAGATTGGAAGAAGTTGAGAACAGTGGGCAACACTGCAGAACAGAGGTGAATCAAAGGGTGCAGGGGGAACAGATTGGAAAAAGTGGGGAAACGTTAGGAATACTGCAGAACAGAGGTGAACCAAAGGGAGCAGGGGGTACAGTTCGGAAAAGTGGGTGACCGTGGGGAACAATGCAGAACAGAGGGGAACCAAAGGGAGCAGGGGAAACAGATGGAAAAAGTGGGGAATCGTGCGGAGTTCTGCAGAACAGAGGTGAACCAAAGGAAGCAGGGGGATTGGATTGGAAAAAGTGGGGAACAGTGTAGAAAAGTGAAGAACAGAGGGGAACCAGAGGTAGCAGGGGTAACAGATTGGAAAAAGTGGGGAACCGTGGGCAACTCTGCAGAACAGAGGGGCACCAAAGGGAGCAGGAGGTACAGGTTGGAAAAAGTGGGGAACCGTGGGGAACACTGCATGACAGAGGGGAACCAAAGGGAGCAGGAGGTACAGGTTGGAAAAAGTGGGGAACCGTGGAGAACACTGCAGCACAGATGGGAACAAAAGTGAGCAGGGGAAACGCGTTGCAAAAAGTAGGGCCCATGGCAAACACTGCATGACAGAGGGCAATCAAAGGGAGCAGGGGGAACCGATTGGAAAAAGTTGGGAACTGTGGGGAACACTGCAGAACAGAGGGAAACCAAAGGTAGCAGGGGGAACGGATTGGAAAAAGTGGGGAACCATGGGGGACACTGCAGGGCAGACGGGAACCAAACAGAGCATGGGAACAGATTAGAAAAAGTTTGGAGAACCGTGGGGAAAACTGCAGAACAGAGCAGAAACAAAGGGAGCAGGAGGTACAGGTTGGAAAAAGTGGGGAACCGTGGGGAACACTGCATGACAGAGGGGAACCAAAGGGAGCAGTGGGTACAGGTTGGAAAAAATGTGGAGAACCGTGAGGAACACTGCAGAAAAGTGAGGAACCAAAGGGAGCAGGGCAAACAGATTGTAAAAAAGTGTGGAACCGTGGGGAACACTGCAGAACAGTATGAAACCAAAGCAGGCAGGGGGAACAGTTTGGAAAATGTGGGGAACCGTGGGGATCACTGCAGAACAGAGGGGAACCAAAGGGAGCAGGGGAACGCATTGGAAAAAGAGGGGAACCGTGGGGAACACTGCAGAACAGTGAGGAACCAAAGGGAGCAGGGGGAACAGATTGGAAAAAGTGGGGTACCGTGTGTAAAAATGCACAACAGTGGGGAAACAAAGGGTGCAGGAGGAACAGATTACAAGAAGTGGGGAACCGTGGACAACACTGCAGAACAGAGGGGCACCAAAGGGAGCAGGAGGTACAGGTTGGAAAAAGTGGGGAACCGTGGGGAACACTGCATGACAGAGGGGAACCAAAGGGAACAGGAGGTACAGGTTGGAAAAAGTGGGGAACCGTGGAGAACACTGCAGCACAGATGGGAACAAAAGTGAGCAGGGGAAATGGATTGCAAAAAGTGGGGCCCATGGCGAACACTGCATGACAGAGGGTAATCAAAGGGAGCAGGGGGAACTGAATGGAAAAAGTTGGGAACTGTGGGGAACACTGCAGAACAGATGGAAACCAAAGGTAGCAGGGGGAACGGATTGGAAAAAGTGGGGAACCATGGGGGACACTGCAGGGCGGACGGGAACCAAAGGGAGCATGGGAACAGATTAGAAAAAGTTTGGAGAACCGTGGGGAAAACTGCAGAACAGAGCAGAAACAAAGGGAGCAGGGGGAACAGCTCGGAAAAGTGCGGACCCGAGGGGAACAATGCAGAACAGAGAGGAACCAAAGGGAGCAGAGGGAATGCATTGGAAAAAGTGGGGAACCGTGGGGAACACTGCACGACAGAGGGGAACCAAAGGAAGCAGGGGGAACGGATTGTAAAAAGTTGCACCGATGGGGAACACTGTAGGACAGAGGGAAATCAAAGGGAGCAGGGGGAACTGATTGGAAAAAGTGGGGAACAGTGGGGGACACTGCAGAACAGAGGGCAAACAAACGGAACAGGGGGAATGGATTGCAAAAAGTTTGGAACCGTGGAGGACAATGCAGAACAGGGGAAACCAAAGGGAGCAGGACAAAAAGTTTGTAAAAAAGTGGGGAACCGTGGGGAACACTGCAGAACAGAGAGGAACCAAAGGGAGCAGAGGGAATGCATTGGAAAAAGTGGGGAAACGTGGGGAACACTGCAGAACAGTATGAAACCAAAGCAGGCAGGGGGAACAGTTTGGAAAATGTGGGGAACCGTGGGGATCACTGCAGAAAAGAGGGGAACCAAAGGGAGCAGGGGAACACATTGGAAAAAGTGGGGAACCGTGGGGAACACTGCAGAACAGTGAGGAACCAAAGGGAGCAGGGGGAACAGTTGGAAAAAGTGGGGTACCGTGTGTAAAAATGCACAACAGTGGGGAAACAAAGGGTGCAGGAGGAACAGATTAGAAGAAGTGGGGTACCGTGTGCAAAAATGCACAACAGTGGGGAACCAAAGGGAGCAGGGGGACAGGAAGGAAAAGAATGTGGAGAATCGTGGGGAACACTGCAGAATAGAGGGGAACGAAAGGGAGCAGGGGGAACGGATTGGGAAAAGTGGGGAAGCGTCGGGAACACTGCAGAACAGAGGCGAACCAAAGGGAACAGGGGGAACGGATTGGAAAAAGTGGGGAACCATGGGGAACCCTGCAGGGCAGAGGGGAACCATAGGGAGCAGGGGGTACAGGTTGGAAAAACGTGGAGAACCGTGAGGAAAACTGCAGAACAGTGAGGAACCAAAGGGAGCAGGGGGAACAGTTTTGAAAAAGTGGGGAAACGTGTGCAAAAATGCAGAACAGTGGGGAACCAAAGGGAGCAGGAGGAACAGATTGGAAAAAGTTGAGAACAGTGGGCAACACTGCAGAACAGAGGTGAGTCAAAGGGTGCAGGGGGAACAGATTGGAAAAAGTGGGGAATCGTGGGGAGTTCTGCAGAACAGAGGTGAACCAAAGGAAGCAGGGGGATTGGATTGGAAAAAGTGGGGATCAGTGTAGAAAAATGCAGAACAGAGGGGAACCAGAGGTAGCAGGGGTAACAGATTGGAAAAAGTGGGGAACCGTGGGCAACAATACAGAACAGAGGGGCACCAAAGGGAGCAGGAGGTACAGGTTGGAAAAAGTGGGGAACCGTGAGGAACACTGCATGACAGACGGGAACCAAAGGGAGCAGGAGGTACAGGTTGGAAAAAGTGGGGAACCGTGGAGAACACTGCAGCACAGATGGCAACAAAAGTGAGCAGGGGAAACGGATTGCAAAAAGTGGGGCCCATGGCGAACACTGCATGACAGAGGGCAATCAAAGGGAGCAGGGGGAACCGATTGGAAAAAGTTGGGAACTGTGGGGAACACTGCAGAACAGAGGGAAACCAAAGAGAGCAGGGGGAAAGGATTGGAAAAAGTGGGGAACCATGGGGGACACTGCAGGGCAGACGGGAACCAAAGGGAGCATGGGAACAGATTAGAAAAAGTTTGGAGAACCGTGGGGAAAACTGCAGAACAGAGCAGAACCAAAGGGAGCAGGGGGAACAGCTCAGAAAAGTGCGGACCCGAGGGGAACAATGCAGAACAGAGAGGAACCAAAGGGAGAAGTGGGAACAGCTTGAAAAAAGTGGGGAATCGTGGGGAGTTCTGCAGAACAGTGGGGACCCAAAGGGATCAGGGGGAAAGAATTCGAAAAAGTGTACCGTGGGGAACTCTGCAGAAAACAGGTGGACCAAAGGAAGCAGGGGGAACGGATTGGAAAAAATGGGGAACATTGTGGAAAAATGTAGAACAGAGGCGAACCAGTGGGAGAAGGGGGAACAGATTAGAAAAAATTTGGAGAACCATGGGGAACACTGCAGAAAAGTGAGGAACCAAAGGGAGCAGGGGGTACTGTTCGGAAAAGTGGGGAACCGTGTGGAACAAAGCAGAACAGAGGGGAACCAAAGGGAGCAGGGGGAACAGATTGGAAAAAGTGGGGAATCGTGGGGAGTTCTGCAGAACAGAGGTTAACCAAAGGAAGCAGGGGGATCGGATTTGAAAAAGTGGGGAACAGTGTAGAAAAATGCAGAACAGAGGGGAACCAGAGGTAGCAGGGGAAACAGATTGGAAAAAGTGGGGAACCGTGGGGAACACTGCAGAACAGAGGGGCACCAAAGGGAGCAGGGGGAACAGATTGGAAAAAGTGGGGATTCGTGGAGAGATCTGCAGAACAGAGGTGAACCAAAGGAAGCAGGGGGAACGGATTGGAAAAAGTGGGGAATCGTGGGGAGTTCTGCAGAACAGAGGTGAACCAAAGGAAGCAGGGGGAACGGATTGGAAAAAGTGGGGCCCATGGGGAACACTGCAGGACAGAGGGGAATCAAAGGGAGCAGGGGGAACTGATTGGAAAAAGTGGGGAACTGTGGGGAACACTGCAGAACAGAGGGGAAAAAAAGGAGCAGGGGGAATGGATTGCATAATGTGGGGAACCATGGGGAAAACTGCAGAACAGAGTAGAGCCAAAGGAGCAGGGGGAACGGATTGCAAAAAGTGGGGCCCATGGGGAACACTGGATGACAGAGCAGAATCAAAGGGAGCAGGGGGAACTGATTGGAAAAAGTGGGGAATCGTGCAGAACACTGCAAGACAGAGGGGAAACAAAGGGAACAGGGGCTACAGGTTGGAAAAAATGTGGGGAATCGTGGGGAACACTGCAGAACAGTATGAAACCAAAGCAGGCAGGGGGAACAGTTTGGAAAATGTGGGGAACCATGGGGATCACTGCAGAACAGAGGGGAACCAAAGGGAGCAGGGGAACGCATTGGAAAAAGTGGGGAACCGTGGGGAACACTGCAGAACAGTGAGGAACCAAAGGGAGCAGGGGGAACAGATTGGAAAAAGTGGGGTACCGTGTGTAAAAATGCACAACAGTGGGGAAACAAAGGGTGCAGGAGGAACAGATTAGAAGAAGTGGGGTACCGTGTGCAAAAATGCACAACAGTGGGGAACCAAAGGGAGCAGTGGGTACAGGAACGAAAAAATGTGGAGAATCGTGGGGAACACTGCAGAATAGAGGGGAACCAAAGGGAGCAGGGGGAACAGATTGGAAAAAGTGGGGAAGCGTCGGGAACACTGCAGAACAGAGGCGAACCAAAGGGAACAGGGGGACGGATTGGAAAAAGTGGGGAACCATGGGGGACACTGCAGGGCAGAGGGGAACCATAGGGAGCAGGGGGTACAGTTTTGAAAAAGTGGGGAACCGTGTGCAAAAATGCAGTACAGTGGGGAACCAAAGGGAGCAGGAAGAACAGATTGGAAAAATTTGAGAACAGTGGACAACACTGCAGAACAGAGGTGAATCAAAGGGTGCAGGGGGAACAGATTGGAAAAAGTGGGGAATCGTGGGGAACAATGCAGAACAGAGGGGAACCAAAGGGAGCAGGGGAAACAGATTGGAAAAAGTGGGGAATCGTGGGGAGCTCTGCAGAACAGAGGTGAACCAAAGGAAGCAGGGGGATTGGATTGGAAAAAGTGGGGAACAGTGTAGAAAAATGCAGAACAGAGGGGAACCAGAGGTAGCAGGGGTAACAGATTGGAAAAAGTGGGGAACCTTGGGCAACACTGCAGAACAGAGGGGCACCAAAGGGAGCAGGAGGTACAGGTTGGAAAAAGTGGGGAACCGTGAGGAACACTGCATGACAGAGGGGAACCAAAGGGAGCAGGAGATACAGGTTGGAAAAAGTGGGGAACCGTGGAGAACACTGCAGCACAGATGGGAACAAAAGTGAGCAGGGGAAACGGATTGCAAAAAGTGGGGCCCATGGCGAACACTGCATGACAGAGGGCAATCAAAGGGAGCAGGGGGAACCGATCGGAAAAAGTTGGGAACTGTGCGGAACACTGCAGAACAGGGTGAAACCAAAGGTAGCAGGGAGAAAGGATTGGAAAAAGTGGACCGTGGGGAACTCTACAGAAAACAGGTTGACCAAAGGAAGCAGGGGGAACGGATTGGAAAAAATGGGGAACCTAGTGGAAAAATGTAGAACAGAGGCGAACCAGAGGGAGAAGGGGGAACAGATTAGAAAAAATTTGGAGAACCGTGGGGAACACTGCAGAACAGTGAGGAACCAAAGGGAGCAGGGGGAACGGATTGGAAAAGATAAAGAAATCTGGGGAGCAATGCAGAACAGAGGGGAAGCAAAGGGAGCAGGGGGTACAGGTTGGAAAAAATGTGGAGAACTGTGAGGAACACTGCAGAACAGAGGGGAACCAAAGGGAGCAGAGGGAACGGATTGGAAAAAGTGGGCAACCGTGGGGCACACTGCATGACAGAGGGGAACCAAAGGGATCAGGGGGAACAGATAGGAAAAGATTAGGGAACTGTGAAAACACTGCATGATAGAGGGGAACCAAAGGGAACAGGAGGTACAGGTTGGAATAAGTGGGGAACCGTGGAGGACACTGCAGGAAAGAGGGGAACCAAAGGGAGCAGGGCGAACAGATTGTAAAAAAGTGTGGAACCGTGGGGAACACTGCAGAAGAGTATGAAACCAAAGGTAGCAGGGGGAACGGATTGGAAAAATTGGGGAACCATGGGGGACACTGCAAGGCAGACGGGAACCAAAGGGAGCATGGGAACAGATTAGAAAAAGTTTGGCGAACCGTGGGGAAAACTGCAGAACAGAGCAGAACCAAAGGGAGCAGGGGGAACAGCTCGGAAAAGTGCGGACCCGAGGGGAACAATGCAGAACAGAGAGGAACCAAAGGGAGAAGGGGGAACAGATTGGAAAAAGTGGGGAATCGTGGGGAGTTCTGCAGAACAGTGGGGACCCAAAGGGATCAGGGGGAAAGGATTCGAAAAAGTGGACCGTAGGGAACTCTGCAGAAAACAGGTGGACCAAAGGGAGCAGGGGGATCGGATTGGAAAAGATAGAGAACTCTGGGGAACACTGCAGAACAGAGGGGAAGCAAAGGGAGCAGGGGGTACAGATTGGAAAAAGTGGGGAACCGTGTGGAAAAATGCAGAACAGTGGGGAACCAAAGGGAGCAGGAAGAACAGATTGGAAAAAGTGGGGAACCGTGAGGAATACTGCAGAACAGAGGGACACCAAAGGGAGCAGAGGGAATGCATTGGAAAAAGTGGGGAACCGTGGGGAACACTGCACGACAGAGGGGAACCAAAGGAAGCAGGGGGAACTAGTTGGAAAAAGTGGGGAACAGTGGGGGACACTGCAGAACTGTATTAAACCAAAGCGAGCAGGGGGAACAGTTTGGAAAATGTGGGGAAACGTGGGGATCACTACAGAACAGATGGGAAACAAAGGGAGCAGGGGAACACATTGGAAAAAGTGGGGAACCGTAGGGAACACTGCAGAACAGTGAGGAACCAAAGGGAGCAGGGGGAACAGATTGGAAAAAGTGGGGAACCGTGTTGAAAAAATGCAGAACAGTGGGTAAACAAAGGGTGCAGGAGGAACAGATTAGAAGAAGTGGGGTACCGTGTGCAAAAATGCACAACAGTGGGGAACCAAAGGGAGCAGGGGGTATAGGAAGGAAAAGAATGTGGAGAATCGTGGGGAACACTGCAGAATAGAGGGGAACCAAAGGGAGCAGGGGGAATGTATTGGAAAAAGTGGGGAAGCGTCGGGAACACTGCAGAACAGAGGCGAAGCAAAGGGAACAGGGGGAACCGATTGGAAAAAGTGGGGAACCATGGGGGATACTGCAGGGCAGAGGGGAACCATAGGGAGCAGGGGGTACAGGAAGGAAAAGAATGTGGAGAATCGTGGGGAACACTGCAGAATAGAGGGGAACCAAAGGGAGCAGGGGGAACAGATTGGAAAAAGTGGGGAACCGTTTGGAACACTGCAGAACAGAGGTGAACCAAAGGGAGCAGGGGGTACTGTTCGGAAAAGTGGGGAACCGTGTGGAAGAATGCAGAACAGAGGGGAACCAAAGGGAGGAGGGGGAACAGATTGGAAAAAGTGGGGAACCATGGGGAATACTGCAGGGCAGAGGGGAACCATAGGGAGCAGGGGCTACAGTTTGGAAAAAATGTGGAGAACCGTGAGGAACACTGCAGAACAGTGAGGAACCAAAGGGAGCAGGAGGAACAGATTGGAAAAAGTTGAGAACAGTGGGCAACACTGCAGAACAGAGGTGAATCAAAGGGTGCAGGGGGAACAGATTGGAAAAAGTGGGGAACGGTTTGGAACACTGCAGAACAGAGGTGAACCAAAGGGAGCAGGGGGTACTGTTCGGAAAAGTGGGGAACCGTGTGGAACAATGCAGAACAGAAGGGAACCAAAGGGAGCAGGGGGAAC
The DNA here is from genome assembly GCF_036971445.1 of Narcine bancroftii. Lineage (NCBI taxonomy): Eukaryota > Metazoa > Chordata > Chondrichthyes > Torpediniformes > Narcinidae > Narcine > Narcine bancroftii. The sequence goes on from NW_027211884.1 coordinate 5,309,695, forward strand.
AGATTGGAAAAAGTGGGGAATCGTGGGGAGTTCTGCAGAACAGAGGTGAACCAAAGGAAGCAGGGGGATCGGATTGGAAAAAGTGGGGAACAGTGTAGAAAAATGCAGAACAGAGGGGAACCAGAGGTAGCAGGGGAAACAGATTGGAAAAAGTGGGGAACAGTGGGGAACACTGCAAAACAGAGGGGCACCAAAGAGAGCAGAAGGAATGCATTGGAAAAAGTGGGGAACCGTGGGGAACACTGCACGACAGAGGGGAACCAAAGGAAGCAGGGGGAACGGATTGTAAAATGTTGCACCGATGGGGAGCACTGTAGGACAGAGGGGAATCAAAGGGAGCAGGGGGAACTGATGGGAAAATGTGGGGAACAGTGGGGGACACTGCAGAACAGAGGGCAAACAAACGGAACAGGGGGAATGGATTGCAAAAAGTTTGGAACCGTGGAGGACAATGCAGAACAGGGGAAACCAAAGGGAGCAGGGCAAACAGTTTGTAAAAAAGTGGGGAACCGTGGGGAACACTGCACGACAGAGGGGAATCAAAGGGATCAGGGGTAACGGAATGCAAAAAGTTGGGAACCGTGGAGAACACGGAAGGACAGAGGGGAACCAAAGGGAACAAGGGGAACGGATTGGTAAAAGTGGGGAACCATGGGGAATACTGCAGGGCAGAGGGGAACCATAGGGAGCAGGGGCTACAGGTTGGAAAAAATGTGGAGAACCTTGAGGAACACTGCAGAACAGTGAGGAACCAAAGGGAGCAGGGGGAACAGATTGGAAAAAGTGGGGAACCGTGTGGAAAAATGCAGAACAGTGGGGAAACAAACAGAGCAGAGGGAATGGATTGCAAAAAGTTGGGAAGCGTGGAGGACACTGCAGAACAGAGGGGAACCAAAGGGAGCAGGGCGAATAGATTGTAAAATAGTTGGTAATCGTGGGGAACGCTGCAGAACAGTATGAGGGAACAGTAAGCCGAGGGAATGGTTTGGAAAATGTGGGGAACCGTGGGGAAAACTGCAGAACAGAGGGGAACCAAAGGGAGCAGAGGGAACGGATTGGAAAAAGTGGGGAACCGTGGGGAACACTGCACGACAGAGGGGAACCAAAGGGATCAGGGGGAACAGACACGAAAAAATTGGGGAACTGTGAAAACACTGCATGACAGAGGGGAACCAAAGGGAGCAGGAGGTACAGGTTGGAAAAAGTGGGGAACCGTGGAGGACACTGCAGGACAGAGGGGAACCAAAGGGAGCAGGGCGAACAGATTGTAAAAAAGTGTGGAACCGTGGGGAACACTGCAGAACAGTATGAAACCAAAGCAGGCAGGGGGAACAGTTTGGAAAATGTGGGGAACCGTGGGGATCACTGCAGAACAGAGGGGAACAAAAGGGAGCAGGGGAACGCATTGGAAAAAGTGGGGAACCGTGGGGAACACTGCAGAACAGTGAGGAACCAAAGGGAGCAGGGGGAACAGATTGGCAAAAGTGGGGTACCGTGTGTAAAAATGCACAACAGTGGGGAAACAAAGGGTGCAGGAGGAACAGATTAGAAGAAGTGGGGTACCGTGTGCAAAAATGCACAACAGTGGGGAACCAAAGGGAGCAGGGGGACAGGAAGGAAAAGAATGTGGAGAATCGTGGGGAACACTGCAGAATAGAGGGGAACCAAAGGGAGCAGAGGGAACGGATTGGAAAAAGTGGGGAAGCGTCGGGAACACTGCAGAACAGAGGCGAACCAAAGGGAACAGGGGGAACGGATTGGAAAAAGTGGGGAACCATGGGGGACACTGCAGGGCAGAGGGGAACCATAGGGAGCAGGGGGTACAGGTTGGAAAAATGTGGAGAACCGTGAGGAAAACTGCAGAACAGTGAGGAACCAAAGGGAGCAGGGGGAACAGTTTTGAAAAAGTGGGGAAACGTGTGCAAAAATGCAGAACAGTGGGGAACCAAAGGGAGCAGGAGGAACAGATTGGAAGAAGTTGAGAACAGTGGGCAACACTGCAGAACAGAGGTGAATCAAAGGGTGCAGGGGGAACAGATTGGAAAAAGTGGGGAAACGTTTGGAACACTGCAGAACAGAGGTGAACCAAAGGGAGCAGGGGGTACAGTTCGGAAAAGTGGGTGACCGTGGGGAACAATGCAGAACAGAGGGGAACCAAAGAGAGCAGGGGAAACAGATGGAAAAAGTGGGGAATCGTGGGGAGTTCTGAAGAACAGAGGTGAACCAAAGGAAGCAGGGGGATTGGATTGGAAAAAGTGGGGAACAGTGTAGAAAAGTGAAGAACAGAGGGGAACCAGAGGTAGCAGGGGTAACAGATTGGAAAAAGTGGGGAACTGTGGACAACACTGCAGAACAGAGGGGCACCAAAGGGAGCAGGAGGTACAGGTTGGAAAAATTGGGGAACCGTGGGGAACACTGCATGACAGAGGGGAACCAAAGGGAGCAGGAGGTACAGGTTGGAAAAAGTGGGGAACCGTGGAGAACACTGCAGCACAGATGGGAACAAAAGTGAGCAGGGGAAACTGATTGCAAAAAGTGGGGCCCATGGCAAACACTGCATGACAGAGGGTAATCAAAGGGAGCAGGGGGAACCGATTGGAAAAAGTTGGGAACTGTGGGGAACACTGCAGAACAGAGGGAAACCAAAGGTAGCAGGGGGAACGGATTGGAAAAAGTGGGGAACCATGGGGGACACTGCAGGGCAGACGGGAACCAAACAGAGCATGGGAACAGATTAGAAAAAGTTTGGAGAACCGTGGGGAAAACTGCAGAACAGAGCAGGACCAAAGGGATCAGGGGGAACAGCTCGGAAAAGTGCGGACCCGAGGGGAACAATGCAGAACAGAGAGGAACCAAAGGGAGAAGGTGGAACAGATTGGAAAAAGTGGGGAATCGTGGGGAGTTCTGCAGAACAGCGGGGACCCAAAGTGATCGGGGGAAAGGATTCGAAAAAGTGGACCGTGGGGAACTCTGCAGAAAACAGGTGGACCAAACGAAGCAGGGGGAACAGATTGGTAAAAAATGGGGAACCTTGTGGAAAAATGAAGAACAGAGGCAAACCAGAGGGAGAAGTGGGAACAGATTAGAAAAAATTTGGAGAACCGTGGAGAACACTGCAGAACAGTGATGAACCAAAGGGAGCAGGGGGAACGGATTGGAAAAGATAGAGAACTCTGGGGAATACTGCAGAACAGAGGGGAAGCAAAGGGAGCAGTGGGTACAGGTGGGAAAAAATGTGGAGAACCGTGAGGAACACTGCAGAACAGTGAGGAACCAGAGGGAGCAGGGGTAACAGATTGGAAAAAGTGGGGAAACGTGTGGAAAAATGCAGAACAGAGGGACACCAAAGGGAGCAGGGGGTACAGTTTGGAAAAGTGGGGAACCGTGGGGAACAATGCAGAACAGAGGGGAACCAAAGGAGCAAGGGAAACAGATTGGAAATTGTGGGGAATCGTGGGGAGTTCTGCAGAAGAGAGGTGAACCAAAAGAAGCAGGGGGATAGGATTGGAAAAATTGGGGAACAGTGCAGAAAAATGCAGAACAGAGGGGAACCAGAGGTAGCAGGGGTAACAGATTGGAAAAAGTGGGGAACCGTGGACAACACTGCAGAACAGAGGGGCACCAAAGGGAGCAGGAGGTACAGGTTGGAAAAAGTGGGGAACCGTGGAGAACACTGCAGCACAGATGGGAACAAAAGTGAGCAGGGGAAACTGATTGCAAAAAGTGGGGCCAATGCAAACACTGCATGACAGAGGGGAACCAAAGGGAGCAGGAGGTACAGGTTGGAAAAAGTGGGGAACCGTGGAGGACACTGCAGGACAGAGGGGAACCAAAGGGAGCAGGGCGAACAGATTGTAAAAAAGTGGGGAACCGTGGGGAACACTGCAGAACAGTATGAAACCAAAGCAGGCAGGGGGAACAGTTTGGAAAATGTGGGGAACCGTGGGGATCACTGCAGAAAAGAGGGGAACCAAAGGGAGCAGGGGAACACATTGGAAAAAGTGGGGAACCGTGGGGAACACTGCAGAACAGTGAGGAACCAAAGGGAGCAGGGGGAACAGATTGGAAAAAAGTGGGGTACCGTGTGTAAAAATGCACAACAGTGGGGAAACAAAGGGTGCAGGAGGAACAGATTAGAAGAAGTGGGGTACCGTGTGCAAAAATGCACAACAGTGGGGAACTAAAGGGAGCAGGGGGTACAGGAAGGAAAAGAATGTGGAGAATCGTGGGGAACACTGCAGAATAGAGGGGAACCAAAGGGAGCAGGGGGAACGGATTGGGAAAAGTGGGGAAGCGTCGGGAACACTGCAGAACAGAGGCGAACCAAAGGGAACAGGGGGAACGGATTGGAAAAAGTGGGGAACCATGGGGGACACTGCAGGGCAGAGGGGAACCATAGGGAGCAGGGGGTACAGGTTGGAAAAACGTGGAGAACCGTGAGGAAAACTGCAGAACAGTGAGGAACCAAAGGGAGCAGGGGGAACAGTTTTGAAAAAGTGGGGAAACGTGTGCAAAAATGCAGAACAGTGGGGAACCAAAGGGAGCAGGAGGAACAGATTGGAAAAAGTTGAGAACAGTGGGCAACACTGCAGAACAGAGGTGAGTCAAAGGGTGCAGGGGGAACAGATTGGAAAAAGTGGGGAACCGTTTGAAACACTGCAGAACAGAGGTGAACCAAAGGAAGCAGGGGGAACGGATTGGAAAAAGTGGGGCCCATGTGGAACACTGCAGGACAGAGGGGAATCAAAGGGAGCAGGGGGAACTGATTGGAAAAAGTGGGGAACTGTGGGGAACACTGCAGAACAGAGGGGAAACAAACGGAGCAGGGGGAATGGATTGCAAAATGTGGGGAACCATGGGGAAAACTGCAGAACAGAGTGGAGCTAAAGGAGCAGGGGTAACGGATTGCAAAAAGTGGGGCCCATGGGGAACACTGGAGGACAGAGCGGAATCAAAGGGAGCAGGGGGAACTGACTGGAAAAAGTGGGGAATCGTGCAGAACACTGCAGGACAGAGGGGAAACAAAGGGAACAGTGGGAACGGATTGGAAAAAGTGGGGAACCATGGGGAATACTGTAGGACAGAGGGGAACCATAGGGAGCAGGGGCTACAGGTTGGAAAAAATGTGGAGAACCGTGAGGAACACTGCAGAACAGTGAGGAACCAAAGGGAGCAGGAGGAACAGATTGGAAAAAGTTGAGAACAGTGGGCAACACTGCAGAACAGAGGTGAATCAAAGGGTGCAGGGGGAACAGATTGGAAAAAGTGGGGAACCGTTTGGAACACTGCAGAACAGAGGTGAACCAAAGGGAGCAGGGGGAACAGATTGGAAAAAGTGGGGAATCGTGGGGAGTTCTGCAGAACAGATGTAAACCAAAGGAAGCAGGGGGATTGGATTGGAAAAAGTGGGGAACAGTGTAGAAAAATGCAGAACAGAGGGGAACCAGAGGTAGCAGGGGAAACAGATTGGAAAAATGTGGGGAATCGTGGGGAACATTGCAGAACAGAGGGGCACCAAAGGGAGCAGAGGGAATGCATTGGGAAAAGTGGGGAACCGTGGGGAACACTGCACAACAGAGGGGAACCAAAGGAAGCAGGGGGAACGGATTGTAAAAAGTTGCACCGATGGGAACACTGTAGGACAGAGGGGAATCAAAGGGAGCAGGGGGAACTGATTGGAAAAAGTGGGGAACTGTGGGGAACACTGCAGGACAGAGTGGAGACAAAGGAGCAAGGGGAACAGATTGGAAAAAGTGGGGAACCGTGGGGAACACTGCAGAACAGAGGGGAACCAAACGGAGAAGGGGTAACGGAATGCAAAAAGTTGGGAACCGTGGAGAACACGGAAGGACAGAGGGGAACCAAAGGGAACAAGGGGAACGGATTGGTAAAAGTGGGGAACCATGGGGAATACTGCAGGGCAGAGGGGAACCATAGGGAGCAGGGGCTACAGGTTGGAAAAAATGTGGAGAACCGTGAGGAACACTGCAGAACAGTGAGGAATCAAAGGGAGCAGGGGGAACTGATTGGAAAAAGTGGGGAACTGTGGGGAACACTGCAGGACAGAGTGGAGACAAAGGAGCAAGGGGAACAGATTGGAAAAAGTGGGGAACTGTGAAAACACTGCATGACAGAGGGGAACCAAAGGGAGCAGGAGCAAAAGGTTGGAAAAAGTGGGGAACCGTGGAGGACAATGCAGAACAGGGGAAACCAAAGGGAGCAGGGCAAACAGTTTGTAAAAAAGTGGGGAACCGTGGGGAACACTGCACGACAGAGGGGAATCAAAGGGATCAGGGGTAACGGAATGCAAAAAGTTGGGAACCGTGGAGAACACGGAAGGACAGAGGGGAACCAAAGGGAACAAGGGGAACGGATTGGTAAAAGTGGGGAACCATGGGGAATACTGCAGGGCAGAGGGGAACCATAGGGAGCAGGGGCTACAGGTTGGAAAAAATGTGGAGAACCTTGAGGAACACTGCAGAACAGTGAGGAACCAAAGGGAGCAGGGGGAACAGATTGGAAAAAGTGGGGAACCGTGTGGAAAAATGCAGAACAGTGGGGAAACAAACAGAGCAGAGGGAATGGATTGCAAAAAGTTGGGAAGCGTGGAGGACACTGCAGAACAGAGGGGAACCAAAGGGAGCAGGGCGAATAGATTGTAAAATAGTTGGTAATCGTGGGGAACGCTGCAGAACAGTATGAGGGAACAGTAAGCCGAGGGAATGGTTTGGAAAATGTGGGGAACCGTGGGGAAAACTGCAGAACAGAGGGGAACCAAAGGGAGCAGAGGGAACGGATTGGAAAAAGTGGGGAACCGTGGGGAACACTGCACGACAGAGGGGAACCAAAGGGATCAGGGGTAACAGACACGAAAAAATTGGGGAACTGTGAAAACACTGCATGACAGAGGGGAACCAAAGGGAGCAGGAGGTACAGGTTGGAAAAAGTGGGGAACCGTGGAGGACACTGCAGGACAGAGGGGAACCAAAGGGAGCAGGGCGAACAGATTGTAAAAAAGTGTGGAACCGTGGGGAACACTGCAGAACAGTATGAAACCAAAGCAGGCAGGGGGAACAGTTTGGAAAATGTGGGGAACCGTGGGGATCACTGCAGAACAGAGGGGAACCAAAGGGAGCAGGGGAACGCATTGGAAAAAGTGGGGAACCGTGGGGAACACTGCAGAACAGTGAGGAACCAAAGGGAGCAGGGGGAACAGATTGGAAAAAGTGGGGTACCGTGTGTAAAAATGCACAACAGTGGGGAAACAAAGGGTGCAGGAGGAACAGATTAGAAGAAGTGGGGTACCGTGTGCAAAAATGCACAACAGTGGGGAACCAAAGGGAGCAGGGGGACAGGAAGGAAAAGAATGTGGAGAATCGTGGGGAACACTGCAGAATAGAGGGGAACAAAAGGGAGCAGGGGGAACGGATTGGGAAAAGTGGGGAAGCGTCGGGAACACTGCAGAACAGAGGCGAACCAAAGGGAACAGGGGGAACGGATTAGAAGAAGTGGGGTACCGTGTGCAAAAATGCACAACAGTGGGGAACCAAAGGGAGCAGGGGGACAGGAAGGAAAAGAATGTGGAGAATCGTGAGGAAAACTGCAGAACAGTGAGGAACCAAAGGGAGCAGGGGGAACAGTTTTGAAAAAGTGGGGAAACGTGTGCAAAAATGCAGAACAGTGGGGAACCAAAGGGAGCAGGAGGAACAGATTGGAAAAAGTTGAGAACAGTGGGCAACACTGCAGAACAGAGGTGAGTCAAAGGGTGCAGGGGGAACAGATTGGAAAAAGTGGGGAACCGTTTGAAACACTGCAGAACAGAGGTGAACCAAAGGAAGCAGGGGGAACGGATTGGAAAAAGTGGGGCCCATGTGGAACACTGCAGGACAGAGGGGAATCAAAGGGAGCAGGGGGAACTGATTGGAAAAAGTGGGGAACTGTGGGGAACACTGCAGAACAGAGGGGAAACAAACGGAGCAGGGGGAATGGATTGCAAAATGTGGGGAACCATGGGGAAAACTGCAGAACAGAGTGGAGCTAAAGGAGCAGGGGTAACGGATTGCAAAAAGTGGGGCCCATGGGGAACACTGGAGGACAGAGCGGAATCAAAGGGAGCAGGGGGAACTGACTGGAAAAAGTGGGGAATCGTGCAGAACACTGCAGGACAGAGGGGAAACAAAGGGAACAGTGGGAACGGATTGGAAAAAGTGGGGAACCATGGGGAATACTGTAGGACAGAGGGGAACCATAGGGAGCAGGGGCTACAGGTTGGAAAAAATGTGGAGAACCGTGAGGAACACTGCAGAACAGTGAGGAACCAAAGGGAGCAGGAGGAACAGATTGGAAAAAGTTGAGAACAGTGGGCAACACTGCAGAACAGAGGTGAATCAAAGGGTGCAGGGGGAACAGATTGGAAAAAGTGGGGAACCGTTTGGAACACTGCAGAACAGAGGTGAACCAAAGGGAGCAGGGGGAACAGATTGGAAAAAGTGGGGAATCGTGGGGAGTTCTGCAGAACAGATGTAAACCAAAGGAAGCAGGGGGATTGGATTGGAAAAAGTGGGGAACAGTGTAGAAAAATGCAGAACAGAGGGGAACCAGAGGTAGCAGGGGAAACAGATTGGAAAAATTTGGGGAATCGTGGGGAACATTGCAGAACAGAGGGGCACCAAAGGGAGCAGAGGGAATGCATTGGGAAAAGTGGGGAACCGTGGGGAACACTGCACAACAGAGGGGAACCAAAGGAAGCAGGGGGAACGGATTGTAAAAAGTTGCACCGATGGGAACACTGTAGGACAGAGGGGAATCAAAGGGAGCAGGGGGAACTGATTGGAAAAAGTGGGGAACTGTGGGGAACACTGCAGGACAGAGTGGAGACAAAGGAGCAAGGGGAACAGATTGGAAAAAGTGGGGAACCGTGGGGAACACTGCAGAACAGAGGGGAACCAAACGGAGAAGGGGTAACGGAATGCAAAAAGTTGGGAACCGTGGAGAACACGGAAGGACAGAGGGGAACCAAAGGGAACAAGGGGAACGGATTGGTAAAAGTGGGGAACCATGGGGAATACTGCAGGGCAGAGGGGAACCATAGGGAGCAGGGGCTACAGGTTGGAAAAAATGTGGAGAACCGTGAGGAACACTGCAGAACAGTGAGGAATCAAAGGGAGCAGGGGGAACTGATTGGAAAAAGTGGGGAACTGTGGGGAACACTGCAGGACAGAGTGGAGACAAAGGAGCAAGGGGAACAGATTGGAAAAAGTGGGGAACTGTGAAAACACTGCATGACAGAGGGGAACCAAAGGGAGCAGGAGCAAAAGGTTGGAAAAAGTGGGGAACCGTGGAGGACAATGCAGAACAGGGGAAACCAAAGGGAGCAGGGCAAACAGTTTGTAAAAAAGTGGGGAACCGTGGGGAACACTGCACGACAGAGGGGAATCAAAGGGATCAGGGGTAACGGAATGCAAAAAGTTGGGAACCGTGGAGAACACGGAAGGACAGAGGGGAACCAAAGGGAACAAGGGGAACGGATTGGTAAAAGTGGGGAACCATGGGGAATACTGCAGGGCAGAGGGGAACCATAGGGAGCAGGGGCTACAGGTTGGAAAAAATGTGGAGAACCTTGAGGAACACTGCAGAACAGTGAGGAACCAAAGGGAGCAGGGGGAACAGATTGGAAAAAGTGGGGAACCGTGTGGAAAAATGCAGAACAGTGGGGAAACAAACAGAGCAGAGGGAATGGATTGCAAAAAGTTGGGAAGCGTGGAGGACACTGCAGAACAGAGGGGAACCAAAGGGAGCAGGGCGAATAGATTGTAAAATAGTTGGTAATCGTGGGGAACGCTGCAGAACAGTATGAGGGAACAGTAAGCCGAGGGAATGGTTTGGAAAATGTGGGGAACCGTGGGGAAAACTGCAGAACAGAGGGGAACCAAAGGGAGCAGAGGGAACGGATTGGAAAAAGTGGGGAACCGTGGGGAACACTGCACGACAGAGGGGAACCAAAGGGATCAGGGGGAACAGACACGAAAAAATTGGGGAACTGTGAAAACACTGCATGACAGAGGGGAACCAAAGGGAGCAGGAGGTACAGGTTGGAAAAAGTGGGGAACCGTGGAGGACACTGCAGGACAGAGGGGAACCAAAGGGAGCAGGGCGAACAGATTGTAAAAAAGTGTGGAACCGTGGGGAACACTGCAGAACAGTATGAAACCAAAGCAGGCAGGGGGAACAGTTTGGAAAATGTGGGGAACCGTGGGGATCACTGCAGAACAGAGGGGAACCAAAGGGAGCAGGGGAACGCATTGGAAAAAGTGGGGAACCGTGGGGAACACTGCAGAACAGTGAGGAACCAAAGGGAGCAGGGGGAACAGATTGGAAAAAGTGGGGTACCGTGTGTAAAAATGCACAACAGTGGGGAAACAAAGGGTGCAGGAGGAACAGATTAGAAGAAGTGGGGTACCGTGTGCAAAAATGCACAACAGTGGGGAACCAAAGGGAGCAGGGGGACAGGAAGGAAAAGAATGTGGAGAATCGTGGGGAACACTGCAGAATAGAGGGGAACGAAAGGGAGCAGGGGGAACGGATTGGGAAAAGTGGGGAAGCGTCGGGAACACTGCAGAACAGAGGCGAACCAAAGGGAACAGGGGGAACGGATTAGAAGAAGTGGGGTACCGTGTGCAAAAATGCACAACAGTGGGGAACCAAAGGGAGCAGGGGGACAGGAAGGAAAAGAATGTGGAGAATCGTGAGGAAAACTGCAGAACAGTGAGGAACCAAAGGGAGCAGGGGGAACAGTTTTGAAAAAGTGGGGAAACGTGTGCAAAAATGCAGAACAGTGGGGAACCAAAGGGAGCAGGAGGAACAGATTGGAAAAAGTTGAGAACAGTGGGCAACACTGCAGAACAGAGGTGAGTCAAAGGGTGCAGGGGGAACAGATTGGAAAAAGTGGGGAACCGTTTGAAACACTGCAGAACAGAGGTGAACCAAAGGAAGCAGGGGGAACGGATTGGAAAAAGTGGGGCCCATGTGGAACACTGCAGGACAGAGGGGAATCAAAGGGAGCAGGGGGAACTGATTGGAAAAAGTGGGGAACTGTGGGGAACACTGCAGAACAGAGGGGAAACAAACGGAGCAGGGGGAATGGATTGCAAAATGTGGGGAACCATGGGGAAAACTGCAGAACAGAGTGGAGCTAAAGGAGCAGGGGTAACGGATTGCAAAAAGTGGGGCCCATGGGGAACACTGGAGGACAGAGCGGAATCAAAGGGAGCAGGGGGAACTGACTGGTAAAAGTGGGGAATCGTGCAGAACACTGCAGGACAGAGGGGAAACAAAGGGAACAGTGGGAACGGATTGGAAAAAGTGGGGAACCATGGGGAATACTGTAGGACAGAGGGGAACCATAGGGAGCAGGGGCTACAGGTTGGAAAAAATGTGGAGAACCGTGAGGAACACTGCAGAACAGTGAGGAACCAAAGGGAGCAGGAGGAACAGATTGGAAAAAGTTGAGAACAGTGGGCAACACTGCAGAACAGAGGTGAATCAAAGGGTGCAGGGGGAACAGATTGGAAAAAGTGGGGAACCGTTTGGAACACTGCAGAACAGAGGTGAACCAAAGGGAGCAGGGGGAACAGATTGGAAAAAGTGGGGAATCGTGGGGAGTTCTGCAGAACAGATGTAAACCAAAGGAAGCAGGGGGATTGGATTGGAAAAAGTGGGGAACAGTGTAGAAAAATGCAGAACAGAGGGGAACCAGAGGTAGCAGGGGAAACAGATTGGAAAAATGTGGGGAATCGTGGGGAACATTGCAGAACAGAGGGGCACCAAAGGGAGCAGAGGGAATGCATTGGGAAAAGTGGGGAACCGTGGGGAACACTGCACAACAGAGGGGAACCAAAGGAAGCAGGGGGAACGGATTGTAAAAAGTTGCACCGATGGGAACACTGTAGGACAGAGGGGAATCAAAGGGAGCAGGGGGAACTGATTGGAAAAAGTGGGGAACTGTGGGGAACACTGCAGGACAGAGTGGAGACAAAGGAGCAAGGGGAACAGATTGGAAAAAGTGGGGAACCGTGGGGAACACTGCAGAACAGAGGGGAACCAAACAGAGAAGGGGTAACGGAATGCAAAAAGTTGGGAACCGTGGAGAACACGGAAGGACAGAGGGGAACCAAAGGGAACAAGGGGAACGGATTGGTAAAAGTGGGGAACCATGGGGAATACTGCAGGGCAGAGGGGAACCATAGGGAGCAGGGGCTACAGGTTGGAAAAAATGTGGAGAACCGTGAGGAACACTGCAGAACAGTGAGGAATCAAAGGGAGCAGGGGGAACTGATTGGAAAAAGTGGGGAACTGTGGGGAACACTGCAGGACAGAGTGGAGACAAAGGAGCAAGGGGAACAGATTGGAAAAAGTGGGGAACTGTGAAAACACTGCATGACAGAGGGGAACCAAAGGGAGCAGGAGCAAAAGGTTGGAAAAAGTGGGGAACCGTGGAGGACACTGCAGGACAGAGGGGAACCAAAGGGAGCAGGGCGAACAGATTGTAAAAAAGTGTGGAACCGTGGGGAACACTGCAGAACAGTATGAAACCAAAGCAGGCAGGGGGAACAGTTTGGAAAATGTGGGGAACCGTGGGGATCACTGCAGAACAGAGGGGAACCAAAGGGAGCAGGGGAACGCATTGGAAAAAGTGGGGAACCGTGGGGAACACTGCAGAACAGTGAGGAAACAAAGGGAGCAGGGGGAACAGATTGGAAAAAGTGGGGTACCGTGTGTAAAAATGCACAACAGTGGTGAAACAAAGGGTGCAGGAGGAACAGATTAGAAGAAGTGGGGTACCGTGTGCAAAAATGCACAACAGTGGGGAAACAAAGGGAGCAGGGGGACAGGAAGGAAAAGAATGTGGAGAATCGTGAGGAAAACTGCAGAACAGTGAGGAACCAAAGGGAGCAGGGGGAACAGTTTTGAAAAAGTGGGGAACCGTGTGCAAAAATGCAGAACAGTGAGGAACCAAAGGGAGCAGGAGGAACAGATTGGAAGAAGTTGAGAACAGTGGGCAACACTGCAGAACAGAGGTGAATCAAAGGGTGCAGGGGGAACAGATTGGAAAAAGTGGGGAACCGTTTGAAACACTGCAGAACAGAGGTGAACCAAAGGAAGCAGGGGGAACGGATTGGAAAAAGTGGGGCCCATGTGGAACACTGCAGGACAGAGGGGAATCAAAGGGAGCAGGGGGAACTGATTGGAAAAAGTGGGGAACTGTGGGGAACACTGCAGAACAGAGGGGAAACAAACGGAGCAGGGGGAATGGATTGCAAAATGTGGGGAACCATGGGCAAAACTGCAGAACAGAGTGGAGCTAAAGGAGCAGGGGTAACGGATTGCAAAAAGTGGGGCCCATGGGGAACACTGGAGGACAGAGCGGAATCAAAGGGAGCAGGGGGAACTGACTGGAAAAAGTGGGGAATCGTGCAGAACACTGCAGGACAGAGGGGAAACAAAGGGAACAGTGGGAACGGATTGGAAAAAGTGGGGAACCATGGGGAATACTGTAGGACAGAGGGGAACCATAGGGAGCAGGGGCTACAGGTTGGAAAAAATGTGGAGAACCGTGAGGAACACTGCAGAACAGTGAGGAACCAAAGGGAGCAGGAGGAACAGATTGGAAAAAGTTGAGAACAGTGGGCAACACTGCAGAACAGAGGTGAATCAAAGGGTGCAGGGGGAACAGATTGGAAAAAGTGGGGAACCGTTTGGAACACTGCAGAACAGAGGTGAACCAAAGGGAGCAGGGGGAACAGATTGGAAAAAGTGGGGAATCGTGGGGAGTTCTGCAGAACAGATGTAAACCAAAGGAAGCAGGGGGATTGGATTGGAAAAAGTGGGGAACAGTGTAGAAAAATGCAGAACAGAGGGGAACCAGAGGTAGCAGGGGAAACAGATTGGAAAAATGTGGGGAATCGTGGGGAACATTGCAGAACAGAGGGGCACCAAAGGGAGCAGAGGGAATGCATTGGGAAAAGTGGGGAACCGTGGGGAACACTGCACAACAGAGGGGAACCAAAGGAAGCAGGGGGAACGGATTGTAAAAAGTTGCACCGATGGGAACACTGTAGGACAGAGGGGAATCAAAGGGAGCAGGGGGAACTGATTGGAAAAAGTGGGGAACTGTGGGGAACACTGCAGGACAGAGTGGAGACAAAGGAGCAAGGGGAACAGATTGGAAAAAGTGGGGAACCGTGGGGAACACTGCAGAACAGAGGGGAACCAAACGGAGAAGGGGTAACGGAATGCAAAAAGTTGGGAACCGTGGAGAACACGGAAGGACAGAGGGGAACCAAAGGGAACAAGGGGAACGGATTGGTAAAAGTGGGGAACCATGGGGAATACTGCAGGGCAGAGGGGAACCATAGGGAGCAGGGGCTACAGGTTGGAAAAAATGTGGAGAACCGTGAAGAACACTGCAGAACAGTGAGGAATCAAAGGGAGCAGGGGGAACTGATTGGAAAAAGTGGGGAACTGTGGGGAACACTGCAGGACAGAGTGGAGACAAAGGAGCAAGGGGAACAGATTGGAAAAAGTGGGGAACTGTGAAAACACTGCATGACAGAGGGGAACCAAAGGGAGCAGGAGCAAAAGGTTGGAAAAAGTGGGGAACCGTGGAGGACACTGCAGGACAGAGGGGAACCAAAGGGAGCAGGGCGAACAGATTGTAAAAAAGTGTGGAACCGTGGGGAACACTGCAGAACAGTATGAAACCAAAGCAGGCAGGGGGAACAGTTTGGAAAATGTGGGGAACCGTGGGGATCACTGCAGAACAGAGGGGAACCAAAGGGAGCAGGGGAACGCATTGGAAAAAGTGGGGAACCGTGGGGAACACTGCAGAACAGTGAGGAACCAAAGGGAGCAGGGGGAACAGATTGGAAAAAGTGGGGTACCGTGTGTAAAAATGCACAACAGTGGTGAAACAAAGGGTGCAGGAGGAACAGATTAGAAGAAGTGGGGTACCGTGTGCAAAAATGCACAACAGTGGGGAACCAAAGGGAGCAGGGGGACAGGAAGGAAAAGAATGTGGAGAATCGTGAGGAAAACTGCAGAACAGTGAGGAACCAAAGGGAGCAGGGGGAACAGTTTTGAAAAAGTGGGGAACCGTGTGCAAAAATGCAGAACAGTGAGGAACCAAAGGGAGCAGGAGGAACAGATTGGAAGAAGTTGAGAACAGTGGGCAACACTGCAGAACAGAGGTGAATCAAAGGGTGCAGGGGGAACAGATTGGAAAAAGTGGGGAAACGTTAGGAATACTGCAGAACAGAGGTGAACCAAAGGGAGCAGGGGGTACAGTTCGGAAAAGTGGGTGACCGTGGGGAACAATGCAGAACAGAGGGGAACCAAAGGGAGCAGGGGAAACAGATGGAAAAAGTGGGGAATCGTGGGGAGTTCTGCAGAACAGAGGTGAACCAAAGGAAGCAGGGGGATTGGATTGGAAAAAGTGGGGAACAGTGTAGAAAAGTGAAGAACAGAGGGGAACCAGAGGTAGCAGGGGTAACAGATTGGAAAAAGTGGGGAACCGTGGGGAACACTGCATGACAGAGGGGAACCAAAGGGAGCAGGAGGTACAGGTTGGAAAAAGTGGGGAACCGTGGAGAACACTGCAGCACAGATGGGAACAAAAGTGAGCAGGGGAAACGGATTGCAAAAAGTGGGGCCCATGGCAAACACTGCATGACAGAGGGCAATCAAAGGGAGCAGGGGGAACCGATTGGAAAAAGTTGGGAACTGTGGGGAACACTGCAGAACAGAGGGAAACCAAAGGTAGCAGGGGGAACGGATTGGAAAAAGTGGGGAACCATGGGGGACACTGCAGGGCAGACGGGAACCAAACAGAGCATGGGAACAGATTAGAAAAAGTTTGGAGAACCGTGGGGAAAACTGCAGAACAGAGCACAAACAAAGGGAGCAGGAGGTACAGGTTGGAAAAAGTGGGGAACCGTGGGGAACACTGCATGACAGAGGGGAACCAAAGGGAGCAGTGGGTACAGGTTTGAAAAAATGTGGAGAACCGTGAGGAACACTGCAGAAAAGTGAGGAACCAAAGGGAGCAGGGCAAACAGATTGTAAAAAAGTGTGGAACCGTGGGGAACACTGCAGAACAGTATGAAACCAAAGCAGGCAGGGGGAACAGTTTGGAAAATGTGGGGAACCGTGGGGATCACTGCAGAACAGAGGGGAACCAAAGGGAGCAGGGGAACGCATTGGAAAAAGTGGGGAACCGTGGGGAACACTGCAGAACAGTGAGGAACCAAAGGGAGCAGGGGGAACAGATTGGAAAAAGTGGGGTACCGTGTGTAAAAATGCACAACAGTGGGGAAACAAAGGGTGCAGGAGGAACAGATTACAAGAAGTGGGGAACCGTGGACAACACTGCAGAACAGAGGGGCACCAAAGGGAGCAGGAGGTACAGGTTGGAAAAAGTGGGGAACCGTGGGGAACACTGCATGACAGAGGGGAACCAAAGGGAACAGGAGGTACAGGTTGGAAAAAGTGGGGAACCGTGGAGAACACTGCAGCACAGATGGGAACAAAAGTGAGCAGGGGAAATGGATTGCAAAAAGTGGGGCCCATGGCGAACACTGCATGACAGAGGGTAATCAAAGGGAGCAGGGGGAACTGAATGGAAAAAGTTGGGAACTGTGGGGAACACTGCAGAACAGATGGAAACCAAAGGTAGCAGGGGGAACGGATTGGAAAAAGTGGGGAACCATGGGGGACACTGCAGGGCGGACGGGAACCAAAGGGAGAATGGGAACAGATTAGAAAAAGTTTGGAGAACCGTGGGGAAAACTGCAGAACAGAGCAGAAACAAAGGGAGCAGGGGGAACAGCTCGGAAAAGTGCGGACCCGAGGGGAACAATGCAGAACAGAGAGGAACCAAAGGGAGCAGAGGGAATGCATTGGAAAAAGTGGGGAACCGTGGGGAACACTGCACGACAGAGGGGAACCAAAGGAAGCAGGGGGAACGGATTGGAAAAAGTTGCACCGATGGGGAACACTGTAGGACAGAGGGGAATCAAAGGGAGCAGGGGGAACTGATTGGAAAAAGTGGGGAACAGTGGGGGACACTGCAGAACAGAGGGCAAACAAACGGAACAGGGGGAATGGATTGCAAAAAGTTTGGAACCGTGGAGGACAATGCAGAACAGGGGAAACCAAAGGGAGCAGGGCAAAAAGTTTGTAAAAAAGTGGGGAACCGTGGGGAACACTGCAGAACAGAGAGGAACCAAAGGGAGCAGAGGGAATGCATTGGAAAAAGTGGGGAAACGTGGGGAACACTGCAGAACAGTATGAAACCAAAGCAGGCAGGGGGAACACATTGGAAAAAGTGGGGAACCGTGGGGAACACTGCAGAACAGTGAGGAACCAAAGGGAGCAGGGGGAACAGTTGGAAAAAGTGGGGTACCGTGTGTAAAAATGCACAACAGTGGGGAAACAAAGGGTGCAGGAGGAACAGATTAGAAGAAGTGGGGTACCGTGTGCAAAAATGCACAACAGTGGGGAACCAAAGGGAGCAGGGGGACAGGAAGGAAAAGAATGTGGAGAATCGTGGGGAACACTGCAGAATAGAGGGGAACGAAAGGGAGCAGGGGGAACGGATTGGGAAAAGTGGGGAAGCGTCGGGAACACTGCAGAACAGAGGCGAACCAAAGGGAACAGGGGGAACGGATTGGAAAAAGTGGGGAACCATGGGGAACACTGCAGGGCAGAGGGGAACCATAGGGAGCAGGGGGTACAGGTTGGAAAAACGTGGAGAACCGTGAGGAAAACTGCAGAACAGTGAGGAACCAAAGGGAGCAGGGGGAACAGTTTTGAAAAAGTGGGGAAACGTGTGCAAAAATGCAGAACAGTGGGGAACCAAAGGGAGCAGGAGGAACAGATTGGAAAAAGTTGAGAACAGTGGGCAACACTGCAGAACAGAGGTGAGTCAAAGGGTGCAGGGGGAACAGATTGGAAAAAGTGGGGAATCGTGGGGAGTTCTGCAGAACAGAGGTGAACCAAAGGAAGCAGGGGGATTGGATTGGAAAAAGTGGGGATCAGTGTAGAAAAATGCAGAACAGAGGGGAACCAGAGGTAGCAGGGGTAACAGATTGGAAAAAGTGGGGAACCGTGGGCAACAATACAGAACAGAGGGGCACCAAAGGGAGCAGGAGGTACAGGTTGGAAAAAGTGGGGAACCGTGAGGAACACTGCATGACAGACAGGAACCAAAGGGAGCAGGAGGTACAGGTTGGAAAAAGTGGGGAACCGTGGAGAACACTGCAGCACAGATGGGAACAAAAGTGAGCAGGGGAAACGGATTGCAAAAAGTGGGGCCCATGGCGAACACTGCATGACAGAGGGCAATCAAAGGGAGCAGGGGGAACCGATTGGAAAAAGTTGGGAACTGTGGGGAACACTGCAGAACAGAGGGAAACCAAAGATAGCAGGGGGAAAGGATTGGAAAAAGTGGGGAACCATAGGGGACACTGCAGGGCAGACGGGAACCAAAGGGAGCATGGGAACAGATTAGAAAAAGTTTGGAGAACTGTGGGGAAAACTGCAGAACAGAGCAGAACCAAAGGGAGCAGGGGGAACAGCTCAGAAAAGTGCGGACCCGAGGGGAACAATGCAGAACAGAGAGGAACCAAAGGAAGAAGTGGGAACAGATTGAAAAAAGTGGGGAATCGTGGGGAGTTCTGCAGAACAGTGGGGACCCAAAGGGATCAGGGGGAAAGAATTCGAAAAAGTGGACCGTGGGGAACTCTGCAGAAAACAGGTGGACCAAAGGAAGCAGGGGGAACGGATTGGAAAAAATGGGGAACATTGTGGAAAAATGTAGAACAGAGGCGAACCAGTGGGAGAAGGGGGAACAGATTAGAAAAAATTTGGAGAACCATGGGGAACACTGCAGAAAAGTGAGGAACCAAAGGGAGCAGGGGGTACTGTTCGGAAAAGTGGGGAACCGTGTGGAACAAAGCAGAACAGAGGGGAACCAAAGGGAGCAGGGGGAACAGATTGGAAAAAGTGGGGAATCGTGGGGAGTTCTGCAGAACAGAGGTTAACCAAAGGAAGCAGGGGGATCGGATTTGAAAAAGTGGGGAACAGTGTAGAAAAATGCAGAACAGAGGGGAACCAGAGGTAGCAGGGGAAACAGATTGGAAAAAGTAGGGAACCGTGGGGAACACTGCAGAACAGAGGGGAACCAAAGGGAGCAGGGGGAACAGATTGGAAAAAGTGGGGATTCGTGGAGAGATCTGCAGAACAGAGGTGAACCAAAGGAAGCAGGGGGAACGGATTGGAAAAAGTGGGGAATCGTGGGGAGTTCTGCAGAACAGAGGTGAACCAAAGGAAGCAGGGGGAACGGATTGGAAAAAGTGGGGCCCATGGGGAACACTGCAGGACAGAGGGGAATCAAAGGGAGCAGGGGGAACTGATTGGAAAAAGTGGGGAACTGTGGGGAACACTGCAGAACAGAGGGGAAAAAAAGGAGCAGGGGGAATGGATTGCATAATGTGGGGAACCATGGGGAAAACTGCAGAACAGAGTAGAGCCAAAGGAGCAGGGGGAACGGATTGCAAAAAGTGGGGCCCATGGGGAACACTGGATGACAGAGCGGAATCAAAGGGAGCAGGGGGAACTGATTGGAAAAAGTGGGGAATCGTGCAGAACACTGCAAGACAGAGGGGAAACAAAGGGAACAGGGGCTACAGGTTGGAAAAAATGTGGGGAATCGTGGGGAACACTGCAGAACAGTATGAAACAAAAGCAGGCAGGGGGAACAGTTTGGAAAATGTGGGGAACCATGGGTATCACTGCAGAACAGAGGGGAACCAAAGGGAGCAGGGGAACGCATTGGAAAAAGTGGGGAACCGTGGGGAACACTACAGAACAGTGAGGAACCAAAGGGAGCAGGGGGAACAGATTGGAAAAAGTGGGGTACCGTGTGTAAAAATGCACAACAGTGGGGAAACAAAGGGTGCAGGAGGAACAGATTAGAAGAAGTGGGGTACCGTGTGCAAAAATGCACAACAGTGGGGAACCAAAGGGAGCAGGGGGTACAGGAAGGAAAAAATGTGGAGAATCGTGGGGAACACTGCAGAATAGAGGGGAACCAAAGGGAGCAGGGGGAACAGATTGGAAAAAGTGGGGAAGCGTCGGGAACACTGCAGAACAGAGGCGAACCAAAGGGAACAGGGGGACGGATTGGAAAAAGTGGGGAACCATGGGGGACACTGCAGGGCAGAGGGGAACCATAGGGAGCAGGGGGTACAGTTTTGAAAAAGTGGGGAACCGTGTGCAAAAATGCAGTACAGTGGGGAACCAAAGGGAGCAGGAAGAACAGATTGGAAAAAGTTGAGAACAGTGGGCAACACTGCAGAACAGAGGTGAATCAAAGGGTGCAGGGGGAACAGATTGGAAAAAGTGGGGAACCGTTTGGAACACTGCAGAACAGAGGTGAACCAAAGGGAGCAGGGGGTACAGTTCGGAAAAGTGGGGAATCGTGGGGAACAATGCAGAACAGAGGGGAACCAAAGGGAGCAGGGGAAACAGATTGGAAAAAGTGGGGAATCGTGGGGAGCTCTGCAGAACAGAGGTGAACCAAAGGAAGCAGGGGGATTGGATTGGAAAAAGTGGGGAACAGTGTAGAAAAGTGAAGAACAGAGGGGAACCAGAGGTAGCAGGGGTAACAGATTGGAAAAAGTGGGGAACCGTGGGGAACACTGCATGACAGAGGGGAACCAAAGGGAGCAGGAGGTACAGGTTGGAAAAAGTGGGGAACCGTGGAGAACACTGCAGCACAGATGGGAACAAAAGTGAGCAGGGGAAACGGATTGCAAAAAGTGGGGCCCATGGCAAACACTGCATGACAGAGGGCAATCAAAGGGAGCAGGGGGAACCGATTGGAAAAAGTTGGGAACTGTGGGGAACACTGCAGAACAGAGGGAAACCAAAGGTAGCAGGGGGAACGGATTGGAAAAAGTGGGGAACCATGGGGGACACTGCAGGGCAGACGGGAACCAAACAGAGCATGGGAACAGATTAGAAAAAGTTTGGAGAACCGTGGGGAAAACTGCAGAACAGAGCACAAACAAAGGGAGCAGGAGGTACAGGTTGGAAAAAGTGGGGAACCGTGGGGAACACTGCATGACAGAGGGGAACCAAAGGGAGCAGTGGGTACAGGTTTGAAAAAATGTGGAGAACCGTGAGGAACACTGCAGAAAAGTGAGGAACCAAAGGGAGCAGGGCAAACAGATTGTAAAAAAGTGTGGAACCGTGGGGAACACTGCAGAACAGTATGAAACCAAAGCAGGCAGGGGGAACAGTTTGGAAAATGTGGGGAACCGTGGGGATCACTGCAGAACAGAGGGGAACCAAAGGGAGCAGGGGAACGCATTGGAAAAAGTGGGGAACCGTGGGGAACACTGCAGAACAGTGAGGAACCAAAGAGAGCAGGGGGAACAGATTGGAAAAAGTGGGGTACCGTGTGTAAAAATGCACAACAGTGGGGAAACAAAGGGTGCAGGAGGAACAGATTACAAGAAGTGGGGAACCGTGGACAACACTGCAGAACAGAGGGGCACCAAAGGGAGCAGGAGGTACAGGTTGGAAAAAGTGGGGAACCGTGGGGAACACTGCATGACAGAGGGGAACCAAAGGGAACAGGAGGTACAGGTTGGAAAAAGTGGGGAACCGTGGAGAACACTGCAGCACAGATGGGAACAAAAGTGAGCAGGGGAAATGGATTGCAAAAAGTGGGGCCCATGGCGAACACTGCATGACAGAGGGTAATCAAAGGGAGCAGGGGGAACTGAATGGAAAAAGTTGGGAACTGTGGGGAACACTGCAGAACAGATGGAAACCAAAGGTAGCAGGGGGAACGGATTGGAAAAAGTGGGGAACCATGGGGGACACTGCAGGGCGGACGGGAACCAAAGGGAGAATGGGAACAGATTAGAAAAAGTTTGGAGAACCGTGGGGAAAACTGCAGAACAGAGCAGAAACAAAGGGAGCAGGGGGAACAGCTCGGAAAAGTGCGGACCCGAGGGGAACAATGCAGAACAGAGAGGAACCAAAGGGAGCAGAGGGAATGCATTGGAAAAAGTGGGGAACCGTGGGGAACACTGCACGACAGAGGGGAACCAAAGGAAGCAGGGGGAACGGATTGGAAAAAGTTGCACCGATGGGGAACACTGTAGGACAGAGGGGAATCAAAGGGAGCAGGGGGAACTGATTGGAAAAAGTGGGGAACAGTGGGGGACACTGCAGAACAGAGGGCAAACAAACGGAACAGGGGGAATGGATTGCAAAAAGTTTGGAACCGTGGAGGACAATGCAGAACAGGGGAAACCAAAGGGAGCAGGGCAAAAAGTTTGTAAAAAAGTGGGGAACCGTGGGGAACACTGCAGAACAGAGAGGAACCAAAGGGAGCAGAGGGAATGCATTGGAAAAAGTGGGGAAACGTGGGGAACACTGCAGAACAGTATGAAACCAAAGCAGGCAGGGGGAACACATTGGAAAAAGTGGGGAACCGTGGGGAACACTGCAGAACAGTGAGGAACCAAAGGGAGCAGGGGGAACAGTTGGAAAAAGTGGGGTACCGTGTGTAAAAATGCACAACAGTGGGGAAACAAAGGGTGCAGGAGGAACAGATTAGAAGAAGTGGGGTACCGTGTGCAAAAATGCACAACAGTGGGGAACCAAAGGGAGCAGGGGGACAGGAAGGAAAAGAATGTGGAGAATCGTGGGGAACACTGCAGAATAGAGGGGAACGAAAGGGAGCAGGGGGAACGGATTGGGAAAAGTGGGGAAGCGTCGGGAACACTGCAGAACAGAGGCGAACCAAAGGGAACAGGGGGAACGGATTGGAAAAAGTGGGGAACCATGGGGAACACTGCAGGGCAGAGGGGAACCATAGGGAGCAGGGGGTACAGGTTGGAAAAACGTGGAGAACCGTGAGGAAAACTGCAGAACAGTGAGGAACCAAAGGGAGCAGGGGGAACAGTTTTGAAAAAGTGGGGAAACGTGTGCAAAAATGCAGAACAGTGGGGAACCAAAGGGAGCAGGAGGAACAGATTGGAAAAAGTTGAGAACAGTGGGCAACACTGCAGAACAGAGGTGAGTCAAAGGGTGCAGGGGGAACAGATTGGAAAAAGTGGGGAATCGTGGGGAGTTCTGCAGAACAGAGGTGAACCAAAGGAAGCAGGGGGATTGGATTGGAAAAAGTGGGGATCAGTGTAGAAAAATGCAGAACAGAGGGGAACCAGAGGTAGCAGGGGTAACAGATTGGAAAAAGTGGGGAACCGTGGGCAACAATACAGAACAGAGGGGCACCAAAGGGAGCAGGAGGTACAGGTTGGAAAAAGTGGGGAACCGTGAGGAACACTGCATGACAGACAGGAACCAAAGGGAGCAGGAGGTACAGGTTGGAAAAAGTGGGGAACCGTGGAGAACACTGCAGCACAGATGGGAACAAAAGTGAGCAGGGGAAACGGATTGCAAAAAGTGGGGCCCATGGCGAACACTGCATGACAGAGGGCAATCAAAGGGAGCAGGGGGAACCGATTGGAAAAAGTTGGGAACTGTGGGGAACACTGCAGAACAGAGGGAAACCAAAGATAGCAGGGGGAAAGGATTGGAAAAAGTGGGGAACCATAGGGGACACTGCAGGGCAGACGGGAACCAAAGGGAGCATGGGAACAGATTAGAAAAAGTTTGGAGAACTGTGGGGAAAACTGCAGAACAGAGCAGAACCAAAGGGAGCAGGGGGAACAGCTCAGAAAAGTGCGGACCCGAGGGGAACAATGCAGAACAGAGAGGAACCAAAGGAAGAAGTGGGAACAGATTGAAAAAAGTGGGGAATCGTGGGGAGTTCTGCAGAACAGTGGGGACCCAAAGGGATCAGGGGGAAAGAATTCGAAAAAGTGGACCGTGGGGAACTCTGCAGAAAACAGGTGGACCAAAGGAAGCAGGGGGAACGGATTGGAAAAAATGGGGAACATTGTGGAAAAATGTAGAACAGAGGCGAACCAGTGGGAGAAGGGGGAACAGATTAGAAAAAATTTGGAGAACCATGGGGAACACTGCAGAAAAGTGAGGAACCAAAGGGAGCAGGGGGTACTGTTCGGAAAAGTGGGGAACCGTGTGGAACAAAGCAGAACAGAGGGGAACCAAAGGGAGCAGGGGGAACAGATTGGAAAAAGTGGGGAATCGTGGGGAGTTCTGCAGAACAGAGGTTAACCAAAGGAAGCAGGGGGATCGGATTTGAAAAAGTGGGGAACAGTGTAGAAAAATGCAGAACAGAGGGGAACCAGAGGTAGCAGGGGAAACAGATTGGAAAAAGTAGGGAACCGTGGGGAACACTGCAGAACAGAGGGGAACCAAAGGGAGCAGGGGGAACAGATTGGAAAAAGTGGGGATTCGTGGAGAGATCTGCAGAACAGAGGTGAACCAAAGGAAGCAGGGGGAACGGATTGGAAAAAGTGGGGAATCGTGGGGAGTTCTGCAGAACAGAGGTGAACCAAAGGAAGCAGGGGGAACGGATTGGAAAAAGTGGGGCCCATGGGGAACACTGCAGGACAGAGGGGAATCAAAGGGAGCAGGGGGAACTGATTGGAAAAAGTGGGGAACTGTGGGGAACACTGCAGAACAGAGGGGAAAAAAAGGAGCAGGGGGAATGGATTGCATAATGTGGGGAACCATGGGGAAAACTGCAGAACAGAGTAGAGCCAAAGGAGCAGGGGGAACGGATTGCAAAAAGTGGGGCCCATGGGGAACACTGGATGACAGAGCGGAATCAAAGGGAGCAGGGGGAACTGATTGGAAAAAGTGGGGAATCGTGCAGAACACTGCAAGACAGAGGGGAAACAAAGGGAACAGGGGCTACAGGTTGGAAAAAATGTGGGGAATCGTGGGGAACACTGCAGAACAGTATGAAACAAAAGCAGGCAGGGGGAACAGTTTGGAAAATGTGGGGAACCATGGGTATCACTGCAGAACAGAGGGGAACCAAAGGGAGCAGGGGAACGCATTGGAAAAAGTGGGGAACCGTGGGGAACACTACAGAACAGTGAGGAACCAAAGGGAGCAGGGGGAACAGATTGGAAAAAGTGGGGTACCGTGTGTAAAAATGCACAACAGTGGGGAAACAAAGGGTGCAGGAGGAACAGATTAGAAGAAGTGGGGTACCGTGTGCAAAAATGCACAACAGTGGGGAACCAAAGGGAGCAGGGGGTACAGGAAGGAAAAAATGTGGAGAATCGTGGGGAACACTGCAGAATAGAGGGGAACCAAAGGGAGCAGGGGGAACAGATTGGAAAAAGTGGGGAAGCGTCGGGAACACTGCAGAACAGAGGCGAACCAAAGGGAACAGGGGGACGGATTGGAAAAAGTGGGGAACCATGGGGGACACTGCAGGGCAGAGGGGAACCATAGGGAGCAGGGGGTACAGTTTTGAAAAAGTGGGGAACCGTGTGCAAAAATGCAGTACAGTGGGGAACCAAAGGGAGCAGGAAGAACAGATTGGAAAAAGTTGAGAACAGTGGGCAACACTGCAGAACAGAGGTGAATCAAAGGGTGCAGGGGGAACAGATTGGAAAAAGTGGGGAACCGTTTGGAACACTGCAGAACAGAGGTGAACCAAAGGGAGCAGGGGGTACAGTTCGGAAAAGTGGGGAATCGTGGGGAACAATGCAGAACAGAGGGGAACCAAAGGGAGCAGGGGAAACAGATTGGAAAAAGTGGGGAATCGTGGGGAGCTCTGCAGAACAGAGGTGAACCAAAGGAAGCAGGGGGATTGGATTGGAAAAAGTGGGGAACAGTGTGGAAAAATGCAGAACAGAGGGGAACCAAAGGTAGCAGGGGTAACAGATTGGAAAAAGTGGGGAACCTTGGGCAACACTGCAGAACAGAGGGGCACCAAAGGGAGCAGGAGGTACAGGTTGGAAAAAGTGGGGAACCGTGAGGAACACTGCATGACAGAGGGGAACCAAAGGGAGCAGGAGATACAGGTTGGAAAAAGTGGGGAACCGTGGAGAACACTGCAGCACAGATGGGAACAAAAGTGAGCAGGGGAAACGGATTGCAAAAAGTGGGGCCCATGGCGAACACTGCATGACAGAGGGCAATCAAAGGGAGCAGGGGGAACCGATCGGAAAAAGTTGGGAACTGTGGGGAACACTGCAGAACAGGGTGAAACCAAAGGTAGCAGGGAGAAAGGATTGGAAAAAGTGGACCGTGGGGAACTCTACAGAAAACAGGTTGACCAAAGGAAGCAGGGGGAACGGATTGGAAAAAATGGGGAACCTAGTGGAAAAATGTAGAACAGAGGCGAACCAGAGGGAGAAGGGGGAACAGATTAGAAAAAATTTGGAGAACCGTGGGGAACACTGCAGAACAGTGAGGAACCAAAGGGAGCAGGGGGAACGGATTGGAAAAGATAAAGAAATCTGGGGAGCAATGCAGAACAGAGGGGAAGCAAAGGGAGCACGGGGTACAGGTTGGAAAAAATGTGGAGAACTGTGAGGAACACTGCAGAACAGAGGGGAACCAAAGGGAGCAGAGGGAACGGATTGGAAAAAGTGGGCAACCGTGGGGCACACTGCATGACAAAGGGGAACCAAAGGGATCAGGGGGAACAGATAGGAAAAGATTAGGGAACTGTGAAAACACTGCATGACAGAGGGGAACCAAAGGGAACAGGAGGTACAGGTTGGAATAAGTGGGGAACCGTGGAGGACACTGCAGGAAAGAGGGGAACCAAAGGGAGCAGGGCGAACAGATTGTAAAAAAGTGTGGAACCGTGGGGAACACTGCAGAAGAGTATGAAACCAAAGGTAGCAGGGGGAACGGATTGGAAAAATTGGGGAACCATGGGGGACACTGCAGGGCAGACGGGAACCAAAGGGAGCATGGGAACAGATTAGAAAAAGTTTGGAGAACCGTGGGGAAAACTGCAGAACAGAGCAGAACCAAAGGGAGCAGGGGGAACAGCTCGGAAAAGTGCGGACCCGAGGGGAACAATGCAGAACAGAGAGGAACCAAAG
The DNA here is from genome assembly GCF_036971445.1 of Narcine bancroftii. NCBI lineage: Eukaryota > Metazoa > Chordata > Chondrichthyes > Torpediniformes > Narcinidae > Narcine > Narcine bancroftii. Next base: position 5,336,772 of record NW_027211884.1, read on the forward strand.
GGAGAAGGGGGAACAGATTGAAAAAAGTGGGGAATCGTGGGGAGTTCTGCAGAACAGTGGGGACACAAAGGGATCAGGGGGAAAGGATTCGAAAAAGTGGACCGTAGGGAACTCTGCAGAAAACAGGTGGACCAAAGGAAGCAGGGGGAACGGATTGGAAAAAATGGGGAACCTTGTGGAAAAATGTAGAACAGAGGCGAACCAGTGGGAGAAGGGGGAACAGATTAGAAAAAATTTGGAGGACCATGGGGAACACTGCAGAACAGTGAGGAAACAAAGGGAGCAGGGGGAACGGATTGGAAAAGATAGAGAACTCTGGGGAACACTGCAGAACAGAGGGGAAGCAAAGGGAGCAGGGGGTACAGATTGGAAAAAGTGGGGAACCGTGTGGAAAAATGCAGAACAGTGGGGAACCAAAGGGAGCAGGAAGAACAGATTGGAAAAAGTGGGGAACCGTGAGGAATACTGCAGAACAGAGGGACACCAAAGGGAGCAGGGAGTACAGTTTGGAAAAGTGGGGAACCGTGGGGAACAATGCAGAACAGAGGGGAACCAAAGGGAGCAGGGGGAACAGATTGGAAAAAGTGGGGATTCGTGGAGAGATCTGCAGAACAGAGGTGAACCAAAGGAAGCAGGGGGAACGGATTGGAAAAAGTGGGGCCCATGGGGAACACTGCAGGACAGAGGGGAATCAAAGGGAGCAGGGGGAACTGATTGGAAAAAGTGGGGAATCGTGGGGAGTTCTGCAGAACAGAGGTTAACCAAAGGAAGCAGGGGGATCGGATTTGAAAAAGTGGGGAACAGTGTAGAAAAATGCAGAACAGAGGGGAACCAGAGGTAGCAGGGGAAACAGATTGGAAAAAGTGGGGAACCGTGGGGAACACTGCAGAACAGAGGGGCACCAAAGGGAGCAGGGGGAACAGATTGGAAAAAGTGGGGATTCGTGGAGAGATCTGCAGAACAGAGGTGAACCAAAGGAAGCAGGGGGAACGGATTGGAAAAAGTGGGGAATCGTGGGGAGTTCTGCAGAACAGAGGTGAACCAAAGGAAGCAGGGGGAACGGATTGGAAAAAGTGGGGCCCATGGGGAACACTGCAGGACAGAGGGGAATCAAAGGGAGCAGGGGGAACTGATTGGAAAAAGTGGGGAACTGTGGGGAACACTGCAGAACAGAGGGGAAAAAAAGGAGCAGGGGGAATGGATTGCATAATGTGGGGAACCATGGGGAAAACTGCAGAACAGAGTAGAGCCAAAGGAGCAGGGGGAACGGATTGCAAAAAGTGGGGCCCATGGGGAACACTGGATGACAGAGCGGAATCAAAGGGAGCAGGGGGAACTGATTGGAAAAAGTGGGGAATCGTGCAGAACACTGCAAGACAGAGGGGAAACAAAGGGAACAGGGGCTACAGGTTGGAAAAAATGTGGGGAATCGTGGGGAACACTGCAGAACAGTATGAAACCAAAGCAGGCAGGGGGAACAGTTTGGAAAATGTGGGGAACCATGGGGATCACTGCAGAACAGAGGGGAACCAAAGGGAGCAGGGGAACGCATTGGAAAAAGTGGGGAACCGTGGGGAACACTGCAGAACAGTGAGGAACCAAAGGGAGCAGGGGGAACAGATTGGAAAAAGTGGGGAACTGTGGGGAACACTGCAGAACAGAGGGGAAAAAAAGGAGCAGGGGGAATGGATTGCATAATGTGGGGAACCATGGGGAAAACTGCAGAACAGAGTAGAGCCAAAGGAGCAGGGGGAACGGATTGCAAAAAGTGGGGCCCATGGGGAACACTGGATGACAGAGCGGAATCAAAGGGAGCAGGGGGAACTGATTGGAAAAAGTGGGGAATCGTGCAGAACACTGCAAGACAGAGGGGAAACAAAGGGAACAGGGGCTACAGGTTGGAAAAAATGTGGGGAATCGTGGGGAACACTGCAGAACAGTATGAAACCAAAGCAGGCAGGGGGAACAGTTTGGAAAATGTGGGGAACCATGGGGATCACTGCAGAACAGAGGGGAACCAAAGGGAGCAGGGGAACGCATTGGAAAAAGTGGGGAACCGTGGGGAACACTGCAGAACAGTGAGGAACCAAAGGGAGCAGGGGGAACAGATTGGAAAAAGTGGGGTACCGTGTGTAAAAATGCACAACAGTGGGGAAACAAAGGGTGCAGGAGGAACAGATTAGAAGAAGTGGGGTACCGTGTGCAAAAATGCACAACAGTGGGGAACCAAAGGGAGCAGGGGGTACAGGAAGGAAAAAATGTGGAGAATCGTGGGGAACACTGCAGAATAGAGGGGAACCAAAGGGAGCAGGGGGAACAGATTGGAAAAAGTGGGGAAGCGTCGGGAACACTGCAGAATAGAGGCGAACCAAAGGGAACAGGGGGACGGATTGGAAAAAGTGGGGAACCATGGGGGACACTGCAGGGCAGAGGGGAACCATAGGGAGCAGGGGGTACAGTTTTGAAAAAGTGGGGAACCGTGTGCAAAAATGCAGTACAGTGGGGAACCAAAGGGAGCAGGAAGAACAGATTGGAAAAAGTTGAGAACAGTGGACAACACTGCAGAACAGAGGTGAATCAAAGGGTGCAGGGGGAACAGATTGGAAAAAGTGGGGAACCGTTTGGAACACTGCAGAACAGAGGTGAACCAAAGGGAGCAGGGGGTACAGTTCGGAAAAGTGGGGAATCGTGGGGAACAATGCAGAACAGAGGGGAACCAAAGGGAGCAGGGGAAACAGATTGGAAAAAGTGGGGAATCGTGGGGAGCTCTGCAGAACAGAGGTGAACCAAAGGAAGCAGGGGGATTGGATTGGAAAAAGTGGGGAACAGTGTAGAAAAATGCAGAACAGAGGGGAACCAGAGGTAGCAGGGGTAACAGATTGGAAAAAGTGGGGAACCTTGGGCAACACTGCAGAACAGAGGGGCACCAAAGGGAGCAGGAGGTACAGGTTGGAAAAAGTGGGGAACCGTGAGGAACACTGCATGACAGAGGGGAACCAAAGGGAGCAGGAGATACAGGTTGGAAAAAGTGGGGAACCGTGGAGAACACTGCAGCACAGATGGGAACAAAAGTGAGCAGGGGAAACGGATTGCAAAAAGTGGGGCCCATGGCGAACACTGCATGACAGAGGGCAATCAAAGGGAGCAGGGGGAACCGATCGGAAAAAGTTGGGAACTGTGGGGAACACTGCAGAACAGGGTGAAACCAAAGGTAGCAGGGAGAAAGGATTGGAAAAAGTGGACCGTGGGGAACTCTACAGAAAACAGGTTGACCAAAGGAAGCAGGGGGAACGGATTGGAAAAGATAAAGAAATCTGGGGAGCAATGCAGAACAGAGGGAAAGCAAAGGGAGCAGGGGGTACAGGTTGGAAAAAATGTGGAGAACTGTGAGGAACACTGCAGAACAGAGGGGAACCAAAGGGAGCAGAGGGAACGGATTGGAAAAAGTGGGCAACCGTGGGGCACACTGCATGACAGAGGGGAACCAAAGGGATCAGGGGGAACAGATAGGAAAAGATTAGGGAACTGTGAAAACACTGCATGACAGAGGGGAACCAAAGGGAACAGGAGGTACAGGTTGGAATAAGTGGGGAACCGTGGAGGACACTGCAGGAAAGAGGGGAACCAAAGGGAGCAGGGCGAACAGATTGTAAAAAAGTGTGGAACCGTGGGGAACACTGCAGAAGAGTATGAAACCAAAGGTAGCAGGGGGAACGGATTGGAAAAATTGGGGAACCATGGGGGACACTGCAAGGCAGACGGGAACCAAAGGGAGCATGGGAACAGATTAGAAAAAGTTTGGCGAACCGTGGGGAAAACTGCAGAACAGAGCAGAACCAAAGGGAGCAGGGGGAACAGCTCGGAAATGTGCGGACCCGAGGGGAACAATGCAGAACAGAGAGGAACCAAAGGGAGAAGGGGGAACAGATTGGAAAAAGTGGGGAATCGTGGGGAGTTCTGCAGAACAGTGGGGACCCAAAGGGATCAGGGGGAAAGGATTCGAAAAAGTGGACCGTAGGGAACTCTGCAGAAAACAGGTGGACCAAAGGAAGCAGGGGGAACGGATTGGAAAAAATTGGGAACCTTGTGGAAAAATGTAGAACAGAGGCGAACCAGTGGGAGAAGGGGGAACAGATTAGAAAAAATTTGGAGGACCATGGGGAACACTGCAGAACAGTGAGGAAACAAAGGGAGCAGGGCGATCGGATTGGAAAAGATAGAGAACTCTGGGGAACACTGCAGAACAGAGGGGAAGCAAAGGGAGCAGGGGGTACAGATTGGAAAAAGTGGGGAACCGTGTGGAAAAATGCAGAACAGTGGGGAACCAAAGGGAGCAGGAAGAACAGATTGGAAAAAGTGGGGAACCGTGAGGAATACTGCAGAACAGAGGGACACCAAAGGGAGCAGAGGGAATGCATTGGAAAAAGTGGGGAACCGTGGGGAACACTGCACGACAGAGGGGAACCAAAGGAAGCAGGGGGAACGAATTGTAAAAAGTTGCACTGATGGGGAACACTGTACGACAGAGGGGAATCAAAGGGAGCAGGGGGAACTAGTTGGAAAAAGTGGGGAACAGTGGGGGACACTGCAGAACTGTATGAAACCAAAGCGAGCAGGGGGAACAGTTTGGAAAATGTGGGGAAACGTGGGGATCACTACAGAACAGATGGGAAACAAAGGGAGCAGGGGAACACATTGGTAAAAGTGGGGAACCGTAGGGAACACTGCAGAACAGTGAGGAACCAAAGGGAGCAGGGGGAACAGATTGGAAAAAGTGGGGAACCGTGTTGAAAAAATGCAGAACAGTGGGTAAACAAAGGGTGCAGGAGGAACAGATTAGAAGAAGTGGGGTACCGTGTGCAAAAATGCACAACAGTGGGGAACCAAAGGGAGCAGGGGGTATAGGAAGGAAAAGAATGTGGAGAATCGTGGGGAACACTGCAGAATAGAGGGGAACCAAAGGGAGCAGGGGGAATGTATTGGAAAAAGTGGGGAAGCGTCGGGAACACTGCAGAACAGAGGCGAAGCAAAGGGAACAGGGGGAACCAATTGGAAAAAGTGGGAAACCATGGGGGATACTGCAGGGCAGAGGGGAACCATAGGGAGCAGGGGGTACAGGAAGGAAAAGAATGTGGAGAATCGTGGGGAACACTGCAGAATAGAGGGGAACCAAAGGGAGCAGGGGGAACAGATTGGAAAAAGTGGGGAACCGTTTGGAACACTGCAGAACAGAGGCGAACCAAAGGGAGCAGGGGGTACTGTTCGGAAAAGTGGGGAACCGTGTGGAAGAATGCAGAACAGAGGGGAACCAAAGGGAGGAGGGGGAACAGATTGGAAAAAGTGGGGAACCATGTGGAATACTGCAGGGCAGAGGGGAACCATAGGGAGCAGGGGCTACAGTTTGGAAAAAATGTGGAGAACCGTGAGGAACACTGCAGAACAGTGAGGAACCAAAGGGAGCAGGAGGAACAGATTGGAAAAAGTTGAGAACAGTGGGCAACACTGCAGAACAGAGGTGATTCAAAGGGTGCAGGGGGAACAGATTGGAAAAAGTGGGGAACGGTTTGGAACACTGCAGAACAGAGGTGAACCAAAGGGAGCAGGGGGTACTGTTCGGAAAAGTGGGGAACCGTGTGGAACAATGCAGAACAGAAGGGAACCAAAGGGAGCAGGGGGAACAGATTGGAAAAAGTGGGGAATCGTGGGGAGTTCTGCAGAACAGAGGTGAACCAAAGGAAGCAGGGGGATCGGATTGGAAAAAGTGGGGAACAGTGTAGAAAAATGCAGAACAGAGGGGAACCAGAGGTAGCAGGGGGAAACAGATTGGAAAAAGTGGGGAACAGTGGGGAACACTGCAAAACAGAGGGGCACCAAAGGGAGCAGAAGGAATGCATTGGAAAAAGTGGGGAACCGTGGGGAACACTGCACGACAGAGGGGAACCAAAGGAAGCAGGGGGAACGGATTGTAAAATGTTGCACCGATGGGGAACACTGTAGGACAGAGGGCAATCAAAGGGAGCAGGGGGAACCGATCGGAAAAAGTTGGGAACTGTGGGGAACACTGCAGAACAGAGTGAAACCAAAGGTAGCAGGGAGAAAGGATTGGAAAAAGTGGACCGTGGGGAACTCTGCAGAAAACAGGTTGACCAAAGGAAGCAGGGGGAACGGATTGGAAAAAATGGGGAACCTAGTGGAAAAATGTAGAACAGAGGCGAACCAGAGGGAGAAGGGGGAACAGATTAGAAAAAATTTGGAGAACCGTGGGGAACACTGCAGAACAGTGAGGAACCAAAGGGAGCAGGGGGATCGGATTGGAAAAGATAGAGAACTCTGGGGAACACTGCAGAACAGAGGGGAAGCAAAGGGAGCAGGGGGTACAGGTTGGAAAAAATGTGGAGAACTGTGAGGAACACTGCAGAACAGAGGGGAACCAAAGGGAGCAGAGGGAACGGATTGGAAAAAGTGGGCAACCGTGGGGCACACTGCATGACAGAGGGGAACCAAAGGGATCAGGGGGAACAGATAGGAAAAAATTAGGGAACTGTGAAAACACTGCATGACAGAGGGGAACCAAAGGGAACAGGAGGTACAGGTTGGAAAAAGTGGGGAACCGTGGAGGACACTGCAGGAAAGAGGGGAACCAAAGGGAGCAGGGCGAACAGATTGTAAAAAAGTGTGGAACCGTGGGGAACACTGCAGAAGAGTATGAAACCAAAGGTAGCAGGGGGAACAAATTGGAAAAATTGGGGAACCATGGGGGACACTGCAGGGCAGACGGGAACCAAAGGGAGCATGGGAACAGATTAGGAAAAGTTTGGAGAACCGTGGGGAAAACTGCAGAACAGAGCAGAACCAAAGGGAGCAGGGGGAACAGCTCGGAAAAGTGCGGACCCGAGGGGAACAATGCAGAACAGAGAGGAACCAAAGGGAGAAGGGGGAACAGATTGAAAAAAGTGGGGAATCGTGGGGAGTTCTGCAGAACAGTGGGGACACAAAGGGATCAGGGGGAAAGGATTCGAAAAAGTGGACCGTAGGGAACTCTGCAGAAAACAGGTGGACCAAAGGAAGCAGGGGGAACGGATTGGAAAAAATGGGGAACCTTGTGGAAAAATGTAGAACAGAGGCGAACCAGTGGGAGAAGGGGGAACAGATTAGAAAAAATTTGGAGGACCATGGGGAACACTGCAGAACAGTGAGGAAACAAAGGGAGCAGGGGGAACGGATTGGAAAAGATAGAGAACTCTGGGGAACACTGCAGAACAGAGGGGAAGCAAAGGGAGCAGGGGGTACAGATTGGAAAAAGTGGGGAACCGTGTGGAAAAATGCAGAACAGTGGGGAACCAAAGGGAGCAGGAAGAACAGATTGGAAAAAGTGGGGAACCGTGAGGAATACTGCAGAACAGAGGGACACCAAAGGGAGCAGGGAGTACAGTTTGGAAAAGTGGGGAACCGTGGGGAACAATGCAGAACAGAGGGGAACCAAAGGGAGCAGGGGGAACAGATTGGAAAAAGTGGGGATTCGTGGAGAGATCTGCAGAACAGAGGTGAACCAAAGGAAGCAGGGGGAACGGATTGGAAAAAGTGGGGCCCATGGGGAACACTGCAGGACAGAGGGGAATCAAAGGGAGCAGGGGGAACTGATTGGAAAAAGTGGGGAATCGTGGGGAGTTCTGCAGAACAGAGGTTAACCAAAGGAAGCAGGGGGATCGGATTTGAAAAAGTGGGGAACAGTGTAGAAAAATGCAGAACAGAGGGGAACCAGAGGTAGCAGGGGAAACAGATTGGAAAAAGTGGGGAACCGTGGGGAACACTGCAGAACAGAGGGGCACCAAAGGGAGCAGGGGGAACAGATTGGAAAAAGTGGGGATTCGTGGAGAGATCTGCAGAACAGAGGTGAACCAAAGGAAGCAGGGGGAACGGATTGGAAAAAGTGGGGAATCGTGGGGAGTTCTGCAGAACAGAGGTGAACCAAAGGAAGCAGGGGGAACGGATTGGAAAAAGTGGGGCCCATGGGGAACACTGCAGGACAGAGGGGAATCAAAGGGAGCAGGGGGAACTGATTGGAAAAAGTGGGGAACTGTGGGGAACACTGCAGAACAGAGGGGAAAAAAAGGAGCAGGGGGAATGGATTGCATAATGTGGGGAACCATGGGGAAAACTGCAGAACAGAGTAGAGCCAAAGGAGCAGGGGGAACGGATTGCAAAAAGTGGGGCCCATGGGGAACACTGGATGACAGAGCGGAATCAAAGGGAGCAGGGGGAACTGATTGGAAAAAGTGGGGAATCGTGCAGAACACTGCAAGACAGAGGGGAAACAAAGGGAACAGGGGCTACAGGTTGGAAAAAATGTGGGGAATCGTGGGGAACACTGCAGAACAGTATGAAACAAAAGCAGGCAGGGGGAACAGTTTGGAAAATGTGGGGAACCATGGGGATCACTGCAGAACAGAGGGGAACCAAAGGGAGCAGGGGAACGCATTGGAAAAAGTGGGGAACCGTGGGGAACACTGCAGAACAGTGAGGAACCAAAGGGAGCAGGGGGAACAGATTGGAAAAAGTGGGGTACCGTGTGTAAAAATGCACAACAGTGGGAAAACAAAGGGTGCAGGAGGAACAGATTAGAAGAAGTGGGGTACCGTGTGCAAAAATGCACAACAGTGGGGAACCAAAGGGAGCAGGGGGTACAGGAAGGAAAAAATGTGGAGAATCGTGGGGAACACTGCAGAATAGAGGGGAACCAAAGGGAGCAGGGGGAACAGATTGGAAAAAGTGGGGAAGCGTCGGGAACACTGCAGAACAGAGGCGAACCAAAGGGAACAGGGGGACGGATTGGAAAAAGTGGGGAACCATGGGGGACACTGCAGGGCAGAGGGGAACCATAGGGAGCAGGGGGTACAGTTTTGAAAAAGTGGGGAACCGTGTGCAAAAATGCAGTACAGTGGGGAACCAAAGGGAGCAGGAAGAACAGATTGGAAAAAGTTGAGAACAGTGGGCAACACTGCAGAACAGAGGTGAATCAAAGGGTGCAGGGGGAACAGATTGGAAAAAGTGGGGAACCGTTTGGAACACTGCAGAACAGAGGTGAACCAAAGGGAGCAGGGGGTACAGTTCGGAAAAGTGGGGAATCGTGGGGAACAATGCAGAACAGAGGGGAACCAAAGGGAGCAGGGGAAACAGATTGGAAAAAGTGGGGAATCGTGGGGAGCTCTGCAGAACAGAGGTGAACCAAAGGAAGCAGGGGGATTGGATTGGAAAAAGTGGGGAACAGTGTAGAAAAATGCAGAACAGAGGGGAACCAGAGGTAGCAGGGGTAACAGATTGGAAAAAGTGGGGAACCTTGGGCAACACTGCAGAACAGAGGGGCACCAAAGGGAGCAGGAGGTACAGGTTGGAAAAAGTGGGGAACCGTGAGGAACACTGCATGACAGAGGGGAACCAAAGGGAGCAGGAGATACAGGTTGGAAAAAGTGGGGAACCGTGGAGAACACTGCAGCACAGATGGGAACAAAAGTGAGCAGGGGAAACGGATTGCAAAAAGTGGGGCCCATGGCGAACACTGCATGACAGAGGGCAATCAAAGGGAGCAGGGGGAACCGATCGGAAAAAGTTGGGAACTGTGGGGAACACTGCAGAACAGGGTGAAACCAAAGGTAGCAGGGAGAAAGGATTGGAAAAAGTGGACCGTGGGGAACTCTACAGAAAACAGGTTGACCAAAGGAAGCAGGGGGAACGAATTGGAAAAGATAAAGAAATCTGGGGAGCAATGCAGAACAGAGGGGAAGCAAAGGGAGCAGGGGGTACAGGTTGGAAAAAATGTGGAGAACTGTGAGGAACACTGCAGAACAGAGGGGAACCAAAGGGAGCAGAGGGAACGGATTGGAAAAAGTGGGCAACCGTGGGGCACACTGCATGACAGAGGGGAACCAAAGGGATCAGGGGGAACAGATAGGAAAAGATTAGGGAACTGTGAAAACACTGCATGACAGAGGGGAACCAAAGGGAACAGGAGGTACAGGTTGGAATAAGTGGGGAACCGTGGAGGACACTGCAGGAAAGAGGGGAACCAAAGGGAGCAGGGCGAACAGATTGTAAAAAAGTGTGGAACCGTGGGGAACACTGCAGAAGAGTATGAAACCAAAGGTAGCAGGGGGAACGGATTGGAAAAATTGGGGAACCATGGGGGACACTGCAAGGCAGACGGGAACCAAAGGGAGCATGGGAACAGATTAGAAAAAGTTTGGCGAACCGTGGGGAAAACTGCAGAACAGAGCAGAACCAAAGGGAGCAGGGGGAACAGCTCGGAAAAGTGCGGACCCGAGGGGAACAATGCAGAACAGAGAGGAACCAAAGGGAGAAGGGGGAACAGATTGGAAAAAGTGGGGAATCGTGGGGAGTTCTGCAGAACAGTGGGGACCCAAAGGGATCAGGGGGAAAGGATTCGAAAAAGTGGACCGTAGGGAACTCTGCAGAAAACAGGTGGACCAAAGGAAGCAGGGGGAACGGATTGGAAAAAATTGGGAACCTTGTGGAAAAATGTAGAACAGAGGCGAACCAGTGGGAGAAGGGGGAACAGATTAGAAAAAATTTGGAGGACCATGGGGAACACTGCAGAACAGTGAGGAAACAAAGGGAGCAGGGCGATCGGATTGGAAAAGATAGAGAACTCTGGGGAACACTGCAGAACAGAGGGGAAGCAAAGGGAGCAGGGGGTACAGATTGGAAAAAGTGGGGAACCGTGTGGAAAAATGCAGAACAGTGGGGAACCAAAGGGAGCAGGAAGAACAGATTGGAAAAAGTGGGGAACCGTGAGGAATACTGCAGAACAGAGGGACACCAAAGGGAGCAGAGGGAATGCATTGGAAAAAGTGGGGAACACTGCACGACAGAGGGGAACCAAAGGAAGCAGGGGGAACGAATTGTAAAAAGTTGCACTGATGGGGAACACTGTACGACAGAGGGGAATCAAAGGGAGCAGGGGGAACTAGTTGGAAAAAGTGGGGAACAGTGGGGGACACTGCAGAACTGTATGAAACCAAAGCGAGCAGGGGGAACAGTTTGGAAAATGTGGGGAAACGTGGGGATCACTACAGAACAGATGGGAAACAAAGGGAGCAGGGGAACACATTGGTAAAAGTGGGGAACCGTAGGGAACACTGCAGAACAGTGAGGAACCAAAGGGAGCAGGGGGAACAGATTGGAAAAAGTGGGGAACCGTGTTGAAAAAATGCAGAACAGTGGGTAAACAAAGGGTGCAGGAGGAACAGATTAGAAGAAGTGGGGTACCGTGTGCAAAAATGCACAACAGTGGGGAACCAAAGGGAGCAGGGGGTATAGGAAGGAAAAGAATGTGGAGAATCGTGGGGAACACTGCAGAATAGAGGGGAACCAAAGGGAGCAGGGGGAATGTATTGGAAAAAGTGGGGAAGCGTCGGGAACACTGCAGAACAGAGGCGAAGCAAAGGGAACAGGGGGAACCAATTGGAAAAAGTGGGAAACCATGGGGGATACTGCAGGGCAGAGGGGAACCATAGGGAGCAGGGGGTACAGGAAGGAAAAGAATGTGGAGAATCGTGGGGAACACTGCAGAATAGAGGGGAACCAAAGGGAGCAGGGGGAACAGATTGGAAAAAGTGGGGAACCGTTTGGAACACTGCAGAACAGAGGCGAACCAAAGGGAGCAGTGGGTACTGTTCGGAAAAGTGGGGAACCGTGTGGAAGAATGCAGAACAGAGGGGAACCAAAGGGAGGAGGGGGAACAGATTGGAAAAAGTGGGGAACCATGGGGAATACTGCAGGGCAGAGGGGAACCATAGGGAGCAGGGGCTACAGTTTGGAAAAAATGTGGAGAACCGTGAGGAACACTGCAGAACAGTGAGGAACCAAAGGGAGCAGGAGGAACAGATTGGAAAAAGTTGAGAACAGTGGGCAACACTGCAGAACAGAGGTGATTCAAAGGGTGCAGGGGGAACAGATTGGAAAAAGTGGGGAACGGTTTGGAACACTGCAGAACAGAGGTGAACCAAAGGGAGCAGGGGGTACTGTTCGGAAAAGTGGGGAACCGTGTGGAACAATGCAGAACAGAAGGGAACCAAAGGGAGCAGGGGGAACAGATTGGAAAAAGTGGGGAATCGTGGGGAGTTCTGCAGAACAGAGGTGAACCAAAGGAAGCAGGGGGATCGGATTGGAAAAAGTGGGGAACAGTGTAGAAAAATGCAGAACAGAGGGGAACCAGAGGTAGCAGGGGGAAACAGATTGGAAAAAGTGGGGAACAGTGGGGAACACTGCAAAACAGAGGGGCACCAAAGGGAGCAGAAGGAATGCATTGGAAAAAGTGGGGAACCGTGGGGAACACTGCACGACAGAGGGGAACCAAAGGAAGCAGGGGGAACGGATTGTAAAATGTTGCACCGATGGGGAACACTGTAGGACAGAGGGCAATCAAAGGGAGCAGGGGGAACCGATCGGAAAAAGTTGGGAACTGTGGGGAACACTGCAGAACAGAGTGAAACCAAAGGTAGCAGGGAGAAAGGATTGGAAAAAGTGGACCGTGGGGAACTCTGCAGAAAACAGGTTGACCAAAGGAAGCAGGGGGAACGGATTGGAAAAAATGGGGAACCTAGTGGAAAAATGTAGAACAGAGGCGAACCAGAGGGAGAAGGGGGAACAGATTAGAAAAAATTTGGAGAACCGTGGGGAACACTGCAGAACAGTGAGGAACCAAAGGGAGCAGGGGGATCGGATTGGAAAAGATAGAGAACTCTGGGGAACACTGCAGAACAGAGGGGAAGCAAAGGGAGCAGGGGGTACAGGTTGGAAAAAATGTGGAGAACTGTGAGGAACACTGCAGAACAGAGGGGAACCAAAGGGAGCAGAGGGAACGGATTGGAAAAAGTGGGCAACCGTGGGGCACACTGCATGACAGAGGGGAACCAAAGGGATCAGGGGGAACAGATAGGAAAAAATTAGGGAACTGTGAAAACACTGCATGACAGAGGGGAACCAAAGGGAACAGGAGGTACAGGTTGGAAAAAGTGGGGAACCGTGGAGGACACTGCAGGAAAGAGGGGAACCAAAGGGAGCAGGGCGAACAGATTGTAAAAAAGTGTGGAACCGTGGGGAACACTGCAGAAGAGTATGAAACCAAAGGTAGCAGGGGGAACAAATTGGAAAAATTGGGGAACCATGGGGGACACTGCAGGGCAGACGGGAACCAAAGGGAGCATGGGAACAGATTAGGAAAAGTTTGGAGAACCGTGGGGAAAACTGCAGAACAGAGCAGAACCAAAGGGAGCAGGGGGAACAGCTCGGAAAAGTGCGGACCCGAGGGGAACAATGCAGAACAGAGAGGAACCAAAGGGAGAAGGGGGAACAGATTGAAAAAAGTGGGGAATCGTGGGGAGTTCTGCAGAACAGTGGGGACACAAAGGGATCAGGGGGAAAGGATTCGAAAAAGTGGACCGTAGGGAACTCTGCAGAAAACAGGTGGACCAAAGGAAGCAGGGGGAACGGATTGGAAAAAATGGGGAACCTTGTGGAAAAATGTAGAACAGAGGCGAACCAGTGGGAGAAGGGGGAACAGATTAGAAAAAATTTGGAGGACCATGGGGAACACTGCAGAACAGTGAGGAAACAAAGGGAGCAGGGGGAACGGATTGGAAAAGATAGAGAACTCTGGGGAACACTGCAGAACAGAGGGGAAGCAAAGGGAGCAGGGGGTACAGATTGGAAAAAGTGGGGAACCGTGTGGAAAAATGCAGAACAGTGGGGAACCAAAGGGAGCAGGAAGAACAGATTGGAAAAAGTGGGGAACCGTGAGGAATACTGCAGAACAGAGGGACACCAAAGGGAGCAGGGAGTACAGTTTGGAAAAGTGGGGAACCGTGGGGAACAATGCAGAACAGAGGGGAACCAAAGGGAGCAGGGGGAACAGATTGGAAAAAGTGGGGATTCGTGGAGAGATCTGCAGAACAGAGGTGAACCAAAGGAAGCAGGGGGAACGGATTGGAAAAAGTGGGGCCCATGGGGAACACTGCAGGACAGAGGGGAATCAAAGGGAGCAGGGGGAACTGATTGGAAAAAGTGGGGAATCGTGGGGAGTTCTGCAGAACAGAGGTTAACCAAAGGAAGCAGGGGGATCGGATTTGAAAAAGTGGGGAACAGTGTAGAAAAATGCAGAACAGAGGGGAACCAGAGGTAGCAGGGGAAACAGATTGGAAAAAGTGGGGAACCGTGGGGAACACTGCAGAACAGAGGGGCACCAAAGGGAGCAGGGGGAACAGATTGGAAAAAGTGGGGATTCGTGGAGAGATCTGCAGAACAGAGGTGAACCAAAGGAAGCAGGGGGAACGGATTGGAAAAAGTGGGGAATCGTGGGGAGTTCTGCAGAACAGAGGTGAACCAAAGGAAGCAGGGGGAACGGATTGGAAAAAGTGGGGCCCATGGGGAACACTGCAGGACAGAGGGGAATCAAAGGGAGCAGGGGGAACTGATTGGAAAAAGTGGGGAACTGTGGGGAACACTGCAGAACAGAGGGGAAAAAAAGGAGCAGGGGGAATGGATTGCATAATGTGGGGAACCATGGGGAAAACTGCAGAACAGAGTAGAGCCAAAGGAGCAGGGGGAACGGATTGCAAAAAGTGGGGCCCATGGGGAACACTGGATGACAGAGCGGAATCAAAGGGAGCAGGGGGAACTGATTGGAAAAAGTGGGGAATCGTGCAGAACACTGCAAGACAGAGGGGAAACAAAGGGAACAGGGGCTACAGGTTGGAAAAAATGTGGGGAATCGTGGGGAACACTGCAGAACAGTATGAAACCAAAGCAGGCAGGGGGAACAGTTTGGAAAATGTGGGGAACCATGGGGATCACTGCAGAACAGAGGGGAACCAAAGGGAGCAGGGGAACGCATTGGAAAAAGTGGGGAACCGTGGGGAACACTGCAGAACAGTGAGGAACCAAAGGGAGCAGGGGGAACAGATTGGAAAAAGTGGGGTACCGTGTGTAAAAATGCACAACAGTGGGAAAACAAAGGGTGCAGGAGGAACAGATTAGAAGAAGTGGGGTACCGTGTGCAAAAATGCACAACAGTGGGGAACCAAAGGGAGCAGGGGGTACAGGAAGGAAAAAATGTGGAGAATCGTGGGGAACACTGCAGAATAGAGGGGAACCAAAGGGAGCAGGGGGAACAGATTGGAAAAAGTGGGGAAGCGTCGGGAACACTGCAGAACAGAGGCGAACCAAAGGGAACAGGGGGACGGATTGGAAAAAGTGGGGAACCATGGGGGACACTGCAGGGCAGAGGGGAACCATAGGGAGCAGGGGGTACAGTTTTGAAAAAGTGGGGAACCGTGTGCAAAAATGCAGTACAGTGGGGAACCAAAGGGAGCAGGAAGAACAGATTGGAAAAAGTTGAGAACAGTGGGCAACACTGCAGAACAGAGGTGAATCAAAGGGTGCAGGGGGAACAGATTGGAAAAAGTGGGGAACCGTTTGGAACACTGCAGAACAGAGGTGAACCAAAGGGAGCAGGGGGTACAGTTCGGAAAAGTGGGGAATCGTGGGGAACAATGCAGAACAGAGGGGAACCAAAGGGAGCAGGGGAAACAGATTGGAAAAAGTGGGGAATCGTGGGGAGCTCTGCAGAACAGAGGTGAACCAAAGGAAGCAGGGGGATTGGATTGGAAAAAGTGGGGAACAGTGTAGAAAAATGCAGAACAGAGGGGAACCAGAGGTAGCAGGGGTAACAGATTGGAAAAAGTGGGGAACCTTGGGCAACACTGCAGAACAGAGGGGCACCAAAGGGAGCAGGAGGTACAGGTTGGAAAAAGTGGGGAACCGTGAGGAACACTGCATGACAGAGGGGAACCAAAGGGAGCAGGAGATACAGGTTGGAAAAAGTGGGGAACCGTGGAGAACACTGCAGCACAGATGGGAACAAAAGTGAGCAGGGGAAACGGATTGCAAAAAGTGGGGCCCATGGCGAACACTGCATGACAGAGGGCAATCAAAGGGAGCAGGGGGAACCGATCGGAAAAAGTTGGGAACTGTGGGGAACACTGCAGAACAGGGTGAAACCAAAGGTAGCAGGGAGAAAGGATTGGAAAAAGTGGACCGTGGGGAACTCTACAGAAAACAGGTTGACCAAAGGAAGCAGGGGGAACGAATTGGAAAAGATAAAGAAATCTGGGGAGCAATGCAGAACAGAGGGGAAGCAAAGGGAGCAGGGGGTACAGGTTGGAAAAAATGTGGAGAACTGTGAGGAACACTGCAGAACAGAGGGGAACCAAAGGGAGCAGAGGGAACGGATTGGAAAAAGTGGGCAACCGTGGGGCACACTGCATGACAGAGGGGAACCAAAGGGATCAGGGGGAACAGATAGGAAAAGATTAGGGAACTGTGAAAACACTGCATGACAGAGGGGAACCAAAGGGAACAGGAGGTACAGGTTGGAATAAGTGGGGAACCGTGGAGGACACTGCAGGAAAGAGGGGAACCAAAGGGAGCAGGGCGAACAGATTGTAAAAAAGTGTGGAACCGTGGGGAACACTGCAGAAGAGTATGAAACCAAAGGTAGCAGGGGGAACGGATTGGAAAAATTGGGGAACCATGGGGGACACTGCAAGGCAGACGGGAACCAAAGGGAGCATGGGAACAGATTAGAAAAAGTTTGGCGAACCGTGGGGAAAACTGCAGAACAGAGCAGAACCAAAGGGAGCAGGGGGAACAGCTCGGAAAAGTGCGGACCCGAGGGGAACAATGCAGAACAGAGAGGAACCAAAGGGAGAAGGGGGAACAGATTGGAAAAAGTGGGGAATCGTGGGGAGTTCTGCAGAACAGTGGGGACCCAAAGGGATCAGGGGGAAAGGATTCGAAAAAGTGGACCGTAGGGAACTCTGCAGAAAACAGGTGGACCAAAGGAAGCAGGGGGAACGGATTGGAAAAAATTGGGAACCTTGTGGAAAAATGTAGAACAGAGGCGAACCAGTGGGAGAAGGGGGAACAGATTAGAAAAAATTTGGAGGACCATGGGGAACACTGCAGAACAGTGAGGAAACAAAGGGAGCAGGGCGATCGGATTGGAAAAGATAGAGAACTCTGGGGAACACTGCAGAACAGAGGGGAAGCAAAGGGAGCAGGGGGTACAGATTGGAAAAAGTGGGGAACCGTGTGGAAAAATGCAGAACAGTGGGGAACCAAAGGGAGCAGGAAGAACAGATTGGAAAAAGTGGGGAACCGTGAGGAATACTGCAGAACAGAGGGACACCAAAGGGAGCAGAGGGAATGCATTGGAAAAAGTGGGGAACCGTGGGGAACACTGCACGACAGAGGGGAACCAAAGGAAGCAGGGGGAACGAATTGTAAAAAGTTGCACTGATGGGGAACACTGTACGACAGAGGGGAATCAAAGGGAGCAGGGGGAACTAGTTGGAAAAAGTGGGGAACAGTGGGGGACACTGCAGAACTGTATGAAACCAAAGCGAGCAGGGGGAACAGTTTGGAAAATGTGGGGAAACGTGGGGATCACTACAGAACAGATGGGAAACAAAGGGAGCAGGGGAACACATTGGTAAAAGTGGGGAACCGTAGGGAACACTGCAGAACAGTGAGGAACCAAAGGGAGCAGGGGGAACAGATTGGAAAAAGTGGGGAACCGTGTTGAAAAAATGCAGAACAGTGGGTAAACAAAGGGTGCAGGAGGAACAGATTAGAAGAAGTGGGGTACCGTGTGCAAAAATGCACAACAGTGGGGAACCAAAGGGAGCAGGGGGTATAGGAAGGAAAAGAATGTGGAGAATCGTGGGGAACACTGCAGAATAGAGGGGAACCAAAGGGAGCAGGGGGAATGTATTGGAAAAAGTGGGGAAGCGTCGGGAACACTGCAGAACAGAGGCGAAGCAAAGGGAACAGGGGGAACCAATTGGAAAAAGTGGGAAACCATGGGGGATACTGCAGGGCAGAGGGGAACCATAGGGAGCAGGGGGTACAGGAAGGAAAAGAATGTGGAGAATCGTGGGGAACACTGCAGAATAGAGGGGAACCAAAGGGAGCAGGGGGTACTGTTCGGAAAAGTGGGGAACCGTGTGGAAGAATGCAGAACAGAGGGGAACCAAAGGGAGGAGGGGGAACAGATTGGAAAAAGTGGGGAACCATGGGGAATACTGCAGGGCAGAGGGGAACCATAGGGAGCAGGGGCTACAGTTTGGAAAAAATGTGGAGAACCGTGAGGAACACTGCAGAACAGTGAGGAACCAAAGGGAGCAGGAGGAACAGATTGGAAAAAGTTGAGAACAGTGGGCAACACTGCAGAACAGAGGTGATTCAAAGGGTGCAGGGGGAACAGATTGGAAAAAGTGGGGAACGGTTTGGAACACTGCAGAACAGAGGTGAACCAAAGGGAGCAGGGGGTACTGTTCGGAAAAGTGGGGAACCGTGTGGAACAATGCAGAACAGAAGGGAACCAAAGGGAGCAGGGGGAACAGATTGGAAAAAGTGGGGAATCGTGGGGAGTTCTGCAGAACAGAGGTGAACCAAAGGAAGCAGGGGGATCGGATTGGAAAAAGTGGGGAACAGTGTAGAAAAATGCAGAACAGAGGGGAACCAGAGGTAGCAGGGGGAAACAGATTGGAAAAAGTGGGGAACAGTGGGGAACACTGCAAAACAGAGGGGCACCAAAGGGAGCAGAAGGAATGCATTGGAAAAAGTGGGGAACCGTGGGGAACACTGCACGACAGAGGGGAACCAAAGGAAGCAGGGGGAACGGATTGTAAAATGTTGCACCGATGGGGAACACTGTAGGACAGAGGGCAATCAAAGGGAGCAGGGGGAACCGATCGGAAAAAGTTGGGAACTGTGGGGAACACTGCAGAACAGAGTGAAACCAAAGGTAGCAGGGAGAAAGGATTGGAAAAAGTGGACCGTGGGGAACTCTGCAGAAAACAGGTTGACCAAAGGAAGCAGGGGGAACGGATTGGAAAAAATGGGGAACCTAGTGGAGAAATGTAGAACAGAGGCGAACCAGAGGGAGAAGGGGGAACAGATTAGAAAAAATTTGGAGAACCGTGGGGAACACTGCAGAACAGTGAGGAACCAAAGGGAGCAGGGGGATCGGATTGGAAAAGATAAAGAAATCTGGGGAACAATGCAGAACAGAGGGGAAGCAAAGGGAGCAGGGGGTACAGGTTGGAAAAAATGTGGAGAACTGTGAGGAACACTGCAGAACAGAGGGGAACCAAAGGGAGCAGAGGGAACGGATTGGAAAAAGTGGGCAACCGTGGGGCACACTGCATGACAGAGGGGAACCAAAGGGATCAGGGGGAACAGATAGGAAAAAATTAGGGAACTGTGAAAACACTGCATGACAGAGGGGAACCAAAGGGAACAGGAGGTACAGGTTGGAAAAAGTGGGGAACCGTGGAGGACACTGCAGGAAAGAGGGGAACCAAAGGGAGCAGGGCGAACAGATTGTAAAAAAGTGTGGAACCGTGGGGAACACTGCAGAAGAGTATGAAACCAAAGGTAGCAGGGGGAACAAATTGGAAAAATTGGGGAACCATGGGGGACACTGCAGGGCAGACGGGAACCAAAGGGAGCATGGGAACAGATTAGGAAAAGTTTGGAGAACCGTGGGGAAAACTGCAGAACAGAGCAGAACCAAAGGGAGCAGGGGGAACAGCTCGGAAAAGTGCGGACCCGAGGGGAACAATGCAGAACAGAGAGGAACCAAAGGGAGAAGGGGGAACAGATTGAAAAAAGTGGGGAATCGTGGGGAGTTCTGCAGAACAGTGGGGACACAAAGGGATCAGGGGGAAAGGATTCGAAAAAGTGGACCGTAGGGAACTCTGCAGAAAACAGGTGGACCAAAGGAAGCAGGGGGAACGGATTGGAAAAAATGGGGAACCTTGTGGAAAAATGTAGAACAGAGGCGAACCAGTGGGAGAAGGGGGAACAGATTAGAAAAAATTTGGAGGACCATGGGGAACACTGCAGAACAGTGAGGAAACAAAGGGAGCAGGGGGAACGGATTGGAAAAGATAGAGAACTCTGGGGAACACTGCAGAACAGGGGGGAAGCAAAGGGAGCAGGGGGTACAGATTGGAAAAAGTGGGGAACCGTGTGGAAAAATGCAGAACAGTGGGGAACCAAAGGGAGCAGGAAGAACAGATTGGAAAAAGTGGGGAACCGTGAGGAATACTGCAGAACAGAGGGACACCAAAGGGAGCAGGGAGTACAGTTTGGAAAAGTGGGGAACCGTGGGGAACAATGCAGAACAGAGGGGAACCAAAGGGAGCAGGGGGAACAGATTGGAAAAAGTGGGGATTCGTGGAGAGATCTGCAGAACAGAGGTGAACCAAAGGAAGCAGGGGGAACGGATTGGAAAAAGTGGGGCCCATGGGGAACACTGCAGGACAGAGGGGAATCAAAGGGAGCAGGGGGAACTGATTGGAAAAAGTGGGGAATCGTGGGGAGTTCTGCAGAACAGAGGTTAACCAAAGGAAGCAGGGGGATTGGATTTGAAAAAGTGGGGAACAGTGTAGAAAAATGCAGAACAGAGGGGAACCAGAGGTAGCAGGGGAAACAGATTGGAAAAAGTGGGGAACCGTGGGGAACACTGCAGAACAGAGGGGCACCAAAGGGAGCAGGGGGAACAGATTGGAAAAAGTGGGGATTCGTGGAGAGATCTGCAGAACAGAGGTGAACCAAAGGAAGCAGGGGGTACGGATTGGAAAAAGTGGGGAATCGTGGGGAGTTCTGCAGAACAGAGGTGAACCAAAGGAAGCAGGGGGAACGGATTGGAAAAAGTGGGGCCCATGGGGAACACTGCAGGACAGAGGGGAATCAAAGGGAGCAGGGGGAACTGATTGGAAAAAGTGGGGAACTGTGGGGAACACTGCAGAACAGAGGGGAAAAAAAGGAGCAGGGGGAATGGATTGCATAATGTGGGGAACCATGGGGAAAACTGCAGAACAGAGTAGAGCCAAAGGAGCAGGGGGAACGGATTGCAAAAAGTGGGGCCCATGGGGAACACTGGATGACAGAGCGGAATCAAAGGGAGCAGGGGGAACTGATTGGAAAAAGTGGGGAATCGTGCAGAACACTGCAAGACAGAGGGGAAACAAAGGGAACAGGGGCTACAGGTTGGAAAAAATGTGGGGAATCGTGGGGAACACTGCAGAACAGTATGAAACCAAAGCAGGCAGGGGGAACAGTTTGGAAAATGTGGGGAACCATGGGGATCACTGCAGAACAGAGGGGAACCAAAGGGAGCAGGGGAACGCATTGGAAAAAGTGGGGAACCGTGGGGAACACTGCAGAACAGTGAGGAACCAAAGGGAGCAGGGGGAACAGATTGGAAAAAGTGGGGTACCGTGTGTAAAAATGCACAACAGTGGGAAAACAAAGGGTGCAGGAGGAACAGATTAGAAGAAGTGGGGTACCGTGTGCAAAAATGCACAACAGTGGGGAACCAAAGGGAGCAGGGGGTACAGGAAGGAAAAAATGTGGAGAATCATGGGGAACACTGCAGAATAGAGGGGAACCAAAGGGAGCAGGGGGAACAGATTGGAAAAAGTGGGGAAGCGTCGGGAACACTGCAGAACAGAGGCGAACCAAAGGGAACAGGGGGACGGATTGGAAAAAGTGGGGAACCATGGGGGACACTGCAGGGCAGAGGGGAACCATAGGGAGCAGGGGGTACAGTTTTGAAAAAGTGGGGAACCGTGTGCAAAAATGCAGTACAGTGGGGAACCAAAGGGAGCAGGAAGAACAGATTGGAAAAAGTTGAGAACAGTGGGCAACACTGCAGAACAGAGGTGAATCAAAGGGTGCAGGGGGAACAGATTGGAAAAAGTGGGGAACCGTTTGGAACACTGCAGAACAGAGGTGAACCAAAGGGAGCAGGGGGTACAGTTCGGAAAAGTGGGGAATCGTGGGGAACAATGCAGAACAGAGGGGAACCAAAGGGAGCAGGGGAAACAGATTGGAAAAAGTGGGGAATCGTGGGGAGCTCTGCAGAACAGAGGTGAACCAAAGGAAGCAGGGGGATTGGATTGGAAAAAGTGGGGAACAGTGTAGAAAAATGCAGAACAGAGGGGAACCAGAGGTAGCAGGGGTAACAGATTGGAAAAAGTGGGGAACCTTGGGCAACACTGCAGAACAGAGGGGCACCAAAGGGAGCAGGAGGTACAGGTTGGAAAAAGTGGGGAACCGTGAGGAACACTGCATGACAGAGGGGAACCAAAGGGAGCAGGAGATACAGGTTGGAAAAAGTGGGGAACCGTGGAGAACACTGCAGCACAGATGGGAACAAAAGTGAGCAGGGGAAACGGATTGCAAAAAGTGGGGCCCATGGCGAACACTGCATGACAGAGGGCAATCAAAGGGAGCAGGGGGAACCGATCGGAAAAAGTTGGGAACTGTGGGGAACACTGCAGAACAGGGTGAAACCAAAGGTAGCAGGGAGAAAGGATTGGAAAAAGTGGACCGTGGGGAACTCTACAGAAAACAGGTTGACCAAAGGAAGCAGGGGGAACGGATTGGAAAAGATAAAGAAATCTGGGGAGCAATGCAGAACAGAGGGGAAGCAAAGGGAGCAGGGGGTACAGGTTGGAAAAAATGTGGAGAACTGTGAGGAACACTGCAGAACAGAGGGGAACCAAAGGGAGCAGAGGGAACGGATTGGAAAAAGTGGGCAACCGTGGGGCACACTGCATGACAGAGGGGAACCAAAGGGATCAGGGGGAACAGATAGGAAAAGATTAGGGAACTGTGAAAACACTGCATGACAGAGGGGAACCAAAGGGAACAGGAGGTACAGGTTGGAATAAGTGGGGAACCGTGGAGGACACTGCAGGAAAGAGGGGAACCAAAGGGAGCAGGGCGAACAGATTGTAAAAAAGTGTGGAACCGTGGGGAACACTGCAGAAGAGTATGAAACCAAAGGTAGCAGGGGGAACGGATTGGAAAAATTGGGGAACCATGGGGGACACTGCAAGGCAGACGGGAACCAAAGGGAGCATGGGAACAGATTAGAAAAAGTTTGGCGAACCGTGGGGAAAACTGCCGAACAGAGCAGAACCAAAGGGAGCAGGGGGAACAGCTCGGAAAAGTGCGGACCCGAGGGGAACAATGCAGAACAGAGAGGAACCAAAGGGAGAAGGGGGAACAGATTGGAAAAAGTGGGGAATCGTGGGGAGTTCTGCAGAACAGTGGGGACCCAAAGGGATCAGGGGGAAAGGATTCGAAAAAGTGGACCGTAGGGAACTCTGCAGAAAACAGGTGGACCAAAGGAAGCAGGGGGAACGGATTGGAAAAAATTGGGAACCTTGTGGAAAAATGTAGAACAGAGGCGAACCAGTGGGAGAAGGGGGAACAGATTAGAAAAAATTTGGAGGACCATGGGGAACACTGCAGAACAGTGAGGAAACAAAGGGAGCAGGGCGATCGGATTGGAAAAGATAGAGAACTCTGGGGAACACTGCAGAACAGAGGGGAAGCAAAGGGAGCAGGGGGTACAGATTGGAAAAAGTGGGGAACCGTGTGGAAAAATGCAGAACAGTGGGGAACCAAAGGGAGCAGGAAGAACAGATTGGAAAAAGTGGGGAACCGTGAGGAATACTGCAGAACAGAGGGACACCAAAGGGAGCAGAGGGAATGCATTGGAAAAAGTGGGGAACCGTGGGGAACACTGCACGACAGAGGGGAACCAAAGGAAGCAGGGGGAACGAATTGTAAAAAGTTGCACTGATGGGGAACACTGTACGACAGAGGGGAATCAAAGGGAGCAGGGGGAACTAGTTGGAAAAAGTGGGGAACAGTGGGGGACACTGCAGAACTGTATGAAACCAAAGCGAGCAGGGGGAACAGTTTGGAAAATGTGGGGAAACGTGGGGATCACTACAGAACAGATGGGAAACAAAGGGAGCAGGGGAACACATTGGTAAAAGTGGGGAACCGTAGGGAACACTGCAGAACAGTGAGGAACCAAAGGGAGCAGGGGGAACAGATTGGAAAAAGTGGGGAACCGTGTTGAAAAAATGCAGAACAGTGGGTAAACAAAGGGTGCAGGAGGAACAGATTAGAAGAAGTGGGGTACCGTGTGCAAAAATGCACAACAGTGGGGAACCAAAGGGAGCAGGGGGTATAGGAAGGAAAAGAATGTGGAGAATCGTGGGGAACACTGCAGAATAGAGGGGAACCAAAGGGAGCAGGGGGAATGTATTGGAAAAAGTGGGGAAGCGTCGGGAACACTGCAGAACAGAGGCGAAGCAAAGGGAACAGGGGGAACCAATTGGAAAAAGTGGGAAACCATGGGGGATACTGCAGGGCAGAGGGGAACCATAGGGAGCAGGGGGTACAGGAAGGAAAAGAATGTGGAGAATCGTGGGGAACACTGCAGAATAGAGGGGAACCAAAGGGAGCAGGGGAAACAGATTGGAAAAAGTGGGGAATCGTGGGGAGCTCTGCAGAACAGAGGTGAACCAAAGGAAGCAGGGGGATTGGATTGGAAAAAGTGGGGAACAGTGTAGAAAAATGCAGAACAGAGGGGAACCAGAGGTAGCAGGGGTAACAGATTGGAAAAAGTGGGGAACCTTGGGCAACACTGCAGAACAGAGGGGCACCAAAGGGAGCAGGAGGTACAGGTTGGAAAAAGTGGGGAACCGTGAGGAACACTGCATGACAGAGGGGAACCAAAGGGAGCAGGAGATACAGGTTGGAAAAAGTGGGGAACCGTGGAGAACACTGCAGCACAGATGGGAACAAAAGTGAGCAGGGGAAACGGATTGCAAAAAGTGGGGCCCATGGCGAACACTGCATGACAGAGGGCAATCAAAGGGAGCAGGGGGAACCGATCGGAAAAAGTTGGGAACTGTGGGGAACACTGCAGAACAGGGTGAAACCAAAGGTAGCAGGGAGAAAGGATTGGAAAAAGTGGACCGTGGGGAACTCTACAGAAAACAGGTTGACCAAAGGAAGCAGGGGGAACGGATTGGAAAAGATAAAGAAATCTGGGGAGCAATGCAGAACAGAGGGGAAGCAAAGGGAGCAGGGGGTACAGGTTGGAAAAAATGTGGAGAACTGTGAGGAACACTGCAGAACAGAGGGGAACCAAAGGGAGCAGAGGGAACGGATTGGAAAAAGTGGGCAACCGTGGGGCACACTGCATGACAGAGGGGAACCAAAGGGATCAGGGGGAACAGATAGGAAAAGATTAGGGAACTGTGAAAACACTGCATGACAGAGGGGAACCAAAGGGAACAGGAGGTACAGGTTGGAATAAGTGGGGAACCGTGGAGGACACTGCAGGAAAGAGGGGAACCAAAGGGAGCAGGGCGAACAGATTGTAAAAAAGTGTGGAACCGTGGGGAACACTGCAGAAGAGTATGAAACCAAAGGTAGCAGGGGGAACGGATTGGAAAAATTGGGGAACCATGGGGGACACTGCAAGGCAGACGGGAACCAAAGGGAGCATGGGAACAGATTAGAAAAAGTTTGGCGAACCGTGGGGAAAACTGCAGAACAGAGCAGAACCAAAGGGAGCAGGGGGAACAGCTCGGAAAAGTGCGGACCCGAGGGGAACAATGCAGAACAGAGAGGAACCAAAGGGAGAAGGGGGAACAGATTGGAAAAAGTGGGGAATCGTGGGGAGTTCTGCAGAATAGTGGGGACCCAAAGGGATCAGGGGGAAAGGATTCGAAAAAGTGGACCGTAGGGAACTCTGCAGAAAACAGGTGGACCAAAGGAAGCAGGGGGAACGGATTGGAAAAAATTGGGAACCTTGTGGAAAAATGTAGAACAGAGGCGAACCAGTGGGAGAAGGGGGAACAGATTAGAAAAAATTTGGAGGACCATGGGGAACACTGCAGAACAGTGAGGAAACAAAGGGAGCAGGGCGATCGGATTGGAAAAGATAGAGAACTCTGGGGAACACTGCAGAACAGAGGGGAAGCAAAGGGAGCAGGGGGTACAGATTGGAAAAAGTGGGGAACCGTGTGGAAAAATGCAGAACAGTGGGGAACCAAAGGGAGCAGGAAGAACAGATTGGAAAAAGTGGGGAACCGTGAGGAATACTGCAGAACAGAGGGACACCAAAGGGAGCAGAGGGAATGCATTGGAAAAAGTGGGGAACCGTGGGGAACACTGCACGACAGAGGGGAACCAAAGGAAGCAGGGGGAACGAATTGTAAAAAGTTGCACTGATGGGGAACACTGTACGACAGAGGGGAATCAAAGGGAGCAGGGGGAACTAGTTGGAAAAAGTGGGGAACAGTGGGGGACACTGCAGAACTGTATGAAACCAAAGCGAGCAGGGGGAACAGTTTGGAAAATGTGGGGAAACGTGGGGATCACTACAGAACAGATGGGAAACAAAGGGAGCAGGGGAACACATTGGTAAAAGTGGGGAACCGTAGGGAACACTGCAGAACAGTGAGGAACCAAAGGGAGCAGGGGGAACAGATTGGAAAAAGTGGGGAACCGTGTTGAAAAAATGCAGAACAGTGGGTAAACAAAGGGTGCAGGAGGAACAGATTAGAAGAAGTGGGGTACCGTGTGCAAAAATGCACAACAGTGGGGAACCAAAGGGAGCAGGGGGTATACGAAGGAAAAGAATGTGGAGAATCGTGGGGAACACTGCAGAATAGAGGGGAACCAAAGGGAGCAGGGGGAATGTATTGGAAAAAGTGGGGAAGCGTCGGGAACACTGCAGAACAGAGGCGAAGCAAAGGGAACAGGGGAAACAAATTGGAAAAAGTGGGAAACCATGGGGGATACTGCAGGGCAGAGGGGAACCATAGGGAGCAGGGGGTACAGGAAGGAAAAGAATGTGGAGAATCGTGGGGAACACTGCAGAATAGAGGGGAACCAAAGGGAGCAGGGGGAACAGATTGGAAAAAGTGGGGAACCGTTTGGAAAACTGCAGAACAGAGGCGAACCAAAGGGAGCAGGGGGTACTGTTCGGAAAAGTGGGGAACCGTGTGGAAGAATGCAGAACAGAGGGGAACCAAAGGGAGGAGGGGGAACAGATTGGAAAAAGTGGGGAACCATGGGGAATACTGCAGGGCAGAGGGGAACCATAGGGAGCAGGGGCTACAGTTTGGAAAAAATGTGGAGAACCGTGAGGAACACTGCAGAACAGTGAGGAACCAAAGGGAGCAGGAGGAACAGATTGGAAAAAGTTGAGAACAGTGGGCAACACTGCAGAACAGAGGTGATTCAAAGGGTGCAGGGGGAACAGATTGGAAAAAGTGGGGAACGGTTTGGAACACTGCAGAACAGAGGTGAACCAAAGGGAGCAGGGGGTACTGTTCGGAAAAGTGGGGAACCGTGTGGAACAATGCAGATCAGAAGGGAACCAAAGGGAGCAGGGGGAACAGATTGGAAAAAGTGGGGAATCGTGGGGAGTTCTGCAGAACAGAGGTGAACCAAAGGAAGCAGGGGGATCGGATTGGAAAAAGTGGGGAACAGTGTAGAAAAATGCAGAACAGAGGGGAACCAGAGGTAGCAGGGGGAAACAGATTGGAAAAAGTGGGGAACAGTGGGGAACACTGCAAAACAGAGGGGCACCAAAGGGAGCAGAAGGAATGCATTGGAAAAAGTGGGGAACCGTGGGGAACACTGCACGACAGAGGGGAACCAAAGGAAGCAGGGGGAACGGATTGTAAAATGTTGCACCGATGGGGAACACTGTAGGACAGAGGGCAATCAAAGGGAGCAGGGGGAACCGATCGGAAAAAGTTGGGAACTGTGGGGAACACTGCAGAACAGAGTGAAACCAAAGGTAGCAGGGAGAAAGGATTGGAAAAAGTGGACCGTGGGGAACTCTAGAGAAAACAGGTTGACCAAAGGAAGCAGGGGGAACGGATTGGAAAAAATGGGGAACCTAGTGGAAAAATGTAGAACAGAGGCGAACCAGAGGGAGAAGGGGGAACAGATTAGAAAAAATTTGGAGAACCGTGGGGAACACTGCAGAACAGTGAGGAACCAAAGGGAGCAGGGGGAACGGATTGGAAAAGATAAAGAAATCTGGGGAACAATGCAGAACAGAGGGGAAGCAAAGGGAGCAGGGGGTACAGGTTGGAAAAAATGTGGAGAACTGTGAGGAACACTGCAGAACAGAGGGGAACCAAAGGGAGCAGAGGGAACGGATTGGAAAAAGTGGGCAACCGTGGGGCACACTGCATGACAGAGGGGAACCAAAGGGATCAGGGGGAACAGATAGGAAAAAATTAGGGAACTGTGAAAACACTGCATGACAGAGGGGAATCAAAGGGAACAGGAGGTACAGGTTGGAAAAAGTGGGGAACCGTGGAGGACACTGCAGGAAAGAGGGGAACCAAAGGGAGCAGGGCGAACAGATTGTAAAAAAGTGTGGAACCGTGGGGAACACTGCAGAAGAGTATGAAACCAAAGGTAGCAGGGGGAACAAATTGGAAAAATTGGGGAACCATGGGGGACACTGCAGGGCAGACGGGAACCAAAGGGAGCATGGGAACAGATTAGAAAAAGTTTGGAGAACCGTGGGGAAAACTGCAGAACAGAGCAGAACCAAAGGGAGCAGGGGGAACAGCTCGGAAAAGTGCGGACCCGAGGGGAACAATGCAGAACAGAGAGGAACCAAAGGGAGAAGGGGGAACAGATTGAAAAAAGTGGGGAATCGTGGGGAGTTCTGCAGAACAGTGGGGACACAAAGGGATCAGGGGGAAAGGATTCGAAAAAGTGGACCGTAGGGAACTCTGCAGAAAACAGGTGGACCAAAGGAAGCAGGGGGAACGGATTGGAAAAAATGGGGAACCTTGTGGAAAAATGTAGAACAGAGGCGAACCAGTGGGAGAAGGGGGAACAGATTAGAAAAAATTTGGAGGACCATGGGGAACACTGCAGAACAGTGAGGAAACAAAGGGAGCAGGGGGAACGGATTGGAAAAGATAGAGAACTCTGGGGAACACTGCAGAACAGAGGGGAAGCAAAGGGAGCAGGGGGTACAGATTGGAAAAAGTGGGGAACCGTGTGGAAAAATGCAGAACAGTGGGGAACCAAAGGGAGCAGGAAGAACAGATTGGAAAAAGTGGGGAACCGTGAGGAATACTGCAGAACAGAGGGACACCAAAGGGAGCAGGGAGTACAGTTTGGAAAAGTGGGGAACCGTGGGGAACAATGCAGAACAGAGGGGAACCAAAGGGAGCAGGGGGAACAGATTGGAAAAAGTGGGGATTCGTGGAGAGATCTGCAGAACAGAGGTGAACCAAAGGAAGCAGGGGGAATGGATTGGAAAAAATGGGGCCCATGGGGAACACTGCAGGACAGAGGGGAATCAAAGGGAGCAGGGGGAACTGATTGGAAAAAGTGGGGAACTGTGGGGAACACTGCAGAACAGAGGGGAAAAAAAAGGAGCAGGGGGAATGGATTGCATAATGTGGGGAACCATGGGGAAAACTGCAGAACAGAGTAGAGCCAAAGGAGCAGGGGGAACGGATTGCAAAAAGTGGGGCCCATGGGGAACACTGGATGACAGAGCGAAATCAAAGGGAGCAGGGGGAACTGATTGGAAAAAGTGGGGAATCGTGCAGAACACTGCAGGACAGAGGGGAAACAAAGGGAACAGGGGCTACAGGTTGGAAAAAATGTGGAGAACCGTGAGGAACACTGCAGAACAGTGAGGAACCAAAGGGAGCAGGAGGAACAGATTGGAAAAAGTTGAGAACAGTGGGCAACACTGCAGAACAGAGGTGAATCAAAGGGTGCAGGGGGAACAGATTGGAAAAAGTGGGGAACCGTTTGGAACACAGCAGAACAGAGGTGAACCAAAGGGAGCAGGGGGTACTGTTCGGAAAATTGGGGAACCGTGTGGAACAATGCAGAACAGAGGGGAACCAAAGGGAGCAGGGGAACAGATTGGAAAAAGTGGGGAATCGTGGGGAGTTCTGCAGAACAGAGGTGAACCAAAGGAAGCAGGGGGATCGGATTTGATAAAGTGGGGAACAGTGTAGAAAAATGCAGAACAGAGGGGAACCAGAGGTAGCAGGGGAAACAGATAGGAAAAAGTGGGGAACCGTGGGGAACACTGAAGAACAGAGGGGCACCAAAGGGAGCAGAGGGAATGCATTGGAAAAAGTGGGGAACCGTGGGGAACACTGCACGACAGAGGGGAACCAAAGGAAGCAGGGGGAACGGATTGTAAAAAGTTGCACTGATGGGGAACACTGTACGACAGAGGGGAATCAAAGGGAGCAGGGGGAACTAGTTGGAAAAAGTGGGGAACAGTGGGGGACACTGCAGAACTGTATGAAACCAAAGCGAGCAGGGGGAACAGTTTGGAAAATGTGGGGAAACGTGGGGATCACTACAGAACAGATGGGAAACAAAGGGAGCAGGGGAACACATTGGAAAAAGTGGGGTACCATAGGGAACACTGCAGAACTGTGAGGAACCAAAGGGAGCAGGGGGAACAGATTGGAAAAAGTGGGAAACCGTGTGGAAAAATGCAGAACAGTGGGTAAACAAAGGGTGCAGGAGGAACAGATTAGAAGAAGTGGGGTACCGTGTGCAAAAATGCACAGCAGTGGGGAACCAAAGGGAGCAGGGGGTATAGGAAGGAAAAGAATGTGGAGAATCGTGGGGAACACTGCAGAATAGAGGGGAACCAAAGGGAGCAGGGGGAATGTATTGGAAAAAGTGGGGAAGCGTCGGGAACACTGCAGAACAGAGGCGAAGCAAAGGGAACAGGGGGAACCGATTGGAAAAAGTGGGGAACCATGGGGGATACTGCAGGGCAGAGGGGAACCATAGGGAGCAGGGGGTACAGGAAGGAAAAGAATGTGGAGAATCGTGGGGAACACTGCAGAATAGAGGGGAACCAAAGGGAGCAGGGGGAACAGATTGGAAAAAGTGGGGAACCGTTTGGAACACTGCAGAACAGAGGTGAACCAAAGGGAGCAGGGGGTACTGTTCGGAAAAGTGGGGAACCGTGTGGAAGAATGCAGAACAGAGGGGAACCAAAGGGAGGAGGGGGAACAGATTGGAAAAAGTGGGGAACCATGGGGAATACTGCAGGGCAGAGGGGAACCATAGGGAGCAGGGGCTACAGTTTGGAAAAAATGTGGAGAACCGTGAGGAACACTGCAGAACAGTGAGGAACCAAAGGGAGCAGGAGGAACAGATTGGAAAAAGTTGAGAACAGTGGGCAACACTGCAGAACAGAGGTGAATCAAAGGGTGCAGGGGGAACAGATTGGAAAAAGTGGGGAACGGTTTGGAACACTGCAGAACAGAGGTGAACCAAAGGGAGCAGGGGGTACTGTTCGGAAAAGTGGGGAACCGTGTGGAACAAAGCAGAACAGAAGGGAACCAAAGGGAGCAGGGGGAACAGATTGGAAAAAGTGGGGAATCGTGGGGAGTTTTGCAGAACAGAGGTGAACCAAAGGAAGCAGGGGGATCGGATTGGAAAAAGTGGGGAACAGTGTAGAAAAATGCAGAACAGAGGGGAACCAGAGGTAGCAGGGGAAACAGATTGGAAAAAGTGGGGATCAGTGGGGAACACTGCAAAACAGAGGGGCACCAAAGGGAGCAGAAGGAATGCATTGGAAAAAGTGGGGAACCGTGGGGAACACTGCACGACAGAGGGGAACCAAAGGAAGCAGGGGGAACGGATTGTAAAATGTTGCACCGATGGGGAACACTGTAGGACAGAGGGGAATCAAAGGGAGCAGGGGGAACTGATGGGAAAATGTGGGGAACAGTGGGGGACACTGCAGAACAGAGGGCAAACAAACGGAACAGGGGGAATGGATTGCAAAAAGTTTGGAACCGTGGAGGACAATGCAGAACAGGGGAAACCAAAGGGAGCAGGGCAAACAGTTTTTAAAAAAGTGGGGAACCGTGGGGAACACTGCACGACAGAGGGGAATCAAAGGGATCAGGGGGAACAGATAGGAAAAAAATTGGGGAACTTTCAAAACACTGCATGACAGAGGGGAACCAAAGGGAGCAGGAGGTAGAGGTTGGAAAAAGTGGGGAACCGTGGAGGACACTGCAGGACAGAGGGGAACCAAAGGGAGCAGGGCGAACAGATTGTAAAAAAGTGGGGAACCGTGGGGAACACTGCAGAACAGTATGAAACCAAAGCAGGCAGGGGGAACAGTTTGGAAAATGTGGGGAACCGTGGGATCACTGCAGAACAGAGGGGAACCAAAGGGAGCAGGGGAACGCATTGGAAAAAGTGGGGAACCGTGGGGAACACTGCAGAACAGTGAGGAACCAAAGGGAGCAGGGGGAACAGATTGGAAAAAGTGGGGTACCGTGTGTAAAAATGCACAACAGTGGGGAAACAAAGGGTGCAGGAGGAACAGATTAGAAGAAGTGGGGTACCGTGTGCAAAAATGCACAACAGTGGGGAACCAAAGGGAGCAGGGGGTACAGGAAGGAAAAAATGTGGAGAATCGTGGGGAACACTGCAGAATAGAGGGGAACCAAAGGGAGCAGGGGGAAAAGATTGGA
Source organism: Narcine bancroftii (assembly GCF_036971445.1). Taxonomy (NCBI): domain Eukaryota; kingdom Metazoa; phylum Chordata; class Chondrichthyes; order Torpediniformes; family Narcinidae; genus Narcine; species Narcine bancroftii. Next base: position 5,369,261 of record NW_027211884.1, read on the forward strand.
AAAAGTGGGGAAGCGTCGGGAACACTGCAGAACAGAGGCGAACCAAAGGGAACAGGGGGACGGATTGGAAAAAGTGGGGAACCATGGGGGACACTGCAGGGCAGAGGGGAACCATAGGGAGCAGGGGGTACAGGTTGGAAAAATGTGGAGAACCGTGAGGAAAACTTCAGAACAGTGAGGAACCAAAGGGAGCAGGGGGAACAGTTTTGAAAAAGTATGGAACCGTGTGCAAAAATGCAGAACAGTGGGGAACCAAAGGGAGCAGGAGGAACAGATTGGAAAAGGTTGAGAACAGTGGGCAACAATGCAGAACAGAGGTGAATCAAAGGGTGCAGGGGAAACAGATTGGAAAAAGTGGGGAATCGTGGGGAGTTCTGCAGAACAGAGGTGAACCAAAGGAAGCAGGGGGATTGGATTGGAAAAAGTGGGGATCAGTGTAGAAAAATGCAGAACAGAGGTGAACCAAAGGAAGCAGGGGGATCGGATTGGAAAAAGTGGGGAACAGTGTAGAAAAATGCAGAACAGAGGGGAACCAGAGGTAGCAGGGGGAAACAGATTGGAAAAAGTGGGGAACAGTGGGGAACACTGCAAAACAGAGGGGCACCAAAGGGAGCAGAAGGAATGCATTGGAAAAAGTGGGGAACCGTGGGGAACACTGCACGACAGAGGGGAACCAAAGGAAGCAGGGGGAACGGATTGTAAAATGTTGCACCGATGGGGAACACTGTAGGACAGAGGGCAATCAAAGGGAGCAGGGGGAACCGATCGGAAAAAGTTGGGAACTGTGGGGAACACTGCAGAACAGAGTGAAACCAAAGGTAGCAGGGAGAAAGGATTGGAAAAAGTGGACCGTGGGGAACTCTACAGAAAACAGGTTGACCAAAGGAAGCAGGGGGAACGGATTGGAAAAAATGGGGAACCTAGTGGAAAAATGTAGAACAGAGGCGAACCAGAGGGAGAAGGGGGAACAGATTAGAAAAAATTTGGAGAACCGTGGGGAACACTGCAGAACAGTGAGGAACCAAAGGGAGCAGGGGGAACGGATTGGAAAAGATAAAGAAATCTGGGGAACAATGCAGAACAGAGGGGAAGCAAAGGGAGCAGGGGGTACAGGTTGGAAAAAATGTGGAGAACTGTGAGGAACACTGCAGAACAGAGGGGAACCAAAGGGAGCAGAGGGAACGGATTGGAAAAAGTGGGCAACCGTGGGGCACACTGCATGACAGAGGGGAACCAAAGGGATCAGGGGGAACAGATAGGAAAAAATTAGGGAACTGTGAAAACACTGCATGACAGAGGGGAACCAAAGGGAACAGGAGGTACAGGTTGGAAAAAGTGGGGAACCGTGGAGGACACTGCAGGAAAGAGGGGAACCAAAGGGAGCAGGGCGAACAGATTGTAAAAAAGTGTGGAACCGTGGGGAACACTGCAGAAGAGTATGAAACCAAAGGTAGCAGGGGGAACAAATTGGAAAAATTGGGGAACCATGGGGGACACTGCAGGGCAGACGGGAACCAAAGGGAGCATGGGAACAGATTAGAAAAAGTTTGGAGAACCGTGGGGAAAACTGCAGAACAGAGCAGAACCAAAGGGAGCAGGGGGAACAGCTCGGAAAAGTGCGGACCCGAGGGGAACAATGCAGAACAGAGAGGAACCAAAGGGAGAAGGGGGAACAGATTGAAAAAAGTGGGGAATCGTGGGGAGTTCTGCAGAACAGTGGGGACACAAAGGGATCAGGGGGAAAGGATTCGAAAAAGTGGACCGTAGGGAACTCTGCAGAAAACAGGTGGACCAAAGGAAGCAGGGGGAACGGATTGGAAAAAATGGGGAACCTTGTGGAAAAATGTAGAACAGAGGCGAACCAGTGGGAGAAGGGGGAACAGATTAGAAAAAATTTGGAGGACCATGGGGAACACTGCAGAACAGTGAGGAAACAAAGGGAGCAGGGGGAACGGATTGGAAAAGATAGAGAACTCTGGGGAACACTGCAGAACAGAGGGGAAGCAAAGGGAGCAGGGGGTACAGATTGGAAAAAGTGGGGAACCGTGTGGAAAAATGCAGAACAGTGGGGAACCAAAGGGAGCAGGAAGAACAGATTGGAAAAAGTGGGGAACCGTGAGGAATACTGCAGAACAGAGGGACACCAAAGGGAGCAGGGAGTACAGTTTGGAAAAGTGGGGAACCGTGGGGAACAATGCAGAACAGAGGGGAACCAAAGGGAGCAGGGGGAACAGATTGGAAAAAGTGGGGATTCGTGGAGAGATCTGCAGAACAGAGGTGAACCAAAGGAAGCAGGGGGAATGGATTGGAAAAAATGGGGCCCATGGGGAACACTGCAGGACAGAGGGGAATCAAAGGGAGCAGGGGGAACTGATTGGAAAAAGTGGGGAACTGTGGGGAACACTGCAGAACAGAGGGGAAAAAAAAGGAGCTGGGGGAATGGATTGCATAATGTGGGGAACCATGGGGAAAACTGCAGAACAGAGTAGAGCCAAAGGAGCAGGGGGAACGGATTGCAAAAAGTGGGGCCCATGGGGAACACTGGATGACAGAGCGAAATCAAAGGGAGCAGGGGGAACTGATTGGAAAAAGTGGGGAATCGTGCAGAACACTGCAGGACAGAGGGGAAACAAAGGGAACAGGGGCTACAGGTTGGAAAAAATGTGGAGAACCGTGAGGAACACTGCAGAACAGTGAGGAACCAAAGGGAGCAGGAGGAACAGATTGGAAAAAGTTGAGAACAGTGGGCAACACTGCAGAACAGAGGTGAATCAAAGGGTGCAGGGGGATCAGATTGGAAAAAGTGGGGAACCGTTTGGAACACAGCAGAACAGAGGTGAACCAAAGGGAGCAGGGGGTACTGTTCGGAAAATTGGGGAACCGTGTGGAACAATGCAGAACAGAGGGGAACCAAAGGGAGCAGGGGAACAGATTGGAAAAAGTGGGGAATCGTGGGGAGTTCTGCAGAACAGAGGTGAACCAAAGGAAGCAGGGGGATCGGATTTGAAAAAGTGGGGAACAGTGTAGAAAAATGCAGAACAGAGGGGAACCAGAGGTAGCAGGGGAAACAGATAGGAAAAAGTGGGGAACCGTGGGGAACACTGAAGAACAGAGGGGCACCAAAGGGAGCAGAGGGAATGCATTGGAAAAAGTGGGGAACCGTGGGGAACACTGCACGACAGAGGGGAACCAAAGGAAGCAGGGGGAACGGATTGTAAAAAGTTGCACTGATGGGGAACACTGTACGACAGAGGGGAATCAAAGGGAGCAGGGGGAACTAGTTGGAAAAAGTGGGGAACAGTGGGGGACACTGCAGAACTGTATGAAACCAAAGCGAGCAGGGGGAACAGTTTGGAAAATGTGGGGAAACGTGGGGATCACTACAGAACAGATGGGAAACAAAGGGAGCAGGGGAACACATTGGAAAAAGTGGGGTACCATAGGGAACACTGCAGAACTGTGAGGAACCAAAGGGAGCAGGGGGAACAGATTGGAAAAAGTGGGAAACCGTGTGGAAAAATGCAGAACAGTGGGTAAACAAAGGGTGCAGGAGGAACAGATTAGAAGAAGTGGGGTACCGTGTGCAAAAATGCACAGCAGTGGGGAACCAAAGGGAGCAGGGGGTACAGGAAGGAAAAGAATGTGGAGAATCGTGGGGAACACTGCAGAATAGAGGGGAACCAAAGGAAGCAGGGGGAACAGATTTGAAAAAGTGGGGAACCGTTTGGAACACTGCAGAACAGAGGTGAACCAAAGGGAGCAGGGGGAACAGCTCGGAAAAGTGCGGACCCGAGGGGAACAATGCAGAACAGAGAGGAACCAAAGGGAGAAGGGGGAACAGATTGGAAAAAGTGGGGAATCGTGGGGAGTTCTGCAGAACAGTGGGGACCCAAAGGGATCAGGGGGAAAGGATTCGAAAAAGTGGACCGTAGGGAACTCTGCAGAAAACAGGTGGACCAAAGGAAGCAGGGGGAACGGATTGGAAAAAATTGGGAATCTTGTGGAAAAATGTAGAACAGAGGCGAACCAGTGGGAGAAGGGGGAACAGATTAGAAAAAATTTGGAGGACCATGGGGAACACTGCAGAACAGTGAGGAAACAAAGGGAGCAGGGCGATCGGATTGGAAAAGATAGAGAACTCTGGGGAACACTGCAGAACAGAGGGGAAGCAAAGGGAGCAGGGGGTACAGATTGGAAAAAGTGGGGAACCGTGTGGAAAAATGCAGAACAGTGGGGAACCAAAGGGAGCAGGAAGAACAGATTGGAAAAAGTGGGGAACCGTGAGGAATACTGCAGAACAGAGGGACACCAAAGGGAGCAGAGGGAATGCATTGGAAAAAGTGGGGAACCGTGGGGAACACTGCACGACAGAGGGGAACCAAAGGAAGCAGGGGGAACGAATTGTAAAAAGTTGCACTGATGGGGAACACTGTACGACAGAGGGGAATCAAAGGGAGCAGGGGGAACTAGTTGGAAAAAGTGGGGAACAGTGGGGGACACTGCAGAACTGTATGAAACCAAAGCGAGCAGGGGGAACAGTTTGGAAAATGTGGGGAAACGTGGGGATCACTACAGAACAGATGGGAAACAAAGGGAGCAGGGGAACACATTGGTAAAAGTGGGGAACCGTAGGGAACACTGCAGAACAGTGAGGAACCAAAGGGAGCAGGGGGAACAGATTGGAAAAAGTGGGGAACCGTGTTGAAAAAATGCAGAACAGTGGGTAAACAAAGGGTGCAGGAGGAACAGATTAGAAGAAGTGGGGTACCGTGTGCAAAAATGCACAACAGTGGGGAACCAAAGGGAGCAGGGGGTATACGAAGGAAAAGAATGTGGAGAATCGTGGGGAACACTGCAGAATAGAGGGGAACCAAAGGGAGCAGGGGGAATGTATTGGAAAAAGTGGGGAAGCGTCGGGAACACTGCAGAACAGAGGCGAAGCAAAGGGAACAGGGGAAACAAATTGGAAAAAGTGGGAAACCATGGGGGATACTGCAGGGCAGAGGGGAACCATAGGGAGCAGGGGGTACAGGAAGGAAAAGAATGTGGAGAATCGTGGGGAACACTGCAGAATAGAGGGGAACCAAAGGGAGCAGGGGGAACAGATTGGAAAAAGTGGGGAACCGTTTGGAAAACTGCAGAACAGAGGCGAACCAAAGGGAGCAGGGGGTACTGTTCGGAAAAGTGGGGAACCATGTGGAAGAATGCAGAACAGAGGGGAACCAAAGGGAGGAGGGGGAACAGATTGGAAAAAGTGGGGAACCATGGGGAATACTGCAGGGCAGAGGGGAACCATAGGGAGCAGGGGCTACAGTTTGGAAAAAATGTGGAGAACCGTGAGGAACACTGCAGAACAGTGAGGAACCAAAGGGAGCAGGAGGAACAGATTGGAAAAAGTTGAGAACAGTGGGCAACACTGCAGAACAGAGGTGATTCAAAGGGTGCAGGGGGAACAGATTGGAAAAAGTGGGGAACGGTTTGGAACACTGCAGAACAGAGGTGAACCAAAGGGAGCAGGGGGTACTGTTCGGAAAAGTGGGGAACCGTGTGGAACAATGCAGATCAGAAGGGAACCAAAGGGAGCAGGGGGAACAGATTGGAAAAAGTGGGGAATCGTGGGGAGTTCTGCAGAACAGAGGTGAACCAAAGGAAGCAGGGGGATCGGATTGGAAAAAGTGGGGAACAGTGTAGAAAAATGCAGAACAGAGGGGAACCAGAGGTAGCAGGGGGAAACAGATTGGAAAAAGTGGGGAACAGTGGGGAACACTGCAAAACAGAGGGGCACCAAAGGGAGCAGAAGGAATGCATTGGAAAAAGTGGGGAACCGTGGGGAACACTGCACGACAGAGGGGAACCAAAGGAAGCAGGGGGAACGGATTGTAAAATGTTGCACCGATGGGGAACACTGTAGGACAGAGGGCAATCAAAGGGAGCAGGGGGAACCGATCGGAAAAAGTTGGGAACTGTGGGGAACACTGCAGAACAGAGTGAAACCAAAGGTAGCAGGGAGAAAGGATTGGAAAAAGTGGACCGTGGGGAACTCTAGAGAAAACAGGTTGACCAAAGGAAGCAGGGGGAACGGATTGGAAAAAATGGGGAACCTAGTGGAAAAATGTAGAACAGAGGCGAACCAGAGGGAGAAGGGGGAACAGATTAGAAAAAATTTGGAGAACCGTGGGGAACACTGCAGAACAGTGAGGAACCAAAGGGAGCAGGGGGAACGGATTGGAAAAGATAAAGAAATCTGGGGAACAATGCAGAACAGAGGGGAAGCAAAGGGAGCAGGGGGTACAGGTTGGAAAAAATGTGGAGAACTGTGAGGAACACTGCAGAACAGAGGGGAACCAAAGGGAGCAGAGGGAACGGATTGGAAAAAGTGGGCAACCGTGGGGCACACTGCATGACAGAGGGGAACCAAAGGGATCAGGGGGAACAGATAGGAAAAAATTAGGGAACTGTGAAAACACTGCATGACAGAGGGGAATCAAAGGGAACAGGAGGTACAGGTTGGAAAAAGTGGGGAACCGTGGAGGACACTGCAGGAAAGAGGGGAACCAAAGGGAGCAGGGCGAACAGATTGTAAAAAAGTGTGGAACCGTGGGGAACACTGCAGAAGAGTATGAAACCAAAGGTAGCAGGGGGAACAAATTGGAAAAATTGGGGAACCATGGGGGACACTGCAGGGCAGACGGGAACCAAAGGGAGCATGGGAACAGATTAGAAAAAGTTTGGAGAACCGTGGGGAAAACTGCAGAACAGAGCAGAACCAAAGGGAGCAGGGGGAACAGCTCGGAAAAGTGCGGACCCGAGGGGAACAATGCAGAACAGAGAGGAACCAAAGGGAGAAGGGGGAACAGATTGAAAAAAGTGGGGAATCGTGGGGAGTTCTGCAGAACAGTGGGGACACAAAGGGATCAGGGGGAAAGGATTCGAAAAAGTGGACCGTAGGGAACTCTGCAGAAAACAGGTGGACCAAAGGAAGCAGGGGGAACGGATTGGAAAAAATGGGGAACCTTGTGGAAAAATGTAGAACAGAGGCGAACCAGTGGGAGAAGGGGGAACAGATTAGAAAAAATTTGGAGGACCATGGGGAACACTGCAGAACAGTGAGGAAACAAAGGGAGCAGGGGGAACGGATTGGAAAAGATAGAGAACTCTGGGGAACACTGCAGAACAGAGGGGAAGCAAAGGGAGCAGGGGGTACAGATTGGAAAAAGTGGGGAACCGTGTGGAAAAATGCAGAACAGTGGGGAACCAAAGGGAGCAGGAAGAACAGATTGGAAAAAGTGGGGAACCGTGAGGAATACTGCAGAACAGAGGGACACCAAAGGGAGCAGGGAGTACAGTTTGGAAAAGTGGGGAACCGTGGGGAACAATGCAGAACAGAGGGGAACCAAAGGGAGCAGGGGGAACAGATTGGAAAAAGTGGGGATTCGTGGAGAGATCTGCAGAACAGAGGTGAACCAAAGGAAGCAGGGGGAATGGATTGGAAAAAATGGGGCCCATGGGGAACACTGCAGGACAGAGGGGAATCAAAGGGAGCAGGGGGAACTGATTGGAAAAAGTGGGGAACTGTGGGGAACACTGCAGAACAGAGGGGAAAAAAAAGGAGCAGGGGGAATGGATTGCATAATGTGGGGAACCATGGGGAAAACTGCAGAACAGAGTAGAGCCAAAGGAGCAGGGGGAACGGATTGCAAAAAGTGGGGCCCATGGGGAACACTGGATGACAGAGCGAAATCAAAGGGAGCAGGGGGAACTGATTGGAAAAAGTGGGGAATCGTGCAGAACACTGCAGGACAGAGGGGAAACAAAGGGAACAGGGGCTACAGGTTGGAAAAAATGTGGAGAACCGTGAGGAACACTGCAGAACAGTGAGGAACCAAAGGGAGCAGGAGGAACAGATTGGAAAAAGTTGAGAACAGTGGGCAACACTGCAGAACAGAGGTGAATCAAAGGGTGCAGGGGGATCAGATTGGAAAAAGTGGGGAACCGTTTGGAACACAGCAGAACAGAGGTGAACCAAAGGGAGCAGGGGGTACTGTTCGGAAAATTGGGGAACCGTGTGGAACAATGCAGAACAGAGGGGAACCAAAGGGAGCAGGGGAACAGATTGGAAAAAGTGGGGAACCGTGGGGAACACTGAAGAACAGAGGGGCACCAAAGGGAGCAGAGGGAATGCATTGGAAAAAGTGGGGAACCGTGGGGAACACTGCACGACAGAGGGGAACCAAAGGAAGCAGGGGGAACGGATTGTAAAAAGTTGCACTGATGGGGAACACTGTACGACAGAGGGGAATCAAAGGGAGCAGGGGGAACTAGTTGGAAAAAGTGGGGAACAGTGGGGGACACTGCAGAACTGTATGAAACCAAAGCGAGCAGGGGGAACAGTTTGGAAAATGTGGGGAAACGTGGGGATCACTACAGAACAGATGGGAAACAAAGGGAGCAGGGGAACACATTGGAAAAAGTGGGGTACCATAGGGAACACTGCAGAACTGTGAGGAACCAAAGGGAGCAGGGGGAACAGATTGGAAAAAGTGGGAAACCGTGTGGAAAAATGCAGAACAGTGGGTAAACAAAGGGTGCAGGAGGAACAGATTAGAAGAAGTGGGGTACCGTGTGCAAAAATGCACAGCAGTGGGGAACCAAAGGGAGCAGGGGGTATAGGAAGGAAAAGAATGTGGAGAATCGTGGGGAACACTGCAGAATAGAGGGGAACCAAAGGGAGCAGGGGGAATGTATTGGAAAAAGTGGGGAAGCGTCGGGAACACTGCAGAACAGAGGCGAAGCAAAGGGAACAGGGGGAACCGATTGGAAAAAGTGGGGAACCATGGGGGATACTGCAGGGCAGAGGGGAACCATAGGGAGCAGGGGGTACAGGAAGGAAAAGAATGTGGAGAATCGTGGGGAACACTGCAGAATAGAGGGGAACCAAAGGGAGCAGGGGGAACAGATTGGAAAAAGTGGGGAACCGTTTGGAACACTGCAGAACAGAGGTGAACCAAAGGGAGCAGGGGGTACTGTTCGGAAAAGTGGGGAACCGTGTGGAAGAATGCAGAACAGAGGGGAACCAAAGGGAGGAGGGGGAACAGATTGGAAAAAGTGGGGAACCATGGGGAATACTGCAGGGCAGAGGGGAACCATAGGGAGCAGGGGCTACAGTTTGGAAAAAATGTGGAGAACCGTGAGGAACACTGCAGAACAGTGAGGAACCAAAGGGAGCAGGAGGAACAGATTGGAAAAAGTTGAGAACAGTGGGCAACACTGCAGAACAGAGGTGAATCAAAGGGTGCAGGGGGAACAGATTGGAAAAAGTGGGGAACGGTTTGGAACACTGCAGAACAGAGGTGAACCAAAGGGAGCAGGGGGTACTGTTCGGAAAAGTGGGGAACCGTGTGGAACAAAGCAGAACAGAAGGGAACCAAAGGGAGCAGGGGGAACAGATTGGAAAAAGTGGGGAATCGTGGGGAGTTTTGCAGAACAGAGGTGAACCAAAGGAAGCAGGGGGATCGGATTGGAAAAAGTGGGGAACAGTGTAGAAAAATGCAGAACAGAGGGGAACCAGAGGTAGCAGGGGAAACAGATTGGAAAAAGTGGGGATCAGTGGGGAACACTGCAAAACAGAGGGGCACCAAAGGGAGCAGAAGGAATGCATTGGAAAAAGTGGGGAACCGTGGGGAACACTGCACGACAGAGGGGAACCAAAGGAAGCAGGGGGAACGGATTGTAAAATGTTGCACCGATGGGGAACACTGTAGGACAGAGGGGAATCAAAGGGAGCAGGGGGAACTGATGGGAAAATGTGGGGAACAGTGGGGGACACTGCAGAACAGAGGGCAAACAAACGGAACAGGGGGAATGGATTGCAAAAAGTTTGGAACCGTGGAGGACAATGCAGAACAGGGGAAACCAAAGGGAGCAGGGCAAACAGTTTTTAAAAAAGTGGGGAACCGTGGGGAACACTGCACGACAGAGGGGAATCAAAGGGATCAGGGGGAACAGATAGGAAAAAAATTGGGGAACTTTCAAAACACTGCATGACAGAGGGGAACCAAAGGGAGCAGGAGGTAGAGGTTGGAAAAAGTGGGGAACCGTGGAGGACACTGCAGGACAGAGGGGAACCAAAGGGAGCAGGGCGAACAGATTGTAAAAAAGTGGGGAACCGTGGGGAACACTGCAGAACAGTATGAAACCAAAGCAGGCAGGGGGAACAGTTTGGAAAATGTGGGGAACCGTGGGATCACTGCAGAACAGAGGGGAACCAAAGGGAGCAGGGGAACGCATTGGAAAAAGTGGGGAACCGTGGGGAACACTGCAGAACAGTGAGGAACCAAAGGGAGCAGGGGGAACAGATTGGAAAAAGTGGGGTACCGTGTGTAAAAATGCACAACAGTGGGGAAACAAAGGGTGCAGGAGGAACAGATTAGAAGAAGTGGGGTACCGTGTGCAAAAATGCACAACAGTGGGGAACCAAAGGGAGCAGGGGGTACAGGAAGGAAAAAATGTGGAGAATCGTGGGGAACACTGCAGAATAGAGGGGAACCAAAGGGAGCAGGGGGAAAAGATTGGAAAAAGTGGGGAAGCGTCGGGAACACTGCAGAACAGAGGCGAACCAAAGGGAACAGGGGGACGGATTGGAAAAAGTGGGGAACCATGGGGGACACTGCAGGGCAGAGGGGAACCATAGGGAGCAGGGGGTACAGGTTGGAAAAATGTGGAGAACCGTGAGGAAAACTTCAGAACAGTGAGGAACCAAAGGGAGCAGGGGGAACAGTTTTGAAAAAGTATGGAACCGTGTGCAAAAATGCAGAACAGTGGGGAACCAAAGGGAGCAGGAGGAACAGATTGGAAAAGGTTGAGAACAGTGGGCAACAATGCAGAACAGAGGTGAATCAAAGGGTGCAGGGGAAACAGATTGGAAAAAGTGGGGAATCGTGGGGAGTTCTGCAGAACAGAGGTGAACCAAAGGAAGCAGGGGGATTGGATTGGAAAAAGTGGGGATCAGTGTAGAAAAATGCAGAACAGAGGTGAACCAAAGGAAGCAGGGGGATCGGATTGGAAAAAGTGGGGAACAGTGTAGAAAAATGCAGAACAGAGGGGAACCAGAGGTAGCAGGGGGAAACAGATTGGAAAAAGTGGGGAACAGTGGGGAACACTGCAAAACAGAGGGGCACCAAAGGGAGCAGAAGGAATGCATTGGAAAAAGTGGGGAACCGTGGGGAACACTGCACGACAGAGGGGAACCAAAGGAAGCAGGGGGAACGGATTGTAAAATGTTGCACCGATGGGGAACACTGTAGGACAGAGGGCAATCAAAGGGAGCAGGGGGAACCGATCGGAAAAAGTTGGGAACTGTGGGGAACACTGCAGAACAGAGTGAAACCAAAGGTAGCAGGGAGAAAGGATTGGAAAAAGTGGACCGTGGGGAACTCTACAGAAAACAGGTTGACCAAAGGAAGCAGGGGGAACGGATTGGAAAAAATGGGGAACCTAGTGGAAAAATGTAGAACAGAGGCGAACCAGAGGGAGAAGGGGGAACAGATTAGAAAAAATTTGGAGAACCGTGGGGAACACTGCAGAACAGTGAGGAACCAAAGGGAGCAGGGGGAACGGATTGGAAAAGATAAAGAAATCTGGGGAACAATGCAGAACAGAGGGGAAGCAAAGGGAGCAGGGGGTACAGGTTGGAAAAAATGTGGAGAACTGTGAGGAACACTGCAGAACAGAGGGGAACCAAAGGGAGCAGAGGGAACGGATTGGAAAAAGTGGGCAACCGTGGGGCACACTGCATGACAGAGGGGAACCAAAGGGATCAGGGGGAACAGATAGGAAAAAATTAGGGAACTGTGAAAACACTGCATGACAGAGGGGAACCAAAGGGAACAGGAGGTACAGGTTGGAAAAAGTGGGGAACCGTGGAGGACACTGCAGGAAAGAGGGGAACCAAAGGGAGCAGGGCGAACAGATTGTAAAAAAGTGTGGAACCGTGGGGAACACTGCAGAAGAGTATGAAACCAAAGGTAGCAGGGGGAACAAATTGGAAAAATTGGGGAACCATGGGGGACACTGCAGGGCAGACGGGAACCAAAGGGAGCATGGGAACAGATTAGAAAAAGTTTGGAGAACCGTGGGGAAAACTGCAGAACAGAGCAGAACCAAAGGGAGCAGGGGGAACAGCTCGGAAAAGTGCGGACCCGAGGGGAACAATGCAGAACAGAGAGGAACCAAAGGGAGAAGGGGGAACAGATTGAAAAAAGTGGGGAATCGTGGGGAGTTCTGCAGAACAGTGGGGACACAAAGGGATCAGGGGGAAAGGATTCGAAAAAGTGGACCGTAGGGAACTCTGCAGAAAACAGGTGGACCAAAGGAAGCAGGGGGAACGGATTGGAAAAAATGGGGAACCTTGTGGAAAAATGTAGAACAGAGGCGAACCAGTGGGAGAAGGGGGAACAGATTAGAAAAAATTTGGAGGACCATGGGGAACACTGCAGAACAGTGAGGAAACAAAGGGAGCAGGGGGAACGGATTGGAAAAGATAGAGAACTCTGGGGAACACTGCAGAACAGAGGGGAAGCAAAGGGAGCAGGGGGTACAGATTGGAAAAAGTGGGGAACCGTGTGGAAAAATGCAGAACAGTGGGGAACCAAAGGGAGCAGGAAGAACAGATTGGAAAAAGTGGGGAACCGTGAGGAATACTGCAGAACAGAGGGACACCAAAGGGAGCAGGGAGTACAGTTTGGAAAAGTGGGGAACCGTGGGGAACAATGCAGAACAGAGGGGAACCAAAGGGAGCAGGGGGAACAGATTGGAAAAAGTGGGGATTCGTGGAGAGATCTGCAGAACAGAGGTGAACCAAAGGAAGCAGGGGGAATGGATTGGAAAAAATGGGGCCCATGGGGAACACTGCAGGACAGAGGGGAATCAAAGGGAGCAGGGGGAACTGATTGGAAAAAGTGGGGAACTGTGGGGAACACTGCAGAACAGAGGGGAAAAAAAAGGAGCTGGGGGAATGGATTGCATAATGTGGGGAACCATGGGGAAAACTGCAGAACAGAGTAGAGCCAAAGGAGCAGGGGGAACGGATTGCAAAAAGTGGGGCCCATGGGGAACACTGGATGACAGAGCGAAATCAAAGGGAGCAGGGGGAACTGATTGGAAAAAGTGGGGAATCGTGCAGAACACTGCAGGACAGAGGGGAAACAAAGGGAACAGGGGCTACAGGTTGGAAAAAATGTGGAGAACCGTGAGGAACACTGCAGAACAGTGAGGAACCAAAGGGAGCAGGAGGAACAGATTGGAAAAAGTTGAGAACAGTGGGCAACACTGCAGAACAGAGGTGAATCAAAGGGTGCAGGGGGATCAGATTGGAAAAAGTGGGGAACCGTTTGGAACACAGCAGAACAGAGGTGAACCAAAGGGAGCAGGGGGTACTGTTCGGAAAATTGGGGAACCGTGTGGAACAATGCAGAACAGAGGGGAACCAAAGGGAGCAGGGGAACAGATTGGAAAAAGTGGGGAATCGTGGGGAGTTCTGCAGAACAGAGGTGAACCAAAGGAAGCAGGGGGATCGGATTTGAAAAAGTGGGGAACAGTGTAGAAAAATGCAGAACAGAGGGGAACCAGAGGTAGCAGGGGAAACAGATAGGAAAAAGTGGGGAACCGTGGGGAACACTGAAGAACAGAGGGGCACCAAAGGGAGCAGAGGGAATGCATTGGAAAAAGTGGGGAACCGTGGGGAACACTGCACGACAGAGGGGAACCAAAGGAAGCAGGGGGAACGGATTGTAAAAAGTTGCACTGATGGGGAACACTGTACGACAGAGGGGAATCAAAGGGAGCAGGGGGAACTAGTTGGAAAAAGTGGGGAACAGTGGGGGACACTGCAGAACTGTATGAAACCAAAGCGAGCAGGGGGAACAGTTTGGAAAATGTGGGGAAACGTGGGGATCACTACAGAACAGATGGGAAACAAAGGGAGCAGGGGAACACATTGGAAAAAGTGGGGTACCATAGGGAACACTGCAGAACTGTGAGGAACCAAAGGGAGCAGGGGGAACAGATTGGAAAAAGTGGGAAACCGTGTGGAAAAATGCAGAACAGTGGGTAAACAAAGGGTGCAGGAGGAACAGATTAGAAGAAGTGGGGTACCGTGTGCAAAAATGCACAGCAGTGGGGAACCAAAGGGAGCAGGGGGTATAGGAAGGAAAAGAATGTGGAGAATCGTGGGGAACACTGCAGAATAGAGGGGAACCAAAGGGAGCAGGGGGAATGTATTGGAAAAAGTGGGGAAGCGTCGGGAACACTGCAGAACAGAGGCGAAGCAAAGGGAACAGGGGGAACGGATTGGAAAAAGTGGGGAACCATGGGGGATACTGCAGGGCAGAGGGGAACCATAGGGAGCAGGGGGTACAGGAAGGAAAAGAATGTGGAGAATCGTGGGGAACACTGCAGAATAGAGGGGAACCAAAGGAAGCAGGGGGAACAGATTGGAAAAAGTGGGGAACCGTTTGGAACACTGCAGAACAGAGGTGAACCAAAGGGAGCAGGGGGTACTGTTCGGAAAAGTGGGGAACCGTGTGGAAGAATGCAGAACAGAGGGGAACCAAAGGGAGGAGGGGGAACAGATTGGAAAAAGTGGGGAACCATGGGGAATACTGCAGGGCAGAGGGGAACCATAGGGAGCAGGGGCTACAGTTTGGAAAAAATGTGGAGAACCGTGAGGAACACTGCAGAACAGTGAGGAACCAAAGGGAGCAGGAGGAACAGATTGGAAAAAGTTGAGAACAGTGGGCAACACTGCAGAACAGAGGTGAATCAAAGGGTGCAGGGGGAACAGATTGGAAAAAGTGGGGAACGGTTTGGAACACTGCAGAACAGAGGTGAACCAAAGGGAGCAGGGGGTACTGTTCGGAAAAGTGGGGAACCGTGTGGAACAAAGCAGAACAGAAGGGAACCAAAGGGAGCAGGGGGAACAGATTGGAAAAAGTGGGGAATCGTGGGGAGTTTTGCAGAACAGAGGTGAACCAAAGGAAGCAGGGGGATCGGATTGGAAAAAGTGGGGAACAGTGTAGAAAAATGCAGAACAGAGGGGAACCAGAGGTAGCAGGGGAAACAGATTGGAAAAAGTGGGGATCAGTGGGGAACACTGCAAAACAGAGGGGCACCAAAGGGAGCAGAAGGAATGCATTGGAAAAAGTGGGGAACCGTGGGGAACACTGCACGACAGAGGGGAACCAAAGGAAGCAGGGGGAACGGATTGTAAAATGTTGCACCGATGGGGAACACTGTAGGACAGAGGGGAATCAAAGGGAGCAGGGGGAACTGATGGGAAAATGTGGGGAACAGTGGGGGACACTGCAGAACAGAGGGCAAACAAACGGAACAGGGGGAATGGATTGCAAAAAGTTTGGAACCGTGGAGGACAATGCAGAACAGGGGAAACCAAAGGGAGCAGGGCAAACAGTTTTTAAAAAAGTGGGGAACCGTGGGGAACACTGCACGACAGAGGGGAATCAAAGGGATCAGGGGGAACAGATAGGAAAAAAATTGGGGAACTTTGAAAACACTGCATGACAGAGGGGAACCAAAGGGAGCAGGAGGTAGAGGTTGGAAAAAGTGGGGAACCGTGGAGGACACTGCAGGACAGAGGGGAACCAAAGGGAGCAGGGCGAACAGATTGTAAAAAAGTGGGGAACCGTGGGGAACACTGCAGAACAGTATGAAACCAAAGCAGGCAGGGGGAACAGTTTGGAAAATGTGGGGAACCGTGGGGATCACTGCAGAACAGAGGGGAACCAAAGGGAGCAGGGGAACGCATTGGAAAAAGTGGGGAACCGTGGGGAACACTGCAGAACAGTGAGGAACCAAAGGGAGCAGGGGGAACAGATTGGAAAAAGTGGGGTACCGTGTGTAAAAATGCACAACAGTGGGGAAACAAAGGGTGCAGGAGGAACAGATTAGAAGAAGTGGGGTACCGTGTGCAAAAATGCACAACAGTGGGGAACCAAAGGGAGCAGGGGGTACAGGAAGGAAAAAATGTGGAGAATCGTGGGGAACACTGCAGAATAGAGGGGAACCAAAGGGAGCAGGGGGAAAAGATTGGAAAAAGTGGGGAAGCGTCGGGAACACTGCAGAACAGAGGCGAACCAAAGGGAACAGGGGGACGGATTGGAAAAAGTGGGGAACCATGGGGGACACTGCAGGGCAGAGGGGAACCATAGGGAGCAGGGGGTACAGGTTGGAAAAATGTGGAGAACCGTGAGGAAAACTTCAGAACAGTGAGGAACCAAAGGGAGCAGGGGGAACAGTTTTGAAAAAGTATGGAACCGTGTGCAAAAATGCAGAACAGTGGGGAACCAAAGGGAGCAGGAGGAACAGATTGGAAAAGGTTGAGAACAGTGGGCAACAATGCAGAACAGAGGTGAATCAAAGGGTGCAGGGGAAACAGATTGGAAAAAGTGGGGAATCGTGGGGAGTTCTGCAGAACAGAGGTGAACCAAAGGAAGCAGGGGGATTGGATTGGAAAAAGTGGGGATCAGTGTAGAAAAATGCAGAACAGAGGTGAACCAAAGGAAGCAGGGGGATCGGATTGGAAAAAGTGGGGAACAGTGTAGAAAAATGCAGAACAGAGGGGAACCAGAGGTAGCAGGGGGAAACAGATTGGAAAAAGTGGGGAACAGTGGGGAACACTGCAAAACAGAGGGGCACCAAAGGGAGCAGAAGGAATGCATTGGAAAAAGTGGGGAACCGTGGGGAACACTGCACGACAGAGGGGAACCAAAGGAAGCAGGGGGAACGGATTGTAAAATGTTGCACCGATGGGGAACACTGTAGGACAGAGGGCAATCAAAGGGAGCAGGGGGAACCGATCGGAAAAAGTTGGGAACTGTGGGGAACACTGCAGAACAGAGTGAAACCAAAGGTAGCAGGGAGAAAGGATTGGAAAAAGTGGACCGTGGGGAACTCTACAGAAAACAGGTTGACCAAAGGAAGCAGGGGGAACGGATTGGAAAAAATGGGGAACCTAGTGGAAAAATGTAGAACAGAGGCGAACCAGAGGGAGAAGGGGGAACAGATTAGAAAAAATTTGGAGAACCGTGGGGAACACTGCAGAACAGTGAGGAACCAAAGGGAGCAGGGGGAACGGATTGGAAAAGATAAAGAAATCTGGGGAACAATGCAGAACAGAGGGGAAGCAAAGGGAGCAGGGGGTACAGGTTGGAAAAAATGTGGAGAACTGTGAGGAACACTGCAGAACAGAGGGGAACCAAAGGGAGCAGAGGGAACGGATTGGAAAAAGTGGGCAACCGTGGGGCACACTGCATGACAGAGGGGAACCAAAGGGATCAGGGGGAACAGATAGGAAAAAATTAGGGAACTGTGAAAACACTGCATGACAGAGGGGAACCAAAGGGAACAGGAGGTACAGGTTGGAAAAAGTGGGGAACCGTGGAGGACACTGCAGGAAAGAGGGGAACCAAAGGGAGCAGGGCGAACAGATTGTAAAAAAGTGTGGAACCGTGGGGAACACTGCAGAAGAGTATGAAACCAAAGGTAGCAGGGGGAACAAATTGGAAAAATTGGGGAACCATGGGGGACACTGCAGGGCAGACGGGAACCAAAGGGAGCATGGGAACAGATTAGAAAAAGTTTGGAGAACCGTGGGGAAAACTGCAGAACAGAGCAGAACCAAAGGGAGCAGGGGGAACAGCTCGGAAAAGTGCGGACCCGAGGGGAACAATGCAGAACAGAGAGGAACCAAAGGGAGAAGGGGGAACAGATTGAAAAAAGTGGGGAATCGTGGGGAGTTCTGCAGAACAGTGGGGACACAAAGGGATCAGGGGGAAAGGATTCGAAAAAGTGGACCGTAGGGAACTCTGCAGAAAACAGGTGGACCAAAGGAAGCAGGGGGAACGGATTGGAAAAAATGGGGAACCTTGTGGAAAAATGTAGAACAGAGGCGAACCAGTGGGAGAAGGGGGAACAGATTAGAAAAAATTTGGAGGACCATGGGGAACACTGCAGAACAGTGAGGAAACAAAGGGAGCAGGGGGAACGGATTGGAAAAGATAGAGAACTCTGGGGAACACTGCAGAACAGAGGGGAAGCAAAGGGAGCAGGGGGTACAGATTGGAAAAAGTGGGGAACCGTGTGGAAAAATGCAGAACAGTGGGGAACCAAAGGGAGCAGGAAGAACAGATTGGAAAAAGTGGGGAACCGTGAGGAATACTGCAGAACAGAGGGACACCAAAGGGAGCAGGGAGTACAGTTTGGAAAAGTGGGGAACCGTGGGGAACAATGCAGAACAGAGGGGAACCAAAGGGAGCAGGGGGAACAGATTGGAAAAAGTGGGGATTCGTGGAGAGATCTGCAGAACAGAGGTGAACCAAAGGAAGCAGGGGGAATGGATTGGAAAAAATGGGGCCCATGGGGAACACTGCAGGACAGAGGGGAATCAAAGGGAGCAGGGGGAACTGATTGGAAAAAGTGGGGAACTGTGGGGAACACTGCAGAACAGAGGGGAAAAAAAAGGAGCTGGGGGAATGGATTGCATAATGTGGGGAACCATGGGGAAAACTGCAGAACAGAGTAGAGCCAAAGGAGCAGGGGGAACGGATTGCAAAAAGTGGGGCCCATGGGGAACACTGGATGACAGAGCGAAATCAAAGGGAGCAGGGGGAACTGATTGGAAAAAGTGGGGAATCGTGCAGAACACTGCAGGACAGAGGGGAAACAAAGGGAACAGGGGCTACAGGTTGGAAAAAATGTGGAGAACCGTGAGGAACACTGCAGAACAGTGAGGAACCAAAGGGAGCAGGAGGAACAGATTGGAAAAAGTTGAGAACAGTGGGCAACACTGCAGAACAGAGGTGAATCAAAGGGTGCAGGGGGATCAGATTGGAAAAAGTGGGGAACCGTTTGGAACACAGCAGAACAGAGGTGAACCAAAGGGAGCAGGGGGTACTGTTCGGAAAATTGGGGAACCGTGTGGAACAATGCAGAACAGAGGGGAACCAAAGGGAGCAGGGGAACAGATTGGAAAAAGTGGGGAATCGTGGGGAGTTCTGCAGAACAGAGGTGAACCAAAGGAAGCAGGGGGATCGGATTTGAAAAAGTGGGGAACAGTGTAGAAAAATGCAGAACAGAGGGGAACCAGAGGTAGCAGGGGAAACAGATAGGAAAAAGTGGGGAACCGTGGGGAACACTGAAGAACAGAGGGGCACCAAAGGGAGCAGAGGGAATGCATTGGAAAAAGTGGGGAACCGTGGGGAACACTGCACGACAGAGGGGAACCAAAGGAAGCAGGGGGAACGGATTGTAAAAAGTTGCACTGATGGGGAACACTGTACGACAGAGGGGAATCAAAGGGAGCAGGGGGAACTAGTTGGAAAAAGTGGGGAACAGTGGGGGACACTGCAGAACTGTATGAAACCAAAGCGAGCAGGGGGAACAGTTTGGAAAATGTGGGGAAACGTGGGGATCACTACAGAACAGATGGGAAACAAAGGGAGCAGGGGAACACATTGGAAAAAGTGGGGTACCATAGGGAACACTGCAGAACTGTGAGGAACCAAAGGGAGCAGGGGGAACAGATTGGAAAAAGTGGGAAACCGTGTGGAAAAATGCAGAACAGTGGGTAAACAAAGGGTGCAGGAGGAACAGATTAGAAGAAGTGGGGTACCGTGTGCAAAAATGCACAGCAGTGGGGAACCAAAGGGAGCAGGGGGTATAGGAAGGAAAAGAATGTGGAGAATCGTGGGGAACACTGCAGAATAGAGGGGAACCAAAGGGAGCAGGGGGAATGTATTGGAAAAAGTGGGGAAGCGTCGGGAACACTGCAGAACAGAGGCGAAGCAAAGGGAACAGGGGGAACGGATTGGAAAAAGTGGGGAACCATGGGGGATACTGCAGGGCAGAGGGGAACCATAGGGAGCAGGGGGTACAGGAAGGAAAAGAATGTGGAGAATCGTGGGGAACACTGCAGAATAGAGGGGAACCAAAGGGAGCAGGGGGAACAGATTGGAAAAAGTGGGGAACCGTTTGGAACACTGCAGAACAGAGGTGAACCAAAGGGAGCAGGGGGTACTGTTCGGAAAAGTGGGGAACCGTGTGGAAGAATGCAGAACAGAGGGGAACCAAAGGGAGGAGGGGGAACAGATTGGAAAAAGTGGGGAACCATGGGGAATACTGCAGGGCAGAGGGGAACCATAGGGAGCAGGGGCTACAGTTTGGAAAAAATGTGGAGAACCGTGAGGAACACTGCAGAACAGTGAGGAACCAAAGGGAGCAGGAGGAACAGATTGGAAAAAGTTGAGAACAGTGGGCAACACTGCAGAACAGAGGTGAATCAAAGGGTGCAGGGGGAACAGATTGGAAAAAGTGGGGAACGGTTTGGAACACTGCAGAACAGAGGTGAACCAAAGGGAGCAGGGGGTACTGTTCGGAAAAGTGGGGAACCGTGTGGAACAAAGCAGAACAGAAGGGAACCAAAGGGAGCAGGGGGAACAGATTGGAAAAAGTGGGGAATCGTGGGGAGTTTTGCAGAACAGAGGTGAACCAAAGGAAGCAGGGGGATCGGATTGGAAAAAGTGGGGAACAGTGTAGAAAAATGCAGAACAGAGGGGAACCAGAGGTAGCAGGGGAAACAGATTGGAAAAAGTGGGGATCAGTGGGGAACAATGCAAAACAGAGGGGCACCAAAGGGAGCAGAAGGAATGCATTGGAAAAAGTGGGGAACCGTGGGGAACACTGCACGACAGAGGGGAACCAAAGGAAGCAGGGGGAACGGATTGTAAAATGTTGCACCGATGGGGAACACTGTAGGACAGAGGGGAATCAAAGGGAGCAGGGGGAACTGATGGGAAAATGTGGGGAACAGTGGGGGACACTGCAGAACAGAGGGCAAACAAACGGAACAGGGGGAATGGATTGCAAAAAGTTTGGAACCGTGGAGGACAATGCAGAACAGGGGAAACCAAAGGGAGCAGGGCAAACAGTTTTTAAAAAAGTGGGGAACCGTGGGGAACACTGCACGACAGAGGGGAATCAAAGGGATCAGGGGGAACAGATAGGAAAAA
Organism: Narcine bancroftii; assembly: GCF_036971445.1. Lineage (NCBI taxonomy): Eukaryota > Metazoa > Chordata > Chondrichthyes > Torpediniformes > Narcinidae > Narcine > Narcine bancroftii. The sequence goes on from NW_027211884.1 coordinate 5,390,341, forward strand.
AATTGGGGAACTTTGAAAACACTGCATGACAGAGGGGAACCAAAGGGAGCAGGAGGTAGAGGTTGGAAAAAGTGGGGAACCGTGGAGGACACTGCAGGACAGAGGGGAACCAAAGGGAGCAGGGCGAACAGATTGTAAAAAAGTGGGGAACCGTGGGGAACACTGCAGAACAGTATGAAACCAAAGCAGGCAGGGGGAACAGTTTGGAAAATGTGGGGAACCGTGGGGATCACTGCAGAACAGAGGGGAACCAAAGGGAGCAGGGGAACGCATTGGAAAAAGTGGGGAACCGTGGGGAACACTGCAGAACAGTGAGGAACCAAAGGGAGCAGGGGGAACAGATTGGAAAAAGTGGGGTACCGTGTGTAAAAATGCACAACAGTGGGGAAACAAAGGGTGCAGGAGGAACAGATTAGAAGAAGTGGGGTACCGTGTGCAAAAATGCACAACAGTGGGGAACCAAAGGGAGCAGGGGGTACAGGAAGGAAAAAATGTGGAGAATCGTGGGGAACACTGCAGAATAGAGGGGAACCAAAGGGAGCAGGGGGAAAAGATTGGAAAAAGTGGGGAAGCGTCGGGAACACTGCAGAACAGAGGCGAACCAAAGGGAACAGGGGGACGGATTGGAAAAAGTGGGGAACCATGGGGGACACTGCAGGGCAGAGGGGAACCATAGGGAGCAGGGGGTACAGGTTGGAAAAATGTGGAGAACCGTGAGGAAAACTTCAGAACAGTGAGGAACCAAAGGGAGCAGGGGGAACAGTTTTGAAAAAGTATGGAACCGTGTGCAAAAATGCAGAACAGTGGGGAACCAAAGGGAGCAGGAGGAACAGATTGGAAAAGGTTGAGTACAGTGGGCAACAATGCAGAACAGAGGTGAATCAAAGGGTGCAGGGGAAACAGATTGGAAAAAGTGGGGAATCGTGGGGAGTTCTGCAGAACAGAGGTGAACCAAAGGAAGCAGGGGGATTGGATTGGAAAAAGTGGGGATCAGTGTAGAAAAATGCAGAACAGAGGTGAACCAAAGGAAGCAGGGGGATCGGATTGGAAAAAGTGGGGAACAGTGTAGAAAAATGCAGAACAGAGGGGAACCAGAGGTAGCAGGGGGAAACAGATTGGAAAAAGTGGGGAACAGTGGGGAACACTGCAAAACAGAGGGGCACCAAAGGGAGCAGAAGGAATGCATTGGAAAAAGTGGGGAACCGTGGGGAACACTGCACGACAGAGGGGAACCAAAGGAAGCAGGGGGAACGGATTGTAAAATGTTGCACCGATGGGGAACACTGTAGGACAGAGGGCAATCAAAGGGAGCAGGGGGAACCGATCGGAAAAAGTTGGGAACTGTGGGGAACACTGCAGAACAGAGTGAAACCAAAGGTAGCAGGGAGAAAGGATTGGAAAAAGTGGACCGTGGGGAACTCTACAGAAAACAGGTTGACCAAAGGAAGCAGGGGGAACGGATTGGAAAAAATGGGGAACCTAGTGGAAAAATGTAGAACAGAGGCGAACCAGAGGGAGAAGGGGGAACAGATTAGAAAAAATTTGGAGAACCGTGGGGAACACTGCAGAACAGTGAGGAACCAAAGGGAGCAGGGGGAACGGATTGGAAAAGATAAAGAAATCTGGGGAACAATGCAGAACAGAGGGGAAGCAAAGGGAGCAGGGGGTACAGGTTGGAAAAAATGTGGAGAACTGTGAGGAACACTGCAGAACAGAGGGGAACCAAAGGGAGCAGAGGGAACGGATTGGAAAAAGTGGGCAACCGTGGGGCACACTGCATGACAGAGGGGAACCAAAGGGATCAGGGGGAACAGATAGGAAAAAATTAGGGAACTGTGAAAACACTGCATGACAGAGGGGAACCAAAGGGAACAGGAGGTACAGGTTGGAAAAAGTGGGGAACCGTGGAGGACACTGCAGGAAAGAGGGGAACCAAAGGGAGCAGGGCGAACAGATTGTAAAAAAGTGTGGAACCGTGGGGAACACTGCAGAAGAGTATGAAACCAAAGGTAGCAGGGGGAACAAATTGGAAAAATTGGGGAACCATGGGGGACACTGCAGGGCAGACGGGAACCAAAGGGAGCATGGGAACAGATTAGAAAAAGTTTGGAGAACCGTGGGGAAAACTGCAGAACAGAGCAGAACCAAAGGGAGCAGGGGGAACAGCTCGGAAAAGTGCGGACCCGAGGGGAACAATGAAGAACAGAGAGGAACCAAAGGGAGAAGGGGGAACAGATTGAAAAAAGTGGGGAATCGTGGGGAGTTCTGCAGAACAGTGGGGACACAAAGGGATCAGGGGGAAAGGATTCGAAAAAGTGGACCGTAGGGAACTCTGCAGAAAACAGGTGGACCAAAGGAAGCAGGGGGAACGGATTGGAAAAAATGGGGAACCTTGTGGAAAAATGTAGAACAGAGGCGAACCAGTGGGAGAAGGGGGAACAGATTAGAAAAAATTTGGAGGACCATGGGGAACACTGCAGAACAGTGAGGAAACAAAGGGAGCAGGGGGAACGGATTGGAAAAGATAGAGAACTCTGGGGAACACTGCAGAACAGAGGGGAAGCAAAGGGAGCAGGGGGTACAGATTGGAAAAAGTGGGGAACCGTGTGGAAAAATGCAGAACAGTGGGGAACCAAAGGGAGCAGGAAGAACAGATTGGAAAAAGTGGGGAACCGTGAGGAATACTGCAGAACAGAGGGACACCAAAGGGAGCAGGGAGTACAGTTTGGAAAAGTGGGGAACCGTGGGGAACAATGCAGAACAGAGGGGAACCAAAGGGAGCAGGGGGAACAGATTGGAAAAAGTGGGGATTCGTGGAGAGATCTGCAGAACAGAGGTGAACCAAAGGAAGCAGGGGGAATGGATTGGAAAAAATGGGGCCCATGGGGAACACTGCAGGACAGAGGGGAATCAAAGGGAGCAGGGGGAACTGATTGGAAAAAGTGGGGAACTGTGGGGAACACTGCAGAACAGAGGGGAAAAAAAAGGAGCAGGGGGAATGGATTGCATAATGTGGGGAACCATGGGGAAAACTGCAGAACAGAGTAGAGCCAAAGGAGCAGGGGGAACGGATTGCAAAAAGTGGGGCCCATGGGGAACACTGGATGACAGAGCGAAATCAAAGGGAGCAGGGGGAACTGATTGGAAAAAGTGGGGAATCGTGCAGAACACTGCAGGACAGAGGGGAAACAAAGGGAACAGGGGCTACAGGTTGGAAAAAATGTGGAGAACCGTGAGGAACACTGCAGAACAGTGAGGAACCAAAGGGAGCAGGAGGAACAGATTGGAAAAAGTTGAGAACAGTGGGCAACACTGCAGAACAGAGGTGAATCAAAGGGTGCAGGGGGATCAGATTGGAAAAAGTGGGGAACCGTTTGGAACACAGCAGAACAGAGGTGAACCAAAGGGAGCAGGGGGTACTGTTCGGAAAATTGGGGAACCGTGTGGAACAATGCAGAACAGAGGGGAACCAAAGGGAGCAGGGGAACAGATTGGAAAAAGTGGGGAATCGTGGGGAGTTCTGCAGAACAGAGGTGAACCAAAGGAAGCAGGGGGATCGGATTTGAAAAAGTGGGGAACAGTGTAGAAAAATGCAGAACAGAGGGGAACCAGAGGTAGCAGGGGAAACAGATAGGAAAAAGTGGGGAACCGTGGGGAACACTGAAGAACAGAGGGGCACCAAAGGGAGCAGAGGGAATGCATTGGAAAAAGTGGGGAACCGTGGGGAACACTGCACGACAGAGGGGAACCAAAGGAAGCAGGGGGAACGGATTGTAAAAAGTTGCACTGATGGGGAACACTGTACGACAGAGGGGAATCAAAGGGAGCAGGGGGAACTAGTTGGAAAAAGTGGGGAACAGTGGGGGACACTGCAGAACTGTATGAAACCAAAGCGAGCAGGGGGAACAGTTTGGAAAATGTGGGGAAACGTGGGGATCACTACAGAACAGATGGGAAACAAAGGGAGCAGGGGAACACATTGGAAAAAGTGGGGTACCATAGGGAACACTGCAGAACAGTGAGGAACCAAAGGGAGCAGGGGGAACAGATTGGAAAAAGTGGGAAACCGTGTGGAAAAATGCAGAACAGTGGGTAAACAAAGGGTGCAGGAGGAACAGATTAGAAGAAGTGGGGTACCGTGTGCAAAAATGCACAGCAGTGGGGAACCAAAGGGAGCAGGGGGTATAGGAAGGAAAAGAATGTGGAGAATCGTGGGGAACACTGCAGAATAGAGGGGAACCAAAGGGAGCAGGGGGAATGTATTGGAAAAAGTGGGGAAGCGTCGGGAACACTGCAGAACAGAGGCGAAGCAAAGGGAACAGGGGGAACGGATTGGAAAAAGTGGGGAACCATGGGGGATACTGCAGGGCAGAGGGGAACCATAGGGAGCAGGGGGTACAGGAAGGAAAAGAATGTGGAGAATCGTGGGGAACACTGCAGAATAGAGGGGAACCAAAGGGAGCAGGGGGAACAGATTGGAAAAAGTGGGGAACCGTTTGGAACACTGCAGAACAGAGGTGAACCAAAGGGAGCAGGGGGTACTGTTCGGAAAAGTGGGGAACCGTGCGGAAGAATGCAGAACAGAGGGGAACCAAAGGGAGGAGGGGGAACAGATTGGAAAAAGTGGGGAACCATGGGGAATACTGCAGGGCAGAGGGGAACCATAGGGAGCAGGGGCTACAGTTTGGAAAAAATGTGGAGAACCGTGAGGAACACTGCAGAACAGTGAGGAACCAAAGGGAGCAGGAGGAACAGATTGGAAAAAGTTGAGAACAGTGGGCAACACTGCAGAACAGAGGTGAATCAAAGGGTGCAGGGGGAACAGATTGGAAAAAGTGGGGAACGGTTTGGAACACTGCAGAACAGAGGTGAACCAAAGGGAGCAGGGGGTACTGTTCGGAAAAGTGGGGAACCGTGTGGAACAAAGCAGAACAGAAGGGAACCAAAGGGAGCAGGGGGAACAGATTGGAAAAAGTGGGGAATCGTGGGGAGTTTTGCAGAACAGAGGTGAACCAAAGGAAGCAGGGGGATCGGATTGGAAAAAGTGGGGAACAGTGTAGAAAAATGCAGAACAGAGGGGAACCAGAGGTAGCAGGGGAAACAGATTGGAAAAAGTGGGGATCAGTGGGGAACACTGCAAAACAGAGGGGCACCAAAGGGAGCAGAAGGAATGCATTGGAAAAAGTGGGGAACCGTGGGGAACACTGCACGACAGAGGGGAACCAAAGGAAGCAGGGGGAACGGATTGTAAAATGTTGCACCGATGGGGAACACTGTAGGACAGAGGGGAATCAAAGGGAGCAGGGGGAACTGATGGGAAAATGTGGGGAACAGTGGGGGACACTGCAGAACAGAGGGCAAACAAACGGAACAGGGGGAATGGATTGCAAAAAGTTTGGAACCGTGGAGGACAATGCAGAACAGGGGAAACCAAAGGGAGCAGGGCAAACAGTTTTTAAAAAAGTGGGGAACCGTGGGGAACACTGCACGACAGAGGGGAATCAAAGGGATCAGGGGGAACAGATAGGAAAAAAATTGGGGAACTTTGAAAACACTGCATGACAGAGGGGAACCAAAGGGAGCAGGAGGTAGAGGTTGGAAAAAGTGGGGAACCGTGGAGGACACTGCAGGACAGAGGGGAACCAAAGGGAGCAGGGCGAACAGATTGTAAAAAAGTGGGGAACCGTGGGGAACACTGCAGAACAGTATGAAACCAAAGCAGGCAGGGGGAACAGTTTGGAAAATGTGGGGAACCGTGGGGATCACTGCAGAACAGAGGGGAACCAAAGGGAGCAGGGGAACGCATTGGAAAAAGTGGGGAACCGTGGGGAACACTGCAGAACAGTGAGGAACCAAAGGGAGCAGGGGGAACAGATTGGAAAAAGTGGGGTACCGTGTGTAAAAATGCACAACAGTGGGGAAACAAAGGGTGCAGGAGGAACAGATTAGAAGAAGTGGGGTACCGTGTGCAAAAATGCACAACAGTGGGGAACCAAAGGGAGCAGGGGGTACAGGAAGGAAAAAATGTGGAGAATCGTGGGGAACACTGCAGAATAGAGGGGAACCAAAGGGAGCAGGGGGAAAAGATTGGAAAAAGTGGGGAAGCGTCGGGAACACTGCAGAACAGAGGCGAACCAAAGGGAACAGGGGGACGGATTGGAAAAAGTGGGGAACCATGGGGGACACTGCAGGGCAGAGGGGAACCATAGGGAGCAGGGGGTACAGGTTGGAAAAATGTGGAGAACCGTGAGGAAAACTGCAGAACAGTGAGGAACCAAAGGGAGCAGGGGGAACAGTTTTGAAAAAGTATGGAACCGTGTGCAAAAATGCAGAACAGTGGGGAACCAAAGGGAGCAGGAGGAACAGATTGGAAAAGGTTGAGAACAGTGGGCAACAATGCAGAACAGAGGTGAATCAAAGGGTGCAGGGGAAACAGATTGGAAAAAGTGGGGAATCGTGGGGAGTTCTGCAGAACAGAGGTGAACCAAAGGAAGCAGGGGGATTGGATTGGAAAAAGTGGGGATCAGTGTAGAAAAATGCAGAACAGAGGGGAACCAGAGGTAGCAGGGGTAACAGATTGGAAAAAGTGGGGAACCGTGGGCAACAATACAGAACAGAGGGGCACCAAAGGGAGCAGGAGGTACAGGTTGGAAAAAGTGGGGAACCGTGAGGAACACTGCATGACAGAGGGGAACCAAAGGGAGCAGGAGGTACAGGTTGGAAAAAGTGGGGAACCGTGGAGAACACTGCAGCACAGATGGGAACAAAAGTGAGCAGGGGAAACGGATTGCAAAAAGTGGGGCCCATGGCGAACACTGCATGACAGAGGGCAATCAAAGGGAGCAGGGGGAACCGATTGGAAAAAGTTGGGAACTGTGGGGAACACTGCAGAACAGAGGGAAACCAAAGGTAGCAGGGGGAAAGGATTGGAAAAAGTGGGGAACCATGGGGGACACTGCAGGGCAGACGGGAACCAAAGGGAGCATGGGAACAGATTAGAAAAAGTTTGGAGAACCGTGGGGAAAACTGCAGAACAGAGCAGAACCAAAGGGAGCAGGGGGAACAGCTCGGAAAAGTGCGGACCCGAGGGGAACAATGCAGAACAGAGAGGAACCAAAGGGAGAAGTGGGAACAGATTGAAAAAAGTGGGGAATCGTGGGGAGTTCTGCAGAACAGTGGGGACCCAAAGGGATCAGGGGGAAAGAATTCGAAAAAGTGGACCGTGGGGAACTCTGCAGAAAACAGGTGGACCAAAGGAAGCAGGGGGAACGGATTGGAAAAAATGGGGAACATTGTGGAAAAATGTAGAACAGAGGCGAACCAGTGGGAGAAGGGGGAACAGATTAGAAAAAATTTGGAGAACCATGGGGAACACTGCAGAAAAGTGAGGAACCAAAGGGAGCAGGGGGTACTGTTCGGAAAAGTGGGGAACCGTGTGGAACAAAGCAGAACAGAGGGGAACCAAAGGGAGCAGGGGGAACAGATTGGAAAAAGTGGGGAATCGTGGGGAGTTCTGCAGAACAGAGGTTAACCAAAGGAAGCAGGGGGATCGGATTTGAAAAAGTGGGGAACAGTGTAGAAAAATGCAGAACAGAGGGGAACCAGAGGTAGCAGGGGAAACAGATTGGAAAAAGTGGGGAACCGTGGGGAACACTGCAGAACAGAGGGGCACCAAAGGGAGCAGGGGGAACAGATTGGAAAAAGTGGGGATTCGTGGAGAGATCTGCAGAACAGAGGTGAACCAAAGGAAGCAGGGGGAACGGATTGGAAAAAGTGGGGAATCGTGGGGAGTTCTGCAGAACAGAGGTGAACCAAAGGAAGCAGGGGGAACGGATTGGAAAAAGTGGGGCCCATGGGGAACACTGCAGGACAGAGGGGAATCAAAGGGAGCAGGGGGAACTGATTGGAAAAAGTGGGGAACTGTGGGGAACACTGCAGAACAGAGGGGAAAAAAAGGAGCAGGGGGAATGGATTGCATAATATGGGGAACCATGGGGAAAACTGCAGAACAGAGTAGAGCCAAAGGAGCAGGGGGAACGGATTGCAAAAAGTGGGGCCCATGGGGAACACTGGATGACAGAGCGGAATCAAAGGGAGCAGGGGGAACTGATTGGAAAAAGTGGGGAATCGTGCAGAACACTGCAAGACAGAGGGGAAACAAAGGGAACAGGGGCTACAGGTTGGAAAAAATGTGGGGAATCGTGGGGAACACTGCAGAACAGTATGAAACCAAAGCAGGCAGGGGGAACAGTTTGGAAAATGTGGGGAACCATGGGGATCACTGCAGAACAGAGGGGAACCAAAGGGAGCAGGGGAACGCATTGGAAAAAGTGGGGAACCGTGGGGAACACTGCAGAACAGTGAGGAACCAAAGGGAGCAGGGGGAACAGATTGGAAAAAGTGGGGTACCGTGTGTAAAAATGCACAACAGTGGGGAAACAAAGGGTGCAGGAGGAACAGATTAGAAGAAGTGGGGTACCGTGTGCAAAAATGCACAACAGTGGGGAACCAAAGGGAGCAGGGGGTACAGGAAGGAAAAAATGTGGAGAATCGTGGGGAACACTGCAGAATAGAGGGGAACCAAAGGGAGCAGGGGGAACAGATTGGAAAAAGTGGGGAAGCGTCGGGAACACTGCAGAACAGAGGCGAACCAAAGGGAACAGGGGGACGGATTGGAAAAAGTGGGGAACCATGGGGGACACTGCAGGGCAGAGGGGAACCATAGGGAGCAGGGGGTACAGTTTTGAAAAAGTGGGGAACCGTGTGCAAAAATGCAGTACAGTCGGGAACCAAAGGGAGCAGGAAGAACAGATTGGAAAAAGTTGAGAACAGTGGGCAACACTGCAGAACAGAGGTGAATCAAAGGGTGCAGGGGGAACAGATTGGAAAAAGTGGGGAACCGTTTGGAACACTGCAGAACAGAGGTGAACCAAAGGGAGCAGGGGGTACAGTTCGGAAAAGTGGGGAATCGTGGGGAACAATGCAGAACAGAGGGGAACCAAAGGGAGCAGGGGAAACAGATTGGAAAAAGTGGGGAATCGTGGGGAGCTCTGCAGAACAGAGGTGAACCAAAGGAAGCAGGGGGATTGGATTGGAAAAAGTGGGGAACAGTGTAGAAAAATGCAGAACAGAGGGGAACCAGAGGTAGCAGGGGTAACAGATTGGAAAAAGTGGGGAACCTTGGGCAACACTGCAGAACAGAGGGGCACCAAAGGGAGCAGGAGGTACAGGTTGGAAAAAGTGGGGAACCGTGAGGAACACTGCATGACAGAGGGGAACCAAAGGGAGCAGGAGATACAGGTTGGAAAAAGTGGGGAACCGTGGAGAACACTGCAGCAGAGATGGGAACAAAAGTGAGCAGGGGAAACGGATTGCAAAAAGTGGGGCCCATGGCGAACACTGCATGACAGAGGGCAATCAAAGGGAGCAGGGGGAACCGATCGGAAAAAGTTGGGAACTGTGGGGAACACTGCAGAACAGAGTGAAACCAAAGGTAGCAGGGAGAAAGGATTGGAAAAAGTGGACCGTGGGGAACTCTACAGAAAACAGGTTGACCAAAGGAAGCAGGGGGAACGGATTGGAAAAAATGGGGAACCTAGAGGAAAAATGTAGAACAGAGGCGAACCAGAGGGAGAAGGGGGAACAGATTAGAAAAAATTTGGAGAACCGTGGGGAACACTGCAGAACAGTGAGGAACCAAAGGGAGCAGGGGGAACGGATTGGAAAAGATAAAGAAATCTGGGGAACAATGCAGAACAGAGGGGAAGCAAAGGGAGCAGGGGGTACAGGTTGGAAAAAATGTGGAGAACTGTGAGGAACACTGCAGAACAGAGGGGAACCAAAGGGAGCAGAGGGAACGGATTGGAAAAAGTGGGCAACCGTGGGGCACACTGCATGACAGAGGGGAACCAAAGGGATCAGGGGGAACAGATAGGAAAAGATTAGGGAACTGTGAAAACACTGCATGACAGAGGGGAACCAAAGGGAACAGGAGGTACAGGTTGGAATAAGTGGGGAACCATGGAGGACACTGCAGGAAAGAGGGGAACCAAAGGGAGCAGGGCGAACAGATTGTAAAAAAGTGTGGAACCGTGGGGAACACTGCAGAAGAGTATGAAACCAAAGGTAGCAGGGGGAACGGATTGGAAAAATTGGGGAACCATGGGGGACACTGCAAGGCAGACGGGAACCAAAGGGAGCATGGGAACAGATTAGAAAAAGTTTGGAGAACCGTGGGGAAAACTGCAGAACAGAGCAGAACCAAAGGGAGCAGGGGGAACAGCTCGGAAAAGTGCGGACCCGAGGGGAACAATGCAGAACAGAGAGGAACCAAAGGGAGAAGGGGGAACAGATTGGAAAAAGTGGGGAATCGTGGGGAGTTCTGCAGAACAGTGGGGACCTAAAGGGATCAGGGGGAAAGGATTCGAAAAAGTGGACCGTAGGGAACTCTGCAGAAAACAGGTGGACCAAAGGAAGCAGGGGGAACGGATTGGAAAAAATGGGGAACCTTGTGGAAAAATGTAGAACAGAGGCGAACGAGTGGGAGAAGGGGGAACAGATTAGAAAAAATTTGGAGGACCATGGGGAACACTGCAGAACAGTGAGGAAACAAAGGGAGCAGGGGGATCGGATTGGAAAAGATAGAGAACTCTGGGGAACACTGCAGAACAGAGGGGAAGCAAAGGGAGCAGGGGGTACAGATTGGAAAAAGTGGGGAACAGTGTAGAAAAATGCAGAACAGAGGGGAACCAGAGGTAGCAGGGGTAACAGATTGGAAAAAGTGGGGAACCTTGGGCAACACTGCAGAACAGAGGGGCACCAAAGGGAGCAGGGGAACGCATTGGAAAAAGTGGGGAACCGTGGGGAACACTGCAGAACAGTGAGGAACCAAAGGGAGCAGGGGGAACAGATTGGAAAAAGTGGGGTACCGTGTGTAAAAATGCACAACAGTGGGGAAACAAAGGGTGCAGGAGGAACAGATTAGAAGAAGTGGGGTACCGTGTGCAAAAATGCACAACAGTGGGGAACCAAAGGGAGCAGGGGGTACAGGAAGGAAAAAATGTGGAGAATCGTGGGGAACACTGCAGAATAGAGGGGAACCAAAGGGAGCAGGGGGAAAAGATTGGAAAAAGTGGGGAAGCGTCGGGAACACTGCAGAACAGAGGCGAACCAAAGGGAACAGGGGGACGGATTGGAAAAAGTGGGGAACCATGGGGGACACTGCAGGGCAGAGGGGAACCATAGGGAGCAGGGGGTACAGGTTGGAAAAATGTGGAGAACCGTGAGGAAAACTGCAGAACAGTGAGGAACCAAAGGGAGCAGGGGGAACAGTTTTGAAAAAGTATGGAACCGTGTGCAAAAATGCAGAACAGTGGGGAACCAAAGGGAGCAGGAGGAACAGATTGGAAAAGGTTGAGAACAGTGGGCAACAATGCAGAACAGAGGTGAATCAAAGGGTGCAGGGGAAACAGATTGGAAAAAGTGGGGAATCGTGGGGAGTTCTGCAGAACAGAGGTGAACCAAAGGAAGCAGGGGGATTGGATTGGAAAAAGTGGGGATCAGTGTAGAAAAATGCAGAACAGAGGGGAACCAGAGGTAGCAGGGGTAACAGATTGGAAAAAGTGGGGAACCGTGGGCAACAATACAGAACAGAGGGGCACCAAAGGGAGCAGGAGGTACAGGTTGGAAAAAGTGGGGAACCGTGAGGAACACTGCATGACAGAGGGGAACCAAAGGGAGCAGGAGGTACAGGTTGGAAAAAGTGGGGAACCGTGGAGAACACTGCAGCACAGATGGGAACAAAAGTGAGCAGGGGAAACGGATTGCAAAAAGTGGGGCCCATGGCGAACACTGCATGACAGAGGGCAATCAAAGGGAGCAGGGGGAACCGATTGGAAAAAGTTGGGAACTGTGGGGAACACTGCAGAACAGAGGGAAACCAAAGGTAGCAGGGGGAAAGGATTGGAAAAAGTGGGGAACCATGGGGGACACTGCAGGGCAGACGGGAACCAAAGGGAGCATGGGAACAGATTAGAAAAAGTTTGGAGAACCGTGGGGAAAACTGCAGAACAGAGCAGAACCAAAGGGAGCAGGGGGAACAGCTCGGAAAAGTGCGGACCCGAGGGGAACAATGCAGAACAGAGAGGAACCAAAGGGAGAAGTGGGAACAGATTGAAAAAAGTGGGGAATCGTGGGGAGTTCTGCAGAACAGTGGGGACCCAAAGGGATCAGGGGGAAAGAATTCGAAAAAGTGGACCGTGGGGAACTCTGCAGAAAACAGGTGGACCAAAGGAAGCAGGGGGAACGGATTGGAAAAAATGGGGAACATTGTGGAAAAATGTAGAACAGAGGCGAACCAGTGGGAGAAGGGGGAACAGATTAGAAAAAATTTGGAGAACCATGGGGAACACTGCAGAAAAGTGAGGAACCAAAGGGAGCAGGGGGTACTGTTCGGAAAAGTGGGGAACCGTGTGGAACAAAGCAGAACAGAGGGGAACCAAAGGGAGCAGGGGGAACAGATTGGAAAAAGTGGGGAATCGTGGGGAGTTCTGCAGAACAGAGGTTAACCAAAGGAAGCAGGGGGATCGGATTTGAAAAAGTGGGGAACAGTGTAGAAAAATGCAGAACAGAGGGGAACCAGAGGTAGCAGGGGAAACAGATTGGAAAAAGTGGGGAACCGTGGGGAACACTGCAGAACAGAGGGGCACCAAAGGGAGCAGGGGGAACAGATTGTAAAAAGTGGGGATTCGTGGAGAGATCTGCAGAACAGAGGTGAACCAAAGGAAGCAGGGGGAACGGATTGGAAAAAGTGGGGAATCGTGGGGAGTTCTGCAGAACAGAGGTGAACCAAAGGAAGCAGGGGGAACGGATTGGAAAAAGTGGGGCCCATGGGGAACACTGCAGGACAGAGGGGAATCAAAGGGAGCAGGGGGAACTGATTGGAAAAAGTGGGGAACTGTGGGGAACACTGCAGAACAGAGGGGAAAAAAAGGAGCAGGGGGAATGGATTGCATAATATGGGGAACCATGGGGAAAACTGCAGAACAGAGTAGAGCCAAAGGAGCAGGGGGAACGGATTGCAAAAAGTGGGGCCCATGGGGAACACTGGATGACAGAGCGGAATCAAAGGGAGCAGGGGGAACTGATTGGAAAAAGTGGGGAATCGTGCAGAACACTGCAAGACAGAGGGGAAACAAAGGGAACAGGGGCTACAGGTTGGAAAAAATGTGGGGAATCGTGGGGAACACTGCAGAACAGTATGAAACCAAAGCAGGCAGGGGGAACAGTTTGGAAAATGTGGGGAACCATGGGGATCACTGCAGAACAGAGGGGAACCAAAGGGAGCAGGGGAACGCATTGGAAAAAGTGGGGAACCGTGGGGAACACTGCAGAACAGTGAGGAACCAAAGGGAGCAGGGGGAACAGATTGGAAAAAGTGGGGTACCGTGTGTAAAAATGCACAACAGTGGGGAAACAAAGGGTGCAGGAGGAACAGATTAGAAGAAGTGGGGTACCGTGTGCAAAAATGCACAACAGTGGGGAACCAAAGGGAGCAGGGGGTACAGGAAGGAAAAAATGTGGAGAATCGTGGGGAACACTGCAGAATAGAGGGGAACCAAAGGGAGCAGGGGGAACAGATTGGAAAAAGTGGGGAAGCGTCGGGAACACTGCAGAACAGAGGCGAACCAAAGGGAACAGGGGGACGGATTGGAAAAAGTGGGGAACCATGGGGGACACTGCAGGGCAGAGGGGAACCATAGGGAGCAGGGGGTACAGTTTTGAAAAAGTGGGGAACCGTGTGCAAAAATGCAGTACAGTCGGGAACCAAAGGGAGCAGGAAGAACAGATTGGAAAAAGTTGAGAACAGTGGGCAACACTGCAGAACAGAGGTGAATCAAAGGGTGCAGGGGGAACAGATTGGAAAAAGTGGGGAACCGTTTGGAACACTGCAGAACAGAGGTGAACCAAAGGGAGCAGGGGGTACAGTTCGGAAAAGTGGGGAATCGTGGGGAACAATGCAGAACAGAGGGGAACCAAAGGGAGCAGGGGAAACAGATTGGAAAAAGTGGGGAATCGTGGGGAGCTCTGCAGAACAGAGGTGAACCAAAGGAAGCAGGGGGATTGGATTGGAAAAAGTGGGGAACAGTGTAGAAAAATGCAGAACAGAGGGGAACCAGAGGTGGCAGGGGTAACAGATTGGAAAAAGTGGGGAACCTTGGGCAACACTGCAGAACAGAGGGGCACCAAAGGGAGCAGGAGGTACAGGTTGGAAAAAGTGGGGAACCGTGAGGAACACTGCATGACAGAGGGGAACCAAAGGGAGCAGGAGATACAGGTTGGAAAAAGTGGGGAACCGTGGAGAACACTGCAGCAGAGATGGGAACAAAAGTGAGCAGGGGAAACGGATTGCAAAAAGTGGGGCCCATGGCGAACACTGCATGACAGAGGGCAATCAAAGGGAGCAGGGGGAACCGATCGGAAAAAGTTGGGAACTGTGGGGAACACTGCAGAACAGAGTGAAACCAAAGGTAGCAGGGAGAAAGGATTGGAAAAAGTGGACCGTGGGGAACTCTACAGAAAACAGGTTGACCAAAGGAAGCAGGGGGAACGGATTGGAAAAAATGGGGAACCTAGAGGAAAAATGTAGAACAGAGGCGAACCAGAGGGAGAAGGGGGAACAGATTAGAAAAAATTTGGAGAACCGTGGGGAACACTGCAGAACAGTGAGGAACCAAAGGGAGCAGGGGGAACGGATTGGAAAAGATAAAGAAATCTGGGGAACAATGCAGAACAGAGGGGAAGCAAAGGGAGCAGGGGGTACAGGTTGGAAAAAATGTGGAGAACTGTGAGGAACACTGCAGAACAGAGGGGAACCAAAGGGAGCAGAGGGAACGGATTGGAAAAAGTGGGCAACCGTGGGGCACACTGCATGACAGAGGGGAACCAAAGGGATCAGGGGGAACAGATAGGAAAAGATTAGGGAACTGTGAAAACACTGCATGACAGAGGGGAACCAAAGGGAACAGGAGGTACAGGTTGGAATAAGTGGGGAACCATGGAGGACACTGCAGGAAAGAGGGGAACCAAAGGGAGCAGGGCGAACAGATTGTAAAAAAGTGTGGAACCGTGGGGAACACTGCAGAAGAGTATGAAACCAAAGGTAGCAGGGGGAACGGATTGGAAAAATTGGGGAACCATGGGGGACACTGCAAGGCAGACGGGAACCAAAGGGAGCATGGGAACAGATTAGAAAAAGTTTGGAGAACCGTGGGGAAAACTGCAGAACAGAGCAGAACCAAAGGGAGCAGGGGGAACAGCTCGGAAAAGTGCGGACCCGAGGGGAACAATGCAGAACAGAGAGGAACCAAAGGGAGAAGGGGGAACAGATTGGAAAAAGTGGGGAATCGTGGGGAGTTCTGCAGAACAGTGGGGACCTAAAGGGATCAGGGGGAAAGGATTCGAAAAAGTGGACCGTAGGGAACTCTGCAGAAAACAGGTGGACCAAAGGAAGCAGGGGGAACGGATTGGAAAAAATGGGGAACCTTGTGGAAAAATGTAGAACAGAGGCGAACGAGTGGGAGAAGGGGGAACAGATTAGAAAAAATTTGGAGGACCATGGGGAACACTGCAGAACAGTGAGGAAACAAAGGGAGCAGGGGGATCGGATTGGAAAAGATAGAGAACTCTGGGGAACACTGCAGAACAGAGGGGAAGCAAAGGGAGCAGGGGGTACAGATTGGAAAAAGTGGGGAACAGTGTAGAAAAATGCAGAACAGAGGGGAACCAGAGGTAGCAGGGGTAACAGATTGGAAAAAGTGGGGAACCTTGGGCAACACTGCAGAACAGAGGGGCACCAAAGGGAGCAGGAGGTACAGGTTGGAAAAAGTGGGGAACCGTGAGGAACACTGCATGACAGAGGGGAACCAAAGGGAGCAGGAGATACAGGTTGGAAAAAGTGGGGAACCGTGGAGAACACTGCAGCAGAGATGGGAACAAAAGTGAGCAGGGGAAACGGATTGCAAAAAGTGGGGCCCATGGCG
The DNA here is from genome assembly GCF_036971445.1 of Narcine bancroftii. Classification (NCBI taxonomy): domain Eukaryota; kingdom Metazoa; phylum Chordata; class Chondrichthyes; order Torpediniformes; family Narcinidae; genus Narcine; species Narcine bancroftii. Next base: position 5,406,381 of record NW_027211884.1, read on the forward strand.
AACACTGCATGACAGAGGGCAATCAAAGGGAGCAGGGGGAACCGATCGGAAAAAGTTGGGAACTGTGGGGAACACTGCAGAACAGAGTGAAACCAAAGGTAGCAGGGAGAAAGGATTGGAAAAAGTGGACCGTGGGGAACTCTACAGAAAACAGGTTGACCAAAGGAAGCAGGGGGAACGGATTGGAAAAAATGGGGAACCTAGAGGAAAAATGTAGAACAGAGGCGAACCAGAGGGAGAAGGGGGAACAGATTAGAAAAAATTTGGAGAACCGTGGGGAACACTGCAGAACAGTGAGGAACCAAAGGGAGCAGGGGGAACGGATTGGAAAAGATAAAGAAATCTGGGGAACAATGCAGAACAGAGGGGAAGCAAAGGGAGCAGGGGGTACAGGTTGGAAAAAATGTGGAGAACTGTGAGGAACACTGCAGAACAGAGGGGAACCAAAGGGAGCAGAGGGAACGGATTGGAAAAAGTGGGCAACCGTGGGGCACACTGCATGACAGAGGGGAACCAAAGGGATCAGGGGGAACAGATAGGAAAAGATTAGGGAACTGTGAAAACACTGCATGACAGAGGGGAACCAAAGGGAACAGGAGGTACAGGTTGGAATAAGTGGGGAACCATGGAGGACACTGCAGGAAAGAGGGGAACCAAAGGGAGCAGGGCGAACAGATTGTAAAAAAGTGTGGAACCGTGGGGAACACTGCAGAAGAGTATGAAACCAAAGGTAGCAGGGGGAACGGATTGGAAAAATTGGGGAACCATGGGGGACACTGCAAGGCAGACGGGAACCAAAGGGAGCATGGGAACAGATTAGAAAAAGTTTGGAGAACCGTGGGGAAAACTGCAGAACAGAGCAGAACCAAAGGGAGCAGGGGGAACAGCTCGGAAAAGTGCGGACCCGAGGGGAACAATGCAGAACAGAGAGGAACCAAAGGGAGAAGGGGGAACAGATTGGAAAAAGTGGGGAATCGTGGGGAGTTCTGCAGAACAGTGGGGACCTAAAGGGATCAGGGGGAAAGGATTCGAAAAAGTGGACCGTAGGGAACTCTGCAGAAAACAGGTGGACCAAAGGAAGCAGGGGGAACGGATTGGAAAAAATGGGGAACCTTGTGGAAAAATGTAGAACAGAGGCGAACGAGTGGGAGAAGGGGGAACAGATTAGAAAAAATTTGGAGGACCATGGGGAACACTGCAGAACAGTGAGGAAACAAAGGGAGCAGGGGGATCGGATTGGAAAAGATAGAGAACTCTGGGGAACACTGCAGAACAGAGGGGAAGCAAAGGGAGCAGGGGGTACAGATTGGAAAAAGTGGGGAACCGTGTGGAAAAATGCAGAACAGTGGGGAACCAAAGGGAGCAGGAAGAACAGATTGGAAAAAGTGGGGAACCGTGAGGAATACTGCAGAACAGAGGGACACCAAAGGGAGCAGAGGGAATGCATTGGAAAAAGTGGGGAACCGTGGGGAACACTGCACGACAGAGGGGAACCAAAGGAAGCAGGGGGAACGAATTGTAAAAAGTTGCACTGATGGGGAACACTGTACGACAGAGGGGAATCAAAGGGAGCAGGGGGAACTAGTTGGAAAAAGTGGGGAACAGTGGGGGACACTGCAGAACTGTATGAAACCAAAGCGAGCAGGGGGAACAGTTTGGAAAATGTGGGGAAACGTGGGGATCACTACAGAACAGATGGGAAACAAAGGGAGCAGGGGAACACATTGGAAAAAGTGGGGAACCGTAGGGAACACTGCAGAACAGTGAGGAACCAAAGGGAGCAGGGGGAACAGATTGGAAAAAGTGGGGAACCGTGTTGAAAAAATGCAGAACAGTGGGTAAACAAAGGGTGCAGGAGGAACAGATTAGAAGAAGTGGGGTACCGTGTGCAAAAATGCACAACAGTGGGGAACCAAAGGGAGCAGGGGGTATAGGAAGGAAAAGAATGTGGAGAATCGTGGGGAACACTGCAGAATAGAGGGGAACCAAAGGGAGCAGGGGGAATGTATTGGAAAAAGTGGGGAAGCGTCGGGAACACTGCAGAACAGAGGCGAAGCAAAGGGAACAGGGGGAACGGATTGGAAAAAGTGGGGAACCATGGGGGATACTGCAGGGCAGAGGGGAACCATAGGGAGCAGGGGGTACAGGAAGGAAAAGAATGTGGAGAATCGTGGGGAACACTGCAGAATAGAGGGGAACCAAAGGGAGCAGGGGGAACAGATTGGAAAAAGTGGGGAACCGTTTGGAACACTGCAGAACAGAGGTGAACCAAAGGGAGCAGGGGGTACTGTTCGGAAAAGTGGGGAACCGTGTGGAAGAATGCAGAACAGAGGGGAACCAAAGGGAGGAGGGGGAACAGATTGGAAAAAGTGGGGAACCATGGGGAATACTGCAGGGCAGAGGGGAACCATAGGGAGCAGGGGATACAGTTTGGAAAAAATGTGGAGAACCGTGAGGAACACTGCAGAACAGTGAGGAACCAAAGGGAGCAGGAGGAACAGATTGGAAAAAGTTGAGAACAGTGGGCAACACTGCAGAACAGAGGTGAATCAAAGGGTGCAGGGGGAACAGATTGGAAAAAGTGGGGAACGGTTTGGAACACTGCAGAACAGAGGTGAACCAAAGGGAGCAGGGGGTACTGTTCGGAAAAGTGGGGAACCGTGTGGAACAATGCAGAACAGAAGGGAACCAAAGGGAGCAGGGGGAACAGATTGGAAAAAGTGGGGAATCGTGGGGAGTTCTGCAGAACAGAGGTGAACCAAAGGAAGCAGGGGGATCGGATTGGAAAAAGTGGGGAACAGTGTAGAAAAATGCAGAACAGAGGGGAACCAGAGGTAGCAGGGGAAACAGATTGGAAAAAGTGGGGAACAGTGGGGAACACTGCAAAACAGAGGGGCAACAAAGAGAGCAGAAGGAATGCATTGGAAAAAGTGGGGAACCGTGGGGAACACTGCACGACAGAGGGGAACCAAAGGAAGCAGGGGGAACGGATTGTAAAATGTTGCACCGATGGGGAACACTGTAGGACAGAGGGGAATCAAAGGGAGCAGGGGGAGCTGATGGGAAAATGTGGGGAACAGTGGGGGACACTGCAGAACAGAGGGCAAACAAACGGAACAGGGGGAATGGATTGCAAAAAGTTTGGAACCGTGGAGGACAATGCAGAACAGGGGAAACCAAAGGGAGCAGGGCAAACAGTTTGTAAAAAAGTGGGGAACCGTGGGGAACACTGCACGACAGAGGGGAATCAAAGGGATCAGGGGGAACAGATAGGAAAAAAATTGGGGAACTTTGAAAACACTGCATGACAGAGGGGAACCAAAGGGAGCAGGAGGTACAGGTTGGAAAAAGTGGGGAACCGTGGAGGACACTGCAGGACAGAGGGGAACCAAAGGGAGCAGGGCGAACAGATTGTAAAAAAGTGGGGAACCATGGGGAACACTGCAGAACAGTATGAAACCAAAGCAGGCAGGGGGAACAGTTTGGAAAATGTGGGGAACCGTGGGGATCACTGCAGAACAGAGGGGAACCAAAGGGAGCAGGGGAACGCATTGGAAAAAGTGGGGAACCGTGGGGAACACTGCAGAACAGTGAGGAACCAAAGGGAGCAGGGGGAACAGATTGGAAAAAGTGGGGTACCGTGTGTAAAAATGCACAACAGTGGGGAAACAAAGGGTGCAGGAGGAACAGATTAGAAGAAGTGGGGTACCGTGTGCAAAAATGCACAACAGTGGGGAACCAAAGGGAGTAGGGGGTACAGGAAGGAAAAAATGTGGAGAATCGTGGGGAACACTGCAGAATAGAGGGGAACCAAAGGGAGCAGGGGGAACAGATTGGAAAAAGTGGGGAAGCGTCGGGAACACTGCAGAACAGAGGCGAACCAAAGGGAACAGGGGGACGGATTGTAAAAAGTGGGGAACCATGGGGGACACTGCAGGGCAGAGGGGAACCATAGGCAGCAGGGGGTACAGGTTGGAAAAATGTGGAGAACCGTGAGGAAAACTGCAGAACAGTGAGGAACCAAAGGGAGCAGGGGGAACAGTTTTGAAAAAGTATGGAACCGTGTGCAAAAATGCAGAACAATGGGGAACCAAAGGGAGCAGGAGGAACAGATTGGAAAAGGTTGAGAACAGTGGGCAACAATGCAGAACAGAGGTGAATCAAAGGGTGCAGGGGAAACAGATTGGAAAAAGTGGGGAATCGTGGGGAGTTCTGCAGAACAGAGGTGAACCAAAGGAAGCAGGGGGATTAGATTGGAAAAAGTGGGGAACAGTGTAGAAAAATGCAGAACAGAGGGGAACCAGAGGTAGCAGGGGTAACAGATTGGAAAAAGTGGGGAACCGTGGGCAACAATGCAGAACAGAGGGGCACCAAAGGGAGCAGGAGGTACAGGTTGGCAAAAGTGGGGAACCGTGGAGAACACTGCAGCACAGATGGGAACAAAAGTGAGCAGGGGAAACGGATTGCAAAAAGTGGGGCCCATGGCGAACACTGCATGACAGAGGGCAATCAAAGGGAGCAGGGGGAACCGATTGGAAAAAGTTGGGAACTGTGGGGAACACTGCAGAACAGAGGGAAACCAAAGGTAGCAGGGGGAAAGGATTGGAAAAGGTGGGGAACCATGGGGGACACTGCAGGGCAGACGGGAACCAAAGGGAGCATGGGAACAGATTAGAAAAAGTTTGGAGAACCGTGGGGAAAACTGCAGAACAGAGCAGAACCAAAGGGAGCAGGGGGAACAGCTCGGAAAAGTGCGGACCCGAGGGGAACAATGCAGAACAGAGAGGAACCAAAGGGAGAAGTGGGAACAGATTGAATAAAGTGGGGAATCGTGGGGAGTTCTGCAGAACAGTGGGGACCCAAAGGGATCAGGGGGAAAGAATTCGAAAAAGTGGACCGTGGGGAACTCTGCAGAAAACAGGTGGACCAAAGGAAGCAGGGGGAACGGATTGGAAAAAATGGGGAACATTGTGGAAAAATGTAGAACAGAGGCGAACCAGTGGGAGAAGGGGGAACAGATTAGAAAAAATTTGGAGAACCATGGGGAACACTGCAGAAAAGTGAGGAACCAAAGGGAGCAGGGGGTACTGTTTGGAAAAGTGGGGAACCGTGTGGAACAAAGCAGAACAGAGGGGAACCAAAGGGAGCAGGGGGAACAGATTGGAAAAAGTGGGGAATCGTGGGGAGTTCTGCAGAACAGAGGTGAACCAAAGGAAGCAGGGGGATCGGATTTGAAAAAGTGGGGAACAGTGTAGAAAAATGCAGAACAGAGGGGAACCAGAGGTAGCAGGGGAAACGGATTGGAAAAAGTGGGGAACCGTGGGGAACACTGCAGAACAGAGGGGCACCAAAGGGAGCAGGGGGAACAGATTGGAAAAAGTGGGGATTCGTGGAGAGATCTGCAGAACAGAGGTGAACCAAAGGAAGCAGGGGGAACGGATTGGAAAAAGTGGGGAATCGTGGGGAGTTCTGCAGAACAGAGGTGAACCAAAGGAAGCAGGGGGAACGGATTGGAAAAAGTGGGGCCCATGGGGAACACTGCAGGACAGAGGGGAATCAAAGGGAGCAGGGGGAACTGATTGGAAAAAGTGGGGAACTGTGGGGAACACTGCAGAACAGAGGGGAAAAAAAAGGAGCAGGGGGAATGGATTGCATAATGTGGGGAACCATGGGGAAAACTGCAGAACAGAGGGGAATCAAAGGGAGCAGGAGGAACAGATTGGAAAAAGTTGAGAACAGTGGGCAACACTGCAGAACAGAGGTGAATCAAAGGGTGCAGGGGGAACAGATTGGAAAAAGTGGGGAACCGTTTGGAACACTGTAGAACAGAGGTGAACCAAAGGGAGCAGGGGGTACAGTTCGGAAAAGTGGGGAATCGTGGGGAACAATGCAGAACAGAGGGGAACCAAAGGGAGCAGGGGAAACAGATTGGAAAAAGTGGGGAATCGTGGGGAGTTCTGCAGAACAGAGGTGAACCAAAGGAAGCAGGGGGATTGGATTGGAAAACGTGGGGAACAGTGTAGAAAAATGCAGAACAGAGGGGAACCAGAGGTAGCAGGGGTAACAGATTGGAAAAAGTGGGGAACCGTGGGCAACACTGCAGAACAGAGGGGCACCAAAGGGAGCAGGAGGTACAGGTTGGAAAAAGTGGGGAACCGTGAGGAACACTGCATGACAGAGGGGAACCAAAGGGAGCAGGAGATACAGGTTGGAAAAAGTGGGGAACCGTGGAGAACACTGCAGCACAGATGAGAACAAAAGTGAGCAGGGGAAACGGATTGCAAAAAGTGGGGCCCATGGCGAACACTGCATGACAGAGGGCAATCAAAGGGAGCAGGGGGAACCGATCGGAAAAAGTTGGGAACTGTGGGGAACACTGCAGAACAGAGTGAAACCAAAGGTAGCAGGGGGAAAGGATTGGAAAAAGTGGACCGTGGGGAACTCTACAGAAAACAGGTTGACCAAAGGAAGCAGGGGGAACGGATTGGAAAAAATGGGGAACCTAGTGGAAAAATGTAGAACAGAGGCGAACCAGAGGGAGAAGGGGGAACAGATTAGAAAAAATTTGGAGAACCGTGGGGAACACTGCAGAACAGTGAGGAACCAAAGGGAGCAGGGGGAACGGATTGGAAAAGATAAAGAAATCTGGGGAACAATGCAGAACAGAGGGGAAGCAAAGGGAGCAGGGGGTACAGGTTGGAAAAAATGTGGAGAACTGTGAGGAACACTGCAGAACAGAGGGGAACCAAAGGGAGCAGAGGGAACGGATTGGAAAAAGTGGGCAACCGTGGGGCACACTGCATGACAGAGGGGAACCAAAGGGATCAGGGGGAACAGATAGGAAAAAATTAGGGAACTGTGAAAACACTGCATGACAGAGGGGAACCAAAGGGAACAGGAGGTACAGGTTGGAAAATTGGGGAACCGTGTGGAACAATGCAGAACAGAGGGGAACCAAAGGGAGCAGGGGAACAGATTGGAAAAAGTGGGGAATCGTGGGGAATTCTGCAGAACAGAGGTGAACCAAAGGAAGCAGGGGGATCGGATTTGAAAAAGTGGGGAACAGTGTAGAAAAATGCAGAACACAGGGGAACCAGAGGTAGCAGGGGAAACAGATAGGAAAAAGTGGGGAACCGTGGGGAACACTGAAGAACAGAGGGGCACCAAAGGGAGCAGAGGGAATGCATTGGAAAAAGTGGGGAACCGTGGGGAACACTGCACGACAGAGGGGAACCAAAGGAAGCAGGGGGAACGGATTGTAAAAAGTTGCACTGATGGGGAACACTGTACGACAGATGGGAATCAAAGGGAGCAGGGGGAACTAGTTGGAAAAAGTGGGGAACAGTGGGGGACACTGCAGAACTGTATGAAACCAAAGCGAGCAGGGGGAACAGTTTGGAAAATGTGGGGAAACGTGGGGATCACTACAGAACAGATGGGAAACAAAGGGAGCAGGGGAACACATTGGAAAAAGTGGGGTACCATAGGGAACACTGCAGAACAGTGAGGAACCAAAGGGAGCAGGGGGAACAGATTGGAAAAAGTGGGAAACCGTGTGGAAAAATGCAGAACAGTGGGTAAACAAAGGGTGCAGGAGGAACAGATTAGAAGAAGTGGGGTACCGTGTGCAAAAATGCACAGCAGTGGGGAACCAAAGGGAGCAGGGGGTATAGGAAGGAAAAGAATGTGGAGAATCGTGGGGAACACTGCAGAATAGAGGGGAACCAAAGGGAGCAGGGGGAATGTATTGGAAAAAGTGGGGAAGCATCGGGAACACTGCAGAACAGAGGCGAAGCAAAGGGAACAGGGGGAACGGATTGGAAAAAGTGGGGAACCATGGGGGATACTGCAGGGCAGAGGGGAACCATAGGGAGCAGGGGGTACAGGAAGGAAAAGAATGTGGAGAATCGTGGGGAACACTGCAGAATAGAGGGGAACCAAAGGGAGCAGGGGGAACAGATTGGAAAAAGTGGGGAACCGTTTGGAACACTGCAGAACAGAGGTGAACCAAAGGGAGCAGGGGGTACTGTTCGGAAAAGTGGGGAACCGTGTGGAAGAATGCAGAACAGAGGGGAACCAAAGGGAGGAGGGGGAACAGATTGGAAAAAGTGGGGAACCATGGGGAATACTGCAGGGCAGAGGGGAACCATAGGGAGCAGGGGCTACAGTTTGGAAAAAATGTGGAGAACCGTGAGGAACACTGCAGAACAGTGAGGAACCAAAGGGAGCAGGAGGAACAGATTGGAAAAAGTTGAGAACAGTGGGCAACACTGCAGAACAGAGGTGAATCAAAGGGTGCAGGGGGAACAGATTGGAAAAAGTGGGGAACGGTTTGGAACACTGCAGAACAGAGGTGAACCAAAGGGAGCAGGGGGTACTGTTCGGAAAAGTGGGGAACCGTGTGGAACAAAGCAGAAGAGAAGGGAACCAAAGGGAGCAGGGGGAACAGATTGGAAAAAGTGGGGAATCGTGGGGAGTTTTGCAGAACAGAGGTGAACCAAAGGAAGCAGGGGGATCGGATTGGAAAAAGTGGGGAACAGTGTAGAAAAATGCAGAACAGAGGGGAACCAGAGGTAGCAGGGGAAACAGATTGGAAAAAGTGGGGATCAGTGGGGAACACTGCAAAACAGAGGGGCACCAAAGGGAGCAGAAGGAATGCATTGGAAAAAGTGGGGAACCGTGGGGAACACTGCACGACAGAGGGGAACCAAAGGAAGCAGGGGGAACGGATTGTAAAATGTTGCACCGATGGGGAACACTGTAGGACAGAGGGGAATCAAAGGGAGCAGGGGGAACTGATGGGAAAATGTGGGGAACAGTGGGGGACACTGCAGAACAGAGGGCAAACAAACGGAACAGGGGGAATGGATTGCAAAAAGTTTGGAACCGTGGAGGACAATGCAGAACAGGGGAAACCAAAGGGAGCAGGGCAAACAGTTTTTAAAAAAGTGGGGAACCGTGGGGAACACTGCACGACAGAGGGGAATCAAAGGGATCAGGGGGAACAGATAGGAAAAAAATTGGGGAACTTTCAAAACACTGCATGACAGAGGGGAACCAAAGGGAGCAGGAGGTAGAGGTTGGAAAAAGTGGGGAACCGTGGAGGACACTGCAGGACAGAGGGGAACCAAAGGGAGCAGGGCGAACAGATTGTAAAAAGGTGGGGAACCGTGGGGAACACTGCAGAACAGTATGAAACCAAAGCAGGCAGGGGGAACAGTTTGGAAAATGTGGGGAACCGTGGGGATCACTGCAGAACAGAGGGGAACCAAAGGGAGCAGGGGAACGCATTGGAAAAAGTGGGGAACCGTGGGGAACACTGCAGAACAGTGAGGAACCAAAGGGAGCAGGGGGAACAGATTGGAAAAAGTGGGGTACCGTGTGTAAAAATGCACAACAGTGGGGAAACAAAGGGTGCAGGAGGAACAGATTAGAAGAAGTGGGGTACCGTGTGCAAAAATGCACAACAGTGGGGAACCAAAGGGAGCAGGGGGTACAGGAAGGAAAAAATGTGGAGAATCGTGGGGAACACTGCAGAATAGAGGGGAACCAAAGGGAGCAGGGGGAAAAGATTGGAAAAAGTGGGGAAGCGTCGGGAACACTGCAGAACAGAGGCGAACCAAAGGGAACAGGGGGACGGATTGGAAAAAGTGGGGAACCATGGGGGACACTGCAGGGCAGAGGGGAACCATAGGGAGCAGGGGGTACAGGTTGGAAAAATGTGGAGAACCGTGAGGAAAACTGCAGAACAGTGAGGAACCAAAGGGAGCAGGGGGAACAGTTTTGAAAAAGTATGGAACCGTGTGCAAAAATGCAGAACAGTGGGGAACCAAAGGGAGCAGGAGGAACAGATTGGAAAAGGTTGAGAACAGTGGGCAACAATGCAGAACAGAGGTGAATCAAAGGGTGCAGGGGAAACAGATTGGAAAAAGTGGGGAATCGTGGGGAGTTCTGCAGAACAGAGGTGAACCAAAGGAAGCAGGGTGATTGGATTGGAAAAAGTGGGGATCAGTGTAGAAAAATGCAGAACAGAGGGGAACCAGAGGTAGCAGGGGTAACAGATTGGAAAAAGTGGGGAACCGTGGGCAACAATACAGAACAGAGGGGCACCAAGGGGAGCAGGAGGTACAGGTTGGAAAAAGTGGGGAACCGTGAGGAACACTGCATGACAGAGGGGAACCAAAGGGAGCAGGAGGTACAGGTTGGAAAAAGTGGGGAACCGTGGAGAACACTGCAGCACAGATGGGAACAAAAGTGAGCAGGTGAAATGGATTGCAAAAAGTGGGGCCCATGGCGAACACTGCATGACAGAGGGCAATCAAAGGGAGCAGGGGGAACCGATTGGAAAAAGTTGGGAACTGTGGGGAACACTGCAGAACAGAGGGAAACCAAAGGTAGCAGGGGGAAAGGATTGGAAAAAGTGGGGAACCATGGGGGACACTGCAGGGCAGACGGGAACCAAAGGGAGCATGGGAACAGATTAGAAAAAGTTTGGAGAACCGTGGGGAAAACTGCAGAACAGAGCAGAACCAAAGGGAGCAGGGGGAACAGCTCGGAAAAGTGCGGACCCGAGGGGAACAATGCAGAACAGAGAGGAACCAAAGGGAGAAGTGGGAACAGATTGAAAAAAGTGGGGAATCGTGGGGAGTTCTGCAGAACAGTGGGGACCCAAAGGGATCAGGGGGAAAGAATTCGAAAAAGTGGACCGTGGGGAACTCTGCAGAAAACAGGTGGACCAAAGGAAGCAGGGGGAACGGATTGGAAAAAATGGGGAACATTGTGGAAAAATGTAGAACAGAGGCGAACCAGTGGGAGAAGGGGGAACAGATTAGAAAAAATTTGGAGAACCATGGGGAACACTGCAGAAAAGTGAGGAACCAAAGGGAGCAGGGGGTACTGTTCGGAAAAGTGGGGAACCGTGTGGAACAAAGCAGAACAGAGGGGAACCAAAGGGAGGAGAGGGAAGAGATTGGAAAAAGTGGGGAATCGTGGGGAGTTCTGCAGAACAGAGGTGAACCAAAGGAAGCAGGGGGATCGGATTTGAAAAAGTGGGGAACAGTGTAGAAAAATGCAGAACAGAGGGGAACCAGAGGTAGCAGGGGAAACAGATTGGAAAAAGTGGGGAACCGTGGGGAACACTGCAGAACAGAGGGGCACCAAAGGGAGCAGGGGGAACAGATTGGAAAAAGTGGGGATTCGTGGAGAGATCTGCAGAACAGAGGTGAACCAAAGGAAGCAGGGGGAACGGATTGGAAAAAGTGGGGAATCGTGGGGAGTTCTGCAGAACAGAGGTGAACCAAAGGAAGCAGGGGGAACGGATTGGAAAAAGTGGGGCCCATGGGGAACACTGCAGGACAGAGGGGAATCAAAGGGAGCAGGGGGAACTGATTGGAAAAAGTGGTGAACTGTGGGGAACACTGCAGAACAGAGGGGAAAAAAAGGAGCAGGGGGAATGGATTGCATAATGTGGGGAACCATGGGGAAAACTGCAGAACAGAGTAGAGCCAAAGGAGCAGGGGGAACGGATTGCAAAAAGTGGGGCCCATGGGGAACACTGGATGACAGAGCGGAATCAAAGGGAGCAGGGGGAACTGATTGGAAAAAGTGGGGAATCGTGCAGAACACTGCAAGACAGAGGGGAAACAAAGGGAACAGGGGCTACAGGTTGGAAAAAATGTGGGGAATCGTGGGGAACACTGCAGAACAGTATGAAACCAAAGCAGGCAGGGGGAACAGTTTGGAAAATGTGGGGAACCATGGGGATCACTGCAGAACAGAGGGGAACCAAAGGGAGCAGGGGAACGCATTGTAAAAAGTGGGGAACCGTGGGGAACACTGCAGAACAGGGAGGAACCAAAGGGAGCAGGGGGAACAGATTGGAAAAAGTGGGGTACCGTGTGTAAAAATGCACAACAGTGGGGAAACAAAGGGTGCAGGAGGAACAGATTAGAAGAAGTGGGGTACCGTGTGCAAAAATGCACAACAGTGGGGAACCAAAGGGAGCAGGGGGTACAGGAAGGAAAAAATGTGGAGAATCGTGGGGAACACTGCAGAATAGAGGGGAACCAAAGGGAGCAGGGGGAACAGATTGGAAAAAGTGGGGAAGCGTCGGGAACACTGCAGAACAGAGGCGAACCAAAGGGAACAGGGGGACGGATTGGAAAAAGTGGGGAACCATGGGGGACACTGCAGGGCAGAGGGGAACCATAGGGAGCAGGGGGTACAGTTTTGAAAAAGTGGGGAACCGTGTGCAAAAATGCAGTACAGTGGGGAACCAAAGGGAGCAGGAAGAACAGATTGGAAAAAGTTGAGAACAGTGGGCAACACTGCAGAACAGAGGTGAATCAAAGGGTGCAGGGGGAACAGATTGGAAAAAGTGGGGAACCGTTTGGAACACTGCAGAACAGAGGTGAACCAAAGGGAGCAGGGGGTACAGTTCGGAAAAGTGGGGAATCGTGGGGAACAATGCAGAACAGAGGGGAACCAAAGGGAGCAGGGGAAACAGATTGGAAAAAGTGGGGAATCGTGGGGAGCTCTGCAGAACAGAGGTGAACCAAAGGAAGCAGGGGGATTGGATTGGAAAAAGTGGGGAACAGTGTAGAAAAATGCAGAACAGAGGGGAACCAGAGGTAGCAGGGGTAACAGATTGGAAAAAGTGGGGAACCTTGGGCAACACTGCAAAACAGAGGGGCACCAAAGGGAGCAGGAGGTACAGGTTGGAAAAAGTGGGGAACCGTGAGGAACACTGCATGACAGAGGGGAACCAAAGGGAGCAGGAGATACAGGTTGGAAAAAGTGGGGAACCGTGGAGAACACTGCAGCACAGATGGGAACAAAAGTGAGCAGGGGAAACGGATTGCAAAAAGTGGGGCCCATGGCGAACACTGCATGACAGAGGGCAATCAAAGGGAGCAGGGGGAACCGATCGGAAAAAGTTGGGAACTGTGGGGAACACTGCAGAACAGAGTGAAACCAAAGGTAGCAGGGAGAAAGGACTGGAAAAAGTGGACCGTGGGGAACTCTACAGAAAACAGGTTGACCAAAGGAAGCAGGGGGAACGGATTGGAAAAAATGGGGAACCTAGTGGAAAAATGTAGAACAGAGGCAAACCAGAGGGAGAAGGGGGAACAGATTAGAAAAAATTTGGAGAACCGTGGGGAACACTGCAGAAGAGTGAGGAACCAAAGGGAGCAGGGGGAACGGATTGGAAAAGATAAAGAAATCTGGGGAACAATGCAGAACAGAGGGGAAGCAAAGGGAGCAGGGGGTACAGGTTGGAAAAAATGTGGAGAACTGTGAGGAACACTGCAGAACAGAGGGGAACCAAAGGGAGCAGAGGGAACGGATTGGAAAAAGTGGGCAACCGTGGGGCACACTGCATGACAGAGGGGAACCAAAGGGATCAGGGGGAACAGATAGGAAAAGATTAGGGAACTGTGAAAACACTGCATGACAGAGGGGAACCAAAGGGAACAGGAGGTACAGGTTGGAATAAGTGGGGAACCATGGAGGACACTGCAGGAAAGAGGGGAACCAAAGGGAGCAGGGCGAACAGATTGGAAAAAGTGGTGAACTGTGGGGAACACTGCAGAACAGAGGGGAAAAAAAGGAGCAGGGGGAATGGATTGCATAATGTGGGGAACCATGGGGAAAACTGCAGAACAGAGTAGAGCCAAAGGAGCAGGGGGAACGGATTGCAAAAAGTGGGGCCCATGGGGAACACTGGATGACAGAGCGGAATCAAAGGGAGCAGGGGGAACTGATTGGAAAAAGTGGGGAATCGTGCAGAACACTGCAAGACAGAGGGGAAACAAAGGGAACAGGGGCTACAGGTTGGAAAAAATGTGGGGAATCGTGGGGAACACTGCAGAACAGTATGAAACCAAAGCAGGCAGGGGGAACAGTTTGGAAAATGTGGGGAACCATGGGGATCACTGCAGAACAGAGGGGAACCAAAGGGAGCAGGGGAACGCATTGTAAAAAGTGGGGAACCGTGGGGAACACTGCAGAACAGGGAGGAACCAAAGGGAGCAGGGGGAACAGATTGGAAAAAGTGGGGTACCGTGTGTAAAAATGCACAACAGTGGGGAAACAAAGGGTGCAGGAGGAACAGATTAGAAGAAGTGGGGTACCGTGTGCAAAAATGCACAACAGTGGGGAACCAAAGGGAGCAGGGGGTACAGGAAGGAAAAAATGTGGAGAATCGTGGGGAACACTGCAGAATAGAGGGGAACCAAAGGGAGCAGGGGGAACAGATTGGAAAAAGTGGGGAAGCGTCGGGAACACTGCAGAACAGAGGCGAACCAAAGGGAACAGGGGGACGGATTGGAAAAAGTGGGGAACCATGGGGGACACTGCAGGGCAGAGGGGAACCATAGGGAGCAGGGGGTACAGTTTTGAAAAAGTGGGGAACCGTGTGCAAAAATGCAGTACAGTGGGGAACCAAAGGGAGCAGGAAGAACAGATTGGAAAAAGTTGAGAACAGTGGGCAACACTGCAGAACAGAGGTGAATCAAAGGGTGCAGGGGGAACAGATTGGAAAAAGTGGGGAACCGTTTGGAACACTGCAGAACAGAGGTGAACCAAAGGGAGCAGGGGGTACAGTTCGGAAAAGTGGGGAATCGTGGGGAACAATGCAGAACAGAGGGGAACCAAAGGGAGCAGGGGAAACAGATTGGAAAAAGTGGGGAATCGTGGGGAGCTCTGCAGAACAGAGGTGAACCAAAGGAAGCAGGGGGATTGGATTGGAAAAAGTGGGGAACAGTGTAGAAAAATGCAGAACAGAGGGGAACCAGAGGTAGCAGGGGTAACAGATTGGAAAAAGTGGGGAACCTTGGGCAACACTGCAAAACAGAGGGGCACCAAAGGGAGCAGGAGGTACAGGTTGGAAAAAGTGGGGAACCGTGAGGAACACTGCATGACAGAGGGGAACCAAAGGGAGCAGGAGATACAGGTTGGAAAAAGTGGGGAACCGTGGAGAACACTGCAGCACAGATGGGAACAAAAGTGAGCAGGGGAAACGGATTGCAAAAAGTGGGGCCCATGGTGAACACTGCATGACAGAGGGCAATCAAAGGGAGCAGGGGGAACCGATCGGAAAAAGTTGGGAACTGTGGGGAACACTGCAGAACAGAGTGAAACCAAAGGTAGCAGGGAGAAAGGATTGGAAAAAGTGGACCGTGGGGAACTCTACAGAAAACAGGTTGACCAAAGGAAGCAGGGGGAACGGATTGGAAAAAATGGGGAACCTAGTGGAAAAATGTAGAACAGAGGCGAACCAGAGGGAGAAGGGGGAACAGATTAGAAAAAATTTGGAGAACCGTGGGGAACACTGCAGAACAGTGAGGAACCAAAGGGAGCAGGGGGAACGGATTGGAAAAGATAAAGAAATCTGGGGAACAATGCAGAACAGAGGGGAAGCAAAGGGAGCAGGGGGTACAGGTTGGAAAAAATGTGGAGAACTGTGAGGAACACTGCAGAACAGAGGGGAACCAAAGGGAGCAGAGGGAACGGATTGGAAAAAGTGGGCAACCGTGGGGCACACTGCATGACAGAGGGGAACCAAAGGGATCAGGGGGAACAGATAGGAAAAGATTAGGGAACTGTGAAAACACTGCATGACAGAGGGGAACCAAAGGGAACAGGAGGTACAGGTTGGAATAAGTGGGGAACCATGGAGGACACTGCAGGAAAGAGGGGAACCAAAGGGAGCAGGGCGAACAGATTGTAAAAAAGTGTGGAACCGTGGGGAACACTGCAGAAGAGTATGAAACCAAAGGTAGAAGGGGGAACGGATTGGAAAAATTGGGGAACCATGGGGGACACTGCAAGGCAGACGGGAACCAAAGGGAGCATGGGAACAGATTAGAAAAAGTTTGGAGAACCGTGGGGAAAACTGCAGAACAGAGCAGAACCAAAGGGAGCAGGGGGAACAGCTCGGAAAAGTGCGGACCCGAGGGGAACAATGCAGAACAGAGAGGAACCAAAGGGAGAAGGGGGAACAGATTGGAAAAAGTGGGGAATCGTGGGGAGTTCTGCAGAACAGTGGGAACCTAAAGGGATCAGGGGGAAATGATTCGAAAAAGTGGACCGTAGGGAACTCTGCAGAAAACAGGTGGACCAAAGGAAGCAGGGGGAACGGATTGGAAAAAATGGGGAACCTTGTGGAAAAATGTAGAACAGAGGCGAACGAGTGGGAGAAGGGGGAACAGATTAGAAAAAATTTGGAGGACCATGGGGAACACTGCAGAACAGTGAGGAAACAAAGGGAGCAGGGGGATCGGATTGGAAAAGATAGAGAACTCTGGGGAACACTGCAGAACAGAGGGGAAGCAAAGGGAGCAGGGGGTACAGATTGGAAAAAGTGGGGAACCGTGTGGAAAAATGCAGAACAGTGGGGAACCAAAGGGAGCAGGAAGAACAGATTGGAAAAAGTGGGGAACCGTGAGGAATACTGCAGAACAGAGGGACACCAAAGGGAGCAGAGGGAATGCATTGGAAAAAGTGGGGAACCGTGGGGAACACTGCACGACAGAGGGGAACCAAAGGAAGCAGGGGGAACGAATTGTAAAAAGTTGCACTGATGGGGAACACTGTACGACAGAGGGGAATCAAAGGGAGCAGGGGGAACTAGTTGGAAAAAGTGGAGAACAGTGGGGGACACTGCAGAACTGTATGAAACCAAAGCGAGCAGGGGGAACAGTTTGGAAAATGTGGGGAAACGTGGGGATCATTACAGAACAGATGGGAAACAAAGGGAGCAGGGGAACACATTGGAAAAAGTGGGGAACCGTAGGGAACACTGCAGAACAGTGAGGAACCAAAGGGAGCAGGGGGAACAGATTGGAAAAAGTGGGGAACCGTGTTGAAAAAATGCAGAACAGTGGGTAAACAAAGGGTGCAGGAGGAACAGATTAGAAGAAGTGGGGTACCGTGTGCAAAAATGCACAACAGTGGGGAACCAAAGGGAGCAGGGGGTATAGGAAGGAAAAGAATGTGGAGAATCGTGGGGAACACTGCAGAATAGAGGGGAACCAAAGGGAGCAGGGGGAATGTATTGGAAAAAGTGGGGAAGCGTCGGGAACACTGCAGAACAGAGGCGAAGCAAAGGGAACAGGGGGAACCGATTGGAAAAAGTGGGGAACCATGGGGGATACTGCAGGGCAGAGGGGAACCATAGGGAGCAGGGGGTACAGGAAGGAAAAGAATGTGGAGAATCGTGGGGAACACTGCAGAATAGAGGGGAACCAAAGGGAGCAGGGGGAACAGATTGGAAAAAGTGGGGAACCGTTTGGAACACTGCAGAACAGAGGTGAACCAAAGGGAGCAGGGGGTACTGTTCGGAAAAGTGGGGAACCGTGTGGAAGAATGCAGAACAGAGGGGAACCAAAGGGAGGAGGGGGAACAGATTGGAAAAAGTGGGGAACCATGGGGAATACTGCAGGGCAGAGGGGAACCATAGGGAGCAGGGGATACAGTTTGGAAAAAATGTGGAGAACCGTGAGGAACACTGCAGAACAGTGAGGAACCAAAGGGAGCAGGAGGAACAGATTGGAAAAAGTTGAGAACAGTGGGCAACACTGCAGAACAGAGGTGAATCAAAGGGTGCAGGGGGAACAGATTGGAAAAAGTGGGGAACGGTTTGGAACACTGCAGAACAGAGGTGAACCAAAGGGAGCAGGGGGTACTGTTCGGAAAAGTGGGGAACCGTGTGGAACAATGCAGAACAGAAGGGAACCAAAGGGAGCAGGGGGAACAGATTGGAAAAAGTGGGGAATCGTGGGGAGTTCTGCAGAACAGAGGTGAACCAAAGGAAGCAGGGGGATCGGATTGGAAAAAGTGGGGAACAGTGTAGAAAAATGCAGAACAGAGGGGAACCAGAGGTAGCAGGGGAAACAGATTGGAAAAAGTGGGGAACAGTGGGGAACACTGCAAAACAGAGGGGCACCAAAGGGAGCAGGGGGAACAGATTGGAAAAAGTGGGGAAGCGTCGGGAACACTGCAGAACAGAGGCGAACCAAAGGGAACAGGGGGACGGATTGGAAAAAGTGGGGAACCATGGGGGACACTGCAGGGCAGAGGGGAACCATAGGGAGCAGGGGGTACAGTTTTGAAAAAGTGGGGAACCGTGTGCAAAAATGCAGTACAGTGGGGAACCAAAGGGAGCAGGAAGAACAGATTGGAAAAAGTTGAGAACAGTGGGCAACACTGCAGAACAGAGGTGAATCAAAGGGTGCAGGGGGAACAGATTGGAAAAAGTGGGGAACCGTTTGGAACACTGCAGAACAGAGGTGAACCAAAGGGAGCAGGGGGTACAGTTCGGAAAAGTGGGGAATCGTGGGGAACAATGCAGAACAGAGGGGAACCAAAGGGAGCAGGGGAAACAGATTGGAAAAAGTGGGGAATCGTGGGGAGCTCTGCAGAACAGAGGTGAACCAAAGGAAGCAGGGGGATTGGATTGGAAAAAGTGGGGAACAGTGTAGAAAAATGCAGAACAGAGGGGAACCAGAGGTAGCAGGGGTAACAGATTGGAAAAAGTGGGGAACCTTGGGCAACACTGCAGAACAGAGGGGCACCAAAGGGAGCAGGAGGTACAGGTTGGAAAAAGTGGGGAACCGTGAGGAACACTGCATGACAGAGGGGAACCAAAGGGAGCAGGAGATACAGGTTGGAAAAAGTGGGGAACCGTGGAGAACACTGCAGCACAGATGGGAACAAAAGTGAGCAGGGGAAACGGATTGCAAAAAGTGGGGCCCATGGCGAACACTGCATGACAGAGGGCAATCAAAGGGAGCAGGGGGAACCGATCGGAAAAAGTTGGGAACTGTGGGGAACACTGCAGAACAGAGTGAAACCAAAGGTAGCAGGGAGAAAGGATTGGAAAAAGTGGACCGTGGGGAACTCTACAGAAAACAGGTTGACCAAAGGAAGCAGGGGGAACGGATTGGAAAAAATGGGGAACCTAGTGGAAAAATGTAGAACAGAGGCGAACCAGAGGGAGAAGGGGGAACAGATTAGAAAAAATTTGGAGAACCGTGGGGAACACTGCAGAACAGTGAGGAACCAAAGGGAGCAGGGGGAACGGATTGGAAAAGATAAAGAAATCTGGGGAACAATGCAGAACAGAGGGGAAGCAAAGGGAGCAGGGGGTACAGGTTGGAAAACATGTGGAGAACTGTGAGGAACACTGCAGAACAGAGGGGAACCAAAGGGAGCAGAGGGAACGGATTGGAAAAAGTGGGCAACAGTGGGGCACACTGCATGACAGAGGGGAACCAAAGGGATCAGGGGGAACAGATAGGAAAAGATTAGGGAACTGTGAAAACACTGCATGACAGAGGGGAACCAAAGGGAACAGGAGGTACAGGTTGGAATAAGTGGGGAACCATGGAGGACACTGCAGGAAAGAGGGGAACCAAAGGGAGCAGGGCGAACAGATTGTAAAAAAGTGTGGAACCGTGGGGAACACTGCAGAAGAGTATGAAACCAAAGGTAGCAGGGGGAACGGATTGGAAAAATTGGGGAACCATGGGGGACACTGCAAGGCAGACGGGAACCAAAGGGAGCATGGGAACAGATTGGAAAAAGTGGGGAAGCGTCGGGAACACTGCAGAACAGAGGCGAACCAAAGGGAACAGGGGGACGGATTGGAAAAAGTGGGGAACCATGGGGGACACTGCAGGGCAGACGGGAACCAAAGGGAGCATGGGAACAGATTGGAAAAAGTGGGGAAGCGTCGGGAACACTGCAGAACAGAGGCGAACCAAAGGAAGCAGGGGGATCGGATTGGAAAAAGTGGGGAACAGTGTAGAAAAATGCAGAACAGAGGGGAACCAGAGGTAGCAGGGGAAACAGATTGGAAAAAGTGGGGAACAGTGGGGAACACTGCAAAACAGAGGGGCACCAAAGAGAGCAGAAGGAATGCATTGGAAAAAGTGGGGAACCGTGGGGAACACTGCACGACAGAGGGGAACCAAAGGAAGCAGGGGGAACGGATTGTAAAATGTTGCACCGATGGGGAACACTGTAGGACAGAGGGGAATCAAAGGGAGCAGGGGGAACTGATGGGAAAATGTGGGGAACAGTGGGGGACACTGCAGAACAGAGGGCAAACAAACGGAACAGGGGGAATGGATTGCAAAAAGTTTGGAACCGTGGAGGACAATGCAGAACAGGGGAAACCAAAGGGAGCAGGGCAAACAGTTTTTAAAAAAGTGGGGAACCGTGGGGAACACTGCACGACAGAGGGGAATCAAAGGGATCAGGGGGAACAGATAGGAAAAAAATTGGGGAACTTTGAAAACACTGCATGACAGAGGGGAACCAAAGGGAGCAGGAGGTACAGGTTGGAAAAAGTGGGGAACCGTGGAGGACACTGCAGGACAGAGGGGAACCAAAGGGAGCAGGGCGAACAGATTGTAAAAAAGTGGGGAACCGTGGGGAACACTGCAGAACAGTATGAAACCAAAGCAGGCAGGGGGAACAGTTTGGAAAATGTGGGGAACCGTGGGGATCACTGCAGAACAGAGGGGAACCAAAGGGAGCAGGGGAACGCATTGGAAAAAGTGGGGAACCGTGGGGAACACTGCAGAACAGTGAGGAACCAAAGGGAGCAGGGGGAACAGATTGGAAAAAGTGGGGTACCGTGTGTAAAAATGCACAACAGTGGGGAAACAAAGGGTGCAGGAGGAACAGATTAGAAGAAGTGGGGTACCGTGTGCAAAAATGCACAACAGTGGGGAACCAAAGGGAGTAGGGGGTACAGGAAGGAAAAAATGTGGAGAATCGTGGGGAACACTGCAGAATAGAGGGGAACCAAAGGGAGCAGGGGGAACAGATTGGAAAAAGTGGGGAAGCGTCGGGAACACTGCACGACAGAGGGGAACCAAAGGAAGCAGGGGGTACTGTTCGGAAAAGTGGGGAACCGTGGGGGACACTGCAGGGCAGAGGGGAACCAAAGGTAGCAGGGGGAACAGATTGGAAAAAGTGGGGAATCGTGGGGAGTTCTGCAGAACAGAGGTGAACCAAAGGAAGCAGGGGGATCGGATTGGAAAAAGTGGGGAACAGTGTAGAAAAATGCAGAACAGAGGGGAACCAGAGGTAGCAGGGGAAACAGATTGGAAAAAGTGGGGAACAGTGGGGAACACTGCAAAACAGAGGGGCACCAAAGGGAGCAGAAGGAATGCATTGGAAAAAGTGGGGAACCGTGGGGAACACTGCACGACAGAGGGGAACCAAAGGAAGCAGGGGGAACGGATTGTAAAATGTTGCACCGATGGGGAACACTGTAGGACAGAGGGGAATCAAAGGGAGCAGGGGGAACTGATGGGAAAATGTGGGGAACAGTGGGGGACACTGCCGAACAGAGGGCAAACAAACGGAACAGGGGGAATGGATTGCAAAAAGTTTGGAACCGTGGAGGACAATGCAGAACAGGGGAAACCAAAGGGAGCAGGGCAAACAGTTTGTAAAAAAGTGGGGAACCGTGGGGAACACTGCACGACACAGGGGAATCAAAGGGATCAGGGGGAACAGATAGGAAAAAAATTGGGTACTTTGAAAACACTGCATGACAGAGGGGAACCAAAGGGAGAAGGAGGTACAGGTTGGAAAAAGTGGGGAACCGTGGAGGACACTGCAGGACAGAGGGGAACCAAAGGGAGCAGGGCGAACAGATTGTAAAAAAGTGGGGAACCGTGGGGAACACTGCAGAACAGTATGAAACCAAAGCAGGCAGGGGGAACAGTTTGGAAAATGTGGGGAACCGTGGGGATCACTGCAGAACAGAGGGGAACCAAAGGGAGCAGGGGAACGCATTGGAAAAAGTGGGGAAACGTGGGGAACACTGCAGAACAGTGAGGAACCAAAGGGAGCAGGGGGAACAGATTGGAAAAAGTGGGGTACCGTGTGTAAAAATGCACAACAGTGGGGAAACAAAGGGTGCAGGAGGAACAGATTAGAAGAAGTGGGGTACCGTGTGCAAAAATGCACAACAGTGGGGAACCAAAGGGAGCAGGGGGTACAGGAAGGAAAAAATGTGGAGAATCGTGGGGAACACTGCAGAATAGAGGGGAACCAAAGGGAGCAGGGGGAACAGATTGGAAAAAGTGGGGAAGCGTCGGGAACACTGCAGAACAGAGGCGAACCAAAGGGAACAGGGGGACGGATTGTAAAAAGTGGGGAACCATGGGGGACACTGCAGGGCAGAGGG
Organism: Narcine bancroftii; assembly: GCF_036971445.1. Taxonomy (NCBI): domain Eukaryota; kingdom Metazoa; phylum Chordata; class Chondrichthyes; order Torpediniformes; family Narcinidae; genus Narcine; species Narcine bancroftii. The sequence goes on from NW_027211884.1 coordinate 5,428,591, forward strand.
GAACCATAGGCAGCAGGGGGTACAGGTTGGAAAAATGTGGAGAACCGTGAGGAAAACTGCAGAACAGTGAGGAACCAAAGGGAGCAGGGGGAACAGTTTTGAAAAAGTATGGAACCGTGTGCAAAAATGCAGAACAATGGGGAACCAAAGGGAGCAGGAGGAACAGATTGGAAAAGGTTGAGAACAGTGGGCAACAATGCAGAACAGAGGTGAATCAAAGGGTGCAGGGGAAACAGATTGGAAAAAGTGGGGAATCGTGGGGAGTTCTGCAGAACAGAGGTGAACCAAAGGAAGCAGGGGGATTAGATTGGAAAAAGTAGTTAACAGTGTAGAAAAATGCAGAACAGAGGGGAACCAGAGGTAGCAGGGGTAACAGATTGGAAAAAGTGGGGAACCGTGGGCAACAATGCAGAACAGAGGGGCACCAAAGGGAGCAGGAGGTACAGGTTGGCAAAAGTGGGGAACCGTGGAGAACACTGCAGCACAGATGGGAACAAAAGTGAGCAGGGGAAACGGATTGCAAAAAGTGGGGCCCATGGCGAACACTGCATGACAGAGGGCAATCAAAGGGAGCAGGGGGAACCGATTGGAAAAAGTTGGGAACTGTGGGGAACACTGCAGAACAGAGGGAAACCAAAGGTAGCAGGGGGAAAGGATTGGAAAAGGTGGGGAACCATGGGGGACACTGCAGGGCAGACGGGAACCAAAGGGAGCATGGGAACAGATTAGAAAAAGTTTGGAGAACCGTGGGGAAAACTGCAGAACAGAGCAGAACCAAAGGGAGCAGGGGGAACAGCTCGGAAAAGTGCGGACCCGAGGGGAACAATGCAGAACAGAGAGGAACCAAAGGGAGAAGTGGGAACAGATTGAATAAAGTGGGGAATCGTGGGGAGTTCTGCAGAACAGTGGGGACCCAAAGGGATCAGGGGGAAAGAATTCGAAAAAGTGGACCGTGGGGAACTCTGCAGAAAACAGGTGGACCAAAGGAAGCAGGGGGAACGGATTGGAAAAAATGGGGAACATTGTGGAAAAATGTAGAACAGAGGCGAACCAGTGGGAGAAGGGGGAACAGATTAGAAAAAATTTGGAGAACCATGGGGAACACTGCAGAAAAGTGAGGAACCAAAGGGAGCAGGGGGTACTGTTTGGAAAAGTGGGGAACCGTGTGGAACAAAGCAGAACAGAGGGGAACCAAAGGGAGCAGGGGGAACAGATTGGAAAAAGTGGGGAATCGTGGGGAGTTCTGCAGAACAGAGGTGAACCAAAGGAAGCAGGGGGATCGGATTTGAAAAAGTGGGGAACAGTGTAGAAAAATGCAGAACAGAGGGGAACCAGAGGTAGCAGGGGAAACGGATTGGAAAAAGTGGGGAACCGTGGGGAACACTGCAGAACAGAGGGGCACCAAAGGGAGCAGGGGGAACAGATTGGAAAAAGTGGGGATTCGTGGAGAGATCTGCAGAACAGAGGTGAACCAAAGGAAGCAGGGGGAACGGATTGGAAAAAGTGGGGAATCGTGGGGAGTTCTGCAGAACAGAGGTGAACCAAAGGAAGCAGGGGGAACGGATTGGAAAAAGTGGGGCCCATGGGGAACACTGCAGGACAGAGGGGAATCAAAGGGAGCAGGGGGAACTGATTGGAAAAAGTGGGGAACTGTGGGGAACACTGCAGAACAGAGGGGAAAAAAAAGGAGCAGGGGGAATGGATTGCATAATGTGGGGAACCATGGGGAAAACTGCAGAACAGAGGGGAATCAAAGGGAGCAGGAGGAACAGATTGGAAAAAGTTGAGAACAGTGGGCAACACTGCAGAACAGAGGTGAATCAAAGGGTGCAGGGGGAACAGATTGGAGAAAGTGGGGAACCGTTTGGAACACTGTAGAACAGAGGTGAACCAAAGGGAGCAGGGGGTACAGTTCGGAAAAGTGGGGAATCGTGGGGAACAATGCAGAACAGAGGGGAACCAAAGGGAGCAGGGGAAACAGATTGGAAAAAGTGGGGAATCGTGGGGAGTTCTGCAGAACAGAGGTGAACCAAAGGAAGCAGGGGGATTGGATTGGAAAACGTGGGGAACAGTGTAGAAAAATGCAGAACAGAGGGGAACCAGAGGTAGCAGGGGTAACAGATTGGAAAAAGTGGGGAACCGTGGGCAACACTGCAGAACAGAGGGGCACCAAAGGGAGCAGGAGGTACAGGTTGGAAAAAGTGGGGAACCGTGAGGAACACTGCATGACAGAGGGGAACCAAAGGGAGCAGGAGATACAGGTTGGAAAAAGTGGGGAACCGTGGAGAACACTGCAGCACAGATGGGAACAAAAGTGAGCAGGGGAAACGGATTGCAAAAAGTGGGGCCCATGGCGAACACTGCATGACAGAGGGCAATCAAAGGGAGCAGGGGGAACCGATCGGAAAAAGTTGGGAACTGTGGGGAACACTGCAGAACAGAGTGAAACCAAAGGTAGCAGGGGGAAAGGATTGGAAAAAGTGGACCGTGGGGAACTCTACAGAAAACAGGTTGACCAAAGGAAGCAGGGGGAACGGATTGGAAAAAATGGTGAACCTAGTGGAAAAATGTAGAACAGAGGCGAACCAGAGGGAGAAGGGGGAACAGATTAGAAAAAATTTGGAGAACCGTGGGGAACACTGCAGAACAGTGAGGAACCAAAGGGAGCAGGGGGAACAGATTGGAAAAGATAAAGAAATCTGGGGAACAATGCAGAACAGAGGGGAAGCAAAGGGAGCAGGGGGTACAGGTTGGAAAAAATGTGGAGAACTGTGAGGAACACTGCAGAACAGAGGGGAACCAAAGGGAGCAGAGGGAACGGATTGGAAAAAGTGGGCAACCGTGGGGCACACTGCATGACAGAGGGGAACCAAAGAGATCAGGGGGAACAGATAGGAAAAAATTAGGGAACTGTGAAAACACTGCATGACAGAGGGGAACCAAAGGGAACAGGAGGTACAGGTTGGAAAAAGTGGGGAACAGTGGAGGACACTGCAGGAAAGAGGGAAACCAAAGGGAGCAGGGCGAACAGATTGTAAAAAAGTGTGGAACCGTGGGGAACACTGCAGAAGAGTATGAAACCAAAGGTAGCAGGGAGAACGGATTGGAAAAATTGGGGAACCATGGGGGACACTGCAGGGCATACGGGAAACAAAGGGAGCATGGGAACAGATTAGAAAAAGTTTGGAGAACCGTGGGGAAAACTGCAGAACAGAGCAGAACCAAAGGGAGCAGGGGGAACAGCTCGGAAAAGTGCGGACCCGCGGGGAACAATGCAGAACAGAGAGGAACCAAAGGGAGAAGGGGGAACAGATTGGAAAAAGTGGGGAATCGTGGGGAGTTCTGCAGAACAGTGGGGACCCAAAGGGATCAGGGGGAAAGGATTCGAAAAAGTGGACCGTAGGGAACTCTGCAGAAAACAGGTGGACCAAAGGAAGCAGGGGGAACGGATTGGAAAAAATGGGGAACCTTGTGGAAAAATGTAGAACAGAGGCGAACGAGTGGGAGAAGGGGGAACAGATTAGAAAAAATTTGGAGGACCATGGGGAACACTGCAGAACAGTGAGGAAACAAAGGGAGCAGGGGGAACGGATTGGAAAAGATAGAGAACTCTGGGGAACACTGCAGAACAGAGGGGAAGCAAAGGGAGCAGGGGGTACAGATTGGAAAAAGTGGGGAACCGTGTGGAAAAATGCAGAACAGTGGGGAACCAAAGGGAGCAGGAAGAACAGATTGGAAAAAGTGGGGAACCGTGAGGAATACTGCAGAACAGAGGGGCCCCAAAGGGAGCAGAGGGAATGCATTGGAAAAAGTGGGGAACCGTGGGGAACACTGCACGACAGAGGGGAACCAAAGGAAGCAGGGGGAACGGATTGTAAAAAGTTGCACTGATGGGGAACACTGTACGACAGAGGGGAATCAAAGGGAGCAGGGGGAACTAGTTGGAAAAAGTGGGGAACAGTGGGGGACACTGCAGAACTGAGGGCAAACAAGCGGAACAGGGGTAATGGATTGCAAAAAGATTGGAACCGTGGAGGACAATGCAGAACAGGGGAAACCAAAGGGAGCAGGGCAAACAGTTTGTAAAAAAGTGGGGAACCGTGGGGAACGCTGCAGAACAGTATGAAACTAAAGCGAGCCGGGGGAATGGTTTGAAAAATGAGGGGAACCGTGGGGAAAACTGCAGAACTGAGTGGAGACAAAGGAGCAGGGGGAACAGATTGGAAAAAGTGGGGAACCGTGGGGAACACTGCAGAACAGAGGGAACCAAATGGAGCAGGGGCAACGGATTGCAAAAATTTGGGAACCGTGGAGAACACGGAAGGACAGAGGGGAACCAAAGGGAGCAGAGGGAATGCATTGGAAAAAGTGGGGAACCGTGGGGAACACTGCAGAACAGAGGGGCACCAAAGGGAGCAGAGGGAATGCATTGGAAAAAGTGGGGAACCGTGGGGAACACTGCACGACAGAGGGGAACCAAAGGAAGCAGGGGAAACGGATTGTAAAAAGTTGCACTGATGGGGAACACTGTACGACAGAGGGGAATCAAAGGGAGCAGGGGGAACTAGTTGGAAAAAGTGGGGAACAGTGGGGGACACTGCAGAACAGAGGGGAATCAAAGGGATCAGGGGGAACAGATAGGAAAAAAATTGGGGAACTTTGAAAACACTGCATGACAGAGGGGAACCAAAGGGAGCAGGAGGTACAGGTTGGAAAAAGTGGGGAACCGTGGAGGACACTGCAGAACAGAGGGGAATCAAAGGGATCAGGGGGAACAGATAGGAAAAAAATTGGGGAACTTTGAAAACACTGCATGACAGAGGGGAACCAAAGGGAGCAGGAGGTACAGGTTGGAAAAAGTGGGGAACCGTGGAGCACACTGCAGGACAGAGGGGAACCAAAGGGAGCAGGGCGAACAGATTGTAAAAAAGTGGGGAACCGTGGGGAACACTGCACGACAGAGGGGAATCAAAGGGAGCAGGGCGAACAGATTGGAAAAAGTGGGGAAGCGTCGGGAACACTGCAGAACAGAGGCGAACCAAAGGGAACAGGGGGACAGATTGGAAAAAGTGGGGAACCGTGGAGGACACTGCAGGACAGAGGGGAACCAAAGGGAGCAGGGCGAACAGATTGGAAAAAGTGGGGAAGCGTCGGGAACACTGCAGAACAGAGGCGAACCAAAGGGAACACGGGGACAGATTGGAAAAAGTGGGGAACCATGGGGGAAACTGCAGGGCAGAGGGGAACCATAGGGAGCAGGGGGTACAGGTTGGAAAAATGTGGAGAACCGTGAGGAAAACTGCAGAACAGTGAGGAACCAAAGGGAGCAGGGGGAACAGTTTTGAAAAAGTGGGGAACCGTGTGCAAAAATGCAGTACAGTGGGGAACCAAAGGGAGCAGGAGGAACAGATTGGAAAAAGTTGAGAACAGTGGGCAACAATGCAGAACAGAGGTGAATCAAAGGGTGCAGGGGGAACAGATTGGAAAAAGTGGGGAACCGTTTGGAACACTGCAGAACAGAGGTGAACCAAAGGGAGCAGGGGGTACAGTTCGGAAAGGTGGGGAATCGTGGGGAACAATGCAGAACAGAGGGGAACCAAAGGGAGCAGGGGAAACAGATTGGAAAAAGTGGGGAATCGTGGGGAGTTCTGCAGTACAGAGGTGAACCAAAGGAAGCAGGTGGATTGGATAGGAAAAAGTGGGGAACAGTGTAGAAAAATGCAGAACAGAGGGGAACCAGAGGTAGCAGGGGTAACAGATTGGAAAAAGTGGGGAACCGTGGGCAACACTGCAGAACAGAGGGGCACCAAAGAGAGCAGGAGGTACAGGTTGGAAAAAGTGGGGAACCGTGAAGAACACTGCATGACAGAGGGGAACCAAAGGGAGCAGGAGATACAGGTTGGAAAAAGTGGGGAACCGTGGAGAACACTGCAGCACAGATGGGAACAAAAGTGAGCAGGGGAAACGGATTGCAAAAAGTGGGGCCCATGGCGAACACTGCATGACAGAGGGCAATCAAAGGGAGCAGGGGGAACCGATCGGAAAAAGTTGGGAACGGTGGGGAACACTGCAGAACAGAGGGAAACCAAAGGTAGCAGGGGGAAAGGATTGCAAAAAGTGGGGCCCATGGCGAACACTGCAGGAAAGAGGGGAACCAAAGGGAGCAGGGCGAACAGATTGTAAAAAAGTGTGGAACCGTGGGGAACACTGCAGAAGAGTATGAAACCAAAGGTAGCAGGGGGAACGGATTGGAAAAATTGGGGAACCATGGGGGACACTGCAGGGCAGACGGGAACCAAAGGGAGCATGGGAACAGATTAGAAAATGTTTGGAGAACCGTGGGGAAAACTGCAGAACAGAGCAGAACCAAAGGGAACAGGGGGAACAGCTCGGAAAAGTGCGGACCCGAGGGGAACAATGCAGAACAGAGAGGAACCAAAGGGAGAAGGGCGAACAGATTGTAAAAAAAGTGGGGAACCGTGGGGAACACTGCACGACAGAGGGGAACCAAAGGGATCAGGGGGAACAGATAGGAAAAAAATTGGGGAACTGTGAAAACACTGCATGACAGAGGGGAACCAAAGGGAGCAGGGCGAACAGATTGTAAAAAAGTGGGGAACCGTGGGGAACACTGCAGAACAGTATGAAACCAAAGCAGGCAGGGGGAACAGTTTGGAAAATGTGGGGAACCGTGGGGATCACTGCAGAACAGAGGGGAACCAAAGGGAGCAGGGGAACGCATTGGAAAAAGTGGGGAACCGTGAGGAACACTGCAGAACAGTGAGGAACCAAAGGGAGCAGGGGGAACAGATTGGAAAAAGTGGGGTACCGTGTGTAAAAATGCACAACGGTGGGGAAACAAAGGGTGCAGGAGGAACAGATTAGAAGAAGTGGGGTACCGTGTGCAAAAATGCACAACAGTGGGGAACCAAAGGGAGCAGGGGGTACAGGAAGGAAAAGAATGTGGAGAATCGTGGGGAACACTGCAGAATAGAGGGGAACCAAAGGGAGCAGGGGGAACGGATTGGAAAAAGTGGGGTGGCGTCGGGAACACTGCAGAACAGAGGCGAACTAAAGGGAACGGGGGAACGGATTGGAAAAAGTGGGGAACCATGGGGGACACTGCAGGGCAGAGGGGAACTATAGGGAGCAGGGGGTACAGGTTGGAAAAATGTGGAGAACCGTGAGGAAAACTGCAGAACAGTGAGGAACCAAAGGGAGCAGGGGGAACGGATTGGCAAAAGTGGGGAACAGTGTGGAAAAAGGCAGAACAGAGGGGAACCAGAGGGAGGAGGTGGAACAGATTGGAAAAAGTGGGGAATCGTGGGGAGTTCTGCAGAACAGTGGGGACCCAAACGGAGCAGGGGGAAAGGATTCGAAAAAGTGGACCGTGGGGAACTCTGCAGAAAACAGGTGGACCAAAGGAAGCAGGTGGAACGGATTGGAAAAAATGGGGAACCTTGTGGAAAAATGTAGAACAGAGGCAAACCAGAGGGAGAAGGGGGAACAGATTAGAAAAAATTTGGAGAACTGTGGGGAACACTGCACAACAGTGAGAAACCAAAGGGAGCAGGGGGAACGAATTGGAAAAGATAAAGAAATCTGGGGAACAATGCAGAACAGAGGGGAAGCAAAGGGAGCAGGGGGTACAGGTTGGAAAAAAATGTGGAGAACCGTGAGGAACACTGCAGAACAGTGAGGAACCAAAGGGAGCAGGGGTTACAGATTGGAAAAAGTGGGGAACCGTGTAAAAAATGCAAAACGGTGGGGAACCAAAGGGAGCAGGAAGAACAGATTGGAAAAAGTGGGGAACCATGAGGAAAACTGCAGAACAGATGGACACCAAAGGGAGCAGGGGGAACTGTTTGGAAAAGTGGGGATTCGTGGAGAGATCTGCAGAACAGAGGGGCACCAAAGGAAGCAGAGGGAACGCATTGGAAAAAGTGGGGAAGCGTCGGGAACACTGCAGAACAGAGGCGAACCAAAGGGAACAAGGGGAACAGGTTGGAAAAAGTGTGGTCCCATGGGTAACACTGGAATGCAGAGGGGAATCATAGGGAGCCGGGGGTACAGGATGGAAAAAAATGTGGAGAATCGTGGGGAACACTGCAGAATAGAGGGGAACCAAAGGGAGCAGGGGGAATGTACTGGAAAAAGTGGGGAAGCGTCGGGAACACTGCAGAACAGAGGAGAACCAAAGGGAGCAGGGGAAACAGATTGGAAAAAGTAGGGAAACGTGTGGAAAAATGCAGAAAGGTGGGGAACCAAAGGGAGCAGGGGGAACGAATTGGAAAAGGTGGAGAACTGTGGGGAACACTGCAGAACAGAGGGGATCCAAAGGGAGCAGAGGGAACGGATTGGAAAAAGTGGGTAACCGTGGGGAACACTGCATGACAGAGGGGAACCAAAGGGAGCAGGAGGTATAGGTTGGAAAAAGTGGGGAACCTTGGAGAACACTGCAGCACAGAGGGGAACCAAAGGGAGCAGGGGAAACAGATTGCAAAAAGTGGGGCCCATGGCGAACACTGCATGACAGAGTCTAATCAAGGGGAGCAGGGGGAACCGATTGGAAAAAGTGGGGAACTGTGGGGAACACACCAGAACAGAGGGGAACCAAGGGTAGCAGGGGGAACGGATTGGAAAAAGTGGGGAACCGTGGGGGACACTGCAGGGCAGAGGGGAACCAAGGGTAGCAGGGGGAACGGATTGGAAAAAGTGGGGAACCATGGATGACACTGCAGTGCAGAGGGGAACGAAAGGGAGCATGGGAACAGATTAGAAAAAATTTGGAGAACCGTGGGGAACAATGCAGAACAGAGAGGAACCAAAGGGAGAAGGGGGAACAGATTGGAAAAAGTGGGGAATCCTGGGGAGTTCCGCAGAACAGTGGGGACCCAAAGGGAGCAGGGGGAAAGGATTCGAAAAAGTGGATCGTGGGGAACTCGGCAGAAAAGAGGTGGACCAAAGGAAGCAGGGGGAACGGATTGTAAAAAGTTGGGCCGATTGGGAACACTGTAGGACAGAGGGGAATCAAAGAAAGCAGGGGGAACTGATTGGAAAAAGTGGGGAACCTTGTGGAAAAATGTTGAACAGAGGCGAACCAGAGGGAGAAGGGGGAACAGATTAGAAAAAGTGGGGAACCGTGAGGAACACTGGAGAACAGAGGGGAACCAAAGGGAGCAGGGGGTAAAGTTTGGAGAAGTGGGGAAACGTGGGGAACAATGCAGAACAGAGGGGAACCAAAGGGAGCAGGGGGAAGAGATTTGAAAAAGTGGGGAGTCGTGGAGAGATCTGCAGAACAGAGGTGAACCAAAGGAAGCAGAGGGAACGGATTGGCAAAAGTGGGGAAAGGTGTGGAAAAATGCAGAACAGAGGGCAACCAGAGGTAGCAGGGGAAACAGATTGGAAAAAGTGGGGAACCGTGGGGAACGCTGCAGAACAGAGGGGCACCAAAGGGAGCAGAGGGAACGCATTGGAAAACTGGGGAACCGTGGGTAACACTGCAAGACAGAGGGGAACCAAAGGAAGCAGGGGGAACGGATTGTAAAAAGTTGGACCGATGGGGAACACTGTAGGACAGAGGGGAATCAAAGGAAGCAGGGGGAACTGATTGGAAAAAGTGGGGAACTGTGGGGAACACTGCAGAACAAAGGGCAAACAAACGTAGCAGGGGGAATGGATTGCAAAAAGTTGGGAACCGTGGAGGACAATGCAGGACAGAGGGGAAAGAAACAGAGCAGGGGGAATGGATTGCAAAAAGTTGGTAAGCGTGGAGGACACTACAGAACAGAGGGGAACCAAAGGGAGCAGGGCGAACAGATTGTAAAAAAGTGGGGAACCGTGGGGAATGCTGCAGAACAGTATGAAAACAAAGCAAGCCGGGGGAATGGTTTGGAAAATGTGGGGAACCGTGGGGAAAACTGCAGAACAGAGGGGAACCAAAGGGATCAGGGGGAACAGATCGGAAAAAATTGGGGAACTGTGAAAACATTGCATGACAGAGGGGAACCAAAGGGAGCAGGAGGTACAGGTTGGAAAAAGTGGGGAACCGTGGAGGACACTGCAGGACAGAGGGGAACCAAAGGGAGCAGGGCGAACAGATTGTAAAAAAGTGGGGAACCGTGGGGAACACTGCAGAACAGTATGAAACCAAAGAGAGCCGGGGGAAAAGTTTGGAAAATGTGGGGAACCGTGGGATCACTGCAGAACAGAGGGGAACCAAAGGGAGCAGGGGGAACAGATTGGAAAAAGTGGGGAACCGTGTGTAAAAATGCAGAACAGTGGGGAAACAAAGGGTGCAGGAGGAACAGATTAGAAGAAGTGGGGTTCCGTGTGCAAAAATGCACAACAGTGGGGAACCAAAGGGAGCAGGGGTACAGGATGGAAAAAAATGCGGAGAATTGTGGGGAACACTGCAGAATAGAGGGGAACCAAATGGAGCAGGGGGAACGGATTGGAAAAAGTGGGGAAGCGTCGGGAACACTGCAGAACAGAGGCGAACCAAAGGTAACAGGGGGAACGGATTGGAAAAAGTGGGGAACCATGGGGGACACTGCAGGGCAGAGGGGAACCATAGGGAGCAGGGGGTACAGGTTGGAAAAATGTGGAGAACCGTGAGGAAAACTGCAGAACAGTGAGGAACCAAAGGGAGCAGGGGGAACAGTTTTGAAAAAGTGGGGAACCGTGTGCAAAAATGCAGAACAGAGGGGAACCAAAGGAAGCAGGGGGAACGGATTGGAAAAAGTGGGGAACAGTGTGGAAAAATGCAGAACAGAGGGGAACCATAGGTAGCAGGGGAAACAGATTGGAAAAAGTAGGGAGCCGTGGGGAACACTGCAGAACAGAGGGGCACCAAAGGGAGCAGAGGGAACACATTGGAAAAAGTGGGGAAGCGTGGGGAATACTGCACGACAGAGGGGAACCAAAGGAAGCAGGGGGAACTGATTGTAAAAAGTTTGGCCCATGGGGAAAACTGTAGGACAAAGGGGAATCAAAGGGAGCCTGGAGAACTGATTGGAAAAAGTGGGGAACTGTGGGGAACACTGCAGAACAGAGGGCAAACAAACGGAGCAGGGGGAATGGATTGCAAAAAGTTGGTAAGCGTGGAGGACACTGCAGAACAGAGTGGAGCCAAAGGAGCAGAGGGAACGGATTGTAAAAAAAGCGGGGAGCCGTGGGGAATGCTTCAGAACAGTATGAAAACAAAGGAAGCCGGGGTAATGGTTTGGAAAATGTGGGGAACTGTGGGGAAAACTGCAGAACAGAGTGGTGCCAAAGGAGCAGGGGGAACAGAATGGAAACAGGGGGAACCGTGGGGAACACTGCAGAACAGAGGGGACCAAACGGAGCAGGGGCAACGGATTGCAAAAAGTTGGGAACCGTGTAGAACACGGAAGGACAGAGGCGAACCAAAGGGAACAAGGGGAACAGGTTGGAAAAAGTGGTGTCCCATGGGTAACACTGCAAGGCAGAGGGGAACCATAGGGAGCAGGGGTTACAGGATGGAAAAAAATGTGGAGTATCGTGGGGAACACTGTAGAATAGAGGGGAACCAAAGCGAGCAGGGGGAACGGATTGGAAAAAGTGGGGAAGCGTCGGGAACACTGCAGAACAGAGGAGAACCAAAGGGAGCAGGGGGAACAGATTGGAAAAAGTGGGGAACCGATTGGAAAAATTAGGGAACCGTGTGGAAAAATACAGAAAGGTGGGGAACCAAAGGGAGCAGGGGGAACGAAATGGAAATGGTGGAGAACTGTGGGAAACACTGCAGAACAGAGGGGAACCAAAGGGAGCAGAGGGAACGGATTGGAAAATGTGGGGAACCGTGGGTCACACTGCAGAACAGAGGTGAACCAAAGGAAGCAGAGGGAACGGATTGGAAAAAGTGGGAACAGTGTGGAAAAATGCAGAACAGAGGGCAACCAGAGGTAGCAGGGGAAACAGATTGGAAAAAGTGGGGAACCGTGGGGAACACTGCAGAACAGAGGGGCACCAAAGGAAGCAGAGGGAACGCATTGGAAAACTGGGGAACCGTGGGGAACACTGCACGACAGAGGGGAACCAAAGGGAACAAGGGGAACAGGTTGGAAAAAGTGTGGTCCCATGGGTAACACTGGAATGCAGAGGGGAATCATAGGGAGCCGGGGGTACAGGATGGAAAAAAATGTGGAGAATCGTGGGGAACACTGCAGAATAGAGGGGAACCAAAGGGAGCAGGGGGATCGTACTGGAAAAAGTGGGGAAGCGTTGGGAACACTGCAGAACAGAGGAGAACCAAAGGGAGCAGGGGAAACAGATTGGAAAAAGTAGGGAAACGTGTGGAAAAATGCAGAAAGGTGGTAAACCAAAGGGAGCAGGGGGAACGAATTGGAAAAGGTGGAGAACTGTGGGGAACACTGCAGAACAGAGGGGATCCAAAGGGAGCAGAGGGAACGGATTGGAAAAAGTTGAGAACAGTGGGCAACACTGCAGAACAGAGGCGAATCAAAGGGTGCAGGGGGAACAGATTGGAAAAAGTGGGGAACCGTTTGGAACACTGCAGAACAGAGGTGAACCAAAGGGAGCAGGGGGTACTGTTGGGAAAAGTGGGGAACCGTGTGGAAGAATGCAGAACAGAGGGGAACCAAAGGGAGCAGGGGGAACAGATTGGAAAAAGTAGGGCCCATGGGGAACACTGGAGGACAGAGCGGAATCAAAGGGAGCAGGGGGAACTGATTGGAAAAAGTGGGGAACCATGGGGAATACTGCAGGGCAGAGGGGAACCATAGGGAGCAGGGGCTACAGGTTGGAAAAAATGTGGAGAACCGTGAGGAACACTGCAGAACAGTGAGGAACCAAAAGGAGCAGGAGGAACAGATTGGAAAAAGTTAAGAACAGTGGGCAACACTGCAGAAAAGAGGTGAATCAAAGGGTGCAGGGGGAACAGATTGGAAAAAGTGGGGAACCGTTTGGAACACTGCAGAACAGAGGTGAACCAAAGGGAGCAGGGGGTACTATTCGGAAAAGTGGGGAACCGTGTGCAACAATGCAGAACAGAAGGGAACCAAAGGGAGCAGGGGGAACAGATTGGAAAAAGTGGGGAATCGTGGGGAGTTCTGCAGAACAGAGGTGAACCAAAGGAAGCAGGGGGATCGGATTGGAAAAAGTGGGGAACAGTGTAGAAAAATGCAGAACAGAGGGGAACCAGAGGTAGCAGGGGAAACAGATTGGAAAAAGTGGGGAACCGTGGGGAACACTGCAGAATAGAGGGGAACCAAAGGGAGCAGGGGGAACAGATTGGAAAATGTGGGGAACCATGGGGGACACTGCAGGGCAGAGGGGAACCATAGGGAGCAGGGGGTACAGGTTGGAAAAATGTGGAGAACCGTGAGGAAAACTGCAGAACAGTGAGGAACCAAAGGGAGCAGGGGGAACGGATTGGCAAAAGTGGGGAACAGTGTGGAAAAAGGCAGAACAGAGGGGAACCAGAGGGAGGAGGTGGAACAGATTGGAAAAAGTGGGGAATCGTGGGGAGTTCTGCAGAACAGTGGGGACCCAAACGGAGCAGGGGGAAAGGATTCGAAAAAGTGGACCGTGGGGAACTCTGCAGAAAACAGGTGGACCAAAGGAAGCAGGTGGAACGGATTGGAAAAAATGGGGAACCTTGTGGAAAAATGTAGAACAGAGGCAAACCAGAGGGAGAAGGGGGAACAGATTAGAAAAAATTTGGAGAACTGTGGGGAACACTGCACAACAGTGAGAAACCAAAGGGAGCAGGGGGAACGAATTGGAAAAGATAAAGAAATCTGGGGAACAATGCAGAACAGTGAGGAACCAAAGGGAGCAGGGGGAACGGATTGGCAAAAGTGGGGAACAGTGTGGAAAAAGGCAGAACAGAGGGGAACCAGAGGGAGGAGGTGGAACAGATTGGAAAAAGTGGGGAATCGTGGGGAGTTCTGCAGAACAGAGGTGAACCAAAGGAAGCAGGGGGATCGGATTGGAAAAAGTGGGGAACAGTGTAGAAAAATGCAGAACAGAGGGGAACCAGAGGTAGCAGGGGAAACAGATTGGAAAAAGTGGGGATCCGTGGGGAACACTGCAGAACAGAGGGGCACCAAAGGGAGCAGGAGGTACAGGTTGGAAAAAGTGGGGAACCGTGGGGAACACTGCATGACAGAGGGGAACCAAAGGGAGCAGGAGGTACAGGTTGTAAAAAGTGGGGAACCGTGGAGAACACTGCAGCACAGATGGGAACAAAAGTAAGCAGGGGAAACGGATTGGAAAAAGTGGGGCCCATGGCGAACACTGCATGACAGAGGGTAATCAAAGAGAGCAGGTGGAACCGATTGGAAAAAGTTGGGAACTGTGGGGAACACACCAGAACAGAGGGGAACCAAGGGTAGCAGGGGGAACGGATTGGAAAAAGTGGAGAACCGTGGGGAAAACTGCAGAACAGAGGGGAACCAAAGGTATCAGGGGGAACGGATTGGAAAAAGTGGGGAACCATGGTGGACACTGCAGGGCAGACGGGAACCAAAGGGAGCACGGGAACAGATTAGAAAGAATTTGGAGAACCGTGGGGAAAACTGCAGAACAGAGCGGACCCAAAGGGAGCAGGGGGAACAGCTCGGAAAAGTGCGGACACGTGGGGAACAACGCAGAACACAGAGGAACCAAAGGGAGAAGGGGGAACAGATTGGAAAAAGTGGGGAATCGTGGGGAGTTCTGCAGAACAGTGGGGACCCAAAGGGAGCAGGGGTAAAGGATTCGAAAAAGTGGACCGTGGGGAACTCTGCAGAAAACAGGTGGACCAAAGGAAGCAGGTGGAACGGATTGGAAAAAATGGGGAACCTTGAGGAAAAATGTAGAACAGAGGCGAACCAGAGGGAGAAGGGGGAACAGATTAGAAAAAATTTGGAGAACCGTGGGGAACACTGCAGAACAGTGAGAAACCAAAGGGAGCAGGGGGAACGGATTGGAAAAGATAAAGAAATCTGGGGAACAATGCAGAACAGAGGGGAAGCAAAGGGAGCAGGGGGTACAGGTTGGAAAAAATGTGGAGAACCGTGAGGAACACTGCAGAATAGAGGGGAACCAAAGGGAGCAGGGGGAACGTACTGGAAAAAGTGGGGAAGCGTTGGGAACACTGCAGAACAGAGGAGAACCAAAGGGAGCAGGGGAAACAGATTGGAAAAAGTGGGGAACCGTGAGGAACACTGCAGAACAGAGGGACACCAAAGGGAGCAGAGGGTACAGTTTGGAAAAGTGGGGAACCGTGGGGAACAATGCAGAACAGAGGTGAACCAAAGGAAGCAGGGGGAACGGATTGGAAAAAGTGGGGCCCATGGGGAACACTGCAGGACAGAGCGGAATCAAAGGGAGCAGGGGGAACTGATTGGAAATAGTGGTGTCCCATGGGTAACACTGCAAGGCAGAGGGGAACCATAGGGAGCAGGGGTTACAGTATGTAATAAAATGTGGAGAATCGTGGGGAACACTGCAGAACAGTGAGAAACCAAAGGGAGCAGAGGGAACAGATTGGAAAAAGTGGGGAATCCTGGGGAGTTCCGCAGAACAGTGGGGACCCAAAGGGAACAGGGGGAAAGGATTCGAAAAAGTGGACCGTGGGGAACTCTGCAGAAAAGAGGTGGACCAAAGGAAGCAGGAGGAACGGATTGGAAAAAGTGGGGAACCGTGTGGAAAAATGTTGAACAGAGGCGAACCAGAGGGAGAAGGGGGAACAGATTAGAAAAAGTGGGGAACCGTGATGAACACTTCAGAACAGAGGGGAACCAAAGGGAGCAGGGGGTAAAGTTTGGAGAAGTGGGGAACCGTGGGGAACAATGCAGAACAGAGGGGAACCAAAGGGAGCAGGGGGAAGAGATTTGAAAAAGTGGGGATCGTGGAGAGATCTGCAGAACAGAGGTGAACCAAAGGAAGCAGGGGGAACGGATTGGCAAAAGTGGGGAAAAGTGTGGAAAAATGCAGAACAGAGGGCAACCAGAGGTAGCAGGGGAAACAGATTGGAAAAAGTGGGGAACCGTGGGGAACACTGCAGAACAGAGGGGCACCAAAGGAAGCAGAGGGAACGCATTGGAAAAAGTGGGGAAGCGTCGGGAACACTGCAGAACAGAGGCGAACCAAAGGGAACAAGGGGAACAGGTTGGAAAAAGTGTGGTCGCATGGGTAACACTGGAATGCAGAGGGGAATCATAGGGAGCCGGGGGTACAGGATGGAAAAAAATGTGGAGAATCGTGGGGAACACTGCAGAATAGAGGGGAACCAAAGGGAGCAGGGGGAACGTACTGGAAAAAGTGGGGAAGCGTCGGGAACACTGCAGAACAGAGGAGAACCAAAGGGAGCAGGGGAAACAGATTGGAAAAAGTAGGGAAACGTGTGGAAAAATGCAGAAAGGTGGGGAACCAAAGGGAGCAGGGGGAACGAATTGGAAAAGGTGGAGAACTGTGGGGAACACTGCAGAACAGAGGGGATCCAAAGGGAGCAGAGGGAACGGATTGGAAAAAGTGGGTAACCGTGGGGAACACTGCATGACAGAGGGGAACCAAAGGGAGCAGGAGGTATAGGTTGGAAAAAGTGGGGAACCTTGGAGAACACTGCAGCACAGAGGGGAACCAAAGGGAGCAGGGGAAACAGATTGCAAAAAGTGGGGCCCATGGCGAACACTGCATGACAGAGTCTAATCAAAGGGAGCAGGGGGAACCGATTGGAAAAAGTGGGGAACTGTGGGGAACACACCAGAACAGAGGGGAACCAAGGGTAGCAGGGGGAACGGATTGGAAAAAGTGGGGAACCGTGGGGGACACTGCAGGGCAGAGGGGAACCAAGGGTAGCAGGGGGAACGGATTGGAAAAAGTGGGGAACCATGGGTGACACTGCAGTGCAGAGGGGAACGAAAGGGAGCATGGGAACAGATTAGAAAAAATTTGGAGAACCGTGGGGAACAATGCAGAACAGAGAGGAACCAAAGGGAGAAGGGGGAACAGATTGGAAAAAGTGGGGAATCCTGGGGAGTTCCGCAGAACAGTGGGGACCCAAAGGGAGCAGGGGGAAAGGATTCGAAAAAGTGGATCCTGGGGAACTCGGCAGAAAAGAGGTGGACCAAAGGAAGCAGGGGGAACGGATTGTAAAAAGTTGGGCCGATGGGGAACACTGTAGGACAGAGGGGAATCAAAGAAAGCAGGGGGAACTGATTGGAAAAAGTGGGGAACCGTGTGGAAAAATGTTGAACAGAGGCGAACCAGAGGGAGAAGGGGGAACAGATTAGAAAAAGTGGGGAACCGTGAGGAACACTGCAGAACAGAGGGGAACCAAAGGGAGCAGGGGGTAAAGTTTGGAGAAGTGGGGAAACGTGGGGAACAATGCAGAACAGAGGGGAACCAAACGGAGCAGGGGGAAGAGATTTGAAAAAGTGGGGAGTCGTGGAGAGATCTGCAGAACAGAGGTGAACCAAAGGAAGCAGAGGGAACGGATTGGCAAAAGTGGGGAAAGGTGTGGAAAAATGCAGAACCGAGGGCAACCAGAGGTAGCAGGGGAAACAGATTGGAAAAAGTGGGGAACCGTGGGGAACGCTGCAGAACAGAGGGGCACCAAAGGGAGCAGAGGGAACGCATTGGAAAACTGGGGAACCGTGGGTAACACTGCAAGACAGAGGGGAACCAAAGGAAGCAGGGGGAACGGATTGTAAAAAGTTGGACCGATGGGGAACACTGTAGGACAGAGGGGAATCAAAGGAAGCAGGGGGAACTGATTGGAAAAAGTGGGGAACTGTGGGGAACACTGCAGAACAAAGGGCAAACAAACGTAGCAGGGGGAATGGATTGCAAAAAGTTGGGAACCGTGGAGGACAATGCAGGACAGAGGGGAAAGAAACAGAGCAGGGGGAATGGATTGCAAAAAGTTGGTAAGCGTGGAGGACACTACAGAACAGAGGGGAACCAAAGGGAGCAGGGCGAACAGATTGTAAAAAAGTGGGGAACTGTGGGGAATGCTGCAGAACAGTATGAAAACAAAGCAAGCCGGGGGAATGGTTTGGAAAATGTGGGGAACCGTGGGGAAAACTGCAGAACAGAGGGGAACCAAAGGGATCAGGGGGAACAGATCGGAAAAAATTGGGGAACTGTGAAAACATTGCATGACAGAGGGGAACCAAAGGGAGCAGGAGGTACAGGTTGGAAAAAGTGGGGAACCGTGGAGGACACTGCAGGACAGAGGGGAACCAAAGGGAGCAGGGCGAACAGATTGTAAAAAAGTGGGGAACCGTGGGGAACACTGCAGAACAGTATGAAACCAAAGAGAGCCGGGGGAAAAGTTTGGAAAATGTGGGGAACCGTGGGATCACTGCAGAACAGAGGGGAACCAAAGGGAGCAGGGGGAACAGATTGGAAAAAGTGGGGAACCGTGTGTAAAAATGCAGAACAGTGGGGAAACAAAGGGTGCAGGAGGAACAGATTAGAAGAAGTGGGGTTCCGTGTGCAAAAATTCACAACAGTGGGGAACCAAAGGGAGCAGGGGTACAGGATGGAAAAAAATGCGGAGAATCGTGGGTAACACTGCAGAATAGAGGGGAACCAAATGGAGCAGGGGGAACGGATTGGAAAAAGTGGGAAAGCGTCGGGAACACTGCAGAACAGAGGCGAACCAAAGGTAACAGGGGGAACGGATTGGAAAAAGTGGGGAACCATGGGGGACACTGCAGGGCAGAGGGGAACCATAGGGAGCAGGGGGTACAGGTTGGAAAAATGTGGAGAACCGTGAGGAAAACTGCAGAACAGTGAGGAACCAAAGGGAGCAGGGGGAACAGTTTTGAAAAAGTGGGGAACCGTGTGCAAAAATGCAGAACAGAGGGGAACCAAAGGAAGCAGGGGGAACGGATTGGAAAAAGTGGGGAACAGTGTGGAAAAATGCAGAACAGAGGGGAACCATAGGTAGCAGGGGAAACAGATTGGAAAAAGTAGGGAGCCGTGGGGAACACTGCAGAACAGAGGGGCACCAAAGGGAGCAGAGGGAACACATTGGAAAAAGTGGGGAACCG
Source organism: Narcine bancroftii (assembly GCF_036971445.1). NCBI lineage: Eukaryota > Metazoa > Chordata > Chondrichthyes > Torpediniformes > Narcinidae > Narcine > Narcine bancroftii. Next base: position 5,447,622 of record NW_027211884.1, read on the forward strand.
TGGGGAATACTGCACGACAGAGGGGAACCAAAGGAAGCAGGGGGAACTGATTGTAAAAAGTTTGGCCCATGGGGAAAACTGTAGGACAAAGGGGAATCAAAGGGAGCCTGGAGAACTGATTGGAAAAAGTGGGGAACTGTGGGGAACACTGCAGAACAGAGGGCAAACAAACGGAGCAGGGGGAATGGATTGCAAAAAGTTGGTAAGCGTGGAGGACACTGCAGAACAGAGTGGAGCCAAAGGAGCAGAGGGAACGGATTGTAAAAAAAGCGGGGAGCCGTGGGGAATGCTTCAGAACAGTATGAAAACAAAGGAAGCCGGGGTAATGGTTTGGAAAATGTGGGGAACTGTGGGGAAAACTGCAGAACAGAGTGGTGCCAAAGGAGCAGGGGGAACAGAATGGAAACAGGGGGAACCGTGGGGAACACTGCAGAACAGAGGGGACCAAACGGAGCAGGGGCAACGGATTGCAAAAAGTTGGGAACCGTGTAGAACACGGAAGGACAGAGGCGAACCAAAGGGAACAAGGGGAACAGGTTGGAAAAAGTGGTGTCCCATGGGTAACACTGCAAGGCAGAGGGGAACCATAGGGAGCAGGGGTTACAGGATGGAAAAAAATGTGGAGTATCGTGGGGAACACTGTAGAATAGAGGGGAACCAAAGCGAGCAGGGGGAACGGATTGGAAAAAGTGGGGAAGCGTCGGGAACACTGCAGAACAGAGGAGAACCAAAGGGAGCAGGGGGAACAGATTGGAAAAAGTGGGGAACCGATTGGAAAAATTAGGGAACCGTGTGGAAAAATACAGAAAGGTGGGGAACCAAAGGGAGCAGGGGGAACGAAATGGAAATGGTGGAGAACTGTGGGAAACACTGCAGAACAGAGGGGAACCAAAGGGAGCAGAGGGAACGGATTGGAAAATGTGGGGAACCGTGGGTCACACTGCAGAACAGAGGTGAACCAAAGGAAGCAGAGGGAACGGATTGGAAAAAGTGGGAACAGTGTGGAAAAATGCAGAACAGAGGGCAACCAGAGGTAGCAGGGGAAACAGATTGGAAAAAGTGGGGAACCGTGGGGAACACTGCAGAACAGAGGGGCACCAAAGGAAGCAGAGGGAACGCATTGGAAAACTGGGGAACCGTGGGGAACACTGCACGACAGAGGGGAACCAAAGGGAACAAGGGGAACAGGTTGGAAAAAGTGTGGTCCCATGGGTAACACTGGAATGCAGAGGGGAATCATAGGGAGCCGGGGGTACAGGATGGAAAAAAATGTGGAGAATCGTGGGGAACACTGCAGAATAGAGGGGAACCAAAGGGAGCAGGGGGAACGTACTGGAAAAAGTGGGGAAGCGTTGGGAACACTGCAGAACAGAGGAGAACCAAAGGGAGCAGGGGAAACAGATTGGAAAAAGTAGGGAAACGTGTGGAAAAATGCAGAAAGGTGGTAAACCAAAGGGAGCAGGGGGAACGAATTGGAAAAGGTGGAGAACTGTGGGGAACACTGCAGAACAGAGGGGATCCAAAGGGAGCAGAGGGAACGGATTGGAAAAAGTTGAGAACAGTGGGCAACACTGCAGAACAGAGGCGAATCAAAGGGTGCAGGGGGAACAGATTGGAAAAAGTGGGGAACCGTTTGGAACACTGCAGAACAGAGGTGAACCAAAGGGAGCAGGGGGTACTGTTGGGAAAAGTGGGGAACCGTGTGGAAGAATGCAGAACAGAGGGGAACCAAAGGGAGCAGGGGGAACAGACTGGAAAAAGTAGGGCCCATGGGGAACACTGGAGGACAGAGCGGAATCAAAGGGAGCAGGGGGAACTGATTGGAAAAAGTGGGGAACCATGGGGAATACTGCAGGGCAGAGGGGAACCATAGGGAGCAGGGGCTACAGGTTGGAAAAAATGTGGAGAACCGTGAGGAACACTGCAGAACAGTGAGGAACCAAAAGGAGCAGGAGGAACAGATTGGAAAAAGTTAAGAACAGTGGGCAACACTGCAGAAAAGAGGTGAATCAAAGGGTGCAGGGGGAACAGATTGGAAAAAGTGGGGAACCGTTTGGAACACTGCAGAACAGAGGTGAACCAAAGGGAGCAGGGGGTACTATTCGGAAAAGTGGGGAACTGTGTGCAACAATGCAGAACAGAAGGGAACCAAAGGGAGCAGGGGGAACAGATTGGAAAAAGTGGGGAATCGTGGGGAGTTCTGCAGAACAGAGGTGAACCAAAGGAAGCAGGGGGATCGGATTGGAAAAAGTGGGGAACAGTGTAGAAAAATGCAGAACAGAGGGGAACCAGAGGTAGCAGGGGAAACAGATTGGAAAAAGTGGGGAACCGTGGGGAACACTGCAGAATAGAGGGGAACCAAAGGGAGCAGGGGGAACAGATTGGAAAATGTGGGGAACCATGGGGGACACTGCAGGGCAGAGGGGAACCATAGGGAGCAGGGGGTACAGGTTGGAAAAATGTGGAGAACCGTGAGGAAAACTGCAGAACAGTGAGGAACCAAAGGGAGCAGGGGGAACGGATTGGCAAAAGTGGGGAACAGTGTGGAAAAAGGCAGAACAGAGGGGAACCAGAGGGAGGAGGTGGAACAGATTGGAAAAAGTGGGGAATCGTGGGGAGTTCTGCAGAACAGTGGGGACCCAAACGGAGCAGGGGGAAAGGATTCGAAAAAGTGGACCGTGGGGAACTCTGCAGAAAACAGGTGGACCAAAGGAAGCAGGTGGAACGGATTGGAAAAAATGGGGAACCTTGTGGAAAAATGTAGAACAGAGGCAAACCAGAGGGAGAAGGGGGAACAGATTAGAAAAAATTTGGAGAACTGTGGGGAACACTGCACAACAGTGAGAAACCAAAGGGAGCAGGGGGAACGAATTGGAAAAGATAAAGAAATCTGGGGAACAATGCAGAACAGTGAGGAACCAAAGGGAGCAGGGGGAACGGATTGGCAAAAGTGGGGAACAGTGTGGAAAAAGGCAGAACAGAGGGGAACCAGAGGGAGGAGGTGGAACAGATTGGAAAAAGTGGGGAATCGTGGGGAGTTCTGCAGAACAGAGGTGAACCAAAGGAAGCAGGGGGATCGGATTGGAAAAAGTGGGGAACAGTGTAGAAAAATGCAGAACAGAGGGGAACCAGAGGTATCAGGGGAAACAGATTGGAAAAAGTGGGGATCCGTGGGGAACACTGCAGAACAGAGGAGCACCAAAGGGAGCAGGAGGTACAGGTTGGAAAAAGTGGGGAACCGTGGGGAACACTGCATGACAGAGGGGAACCAAAGGGAGCAGGAGGTACAGGTTGTAAAAAGTGGGGAACCGTGGAGAACACTGCAGCACAGATGGGAACAAAAGTAAGCAGGGGAAACGGATTGCAAAAAGTGGGGCCCATGGCGAACACTGCATGACAGAGGGTAATCAAAGAGAGCAGGTGGAACCGATTGGAAAAAGTTGGGAACTGTGGGGAACACTGCAGAACAGAGGGGAACCAAAGGTATCAGGGGGAACGGATTGGAAAAAGTGGGGAACCATGGTGGACACTGCAGGGCAGACGGGAACCAAAGGGAGCACGGGAACAGATTAGAAAAAATTTGGAGAACCGTGGGGAAAACTGCAGAACAGAGCGGAACCAAGGGGAGCAGGGGGAACAGCTCGGAAAAGTGCGGACCCGTGGGGAACAACGCAGAACACAGAGGAACCAAAGGGAGAAGGGGGTACAGATTGGAAAAAGTGGGGAATCGTGGGGAGTTCTGCAGAACAGTGGGGACCCAAACGGAGCAGGGGGAAAGGATTCGAAAAAGTGGACCGTGGGGAACTCTGCAGAAAACAGGTGGACCAAAGGAAGCAGGTGGAACGGATTGGAAAAAATGGGGAACCTTGTGGAAAAATGTAGAACAGAGGCAAACCAGAGGGAGAAGGGGGAACAGATTAGAAAAAATTTGGAGAACTGTGGGGAACACTGCACAACAGTGAGAAACCAAAGGGAGCAGGGGGAACGAATTGGAAAAGATAAAGAAATCTGGGGAACAATGCAGAACAGTGAGGAACCAAAGGGAGCAGGGGGAACGGATTGGCAAAAGTGGGGAACAGTGTGGAAAAAGGCAGAACAGAGGGGAACCAGAGGGAGGAGGTGGAACAGATTGGAAAAAGTGGGGAATCGTGGGGAAAACTGCAGAACAGAGGGGAACCAAAGGGATCAGGGGGAACAGATCGGAAAAAATTGGGGAACTGTGAAAACATTGCTTGACAGAGGGGAACCAAAGGGAGCAGGAGGTACAGGTTGGAAAAAGTGGGGAACCGTGGAGGACACTGCAGGACAGAGGGGAACCAAAGGGAGCAGGGCGAACAGATTGTAAAAAAGTGGGGAACCGTGGGGAACACTGCAGAACAGTATGAAACCAAAGAGAGCCGGGGGAAAAGTTTGGAAAATGTGGGGAACCGTGGGATCACTGCAGAACAGAGGGGAACCAAAGGGAGCAGGGGGAACAGATTGGAAAAAGTGGGGAACCGTGTGTAAAAATGCAGAACAGTGGGGAAAAAAAGGGTGCAGGAGGAACAGATTAGAAGAAGTGGGGTTCCGTGTGCAAAAATGCACAACAGTGGGGAACCAAAGGGAGCAGGGGGTACAGGATGGAAAAAAATGCGGAGAATCGTGGGGAACACTGCAGAATAGAGGGGAACCAAATGGAGCAGGGGGAACGGATTGGAAAAAGTGGGGAAGCGTCGGGAACACTGCAGAACAGAGGCGAACCAAAGGTAACAGGGGGAACGGATTGGAAAAAGTGGGGAACCATGGGGGACACTGCAGGGCAGAGGGGAACCATAGGGAGCAGGGGGTACAGGTTGGAAAAATGTGGAGAACCGTGAGGAAAACTGCAGAACAGTGAGGAACCAAAGGGAGCAGGGGGAACAGTTTTGAAAAAGTGGGGAACCGTGTGCAAAAATGCAGAACAGAGGGGAACCAAAGGAAGCAGGGGGAACGGATTGGAAAAAGTGGGGAACAGTGTGGAAAAATGCAGAACAGAGGGGAACCATAGGTAGCAGGGGAAACAGATTGGAAAAAGTGGGGAGCCGTGGGGAACACTGCAGAACAGAGGGGCACCAAAGGGAGCAGAGGGAACACATTGGAAAAAGTGGGGAACCGTGGGGAATACTGCACGACAGAGGGGAACCAAAGGAAGCAGGGGGAACTGATTGTAAAAAGTTTGGCCCATGGGGAAAACTGTAGGACAAAGGGGAATCAAAGGGAGCCTGGAGAACTGATTGGAAAAAGTGGGGAACTGTGGGGAACACTGCAGAACAGAGGGCAAACAAACGGAGCAGGGGGAATGGATTGCAAAAAGTTGGTAAGCGTGGAGGACACTGCAGAACAGAGTGGAGCCAAAGGAGCAGGGGGAACGGATTGTAAAAAAAGCGGGGAACCGTGGGGAATGCTTCAGAACAGTATGAAAACAAAGGAAGCCGGGGGAATGGTTTGGAAAATGTGGGGAACTGTGGGGAAAACTGCAGAACAGTGTGGTGCCAAAGGAGCAGGGGGAACAGAATGGAAACAGGGGGAACCGTGGGGAACACTGCAGAACAGAGGGGACCAAACGGAGCAGGGGCAACGGATTGCAAAAAGTTGGGAACCGTGTAGAACACGGAAGGACAGAGGCGAACCAAAGGGAACAAGGGGAACAGGTTGGAAAAAGTGGTGTCCCATGGGTAACACTGCAAGGCAGAGGGGAACCATAGGGAGCAGGGGTTACAGGATGGAAAAAAATGTGGAGTATCGTGGGGAACACTGTAGAATAGAGGGGAACCAAAGCGAGCAGGGGGAACGGATTGGAAAAAGTGGGGAAGCGTCGGGAACACTGCAGAACAGAGGAGAACCAAAGGGAGCAGGGGGAACAGATTGGAAAAAGTGGGGAACCGATTGGAAAAATTAGGGAACCGTGTGGAAAAATACAGAAAGGTGGGGAACCAAAGGGAGCAGGGGGAACGAAATGGAAATGGTGGAGAACTGTGGGAAACACTGCAGAACAGAGGGGAACCAAAGGGAGCAGAGGGAACGGATTGGAAAATGTGGGGAACCGTAGGTCACACTGCAGAACAGAGGTGAACCAAAGGAAGCAGAGGGAACGGATTGGAAAAAGTGGGAACAGTGTGGAAAAATGCAGAACAGAGGGCAACCAGAGGTAGCAGGGGAAACAGATTGGAAAAAGTGGGGAACCGTGGGGAACACTGCAGAACAGAGGGGCACCAAAGGAAGCAGAGGGAACGCATTGGAAAACTGGGGAACCGTGGGGAACACTGCACGACAGAGGGGAACCAAAGGGAACAAGGGGAACAGGTTGGAAAAAGTGTGGTCCCATGGGTAACACTGGAATGCAGAGGGGAATCATAGGGAGCCGGGGGTACAGGATGGAAAAAAATGTGGAGAATCGTGGGGAACACTGCAGAATAGAGGGGAACCAAAGGGAGCAGGGGGAACGTACTGGAAAAAGTGGGGAAGCGTTGGGAACACTGCAGAACAGAGGAGAACCAAAGGGAGCAGGGGAAACAGATTGGAAAAAGTAGGGAAACGTGTGGAAAAATGCAGAAAGGTGGGGAACCAAAGGGAGCAGGGGGAACGAATTGGAAAAGGTGGAGAACTGTGGGGAACACTGCAGAACAGAGGGGATCCAAAGGGAGCAGAGGGAACGGATTGGAAAAAGTGGGGAACCGTGGGGAACACTGCATGACAGAGGGGAACCAAAGGGAGCAGGAGGAACAGATTGGAAAAAGTTGAGAACAGTGGGCAACACTGCAGAACAGAGGCGAATCAAAGGGTGCAGGGGGAACAGATTGGAAAAAGTGGGGAACCGTTTGGAACAATGCAGAACAGAGGTGAACCAAAGGGAGCAGGGGGTACTGTTGGGAACAGTGGGGAACCGTGTGGAAGAATGTAGAACAGAGGGGAACCAAAGGGAGCAGGGGGAACAGATTGGAAAAAGTAGGGCCCATGGGGAACACTGGAGGACAGAGCGGAATCAAAGGGAGCAGGGGGAACTGATTGGAAAAAGTGGGGAACCATGGGGAATACTGCAGGGCAGAGGGGAACCATAGGGAGCAGGGGCTACAGGTTGGAAAAAATGTGGAGAACCGTGAGGAACACTGCAGAACAGTGAGGAACCAAAAGGAGCAGGAGGAACAGATTGGAAAAAGTTGAGAACAGTGGGCAACACTGCAGAAAAGAGGTGAATCAAAGGGTGCAGGGGGAACAGATTGGAAAAAGTGGGGAACCGTTTGGAACACTGCAGAACAGAGGTGAACCAAAGGGAGCAGGGGGTACTGTTCGGAAAAGTGGGGAACCGTGTGCAACAATGCAGAACAGAAGGGAACCAAAGGGAGCAGGGGGAACAGATTGGAAAAAGTGGGGAATCGTGGGTCACACTGCAGAACAGAGGTGAACCAAAGGAAGCAGAGGGAACGGATTGGAAAAAGTGGGAACAGTGTGGAAAAATGCAGAACAGAGGGCAACCAGAGGTAGCAGGGGAAACAGATTGGAAAAAGTGGGGAACCGTGGGGAACACTGCAGAACAGAGGGGCACCAAAGGAAGCAGAGGGAACGCATTGGAAAACTGGGGAACCGTGGGGAACACTGCACGACAGAGGGGAACCAAAGGGAACAAGGGGAACAGGTTGGAAAAAGTGTGGTCCCATGGGTAACACTGGAATGCAGAGGGGAATCATAGGGAGCCGGGGGTACAGGATGGAAAAAAATGTGGAGAATCGTGGGGAACACTGCAGAATAGAGGGGAACCAAAGGGAGCAGGGGGAACGTACTGGAAAAAGTGGGGAAGCGTTGGGAACACTGCAGAACAGAGGAGAACCAAAGGGAGCAGGGGAAACAGATTGGAAAAAGTAGGGAAACGTGTGGAAAAATGCAGAAAGGTGGGGAACCAAAGGGAGCAGGGGGAACGAATTGGAAAAGGTGGAGAACTGTGGGGAACACTGCAGAACAGAGGGGATCCAAAGGGAGCAGAGGGAACGGATTGGAAAAAGTGGGGAACCGTGGGGAACACTGCATGACAGAGGGGAACCAAAGGGAGCAGGAGGAACAGATTGGAAAAAGTTGAGAACAGTGGGCAACACTGCAGAACAGAGGCGAATCAAAGGGTGCAGGGGGAACAGATTGGAAAAAGTGGGGAACCGTTTGGAACACTGCAGAACAGAGGTGAACCAAAGGGAGCAGGGGGTACTGTTGGGAAAAGTGGGGAACCGTGTGGAAGAATGTAGAACAGAGGGGAACCAAAGGGAGCAGGGGGAACAGATTGGAAAAAGTAGGGCCCATGGGGAACACTGGAGGACAGAGCGGAATCAAAGGGAGCAGGGGGAACTGATTGGAAAAAGTGGGGAACCATGGGGAATACTGCAGGGCAGAGGGGAACCATAGGGAGCAGGGGCTACAGGTTGGAAAAAATGTGGAGAACCGTGAGGAACACTGCAGAACAGTGAGGAACCAAAAGGAGCAGGAGGAACAGATTGGAAAAAGTTGAGAACAGTGGGCAACACTGCAGAAAAGAGGTGAATCAAAGGGTGCAGGGGGAACAGATTGGAAAAAGTGGGGAACCGTTTGGAACACTGCAGAACAGAGGTGAACCAAAGGGAGCAGGGGGTACTATTCGGAAAAGTGGGGAACCGTGTGCAACAATGCAGAACAGAAGGGAACCAAAGGGAGCAGGGGGAACAGATTGGAAAAAGTGGGGAATCGTGGGGAGTTCTGCAGAACAGAGGTGAACCAAAGGAAGCAGGGGGATCGGATTGGAAAAAGTGGGGAACAGTGTAGAAAAATGCAGAACAGAGGGGAACCAGAGGTAGCAGGGGAAACAGATTGGAAAAAGTGGGGAACCGTGGGGAACACTGCAGAACAGAGGGGCACCAAAGGGAGCAGAGGGAATGCATTGGAAAAAGTGGGGAACCGTGGGGAACACTGCACGACAGAGGGGAACCAAAGGAAGCAGGGGGAACGGATTGTAAAATGTTGCTCCGATGGGGAACACTGTAGGACAGAGGGGAATCAAAGGGAGCAGGGGGAACTGATTGGAAAAAGTGGGGAACAGTGGGGGACACTGCAGAACAAAGGGCAAACAAACGGAACAGGGGGAATGGATTGCAAAAAGTTTGGAACCGTGGAGGACAATGCAGAACAGGGAAACCAAAGGGAGCAGGGCAAACAGTTTGTAAAAAAGTGGGGAACCGTGGGGAACACTGCACGACAGAGGGGAACCAAAGGGATCAGGGGGAACAGATAGGAAAAAAATTGGGGAACTGTGAAAACACTGCATGACAGAGGGGAACCAAAGGGAGCAGGAGGTACAGGTTGGAAAAAGTGGGGAACCGTGGAGGACACTGCAGGACAGATGGGAACCAAAGGGAGCAGGGCGAACAGATTGTAAAAAAGTGGGGAACCGTGGGGAACACTGCAGAACAGTATGAAACCAAAGCAGGCAGGGGGAACAGTTTGGAAAATGTGGGGAACCGTGGGGATCACTGCAGAACAGAGGGGAACCAAAGGGAGCAGGGGAACGCATTGGAAAAAGTGGGGAACCGTGGGGAACACTGCAGAACAGTGAGGAACCAAAGGGAGCAGGGGGAACAGATTGGAAAAAGTGGGGTACCGTGTGTAAAAATGCACAACAGTGTGGAAACAAAGGGTGCAGGAGGAACAGATTAGAAGAAGTGGGGTACCTTGTGCAAAAATGCACAACAGTGGGGAACCAAAGGGAGCAGGGGGTACAGGAAGGAAAAGAATGTGGAGAATCGTGGGGAACACTGCAGAATAGAGGGGAACCAAAGGGAGCAGGGGGAACAGATTGGAAAATGTGGGGAACCATGGGGGACACTGCAGGGCAGAGGGGAACCATAGGGAGCAGGGGGTACAGGTTGGAAAAATGTGGAGAACCGTGAGGAAAACTGCAGAACAGTGAGGAACCAAAGGGAGCAGGGGGAACGGATTGGCAAAAGTGGGGAACAGTGTGGAAAAAGGCAGAACAGAGGGGAACCAGAGGGAGGAGGTGGAACAGATTGGAAAAAGTGGGGAATCGTGGGGAGTTCTGCAGAACAGAGGTGAACCAAAGGAAGCAGGGGGATCGGATTGGAAAAAGGGGGGAACAGTGTAGAAAAATGCAGAACAGAGGGGAACCAGAGGTAGCAGGGGAAACAGATTGGAAAAAGTGGGGATCCGTGGGGAACACTGCAGAACAGAGGGGCACCAAAGGGAGCAGGAGGTACAGGTTGGAAAAAGTGGGGAACCGTGGGGAACACTGCATGACAGAGGGGAACCAAAGGGAGCAGGAGGTACAGGTTGTAAAAAGTGGGGAACCGTGGAGAACACTGCAGCACAGATGGGAACAAAAGTAAGCAGGGGAAACGGATTGCAAAAAGTGGGGCCCATGGCGAACACTGCATGACAGAGGGTAATCAAAGAGAGCAGGTGGAACCGATTGGAAAAAGTTGGGAACTGTGGGGAACACTGCAGAACAGAGGGGAACCTAAGGTATCAGGTGGAACGGATTGGAAAAAGTGGGGAACCATGGTGGACACTGCAGGGCAGACGGGAACCAAAGGGAGCACGGGAACAGATTAGAAAAAATTTGGAGAACCGTGGGGAAAACTGCAGAACAGAGCGGAACCAAGGGGAGCAGGGGGAACAGCTCGGAAAAGTGCGGACCCGTGGGGAACAACGCAGATCACAGAGGAACCAAAGGCAGAAGGGGGTACAGATTGGAAAAAGTGGGAAATCGTGGGGAGTTCTGCAGAACAGTGGGGACCCAAAAGGAGCAGGGGGAAAGGATTCGAAAAAGTGGACCGTGGGGAACTCTGCAGAAAACAGGTGGACCAAAGGAAGCAGGTGGAACGGATTGGAAAAAATGGGGAACCTTGTGGAAAAATGTAGAACAGAGGCGAACCAGAGGGAGAAGGGGGAACAGATTAGAAAAAATTTGGAGAACCGTGGGGAACACTGCAGAACAGTGGGGAAGCAAAGGGAGCAGGGGGTACAGGTTGGAAAAAATGTGGAGAACCGTGAGGAACACTGCAGAACAGTGAGGAACCAAAGGGAGCAGGGGTAACAGATTTGAAAAAGTGGGGAACCGTGTAGAAAAATGCAAAACAGTGGGGAACCAAAGGGAGCAGGAAGAACAGATTGGAAAAAGTGGGGAACCGTGAGGAACACTGCAGAACAGAGGGACACCAAAGGGAGCAGGGGGTACAGTTTGGAAAAGTGGGGAACCGTGGGGAACACTGCAGAACAGAGGGGAACCAAAGGTATCAGGGGGAACGGATTGGAAAAAGTGGGGAACCATGGTGGACACTGCAGGGCAGACGGGAACCAAAGGGAGCACGGGAACAGATTAGAAAAAATTTGGAGAACCGTGGGGAAAACTGCAGAACAGAGCGGAACCAAGGGGAGCAGGGGGAACAGCTCGGAAAAGTGCGGACCCGTGGGGAACAACGCAGAACACAGAGGAACCAAAGGGAGAAGGGGGTACAGATTGGAAAAAGTGGGGAATCGTGGGGAGTTCTGCAGAAAAGTGGGGACCCAAAAGGAGCAGGGGGAAAGGAATCGAAAAAGTGGACCGTGGGGAACTCTGCAGAAAACAGGTGGACCAAAGGAAGCAGGTGGAACGGATTGGAAAAAATGGGGAACCTTGTGGAAAAATGTAGAACAGAGGCGAACCAGAGGGAGAAGGGGGAACAGATTAGAAAAAATTTGGAGAACCGTGGGGAAAACTGCAGAACAGAGCGGAACCAAGGGGAGCAGGGGGAACAGCTCGGAAAAGTGCGGACCCGTGGGGAACAACGCAGAACACAGAGGAACCAAAGGGAGCAGGGGTAACAGATTGGAAAAAGTGGGGAACCGTGTAGAAAAATGCAAAACAGTGGGGAACCAAAGGGAGCAGGAAGAACAGATTGGAAAAAGTGGGGAACCGTGAGGAACACTGCAGAACAGAGGGACACCAAAGGGAGCAGGGGGTACAGTTTGGAAAAGTGGGGAACCGTGGGGAACAATGCAGAACAGAGGTGAACCAAAGGAAGCAGGGGGAACGGATTGGAAAAAGTGGGGCCCATGGGGAACACTGCAGGACAGAGCGGAATCAAAGGGAGCAGGGGGAACTGATTGCAAATAGTGGTGTCCAATGGGTAACACTGCAAGGCAGAGGGGAACCATAGGGAGCAGGGGTTACAGTATGTAAAAAAATGTGGAGAATCGTGGGGAACACTGGTGAATAGAGGGGAGTCAAAGGCAGCAGGGGGAACGGATTGGAAAAAGTGGGGAAGCGTCGGGAACACTGCAGAACAGAAGAGAACCAAAGGGAGCAGGGGGAACAGATTGGAAAAAGTGGGGAACCGATTGGAAAAAGTAGGGAACCGTGTGGAAAAATGCAGAAAGGTGGGGAACCAAAGGGAGCAGGGGGAACGAATTGGAAAAGGTGGAGAACTGTGGGGAACACTGCAGAACAGAGGGGAACCAAAGGGAGCAGAGGGAACGGATTGGAAAAAGTGGGCAACCGTGGGGCACACTGCATGACAGAGGGGAACCAAAGGGATCAGGGGGAACAGATAGGAAAAAATTGGGGAACTGTGAAAACACTGCATGACAGAGGGGAACCAAAGGGAACAGGAGGTACAGGTTGGAAAAAGTGGGGAACCGTGGAGGACACTGCAGGAAAGAGGGGAACCAAAGGGAGCAGGGCGAACAGATTGTAAAAAAGTGTGGAACCGTGGGGAACACTGCAGAAGAGTATGAAACCAAAGGTAGCAGGGGGAACGGATTGGAAAAATTGGGGAACCATGGGGGACACTGCAGGGCAGACGGGAACCAAAGGGAGCATGGGAACAGATTAGAAAATGTTTGGTGAACCGTGGGGAAACCTGCAGAACAGAGCAGAACCAAAGGGAGCAGGGGGAACAGCTCGGAAAAGTGCGGACCCGAGGGGAACAATGCAGAACAGAGAGGAACCAAAGGGAGAAGGGCGAACAGATTGTAAAAGAAGTGGGGAACCGTGGGGAACACTGCACGACAGAGGGGAACCAATGGGATCAGGTGGAACAGATAGGTAAAAAATTGGGGAACTGTGAAAACACTGCATGACAGAGGGGAACCAAAGCGAGCAGGAGGTACAGGTTGGAAAAAGTGGGGAACCGTGGAGGACACTGCAGGACAGAGGGGAACCAAAGGGAGCAGGGCGAACAGATTGTAAAAAAGTGGGGAACCGTGGGGAACACTGCAGAACAGTATGAAACCAAAGCAGGCAGGGGGAACAGTTTGGAAAATGTGGGGAACCGTGGGGATCACTGCAGAACAGAGGGGAACCAAAGGGAGCAGGGGAACGCATTGGAAAAAGTGGGGAACCGTGGGGAACACTGCAGAACAGTGAGGAACCAAAGGGAGCAGGGGGAACAGATTGGAAAAAGTGGGGTACCGTGTGTAAAAATGCACAACGGTGGGGAAACAAAGGGTGCAGGAGGAACAGATTAGAAGAAGTGGGGTACCGTGTGCAAAAATGCACAACAGTGGGGAACCAAAGGGAGCAGGGGGTACAGGAAGGAAAAGAATGTGGAGAATCGTGGGGAACACTGCAGAATAGAGGGGAACCAAAGGGAGCAGGGGGAACGGATTGGAAAAAGTGGGGTGGCGTCCGGAACACTGCAGAACAGAGGCGAACTAAAGGGAACGGGGGAACGGATTGGAAAAAGTGGGGAACCATGGGGGACACTGCAGGGCAGAGGGGAACCATAGGGAGCAGGGGGTACAGGTTGGAAAAATGTGGAGAACCGTGAGGAAAACTGCAGAACAGTGAGGAACCAAAGGGAGCAGGGGGAACGGATTGGCAAAAGTGGGGAACAGTGTGGAAAAAGGCAGAACAGAGGGGAACCAGAGGGAGGAGGTGGAACAGATTGGAAAAAGTGGGGAATCGTGGGGAGTTCTGCAGAACAGTGGGGACCCAAACGGAGCAGGGGGAAAGGATTCGAAAAAGTGGACCGTGGGGAACTCTGCAGAAAACAGGTGGACCAAAGGAAGCAGGTGGAACGGATTGGAAAAAATGGGGAACCTTGTGGAAAAATGTAGAACAGAGGCAAACCAGAGGGAGAAGGGGGAACAGATTAGAAAAAATTTGGAGAACTGTGGGGAACACTGCACAACAGTGAGAAACCAAAGGGAGCAGGGGGAACGAATTGGAAAAGATAAAGAAATCTGGGGAACAATGCAGAACAGAGGGGAAGCAAAGGGAGCAGGGGGTACAGGTTGGAAAAAATGTGGAGAACCGTGAGGAACACTGCAGAACAGTGAGGAACCAAAGGGAGCAGGGGTAACAGATTGGAAAAAGTGGGGAACCGTGTAAAAAATGCAAAACAGTGGGGAACAAAAGGGAGCAGGAAGAACAGATTGGAAAAAGTGGGGAACCATGAGGAAAACTGCAGAACAGAGGGACACCAAAGGGAGCAGGGGGTACTGTTTGGAAAAGTGGGGATTCGTGGAGAGATCTGAAGAACAGAGGTGAACCAAAGGAAGCAGGGGGAACGGATTGGAAAAAGTGGGGCCCATGGGGAACACTGCAGGACAGAGGGGAATGAAAGGGAGCAGGGGGAACTGATTGGAAAAAGTGGGGAACTGTGGGGAACACTGCAGAACAGAGGGAAAACAAACGGAGCAGGGGGAATGGATTGCAAAATGTGGGGAACCATGGGGAAAACTGCAGAACAGAGTGGAGCCAAAGAAGCAGGGGGAACGGATTGCAAAAAGTGGGGCCCATTGGGAACACTGGAGGACAGAGCGGAATCAAAGGTAGCAGGGGGAACTGATTGGAAAAAGTGGGGAATCGTGCAGAACACTGCAGGACAGAGGGGAACCAAAGGGAACATGGGGAACGGATTGGAAAAAGTGGGGAACCATGGGGAATACTGCAGGGCAGAGGGGAACCATAGTGAGCAGGGGCTACAGGTTGGAAAATATGTGGAGAACCGTGAGGAACACTGCAGAACAGTGAGGAACCAAAGCGAGCAGGGGGAACAGATTGGAAAAAGTGGGGAACCGTGTGGAAAATTGCAAAACAGTGGGGAACCAAAGGGAGCAGGAAGAACAGATTGGAAAAAGTGGGGAACCGTGAGGAACACTGCAGAACAGAGGGGCACCAAAGGGAGCAGGAGGTACAGGTTGGAAAAAGTGGGGAACCGTGGGGAACACTGCATGACAGAGGGGAACCAAAGGGAGCAGGAGGTACAGGTTGTAAAAAGTGGGGAACCGTGGAGAACACTGCAGCACAGATGGAAACAAAAGTAAGCAGGGGAAACGGATTGCAAAAAGTGGGGCCCATGGCGAACACTGCATGACAGAGGGTAATCAAAGGGAGCAGGTGGAACCGATTGGAAAAAGTTGGGAACTGTGGGGAACACTGCAGAACAGAGGGGAACCAAAGGTAGCAGGGGGAACGGATTGGAAAAAGTGGGGAACCATGGTGGACACTGCAGGGCAGACGGGAACCAAAGGGAGCACGGGAACAGATTAGAAAGAATTTGGAGAACCGTGGGGAAAACTGCAGAACAGAGCGGACCCAAAGGGAGCAGGGGGAACAGCTCGGAAAAGTGCGGACCCGTGGGGAACAACGCAGAACACAGAGGAACCAAAGGGAGAAGGGGGAACAGATTGGAAAAAGTGGGGAATCGTGGGGAGTTCTGCAGAACAGTGGGGACCCAAAGGGAGCAGGGGTAAAGGATTCGAAAAAGTGGACCGTGGGGAACTCTGCAGAAAACAGGTGGACCAAAGGAAGCAGGTGGAACGGATTGGAAAAAATGGGGAACCTTGAGGAAAAATGTAGAACAGAGGCGAACCAGAGGGAGAAGGGGGAACAGATTAGAAAAAATTTGGAGAACCGTGGGGAACACTGCAGAACAGTGAGAAACCAAAGGGAGCAGGGGGAACGGATTGGAAAAGATAAAGAAATCTGGGGAACAATGCAGAACAGAGGGGAAGCAAAGGGAGCAGGGGGTACAGGTTGGAAAAAATGTGGAGAACCGTGAGGAACACTGCAGAACAGTGAGGAACCAAAGGGAGCAGGGGTAACAGATTGGAAAAAGTGGGGAACCGTGTAGAAAAATGCAAAACAGTGGGGAACCAAAGGGAGCAGGAAGAACAGATTGGAAAAAGTGGGGAACCGTGAGGAACACTGCAGAACAGAGGGACACCAAAGGGAGCAGAGGGTACAGTTTGGAAAAGTGGGGAACCGTGGGGAACAATGCAGAACAGAGGTGAACCAAAGGAAGCAGGGGGAACGGATTGGAAAAAGTGGGGCCCATGGGGAACACTGCAGGACAGAGCGGGATCAAAGGGAGCAGGGGGAACTGATTGGAAATAGTGGTGTCCCATGGGTAACACTGCAAGGCAGAGGGGAACCATAGGGAGCAGGGGTTACAGTATGTAAAAAAATGTGGAGAATCGTGGGGAACACTGCAGAACAGTGAGAAACCAAAGGGAGCAGAGGGAACAGATTGGAAAAAGTGGGTAATCCTGGGGAGTTCCGCAGAACAGTGGGGACCCAAAGGGAACAGGGGGAAAGGATTCGAAAAAGTGGACCGTGGGGAACTCTGCAGAAAAGAGGTGGACCAAAGGAAGCAGGAGGAACGGATTGGAAAAAGTGGGGAACCGTGTGGAAAAATGTTGAACAGAGGCGAACCAGAGGGAGAAGGGGGAACAGATTAGAAAAAGTGCGGAACCGTGATGAACACTTCAGAACAGAGGGGAACCAAAGGGAGCAGGGGGTAAAGTTTGGAGAAGTGGGGAACCGTGGGGAACAATGCAGAACAGAGGGGAACCAAAGGGAGCAGGGGGAAGAGATTTGAAAAAGTGGGGATCGTGGAGAGATCTGCAGAACAGAGGTGAACCAAAGGAAGCAGGGGGAACGGATTGGCAAAAGTGGGGAAAAGTGTGGAAAAATGCAGAACAGAGGGCAACCAGAGGTAGCAGGGGAAACAGATTGGAAAAAGTGGGGAACCGTGGGGAACACTGCAGAACAGAGGGGCACCAAAGGAAGCAGAGGGAACGCATTGGAAAAAGTGGGGAAGCGTCGGGAACACTGCAGAACAGAGGCGAACCAAAGGGAACAAGGGGAACAGGTTGGAAAAAGTGTGGTCCCATGGGTAACACTGGAATGCAGAGGGGAATCATAGGGAGCCGGGGGTACAGGATGGAAAAAAATGTGGAGAATCGTGGGGAACACTGCAGAATAGAGGGGAACCAAAGGGAGCAGGGGGAACGTACTGGAAAAAGTGGGGAAGCGTCGGGAACACTGCAGAACAGAGGAGAACCAAAGGGAGCAGGGGAAACAGATTGGAAAAAGTAGGGAAACGTGTGGAAAAATGCAGAAAGGTGGGGAACCAAAGGGAGCAGGGGGAACGAATTGGAAAAGGTGGAGAACTGTGGGGAACACTGCAGAACAGAGGGGATCCAAAGGGAGCAGAGGGAACGGATTGGAAAAAGTGGGTAACCGTGGGGAACACTGCACGACAGAGGGGAACCAAAGGGAGCAGGAGGTATAGGTTGGAAAAAGTGGGGAACCTTGGAGAACACTGCAGCACAGAGGGGAACCAAAGGGAGCAGGGGAAACAGATTGCAAAAAGTGGGGCCCATGGCGAACACTGCATGACAGAGTCTAATCAAAGGGAGCAGGGGGAACCGATTGGAAAAAGTGGGGAACTGTGGGGAACACACCAGAACAGAGGGGAACCAAGGGTAGCAGGGGGAACGGATTGGAAAAAGTGGGGAACCGTGGGGGACACTGCAGGGCAGAGGGGAACCAAGGGTAGCAGGGGGAACGGATTGGAAAAAGTGGGGAACCATGGGTGACACTGCAGTGCAGAGGGGAACAAAACGGAGCATGGGAACAGATTAGAAAAAATTTGGAGAACCGTGGGGAAAACTGCAGAACAGAGCGGAACCAAAGGGAGCAGGGGGAACAGCTCGGAAAAGTGGGGACCCGTGGGGAACAATGCAGAACAGAGAGGAACCAAAGGGAGAAGGGGGAACAGATTGGAAAAAGTGGGGAATCCTGGGGAGTTCCGCAGAACAGTGGGGACCCAAAGGGAGCAGGGGGAAAGGATTCGAAAAAGTGGATCGTGGGGAACTCTGCAGAAAAGAGGTGGACCAAAGGAAGCAGGAGGAACGGATTGGAAAAAGTGTGGAACCGTGTGGAAAAATGTTGAACAGAGGCAAACCAGAGGGAGAAGGGGGAACAGATTAGAAAAAGTGGGGAACCGTGAGGAACACTGCAGAACAGAGGGGAACCAAAGGGAGCAGGGGGTAAAGTTTGGAGAAGTGGGGAACCGTGGGGAACAATGCAGAACAGAGGGGAACCAAAGGGAGCAGGGGGAAGAGATTTGAATAAGTGGGGAGTCGTGGAGAGATCTGCAGAACAGAGGTGAACCAAAGGAAGCAGGGGGAACGGATTGGCAAAAGTGCGGAAAGGTGTGGAAAAATGCAGAACAGAGGGCAACCAAAGGTAGCAGGGGAAACAGATTGGAAAAAGTGGGGAACCGTGGGGAACACTGCAGAACAGAGGGGCACCAAAGGGAGCAGAGGGAACGCATTGGAAAACTGGGGAACCGTGGGGAACACTGCACGACAGAGGGGAACCAAAGGAAGCAGGGGGAACGGATTGTAAAAAGTGGGGAACCGTGTGGAAAAATGTTGAACAGAGGCGAACCAGAGGGAGAAGGGGGAACAGATTAGAAAAAGTGGGGAACCGTGAGGAACACTGCAGAACAGAGGGGAACCAAAGGGAGCAGGGGGTAAAGTTTGGAGAAGTGGGGAACCGTGGGGAACAATGCAGAACAGAGGGGAACCAAAGGGAGCAGGGGGAAGAGATTTGAAAAAGTGGGGAGTCGTGGAGAGATCTGCAGAACAGAGGTGAACCAAAGGAAGCAGAGGGAACGGATTGGCAAAAGTGGGGAAAGGTGTGGAAAAATGCAGAACAGAGGGCAACCAGAGGTAGCAGGGGAAACAGATTGGAAAAAGTGGGGAACCGTGGGGAACGCTGCAGAACAGAGGGGCACCAAAGGGAGCAGAGGGAACGCATTGGAAAACTGGGGAACCGTGGGTAACACTGCAAGACAGAGGGGAACCAAAGGAAGCAGGGGGAACGGATTGTAAAAAGTTGGACCGATGGGGAACACTCTAGGACAGAGGGGAATCAAAGGAAGCAGGGGGAACTGATTGGAAAAAGTGGGGAACTGTGGGGAACACTGCAGAACAAAGGGCAAACAAACGTAGCAGGGGGAATGGATTGCAAAAAGTTGGGAACCGTGGAGGACAATGCAGGACAGAGGGGAAAGAAACAGAGCAGGGGGAATGGATTGCAAGAAGTTGGTAAGCGTGGAGGACACTACAGAACAGAGGGGAACCAAAGGGAGCAGGGCGAACAGATTGTAAAAAAGTGGGGAACCTTGGGGAATGCTGCAGAACAGTATGAAAACAAAGCAAGCCGGGGGAATGGTTTGGAAAATGTGGGGAACAGTGGGGAAAACTGCAGAACAGAGGGGAACCAAAGGGATCAGGGGGAACAGATCGGAAAAAATTGGGGAACTGTGAAAACATTGCTTGACAGAGGGGAACCAAAGGGAGCAGGAGGTACAGGTTGGAAAAAGTGGGGAACCGTGGAGGACACTGCAGGACAGAGGGGAACCAAAGGGAGCAGGGCGAACAGATTGTAAAAAAGTGGGGAACCGTGGGGAACACTGCAGAACAGTATGAAACCAAAGAGAGCCGGGGGAAAAGTTTGGAAAATGTGGGGAACCGTGGGATCACTGCAGAACAGAGGGGAACCAAAGGGAGCAGGGGGAACAGATTGGAAAAAGTGGGGAACCGTGTGTAAAAATGCAGAACAGTGGGGAAAAAAAGGGTGCAGGAGGAACAGATTAGAAGAAGTGGGGTTCCGTGTGCAAAAATGCACAACAGTGGGGAACCAAAGGGAGCAGGGGGTACAGGATGGAAAAAAATGCGGAGAATCGTGGGGAACACTGCAGAATAGAGGGGAACCAAATGGAGCAGGGGGAACGGATTGGAAAAAGTGGGGAAGCGTCGGGAACACTGCAGAACAGAGGCGAACCAAAGGTAACAGGGGGAACGGATTGGAAAAAGTGGGGAACCATGGGGGACACTGCAGGGCAGAGGGGAACCATAGGGAGCAGGGGGTACAGGATGGAAAAAAATGTGGAGAATCGTGGGGAACACTGCAGAATAGAGGGGAACCAAAGGGAGCAGGGGGAACGTACTGGAAAAAGTGGGGAAGCGTTGGGAACACTGCAGAACAGAGGAGAACCAAAGGGAGCAGGGGAAACAGATTGGAAAAAGTAGGGAAACGTGTGGAAAAATGCAGAAAGGTGGGGAACCAAAGGGAGCAGGGGGAACGAATTGGAAAAGGTGGAGAACTGTGGGGAACACTGCAGAACAGAGGGGATCCAAAGGGAGCAGAGGGAACGGATTGGAAAAAGTGGGGAACCGTGGGGAACACTGCATGACAGAGGGGAACCAAAGGGAGCAGGAGGAACAGATTGGAAAAAGTTGAGAACAGTGGGCAACACTGCAGAACAGAGGCGAATCAAAGGGTGCAGGGGGAACAGATTGGAAAAAGTGGGGAACCGTTTGGAACAATGCAGAACAGAGGTGAACCAAAGGGAGCAGGGGGTACTGTTGGGAACAGTGGGGAACCGTGTGGAAGAATGTAGAACAGAGGGGAACCAAAGGGAGCAGGGGGAACAGATTGGAAAAAGTAGGGCCCATGGGGAACACTGGAGGACAGAGCGGAATCAAAGGGAGCAGGGGGAACTGATTGGAAAAAGTGGGGAACCATGGGGAATACTGCAGGGCAGAGGGGAACCATAGGGAGCAGGGGCTACAGGTTGGAAAAAATGTGGAGAACCGTGAGGAACACTGCAGAACAGTGAGGAACCAAAAGGAGCAGGAGGAACAGATTGGAAAAAGTTGAGAACAGTGGGCAACACTGCAGAAAAGAGGTGAATCAAAGGGTGCAGGGGGAACAGATTGGAAAAAGTGGGGAACCGTTTGGAACACTGCAGAACAGAGGTGAACCAAAGGGAGCAGGGGGTACTGTTCGGAAAAGTGGGGAACCGTGTGCAACAATGCAGAACAGAAGGGAACCAAAGGGAGCAGGGGGAAC
Organism: Narcine bancroftii; assembly: GCF_036971445.1. NCBI lineage: Eukaryota > Metazoa > Chordata > Chondrichthyes > Torpediniformes > Narcinidae > Narcine > Narcine bancroftii. The sequence goes on from NW_027211884.1 coordinate 5,468,806, forward strand.
AGATTGGAAAAAGTGGGGAATCGTGGGGAGTTCTGCAGAACAGAGGTGAACCAAAGGAAGCAGGGGGATCGGATTGGAAAAAGTGGGGAACAGTGTAGAAAAATGCAGAACAGAGGGGAACCAGAGGTAGCAGGGGAAACAGATTGGAAAAAGTGGGGAACCGTGGGGAACACTGCAGAACAGAGGGGCACCAAAGGGAGCAGAGGGAATGCATTGGAAAAAGTGGGGAACCGTGGGGAACACTGCACGACAGAGGGGAACCAAAGGAAGCAGGGGGAACGGATTGTAAAATGTTGCTCCGATGGGGAACACTGTAGGACAGAGGGGAATCAAAGGGAGCAGGGGGAACTGATTGGAAAAAGTGGGGAACAGTGGGGGACACTGCAGAACAAAGGGCAAACAAACGGAACAGGGGGAATGGATTGCAAAAAGTTTGGAACCGTGGAGGACAATGCAGAACAGGGAAACCAAAGGGAGCAGGGCAAACAGTTTGTAAAAAAGTGGGGAACCGTGGGGAACACTGCACGACAGAGGGGAACCAAAGGGATCAGGGGGAACAGATAGGAAAAAAATTGGGGAACTGTGAAAACACTGCATGACAGAGGGGAACCAAAGGGAGCAGGAGGTACAGGTTGGAAAAAGTGGGGAACCGTGGAGGACACTGCAGGACAGATGGGAACCAAAGGGAGCAGGGCGAACAGATTGTAAAAAAGTGGGGAACCGTGGGGAACACTGCAGAACAGTATGAAACCAAAGCAGGCAGGGGGAACAGTTTGGAAAATGTGGGGAACCGTGGGGATCACTGCAGAACAGAGGGGAACCAAAGGGAGCAGGGGAACGCATTGGAAAAAGTGGGGAACCGTGGGGAACACTGCAGAACAGTGAGGAACCAAAGGGAGCAGGGGGAACAGATTGGAAAAAGTGGGGTACCGTGTGTAAAAATGCACAACAGTGTGGAAACAAAGGGTGCAGGAGGAACAGATTAGAAGAAGTGGGGTACCTTGTGCAAAAATGCACAACAGTGGGGAACCAAAGGGAGCAGGGGGTACAGGAAGGAAAAGAATGTGGAGAATCGTGGGGAACACTGCAGAATAGAGGGGAACCAAAGGGAGCAGGGGGAACAGATTGGAAAATGTGGGGAACCATGGGGGACACTGCAGGGCAGAGGGGAACCATAGGGAGCAGGGGGTACAGGTTGGAAAAATGTGGAGAACCGTGAGGAAAACTGCAGAACAGTGAGGAACCAAAGGGAGCAGGGGGAACGGATTGGCAAAAGTGGGGAACAGTGTGGAAAAAGGCAGAACAGAGGGGAACCAGAGGGAGGAGGTGGAACAGATTGGAAAAAGTGGGGAATCGTGGGGAGTTCTGCAGAACAGAGGTGAACCAAAGGAAGCAGGGGGATCGGATTGGAAAAAGGGGGGAACAGTGTAGAAAAATGCAGAACAGAGGGGAACCAGAGGTAGCAGGGGAAACAGATTGGAAAAAGTGGGGATCCGTGGGGAACACTGCAGAACAGAGGGGCACCAAAGGGAGCAGGAGGTACAGGTTGGAAAAAGTGGGGAACCGTGGGGAACACTGCATGACAGAGGGGAACCAAAGGGAGCAGGAGGTACAGGTTGTAAAAAGTGGGGAACCGTGGAGAACACTGCAGCACAGATGGGAACAAAAGTAAGCAGGGGAAACGGATTGCAAAAAGTGGGGCCCATGGCGAACACTGCATGACAGAGGGTAATCAAAGAGAGCAGGTGGAACCGATTGGAAAAAGTTGGGAACTGTGGGGAACACTGCAGAACAGAGGGGAACCTAAGGTATCAGGTGGAACGGATTGGAAAAAGTGGGGAACCATGGTGGACACTGCAGGGCAGACGGGAACCAAAGGGAGCACGGGAACAGATTAGAAAAAATTTGGAGAACCGTGGGGAAAACTGCAGAACAGAGCGGAACCAAGGGGAGCAGGGGGAACAGCTCGGAAAAGTGCGGACCCGTGGGGAACAACGCAGAACACAGAGGAACCAAAGGAAGAAGGGGGTACAGATTGGAAAAAGTGGGGAATCGTGGGGAGTTCTGCAGAACAGTGGGGACCCAAAAGGAGCAGGGGGAAAGGATTCGAAAAAGTGGACCGTGGGGAACTCTGCAGAAAACAGGTGGACCAAAGGAAGCAGGTGGAACGGATTGGAAAAAATGGGGAACCTTGTGGAAAAATGTAGAACAGAGGCGAACCAGAGGGAGAAGGGGGAACAGATTAGAAAAAATTTGGAGAACCGTGGGGAACACTGCAGAACAGTGGGGAAGCAAAGGGAGCAGGGGGTACAGGTTGGAAAAAATGTGGAGAACCTTGAGGAACACTGCAGAACAGTGAGGAACCAAAGGGAGCAGGGGTAACAGATTTGAAAAAGTGGGGAACCGTGTAGAAAAATGCAAAACAGTGGGGAACCAAAGGGAGCAGGAAGAACAGATTGGAAAAAGTGGGGAACCGTGAGGAACACTGCAGAACAGAGGGACACCAAAGGGAGCAGGGGGTACAGTTTGGAAAAGTGGGGAACCGTGGGGAACAATGCAGAACAGAGGTGAACCAAAGGAAGCAGGGGGAACGAATTGGAAAAAGTGGGGCCCATGGGGAACACTACAGGACAGAGCGGAATCAAAGGGAGCAGGGGGAACTGATTGCAAATAGTGGTGTCCCATGGGTAACACTGCAAGGCAGAGGGGAACCATAGGGAGCAGGGGTTACAGTATGTAAAAAAATGTGGAGAATCGTGGGGAACACTGTAGAATAGAGGGGAGTCAAAGGCAGCAGGGGGAACGAATTGGAAAAAGTGGGGAAGCGTCGGGAACACTGCAGAACAGAAGAGAACCAAAGGGAGCAGGGGGAACAGATTGGAAAAAGTGGGGAACCGATTGGAAAAAGTAGGGAACCGTGTGGAAAAATGCAGAAAGGTGGGGAACCAAAGGGAGCAGGGGGAACGAATTGGAAAAGGTGGAGAACTGTGGGGAACACTGCAGAACAGAGGGGAACCAAAGGGAGCAGAGGGAACGGATTGGAAAAAGTGGGCAACCGTGGGGCACACTGCATGACAGAGGGGAACCAAAGGGATCAGGGGGAACAGATAGGAAAAAATTGGGGAACTGTGAAAACACTGCATGACAGAGGGGAACCAAAGGGAACAGGAGGTACAGGTTGGAAAAAGTGGGGAACCGTGGAGGACACTGCAGGAAAGAGGGGAACCAAAGGGAGCAGGGCGAACAGATTGTAAAAAAGTGTGGAACCGTGGGGAACACTGCAGAAGAGTATGAAACCAAAGGTAGCAGGGGGAACGGATTGGAAAAATTGGGGAACCATGGGGGACACTGCAGGGCAGACGGGAACCAAAGGGAGCATGGGAACAGATTAGAAAATGTTTGGAGAACCGTGGGGAAAACTGCAGAACAGAGCAGAACCAAAGGGAGCAGGGGGAACAGCTCGGAAAAGTGCGGACCCGAGGGGAACAATGCAGAACAGAGAGGAACCAAAGGGAGAAGGGCGAACAGATTGTAAAAAAAGTGGGGAACCGTGGGGAACACTGCACGACAGAGGGGAACCAAAGGGATCAGGGGGAACAGATAGGAAAAAAATTGGGAAACTGTGAAAACACTGCATGACAGAGGGGAACCAAAGCGAGCAGGAGGTACAGGTTGGAAAAAGTGGGGAACTGTGGAGGACACTGCAGGACAGAGGGGAACAAAAGGGAGCAGGGCGAACAGATTGTAAAAAAGTGGGGAACCGTGGGGAACACTGCAGAACAGTATGAAACCAAAGCAGGCAGGGGGAACAGTTTGGAAAATGTGGGGAACCGTGGGGATCACTGCAGAACAGAGGGGAACCAAAGGGAGCAGGGGAATGCATTGGAAAAAGTGGGGAACCGTGGGGAACACTGCAGAACAGTGAGGAACCAAAGGGAGCAGGGGGAACAGATTGGAAAAAGTGGGGTACCGTGTGTAAAAATGCACAACGGTGGGGAAACAAAGGGTGCAGGAGGAACAGATTAGAAGAAGTGGGGTACCGTGTGCAAAAATGCACAACAGTGGGGAACCAAAGGGAGCAGGGGGTACAGGAAGGAAAAGAATGTGGAGAATCGTGGGGAACACTGCAGAATAGAGGGGAACCAAAGGGAGCAGGGGGAACGGATTGGAAAAAGTGGGGTGGCATCGGGAACACTGCAGAACAGAGGCGAACTAAAGGGAACGGGGGAACGGATTGGAAAAAGTGGGGAACCATGGGGGACACTGCAGGGCAGAGGGGAACCATAGGGAGCAGGGGGTACAGGTTGGAAAAATGTGGAGAACCGTGAGGAAAACTGCAGAACAGTGAGGAACCAAAGGGAGCAGGGGGAACGGATTGGCAAAAGTGGGGAACAGTGTGGAAAAAGGCAGAACAGAGGGGAACCAGAGGGAGGAGGTGGAACAGATTGGAAAAAGTGGGGAATCGTGGGGAGTTCTGCAGAACAGTGGGGACCCAAAGGGAGCAGGGGGAAAGGATTCGAAAAAGTGGACCGTGGGGAACTCTGCAGAAAACAGGTGGACCAAAGGAAGCAGGTGGAACGGATTGGAAAAAATGGGGAACCTTGTGGAAAAATGTAGAACAGAGGCGAACCAGAGGGAGAAGGGGGAACAGATTAGAAAAAATTTGGAGAACCGTGGGGAACACTGCAGAACAGTGGGGAAGCAAAGGGAGCAGGGGGTACAGGTTGGAAAAAATGTGGAGAACCTTGAGGAACACTGCAGAACAGTGAGGAACCAAAGGGAGCAGGGGTAACAGATTTGAAAAAGTGGGGAACCGTGTAGAAAAATGCAAAACAGTGGGGAACCAAAGGGAGCAGGAAGAACAGATTGGAAAAAGTGGGGAACCGTGAGGAACACTGCAGAACAGAGGGACACCAAAGGGAGCAGGGGGTACAGTTTGGAAAAGTGGGGAACCGTGGGGAACAATGCAGAACAGAGGTGAACCAAAGGAAGCAGGGGGAACGAATTGGAAAAAGTGGGGCCCATGGGGAACACTACAGGACAGAGCGGAATCAAAGGGAGCAGGGGGAACTGATTGCAAATAGTGGTGTCCCATGGGTAACACTGCAAGGCAGAGGGGAACCATAGGGAGCAGGGGTTACAGTATGTAAAAAAATGTGGAGAATCGTGGGGAACACTGTAGAATAGAGGGGAGTCAAAGGCAGCAGGGGGAACGGATTGGAAAAAGTGGGGAAGCGTCGGGAACACTGCAGAACAGAAGAGAACCAAAGGGAGCAGGGGGAACAGATTGGAAAAAGTGGGGAACCGATTGGAAAAAGTAGGGAACCGTGTGGAAAAATGCAGAAAGGTGGGGAACCAAAGGGAGCAGGGGGAACGAATTGGAAAAGGTGGAGAACTGTGGGGAACACTGCAGAACAGAGGGGAACCAAAGGGAGCAGAGGGAACGGATTGGAAAAAGTGGGCAACCGTGGGGCACACTGCATGACAGAGGGGAACCAAAGGGATCAGGGGGAACAGATAGGAAAAAATTGGGGAACTGTGAAAACACTGCATGACAGAGGGGAACCAAAGGGAACAGGAGGTACAGGTTGGAAAAAGTGGGGAACCGTGGAGGACACTGCAGGAAAGAGGGGAACCAAAGGGAGCAGGGCGAACAGATTGTAAAAAAGTGTGGAACCGTGGGGAACACTGCAGAAGAGTATGAAACCAAAGGTAGCAGGGGGAACGGATTGGAAAAATTGGGGAACCATGGGGGACACTGCAGGGCAGACGGGAACCAAAGGGAGCATGGGAACAGATTAGAAAATGTTTGGAGAACCGTGGGGAAAACTGCAGAACAGAGCAGAACCAAAGGGAGCAGGGGGAACAGCTCGGAAAAGTGCGGACCCGAGGGGAACAATGCAGAACAGAGAGGAACCAAAGGGAGAAGGGCGAACAGATTGTAAAAAAAGTGGGGAACCGTGGGGAACACTGCACGACAGAGGGGAACCAAAGGGATCAGGGGGAACAGATAGGAAAAAAATTGGGAAACTGTGAAAACACTGCATGACAGAGGGGAACCAAAGCGAGCAGGAGGTACAGGTTGGAAAAAGTGGGGAACTGTGGAGGACACTGCAGGACAGAGGGGAACAAAAGGGAGCAGGGCGAACAGATTGTAAAAAAGTGGGGAACCGTGGGGAACACTGCAGAACAGTATGAAACCAAAGCAGGCAGGGGGAACAGTTTGGAAAATGTGGGGAACCGTGGGGATCACTGCAGAACAGAGGGGAACCAAAGGGAGCAGGGGAATGCATTGGAAAAAGTGGGGAACCGTGGGGAACACTGCAGAACAGTGAGGAACCAAAGGGAGCAGGGGGAACAGATTGGAAAAAGTGGGGTACCGTGTGTAAAAATGCACAACGGTGGGGAAACAAAGGGTGCAGGAGGAACAGATTAGAAGAAGTGGGGTACCGTGTGCAAAAATGCACAACAGTGGGGAACCAAAGGGAGCAGGGGGTACAGGAAGGAAAAGAATGTGGAGAATCGTGGGGAACACTGCAGAATAGAGGGGAACCAAAGGGAGCAGGGGGAACGGATTGGAAAAAGTGGGGTGGCATCGGGAACACTGCAGAACAGAGGCGAACTAAAGGGAACGGGGGAACGGATTGGAAAAAGTGGGGAACCATGGGGGACACTGCAGGGCAGAGGGGAACCATAGGGAGCAGGGGGTACAGGTTGGAAAAATGTGGAGAACCGTGAGGAAAACTGCAGAACAGTGAGGAACCAAAGGGAGCAGGGGGAACGGATTGGCAAAAGTGGGGAACAGTGTGGAAAAAGGCAGAACAGAGGGGAACCAGAGGGAGGAGGTGGAACAGATTGGAAAAAGTGGGGAATCGTGGGGAGTTCTGCAGAACAGTGGGGACCCAAAGGGAGCAGGGGGAAAGGATTCGAAAAAGTGGACCGTGGGGAACTCTGCAGAAAACAGGTGGACCAAAGGAAGCAGGTGGAACGGATTGGAAAAAATGGGGAACCTTGTGGAAAAATGTAGAACAGAGGCAAACCAGAGGGAGAAGGGGGAACAGATTAGAAAAAATTTGGAGAACTGTGGGGAACACTGCACAACAGTGAGAAACCAAAGGGAGCAGGGGGAACGAATTGGAAAAGATAAAGAAATCTGGGGAACAATGCAGAACAGAGGGGAAGCAAAGGGAGCAGGGGGTACAGGTTGGAAAAAATGTGGAGAACCGTGAGGAACACTGCAGAACAGTGAGGAACCAAAGGGAGCAGGGGTAACAGATTGGAAAAAGTGGGGAACCGTGTAAAAAATGCAAAACAGTGGGGAACCAAAGGGAGCAGGAAGAACAGATTGGAAAAAGTGGGGAACCATGAGGAAAACTGCAGAACAGAGGGACACCAAAGGGAGCAGGGGGTACTGTTTGGAAAAGTGGGGAACCGTGGGGAACAATGCAGAACAGAGGTGAACCAAAGGAAGCAGGGGGAACGGATTGGAAAAAGTGGGGCCCATGGGGAACACTGCAGGACAGAGGGGAATGAAAGGGAGCAGGGGGAACTGATTGGAAAAAGTGGGGAACTGTGGGGAACACTGCAGAACAGAGGGAAAACAAACGGAGCAGGGGGAATGGATTGCAAAATGTGGGGAACCATGGGGAAAACTGCAGAACAGAGTGGAGCCAAAGGAGCAGGGGGAACGGATTGCAAAAAGTGGGGCCCATTGGGAACACTGGAGGACAGAGCGGAATCAAAGGTAGCAGGGGGAACTGATTGGAAAAAGTGGGGAATCGTGCAGAACACTGCAGGACAGAGGGGAACCAAAGGGAACATGGGGAACGGATTGGAAAAAGTGGGGAACCATGGGGAATACTGCAGGGCAGAGGGGAACCATAGTGAGCAGGGGCTACAGGTTGGAAAATATGTGGAGAACCGTGAGGAACACTGCAGAACAGTGAGGAACCAAAGCGAGCAGGGGGAACAGATTGGAAAAAGTGGGGAACCGTGTGGAAAATTGCAAAACAGTGGGGAACCAAAGGGAGCAGGAAGAACAGATTGGAAAAAGTGGGGAACCGTGAGGAACACTGCAGAACAGAGGGGCACCAAAGGGAGCAGGAGGTACAGGTTGGAAAAAGTGGGGAACCGTGGGGAACACTGCATGACAGAGGGGAACCAAAGGGAGCAGGAGGTAAAGGTTGTAAAAAGTGGGGAACCGTGGAGAACACTGCAGCACAGATGGGAACAAAAGTAAGCAGGGGAAATGGATTGCAAAAAGTGGGGCCCATGGCGAACACTGCATGACAGAGGGTAATCAAAGGGAGCAGGTGGAACCGATTGGAAAAAGTTGGGAACTGTGGGGAACACTGCAGAACAGAGGGGAACCAAAGGTAGCAGGGGGAACGGATTGGAAAAAGTGGGGAACCATGGTGGACACTGCAGGGCAGACAGGAACCAAAGGGAGCACGGGAACAGATTAGAAAAAATTTGGAGAACCGTGGGGAAAACTGCAGAACAGAGCGGAACCAAAGGGAGCAGGGGGAACAGCTCGGAAAAGTGCGGACCCGTGGGGAACAACGCAGAACACAGAGGAACCAAAGGGAGAAGGGGGAACAGATTGGAAAAAGTGGGGAATCGTGGGGAGTTCTGCAGAACAGTGGGGACCCAAAGGGAGCAGGGGTAAAGGATTCGAAAAAGTGGACCGTGGGGAACTCTGCAGAAAACAGGTGGACCAAAGGAAGCAGGTGGAACGGATTGGAAAAAATGGGGAACCTTGAGGAAAAATGTAGAACAGAGGCGAACCAGAGGGAGAAGGGGGAACAGATTAGAAAAAATTTGGAGAACCGTGGGGAACACTGCAGAACAGTGAGAAACCAAAGGGAGCAGGGGGAACGGATTGGAAAAGATAAAGAAATCTGGGGAACAATGCAGAACAGAGGGGAAGCAAAGGGAGCAGGGGGTACAGGTTGGAAAAAATGTGGAGAACCGTGAGGAACACTGTAGAACAGTGAGGAACCAAAGGGAGCAGGGGTAACAGATTGGAAAAAGTGGGGAACCGTGTAGAAAAATGTAAAACAGTGGGGAACCAAAGGGAGCAGGAAGAACAGATTGGAAAAAGTGGGGAACCGTGAGGAACACTGCAGAACAGAGGGACACCAAAGGGAGCAGAGGGTACAGTTTGGAAAAGTGGGGAACCGTGGGGAACAATGCAGAACAGAGGTGAACCAAAGGAAGCAGGGGGAACGGATTGGAAAAAGTGGGGCCCATGGGGAACACTGCAGGACAGAGCGGAATCAAAGGGAGCAGGGGGAACTGATTGGAAATAGTGGTGTCCCATGGGTAACACTGCAAGGCAGAGGGGAACCATAGGGAGCAGGGGTTACAGTATGTTAAAAAATGTGGAGAATCGTGGGGAACACTGCAGAACAGTGAGAAACCAAAGGGAGCAGGGGGAACAGATTGGAAAAAGTGGGGAATCCTGGGGAGTTCCGCAGAACAGTGGGGACCCAAAGGGAGCAGGGGGAAAGGATTCGAAAAAGTGGACCGTGGGGAACTCTGCAGAAAAGAGGTGGACCAAAGGAAGCAGGAGGAACGGATTGGAAAAAGTGGGGAACCGTGTGGAAAAATGTTGAACAGAGGCGAACCAGAGGGAGAAGGGGGAACTGATTAGAAAAAGTTGGGAACCGTGATGAACACTTCAGAACAGAGGGGAACCAAAGGGAGCAGGGGGTAAAGTTTGGAGAAGTGGGGAACCGTGGGGAACAATGCAGAACAGAGGGGAACCAAAGGGAGCAGGGGGAAGAGATTTGAAAAAGTGGGGATCGTGGAGAGATCTGCAGAACAGAGGTGAACCAAAGGAAGCAGGGGGAACGGATTGGCAAAAGTGGGGAAAAGTGTGGAAAAATGCAGAACAGAGGGCAACCAGAGGTAGCAGGGGAAACAGATTGGAAAAAGTGGGGAACCGTGGGGAACACTGCAGAACAGAGGGGCACCAAAGGAAGCAGAGGGAACGCATTGGAAAAAGTGGGGAAGCGTCGGGAACACTGCAGAACAGAGGCGAACCAAAGGGAACAAGGGGAACAGGTTGGAAAAAGTGTGGTCCCATGGGTAACACTGGAATGCAGAGGGGAATCATAGGGAGCCGGGGGTACAGGATGGAAAAAAATGTGGAGAATCGTGGGGAACACTGCAGAATAGAGGGGAACCAAAGGGAGCAGGGGGAACGTACTGGAAAAAGTGGGGAAGCGTCGGGAACACTGCAGAACAGAGGAGAACCAAAGGGAGCAGGGGAAACAGATTGGAAAAAGTAGGGAAACGTGTGGAAAAATGCAGAAAGGTGGGGAACCAAAGGGAGCAGGGGGAACGAATTGGAAAAGGTGGAGAACTGTGGGGAACACTGCAGAACAGAGGGGATCCAAAGGGAGCAGAGGGAACGGATTGGAAAAAGTGGGTAACCGTGGGGAACACTGCATGACAGAGGGGAACCAAAGGGAGCAGGAGGTATAGGTTGGAAAAAGTGGGGAACCTTGGAGAACACTGCAGCACAGAGGGGAACCAAAGGGAGCAGGGGAAACAGATTGCAAAAAGTGGGGCCCATGGCGAACACTGCATGACAGAGTCTAATCAAAGGGAGCAGGGGGAACCGATTGGAAAAAGTGGGGAACTGTGGGGAACACACCAGAACAGAGGGGAACCAAGGGTAGCAGGGGGAACGGATTGGAAAAAGTGGGGAACCGTGGGGGACACTGCAGGGCAGAGGGGAATCAAGGGTAGCAGGGGGAACGGATTGGAAAAAATGTGGAGAACCATGGGGAAAACTGCAGAACAGAGTGGAGCCAAAGGAGCAGGGGGAACAGATTGCAAAAAGTGGGGTCCCGTGGGGAACACTGCAAGGCAGATGGGAACTATAGGGAGCAGGGGGTGTAGGTTGGAAAAAATGTGGAGAACAGTGAGGAATCAAAGGGAGCAGGGGGAACAGATTGGAAAAAGTGGGGAACCGTGTGGAAAAATGCAGAACAGTGGGGAACCAAAGGGAGCAGGGGGAACAAATTGGAAAAACTGGGGAATCGTGGGGAGTTCTGCATAACAGAGATGAACCAAAGGAAGAAGGGGGACGGATTGGAAAAAGTGGGAACAGTGTGGAAAAATGCAGAACAGAGGGGAACCAGAGGTAGCAGGGGAAACAGATTGGAAAAAGTGGGGAACCGTGGGGAACACTGCAGAACAGAGGGGCACCAAAGGGAGCAGAGGGAATGCATTGGAAAAAGTGGGGAACCGTGGGGAACACTGCAGAAAAGAGGAGGACCAAAGGAAGCAGGGGGAACGGATTGTAAAAAGTTGCGCCGATGGGGAACACTGTAGGACAGAGGGGAATCAAAGTTAGCAGGGGGAACTGATTGGAAAAAGTGGGGAACTGTGGGGAACACTGCAGAACAGAGGGCAAACAAACGGAACAGGGGGAATGGATTCCAAAAAGTTGGGAACCATGGAGGACAATGCAGAACAGGGGGGAACCAAAAGGTGCAGGGCAAACAGCTTGTAAAAAAGTGGGGAACCGTGGGGAACGCTGCAGAACAGTATGAAACCAAAGCGAGCCGGAGGAATGGTTTGGAAAATGTGGGGAACCGTGGGAAAAACTGCAGAACAGAGTGGAGACAAAGGAGCAGGGGGAACAGATTGGAAAAAGTGGGGAACCGTGGGGAACACTACAAAACAGAGGGGAACCAAACGGAGCAGGGGCAATGGATTGCAAAAAGTTGGGAACCCTGGAAAACACGGAAAGACAGAGGGGAACCAAAGGGAACAAGGGAAACAGGTTGGAAAAAGTGGTGTCCCATGGGTAACACTGCAAGGCAGAGGGGAACCATAGGGAACAGGGGGTACAGTATGTAAAAAAAATGTGGAGAATCGTGGGGAACACTGTAGAATAGAGGGGAACCAAAGGGAGCAGGGGGAACAGATTGGAAAAAGTGGGGAAGCGTCGGGAAAACTGCAGAAGAGAGGAGAACCAAAGGGAGCTGGGGGAACAGATTTGAAAAAGTGGGGAACCGATTGGAAAAAAGTAGGGAACCGTGTGGAAAAATGCAGAAAGGTGGGGAACCAAAGGGAGCAGGGGGAACGAATTGGAAAAGGTGGAGAACTGTGGGAAACACTGCAGAACAGAGGGGAACCAAAGGGAGCAGAGGGAACGGATTGGAAAATGTGGGGAACCGTGGGTCACACTGCAGAACAGAGGTGAACCAAAGGAAGCAGAGGGAACGGATTGGAAAAAGTGGGAACAGTGTGGAAAAATGCAGAACAGAGGGCAACCAGAGGTAGCAGGGGAAACAGATTGGAAAAAGTGGGGAACCGTGGGGAACACTGCAGAACAGAGGGGCACCAAAGGAAGCAGAGGGAACGCATTGGAAAACTGGGGAACCGTGGGGAACACTGCACGACAGAGGGGAACCAAAGGGAACAAGGGGAACAGGTTGGAAAAAGTGTGGTCCCATGGGTAACACTGGAATGCAGAGGGGAATCATAGGGAGCCGGGGGTACAGGATGGAAAAAAATGTGGAGAATCGTGGGGAACACTGCAGAATAGAGGGGAACCAAAGGGAGCAGGGGGAACGTACTGGAAAAAGTGGGGAAGCGTTGGGAACACTGCAGAACAGAGGAGAACCAAAGGGAGCAGGGGAAACAGATTGGAAAAAGTAGGGAAACGTGTGGAAAAATGCAGAAAGGTGGGGAACCAAAGGGAGCAGGGGGAACGAATTGGAAAAGGTGGAGAACTGTGGGGAACACTGCAGAACAGAGGGGATCCAAAGGGAGCAGAGGGAACGGATTGGAAAAAGTGGGGAACCGTGGGGAACACTGCATGACAGAGGGGAACCAAAGGGAGCAGGGGAACGGATTGGAAAAAGTGGGGAACCGTGGGGAACACTGAACAATAGAGGGGAACCAAAGGGAGCAAGGGAAATGGATGGGAAAAAGTGGGGAACCGTGGGAAACACTGCAGAACCAAAGGGAGCAGGTGGAACAGATTGGAAAAAATGTGGAGAACCATGGGGAAAACTGCAGAACAGAGTGGAGCCAAAGGATCAGGGGGAACAGATTGCAAAAAGTGGGGTCCCGTGGGGAACACTGCAAGGCAGATGGGAACTATAGGGAGCAGGGGGTGTAGGTTGGAAAAAATGTGGAGAACAGTGAGGAATCAAAGGGAGCAGGGGGAACAGATTGGAAAAAGTGGGGAACCGTGTGGAAAAATGCAGAACAGTGGGGAACCAAAGGGAGCAGGGGGAACAAATTGGAAAAACTGGGGAATCGTGGGGAGTTCTGCATAACAGAGATGAACCAAAGGAAGAAGGGGGACGGATTGGAAAAAGTGGGAACAGTGTGGAAAAATGCAGAACAGAGGGGAACCAGAGGTAGCAGGGGAAACAGATTGGAAAAAGTGGGGAACCGTGGGGAACACTGCAGAACAGAGGGGCACCAAAGGGAGCAGAGGGAATGCATTGGAAAAAGTGGGGAACCGTGGGGAACACTGCAGAAAAGAATGAAACCAAAGCGAGCCGGAGGAATGGTTTGGAAAATGTGGGGAACCGTGGGAAAAACTGCAGAACAGAGTGGAGACAAAGGAGCAGGGGGAACAGATTGGAAAAAGTGGGGAACCGTGGGGAACACTACAAAACAGAGGGGAACCAAACGGAGCAGGGGCAACGGATTGCAAAAAGTTGGGAACCCTGGAAAACACGGAAAGACAGAGGGGAACCAAAGGGAACAAGGGAAACAGGTTGGAAAAAGTGGTGTCCCATGGGTAACACTGCAAGGCAGAGGGGAACCATAGGGAACAGGGGGTACAGTATGTAAAAAAAATGTGGAGAATCGTGGGGAACACTGTAGAATAGAGGGGAACCAAAGGGAGCAGGGGGAACAGATTGGAAAAAGTGGGGAAGCGTCGGGAAAACTGCAGAAGAGAGGAGAACCAAAGGGAGCTGGGGGAACAGATTTGAAAAAGTGGGGAACCGATTGGAAAAAAGTAGGGAACCGTGTGGAAAAATGCAGAAAGGTGGGGAACCAAAGGGAGCAGGGGGAACGAATTGGAAAAGGTGGAGAACTGTGGGGAACACTGCGGAACAGAGGGGAACCAAAGGGAGCAGAGGGAACGGATTGGAAAAAGTGGGGAACCGTGGGGCACACTGCACGACAGAGGGGAACCAAAGGGAGCAGGGAGAACAGATTGGAAAAAGTGGCGAAGCGTCGGGAACACTGCAGAACAGAGGCAAACAAAAAGGAACAGGGGGAACGGATTGGAAAAAGTGGGGAATCCTGGGGAGTTCCGCAGAACAGTGGGGACCCAAAGGGAGCAGGGGGAAAGGATTCGAAAAAGTGGACCGTGGGGAACTCTGCAGAAAAGAGGTGGACCAAAGGAAGCAGGAGGAACGGATTGGAAAAAGTGGGGAACCGTGTGGAAAAATGTTGAACAGAGGCGAACCAGAGGGAGAAGGGGGAACAGATTAGAAAAAGTGGGGAACCGTGATGAACACTTCAGAACAGAGGGGAACCAAAGGGAGCAGGGGGTAAAGTTTGGAGAAGTGGGGAACCGTGGGGAACAATGCAGAACAGAGGGGAACCAAAGGGAGCAGGGGGAAGAGATTTGAAAAAGTGGGGATCGTGGAGAGATCTGCAGAACAGAGGTGAACCAAAGGAAGCAGGGGGAACGGATTGGCAAAAGTGGGGAAAAGTGTGGAAAAATGCAGAACAGAGGGCAACCAGAGGTAGCAGGGGAAACAGATTGGAAAAAGTGGGGAACCGTGGGGAACACTGCAGAACAGAGGGGCACCAAAGGAAGCAGAGGGAACGCATTGGAAAAAGTGGGGAAGCGTCGGGAACACTGCAGAACAGAGGCGAACCAAAGGGAACAAGGGGAACAGGTTGGAAAAAGTGTGGTCCCATGGGTAACACTGGAATGCAGAGGGGAATCATAGGGAGCCGGGGGTACAGGATGGAAAAAAATGTGGAGAATCGTGGGGAACACTGCAGAATAGAGGGGAACCAAAGGGAGCAGGGGGAACGTACTGGAAAAAGTGGGGAAGCGTCGGGAACACTGCAGAACAGAGGAGAACCAAAGGGAGCAGGGGAAACAGATTGGAAAAAGTAGGGAAACGTGTGGAAAAATGCAGAAAGGTGGGGAACCAAAGGGAGCAGGGGGAACGAATTGGAAAAGGTGGAGAACTGTGGGGAACACTGCAGAACAGAGGGGATCCAAAGGGAGCAGAGGGAACGGATTGGAAAAAGTGGGTAACCGTGGGGAACACTGCATGACAGAGGGGAACCAAAGGGAGCAGGAGGTATAGGTTGGAAAAAGTGGGGAACCTTGGAGAACACTGCAGCACAGAGGGGAACCAAAGGGAGCAGGGGAAACAGATTGCAAAAAGTGGGGCCCATGGCGAACACTGCATGACAGAGTCTAATCAAAGGGAGCAGGGGGAACCGATTGGAAAAAGTGGGGAACTGTGGGGAACACACCAGAACAGAGGGGAACCAAGGGTAGCAGGGGGAACGGATTGGAAAAAGTGGGGAACCGTGGGGGACACTGCAGGGCAGAGGGGAACCAAGGGTAGCAGGGGGAACGGATTGGAAAAAGTGGGGAACCATGGGTGACACTGCAGTGCAGAGGGGAACCAAAGGGAGCATGGGAACAGATTAGAAAAAATTTGGAGAACCGTGGGGAAAACTGCAGAACAGAGCAGAACCAAAGGGAGCAGTGGGAACAGCTCGGAAAAGTGGGGACCCGTGGGGAACAATGCAGAACAGAGAGGAACCAAAGGGAGAAGGGGGAACAGATTGGAAAAAGTGGGGAATCCTGGGGAGTTCCGCAGAACAGTGGGGACCCAAAGGGAGCAGGGGGAAAGGATTCGAAAAAGTGGATCGTGGGGAACTCTGCAGAAAAGAGGTGGACCAAAGGAAGCAGGAGGAACGGATTGGAAAATGTGTGGAACCGTGTGGAAAAATGTTGAACAGAGGCAAACCAGAGGGAGAAGGGGGAACAGATTAGAAAAAGTGGGGAACCGTGAGGAACACTGCAGACAGAGGGGAACCAAAGGGAGCAGGGGGTAAAGTTTGGAGAAGTGGGGAACCGTGGGGAACAATGCAGAACAGAGGGGAACCAAAGGGAGAAGGGGGAAGAGATTTGAATAAGTGGGGAGTCGTGGAGAGATCTGCAGAACAGAGGTGAACCAAAGGAAGCAGGGGGAACGGATTGGCAAAAGTGCGGAAAGGTGTGGAAAAATGCAGAACAGAGGGCAACCAGAGGTAGCAGGGGAAACAGATTGGAAAAAGTGGGGAACCGTGGGGAACACTGCAGAACAGAGGGGCACCAAAGGGAGCAGAGGGAACGCATTGGAAAACTGGGGAACCGTGGGGAACACTGCACGACAGAGGGGAACCAAAGGAAGCAGGGGGAACGGATTGTAAAAAGTTGGGCCGATGGGGAACACTGTAGGACAGAGGGGAATCAAAGAAAGCAGGGGGAACTGATTGGAAAAAGTGGGGAACCGTGTGGAAAAATGTTGAACAGAGGCGAACCAGAGGGAGAAGGGGGAACAGATTAGAAAAAGTGGGGAACCGTGAGGAACACTGCAGAACAGAGGGGAACCAAAGGGAGCAGGGGGTAAAGTTTGGAGAAGTGGGGAACCGTGGGGAACAATGCAGAACAGAGGGGAACCAAAGGGAGCAGGGGGAAGAGATTTGAAAAAGTGGGGAGTCGTGGAGAGATCTGCAGAACAGAGGTGAACCAAAGGAAGCAGAGGGAACGGATTGGCAAAAGTGGGGAAAGGTGTGGAAAAATGCAGAACAGAGGGCAACCAGAGGTAGCAGGGGAAACAGATTGGAAAAAGTGGGGAACCGTGGGGAACGCTGCAGAACAGAGGGGCACCAAAGGGAGCAGAGGGAACGCATTGGAAAACTGGGGAACCGTGGGTAACACTGCAAGACAGAGGTGAACCAAAGGAAGCAGGGGGAACGGATTGTAAAAAGTTGGACCGATGGGGAACACTGTAGGACAGAGGGGAATCAAAGGAAGCAGGGGGAACTGATTGGAAAAAGTGGGGAACTGTGGGGAACACTGCAGAACAAAGGGCAAACAAACGTAGCAGGGGGAATGGATTGCAAAAAGTTGGGAACCGTGGAGGACAATGCAGGACAGAGGGGAAAGAAACAGAGCAGGGGGAATGGATTGCAAAAAGTTGGTAAGCGTGGAGGACACTACAGAACAGAGGGGAACCAAAGGGAGCAGGGCGAACAGATTGTAAAAAAGTGGGGAACCGTGGGGAATGCTGCAGAACAGTATGAAAACAAAGCAAGCCGGGGGAATGGTTTGGAAAATGTTGGGAACCGTGGGGAAAACTGCAGAACAGAGGGAAACCAAAGGGATCAGGGGGAACAGATCGGAAAAAAATTGGGGAACTGTGAAAACATTGCATGACAGAGGGGAACCAAAGGGAGCAGGAGGTACCGGTTGGAAAAAGTGGGGAACCGTGGAGGACACTGCAGGACAGAGGGGAACCAAAGGGAGCAGGGCGAACAGATTGTAAAAAAGTGGGGAACCGTGGGGAACACTGCAGAACAGAATGAAACCAAAGAGAGCCGGGGGAAAAGTTTGGAAAATGTGGGGAACCGTGGGATCACTGCAGAACAGAGGGGAACCAAAGGGAGCAGGGGGAACAGATTGGAAAAAGTGGGGAACCGTGTGTAAAAATGCAGAACAGTGGGGAAACAAAGGGTGCAGGAGGAACAGATTAGAAGAAGTGGGGTTCCGTGTGCAAAAATGCACAACAGTGGGGAACCAAAGGGAGCAGGGGGTACAGGATGGAAAAAAATGCGGAGAATCGTGGGGAACACTGCAGAATAGAGGGGAACCAAATGGAGCAGGGGGAACGGATTGGAAAAAGTGGGGAAGCGTCGGGAACACTGCAGAACAGAGGCGAACCAAAGGTAACAGGGGGAACGGATTGGAAAAAGTGGGGAACCATGGGGGACACTGCAGGGCAGAGGGGAACCATAGGGAGCAGGGGGTACAGGTTGGAAAAATGTGGAGAACCGTGAGGAAAACTGCAGAACAGTGAGGAACCAAAGGGAGCAGGGGGAACAGTTTTGAAAAAGTGGGGAACCGTGTGCAAAAATGCAGAACAGAGGGGAACCAAAGGAAGCAGGGGGAACGGATTGGAAAAAGTGGGGAACAGTGTGGAAAAATGCAGAACAGAGGGGAACCATAGGTAGCAGGGGAAACAGATTGGAAAAAGTAGGGAGCCGTGGGGAACACTGCAGAACAGAGGGGCACCAAAGGGAGCAGAGGGAACACATTGGAAAAAGTGGGGAACCGTGGGGAATACTGCACGACAGAGGGGAACCAAAGGAAGCAGGGGGAACTGATTGTAAAAAGTTTGGCCCATGGGGAAAACTGTAGGACAAAGGGGAATCAAAGGGAGCCTGGAGAACTGATTGGAAAAAGTGGGGAACTGTGGGGAACACTGCAGAACAGAGGGCAAACAAACGGAGCAGGGGGAATGGATTGCAAAAAGTTGGTAAGCGTGGAGGACACTGCAGAACAGAGTGGAGCCAAAGGAGCAGGGGGAACGGATTGTAAAAAAAGCGGGGAACCGTGGGGAATGCTTCAGAACAGTATGAAAACAAAGGAAGCCGGGGGAATGGTTTGGAAAATGTGGGGAACTGTACGGGAAAACTACAGAACAGAGTGGTGCCAAAGGAGCAGGGGGAACAGAATGGAAACAGGGGGAACCGTGGGGAACACTGCAGAACAGAGGGGACCAAACGGAGCAGGGGCAACGGATTGCAAAAAGTTGGGAACCGTGTAGAACACGGAAGGACAGAGGCGAACCAAAGGGAACAAGGGGAACAGGTTGGAAAAAGTGGTGTCCAATGGGTAACACTGCAAGGCAGAGGGGAACCATAGGGAGCAGGGGTTACAGGATGGAAAAAAATGTGGAGTATCGTGGAACACTGTAGAATAGAGGGGAACCAAAGGGAGCAGGGGGAACGGATTGGAAAAAGTGGGGAAGCGTCGGGAACACTGCAGAACAGAGGAGAACCAAAGGGAGCAGGGGGAACAGATTGGAAAAAGTGGGGAACCGATTGGAAAAATTAGGGAACCGTGTGGAAAAATACAGAAAGGTGGGGAACCAAAGGGAGCAGGGGGAACGAAATGGAAATGGTGAAGAACTGTGGGAAACACTGCAGAACAGAGGGGAACCAAAGGGAGCAGAGGGAACGGATTGGAAAATGTGGGGAACCGTGGGTCACACTGCAGAACAGAGGTGAACCAAAGGAAGCAGAGGGAACGGATTGGAAAAAGTGGGAACAGTGTGGAAAAATGCAGAACAGAGGGCAACCAGAGGTAGCAGGGGAAACAGATTGGAAAAAGTGGGGAACCGTGGGGAACACTGCAGAACAGAGGGGCACCAAAGGAAGCAGAGGGAACGCATTGGAAAACTGGGGAACCGTGGGGAACACTGCACGACAGAGGGGAACCAAAGGGAACAAGGGGAACAGGTTGGAAAAAGTGTGGTCCCATGGGTAACACTGGAATGCAGAGGGGAATCATAGGGAGCCGGGGGTACAGGATGGAAAAAAATGTGGAGAATCGTGGGGAACACTGCAGAATAGAGGGGAACCAAAGGGAGCAGGGGGAACGTACTGGAAAAAGTGGGGAAGCGTTGGGAACACTGCAGAACAGAGGAGAACCAAAGGGAGCAGGGGAAACAGATTGGAAAAAGTAGGGAAACGTGTGGAAAAATGCAGAAAGGTGGGGAACCAAAGGGAGCAGGGGGAACGGATTGGAAAAAGTGGGGAACCGTGTGGAAAAATGTTGAACAGAGGCGAACCAGAGGGAGAAGGGGGAACAGATTAGAAAAAGTGGGGAACCGTGATGAACACTTCAGAACAGAGGGGAACCAAAGGGAGCAGGGGGTAAAGTTTGGAGAAGTGGGGAACCGTGGGGAACAATGCAGAACAGAGGGGAACCAAAGGGAGCAGGGGGAAGAGATTTGAAAAAGTGGGGATCGTGGAGAGATCTGCAGAACAGAGGTGAACCAAAGGAAGCAGGGGGAACGGATTGGCAAAAGTGGGGAAAAGTGTGGAAAAATGCAGAACAGAGGGCAACCAGAGGTAGCAGGGGAAACAGATTGGAAAAAGTGGGGAACCGTGGGGAACACTGCAGAACAGAGGGGCACCAAAGGAAGCAGAGGGAACGCATTGGAAAAAGTGGGGAAGCGTCGGGAACACTGCAGAACAGAGGCGAACCAAAGGGAACAAGGGGAACAGGTTGGAAAAAGTGTGGTCCCATGGGTAACACTGGAATGCAGAGGGGAATCATAGGGAGCCGGGGGTACAGGATGGAAAAAAATGTGGAGAATCGTGGGGAACACTGCAGAATAGAGGGGAACCAAAGGGAGCAGGGGGAACGTACTGGAAAAAGTGGGGAAGCGTCGGGAACACTGCAGAACAGAGGAGAACCAAAGGGAGCAGGGGAAACAGATTGGAAAAAGTAGGGAAACGTGTGGAAAAATGCAGAAAGGTGGGGAACCAAAGGGAGCAGGGGGAACGAATTGGAAAAGGTGGAGAACTGTGGGGAACACTGCAGAACAGAGGGGATCCAAAGGGAGCAGCGGGAACGGATTGGAAAAAGTGGGTAACCGTGGGGAACACTGCATGACAGAGGGGAACCAAAGGGAGCAGGAGGTATAGGTTGGAAAAAGTGGGGAACCTTGGAGAACACTGCAGCACAGAGGGGAACCAAAGGGAGCAGGGGAAACAGATTGCAAAAAGTGGGGCCCATGGCGAACACTGCATGACAGAGTCTAATCAAAGGGAGCAGGGGGAACCGATTGGAAAAAGTGGGGAACTGTGGGGAACACACCAGAACAGAGGGGAACCAAGGGTAGCAGGGGGAACGGATTGGAAAAAGTGGGGAACCGTGGGGGACACTGCAGGGCAGAGGGGAACCAAGGGTAGCAGGGGGAACGGATTGGAAAAAGTGGGGAACCATGGGTGACACTGCAGTGCAGAGGGGAACCAAAGGGAGCATGGGAACAGATTAGAAAAAATTTGGAGAACCGTGGGGAAAACTGCAGAACAGAGCGGAACCAAAGGGAGCAGTGGGAACAGCTCGGAAAAGTGGGGACCCGTGGGGAACAATGCAGAACAGAGAGGAACCAAAGGGAGAAGGGGGAACAGATTGGAAAAAGTGGGGAATCCTGGGGAGTTCCGCAGAACAGTGGGGACCCAAAGGGAGCAGGGGGAAAGGATTCGAAAAAGTGGATCGTGGGGAACTCTGCAGAAAAGAGGTGGACCAAAGGAAGCAGGAGGAACGGATTGGAAAATGTGTGGAACCGTGTGGAAAAATGTTGAACAGAGGCAAACCAGAGGGAGAAGGGGGAACAGATTAGAAAAAGTGGGGAACCGTGAGGAACACTGCAGAACAGAGGGGAACCAAAGGGAGCAGGGGGTAAAGTTTGGAGAAGTGGGGAACCGTGGGGAACAATGCAGAACAGAGGGGAACCAAAGGGAGAAGGGGGAAGAGATTTGAATAAGTGGGGAGTCGTGGAGAGATCTGCAGAACAGAGGTGAACCATAGGAAGCAGGGGGAACGGATTGGCAAAAGTGCGGAAAGGTGTGGAAAAATGCAGAACAGAGGGCAACCAGAGGTAGCAGGGGAAACAGATTGGAAAAAGTGGGGAACCGTGGGGAACACTGCAGAACAGAGGGGCACCAAAGGGAGCAGAGGGAACGCATTGGAAAAAGTGGGGAATCGTGGAGAGTTCTGCATAACAGAGATGAACCAAAGGAAGAAGGGGGACGGATTGGAAAAAGTGGGAACAGTGTGGAAAAATGCAGAACAGAGGGGAACCAGAGGTAGCAGGGGAAACAGATTGGAAAAAGTGGGGAACCGTGGGGAACACTGCAGAACAGAGGGGCACCAAAGGGAGCAGAGGGAATGCATTGGAAAAAGTGGGGAACCGTGGGGAACACTGCAGAAAAGAGGAGGACCAAAGGAAGCAGGGGGAACGGATTGTAAAAAGTTGCGCCGATGGGGAACACTGTAGGACAGAGGGGAATCAAAGTTAGCAGGGGGAACTGATTGGAAAAAGTGGGGAACTGTGGGGAACACTGCAGAACAGAGGGCAAACAAACGGAACAGGGGGAATGGATTCCAAAAAGTTGGGAACCGTGGAGGACAATGCAGAACAGGGGGGAACCAAAAGGTGCAGGGCAAACAGCTTGTAAAAAAGTGGGGAACCGTGGGGACCGCTGCAGAACAGTATGAAACCAAAGCGAGCCGGAGGTATGGTTTGGAAAATGTGGGGAACCGTGGGAAAAACTGCAGAACAGAGTGGAGACAAAGGAGCAGGGGGAACAGATTGGAAAAAGTGGGGAACCGTGGGGAACACTACAAAACAGAGGGGAACCAAACGGAGCAGGGGCAACGGATTGCAAAAAGTTGGGAACCCTGGAAAACACGGAAAGACAGAGGGGAACCAAAGGGAACAAGGGAAACAGGTTGGAAAAAGTGGTGTCCCATGGGTAACACTGCAAGGCAGAGGGGAACCATAGGGAACAGGGGGTACAGTATGTAAAAAAAATGTGGAGAATCGTGGGGAACACTGTAGAATAGAGGGGAACCAAAGGGAGCAGGGGGAACAGATTGGAAAAAGTGGGGAAGCGTCGGGAAAACTGCAGAAGAGAGGAGAACCAAAGGGAGCTGGGGGAACAGATTTGAAAAAGTGGGGAACCGATTGGAAAAAAGTAGGGAACCGTGTGGAAAAATGCAGAAAGGTGGGGAACCAAAGGGAGCAGGGGGAACGAATTGGAAAAGGTGGAGAACTGTGGGGAACACTGCGGAACAGAGGGGAACCAAAGGGAGCAGAGGGAACGGATTGGAAAAAGTGGGGAACCGTGGGGCACACTGCACGACAGAGGGGAACCAAAGGGAGCAGGGAGAACAGATTGGAAAAAGTGGCGAAGCGTCGGGAACACTGCAGAACAGAGGCAAACAAAAAGGAACAGGGGGAACGGATTGGAAAAAGTGGGGAACCATGGGGGACACTCTAGGGCAGAGGGGAACCATAGGGAGCAGGGGGTGCTGGTTGGAAAAAATCTGGAGAACAGTGAGGAATCAGAGGGAGCAGGGGGAACAGATTGGAAAAAGTGGGGAACCGTGTGGAAAAATGCAGAACAGTGGGGAAGCAAAGGGAGCAGGGGGGAAAAGATTGGAAAAAGTGGGGAATCGTGGGGAGTTCTGCAGAACAGAGGTGAACCAAAGGAAGCAGGGGGAACAGATTGGAAAAAGTGGGGAACAGTGTGGAAAAATGCAGAACAGAGGGGAACCAGAGGTAGCAGGGGAAACAGATTGGAAAAGAGAGGGGAACCGTGGGGAACACTGCAGAACAGTATGAAACCAAAGCGAGCAGGGGGAACAGTTTGGAAAATGTGGGGAACCGTGGAGAACACTGCAGAACAGAGGGGAACCAATAGGAGCAGGGGAACGCATTGGAAAAAGTGGGGAACCGTGGGGAACACTGCAGAACAGCATGAAACCAAAGAGAGCAGGGGGAACAGTTTGGAAAATGTGGGGAACCGTGGGGATCACTGCAGAACAGAGGGGAACCAATAGGAGCAGGGGAACGCATTGGAAAAAGTGGGGAACCGTGGGGAACACTGCAGAACAGTGAGGAACCAAAGGGAGCAGGGGGAACAGATTGGAAAAAGTGGGGAACCGTGAGGAAAAATGCAGAACAGTGGCAAAACAAAGGGTGCAGGAGGAACAGATTAGAAGAAGTGGGGTACCGTGTGGAAAAATGCACAACAGTTGGGAACCAAAGGGAGCAGGGGGTACAGATTGGAAAAAGTTGAGAACAGTGGGGAAAACTGCAGAACAGAGCGGAACCAAAGGGAGCAGGGGGAACAGCTCGGATAAGTGGGGACCCGTGGGGAACAATGCAGAACAGAGAGGAACCAAAGGGAGCAGGGGGAACAGATTGGAAAAAGTGGGGAACCGTGTGGAAAAATGCAGAACAAAGGGGAACCAAAGGGAGCAGGGGGAACAGATTGGAAAAAGTGGGGATTCGTGGAGAGATCTACAGAACAGAGGTGAACCAAAGGAAGCAGGGGGAACGGATTAGAAAAAGTGGGGAACAGTGTGGAAAAATGCAGAACAGAGGGGAACCAGAGGTAGCAGGGGAAACAGATTGGAAAAAGTGGGGAACTGTGGGGAACGCTGCAGAACAGTGTGAAAAGAAAGCGAGCCGGGGGAATGGTTTGGAAAATGTGGGGAACCGTGGGGAAAACTGCAGAACAGAGTGGAGCCAAAGGAGCAGGGGGAACAGATTGGAAAAAGTGGGGAACCGTTTGAAACACTGCACGACAGAGGGGAATCAAAGGGAGCAGGGGGAACTGATTGGACAAAGTGGGGAACTGTGGGGAACACTGCAGAACAGAGGGGAAACAAATGGAGCAGGGGGAATGGATTGCAAAATGTGGGGAACCATGGGGAAAACTGCAGAACAGAGTGGAGCCAAAGGAGCAGGGGGAACGGATTGCAAAAAGTGGTGCCCTATGGGGAACACTGCAGGACAGAGCGGAATCAAAGGGAGCAGGGGGAACGGATTGGAAAAAGTGGGGAACCGTGTGGAAAAATGTTGAACAGAGGCGAACCAGAGGGAGAAGGGGGAACAGATTAGAAAAAGTGGGGAACCGTGATGAACACTTCAGAACAGAGGGGAACCAAAGGGAGCAGGGGGTAAAGTTTGGAGAAGTGGGGAACCGTGGGGAACAATGCAGAACAGAGGGGAACCAAAGGGAGCAGGGGGAAGAGATTTGAAAAAGTGGGGATCGTGGAGAGATCTGCAGAACAGAGGTGAACCAAAGGAAGCAGGGGGAACGGATTGGCAAAAGTGGGGAAAAGTGTGGAAAAATGCAGAACAGAGGGCAACCAGAGGTAGCAGGGGAAACAGATTGGAAAAAGTGGGGAACCGTGGGGAACACTGCAGAACAGAGGGGCACCAAAGGAAGCAGAGGGAACGCATTGGAAAAAGTGGGGAAGCGTCGGGAACACTGCAGAACAGAGGCGAACCAAAGGGAACAAGGGGAACAGGTTGGAAAAAGTGTGGTCCCATGGGTAACACTGGAATGCAGAGGGGAATCATAGGGAGCCGGGGGTACAGGATGGAAAAAAATGTGGAGAATCGTGGGGAACACTGCAGAATAGAGGGGAACCAAAGGGAGCAGGGGGAACGTACTGGAAAAAGTGGGGAAGCGTCGGGAACACTGCAGAACAGAGGAGAACCAAAGGGAGCAGGGGAAACAGATTGGAAAAAGTAGGGAAACGTGTGGAAAAATGCAGAAAGGTGGGGAACCAAAGGGAGCAGGGGGAACGAATTGGAAAAGGTGGAGAACTGTGGGGAACACTGCAGAACAGAGGGGATCCAAAGGGAGCAGAGGGAACGGATTGGAAAAAGTGGGTAACCGTGGGGAACACTGCATGACAGAGGGGAACCAAAGGGAGCAGGAGGTATAGGTTGGAAAAAGTGGGGAACCTTGGAGAACACTGCAGCACAGAGGGGAACCAAAGGGAGCAGGGGAAACAGATTGCAAAAAGTGGGGCCCATGGCGAACACTGCATGACAGAGTCTAATCAAAGGGAGCAGGGGGAACCGATTGGAAAAAGTGGGGAACTGTGGGGAACACACCAGAACAGAGGGGAACCAAGGGTAGCAGGGGGAACGGATTGGAAAAAGTGGGGAACCGTGGGGGACAATGCAGGGCAGAGGGGAACCAAGGGTAGCAGGGGGAATGGATTGGAAAAAGTGGGGAACCATGGGTGACACTGCAGTGCAGAGGGGAACCAAAGGGAGCATGGGAACAGATTAGAAAAAATTTGGAGAACCGTGGGGAAAACTGCAGAACAGAGCGGAACCAAAGGGAGCAGTGGGAACAGCTCGGAAAAGTGGGGACCCGTGGGGAACAATGCAGAACAGAGAGGAACCAAAGGGAGAAGGGGGAACAGATTGGAAAAAGTGGGGAATCCTGGGGAGTTCCGCAGAACAGTGGGGACCCAAAGGGAGCAGGGGGAAAGGATTCGAAAAAGTGGATCGTGGGGAACTCTGCAGAAAAGAGGTGGACCAAAGGAAGCAGGAGGAACGGATTGGAAAATGTGTGGAACCGTGTGGAAAAATGTTGAACAGAGGCAAACCAGAGGGAGAAGGGGGAACAGATTAGAAAAAGTGGGGAACCGTGAGGAACACTGCAGAACAGAGGGGAACCAAAGGGAGCAGGGGGTAAAGTTTGGAGAAGTGGGGAACCGTGGGGAACAATGCAGAACAGAGGGGAACCAAAGGGAGAAGGGGGAAGAGATTTGAATAAGTGGGGAGTCGTGGAGAGATCTGCAGAACAGAGGTGAACCAAAGGAAGCAGGGGGAACGGATTGGCAAAAGTGCGGAAAGGTGTGGAAAAATGCAGAACAGAGGGCAACCAGAGGTAGCAGGGGAAACAGATTGGAAAAAGTGGGGAACCGTGGGGAACACTGCAGAAGAGAGGGGCACCAAAGGGAGCAGAGGGAACGCATTGGAAAACTGGGGAACCGTGGGGAACACTGCACGGCAGAGGGGAACCAAAGGAAGCAGGGGGAACGGATTGTAAAAAGTTGGGCCGATGGGGAACACTGTAGGACAGAGGGGAATCAAAGAAAGCAGGGGGAACTGATTGGAAAAAGTGGGGAACCGTGTGGAAAAATGTTGAACAGAGGCGAACCAGAGGGAGAAGGGGGAACAGATTAGAAAAAGTGGGGAACCGTGAGGAACACTGCAGAACAGAGGGGAACCAAAGGTAACAGGGGGAACGGATTGGAAAAAGTGGGGAACCATGGGGGACACTGCAGGGCAGAGGGGAACCATAGGGAGCAGGGGGTACAGGTTGGAAAAATGTGGAGAACCGTGAGGAAAACTGCAGAACAGTGAGGAACCAAAGGGAGCAGGGGGAACAGTTTTGAAAAAGTGGGGAACCGTGTGCAAAAATGCAGAACAGAGGGGAACCAAAGGAAGCAGGGGGAACGGATTGGAAAAAGTGGGGAACAGTGTGGAAAAATGCAGAACAGAGGGGAACCATAGGTAGCAGGGGAAACAGATTGGAAAAAGTAGGGAGCCGTGGGGAACACTGCAGAACAGAGGGGCACCAAAGGGAGCAGAGGGAACACATTGGAAAAAGTGGGGAACCGTGGGGAATACTGCACGACAGAGGGGAACCAAAGGAAGCAGGGGGAACTGATTGTAAAAAGTTTGGCCCATGGGGAAAACTGTAGGACAAAGGGGAATCAAAGGGAGCCTGGAGAACTGATTGGAAAAAGTGGGGAACTGTGGGGAACACTGCAGAAGAGAGGGCAAACAAACGGAGCAGGGGGAATGGATTGCAAAAAGTTGGTAAGCGTGGAGGACACTGCAGAACAGAGTGGAGCCAAAGGAGCAGGGGGAACGGATTGTAAAAAAAGCGGGGAACCGTGGGGAATGCTTCAGAACAGTATGAAAACAAAGGAAGCCGGGGGAATGGTTTGGAAAATGTGGGGAACTGTGGGGAAAACTACAGAACAGAGTGGTGCCAAAGGAGCAGGGGGAACAGAATGGAAACAGGGGGAACCGTGGGGAACACTGCAGAACAGAGGGGACCAAACGGAGCAGGGGCAACGGATTGCAAAAAGTTGGGAACCGTGTAGAACACGGAAGGACAGAGGCGAACCAAAGGGAACAAGCGGAACAGGTTGGAAAAAGTGGTGTCCAATGGGTAACACTGCAAGGCAAAGGGGAACCATAGGGAGCAGGGGTTACAGGATGGAAAAAAATGTGGAGTATCGTGGAACACTGTAGAATAGAGGGGAACCAAAGGGAGCAGGGGGAACGGATTGGAAAAAGTGGGGAAGCGTCGGGAACACTGCAGAACAGAGGAGAACCAAAGGGAGCAGGGGGAACAGATTGGAAAAAGTGGGGAACCGATTGGAAAAATTAGGGAACCGTGTGGAAAAATACAGAAAGGTGGGGAACCAAAGGGAGCAGGGGGAACGAAATGGAAATGGTGGAGAACTGTGGGAAACACTGCAGAACAGAGGGGAACCAAAGGGAGCAGAGGTAACGGATTGGAAAATGTGGGGAACCGTGGGTCACACTGCAGAACAGAGGTGAACCAAAGGAAGCAGAGGGAACGGATTGGAAAAAGTGGGAACAGTGTGGAAAAATGCAGAACAGAGGGCAACCAGAGGTAGCAGGGGAAACAGATTGGAAAAAGTGGGGAACCGTGGGGAACACTGCAGAACAGAGGGGCACCAAAGGAAGCAGAGGGAACGCATTGGAAAACTGGGGAACCGTGGGGAACACTGCACGACAGAGGGGAACCAAAGGGAACAAGGGGAACAGGTTGGAAAAAGTGTGGTCCCATGGGTAACACTGGAATGCAGAGGGGAATCATAGGGAGCCGGGGGTACAGGATGGAAAAAAATGTGGAGAATCGTGGGGAACACTGCAGAATAGAGGGGAACCAAAGGGAGCAGGGGGAACGTACTGGAAAAAGTGGGGAAGCGTTGGGAACACTGCAGAACAGAGGAGAACCAAAGGGAGCAGGGGAAACAGATTGGAAAAAGTAGGGAAACGTGTGGAAAAATGCAGAAAGGTGGGGAACCAAAGGGAGCAGGGGGAACGGATTGGAAAAAGTGGGGAACCGTGTGGAAAAATGTTGAACAGAGGCGAACCAGAGGGAGAAGGGGGAACAGATTAGAAAAAGTGGAGAACCGTGATGAACACTTCAGAACAGAGGGGAACCAAAGGGAGCAGGGGGTAAAGTTTGGAGAAGTGGGGAACCGTGGGGAACAATGCAGAACAGAGGGGAACCAAAGGGAGCAGGGGCAAGAGATTTGAAAAAGTGGGGATCGTGG
Organism: Narcine bancroftii; assembly: GCF_036971445.1. Taxonomy (NCBI): domain Eukaryota; kingdom Metazoa; phylum Chordata; class Chondrichthyes; order Torpediniformes; family Narcinidae; genus Narcine; species Narcine bancroftii. The sequence goes on from NW_027211884.1 coordinate 5,497,757, forward strand.
AGAGATCTGCAGAACAGAGGTGAACCAAAGGAAGCAGGGGGAACGGATTGGCAAAAGTGGGGAAAAGTGTGGAAAAATGCAGAACAGAGGGCAACCAGAGGTAGCAGGGGAAACAGATTGGAAAAAGTGGGGAACCGTGGGGAACACTGCAGAACAGAGGGGCACCAAAGGAAGCAGAGGGAACGCATTGGAAAAAGTGGGGAAGCGTCGGGAACACTGCAGAACAGAGGCGAACCAAAGGGAACAAGGGGAACAGGTTGGAAAAAGTGTGGTCCCATGGGTAACACTGGAATGCAGAGGGGAATCATAGGGAGCCGGGGGTACAGGATGGAAAAAAATGTGGAGAATCGTGGGGAACACTGCAGAATAGAGGGGAACCAAAGGGAGCAGGGGGAACGTACTGGAAAAAGTGGGGAAGCGTCGGGAACACTGCAGAACAGAGGAGAACCAAAGGGAGCAGGGGAAACAGATTGGAAAAAGTAGGGAAACGTGTGGAAAAATGCAGAAAGGTGGGGAACCAAAGGGAGCAGGGGGAACGAATTGGAAAAGGTGGAGAACTGTGGGGAACACTGCAGAACAGAGGGGATCCAAAGGGAGCAGAGGGAACGGATTGGAAAAAGTGGGTAACCGTGGGGAACACTGCATGACAGAGGGGAACCAAAGGGAGCAGGAGGTATAGGTTGGAAAAAGTGGGGAAGCTTGGAGAACACTGCAGCACAGAGGGGAACCAAAGGGAGCAGGGGAAACAGATTGCAAAAAGTGGGGCCCATGGCGAACACTGCATGACAGAGTCTAATCAAAGGGAGCAGGGGGAACCGATTGGAAAAAGTGGGGAACTGTGGGGAACACACCAGAACAGAGGGGAACCAAGGGTAGCAGGGGGAACGGATTGGAAAAAGTGGGGAACCGTGGGGGACACTGCAGGGCAGAGGGGAACCAAGGGTAGCAGGGGGAACGGATTGGAAAAAGTGGGGAACCATGGGTGACACTGCAGTGCAGAGGGGAACCAAAGGGAGCATGGGAACAGATTAGAAAAAATTTGGAGAACCGTGGGGAAAACTGCAGAACAGAGCGGAACCAAAGGGAGCAGTGGGAACAGCTCGGAAAAGTGGGGACCCGTGGGGAACAATGCAGAACAGAGAGGAACCAAAGGGAGAAGGGGGAACAGATTGGAAAAAGTGGGGAATCCTGGGGAGTTCCGCAGAACAGTGGGGACCCAAAGGGAGCAGGGGGAAAGGATTCGAAAAAGTGGATCGTGGGGAACTCTGCAGAAAAGAGGTGGACCAAAGGAAGCAGGAGGAACGGATTGGAAAATGTGTGGAACCGTGTAAAAAAATGTTGAACAGAGGCAAACCAGAGGGAGAAGGAGGAACAGATTAGAAAAAGTGGGGAACCGTGAGGAACACTGCAGAACAGAGGGGAACCAAAGGGAGCAGGGGGTAAAGTTTGGAGAAGTGGGGAACCGTGGGGAACAATGCAGAACAGAGGGGAACCAAAGGGAGAAGGGGGAAGAGATTTGAATAAGTGGGGAGTCGTGGAGAGATCTGCAGAACAGAGGTGAACCAAAGGAAGCAGGGGGAACGGATTGGCAAAAGTGCGGAAAGGTGTGGAAAAATGCAGAACAGAGGGCAACCAGAGGTAGCAGGGGAAACAGATTGGAAAAAGTGGGGAACCGTGGGGAACACTGCAGAACAGAGGGGCACCAAAGGGAGCAGAGGGAACGCATTGGAAAAAGTGGGGAATCGTGGGGAGTTCTGCATAACAGAGATGAACCAAAGGAAGAAGGGGGACGGATTGGAAAAAGTGGGAACAGTGTGGAAAAATGCAGAACAGAGGGGAACCAGAGGTAGCAGGGGAAACAGATTGGAAAAAGTGGGGAACCGTGGGGAACACTGCAGAACAGAGGGGCACCAAAGGGAGCAGAGGGAATGCATTGGAAAAAGTGGGGAACCGTGGGGAACACTGCAGAAAAGAGGAGGACCAAAGGAAGCAGGGGGAACGGATTGTAAAAAGTTGCGCCGATGGGGAACACTGTAGGACAGAGGGGAATCAAAGTTAGCAGGGGGAACTGATTGGAAAAAGTGGGGAACTGTGGGGAACACTGCAGAACAGAGGGCAAACAAACGGAACAGGGGGAATGGATTCCAAAAAGTTGGGAACCGTGGAGGACAATGCAGAACAGGGGGGAACCAAAAGGTGCAGGGCAAACAGCTTGTAAAAAAGTGGGGAACCGTGGGGAACGCTGCAGAACAGTATGAAACCAAAGCGAGCCGGAGGAATGGTTTGGAAAATGTGGGGAACCGTGGGAAAAACTGCAGAACAGAGTGGAGACAAAGGAGCAGGGGGAACAGATTGGAAAAAGTGGGGAACCGTGGGGAACACTACAAAACAGAGGGGAACCAAACGGAGCAGGGGCAACGGATTGCAAAAAGTTGGGAACCCTGGAAAACACGGAAAGACAGAGGGGAACCAAAGGGAACAAGGGAAACAGGTTGGAAAAAGTGGTGTCCCATGGGTAACACTGCAAGGCAGAGGGGAACCATAGGGAACAGGGGGTACAGTATGTAAAAAAAATGTGGAGAATCGTGGGGAACACTGTAGAATAGAGGGGAACCAAAGGGAGCAGGGGGAACAGATTGGAAAAAGTGGGGAAGCGTTGGGAAAGCTGCAGAAGAGAGGAGAACCAAAGGGAGCTGGGGGAACAGATTTGAAAAAGTGGGGAACCGATTGGAAAAAAGTAGGGAACCGTGTGGAAAAATGCAGAAAGGTGGGGAACCAAAGGGAGCAGGGGGAACGAATTGGAAAAGGTGGAGAACTGTGGGGAACACTGCGGAACAGAGGGGAACCAAAGGGAGCAGAGGGAACGGATTGGAAAAAGTGGGGAACCGTGGGGCACACTGCACGACAGAGGGGAACCAAAGGGAGCAGGGAGAACAGATTGGAAAAAGTGGCGAAGCGTCGGGAACACTGCAGAACAGAGGCAAACAAAAAGGAACAGGGGGAACGGATTGGAAAAAGTGGGGAACCATGGGGGACACTCTAGGGCAGAGGGGAACCATAGGGAGCAGGGGGTGCTGGTTGGAAAAAATCTGGAGAACAGTGAGGAATCAGAGGGAGCAGGGGGAACAGATTGGAAAAAGTGGGGAACCGTGTGGAAAAATGCAGAACAGTGGGGAAGCAAAGGGAGCAGGGGGGAAAAGATTGGAAAAAGTGGGGAATCGTGGGGAGTTCTGCAGAACAGAGGTGAACCAAAGGAAGCAGGGGGAACAGATTGGAAAAAGTGGGGAACAGTGTGGAAAAATGCAGAACAGAGGGGAACCAGAGGTAGCAGGGGAAACAGATTGGAAAAGAGAGGGGAACCGTGGGGAACACTGCAGAACAGTATGAAACCAAAGCGAGCAGGGGGAACAGTTTGGAAAATGTGGGGAACCGTGGAGAACACTGCAGAACAGAGGGGAACCAATAGGAGCAGGGGAACGCATTGGAAAAAGTGGGGAACCGTGGGGAACACTGCAGAACAGCATGAAACCAAAGAGAGCAGGGGGAACAGTTTGGAAAATGTGGGGAACCGTGGGGATCACTGCAGAACAGAGGGGAACCAATAGGAGCAGGGGAACGCATTGGAAAAAGTGGGGAACCGTGGGGAACACTGCAGAACAGTGAGGAACCAAAGGGAGCAGGGGGAACAGATTGGAAAAAGTGGGGAACCGTGAGGAAAAATGCAGAACAGTGGCAAAACAAAGGGTGCAGGAGGAACAGATTAGAAGAAGTGGGGTACCGTGTGGAAAAATGCACAACAGTTGGGAACCAAAGGGAGCAGGGGGTACAGATTGGAAAAAGTTGAGAACAGTGGGGAAAACTGCAGAACAGAGCGGAACCAAAGGGAGCAGGGGGAACAGCTCGGATAAGTGGGGACCCGTGGGGAACAATGCAGAACAGAGAGGAACCAAAGGGAGCAGGGGGAACAGATTGGAAAAAGTGGGGAACCGTGTGGAAAAATGCAGAACAAAGGGGAACCAAAGGGAGCAGGGGGAACAGATTGGAAAAAGTGGGGATTCGTGGAGAGATCTACAGAACAGAGGTGAACCAAAGGAAGCAGGGGGAACGGATTAGAAAAAGTGGGGAACAGTGTGGAAAAATGCAGAACAGAGGGGAACCAGAGGTAGCAGGGGAAACAGATTGGAAAAAGTGGGGAACTGTGGGGAACGCTGCAGAACAGTGTGAAAAGAAAGCGAGCCGGGGGAATGGTTTGGAAAATGTGGGGAACCGTGGGGAAAACTGCAGAACAGAGTGGAGCCAAAGGAGCAGGGGGAACAGATTGGAAAAAGTGGGGAACCGTTTGAAACACTGCACGACAGAGGGGAATCAAAGGGAGCAGGGGGAACTGATTGGACAAAGTGGGGAACTGTGGGGAACACTGCAGAACAGAGGGGAAACAAATGGAGCAGGGGGAATGGATTGCAAAATGTGGGGAACCATGGGGAAAACTGCAGAACAGAGTGGAGCCAAAGGAGCAGGGGGAACGGATTGCAAAAAGTGGTGCCCTATGGGGAACACTGCAGGACAGAGCGGAATCAAAGGGAGCAGGGGGAACGGATTGGAAAAAGTGGGGAACCGTGTGGAAAAATGTTGAACAGAGGCGAACCAGAGGGAGAAGGGGGAACAGATTAGAAAAAGTGGGGAACCGTGATGAACACTTCAGAACAGAGGGGAACCAAAGGGAGCAGGGGGTAAAGTTTGGAGAAGTGGGGAACCGTGGGGAACAATGCAGAACAGAGGGGAACCAAAGGGAGCAGGGGGAAGAGATTTGAAAAAGTGGGGATCGTGGAGAGATCTGCAGAACAGAGGTGAACCAAAGGAAGCAGGGGGAACGGATTGGCAAAAGTGGGGAAAAGTGTGGAAAAATGCAGAACAGAGGGCAACCAGAGGTAGCAGGGGAAACAGATTGGAAAAAGTGGGGAACCGTGGGGAACACTGCAGAACAGAGGGGCACCAAAGGAAGCAGAGGGAACGCATTGGAAAAAGTGGGGAAGCGTCGGGAACATTGCAGAACAGAGGCGAACCAAAGGGAACAAGGGGAACAGGTTGGAAAAAGTGTGGTCCCATGGGTAACACTGGAATGCAGAGGGGAATCATAGGGAGCCGGGGGTACAGGATGGAAAAAAATGTGGAGAATCGTGGGGAACACTGCAGAATAGAGGGGAACCAAAGGGAGCAGGGGGAACGTACTGGAAAAAGTGGGGAAGCGTCGGGAACACTGCAGAACAGAGGAGAACCAAAGGGAGCAGGGGAAACAGATTGGAAAAAGTAGGGAAACGTGTGGAAAAATGCAGAAAGGTGGGGAACCAAAGGGAGCAGGGGGAACGAATTGGAAAAGGTGGAGAACTGTGGGGAACACTGCAGAACAGAGGGGATCCAAAGGGAGCAGAGGGAACGGATTGGAAAAAGTGGGTAACCGTGGGGAACACTGCATGACAGAGGGGAACCAAAGGGAGCAGGAGGTATAGGTTGGAAAAAGTGGGGAACCTTGGAGAACACTGCAGCACAGAGGGGAACCAAAGGGAGCAGGGGAAACAGATTGCAAAAAGTGGGGCCCATGGCGAACACTGCATGACAGAGTCTAATCAAAGGGAGCAGGGGGAACCGATTGGAAAAAGTGGGGAACTGTGGGGAACACACCAGAACAGAGGGGAACCAAGGGTAGCAGGGGGAACGGATTGGAAAAAGTGGGGAACCGTGGGAAACACTGCAGGGCAGAGGGGAACCAAGGGTAGCAGGGGGAACGGATTGGAAAAAGTGGGGAACCATGGGTGACACTGCAGTGCAGAGGGGAACCAAAGGGAGCATGGGAACAGATTAGAAAAAATTTGGAGAACCGTGGGGAAAACTGCAGAACAGAGCGGAACCAAAGGGAGCAGTGGGAACAGCTCGGAAAAGTGGGGACCCGTGGGGAACAATGCAGAACAGAGAGGAACCAAAGGGAGAAGGGGGAACAGATTGGAAAAAGTGGGGAATCCTGGGGAGTTCCGCAGAACAGTGGGGACCCAAAGGGAGCAGGGGGAAAGGATTCGAAAAAGTGGATCGTGGGGAACTCTGCAGAAAAGAGGTGGACCAAAGGAAGCAGGAGGAACGGATTGGAAAATGTGTGGAACCGTGTGGAAAAATGTTGAACAGAGGCAAACCAGAGGGAGAAGGGGGAACAGATTAGAAAAAGTGGGGAACCGTGAGGAACACTGCAGAACAGAGGGGAACCAAAGGGAGCAGGGGGTAAAGTTTGGAGAAGTGGGGAACCGTGGGGAACAATGCAGAACAGAGGGGAACCAAAGGGAGAAGGGGGAAGAGATTTGAATAAGTGGGGAGTCGTGGAGAGATCTGCAGAACAGAGGTGAACCAAAGGAAGCAGGGGGAACGGATTGGCAAAAGTGCGGAAAGGTGTGGAAAAATGCAGAACAGAGGGCAACCAGAGGTAGCAGGGGAAACAGATTGGAAAAAGTGGGGAACCGTGGGGAACACTGCAGAACAGAGGGGCACCAAAGGGAGCAGAGGGAACGCATTGGAAAACTGGGGAACCGTGGGGAACACTGCACGACAGAGGGGAACCAAAGGAAGCAGGGGGAACGGATTGTAAAAAGTTGGGCCGATGGGGAACACTGTAGGACAGAGGGGAATCAAAGAAAGCAGGGGGAACTGATTGGAAAAAGTGGGGAACCGTGTGGAAAAATGTTGAACAGAGGCGAACCAGAGGGAGAAGGGGGAACAGATTAGAAAAAGTGGGGAACCGTGAGGAACACTGCAGAACAGAGGGGAACCAAAGGGAGCAGGGGGTAAAGTTTGGAGAAGTGGGGAACCGTGGGGAACAATGCAGAACAGAGGGGAACCAAAGGGAGCAGGGGGAAGAGATTTGAAAAAGTGGGGAGTCGTGGAGAGATCTGCAGAACAGAGGTGAACCAAAGGAAGCAGAGGGAACGGATTGGCAAAAGTGGGGAAAGGTGTGGAAAAATGCAGAACAGAGGGCAACCAGAGGTAGCAGGGGAAACAGATTGGAAAAAGTGGGGAACCGTGGGGAACGCTGCAGAACAGAGGGGCACCAAAGGGAGCAGAGGGAACGCATTGGAAAACTGGGGAACCGTGGGTAACACTGCAAGACAGAGGGGAACCAAAGGAAGCAGGGGGAACAGATTGTAAAAAGTTGGACCGATGGGGAACACTGTAGGACAGAGGGGAATCAAAGGAAGCAGGGGGAACTGATTGGAAAAAGTGGGGAACTGTGGGGAACACTGCAGAACAAAGGGCAAACAAACGTAGCAGGGGGAATGGATTGCAAAAAGTTGGGAACCGTGGAGGACAATGCAGGACAGAGGGGAAAGAAACAGAGCAGGGGGAATGCATTGCAAAAAGTTGGTAAGCGTGGAGGACACTACAGAACAGAGGGGAACCAAAGGGAGCAGGGCGAACAGATTGGAAAAAGTGGGGAACCGTGAGGAAAAATGCAGAACAGTGGCAAAACAAAGGGTGCAGGAGGAACAGATTAGAAGAAGTGGGGTACCGTGTGGAAAAATGCACAACAGTTGGGAACCAAAGGGAGCAGGGGGTACAGATTGGAAAAAGTTGAGAACAGTGGGGAAAACTGCAGAACAGAGCGGAACCAAAGGGAGCAGGGGGAACAGCTCGGATAAGTGGGGACCCGTGGGGAACAATGCAGAACAGAGAGGAACCAAAGGGAGCAGGGGGAACAGATTGGAAAAAGTGGGGAACCGTGTGGAAAAATGCAGAACAAAGGGGAACCAAAGGGAGCAGGGGGAACAGATTGGAAAAAGTGGGGATTCGTGGAGAGATCTACAGAACAGAGGTGAACCAAAGAAAGCAGGGGGAACGGATTAGAAAAAGTGGGGAACAGTGTGGAAAAATGCAGAACAGAGGGGAACCAGAGGTAGCAGGGGAAACAGATTGGAAAAAGTGGGGAACTGTGGGGAACGCTGCAGAACAGTGTGAAAAGAAAGCGAGCCGGGGGAATGGTTTGGAAAATGTGGGGAACCGTGGGGAAAACTGCAGAACAGAGTGGAGCCAAAGGAGCAGGGGGAACAGATTGGAAAAAGTGGGGAACCGTTTGAAACACTGCACGACAGAGGGGAATCAAAGGGAGCAGGGGGAACTGATTGGACAAAGTGGGGAACTGTGGGGAACACTGCAGAACAGAGGGAAACAAATGGAGCAGGGGGAATGGATTGCAAAATGTGGGGAACCATGGGGAAAACTGCAGAACAGAGTGGAGCCAAAGGAGCAGGGGGAACGGATTGCAAAAAGTGGTGCCCTATGGGGAACACTGCAGGACAGAGCGGAATCAAAGGGAGCAGGGGGAACGGATTGGAAAAAGTGGGGAACCGTGTGGAAAAATGTTGAACAGAGGCGAACCAGAGGGAGAAGGGGGAACAGATTAGAAAAAGTGGGGAACCGTGATGAACACTTCAGAACAGAGGGGAACCAAAGGGAGCAGGGGGTAAAGTTTGGAGAAGTGGGGAACCGTGGGGAACAATGCAGAACAGAGGGGAACCAAAGGGAGCAGGGGGAAGAGATTTGAAAAAGTGGGGATCGTGGAGAGATCTGCAGAACAGAGGTGAACCAAAGGAAGCAGGGGGAACGGATTGGCAAAAGTGGGGAAAAGTGTGGAAAAATGCAGAACAGAGGGCAACCAGAGGTAGCAGGGGAAACAGATTGGAAAAAGTGGGGAACCGTGGGGAACACTGCAGAACAGAGGGGCACCAAAGGAAGCAGAGGGAACGCATAGGAAAAAGTGGGGAAGCGTCGGGAACACTGCAGAACAGAGGCGAACCAAAGGGAACAAGGGGAACAGGTTGGAAAAAGTGTGGTCCCATGGGTAACACTGGAATGCAGAGGGGAATCATAGGGAGCCGGGGGTACAGGATGGAAAAAAATGTGGAGAATCGTGGGGAACACTGCAGAATAGAGGGGAACCAAAGGGAGCAGGGGGAACGTACTGGAAAAAGTGGGGAAGCGTCGGGAACACTGCAGAACAGAGGAGAACCAAAGGGAGCAGGGGAAACAGATTGGAAAAAGTAGGGAAACGTGTGGAAAAATGCAGAAAGGTGGGGAACCAAAGGGAGCAGGGGGAACGAATTGGAAAAGGTGGAGAACTGTGGGGAACACTGCAGAACAGAGGGGATCCAAAGGGAGCAGAGGGAACGGATTGGAAAAAGTGGGTAACCGTGGGGAACACTGCATGACAGAGGGGAACCAAAGGGAGCAGGAGGTATAGGTTGGAAAAAGTGGGGAACCTTGGAGAACACTGCAGCACAGAGGGGAACCAAAGGGAGCAGGGGAAACAGATTGCAAAAAGTGGGGCCCATGGCGAACACTGCATGACAGAGTCTAATCAAAGGGAGCAGGGGGAACCGATTGGAAAAAGTGGGGAACTGTGGGGAACACACCAGAACAGAGGGGAACCAAGGGTAGCAGGGGGAACGGATTGGAAAAAGTGGGGAACCGTGGGAAACACTGCAGGGCAGAGGGGAACCAAGGGTAGCAGGGGGAACGGATTGGAAAAAGTGGGGAACCATGGGTGACACTGCAGTGCAGAGGGGAACCAAAGGGAGCATGGGAACAGATTAGAAAAAATTTGGAGAACCGTGGGGAAAACTGCAGAACAGAGCGGAACCAAAGGGAGCAGTGGGAACAGCTCGGAAAAGTGGGGACCCGTGGGGAACAATGCAGAACAGAGAGGAACCAAAGGGAGAAGGGGGAACAGATTGGAAAAAGTGGGGAATCCTGGGGAGTTCCGCAGAACAGTGGGGACCCAAAGGGAGCAGGGGGAAAGGATTCGAAAAAGTGGATCGTGGGGAACTCTGCAGAAAAGAGGTGGACCAAAGGAAGCAGGAGGAACGGATTGGAAAATGTGTGGAACCGTGTGGAAAAATGTTGAACAGAGGCAAACCAGAGGGAGAAGGGGGAACAGATTAGAAAAAGTGGGGAACCGTGAGGAACACTGCAGAACAGAGGGGAACCAAAGGGAGCAGGGGGTAAAGTTTGGAGAAGTGGGGAACCGTGGGGAACAATGCAGAACAGAGGGGAACCAAAGGGAGAAGGGGGAAGAGATTTGAATAAGTGGGGAGTCGTGGAGAGATCTGCAGAACAGAGGTGAACCAAAGGAAGCAGGGGGAACGGATTGGCAAAAGTGCGGAAAGGTGTGGAAAAATGCAGAACAGAGGGCAACCAGAGGTAGCAGGGGAAACAGATTGGAAAAAGTGGGGAACCGTGGGGAACACTGCAGAACAGAGGGGCACCAAAGGGAGCAGAGGGAACGCATTGGAAAACTGGGGAACCGTGGGGAACACTGCACGACAGAGGGGAACCAAAGGAAGCAGGGGGAACGGATTGTAAAAAGTTGGGCCGATGGGGAACACTGTAGGACAGAGGGGAATCAAAGAAAGCAGGGGGAACTGATTGGAAAAAGTGGGGAACCGTGTGGAAAAATGTTGAACAGAGGCGAACCAGAGGGAGAAGGGGGAACAGATTAGAAAAAGTGGGGAACCGTGAGGAACACTGCAGAACAGAGGGGAACCAAAGGGAGCAGGGGGTAAAGTTTGGAGAAGTGGGGAACCGTGGGGAACAATGCAGAACAGAGGGGAACCAAAGGGAGCAGGGGGAAGAGATTTGAAAAAGTGGGGAGTCGTGGAGAGATCTGCAGAACAGAGGTGAACCAAAGGAAGCAGAGGGAACGGATTGGCAAAAGTGGGGAAAGGTGTGGAAAAATGCAGAACAGAGGGCAACCAGAGGTAGCAGGGGAAACAGATTGGAAAAAGTGGGGAACCGTGGGGAACGCTGCAGAACAGAGGGGCACCAAAGGGAGCAGAGGGAACGCATTGGAAAACTGGGGAACCGTGGGTAACACTGCAAGACAGAGGGGAACCAAAGGAAGCAGGGGGAACAGATTGTAAAAAGTTGGACCGATAGGGAACACTGTAGGACAGAGGGGAATCAAAGGAAGCAGGGGGAACTGATTGGAAAAAGTGGGGAACTGTGGGGAACACTGCAGAACAAAGGGCAAACAAACGTAGCAGGGGGAATGGATTGCAAAAAGTTGGGAACCGTGGAGGACAATGCAGGACAGAGGGGAAAGAAACAGAGCAGGGGGAATGGATTGCAAAAAGTTGGTAAGCGTGGAGGACACTACAGAACAGAGGGGAACCAAAGGGAGCAGGGCGAACAGATTGTAAAAAAGTGGGGAACCGTGGGGAATGCTGCAGAACAGTATGAAAACAAAGCAAGCCGGGGGAATGGTTTGGAAAATGTTGGGAACCGTGGGGAAAACTGCAGAATAGAGGGAAACCAAAGGGATCAGGGGGAACAGATCGGAAAAAATTGGGGAACTGTGAAAACATTGCATGACAGAGGGGAACCAAAGGGAGCAGGAGGTACAGGTTGGAAAAAGTGGGGAACCGTGGAGGACACTGCAGGACAGAGGGGAACCAAAGGGAGCAGGGCGAACAGATTGTAAAAAAGTGGGGAACCGTGGGGAACACTGCAGAACAGTATGAAACCAAAGAGAGCCGGGGGAAAAGTTTGGAAAATGTGGGGAACCGTGGGATCACTGCAGAACAGAGGGGAACCAAAGGGAGCAGGGGGAACAGATTGGAAAAAGTGGGGAACCGTGTGTAAAAATGCAGAACAGTGGGGAAACAAAGGGTGCAGGAGGAACAGATTAGAAGAAGTGGGGTTCCGTGTGCAAAAATGCACAACAGTGGGGAACCAAAGGGAGCAGGGGGTACAGGATGGAAAAAAATGCGGAGAATCGTGGGGAACACTGCAGAATAGAGGGGAACCAAATGGAGCAGGGGGAACGGATTGGAAAAAGTGGGGAAGCGTCGGGAACACTGCAGAACAGAGGCGAACCAAAGGTAACAGGGGGAACGGATTGGAAAAAGTGGGGAACCATGGGGGACACTGCAGGGCAGAGGGTACCATAGGGAGCAGGGGGTACAGGTTGGAAAAATGTGGAGAACCGTGAGGAAAACTGCAGAACAGTGAGGAACCAAAGGGAGCAGGGGGAACAGTTTTGAAAAAGTGGGGAACCGTGTGCAAAAATGCAGAACAGAGGGGAACCAAAGGAAGCAGGGGGAACGGATTGGAAAAAGTGGGGAACAGTGTGGAAAAATGCAGAACAGAGGGGAACCATAGGTAGCAGGGGAAACAGATTGGAAAAAGTAGGGAGCCGTGGGGAACACTGCAGAACAGAGGGGCACCAAAGGGAGCAGAGGGAACACATTGGAAAAAGTGGGGAATCGTGGGGAATACTGCACGACAGAGGGGAACCAAAGGAAGCAGGGGGAACTGATTGTAAAAAGTTTGGCCCATGGGGAAAACTATAGGACAAAGGGGAATCAAAGGGAGCCTGGAGAACTGATTGGAAAAAGTGGGGAACTGTGGGGCACACTGCAGAACAGAGGGCAAACAAACGGAGCAGGGGGAATGGATTGCAAAAAGTTGGTAAGCGTGGAGGACACTGCAGAACAGAGTGGAGCCAAAGGAGCAGGGGGAACGGATTGTAAAAAAAGCGGGGAACCGTGGGGAATGCTTCAGAACAGTATGAAAACAAAGGAAGCCGGGGGAATGGTTTGGAAAATGTGGGGAACTGTGGGGAAAACTACAGAACAGAGTGGTGCCAAAGGAGCAGGGGGAACAGAATGGAAACAGGGGGAACCGTGGGGAACACTGCAGAACAGAGGGGACCAAACGGAGCAGGGGCAACGGATTGCAAAAAGTTGGGAACCGTGTAGAACACGGAAGGACAGAGGCGAACCAAAGGGAACAAGGGGAACAGGTTGGAAAAAGTGGTGTCCCATGGGTAACACTGCAAGGCAGAGGGGAACCATAGGGAGCAGGGGTTACAGGATGGAAAAAAATGTGGAGTATCGTGGAACACTGTAGAATAGAGGGGAACCAAAGGGAGCAGGGGGAACGGATTTGAAAAAGTGGGGAAGCGTCGGGAACACTGCAGAACAGAGGAGAACCAAAGGGAGCAGGGGGAACAGATTGGAAAAAGTGGGGAACCGATTGGAAAAATTAGGGAACCGTGTGGAAAAATACAGAAAGGTGGGGAACCAAAGGGAGCAGGGGGAACGAAATGGAAATGGTGGAGAACTGTGGGAAACACTGCAGAACAGAGGGGAACCAAAGGGAGCAGAGGGAACGGATTGGAAAATGTGGGGAACCGTGGGTCACACTGCAGAACAGAGGTGAACCAAAGGAAGCAGAGGGAACGGATTGGAAAAAGTGGGAACAGTGTGGAAAAATGCAGAACAGAGGGCAACCAGAGGTAGCAGGGGAAACAGATTGGAAAAAGTGGGGAACCGTGGGGAACACTGCAGAACAGAGGGGCACCAAAGGAAGCAGAGGGAACGCATTGGAAAACTGGGGAACCGTGGGGAACACTGCACGACAGAGGGGAACCAAAGGGAACAAGGGGAACAGGTTGGAAAAAGTGTGGTCCCATGGGTAACACTGGAATGCAGAGGGGAATCATAGGGAGCCGGGGGTACAGGATGGAAAAAAATGTGGAGAATCGTGGGGAACACTGCAGAATAGAGGGGAACCAAAGGGAGCAGGGGGAACGTACTGGAAAAAGTGGGGAAGCGTTGGGAACACTGCAGAACAGAGGAGAACCAAAGGGAGCAGGGGAAACAGATTGGAAAAAGTAGGGAAACGTGTGGAAAAATGCAGAAAGGTGGGGAACCAAAGGGAGCAGGGGGAACGAATTGGAAAAGGTGGAGAACTGTGGGGAACACTGCAGAACAGAGGGGATCCAAAGGGAGCAGAGGGAACGGATTGGAAAAAGTGGGGAACCGTGGGGAACACTGCATGACAGAGGGGAACCAAAGGGAGCAGGGGAACGGATTGGAAAAAGTGGGGAACCGTGGGGAACACTGAACAATAGAGGGGAACCAAAGGGAGCAAGGGAAATGGATGGGAAAAAGTGGGGAACCGTGGGAAACACTGCAGAACCAAAGGGAGCAGGTGGAACAGATTGGAAAAAATGTGGAGAACCATGGGGAAAACTGCAGAACAGAGTGGAGCCAAAGGAGCAGGGGGAACAGATTGCAAAAAGTGGGGTCCCGTGGGGAACACTGCAAGGCAGATGGGAACTATAGGGAGCAGGGGGTGTAGGTTGGAAAAAATGTGGAGAACAGTGAGGAATCAAAGGGAGCAGGGGGAACAGATTGGAAAAAGTGGGGAACCGTGTGGAAAAATGCAGAACAGTGGGGAACCAAAGGGAGCAGGGGGAACAAATTGGAAAAAGTGGGGAATCGTGGGGAGTTCTGCATAACAGAGATGAACCAAAGGAAGAAGGGGGACGGATTGGAAAAAGTGGGAACAGTGTGGAAAAATGCAGAACAGAGGGGAACCAGAGGTAGCAGGGGAAACAGATTGGAAAAAGTGGGGAACCGTGGAGAACACTGCAGAACAGAGGGGCACCAAAGGGAGCAGAGGGAATGCATTGGAAAAAGTGGGGAACCGTGGGGAACACTGCAGAAAAGAGGAGGACCAAAGGAAGCAGGGGGAACGGATTGTAAAAAGTTGCGCCGATGGGGAACACTGTAGGACAGAGGGGAATCAAAGTTAGCAGGGGGAACTGATTGGAAAAAGTGGGGAACTGTGGGGAACACTGCAGAACAGAGGGCAAACAAACGGAACAGGGGGAATGGATTCCAAAAAGTTGGGAACCGTGGAGGACAATGCAGAACAGGGGGGAACCAAAAGGTGCAGGGCAAACAGCTTGTAAAAAAGTGGGGAACCGTGGGGAACGCTGCAGAACAGTATGAAACCAAAGCGAGCCGGAGGAATGGTTTGGAAAATGTGGGGAACCGTGGGAAAAACTGCAGAACAGAGTGGAGACAAAGGAGCAGGGGGAACAGATTGGAAAAAGTGGGGAACCGTGGGGAACACTACAAAACAGAGGGGAACCAAACGGAGCAGGGGCAACGGATTGCAAAAAGTTGGGAACCCTGGAAAACACGGAAAGACAGAGGGGAACCAAAGGGAACAAGGGAAACAGGTTGGAAAAAGTGGTGTCCCATGGGTAACACTGCAAGGCAGAGGGGAACCATAGGGAACAGGGGGTACAGTATGTAAAAAAAATGTGGAGAATCGTGGGGAACACTGTAGAATAGAGGGGAACCAAAGGGAGCAGGGGGAACAGATTGGAAAAAGTGGGGAAGCGTCGGGAAAACTGCAGAAGAGAGGAGAACCAAAGGGAGCTGGGGGAACAGATTTGAAAAAGTGGGGAACCGATTGGAAAAAAGTAGGGAACCGTGTGGAAAAATGCAGAAAGGTGGGGAACCAAAGGGAGCAGGGGGAACGAATTGGAAAAGGTGGAGAACTGTGGGGAACACTGCGGAACAGAGGGGAACCAAAGGGAGCAGAGGGAACGGATTGGAAAAAGTGGGGAACCGTGGGGCACACTGCACGACAGAGGGGAACCAAAGGGAGCAGGGAGAACAGATTGGAAAAAGTGGCGAAGCGTCGGGAACACTGCAGAACAGAGGCAAACAAAAAGGAACAGGGGGAACGGATTGGAAAAAGTGGGGAACCATGGGGGACACTCTAGGGCAGAGGGGAACCATAGGGAGCAGGGGGTGCTGGTTGGAAAAAATCTGGAGAACAGTGAGGAATCAGAGGGAGCAGGGGGAACAGATTGGAAAAAGTGGGGAACCGTGTGGAAAAATGCAGAACAGTGGGGAAGCAAAGGGAGCAGGGGGGAAAAGATTGGAAAAAGTGGGGAATCGTGGGGAGTTCTGCAGAACAGAGGTGAACCAAAGGAAGCAGGGGGAACAGATTGGAAAAAGTGGGGAACAGTGTGGAAAAATGCAGAACAGAGGGGAACCAGAGGTAGCAGGGGAAACAGATTGGAAAAGAGAGGGGAACCGTGGGGAACACTGCAGAACAGTATGAAACCAAAGCGAGCAGGGGGAACAGTTTGGAAAATGTGGGGAACCGTGGAGAACACTGCAGAACAGAGGGGAACCAATAGGAGCAGGGGAACGCATTGGAAAAAGTGGGGAACCGTGGGGAACACTGCAGAACAGCATGAAACCAAAGAGAGCAGGGGGAACAGTTTGGAAAATGTGGGGAACCGTGGGGATCACTGCAGAACAGAGGGGAACCAATAGGAGCAGGGGAACGCATTGGAAAAAGTGGGGAACCGTGGGGAACACTGCAGAACAGTGAGGAACCAAAGGGAGCAGGGGGAACAGATTGGAAAAAGTGGGGAACCGTGAGGAAAAATGCAGAACAGTGGCAAAACAAAGGGTGCAGGAGGAACAGATTAGAAGAAGTGGGGTACCGTGTGGAAAAATGCACAACAGTTGGGAACCAAAGGGAGCAGGGGGTACAGATTGGAAAAAGTTGAGAACAGTGGGGAAAACTGCAGAACAGAGCGGAACCAAAGGGAGCAGGGGGAACAGCTCGGATAAGTGGGGACCCGTGGGGAACAATGCAGAACAGAGAGGAACCAAAGGGAGCAGGGGGAACAGATTGGAAAAAGTGGGGAACCGTGTGGAAAAATGCCGAACAAAGGGGAACCAAAGGGAGCAGGGGGAACAGATTGGAAAAAGTGGGGATTCGTGGAGAGATCTACAGAACAGAGGTGAACCAAAGGAAGCAGGGGGAACGGATTAGAAAAAGTGGGGAACAGTGTGGAAAAATGCAGAACAGAGGGGAACCAGAGGTAGCAGGGGAAACAGATTGGAAAAAGTGGGGAACTGTGGGGAACGCTGCAGAACAGTGTGAAAAGAAAGCGAGCCGGGGGAATGGTTTGGAAAATGTGTGGAACCGTGGGGAAAACTGCAGAACAGAGTGGAGCCAAAGGAGCAGGGGGAACAGATTGGAAAAAGTGGGGAACCGTTTGAAACACTGCACGACAGAGGGGAATCAAAGGGAGCAGGGGGAACTGATTGGACAAAGTGGGGAACCATGGGGAAAACTGCAGAACAGAGTGGAGCCAAAGGAGCAGGGGGAACGGATTGCAAAAAGTGGTGCCCTATGGGGAACACTGCAGGACAGAGCGGAATCAAAGGGAGCAGGGGGAACTGATTGGAAAAAGTGGGGAACCGTGGGGAACACTGCAGAACAGAGGGGAACCAAAGGGAACAAGGGGAACAGGTTGGAAAAAGTGTGGTCCCATGGGTAACACTGGAATGCAGAGGGGAATCATAGGGAGCCGGGGGTACAGGATGGAAAAAAATGTGGAGAATCGTGGGGAACACTGCAGAATAGAGGGGAACCAAAGGGAGCAGGGGGAACGTACTGGAAAAAGTGGGGAAGCGTTGGGAACACTGCAGAACAGAGGAGAACCAAAGGGAGCAGGGGAAACAGATTGGAAAAAGTAGGGAAACGTGTGGAAAAATGCAGAAAGGTGGGGAACCAAAGGGAGCAGGGGGAACGAATTGGAAAAGGTGGAGAACTGTGGGGAACACTGCAGAACAGAGGGGATCCAAAGGGAGCAGAGGGAACGGATTGGAAAAAGTGGGGAACCGTGGGGAACACTGCATGACAGAGGGGAACCAAAGGGAGCAGGGGAACGGATTGGAAAAAGTGGGGAACCGTGGGGAACACTGAACAATAGAGGGGAACCAAAGGGAGCAAGGGAAATGGATGGGAAAAAGTGGGGAACCGTGGGAAACACTGCAGAACCAAAGGGAGCAGGTGGAACAGATTGGAAAAAATGTGGAGAACCATGGGGAAAACTGCAGAACAGAGTGGAGCCAAAGGAGCAGGGGGAACAGATTGCAAAAAGTGGGGTCCCGTGGGGAACACTGCAAGGCAGATGGGAACTATAGGGAGCAGGGGGTGTAGGTTGGAAAAAATGTGGAGAACAGTGAGGAATCAAAGGGAGCAGGGGGAACAGATTGGAAAAAGTGGGGAACCGTGTGGAAAAATGCAGAACAGTGGGGAACCAAAGGGAGCAGGGGGAACAAATTGGAAAAAGTGGGGAATCGTGGGGAGTTCTGCATAACAGAGATGAACCAAAGGAAGAAGGGGGACGGATTGGAAAAAGTGGGAACAGTGTGGAAAAATGCAGAACAGAGGGGAACCAGAGGTAGCACGGGAAACAGATTGGAAAAAGTGGGGAACCGTGGAGAACACTGCAGAACAGAGGGGCACCAAAGGGAGCAGAGGGAATGCATTGGAAAAAGTGGGGAACCGTGGGGAACACTGCAGAAAAGAGGAGGACCAAAGGAAGCAGGGGGAACGGATTGTAAAAAGTTGCGCCGATGGGGAACACTGTAGGACAGAGGGGAATCAAAGTTAGCAGGGGGAACTGATTGGAAAAAGTGGGGAACTGTGGGGAACACTGCAGAACAGAGGGCAAACAAACGGAACAGGGGGAATGGATTCCAAAAAGTTGGGAACCGTGGAGGACAATGCAGAACAGGGGGGAACCAAAAGGTGCAGGGCAAACAGCTTGTAAAAAAGTGGGGAACCGTGGGGAACGCTGCAGAACAGTATGAAACCAAAGCGAGCCGGAGGAATGGTTTGGAAAATGTGGGGAACCGTGGGAAAAACTGCAGAACAGAGTGGAGACAAAGGAGCAGGGGGAACAGATTGGAAAAAGTGGGGAACCGTGGGGAACACTACAAAACAGAGGGGAACCAAACGGAGCAGGGGCAACGGATTGCAAAAAGTTGGGAACCCTGGAAAACACGGAAAGACAGAGGGGAACCAAAGGGAACAAGGGAAACAGGTTGGAAAAAGTGGTGTCCCATGGGTAACACTGCAAGGCAGAGGGGAACCATAGGGAACAGGGGGTACAGTATGTAAAAAAAATGTGGAGAATCGTGGGGAACACTGTAGAATAGAGGGGAACCAAAGGGAGCAAGGGGAACAGATTGGAAAAAGTGGGGAAGCGTCGGGAAAACTGCAGAAGAGAGGAGAACCAAAGGGAGCTGGGGGAACAGATTTGAAAAAGTGGGGAACCGATTGGAAAAAAGTAGGGAACCGTGTGGAAAAATGCAGAAAGGTGGGGAACCAAAGGGAGCAGGGGGAACGAATTGGAAAAGGTGGAGAACTGTGGGGAACACTGCGGAACAGAGGGGAACCAAAGGGAGCAGAGGGAACGGATTGGAAAAAGTGGGGAACCGTGGGGCACACTGCACGACAGAGGGGAACCACAGGGAGCAGGGAGAACAGATTGGAAAAAGTGGCGAAGCGTCGGGAACACTGCAGAACAGAGGCAAACAAAAAGGAACAGGGGGAACGGATTGGAAAAAGTGGGGAACCATGGGGGACACTCTAGGGCAGAGGGGAACCATAGGGAGCAGGGGGTGCTGGTTGGAAAAAATCTGGAGAACAGTGAGGAATCAGAGGGAGCAGGGGGAACAGATTGGAAAAAGTGGGGAACCGTGTGGAAAAATGTAGAACAGTGGGGAAGCAAAGGGAGCAGGGGGGAAAAGATTGGAAAAAGTGGGGAATCGTGGGGAGTTCTGCAGAACAGAGGTGAACCAAAGGAAGCAGGGGGAACAGATTGGAAAAAGTGGGGAACAGTGTGGAAAAATGCAGAACAGAGGGGAACCAGAGGTAGCAGGGGAAACAGATTGGAAAAGAGAGGGGAACCGTGGGGAACACTGCAGAACAGAGGGGAACCAATAGGAGCAGGGGAACGCATTGGAAAAAGTGGGGAACCGTGGGGAACACTGCAGAACAGCATGAAACCAAAGAGAGCAGGGGGAACAGTTTGGAAAATGTGGGGAACCGTGGGGATCACTGCAGAACAGAGGGGAACCAATAGGAGCAGGGGAACGCATTGGAAAAAGTGGGGAACCGTGGGGAACACTGCAGAACAGTGAGGAACCAAAGGGAGCAGGGGGAACAGATTGGAAAAAGTGGGGAACCGTGAGGAAAAATGCAGAACAGTGGCAAAACAAAGGGTGCAGGAGGAACAGATTAGAAGAAGTGGGGTACCGTGTGGAAAAATGCACAACAGTTGGGAACCAAAGGGAGCAGGGGGTACAGATTGGAAAAAGTTGAGAACAGTGGGGAAAACTGCAGAACAGAGCGGAACCAAAGGGAGCAGGGGGAACAGCTCGGATAAGTGGGGACCCGTGGGGAACAATGCAGAACAGAGAGGAACCAAAGGGAGCAGGGGGAACAGATTGGAAAAAGTGGGGAACCGTGTGGAAAAATGCAGAACAAAGGGGAACCAAAGGGAGCAGGGGGAACAGATTGGAAAAAGTGGGGATTCGTGGAGAGATCTACAGAACAGAGGTGAACCAAAGGAAGCAGGTGGAACGGATTAGAAAAAGTGGGGAACAGTGTGGAAAACTGCAGAACAGAGGGGAACCAGAGGTAGCAGGGGAAACAGATTGGAAAAAGTGGGGAACTGTGGGGAACGCTGCAGAACAGTGTGAAAAGAAAGCGAGCCGGGGGAATGGTTTGGAAAATGTGGGGAACCGTGGGGAAAACTGCAGAACAGAGTGGAGCCAAAGGAGCAGGGGGAACAGATTGGAAAAAGTGGGGAACCGTTTGAAACACTGCACGACAGAGGGGAATCAAAGGGAGCAGGGGGAACTGATTGGACAAAGTGGGGAACTGTGGGGAACACTGCAGAACAGAGGGGAAACAAATGGAGCAGGGGGAATGGATTGCAAAATGTGGGGAACCATGGGGAAAACTGCAGAACAGAGTGGAGCCAAAGGAGCAGGGGGAACGGATTGCAAAAAGTGGTGCCCTATGGGGAACACTGCAGGACAGAGCGGAATCAAAGAGAGCAGGGGGAACTGATTGGAAAAAGTGGGGAATCTTGCAGAACACTGCGGGACAGAGGGAACCAAAGGGATTAGGGGGAACAGATTAGAAAAAGTGGGGAACCATGGGGAACGCAGCAGAACAGTATGAAAATAAAGCGAGCCGGGGGAATGGTTTGGAAAATGTGGGGAACCGTGGGGAAAACTGCAGAACAGAGTGGAGCCAAAGGAGCAGGGGGAACAGATTGGAAAAAGTGGGGAACCGTGGGGAACACTGCAGAACAGAGGAGAAAAAACGGAGCAGGGGGAACGGATTGCAAAAAGTTGATATCTGTGGAGAACACGGCAGGACATAGGGGAATCAAAGGGAGCAGGGGGAACTGATTGGAAAAAGTGGGGAACTGTGGGGAACCCTGCAGAACAGAGGGGAAAAAATGGAGCAGGGGGATTGAATTGCAAAATGTGGGGAACCATGGGGAAAACTGCAGAACAGAGTGGAGCCAAAGGAGCAGGGGGAACGGATTGGAAAAAGTGGGGAAGCGTCGGGAACACTGCAGGACAGAGGGGAACCAAAGGGAGCAGGGCGAACAGATTGTAAAAAAGTGGGGAACCGTGGGGAACACTGCAGAACAGTATGAAACCAAAGCGAGCAGGGGGAACAGTTTGGGAAATGTTGGGAAACTTGGGGATCACTGCAGAACAGAGGGGAACCAAAGGGAGCAGGGCGAACAGATTGTAAAAAAGTGGGGAACCGTGGGGAACGCTGCAGAACAGTATGAAAAGAAAGCGAGCCGGGGGAATGGTTTGGAAAATGTGAGGAACCGTGGGGAAAACTGCAAAACAGAGTTGAGACAAAGGAGCAGGGGGAACAGATTGGAAAAAGTGGGGAACCGTGGGGAACACTGCAGAACAGGGGGGAACCAAACGGAGCAGGGGCAACGGATTGCAAAAAGTTGGGAACCGTGGAGAAAACGGAAGGACAGAGGGGAACCAAAGGGAACAAGGGGAACAGGATGGAAAAAGTGGTGTCCGATGGGTAACACTGCAAGGCAGAGGGGAACCATAGGGAGCAGGGGGTACAGTATGTAAAAAAATGTGCAGAATCGTGGGGAACACTGTAGAATAGAGGGGAACCAAAGGGAGCAGGGGGAACGGATTGGAAAAAGTGGGGAAGCATCGGGAACACTGCAGAACAGACGAGAACCAAAGGGAGCAGGGGGAACAGATTGAAAAAGTGGGGAACCGATTGGAAAAAGTAGAGAACCGTGTGGAAAAATGCACAAAGGTGGGGAACCAAAGGGAGCAGGGGGAACGAATTGGAAAAGGTGGAGAACTGTGGGGAACACTGCAGAACAGAGGGGAACCAAAGGGAGCAGAGGGAACGGATTGGAAAAAATGGGGAACCATGGGGCACACTGCATGACAGAGGGGAACCAAAGGGAACAGGAGGTACAGGTTGGAAAAAGTGGGGAACCGTTAAGGACACTGCAGGACAGAGGGGAACCAAAGGGAGCAGGGCGAACAGATTGTAAAAAAGTGGGGAACCGTGGGGAAAACTGCAGAACAGTATGAAACCAAAGCGAGCCGCGGGAACAGTTTGGAAAATATGGGGAACCGTGGGGATCACTGCAGGACAAAGGGGAAACAAAGGGAGCAGGGGAACGGATTGGAAAAAGTGGGGAACCGTGGGGAACACTGAACAATAGAGGGGAACCAAAGGGAGCAGGGGAAATGGATTGGAAAAAGTGGGGAACCGTGGGAAACACTGCAGAACCAAAGGGAGCAGGTGGAACAGATTGGAAAAAATGTGGAGAACCATGGGGAAAACTGCAGAACAGAGTGGAGCCAAAGGAGCAGGCGGAAGAGATTGCAAAAAGTGGGGTCCCATGGGGAACACTGCAAGGCAGAGGGGAACTATAGGGAGCAGGGGGTGTAGGTTGGAAAAAAATGTGGAGAACAGTGAGGAATCAAAGGGAGCAGGGGGAACAGATTGGAAAAAGTGGGGAACCGTGTGGAAAAATGCAGAACAGTGGGGAACCAAAGGGAGCAGGGGTAACAAATTGGAAAAAGTGGGGAATCGTGGGGAGTTCTGCAGAACAGAGGTGAACCAAAGGAAGAAGGGGGACGGATTGGAAAAATTGGGAACAGTGTGGAAAAATGCAGAACAGAGGGGAACCACAGGAAGCAGGGGGAAATGATTGGAAAAAGTGGGGAAGCGTCGGGAACACTGCAGAAGAAAGGCAAACAAAAGAGAACAGGGGGAACGGATTAGAAAAAGTGGGGAACCATGGGGAATACTGCAGGGCAGAGGGTAGCCATAGGGAGCAGGGGCTACAGGTTGGAAAAAATGTGGAGAACCGTGAGGAACACTGCAGAACAGTGAGGAACCAAAGGGAGCAGGGGGAACAGATTGGAAAAAGTGGGGAACCGTGTGGAAAAATGCAGAACAGTGGGGAAACAAACAGAGCAGGGGCAATGGATTGCAAAAAGTTGGGAAGCGTGGAGGACATTGCAGAACAGAGGGGAACCAAAGGGAGCAGGGCGAACAGATTGTAAAATAGTGGGGAATCGTGGGGAATGCTGCAGAACAGTATGAAACCAAAGCGAGCCGGGGGAATGGTTTGGAAAATGTGGGGAACCTTGGGGAAAACTGCAGAACAGAATGGAGCCAAAGGAGTAGGGGGAACAGATTGGAAAAAGTGGGGAACTGTGGGGAACACTGCAGAACAGAGCAGAACCAAAGGGAGCAGGGGGAACAGATTGGAAAAAGTGGGGAACCGATTGGAAAAAGTAGGGAACCGTGTGGAAAAATGCAGAAAGGTGGGTAACCAAAGGGAGCAGGGGCAAAGAATTGGAAAATGTGGAGAACTGAGGGGAACACTGCAGAACAGAGGGGAACCAAAGGGAGCAGAGGGAACGGATTGGAAAAAGTGGGGAACCGTGGGGAACACTGAACGACAGAGGGGAACCAAAGGGATCAGGGGGAACAGATAGGAAAAAATTGGGGAACTGTGAAAACACTGCATGACAGAGGGGAACCAAAGGGAGCAGGAGGTACAGGTTGGAAAAAGTAGGGAACCATGGAGGACACTGCAGGACAGAGGGGAACCAAAGGGAGTAGGGCGAACAGATTGTAAAAAAGTGGGGAACCGTGGGGAACACTGCAGAACAGTATGAAACCAAAGCGAGCAGGGGGAACAGTTTGGAAAATGTGGGGAACCGTGGGGATCACTGCAGAACAGAGTGGAACCAAAGGGAGCAGGGGAACGCATTGGAAAAAGTGGGGAACCGTGGGGAACACAGCAGAACAGTGAGAAACCAAAGGGAGCATGGCGAACAGATTGTAAAAAAGTGGGGAACCGTGGGGAACGCTGCAGAACAGTGTGAAAAGAAAGCGAGCCGGGGGAATGGTTTGGAAAATGTGGGAAACCGTGGGGAAAACTGCAGAACAGAGTGGAGCCAAAGGAGCAGGGGGAACTGATTGGAAAAAGTGGGGAACTGTGGGGAACACTGCAGAACAGAGGGCAAACAAACGGAACAGGGGGAATGGATTCCAAAAAGTTGGGAACCGTGGAGGACAATGCAGAACAGGGGGGAACCAAAAGGTGCAGGGCAAACAGCTTGTAAAAAAGTGGGGAACCGTGGGGAACGCTGCAGAACAGTATGAAACCAAAGCGAGCCGGAGGAATGGTTTGGAAAATGTGGGGAACCGTGGGAAAAACTGCAGAACAGAGTGGAGACAAAGGAGCAGGGGGAACAGATTGGAAAAAGTGGGGAACCGTGGGGAACACTACAAAACAGAGGGGAACCAAACGGAGCAGGGGCAACGGATTGCAAAAAGTTGGGAACCCTGGAAAACACGGAAAGACAGAGGGGAACCAAAGGGAACAAGGGAAACAGGTTGGAAAAAGTGGTGTCCCATGGGTAACACTGCAAGGCAGAGGGGAACCATAGGGAACAGGGGGTACAGTATGTAAAAAAAATGTGGAGAATCGTGGGGAACACTGTAGAATAGAGGGGAACCAAAGGGAGCAAGGGGAACAGATTGGAAAAAGTGGGGAAGCGTCGGGAAAACTGCAGAAGAGAGGAGAACCAAAGGGAGCTGGGGGAACAGATTTGAAAAAGTGGGGAACCGATTGGAAAAAAGTAGGGAACCGTGTGGAAAAATGCAGAAAGGTGGGGAACCAAAGGGAGCAGGGGGAACGAATTGGAAAAGGTGGAGAACTGTGGGGAACACTGCGGAACAGAGGGGAACCAAAGGGAGCAGAGGGAACGGATTGGAAAAAGTGGGGAACCGTGGGGCACACTGCACGACAGAGGGGAACCACAGGGAGCAGGGAGAACAGATTGGAAAAAGTGGCGAAGCGTCGGGAACACTGCAGAACAGAGGCAAACAAAAAGGAACAGGGGGAACGGATTGGAAAAAGTGGGGAACCATGGGGGACACTCTAGGGCAGAGGGGAACCATAGGGAGCAGGGGGTGCTGGTTGGAAAAAATCTGGAGAACAGTGAGGAATCAGAGGGAGCAGGGGGAACAGATTGGAAAAAGTGGGGAACCGTGTGGAAAAATGTAGAACAGTGGGGAAGCAAAGGGAGCAGGGGGGAAAAGATTGGAAAAAGTGGGGAATCGTGGGGAGTTCTGCAGAACAGAGGTGAACCAAAGGAAGCAGGGGGAACAGATTGGAAAAAGTGGGGAACAGTGTGGAAAAATGCAGAACAGAGGGGAACCAGAGGTAGCAGGGGAAACAGATTGGAAAAGAGAGGGGAACCGTGGGGAACACTGCAGAACAGAGGGGAACCAATAGGAGCAGGGGAACGCATTGGAAAAAGTGGGGAACCGTGGGGAACACTGCAGAACAGCATGAAACCAAAGAGAGCAGGGGGAACAGTTTGGAAAATGTGGGGAACCGTGGGGATCACTGCAGAACAGAGGGGAACCAATAGGAGCAGGGGAACGCATTGGAAAAAGTGGGGAACCGTGGGGAACACTGCAGAACAGTGAGGAACCAAAGGGAGCAGGGGGAACAGATTGGAAAAAGTGGGGAACCGTGAGGAAAAATGCAGAACAGTGGCAAAACAAAGGGTGCAGGAGGAACAGATTAGAAGAAGTGGGGTACCGTGTGGAAAAATGCACAACAGTTGGGAACCAAAGGGAGCAGGGGGTACAGATTGGAAAAAGTTGAGAACAGTGGGGAAAACTGCAGAACAGAGCGGAACCAAAGGGAGCAGGGGGAACAGCTCGGATAAGTGGGGACCCGTGGGGAACAATGCAGAACAGAGAGGAACCAAAGGGAGCAGGGGGAACAGATTGGAAAAAGTGGGGAACCGTGTGGAAAAATGCAGAACAAAGGGGAACCAAAGGGAGCAGGGGGAACAGATTGGAAAAAGTGGGGATTCGTGGAGAGATCTACAGAACAGAGGTGAACCAAAGGAAGCAGGTGGAACGGATTAGAAAAAGTGGGGAACAGTGTGGAAAACTGCAGAACAGAGGGGAACCAGAGGTAGCAGGGGAAACAGATTGGAAAAAGTGGGGAACTGTGGGGAACGCTGCAGAACAGTGTGAAAAGAAAGCGAGCCGGGGGAATGGTTTGGAAAATGTGGGGAACCGTGGGGAAAACTGCAGAACAGAGTGGAGCCAAAGGAGCAGGGGGAACAGATTGGAAAAAGTGGGGAACCGTTTGAAACACTGCACGACAGAGGGGAATCAAAGGGAGCAGGGGGAACTGATTGGACAAAGTGGGGAACTGTGGGGAACACTGCAGAACAGAGGGGAAACAAATGGAGCAGGGGGAATGGATTGCAAAATGTGGGGAACCATGGGGAAAACTGCAGAACAGAGTGGAGCCAAAGGAGCAGGGGGAACGGATTGCAAAAAGTGGTGCCCTATGGGGAACACTGCAGGACAGAGCGGAATCAAAGAGAGCAGGGGGAACTGATTGGAAAAAGTGGGGAATCTTGCAGAACACTGCGGGACAGAGGGAACCAAAGGGATTAGGGGGAACAGATTAGAAAAAGTGGGGAACCATGGGGAACGCAGCAGAACAGTATGAAAATAAAGCGAGCCGGGGGAATGGTTTGGAAAATGTGGGGAACCGTGGGGAAAACTGCAGAACAGAGTGGAGCCAAAGGAGCAGGGGGAACAGATTGGAAAAAGTGGGGAACCGTGGGGAACACTGCAGAACAGAGGAGAAAAAACGGAGCAGGGGGAACGGATTGCAAAAAGTTGATATCTGTGGAGAACACGGCAGGACATAGGGGAATCAAAGGGAGCAGGGGGAACTGATTGGAAAAAGTGGGGAACTGTGGGGAACCCTGCAGAACAGAGGGGAAAAAAATGGAGCAGGGGGATTGAATTGCAAAATGTGGGGAACCATGGGGAAAACTGCAGAACAGAGTGGAGCCAAAGGAGCAGGGGGAACGGATTGGAAAAAGTGGGGAAGCGTCGGGAACACTGCAGGACAGAGGGGAACCAAAGGGAGCAGGGCGAACAGATTGTAAAAAAGTGGGGAACCGTGGGGAACACTGCAGAACAGTATGAAACCAAAGCGAGCAGGGGGAACAGTTTGGGAAATGTTGGGAAACTTGGGGATCACTGCAGAACAGAGGGGAACCAAAGGGAGCAGGGCGAACAGATTGTAAAAAAGTGGGGAACCGTGGGGAACGCTGCAGAACAGTATGAAAAGAAAGCGAGCCGGGGGAATGGTTTGGAAAATGTGAGGAACCGTGGGGAAAACTGCAAAACAGAGTTGAGACAAAGGAGCAGGGGGAACAGATTGGAAAAAGTGGGGAACCGTGGGGAACACTGCAGAACAGGGGGGAACCAAACGGAGCAGGGGCAACGGATTGCAAAAAGTTGGGAACCGTGGAGAAAACGGAAGGACAGAGGGGAACCAAAGGGAACAAGGGGAACAGGATGGAAAAAGTGGTGTCCGATGGGTAACACTGCAAGGCAGAGGGGAACCATAGGGAGCAGGGGGTACAGTATGTAAAAAAATGTGCAGAATCGTGGGGAACACTGTAGAATAGAGGGGAACCAAAGGGAGCAGGGGGAACGGATTGGAAAAAGTGGGGAAGCATCGGGAACACTGCAGAACAGACGAGAACCAAAGGGAGCAGGGGGAACAGATTGAAAAAGTGGGGAACCGATTGGAAAAAGTAGAGAACCGTGTGGAAAAATGCACAAAGGTGGGGAACCAAAGGGAGCAGGGGGAACGAATTGGAAAAGGTGGAGAACTGTGGGGAACACTGCAGAACAGAGGGGAACCAAAGGGAGCAGAGGGAACGGATTGGAAAAAATGGGGAACCATGGGGCACACTGCATGACAGAGGGGAACCAAAGGGAACAGGAGGTACAGATTGGAAAAAGTGGGGAACCGTTAAGGACACTGCAGGACAGAGGGGAACCAAAGGGAGCAGGGCGAACAGATTGTAAAAAAGTGGGGAACCGTGGGGAAAACTGCAGAACAGTATGAAACCAAAGCGAGCCGCGGGAACAGTTTGGAAAATATGGGGAACCGTGGGGATCACTGCAGGACAAAGGGGAAACAAAGGGAGCAGGGGAACGGATTGGAAAAAGTGGGGAACCGTGGGGAACACTGAACAATAGAGGGGAACCAAAGGGAGCAGGGGAAATGGATTGGAAAAAGTGGGGAACCGTGGGAAACACTGCAGAACCAAAGGGAGCAGGTGGAACAGATTGGAAAAAATGTGGAGAACCATGGGGAAAACTGCAGAACAGAGTGGAGCCAAAGGAGCAGGCGGAAGAGATTGCAAAAAGTGGGGTCCCATGGGGAACACTGCAAGGCAGAGGGGAACTATAGGGAGCAGGGGGTGTAGGTTGGAAAAAAATGTGGAGAACAGTGAGGAATCAAAGGGAGCAGGGGGAACAGATTGGAAAAAGTGGGGAACCGTGTGGAAAAATGCAGAACAGTGGGGAACCAAAGGGAGCAGGGGTAACAAATTGGAAAAAGTGGGGAATCGTGGGGAGTTCTGCAGAACAGAGGTGAACCAAAGGAAGAAGGGGGACGGATTGGAAAAATTGGGAACAGTGTGGAAAAATGCAGAACAGAGGGGAACCACAGGAAGCAGGGGGAAATGATTGGAAAAAGTGGGGAAGCGTCGGGAACACTGCAGAAGAAAGGCAAACAAAAGAGAACAGGGGGAACGGATTAGAAAAAGTGGGGAACCATGGGGAATACTGCAGGGCAGAGGGTAGCCATAGGGAGCAGGGGCTACAGGTTGGAAAAAATGTGGAGAACCGTGAGGAACACTGCAGAACAGTGAGGAACCAAAGGGAGCAGGGGGAACAGATTGGAAAAAGTGGGGAACCGTGTGGAAAAATGCAGAACAGTGGGGAAACAAACAGAGCAGGGGCAATGGATTGCAAAAAGTTGGGAAGCGTGGAGGACATTGCAGAACAGAGGGGAACCAAAGGGAGCAGGGCGAACAGATTGTAAAATAGTGGGGAATCGTGGGGAATGCTGCAGAACAGTATGAAACCAAAGCGAGCCGGGGGAATGGTTTGGAAAATGTGGGGAACCTTGGGGAAAACTGCAGAACAGAATGGAGCCAAAGGAGTAGGGGGAACAGATTGGAAAAAGTGGGGAACTGTGGGGAACACTGCAGAACAGAGCAGAACCAAAGGGAGCAGGGGGAACAGATTGGAAAAAGTGGGGAACCGATTGGAAAAAGTAGGGAACCGTGTGGAAAAATGCAGAAAGGTGGGTAACCAAAGGGAGCAGGGGCAAAGAATTGGAAAATGTGGAGAACTGAGGGGAACACTGCAGAACAGAGGGGAACCAAAGGGAGCAGAGGGAACGGATTGGAAAAAGTGGGGAACCGTGGGGAACACTGAACGACAGAGGGGAACCAAAGGGATCAGGGGGAACAGATAGGAAAAAATTGGGGAACTGTGAAAACACTGCATGACAGAGGGGAACCAAAGGGAGCAGGAGGTACAGGTTGGAAAAAGTAGGGAACCATGGAGGACACTGCAGGACAGAGGGGAACCAAAGGGAGTAGGGCGAACAGATTGTAAAAAAGTGGGGAACCGTGGGGAACACTGCAGAACAGTATGAAACCAAAGCGAGCAGGGGGAACAGTTTGGAAAATGTGGGGAACCGTGGGGATCACTGCAGAACAGAGTGGAACCAAAGGGAGCAGGGGAACGCATTGGAAAAAGTGGGGAACCGTGGGGAACACAGCAGAACAGTGAGAAACCAAAGGGAGCATGGCGAACAGATTGTAAAAAAGTGGGGAACCGTGGGGAACGCTGCAGAACAGTGTGAAAAGAAAGCGAGCCGGGGGAATGGTTTGGAAAATGTGGGAAACCGTGGGGAAAACTGCAGAACAGAGTGGAGCCAAAGGAGCAGGGGGAACTGATTGGAAAAAGTGGGGAACTGTGGGGAACACTGCAGAACAGAGGGGAAACAAATGGAGCAGGGGGAATGGATTGCAAAATGTGGGGAACCATGGGGAAAACTGCAGAACAGGGTGGAGCCAAAGGAGCAGGGGGAACGGATTGCAAAAAGTGGTGCCCTATGGGGAACACTGCAGGACAGAGCGGAATCAAAGGGAGCAGGGGGAACTGATTGGAAAAAGTGGGGAATCGTGCAGAACACTGCGGGACAGAGGAAACCAAAGGGAATAGGGGGAACGGATTAGAAAAAGTGGGGAACCATGGGGAACGCTGCAGAACAGTATGAAAAGAAAGCGAGCCGGGGGAATGTTTTGGAAAATGTGGGGAACCGTGGGGAAAACTGCAGAACAGAGTGGAGCCAAAGGAGCAGGGGGAACAGATTGGAAAAAGTGGGGAACCGTGGGGAACACTGCAGGACAGAGGGGAACCAAATGGAGCAGGGCGAACAGATTGTAAAAAAGTGGGGAACCGTGGGGAACACTGCAGAACAGTATGAAACCAAAGCGAGCAGGGGGAACAGTTTGGGAAATGTTGGGAAACTTGGGGATCACTGCAGAACATGGGGAACCAAAGGGAGCAGGGCGAACAGATTGGAAAAAGTGGGGAAACGTGGGGAACACTGCAGAACAGAGGGGAACCAAACGGAGCAGGGGCAACGGAATGCAAAAAGTTGGGAACCGTGGAGAAAACGGAAGGACAGTGGGGAACCAAAGGGAACAAGGGGAACAGGATGGAAAAAGTGGTGTCCCATGGGTAACACTGCAAGGCAGAGGGGAACCATAGGGAGCAGGGGGTACAGTATGTAAAAAAATGTGCAGAATCGTGGGGAACATTGTAGAATAGAGGGGAACCAAAGGGAGCAGGAAGAACAGATTGGAAAAAGTGGGGAACCGTGAGGAACACTGCAGAACAGAGGGGAACGAAAGGGAGCAGGGGGTACAGTTTGGAGAAGTGGGGAACCGTGGGGAACAATGCAGAACAGAGGGGAACCAAAGGGAGCAGGGGGAACAGATTGGAAAAAATGGGGATTCGTGGAGAGATCTGCAGAACAGAGGTGAACCAAAGGAAGCAGGGGGAACGGATGGGCAAAAGTGGGGAACTGTGTGGAGAAATGTAGAACAGTGGGCAACCAGAGGTAGCAGGGGAAACAGATTGGAAAAAGTGGGGAACCGTGGGGAACACTGCAGAACAGAGGGGCACCAAAGGGAGCAGGGGGAACGGATTGTAAAAAGTTTGGCCGATGGGGAACACTGTAGGACAAAGGGGAATCAAAGGGAGCAGGGGGAACTGATTGGAAAAAGTGGGGAACTGTGGGGAACACTGCAGAACAGAGGGCAAACAAACGGAGCAGGGGGAATGGATTGCAAAAAGTTGGTAAGCGTGGAGGACACTGCAGAGCAGAGGGGAACCAAAGGGAGCAGGGCGAACAGATTGTAGAAAAGTGGGGAACCGTGGGGAACGCTGCGGAACAGTATGAAAACAAAGCAAGCCGGGGGAATGGTTTGGAAAATGTGGGGTACCGTGGGGAAAACTGCAGAACAGAGTGGAGCAAAAGGAGCAGGGAGAACAGAATAGAAACAGGGGGAACCGTGGGGAACACTGCAGAACAGAGGGGAACCAAACGGAGCAGGGGCAACGGATTGCAAAAAGTTGGGAACCGTGTAGAACACGGAAGGACAGAGGGGAACCAAAGGGAACAAGGGGAACAGGTTGGAAAAAGTGGTGTCCCATGGGTAACACTGCAAGGCAGAGTGGAACCATAGGGAGCAGGGGTTACAGGATGGAAAAAAATGTGGAGTATCGTGGGGAACACTGTAGAATAGAGGGGAACCAAAGGGAGCAGGGGGAACAGATTGGAAAAAGTGGGGAACCGAGGGGAACACTGCAGAACAGAGGGGCACCAAAGGGAGCAGAGGGAACGCATTGTAAAACTGGGGAACCGTGGGGAACACTGCACGACAGAGGGGAACCAAAGGAAGCAGCGGGAACGGATTGTAAAAGGTTGGGCCGATGGGGAACACTGTTGGACAGAGGGGAATCAAAGGGAGAAGGGGGAACTGATTGGAAAAAGTGGGGAACTGTGGGGAACACTGCAGAATAGAGGGCAAACAAACAGAGTAGGGGGAATGGATTGCAAAAAGTTCGGAAACGTGGAGGACAATGCAGGACAGAGGGGAAAAAAATAGAGCAGCGGGAATGGATTGCAAAAAGTTGGTAAGCGTGGAGGACACTGCAGAACAGAGGGGAACCAAAGGGAGCAGGGCGAACAGATTGTAAAAAAGTGGGGAACCGTGGGGAACGCTGCAGAATAGAGGGGAACCAAAGGGAGCAGGGGGAACAGATTGGAAAAAGTGGGGAAGCGTCGTCAACACTGCAGAACAGAGGCAAACATAAGGGAACAGGGGGAACGGATTGGAAAAAGTGGGGAACCATGGGGGACACTGCAGGGCAGAGGGGAACCATAGGGAGCAGGGGGTGCTGGTTGGAAAAAAATGTGGAGAACAGAGAGGAATCAGAGGGAGCAGGGGGAACAGATGGGAAAAAGTGGGGAACCGTGTGGAAAAATGCAGAACAGTGGGGAAGCAAAGGGAGCAGGGGGAAAAGATTGGAAAAAGTGGGGAATCGTGGGGAGTTCTGCAGAACAGAGGTGAACCAAAGGAAGCAGGGGGAACAGATTGGAAAAAGTGGGGAACAGTGTGGAAAAATGCAGAACAGAGGGGAACCAGAGGTAGCAGGGGAAACAGATTGGAAAAGAGAGGGGAACCGTGGGGAACACTGCAGAACAGTATGAAACCAAAGCGAGCAGGGGGAACAGTTTGGAAAATGTGGGGAACCGTGGGGATCACTGCAGAACAGAGGGGAACCAATAGGAGCAGGGGAACGCATTGGAAAAAGTGGGGAACGGTGGGGAACACTGCAGAACAGCATGAAACCAAAGCGAGCAGGGGGAACAGTTTGGAAAATGTGGGGAACCGTGGGGATCACTGCAGAACAGAGGGGAACCAATAGGAGCAGGGGAACGCATTGGAAAAAGTGGGTAACCGTGGGGAACACTGCAGAACAGTGAGGAACCAAAGGGAGCAGGGGGAACAGATTGGAAAAAGTGGGGAACCGTGTGGAAAAATGCAGAACAGTGGGGAAACAAAGGGTGCAGGACGAACAGATTAGAAGAAGTGGGGTACCGTGTGGAAAAATGCACAACAGTGGGGAATCAAAGGGAGCAGGGGGTACAGGATGGAAAAAAATGTGGAGAATCGTGGGGAACACTGCAGAATAGAGGGGAACCAAAGGGAGCAGGGGGAACGGATTGGAAAAAGTGGGGAAGCGTCGGGAACACTGCAGAACAGAGACAAACCAAAGGGAACAGGGGGAACGGATTGGAAAAAGTGGGGAACCATGGGGGACACTGTAGGGCAGAGGAGAACCATAGGGAGCAGGGGGTACAGGTTGGAAAAATGTGGAGAACCGTGAGGAAAACTGCAGAACAGTGAGGAACCAAATGGATCAGGGGGAACAGTTTTGAAAAAGTGGGGAACCGTGTGCAAAAATGCAGAACAGTGGGGAACCAAAGGGAGCAGGAGGAACAGATTGGAAAAAGTTGAGAACAGTGGGGAAAACTGCAGAACAGAGCGGAACCAAAGGGAGCAGGGGGAACAGCTCGGAAAAGTGGGGACCCATGGGGAACAATGCAGAACAGAGAGGAACCAAAGGGAGCAGGGGGAACAGATTGGAAAAAGTGGGGAACCGTGTGGAAAAATGCAGAACAGTGGGGAAACAAACAGAGCAGGGGCAATGGATTGCAAAAAGTTGGGAAGCGTGGAGGACATTGCAGAACAGAGGGGAACCAAAGGGAGCAGGGCGAACAGATTGTAAAATAGTGGGGAACCGTGGGGAACGCTGCAGAACAGTATGAAACCAAAGCGAGCCGGGGGAATGGTTTGGAAAATGTGGGGAACCTTGGGGAAAACTGCAGAACAGAATGGAGCCAAAGGAGTAGGGGGAACAGATTGGAAAAAGTGGGGAACTGTGGGGAACACTGCAGAACAGAGCAGAACCAAAGGGAGCAGGGGGAACAGATTGGAAAAAGTGGGGAACCGATTGGAAAAAGTAGGGAACCGTGTGGAAAAATGCAGAAAGGTGGGTAACCAAAGGGAGCAGGGGCAAAGAATTGGAAAATGTGGAGAACTGTGGGGAACACTGCAGAACAGAGGGGAACCAAAGGGAGCAGAGGGAACGGATTGGAAAAAGTGGGGAACCGTGGGGAACACTGAACGACAGAGGGGAACCAAAGGGATCAGGGGGAACAGATAGGAAAAAATTGCGGAACTGTGAAAACACTGCATGACAGAGGGGAACCAAAGGGAGCAGGAGGTACAGGTTGGAAAAAGTAGGGAACCATGGAGGACACTGCAGGACAGAGGGGAACCAAAGGGAGTAGGGCGAACAGATTGTAAAAAAGTGGGGAACCGTGGGGAACACTGCAGAACAGTATGAAACCAAAGCGAGCAGGGGGAACAGTTTGGAAAATGTGGGGAACCGTGGGGATCACTGCAGAACAGAGTGGAACCAAAGGGAGCAGGGGAACGCATTGGAAAAAGTGGGGAACCGTGGGGAACACAGCAGAACAGTGAGAAACCAAAGGGAGCATGGCGAACAGATTGTAAAAAAGTGGGGAACCGTGGGGAACGCTGCAGAACAGTGTGAAAAGAAAGCGAGCCGGGGGAATGGTTTGGAAAATGTGGGAAACCGTGGGGAAAACTGCAGAACAGAGTGGAGCCAAAGGAGCAGGGGGAACTGATTGGAAAAAGTGGGGAACTGTGGGGAACACTGCAGAACAGAGGGGAAACAAATGGAGCAGGGGGAATGGATTGCAAAATGTGGGGAACCATGGGGAAAACTGCAGAACAGAGTGGAGCCAAAGGAGCAGGGGGAACGGATTGCAAAATGTGGTGCCCTATGGGGAACACTGCAGGACAGAGCGGAATCAAAGGGAGCAGGGGGAACTGATTGGAAAAAGTGGGGAATCGTGCAGAACACTGCGGGACAGAGGAAACCAAAGGGAATAGGGGGAACGGATTAGAAAAAGTGGGGAACCATGGGGAACGCTGCAGAACAGTATGAAAAGAAAGCGAGCCGGGGGAATGGTTTCGAAAATGTGGGGAACCGTGGGGAAAACTGCAGAACAGAGTGGAGCCAAAGGAGCAGGGGGAACAGATTGGAAAAAAGTGGGGAACCATGGGGAACACTGCAGGACAGAGGGGAACCAAATGGAGCAGGGCGAACAGATTGTAAAAAAGTGGGGAACCGTGGGGAACACTGCAGAACAGTATGAAACCAAAGCGAGCAGGGGGAACAGTTTGGGAAATGTTGGGAAACTTGGGGATCACTGCAGAACATGGGGAACCAAAGGGAGCAGGGCGAACAGATTGGAAAAAGTGGGGAAACGTGGGGAACACTGCAGAACAGAGGGGAACCAAACGGAGCAGGGGCAACGGAATGCAAAAAGTTGGGAACCGTGGAGAAAACGGAAGGACAGTGGGGAACCAAAGGGAACAAGGGGAACAGGATGGAAAAAGTGGTGTCCCATGGGTAACACTGCAAGGCAGAGGGGAACCATAGGGAGCAGGGGGTACAGTATGTAAAAAAATGTGCAGAATCGTGGGGAACATTGTAGAATAGAGGGGAACCAAAGGGAGCAGGAAGAACAGATTGGAAAAAGTGGGGAACCGTGAGGAACACTGCAGAACAGAGGGGAACCAAAGGGAGCAGGGGGTACAGTTTGGAGAAGTGGGGAACCGTGGGGAACAATGCAGAACAGAGGGGAACCAAAGGGAGCAGGGGGAACAGATTGGAAAAAATGGGGATTCGTGGAGAGATCTGCAGAACAGAGGTGAACCAAAGGAAGCAGGGGGAACGGATGGGCAAAAGTGGGGAACTGTGTGGAAAAATGTAGAACAGTGGGCAACCAGAGGTAGCAGGGGAAACAGATTGGAAAAAGTGGGGAACCGTGGGGAACACTGCAGAACAGAGGGGCACCAAAGGGAGCAGGGGGAACGGATTGTAAAAAGTTTGGCCGATGGGGAACACTGTAGGACAAAGGGGAATCAAAGGGAGCAGGGGGAACTGATTGGAAAAAGTGGGGAACTGTGGGGAACACTGCAGAACAGAGGGCAAACAAACGGAGCAGGGGGAATGGATTGCAAAAAGTTGGTAAGCGTGGAGGACACTGCAGAGCAGAGGGGAACCAAAGGGAGCAGGGCGAACAGATTGTAGAAAAGTGGGGAACCGTGGGGAACGCTGCGGAACAGTATGAAAACAAAGCAAGCCGGGGGAATGGTTTGGAAAATGTGGGGAACCGTGGGGAAAACTGCAGAACAGAGTGGAGCAAAAGGAGCAGGGAGAACAGAATAGAAACAGGGGGAACCGTGGGGAACACTGCAGAACAGAGGGGAAGCAAACGGAGCAGGGGCAACGGATTGCAAAAAGTTGGGAACCGTGTAGAACACGGAAGGACAGAGGCGAACCAAAGGGAACAAGGGGAACAGGTTGGAAAAAGTGGTGTCCCATGGGTAACACTGCAAGGCAGAGGGGAACCATAGGGAGCAGGGGTTACAGGATGGAAAAAAATGTGGAGTATCGTGGGGAACACTGTAGAATAGATGGCAAACAAACAGAGCAGGGGGAATGGATTGCAAAAAGTTCGGAAACGTGGAGGACAATGCAGGACAGAGGGGAAAAAAATAGAGCAGCGGGAATGGATTGCAAAAAGTTGGTAAGCGTGGAGGACACTGCAGAACAGAGGGGAACCAAAGGGAGCAGGGCGAACAGATTGTAAAAAAGTGGGGAACCGTGGGGAACGCTGCAGAATAGAGGGGAACCAAAGGGAGCAGGGGGAACAGATTGGAAAAAGTGGGGAAGCGTTGTGAACACTGCAGAACAGAGGCAAACAAAAGGGAACAGGGGGAACGGATTGGAAAAAGTGGGGAACCATGGGGGACACTGCAGGGCAGAGGGGAACCATAGGGAGCAGGGGGTGCTGGTTGGAAAAAAATGTGGAGAACAGTGAGGAATCAGAGGGAGCAGGGGGAACAGATTGGAAAAAGTGGGGAACCGTGTGGAAAAATGCAGAACAGTGGGGAAGCAAAGGGAGCAGGGGGAAAAGATTGGAAAAAGTGGGGAATCGTGGGGAGTTCTGCAGAACAGAGGTGAACCAAAGGAAGCAGGGGGAACAGATTGGAAAAAGTGGGGAACAGTGTGGAAAAATGCAGAACAGAGGGGAACCAGAGGTAGCAGGGGAAACAGATTGGAAAAGAGAGGGGAACCGTGGGGAACACTGCAGAACAGTATGAAACCAAAGCGAGCAGGGGGAACAGTTTGGAAAATGTGGGGAACCGTGGGGATCACTGCAGAACAGAGGGGAACCAATAGGAGCAGGGGAACGCATTGGAAAAAGTGGGTAACCGTGGGGAACACTGCAGAACAGTGAGGAACCAAAGGGAGCAGGGGGAACAGATTGGAAAAAGTGGGAAACGTGTGGAAAAATGCAGAACAGTGGGGAAACAAAGGGTGCAGGACGAACAGATTAGAAGAAGTGGGGTACCGTGTGGAAAAATGCACAACAGTGGGGAATCAAAGGGAGCAGGGGGTACAGGATGGAAAAAAATGTGGAGAATCGTGGGGAACACTGCAGAATAGAGGGGAACCAAAGGGAGCAGGGGGAACGGATTGGAAAAAGTGGGGAAGCGTCGGGAACACTGCAGAACAGAGACGAACCAAAGGGAACAGGGGGAACGGATTGGAAAAGGTGGGGAACCATGGGGGACACTGTAGGGCAGAGGAGAACCATAGGGAGCAGGGGGTACAGGTTGGAAAAATGTGGAGAACCGTGAGGAAAACTGCAGAACAGTGAGGAACCAAATGGATCAGGGGGAACAGTTTTGAAAAAGTGGGGAACCGTGTGCAAAAATGCAGAACAGTGGGGAACCAAAGGGAGCAGGAGGAACAGATTGGAAAAAGTTGAGAACAGTGGGGAAAACTGCAGAACAGAGCGGAACCAAAGGGAGCAGGGGGAACAGCTCGGAAAAGTGGGGACCCGTGGGGAACAATGCAGAACAGAGAGGAACCAAAGGGAGCAGGGGGAACAGATTGGAAAAAGTGGGGAACCATGTGGAAAAATGCAGAACAAAGGGGAACCAAAGGGAGCAGGGGGAACAGATTGGAAAAAGTGGGGATTCGTGGAGAGATCTACAGAACAGAGGTGAACCAAAGGAAGCAGGGGGAACGGATTGGAAAAAGTGGGGAACAGTGTGGAAAAATGCAGAACAGAGGGGAACCAGAGGTAGCAGGGGAAACAGATTGGAAAAAGTGGGGAACTGTGGGGAAGACTGCAGAACAGAGGGCAAACAAACGGAGCAGGGGAAATGGATTGCAAAAAGTTGGGAACCGTGGAGGACAATGCTGGACAGAGGGGAAACAAACAGAGCAGGGGGAATGGATTGCAAAAAGTTGGTAAGCGTGGAGGACACTGCAGAACAGAGGGGAACCAAAGGGAGCAGGGCGGACACATTGTAAAAAAGTGGGGAAACGTGGGGAACGCTGCAGAACAGTATGAAAAGAAAGCGAGCCGGGGGAATGGTTTGGAAAATGTGAGGAACCGTGGGGAAAACTGCAGAACAGAGTTGAGACAAAGGAGCAGGGGGAACAGATTGGAAAAAGTGGAGAACCGTGGGGAACACTGCAGAACAGAGGGGAACCAAACGGAGCAGGGGCAATGGATTGCAAAAAGTTGGGAACCGTGGAAAACAAGGAAGGACAGAGGGGAACCAAAGGGAACAAGGGGAACAGGTCGGAAAATGTGGTGTCCCATGGGTGACACTGCAAGGCAGAGGGGAATCATAGGGAGCAGGGGGAAC
Organism: Narcine bancroftii; assembly: GCF_036971445.1. Taxonomy (NCBI): domain Eukaryota; kingdom Metazoa; phylum Chordata; class Chondrichthyes; order Torpediniformes; family Narcinidae; genus Narcine; species Narcine bancroftii. Next base: position 5,536,840 of record NW_027211884.1, read on the forward strand.
AGATTGGAAAAAGTGGGGAACCGATTGGAAAAAGTACGGAACCGTGTGGAAAAATGCAGAAAGGTGGGGAACCAAAGGGAGCAGGGGGAACAAATTGGAAAAGGTGGAGAACTGTGGGGAACACTGCAGAACAGAGGGGAACCAAAGAGAGCAGAGGGAACGGATTGGAAGAAGTGGGGAACCGTGGGGCACACTGCATGACAGAGGGGAACCAAAGGGATCAGGGGGAACAGATAGGAAAAAATTGGGGAACTGTGAAAACACTGCATGACAGAGGGGAACCAAAGGGAACAGGAGTTACAGGTTGGAAAAAGTGGGGAACCGTGGAGGACACTGCAGGACAGAGGGGAACCAAAGGGAGCAGGGCAAACAGATTGTAAAAAAGTGGGGAACCGTGGGGAACACTGCAGAACAGTATGAAACCAAAGCGAGCAGGGGGAACAGTTTGGAAAATGTGGGGAACCGTGGAGATCACTGCAGAACAGAGGGGAACCAAAGGGAGCACGGGAAAGCATTGGAAAAAGTGGGGAAACGTGGGGAACACTGAACAATAGAGGGGAACCAAAGGGAGCAGGGGAAATGGATTCGAAAAAGTGGAGAAGCGTGGGAAACACTACACAACCAAAGGGAGCAGGTGGAACAGTTTGGAAAAAATGTGGAGAACCATGGCGAAAACTGCAGAACAGAGTGGAGCGAAAGGAGCAGGGGGAACAGATTGGAAAAACTGGGGTCCCATGGGGAACACTGCAAGGCACAGGGGAACCATAGGGAGCAGGGAGTACAGGATGGAAAAAAAATGTGGAGAAACGTGGAGAACAATGCAGAATAGAGGGGAACCAAATGTAGCAGGGGGAACGGATTGGAAAAAGTGGGGAAGCGTCGGGAACACTGCAGAACAGAAGCAAACAAAAGAGAACAGGGGGAACGGATTAGAAAAAGTGGGGAACCATGGGGAATACTGCAGGGCAGAGGGTAGCCATAGGGAGCAGGGGCTACAGGTTGGAAAAAATGTGGAGAACCGTGAGGAACACTGCAGAACAGTGAGGAACCAAAGGGAGCAGGGGGAACAGATTGGAAAAAGTGGGGAACCGTGTGGAAAAATGCAGAACAGTGGGGAAACAAACAGAGCAGGGGGAATGGATTGCAAAAAGTTGGGAAGCGTGGAGGACATTGCAGAACAGAGGGGAACCAAAGGGAGCAGGGCGAACAGATTGTAAAATAGTGGGGAACCGTGGGGAACGCTGCAGAACAGTATGAAACCAAAGCGAGCCGGGGGAATGGTTTGGAAAATGTGGGGAACCTTGGGGAAAACTGCAGAACAGAATGGAGCCAAAGGAGCAGGGGGAACAGATTGGAAAAAGTGGGGAACTGTGGCGAACACTGCAGAACAGAGCAGAACCAAAGGGAGCAGGGGGAATAGATTGGAAAAAGTGGGGAACCGATTGGAAAAAGTAGGGAACCGTGTGGAAAAATGCAGAACGGTGGGGAACCAAAGGGAGCAGGGGCAAAGAATTGGAAAATGTGGAGAACTGTGGTGAACACTGCAGAACAGAGGGGAACCAAAGGGAGCAGAGGGAACGGATTGGAAAAAGTGGGGAACCGTGGGGAACACTGCACGACAGAGGGGAACCAAAGGGATCATGGGGAACAGATAGGAAAAAATTGGGGAACTGTGAAAACACTGCATGACAGAGGGGAACCAAAGGGAGCAGGAGGTACAGGTTGGAAAAAGTGGGGAACCGTGGAGGACACTGCAGGACAGAGGGGAAGCAAAGGGAGTAGGGCGAACAGATTGTAAAAAAGTGGGGAACCGTGGGGAACACTGCAGAACAGTATGAAACCAAAGCGAGCAGGGGGAACAGTTTGGAAAATGTGGGGAACCGTGGGGATCACTGCAGAACAGAGTGGAACCAAAGGGAGCAGGGGAACGCATTGGAAAAAGTGGGGAACCGTGGGGAACACAGCAGAACAGTGAGGAACCAAAGGGAGCATGACGAACAGATTGTAAAAAAGTGGGGAACCGTGGGGAACGCTGCAGAACAGTGTGAAAAGAAAGCGAGCCGGGGGAATGGTTTGGAAAATGTGGGGAACCGTGGGGAAAACTGCAGAACAGAGTGGAGCCAAAGGAGCAGGGGGAACAGATTGGAAAAAGTGGGGAACCGTTTGGAACACTGCACGACAGAGGGGAATCAAAGGGAGCAGGGGGAACTGATTGGAAAAAGTGGGGAACTGTGGGGAACACTGCAGAACAGAGGGGAAACAAATGGAGCAGGGGGAATGGATTGCAAAATGTGGGGAACCATGGGGAAAACTGCAGAACAGAGTGGAGTCAAAGGAGCAGGGGGAACGGATTGCAAAAAGTGGTGCCCTATGGGGAACACTGCAGGACAGAGCAGAATCAAAGGGAGCAGGGGGAACTGATTGGAAAAAGTGGGGAATCGTGCAGAACACTGCGGGACAGAGGGAACCAAAGGGAATAGGGTGAACGGATTAGAAAAAGTGGGGAACCATGGGGAACGCTGCAGAACAGTATGAAAAGAAAGCGAGCCGGGGGTATGGTTTGGAAAATGTGGGGAACCGTGGGGAAAACTGCAGAACAGAGTGGAGCCAAAGGAGCAGGGGGAACAGATTGGAAAAAGTGGGGAACCGTGGGGAACACTGCAGAACAGAGGAGAAACAAACGGAGCAGGGGCAACGGATTGCAAAAAGTTGATATCTGGGGAGAACACAGCAGGACAGAGGGAAACCAAAGGAAACAAGGGGAACAGGTTGGAAAAAGTGGGGTCCCATGGATAACACTGCAAGGCAGAGGGGAACCATAGGGAGCAGGGGGTACAGGATGGAAAAAAATGTGGAGAATCGTGGGGAACACCGCAGAATACAGGGGAACCAAAGGGAGCAGGGGGTACAGGTTGGAAAAAATGTGGAGAAGTGTGAGGAACACTGCAGAACAGTGAGGAACCAAAGGGAGCAGGGGGAACAGATTGGAAAAAGTGGGGAACCATGAGGAACACTGCAGAACAGAGGGGAACCAAAGGGAGCAGGGGGTACAGTTTGGAAAAGTGGGAAACCGTGGGGAACAATGCAGAACAGAGAGGAACCAAAGGGAGCAGGGGGAACAGATTGGAAAAAGTGGGGAATCGTGGAGAGATCTGCAGAACAGAGGTGAACCAAAGGAAGCAGGGGGAACGGATTGGAAAAAGTGGGGAACAGTGTGGAAAAATGCAGAACAGAGGGGAAACCAGAGGGAGCAGGGGAAACAGATTGGAAAAAGTGGGGAACTGTGGGGAACACTGCAGAACAGAGGGGCACCAAAGGGAGCAGAGGGAACGCATTGGAAAAAGTGGGGAACCGTTTGGAACACTGCACGACAGAGGGGAACCAAAGGAAACAGGGAGAACGGATTGTAAAAAGTGGGGCCCATGGGGAACACTGCAGGACAGAGGGGAATATAAGGGAGCAGGGGGAACTGATTGGAAAAAGTGGGGAACTGTGGGGAACCCTGCAGAACAGAGGGGAAACAAATGGAGCAGGGGGAATGGATTGCAAAATGTGGGGAACCATGGGGAGAACTGCAGAACAGAGTGGTGCCAAAGGAGCAGGGGGAACGGATTGGAAAAAGTGGGGAACCGTGGGGAACACTGCAGGACAGAGGGGAACCAAAGGGATCAGGGCGAACAGAATGTAAAAAAGTGGGGAACCGTGGGGAACACTGCAGAACAGTATGAAACCAAAGCGAGCAGGGGGAACAGTTTGGGAAATGTTGGGAAACTTGGGGATCACTGCAGAACAGAGGGGAACCAAAGGGAGCAAGGCGAACAGATTGGAAAAAGTGGGGAACCGTGGGGAACACTGCAGAACAGAGGGGAACCAAACGGAGAAGGGGCAACGGAATGCAAAAAGTTGGGAACCGTGGAGAAAACGGAAGGACAGAGGGGAACCAAAGGGAACAAGGGGAACAGGATGGAAAAAGAGGTGTAGAATCGTGGGGTACACTGTAGAATAGAGGGGAACCAAAGGGAGCAGGGGGAACGGATTGGAAAAAGTGGGGAAGCGTCGGGAACACTGCAGAACAGACGAGAACCAAAGGGAGCAGGGGGAACAGATTGAAAAAGTGGGGAACCGATTGGAAAAAGTAGGGAACCGTGTGGAAAAATGCAGAAAGGTGGGGAACCAAAGGGAGCAGGGGGCACGAATTGGAAAAGGTGGAAAACTGTGGGGAACACTGCAGAACAGAGGGGAACCAAAGGGAGCAGAGGAAACGGATTGGAAAAAGTGGGGAACCGTGGGGCACACTGCATGACAGAGGGGAACCAAAGGAATCAGGGAGAACAGATAGGAAAAAATTGGGGTACTGTGAAAACACTGCATGACAGAGGGGATCCAAAGGGAACAGGAGGTACAGGTTGGAAAAAGTGGGGAACCGTGGAGGACACTGCAGGACAGAGGGGAACCAAAGGGAGCAGGGCGAACAGATTGTAAAAAAGTGGGGAACCATGGGGAACACTGCAGAACAGTATGAAACCAAAGTGAGCAGGGGGAACAGTTTGGAAAATGTGGGGAACCGTTGGGATCACTGCAGAACAGAGGGGAACCAATAGGAGCAGGGGAACGCATTGGAAAAAGTTGGGAACCGTGGGGAACACTGCAGAACAGTATGAAACCAAAGCGAGCAGGGGGAACAGTTTGGAAAATGTGGGGAACCGTGGGGATCACTGCAGAACAGAGGGGAACCAATAGGAGCAGGGGAACGCATTGGAAAAAGTGGGGAAGCGTGGGGAACACTGCAGAACAGCGAGTGACCAAAGGGAGCAGGGGGAACAGATTTGAAAAAGTGGGGAACCGTGTGGAAAAAAGCAGAACAGTGGGGAAACAAAGGGTGCAGGAGGAACAGATTAGAAGTAGTGGGATACCGTGTAGAAAAATGCACAACAGTGGGGAACCAAAGGGAGCAGGGGGTACAGGATGGAAAAAAATGTGGAGAATCGTGGGGAACACTGCAGTATAGAGGGGAACCAAAGGGAGCAGGGGGAAAGGATTGGAAAAAGTGGGGAAGCGTCGGGAACACTGCATAACAAAGGCCAACCAAAGGGAACAGGGGGAACGGATTGGAAAAAGTGGGGAACCATGGGGGACACTGCAGGGCAGAGGGGAACCAGAGGTAGCAGGGGAAACAGATTGGAAAAAGCGGGGAACTGTGGGGAACACTGCAGAACAGAGGGCAAACAAACGGAGCAGGGGGAATGGATTGCAAAAAGTTGGTAAGCGTGGAGGACACTGCAGAACAGAGGGGAACCAAAGGGAGCAGGGCGAACAGATTGTAAAAAAGTGGTTAACCGTGGGGAACGCTGCAGAACAGTATGAAAAGAAAGCGAGCCGGGGGAATGGTTTGTAAAATGTGAGGAACCGTGGGGAAAACTGCAGAACAGAGTTGATACAAAGGAGCAGGGTGAACAGATTGGAAAAGTGGGGAACCGTGGGGAACACTGCAGAACAGAGGGGAACCAAACGGAGCAGGGGCAACGGATTGCAAAAAGTTGGGAACCGTGGAGAACACGGAAGGACAGAGGGGAACCAGAGGGAACAAGGGGAACAGGTTGGAAAAAGTGGTGTCCCATGGGTAACACTGCAAGGCAGAGGGGAACTATAGGGAGCAGGGGATACAGTATGTAAAAAAATGTGGAGAATCGTGGGGAACACTGTAGAATAGAGGGGAACCAAAGGGAGCAGGGGGAACGGATTGGAAAAGTGGGGAAGCGTCGGGAACACTGCAGAACAGAGGAGAACCAAAGGGAGCAGGGGGAACAGATTGGAAAAAGTGGGGAACCGATTGGAAAAAGTAGGGAACTGTGTGGAAAAATGCAGAAAGGTGGGGAACCAAAGGGAGCAGGGGGAACGAATTGGAAAATGTGGAGAACTGTGGGGAACACTTCAGAACAGAGGGGAACCAAAGGGAGCAGAGGGAACGGATTGGAAAAAGTGGGGAACCGTGGGGCACACTGCATGACAGAGGGGAACCAAAGGGATCAGGGGGAACAGATAGGAAAAAATTGGGGAACTGTGAAAACACTGCATGACAGAGGGGAACCAAAGGGAACAGGAGGTACAGGTTGGAAAAAGTGGGGAACCGTGGAGGACACTGCAGAACAGAGGGGAACCAAAGGGAGCAGGGCGAACAGATTGTAAAAAAGTTGTGAACCGTGGGGAACACTGCAGAACAGTATGAAACCAAAGCGAGCCGGAGGAACAGTTTGGAAAATGTGGGGAACCGTGGAGATCACTGCAGAACAGAGGGGAACCAAAGGGAGCACGGGAACGCATTGGAAAAAGTGGGGAACCGTGGGGAACACTGCAAGGCAGAGGGGAACCATAGGGAGCAGGGGGTACAGGATGGAAAAAAATGTGGAGAATCGTGGGGAACACCGCAGAATACAGGGGAACCAAAGGGAGCAGGGGGTACAGGTTGGAAAAAATGTGGAGAACCGTGAGGAACACTGCAGAACAGTGAGGAACCAAAGGGAGCAGGGGGAACAGATTGGAAAAAGTGGGGAACCTTGGGGAAAACTGCAGAACAGAATGGAGCCAAAGGAGCAGGGGGAACAGATTGGAAAAAGTGGGGAACTGTGGGGAACACTGCAGAACAGAGCAGAACCAAAGGGAGCAGGGGGAATAGATTGGAAAAAGTGGGGAACAGATTGGAAAAAGTAGGGAACCGTGTGGAAAAATGCAGAAAGGTGTGGAACCAAAGGGAGCAGGGGCAAAGAATTGGAAAATGTGGAGAACTGTGGGGAACACTGCAGAACAGAGGGGAACCAAAGGGAGCAGAGGGAACGGATTGGAAAAAGTGGGGAACCGTGGGGAACACTGCACGACAGAGGGGAACCAAAGGGATCAGGGGGAACAGATAGGAAAAAATTGGGGAACTGTGAAAACACTGCATGACAGAGGGGAACCAAAGGGAGCAGGAGGTACAGGTTGGAAAAAGTGGGGAACCGTGGAGGACACTGCAGGACAGAGGGGAAGCAAAGGGAGTAGGGCGAACAGATTGTAAAAAAGTGGGGAACCGTGGGGAACACTGCAGAACAGTATGAAACCAAAGCGAGCAGGGGGAACAGTTTGGAAAATGTGGGGAAACGTGGGGATCACTGCAGAACAGAGTGGAACCAAAGGGAGCAGGGGAACGCATTGGAAAAAGTGCGGAACCGTGGGGAACACAGCAGAACAGTGAGGAACCAAAGGGAGCATGGCGAACAGATTGTAAAAAAGTGGGGATCCGTGGGGAACGCAGCAGAACAGTGTGAAAAGAAAGCGAGCCGGGGGAATGGTTTGGAAAATGTGGGGAACCGTGGGGAAAACTGCAGAACAGAGTGGAGCCAAAGGAGCAGGGGGAACAGATTGGAAAAAGTGGGGAACCGTTTGGAACACTGCACGACAGAGGGGAATCAAAGGGAGCAGGGGGAACTGATTGGAAAAAGTGGGGAACTGTGGGGAACACTGCAGAACAGAGGGAAACAAATGGAGCAGGGGGAATGGATTGCAAAATGTGGGGAACCATGGGGAAAACTGCAGAACAGAGTGGAGCCAAAGGAGCAGGGGGAACGGATTGCAAAAAGTGGTGCCCTATGGGGAACACTGCAGGACAGAGCAGAGTTAAAGGGAGCAGGGGGAACTGATTGGAAAAAGTGGGGAATCGTGCAGAACACTGCGGGACAGAGGGAACCAAAGGGAATAGGGTGAACGGATTGGAAAAAGTAGGGAACCGTGTGGAAAAATGCAGAAAGGTGGGGAACCAAAGGGAGCAGGGGCAAAGAATTGGAAAATGTGGAGAACTGTGGGGAACACTGCAGAAGAGAGGGGAACCAAAGGGAGCAGAGGGAACGGATTGGAAAAAGTGGGGAACTGTGGGGAACACTGCAGAACAGAGGGGAAACAAATGGAGCAGGGGGAATGGATTGCAAAATGTGGGGAACCATGGGGAAAACTGCAGAACAGAGTGGAGCCAAAGGAGCAGGGGGAACGGATTGCAAAAAGTGGTGCCCTATGGAGAACACTGCAGGACAGAGCAGAATCAAAGGGAGCAGGGGGAACTGATTGGAAAAAGTGGGGAATCGTGCAGATCACTGCAGAACAGAGGGGAACCAAAGGGAGCACGGGAACGCATTGGAAAAAGTGGGGAACCGTGGGGAACTCTGCAAGGCAGAGGGGAACCATAGGGAGCAGGGGGTACAGGATGGAAAAAAATGTGGAGAATCGTGGGGAACACCGCAGAATACAGGGGAACCAAAGGGAGCAGGGGGTACAGGTTGGAAAAAATGTGGAGAACCGTGAGGAACACTGCAGAACAGTGAGGAACCAAAGGGAGCAGGGGGAACAGATTGGAAAAAGTGGGGAACCTTGGGGAAAACTGCAGAACAGAATGGAGCCAAAGGAGCAGGGGGAACAGATTGGAAAAAGTGGGGAACTGTGGGGAAAAATGCAGAAAGGTGGGGAACCAAAGGGAGCAGGGGCAAAGAATTGGAAAATGTGGAGAACTGTGGGGAACACTGCAGAACAGAGGGGAACCAAAGGGAGCAGAGGGAACGGATTGGAAAAAGTGGGGAACCGTGGGGAACACTGCAGATCAGAATGGAGCCAAAGGAGCAGGGGGAACAGATTGGAAAAAGTAGGGAACCGTGTGGAAAAATGCAGAAAGGTGGGGAACCAAAGGGAGCAGGGGCAAAGAATTGGAAAATGTGGAGAACTGTGGGGAACACTGCAGAACAGAGGGGAACCAAAGGGAGCAGAGGGAACGGATTGGAAAAAGTGGGGAACCGTGGGGAACACTGCACGACAGAGGGGAACCAAAGGGATCAGGGGGAACAGTTAGGAAAAAATTGGGGAACTGTGAAAACACTGCATGACAGAGGGGAACCAAAGGGAGCAGGAGGTACAGGTTGGAAAAAGTGGGGAACCGTGGAGGACACTGCAGGACAGAGGGGAAGCAAAGGGAGCAGGGGAACGCATTGGAAAAAGTGGGGAACGGTGGGGAACACTGCAGAACAGCATGAAACCAAAGCGAGCAGGGGGAACAGTTTGGAAAATGTGGGGAACCGTGGGGATCACTGCAGAACAGAGGGGAACCAATAGGAGCAGGGGAACGCATTGGAAAAAGTAGGTAACCGTGGGGAACACTGCAGAACAGTGAGGAACCAAAGGGAGCAGGGGGAACAGATTGGAAAAAGTGGGGAACCGTGTGGAAAAATGCAGAACAGTGGGGAAACAAAGGGTGCAGGACGAACAGATTAGAAGAAGTGGGGTTCCGTGTGGAAAAATGCACAACAGTGGGGAATCAAAGGGAGCAGGGGGTACAGGATGGAAAAAAATGTGGATATTCGTGGGGAACACTGCAGAATAGAGGGGAACCAAAGGGAGCAGGGGGAACGGATTGGAAAAAGTGGGGAAGCGTCGGGAACACTGCAGAACAGAGACGAACCAAAGGGAACAGGGGGAACGGATTGGAAAAAGTGGGGAACCATGGGGGACACTGTAGGGCAGAGGAGAACCATAGGGAGCAGGGGGTACAGGTTGGAAAAATGTGGAGAACCGTGAGGAAAACTGCAGAACAGTGAGGAACCAAATGGAGCAGGGGGAACAGTTTTGAAAAAGTGGGGAACCGTGTGCAAAAATGCAGAACAGTGGGACACCAAAGGGAGCAGGAGGAACAGATTGGAAAAAGTTGAGAACAGTGGGGAAAACTGCAGAACAGAGCGGAACCAAAGGGAGCAGGGGGAACAGCTCGGAAAAGTGGGGACCCGTGGGGAACAATGCAGAACAGAGAGGAACCAAAGAGAGCAGGGGGAACAGATTGGAAAAAGTGGGGAACCGTGTGGAAAAATGCAGAACAAAGGGGAACCAAAGGGAGCAGGGGGAACAGATTGGAAAAAGTGGGGATTCGTGGAGAGATCTACAGAACAGAGGTGAACCAAAGGAAGCAGGGGGAACGGATTGGAAAAAGTGGGGAACAGTGTGGAAAAATGCAGAACAGAGGGGAACCAGAGGTAGCAGGGGAAACAGATTGGAAAAAGTGGGGAGCTGTGGGGAAGACTGCAGAACAGAGGGCAAACAAACGGAGCAGGGGAAATGGATTGCAAAAAGTTGGGAACCGTGGAGGACAATGCTGGACAGAGGGGAAACAAACAGAGCAGGGGGAATGGATTGCAAAAAGTTGGTAAGCGTGGAGGACACTGCAGAACAGAGGGGAACCAAAGGGAGCAGGGCGAACACATTGTAAAAAAGTGGGGAAACGTGGGGAACGCTGCAGAACAGTATGAAAAGAAAGCGAGCCGGGGGAATGGTTTGGAAAATGTGAGGAACCGTGGGGAAAACTGCAGAACAGAGTTGAGACAAAGGAGCAGGGGGAACAGATTGGTAAAAGTGGGGAACTGTGGGGAACACTGCAGAACAGAGCAGAACCAAAGGGAGCAGGGGGAATAGATTGGAAAAAGTGGGGAACCGATTGGAAAAAGTAGGGAACCGTGTGGAAAAATGCAGAAAGGTGGGGAACCAAAGGGAGCAGGGGCAAAGAATTGGAAAATGTGGAGAACTGTGGGGAACACTGCAGAACAGAGGGGAACCAAAGGGAGCAGAGGGAACGGATTGGAAAAAGTGGGGAACCGTGGGGAACACTGCAGAACAGAATGGAGCCAAAGGAGCAGGGGGAACAGATTGGAAAAAGTGGGGAACCATGAGGAACACTGCAGAACAGAGGGGAACCAAAGGGAGCAGGGGGTACAGTTTGGAAAAGTGGGAAACCGTGGGGAACAATGCAGAACAGAGAGGAACCAAAGGGAGCAGGGGGAACAGATTGGAAAAAGTGGGGAATCGTGGAGAGATCTGCAGAACAGAGGTGAACCAAAGGAAGCAGGGGGAACGGATTGGAAAAACTGGGGAACAGTGTGGAAAAATGCAGAACAGAGGGGAAACCAGAGGGAGCAGGGGAAACAGATTGGAAAAAGTGGGGAACTGTGGGGAACACTGCAGAACAGAGGGGCACCAAAGGGAGCAGAGGGAACGCATTGGAAAAAGTGGGGAACCGTTTGGAACACTGCACGACAGAGGGGAACCAAAGGAAACAGGGAGAACGGATTGTAAAAAGTGGGGCCCATGGGGAACACTGCAGGACAGAGGGGAATCAAAGGGAGCAGGGGGAACTGATTGGAAAAAGTGGGGAACTGTGGGGAACCCTGCAGAACAGAGGGGAAACAAATGGAGCAGGGGGAATGGATTGCAAAATGTGGGGAACCATGGGGAAAACTGCAGAACAGAGTGGCGCCAAAGGAGCAGGGGGAACGGATTGGAAAAAGTGGGGAACCGTGGGGAACACAGCAGGACAGAGGGGAACCAAAGGGATCAGGGCGAACAGAATGTAAAAAAGTGGGGAACCGTGGGGAACACTGCAGAACAGTATGAAACCAAAGCGAGCAGGGGGAACAGTTTGGGAAATGTTGGGAAACTTGGGGATCACTGCAGAACAGAGGGGAACCAAAGGGAGCAGGGCGAACAGATTGGAAAAAGTGGGGAACCGTGGGGAACACTGCAGAACAGAGGGGAACCAAACGGAGAAGGGGCAACGGAATGCAAAAAGTTGGGAACCGTGGAGAAAACGGAAGGACAGAGGGGAACCAAAGGGAACAAGGGGAACAGGATGGAAAAAGAGGTGTCCCATGGGTAACACTGCAAGGCAGAGGGGAACCATAGGGAGCAGATGGGTACAGTATGTAAAAAAATGTGCAGAATCGTGGGGTACACTGTAGAATAGAGGGGAACCAAAGGGAGCAGAGGGAACGGATTGGAAAAAGTGGGGATCCGTGGGGAACACTGCACGACAGAGGGGAACCAAAGGGATCATGGGGAACAGATAGGAAAAAATTGGGGAACTGTGAAAACACAGCATGGCAGAGGGGAACCAAAGGGAGCAGGAGGTACAGGTTGGAAAAAGTGGGGAACCGTGGAGGACACTGCAGGACAGAGGGGAAGCAAAGGGAGTAGGGCGAACAGATTGTAAAAAAGTGGGGAACCGTGGGGAACACTGCAGAACAGTATGAAACCAAAGCGAGCAGGGAGAACAGTTTGGAAAATGTGGGGAACCGTGGGGATCACTGCAGAACAGAGTGGAACCAAAGGGAGCAGGGGAACGCATTGGAAAAAGTGGGGAACCGTGGGGAACACAGCAGAACAGTGAGGAACCAAAGGGAGCATGGCGAACAGATTGTAAAAAAGTGGGGAACCGTGGGGAACGCTGCAGAACAGTGTGAAAAGAAAGCGAGCCGGGGGAATGGTTTGGAAAATGTGGGGAACCGTGGGGAAAACTGCAGAACAGAGTGGAGCCAAAGGAGCAGGGGGAACAGATTGGAAAAAGTGGGGAACCGTTTGGAACACTGCACGACAGAGGGGAATCAAAGGGAGCAGGGGGAACTGATTGGAAAAAGTGGGGAACTGTGGGGAACACTGCAGAACAGAGGGGAAACAAATGGAGCAGGGGGAATGGATTGCAAAATGTGGGGAACCATGGGGAAAACTGCAGAACAGAGTGGAGTCAAAGGAGCAGGGGGAACGGATTGCAAAAAGTGGTGCCCTATGGGGAACACTGCAGGACAGAGCAGAATCAAAGGGAGCAGAGGGAACTGATTGGAAAAAGTGCGGAATCGTGCAGAACACTGCGGGACAGAGGGAACCAAAGGGAATAGGGTGAACGGATTAGAAAAAGTGGGGAACCATGGGGAACGCTGCAGAACAGTATGAAAAGAAAGCGAGCCGGGGGTATGGTTTGGAAAATGTGGGGAACCGTGGGGAAAACTGCAGAACAGAGTGGAGCCAAAGGAGCAGGGGGAACAGATTGGAAAAAGTGGGGAACCGTGGGGAACACTGCAGAACAGAGGAGAAACAAACGGAGCAGGGGGAATGGATTGCAAAAAGTTGATATCTGGGGAGAACACGGCAGGACAGAGGGAAACCAAAGGAAACAAGGGGAACAGGTTGGAAAAAGTGGGGTCCCATGGATAACACTGCAAGGCAGAGGGGAACCATAGGGAGCAGGGGGTACAGGATGGAAAAAAATGTGGAGAATCGTGGGGAACACCGCAGAATACAGGGGAACCAAAGGGAGCAGGGGGTACAGGTTGGAAAAAATGTGGAGAAGTGTGAGGAACACTGCAGAACAGTGAGGAACCAAAGGGAGCAGGGGGAACAGATTGGAAAAAGTGGGGAACCATGAGGAACACTGCAGAACAGAGGGGAACCAAAGGGAGCAGGGGGTACAGTTTGGAAAAGTGGGAAACCGTGGGGAACAATGCAGAACAGAGAGGAACCAAAGGGAGCAGGGGGAACAGATTGGAAAAAGTGGGGAATCGTGGAGAGATCTGCAGAACAGAGGTGAACCAAAGGAAGCAGGGGGAACGGATTGGAAAAACTGGGGAACAGTGTGGAAAAATGCAGAACAGAGGGGAAACCAGAGGGAGCAGGGGAAACAGATTGGAAAAAGTGGGGAACTGTGGGGAACACTGCAGAACAGAGGGGCACCAAAGGGAGCAGAGGGAACGCATTGGAAAAAGTGGGGAACCGTTTGGAACACTGCACGACAGAGGGGAACCAAAGGAAACAGGGAGAACGGATTGTAAAAAGTGGGGCCCATGGGGAACACTGCAGGACAGAGGGGAATCAAAGGGAGCAGGGGGAACTGATTGGAAAAAGTGGGGAACTGTGGGGAACCCTGCAGAACAGAGGGGAAACAAATGGAGCAGGGGGAATGGATTGCAAAATGTGGGGAACCATGGGGAAAACTGCAGAACAGAGTGGCGCCAAAGGAGCAGGGGGAACGGATTGGAAAAAGTGGGGAACCGTGGGGAACACAGCAGGACAGAGGGGAACCAAAGGGATCAGGGCGAACAGAATGTAAAAAAGTGGGGAACCGTGGGGAACACTGCAGAACAGTATGAAACCAAAGCGAGCAGGGGGAACAGTTTGGGAAATGTTGGGAAACTTGGGGATCACTGCAGAACAGAGGGGAACCAAAGGGAGCAGGGCGAACAGATTGGAAAAAGTGGGGAACCGTGGGGAACACTGCAGAACAGAGGGGAACCAAACGGAGAAGGGGCAACGGAATGCAAAAAGTTGGGAACCGTGGAGAAAACGGAAGGACAGAGGGGAACCAAAGGGAACAAGGGGAACAGGATGGAAAAAGAGGTGTCCCATGGGTAACACTGCAAGGCAGAGGGGAACCATAGGGAGCAGATGGGTACAGTATGTAAAAAAATGTGCAGAATCGTGGGGTACACTGTAGAATAGAGGGGAACCAAAGGGAGCAGAGGGAACGGATTGGAAAAAGTGGGGATCCGTGGGGAACACTGCACGACAGAGGGGAACCAAAGGGATCATGGGGAACAGATAGGAAAAAATTGGGGAACTGTGAAAACACAGCATGGCAGAGGGGAACCAAAGGGAGCAGGAGGTACAGGTTGGAAAAAGTGGGGAACCGTGGAGGACACTGCAGGACAGAGGGGAAGCAAAGGGAGTAGGGCGAACAGATTGTAAAAAAGTGGGGAACCGTGGGGAACACTGCAGAACAGTATGAAACCAAAGCGAGCAGGGAGAACAGTTTGGAAAATGTGGGGAACCGTGGGGATCACTGCAGAACAGAGTGGAACCAAAGGGAGCAGGGGAACGCATTGGAAAAAGTGGGGAACCGTGGGGAACACAGCAGAACAGTGAGGAACCAAAGGGAGCATGGCGAACAGATTGTAAAAAAGTGGGGAACCGTGGGGAACGCTGCAGAACAGTGTGAAAAGAAAGCGAGCCGGGGGAATGGTTTGGAAAATGTGGGGAACCGTGGGGAAAACTGCAGAACAGAGTGGAGCCAAAGGAGCAGGGGGAACAGATTGGAAAAAGTGGGGAACCGTTTGGAACACTGCACGACAGAGGGGAATCAAAGGGAGCAGGGGGAACTGATTGGAAAAAGTGGGGAACTGTGGGGAACACTGCAGAACAGAGGGGAAACAAATGGAGCAGGGGGAATGGATTGCAAAATGTG
The DNA here is from genome assembly GCF_036971445.1 of Narcine bancroftii. Taxonomy (NCBI): domain Eukaryota; kingdom Metazoa; phylum Chordata; class Chondrichthyes; order Torpediniformes; family Narcinidae; genus Narcine; species Narcine bancroftii. The sequence goes on from NW_027211884.1 coordinate 5,551,904, forward strand.
GGGAACCATGGGGAAAACTGCAGAACAGAGTGGAGTCAAAGGAGCAGGAGGAACGGATTGCAAAAAGTGGTGCCCTATGGGGAACACTGCAGGACAGAGCAGAATCAAAGGGAGCAGAGGGAACTGATTGGAAAAAGTGCGGAATCGTGCAGAACACTGCGGGACAGAGGGAACCAAAGGGAATAGGGTGAACGGATTAGAAAAAGTGGGGAACCATGGGGAACGCTGCAGAACAGTATGAAAAGAAAGCGAGCCGGGGGTATGGTTTGGAAAATGTGGGGAACCGTGGGGAAAACTGCAGAACAGAGTGGAGCCAAAGGAGCAGGGGGAACAGATTGGAAAAAGTGGGGAACCGTGGGGAACACTGCAGAACAGAGGAGAAACAAACGGAGCAGGGGGAATGGATTGCAAAAAGTTGATATCTGGGGAGAACACGGCAGGACAGAGGGAAACCAAAGGAAACAAGGGGAACAGGTTGGAAAAAGTGGGGTCCCATGGATAACACTGCAAGGCAGAGGGGAACCATAGGGAGCAGGGGGTACAGGATGGAAAAAAATGTGGAGAATCGTGGGGAACACCGCAGAATACAGGGGAACCAAAGGGAGCAGGGGGTACAGGTTGGAAAAAATGTGGAGAAGTGTGAGGAACACTGCAGAACAGTGAGGAACCAAAGGGAGCAGGGGGAACAGATTGGAAAAAGTGGGGAACCATGAGGAACACTGCAGAACAGAGGGGAACCAAAGGGAGCAGGGGGTACAGTTTGGAAAAGTGGGAAACCGTGGGGAACAATGCAGAACAGAGAGGAACCAAAGGGAGCAGGGGGAACAGATTGGAAAAAGTGGGGAATCGTGGAGAGATCTGCAGAACAGAGGTGAACCAAAGGAAGCAGGGGGAACGGATTGGAAAAACTGGGGAACAGTGTGGAAAAATGCAGAACAGAGGGGAAACCAGAGGGAGCAGGGGAAACAGATTGGAAAAAGTGGGGAACTGTGGGGAACACTGCAGAACAGAGGGGCACCAAAGGGAGCAGAGGGAACGCATTGGAAAAAGTGGGGAACCGTTTGGAACACTGCACGACAGAGGGGAACCAAAGGAAACAGGGAGAACGGATTGTAAAAAGTGGGGCCCATGGGGAACACTGCAGGACAGAGGGGAATCAAAGGGAGCAGGGGGAACTGATTGGAAAAAGTGGGGAACTGTGGGGAACCCTGCAGAACAGAGGGGAAACAAATGGAGCAGGGGGAATGGATTGCAAAATGTGGGGAACCATGGGGAAAACTGCAGAACAGAGTGGCGCCAAAGGAGCAGGGGGAACGGATTGGAAAAAGTGGGGAACCGTGGGGAACACAGCAGGACAGAGGGGAACCAAAGGGATCAGGGCGAACAGAATGTAAAAAAGTGGGGAACCGTGGGGAACACTGCAGAACAGTATGAAACCAAAGCGAGCAGGGGGAACAGTTTGGGAAATGTTGGGAAACTTGGGGATCACTGCAGAACAGAGGGGAACCAAAGGGAGCAGGGCGAACAGATTGGAAAAAGTGGGGAACCGTGGGGACCACTGCAGAACAGAGGGGAACCAAACGGAGAAGGGGCAACGGAATGCAAAAAGTTGGGAACCGTGGAGAAAACGGAAGGACAGAGGGGAACCAAAGGGAACAAGGGGAACAGGATGGAAAAAGAGGTGTCCCATGGGTAACACTGCAAGGCAGAGGGGAACCATAGGGAGCAGATGGGTACAGTATGTAAAAAAATGTGCAGAATCGTGGGGTACACTGTAGAATAGAGGGGAACCAAAGGGAGCAGAGGGAACGGATTGGAAAAAGTGGGGATCCGTGGGGAACACTGCACGACAGAGGGGAACCAAAGGGATCATGGGGAACAGATAGGAAAAAATTGGGGAACTGTGAAAACACAGCATGGCAGAGGGGAACCAAAGGGAGCAGGAGGTACAGGTTGGAAAAAGTGGGGAACCGTGGAGGACACTGCAGGACAGAGGGGAAGCAAAGGGAGTAGGGCGAACAGATTGTAAAAAAGTGGGGAACCGTGGGGAACACTGCAGAACAGTATGAAACCAAAGCGAGCAGGGAGAACAGTTTGGAAAATGTGGGGAACCGTGGGGATCACTGCAGAACAGAGTGGAACCAAAGGGAGCAGGGGAACGCATTGGAAAAAGTGGGGAACCGTGGGGAACACAGCAGAACAGTGAGGAACCAAAGGGAGCATGGCGAACAGATTGTAAAAAAGTGGGGAACCGTGGGGAACGCTGCAGAACAGTGTGAAAAGAAAGCGAGCCGGGGGAATGGTTTGGAAAATGTGGGGAACCGTGGGGAAAACTGCAGAACAGAGTGGAGCCAAAGGAGCAGGGGGAACAGATTGGAAAAAGTGGGGAACCGTTTGGAACACTGCACGACAGAGGGGAATCAAAGGGAGCAGGGGGAACTGATTGGAAAAAGTGGGGAACTGTGGGGAACACTGCAGAACAGAGGGGAAACAAATGGAGCAGGGGGAATGGATTGCAAAATGTGGGGAACCATGGGGAAAACTGCAGAACAGAGTGGAGTCAAAGGAGCAGGGGGAACGGATTGCAAAAAGTGGTGCCCTATGGGGAACACTGCAGGACAGAGCAGAATCAAAGGGAGCAGAGGGAACTGATTGGAAAAAGTGCGGAATCGTGCAGAACACTGCGGGACAGAGGGAACCAAAGGGAATAGGGTGAACGGATTAGAAAAAGTGGGGAACCATGGGGAACGCTGCAGAACAGTATGAAAAGAAAGCGAGCCGGGGGTATGGTTTGGAAAATGTGGGGAACCGTGGGGAAAACTGCAGAACAGAGTGGAGCCAAAGGAGCAGGGGGAACAGATTGGAAAAAGTGGGGAACCGTGGGGAACACTGCAGAACAGAGGAGAAACAAACGGAGCAGGGGGAATGGATTGCAAAAAGTTGATATCTGGGGAGAACACGGCAGGACAGAGGGAAACCAAAGGAAACAAGGGGAACAGGTTGGAAAAAGTGGGGTCCCATGGATAACACTGCAAGGCAGAGGGGAACCATAGGGAGCAGGGGGTACAGGATGGAAAAAAATGTGGAGAATCGTGGGGAACACCGCAGAATACAGGGGAACCAAAGGGAGCAGGGGGTACAGGTTGGAAAAAATGTGGAGAAGTGTGAGGAACACTGCAGAACAGTGAGGAACCAAAGGGAGCAGGGGGAACAGATTGGAAAAAGTGGGGAACCATGAGGAACACTGCAGAACAGAGGGGAACCAAAGGGAGCAGGGGGTACAGTTTGGAAAAGTGGGAAACCGTGGGGAACAATGCAGAACAGAGAGGAACCAAAGGGAGCAGGGGGAACAGATTGGAAAAAGTGGGGAATCGTGGAGAGATCTGCAGAACAGAGGTGAACCAAAGGAAGCAGGGGGAACGGATTGGAAAAACTGGGGAACAGTGTGGAAAAATGCAGAACAGAGGGGAAACCAGAGGGAGCAGGGGAAACAGATTGGAAAAAGTGGGGAACTGTGGGGAACACTGCAGAACAGAGGGGCACCAAAGGGAGCAGAGGGAACGCATTGGAAAAAGTGGGGAACCGTTTGGAACACTGCACGACAGAGGGGAACCAAAGGAAACAGGGAGAACGGATTGTAAAAAGTGGGGCCCATGGGGAACACTGCAGGACAGAGGGGAATCAAAGGGAGCAGGGGGAACTGATTGGAAAAAGTGGGGAACTGTGGGGAACCCTGCAGAACAGAGGGGAAACAAATGGAGCAGGGGGAATGGATTGCAAAATGTGGGGAACCATGGGGAAAACTGCAGAACAGAGTGGCGCCAAAGGAGCAGGGGGAACGGATTGGAAAAAGTGGGGAACCGTGGGGAACACAGCAGGACAGAGGGGAACCAAAGGGATCAGGGCGAACAGAATGTAAAAAAGTGGGGAACCGTGGGGAACACTGCAGAACAGTATGAAACCAAAGCGAGCAGGGGGAACAGTTTGGGAAATGTTGGGAAACTTGGGGATCACTGCAGAACAGAGGGGAACCAAAGGGAGCAGGGGAACACATTGGAAAAAGTGGGGAACCGTGGAGAAAACGGAAGGACAGAGGGGAACCAAAGGGAACAAGGGGAACAGGATGGAAAAAGAGGTGTCCCATGGGTAACACTGCAAGGCAGAGGGGAACCATAGGAAGCAGATGGGTACAGTATGTAAAAAAATGTGCAGAATCGTGGGGTACACTGTAGAATAGAGGGGAACCAAAGGGAGCAGGGGGAACGGATTGGAAAAAGTGGGGAAGCGTCGGGAACACTGCAGAACAGACGAGAACCAAAGGGAGCAGGGGGAACAGATTGAAAAAGTGGGGAACCGATTGGAAAAAGTAGGGAACCGTGTGGAAAAATGCAGAAAGGTGGGGAACCAAAGGGAGCAGGGGGAACGAATTGGAAAAGGTGGAGAACTGTGGGGAACACTGCAGAACAGAGGGGAACCAAAGGGAGCAGAGGGAACGGATTGGAAAAAGTGGGGAACCGTGGGGCACACTGCATGACAGAGGGGAACCAAAGGAATCAGGGAGAACAGATAGGAAAAAAATTGGGGTACTGTGAAAACACTGCATGACAGAGGGGATCCAAAGGGAACAGGAGGTACAGGTTGGAAAAAGTGGGGAACCGTGGAGGACACTGCAGGACAGAGGGGAACCAAAGGGAGCAGGGCGAACAGATTGTAAAAAAGTGGGGAACCATGGGGAACACTGCAGAACAGTATGAAACCAAAGTGAGCAGGGGGAACAGTTTGGAAAATGTGGGGAACCGTTGGGATCACTGCAGAACAGAGGGGAACCAATAGGAGCAGGGGAACACATTGGAAAAAGTTGGGAACCGTGGGGAACACTGCAGAACAGTATGAAACCAAAGCGAGCAGGGGGAACAGTTTGGAAAATGTGAGGAACCGTGGGGATCACTGCAGAACAGAGGGGAACCAATAGGAGCAGGGGAACGCATTGGAAAAAGTGGGGAACCGTGGGGAACACTGCAGAACAGTGAGTGACCAAAGGGAGCAGGGGGAACAGATTTGAAAAAGTGGGGAACCGTGTGGAAAAAAGCAGAACAGTGGGGAAACAAAGGGTGCAGGAGGAACAGATTAGAAGTAGTGGGGTACCGTGTAGAAAAATGCACAACAGTGGGGAACCAAAGGGCGCAGGGGGTACAGGATGGAAAAAAATGTGGAGAATCGTGGGGAACACTGCAGAATAGAGGGGAACCAAAGGGAGCAGGGGGAAAGGATTGGAAAAAGTGGGGAAGCGTCGGGAACACTGCATAACAAAGGCCAACCAAAGGGAACAGGGGGAACGGATTGGAAAAAGTGGAGAACCATAGGGGACACTGCAGGGCAGAGGGGAACCAGAGGTAGCAGGGGAAACAGATTGGAAAAAGCGGGGAACTGTGGGGAACACTGCAGAACAGAGGGCAAAAAAACGGAGCAGGGGAAATGGATTGCAAAAAGTTGGGAACCGTGGAGGACAATGCAGAACAGAGGGGAAACAAACAGAGCAGGGGGAATGGATTGCAAAAAGTTGGTAAGCGTGGAGGACACTGCAGAACAGAGGGGAACCAAAGGGAGCAGGGCGAACAGATTGTAAAAAAGTGGTTAACCGTGGGGAACGCTGCAGAACAGTATGAAAAGAAAGCGAGCCGGGGGAATGGTTTGTAAAATGTGAGGAACCGTGGGGAAAACTACAGAACAGAGTTGATACAAAGGAGCAGGGGGAACAGATTGGAAAAGTGGGGAACCGTGGGGAACACTGCAGAACAGAGGGGAACCAAACGGAGCAGGGGCAACGGATTGCAAAAAGTTGGGAACCGTGGAGAACACGGAAGGACAGAGGGGAACCAAAGGGAACAAGGGGAACAGGTTGGAAAAAGTGGTGTCCCGTGGGTAACACTGCAAGGCAGAGGGGAACCATAGGGAGCAGGGGGTACAGTATGTAAAAAAATGTGGAGAATCGTGGGGAACACTGTAGAATAGAGGGGAACCAAAGAGAGCAGGGGGAACGGATTGGAAAAGTGGGGAAGCGTCGGGAACACTGCAGAACAGAGGAGAACCAAAGGGAGCAGGGGGAACAGATTGGAAAAAGTGGGGAACCGATTGGAAAAAGTAGGGAACCGTGTGGAAAAATGCAGAAAGGTGGGGAACCAAAGGGAGCAGGGGGAACGAATTTGAAAATGTGGAGAACTGTGGGGAACACTGCAGAACAGAGGGGAACCAAAGGGAGCAGAGGGAACGGATTGGAAAAAGTGGGGAACCGTGGGGCACACTGCATGACAGAGGGGAACCAAAGGGATCAGGGGGAACAGATAGGAAAAAATTGGGGAACTGTGAAAACACTGCATGACAGAGGGGAACCAAAGGGAACAGTAGGTACAGGTTGGAAAAAGTGGGGAACCGTGGAGGACACTGCAGGACAGAGGCGAACCAAAGGGAGCAGGGCGAACAGATTGTAAAAAAGTGGTGAACCGTGGGGAACACTGCAGAACAGTATGAAACCAAAGCGAGCCGGGGGAACAGTTTGGAAAATGTGGGGAACCGTGGAGATCACTGCAGAACAGAGGGGAACCAAAGGGAGCACGGGAACGCATTGGAAAAAGTGGGGAACCGTGGGGAACACTGAACAATAGAGGGGAACCAAAGGGAGCAGGGGAAATGGATTGGAAAAAGTGGGGAACCATGGGAAACACTGCAGAACGAAAGGGAGCAGGTGGAACAGTTTGGAAAAAATGTGGAGAACCATGGCGAAAACTGCAGAACAGAGTGGAGCGAAAGGAGCAAGGGGAACAGATTGGAAAAAGTGGGGTCCCATGGGGAACACTGCAAGGCAGAGGGGAACCATAGGGAGCAGGGCGTACAGGATCGAAAAAAATGTGGAGAATCGTGGGGTACACTGCAGAATACAGGAGAACCAAAGGGAGCAGGGGGTACAGGTTGGAAAAAATGTGGAGAACCGTGAGGAACACTGCAGAACAGTGAGGAACCAAAGGGAGCAGGGGGAACAGATTGGAAAAAGTGGGGAACCGTGAGGAACACTGCAGATCAGAGGGGCACCAAAGGGAGCAGGGGGTACAGTTTGGAAAAGTGGGGAACCGTGGGGAACAATGCAGAACAGAGAGGAACCAAAGGGAGCAGGGGGAACAGATTGGAAAAAGTGGGGAATCGTGGAAAGATCTGCAGAACAGAGGTGAACCAAAGGAAGCAGGGGGAACGGATTGGAAAAAGTAGGGAACAGTGTGGAAAAATGCAGAACAGAGGGGAAACCAGAGGGAGCAGGGGAAACAGATTGGAAAAAGTGGGGAACTGTGGGGAACACTGCAGAACAGAGGGGCACCAAAGGGAGCAGAGGGAACGCATTGGAAAAAGTGGGGAACCGTTTGGAACACTGCACGACAGAGGGGAACCAAAGGAAGCAGGGAGAACGGATTGTAAAAAGTGGGGCCCATGGTGAACACTGCAGGACAGAAGGGAATCAAAGGGAGCAGGGGGAACTGATTGGAAAAAGTGGGGAACTGTGGGGAACCCTGCAGAACAGAGGGGAAACAAATGGAGCAGGGGGAATGGATTGCAAAATGTGGGGAACCATGGGGAAAACTGCAGAACAGAGTGGAGCCAAAGGAGCAGTGGGAACGGATTGGAAAAAGTGGGGAACCGTGGGGAACACTGCAGAACAGAGGGGAACAAAAGGGATCAGGGCGAACAGAATGTAAAAAAGTGGGGAACCGTGGGGAACACTGCAGAACAGTATGAAACCAAAGCGAGCAGGGGGAACAGTTTGGGAAATGTTGGGAAACTTGGGGATCACTGCAGAACATGGGGAACCAAAGGGAGCAGGGAGAACAGATTGGAAAAAGTGGGGAACCGTGAGGAACACTGCAGAACAGAGGGGAACCAAAGGGAGCAGGGGGAACAGATTGGAAAAAATGGGGATTCGTGGAGAGATCTGCAGAACAGAGGTGAACCAAAGGAAGCAGGGGGAACGGATGGGCAAAAGTGGGGAACTGTGTGGAAAAATGTAGAACAGTGGGCAACCGGAGGTAGCAGGGGAAACAGATTGGAAAAAGTGGGGAACAGTGGGGAACACTGCAGAACAGAGGGGCACCAAAGGGAGCAGGGGGAACGGATTGTAAAAAGTTTGGCCGATGGGGAACACTGTAGGACAAAGGGGAATCAAAGGGAGCAGGGGGAACTGATTGGAAAAAGTGGGGAACTGTGGGGAACAATGCAGAACAGAGGGCAAACAAACGGAGCAGGGGGAATGGATTGCAAAAAGTTGGTAAGCGTGGAGGACACTGCAGAGCAGAGGGGAACCAAAGAGAGCAGGGCGAACAGATTGTAGAAAAGTGGGGAACCGTGGGGAACGCTGCGGAACAGTATGAAAACAAAGCAAGCCGGGGGAATGGTTTGGAAAATGTGGGGAACCGTGGGGAAAACTGCAGAACAGAGTGGAGCCAAAGGAGCAGGGAGAACAGAATAGAAACAGGGGGAACCGTGGGGAACACTGCAGAACAGAGGGGAACCAAACGGAGCAGGGGCAACGGATTGCAAAAAGTTGGGAACCGTGTAGAACACGGAAGGACAGAGGGGAACCAAAGGGAACAAGGGGAACAGGTTGGAAAAAGTGGTGTCCCATGGGTAACACTGCAAGGCAGAGGGGAACCATAGGGAGCAGGGGTTACAGGATGGAAAAAAATGTGGAGTATCGTGGGGAACACTGTAGAATAGAGGGGAACCAAAGGGAGCAGGGGGAACAGATTGGAAAAAGTGGGGAACCGAGGGGAACACTGCAGAACAGAGGGGCACCAAAGGGAGCAGAGGGAACGCATTGTAAAACTGGGGAACCGTGGGGAACACTGCACGACAGAGGGGAACCAAAGGAAGCAGCGGGAACGGATTGTAAAAGGTTGGGCCGATGGGGAACACTGTTGGACAGAGGGGAATCAAAGGGAGAAGGGGGAACTGATTGGAAAAAGTGGGGAACTGTGGGGAACACTGCAGAACAGAGGGCAAACAAACAGAGCAGGGGGAATTGATTGCAAAAAGTTCGGAAACGTGGAGGACAATGCAGGACAGAGGGGAAAAAAATAGAGCAGGGGGAATGGATTGCAAAAAGTTGGTAAGCGTGGAGGACACTGCAGAACAGAGGGGAACCAAAGGGAGCAGGTCGAACAGATTGTAAAAAAGTGGAAAACCGTGGGGAACGCTGCAGAATAGAGGGGAACCAAAGGGAGCAGGGGGAACAGATTGGAAAAAGTGGGTAAGCGTTGGGAACACTGCAGAACAGAGGCAAACAAAAGGGAACAGGGGGAACGGATTGGAAAAAGTGGGGAACCATGGGGGACACTGCAGGGCAGAGGGGAACCATAGGGAGCAGGGGGTGCTGGTTGGAAAAAAATGTGGAGAACAGTGAGGAATCAGAGGGAGCAGGGGGAACAGATTGGAAAAAGTGGGGAACCGTGTGGAAAAATGCAGAACAGTGGGGAAGCAAAGGGAGCAGGGGGAAAAGATTGGAAAAAGTGGGGAATCGTGGGGATTTCTGCAGAACAGAGGTGAACCAAAGGAAGCAGGGGGAACAGATTGGAAAAAGTGGGGAACAGTGTGGAAAAATGCAGAAAAGAGGGGAACCAGAGGTAGCAGGGGAAACAGATTGGAAAAGAGAGGGGAACCGTGGGGAACACTGCAGAACAGTATGAAACCAAAGCGAGCAGAGGGAACAGTTTGGAAAATGTGGGGAACCGTGGGGATCACTGCAGAACAGAGGGGAACCAATAGGAGCAGGGGAACGCATTGGAAAAAGTGGGTAACCGTGGGGAACACTGCAGAACAGTGAGGAACCAAAGGGAGCAGGGGGAACAGATTGGAAAAAGTGGGGAACCGTGTGGAAAAATGCAGAACAGTGGGGAAACAAAGGGTGCAGGAGGAACAGATTAGAAGAAGTGGGGTACCGTGTGGAAAAATGCACAACAGTGGGGAATCAAAGGGAGCAGGGGGTACAGGATGGAAAAAAATGTGGAGAATCGTGGGGAACAATGCAGAATAGAGGGGAACCAAAGGGAGCAGGGGGAACGGATTGGAAAAAGTGGGGAAGCGTCGGGAACACTGCAGAACAGAGACGAACCAAAGGGAACAGGGGGAACGGATTGGAAAAAGTGGGGAACCATGGGGGACACTGTAGGGCAGAGGAGAACCATAGGGAGCAGGGGGTACAGGTTGGAAAAATGTGGAGAACCGTGAGGAAAACTGCAGAACAGTGAGGAACCAAAGGGAGCAGGGGGAACAGTTTTGAAAAAGTGGGGAACCGTGTGCAAAAATGCAGAACAGTGGGGAACCAAAGGGAGCAGGAGGAACAGATTGGAAAAAGTTGAGAACAGTGGGGAAAACTGCAGAACAGAGCGGAACCAAAGGGAGCAGGGGGAACAGCTCGGAAAAGTGGGGACACGTGGGGAACAATGCAGAACAGAGAGGAACCAAAGAGAGCAGGGGGAACAGATTGGAAAAAGTGGGGAACCGTGTGGAAAAATGCAGAACAAAGGGGAACCAAAGGGAGCAGGGGGAACAGATTGCAAAAAGTGGGGATTCGTGGAGAGATCTACAGAACAGAGGTGAACCAAAGGAAGCAGGGGGCACGGATTGGAAAAAGTGGGGAACAGTGTGGAAAAATGCAGAACAGAGGGGAACCAGAGGTAGCAGGGGAAACAGATTGGAAAAAGTGGGGAACTGTGGGGAAGACTGCAGAACAGAGGGCAAACAAACGGAGCAGGGGAAATGGATTGCAAAAAGTTGGGAACCGTGGAGGAAAATGCTGGACAGAGGGGAAACAAACAGAGCAGGGGGAATGGATTGCAAAAAGTTGGTAAGCGTGGAGGACACTGCAGAACAGAGGGGAACCAAAGGGAGCAGGGCGAACACATTGTAAAAAAGTGGGGAAACGTGGGGAACGCTGCAGAACAGTATGAAAAGAAAGCGAGCCGGGGGAATGGTTTGGAAAATGTGAGGAACCGTGGGGAAAACTGCAGAACAGAGTTGAGACAAAGGAGCAGGGGGAACAGATTGGTAAAAGTGGGGAACTGTGGGGAACACTGCAGAACAGAGCAGAACCAAAGGGAGCAGGGGGAATAGATTGGAAAAAGTGGGGAACCGATTGGAAAAAGTAGGGAACCGTGTGGAAAAATGCAGAAAGGTGGGGAACCAAAGGGAGCAGGGGCAAAGGATTGGAAAATGTGGAGAACTGTGGGGAACACTGCAGAACAGAGGGGAACCAAAGGGAGCAGAGGGAACGGATTGGAAAAAGTGGGGAACCGTGGGGAACACTGCACGACAGAGGGGAACCAAAGGGATCATGGGGAACAGATAGGAAAAAATTGGGGAACTGTTAAAACACAGCATGGCAGAGGGGAACCAAAGGGAGCAGGAGGTACAGGTTGGAAAAAGTGGGGAACCGTGGAGGACACTGCAGGACAGAGGGGAAGCAAAGGGAGTAGGGCGAACAGATTGTAAAAAAGTGGGGAACCGTGGGGAACACTGCAGAACAGTATGAAACCAAAGCGAGCAGGGGGAACAGTTTGGAAAATGTGGGGAACCTTGGGGATCACTGCAGAACAGAGTGGAACCAAAGGGAGCAGGGGAACGCATTGGAAAAAGTGGGGAACCGTGGGGAACACAGCAGAACAGTGAGGAACCAAAGGGAGCATGGCGAACAGATTGTAAAAAAGTGGGGAACCGTGGGGAACGCTGCAGAACAGTGTGAAAAGAAAGCGAGCCGGGGGAATGGTTTGGAAAATGTGGGGAACCGTGGGGAAAACTGCAGAACAGAGTGGAGCCAAAGGAGCAGGGGGAACAGATTGGAAAAAGTGGGGAACCGTTTGGAACACTGCACGACAGAGGGGAATCAAAGGGAGCAGGGGGAACTGATTGGAAAAAGTGGGGAACTGTGGGGAACACTGCAGAACAGAGGGGAAACAAATGGAGCAGGGGGAATGGATTGCAAAATGTGGGGAACCATGGGGAAAACTGCAGAACAGAGTGGAGTCAAAGGAGCAGGGGGAACGGATTGCAAAAAGTGGTGCCCTATGGGGAACACTGCAGGACAGAGCAGAATCAAAGGGAGCAGAGGGAACTGATTGGAAAAAGTGCGGAATCGTGCAGAACACTGCGGGACAGAGGGAACCAAAGGGAATAGGGTGAACGGATTAGAAAAAGTGGGGAACCATGGGGAACGCTGCAGAACAGTATGAAAAGAAAGCGAGCCGGGGGTATGGTTTGGAAAATGTGGGGAACCGTGGGGAAAACTGCAGAACAGAGTGGAGCCAAAGGAGCAGGGGGAACAGATTGGAAAAAGTGGGGAACCGTGGGGAACACTGCAGAACAGAGGAGAAACAAACGGAGCAGGGGGAACGGATTGCAAAAAGTTGATATCTGGGGAGAACACGGCAGGACAGAGGGAAACCAAAGGAAACAAGGGGAACAGGTTGGAAAAAGTGGGGTCCCATGGATAACACTGCAAGGCAGAGGGGAACCATAGGGAGCAGGGGGTACAGGATGGAAAAAAATGTGGAGAATCGTGGGGAACACCGCAGAATACAGGGGAACCAAAGGGAGCAGGGGGTACAGGTTGGAAAAAATGTGGAGAACTGTGAGGAACACTGCAGAACAGTGAGGAACCAAAGGGAGCAGGGGGAACAGATTGGAAAAAGTGGGGAACCATGAGGAACACTGCAGAACAGAGGGGAACCAAAGGGAGCAGGGGGTACAGTTTGGAAAAGTGGGAAACCGTGGGGAACAATGCAGAACAGAGAGGAACCAAAGGGAGCAGGGGGAACAGATTGGAAAAAGTGGGGAATCGTGGAGAGATCTGCAGAACAGAGGTGAACCAAAGGAAGCAGGGGGAACGGATTGGAAAAACTGGGGAACAGTGTGGAAAAATGCAGAACAGAGGGGAAACCAGAGGGAGCAGGGGAAACAGATTGGAAAAAGTGGGGAACTGTGGGGAACACTGCAGAACAGAGGGGCACCAAAGGGAGCAGAGGGAACGCATTGGAAAAAGTGGGGAACCGTTTGGAACACTGCACGACAGAGGGGAACCAAAGGAAACAGGGAGAACGGATTGTAAAAAGTGGGGCCCATGGGGAACACTGCAGGACAGAGGGGAATCAAAGGGAGCAGGGGGAACTGATTGGAAAAAGTGGGGAACTGTGGGGAACCCTGCAGAACAGAGGGGAAACAAATGGAGCAGGGGGAATGGATTGCAAAATGTGGGGAACCATGGGGAAAACTGCAGAACAGAGTGGCGCCAAAGGAGCAGGGGGAACGGATTGGAAAAAGTGGGGAACCGTGGGGAACACTGCAGGACAGAGGGGAACCAAAGGGATCAGGGCGAACAGAATGTAAAAAAGTGGGGAACCGTGGGGAACACTGCAGAACAGTATGAAACCAAAGCGAGCAGGGGGAACAGTTTGGGAAATGTTGGGAAACTTGGGGATCACTGCAGAACAGAGGGGAACCAAAGGGAGCAGGGCGAACAGATTGGAAAAAGTGGGGAACCGTGGGGAACACTGCAGAACAGAGGGGAACCAAACGGAGAAGGGGCAACGGAATGCAAAAAGTTGGGAACCGTGGAGAAAACGGAAGGACAGAGTGGAACCAAAGGGAACAAGGGGAACAGGATGGAAAAAGAGGTGTCCCATGGGTAACACTGCAAGGCAGAGGGGAACCATAGGGAGCAGATGGGTACAGTATGTAAAAAAATGTGCAGAATCGTGGGGTACACTGTAGAATAGAGGGGAACCAAAGGGAGCAGGGGGAACAGATTGGAAAAAGTGGGGAACCGTGTGGAAAAATGCAGAACAGTGGGGAAACAAACAGAGCAGGGGCAATGGATTGCAAAAAGTTGGGAAGCGTGGAGGACATTGCAGAACAGAGGGGAACCAAAGGGAGCAGGGCGAACAGATTGTAAAATAGTGGGGAACCGTGGGGAACGCTGCAGAACAGTATGAAACCAAAGCGAGCCGGGGGAATTGTTTGGAAAATGTGGGGAACCTTGGGGAAAACTGCAGAACAGAATGGAGCCAAAGGAGTAGGGGGAACAGATTGGAAAAAGTGGGGAACTGTGGGGAACACTGCAGAACAGAGCAGAACCAAAGGGAGCAGGGGGAACAGATTGGAAAAAGTGGGGAACCGATTGGAAAAAGTAGGGAACCGTGTGGAAAAATGCAGAAAGGTGGGTAACCAAAGGGAGCAGGGGCAAAGAATTGGAAAATGTGGAGAACTGTGGGGAACACTGCAGAACAGAGGGGAACCAAAGGGAGCAGAGGGAACGGATTGGAAAAAGTGGGGAACCGTGGGGAACACTGAACGACAGAGGGGAACCAAAGGGATCAGGGGGAACAGATAGGAAAAAATTGCGGAACTGTGAAAACACTGCATGACAGAGGGGAACCAAAGGGAGCAGGAGGTACAGGTTGGAAAAAGTAGGGAACCATGGAGAACACTGCAGGACAGAGGGGAACCAAAGGGAGTAGGGCGAACAGATTGTAAAAAAGTGGGGAACCGTGGGGAACACTGCAGAACAGTATGAAACCAAAGCGAGCAGGGGGAACAGTTTGGAAAATGTGGGGAACCGTGGGGATCACTGCAGAACAGAGTGGAACCAAAGGGAGCAGGGGAACGCATTGGAAAAAGTGGGGAACCGTGAGGAACACTGCAGAACAGAGGGGAACCAAAGGGAGCAGGGGGTACAGTTTGGAGAAGTGGGGAACCGTGGGGAACAATGCAGAACAGAGGGGAACCAAAGGGAGCAGGGGGAACAGATTGGAAAAAATGGGGATTCGTGGAGAGATCTGCAGAACAGAGGTGAACCAAAGGAAGCAGGGGGAACGGATGGGCAAAAGTGGGGAACTGTGTGGAAAAATGTAGAACAGTGGGCAACCAGAGGTAGCAGGGGAATCAGATTGGAAAAAGTGGGGAACCGTGGGGAACACTGCAGAACAGAGGGGCACCAAAGGGAGCAGGGGGAACGGATTGTAAAAAGTTTGGCCGATGGGGAACACTGTAGGACAAAGGGGAATCAAAGGGAGCAGGGGGAACTGATTGGAAAAAGTGGGGAACTGTGGGGAACACTGCAGAACAGAGGGCAAACAAACGGAGCAGGGGGAATGGATTGCAAAAAGTTGGTAAGCGTGGAGGACACTGCAGAGCAGAGGGGAACCAAAGGGAGCAGGGCGAACAGATTGTAGAAAAGTGGGGAACCGTGGGGAACGCTGCGGAACAGTATGAAAACAAAGCAAGCCGGGGGAATGGTTTGGAAAATGTGGGGAACCGTGGGGAAAACTGCAGAACAGAGTGGAGCAAAAGGAGCAGGGAGAACAGAATAGAAACAGGGGGAACCGTGGGGAACACTGCAGAACAGAGGGGAAGCAAACGGAGCAGGGGCAACGGATTGCAAAAAGTTGGGAACCGTGTAGAACACGGAAGGACAGAGGGGAACCAAAGGGAACAAGGGAAACAGGTTGGAAAAAGTGGTGTCCCATGGGTAACACTGCAAGGCAGAGGGGAACCATAGGGAGCAGGGGTTACAGGATGGAAAAAAATGTGGAGTATCGTGGGGAACACTGTAGAATAGATGGCAAACAAACAGAGCAGGGGGAATGGATTGCAAAAAGTTCGGAAACGTGGAGGACAATGCAGGACAGAGGGGAAAAAAATAGAGCAGCGGGAATGGATTGCAAAAAGTTGGTAAGCGTGGAGGACACTGCAGAACAGAGGGGAACCAAAGGGAGCAGGGCGAACAGATTGTAAAAAAGTGGGGAACCGTGGGGAACGCTGCAGAATAGAGGGGAACCAAAGGGAGCAGGGGGAACAGATTGGAAAAAGTGGGGAAGCGTTGTGAACACTGCAGAACAGAGGCAAACAAAAGGGAACAGGGGGAACGGATTGGAAAAAGTGGGGAACCATGGGGGACACTGCAGGGCAGAGGGGAACCATAGGGAGCAGGGGGTGCTGGTTGGAAAAAAATGTGGAGAACAGTGAGGAATCAGAGGGAGCAGGGGGAACAGATTGGAAAAAGTGGGGAACCGTGTGGAAAAATGCAGAACAGTGGGGAAGCAAAGGGAGCAGGGGGAAAAGATTGGAAAAAGTGGGGAATCGTGGGGAGTTCTGCAGAACAGAGGTGAACCAAAGGAAGCAGGGGGAACAGATTGGAAAAAGTGGGGAACAGTGTGGAAAAATGCAGAACAGAGGGGAACCAGAGGTAGCAGGGGAAACAGATTGGAAAAGAGAGGGGAACCGTGGGGAACACTGCAGAACAGTATGAAACCAAAGCGAGCAGGGGGAACAGTTTGGAAAATGTGGGGAACCGTGGGGATCACTGCAGAACAGAGGGGAACCAATAGGAGCAGGGGAACGCATTGGAAAAAGTGGGGAACGGTGGGGAACACTGCAGAACAGCATGAAACCAAAGCGAGCAGGGGGAACAGTTTGGAAAATGTGGGGAACCGTGGGGATCACTGCAGAACAGAGGGGAACCAATAGGAGCAGGGGAACGCATTGGAAAAAGTGGGTAACCGTGGGGAACACTGCAGAACAGTGAGGAACCAAAGGGAGCAGGGGGAACAGATTGGAAAAAGTGGGGAACCGTGTGGAAAAATGCAGAACAGTGGGGAAACAAAGGGTGCAGGACGAACAGATTAGAAGAAGTGGGGTACCGTGTGGAAAAATGCACAACAGTGGGGAATCAAAGGGAGCAGGGGGTACAGGATGGAAAAAAATGTGGAGAATCGTGGGGAACACTGCAGAATAGAGAGGAACCAAAGGGAGCAGGGGGAACAGATTGGAAAAAGTGGGGAACCATGTGGAAAAATGCAGAACAAAGGGGAACCAAAGGGAGCAGGGGGAACAGATTGGAAAAAGTGGGGATTCGTGGAGAGATCTACAGAACAGAGGTGAACCAAAGGAAGCAGGGGGAACGGATTGGAAAAAGTGGGGAACAGTGTGGAAAAATGCAGAACAGAGGGGAACCAGAGGTAGCAGGGGAAACAGATTGGAAAAAGTGGGGAACTGTGGGGAAGACTGCAGAACAGAGGGCAAACAAACGGAGCAGGGGAAATGGATTGCAAAAAGTTGGGAACCGTGGAGGACAATGCTGGACAGAGGGGAAACAAACAGAGCAGGGGGAATGGATTGCAAAAAGTTGGTAAGCGTGGAGGACACTGCAGAACAGAGGGGAACCAAAGGGAGCAGGGCGGACACATTGTAAAAAAGTGGGGAAACGTGGGGAACGCTGCAGAACAGTATGAAAAGAAAGCGAGCCGGGGGAATGGTTTGGAAAATGTGAGGAACCGTGGGGAAAACTGCAGAACAGAGTTGAGACAAAGGAGCAGGGGGAACAGATTGGAAAAAGTGGAGAACCGTGGGGAACACTGCAGAACAGAGGGGAACCAAACGGAGCAGGGGCAATGGATTGCAAAAAGTTGGGAACCGTGGAAAACAAGGAAGGACAGAGGGGAACCAAAGGGAACAAGGGGAACAGGTCGGAAAATGTGGTGTCCCATGGGTGACACTGCAAGGCAGAGGGGAATCATAGGGAGCAGGGGGAACAGATTGGAAAAAGTGGGGAACCGATTGGAAAAAGTACGGAACCGTGTGGAAAAATGCAGAAAGGTGGGGAACCAAAGGGAGCAGGGGGAACAAATTGGAAAAGGTGGAGAACTGTGGGGAACACTGCAGAACAGAGGGGAACCAAAGAGAGCAGAGGGAACGGATTGGAAGAAGTGGGGAACCGTGGGGCACACTGCATGACAGAGGGGAACCAAAGGGATCAGGGGGAACAGATAGGAAAAAATTGGGGAACTGTGAAAACACTGCATGACAGAGGGGAACCAAAGGGAACAGGAGTTACAGGTTGGAAAAAGTGGGGAACCGTGGAGGACACTGCAGGACAGAGGGGAACCAAAGGGAGCAGGGCAAACAGATTGTAAAAAAGTGGGGAACCGTGGGGAACACTGCAGAACAGTATGAAACCAAAGCGAGCAGGGGGAACAGTTTGGAAAATGTGGGGAACCGTGGAGATCACTGCAGAACAGAGGGGAACCAAAGGGAGCACGGGAACGCATTGGAAAAAGTGGGGAAACGTGGGGAACACTGAACAATAGAGGGGAACCAAAGGGAGCAGGGGAAATGGATTCGAAAAAGTGGGGAAGCGTGGGAAACACTACACAACCAAAGGGAGCAGGTGGAACAGTTTGGAAAAAATGTGGAGAACCATGGCGAAAACTGCAGAACAGAGTGGAGCGAAAGGAGCAGGGGGAACAGATTGGAAAAACTGGGGTCCCATGGGGAACACTGCAAGGCACAGGGGAACCATAGGGAGCAGGGAGTACAGGATGGAAAAAAAATGTGGAGAAACGTGGAGAACAATGCAGAATAGAGGGGAACCAAATGTAGCAGGGGGAACGGATTGGAAAAAGTGGGGAAGCGTCGGGAACACTGCAGAACAGAAGCAAACAAAAGAGAACAGGGGGAACGGATTAGAAAAAGTGGGGAACCATGGGGAATACTGCAGGGCAGAGGGTAGCCATAGGGAGCAGGGGCTACAGGTTGGAAAAAATGTGGAGAACCGTGAGGAACACTGCAGAACAGTGAGGAACCAAAGGGAGCAGGGGGAACAGATTGGAAAAAGTGGGGAACCGTGTGGAAAAATGCAGAACAGTGGGGAAACAAACAGAGCAGGGGGAATGGATTGCAAAAAGTTGGGAAGCGTGGAGGACATTGCAGAACAGAGGGGAACCAAAGGGAGCAGGGCGAACAGATTGTAAAATAGTGGGGAACCGTGGGGAACGCTGCAGAACAGTATGAAACCAAAGCGAGCCGGGGGAATGGTTTGGAAAATGTGGGGAACCTTGGGGAAAACTGCAGAACAGAATGGAGCCAAAGGAGCAGGGGGAACAGATTGGAAAAAGTGGGGAACTGTGGGGAACACTGCAGAACAGAGCAGAACCAAAGGGAGCAGGGGGAATAGATTGGAAAAAGTGGGGAACCGATTGGAAAAAGTAGGGAACCGTGTGGAAAAATGCAGAACGGTGGGGAACCAAAGGGAGCAGGGGCAAAGAATTGGAAAATGTGGAGAACTGTGGTGAACACTGCAGAACAGAGGGGAACCAAAGGGAGCAGAGGGAACGGATTGGAAAAAGTGGGGAACCGTGGGGAACACTGTACGACAGAGGGGAACCAAAGGGATCATGGGGAACAGATAGGAAAAAATTGGGGAACTGTGAAAACACTGCATGACAGAGGGGAACCAAAGGGAGCAGGAGGTACAGGTTGGAAAAAGTGGGGAACCGTGGAGGACACTGCAGGACAGAGGGGAAGCAAAGGGAGTAGGGCGAACAGATTGTAAAAAAGTGGGGAACCGTGGGGAACACTGCAGAACAGTATGAAACCAAAGCGAGCAGGGGGAACAGTTTGGAAAATGTGGGGAACCGTGGGGATCACTGCAGAACAGAGTGGAACCAAAGGGAGCAGGGGAACGCATTGGAAAAAGTGGGGAACCGTGGGGAACACAGCAGAACAGTGAGGAACCAAAGGGAGCATGGCGAACAGATTGTAAAAAAGTGGGGAACCGTGGGGAACGCTGCAGAACAGTGTGAAAAGAAAGCGAGCCGGGGGAATGGTTTGGAAAATGTGGGGAACCGTGGGGAAAACTGCAGAACAGAGTGGAGCCAAAGGAGCAGGGGGAACAGATTGGAAAAAGTGGGGAACCGTTTGGAACACTGCACGACAGAGGGGAATCAAAGGGAGCAGGGGGAACTGATTGGAAAAAGTGGGGAACTGTGGGGAACACTGCAGAACAGAGGGGAAACAAATGGAGCAGGGGGAATGGATTGCAAAATGTGGGGAACCATGGGGAAAACTGCAGAACAGAGTGGAGTCAAAGGAGCAGGGGGAACGGATTGCAAAAAGTGGTGCCCTATGGGGAACACTGCAGGACAGAGCAGAATCAAAGGGAGCAGGGGGAACTGATTGGAAAAAGTGGGGAATCGTGCAGAACACTGCGGGACAGAGGGAACCAAAGGGAATAGGGTGAACGGATTAGAAAAAGTGGGGAACCATGGGGAACGCTGCAGAACAGTATGAAAAGAAAGCGAGCCGGGGGTATGGTTTGGAAAATGTGGGGAACCGTGGGGAAAACTGCAGAACAGAGTGGAGCCAAAGGAGCAGGGGGAACAGATTGGAAAAAGTGGGGAACCGTGGGGAACACTGCAGAACAGAGGAGAAACAAACGGAGCAGGGGCAACGGATTGCAAAAAGTTGATATCTGGGGAGAACACGGCAGGACAGAGGGAAACCAAAGGAAACAAGGGGAACAGGTTGGAAAAAGTGGGGTCCCATGGATAACACTGCAAGGCAGAGGGGAACCATAGGGAGCAGGGGGTACAGGATGGAAAAAAATGTGGAGAATCGTGGGGAACACCGCAGAATACAGGGGAACCAAAGGGAGCAGGGGGTACAGGTTGGAAAAAATGTGGAGAAGTGTGAGGAACACTGCAGAACAGTGAGGAACCAAAGGGAGCAGGGGGAACAGATTGGAAAAAGTGGGGAACCATGAGGAACACTGCAGAACAGAGGGGAACCAAAGGGAGCAGGGGGTACAGTTTGGAAAAGTGGGAAACCGTGGGGAACAATGCAGAACAGAGAGGAACCAAAGGGAGCAGGGGGAACAGATTGGAAAAAGTGGGGAATCGTGGAGAGATCTGCAGAACAGAGGTGAACCAAAGGAAGCAGGGGGAACGGATTGGAAAAAGTGGGGAACAGTGTGGAAAAATGCAGAACAGAGGGGAAACCAGAGGGAGCAGGGGAAACAGATTGGAAAAAGTGGGGAACTGTGGGGAACACTGCAGAACAGAGGGGCACCAAAGGGAGCAGAGGGAACGCATTGGAAAAAGTGGGGAACCGTTTGGAACACTGCACGACAGAGGGGAACCAAAGGAAACAGGGAGGACGGATTGTAAAAAGTGGGGCCCATGGGGAACACTGCAGGACAGAGGGGAATATAAGGGAGCAGGGGGAACTGATTGGAAAAAGTGGGGAACTGTGGGGAACCCTGCAGAACAGAGGGGAAACAAATGGAGCAGGGGGAATGGATTGCAAAATGTGGGGAACCATGGGGAGAACTGCAGAACAGAGTGGAGCCAAAGGAGCAGGGGGAACGGATTGGAAAAAGTGGGGAACCGTGGGGAACACTGCAGGACAGAGGGGAACCAAAGGGATCAGGGCGAACAGAATGTAAAAAAGTGGGGAACCGTGGGGAACACTGCAGAACAGTATGAAACCAAAGCGAGCAGGGGGAACAGTTTGGGAAATGTTGGGAAACTTGGGGATCACTGCAGAACAGAGGGGAACCAAAGGGAGCAAGGCGAACAGATTGGAAAAAGTGGGGAACCGTGGGGAACACTGCAGAACAGAGGGGAACCAAACGGAGAAGGGGCAACGGAATGCAAAAAGTTGGGAACCGTGGAGAAAACGGAAGGACAGAGGGGAACCAAAGGGAACAAGGGGAACAGGATGGAAAAAGAGGTGTAGAATCGTGGGGTACACTGTAGAATAGAGGGGAACCAAAGGGAGCAGGGGGAACGGATTGGAAAAAGTGGGGAAGCGTCGGGAACACTGCAGAACAGACGAGAACCAAAGGGAGCAGGGGGAACAGATTGAAAAAGTGGGGAACCGATTGGAAAAAGTAGGGAACCGTGTGGAAAAATGCAGAAAGGTGGGGAACCAAAGGGAGCAGGGGGCACGAATTGGAAAAGGTGGAGAACTGTGGGGAACACTGCAGAACAGAGGGGAACCAAAGGGAGCAGAGGAAACGGATTGGAAAAAGTGGGGAACCGTGGGGCACACTGCATGACAGAGGGGAACCAAAGGAATCAGGGAGAACAGATAGGAAAAAATTGGGGTACTGTGAAAACACTGCATGACAGAGGGGATCCAAAGGGAACAGGAGGTACAGGTTGGAAAAAGTGGGGAACCGTGGAGGACACTGCAGGACAGAGGGGAACCAAAGGGAGCAGGGCGAACAGATTGTAAAAAAGTGGGGAACCATGGGGAACACTGCAGAACAGTATGAAACCAAAGTGAGCAGGGGGAACAGTTTGGAAAATGTGGGGAACCGTTGGGATCACTGCAGAACAGAGGGGAACCAATAGGAGCAGGGGAACGCATTGGAAAAAGTTGGGAACCGTGGGGAACACTGCAGAACAGTATGAAACCAAAGCGAGCAGGGGGAACAGTTTGGAAAATGTGGGGAACCGTGGGGATCACTGCAGAACAGAGGGGAACCAATAGGAGCAGGGGAACGCATTGGAAAAAGTGGGGAAGCGTGGGGAACACTGCAGAACAGCGAGTGACCAAAGGGAGCAGGGGGAACAGATTTGAAAAAGTGGGGAACCGTGTGGAAAAAAGCAGAACAGTGGGGAAACAAAGGGTGCAGGAGGAACAGATTAGAAGTAGTGGGATACCGTGTAGAAAAATGCACAACAGTGGGGAACCAAAGGGAGCAGGGGGTACAGGATGGAAAAAAATGTGGAGAATCGTGGGGAACACTGCAGTATAGAGGGGAACCAAAGGGAGCAGGGGGAAAGGATTGGAAAAAGTGGGGAAGCGTCGGGAACACTGCATAACAAAGGCCAACCAAAGGGAACAGGGGGAACGGATTGGAAAAAGTGGGGAACCATGGGGGACACTGCAGGGCAGAGGGGAACCAGAGGTAGCAGGGGAAACAGATTGGAAAAAGCGGGGAACTGTGGGGAACACTGCAGAACAGAGGGCAAACAAACGGAGCAGGGGGAATGGATTGCAAAAAGTTGGTAAGCGTGGAGGACACTGCAGAACAGAGGGGAACCAAAGGGAGCAGGGCGAACAGATTGTAAAAAAGTGGTTAACCGTGGGGAACGCTGCAGAACAGTATGAAAAGAAAGCGAGCCGGGGGAATGGTTTGTAAAATGTGAGGAACCGTGGGGAAAACTGCAGAACAGAGTTGATACAAAGGAGCAGGGTGAACAGATTGGAAAAGTGGGGAACCGTGGGGAACACTGCAGAACAGAGGGGAACCAAACGGAGCAGGGGCAACGGATTGCAAAAAGTTGGGAACCGTGGAGAACACGGAAGGACAGAGGGGAACCAGAGGGAACAAGGGGAACAGGTTGGAAAAAGTGGTGTCCCATGGGTAACACTGCAAGGCAGAGGGGAACCATAGGGAGCAGGGGTTACAGGATGGAAAAAAATGTGGAGTATCGTGGGGAACACTGTAGAATAGATGGCAAACAAACAGAGCAGGGGGAATGGATTGCAAAAAGTTCGGAAACGTGGAGGACAATGCAGGACAGAGGGGAAAAAAATAGAGCAGCGGGAATGGATTGCAAAAAGTTGGTAAGCGTGGAGGACACTGCAGAACAGAGGGGAACCAAAGGGAGCAGGGCGAACAGATTGTAAAAAAGTGGGGAACCGTGGGGAACGCTGCAGAATAGAGGGGAACCAAAGGGAGCAGGGGGAACAGATTGGAAAAAGTGGGGAAGCGTTGTGAACACTGCAGAACAGAGGCAAACAAAAGGGAACAGGGGGAACGGATTGGAAAAAGTGGGGAACCATGGGGGACACTGCAGGGCAGAGGGGAACCATAGGGAGCAGGGGGTGCTGGTTGGAAAAAAATGTGGAGAACAGTGAGGAATCAGAGGGAGCAGGGGGAACAGATTGGAAAAAGTGGGGAACCGTGTGGAAAAATGCAGAACAGTGGGGAAGCAAAGGGAGCAGGGGGAAAAGATTGGAAAAAGTGGGGAATCGTGGGGAGTTCTGCAGAACAGAGGTGAACCAAAGGAAGCAGGGGGAACAGATTGGAAAAAGTGGGGAACAGTGTGGAAAAATGCAGAACAGAGGGGAACCAGAGGTAGCAGGGGAAACAGATTGGAAAAGAGAGGGGAACCGTGGGGAACACTGCAGAACAGTATGAAACCAAAGCGAGCAGGGGGAACAGTTTGGAAAATGTGGGGAACCGTGGGGATCACTGCAGAACAGAGGGGAACCAATAGGAGCAGGGGAACGCATTGGAAAAAGTGGGGAACGGTGGGGAACACTGCAGAACAGCATGAAACCAAAGCGAGCAGGGGGAACAGTTTGGAAAATGTGGGGAACCGTGGGGATCACTGCAGAACAGAGGGGAACCAATAGGAGCAGGGGAACGCATTGGAAAAAGTGGGTAACCGTGGGGAACACTGCAGAACAGTGAGGAACCAAAGGGAGCAGGGGGAACAGATTGGAAAAAGTGGGGAACCGTGTGGAAAAATGCAGAACAGTGGGGAAACAACGGGTGCAGGACGAACAGATTAGAAGAAGTGGGGTACCGTGTGGAAAAATGCACAACAGTGGGGAATCAAAGGGAGCAGGGGGTACAGGATGGAAAAAAATGTGGAGAATCGTGGGGAACACTGCAGAATAGAGAGGAACCAAAGGGAGCAGGGGGAACAGATTGGAAAAAGTGGGGAACCATGTGGAAAAATGCAGAACAAAGGGGAACCAAAGGGAGCAGGGGGAACAGATTGGAAAAAGTGGGGATTCGTGGAGAGATCTACAGAACAGAGGTGAACCAAAGGAAGCAGGGGGAACGGATTGGAAAAAGTGGGGAACAGTGTGGAAAAATGCAGAACAGAGGGGAACCAGAGGTAGCAGGGGAAACAGATTGGAAAAAGTGGGGAACTGTGGGGAAGACTGCAGAACAGAGGGCAAACAAACGGAGCAGGGGAAATGGATTGCAAAAAGTTGGGAACCGTGGAGGACAATGCTGGACAGAGGGGAAACAAACAGAGCAGGGGGAATGGATTGCAAAAAGTTGGTAAGCGTGGAGGACACTGCAGAACAGAGGGGAACCAAAGGGAGCAGGGCGGACACATTGTAAAAAAGTGGGGAAACGTGGGGAACGCTGCAGAACAGTATGAAAAGAAAGCGAGCCGGGGGAATGGTTTGGAAAATGTGAGGAACCGTGGGGAAAACTGCAGAACAGAGTTGAGACAAAGGAGCAGGGGGAACAGATTGGAAAAAGTGGAGAACCGTGGGGAACACTGCAGAACAGAGGGGAACCAAACGGAGCAGGGGCAATGGATTGCAAAAAGTTGGGAACCGTGGAAAACAAGGAAGGACAGAGGGGAACCAAAGGGAACAAGGGGAACAGGTCGGAAAATGTGGTGTCCCATGGGTGACACTGCAAGGCAGAGGGGAATCATAGGGAGCAGGGGGAACAGATTGGAAAAAGTGGGGAACCGATTGGAAAAAGTACGGAACCGTGTGGAAAAATGCAGAAAGGTGGGGAACCAAAGGGAGCAGGGGGAACAAATTGGAAAAGGTGGAGAACTGTGGGGAACACTGCAGAACAGAGGGGAACCAAAGAGAGCAGAGGGAACGGATTGGAAGAAGTGGGGAACCGTGGGGCACACTGCATGACAGAGGGGAACCAAAGGGATCAGGGGGAACAGATAGGAAAAAATTGGGGAACTGTGAAAACACTGCATGACAGAGGGGAACCAAAGGGAACAGGAGTTACAGGTTGGAAAAAGTGGGGAACCGTGGAGGACTCTGCAGGACAGAGGGGAACCAAAGGGAGCAGGGCAAACAGATTGTAAAAAAGTGGGGAACCGTGGGGAACACTGCAGAACAGTATGAAACCAAAGCGAGCAGGGGGAACAGTTTGGAAAATGTGGGGAACCGTGGAGATCACTGCAGAACAGAGGGGAACCAAAGGGAGCACGGGAACGCATTGGAAAAAGTGGGGAAACGTGGGGAACACTGAACAATAGAGGGGAACCAAAGGGAGCAGGGGAAATGGATTCGAAAAAGTGGGGAAGCGTGGGAAACACTACACAACCAAAGGGAGCAGGTGGAACAGTTTGGAAAAAATGTGGAGAACCATGGCGAAAACTGCAGAACAGAGTGGAGCGAAAGGAGCAGGGGGAACAGATTGGAAAAACTGGGGTCCCATGGGGAACACTGCAAGGCACAGGGGAACCATAGGGAGCAGGGAGTACAGGATGGAAAAAAAATGTGGAGAAACGTGGAGAACAATGCAGAATAGAGGGGAACCAAATGTAGCAGGGGGAACGGATTGGAAAAAGTGGGGAAGCGTCGGGAACACTGCAGAACAGAAGCAAACAAAAGAGAACAGGGGGAACGGATTAGAAAAAGTGGGGAACCATGGGGAATACTGCAGGGCAGAGGGTAGCCATAGGGAGCAGGGTCTACAGGTTGGAAAAAATGTGGAGAACCGTGAGGAACACTGCAGAACAGTGAGGAACCAAAGGGAGCAGGGGGAACAGATTGGAAAAAGTGGGGAACCGTGTGGAAAAATGCAGAACAGTGGGGAAACAAACAGAGCAGGGGGAATGGATTGCAAAAAGTTGGGAAGCGTGGAGGACATTGCAGAACAGAGGGGAACCAAAGGGAGCAGGGCGAACAGATTGTAAAATAGTGGGGAACCGTGGGGAACGCTGCAGAACAGTATGAAACCAAAGCGAGCCGGGGGAATGGTTTGGAAAATGTGGGGAACCTTGGGGAAAACTGCAGAACAGAATGGAGCCAAAGGAGCAGGGGGAACAGATTGGAAAAAGTGGGGAACTGTGGGGAACACTGCAGAACAGAGCAGAACCAAAGGGAGCAGGGGGAATAGATTGGAAAAAGTGGGGAACCGATTGGAAAAAGTAGGGAACCGTGTGGAAAAATGCAGAACGGTGGGGAACCAAAGGGAGCAGGGGCAAAGAATTGGAAAATGTGGAGAACTGTGGTGAACACTGCAGAACAGAGGGGAACCAAAGGGAGCAGAGGGAACGGATTGGAAAAAGTGGGGAACCGTGGGGAACACTGCACGACAGAGGGGAACCAAAGGGATCATGGGGAACAGATAGGAAAAAATTGGGGAACTGTGAAAACACTGCATGACAGAGGGGAACCAAAGGGAGCAGGAGGTACAGGTTGGAAAAAGTGGGGAACCGTGGAGGACACTGCAGGACAGAGGGGAAGCAAAGGGAGTAGGGCGAACAGATTGTAAAAAAGTGGGGAACCGTGGGGAACACTGCAGAACAGTATGAAACCAAAGCGAGCAGGGGGAACAGTTTGGAAAATGTGGGGAACCGTGGGGATCACTGCAGAACAGAGTGGAACCAAAGGGAGCAGGGGAACGCATTGGAAAAAGTGGGGAACCGTGGGGAACACAGCAGAACAGTGAGGAACCAAAGGGAGCATGGCGAACAGATTGTAAAAAAGTGGGGAACCGTGGGGAACGCTGCAGAACAGTGTGAAAAGAAAGCGAGCCGGGGGAATGGTTTGGAAAATGTGGGGAACCGTGGGGAAAACTGCAGAACAGAGTGGAGCCAAAGGAGCAGGGGGAACAGATTGGAAAAAGTGGGGAACCGTTTGGAACACTGCACGACAGAGGGGAATCAAAGGGAGCAGGGGGAACTGATTGGAAAAAGTGGGGAACTGTGGGGAACACTGCAGAACAGAGGGGAAACAAATGGAGCAGGGGGAATGGATTGCAAAATGTGGGGAACCATGGGGAAAACTGCAGAACAGAGTGGAGTCAAAGGAGCAGGGGGAACGGATTGCAAAAAGTGGTGCCCTATGGGGAACACTGCAGGACAGAGCAGAATCAAAGGGAGCAGGGGGAACTGATTGGAAAAAGTGGGGAATCGTGCAGAACACTGCGGGACAGAG
This sequence comes from Narcine bancroftii, assembly GCF_036971445.1. Taxonomy (NCBI): domain Eukaryota; kingdom Metazoa; phylum Chordata; class Chondrichthyes; order Torpediniformes; family Narcinidae; genus Narcine; species Narcine bancroftii. The sequence goes on from NW_027211884.1 coordinate 5,579,672, forward strand.
GGAACCAAAGGGAATAGGGTGAACGGATTAGAAAAAGTGGGGAACCATGGGGAACGCTGCAGAACAGTATGAAAAGAAAGCGAGCCGGGGGTATGGTTTGGAAAATGTGGGGAACCGTGGGGAAAACTGCAGAACAGAGTGGAGCCAAAGGAGCAGGGGGAACAGATTGGAAAAAGTGGGGAACCGTGGGGAACACTGCAGAACAGAGGAGAAACAAACGGAGCAGGGGCAACGGATTGCAAAAAGTTGATATCTGGGGAGAACACGGCAGGACAGAGGGAAACCAAAGGAAACAAGGGGAACAGGTTGGAAAAAGTGGGGTCCCATGGATAACACTGCAAGGCAGAGGGGAACCATAGGGAGCAGGGGGTACAGGATGGAAAAAAATGTGGAGAATCGTGGGGAACACCGCAGAATACAGGGGAACCAAAGGGAGCAGGGGGTACAGGTTGGAAAAAATGTGGAGAAGTGTGAGGAACACTGCAGAACAGTGAGGAACCAAAGGGAGCAGGGGGAACAGATTGGAAAAAGTGGGGAACCATGAGGAACACTGCAGAACAGAGGGGAACCAAAGGGAGCAGGGGGTACAGTTTGGAAAAGTGGGAAACCGTGGGGAACAATGCAGAACAGAGAGGAACCAAAGGGAGCAGGGGGAACAGATTGGAAAAAGTGGGGAATCGTGGAGAGATCTGCAGAACAGAGGTGAACCAAAGGAAGCAGGGGGAACGGATTGGAAAAAGTGGGGAACAGTGTGGAAAAATGCAGAACAGAGGGGAAACCAGAGGGAGCAGGGGAAACAGATTGGAAAAAGTGGGGAACTGTGGGGAACACTGCAGAACAGAGGGGCACCAAAGGGAGCAGAGGGAACGCATTGGAAAAAGTGGGGAACCGTTTGGAACACTGCACGACAGAGGGGAACCAAAGGAAACAGGGAGGACGGATTGTAAAAAGTGGGGCCCATGGGGAACACTGCAGGACAGAGGGGAATATAAGGGAGCAGGGGGAACTGATTGGAAAAAGTGGGGAACTGTGGGGAACCCTGCAGAACAGAGGGGAAACAAATGGAGCAGGGGGAATGGATTGCAAAATGTGGGGAACCATGGGGAGAACTGCAGAACAGAGTGGAGCCAAAGGAGCAGGGGGAACGGATTGGAAAAAGTGGGGAACCGTGGGGAACACTGCAGGACAGAGGGGAACCAAAGGGATCAGGGCGAACAGAATGTAAAAAAGTGGGGAACCGTGGGGAACACTGCAGAACAGTATGAAACCAAAGCGAGCAGGGGGAACAGTTTGGGAAATGTTGGGAAACTTGGGGATCACTGCAGAACAGAGGGGAACCAAAGGGAGCAAGGCGAACAGATTGGAAAAAGTGGGGAACCGTGGGGAACACTGCAGAACAGAGGGGAACCAAACGGAGAAGGGGCAACGGAATGCAAAAAGTTGGGAACCGTGGAGAAAACGGAAGGACAGAGGGGAACCAAAGGGAACAAGGGGAACAGGATGGAAAAAGAGGTGTAGAATCGTGGGGTACACTGTAGAATAGAGGGGAACCAAAGGGAGCAGGGGGAACGGATTGGAAAAAGTGGGGAAGCGTCGGGAACACTGCAGAACAGACGAGAACCAAAGGGAGCAGGGGGAACAGATTGAAAAAGTGGGGAACCGATTGGAAAAAGTAGGGAACCGTGTGGAAAAATGCAGAAAGGTGGGGAACCAAAGGGAGCAGGGGGCACGAATTGGAAAAGGTGGAGAACTGTGGGGAACACTGCAGAACAGAGGGGAACCAAAGGGAGCAGAGGAAACGGATTGGAAAAAGTGGGGAACCGTGGGGCACACTGCATGACAGAGGGGAACCAAAGGAATCAGGGAGAACAGATAGGAAAAAATTGGGGTACTGTGAAAACACTGCATGACAGAGGGGATCCAAAGGGAACAGGAGGTACAGGTTGGAAAAAGTGGGGAACCGTGGAGGACACTGCAGGACAGAGGGGAACCAAAGGGAGCAGGGCGAACAGATTGTAAAAAAGTGGGGAACCATGGGGAACACTGCAGAACAGTATGAAACCAAAGTGAGCAGGGGGAACAGTTTGGAAAATGTGGGGAACCGTTGGGATCACTGCAGAACAGAGGGGAACCAATAGGAGCAGGGGAACGCATTGGAAAAAGTTGGGAACCGTGGGGAACACTGCAGAACAGTATGAAACCAAAGCGAGCAGGGGGAACAGTTTGGAAAATGTGGGGAACCGTGGGGATCACTGCAGAACAGAGGGGAACCAATAGGAGCAGGGGAACGCATTGGAAAAAGTGGGGAAGCGTGGGGAACACTGCAGAACAGCGAGTGACCAAAGGGAGCAGGGGGAACAGATTTGAAAAAGTGGGGAACCGTGTGGAAAAAAGCAGAACAGTGGGGAAACAAAGGGTGCAGGAGGAACAGATTAGAAGTAGTGGGATACCGTGTAGAAAAATGCACAACAGTGGGGAACCAAAGGGAGCAGGGGGTACAGGATGGAAAAAAATGTGGAGAATCGTGGGGAACACTGCAGTATAGAGGGGAACCAAAGGGAGCAGGGGGAAAGGATTGGAAAAAGTGGGGAAGCGTCGGGAACACTGCATAACAAAGGCCAACCAAAGGGAACAGGGGGAACGGATTGGAAAAAGTGGGGAACCATGGGGGACACTGCAGGGCAGAGGGGAACCAGAGGTAGCAGGGGAAACAGATTGGAAAAAGCGGGGAACTGTGGGGAACACTGCAGAACAGAGGGCAAACAAACGGAGCAGGGGGAATGGATTGCAAAAAGTTGGTAAGCGTGGAGGACACTGCAGAACAGAGGGGAACCAAAGGGAGCAGGGCGAACAGATTGTAAAAAAGTGGTTAACCGTGGGGAACGCTGCAGAACAGTATGAAAAGAAAGCGAGCCGGGGGAATGGTTTGTAAAATGTGAGGAACCGTGGGGAAAACTGCAGAACAGAGTTGATACAAAGGAGCAGGGTGAACAGATTGGAAAAGTGGGGAACCGTGGGGAACACTGCAGAACAGAGGGGAACCAAACGGAGCAGGGGCAACGGATTGCAAAAAGTTGGGAACCGTGGAGAACACGGAAGGATAGAGGGGAACCAGAGGGAACAAGGGGAACAGGTTGGAAAAAGTGGTGTCCCATGGGTAACACTGCAAGGCAGAGGGGAACTATAGGGAGCAGGGGGTACAGTATGTAAAAAAATGTGGAGAATCGTGGGGAACACTGTAGAATAGAGGGGAACCAAAGGGAGCAGGGGGAACGGATTGGAAAAGTGGGGAAGCGTCGGGAACACTGCAGAACAGAGGAGAACCAAAGGGAGCAGGGGGAACAGATTGGAAAAAGTGGGGAACCGATTGGAAAAAGTAGGGAACTGTGTGGAAAAATGCAGAAAGGTGGGGAACCAAAGGGAGCAGGGGGAACGAATTGGAAAATGTGGAGAACTGTGGGGAACACTGCAGAACAGAGGGGAACCAAAGGGAGCAGAGGGAACGGATTGGAAAAAGTGGGGAAGCGTGGGAAACACTACACAACCAAAGGGAGCAGGTGGAACAGTTTGGAAAAAATGTGGAGAACCATGGCGAAAACTGCAGAACAGAGTGGAGCGAAAGGAGCAGGGGGAACAGATTGGAAAAACTGGGGTCCCATGGGGAACACTGCAAGGCACAGGGGAACCATAGGGAGCAGGGAGTACAGGATGGAAAAAAAATGTGGAGAAACGTGGAGAACAATGCAGAATAGAGGGGAACCAAATGTAGCAGGGGGAACGGATTGGAAAAAGTGGGGAAGCGTCGGGAACACTGCAGAACAGAAGCAAACAAAAGAGAACAGGGGGAACGGATTAGAAAAAGTGGGGAACCATGGGGAATACTGCAGGGCAGAGGGTAGCCATAGGGAGCAGGGGCTACAGGTTGGAAAAAATGTGGAGAACCGTGAGGAACACTGCAGAACAGTGAGGAACCAAAGGGAGCAGGGGGAACAGATTGGAAAAAGTGGGGAACCGTGTGGAAAAATGCAGAACAGTGGGGAAACAAACAGAGCAGGGGGAATGGATTGCAAAAAGTTGGGAAGCGTGGAGGACATTGCAGAACAGAGGGGAACCAAAGGGAGCAGGGCGAACAGATTGTAAAATAGTGGGGAACCGTGGGGAACGCTGCAGAACAGTATGAAACCAAAGCGAGCCGGGGGAATGGTTTGGAAAATGTGGGGAACCTTGGGGAAAACTGCAGAACAGAATGGAGCCAAAGGAGCAGGGGGAACAGATTGGAAAAAGTGGGGAACTGTGGGGAACACTGCAGAACAGAGCAGAACCAAAGGGAGCAGGGGGAATAGATTGGAAAAAGTGGGGAACCAATTGGAAAAAGTAGGGAACCGTGTGGAAAAATGCAGAACGGTGGGGAACCAAAGGGAGCAGGGGCAAAGAATTGGAAAATGTGGAGAACTGTGGTGAACACTGCAGAACAGAGGGGAACCAAAGGGAGCAGAGGGAACGGATTGGAAAAAGTGGGGAACCGTGGGGAACACTGCACGACAGAGGGGAACCAAAGGGATCATGGGGAACAGATAGGAAAAAATTGGGGAACTGTGAAAACACTGCATGACAGAGGGGAACCAAAGGGAGCAGGAGGTACAGGTTGGAAAAAGTGGGGAACCGTGGAGGACACTGCAGGACAGAGGGGAAGCAAAGGGAGTAGGGCGAACAGATTGTAAAAAAGTGGGGAACCGTGGGGAACACTGCAGAACAGTATGAAACCAAAGCGAGCAGGGGGAACAGTTTGGAAAATGTGGGGAACCGTGGGGATCACTGCAGAACAGAGTGGAACCAAAGGGAGCAGGGGAACGCATTGGAAAAAGTGGGGAACCGTGGGGAACACAGCAGAACAGTGAGGAACCAAAGGGAGCATGGCGAACAGATTGTAAAAAAGTGGGGAACCGTGGGGAACGCTGCAGAACAGTGTGAAAAGAAAGCGAGCCGGGGGAATGGTTTGGAAAATGTGGGGAACCGTGGGGAAAACTGCAGAACAGAGTGGAGCCAAAGGAGCAGGGGGAACAGATTGGAAAAAGTGGGGAACCGTTTGGAACACTGCACGACAGAGGGGAATCAAAGGGAGCAGGGGGAACTGATTGGAAAAAGTGGGGAACTGTGGGGAACACTGCAGAACAGAGGGGAAACAAATGGAGCAGGGGGAATGGATTGCAAAATGTGGGGAACCATGGGGAAAACTGCAGAACAGAGTGGAGTCAAAGGAGCAGGGGGAACGGATTGCAAAAAGTGGTGCCCTATGGGGAACACTGCAGGACAGAGCAGAATCAAAGGGAGCAGGGGGAACTGATTGGAAAAAGTGGGGAATCGTGCAGAACACTGCGGGACAGAGGGAACCAAAGGGAATAGGGTGAACGGATTAGAAAAAGTGGGGAACCATGGGGAACGCTGCAGAACAGTATGAAAAGAAAGCGAGCCGGGGGTATGGTTTGGAAAATGTGGGGAACCGTGGGGAAAACTGCAGAACAGAGTGGAGCCAAAGGAGCAGGGGGAACAGATTGGAAAAAGTGGGGAACCGTGGGGAACACTGCAGAACAGAGGAGAAACAAACGGAGCAGGGGCAACGGATTGCAAAAAGTTGATATCTGGGGAGAACACGGCAGGACAGAGGGAAACCAAAGGAAACAAGGGGAACAGGTTGGAAAAAGTGGGGTCCCATGGATAACACTGCAAGGCAGAGGGGAACCATAGGGAGCAGGGGGTACAGGATGGAAAAAAATGTGGAGAATCGTGGGGAACACCGCAGAATACAGGGGAACCAAAGGGAGCAGGGGGTACAGGTTGGAAAAAATGTGGAGAAGTGTGAGGAACACTGCAGAACAGTGAGGAACCAAAGGGAGCAGGGGGAACAGATTGGAAAAAGTGGGGAACCATGAGGAACACTGCAGAACAGAGGGGAACCAAAGGGAGCAGGGGGTACAGTTTGGAAAAGTGGGAAACCGTGGGGAACAATGCAGAACAGAGAGGAACCAAAGGGAGCAGGGGGAACAGATTGGAAAAAGTGGGGAATCGTGGAGAGATCTGCAGAACAGAGGTGAACCAAAGGAAGCAGGGGGAACGGATTGGAAAAAGTGGGGAACAGTGTGGAAAAATGCAGAACAGAGGGGAAACCAGAGGGAGCAGGGGAAACAGATTGGAAAAAGTGGGGAACTGTGGGGAACACTGCAGAACAGAGGGGCACCAAAGGGAGCAGAGGGAACGCATTGGAAAAAGTGGGGAACCGTTTGGAACACTGCACGACAGAGGGGAACCAAAGGAAACAGGGAGGACGGATTGTAAAAAGTGGGGCCCATGGGGAACACTGCAGGACAGAGGGGAATATAAGGGAGCAGGGGGAACTGATTGGAAAAAGTGGGGAACTGTGGGGAACCCTGCAGAACAGAGGGGAAACAAATGGAGCAGGGGGAATGGATTGCAAAATGTGGGGAACCATGGGGAGAACTGCAGAACAGAGTGGAGCCAAAGGAGCAGGGGGAACGGATTGGAAAAAGTGGGGAACCGTGGGGAACACTGCAGGACAGAGGGGAACCAAAGGGATCAGGGCGAACAGAATGTAAAAAAGTGGGGAACCGTGGGGAACACTGCAGAACAGTATGAAACCAAAGCGAGCAGGGGGAACAGTTTGGGAAATGTTGGGAAACTTGGGGATCACTGCAGAACAGAGGGGAACCAAAGGGAGCAAGGCGAACAGATTGGAAAAAGTGGGGAACCGTGGGGAACACTGCAGAACAGAGGGGAACCAAACGGAGAAGGGGCAACGGAATGCAAAAAGTTGGGAACCGTGGAGAAAACGGAAGGACAGAGGGGAACCAAAGGGAACAAGGGGAACAGGATGGAAAAAGAGGTGTAGAATCGTGGGGTACACTGTAGAATAGAGGGGAACCAAAGGGAGCAGGGGGAACGGATTGGAAAAAGTGGGGAAGCGTCGGGAACACTGCAGAACAGACGAGAACCAAAGGGAGCAGGGGGAACAGATTGAAAAAGTGGGGAACCGATTGGAAAAAGTAGGGAACCGTGTGGAAAAATGCAGAAAGGTGGGGAACCAAAGGGAGCAGGGGGCACGAATTGGAAAAGGTGGAGAACTGTGGGGAACACTGCAGAACAGAGGGGAACCAAAGGGAGCAGAGGAAACGGATTGGAAAAAGTGGGGAACCGTGGGGCACACTGCATGACAGAGGGGAACCAAAGGAATCAGGGAGAACAGATAGGAAAAAATTGGGGTACTGTGAAAACACTGCATGACAGAGGGGATCCAAAGGGAACAGGAGGTACAGGTTGGAAAAAGTGGGGAACCGTGGAGGACACTGCAGGACAGAGGGGAACCAAAGGGAGCAGGGCGAACAGATTGTAAAAAAGTGGGGAACCATGGGGAACACTGCAGAACAGTATGAAACCAAAGTGAGCAGGGGGAACAGTTTGGAAAATGTGGGGAACCGTTGGGATCACTGCAGAACAGAGGGGAACCAATAGGAGCAGGGGAACGCATTGGAAAAAGTTGGGAACCGTGGGGAACACTGCAGAACAGTATGAAACCAAAGCGAGCAGGGGGAACAGTTTGGAAAATGTGGGGAACCGTGGGGATCACTGCAGAACAGAGGGGAACCAATAGGAGCAGGGGAACGCATTGGAAAAAGTGGGGAAGCGTGGGGAACACTGCAGAACAGCGAGTGACCAAAGGGAGCAGGGGGAACAGATTTGAAAAAGTGGGGAACCGTGTGGAAAAAAGCAGAACAGTGGGGAAACAAAGGGTGCAGGAGGAACAGATTAGAAGTAGTGGGATACCGTGTAGAAAAATGCACAACAGTGGGGAACCAAAGGGAGCAGGGGGTACAGGATGGAAAAAAATGTGGAGAATCGTGGGGAACACTGCAGTATAGAGGGGAACCAAAGGGAGCAGGGGGAAAGGATTGGAAAAAGTGGGGAAGCGTCGGGAACACTGCATAACAAAGGCCAACCAAAGGGAACAGGGGGAACGGATTGGAAAAAGTGGGGAACCATGGGGGACACTGCAGGGCAGAGGGGAACCAGAGGTAGCAGGGGAAACAGATTGGAAAAAGCGGGGAACTGTGGGGAACACTGCAGAACAGAGGGCAAACAAACGGAGCAGGGGGAATGGATTGCAAAAAGTTGGTAAGCGTGGAGGACACTGCAGAACAGAGGGGAACCAAAGGGAGCAGGGCGAACAGATTGTAAAAAAGTGGTTAACCGTGGGGAACGCTGCAGAACAGTATGAAAAGAAAGCGAGCCGGGGGAATGGTTTGTAAAATGTGAGGAACCGTGGGGAAAACTGCAGAACAGAGTTGATACAAAGGAGCAGGGTGAACAGATTGGAAAAGTGGGGAACCGTGGGGAACACTGCAGAACAGAGGGGAACCAAACGGAGCAGGGGCAACGGATTGCAAAAAGTTGGGAACCGTGGAGAACACGGAAGGACAGAGGGGAACCAGAGGGAACAAGGGGAACAGGTTGGAAAAAGTGGTGTCCCATGGGTAACACTGCAAGGCAGAGGGGAACTATAGGGAGCAGGGGGTACAGTATGTAAAAAAATGTGGAGAATCGTGGGGAACACTGTAGAATAGAGGGGAACCAAAGGGAGCAGGGGGAACGGATTGGAAAAGTGGGGAAGCGTCGGGAACACTGCAGAACAGAGGAGAACCAAAGGGAGCAGGGGGAACAGATTGGAAAAAGTGGGGAACCGATTGGAAAAAGTAGGGAACTGTGTGGAAAAATGCAGAAAGGTGGGGAACCAAAGGGAGCAGGGGGAACGAATTGGAAAATGTGGAGAACTGTGGGGAACACTGCAGAACAGAGGGGAACCAAAGGGAGCAGAGGGAACGGATTGGAAAAAGTGGGGAACCGTGGGGCACACTGCATGACAGAGGGGAACCAAAGGGATCAGGGGGAACAGATAGGAAAAAATTGGGGAACTGTGAAAACACTGCATGACAGAGGGGAACCAAAGGGAACAGGAGGTACAGGTTGGAAAAAGTGGGGAACCGTGGAGGACACTGCAGAACAGAGGGGAACCAAAGGGAGCAGGGCGAACAGATTGTAAAAAAGTTGTGAACCGTGGGGAACACTGCAGAACAGTATGAAACCAAAGCGAGCCGGAGGAACAGTTTGGAAAATGTGGGGAACCGTGGAGATCACTGCAGAACAGAGGGGAACCAAAGGGAGCACGGGAACGCATTGGAAAAAGTGGGGAACCGTGGGGAACACTGCAAGGCAGAGGGGAACCATAGGGAGCAGGGGGTACAGGATGGAAAAAAATGTGGAGAATCGTGGGGAACACCGCAGAATACAGGGGAACCAAAGGGAGCAGGGGGTACAGGTTGGAAAAAATGTGGAGAACCGTGAGGAACACTGCAGAACAGTGAGGAACCAAAGGGAGCAGGGGGAACAGATTGGAAAAAGTGGGGAACCTTGGGGAAAACTGCAGAACAGAATGGAGCCAAAGGAGCAGGGGGAACAGATTGGAAAAAGTGGGGAACTGTGGGGAACACTGCAGAACAGAGCAGAACCAAAGGGAGCAGGGGGAATAGATTGGAAAAAGTGGGGAACAGATTGGAAAAAGTAGGGAACCGTGTGGAAAAATGCAGAAAGGTGTGGAACCAAAGGGAGCAGGGGCAAAGAATTGGAAAATGTGGAGAACTGTGGGGAACACTGCAGAACAGAGGGGAACCAAAGGGAGCAGAGGGAACGGATTGGAAAAAGTGGGGAACCGTGGGGAACACTGCACGACAGAGGGGAACCAAAGGGATCAGGGGGAACAGATAGGAAAAAATTGGGGAACTGTGAAAACACTGCATGACAGAGGGGAACCAAAGGGAGCAGGAGGTACAGGTTGGAAAAAGTGGGGAACCGTGGAGGACACTGCAGGACAGAGGGGAAGCAAAGGGAGTAGGGCGAACAGATTGTAAAAAAGTGGGGAACCGTGGGGAACACTGCAGAACAGTATGAAACCAAAGCGAGCAGGGGGAACAGTTTGGAAAATGTGGGGAAACGTGGGGATCACTGCAGAACAGAGTGGAACCAAAGGGAGCAGGGGAACGCATTGGAAAAAGTGCGGAACCGTGGGGAACACAGCAGAACAGTGAGGAACCAAAGGGAGCATGGCGAACAGATTGTAAAAAAGTGGGGATCCGTGGGGAACGCAGCAGAACAGTGTGAAAAGAAAGCGAGCCGGGGGAATGGTTTGGAAAATGTGGGGAACCGTGGGGAAAACTGCAGAACAGAGTGGAGCCAAAGGAGCAGGGGGAACAGATTGGAAAAAGTGGGGAACCGTTTGGAACACTGCACGACAGAGGGGAATCAAAGGGAGCAGGGGGAACTGATTGGAAAAAGTGGGGAACTGTGGGGAACACTGCAGAACAGAGGGAAACAAATGGAGCAGGGGGAATGGATTGCAAAATGTGGGGAACCATGGGGAAAACTGCAGAACAGAGTGGAGCCAAAGGAGCAGGGGGAACGGATTGCAAAAAGTGGTGCCCTATGGGGAACACTGCAGGACAGAGCAGAGTTAAAGGGAGCAGGGGGAACTGATTGGAAAAAGTGGGGAATCGTGCAGAACACTGCGGGACAGAGGGAACCAAAGGGAATAGGGTGAACGGATTGGAAAAAGTAGGGAACCGTGTGGAAAAATGCAGAAAGGTGGGGAACCAAAGGGAGCAGGGGCAAAGAATTGGAAAATGTGGAGAACTGTGGGGAACACTGCAGAAGAGAGGGGAACCAAAGGGAGCAGAGGGAACGGATTGGAAAAAGTGGGGAACTGTGGGGAACACTGCAGAACAGAGGGGAAACAAATGGAGCAGGGGGAATGGATTGCAAAATGTGGGGAACCATGGGGAAAACTGCAGAACAGAGTGGAGCCAAAGGAGCAGGGGGAACGGATTGCAAAAAGTGGTGCCCTATGGGGAACACTGCAGGACAGAGCAGAATCAAAGGGAGCAGGGGGAACTGATTGGAAAAAGTGGGGAATCGTGCAGATCACTGCAGAACAGAGGGGAACCAAAGGGAGCACGGGAACGCATTGGAAAAAGTGGGGAACCGTGGGGAACTCTGCAAGGCAGAGGGGAACCATAGGGAGCAGGGGGTACAGGATGGAAAAAAATGTGGAGAATCGTGGGGAACACCGCAGAATACAGGGGAACCAAAGGGAGCAGGGGGTACAGGTTGGAAAAAATGTGGAGAACCGTGAGGAACACTGCAGAACAGTGAGGAACCAAAGGGAGCAGGGGGAACAGATTGGAAAAAGTGGGGAACCTTGGGGAAAACTGCAGAACAGAATGGAGCCAAAGGAGCAGGGGGAACAGATTGGAAAAAGTGGGGAACTGTGGGGAAAAATGCAGAAAGGTGGGGAACCAAAGGGAGCAGGGGCAAAGAATTGGAAAATGTGGAGAACTGTGGGGAACACTGCAGAACAGAGGGGAACCAAAGGGAGCAGAGGGAACGGATTGGAAAAAGTGGGGAACCGTGGGGAACACTGCAGAACAGAATGGAGCCAAAGGAGCAGGGGGAACAGATTGGAAAAAGTAGGGAACCGTGTGGAAAAATGCAGAAAGGTGGGGAACCAAAGGGAGCAGGGGCAAAGAATTGGAAAATGTGGAGAACTGTGGGGAACACTGCAGAACAGAGGGGAACCAAAGGGAGCAGAGGGAACGGATTGGAAAAAGTGGGGAACCGTGGGGAACACTGCACGACAGAGGGGAACCAAAGGGATCAGGGGGAACAGATAGGAAAAAATTGGGGAACTGTGAAAACACTGCATGACAGAGGGGAACCAAAGGGAGCAGGAGGTACAGGTTGGAAAAAGTGGGGAACCGTGGAGGACACTGCAGGACAGAGGGGAAGCAAAGGGAGCAGGGGAACGCATTGGAAAAAGTGGGGAACGGTGGGGAACACTGCAGAACAGCATGAAACCAAAGCGAGCAGGGGGAACAGTTTGGAAAATGTGGGGAACCGTGGGGATCACTGCAGAACAGAGGGGAACCAATAGGAGCAGGGGAACGCATTGGAAAAAGTAGGTAACCGTGGGGAACACTGCAGAACAGTGAGGAACCAAAGGGAGCAGGGGGAACAGATTGGAAAAAGTGGGGAACCGTGTGGAAAAATGCAGAACAGTGGGGAAACAAAGGGTGCAGGACGAACAGATTAGAAGAAGTGGGGTTCCGTGTGGAAAAATGCACAACAGTGGGGAATCAAAGGGAGCAGGGGGTACAGGATGGAAAAAAATGTGGATATTCGTGGGGAACACTGCAGAATAGAGGGGAACCAAAGGGAGCAGGGGGAACGGATTGGAAAAAGTGGGGAAGCGTCGGGAACACTGCAGAACAGAGACGAACCAAAGGGAACAGGGGGAACGGATTGGAAAAAGTGGGGAACCATGGGGGACACTGTAGGGCAGAGGAGAACCATAGGGAGCAGGGGGTACAGGTTGGAAAAATGTGGAGAACCGTGAGGAAAACTGCAGAACAGTGAGGAACCAAATGGAGCAGGGGGAACAGTTTTGAAAAAGTGGGGAACCGTGTGCAAAAATGCAGAACAGTGGGACACCAAAGGGAGCAGGAGGAACAGATTGGAAAAAGTTGAGAACAGTGGGGAAAACTGCAGAACAGAGCGGAACCAAAGGGAGCAGGGGGAACAGCTCGGAAAAGTGGGGACCCGTGGGGAACAATGCAGAACAGAGAGGAACCAAAGAGAGCAGGGGGAACAGATTGGAAAAAGTGGGGAACCGTGTGGAAAAATGCAGAACAAAGGGGAACCAAAGGGAGCAGGGGGAACAGATTGGAAAAAGTGGGGATTCGTGGAGAGATCTACAGAACAGAGGTGAACCAAAGGAAGCAGGGGGAACGGATTGGAAAAAGTGGGGAACAGTGTGGAAAAATGCAGAACAGAGGGGAACCAGAGGTAGCAGGGGAAACAGATTGGAAAAAGTGGGGAACTGTGGGGAAGACTGCAGAACAGAGGGCAAACAAACGGAGCAGGGGAAATGGATTGCAAAAAGTTGGGAACCGTGGAGGACAATGCTGGACAGAGGGGAAACAAACAGAGCAGGGGGAATGGATTGCAAAAAGTTGGTAAGCGTGGAGGACACTGCAGAACAGAGGGGAACCAAAGGGAGCAGGGCGAACACATTGTAAAAAAGTGGGGAAACGTGGGGAACGCTGCAGAACAGTATGAAAAGAAAGCGAGCCGGGGGAATGGTTTGGAAAATGTGAGGAACCGTGGGGAAAACTGCAGAACAGAGTTGAGACAAAGGAGCAGGGGGAACAGATTGGTAAAAGTGGGGAACTGTGGGGAACACTGCAGAACAGAGGGGAAACAAATGGAGCAGGGGGAATGGATTGCAAAATGTGGGGAACCATGGGGAAAACTGCAGAACAGAGTGGAGTCAAAGGAGCAGGGGGAACGGATTGCAAAAAGTGGTGCCCTATGGGGAACACTGCAGGACAGAGCAGAATCAAAGGGAGCAGGGGGAACTGATTGGAAAAAGTGGGGAATCGTGCAGAACACTGCGGGACAGAGGGAACCAAAGGGAATAGGGTGAACGGATTAGAAAAAGTGGGGAACCATGGGGAACGCTGCAGAACAGTATGAAAAGAAAGCGAGCCGGGGGTATGGTTTGGAAAATGTGGGGAACCGTGGGGAAAACTGCAGAACAGAGTGGAGCCAAAGGAGCAGGGGGAACAGATTGGAAAAAGTGGGGAACCGTGGGGAACACTGCAGAACAGAGGAGAAACAAACGGAGCAGGGGCAACGGATTGCAAAAAGTTGATATCTGGGGAGAACACGGCAGGACAGAGGGAAACCAAAGGAAACAAGGGGAACAGGTTGGAAAAAGTGGGGTCCCATGGATAACACTGCAAGGCAGAGGGGAACCATAGGGAGCAGGGGGTACAGGATGGAAAAAAATGTGGAGAATCGTGGGGAACACCGCAGAATACAGGGGAACCAAAGGGAGCAGGGGGTACAGGTTGGAAAAAATGTGGAGAAGTGTGAGGAACACTGCAGAACAGTGAGGAACCAAAGGGAGCAGGGGGAACAGATTGGAAAAAGTGGGGAACCATGAGGAACACTGCAGAACAGAGGGGAACCAAAGGGAGCAGGGGGTACAGTTTGGAAAAGTGGGAAACCGTGGGGAACAATGCAGAACAGAGAGGAACCAAAGGGAGCAGGGGGAACAGATTGGAAAAAGTGGGGAATCGTGGAGAGATCTGCAGAACAGAGGTGAACCAAAGGAAGCAGGGGGAACGGATTGGAAAAAGTGGGGAACAGTGTGGAAAAATGCAGAACAGAGGGGAAACCAGAGGGAGCAGGGGAAACAGATTGGAAAAAGTGGGGAACTGTGGGGAACACTGCAGAACAGAGGGGCACCAAAGGGAGCAGAGGGAACGCATTGGAAAAAGTGGGGAACCGTTTGGAACACTGCACGACAGAGGGGAACCAAAGGAAACAGGGAGGACGGATTGTAAAAAGTGGGGCCCATGGGGAACACTGCAGGACAGAGGGGAATATAAGGGAGCAGGGGGAACTGATTGGAAAAAGTGGGGAACTGTGGGGAACCCTGCAGAACAGAGGGGAAACAAATGGAGCAGGGGGAATGGATTGCAAAATGTGGGGAACCATGGGGAGAACTGCAGAACAGAGTGGAGCCAAAGGAGCAGGGGGAACGGATTGGAAAAAGTGGGGAACCGTGGGGAACACTGCAGGACAGAGGGGAACCAAAGGGATCAGGGCGAACAGAATGTAAAAAAGTGGGGAACCGTGGGGAACACTGCAGAACAGTATGAAACCAAAGCGAGCAGGGGGAACAGTTTGGGAAATGTTGGGAAACTTGGGGATCACTGCAGAACAGAGGGGAACCAAAGGGAGCAAGGCGAACAGATTGGAAAAAGTGGGGAACCGTGGGGAACACTGCAGAACAGAGGGGAACCAAACGGAGAAGGGGCAACGGAATGCAAAAAGTTGGGAACCGTGGAGAAAACGGAAGGACAGAGGGGAACCAAAGGGAACAAGGGGAACAGGATGGAAAAAGAGGTGTAGAATCGTGGGGTACACTGTAGAATAGAGGGGAACCAAAGGGAGCAGGGGGAACGGATTGGAAAAAGTGGGGAAGCGTCGGGAACACTGCAGAACAGACGAGAACCAAAGGGAGCAGGGGGAACAGATTGAAAAAGTGGGGAACCGATTGGAAAAAGTAGGGAACCGTGTGGAAAAATGCAGAAAGGTGGGGAACCAAAGGGAGCAGGGGGCACGAATTGGAAAAGGTGGAGAACTGTGGGGAACACTGCAGAACAGAGGGGAACCAAAGGGAGCAGAGGAAACGGATTGGAAAAAGTGGGGAACCGTGGGGCACACTGCATGACAGAGGGGAACCAAAGGAATCAGGGAGAACAGATAGGAAAAAATTGGGGTACTGTGAAAACACTGCATGACAGAGGGGATCCAAAGGGAACAGGAGGTACAGGTTGGAAAAAGTGGGGAACCGTGGAGGACACTGCAGGACAGAGGGGAACCAAAGGGAGCAGGGCGAACAGATTGTAAAAAAGTGGGGAACCATGGGGAACACTGCAGAACAGTATGAAACCAAAGTGAGCAGGGGGAACAGTTTGGAAAATGTGGGGAACCGTTGGGATCACTGCAGAACAGAGGGGAACCAATAGGAGCAGGGGAACGCATTGGAAAAAGTTGGGAACCGTGGGGAACACTGCAGAACAGTATGAAACCAAAGCGAGCAGGGGGAACAGTTTGGAAAATGTGGGGAACCGTGGGGATCACTGCAGAACAGAGGGGAACCAATAGGAGCAGGGGAACGCATTGGAAAAAGTGGGGAAGCGTGGGGAACACTGCAGAACAGCGAGTGACCAAAGGGAGCAGGGGGAACAGATTTGAAAAAGTGGGGAACCGTGTGGAAAAAAGCAGAACAGTGGGGAAACAAAGGGTGCAGGAGGAACAGATTAGAAGTAGTGGGATACCGTGTAGAAAAATGCACAACAGTGGGGAACCAAAGGGAGCAGGGGGTACAGGATGGAAAAAAATGTGGAGAATCGTGGGGAACACTGCAGTATAGAGGGGAACCAAAGGGAGCAGGGGGAAAGGATTGGAAAAAGTGGGGAAGCGTCGGGAACACTGCATAACAAAGGCCAACCAAAGGGAACAGGGGGAACGGATTGGAAAAAGTGGGGAACCATGGGGGACACTGCAGGGCAGAGGGGAACCAGAGGTAGCAGGGGAAACAGATTGGAAAAAGCGGGGAACTGTGGGGAACACTGCAGAACAGAGGGCAAACAAACGGAGCAGGGGGAATGGATTGCAAAAAGTTGGTAAGCGTGGAGGACACTGCAGAACAGAGGGGAACCAAAGGGAGCAGGGCGAACAGATTGTAAAAAAGTGGTTAACCGTGGGGAACGCTGCAGAACAGTATGAAAAGAAAGCGAGCCGGGGGAATGGTTTGTAAAATGTGAGGAACCGTGGGGAAAACTGCAGAACAGAGTTGATACAAAGGAGCAGGGTGAACAGATTGGAAAAGTGGGGAACCGTGGGGAACACTGCAGAACAGAGGGGAACCAAACGGAGCAGGGGCAACGGATTGCAAAAAGTTGGGAACCGTGGAGAACACGGAAGGACAGAGGGGAACCAGAGGGAACAAGGGGAACAGGTTGGAAAAAGTGGTGTCCCATGGGTAACACTGCAAGGCAGAGGGGAACTATAGGGAGCAGGGGGTACAGTATGTAAAAAAATGTGGAGAATCGTGGGGAACACTGTAGAATAGAGGGGAACCAAAGGGAGCAGGGGGAACGGATTGGAAAAGTGGGGAAGCGTCGGGAACACTGCAGAACAGAGGAGAACCAAAGGGAGCAGGGGGAACAGATTGGAAAAAGTGGGGAACCGATTGGAAAAAGTAGGGAACTGTGTGGAAAAATGCAGAAAGGTGGGGAACCAAAGGGAGCAGGGGGAACGAATTGGAAAATGTGGAGAACTGTGGGGAACACTGCAGAACAGAGGGGAACCAAAGGGAGCAGAGGGAACGGATTGGAAAAAGTGGGGAAGCGTGGGAAACACTACACAACCAAAGGGAGCAGGTGGAACAGTTTGGAAAAAATGTGGAGAACCATGGCGAAAACTGCAGAACAGAGTGGAGCGAAAGGAGCAGGGGGAACAGATTGGAAAAACTGGGGTCCCATGGGGAACACTGCAAGGCACAGGGGAACCATAGGGAGCAGGGAGTACAGGATGGAAAAAAAATGTGGAGAAACGTGGAGAACAATGCAGAATAGAGGGGAACCAAATGTAGCAGGGGGAACGGATTGGAAAAAGTGGGGAAGCGTCGGGAACACTGCAGAACAGAAGCAAACAAAAGAGAACAGGGGGAACGGATTAGAAAAAGTGGGGAACCATGGGGAATACTGCAGGGCAGAGGGTAGCCATAGGGAGCAGGGGCTACAGGTTGGAAAAAATGTGGAGAACCGTGAGGAACACTGCAGAACAGTGAGGAACCAAAGGGAGCAGGGGGAACAGATTGGAAAAAGTGGGGAACCGTGTGGAAAAATGCAGAACAGTGGGGAAACAAACAGAGCAGGGGGAATGGATTGCAAAAAGTTGGGAAGCGTGGAGGACATTGCAGAACAGAGGGGAACCAAAGGGAGCAGGGCGAACAGATTGTAAAATAGTGGGGAACCGTGGGGAACGCTGCAGAACAGTATGAAACCAAAGCGAGCCGGGGGAATGGTTTGGAAAATGTGGGGAACCTTGGGGAAAACTGCAGAACAGAATGGAGCCAAAGGAGCAGGGGGAACAGATTGGAAAAAGTGGGGAACTGTGGGGAACACTGCAGAACAGAGCAGAACCAAAGGGAGCAGGGGGAATAGATTGGAAAAAGTGGGGAACCGATTGGAAAAAGTAGGGAACCGTGTGGAAAAATGCAGAACGGTGGGGAACCAAAGGGAGCAGGGGCAAAGAATTGGAAAATGTGGAGAACTGTGGTGAACACTGCAGAACAGAGGGGAACCAAAGGGAGCAGAGGGAACGGATTGGAAAAAGTGGGGAACCGTGGGGAACACTGCACGACAGAGGGGAACCAAAGGGATCATGGGGAACAGATAGGAAAAAATTGGGGAACTGTGAAAACACTGCATGACAGAGGGGAACCAAAGGGAGCAGGAGGTACAGGTTGGAAAAAGTGGGGAACCGTGGAGGACACTGCAGGACAGAGGGGAAGCAAAGGGAGTAGGGCGAACAGATTGTAAAAAAGTGGGGAACCGTGGGGAACACTGCAGAACAGTATGAAACCAAAGCGAGCAGGGGGAACAGTTTGGAAAATGTGGGGAACCGTGGGGATCACTGCAGAACAGAGTGGAACCAAAGGGAGCAGGGGAACGCATTGGAAAAAGTGGGGAACCGTGGGGAACACAGCAGAACAGTGAGGAACCAAAGGGAGCATGGCGAACAGATTGTAAAAAAGTGGGGAACCGTGGGGAACGCTGCAGAACAGTGTGAAAAGAAAGCGAGCCGGGGGAATGGTTTGGAAAATGTGGGGAACCGTGGGGAAAACTGCAGAACAGAGTGGAGCCAAAGGAGCAGGGGGAACAGATTGGAAAAAGTGGGGAACCGTTTGGAACACTGCACGACAGAGGGGAATCAAAGGGAGCAGGGGGAACTGATTGGAAAAAGTGGGGAACTGTGGGGAACACTGCAGAACAGAGGGGAAACAAATGGAGCAGGGGGAATGGATTGCAAAATGTGGGGAACCATGGGGAAAACTGCAGAACAGAGTGGAGTCAAAGGAGCAGGGGGAACGGATTGCAAAAAGTGGTGCCCTATGGGGAACACTGCAGGACAGAGCAGAATCAAAGGGAGCAGGGGGAACTGATTGGAAAAAGTGGGGAATCGTGCAGAACACTGCGGGACAGAGGGAACCAAAGGGAATAGGGTGAACGGATTAGAAAAAGTGGGGAACCATGGGGAACGCTGCAGAACAGTATGAAAAGAAAGCGAGCCGGGGGTATGGTTTGGAAAATGTGGGGAACCGTGGGGAAAACTGCAGAACAGAGTGGAGCCAAAGGAGCAGGGGGAACAGATTGGAAAAAGTGGGGAACCGTGGGGAACACTGCAGAACAGAGGAGAAACAAACGGAGCAGGGGCAACGGATTGCAAAAAGTTGATATCTGGGGAGAACACGGCAGGACAGAGGGAAACCAAAGGAAACAAGGGGAACAGGTTGGAAAAAGTGGGGTCCCATGGATAACACTGCAAGGCAGAGGGGAACCATAGGGAGCAGGGGGTACAGGATGGAAAAAAATGTGGAGAATCGTGGGGAACACCGCAGAATACAGGGGAACCAAAGGGAGCAGGGGGTACAGGTTGGAAAAAATGTGGAGAAGTGTGAGGAACACTGCAGAACAGTGAGGAACCAAAGGGAGCAGGGGGAACAGATTGGAAAAAGTGGGGAACCATGAGGAACACTGCAGAACAGAGGGGAACCAAAGGGAGCAGGGGGTACAGTTTGGAAAAGTGGGAAACCGTGGGGAACAATGCAGAACAGAGAGGAACCAAAGGGAGCAGGGGGAACAGATTGGAAAAAGTGGGGAATCGTGGAGAGATCTGCAGAACAGAGGTGAACCAAAGGAAGCAGGGGGAACGGATTGGAAAAAGTGGGGAACAGTGTGGAAAAATGCAGAACAGAGGGGAAACCAGAGGGAGCAGGGGAAACAGATTGGAAAAAGTGGGGAACTGTGGGGAACACTGCAGAACAGAGGGGCACCAAAGGGAGCAGAGGGAACGCATTGGAAAAAGTGGGGAACCGTTTGGAACACTGCACGACAGAGGGGAACCAAAGGAAACAGGGAGGACGGATTGTAAAAAGTGGGGCCCATGGGGAACACTGCAGGACAGAGGGGAATATAAGGGAGCAGGGGGAACTGATTGGAAAAAGTGGGGAACTGTGGGGAACCCTGCAGAACAGAGGGGAAACAAATGGAGCAGGGGGAATGGATTGCAAAATGTGGGGAACCATGGGGAGAACTGCAGAACAGAGTGGAGCCAAAGGAGCAGGGGGAACGGATTGGAAAAAGTGGGGAACCGTGGGGAACACTGCAGGACAGAGGGGAACCAAAGGGATCAGGGCGAACAGAATGTAAAAAAGTGGGGAACCGTGGGGAACACTGCAGAACAGTATGAAACCAAAGCGAGCAGGGGGAACAGTTTGGGAAATGTTGGGAAACTTGGGGATCACTGCAGAACAGAGGGGAACCAAAGGGAGCAAGGCGAACAGATTGGAAAAAGTGGGGAACCGTGGGGAACACTGCAGAACAGAGGGGAACCAAACGGAGAAGGGGCAACGGAATGCAAAAAGTTGGGAACCGTGGAGAAAACGGAAGGACAGAGGGGAACCAAAGGGAACAAGGGGAACAGGATGGAAAAAGAGGTGTAGAATCGTGGGGTACACTGTAGAATAGAGGGGAACCAAAGGGAGCAGGGGGAACGGATTGGAAAAAGTGGGGAAGCGTCGGGAACACTGCAGAACAGACGAGAACCAAAGGGAGCAGGGGGAACAGATTGAAAAAGTGGGGAACCGATTGGAAAAAGTAGGGAACCGTGTGGAAAAATGCAGAAAGGTGGGGAACCAAAGGGAGCAGGGGGCACGAATTGGAAAAGGTGGAGAACTGTGGGGAACACTGCAGAACAGAGGGGAACCAAAGGGAGCAGAGGAAACGGATTGGAAAAAGTGGGGAACCGTGGGGCACACTGCATGACAGAGGGGAACCAAAGGAATCAGGGAGAACAGATAGGAAAAAATTGGGGTACTGTGAAAACACTGCATGACAGAGGGGATCCAAAGGGAACAGGAGGTACAGGTTGGAAAAAGTGGGGAACCGTGGAGGACACTGCAGGACAGAGGGGAACCAAAGGGAGCAGGGCGAACAGATTGTAAAAAAGTGGGGAACCATGGGGAACACTGCAGAACAGTATGAAACCAAAGTGAGCAGGGGGAACAGTTTGGAAAATGTGGGGAACCGTTGGGATCACTGCAGAACAGAGGGGAACCAATAGGAGCAGGGGAACGCATTGGAAAAAGTTGGGAACCGTGGGGAACACTGCAGAACAGTATGAAACCAAAGCGAGCAGGGGGAACAGTTTGGAAAATGTGGGGAACCGTGGGGATCACTGCAGAACAGAGGGGAACCAATAGGAGCAGGGGAACGCATTGGAAAAAGTGGGGAAGCGTGGGGAACACTGCAGAACAGCGAGTGACCAAAGGGAGCAGGGGGAACAGATTTGAAAAAGTGGGGAACCGTGTGGAAAAAAGCAGAACAGTGGGGAAACAAAGGGTGCAGGAGGAACAGATTAGAAGTAGTGGGATACCGTGTAGAAAAATGCACAACAGTGGGGAACCAAAGGGAGCAGGGGGTACAGGATGGAAAAAAATGTGGAGAATCGTGGGGAACACTGCAGTATAGAGGGGAACCAAAGGGAGCAGGGGGAAAGGATTGGAAAAAGTGGGGAAGCGTCGGGAACACTGCATAACAAAGGCCAACCAAAGGGAACAGGGGGAACGGATTGGAAAAAGTGGGGAACCATGGGGGACACTGCAGGGCAGAGGGGAACCAGAGGTAGCAGGGGAAACAGATTGGAAAAAGCGGGGAACTGTGGGGAACACTGCAGAACAGAGGGCAAACAAACGGAGCAGGGGGAATGGATTGCAAAAAGTTGGTAAGCGTGGAGGACACTGCAGAACAGAGGGGAACCAAAGGGAGCAGGGCGAACAGATTGTAAAAAA
Source organism: Narcine bancroftii (assembly GCF_036971445.1). Lineage (NCBI taxonomy): Eukaryota > Metazoa > Chordata > Chondrichthyes > Torpediniformes > Narcinidae > Narcine > Narcine bancroftii. The sequence goes on from NW_027211884.1 coordinate 5,601,501, forward strand.
GTGGTTAACCGTGGGGAACGCTGCAGAACAGTATGAAAAGAAAGCGAGCCGGGGGAATGGTTTGTAAAATGTGAGGAACCGTGGGGAAAACTGCAGAACAGAGTTGATACAAAGGAGCAGGGTGAACAGATTGGAAAAGTGGGGAACCGTGGGGAACACTGCAGAACAGAGGGGAACCAAACGGAGCAGGGGCAACGGATTGCAAAAAGTTGGGAACCGTGGAGAACACGGAAGGACAGAGGGGAACCAGAGGGAACAAGGGGAACAGGTTGGAAAAAGTGGTGTCCCATGGGTAACACTGCAAGGCAGAGGGGAACTATAGGGAGCAGGGGGTACAGTATGTAAAAAAATGTGGAGAATCGTGGGGAACACTGTAGAATAGAGGGGAACCAAAGGGAGCAGGGGGAACGGATTGGAAAAGTGGGGAAGCGTCGGGAACACTGCAGAACAGAGGAGAACCAAAGGGAGCAGGGGGAACAGATTGGAAAAAGTGGGGAACCGATTGGAAAAAGTAGGGAACTGTGTGGAAAAATGCAGAAAGGTGGGGAACCAAAGGGAGCAGGGGGAACGAATTGGAAAATGTGGAGAACTGTGGGGAACACTGCAGAACAGAGGGGAACCAAAGGGAGCAGAGGGAACGGATTGGAAAAAGTGGGGAACCGTGGGGCACACTGCATGACAGAGGGGAACCAAAGGGATCAGGGGGAACAGATAGGAAAAAATTGGGGAACTGTGAAAACACTGCATGACAGAGGGGAACCAAAGGGAACAGGAGGTACAGGTTGGAAAAAGTGGGGAACCGTGGAGGACACTGCAGAACAGAGGGGAACCAAAGGGAGCAGGGCGAACAGATTGTAAAAAAGTTGTGAACCGTGGGGAACACTGCAGAACAGTATGAAACCAAAGCGAGCCGGAGGAACAGTTTGGAAAATGTGGGGAACCGTGGAGATCACTGCAGAACAGAGGGGAACCAAAGGGAGCACGGGAACGCATTGGAAAAAGTGGGGAACCGTGGGGAACACTGCAAGGCAGAGGGGAACCATAGGGAGCAGGGGGTACAGGATGGAAAAAAATGTGGAGAATCGTGGGGAACACCGCAGAATACAGGGGAACCAAAGGGAGCAGGGGGTACAGGTTGGAAAAAATGTGGAGAACCGTGAGGAACACTGCAGAACAGTGAGGAACCAAAGGGAGCAGGGGGAACAGATTGGAAAAAGTGGGGAACCTTGGGGAAAACTGCAGAACAGAATGGAGCCAAAGGAGCAGGGGGAACAGATTGGAAAAAGTGGGGAACTGTGGGGAACACTGCAGAACAGAGCAGAACCAAAGGGAGCAGGGGGAATAGATTGGAAAAAGTGGGGAACAGATTGGAAAAAGTAGGGAACCGTGTGGAAAAATGCAGAAAGGTGTGGAACCAAAGGGAGCAGGGGCAAAGAATTGGAAAATGTGGAGAACTGTGGGGAACACTGCAGAACAGAGGGGAACCAAAGGGAGCAGAGGGAACGGATTGGAAAAAGTGGGGAACCGTGGGGAACACTGCACGACAGAGGGGAACCAAAGGGATCAGGGGGAACAGATAGGAAAAAATTGGGGAACTGTGAAAACACTGCATGACAGAGGGGAACCAAAGGGAGCAGGAGGTACAGGTTGGAAAAAGTGGGGAACCGTGGAGGACACTGCAGGACAGAGGGGAAGCAAAGGGAGTAGGGCGAACAGATTGTAAAAAAGTGGGGAACCGTGGGGAACACTGCAGAACAGTATGAAACCAAAGCGAGCAGGGGGAACAGTTTGGAAAATGTGGGGAAACGTGGGGATCACTGCAGAACAGAGTGGAACCAAAGGGAGCAGGGGAACGCATTGGAAAAAGTGCGGAACCGTGGGGAACACAGCAGAACAGTGAGGAACCAAAGGGAGCATGGCGAACAGATTGTAAAAAAGTGGGGATCCGTGGGGAACGCAGCAGAACAGTGTGAAAAGAAAGCGAGCCGGGGGAATGGTTTGGAAAATGTGGGGAACCGTGGGGAAAACTGCAGAACAGAGTGGAGCCAAAGGAGCAGGGGGAACAGATTGGAAAAAGTGGGGAACCGTTTGGAACACTGCACGACAGAGGGGAATCAAAGGGAGCAGGGGGAACTGATTGGAAAAAGTGGGGAACTGTGGGGAACACTGCAGAACAGAGGGAAACAAATGGAGCAGGGGGAATGGATTGCAAAATGTGGGGAACCATGGGGAAAACTGCAGAACAGAGTGGAGCCAAAGGAGCAGGGGGAACGGATTGCAAAAAGTGGTGCCCTATGGGGAACACTGCAGGACAGAGCAGAGTTAAAGGGAGCAGGGGGAACTGATTGGAAAAAGTGGGGAATCGTGCAGAACACTGCGGGACAGAGGGAACCAAAGGGAATAGGGTGAACGGATTGGAAAAAGTAGGGAACCGTGTGGAAAAATGCAGAAAGGTGGGGAACCAAAGGGAGCAGGGGCAAAGAATTGGAAAATGTGGAGAACTGTGGGGAACACTGCAGAAGAGAGGGGAACCAAAGGGAGCAGAGGGAACGGATTGGAAAAAGTGGGGAACTGTGGGGAACACTGCAGAACAGAGGGGAAACAAATGGAGCAGGGGGAATGGATTGCAAAATGTGGGGAACCATGGGGAAAACTGCAGAACAGAGTGGAGCCAAAGGAGCAGGGGGAACGGATTGCAAAAAGTGGTGCCCTATGGGGAACACTGCAGGACAGAGCAGAATCAAAGGGAGCAGGGGGAACTGATTGGAAAAAGTGGGGAATCGTGCAGATCACTGCAGAACAGAGGGGAACCAAAGGGAGCACGGGAACGCATTGGAAAAAGTGGGGAACCGTGGGGAACTCTGCAAGGCAGAGGGGAACCATAGGGAGCAGGGGGTACAGGATGGAAAAAAATGTGGAGAATCGTGGGGAACACCGCAGAATACAGGGGAACCAAAGGGAGCAGGGGGTACAGGTTGGAAAAAATGTGGAGAACCGTGAGGAACACTGCAGAACAGTGAGGAACCAAAGGGAGCAGGGGGAACAGATTGGAAAAAGTGGGGAACCTTGGGGAAAACTGCAGAACAGAATGGAGCCAAAGGAGCAGGGGGAACAGATTGGAAAAAGTGGGGAACTGTGGGGAAAAATGCAGAAAGGTGGGGAACCAAAGGGAGCAGGGGCAAAGAATTGGAAAATGTGGAGAACTGTGGGGAACACTGCAGAACAGAGGGGAACCAAAGGGAGCAGAGGGAACGGATTGGAAAAAGTGGGGAACCGTGGGGAACACTGCAGAACAGAATGGAGCCAAAGGAGCAGGGGGAACAGATTGGAAAAAGTAGGGAACCGTGTGGAAAAATGCAGAAAGGTGGGGAACCAAAGGGAGCAGGGGCAAAGAATTGGAAAATGTGGAGAACTGTGGGGAACACTGCAGAACAGAGGGGAACCAAAGGGAGCAGAGGGAACGGATTGGAAAAAGTGGGGAACCGTGGGGAACACTGCACGACAGAGGGGAACCAAAGGGATCAGGGGGAACAGATAGGAAAAAATTGGGGAACTGTGAAAACACTGCATGACAGAGGGGAACCAAAGGGAGCAGGAGGTACAGGTTGGAAAAAGTGGGGAACCGTGGAGGACACTGCAGGACAGAGGGGAAGCAAAGGGAGCAGGGGAACGCATTGGAAAAAGTGGGGAACGGTGGGGAACACTGCAGAACAGCATGAAACCAAAGCGAGCAGGGGGAACAGTTTGGAAAATGTGGGGAACCGTGGGGATCACTGCAGAACAGAGGGGAACCAATAGGAGCAGGGGAACGCATTGGAAAAAGTAGGTAACCGTGGGGAACACTGCAGAACAGTGAGGAACCAAAGGGAGCAGGGGGAACAGATTGGAAAAAGTGGGGAACCGTGTGGAAAAATGCAGAACAGTGGGGAAACAAAGGGTGCAGGACGAACAGATTAGAAGAAGTGGGGTTCCGTGTGGAAAAATGCACAACAGTGGGGAATCAAAGGGAGCAGGGGGTACAGGATGGAAAAAAATGTGGATATTCGTGGGGAACACTGCAGAATAGAGGGGAACCAAAGGGAGCAGGGGGAACGGATTGGAAAAAGTGGGGAAGCGTCGGGAACACTGCAGAACAGAGACGAACCAAAGGGAACAGGGGGAACGGATTGGAAAAAGTGGGGAACCATGGGGGACACTGTAGGGCAGAGGAGAACCATAGGGAGCAGGGGGTACAGGTTGGAAAAATGTGGAGAACCGTGAGGAAAACTGCAGAACAGTGAGGAACCAAATGGAGCAGGGGGAACAGTTTTGAAAAAGTGGGGAACCGTGTGCAAAAATGCAGAACAGTGGGACACCAAAGGGAGCAGGAGGAACAGATTGGAAAAAGTTGAGAACAGTGGGGAAAACTGCAGAACAGAGCGGAACCAAAGGGAGCAGGGGGAACAGCTCGGAAAAGTGGGGACCCGTGGGGAACAATGCAGAACAGAGAGGAACCAAAGAGAGCAGGGGGAACAGATTGGAAAAAGTGGGGAACCGTGTGGAAAAATGCAGAACAAAGGGGAACCAAAGGGAGCAGGGGGAACAGATTGGAAAAAGTGGGGATTCGTGGAGAGATCTACAGAACAGAGGTGAACCAAAGGAAGCAGGGGGAACGGATTGGAAAAAGTGGGGAACAGTGTGGAAAAATGCAGAACAGAGGGGAACCAGAGGTAGCAGGGGAAACAGATTGGAAAAAGTGGGGAACTGTGGGGAAGACTGCAGAACAGAGGGCAAACAAACGGAGCAGGGGAAATGGATTGCAAAAAGTTGGGAACCGTGGAGGACAATGCTGGACAGAGGGGAAACAAACAGAGCAGGGGGAATGGATTGCAAAAAGTTGGTAAGCGTGGAGGACACTGCAGAACAGAGGGGAACCAAAGGGAGCAGGGCGAACACATTGTAAAAAAGTGGGGAAACGTGGGGAACGCTGCAGAACAGTATGAAAAGAAAGCGAGCCGGGGGAATGGTTTGGAAAATGTGAGGAACCGTGGGGAAAACTGCAGAACAGAGTTGAGACAAAGGAGCAGGGGGAACAGATTGGTAAAAGTGGGGAACTGTGGGGAACACTGCAGAACAGAGGGGAAACAAATGGAGCAGGGGGAATGGATTGCAAAATGTGGGGAACCATGGGGAAAACTGCAGAACAGAGTGGAGTCAAAGGAGCAGGGGGAACGGATTGCAAAAAGTGGTGCCCTATGGGGAACACTGCAGGACAGAGCAGAATCAAAGGGAGCAGGGGGAACTGATTGGAAAAAGTGGGGAATCGTGCAGAACACTGCGGGACAGAGGGAACCAAAGGGAATAGGGTGAACGGATTAGAAAAAGTGGGGAACCATGGGGAACGCTGCAGAACAGTATGAAAAGAAAGCGAGCCGGGGGTATGGTTTGGAAAATGTGGGGAACCGTGGGGAAAACTGCAGAACAGAGTGGAGCCAAAGGAGCAGGGGGAACAGATTGGAAAAAGTGGGGAACCGTGGGGAACACTGCAGAACAGAGGAGAAACAAACGGAGCAGGGGCAACGGATTGCAAAAAGTTGATATCTGGGGAGAACACGGCAGGACAGAGGGAAACCAAAGGAAACAAGGGGAACAGGTTGGAAAAAGTGGGGTCCCATGGATAACACTGCAAGGCAGAGGGGAACCATAGGGAGCAGGGGGTACAGGATGGAAAAAAATGTGGAGAATCGTGGGGAACACCGCAGAATACAGGGGAACCAAAGGGAGCAGGGGGTACAGGTTGGAAAAAATGTGGAGAAGTGTGAGGAACACTGCAGAACAGTGAGGAACCAAAGGGAGCAGGGGGAACAGATTGGAAAAAGTGGGGAACCATGAGGAACACTGCAGAACAGAGGGGAACCAAAGGGAGCAGGGGGTACAGTTTGGAAAAGTGGGAAACCGTGGGGAACAATGCAGAACAGAGAGGAACCAAAGGGAGCAGGGGGAACAGATTGGAAAAAGTGGGGAATCGTGGAGAGATCTGCAGAACAGAGGTGAACCAAAGGAAGCAGGGGGAACGGATTGGAAAAAGTGGGGAACAGTGTGGAAAAATGCAGAACAGAGGGGAAACCAGAGGGAGCAGGGGAAACAGATTGGAAAAAGTGGGGAACTGTGGGGAACACTGCAGAACAGAGGGGCACCAAAGGGAGCAGAGGGAACGCATTGGAAAAAGTGGGGAACCGTTTGGAACACTGCACGACAGAGGGGAACCAAAGGAAACAGGGAGGACGGATTGTAAAAAGTGGGGCCCATGGGGAACACTGCAGGACAGAGGGGAATATAAGGGAGCAGGGGGAACTGATTGGAAAAAGTGGGGAACTGTGGGGAACCCTGCAGAACAGAGGGGAAACAAATGGAGCAGGGGGAATGGATTGCAAAATGTGGGGAACCATGGGGAGAACTGCAGAACAGAGTGGAGCCAAAGGAGCAGGGGGAACGGATTGGAAAAAGTGGGGAACCGTGGGGAACACTGCAGGACAGAGGGGAACCAAAGGGATCAGGGCGAACAGAATGTAAAAAAGTGGGGAACCGTGGGGAACACTGCAGAACAGTATGAAACCAAAGCGAGCAGGGGGAACAGTTTGGGAAATGTTGGGAAACTTGGGGATCACTGCAGAACAGAGGGGAACCAAAGGGAGCAAGGCGAACAGATTGGAAAAAGTGGGGAACCGTGGGGAACACTGCAGAACAGAGGGGAACCAAACGGAGAAGGGGCAACGGAATGCAAAAAGTTGGGAACCGTGGAGAAAACGGAAGGACAGAGGGGAACCAAAGGGAACAAGGGGAACAGGATGGAAAAAGAGGTGTAGAATCGTGGGGTACACTGTAGAATAGAGGGGAACCAAAGGGAGCAGGGGGAACGGATTGGAAAAAGTGGGGAAGCGTCGGGAACACTGCAGAACAGACGAGAACCAAAGGGAGCAGGGGGAACAGATTGAAAAAGTGGGGAACCGATTGGAAAAAGTAGGGAACCGTGTGGAAAAATGCAGAAAGGTGGGGAACCAAAGGGAGCAGGGGGCACGAATTGGAAAAGGTGGAGAACTGTGGGGAACACTGCAGAACAGAGGGGAACCAAAGGGAGCAGAGGAAACGGATTGGAAAAAGTGGGGAACCGTGGGGCACACTGCATGACAGAGGGGAACCAAAGGAATCAGGGAGAACAGATAGGAAAAAATTGGGGTACTGTGAAAACACTGCATGACAGAGGGGATCCAAAGGGAACAGGAGGTACAGGTTGGAAAAAGTGGGGAACCGTGGAGGACACTGCAGGACAGAGGGGAACCAAAGGGAGCAGGGCGAACAGATTGTAAAAAAGTGGGGAACCATGGGGAACACTGCAGAACAGTATGAAACCAAAGTGAGCAGGGGGAACAGTTTGGAAAATGTGGGGAACCGTTGGGATCACTGCAGAACAGAGGGGAACCAATAGGAGCAGGGGAACGCATTGGAAAAAGTTGGGAACCGTGGGGAACACTGCAGAACAGTATGAAACCAAAGCGAGCAGGGGGAACAGTTTGGAAAATGTGGGGAACCGTGGGGATCACTGCAGAACAGAGGGGAACCAATAGGAGCAGGGGAACGCATTGGAAAAAGTGGGGAAGCGTGGGGAACACTGCAGAACAGCGAGTGACCAAAGGGAGCAGGGGGAACAGATTTGAAAAAGTGGGGAACCGTGTGGAAAAAAGCAGAACAGTGGGGAAACAAAGGGTGCAGGAGGAACAGATTAGAAGTAGTGGGATACCGTGTAGAAAAATGCACAACAGTGGGGAACCAAAGGGAGCAGGGGGTACAGGATGGAAAAAAATGTGGAGAATCGTGGGGAACACTGCAGTATAGAGGGGAACCAAAGGGAGCAGGGGGAAAGGATTGGAAAAAGTGGGGAAGCGTCGGGAACACTGCATAACAAAGGCCAACCAAAGGGAACAGGGGGAACGGATTGGAAAAAGTGGGGAACCATGGGGGACACTGCAGGGCAGAGGGGAACCAGAGGTAGCAGGGGAAACAGATTGGAAAAAGCGGGGAACTGTGGGGAACACTGCAGAACAGAGGGCAAACAAACGGAGCAGGGGGAATGGATTGCAAAAAGTTGGTAAGCGTGGAGGACACTGCAGAACAGAGGGGAACCAAAGGGAGCAGGGCGAACAGATTGTAAAAAAGTGGTTAACCGTGGGGAACGCTGCAGAACAGTATGAAAAGAAAGCGAGCCGGGGGAATGGTTTGTAAAATGTGAGGAACCGTGGGGAAAACTGCAGAACAGAGTTGATACAAAGGAGCAGGGTGAACAGATTGGAAAAGTGGGGAACCGTGGGGAACACTGCAGAACAGAGGGGAACCAAACGGAGCAGGGGCAACGGATTGCAAAAAGTTGGGAACCGTGGAGAACACGGAAGGACAGAGGGGAACCAGAGGGAACAAGGGGAACAGGTTGGAAAAAGTGGTGTCCCATGGGTAACACTGCAAGGCAGAGGGGAACTATAGGGAGCAGGGGGTACAGTATGTAAAAAAATGTGGAGAATCGTGGGGAACACTGTAGAATAGAGGGGAACCAAAGGGAGCAGGGGGAACGGATTGGAAAAGTGGGGAAGCGTCGGGAACACTGCAGAACAGAGGAGAACCAAAGGGAGCAGGGGGAACAGATTGGAAAAAGTGGGGAACCGATTGGAAAAAGTAGGGAACTGTGTGGAAAAATGCAGAAAGGTGGGGAACCAAAGGGAGCAGGGGGAACGAATTGGAAAATGTGGAGAACTGTGGGGAACACTGCAGAACAGAGGGGAACCAAAGGGAGCAGAGGGAACGGATTGGAAAAAGTGGGGAAGCGTGGGAAACACTACACAACCAAAGGGAGCAGGTGGAACAGTTTGGAAAAAATGTGGAGAACCATGGCGAAAACTGCAGAACAGAGTGGAGCGAAAGGAGCAGGGGGAACAGATTGGAAAAACTGGGGTCCCATGGGGAACACTGCAAGGCACAGGGGAACCATAGGGAGCAGGGAGTACAGGATGGAAAAAAAATGTGGAGAAACGTGGAGAACAATGCAGAATAGAGGGGAACCAAATGTAGCAGGGGGAACGGATTGGAAAAAGTGGGGAAGCGTCGGGAACACTGCAGAACAGAAGCAAACAAAAGAGAACAGGGGGAACGGATTAGAAAAAGTGGGGAACCATGGGGAATACTGCAGGGCAGAGGGTAGCCATAGGGAGCAGGGGCTACAGGTTGGAAAAAATGTGGAGAACCGTGAGGAACACTGCAGAACAGTGAGGAACCAAAGGGAGCAGGGGGAACAGATTGGAAAAAGTGGGGAACCGTGTGGAAAAATGCAGAACAGTGGGGAAACAAACAGAGCAGGGGGAATGGATTGCAAAAAGTTGGGAAGCGTGGAGGACATTGCAGAACAGAGGGGAACCAAAGGGAGCAGGGCGAACAGATTGTAAAATAGTGGGGAACCGTGGGGAACGCTGCAGAACAGTATGAAACCAAAGCGAGCCGGGGGAATGGTTTGGAAAATGTGGGGAACCTTGGGGAAAACTGCAGAACAGAATGGAGCCAAAGGAGCAGGGGGAACAGATTGGAAAAAGTGGGGAACTGTGGGGAACACTGCAGAACAGAGCAGAACCAAAGGGAGCAGGGGGAATAGATTGGAAAAAGTGGGGAACCGATTGGAAAAAGTAGGGAACCGTGTGGAAAAATGCAGAACGGTGGGGAACCAAAGGGAGCAGGGGCAAAGAATTGGAAAATGTGGAGAACTGTGGTGAACACTGCAGAACAGAGGGGAACCAAAGGGAGCAGAGGGAACGGATTGGAAAAAGTGGGGAACCGTGGGGAACACTGCACGACAGAGGGGAACCAAAGGGATCATGGGGAACAGATAGGAAAAAATTGGGGAACTGTGAAAACACTGCATGACAGAGGGGAACCAAAGGGAGCAGGAGGTACAGGTTGGAAAAAGTGGGGAACCGTGGAGGACACTGCAGGACAGAGGGGAAGCAAAGGGAGTAGGGCGAACAGATTGTAAAAAAGTGGGGAACCGTGGGGAACACTGCAGAACAGTATGAAACCAAAGCGAGCAGGGGGAACAGTTTGGAAAATGTGGGGAACCGTGGGGATCACTGCAGAACAGAGTGGAACCAAAGGGAGCAGGGGAACGCATTGGAAAAAGTGGGGAACCGTGGGGAACACAGCAGAACAGTGAGGAACCAAAGGGAGCATGGCGAACAGATTGTAAAAAAGTGGGGAACCGTGGGGAACGCTGCAGAACAGTGTGAAAAGAAAGCGAGCCGGGGGAATGGTTTGGAAAATGTGGGGAACCGTGGGGAAAACTGCAGAACAGAGTGGAGCCAAAGGAGCAGGGGGAACAGATTGGAAAAAGTGGGGAACCGTTTGGAACACTGCACGACAGAGGGGAATCAAAGGGAGCAGGGGGAACTGATTGGAAAAAGTGGGGAACTGTGGGGAACACTGCAGAACAGAGGGGAAACAAATGGAGCAGGGGGAATGGATTGCAAAATGTGGGGAACCATGGGGAAAACTGCAGAACAGAGTGGAGTCAAAGGAGCAGGGGGAACGGATTGCAAAAAGTGGTGCCCTATGGGGAACACTGCAGGACAGAGCAGAATCAAAGGGAGCAGGGGGAACTGATTGGAAAAAGTGGGGAATCGTGCAGAACACTGCGGGACAGAGGGAACCAAAGGGAATAGGGTGAACGGATTAGAAAAAGTGGGGAACCATGGGGAACGCTGCAGAACAGTATGAAAAGAAAGCGAGCCGGGGGTATGGTTTGGAAAATGTGGGGAACCGTGGGGAAAACTGCAGAACAGAGTGGAGCCAAAGGAGCAGGGGGAACAGATTGGAAAAAGTGGGGAACCGTGGGGAACACTGCAGAACAGAGGAGAAACAAACGGAGCAGGGGCAACGGATTGCAAAAAGTTGATATCTGGGGAGAACACGGCAGGACAGAGGGAAACCAAAGGAAACAAGGGGAACAGGTTGGAAAAAGTGGGGTCCCATGGATAACACTGCAAGGCAGAGGGGAACCATAGGGAGCAGGGGGTACAGGATGGAAAAAAATGTGGAGAATCGTGGGGAACACCGCAGAATACAGGGGAACCAAAGGGAGCAGGGGGTACAGGTTGGAAAAAATGTGGAGAAGTGTGAGGAACACTGCAGAACAGTGAGGAACCAAAGGGAGCAGGGGGAACAGATTGGAAAAAGTGGGGAACCATGAGGAACACTGCAGAACAGAGGGGAACCAAAGGGAGCAGGGGGTACAGTTTGGAAAAGTGGGAAACCGTGGGGAACAATGCAGAACAGAGAGGAACCAAAGGGAGCAGGGGGAACAGATTGGAAAAAGTGGGGAATCGTGGAGAGATCTGCAGAACAGAGGTGAACCAAAGGAAGCAGGGGGAACGGATTGGAAAAAGTGGGGAACAGTGTGGAAAAATGCAGAACAGAGGGGAAACCAGAGGGAGCAGGGGAAACAGATTGGAAAAAGTGGGGAACTGTGGGGAACACTGCAGAACAGAGGGGCACCAAAGGGAGCAGAGGGAACGCATTGGAAAAAGTGGGGAACCGTTTGGAACACTGCACGACAGAGGGGAACCAAAGGAAACAGGGAGGACGGATTGTAAAAAGTGGGGCCCATGGGGAACACTGCAGGACAGAGGGGAATATAAGGGAGCAGGGGGAACTGATTGGAAAAAGTGGGGAACTGTGGGGAACCCTGCAGAACAGAGGGGAAACAAATGGAGCAGGGGGAATGGATTGCAAAATGTGGGGAACCATGGGGAGAACTGCAGAACAGAGTGGAGCCAAAGGAGCAGGGGGAACGGATTGGAAAAAGTGGGGAACCGTGGGGAACACTGCAGGACAGAGGGGAACCAAAGGGATCAGGGCGAACAGAATGTAAAAAAGTGGGGAACCGTGGGGAACACTGCAGAACAGTATGAAACCAAAGCGAGCAGGGGGAACAGTTTGGGAAATGTTGGGAAACTTGGGGATCACTGCAGAACAGAGGGGAACCAAAGGGAGCAAGGCGAACAGATTGGAAAAAGTGGGGAACCGTGGGGAACACTGCAGAACAGAGGGGAACCAAACGGAGAAGGGGCAACGGAATGCAAAAAGTTGGGAACCGTGGAGAAAACGGAAGGACAGAGGGGAACCAAAGGGAACAAGGGGAACAGGATGGAAAAAGAGGTGTAGAATCGTGGGGTACACTGTAGAATAGAGGGGAACCAAAGGGAGCAGGGGGAACGGATTGGAAAAAGTGGGGAAGCGTCGGGAACACTGCAGAACAGACGAGAACCAAAGGGAGCAGGGGGAACAGATTGAAAAAGTGGGGAACCGATTGGAAAAAGTAGGGAACCGTGTGGAAAAATGCAGAAAGGTGGGGAACCAAAGGGAGCAGGGGGCACGAATTGGAAAAGGTGGAGAACTGTGGGGAACACTGCAGAACAGAGGGGAACCAAAGGGAGCAGAGGAAACGGATTGGAAAAAGTGGGGAACCGTGGGGCACACTGCATGACAGAGGGGAACCAAAGGAATCAGGGAGAACAGATAGGAAAAAATTGGGGTACTGTGAAAACACTGCATGACAGAGGGGATCCAAAGGGAACAGGAGGTACAGGTTGGAAAAAGTGGGGAACCGTGGAGGACACTGCAGGACAGAGGGGAACCAAAGGGAGCAGGGCGAACAGATTGTAAAAAAGTGGGGAACCATGGGGAACACTGCAGAACAGTATGAAACCAAAGTGAGCAGGGGGAACAGTTTGGAAAATGTGGGGAACCGTTGGGATCACTGCAGAACAGAGGGGAACCAATAGGAGCAGGGGAACGCATTGGAAAAAGTTGGGAACCGTGGGGAACACTGCAGAACAGTATGAAACCAAAGCGAGCAGGGGGAACAGTTTGGAAAATGTGGGGAACCGTGGGGATCACTGCAGAACAGAGGGGAACCAATAGGAGCAGGGGAACGCATTGGAAAAAGTGGGGAAGCGTGGGGAACACTGCAGAACAGCGAGTGACCAAAGGGAGCAGGGGGAACAGATTTGAAAAAGTGGGGAACCGTGTGGAAAAAAGCAGAACAGTGGGGAAACAAAGGGTGCAGGAGGAACAGATTAGAAGTAGTGGGATACCGTGTAGAAAAATGCACAACAGTGGGGAACCAAAGGGAGCAGGGGGTACAGGATGGAAAAAAATGTGGAGAATCGTGGGGAACACTGCAGTATAGAGGGGAACCAAAGGGAGCAGGGGGAAAGGATTGGAAAAAGTGGGGAAGCGTCGGGAACACTGCATAACAAAGGCCAACCAAAGGGAACAGGGGGAACGGATTGGAAAAAGTGGGGAACCATGGGGGACACTGCAGGGCAGAGGGGAACCAGAGGTAGCAGGGGAAACAGATTGGAAAAAGCGGGGAACTGTGGGGAACACTGCAGAACAGAGGGCAAACAAACGGAGCAGGGGGAATGGATTGCAAAAAGTTGGTAAGCGTGGAGGACACTGCAGAACAGAGGGGAACCAAAGGGAGCAGGGCGAACAGATTGTAAAAAAGTGGTTAACCGTGGGGAACGCTGCAGAACAGTATGAAAAGAAAGCGAGCCGGGGGAATGGTTTGTAAAATGTGAGGAACCGTGGGGAAAACTGCAGAACAGAGTTGATACAAAGGAGCAGGGTGAACAGATTGGAAAAGTGGGGAACCGTGGGGAACACTGCAGAACAGAGGGGAACCAAACGGAGCAGGGGCAACGGATTGCAAAAAGTTGGGAACCGTGGAGAACACGGAAGGACAGAGGGGAACCAGAGGGAACAAGGGGAACAGGTTGGAAAAAGTGGTGTCCCATGGGTAACACTGCAAGGCAGAGGGGAACTATAGGGAGCAGGGGGTACAGTATGTAAAAAAATGTGGAGAATCGTGGGGAACACTGTAGAATAGAGGGGAACCAAAGGGAGCAGGGGGAACGGATTGGAAAAGTGGGGAAGCGTCGGGAACACTGCAGAACAGAGGAGAACCAAAGGGAGCAGGGGGAACAGATTGGAAAAAGTGGGGAACCGATTGGAAAAAGTAGGGAACTGTGTGGAAAAATGCAGAAAGGTGGGGAACCAAAGGGAGCAGGGGGAACGAATTGGAAAATGTGGAGAACTGTGGGGAACACTGCAGAACAGAGGGGAACCAAAGGGAGCAGAGGGAACGGATTGGAAAAAGTGGGGAAGCGTGGGAAACACTACACAACCAAAGGGAGCAGGTGGAACAGTTTGGAAAAAATGTGGAGAACCATGGCGAAAACTGCAGAACAGAGTGGAGCGAAAGGAGCAGGGGGAACAGATTGGAAAAACTGGGGTCCCATGGGGAACACTGCAAGGCACAGGGGAACCATAGGGAGCAGGGAGTACAGGATGGAAAAAAAATGTGGAGAAACGTGGAGAACAATGCAGAATAGAGGGGAACCAAATGTAGCAGGGGGAACGGATTGGAAAAAGTGGGGAAGCGTCGGGAACACTGCAGAACAGAAGCAAACAAAAGAGAACAGGGGGAACGGATTAGAAAAAGTGGGGAACCATGGGGAATACTGCAGGGCAGAGGGTAGCCATAGGGAGCAGGGGCTACAGGTTGGAAAAAATGTGGAGAACCGTGAGGAACACTGCAGAACAGTGAGGAACCAAAGGGAGCAGGGGGAACAGATTGGAAAAAGTGGGGAACCGTGTGGAAAAATGCAGAACAGTGGGGAAACAAACAGAGCAGGGGGAATGGATTGCAAAAAGTTGGGAAGCGTGGAGGACATTGCAGAACAGAGGGGAACCAAAGGGAGCAGGGCGAACAGATTGTAAAATAGTGGGGAACCGTGGGGAACGCTGCAGAACAGTATGAAACCAAAGCGAGCCGGGGGAATGGTTTGGAAAATGTGGGGAACCTTGGGGAAAACTGCAGAACAGAATGGAGCCAAAGGAGCAGGGGGAACAGATTGGAAAAAGTGGGGAACTGTGGGGAACACTGCAGAACAGAGCAGAACCAAAGGGAGCAGGGGGAATAGATTGGAAAAAGTGGGGAACCGATTGGAAAAAGTAGGGAACCGTGTGGAAAAATGCAGAACGGTGGGGAACCAAAGGGAGCAGGGGCAAAGAATTGGAAAATGTGGAGAACTGTGGTGAACACTGCAGAACAGAGGGGAACCAAAGGGAGCAGAGGGAACGGATTGGAAAAAGTGGGGAACCGTGGGGAACACTGCACGACAGAGGGGAACCAAAGGGATCATGGGGAACAGATAGGAAAAAATTGGGGAACTGTGAAAACACTGCATGACAGAGGGGAACCAAAGGGAGCAGGAGGTACAGGTTGGAAAAAGTGGGGAACCGTGGAGGACACTGCAGGACAGAGGGGAAGCAAAGGGAGTAGGGCGAACAGATTGTAAAAAAGTGGGGAACCGTGGGGAACACTGCAGAACAGTATGAAACCAAAGCGAGCAGGGGGAACAGTTTGGAAAATGTGGGGAACCGTGGGGATCACTGCAGAACAGAGTGGAACCAAAGGGAGCAGGGGAACGCATTGGAAAAAGTGGGGAACCGTGGGGAACACAGCAGAACAGTGAGGAACCAAAGGGAGCATGGCGAACAGATTGTAAAAAAGTGGGGAACCGTGGGGAACGCTGCAGAACAGTGTGAAAAGAAAGCGAGCCGGGGGAATGGTTTGGAAAATGTGGGGAACCGTGGGGAAAACTGCAGAACAGAGTGGAGCCAAAGGAGCAGGGGGAACAGATTGGAAAAAGTGGGGAACCGTTTGGAACACTGCACGACAGAGGGGAATCAAAGGGAGCAGGGGGAACTGATTGGAAAAAGTGGGGAACTGTGGGGAACACTGCAGAACAGAGGGGAAACAAATGGAGCAGGGGGAATGGATTGCAAAATGTGGGGAACCATGGGGAAAACTGCAGAACAGAGTGGAGTCAAAGGAGCAGGGGGAACGGATTGCAAAAAGTGGTGCCCTATGGGGAACACTGCAGGACAGAGCAGAATCAAAGGGAGCAGGGGGAACTGATTGGAAAAAGTGGGGAATCGTGCAGAACACTGCGGGACAGAGGGAACCAAAGGGAATAGGGTGAACGGATTAGAAAAAGTGGGGAACCATGGGGAACGCTGCAGAACAGTATGAAAAGAAAGCGAGCCGGGGGTATGGTTTGGAAAATGTGGGGAACCGTGGGGAAAACTGCAGAACAGAGTGGAGCCAAAGGAGCAGGGGGAACAGATTGGAAAAAGTGGGGAACCGTGGGGAACACTGCAGAACAGAGGAGAAACAAACGGAGCAGGGGCAACGGATTGCAAAAAGTTGATATCTGGGGAGAACACGGCAGGACAGAGGGAAACCAAAGGAAACAAGGGGAACAGGTTGGAAAAAGTGGGGTCCCATGGATAACACTGCAAGGCAGAGGGGAACCATAGGGAGCAGGGGGTACAGGATGGAAAAAAATGTGGAGAATCGTGGGGAACACCGCAGAATACAGGGGAACCAAAGGGAGCAGGGGGTACAGGTTGGAAAAAATGTGGAGAAGTGTGAGGAACACTGCAGAACAGTGAGGAACCAAAGGGAGCAGGGGGAACAGATTGGAAAAAGTGGGGAACCATGAGGAACACTGCAGAACAGAGGGGAACCAAAGGGAGCAGGGGGTACAGTTTGGAAAAGTGGGAAACCGTGGGGAACAATGCAGAACAGAGAGGAACCAAAGGGAGCAGGGGGAACAGATTGGAAAAAGTGGGGAATCGTGGAGAGATCTGCAGAACAGAGGTGAACCAAAGGAAGCAGGGGGAACGGATTGGAAAAAGTGGGGAACAGTGTGGAAAAATGCAGAACAGAGGGGAAACCAGAGGGAGCAGGGGAAACAGATTGGAAAAAGTGGGGAACTGTGGGGAACACTGCAGAACAGAGGGGCACCAAAGGGAGCAGAGGGAACGCATTGGAAAAAGTGGGGAACCGTTTGGAACACTGCACGACAGAGGGGAACCAAAGGAAACAGGGAGGACGGATTGTAAAAAGTGGGGCCCATGGGGAACACTGCAGGACAGAGGGGAATATAAGGGAGCAGGGGGAACTGATTGGAAAAAGTGGGGAACTGTGGGGAACCCTGCAGAACAGAGGGGAAACAAATGGAGCAGGGGGAATGGATTGCAAAATGTGGGGAACCATGGGGAGAACTGCAGAACAGAGTGGAGCCAAAGGAGCAGGGGGAACGGATTGGAAAAAGTGGGGAACCGTGGGGAACACTGCAGGACAGAGGGGAACCAAAGGGATCAGGGCGAACAGAATGTAAAAAAGTGGGGAACCGTGGGGAACACTGCAGAACAGTATGAAACCAAAGCGAGCAGGGGGAACAGTTTGGGAAATGTTGGGAAACTTGGGGATCACTGCAGAACAGAGGGGAACCAAAGGGAGCAAGGCGAACAGATTGGAAAAAGTGGGGAACCGTGGGGAACACTGCAGAACAGAGGGGAACCAAACGGAGAAGGGGCAACGGAATGCAAAAAGTTGGGAACCGTGGAGAAAACGGAAGGACAGAGGGGAACCAAAGGGAACAAGGGGAACAGGATGGAAAAAGAGGTGTAGAATCGTGGGGTACACTGTAGAATAGAGGGGAACCAAAGGGAGCAGGGGGAACGGATTGGAAAAAGTGGGGAAGCGTCGGGAACACTGCAGAACAGACGAGAACCAAAGGGAGCAGGGGGAACAGATTGAAAAAGTGGGGAACCGATTGGAAAAAGTAGGGAACCGTGTGGAAAAATGCAGAAAGGTGGGGAACCAAAGGGAGCAGGGGGCACGAATTGGAAAAGGTGGAGAACTGTGGGGAACACTGCAGAACAGAGGGGAACCAAAGGGAGCAGAGGAAACGGATTGGAAAAAGTGGGGAACCGTGGGGCACACTGCATGACAGAGGGGAACCAAAGGAATCAGGGAGAACAGATAGGAAAAAATTGGGGTACTGTGAAAACACTGCATGACAGAGGGGATCCAAAGGGAACAGGAGGTACAGGTTGGAAAAAGTGGGGAACCGTGGAGGACACTGCAGGACAGAGGGGAACCAAAGGGAGCAGGGCGAACAGATTGTAAAAAAGTGGGGAACCATGGGGAACACTGCAGAACAGTATGAAACCAAAGTGAGCAGGGGGAACAGTTTGGAAAATGTGGGGAACCGTTGGGATCACTGCAGAACAGAGGGGAACCAATAGGAGCAGGGGAACGCATTGGAAAAAGTTGGGAACCGTGGGGAACACTGCAGAACAGTATGAAACCAAAGCGAGCAGGGGGAACAGTTTGGAAAATGTGGGGAACCGTGGGGATCACTGCAGAACAGAGGGGAACCAATAGGAGCAGGGGAACGCATTGGAAAAAGTGGGGAAGCGTGGGGAACACTGCAGAACAGCGAGTGACCAAAGGGAGCAGGGGGAACAGATTTGAAAAAGTGGGGAACCGTGTGGAAAAAAGCAGAACAGTGGGGAAACAAAGGGTGCAGGAGGAACAGATTAGAAGTAGTGGGATACCGTGTAGAAAAATGCACAACAGTGGGGAACCAAAGGGAGCAGGGGGTACAGGATGGAAAAAAATGTGGAGAATCGTGGGGAACACTGCAGTATAGAGGGGAACCAAAGGGAGCAGGGGGAAAGGATTGGAAAAAGTGGGGAAGCGTCGGGAACACTGCATAACAAAGGCCAACCAAAGGGAACAGGGGGAACGGATTGGAAAAAGTGGGGAACCATGGGGGACACTGCAGGGCAGAGGGGAACCAGAGGTAGCAGGGGAAACAGATTGGAAAAAGCGGGGAACTGTGGGGAACACTGCAGAACAGAGGGCAAACAAACGGAGCAGGGGGAATGGATTGCAAAAAGTTGGTAAGCGTGGAGGACACTGCAGAACAGAGGGGAACCAAAGGGAGCAGGGCGAACAGATTGTAAAAAAGTGGTTAACCGTGGGGAACGCTGCAGAACAGTATGAAAAGAAAGCGAGCCGGGGGAATGGTTTGTAAAATGTGAGGAACCGTGGGGAAAACTGCAGAACAGAGTTGATACAAAGGAGCAGGGTGAACAGATTGGAAAAGTGGGGAACCGTGGGGAACACTGCAGAACAGAGGGGAACCAAACGGAGCAGGGGCAACGGATTGCAAAAAGTTGGGAACCGTGGAGAACACGGAAGGACAGAGGGGAACCAGAGGGAACAAGGGGAACAGGTTGGAAAAAGTGGTGTCCCATGGGTAACACTGCAAGGCAGAGGGGAACTATAGGGAGCAGGGGGTACAGTATGTAAAAAAATGTGGAGAATCGTGGGGAACACTGTAGAATAGAGGGGAACCAAAGGGAGCAGGGGGAACGGATTGGAAAAGTGGGGAAGCGTTTGGAAAAAGTAGGGAACTGTGTGGAAAAATGCAGAAAGGTGGGGAACCAAAGGGAGCAGGGGGAACGAATTGGAAAATGTGGAGAACTGTGGGGAACACTGCAGAACAGAGGGGAACCAAAGGGAGCAGAGGGAACGGATTGGAAAAAGTGGGGAACCGTGGGGCACACTGCATGACAGAGGGGAACCAAAGGGATCAGGGGGAACAGATAGGAAAAAATTGGGGAACTGTGAAAACACTGCATGACAGAGGGGAACCAAAGGGAACAGGAGGTACAGGTTGGAAAAAGTGGGGAACCGTGGAGGACACTGCAGAACAGAGGGGAACCAAAGGGAGCAGGGCGAACAGATTGTAAAAAAGTTGTGAACCGTGGGGAACACTGCAGAACAGTATGAAACCAAAGCGAGCCGGAGGAACAGTTTGGAAAATGTGGGGAACCGTGGAGATCACTGCAGAACAGAGGGGAACCAAAGGGAGCACGGGAACGCATTGGAAAAAGTGGGGAACCGTGGGGAACACTGCAAGGCAGAGGGGAACCATAGGGAGCAGGGGGTACAGGATGGAAAAAAATGTGGAGAATCGTGGGGAACACCGCAGAATACAGGGGAACCAAAGGGAGCAGGGGGTACAGGTTGGAAAAAATGTGGAGAACCGTGAGGAACACTGCAGAACAGTGAGGAACCAAAGGGAGCAGGGGGAACAGATTGGAAAAAGTGGGGAACCTTGGGGAAAACTGCAGAACAGAATGGAGCCAAAGGAGCAGGGGGAACAGATTGGAAAAAGTGGGGAACTGTGGGGAACACTGCAGAACAGAGCAGAACCAAAGGGAGCAGGGGGAATAGATTGGAAAAAGTGGGGAACAGATTGGAAAAAGTAGGGAACCGTGTGGAAAAATGCAGAAAGGTGTGGAACCAAAGGGAGCACGGGAACGCATTGGAAAAAGTGGGGAACCGTGGGGAACTCTGCAAGGCAGAGGGGAACCATAGGGAGCAGGGGGTACAGGATGGAAAAAAATGTGGAGAATCGTGGGGAACACCGCAGAATACAGGGGAACCAAAGGGAGCAGGGGGTACAGGTTGGAAAAAATGTGGAGAACCGTGAGGAACACTGCAGAACAGTGAGGAACCAAAGGGAGCAGGGGGAACAGATTGGAAAAAGTGGGGAACCTTGGGGAAAACTGCAGAACAGAATGGAGCCAAAGGAGCAGGGGGAACAGATTGGAAAAAGTGGGGAACTGTGGGGAAAAATGCAGAAAGGTGGGGAACCAAAGGGAGCAGGGGCAAAGAATTGGAAAATGTGGAGAACTGTGGGGAACACTGCAGAACAGAGGGGAACCAAAGGGAGCAGAGGGAACGGATTGGAAAAAGTGGGGAACCGTGGGGAACACTGCAGAACAGAATGGAGCCAAAGGAGCAGGGGGAACAGATTGGAAAAAGTAGGGAACCGTGTGGAAAAATGCAGAAAGGTGGGGAACCAAAGGGAGCAGGGGCAAAGAATTGGAAAATGTGGAGAACTGTGGGGAACACTGCAGAACAGAGGGGAACCAAAGGGAGCAGAGGGAACGGATTGGAAAAAGTGGGGAACCGTGGGGAACACTGCACGACAGAGGGGAACCAAAGGGATCAGGGGGAACAGATAGGAAAAAATTGGGGAACTGTGAAAACACTGCATGACAGAGGGGAACCAAAGGGAGCAGGAGGTACAGGTTGGAAAAAGTGGGGAACCGTGGAGGACACTGCAGGACAGAGGGGAAGCAAAGGGAGCAGGGGAACGCATTGGAAAAAGTGGGGAACGGTGGGGAACACTGCAGAACAGCATGAAACCAAAGCGAGCAGGGGGAACAGTTTGGAAAATGTGGGGAACCGTGGGGATCACTGCAGAACAGAGGGGAACCAATAGGAGCAGGGGAACGCATTGGAAAAAGTAGGTAACCGTGGGGAACACTGCAGAACAGTGAGGAACCAAAGGGAGCAGGGGGAACAGATTGGAAAAAGTGGGGAACCGTGTGGAAAAATGCAGAACAGTGGGGAAACAAAGGGTGCAGGACGAACAGATTAGAAGAAGTGGGGTTCCGTGTGGAAAAATGCACAACAGTGGGGAATCAAAGGGAGCAGGGGGTACAGGATGGAAAAAAATGTGGATATTCGTGGGGAACACTGCAGAATAGAGGGGAACCAAAGGGAGCAGGGGGAACGGATTGGAAAAAGTGGGGAAGCGTCGGGAACACTGCAGAACAGAGACGAACCAAAGGGAACAGGGGGAACGGATTGGAAAAAGTGGGGAACCATGGGGGACACTGTAGGGCAGAGGAGAACCATAGGGAGCAGGGGGTACAGGTTGGAAAAATGTGGAGAACCGTGAGGAAAACTGCAGAACAGTGAGGAACCAAATGGAGCAGGGGGAACAGTTTTGAAAAAGTGGGGAACCGTGTGCAAAAATGCAGAACAGTGGGACACCAAAGGGAGCAGGAGGAACAGATTGGAAAAAGTTGAGAACAGTGGGGAAAACTGCAGAACAGAGCGGAACCAAAGGGAGCAGGGGGAACAGCTCGGAAAAGTGGGGACCCGTGGGGAACAATGCAGAACAGAGAGGAACCAAAGAGAGCAGGGGGAACAGATTGGAAAAAGTGGGGAACCGTGTGGAAAAATGCAGAACAAAGGGGAACCAAAGGGAGCAGGGGGAACAGATTGGAAAAAGTGGGGATTCGTGGAGAGATCTACAGAACAGAGGTGAACCAAAGGAAGCAGGGGGAACGGATTGGAAAAAGTGGGGAACAGTGTGGAAAAATGCAGAACAGAGGGGAACCAGAGGTAGCAGGGGAAACAGATTGGAAAAAGTGGGGAACTGTGGGGAAGACTGCAGAACAGAGGGCAAACAAACGGAGCAGGGGAAATGGATTGCAAAAAGTTGGGAACCGTGGAGGACAATGCTGGACAGAGGGGAAACAAACAGAGCAGGGGGAATGGATTGCAAAAAGTTGGTAAGCGTGGAGGACACTGCAGAACAGAGGGGAACCAAAGGGAGCAGGGCGAACACATTGTAAAAAAGTGGGGAAACGTGGGGAACGCTGCAGAACAGTATGAAAAGAAAGCGAGCCGGGGGAATGGTTTGGAAAATGTGAGGAACCGTGGGGAAAACTGCAGAACAGAGTTGAGACAAAGGAGCAGGGGGAACAGATTGGTAAAAGTGGGGAACTGTGGGGAACACTGCAGAACAGAGCAGAACCAAAGGGAGCAGGGGGAATAGATTGGAAAAAGTGGGGAACCGATTGTAAAAAGTAGGGAACCGTGTGGAAAAATGCAGAAAGGTGGGGAACCAAAGGGAGCAGGGGCAAAGAATTGGAAAATGTGGAGAACTGTGGGGAACACTGCAGAACAGAGGGGAACCAAAGGGAGCAGAGGGAACGGATTGGAAAAAGTGGGGAACCGTGGGGAACACTGCACGACAGAGGGGAACCAAAGGGATCATGGGGAACAGATAGGAAAAAATTGGGGAACTGTGAAAACACAGCATGGCAGAGGGGAACCAAAGGGAGCAGGAGGTACAGGTTGGAAAAAGTGGGGAACCGTGGAGGACACTGCAGGACAGAGGGGAAGCAAAGGGAGTAGGGCGAACAGATTGTAAAAAAGTGGGGAACCGTGGGGAACACTGCAGAACAGTATGAAACCAAAGCGAGCAGGGGGAACAGTTTGGAAAATGTGGGGAACCGTGGGGATCACTGCAGAACAGAGTGGAACCAAAGGGAGCAGGGGAACGCATTGGAAAAAGTGGGGAACCGTGGGGAACACAGCAGAACAGTGAGGAACCAAAGGGAGCATGGCGAACAGATTGTAAAAAAGTGGGGAACCGTGGGGAACGCTGCAGAACAGTGTGAAAAGAAAGCGAGCCGGGGGAATGGTTTGGAAAATGTGGGGAACCGTGGGGAAAACTGCAGAACAGAGTGGAGCCAAAGGAGCAGGGGGAACAGATTGGAAAAAGTGGGGAACCGTTTGGAACACTGCACGACAGAGGGGAATCAAAGGGAGCAGGGGGAACTGATTGGAAAAAGTGGGGAACTGTGGGGAACACTGCAGAACAGAGGGGAAACAAATGGAGCAGGGGGAATGGATTGCAAAATGTGGGGAACCATGGGGAAAACTGCAGAACAGAGTGGAGTCAAAGGAGCAGGGGGAACGGATTGCAAAAAGTGGTGCCCTATGGGGAACACTGCAGGACAGAGCAGAATCAAAGGGAGCAGAGGGAACTGATTGGAAAAAGTGCGGAATCGTGCAGAACACTGCGGGACAGAGGGAACCAAAGGGAATAGGGTGAACGGATTAGAAAAAGTGGGGAACCATGGGGAACGCTGCAGAACAGTATGAAAAGAAAGCGAGCCGGGGGTATGGTTTGGAAAATGTGGGGAACCGTGGGGAAAACTGCAGAACAGAGTGGAGCCAAAGGAGCAGGGGGAACAGATTGGAAAAAGTGGGGAACCGTGGGGAACACTGCAGAACAGAGGAGAAACAAACGGAGCAGGGGGAACGGATTGCAAAAAGTTGATATCTGGGGAGAACACGGCAGGACAGAGGGAAACCAAAGGAAACAAGGGGAACAGGTTGGAAAAAGTGGGGTCCCATGGATAACATTGCAAGGCAGAGGGGAACCATAGGGAGCAGGGGGTACAGGATGGAAAAAAATGTGGAGAATCGTGGGGAACACCGCAGAATACAGGGAAACCAAAGGGAGCAGGGGGTACAGGTTGGAAAAAATGTGGAGAACTGTGAGGAACACTGCAGAACAGTGAGGAACCAAAGGGAGCAGGGGGAACAGTTTGGAAAATGTGGGGAACCGTGGAGATCACTGCAGAACAGAGGGGAACCAAAGGGAGCAGGGGGTACAGTTTGGAAAAGTGGGAAACCGTGGGGAACACTGCAGAACAGTGAGGAACCAAAGGGAGCAGGGGGAACAGATTGGAAAAAGTGGGGAACCGTGTGGAAAAATGCAGAACAGTGGGGAAACAAAGGGTGCAGGACGAACAGATTAGAAGAAGTGGGGTTCCGTGTGGAAAAATGCACAACAGTGGGGAATCAAAGGGAGCAGGGGGTACAGGATGGAAAAAAATGTGGATATTCGTGGGGAACACTGCAGAATAGAGGGGAACCAAAGGGAGCAGGGGGAACGGATTGGAAAAAGTGGGGAAGCGTCGGGAACACTGCAGAACAGAGACGAACCAAAGGGAACAGGGGGAACGGATTGGAAAAAGTGGGGAACCATGGGGGACACTGTAGGGCAGAGGAGAACCATAGGGAGCAGGGGGTACAGGTTGGAAAAATGTGGAGAACCGTGAGGAAAACTGCAGAACAGTGAGGAACCAAATGGAGCAGGGGGAACAGTTTTGAAAAAGTGGGGAACCGTGTGCAAAAATGCAGAACAGTGGGACACCAAAGGGAGCAGGAGGAACAGATTGGAAAAAGTTGAGAACAGTGGGGAAAACTGCAGAACAGAGCGGAACCAAAGGGAGCAGGGGGAACAGCTCGGAAAAGTGGGGACCCGTGGGGAACAATGCAGAACAGAGAGGAACCAAAGAGAGCAGGGGGAACAGATTGGAAAAAGTGGGGAAGCGTGTGGAAAAATGCAGAACAAAGGGGAACCAAAGGGAGCAGGGGGAACAGATTGGAAAAAGTGGGGATTCGTGGAGAGATCTACAGAACAGAGGTGAACCAAAGGAAGCAGGGGGAACGGATTGGAAAAAGTGGGGAACAGTGTGGAAAAATGCAGAACAGAGGGGAACCAGAGGTAGCAGGGGAAACAGATTGGAAAAAGTGGGGAACTGTGGGGAAGACTGCAGAACAGAGGGCAAACAAACGGAGCAGGGGAAATGGATTGCAAAAAGTTGGGAACCGTGGAGGACAATGCTGGACAGAGGGGAAACAAACAGAGCAGGGGAATGGATTGCAAAAAGTTGGTAAGCGTGGAGGACACTGCAGAACAGAGGGGAACCAAAGGGAGCAGGGCGAACACATTGTAAAAAAGTGGGGAAACGTGGGGAACGCTGCAGAACAGTATGAAAAGAAAGCGAGCCGGGGGAATGGTTTGGAAAATGTGAGGAACCGTGGGGAAAACTGCAGAACAGAGTTGAGACAAAGGAGCAGGGGGAACAGATTGGTAAAAGTGGGGAACTGTGGGGAACACTGCAGAACAGAGCAGAACCAAAGGGAGCAGGGGGAATAGATTGGAAAAAGTGGGGAACCGATTGTAAAAAGTAGGGAACCGTGTGGAAAAATGCAGAAAGGTGGGGAACCAAAGGGAGCAGGGGCAAAGAATTGGAAAATGTGGAGAACTGTGGGGAACACTGCAGAACAGAGGGGAACCAAAGGGAGCAGAGGGAACGGATTGGAAAAAGTGGGGAACCGTGGGGAACACTGCACGACAGAGGGGAACCAAAGGGATCATGGGGAACAGATAGGAAAAAATTGGGGAACTGTGAAAACACAGCATGGCAGAGGGGAACCAAAGGGAGCAGGAGGTACAGGTTGGAAAAAGTGGGGAACCGTGGAGGACACTGCAGGACAGAGGGGAAGCAAAGGGAGTAGGGCGAACAGATTGTAAAAAAGTGGGGAACCGTGGGGAACACTGCAGAACAGTATGAAACCAAAGCGAGCAGGGGGAACAGTTTGGAAAATGTGGGGAACCGTGGGGATCACTGCAGAACAGAGTGGAACCAAAGGGAGCAGGGGAACGCATTGGAAAAAGTGGGGAACCGTGGGGAACACAGCAGAACAGTGAGGAACCAAAGGGAGCATGGCGAACAGATTGTAAAAAAGTGGGGAACCGTGGGGAACGCTGCAGAACAGTGTGAAAAGAAAGCGAGCCGGGGGAATGGTTTGGAAAATGTGGGGAACCGTGGGGAAAACTGCAGAACAGAGTGGAGCCAACGGAGCAGGGGGAACAGATTGGAAAAAGTGGGGAACCGTTTGGAACACTGCACGACAGAGGGGAATCAAAGGGAGCAGGGGGAACTGATTGGAAAAAGTGGGGAACTGTGGGGAACACTGCAGAACAGAGGGGAAACAAATGGAGCAGGGGGAATGGATTGCAAAATGTGGGGAACCATGGGGAAAACTGCAGAACAGAGTGGAGTCAAAGGAGCAGGGGGAACGGATTGCAAAAAGTGGTGCCCTATGGGGAACACTGCAGGACAGAGCAGAATCAAAGGGAGCAGAGGGAACTGATTGGAAAAAGTGCGGAATCGTGCAGAACACTGCGGGACAGAGGGAACCAAAGGGAATAGGGTGAACGGATTAGAAAAAGTGGGGAACCATGGGGAACGCTGCAGAACAGTATGAAAAGAAAGCGAGCCGGGGGTATGGTTTGGAAAATGTGGGGAACCGTGGGGAAAACTGCAGAACAGAGTGGAGCCAAAGGAGCAGGGGGAACAGATTGGAAAAAGTGGGGAACCGTGGGGAACACTGCAGAACAGAGGAGAAACAAACGGAGCAGGGGGAACGGATTGCAAAAAGTTGATATCTGGGGAGAACACGGCAGGACAGAGGGAAACCAAAGGAAACAAGGGGAACAGGTTGGAAAAAGTGGGGTCCCATGGATAACATTGCAAGGCAGAGGGGAACCATAGGGAGCAGGGGGTACAGGATGGAAAAAAATGTGGAGAATCGTGGGGAACACCGCAGAATACAGGGAAACCAAAGGGAGCAGGGGGTACAGGTTGGAAAAAATGTGGAGAACTGTGAGGAACACTGCAGAACAGTGAGGAACCAAAGCGAGCAGGGGGAACAGTTTGGAAAATGTGGGGAACCGTGGAGATCACTGCAGAACAGAGGGGAACCAAAGGGAGCAGGGGGTACAGTTTGGAAAAGTGGGAAACCGTGGGGAACAATGCAGAACAGAGAGGAACCAAAGGGAGCAGGGGGAACAGATTGGAAAAAGTGGGGAATCGTGGAGAGATCTGCAGAACAGAGGTGAACCAAAGGAAGCAGGGGGAACGGATTGGAAAAAGTGGGGAACAGTGTGGAAAAATGCAGAACAGAGGGGAAACCAGAGGGAGCAGGGGAAACAGATTGGAAAAAGTGGGGAACTGTGGGGAACACTGCAGAACAGAGGGGCACCAAAGGGAGCAGAGGGAACGCATTGGAAAAAGTGGGGAACCGTTTGGAACACTGCACAACAGAGGGGAACCAAAGGAAACAGGGAGAACGGATTGTAAAAAGTGGGGCCCATGGGGAACACTGCAGGACAGAGGGGAATCAAAGGGAGCAGGGGGAACTGATTGGAAAAAGTGGGGAACTGTGGGGAACCCTGCAGAACAGAGGGGAAACAAATGGAGCAGGGGGAATGGATTGCAAAATGTGGGGAACCATGGGGAAAACTGCAGAACAGAGTGGCGCCAAAGGAGCAGGGGGAACGGATTGGAAAAAGTGGGGAACCGTGGGGAACACTGCAGGACAGAGGGGAACCAAAGGGATCAGGGCGAACAGAATGTAAAAAAGTGGGGAACCGTGGGGAACACTGCAGAACAGTATGAAACCAAAGCGAGCAGGGGGAACAGTTTGGGAAATGTTGGGAAACTTGGGGATCACTGCAGAACAGAGGGGAACCAAAGGGAGCAGGGCGAACAGATTGGAAAAAGTGGGGAACCGTAGGGAACACTGCAGAACAGAGGGGAACCAAACGGAGAAGGGGCAACGGAATGCAAAAAGTTGGGAACCGTGGAGAAAACGGAAGGACAGAGGGGAACCAAAGGGAACAAGGGGAACAGGATGGAAAAAGAGGTGTCCCATGGGTAACACTGCAAGGCAGAGGGGAACCATAGGGAGCAGATGGGTACAGTATGTAAAAAAATGTGCAGAATCGTGGGGTACACTGTAGAATCGAGGGGAACCAAAGGGAGCAGGGGGAACGGATTGGAAAAAGTGGGGAAGCGTCGGGAACACTGCAGAACAGACGAGAAACAAAGGGAGCAGGGGGAACAGATTGAAAAAGTGGGGAACCGATTGGAAAAAGTAGGGAACCGTGTGGAAAAATGCAGAAAGGTGGGGAACCAAAGGGAGCAGGGGGAACGAATTGGAAAAGGTGGAGAACTGTGGGGAACACTGCAGAACAGAGGGGAACCAAAGGGAGCAGAGGGAACGGATTGGAAAAAGTGGGGAACCGTGGGGCACACTGCATGACAGAGGGGAACCAAAGGAATCAGGGAGAACAGATAGGAAAAAATTGGGGTACTGTGAAAACACTGCATGACAGAGGGGATCCAAAGGGAACAGGAGGTACAGGTTGGAAAAAGTGGGGAACCGTGGAGGACACTGCAGGACAGAGGGGAACCAAAGGGAGCAGGGCGAACAGATTGTAAAAAAGTGGGGAACCATGGGGAACACTGCAGAACAGTATGAAACCAAAGTGAGCAGGGGGAACAGTTTGGAAAATGTGGGGAACCGTTGGGATCACTGCAGAACAGAGGGGAACCAATAGGAGCAGGGGAACACATTGGAAAAAGTTGGGAACCGTGGGGAACACTGCAGAACAGTATGAAACCAAAGCGAGCAGGGGGAACAGTTTGGAAAATGTGGGGAACCGTGGGGATCACTGCAGAACAGAGGGGAACCAATAGGAGCAGGGGAACGCATTGGAAAAAGTGGGGAACCGTGGGGAACACTGCAGAACAGTGAGTGACCAAAGGGAGCAGGGGGAACAGATTTGAAAAAGTGGGGAACCGTGTGGAAAAAAGCAGAACAGTGGGGAAACAAAGGGTGCAGGAGGAACAGATTAGAAGTAGTGGGGTACCGTGTAGAAAAATGCACAACAGTGGGGAACCAAAGGGAGCAGGGGGTACAGGATGGAAAAAAATGTGGAGAATCGTGTGGAACACTGCAGAATAGAGGGGAACCAAAGGGAGCAGGGGGAAAGGATTGGAAAAAGTGGGGAAGCGTCGGGAACACTGCATAACAAAGGCCAACCAAAGGGAACAGGGGGAACGGATTGGAAAAAGTGGGGAACCATAGGGGACACTGCAGGGCAGAGGCGAACCAGAGGTAGCAGGGGAAACAGATTGGAAAAAGCGGGGAACTGTGGGGAACACTGCAGAACAGAGGGCAAACAAACGGAGCAGGGGAAATGGATTGCAAAAAGTTGGGAACCGTGGAGGACAATGCAGGACAGAGGGGAAACAAACAGAGCAGGGGGAATGGATTGCAAAAAGTTGGTAAGCGTGGAGGACACTGCAGAACAGAGGGGAACCAAAGGGAGCAGGGCGAACAGATTGTAAAAAAGTGGTTAACCGTGGGGAACGCTGCAGAACAGTATGAAAAGAAAGCGAGCCGGGGGAATGGTTTGTAAAATGTGAGGAACCGTGGGGAAAACTACAGAACAGAGTTGATACAAAGGAGCAGGGGGAACAGATTGGAAAAGTGGGGAACCGTGGGGAACACTGCAGAACAGAGGGGAACCAAACGGAGCAGGGGCAACGGATTGCAAAAAGTTGGGAACCGTGGAGAACACGGAAGGACAGAGGGGAACCAAAGGGAACAAGGGGAACAGGTTGGAAAAAGTGGTGTCCCGTGGGTAACACTGCAAGGCAGAGGGGAACCATAGGGAGCAGGGGGTACAGTATGTAAAAAAATGTGGAGAATCGTGGGGAACACTGTAGAATAGAGGGGAACCAAAGAGAGCAGGGGGAACGGATTGGAAAAGTGGGGAAGCGTCGGGAACACTGCAGAACAGAGGAGAACCAAAGGGAGCAGGGGGAACAGATTGGAAAAAGTGGGGAACCGATTGGAAAAAGTAGGGAACCGTGTGGAAAAATGCAGAAAGGTGTGGAACCAAAGGGAGCAGGGGGAACGAATTTGAAAATGTGGAGAACTGTGGGGAACACTGCAGAACAGAGGGGAACCAAAGGGAGCAGAGGGAACGGATTGGAAAAAGTTGGGAACCGTGGGGCACACTGCATGACAGAGGGGAACCAAAGGGATCAGGGGGAACAGATAGGAAAAAATTGGGGAACTGTGAAAACACTGCATGAAAGAGGGGAACCAAAGGGAACAGTAGGTACAGGTTGGAAAAAGTGGGGAACCGTGGAGGACACTGCAGGACAGAGGCGAACCAAAGGGAGCAGGGCGAACAGATTGTAAAAAAGTGGTGAACCGTGGGGAACACTGCAGAACAGTATGAAACCAAAGCGAGCCGGGGGAACAGTTTGGAAAATGTGGGGAACCGTGGAGATCACTGCAGAACAGAGGGGAACCAAAGGGAGCACGGGAACGCATTGGAAAAAGTGGGGAACCGTGGGGAACACTGAACAATAGAGGGGAACCAAAGGGAGCAGGGGAAATGGATTGGAAAAAGTGGGGAACTGTGAAAACACTGCATGACAGAGGGGAACCAAAGGGAACAGTAGGTACAGGTTGGAAAAAGTGGGGAACCGTGGAGGACACTGCAGGACAGAGGCGAACCAAAGGGAGCAGGGCGAACAGATTGTAAAAAAGTGGTGAACCGTGGGGAACACTGCAGAACAGTATGAAACCAAAGCGAGCCGGGGGAACAGTTTGGAAAATGTGGGGAACCGTGGAGATCACTGCAGAACAGAGGGGAACCAAAGGGAGCACGGGAACGCATTGGAAAAAGTGGGGAACCGTGGGGAACACTGAACAATAGAGGGGAACCAAAGGGAGCAGGGGAAATGGATTGGAAAAAGTGGGGAACCATGGGAAACACTGCAGAACGAAAGGGAGCAGGTGGAACAGTTTGGAAAAAATGTGGAGAACCATGGCGAAAACTGCAGAACAGAGTGGAGCGAAAGGAGCAAGGGGAACAGATTGGAAAAAGTGGGGTCCCATGGGGAACACTGCAAGGCAGAGGGGAACCATAGGGAGCAGGGCGTACAGGATGGAAAAAAATGTGGAGAATCGTGGGGTACACTGCAGAATACAGGAGAACCAAAGGGAGCAGGGGGTACAGGTTGGAAAAAATGTGGAGAACCGTGAGGAACACTGCAGAACAGTGAGGAACCAAAGGGAGCAGGGGGAACAGATTGGAAAAAGTGGGGAACCGTGAGGAACACTGCAGATCAGAGGGGCACCAAAGGGAGCAGGGGGTACAGTTTGGAAAAGTGGGGAACCGTGGGGAACAATGCAGAACAGAGAGGAACCAAAGGGAGCAGGGGGAACAGATTGGAAAAAGTGGGGAATCGTGGAAAGATCTGCAGAACAGAGGTGAACCAAAGGAAGCAGGGGGAACGGATTGGAAAAAGTAGGGAACAGTGTGGAAAAATGCAGAACAGAGGGGAAACCAGAGGGAGCAGGGGAAACAGATTGGAAAAAGTGGGGAACTGTGGGGAACACTGCAGAACAGAGGGGCACCAAAGGGAGCAGAGGGAACGCATTGGAAAAAGTGGGGAACCGTTTGGAACACTGCACGACAGAGGGGAACCAAAGGAAGCAGGGAGAACGGATTGTAAAAAGTGGGGCCCATGGTGAACACTGCAGGACAGAAGGGAATCAAAGGGAGCAGGGGGAACTGATTGGAAAAAGTGGGGAACTGTGGGGAACCCTGCAGAACAGAGGGGAAACAAATGGAGCAGGGGGAATGGATTGCAAAATGTGGGGAACCATGGGGAAAACTGCAGAACAGAGTGGAGCCAAAGGAGCAGTGGGAACGGATTGGAAAAAGTGGGGAACCGTGGGGAACACTGCAGAACAGAGGGGAACAAAAGGGATCAGGGCGAACAGAATGTAAAAAAGTGGGGAACCGTGGGGAACACTGCAGAACAGTATGAAACCAAAGCGAGCCGGGGGAACAGTTTGGAAAATGTGGGGAACCGTGGAGATCACTGCAGAACAGAGGGGAACCAAAGGGAGCACGGGAACGCATTGGAAAAAGTGGGGAAACGTGGGGAACACTGAACAATAGAGGGGAACCAAAGGGAGCAGGGGAAATGGATTGGAAAAAGTGGGGAACTGTGAAAACACTGCATGACAGAGGGGAACCAAAGGGAACAGTAGGTACAGGTTGGAAAAAGTGGGGAACCGTGTAGGACACTGCAGGACAGAGGCGAACCAAAGGGAGCAGGGCGAACAGATTGTAAAAAAGTGGTGAACCGTGGGGAACACTGCAGAACAGTATGAAACCAAAGCGAGCCGGGGGAACAGTTTGGAAAATGTGGGGAACCGTGGAGATCACTGCAGAACAGAGGGGAACCAAAGGGAGCACGGGAACGCATTGGAAAAAGTGGGGAACCGTGGGGAACACTGAACAATAGAGGGGAACCAAAGGGAGCAGGGGAAATGGATTGGAAAAAGTGGGGAACCATGGGAAACACTGCAGAACGAAAGGGAGCAGGTGGAACAGTTTGGAAAAAATGTGGAGAACCATGGCGAAAACTGCAGAACAGAGTGGAGCGAAAGGAGCAAGGGGAACAGATTGGAAAAAGTGGGGTCCCATGGGGAACACTGCAAGGCAGAGGGGAACCATAGGGAGCAGGGCGTACAGGATGGAAAAAAATGTGGAGAATCGTGGGGTACACTGCAGAATACAGGAGAACCAAAGGGAGCAGGGGGTACAGGTTGGAAAAAATGTGGAGAACCGTGAGGAACACTGCAGAACAGTGAGGAACCAAAGGGAGCAGGGGGAACAGATTGGAAAAAGTGGGGAACCGTGAGGAACACTGCAGATCAGAGGGGCACCAAAGGGAGCAGGGGGTACAGTTTGGAAAAGTGGGGAACCGTGGGGAACAATGCAGAACAGAGAGGAACCAAAGGGAGCAGGGGGAACAGATTGGAAAAAGTGGGGAATCGTGGAAAGATCTGCAGAACAGAGGTGAACCAAAGGAAGCAGGGGGAACGGATTGGAAAAAGTAGGGAACAGTGTGGAAAAATGCAGAACAGAGGGGAAACCAGAGGGAGCAGGGGAAACAGATTGGAAAAAGTGGGGAACTGTGGGGAACACTGCAGAACAGAGGGGCACCAAAGGGAGCAGAGGGAACGCATTGGAAAAAGTGGGGAACCGTTTGGAACACTGCACGACAGAGGGGAACCAAAGGAAGCAGGGAGAACGGATTGTAAAAAGTGGGGCCCATGGTGAACACTGCAGGACAGAAGGGAATCAAAGGGAGCAGGGGGAACTGATTGGAAAAAGTGGGGAACTGTGGGGAACCCTGCAGAACAGAGGGGAAACAAATGGAGCAGGGGGAATGGATTGCAAAATGTGGGGAACCATGGGGAAAACTGCAGAACAGAGTGGAGCCAAAGGAGCAGTGGGAACGGATTGGAAAAAGTGGGGAACCGTGGGGAACACTGCAGAACAGAGGGGAACAAAAGGGATCAGGGCGAACAGAATGTAAAAAAGTGGGGAACCGTGGGGAACACTGCAGAACAGTATGAAACCAAAGCGAGCAGGGGGAACAGTTTGGGAAATGTTGGGAAACTTGGGGATCACTGCAGAACATGGGGAACCAAAGGGAGCAGGGAGAACAGATTGGAAAAAGTGGGGAAACGTGGGGAACACTGCAGAACAGAGGGGAACCAAACGGAGCAGGGGCAACGGAATGCAAAAAGTTGGGAACCGTGGAGAAAACGGAAGGACAGAGGGGAACCAAAGGGAACAAGGGGAACAGGATGGAAAAAGTGGTGTCCCATGGGTAACACTGCAAGGCAGAGGGGAACCATAGGGAGCAGGGGGTACAGTATGTAAAAAAATGTGCAGAATCGCGGGGAACATTGTAGAATAGAGGGGAACCAAAGGGAGCAGGAAGAACAGATTGGAAAAAGTGGGGAACCGTGAGGAACACTGCAGAACAGAGGGGAACCAAAGGGAGCAGGGGGAACAGATTGGAAAAAATGGGGATTCGTGGAGAGATCTGCAGAACAGAGGTGAACCAAAGGAAGCAGGGGGAACGGATGGGCAAAAGTGGGGAACTGTGTGGAAAAATGTAGAACAGTGGGCAACCAGAGGTAGCAGGGGAAACAGATTGGAAAAAGTGGGGAGCCGTGGGGAACACTGCAGAACAGAGGGGCACCAAAGGGAGCAGGGGGAACGGATTGTAAAAAGTTTGGCCGATGGGGAACACTGTAGGACAAAGGGGAATCAAAGGGAGCAGGGGGAACTGATTGGAAAAAGTGGGGAACTGTGGGGAACAATGCAGAACAGAGGGCAAACAAACGGAGCAGGGGGAATGGATTGCAAAAAGTTGGTAAGCGTGGAGGACACTGCAGAGCAGAGGGGAACCAAAGGGAGCAGGGCGAACAGATTGTAGAAAAGTGGGGAACCGTGGGGAACGCTGCGGAACAGTATGAAAACAAAGCAAGCCGGGGGAATGGTTTGGAAAATGTGGGGAACCGTGGGGAAAACTGCAGAACAGAGTGGAGCCAAAGGAGCAGGGAGAACAGAATAGAAACAGGGGGAACCGTGGGGAACACTGCAGAACAGAGGGGAACCAAACGGAGCAGGGGCAACGGATTGCAAAAAGTTGGGAACCGTGTAGAACACGGAAGGACAGAGGGGAACCAAAGGGAACAAGGGGAACAGGTTGGAAAAAGTGGTGTCCCATGGGTAACACTGCAAGGCAGAGGGGAACCATAGGGAGCAGGGGTTACAGGATGGAAAAAAATGTGGAGTATCGTGGGGAACACTGTAGAATAGAGGGGAACCAAAGGGAGCAGGGGGAACAGATTGGAAAAAGTGGGGAACCGAGGGGAACACTGCAGAACAGAGGGGCACCAAAGGGAGCAGAGGGAACGCATTGTAAAACTGGGGAACCGTGGGGAACACTGCACGACAGAGGGGAACCAAAGGAAGCAGCGGGAACGGATAGTAAAAGGTTGGGCCGATGGGGAACACTGTTGGACAGAGGGGAATCAAAGGGAGAAGGGGGAACTGATTGGAAAAAGTGGGGAACTGTGGGGAACACTGCAGAACAGAGGGCAAACAAACAGAGCAGGGGGAATTGATTGCAAAAAGTTCGGAAACGTGGAGGACAATGCAGGACAGAGGGGAAAAAAATAGAGCAGGGGGAATGGATTGCAAAAAGTTGGTAAGCGTGGAGGACACTGCAGAACAGAGGGGAACCAAAGGGAGCAGGGCGAACAGATTGTAAAAAAGTGGAGAACCGTGGGGAACGCTGCAGAATAGAGGGGAACCAAAGGGAGCAGGGGGAACAGATTGGAAAAAGTGGGTAAGCGTCGGGAACACTGCAGAACAGAGGCAAACAAAAGGGAACAGGGGGAACGGATTGGAAAAAGTGGGGAACCATGGGGGACACTGCAGGGCAGAGGGGAACCATAGGGAGCAGGGGGTGCTGGTTGGAAAAAAATGTGGAGAACAGTGAGGAATCAGAGGGAGCAGGGGGAACAGATTGGAAAAAGTGGGGAACCGTGTGGAAAAATGCAGAACAGTGGGGAAGCAAAGGGAGCAGGGGGAAAAGATTGGAAAAAGTGGGGAATCGTGGGGAGTTCTGCAGAACAGAGGTGAACCAAAGGAAGCAGGGGGAACAGATTGGAAAAAGTGGGGAACAGTGTGGAAAAATGCAGAACAGAGGGGAACCAGAGGTAGCAGGAGAAACAGATTGGAAAAGAGAGGGGAACCGTGGGGAACACTGCAGAACAGCATGAAACCATAGCGAGCAGGGGGAACAGTTTGGAAAATGTGGGGAACCGTGGGGATCACTGCAGAACAGAGGGGAACCAATAGGAGCAGGGGAACGCATTGGAAAAAGTGGGTAACCGTGGGGAACACTGCAGAACAGTGAGGAACCAAAGGGAGCAGGGGGAACAGATTGGAAAAAGTGGGGAACCGTGTGGAAAAATGCAGAACAGTGGGGAAACAAAGGGTGCAGGAGGAACAGATTAGAAGAAGTGGGGTACCGTGTGGAAAAATGCACAACAGTGGGGAATCAAAGGGAGCAGGGGGTACAGGATGGAAAAAAATGTGGAGAATCGTGGGGAACAATGCAGAATAGAGGGGAACCAAAGGGAGCAGGGGGAACGGATTGGAAAAAGTGGGGAAGCGTCGGGAACACTGCAGAACAGAGACGAACCAAAGGGAACAGGGGGAACGGATTGGAAAAAGTGGGAAACCATGGGGGACACTGTAGGGCAGAGGAGAACCATAGGGAGCAGGGGGTACAGGTTGGAAAAATGTGGAGAACCGTGAGGAAAACTGCAGAACAGTGAGGAACCAAAGGGAGCAGGGGGAACAGTTTTGAAAAAGTGGGGAACCGTGTGCAAAAATGCAGAACAGTGGGGAACCAAAGGGAGCAGGAGGAACAGATTGGAAAAAGTTGAGAACAGTGGGGAAAACTGCAGAACAGAGCGGAACCAAAGGGAGCAGGGGGAACAGCTCGGAAAAGTGGGGACCCGTGGGGAACAATGCAGAACAGAGAGGAACCAAAGAGAGCAGGGGGAACAGATTGGAAAAAGTGGGGAACCGTGTGGAAAAATGCAGAACAAAGGGGAACCAAAGGGAGCAGGGGGAACAGATTGGAAAAAGTGGGGATTCGTGGAGAGATCTACAGAACAGAGGTGAACCAAAGGAAGCAGGGGGAACGGATTGGAAAAAGTGGGGAACAGTGTGGAAAAATGCAGAACAGAGGGGAACCAGAGGTAGCAGGGGAAACAGATTGGAAAAAGTGGGGAACTGTGGGGAAGACTGCAGAACAGAGGGCAAACAAACGGAGCAGGGGAAATGGATTGCAAAAAGTTGGGAACCGTGGAGGAAAATGCTGGACAGAGGGGAAACAAACAGAGCAGGGGGAATGGATTGCAAAAAGTTGGTAAGCGTGGAGGACACTGCAGAACAGAGGGGAACCAAAGGGAGCAGGGCGAACACATTGTAAAAAAGTGGGGAAACGTGGGGAACGCTGCAGAACAGTATGAAAAGAAAGCGAGCCGGGGGAATGGTTTGGAAAATGTGAGGAACCGTGGGGAAAACTGCAGAACAGAGTTGAGACAAAGGAGCAGGGGGAACAGATTGGTAAAAGTGGGGAACTGTGGGGAACACTGCAGAACAGAGCAGAACCAAAGGGAGCAGGGGGAATAGATTGGAAAAAGTGGGGAACCGATTGGAAAAAGTAGGGAACCGTG
Organism: Narcine bancroftii; assembly: GCF_036971445.1. Classification (NCBI taxonomy): domain Eukaryota; kingdom Metazoa; phylum Chordata; class Chondrichthyes; order Torpediniformes; family Narcinidae; genus Narcine; species Narcine bancroftii. The sequence goes on from NW_027211884.1 coordinate 5,638,957, forward strand.
TGGAAAAATGCAGAAAGGTGGGGAACCAAAGGGAGCAGGGGCAAAGGATTGGAAAATGTGGAGAACTGTGGGGAACACTGCAGAACAGAGGGGAACCAAAGGGAGCAGAGGGAACGGATTGGAAAAAGTGGGGAACCGTGGGGAACACTGCACGACAGAGGGGAACCAAAGGGATCATGGGGAACAGATAGGAAAAAATTGGGGAACTGTTAAAACACAGCATGGCAGAGGGGAACCAAAGGGAGCAGGAGGTACAGGTTGGAAAAAGTGGGGAACCGTGGAGGACACTGCAGGACAGAAGGGAACCAAAGGGAGCTGTGGGAACGGATTGGAAAAAGTGGGAAAGCGTGTGGAAAAATGAAGAAGAGTGGGGAACCAAAGGGAGCAGGGGGAACAGGTTGGAAAATGTGGGGAATCGTGGGGAACACTGCACAATAGAGGCGAATGCAAAGGGAAAAGGGGAAATGGATTGGAAAAAGTGGGGAAGCGTGGGGAACACTGCAGAACAGAGGAAAAATAAAGGGAGCAGGTAGAACAGATTGTAAAAAATGTGGAGAACATGGGGAAAACTGCAGAACAGAGTGGAGCCAAAGGAGCAAGGGGAACAGATTGGAAAAAGTGGGGAACCAGGGGGAACACTGCAGAACAGAGGGGAACAAAAGGGAGAAGGGGGAACGGATTGTAAAAAGCTGGGAACCCTGGAAGACACTGCAGGACAGAGGGGAAAGAAAGGGAACAGGGGGAACGGATTGGAAAAAGTAGGGAGCCATGGGGAAAAATGAAGAAGAGTGGGGAACCAAAGGGAGGAGGGGGTACAGGTTTGAAAAAGTGGGGAATCGTGGGAAACACTGCACAATAGAGGGGAAGCAAAGGGAGAATGGGAAATGGATTGGAAAATATGTGGAGAACCGTTGGGAAATCTGCAGAACGGAGTGGAGCAAAGGAGCAGGCGGAACAGATTGGAAAAAGTGGGGAATCGTGGGGAAAACTGCACAATAGTGGGGAATCAAAGGGAGAAGGGGAAATAGATTGGAAAAAGTGGGGAAGCGTGGGGAACACTGCAGGACAGAAGGGAACGAAAGGGAACAGGGGGAACAGATTGGAAAAAGTGGGGAACCATGGGGAACACTGCAGGGCAGAGGGGAACCAGAGGGAGCAGGGGGAACAGATTGGAAAAAGTGGGGAAACGTGGGGATCACTGCAGAACAGAGGGGAAACAAACGGAGAAGTGGGAATGGATTGCAAAAAGTTGGGAACCGTGGAGGACACTGCAGGACAGAAGGGAACCAAAGGGAGCTGTGGGAACGGATTGGAAAAAGTGGGAAAGCGTGTGTAAAAATGAAGAAGAGTGGGGAACCAAAGGGAGCAGGGGGAACAGGTTGGAAAAAGTGGGGAATCGAGGGGAACACTGCACAATAGAGGCGAATGCAAAGGGAAAAGGGGAAATGGATTGGAAAAAGTGGGGAAGCTGGGGGAACACTGCAGAACAGAGGAGAAATAAAGGGAGAAGGTAGAACAGATTGTAAAAAATGTGGAGAACGTGGGGAAAACTGCAGAACAGAGTGGAGCCAAAGGAGCAGGGGGAACAGATTGGAAAAAGTGGAGAACCGGGGGGAATACTGCAGAACAGAGGGGAAGAAAAGGGAGAAGCGGGAACGGATTGTAAAAAGCTGGGAACCCTGGACAACACTGCAGGACAGAGGGGAAAGAAAGGGAACAGGGGGAACGGATTGGAAAAAGTAGGGAGCCATGGGGAACATTGCAGTGCAGAGGGGAACCAAAGGGAGCTGGGGGAACGGATTGGAAAAAGTGGGGAAGCATGTGGAAAAATGAAGAAGAGTGGGGAACCAAAGGGAGGAGGGGGTACAGGTTTGAAAAAGTGGGGAATCGTGGGAAACACTGCACAATAGAGGGGAACCAAAGGGAGAAGGGGAAATGGATTTGAAAAAATGTGGAGAACCGTTGGGAAATCTGCAGAACGGAGTGGAGCCAAAGGAGCAGGCGGAACAGATTGGAAAAAGTGGGGAACCTTGTGGAAAAATGCAGAACAGAGGGGAAACAAAGGGAGCAGGAGGAACAGATTGGAAAAAGTCGGGAACAGTGGGGAACACTGCAGAACAGAGGGGAATCAAAGGGTGCAGGGGGAACAGATTGGAAAAAGTGGGGAACCATGAGGAACACTGCAGAACAGGGCGAAACCAAAGGGAGCAGGGGGTACAGGTTGGAAAAACTGGGGAATCGTGGGGATCACTGCAGAATGGAGGAGAACCAAAGGGAGCAGGAGAAATGGATTGGAAAAAGTGTGGAAGCGTGGGGAGCACTGAAGAACAGAGGAGAACCAAAGGGAGCAGGGGGAACTGGTTGGAAAAAGTGGGGAATCATGGGGAACACTGCACAATAGAGGGGAACAAAAGGGAGCAGGGTGAACGGATTGGAAAAGGTGGAGAACTGTGGCGAACACTGCAGAACAGGGGGGAACTAAAGGGAGCAGGGGGAACGGATTGGAAAAAGTGGGGAAACTTGGGGAACACTGCAGGACAGAGGTGAACCAAAGGGAGCAGGGTGAACAGATAGGAAAAAAAGTGGAGAATTGGAAAACACTGAGGAACAGTGGGGAAACAAAGGGAGCAGGGGAAACAGATTGGAAAAAGTAGGGAGGCGCGTGGAAAAATGAAGAAGACTGGGGAACAAAAGGGAGGTGGGGGAACGGAATGGAAAAAGTGGGGAATCGTGGGGAACACTGCACAACAGTGGGGAACCAAGGGGAGCAGGGGGAACGGATTGGAAAAAGTGGGGAATCGTGGGGAACAATGCAGAACAGTGGGGAACCAAGGGGAGCAGGGGAACGGATTGGAAAATGTGGGGAACTGTTGGGAACATTGCAGAACAGAGGGAAACCAAAGGGAGCACTGGGAACAGATTGGAGAAAAGTGGGGAACTGTGGGGAACACTGCAAAACAGTGAGGAACCAAAGGGAGCAGGAGGAACAGATTGGAAACAGTGATGAACTGTGTGGAAAAATGCAGAACAGTGGGGAAACAAAGGGTGCAGGAGGAACTGATTGGAAAAAGTGGAGAACCATGTTGAAAAATGCACAACAGTGGGGAACCAAAGGGTGCAGGAGGAACAGATTGGAAAAAGTCGGGAACAGTGGGGAACACTGCAGAACAGAGGGGAATCAAAGTGTGCAGGGGGAACAGATTGGAAAAAGTGGGGAACAATGAGGAACACTGCAGAAGAGAGGGGAACCATAGGGAGCAGGGGGTACAGGTTTGAAAAAGAGGGGAACCGTGGGGAACATTGCAGAACAGAGGGGAACCAAAGAGAGCAGGGGGAACGGATTGGAAAAAGTTGGGAACCATGGAGAACACTGCAGGACAGAGGGGTACCAAAGGGAGCAGGGGGTACAGGATGGAAAAAGTGGGGAATCGTGGGGAACACTGCACAATAGTGGGCAATCAAAGTGAGAAGGGGAAATGGATTGGAAAAAGTGGGGAAGCGTGGGGAACACTGCAGGACAGAGGGTAACGAAAGGGAACAGGGGGAACAGATTGGAAAAAGTGGGGAACCATGGGGAACACTGCAGGGCAGAGGGGAACCAAATGGAGCACGGGAACGGATTGGAAAACGTGGGGAAGCGTGTGGAAAAATGAAGAAGAGTGGGGAACCAAAGGGAGCTGGGTGAACGGATTGGAAAAGGTGGAGAACTGTGGGGAATACTGCAGAACAGAGGGGAACCAAAGGGAGCAGGGCGAACAGATAGGAAAAAAGTCTAGAATTGGGAAACACTGAGGAACAGTGTTGCAGAAAATGCAGAACAGTGGGGAAACAAAGGGAGCAGGAGGAACGGATTGGAAAAAGTCGGGAACAGTGGGGAACACTGCAGAACAGAGGGGAATCAAAGGGAGCAGGGGAAACAGATTGGAAAAAGTGGGGAACAGTGTGGAAAAATGCAGAAGTGTGGGGAAACAAAGGGAGCAGGGAGAATAGATTGGAAAAAGTGGGGAACCTTGTGGAATAATGAAGAAGAGTGGGGAACCAAAGGGATCTGGGGAAACGGATTGGAAAAGGTGGAGAACTGTGGGGAACACTGCAGGACAGAGGGGAACCAAAGGGAGCAGGGGGAACAGATTGGAAAAAATGTAGAGAACCGTGGGGAAACTGCAGAACAGAGTGGAACCAAAGGGAGCATGGGAACAGATTAGAAAAAAATGTGGAAAACCGTGGGGAACAATGCAGAACAATGGGGAACCAAAGGGAGCAGGTGGAACAGATTAGAAAAAAATGTGGAAAACCGTGGGGAACAATGCAGAACAATGGGGAACCAAAGGGAGCAGGGGGAACAGATTGGAGAAAGTGGGGAATCGTGGGGTGTTCTGTAGAACAGTGAGGAACCAAAGGGAGCAGGGGGAAAGGATTCGAAAAAGTGGGGAACCGTGGGTAACTCTGCAGAACAGAGGTGAACCAAAGGAAGCAGGGAGAACGGATTGGAAATTGGGGAACCATGTGGAAAAATGCAGAACAGAGGGGAACCAGAGGGAGCAGGGGGAACAGATTGGAAAAAGTGGGGAAACGTGGGGATCACTGCAGAACAGAGGGTAAACAAACGGAGAAGTGGGAATGGATTGCAAAAAGTTGGGAACCGTGGAGGACACTTCAGGACAGAAGGGAACCAAAGTGAGCTGTGGGAACGGATTGGAAAAAGTGGGAAAGCGTGTGGAACAATGCAGAACAGTGGGGAACCAAAGGGAGCAGGGGGAACAAATTGGAAATAGTGGGGAATCGTGGGATGTTCTGCAAAACAGTGATGAACCAAAGGGAGCAGGGGGAAAGGATTCGAAAAAGTGGGGAACCGTGGGTAACTCTGCAGAACAGAGGTGAACCAAAGGAAGCAGGGGGAACGGATTGGAAATTGGGGAACCATGTGGAAAAATGCAGAACAGAGAGGAACCAGAGGGAGCAGGGGGAACAGATTGGAAAAAGTGGGGAAACGTGGGGATCACTGCAGAACAGAGGGGAAACAAACGGAGAAGTGGGAATGGATTGCAAAAAGTTGGGAACCGTGGAGGACACTGCAGGACAGAAGGGAACCAAAGTGAGCTGTGGGAACGGATTGGAAAAAGTGGGAAAGCGTGTGGAAAAATGAAGAAGAGTGGGGAACCAAAGGGAGCAGGGGGAACAGGTTGGAAAAAGTGGGGAATCGTGGGGAACACTGCACAATAGAGGCGAATGCAAAGGGAAAAGGGCAAATGGATTGGAAAAAGTGGGGAAGCGTGGGGAAAACTGCAGAACAGAGTGGAGCCAAAGGAGCAGGGGGAACAGATTGGAAAGAGTGGAGAACCGGGGGGAATACTGCAGAACAGAGGGGAACAAAAGGGAGAAGGGGGAACGGATTTTAAAAAGCTGGGAACCCTGGAGAACACTGCAGGACAGAGGGGAAAGAAAGGGAACAGGGGGAACGGATTGGAAAAAGTAGGGAGCCATGGGGAACAATGCAGTGCAGAGGGGAACCAAAGGGAGCTGGGGGAACGGATTGGAAAAAGTGGGGAAGCATGTGGAAAAATGAAGAAGAGTGGGGAACCAAAGGGAGGAGGGGGTACAGGTTTGAAAAAGTGGGGAATCGTGGGAAACACTGCACAATAGAGGGGAACCAAAGGGAGAAGGGGAAATGGATTGGAAAAAATGTGGAGAACCGTTGGGAAATCTGCAGAACGGAGTGGAGCCAAAGGAGCAGGCGGAACAGATTGGAAAAAGTGGGGAACCTTGTGGAAAAATGCAGAACAGATGGAAAACAAAGGGAGCAGGAGGAACAGATTGGAAAAAGTCGGGAACAGTGGGGAACACTGCAGAACAGAGGGGAATCAAAGGGAGCAGGGGGTACAGTTTGGAAAAACTGGGGAATCGTGGGGATCACTGCAGAATGGAGGAGAACCAAAGGGAGCAGGAGAAATGGATTGGAAAAAGTGGGGAAGCGTGGGGAGCACTGAAGAACAGAGGAGAACCAAAGGGAGCAGGGGGAACTGGTTGGAAAAAGTGGGGTATCATGGGGAACACTGTACAATAGAGGCGAACAAAAGGGAGCAGGGTGAACGGATTGGAAAAGGTGGAGAACTGTGGGGAACACTGCAGAACAGGGGGGAACTAAAGGGAGCAGGGGGAACGGATTGGAAAAAGTGGGGAAACTTGGGGAACACTGCAGGACAGAGGGGAACCAAAGGGAATAGGGTGAACAGATAGGAAAAAAAAGTGGAGAATTGGGAAACACTGAGGAACAGTGGGGAAACAAAGGGAGCAGGGGAAACAGATTGGAAAAAGTAGGGAGGCGCGTGGAAAAATGAAGAAGACTGGGGAACAAAAGGGAGGTGGGGGAACGGATTGGAAAAAGTGGGGAATCGTGGGGAACACTGCAGAACAGTGGGGAACCAAGGGGAGCAGGGGGAACGGATTGGAAAAAGTGGGGAATCGTGGGGAACAATGCAGAACAGTGGGGAACCAAGGGGAGCAGGGGGAACGGATTGGAAAAAGTGGGGAATCGTGGGGAACAATGCAGAACAGTGGGGAACCAAGGGGAGCAGGGGAACGGATTGGAAAAAGTGGGGAACTGTTGGGAACATTGCAGAACAGAGGGAAACCAAAGGGAGCACTGGGAACAGATTGGAGAAAAGTGGGGAACTGTGGGGAACACTGCAAAACAGTGAGGAACCAAAGGGAGCAGGAGGAACAGATTGGAAAAAGTGATGAACTGTGTGGAAAAATGCAGAATAGTGGGGAAACAAAGGGTGCAGGAGGAACTGATTGGAAAAAGTGGAGAACCGTGGTGAAAAATGCACAACAGTGGGGAACCAAAGGGTGCAGGAGGAACAGATTGGAAAAAGTCGGGAACAGTGGGGAACACTGCAGAACAGAGGGGAATCAAAGTGTGCAGGGGGAACAGATTGGAAAAAGAGGGGAACAATGAGGAACACTGCAGAAGAGTGGGGAACCATAGGGAGCAGGGGGTACAGGTTTGAAAAAGAGAGGAACCGTGGGGAACATTGCAGAACAGAGGGGAACCAAAGAGAGCAGGGGGAACGGATTGGAAAAAGTTGGGAACCATGGAGAACACTGCAGGACAGAGGGGTACCAAAAGGAGCAGGGGGTACAGGATGGAAAAAGTGGGGAATCGTGGGGAACACTGCACAATAGTGGGCAATCAAAGTGAGAAGGGGAAATGGATTGGAAAAAGTGGGGAAGCGTGGGGAACACTGCAGGACAGAGGGTAACGAAAGGGAACAGGGGGAACAGATTGGAAAAAGTGGGGAACCATGGGGAACACTGCAGGGCAGAGGGGAACCAAATGGAGCACGGGAACGGATTGGAAAAATGGGGAAGAATGTGGAAAAATGAAGAAGAGTGGGGAACCAAAGGGAGGAGGGGGTACAGGTTTGAAAAAGTGGGGAATCGTGGGAAACACTGCACAATAGAGGGGAACCAAAGGGAGAAGGGGAAATGGATTGGAAAAAATGTGGAGAACCGTTGGGAAATCTGCAGAACGGAGTGGAGCCAAAGGAGCAGGCGGAACAGATTGGAAAAAGTGGGGAATCGTGGGGAAAACTGCAGAATAGAGGGGAATGAAAGGGAACAGGGGGAACCGATTGGAAAAAGTGGGGAACTGTGGGGAACATTGTAGAACAGAGTGGAACCAAAGGGAGCACAAGGAACGGATTGGAGAGAAGTGGGGAACCGTGGGGAACATTGCAGAACAGTGAGGAACGAAAGGGAGCAGGTGGAACAGATTGGAAAAGTGGGGAACCTTGTAGAAAAATGCAGAACAGTGGGGAAAGAAAGGGAGCATGAGGAACAGATTGGAAAAAGTCGGGAATAGTGGGGAACACTGCAGAAGAGAAGGGAATCAAAGGGTGCAGGGGGAACAGATTGGAAAAAGTGGGGAACCATGAGGAACACTGCAGAACAGGGCGAAACCAAAGGGAGCAGGGGGTACAGGTTGGAAAAACTGGGGAATCGTGGGGAACACTGCAGAATGGAGGAGAACCAAAGGGAGCAGGAGAAATGGATTGGAAAAAGTGGGGAAGCGTGGGGACCACTGAAGAACAGAGGAGAACCAAAGGGAGCAGGGGGAACTGGTTGGAAAAAGTGGGCAATCATGGGGAACACTGCACAATAGAGGGGAACAAAAGGGAGCAGGGTGAACGGATTGGAAAAGGTGGAGAACTGTGGGGAACAATGCAGAACAGGGGGGAACTAAAGGGAGCAGGGGGAACGGATTTGAAAAAGTGGGGAACCATGGGGAACACTGCAGGACAGAGGGGAACCAAAGGGAGCATGGTGAACAGAGAGGAAAAAGTGGGGAACAGTGTGGAAAAATGCAGAAGAGTGGGGAAACAAAGGGAGCTGGGGGAACGGATTGGAAAAGGTGGAGAACTGTGGGGAACACTGCAGAACAGAGGGGAACCAAAGGGAGCAGGGGAACGGATTTGAGAAAGTGGGGAACCGTGCGGAACACTGCAATACAGAGGGGAACCAAAGGGAGCAGGGGGAACAGATTCGAAAAAAATGTAGAGAACCGTGGGGAAACTGCAGAACAGAGCGGAACCAAAGGGAGCATGGGAACAGATTAGAAAAAAATGTGGAAAACCGTGCGGAACGATGCAGAACAGAGGGGAACCAAAGGGAGCATGGGAACAGATTAGAAAAAAATGTGGAAAACCGTGGGGAACAATGCAGAACAGTGGGGAACCAAAGGGAGCAGGGGGAACAGATTGGAAAAAGTGGGGAATCGTGGGGTGTTCTGCAGAACAGTGAGGAACCAAAGGGAGCAGGGGGAAAGGATTGGAAAAAGTGGGGAATCGTGGGGAACAATGCAGAACAGTGGGGAACCAAGGGGAGCAGGGGAACGGATTGGAAAATGTGGGGAACTGTTGGGAACATTGCAGAACAGAGGGAAACCAAAGGGAGCACTGGGAACAGATTGGAGAAAAGTGGGGAACTGTGGGGAACACTGCAAAACAGTGAGGAACCAAAGGGAGCAGGAGGAACAGATTGGAAACAGTGATGAACTGTGTGGAAAAATGCAGAACAGTGGGGAAACAAAGGGTGCAGGAGGAACTGATTGGAAAAAGTGGAGAACCGTGTTGAAAAATGCACAACAGTGGGGAACCAAAGGGTGCAGGAGGAACAGATTGGAAAAAGTCGGGAACAGTGGGGAACACTGCAGAACAGAGGGGAATCAAAGTGTGCAGGGGGAACAGATTGGAAAAAGTGGGGAACAATGAGGAACACTGCAGAAGAGAGGGGAACCATAGGGAGCAGGGGGTACAGGTTTGAAAAAGAGGGGAACCGTGGGGAACATTGCAGAACAGAGGGGAACCAAAGAGAGCAGGGGGAACGGATTGGAAAAAGTTGGGAACCATGGAGAACACTGCAGGACAGAGGGGTACCAAAGGGAGCAGGGGGTACAGGATGGAAAAAGTGGGGAATCGTGGGGAACACTGCACAATAGTGGGCAATCAAAGTGAGAAGGGGAAATGGATTGGAAAAAGTGGGGAAGCGTGGGGAACACTGCAGGACAGAGGGTAACGAAAGGGAACAGGGGGAACAGATTGGAAAAAGTGGGGAACCATGGGGAACACTGCAGGGCAGAGGGGAACCAAATGGAGCACGGGAACGGATTGGAAAACGTGGGGAAGCGTGTGGAAAAATGAAGAAGAGTGGGGAACCAAAGGGAGCTGGGTGAACGGATTGGAAAAGGTGGAGAACTGTGGGGAATACTGCAGAACAGAGGGGAACCAAAGGGAGCAGGGCGAACAGATAGGAAAAAAGTCTAGAATTGGGAAACACTGAGGAACAGTGTTGCAGAAAATGCAGAACAGTGGGGAAACAAAGGGAGCAGGAGGAACGGATTGGAAAAAGTCGGGAACAGTGGGGAACACTGCAGAACAGAGGGGAATCAAAGGGAGCAGGGGAAACAGATTGGAAAAAGTGGGGAACAGTGTGGAAAAATGCAGAAGTGTGGGGAAACAAAGGGAGCAGGGAGAATAGATTGGAAAAAGTGGGGAACCTTGTGGAATAATGAAGAAGAGTGGGGAACCAAAGGGATCTGGGGAAACGGATTGGAAAAGGTGGAGAACTGTGGGGAACACTGCAGGACAGAGGGGAACCAAAGGGAGCAGGGGGAACAGATTGGAAAAAATGTAGAGAACCGTGGGGAAACTGCAGAACAGAGTGGAACCAAAGGGAGCATGGGAACAGATTAGAAAAAAATGTGGAAAACCGTGGGGAACAATGCAGAACAATGGGGAACCAAAGGGAGCAGGTGGAACAGATTAGAAAAAAATGTGGAAAACCGTGGGGAACAATGCAGAACAATGGGGAACCAAAGGGAGCAGGGGGAACAGATTGGAAAAAGTGGGGAATCGTGGGGTGTTCTGTAGAACAGTGAGGAACCAAAGGGAGCAGGGGGAAAGGATTCGAAAAAGTGGGGAACCGTGGGTAACTCTGCAGAACAGAGGTGAACCAAAGGAAGTAGGGAGAACGGATTCGAAATTGGGGAACCATGTGGAAAAATGCAGAACAGAGGGGAACCAGAGGGAGCAGGGGGAACAGATTGGAAAAAGTGGGGAAACGTGGGGATCACTGCAGAACAGAGGGTAAACAAACGGAGAAGTGGGAATGGATTGCAAAAAGTTGGGAACCGTGGAGGACACTTCAGGACAGAAGGGAACCAAAGTGAGCTGTGGGAACGGATTGGAAAAAGTGGGAAAGCGTGTGGAACAATGCAGAACAGTGGGGAACCAAAGGGAGCAGGGGGAACAAATTGGAAATAGTGGGGAATCGTGGGATGTTCTGCAAAACAGTGATGAACCAAAGGGAGCAGGGGGAAAGGATTCGAAAAAGTGGGGAACCGTGGGTAACTTTGCAGAACAGAGGTGAACCAAAGGAAGCAGGGGGAACGGATTGGAAATTGGGGAACCATGTGGAAAAATGCAGAACAGAGAGGAACCAGAGGGAGCAGGGGGAACAGATTGGAAAAAGTGGGGAAACGTGGGGATCACTGCAGAACAGAGGGGAAACAAACGGAGAAGTGGGAATGGATTGCAAAAAGTTGGGAACCGTGGAGGACACTGCAGGACAGAAGGGAACCAAAGTGAGCTGTGGGAACGGATTGGAAAAAGTGGGAAAGCGTGTGGAAAAATGAAGAAGAGTGGGGAACCAAAGGGAGCAGGGGGAACAGGTTGGAAAAAGTGGGGAATCGTGGGGAACACTGCACAATAGAGGCGAATGCAAAGGGAAAAGGGCAAATGGATTGGAAAAAGTGGGGAAGCGTGGGGAAAACTGCAGAACAGAGTGGAGCCAAAGGAGCAGGGGGAACAGATTGGAAAGAGTGGAGAACCGGGGGGAATACTGCAGAACAGAGGGGAACAAAAGGGAGAAGGGGGAACGGATTTTAAAAAGCTGGGAACCCTGGAGAACACTGCAGGACAGAGGGGAAAGAAAGGGAACAGGGGGAACGGATTGGAAAAAGTAGGGAGCCATGGGGAACAATGCAGTGCAGAGGGGAACCAAAGGGAGCTGGGGGAACGGATTGGAAAAAGTGGGGAAGCATGTGGAAAAATGAAGAAGAGTGGGGAACCAAAGGGAGGAGGGGGTACAGGTTTGAAAAAGTGGGGAATCGTGGGAAACACTGCACAATAGAGGGGAACCAAAGGGAGAAGGGGAAATGGATTGGAAAAAATGTGGAGAACCGTTGGGAAATCTGCAGAACGGAGTGGAGCCAAAGGAGCAGGCGGAACAGATTGGAAAAAGTGGGGAACCTTGTGGAAAAATGCAGAACAGATGGAAAACAAAGGGAGCAGGAGGAACAGATTGGAAAAAGTCGGGAACAGTGGGGAACACTGCAGAACAGAGGGGAATCAAAGGGAGCAGGGGGTACAGGTTGGAAAAACTGGGGAATCGTGGGGATCACTGCAGAATGGAGGAGAACCAAAGGGAGCAGGAGAAATGGATTGGAAAAAGTGGGGAAGCGTGGGGAGCACTGAAGAACAGAGGAGAACCAAAGGGAGCAGGGGGAACTGGTTGGAAAAAGTGGGGTATCATGGGGAACACTGTACAATAGAGGCGAACAAAAGGGAGCAGGGTGAACGGATTGGAAAAGGTGGAGAACTGTGGGGAACACTGCAGAACAGGGGGGAACTAAAGGGAGCAGGGGGAACGGATTGGAAAAAGTGGGGAAACTTGGGGAACACTGCAGGACAGAGGGGAACCAAAGGGAATAGGGTGAACAGATAGGAAAAAAAAGTGGAGAATTGGGAAACACTGAGGAACAGTGGGGAAACAAAGGGAGCAGGGGAAACAGATTGGAAAAAGTAGGGAGGCGCGTGGAAAAATGAAGAAGACTGGGGAACAAAAGGGAGGTGGGGGAACGGATTGGAAAAAGTGGGGAATCGTGGGGAACACTGCAGAACAGTGGGGAACCAAGGGGAGCAGGGGGAACGGATTGGAAAAAGTGGGGAATCGTGGGGAACAATGCAGAACAGTGGGGAACCAAGGGGAGCAGGGGGAACGGATTGGAAAAAGTGGGGAATCGTGGGGAACAATGCAGAACAGTGGGGAACCAAGGGGAGCAGGGGAACGGATTGGAAAAAGTGGGGAACTGTTGGGAACATTGCAGAACAGAGGGAAACCAAAGGGAGCACTGGGAACAGATTGGAGAAAAGTGGGGAACTGTGGGGAACACTGCAAAACAGTGAGGAACCAAAGGGAGCAGGAGGAACAGATTGGAAAAAGTGATGAACTGTGTGGAAAAATGCAGAATAGTGGGGAAACAAAGGGTGCAGGAGGAACTGATTGGAAAAAGTGGAGAACCGTGGTGAAAAATGCACAACAGTGGGGAACCAAAGGGTGCAGGAGGAACAGATTGGAAAAAGTCGGGAACAGTGGGGAACACTGCAGAACAGAGGGGAATCAAAGTGTGCAGGGGGAACAGATTGGAAAAAGTGGGGAACAATGAGGAACACTGCAGAAGAGTGGGGAACCATAGGGAGCAGGGGGTACAGGTTTGAAAAAGAGAGGAACCGTGGGGAACATTGCAGAACAGAGGGGAACCAAAGAGAGCAGGGGGAACGGATTGGAAAAAGTTGGGAACCATGGAGAACACTGCAGGACAGAGGGGTACCAAAAGGAGCAGGGGGTACAGGATGGAAAAAGTGGGGAATCGTGGGGAACACTGCACAATAGTGGGCAATCAAAGTGAGAAGGGGAAATGGATTGGAAAAAGTGGGGAAGCGTGGGGAACACTGCAGGACAGAGGGTAACGAAAGGGAACAGGGGGAACAGATTGGAAAAAGTGGGGAACCATGGGGAACACTGCAGGGCAGAGGGGAACCAAATGGAGCACGGGAACGGATTGGAAAAATGGGGAAGAATGTGGAAAAATGAAGAAGAGTGGGGAACCAAAGGGAGGAGGGGGTACAGGTTTGAAAAAGTGGGGAATCGTGGGAAACACTGCACAATAGAGGGGAACCAAAGGGAGAAGGGGAAATGGATTGGAAAAAATGTGGAGAACCGTTGGGAAATCTGCAGAACGGAGTGGAGCCAAAGGAGCAGGCGGAACAGATTGGAAAAAGTGGGGAATCGTGGGGAAAACTGCAGAATAGAGGGGAATGAAAGGGAACAGGGGGAACCGATTGGAAAAAGTGGGGAACTGTGGGGAACATTGTAGAACAGAGTGGAACCAAAGGGAGCACAAGGAACGGATTGGAGAGAAGTGGGGAACCGTGGGGAACATTGCAGAACAGTGAGGAACGAAAGGGAGCAGGTGGAACAGATTGGAAAAGTGGGGAACCTTGTAGAAAAATGCAGAACAGTGGGGAAAGAAAGGGAGCATGAGGAACAGATTGGAAAAAGTCGGGAATAGTGGGGAACACTGCAGAAGAGAAGGGAATCAAAGGGTGCAGGGGGAACAGATTGGAAAAAGTGGGGAACCATGAGGAACACTGCAGAACAGGGCGAAACCAAAGGGAGCAGGGGGTACAGGTTGGAAAAACTGGGGAATCGTGGGGAACACTGCAGAATGGAGGAGAACCAAAGGGAGCAGGAGAAATGGATTGGAAAAAGTGGGGAAGCGTGGGGACCACTGAAGAACAGAGGAGAACCAAAGGGAGCAGGGGGAACTGGTTGGAAAAAGTGGGCAATCATGGGGAACACTGCACAATAGAGGGGAACAAAAGGGAGCAGGGTGAACGGATTGGAAAAGGTGGAGAACTGTGGGGAACAATGCAGAACAGGGGGGAACTAAAGGGAGCAGGGGGAACGGATTTGAAAAAGTGGGGAACCATGGGGAACACTGCAGGACAGAGGGGAACCAAAGGGAGCATGGTGAACAGAGAGGAAAAAGTGGGGAACAGTGTGGAAAAATGCAGAAGAGTGGGGAAACAAAGGGAGCTGGGGGAACGGATTGGAAAAGGTGGAGAACTGTGGGGAACACTGCAGAACAGAGGGGAACCAAAGGGAGCAGGGGAACGGATTTGAGAAAGTGGGGAACCGTGCGGAACACTGCAATACAGAGGGGAACCAAAGGGAGCAGGGGGAACAGATTCGAAAAAAATGTAGAGAACCGTGGGGAAACTGCAGAACAGAGCGGAACCAAAGGGAGCATGGGAACAGATTAGAAAAAAATGTGGAAAACCGTGCGGAACGATGCAGAACAGAGGGGAACCAAAGGGAGCATGGGAACAGATTAGAAAAAAATGTGGAAAACCGTGGGGAACAATGCAGAACAGTGGGGAACCAAAGGGAGCAGGGGGAACAGATTGGAAAAAGTGGGGAATCGTGGGGTGTTCTGCAGAACAGTGAGGAACCAAAGGGAGCAGGGGGAAAGGATTCAAAAAAGTGGGGAACCGTGGAGGACACTGCAGGACAGAGGGGAAACAAACAGAGCAGGTGGAATGGATTGGCAAAAGTTGGAAACCGTGGAGGACACTGCAGGACAGAGAGGAAACAAATAGAGCAGGGGGAATGGATTGCAAAAAGTTGGGAACAGTGGAGGACACTGCAGGACAGAGGGGAACCAAAGGGAGCAGGCGAACAGATTGGAAGACAGTGGGGAAACATGGGGAACACTGCAGAAAAGTGGGAAAGCAAAGCGAGCTGGGGGAACGGGTTGGAAAAAGTGGGGAATCGTGGGGATCAATGCAGAACAGAGAGGAACCAAAGGGAGCAGGGGGAATGGATTGGGAAAGTGGGGAACTGTGGAGATCACTGAAGGTCATAAAGGAACCAAAGGGAGCAGGGGGATCAGGTTGGAGAAAGTGGGGAATCTTGGGGAACACTGCAGAACAGAGTGGAGCCAAAGGAGCAGGGTGAACAGTTTGGGAAAAGTGGGGAACCGTGGGGAACACTGCAGAACACAGGGGAAACAAACGGAGCAGGGGGAATGGATTGCTAAAAGTTGGGAACCGTGGAGGACACTGCAGGACAGAGGGGAATCAAAGTGTGCAGGGTGAACAGATTGGAAAAAGTGGGGAACCATGAGGAACACTGCAGAAGACAGGGGAACCATAGGGAGCAGGGGGTACACGTTAGTAAAGTGGGGAACCGTGGGGAACATTGCAGAACAGAGGGGAACCAAAGAGAGCAGGGGGAACGGATTGGAAAAAGTTGGGAACCATGGAGAACACTGCAGGATAGAGGGGAACCAAAGGTAGCAGTGGGTACAGGATGGAAAAAGTGGGGAATCGTGGGAAACACTGCTCAATAGTGGGGAATCAAAGGGAGAAGGGGAAATGGATTGGAAAAAGTGGGGAAGCGTGGGGAACACTGCAGGACAGAGGGGAACGAAAGGGAACAGGGGGAACAGATTGGAAAAAGTGGGGAACCATGGGGAACACTGCAGGGCAGAGGGGAACCAAAGGGAGCACGGGAACAGATTGGAAAAAATTTAGAAAACCGTGGGGAAACTGCTGAACAGAGGGGAACCAAAGGGAGCATGGGAACAGATTAGAAAAAAATGTGGAAAACCGTGGGGAACAATGCAGAACAGTGGGGAACCAAAGTGAGCAGGGGGAACAGATTGGAAAAAGTGGGGAATCGTGGGATATTCTGCAAAACAATGAGGAACCAAAGGGAGCAGGGGGAAAGGATTCGAAAAATTGGGGAACCGTGGGTAACTCTGCAGAACAGAGGTGAACCAAAGGAAGCAGGGGAAACGGATTGGAAAAAGTGGGGAACCATGAGGAACACTGCAGAAGAGAGAGGAAGCATAAGGAGCAGGGGGTACAGGTTAGAAAAAGTGGGGAACCGTGGGGAACATTGCAGAACAGAGGTGAACCAACGAGAGCAGGGGGAACGGAATGGAAAAAGTTGGGAACCATGAACAACACTGCAGGACAGAGGGGAACCAAAGGGAGCAGGGGGTACAGGATGGAAAAAGTGGGGAATCGTGGGGAACACTGCACAATAGTGGGGAATCAAAGGGAGAAGGGGAAATGGATTGGAAAAAGTGGGGAAGCGTGGGGAACACTGCAGGACAGAGGGGAACGAAAGGGAACAGGGGGAACAGATTGGAAAAAGTGGGGAACCATGGGGAATACTGCAGGGCAGAGGGGAACCAAAGGGAGCACGGGAACAGATTGGAAAAAATGTAGAGAACCGTGGGGAAACTGCAGAACAGAGGGGAACCAAAGGGAGCATGGGAACAGATTAGAAAAAAATGTGGAAAACCGTGGGGAACAATGCAGAACAGTGGGGAACCAAAGGGAGCAGGGGGAACAGATTGGAAAAAGTGGGGAATCGTGGGATGTTCTGCAAAACAGTGAGGAACCAAAGGGATCAGGGGGAAAGGATTCGAAAAAGTGGGGAACCGTGGGTAACTCTGCAGAACAGAGGTGAACCAAAGGAAGCAGGGGGAACGGATTGGAAATTGGGGAACCATGTGGAAAAATGAAGAACAGAGAGGAACCAGAGGGAGCAGGGGGAACAGATTGGAAAAAGTGGGGAAACGTGGGGATCACTGCAGAACAGAGGGGAAACAAACGGAGAAGTGGGAATGGATTGCAAAAAGTTGGGAACCATGGAGGACACTGCAGGACAGAAGGGAACCAAAGGGAGCTGTGGGAACGGATTGGAAAAAGTGGGAAAGCGTGTGGAAAAATGAAGAAGAGTGGGGAACCAAAGGGAGCAGGGGGAACAGGTTGGAAAATGTGGGGAATCGTGGGGAACACTGCACAATAGAGGCGAATGCAAAGGGAAAAGGGGAAATGGATTGGAAAAAGTGGGGAAGCGTGGGGAACACTGCAGAACAGAGGAGAAATAAAGGGAGCAGGTAGAACAGATTGTAAAAAATGTGGAGAACGTGGGGAAAACTGCAGAACAGAGTGGAGCCAAAGGAGCAGGGGGAACAGATTGGAAAAAGTGGGGAACCGGGGGGAACACTGCAGAACAGAGGGGAACAAAAGGGAGAAGGGTGAACGGATTGTAAAAAGCTGGGAAACCTGGAGAACACTGCAGGACAGAGGGGAAAGAAAGGGAACAGGGGGAATGGATTGGAAAAAGTAGGGAGCCATGGGGAACATTGCAGTGCAGAGGGGAACCAAAGGGAGCAGGGGGAACGGATTGGAAAAAGTGGGGAAGAATGTGGAAAAATGAAGAAGAGTGGGGAACCAAAGGGAGGAGGGGGTACAGGTATGAAAAAGTGGAGAATCGTGGGAAACACTGCACAATAGAGGGGAACCAAAGGGAGAAGGGGAAATGGATTGGAAAAAATGTGGAGAACCGTTGGGAAATCTGCAGAACGCAGTGGAGCCAAAGGAGCAGGCGGAACAGATTGGAAAAAGTGCGTAATCATGGGGAAAACTGCAGAACAGAGGGGAATGAAAGGGAGCAGGGGGAACCGATTGGAAAAAGTGGGGAACTGTGGGGAACATTGTAGAACAGAGTGGAACCAAAGGGAGCACAAGGAACAGATTGGTGAGAAGTGGGGAACCGTGGGGAACATTGCAGAACAGTGAGGAACGAAAGGGAGCAGGTGGAACAGATTGGAAAAGTGGGGAACCTTGTGGAAAAATGCAGAACAGTGGGGAAAGAAAGGGAGCATGAGGAACAGATTGGAAAAAGTCGGGAACAGTGGGGAACACTGCAGAACAGAAGGGAATCAAAGGGTGCAGGGGGAACAGATTGGAAAAAGTGGGGAAACATGAGGAACACTGCAGAACAGGGCGAAACCAAAGGGAGCAGGGGGTACAGGTTGGAAAAACTGGGGAATCGTGGGGAACACTGCAGAATGGAGGAGAACCAAAGGGAGCAGGAGAAATGGATTGGAAAAAGTGGGGAAGCGTGGGGAGCACTGAAGAACAGAGGAGAACCAAAGGGAGCAGGGGGAACTGGTTGGAAAAAGTGGGCAATCATGGGGAACACTGCACAATAGAGGGGAACAAAAGGGAGCAGGGTGAACGGATTGGAAAAGGTGGAGAACTGTGGGGAACACTGCAGAACAGGGGGGAACTAAAGGGAGCAGGGGGAACGGATTTGAAAAAGTGGGGAACCATGGGGAACACTGTAGGACAGAGGGGAACCAAAGGGAGCAGGGTGAACAGAGAGGAAAAAGTGGGGAACAGTGTGGAAAAATGCAGAAGAGTGGGGAAACAAAGGGAGCTGGGGGAACAGATTGGAAAAGGTGGAGAACTGTGGGGAACACTGCAGAACAGAGGGGAACCAAAGGGAGCATGGGAACAGATTAGAAAAAAATTTGGAAAACCGTGGGGAACAATGCAGAACAGTGGGGAACCAAAGGGAGCAGGGGGAACAGATTGGAAAAAGTGGGGAATCGTGGGATGTTCTGCAAAACAGTGAGGAACCAAAGGGAGCAGGGGGAAAGGATTCGAAAAAGTGGGGAACCGTGGGTAACTCTGCAGAACAGAGGTGAACCAAAGGAAGCAGGGGGAACGGATTGGAAATTGGGGAACCATGTGGAAAAATGCAGAACAGAGAGGAACCAGAGGGAGCAGGGGGAACAGATTGGAAAAAGTGGGGAAACGTGGGGATCACTGCAGAACAGAGGGGAAACAAACGGAGAAGTGGGAATGGATTGCAAAAAGTTGGGAATCGTGGAGGACACTGCAGGAGAGAAGGGAACCAAAGGGAGCTGTGGGAACGGATTGGAAAAAGTGGGAAAGCGTGTGGAAAGATGAAGAAGAGTGGGGAACCAAAGGGAGCAGGGGGAACAGGTTGGAAAAAGTGGGGAATCGTGGGGAACACTGCACAATAGAGGCGAATGCAAAGGGAAAAGGGGAAATGGATTGGAAAAATTGGGGAAGCCTGGGGAACACTGCAGATCAGAGGAGAAATAAAGGGAGCAGGTAGAACAGATTGTAAAAAATGTGGAGAACGTGGGGAAAACTGCAGAACAGAGTGGAGCCAAAGGAGCAGGGGGAACAGATTGGAAAAAGTGGGGAACCGGGGGGAACACTGCAGAACAGAGGGGAACAAAATGGAGAAGGGGGAACGGATTGTAAAAAGCTGGGAACCCTGGAGAACACTGCAGGACAGAGGGGAAAGAAAGGAAACAGGGGGAATGGATTGGAAAAAGTAGGGACCATGGGGAAAAATGAAGAAGAGTGGGGAACCAAAGGGAAGAGGGGGTACAGGTTTGAAAAAGTGGGGAATCGTGGGAAACACTGCACAATAGAGGGGAACCAAAGGGAGAAGGGGAAATGGATTGGAAAAAATGTGGAGAACCGTTGGGAAATCTGCAGAACGGAGTGGAGCCAAAGGAGCAGGCGGAACAGATTGGAAAAAGTGGGGAATCGTGGGGAAAACTGCAGAACAGAGGGGAATGAAAGGGAGTAGGGGGAACCGATTGGAAAAAGTGGGGAACTGTGGGGAACATTGTAGAACAGAGTGGAACCAAAGGGAGCACAAGGAACGGATTGGTGAGAAGTGGGGAACCGTGGGTAACATTGCAGAACAGTGAGGAACGAAAGGGAGCAGGTGGAACAGATTGGAAAAGTGGGGAACCTTGTGGAAAAATGCAGAACAGAGGGGAAAGAAAGGGAGCATGAGGAACAGATTGGAAAAAGTCGGGAACAGTGGGGAACACTGCAGAACAGAAGGGAATAAAAGTGTGCAGGGGGAACAGATTGGAAAAAGTGGGGAACCATGAGGAATACTGCCGAACAGGGTGGAACCAAAGGGAGCAGGGGGTACAGGTTGGAAAAACTGGGGAATCGTGGGGAACACTGCAGAATAGAGTGGAGCCAAAGGAGCAGAGGGAATGGATTCCTAAAAGTTGGGAACCGTGGAGGACACTGCAGGACAGAGTGGACTGAAAGTGTGCAGTGGGAACAGATTGGAAAAAGTGGGGAACCATGAGGAACACAGCAGAAGAGAGAGGAAGCATAGGGAGCAGGGGGTACAGGTTAGAAAAAGTGGGGAACCGTGGGGAACATTGCAGAACAGAGGGGAACCAAAGAGAGCAGGGGGAACGGAATGGAAAAAGTTGGGAACCATGAAGAACACTGCAGGACAGAGGGGAACCAAAGGGAGCAGGGGGTACAGGATGGAAAAAGTGGGGAATCGTGGGGAACACTGCACAATCGTGGGGAATCAATGGGAGAAGGGGAAATGGATTGGAAAAAGTGGGGAAGCGTGGGGAACACTGCAGGACAGAGGGGAACGAAAGGGAACAGGGGGAACAGATTGGAAAAAGTGGGAAACCATGGGGAACACTGCAGGGCAGAGGGGAACCAAAGGGAGCACGGGAACAGATTGGAAAAAATGTAGAGAACCGTGGGGAAACTGCAGAACAGAGGGGAACCAAAGGGAGCATGGGAACAGATTAGAAAAAAATGTGCAAAACCGTGGGGAACAATGCAGAACAGTGGGAACCAAAGGGAGCAGGGGGAACAGATTGGAAAAAGTGGGGAATCGTGGGATGTTCTGCAAAACAGTGAGGAACCAAAGGGAGCAGGGGGAAAGGATTCGAAAAAGTGGGGAACCGTGGGTAACTCTGCAGAACAGAGGTGAACCAAAGGAAGCAGGGGGAACGGATTGGAAATTGGGGAACCATGTGGAAAAATGCAGAACAGAGAGGAACCAGAGGGAGCAGGGGGAACAGATTGGAAAAAGTGGGGAAACGTGGGGATCACTGCAGAACAGAGGGGAAACAAACGGAGAAGTGGGAATGGATTGCAAAAAGTTGGGAATCGTGGAGGACACTGCAAAACAGAAGGGACCCAAAGGGAGCTGTGGGAACGGATTGGAAAAAGTGGGAAAGCGTGTGGAAAAATGAAGAAGAGTGGGGAACCAAAGGGAGCAGGGGGAACAGGTTGGAAAAAGTGGGGAATCGTGGGGAACACTGCACAATAGAGGCGAGCCAAAGCGAGAAGGGGAAATGGTTTGGAAAAAGTGGGGAAGCGTGGGTACACTGCAGAACAGAGGAGAAATAAGGGGAGCAGGTAGAACAGATTGTAAAAAATGTGGAGAACCGTGTGGAAAACTGCAGAACAGAGTGGAGCCAAAGGAGCAGGGGGAACAGATTGGAAAAAGTGGGGAGCTGGGGGGAATACTGCAGAACAGAGGGGAACAAAAGGGAGAAGGGGGAACGGATTGTAAAAAGCTGGGAAATCTGGAGAACACTGCAGGACAGAGGTGAACCAAAGGGAGCAGGGGGAACATATTGGAAAAAGTGGGGAAGCATGTGGAAAAATGAAGAAGAGTGGGGAACCAAAGGGAGGAGGGGGTACAGGTTTGAAAAAGTGGGGAATCGTGGGAAACACTGCACAATAGAGGGGAACCAAAGGGAGAAGGGGAAATGGATTGGAAAAAATGTGGAGAACGGTTGGGAAATCTGCAGAACGGAGTAGAGCCAAAGGAGCAGGCGGAACAGATTGGAAAAAGTGGGGAACCTTGTGGAAAAATGCAGAACAGTGGGGAAACAAAGGGAGCAGGAGGAACAGATTGGAAAAAGTCGGGAACAGTGGGGAACACTGCAGAACAGAGGGGAATCAAAGGGTGCAGGGGGAACAGATTGGAAAAAGTGGGGAACCATGAGGAACACTGCAGAACAGGGCAAAACCAAAGGGAGCAGGGGGTACAGGTTGGAAAAACTGGGGAATCGTGGGGAGCACTGCAGAATGGAGGAGAACCAAAGGGAGCAGGAGAAATGGATTGGAAAAAGTGTGGAAGCGTGGGGAGCACTGAAGAACAGAGGAGAACCAAAGGGAGCAGGGGGAACTGGTTGGAAAAAGTGGGCAATCATGGGGAACACTGCACAATAGAGGGGAACAAAGGGGAGCAGGGTGAACGGATTGGAAAAAGTGGGGAAACATGGGGAACACTGCAGGACAGAGGGGAACCAAAGGGAGCAGGGTGAACAGATAGGAAAAAAAGTGGAGAATTGGGAAACACTGAGGAACAGTGGGGAAACAAAGGGAGCAGGGGAAACAGATTGGAAAAAGTAGGGAAGCGCGTGGAAAAATGAAGAAGAGTGGGGAACAAAAGGGAGGTGGGGGAACAGATTGGAAAAGGTGGAGAACTGTGGGTAACACTGCCGAACAGAGGGGAACCAAAGGGAGCAGGGGGAACGGATTGGAAAAAGTGGGGAACAGTGTGGAAAAATGCAGAGGAGTGGGGAAACAAAGGGAGCAGGGAGAATAGATTGGAAAAAGTGGGGAACCTTGTGGAAAAATAAAGTAGAGTGGGGAACCAAAGGGAGCTGGGGGAACGGATTGGAAAAGGTGGAGAACTGTGGGGAACACTGCAGAACAGAGGGGAACCAAAGGGAGCAGGGGAACTGATTTGAAAAAGTGAGGAACCATGCGGAACACTGCAATACAGAGGGGAACCAAAGGGAGCAGGGGGAACAGATTGGAGAAAATGTAGAGAACAGTGGGGAATCTGCAGAACACAGGGGAACCAAAGGGAGCATGGGAACAGATTAGAAAAAAATGTGGAAAACCGTGGGGAACAATGCAGAGCAGTGGGAAACCAAAGGGAGCAGGGGGAACAGATTGGAAAAAGTGGGGAATCGTGGGGTGTTCTGCAGAACAGTGAGGAACCCAAGGGAGCAGGTGCAAAGGATTCGAAAAAGTGGGGAACCGTGGAGGACACTGCAGGACAGAGGGGAAACAAATAGAGCAGGGGGAATGGATTGCAAAAAGTTGGGAACCATGGAGGACACTGCAGGACAGAGGGGAAATAAACAGAGCAGGGGGAATGGATTGCAAAAAGTTGGGAACCGTGGAGGACACTGCACGACTGAGGCGAAACAAATAGAGAAGGGGGAATGGATTGCAAAAAGTTGGGAACAGTGGAGGACACTGCAGGACAGAGGGGAACCAAAGAGAGCAGGGCGAACAGATTGGACAACAGTGGGGAAACATGGGGAACATTGCAGAACAGTGGGAAAGCAAAGCGAGCTGGGGGAACGGGTTGGAAAAAGTGGAGAAACGTGGGGATCAATGCAGAACAGAGGGGAACCAAAGGGAGCAGGGGGAATGGATTGGGAAAGTGGCGAACTGTGGAGATCACTGAAGGACAGAGAGGAACCAAAGGGAGCAGGGGGATCAGGTTGTAAAAAGTGGGGAACCGTGGGGAACACTGCAGAACACAGGGGAAACAAACGGAGCAGAGGGAATGGATTGCTAAAAGTTGGGAACCGTGGAGGACACTGCAGGACAGAGGGGAATCAAAGTGTGCAGGGGGAACAGATTGGAAAAAGTGGGGAACCATGAGAAACACTGCAGAAGAGAGGGGAACCATAGGGAGCAGGGGGTACACGTTAGAAAAAGTGGGGAACCGTGGGGAACATTGCAGAACAGAGGGGAACCAAAGAGAGCAGGGGGAACGGATTGGAAAAAGTTGGGAACCATGAAGAACACTGCAGGACAGAGGGGAACCAAAGGGAGCAGGGGGTACAGGATGGAAAAAGTGGGGAATCGTGGGGAACACTGCACAATCGTGGGGAATCAATGGGAGAAGGGGAAATGGATTGGAAAAAGTGGGGAAGCGTGGGGAACACTGCAGGACAGAGGGGAACGAAAGGGAACAGGGGGAACAGATTGGAAAAAGTGGGAAACCATGGGGAACACTGCAGGGCAGAGGGGAACCAAAGGGAGCACGGGAACAGATTGGAAAAAATGTAGAGAACCGTGGGGAAACTGCAGAACAGAGGGGAACCAAAGGGAGCATGGGAACAGATTAGAAAAAAATGTGCAAAACCGTGGGGAACAATGCAGAACAGTGGGAACCAAAGGGAGCAGGGGGAACAGATTGGAAAAAGTGGGGAATCGTGGGATGTTCTGCAAAACAGTGAGGAACCAAAGGGAGCAGGGGGAAAGGATTCGAAAAAGTGGGGAACCGTGGGTAACTCTGCAGAACAGAGGTGAACCAAAGGAAGCAGGGGGAACGGATTGGAAATTGGGGAACCATGTGGAAAAATGCAGAACAGAGAGGAACCAGAGGGAGCAGGGGGAACAGATTGGAAAAAGTGGGGAAACGTGGGGATCACTGCAGAACAGAGGGGAAACAAACGGAGAAGTGGGAATGGATTGCAAAAAGTTGGGAATCGTGGAGGACACTGCAAAACAGAAGGGACCCAAAGGGAGCTGTGGGAACGGATTGGAAAAAGTGGGAAAGCGTGTGGAAAAATGAAGAAGAGTGGGGAACCAAAGGGAGCAGGGGGAACAGGTTGGAAAAAGTGGGGAATCGTGGGGAACACTGCACAATAGAGGCGAGCCAAAGCGAGAAGGGGAAATGGTTTGGAAAAAGTGGGGAAGCGTGGGTACACTGCAGAACAGAGGAGAAATAAGGGGAGCAGGTAGAACAGATTGTAAAAAATGTGGAGAACCGTGTGGAAAACTGCAGAACAGAGTGGAGCCAAAGGAGCAGGGGGAACAGATTGGAAAAAGTGGGGAGCAAGGGGAATACTGCAGAACAGAGGGGAACAAAAGGGAGAAGGGGGAACGGATTGTAAAAAGCTGGGAACCCTGGAGAACACTGCAGGACAGAGGTGAACCAAAGGGAGCAGGGGGAACATATTGGAAAAAGTGGGGAAGCATGTGGAAAAATGAAGAAGAGTGGGGAACCAAAGGGAGGAGGGGGTACAGGTTTGAAAAAGTGGGGAATCGTGGGAAACACTGCACAATAGAGGGGAACCAAAGGGAGAAGGGGAAATGGATTGGAAAAAATGTGGAGAACGGTTGGGAAATCTGCAGAACGGAGTAGAGCCAAAGGAGCAGGCGGAACAGATTGGAAAAAGTGGGGAACCTTGTGGAAAAATGCAGAACAGTGGGGAAACAAAGGGAGCAGGAGGAACAGATTGGAAAAAGTCGGGAACAGTGGGGAACACTGCAGAACAGAGGGGAATCAAAGGGTGCAGGGGGAACAGATTGGAAAAAGTGGGGAACCATGAGGAACACTGCAGAACAGGGCGAAACCAAAGGGAGCAGGGGGTACAGGTTGGAAAAACTGGGGAATCGTGGGGAGCACTGCAGAATGGAGGAGAACCAAAGGGAGCAGGAGAAATGGATTGGAAAAAGTGTGGAAGCGTGGGGAGCACTGAAGAACAGAGGAGAACCAAAGGGAGCAGGGGGAACTGGTTGGAAAAAGTGGGCAATCATGGGGAACACTGCACAATAGAGGGGAACAAAGGGGAGCAGGGTGAACGGATTGGAAAAAGTGGGGAAACATGGGGAACACTGCAGGACAGAGGGGAACCAAAGGGAGCAGGGTGAACAGATAGGAAAAAAAGTGGAGAATTGGGAAACACTGAGGAACAGTGGGGAAACAAAGGGAGCAGGGGAAACAGATTGGAAAAAGTAGGGAAGCGCGTGGAAAAATGAAGAAGAGTGGGGAACAAAAGGGAGGTGGGGGAACAGATTGGAAAAGGTGGAGAACTGTGGGTAACACTGCCGAACAGAGGGGAACCAAAGGGAGCAGGGGGAACGGATTGGAAAAAGTGGGGAACAGTGTGGAAAAATGCAGAGGAGTGGGGAAACAAAGGGAGCAGGGAGAATAGATTGGAAAAAGTGGGGAACCTTGTGGAAAAATAAAGTAGAGTGGGGAACCAAAGGGAGCTGGGGGAACGGATTGGAAAAGGTGGAGAACTGTGGGGAACACTGCAGAACAGAGGGGAACCAAAGGGAGCAGGGGAACTGATTTGAAAAAGTGAGGAACCATGCGGAACACTGCAATACAGAGGGGAACCAAAGGGAGCAGGGGGAACAGATTGGAGAAAATGTAGAGAACAGTGGGGAATCTGCAGAACACAGGGGAACCAAAGGGAGCATGGGAACAGATTAGAAAAAAATGTGGAAAACCGTGGGGAACAATGCAGAGCAGTGGGAAACCAAAGGGAGCAGGGGGAACAGATTGGAAAAAGTGGGGAATCGTGGGGTGTTCTGCAGAACAGTGAGGAACCCAAGGGAGCAGGTGCAAAGGATTCGAAAAAGTGGGGAACCGTGGAGGACACTGCAGGACAGAGGGGAAACAAATAGAGCAGGGGGAATGGATTGCAAAAAGTTGGGAACCATGGAGGACACTGCAGGACAGAGGGGAAATAAACAGAGCAGGGGGAATGGATTGCAAAAAGTTGGGAACCGTGGAGGACACTGCACGACTGAGGGGAAACAAATAGAGAAGGGGGAATGGATTGCAAAAAGTTGGGAACAGTGGAGGACACTGCAGGACAGAGGGGAACCAAAGAGAGCAGGGCGAACAGATTGGACAACAGTGGGGAAACATGGGGAACATTGCAGAACAGTGGGAAAGCAAAGCGAGCTGGGGGAACGGGTTGGAAAAAGTGGAGAAACGTGGGGATCAATGCAGAACAGAGGGGAACCAAAGGGAGCAGGGGGAATGGATTGGGAAAGTGGCGAACTGTTGAGATCACTGAAGGACAGAGAGGAACCAAAGGGAGCAGGGGGATCAGGTTGTAAAAAGTGGGGAACCGTGGGGAACACTGCAGAACACAGGGGAAACAAACGGAGCAGAGGGAATGGATTGCTAAAAGTTGGGAACCGTGGAGGACACTGCAGGACAGAGGGGAATCAAAGTGTGCAGGGGGAACAGATTGGAAAAAGTGGGGAACCATGAGAAACACTGCAGAAGAGAGGGGAACCATAGGGAGCAGGGGGTACACGTTAGAAAAAGTGGGGAACCGTGGGGAACATTGCAGAACAGAGGGGAACCAAAGAGAGCAGGGGGAACGGATTGGAAAAAGTTGGGAACCATGGAGAACACTGCAGGACAGAGGGGAACCAAAGGGAGCAGTGGGTACAGGATGGAAAAAGTGGGGAATCGTGGGAAACACTGCACAATAGTGGGGAATCAAAGGGAGAAGGGGAAATGGATTGGAAAAATTGGGGAAGCGTGGGGAACACTGCAGGACAGAGGGGAATGAAATGGAACAGGGGGAACAGATTGGAAAAAGTGGGGAACCATGGGGAACACTGCAGGGCAGAGGGGAACCAAAGGGAGTACAGGAACAGATTGGAAAAAATGTAGAGAACCGTGGGTAAACTGCAGAACAGAGGGGAACCAAAGGGAGCATGGGAACAGATTAGAAAAAAATGTAGAAAACCGTGGAGAACAATGCAGAACAGTGGGGAACCAAAGGGAGCAGGGGGAACAGATTGGAAAAAGTGGGGAATCGTGGGATATTCTGCAACACAGTGAGGAACCAAAGGGAGCAGGGGGAAAGGAATCGAAAAATTGGGGAACCGTGGGTAACTCTGGAGAACAGAGGTGAACCAAAGGAAGCAGGGGAAACGGATTGGAAATTGGGGAACCATGTGGAAAAATGCAGAACAGAGAGGAACCAGAGGGAGCAGGGGGAACAGATTGGAAAAAGTGGGGAAACGTGGGGATCACTGCAGATCAGAGGGGAAACAAACGGAGAAGTGGGAATGGATTGCAAAAAGTTGGGAACCGTGGAGGACACTGCAAAACAGAAGGGAACCAAAGGGAGCTGTTGGAACGGATTGGAAAAAGTGGGAAAGCGTGTGGAAAAATGAAGAAGAGTGGGGAACCAAAGGGAGCAGGGGGAACAGGTTGGAAAAAGTGGGGAATCGTGGGGAACACTGCACAATAGAGGCGAACACAAAGGGAAAAGGGGAAATGGATTGGAAAAAGTGGGGAAGCGTGGGGAACACTGCAGAACAGAGGAGAAATAAATGGAGCAGGTAGAACAGATGGTAAAAAATGTGGAGAACGTGGGGAAAACTGCAGAACAGAGTGGAGCCAAAGGAGCAGGGGGAACAGATTGGAAAAAGTGGGGAACTGGGGGGAACACTGCAGAACAGAGGGGAACAAAATGGAGAAGGGGCAATGGATTTTAAAAAGCTGGGAACCCTGGAGAACACTGCAGGACAGAGGGGAAAGAAAGGGAACAGGGGGAACGGATTGGAAAAAGTAGGGAGCCATGGGGAAAAATGAAGAAGAGTGGGGAACCAAAGGGAGGAGGGGGTACAGGTTTGAAAAAGTGGGGAATCGTGGGAAACACTGCACAATAGAGGGGAACCAAAGGGAGAAGGGGAAATGGATTGGAAAAAATGTGGAGAACCGTTGGGAAATCTGCAGAACGGAGTGGAGCCAAAGGAGCAGGCGGAACAGATTGGAAAAAGTGGGGAATCGTGGGGAAAACTGCAGAACAGAGGGGAATGAAAGGGAGCAGGGAGAACCGATTGGAAAAAGTGGGGAACTGTGGGGAACATTGTAGAACAGAGTGGAACCAAAGGGAGCACAAGGAACGGATTGGTGAGAAGTGGGGAACCGTGGGGAACATTGCAGAACAGTGAGGAACGAAAGGGAGCAGGTGGAACAGATTGGAAAAGTGGGGAACCTTGTGGAAAAATGCAGAACAGTGGGGAAAGAAAGGGAGCATGAGGAACAGATTGGAAAAAGTCGGGAACAGTGGGGAACACTGCAGAACAGAAGGGAATCAAAGGGTGCAGGGGGAACAGATTGGAAGAAGTGAGGAACCATGAGGAAAACTGCAGAACAGGGCGAAACCAAAGGGAGCAGGGGGTACAGGTTGGAAAAACTGGGGAATCGTGGGGAACAGTGCAGAACAGAGTGGAGCCAAAGAAGCAGAGGGAATGGATTGCTAAAAGTTGGGAACCGTGGAGGACACTGCAGGACAGACTGGAATCAAAGTGTTCAGGGGGAACAGATTGGAAAAAGTGGGGAACCATGAGGAACACTGCAGAAGAGAGAGGAAGCATAGGGAGCAGGGGGTACAGGTTAGAAAAAAGTGGGGAACCGTGGGGAACATTGCAGAACAGAGGGGAACCAAAGAAAGCAGGGGGAAAGGAATGGAAAAAGTTGGGAACCATGAAGAACACTGCAGGACAGAGGGGAACCAAAGGGAGCAGGGGGTATAGGATGGAAAAAGTGGGGAATCGTGGGGAACACTGCACAATAGTGGGGAATCAAAGGGAGAAGGGGAAATGGATTGGAAAAAGTGGGGAAGCGTGGGGAACACTGCAGGACAGAGGGGAACGAAAGGGAACAGGGGTAACAGATTGGAAAAAGTGGGGAACCATGGGAAACACTGCAGAGCAGAGGGGAACCAAAGGGAGCACGGGAACAGATTGGAAAAAATGTAGAGAACCGTGGGGAAACTGCAGAACAGAGGGTAACCAAAGGGAGCATGGGAACAGCTTAGAAAAAAATGTGGAAAACCGTGGGGAACAATGCAGAACAGTGGGGAACCAAAGGGAGCAGGGGGAACAGATTGGAAAAAGTGGGGAATCGTGGGATGTTCTGCAAAACAGTGAGGAACCAAAGGGAGCAGGGGGAAAGGATTCGAAAAAGTGGGGAACTGTGGGTAACTCTGCAGAACAGAGGTGAACCAAAGGAAGCAGGGGGAACGGATTGGAAATTGGGGAACCATGTGGAAAAATGCAGAACAGAGAGGAACCAGAGGGAGCAGGGGGAACAGATTGGAAAAAGTGGGGAAACGTAGGGATCACTGTAGAACAGAGGGGAAACAAACGGAGAAGTGGGAATGGATTGCAAAAAGTTGGGAACCGTGGAGGACACTGCAGGACAGAAGGGAACCAAAGGGAGCTGTGGGAACGGATTGGAAAAAGTGGGAAAGCGTGTGGAAAAATGAAGAAGAGTGGGGAACCAAAGGGAGCAGGGGGAACAGGTTGGAAAATGTGGGGAATCGTGGGGAACACTGCACAATAGAGGCGAATGCAAAGGGAAAAGGGGAAATGGATTGGAAAAAGTGGGGAAGCGTGGGGAACACTGCAGAACAGAGGAAAAATAAAGGGAGCAGGTAGAACAGATTGTAAAAAATGTGGAGAACATGGGGAAAACTGCAGAACAGAGTGGAGCCAAAGGAGCAAGGGGAACAGATTGGAAAAAGTGGGGAACCAGGGGGAACACTGCAGAACAGAGGGGAACAAAAGGGAGAAGGGGGAACGGATTGTAAAAAGCTGGGAACCCTGGAAGACACTGCAGGACAGAGGGGAAAGGAAGGGAACAGGGGGAACGGATTGGAAAAAGTAGGGAGCCATGGGGAAAAATGAAGAAGAGTGGGGAACCAAAGGGAGGAGGGGGTACAGGTTTGAAAAAGTGGGGAATCGTGGGAAACACTGCACAATAGAGGGGAAGCAAAGGGAGAATGGGAAATGGATTGGAAAATATGTGGAGAACCGTTGGGAAATCTGCAGAACGGAGTGGAGCAAAGGAGCAGGCGGAACAGATAGGAAAAAGTGGGGAATCGTGGGGAAAACTGCACAATAGTGGGGAATCAAAGGGAGAAGGGGAAATAGATTGGAAAAAGTGGGGAAGCGTGGGGAACACTGCAGGACAGAAGGGAACGAAAGGGAACAGGGGGAACAGATTGGAAAAAGTGGGGAACCATGGGGAACACTGCAGGGCAGAGGGGAACCAAAGGGAGCATGGGAACAGATTGGAAAAAATGTGGAAAACCGTGGGGAACAATGCAGAACAGTGGGGAACCAAAGGGAACAGGGGGAACAGATTGGAAAAAGTGGGGAATCGTGGGATGTTCTGCAAAACAGTGATGAACCAAAGGGAGCAGGGGGAAAGGATTCGAAAAAGTGGGGAACCGTGGGTAACTCTGCAGAACAGAGGTGAACCAAAGGAAGCAGGGGGAACGGATTGGAAATTGGGGAACCATGTGGAAAAATGCAGAACAGAGAGGAACCAGAGGGAGCAGGGGGAACAGATTGGAAAAAGTGGGGAACCAGGGGGAACACTGCAGAACAGAGGGGAACAAAAGGGAGAAGGGGGAACGGATTGTAAAAAGCTGGGAACCCTGGAAGACACTGCAGGACAGAGGGGAAAGGAAGGGAACAGGGGGAACGGATTGGAAAAAGTAGGGAGCCATGGGGAAAAATGAAGAAGAGTGGGGAACCAAAGGGAGGAGGGGGTACAGGTTTGAAAAAGTGGGGAATCGTGGGAAACACTGCACAATAGAGGGGAAGCAAAGGGAGAATGGGAAATGGATTGGAAAATATGTGGAGAACCGTTGGGAAATCTGCAGAACGGAGTGGAGCAAAGGAGCAGGCGGAACAGATAGGAAAAAGTGGGGAATCGTGGGGAAAACTGCACAATAGTGGGGAATCAAAGGGAGAAGGGGAAATAGATTGGAAAAAGTGGGGAAGCGTGGGGAACACTGCAGGACAGAAGGGAACGAAAGGGAACAGGGGGAACAGATTGGAAAAAGTGGGGAACCATGGGGAACACTGCAGGGCAGAGGGGAACCAAAGGGAGCATGGGAACAGATTGGAAAAAATGTGGAAAACCGTGGGGAACAATGCAGAACAGTGGGGAACCAAAGGGAACAGGGGGAACAGATTGGAAAAAGTGGGGAATCGTGGGATGTTCTGCAAAACAGTGATGAACCAAAGGGAGCAGGGGGAAAGGATTCGAAAAAGTGGGGAACCGTGGGTAACTCTGCAGAACAGAGGTGAACCAAAGGAAGCAGGGGGAACGGATTGGAAATTGGGGAACCATGTGGAAAAATGCAGAACAGAGAGGAACCAGAGGGAGCAGGGGGAACAGATTGGAAAAAGTGGGGAAACGTGGGGATCACTGCAGAACAGAGGGGAAACAAACGGAGAAGTGGGAATGGATTGCAAAAAGTTGGGAACCGTGGAGGACACTGCAGGACAGAAGGGAACCAAAGGGAGCTGTGGGAACGGATTGGAAAAAGTGGGAAAGCGTGTGTAAAAATGAAGAAGAGTGGGGAACCAAAGGGAGCAGGGGGAACAGGTTGGAAAAAGTGGGGAATCGAGGGGAACACTGCACAATAGAGGCGAATGCAAAGGGAAAAGGGGAAATGGATTGGAAAAAGTGGGGAAGCTGGGGGAACACTGCAGAACAGAGGAGAAATAAAGGGAGAAGGTAGAACAGATTGTAAAAAATGTGGAGAACGTGGGGAAAACTGCAGAACAGAGTGGAGCCAAAGGAGCAGGGGGAACAGATTGGAAAAAGTGGAGAACCGGGGGGAATACTGCAGAACAGAGGGGAAGAAAAGGGAGAAGCGGGAACGGATTGTAAAAAGCTGGGAACCCTGGACAACACTGCAGGACAGAGGGGAAAGAAAGGGAACAGGGGGAACGGATTGGAAAAAGTAGGGAGCCATGGGGAACATTGCAGTGCAGAGGGGAACCAAAGGGAGCTGGGGGAACGGATTGGAAAAAGTGGGGAAGCATGTGGAAAAATGAAGAAGAGTGGGGAACCAAAGGGAGGAGGGGGTACAGGTTTGAAAAAGTGAGGAATCGTGGGAAACACTGCACAATAGAGGGGAACCAAAGGGAGAAGGGGAAATGGATTGGAAAAAATGTGGAGAACCGTTGGGAAATCTGCAGAACGGAGTGGAGCCAAAGGAGCAGGCGGAACAGATTGGAAAAAGTGGGGAACCTTGTGGAAAAATGCAGAACAGAGGGGAAACAAAGGGAGCAGGAGGAACAGATTGGAAAAAGTCGGGAACAGTGGGGAACACTGCAGAACAGAGGGGAATCAAAGGGTGCAGGGGGAACAGATTGGAAAAAGTGGGGAACCATGAGGAACACTGCAGAACAGGGCGAAACCAAAGGGAGCAGGGGGTACAGGTTGGAAAAACTGGGGAATCGTGGGGATCACTGCAGAATGGAGGAGAACCAAAGGGAGCAGGAGAAATGGATTGGAAAAAGTGTGGAAGCGTGGGGAGCACTGAAGAACAGAGGAGAACCAAAGGGAGCAGGGGGAACTGGTTGGAAAAAGTGGGGAATCATGGGGAACACTGCACAATAGAGGGGAACAAAAGGGAGCAGGGTGAACGGATTGGAAAAGGTGGAGAACTGTGGCGAACACTGCAGAACAGGGGGGAACTAAAGGGAGCAGGGGGAACGGATTGGAAAAAGTGGGGAAACTTGGGGAACACTGCAGGACAGAGGTGAACCAAAGGGAGCAGGGTGAACAGATAGGAAAAAAAGTGGAGAATTGGAAAACACTGAGGAACAGTGGGGAAACAAAGGGAGCAGGGGAAACAGATTGGAAAAAGTAGGGAGGCGCGTGGAAAAATGAAGAAGACTGGGGAACAAAAGGGAGGTGGGGGAACGGAATGGAAAAAGTGGGGAATCGTGGGGAACACTGCACAACAGTGGGGAACCAAGGGGAGCAGGGGGAACGGATTGGAAAAAGTGGGGAATCGTGGGGAACAATGCAGAACAGTGGGGAACCAAGGGGAGCAGGGGAACGGATTGGAAAATGTGGGGAACTGTTGGGAACATTGCAGAACAGAGGGAAACCAAAGGGAGCACTGGGAACAGATTGGAGAAAAGTGGGGAACTGTGGGGAACACTGCAAAACAGTGAGGAACCAAAGGGAGCAGGAGGAACAGATTGGAAAAAGTGATGAACTGTGTGGAAAAATGCAGAACAGTGGGGAAACAAAGGGTGCAGGAGGAACTGATTGGAAAAAGTGGAGAACCGTGTTGAAAAATGCACAACAGTGGGGAACCAAAGGGTGCAGGAGGAACAGATTGGAAAAAGTCGGGAACAGTGGGGAACACTGCAGAACAGAGGGGAATCAAAGTGTGCAGGGGGAACAGATTGGAAAAAGTGGGGAACAATGAGGAACACTGCAGAAGAGAGGGGAACCATAGGGAGCAGGGGGTACAGGTTTGAAAAAGAGGGGAACCGTGGGGAACATTGCAGAACAGAGGGGAACCAAAGAGAGCAGGGGGAACGAATTGGAAAAAGTTGGGAACCATGGAGAACACTGCAGGACAGAGGGGAACCAAAGGGAGCAGTGGGTACAGGATGGAAAAAGTGGGGAATCGTGGGAAACACTGCACAATAGTGGGGAATCAAAGGGAGAAGGGGAAATGGATTGGAAAAATTGGGGAAGCGTGGGGAACACTGCAGGACAGAGGGGAATGAAATGGAACAGGGGGAACAGATTGGAAAAAGTGGGGAACCATGGGGAACACTGCAGGGCAGAGGGGAACCAAAGGGAGTACGGGAACAGATTGGAAAAAATGTAGAGAACCGTGGCTAAACTGCAGAACAGAGGGGAACCAAAGGGAGCATGGGAACAGATTAGAAAAAAATGTAGAAAACCGTGGAGAACAATGCAGAACAGTGGGGAACCAAAGGGAGCAGGGGGAACAGATTGGAAAAAGTGGGGAATCGTGGGATATTCTGCAACACAGTGAGGAACCAAAGGGAGCAGGGGGAAAGGAATCGAAAAATTGGGGAACCGTGGGTAACTCTGGAGAACAGAGGTGAACCAAAGGAAGCAGGGGAAACGGATTGGAAATTGGGGAACCATGTGGAAAAATGCAGAACAGAGAGGAACCAGAGGGAGCAGGGGGAACAGATTGGAAAAAGTGGGGAAACGTGGGGATCACTGCAGATCAGAGGGGAAACAAACGGAGAAGTGGGAATGGATTGGAAAAAGTTGGGAACCGTGGAGGACACTGCAAAACAGAAGGGAACCAAAGGGAGCTGTTGGAACGGATTGGAAAAAGTGGGAAAGCGTGTGGAAAAATGAAGAAGAGTGGGGAACCAAAGGGAGCAGGGGGAACAGGTTGGAAAAAGTGGGGAATCGTGGGGAACACTGCACAATAGAGGCGAACACAAAGGGAAAAGGGGAAATGGATTGGAAAAAGTGGGGAAGCGTGGGGAACACTGCAGAACAGAGGAGAAATAAATGGAGCAGGTAGAACAGATTGTAAAAAATGTGGAGAACGTGGGGAAAACTGCAGAACAGAGTGGAGCCAAAGGAGCAGGGGGAACAGATTGGAAAAAGTGGGGAACTGGGGGGAACACTGCAGAACAGAGGGGAACAAAATGGAGAAGGGGCAATGGATTTTAAAAAGCTGGGAACCCTGGAGAACACTGCAGGACAGAGGGGAAAGAAAGGGAACAGGGGGAACGGATTGGAAAAAGTAGGGAGCCATGGGGAAAAATGAAGAAGAGTGGGGAACCAAAGGGAGGAGGGGGTACAGGTTTGAAAAAGTGGGGAATCGTGGGAAACACTGCACAATAGAGGGGAACCAAAGGGAGAAGGGGAAATGGATTGGAAAAAATGTGGAGAACCGTTGGGAAATCTGCAGAACGGAGTGGAGCCAAAGGAGCAGGCGGAACAGATTGGAAAAAGTGGGGAATCGTGGGGAAAACTGCAGAACAGAGGGGAATGAAAGGGAGCAGGGAGAACCGATTGGAAAAAGTGGGGAACTGTGGGGAACATTGTAGAACAGAGTGGAACCAAAGGGAGCACAAGGAACGGATTGGTGAGAAGTGGGGAACCGTGGGGAACATTGCAGAACAGTGAGGAACGAAAGGGAGCAGGTGGAACAGATTGGAAAAGTGGGGAACCTTGTGGAAAAATGCAGAACAGTGGGGAAAGAAAGGGAGCATGAGGAACAGATTGGAAAAAGTCGGGAACAGTGGGGAACACTGCAGAACAGAAGGGAATCAAAGGGTGCAGGGGGAACAGATTGGAAGAAGTGAGGAACCATGAGGAAAACTGCAGAACAGGGCGAAACCAAAGGGAGCAGGGGGTACAGGTTGGAAAAACTGGGGAATCGTGGGGAATACTGCAGAACAGAGTGGAGCCAAAGAAGCAGAGGGAATGGATTGCTAAAAGTTGGGAACCGTGGAGGACACTGCAGGACAGACTGGAATCAAAGTGTGCAGGGGGAACAGATTGGAAAAAGTGGGGAACCATGAGGAACACTGCAGAAGAGAGAGGAAGCATAGGGAGCAGGGGGTACAGGTTAGAAAAAAGTGGGGAACCGTGGGGAACATTGCAGAACAGAGGGGAACCAAAGAAAGCAGGGGGAAAGGAATGGAAAAAGTTGGGAACCATGAAGAACACTGCAGGACAGAGGGGAACCAAAGGGAGCAGGGGGTATAGGATTGAAAAAGTGGGGAATCGTGGGGAACACTGCACAATAGTGGGGAATCAAAGGGAGAAGGGGAAATGGATTGGAAAAAGTGGGGAAGCGTGGGGAACACTGCAGGACAGAGGGGAACGAAAGGGAACAGGGGTAACAGATTGGAAAAAGTGGGGAACCATGGGAAACACTGCAGGGCAGAGGGGAACCAAAGGGAGCACGGGAACAGATTGGAAAAAATGTAGAGAACCGTGGGGAAACTGCAGAACAGAGGGTAACCAAAGGGAGCATGGGAACAGCTTAGAAAAAAATGTGGAAAACCGTGGGGAACAATGCAGAACAGTGGGGAACCAAAGGGAGCAGGGGGAACAGATTCGAAAAAGTGGGGAATCGTGGGATGTTCTGCAAAACAGTGAGGAACCAAAGGGAGCAGGGGGAAAGGATTCGAAAAAGTGGGGAACTGTGGGTAACTCTGCAGAACAGAGGTGAACCAAAGGAAGCAGGGGGAACGGATTGGAAATTGGGGAACCATGTGGAAAAATGCAGAACAGAGAGGAACCAGAGGGAGCAGGGGGAACAGATTGGAAAAAGTGGGGAAACGTAGGGATCACTGTAGAACAGAGGGGAAACAAACGGAGAAGTTGGAATGGATTGCAAAAAGTTGGGAACCGTGGAGGACACTGCAGGACAGAAGGGAACCAAAGGGAGCTGTGGGAACGGATTGGAAAAAGTGGGAAAGCGTGTGGAAAAATGAAGAAGAGTGGGGAACCAAAGGGAGCAGGGGGAACAGGTTGGAAAATGTGGGGAATCGTGGGGAACACTGCACAATAGAGGCGAATGCAAAGGGAAAAGGGGAAATGGATTGGAAAAAGTGGGGAAGCGTGGGGAACACTGCAGAACAGAGGAAAAATAAAGGGAGCAGGTAGAACAGATTGTAAAAAATGTGGAGAACATGGGGAAAACTGCAGAACAGAGTGGAGCCAAAGGAGCAAGGGGAACAGATTGGAAAAAGTGGGGAACCAGGGGGAACACTGCAGAACAGAGGGGAACAAAAGGGAGAAGGGGGAACGGATTGTAAAAAGCTGGGAACCCTGGAAGACAGTGCAGGACAGAGGGGAAAGAAAGGGAACAGGGGGAACGGATTGGAAAAAGTAGGGAGCCATGGGGAAAAATGAAGAAGAGTGGGGAACCAAAGGGAGGAGGGGGTACAGGTTTGAAAAAGTGGGGAATCGTGGGAAACACTGCACAATAGAGGGGAAGCAAAGGGAGAATGGGAAATGGATTGGAAAATATGTGGAGAACCGTTGGGAAATCTGCAGAACGGAGTGGAGCAAAGGAGCAGGCGGAACAGATTGGAAAAAGTGGGGAATCGTGGGGAAAACTGCACAATAGTGGGGAATCAAAGGGAGAAGGGGAAATAGATTGGAAAAAGTGGGGAAGCGTGGGGAACACTGCAGGACAGAAGGGAACGAAAGGGAACAGGGGGAACAGATTGGAAAAAGTGGGGAACCATGGGGAACACTGCAGGGCAGAGGGGAACCAGAGGGAGCAGGGGGAACAGATTGGAAAAAGTGGGGAAACGTGGGGATCACTGCAGAACAGAGGGGAAACAAACGGAGAAGTGGGAATGGATTGCAAAAAGTTGGGAACCGTGGAGGACACTGCAGGACAGAAGGGAACCAAAGGGAGCTGTGGGAACGGATTGGAAAAAGTGGGAAAGCGTGTGTAAAAATGAAGAAGAGTGGGGAACCAAAGGGAGCAGGGGGAACAGGTTGGAAAAAGTGGGGAATCGAGGGGAACACTGCACAATAGAGGCGAATGCAAAGGGAAAAGGGGAAATGGATTGGAAAAAGTGGGGAAGCTGGGGGAACACTGCAGAACAGAGGAGAAATAAAGGGAGAAGGTAGAACAGATTGTAAAAAATGTGGAGAACGTGGGGAAAACTGCAGAACAGAGTGGAGCCAAAGGAGCAGGGGGAACAGATTGGAAAAAGTGGAGAACCGGGGGGAATACTGCAGAACAGAGGGGAAGAAAAGGGAGAAGCGGGAACGGATTGTAAAAAGCTGGGAACCCTGGACAACACTGCAGGACAGAGGGGAAAGAAAGGGAACAGGGGGAACGGATTGGAAAAAGTAGGGAGCCATGGGGAACATTGCAGTGCAGAGGGGAACCAAAGGGAGCTGGGGGAACGGATTGGAAAAAGTGGGGAAGCATGTGGAAAAATGAAGAAGAGTGGGGAACCAAAGGGAGGAGGGGGTACAGGTTTGAAAAAGTGGGGAATCGTGGGAAACACTGCACAATAGAGGGGAACCAAAGGGAGAAGGGGAAATGGATTTGAAAAAATGTGGAGAACCGTTGGGAAATCTGCAGAACGGAGTGGAGCCAAAGGAGCAGGCGGAACAGATTGGAAAAAGTGGGGAACCTTGTGGAAAAATGCAGAACAGAGGGGAAACAAAGGGATCAGGAGGAACAGATTGGAAAAAGTCGGGAACAGTGGGGAACACTGCAGAACAGAGGGGAATCAAAGGGTGCAGGGGGAACAGATTGGAAAAAGTGGGGAACCATGAGGAACACTGCAGAACAGGGCGAAACCAAAGGGAGCAGGGGGTACAGGTTGGAAAAACTGGGGAATCGTGGGGATCACTGCAGAATGGAGGAGAACCAAAGGGAGCAGGAGAAATGGATTGGAAAAAGTGTGGAAGCGTGGGGAGCACTGAAGAACAGAGGAGAACCAAAGGGAGCAGGGGGAACTGGTTGGAAAAAGTGGGGAATCATGGGGAACACTGCACAATAGAGGGGAACAAAAGGGAGCAGGGTGAACGGATTGGAAAAGGTGGAGAACTGTGGCGAACACTGCAGAACAGGGGGGAACTAAAGGGAGCAGGGGGAACGGATTGGAAAAAGTGGGGAAACTTGGGGAACACTGCAGGACAGAGGTGAACCAAAGGGAGCAGGGTGAACAGATAGGAAAAAAAGTGGAGAATTGGAAAACACTGAGGAACAGTGGGGAAACAAAGGGAGCAGGGGAAACAGATTGGAAAAAGTAGGGAGGCGCGTGGAAAAATGAAGAAGACTGGGGAACAAAAGGGAGGTGGGGGAACGGAATGGAAAAAGTGGGGAATCGTGGGGAACACTGCACAACAGTGGGGAACCAAGGGGAGCAGGGGGAACGGATTGGAAAAAGTGGGGAATCGTGGGGAACAATGCAGAACAGTGGGGAACCAAGGGGAGCAGGGGAACGGATTGGAAAATGTGGGGAACTGTTGGGAACTTTGCAGAACAGAGGGAAACCAAAGGGAGCACTGGGAACAGATTGGAGAAAAGTGGGGAACTGTGGGGAACACTGCAAAACAGTGAGGAACCAAAGGGAGCAGGAGGAACAGATTGGAAAAAGTGATGAACTGTGTGGAAAAATGCAGAACAGTGGGGAAACAAAGGGTGCAGGAGGAACTGATTGGAAAAAGTGGAGAACCGTGTTGAAAAATGCACAACAGTGGGGAACCAAAGGGTGCAGGAGGAACAGATTGGAAAAAGTCGGGAACAGTGGGGAACACTGCAGAACAGAGGGGAATCAAAGTGTGCAGGGGGAACAGATTGGAAAAAGTGGGGAACAATGAGGAACACTGCAGAAGAGAGGGGAACCATAGGGAGCAGGGGGTACAGGTTTGAAAAAGAGTGGAACCGTGGGGAACATTGCAGAACAGAGGGGAACCAAAGAGAGCAGGGGGAACGGATTGGAAAAAGTTGGGAACCATGGAGAACACTGCAGGACAGAGGGGTACCAAAGGGAGCAGGGGGTACAGGATGGAAAAAGTGGGGAATCGTGGGGAACACTGCACAATAGTGGGCAATCAAAGTGAGAAGGGGAAATGGATTGGAAAAAGTGGGGAAGCGTGGGGAACACTGCAGGACAGAGGGTAACGAAAGGGAACAGGGGGAACAGATTGGAAAAAGTGGGGAACCATGGGGAACACTGCAGGGCAGAGGGGAACCAAATGGAGCACGGGAACGGATTGGAAAACGTGGGGAAGCGTGTGGAAAAATGAAGAAGAGTGGGGAACCAAAGGGAGCTGGGTGAACGGATTGGAAAAGGTGGAGAACTGTGGGGAATACTGCAGAACAGAGGGGAACCAAAGGGAGCAGGGCGAACAGATAGGAAAAAAGTCTAGAATTGGGAAACACTGAGGAACAGTGTTGCAGAAAATGCAGAACAGTGGGGAAACAAAGGGAGCAGGAGGAACGGATTGGAAAAAGTCGGGAACAGTGGGGAACACTGCAGAACAGAGGGGAATCAAAGGGAGCAGGGGAAACAGATTGGAAAAAGTGGGGAACAGTGTGGAAAAATGCAGAAGTGTGGGGAAACAAAGGGAGCAGGGAGAATAGATTGGAAAAAGTGGGGAACCTTGTGGAATAATGAAGAAGAGTGGGGAACCAAAGGGATCTGGGGAAACGGATTGGAAAAGGTGGAGAACTGTGGGGAACACTGCAGGACAGAGGGGAACCAAAGGGAGCAGGGGGAACAGATTGGAAAAAATGTAGAGAACCGTGGGGAAACTGCAGAACAGAGTGGAACCAAAGGGAGCATGGGAACAGATTAGAAAAAAATGTGGAAAACCGTGGGGAACAATGCAGAACAATGGGGAACCAAAGGGAGCAGGTGGAACAGATTAGAAAAAAATGTGGAAAACCGTGGGGAACAATGCAGAACAATGGGGAACCAAAGGGAGCAGGGGGAACAGATTGGAAAAAGTGGGGAATCGTGGGGTGTTCTGCAGAACAGTGAGGAACCAAAGGGAGCAGGGGGAAAGGATTCGAAAAAGTGGGGAACCGTGGGTAACTCTGCAGAACAGAGGTGAACCAAAGGAAGCAGGGAGAACGGATTGGAAATTGGGGAACCATGTGGAAAAATGCAGAACAGAGGGGAACCAGAGGGAGCAGGGGGAACAGATTGGAAAAAGTGGGGAAACGTGGGGATCACTGCAGAACAGAGGGTAAACAAACGGAGAAGTGGGAATGGATTGCAAAAAGTTGGGAACCGTGGAGGACACTTCAGGACAGAAGGGAACCAAAGTGAGCTGTGGGAACGGATTGGAAAAAGTGGGAAAGCGTGTGGAACAATGCAGAACAGTGGGGAACCAAAGGGAGCAGGGGGAACAAATTGGAGATAGTGGGGAATCGTGGGATGTTCTGCAAAACAGTGATGAACCAAAGGGAGCAGGGGGAAAGGATTCGAAAAAGTGGGGAACCGTGGGTAACTCTGCAGAACAGAGGTGAACCAAAGGAAGCAGGGGGAACGGATTGGAAATTGGGGAACCATGTGGAAAAATGCAGAACAGAGAGGAACCAGAGGGAGCAGGGGGAACAGATTGGAAAAAGTGGGGAAACGTGGGGATCACTGCAGAACAGAGGGGAAACAAACGGAGAAGTGGGAATGGATTGCAAAATGTTGGGAACCGTGGAGGACACTGCAGGACAGAAGGGAACCAAAGGGAGCTGTGGGAACGGATTGGAAAAAGTGGGAAAGCGTGTGGAAAAATGAAGAAGAGTGGGGAACCAAAGGGAGCAGGGGGAACAGGTTGGAAAAAGTGGGGAATCGTGGGGAACACTGCACAATAGAGGCGAATGCAAAGGGAAAAGGGGAAATGGATTGGAAAAAGTGGGGAAGCGTGGGGAACACTGCAGAACAGAGGAGAAATAAAGGGAGCAGGTAGAACAGATTGTAAAAAATGTGGAGAACGTGGGGAAAACTGCAGAACAGAGTGGAGCCAAAGGAGCAGGGGGAACAGATTGGAAAAAGTCGGGAACAGTGGGGAACACTGCAGAACAGAGGGGAATCAAAGGGTGCAGGGGGAACAGATTGGAAAAAGTGGGGAACCATGAGGAACACTGCAGAACAGGGCGAAACCAAAGGGAGCAGGGGGTACAGGTTGGAAAAACTGGGGAATCGTGGGGATCACTGCAGAATGGAGGAGAACCAAAGGGAGCAGGAGAAATGGATTGGAAAAAGTGGGGAAGCGTGGGGAGCACTGAAGAACAGAGGAGAACCAAAGGGAGCAGGGGGAACTGGTTGGAAAAAGTGGGGTATCATGGGGAACACTGTACAATAGAGGGGAACAAAAGGGAGCAGGGTGAACGGATTGGAAAAGGTGGAGAACTGTGGGGAACACTGCAGAACAGGGGGGAACTAAAGGGAGCAGGGGGAACGGATTGGAAAAAGTGGGGAAACTTGGGGAACACTGCAGGACAGAGGGGAACCAAAGGGAATAGGGTGAACAGATAGGAAAAAAAAGTGGAGAATTGGGAAACACTGAGGAACAGTGGGGAAACAAAGGGAGCAGGGGAAACAGATTGGAAAAAGTAGGGAGGCGCGTGGAAAAA
Source organism: Narcine bancroftii (assembly GCF_036971445.1). Lineage (NCBI taxonomy): Eukaryota > Metazoa > Chordata > Chondrichthyes > Torpediniformes > Narcinidae > Narcine > Narcine bancroftii. The sequence continues at coordinate 5,681,690 of NW_027211884.1, forward strand.
TGAAGAAGACTGGGGAACAAAAGGGAGGTGGGGGAACGGATTGGAAAAAGTGGGGAATCGTGGGGAACACTGCAGAACAGTGGGGAACCAAGGGGAGCAGGGGGAACGGATTGGAAAAAGTGGGGAATCGTGGGGAACAATGCAGAACAGTGGGGAACCAAGGGGAGCAGGGGGAACGGATTGGAAAAAGTGGGGAATCGTGGGGAACAATGCAGAACAGTGGGGAACCAAGGGGAGCAGGGGAACGGATTGGAAAAAGTGGGGAACTGTTGGGAACATTGCAGAACAGAGGGAAACCAAAGGGAGCACTGGGAACAGATTGGAGAAAAGTGGGGAACTGTGGGGAACACTGCAAAACAGTGAGGAACCAAAGGGAGCAGGAGGAACAGATTGGAAAAAGTGATGAACTGTGTGGAAAAATGCAGAATAGTGGGGAAACAAAGGGTGCAGGAGGAACTGATTGGAAAAAGTGGAGAACCGTGGTGAAAAATGCACAACAGTGGGGAACCAAAGGGTGCAGGAGGAACAGATTGGAAAAAGTCGGGAACAGTGGGGAACACTGCAGAACAGAGGGGAATCAAAGTGTGCAGGGGGAACAGATTGGAAAAAGTGGGGAACAATGAGGAACACTGCAGAAGAGTGGGGAACCATAGGGAGCAGGGGGTACAGGTTTGAAAAAGAGAGGAACCGTGGGGAACATTGCAGAACAGAGGGGAACCAAAGAGAGCAGGGGGAACGGATTGGAAAAAGTTGGGAACCATGGAGAACACTGCAGGACAGAGGGGTACCAAAAGGAGCAGGGGGTACAGGATGGAAAACGTGGGGAATCGTGGGGAACACTGCACAATAGTGGGCAATCAAAGTGAGAAGGGGAAATGGATTGGAAAAAGTGGGGAAGCGTGGGGAACACTGCAGGACAGAGGGTAACGAAAGGGAACAGGGGGAACAGATTGGAAAAAGTGGGGAACCATGGGGAACACTGCAGGGCAGAGGGGAACCAAATGGAGCACGGGAACGGATTGGAAAACGTGGGGAAGCGTGTGGAAAAATGAAGAAGAGTGGGGAACCAAAGGGAGCTGGGTGAACGGATTGGAAAAGGTGGAGAACTGTGGGGAATACTGCAGAACAGAGGGGAACCAAAGGGAGCAGGGCGAACAGATAGGAAAAAAGTCTAGAATTGGGAAACAGTGAGGAACAGTGTTGCAGAAAATGCAGAACAGTGGGGAAACAAAGGGAGCAGGAGGAACGGATTGGAAAAAGTCGGGAACAGTTGGGAACACTGCAGAACAGAGGGGAATATAAGGGAGCAGGGGAAACAGATTGGAAAAAGTGGGGAACAGTGTGGAAAAATGCAGAAGTGTGGGGAAACAAAGGGAGCAGGGAGAATAGATTGGAAAAAGTGGGGAACCTTGTGGAATAATGAAGAAGAGTGGGGAACCAAAGGGATCTGGGGGAACGGATTGGAAAAGGTGGAGAACAGTGGGGAACACTGCAGGACAGAGGGGAACCAAAGAGAACAGGGGGAACAGATTGGAAAAAATGTAGAGAACCGTGGGGAAACTGCAGAACAGAGTGGAACCAAAGGGAGCATGGGAACAGATTAGAAAAAAATGTGGAAAACCGTGGGGAACAATGCAGAACAATGGGGAACCAAAGGGAGCAGGGGGAACAGATTAGAAAAAAATGTGGAAAACCGTGGGGAACAATGCAGAACAATGGGGAACCAAAGGGAGCAGGGGGAACAAATTGTAAAAAGTGGGGAATCGTGGGGTGTTCTGCAGAACAGTGAGGAACCAAAGGGAGCAGGGGGAAAGGATTCGAAAAAGTGGGGAACCGTGGGTAACTCTGCTGAACAGAGTTGAACCAAAGGAAGCAGGGGGAACGGATTGGAAATTGGGGAACCATGTGGAAAAATGCAGAACAGACAGGAACCAGAGGGAGCAGGGGGAACAGATTGGAAAAAGTGGGAAAACGTGGGGATCACTGCAGAACAGAGGGGAAACAAACGGAGAAGTGGGAATGGATTGCAAAAAGTTGGGAACCGTGGAGGACACTTCAGGACAGAAGGGAACCAAAGGGAGCTGTGGGAACGGATTGGAAAAAGTGGGAAAGCGTGTGGAAAAATGAAGAAGAGTGGGGAACCAAAGGGAGCAGGGGGAACAGGTTGGATAAAGTGGGGAATCGTGGGGAACACTGCACAATAGAGGCAAACCAAAGAGAGAAGGGGAAATGGATTGGAAAAAGTGGGGAAGCTGGGGGAACACTGCAGAACAGAGGAGAAATAAAGGGAGCAGGTAGAACAGATTGTAAAAAATGTGGAGAACCGTGGGGAAAAATGCAGAACAGAGTGGAGCCAAAGGAGCAGGGGGAACAGATTGGAAAAAGTGGGGAACCATGGGGAACACTGCAGGGCAGAGGGGAACCAAAGGGAGCATGGGAACAGATTAGAAAAAAATGTAGAAAACCGTGGAGAACAATGCAGAACAGTGGGGAACCAAAGGGAGCAGGGGGAACAGATTGGAAAAAGTGGGGAATCGTGGGATATTCTGCAACACAGTGAGGAACCAAAGGGAGCAGGGGGAAAGGATTCGAAAAATTGGGGAACCGTGGGTAACTCTGGAGAACAGAGGTGAACCAAAGGAAGCAGGGGCAACGGATTGGAAATTGGGGAACCATGTGGAAAAATGCAGAACAGAGAGGAACCAGAGGGAGCAGGGGGAACAGATTGGAAAAAGTGGGGAAACGTGGGGATCACTGCAGATCAGAGGGGAAACAAACGGAGAAGTGGGAATGGATTGCAAAAAGTTGGGAACCGTGGAGGACACTGCAAAACAGAAGGGAACCAAAGGGAGCTGTTGGAACGGATTGGAAAATGTGGGAAAGCGTGTGGAAAAATGAAGAAGAGTGGGGAACCAAAGGGAGCAGGGGGAACAGGTTGGAAAAAGTGGGGAATCGTGGGGAACACTGCACAATAGAGGCGAACACAAAGGGAAAAGGGGAAATGGATTGGAAAAAGTGGGGAAGCGTGGGGAACACTGCAGAACAGAGGAGAAATAAATGGAGCAGGTAGAACAGATTGTAAAAAATGTGGAGAACGTGGGGAAAACTGCAGAACAGAGTGGAGCCAAAGGAGCAGGGGGAACAGATTGGAAAAAGTGGGGAACTGGGGGGAACACTGCAGAACAGAGGGGAACAAAATGGAGAAGGGGCAATGGATTTTAAAAAGCTGGGAACCCTGGAGAACACTGCAGGACAGAGGGGAAAGAAAGGGAACAGGGGGAACGGATTGGAAAAAGTAGGGAGCCATGGGGAAAAATGATGAAGAGTGGGGAACCAAAGGGAGGAGGGGGTACAGGTTTGAAAAAGTGGGGAATCGTGGGAAACACTGCACAATAGAGGGGAACCAAAGGGAGAAGGGGAAATGGATTGGAAAAAATGTGGAGAACCGTTGGGAAATCTGCAGAACGGAGTGGAGCCAAAGTAGCAGGCGGAACAGATTGGAAAAAGTGGGGAATCGTGGGGAAAACTGCAGAACAGAGGGGAATGAAAGGGAGCAGGGAGAACCGATTGGAAAAAGTGGGGAACTGTGGGGAACATTGTAGAACAGAGTGGAACCAAAGGGAGCACAAGGAACGGATTGGTGAGAAGTGGGGAACCGTGGGGAACATTGCAGAACAGTGAGGAACGAAAGGGAGCAGGTGGAACAGATTGGAAAAGTGGGGAACCTTGTGGAAAAATGCAGAACAGTGGGGAAAGAAAGGGAGCATGAGGAACAGATTGGAAAAAGTCGGGAACAGTGGGGAACACTGCAGAACAGAAGGGAATCAAAGGGTGCAGGGGGAACAGATTGGAAGAAGTGAGGAACCATAAGGAAAACTGCAGAACAGGGCGAAACCAAAGGGAGCAGGGGGTACAGGTTGGAAAAACTGGGGAATCGTGGGGAACACTGCAGAACAGAGTGGAGCCAAAGAAGCAGAGGGAATGGATTGCTAAAAGTTGGGAACCGTGGAGGACACTGCAGGACAGACTGGAATCAAAGTGTGCAGGGGGAACAGATTGGAAAAAGTGGGGAACCATGAGGAACACTGCAGAAGAGAGAGGAAGCATAGGGAGCAGGGGGTACAGGTTAGAAAAAAGTGGGGAACTGTGGGGAACATTGCAGAACAGAGGGGAACCAAAGAAAGCAGGGGGAAAGGAATGGAAAAAGTTGGGAACCATGAAGAACACTGCAGGACAGAGGGGAACCAAAGGGAGCAGGGGGTATAGGATGGAAAAAGTGGGGAATCGTGGGGAACACTGCACAATAGTGGGGAATCAAAGGGAGAAGGGGAAATGGATTGGAAAAAGTGGGGAAGCGTGGGGAACACTGCAGGACAGAGGGGAACGAAAGGGAACAGGGGTAACAGATTGGAAAAAGTGGGGAACCATGGGAAACACTGCAGGGCAGAGGGGAACCAAAGGGAGCACGGGAACAGATTGGAAAAAATGTAGAGAACCGTGGGGAAACTGCAGAACAGAGGGTAACCAAAGGGAGCATGGGAACAGCTTAGAAAAAAATGTGGAAAACCGTGGGGAACAATGCAGAACAGTGGGGAACCAAAGGGAGCAGGGGGAACAGATTCGAAAAAGTGGGGAATCGTGGGATGTTCTGCAAAACAGTGAGGAACCAAAGGGAGCAGGGGGAAAGGATTCGAAAAAGTGGGGAACTGTGGGTAACTCTGCAGAACAGAGGTGAACCAAAGGAAGCAGGGGGAACGGATTGGAAATTGGGGAACCATGTGGAAAAATGCAGAACAGAGAGGAACCAGAGGGAGCAGGGGGAACAGATTGGAAAAAGTGGGGAAACGTAGGGATCACTGTAGAACAGAGGGGAAACAAACGGAGAAGTGGGAATGGATTGCAAAAAGTTGGGAACCGTGGAGGACACTGCAGGACAGAAGGGAACCAAAGGGAGCTGTGGGAACGGATTGGAAAAAGTGGGAAAGCGTGTGGAAAAATGAAGAAGAGTGGGGAACCAAAGGGAGCAGGGGGAACAGGTTGGAAAATGTGGGGAATCGTGGGGAACACTGCACAATAGAGGCGAATGCAAAGGGAAAAGGGGAAATGGATTGGAAAAAGTGGGGAAGCGTGGGGAACACTGCAGAACAGAGGAAAAATAAAGGGAGCAGGTAGAACAGATTGTAAAAAATGTGGAGAACATGGGGAAAACTGCAGAACAGAGTGGAGCCAAAGGAGCAAGGGGAACAGATTGGAAAAAGTGGGGAACCAGGGGGAACACTGCAGAACAGAGGGGAACAAAAGGGAGAAGGGGGAACGGATTGTAAAAAGCTGGGAACCCTGGAAGACACTGCAGGACAGAGGGGAAAGAAAGGGAACAGGGGGAACGGATTGGAAAAAGTAGGGAGCCATGGGGAAAAATGAAGAAGAGTGGGGAACGAAAGGGAGGAGGGGGTACAGGTTTGAAAAAGTGGGGAATCGTGGGAAACACTGCACAATAGAGGGGAAGCAAAGGGAGAATGGGAAATGGATTGGAAAATATGTGGAGAACCGTTGGGAAATCTGCAGAACGGAGTGGAGCAAAGGAGCAGGCGGAACAGATTGGAAAAAGTGGGGAATCGTGGGGAAAACTGCACAATAGTGGGGAATCAAAGGGAGAGGGGGAAATAGATTGGAAAAAGTGGGGAAGCGTGGGGAACACTGCAGGACAGAAGGGAACGAAAGGGAACAGGGGGAACAGATTGGAAAAAGTGGGGAACCATGGGGAACACTGCAGGGCAGAGGGGAACCAAAGGGAGCATGGGAACAGATTGGAAAAAATGTGGAAAACCGTGGGGAACAATGCAGAACAGTGGGGAACCAAAGGGAGCAGGGGGAACAGATTGGAAAAAGTGGGGAATCGTGGGATGTTCTGCAAAAGAGTGATGAACCAAAGGGAGCAGGGGGAAAGGATTCGAAAAAGTGGGGAACCGTGGGTAACTCTGCAGAACAGAGGTGAACCAAAGGAAGCAGGGGGAACGGATTGGAAATTGGGGAACCATGTGGAAAAATGCAGAACAGAGAGGAACCAGAGGGAGCAGGGGGAACAGATTGGAAAAAGTGGGGAAACGTGGGGATCACTGCAGAACAGAGGGGAAACAAACGGAGAAGTGGGAATGGATTGCAAAAAGTTGGGAACCGTGGAGGACACTGCAGGACAGAAGGGAACCAAAGGGAGCTGTGGGAACGGATTGGAAAAAGTGGGAAAGCGTGTGTAAAAATGAAGAAGAGTGGGGAACCAAAGGGAGCAGAGGGAACAGGTTGGAAAAAGTGGGGAATCGAGGGGAACACTGCACAATAGAGGCGAATGCAAAGGGAAAAGGGGAAATGGATTGGAAAAAGTGGGGAAGCTGGGGGAACACTGCAGAACAGAGGAGAAATAAAGGGAGAAGGTAGAACAGATTGTAAAAAATGTGGAGAACGTGGGGAAAACTGCAGAACAGAGTGGAGCCAAAGGAGCAGGAGGAACAGATTGGAAAAAGTGGAGAACCGGGGGGAATACTGCAGAACAGAGGGGAAGAAAAGGGAGAAGCGGGAACAGATTGTAAAAAGCTGGGAACCCTGGACAACACTGCAGGACAGAGGGGAAAGAAAGGGAACAGGGGGAACGGATTGGAAAAAGTAGGGAGCCATGGGGAACATTGCAGTGCAGAGGGGAACCAAAGGGAGCTGGGGGAACAGATTGGAAAAAGTGGGGAAGCATGTGGAAAAATGAAGAAGAGTGGGGAACCAAAGGGAGGAGGGGGTACAGGTTTGAAAAAGTGGGGAATCGTGGGAAACACTGCACAATAGAGGGGAACCAAAGGGAGAAGGGGAAATGGATTGGAAAAAATGTGGAGAACCGTTGGGAAATCTGCAGAACGGAGTGGAGCCAAAGGAGCAGGCGGAACAGATTGGAAAAAGTGGGGAACCTTGTGGAAAAATGCAGAACAGAGGGGAAACAAAGGGAGCAGGAGGAACAGATTGGAAAAAGTCGGGAACAGTGGGGAACACTGCAGAACAGAGGGGAATCAAAGGGTGCAGGGGGAACAGATTGGAAAAAGTGGGGAACCATGAGGAACACTGCAGAACAGGGCGAAACCAAAGGGAGCAGGGGGTACAGGTTGGAAAAACTGGGGAATCGTGGGGATCACTGCAGAATGGAGGAGAACCAAAGGGAGCAGGAGAAATGGATTGGAAAAAGTGTGGAAGCGTGGGGAGCACTGAAGAACAGAGGAGAACCAAAGGGAGCAGGGGGAACTGGTTGGAAAAAGTGGGGAATCATGGGGAACACTGCACAATAGAGGGGAACAAAAGGGAGCAGGGTGAACGGATTGGAAAAGGTGGAGAACTGTGGCGAACACTGCAGAACAGGGGGGAACTAAAGGGAGCAGGGGGAACGGATTGGAAAAAGTGGGGAAACTTGGGGAACACTGCAGGACAGAGGTGAACCAAAGGGAGCAGGGTGAACAGATAGGAAAAAAAGTGGAGAATTGGAAAACACTGAGGAACAGTGGGGAAACAAAGGGAGCAGGGGAAACAGATTGGAAAAAGTAGGGAGGCGCGTGGAAAAATGAAGAAGACTGGGGAACAAAAGGGAGGTGGGGGAACGGAATGGAAAAAGTGGGGAATCGTGGGGAACACTGCACAACAGTGGGGAACCAAGGGGAGCAGGGGGAACGGATTGGAAAAAGTGGGGAATCGTGGGGAACAATGCAGAACAGTGGGGAACCAAGGGGAGCAGGGGAACGGATTGGAAAATGTGGGGAACTATTGGGAACATTGCAGAACAGAGGGAAACCAAAGGGAGCACTGGGAACAGATTGGAGAAAAGTGGGGAACTGTGGGGAACACTGCAAAACAGTGAGGAACCAAAGGGAGCAGGAGGAACAGATTGGAAAAAGTGATGAACTGTGTGGAAAAATGCAGAACAGTGGGGAAACAAAGGGTGCAGGAGGAACTGATTGGAAAAAGTGGAGAACCGTGTTGAAAAATGCACAACAGTGGGGAACCAAAGGGTGCAGGAGGAACAGATTGGAAAAAGTCGGGAACAGTGGGGAACACTGCAGAACAGAGGGGAATCAAAGTGTGCAGGGGGAACAGATTGGAAAAAGTGGGGAACAATGAGGAACACTGCAGAAGAGAGGGGAACCATAGGGAGCAGGGGGTACAGGTTTGAAAAAGAGGGGAACCGTGGGGAACATTGCAGAACAGAGGGGAACCAAAGAGAGCAGGGGGAACGGATTGGAAAAAGTTGGGAACCATGGAGAACACTGCAGGACAGAGGGTTACCAAAGGGAGCAGGGGGTACAGGATGGAAAAAGTGGGGAATCGTGGGGAACACTGCACAATAGTGGGCAATCAAAGTGAGAAGGGGAAATGGATTGGAAAAAGTGGGGAAGCGTGGGGAACACTGCAGGACAGAGGGTAACGAAAGGGAACAGGGGGAACAGATTGGAAAAAGTGGGGAACCATGGGGAACACTGCAGGGCAGAGGGGAACCAAATGGAGCACGGGAACGGATTGGAAAACGTGGGGAAGCGTGTGGAAAAATGAAGAAGAGTGGGGAACCAAAGGGAGCTGGGTGAACGGATTGGAAAAGGTGGAGAACTGTGGGGAATACTGCAGAACAGAGGGGAACCAAAGGGAGCAGGGCGAACAGATAGGAAAAAAGTCTAGAATTGGGAAACACTGAGGAACAGTGTTGCAGAAAATGTAGAACAGTGGGGAAACAAAGGGAGCAGGAGGAACGGATTGGAAAAAGTCGGGAACCGTTGGGAACACTGCAGAACAGAGGGGAATATAAGGGAGCAGGGGAAACAGATTGGAAAAAGTGGGGAACAGTGTGGAAAAATGCAGAAGTGTGGGGAAACAAAGGGAGCAGGGAGAATAGATTGGAAAAAGTGGGGAACCTTGTGGAATAATGAAGAAGAGTGGGGAACCAAAGGGATCTGGGGGAACGGATTGGAAAAGGTGGAGAACAGTGGGGAACACTGCAGGACAGAGGGGAACCAAAGAGAACAGGGGGAACAGATTGGAAAAAATGTAGAGAACCGTGGGGAAACTGCAGAACAGAGTGGAACCAAAGGGAGCATGGGAACAGATTAGAAAAAAATGTGGAAAACCGTGGGGAACAATGCAGAACAATGGGGAACCAAAGGGAGCAGGGGGAACAGATTAGAAAAAAATGTGGAAAACCGTGGGGAACAATGCAGAACAATGGGGAACCAAAGGGAGCAGGGGGAACAGATTGGAAAAAGTGGGGAATCGTGGGGTGTTCTGCAGAACAGTGAGGAACCAAAGGGAGCAGGGGGAAAGGATTCGAAAAAGTGGGGAACCGTGGGTAACTCTGCAGAACAGAGGTGAACCAAAGGAAGCAGGGAGAACGGATTGGAAATTGGGGAACCATGTGGAAAAATGCAGAACAGAGGGGAACCAGAGGGAGCAGGGGGAACAGATTGGAAAAAGTGGGGAAACGTGGGGATCACTGCAGAACAGAGGGTAAACAAACGGAGAAGTGGGAATGGATTGCAAAAAGTTGGGAACCGTGGAGGACACTTCAGGACAGAAGGGAACCAAAGGGAGCTGTGGGAACGGATTGGAAAAAGTGGGAAAGCGTGTGGAAAAATGAAGAAGAGTGGGGAACCAAAGGGAGCAGGGGGAACAGATTGGAAAAAGTGGGGAATCGTGGGATGTTCTGCAAAACAGTGAGGAACCAAAGGGAGCAGGGGGAAAGGATTCGAAAAAGTGGGGAACCGTGGGTAACTCTGCTGAACAGAGTTGAACCAAAGGAAGCAGGGGGAACGGATTGGAAATTGGGGAACCATGTGGAAAAATGCAGAACAGACAGGAACCAGAGGGAGCAGGGGGAACAGATTGGAAAAAGTGGGAAAACGTGGGGATCACTGCAGAACAGAGGGGAAACAAACGGAGAAGTGGGAATGGATTGCAAAAAGTTGGGAACCGTGGAGGACACTTCAGGACAGAAGGGAACCAAAGGGAGCTGTGGGAACGGATTGGAAAAAGTGGGAAAGCGTGTGGAAAAATGAAGAAGAGTGGGGAACCAAAGGGAGCAGGGGGAACAGGTTGGATAAAGTGGGGAATCGTGGGGAACACTGCACAATGGAGGCAAACCAAAGGGAGAAGGGGAAATGGATTGGAAAAAGTGGGGAAGCTGGGGGAACACTGCAGAACAGAGGAGAAATAAAGGGAGCAGGTAGAACAGATTGTAAAAAATGTGGAGAACCGTGGGGAAAAATGCAGAACAGAGTGGAGCCAAAGGAGCAGGGGGAACAGATTGGAAAAAGTGGGGAACCGGGGGGAATACAGCAGAACAGAGGGGAACAAAAGGGAGAAGGGGGAACGGATTGTAAAAAGCTGGGAACCCTGGAGAACACTGCAGGACAGAGGGGAAAGAAAGGGAACAGGGGGAATGGATAGGAAAAAGTAGGGAGCCATGGGGAACATTGCAGTGCAGAGGGGAACCAAAGGGAGCAGGGGGAACGGATTGGAAAAAGTGGGGAAGCATGTGGAACAATGAAGAAGAGTGGGGAACCAAAGGGAGGAGGGGGTACAGGTTTGAAAAAGTGGGGAATCATGGGGAACACTGCACAATAGAGGGGAACAAAAGGGAGCAGGGTGAACGGATTGGAAAAGGTGGAGAACTGTAGGGAACACTGCAGAACAGGGGGGAACTAAAGGGAGCAGGGGGAACGGATTGGAAAAAGTGGGGAAACATGGGGAACACTGCAGGACAGAGGGGAACCAAAGGGAGCAGGGTGAACAGATAGGAAAAAAAGTGGAGAATTGGGAAACACTGAGGAACAGTGGGGAAACAAAGGGAGCAGGGGAAACAGATTGGAAAAAGTAGGGAAGCGCGTGGAAAAATGAAGAAGAGTGGGAAACAAAAGGGAGGTGGGGGAACGGATTGGAAAAGGTTGAGAACTGTGGGGAACACTGCCGAACAGAGGGGAACCAAAGGGAGCAGGGGGAACGGATTGGAAAAAGTGGGGAATCGTGGGGAACACTGCAGAACAGTGGGGAACCAAAGGGAGCAGGGGAACGGATTGTAAAAAGTGGGGAATCGTGTGGAAAAATGAAGATGAGTGGGGAATCAAAGGGAGCAGGGTGAACGGATTGGAAAAGGTGGAGAACTGAGGGGAATACTGCAGAACAGAGCGGATCCAAAGGGAGCAGGGAGAACCGCTCGGAAAAGTGGGGAACCATGGGGAAAAATAAAGAACAGAGGGGAACCACAGGGAGCAGGGGGAACCGATTGGAAAAAGTGGGGAACTGTCGGGAACATTGCAGAACAGAGGGAAACCAAAGGGAGCACTGGGAACAGATTGGAGAAAAGTGGGGAACCGTGGGGAACACTGCAAAACAGTGAGGAACCAAAGGGAGCAGGAGGAACAGATTGGAAAAAGTGATGAACTGTGTGGAAAAATGCAGAACAGTGGGGAAACAAAGGGTGCAGGAGGAACTGATTGGAAAAAGTGGACAACCGTGTTGAAAAATGCACAACAGTGGGGAACCAAAGGGAGCAGGAGGAACAGATTCGAAAAAGTGATGAACTGTGTGGAAAAATGCAGAACAGTGGGGAAACAAAGGGTGCAGGAGGAACTGATTGGAAAAAGTGGAGAACCGTGTTGAAAAATGCACAACAGTAGGGAACCAAAGGGTGCAGGAGGAACAGATTGGAAAAAGTCGGGAACAGTGGGGAACACTGCAGAACAGAGGGGAATCAAAGTGTGCAGGGGGAACAGATTGGATAAAGTGAGGAACAAAGAGGAACACTGCAGAAGAGAGGGGAACCATAGGGAGCAGGGGGTACAGGTTTGAAAAAGAGGGGAACCGTGGGGAACATTGCAGGACAGAGGGGAACCAAAGGGAGCAGGGGGTACAGGATGGAAAAAGTGGGGAATCGTGGGGAACACTGCACAATAGTGGGCAATCAAAGTGAGAAGGGGAAATGGATTGGAAAAAGTGGGGAAGCGTGGGGAACACTGCAGGACAGAGGGTAATGAAAGGGAACAGGGGGAACAGATTGGAAAAAGTGGGGAACCATGGGGAACACTGCAGGGCAGAGGGGAACCAAATGGAGCACGGGAACGGATTGGAAAACGTGGGGTAGCGTGTGGAAAAATGAAGAAGAGTGGGGAACCAAAGGGAGCTGGGTGAACGGATTGGAAAAGGTGGAGAACTGTGGGGAATACTGCAGAACAGAGGGGAACCAAGGGGAGCAGGGCGAACAGATAGGAAAAAAGTCTACAATTGGGAAACACTGAGGAACGGTGGGGAACCAAAGGGAGCAGGGGAAACAGATTGGAAAAAGTGGGGAACAGTGTGGAAAAATGCAGAAGTGTGGGGAAACAAAGGGAGCAGGGAGAATAGATTGGAAAAAGTGGGGAACCTTGTGGAATAATGAAGAAGAGTGGGGAACCAAAGGGAGCTGGGGGAACGGATTGGAAAAGGTGGAGAACTGTGGGGAACACTGCAGGACAGAGGGGAACCAAAGGGAGCAGGGAACGGATTTGAAAAAGTGGGGAACCGTGGAGAACACTGCAATACAGAGTGGAACCAAAGGGAGCAGGGGGAACAGATTGGAAAAAATGTAGAGAACCATGGGGAAACTGCAGAACAGAGGGGAACCAAAGGGAGCATGGGAACAGATTAGAAAAAAATGTGGAAAACCGTGGGGAACAATGCAGAACAATGGGGAACCAAAGGGAGCAGGGGGAACAGATTGGAAAAAGTGGGGAATCGTGGGGTGTTCTGCAGAACAGTGAGGAACCAAAGGGAGCAGGGGGAAAGGATTCATAAAATTGGGGAACCGTGGGTAACTCTGCAGGACAGAGGTGAACCAAAGGAAGCAGGGAGAACGGATTGGAAATTGGGGAACCATGTGGAAAAATGCAGAACAGAGGGGAACCAGAGGGAGCAGGGGGAACAGATTGGAAAAAGTGGGGAAACGTGGGGATCACTGCAGAACAGAGGGGAAACAAACGGAGAAGTGGGAATGGATTGCAAAAAGTTGGGAACCGTGGAGGACACTGCAGGACAGAAGGGAACCAAAGGGAGCTGTGGGAACGGATTGGAAAAAGTGGGAAAGTGTGTGGAAAAATGAAGAAGAGTGGGGAACCAAAGGGAGCAGGGGGAACAGGTTGGAAAAATTGGGGAATCGTGGGGAACACTGCACAGTAGAGGAGAACCAAGGGAGAAGGGGAAATGGATTGGAAAAAGTGGGGAAGCTTGGGGAACACTGCAGAACAGAGGAGAAATAAAGGGAGCAGGTAGAACAGATTGTAAAAAATGTGGAGAACCGTGGGGAAAACTGCAGAACAGAGTGGAGCCAAAGGAGCAGGGGGAACAGATTGGAAAAAGTGGTGAACCGTGGGGAACACTGCAGGACAGAGGGGAAAGAAAGGGAACAGGGGGAACGGATTGGAAAAAGTAGGAAGCCATGGGGAACATTGCAGTGCAGAGAGGAACCAAAGGGAGCAGGGGGAATGGATTGGAAAAAGTGGGGAAGCATGTGGAAAAATGAAGAAGAGTGGAAAACCAAAGGGAGGAGGGGGTACAGGTTTGGAAAAAGTGGGGAATCGTGGGAAACACTGCACAATAGAGGGGAAGCAAAGGGAGAATGGGAAATGGATTGGAAAAAATGTGGAGAACCGTTGGGAAATCTGCAGAACAGAGTGGAGCCAAAGGAGCAGGCGGAACAGATTGGATAAAAGTGGGGAATCGTGGGGAAAACTGCAGAACAGAGTGGAGCCAAAGGAGCAGGCGGGACAGATTGGAAAAAGTGGGGAATCGTGGGGAAAACTGCAGAACAGAGGGGAATGAAAGGGCACAGGGGGAACAGAAATGGAAAAAGTGGGGAACTGTGGGGAACATTGTAGAACAGAGTGGAACCAAAGGGAGCACAAGGAACGAATTGGAGAGAAGTGGGGAACCGTGGGGAACACTGTAGAACAGTGAGGAACGAAAGGGCGCAGGTGGAACAGATTGGAAAAAATGTGGAACCTTGTGGAAAAATGCAGAACAGTGGGGAAACAAAGGGAGCAGGAGGAACAGATTGGAAAAAGTCGGGAACAGTGGGGAACACTGCAGAACAGAAGGGAAACAAAGGGTGCAGGGGGAACAGATTGGAAAAAGTGGGGAACCATGAGGAACACTGCAGAACAGGGCAAAACCAAAGGGAGCAGGGGATACAAGTTGGAAAAAGTGGGGAATCGTGGGGAACACTGCACAATAGAGGGGAAGCAAAGGGAGAAGGGGAAATGGATTGGAAAAAATGTGGAGAACCGTTGGGAAATCTGCAGAACAGAGTGGAGCCAAAGGAGCAGGCGGAACAGATTGGATAAAAGTGGGGAATCGTGGGGAAAACTGCAGAACAGAGTGGAGCCAAAGGAGCAGGCGGAACAGATTGGAAAAAGTGGGGAATCGTGGGGAAAACTGCAGAACAGATTGGAATGAAAGGGCACAGGGGGAACAGATTGGAAAAAGTGGGGAACTGTGGGGAACATTGTAGAACAGAGTGGAACCAAAAGGAGCACAATGAACGGATTGGAGAGAAGTGGGGAACCGTGGGGAACACTGTAGAACAGTGAGGAACGAAAGGGAGCAGGTGGAACAGTTTGGAAAAAGTGTGGAACCTTGTGGAAAAATGCAGAACAGTGGGGAAACAAAGGGAGCAGGAGGAACAGATTGGAAAAAGTCGGGAACAGTGGGGAACACTGCAGAACAGAGGGGAATCAAAGGGTGCAGGGGGAACAGATTGGAAAAAGTGGGGAACCATGAGGAACACTGCAGAACAGGGCAAAACCAAAGGGAGCAGGGGGTACAAGTTGGAAAAACTGGGGAATCGTGGGGAACACTGCAGAATGGAGGAGAACCAAAGGGAGCAGGAGAAATGGATTGGAAAAAGTGGGGAAGCGTGGGGAGCACTGAAGAACAGACGAGAACCAAAGGGAGCAGGGGGAACAGGTTGGAAAAAGTGGGGAATCATGGGGAACACTGCACAATAGAGGGGAACAAAAGGGAGCAGGGTGAACGGATTGGAAAAGGTGGAGAACTGTGGGGAACACTGCAAAACAGGGGCGAACTAAAGGGAGCAGGGGGAACGGATTGGAAAAAGTGGGGAAACATGGGGAACACTGCAGGACAGAGGGGAACCAAAGGGAGCAGGGTGAACAGATAGGAAAAAAGTGGAGAATTACGAAACACTGAAGAACAGTGGGGAACCAAAGGGAGCAGGGGAAACAGATTGGAAAAAGTGGGGAACAGTGTGGAAAAATGCAGAAGAGAGGGGAACCATAGGGAGCAGGGGGTACATGTTAGAAAAAGTGGGGAACCATGGGGAACATTGCAGAACAGAGGGGAACCAAAGAGAACAGGGGGAACGGATTGGAAAAAGTTGGGAACCATGGAGAACACTGCAGGACAGAGGGGAACCATAGGGAGCAGGGGGTACAGGATTGAATAAGTGGGGAATCGTGGGGTACACTGCACAATAGTGGGGAATCAAAGGGAGAAGGGGAAATGGATTGGAAAAAGTGGGGAAGCGTGGGGAACACTGCAGGACAGAGGGGAACGAAAGGGAACAGGGGGAACAGAGTGGAAAAAGTGGGTAACCATGGGGAACACTGCAGGGCAGAGGGGAACCAAAGGGAGCACGGGAACAGATTGGAAAAAATGTAGAGAACCGTGGGAAAGCTGCAGAACAGAGCGGAACCAAAGGGAGCATGGGAACAGATTAGAAAAAAATGTGGAAAACCGTGCGGAACGATGCAGAACAGTGGGGAACCAAAGGGAGCAGGGGGAACAGATTGGAAAAGGTGGAGAACTGTGGGGAACACTGCAGAACAGGGGGGAACTAAAGGGAGCAGGGGTAACGGATTCGAAAAAGTGGGGAACCGTGGGTAACTCTGCAGAACAGAGGTGAACCAAAGGAAGCAGGGGGAACGGATTGGAAATTGGGGAACCATGTGGAAAAATGCAGAACAGAGAGGAACCAGAGGGAGCAGGGGAAACAGATTGGAAAAAGTGGGGAAACGTGGGGATCACTGCAGAAGAGAGCGGAAACAAATGGAGAAGTGGGAATGGATTGCAAAAAGTTGGGAACTGTGGAGGACACTGCAGGACAGAAAGGAACCAAAGAGAGCTGTGGGAACGGATTGGAAAAAGTGGGAAAGCGTGTGGAAAAATGAAGAAGAGTGGGGAACCAAATGGAGCATGGGGAACAGGTTGGAAAAAGCAGGAAATCGTGGGGAACACTGCACAATAGAGGCGAACCAAAGGGAGAAGGGGAAATGGATTGGAAAAAGTGGGGAAGCGTGGGGAACACTGCAGAACAGAGGAGAAATAAAGGGAGCAGGTAGAACAGATTGTAAAAAATGTGGAGAACCGTGGGGAAAACTGCAGAACAGAGTGGAGCCAAAGGAGCAGGGGGAACAGATTGGAAAAAGTGGTGAACCGTGGGGAACACTGCAGGACAGAGGGGAAAGAAAGGGAACAGGGGGAACGGATTGGAAAAAGTAGGAAGCCATGGGGAACATTGCAGTGCAGAGAGGAACCAAAGGGAGCAGGGGGAATGGATTGGAAAAAGTGGGGAAGCATGTGGAAAAATGAAGAAGAGTGGAAAACCAAAGGGAGGAGGGGGTACAGGTTTGGAAAAAGTGGGGAATCGTGGGAAACACTGCACAATAGAGGGGAAGCAAAGGGAGAATGGGAAATGGATTGGAAAAAATGTGGAGAACCGTTGGGAAATCTGCAGAACAGAGTGGAGCCAAAGGAGCAGGCGGAACAGATTGGATAAAAGTGGGGAATCGTGGGGAAAACTGCAGAACAGAGTGGAGCCAAAGGAGCAGGCGGGACAGATTGGAAAAAGTGGGGAATCGTGGGGAAAACTGCAGAACAGAGGGGAATGAAAGGGCACAGGGGGAACAGAAATGGAAAAAGTGGGGAACTGTGGGGAACATTGTAGAACAGAGTGGAACCAAAGGGAGCACAAGCAACGAATTGGAGAGAAGTGGGGAACCGTGGGGAACACTGTAGAACAGTGAGGAACGAAAGGGAGCAGGTGGAACAGATTGGAAAAAATGTGGAACCTTGTGGAAAAATGCAGAACAGTGGGGAAACAAAGGGAGCAGGAGGAACAGATTGGAAAAAGTCGGGAACAGTGGGGAACACTGCAGAACAGAAGGGAAACAAAGGGTGCAGGGGGAACAGATTGGAAAAAGTGGGGAACCATGAGGAACACTGCAGAACAGGGCAAAACCAAAGGGAGCAGGGGATACAAGTTGGAAAAAGTGGGGAATCGTGGGGAACACTGCACAATAGAGGGGAAGCAAAGGGAGAAGGGGAAATGGATTGGAAAAAATGTGGAGAACCGTTGGGAAATCTGCAGAACAGAGTGGAGCCAAAGGAGCAGGCGGAACAGATTGGATAAAAGTGGGGAATCGTGGGGAAAACTGCAGAACAGAGTGGAGCCAAAGGAGCAGGCGGAACAGATTGGAAAAAGTGGGGAATCGTGGGGAAAACTGCAGAACAGATTGGAATGAAAGGGCACAGGGGGAACAGATTGGAAAAAGTGGGGAACTGTGGGGAACATTGTAGAACAGAGTGGAACCAAAAGGAGCACAATGAACGGATTGGAGAGAAGTGGGGAACCGTGGGGAACACTGTAGAACAGTGAGGAACGAAAGGGAGCAGGTGGAACAGTTTGGAAAAAGTGTGGAACCTTGTGGAAAAATGCAGAACAGTGGGGAAACAAAGGGAGCAGGAGGAACAGATTGGAAAAAGTCGGGAACAGTGGGGAACACTGCAGAACAGAGGGGAATCAAAGGGTGCAGGGGGAACAGATTGGAAAAAGTGGGGAACCATGAGGAACACTGCAGAACAGGGCAAAACCAAAGGGAGCAGGGGGTACAAGTTGGAAAAACTGGGGAATCGTGGGGAACACTGCAGAATGGAGGAGAACCAAAGGGAGCAGGAGAAATGGATTGGAAAAAGTGGGGAAGCGTGGGGAGCACTGAAGAACAGACGAGAACCAAAGGGAGCAGGGGGAACAGGTTGGAAAAAGTGGGGAATCATGGGGAACACTGCACAATAGAGGGGAACAAAAGGGAGCAGGGTGAACGGATTGGAAAAGGTGGAGAACTGTGGGGAACACTGCAAAACAGGGGCGAACTAAAGGGAGCAGGGGGAACGGATTGGAAAAAGTGGGGAAACATGGGGAACACTGCAGGACAGAGGGGAACCAAAGGGAGCAGGGTGAACAGATAGGAAAAAAGTGGAGAATTACGAAACACTGAAGAACAGTGGGGAACCAAAGGGAGCAGGAGAAACAGATTGGAAAAAGTGGGGAACAGTGTGGAAAAATGCAGAAGAGAGGGGAACCATAGGGAGCAGGGGGTACATGTTAGAAAAAGTGGGGAACCATGGGGAACATTGCAGAACAGAGGGGAACCAAAGAGAACAGGGGGAACGGATTGGAAAAAGTTGGGAACCATGGAGAACACTGCAGGACAGAGGGGAACCATAGGGAGCAGGGGGTACAGGATTGAATAAGTGGGGAATCGTGGGGTACACTGCACAATAGTGGGGAATCAAAGGGAGAAGGGGAAATGGATTGGAAAAAGTGGGGAAGCGTGGGGAACACTGCAGGACAGAGGGGAACGAAAGGGAACAGGGGGAACAGAGTGGAAAAAGTGGGTAACCATGGGGAACACTGCAGGGCAGAGGGGAACCAAAGGGAGCACGGGAACAGATTGGAAAAAATGTAGAGAACCGTGGGAAAGCTGCAGAACAGAGCGGAACCAAAGGGAGCATGGGAACAGATTAGAAAAAAATGTGGAAAACCGTGCGGAACGATGCAGAACAGTGGGGAACCAAAGGGAGCAGGGGGAACAGATTGGAAAAGGTGGAGAACTGTGGGGAACACTGCAGAACAGGGGGGAACTAAAGGGAGCAGGGGTAACGGATTCGAAAAAGTGGGGAACCGTGGGTAACTCTGCAGAACAGAGGTGAACCAAAGGAAGCAGGGGGAACGGATTGGAAATTGGGGAACCATGTGGAAAAATGCAGAACAGAGAGGAACCAGAGGGAGCAGGGGAAACAGATTGGAAAAAGTGGGGAAACGTGGGGATCACTGCAGAAGAGAGCGGAAACAAATGGAGAAGTGGGAATGGATTGCAAAAAGTTGGGAACTGTGGAGGACACTGCAGGACAGAAAGGAACCAAAGAGAGCTGTGGGAACGGATTGGAAAAAGTGGGAAAGCGTGTGGAAAAATGAAGAAGAGTGGGGAACCAAATGGAGCATGGGGAACAGGTTGGAAAAAGTAGGAAATCGTGGGGAACACTGCACAATAGAGGCGAACCAAAGGGAGAAGGGGAAATGGATTGGAAAAAGTGGGGAAGCGTGGGGAACACTGCAGAACAGAGGAGAAATAAAGGGAGCAGGTAGAACAGATTGTAAAAAATGTGGAGAACCGTGGGGAAAACTGCAGAACAGAGTGGAGCCAAAGGAGCAGGGGGAACAGATTGGAAAAAGTGGGGAACCGGGGGGAACACTGCAGAACAGAGGGGAACAAAAGGGAGAAGGGTGAATGGATTGTAAAAAGCTGGGAAACCTGGAGAACACTGCAGGACAGAGGGGAAAGAAAGGGAACAGGGGTAATGGATTGGAAAAAGTAGGGAGCCATGGGGAACATTGCAGTGCAGAGGGGAACCAAATGGAGCAGGGGGAATGGATTGGAAAAATGGGGAAGAATGTGGAAAAATGAAGAAGAGTGGGGAACCAAAGGGAGGAGGGGGTACAGGTTTGAAAAAGTGGGGAATCGTGGGAAACACTGCACAATAGAGGGGAACCAAAGGGAGAATGGGAAATGGATTGGAAAAAATGTGGAGAACCGTTGGGAAATCTGCAGAACGGAGTGGAGCCAAAGGAGCAGGCGGAACAGATTGGAAAAAGTGGGGAATCGTGGGGAAAACTGCAGAATAGAGGGGAATGAAAGGGAGCAGGGGGAACCGATTGGAAAAAGTGGGGAACTGTGGGGAACATTGTAGAACAGAGTGGAACCAAAGGGAGCACAAGGAACGGATTGGTGAGAAGTGGGGAACCGTGGGGAACATTGCAGAACAGTGAGGAACGAAAGGGAGCAGGTGGAACAGATTGGAAAATTGGGGAACCTTGTGGAAAAATGCAGAACAGTGGGGAAAGAAAGGGAGCATGAGGAACAGATTGGAAAAAGTCGGGATAGTGGGGAACACTGCAGAACAGAAGGGAATCAAAGGGTGCAGGGGGAACAGATTGGAAAAAGTGGGGAACCATGAGGAACACTGCAGAACAGGGCGAAACCAAAGGGAGCGGGGGGTACAGGTTGGAAAAACTGGGGAATCGTGGGGAACACTGCAGAATGGAGGAGAACCAAAGGGAGCAGGAGAAATGGATTGGAAAATGTGGGGAAGCGTGGGGAGCACTGAAGAACAGAGGAGAACCAAAGGGAGCAGGGGGAACTGGTTGGAAAAAGTGGGCAATCATGGGGAACACTGCACAATAGAGGGGAACAAAAGGGAGCAGGGTGAACGGATTGGAAAAGGTGGAGAACTGTGGGGAACAATGCAGAACAGGGGGGAACTAAAGGGAGCAGGGGGAACGGATTTGAAAAAGTGGGGAACCATGGGGAACACTGCAGGACAGAGGGGAACCAAAGGGAGCATGGTGAACAGAGAGGAAAAAGTGGGGAACAGTGTGGAAAAATGCAGAAGAGTGGGGAAACAAAGGGAGCTGGGGGAACGGATTGGAAAAGGTGGAGAACTGTGGGGAACACTGCAGAACAGAGGGGAACCAAAGGGAGCAGGGGAACGGATTTGAAAAAGTGGGTAACCGTGGGGAACACTGCAATACAGAGGGGAACCAAAGGGAGCATGGGGAACAGATTGGAAAAAAATGTAGAGAACCGTGGGGAAACTGCAGAACAGAGCGGAACCAAAGGGAGCATGGGAACAGATTAGAAAAAAATGTGGAAAACCGTGCGGAACGATGCAGAACAGAGGGGAACCAAAGGGATCATGGGAACAGATTAGAAAAAAATGTGGAAAACCGTGGGGAACAATGCAGAACAGTGGGGAACCAAAGGGAACAGGGGGAACAGATTGGAAAAAGTGGGGAATCGTGGGGTGTTCTGCAGAACAGTGAGGAACCAAAGGGAGCAGGGGGAAAGGATTCAAAAAAGTGGGGAACCGTGGAGGACACTGCAGGACAGAAGGGAAACAAATAGAGCAGGGGGAATGGATTGCAAAAAGTTGGGAACCGTGGAGGACACTGCAGGACAGAGGGGAAACAAACAGAGCAGGTGGAATGGATTGGAAAAAGTTGGGAACCGTGGAGGACACTGCAGGACAGAGGGGAAACAAATAGAGCAGGGGGAATGGATTGCAAAAAGTTGGGAACAGTGGAGGACACTGCAGGACAGAGGGGAACCAAAGGGAGCAGGCGAACAGATTGGAAGACAGTGGGGAAACATGGGGAACACTGCAGAAAAGTGGGAAAGCAAAGCGAGCTGGGGGAACGGGTTGGAAAAAGTGGGGAATCGTGGGGATCAATGCAGAACAGAGAGGAACCAAAGGGAGCAGGGGGAATGGATTGGGAAAGTGGGGAACTGTGGAGATCACTGAAGGTCATAGAGGAACCAAAGGGAGCAGGGGGATCAGGTTGGAGAAAGTGGGGAATCTTGGGGAACACTGCAGAACAGAGTGGAGCCAAAGGAGCAGGGTGAACAGTTTGGGAAAAGTGGGGAACCGTGGGGAACACTGCAGAACACAGGGGAAACAAACGGAGCAGGGGGAATGGATTGCTAAAAGTTGGGAACCGTGGAGGACACTGCAGGACAGAGGGGAATCAAAGTGTGCAGGGGGAACAGATTGGAAAAAGTGGGGAACCATGAGGAACACTGCAGAAGAGAGGGGAACCATAGGGAGCAGGGGGTACACGTTAGTAAAGTGGGGAACCGTGGGGAACATTGCAGAACAGAGGGGAACCAAAGAGAGCAGGGGGAACGGATTGGAAAAAGTTGGGAACCATGGAGAACACTGCAGGACAGAGGGGAACCAAAGGGAGCAGTGGATACAGGATGGAAAAAGTGGGGAATCGTGGGGAACACTGCACAATAGTGGGGAATCAAAGGGAGAAGGGGAAATGGATTGGAAAAAGTGGGGAAGCGTGGGGAACACTGCAGGACAGAGGGGAACGAAAGGGAACAGGGGGAACAGATTGGAAAAAGTGGGGAACCATGGGGAACACTGCAGGGCAGAGGGGAACCAAAGGGAGCACGGGAACAGATTGGAAAAAATTTAGAAAACCGTGGGGAAACTGCAGAACAGAGGGGAACCAAAGGGAGCACGGGAACAGATTAGAAAAAAATGTGGAAAACCGTGGGGAACAATGCAGAACAGTGGGGAACCAAAGTGAGCAGGGGGAACAGATTGGAAAAAGTGGGGAATCGTGGGATATTCTGCAAAACAATGAGGAACCAAAGGGAGCAGGGGTAACGGATTGGAAATGTGCGGAACTGTATAAAAACTGCAGAATAGAGGGGAACCAATGGGAGCAGGGGGAACAGATTGGAAAAAGTGGAAACTGTGGGGAAAACTGCAGAACAGAGGGTAGCCCAAGGAGAAGGGGGAACAGATTGGAAAAAGTGGGGAACCGTTCGCAACACTGCACAACAGCGGGGAACCAAAGGAGCACGGGGAAGAGATTGGAAAAATTGGGAAACCATGGAGGACAGTGCAGGACGGAGGGGAACCAAAGGGAGCAGGGGGAACAGATTGGAAAAAGTGGGGAACTGTGGGGACCACTGTAAAACAGAGAGGAACCAAAGAGAGCACGGCGAACAGATTGGAAAAAGTGGGTAACCGTGGGGAACACTGCAGAACACTGCGGAACCAAAGGGAGCAGAGGGAACAGCTCGGAAAAGTGGGGAACCGTGGGGAACACTGCAGAATAAAGGAGAAGCAAACGGAGCAGGGGGAACAGATTGGAAAAAGTGGGGAATCGGGGGAGTTCTGCAGAACAGTGGGGAAGCAAATGGAGCATGGGAACAGATTGGAAAAATCGGGGAACCGTGTGGAAAAATGCAGAACAGTGGGAAACCAAAGGGAGCAGGGAGAACGGATTGGAAAATGTGGGGAAATGTGGGGAGCACTGCAGTACAGAGGGGAACTAAAGGGAGCAAGGGGAACGGATTGGAAAAGTGGGGAACTGTGGGGAACACTGTAAGACAGAGAGGAACCAAAGAGAGCACGGCGAACAGATTGGAAAAAGTGTGGAACCGTGGGGAACACTGCAGGACAGAGGGGAACCAAAGGGAATAGGAGGTACAGTTTGGAAAAAGTGGGGAACCGTTGGCGAACACTGCAGAACAGTGGGGAACCAAAGGGAGCACGGGGAACAGATTGCAAAAAGTGGGGAACAGTGGGTAATATTGCAGAAAAGAGGGGAAGCAAATGGAGCATGGGAACAGATTGGAAAAATCGGGGAACCGTGTGGAAAAATGCAGAACAGTGGGAAACCAAAGGGAGCAGGGAGAACGGATTGGAAAATGTGGGGAACCGTGGGGAGCACTGCAGTACAGAGGGGAACTAAAGGGAGCAAGGGGAACGGATTGGAAAAGTGGGGAACTGTGGGGGAAAATGCAGGACAGAGGGGAACCAAAGGGAGCAGGGGGAATGGATTGGAAAAAGTGGGTAACCGTGGGAAACACTGCAGGACAGAGGGGAACCAAAGGGAGCAGGGGGAACGGTTTGGGAAAAGTGGGTAACCGTGGGGAACACTGCAGAACACTACGGAACAAAAGGGAGCAGGGGGAACAGCTCGGAAAAGTGGGGAACGGTGGGGAACACTGCAGAATAAAGGAGAACCGAACGGAGCAGGGGGAACAAAAGCGGGGAATCGTGGGGAGATCTGCAGAACAGTGGGGAACCAAAAGGAGCAGGGGGAATGGATTGGAAAAAGTGGGGAATCGTGGAGAACATTGTAGGACAGAGGGGAAACAAAGGGAGCAGGGTGAACTGATTGGAAAAAGTGGGGAAATGTGGGGAACACTGCAGGACAGAGGGGAAACAAAGGGATCAGGGTGAACAGATTCGAAAAAGTGCGCAACCTTGGGGAACACTGCAGAATAGAGGGGAACCAGAGGGAGCAGGGGTAACGGATTGGAAAATGTGGGGAACTGTATAGAAAACTGCAGAATAGAGGGGAACCAACGGGAGCAGGGCGGAACAGATTGGAAAAAGTGGAAACTGTGGGGAAAACTGCAGAACAGAGGGGAGCTCAAGGATAAGGGGGAACAGATTGGAAAAAGTGGGGAACGGTGTGGAAAAATGCAGAACAGTGGGAAAACAAAGGGAGCAGGGAGAACGGATTGGAAAATGTGGGGAACCGTGGGAGGCACTGCAGTACAGAGGGGAACTAAAGGGAGCAAGGGGAACGGATTGGAAAAGTGGGGAACTGTGGGGGAAAATGCAGGACAGAGGGGAACCAAAGGGAGCAGGGGGAATGGATTGGAAAAAAGTGGGTAACCGTGGGAAACACTGCAGGACAGAGGGGAACCAAAGGGAGCAGGGGGAACGGTTTGGAAAAAATGGGTAACCGTGGGGAACACTGCAGAACACTGCGGAACCAAAGGGAGCAGGGGGAACAGCTCGGAAAAGTGGGGAACCATGGGGAACACTGCAGGATAAAGGAGAACCAAACGGAGCAGGGGGAACAGATTGCAAAAAGTGGGGAATCGTGGGGTGATCTGCAGAACAGTGGGGAACCAAAAGGAGCAGGGGGAATGGATTGGAAAAAGTGGGGAACCGTGGAGAACATTGTAGGACAGAGGGGAAACAAAGGGAGCAGAGTGAACTGATTGGAAAAAGTGGGGAAAGGTGGGGAACACTGCAGGACAGAGGGGAAACAAAGGGAGCAGGGTGAACAGATTTGAAAAAGTGTGCAACCTTGGGGAACACTGCAGAATAGAGGGGAACTAAACGGAGCAAAGGGAACAGATTGGAAAAAGTGCAGAACCATGGCGAACACTGCAAAACAGTGGGGAACCAAAGGGAGCAGCGGGAACGGATTGTAAAAAGTGGGGAACCGTGGGAAACACTGCAGAACAGAGGGGAACGAAATGGAGCACGGCGAGCATATCGGAAAGAAGTTGAGAAGTGGGGAACACTGCAGGACAGAGGGGAACCAAAGGGAGCAGGGGGAAGGATTGGATAAAGTGGGGAACTGTGAAGAACACTGCAGAAAGATAGGAACCAAAGCGAGCACGGCGAACAAATTGGAAAATAGTGGAGAAGTGGGGAACACTGCAGAACAGAGGAGAACCAAGAGAGCAAGGGGAACAGATTGGAAAAAATTGGGGAACTGTCTGGAACACAGCAGAACAGAGGGGAAAAAAAGGGAGCATGGGAACAGATTGGAAAAAGTGGGGAACGGTGTTGAAAAATGCAGAAGAGTGGAGAAACAACGGGAGCAGGGTGAACGGATTGGAAAAAGTGGGGAACAGTGTGGAACACTGCAGAACAGAGGGGAATCAAAGGAAGCAGGGGGAACAGATTGGAAAAAATTGGGGAACTGTCTGGAACACAGCAGAACAGAGGGGAAAAAAAGGGAGCATGGGAACAGATTCGAAAAAATGTGGAGAACCATGGGGAACACTGCAGAACAGAGAGGACCCAAAGGGAGCAGAGGGAAGAACTCGGAAAAGTGGGGAACCGTGGGGAACACTGCAGAATAGAGAGGAACCAAGAGAGCAGGGGGAACGGATTGGAAAAAGTGGGGAACAGTGAAGAACACTGCAGACAGAGAGGAACCAAAGCGAGCACGGCGAACAAATTGGAAAATAGTGGAGAAGTGGGGAACACTGCAGAACAGTGGGGAACCAAAGGGAGCGGGGGAAACAGATTGGAAAAAGTGGGGAACAGTGTGGAAAATGCAGAAGAGTGAGGAAAAAAAAGGGAGCAGGGGGAACAGATTGGAAAAAGTGGGGAACTGTGTGGAAACTGCAGAAGAGTGAGGAAAAAAATGGGAGCAGGGGGAACAGATTGGAAAAAGTGGGGAACGGTGTGGAAACTGCAGAAGTGAGGGGAACCAAAGGAGCAGGCGGAACAGATTGGAAAAAAGTGGGGAACCGTGCAGAACACTGCAGAACAGAGGGGAAAAAAAGGGAGAAGGCGAACAGATTGGAAAAAATGTGAAGAACCGTGGGGAACAATGCAGAACAGAGGGGAACCAAAGGAGCAAGGGCAACTGATTAGAAAAAGAGGGGAACCGTGGGGAACACTGCAGAACTGAGGGGAACCGAATGGAGTACGGGGTACAGATTGGAAAAATTGGGGGATTATGTGGAAATGTACAGAACAGTGGGGAACCAAAGGGAGCAGGGGGAACGGAGTGGAAAAAATGGGGAACCGTGGGGAACACTGCAGAACAGAGGGGAACCAAACGGAGCAGGGGGAACGGATTGGATAAAGTGGGGAACTGTGTGGAAAAATGCAGAAGAGTGGGGAACCAAAGGGAGCAGGAGGAACAGATTGGAAAATGTGGGGAACTGTATAGAAAACTGCAGAATAGAGGGGAACCAACGGGAGCAGGGGGAACAGATTGGAAAAAGTGGAAACTGTGGGGAAAACTGCAGAACAGAGGGGAGCCCAAGGAGAAGGGGGAACCGATTGGAAAAAGTGGGGAACGGTGTGGAAAATGCAGAAGAGTGGAGAAACAACGGGAGCAGGGTGAACGGATTGGAAAAAGTGGGGAACAGTGTGGAACACTGCAGAACAGAGGGGAATCAAAGAAAGCAGGGGGAACAGATTGGAAAAAATTGGGGAACTGTCTGGAACACAGCAGAACAGAGGGGAAAAAAAGGGAGCATGGGAACAGATTGGAAAAAATGTGGAGAACCATGGGGAACACTGCAGAACAGAGAGGACCCAAAGTGAGCAGAGGGAAGAACTCGGAAAAGTGGGGAACCGTGGGGAACACTGCAGAATAGAGGGGAACCAAGAGAGCAGGGGGAACGGATTGGAAAAAGTGGGGAACTGTGTGGAAAATGCAGAAGAGTAAGGAAACAAAGGGAGCAGGGGGAACAGATTGGAAAAAGTGGGGAACGGTGTGGAAAATGCAGAAGAGTGAGGAAAAAAAAGGGAGCACCGGGAACAGATTGGAAAAAGTGGGCAACGGTGTGGAAACTGCAGAAGTGAGTGGAACCAAAGGAGCAGGGGGAATAGATTGGAAAAAAGTGGGGAACCGTGGAGAACACTGCAGAACAGAGGGGAAAAAAAGGGAGAAGGGGAACAGATTGGAAAAAATGTGAAGAACCGTGGGGAACACTGCAGAACAGAGGGGAACCAAAGGAGCAAGGGCAACTGATTAGAAAAAAAGGGGAACCGTGGGGAACACTGCAGAACAGAGGGGAACCGAATGGAGTACGGGGTACAGATTGGAAAAATTGGGGGATTATGTGGAAATGTACAGAACAGAGGGCAACCAAAGGGAGCATGGGGAACGGAGTGGAAAAAATGGGGAACCGTGGGGAACAGTGCAGAACAGAGGGGAACCAAACGGAGCAGGGGGAACGGATTGGATAAAGTGGGGAACTGTGAAGAACACTGCAGACAAAGACAAACCAAAGCGATCATGGCGAACAAATTGGAAAATAGTGGAGAAGTGGGGAATACTGCAGAACAGTGGGGAAACAAAGGGAGCGGGGAAAACAGAGTGGAAAAAGTGGGGAACAGTGTGGAAAAGTGCAGAAGAGTGAGGAAACAAAGGGAGCAGGGAGTATACATTGGAAAATTTGGGGAACCATGGGGAACACTGCAGAACAGAGGGGAACCAAGGGAGCAGGTGGAACGGATTGGAAATGTGGGGAACTGTGTGGAAAAATGCAGAACAGTGGGGAACCAAAGGGAGCAGGAGGAACAGATTGGAAAAAGTCATGGACCGTGGAGAACACTGCAGAACAGAGGGGAACCAAAGGGAGCAGGGTGAACAGATTCGAAAAAGTGCGCAACCTTGGGGAACACTGCAGAATAGAGGGGAACCAGAGGGAGCAGGGGTAACGGATTGGAAAATGTGGGGAACTGTATAAAAACTGCAGAATAGAGGGGAACCAATGGGAGCAGGGGGAACAGATTGGAAAAAGTGGAAACTGTGGGGAAAACTGCAGAACAGAGGGTAGCCCAAGGAGAAGGGGGAACAGATTGGAAAAAGTGGGGAACGGTGTGGAAAAATGCAGAACAGTGGGAAACCAAAGGGAGCAGGGAGAACGGATTGGAAAATGTGGGGAACCGTGGGGAGCACTGCAGTACAGAGGGGAAATAAAGGGAGCAAGGGGAACGGATTGGAAAATTGGGGAACTGTGGGGGAAAATGCAGGACAGAGGGGAACCAAAGGGAGCAGGGGAATGGATTGGAAAAAGTGGGTAACCGTGGGAAACACTGCAGGACAGAGGGGAACCAAAGGGAGCAGGGGGAACAGATTGGAAAAAGTGGGGAACTGTGGGGAACACTGTAAAACAGAGAGGAACCAAACAGAGCACGGCGAACGGTTTGGAAAAAGTGGGTAACCGTGGGGAACACTGCAGAACACTGCGGAAACAAAGGGAGCAGAGGGAACAGCTCGGAAAAGTGGGGAACCGTGGGGAACACTGCAGAATAAAGGAGAAGCAAACGGAGCAGGGGGAACAGATTGGAAAAAGTGGGGAATCGGGGGAGTTCTGCAGAACAGTGGGGAAGCAAATGGAGCATGGGAACAGATTGGAAAAATCGGGGAACCGTGTGGAAAAATGCAGAACAGTGGGAAACCAAAGGGAGCAGGGAGAACGGATTGGAAAATGTGGGAAAACGTGGGGAGCACTGCAGTACAGAGGGGAACTAAAGGGAGCAAGGGGAACGGATTGGAAAAGTGGGGAACTGTGGGGAACACTGTAAGACAGAGAGGAACCAAAGAGAGCACGGCGAACAGATTGGAAAAAGTGTGGAACCGTGGGGAACACTGCAGGACAGAGGGGAACCAAAGGGAATAGGAGGTACAGTTTGGAAAAAGTGGGGAACCGTTGGCGAACACTGCAGAACAGTGGGGAACCAAAGGGAGCACGGGGAACAGATTGCAAAAAGTGGGGAACAGTGGGGAATATTGCAGAAAAGAGGGGAAGCAAATGGAGCATGGGAACAGATTGGAAAAATCGGGGAACCGTGTGGAAAAATGCAGAACAGTGGGAAACCAAAGGGAGCAGGGAGAACGGATTGGAAAATGTGGGGAACCGTGGGGAGCACTGCAGTACAGAGGGGAACTAAAGGGAGCAAGGGGAACGGATTGGAAAAGTGGGGAACTGTGGGGGAAAATGCAGGACAGAGGGGAACCAAAGGGAGCAGGGGGAATGGATTGGAAAAAGTGGGTAACCGTGGGAAACACTGCAGGACAGAGGGGAACCAAAGGGAGCAGGGGGAACGGTTTGGGAAAAGTGGGTAACCGTGGGGAACACTGCAGAACACTACGGAACAAAAGGGAGCAGGGGGAACAGCTCGGAAAAGTGGGGAACGGTGGGGAACACTGCAGAATAAAGGAGAACCGAACGGAGCAGGGGGAACAAAAGCGGGGAATCGTGGGCAGATCTGCAGAACAGTGGGGAACCAAAAGGAGCAGGGGGAATGGATTGGAAAAAGTGGGGAATCGTGGAGAACATTGTAGGACAGAGGGGAAACAAAGGGAGCAGGGTGAACTGATTGGAAAAAGTGGGGAAATGTGGGGAACACTGCAGGACAGAGGGGAAACAAAGGGAGCAGGGTGAACTGATTGGAAAAAGTGGGGAAATGTGGGGAACACTGCAGGACAGAGGGGAAACAAAGGGAGCAGGGCGGAACAGATTGGAAAAAGTGGAAACTGTGGGGAAAACTGCAGAACAGAGGGGAGCTCAAGGATAAGGGGGAACAGATTGGAAAAAGTGGGGAACGGTGTGGAAAAATGCAGAACAGTGGGAAAACAAAGGGAGCAGGGAGAACGGATTGGAAAATGTGGGGAACCGTGGGACGCACTGCAGTACAGAGGGGAACTAAAGGGAGCAAGGGGAACGGATTGGAAAAGTGGGGAACTGTGGGGGAAAATGCAGGACAGAGGGGAACCAAAGGGAGCAGGGGGAATGGATTGGAAAAAAGTGGGTAACCGTGGGAAACACTGCAGGACAGAGGGGAACCAAAGGGAGCAGGGGGAACGGTTTGGAAAAAGTGGGTAACCGTGGGGAACACTGCAGAACACTGCGGAACCAAAGGGAGCAGGGGGAACAGCTCGGAAAAGTGGGGAACCATGGGGAACACTGCAGGATAAAGGAGAACCAAACGGAGCAGGGGGAACAGATTGCAAAAAGTGGGGAATCGTGGGGTGATCTGCAGAACAGTGGGGAACCAAAAGGAGCAGGGGGAATGGATTGGAAAAAGTGGGGAACCGTGGAGAACATTGTAGGACAGAGGGGAAACAAAGGGAGCAGAGTGAACTGATTGGAAAAAGTGGGGAAAGGTGGGGAACACTGCAGGACAGAGGGGAAACAAAGGGAGCAGGGTGAACAGATTTGAAAAAGTGTGCAACCTTGGGGAACACTGCAGAATAGAGGGGAACTAAACGGAGCAAAGGGAACAGATTGGAAAAAGTGCAGAACCATGGCGAACACTGCAAAACAGTGGGGAACCAAAGGGAGCAGCGGGAACGGATTGTAAAAAGTGGGGAACCGTGGGAAACACTGCAGAACAGAGGGGAACGAATTGGAGCACGGCGAGCATATCGGAAAGAAGTTGAGAAGTGGGGAACACTGCAGGACAGAGGGGAACCAAAGGGAGCAGGGGGAAGGATTGGATAAAGTGGGGAACTGTGAAGAACACTGCAGAAAGATAGGAACCAAAGCGAGCACGGCGAACAAATTGGAAAATAGTGGAGAAGTGGGGAACACTGCAGAACAGAGGAGAACCAAGAGAGCAAGGGGAACAGATTGGAAAAAATTGGGGAACTGTCTGGAACACAGCAGAACAGAGGGGAAAAAAAGGGAGCATGGGAACAGATTGGAAAAAGTGGGGAACGGTGTTGAAAAATGCAGAAGAGTGGAGAAACAACGGGAGCAGGGTGAACGGATTGGAAAAAGTGGGGAACAGTGTGGAACACTGCAGAACAGAGGGGAATCAAAGGAAGCAGGGGGAACAGATTGGAAAAAATTGGGGAACTGTCTGGAACACAGCAGAACAGAGGGGAAAAAAAGGGAGCATGGGAACAGATTCGAAAAAATGTGGAGAACCATGGGGAACACTGCAGAACAGAGAGGACCCAAAGGGAGCAGAGGGAAGAACTCGGAAAAGTGGGGAACCGTGGGGAACACTGCAGAATAGAGAGGAACCAAGAGAGCAGGGGGAACGGATTGGAAAAAGTGGGGAACAGTGAAGAACACTGCAGACAGAGAGGAATCAAAGCGAGCACGGCGAACAAATTGGAAAATAGTGGAGAAGTGGGGAACACTGCAGAACAGTGGGGAACCAAAGGGAGCGGGGGAAACAGATTGGAAAAAGTGGGGAACAGTGTGGAAAATGCAGAAGAGTGAGGAAAAAAAAGGGAGCAGGGGGAACAGATTGGAAAAAGTGGGGAACTGTGTGGAAACTGCAGAAGAGTGAGGAAAAAAAAGGGAGCAGGGGGAACAGATTGGAAAAAGTGGGGAACGGTGTGGAAACTGCAGAACTGAGGGGAACCAAAGGAGCAGGCGGAACAATTTGGAAAAAAGTGGGGAACCGTGCAGAACACTGCAGAACAGAGGGGAAAAAAAGGGAGAAGGCGAACAGATTGGAAAAAATGTGAAGAACCGTGGGGAACACTGCAGAACAGAGGGGAACCAAAGGAGCAAGGGCAACTGATTAGAAAAAGAGGGGAACCGTGGGGAACACTGCAGAACTGAGGGGAACCGAATGGAGTACGGGGTACAGATTGGAAAAATTGGGGGATTATGTGGAAATGTACAGAACAGTGGGGAACCAAAGGGAGCAGGGGGAACGGAGTGGAAAAAATGGGGAACCGTGGGGAACACTGCAGAACAGAGGGGAACCAAACGGAGCAGGGGGAACGGATTGGATAAAGTGGGGAACTGTGTGGAAAAATGCAGAAGAGTGGGGAACCAAAGGGAGCAGGAGGAACAGATTGGAAAATGTGGGGAACTGTATAGAAAACTGCAGAATAGAGGGGAACCAACGGGAGCAGGGGGAACAGATTGGAAAAAGTGGAAACTGTGGGGAAAACTGCAGAACAGAGGGGAGCCCAAGGAGAAGGGGGAACCGATTGGAAAAAGTGGGGAACGGTGTGGAAAATGCAGAAGAGTGGAGAAACAACGGGAGCAGGGTGAACGGATTGGAAAAAGTGGGGAACAGTGTGGAACACTGCAGAACAGAGGGGAATCAAAGAAAGCAGGGGGAACAGATTGGAAAAAATTGGGGAACTGTCTGGAACACAGCAGAACAGAGGGGAAAAAAAGGGAGCATGGGAACAGATTGGAAAAAATGTGGAGAACCATGGGGAACACTGCAGAACAGAGAGGACCCAAAGTGAGCAGAGGGAAGAACTCGGAAAAGTGGGGAACCGTGGGGAACACTGCAGAATAGAGGGGAACCAAGAGAGCAGGGGGAACGGATTGGAAAAAGTGGGGAACTGTGTGGAAAATGCAGAAGAGTAAGGAAACAAAGGGAGCAGGGGGAACAGATTGGAAAAAGTGGGGAACGGTGTGGAAAATGCAGAAGAGTGAGGAAAAAAAAGGGAGCACCGGGAACAGATTGGAAAAAGTGGGCAACGGTGTGGAAACTGCAGAAGTGAGTGGAACCAAAGGAGCAGGGGGAATAGATTGGAAAAAAGTGGGGAACCGTGGAGAACACTGCAGAACAGAGGGGAAAAAAAGGGAGAAGGGGAACAGATTGGAAAAAATGTGAAGAACCGTGGGGAACACTGCAGAACAGAGGGGAACCAAAGGAGCAAGGGCAACTGATTAGAAAAAAAGGGGAACCGTGGGGAACACTGCAGAACAGAGGGGAACCGAATGGAGTACGGGGTACAGATTGGAAAAATTGGGGGATTATGTGGAAATGTACAGAACAGTGGGGAACCAAAGGGAGCATGGGGAACGGAGTGGAAAAAATGGGGAACCGTGGGGAACAGTGCAGAACAGAGGGGAACCAAACGGAGCAGGGGGAACGGATTGGATAAAGTGGGGAACTGTGAAGAACACTGCAGACAAAGACGAACCAAAGCGATCATGGCGAACAAATTGGAAAATAGTGGAGAAGTGGGGAATACTGCAGAACAGTGGGGAAACAAAGGGAGCGGGGAAAACAGAGTGGAAAAAGTGGGGAACAGTGTGGAAAAGTGCAGAAGAGTGAGGAAACAAAGGGAGCAGGGAGTATACATTGGAAAATTTGGGGAACCATGGGGAACACTGCAGAACAGAGGGGAAACAAAGGGAGCAGGGTGAACAGATTCGAAAAAGTGGGCAACCTTAGGGAACACTGCAGAATAAAGGAGAAGCAAACGGAGCAGGGGGAACAGATTGGAAAAAGTGGGGAATCGGGGGAGTTCTGCAGAACAGTGGGGAAGCAAATGGAGCATGGGAACAGATTGGAAAAATCGGGGAACCGTGTGGAAAAATGCAGAACAGTGGGAAACCAAAGGGTGCAGGGAGAACGGATAGGAAAATGTGGGGAAACGTGGGGAGCACTGCAGTACAGAGGGGAACTAAATGGAGCAAGGGGAATGGATTGGAAAAGTGGGGAACTGTGGGGAACACTGTAAGACAGAGAGGAACCAAAGAGAGCACGGCGAACAGATTGGAAAAAGTGTGGAACCGTGGGGAACACTGCAGGACAGAGGGGAACCAAAGGGAATAGGAGGTACAGGTTGGAAAAAGTGGGGAACCGTTGGCGAACACTGCAGAACAGTGGGGAACCAAAGGGAGCACGGGGAACAGATTGCAAAAAGTGGGGAACAGTGGAGAATATTGCAGAAAAGAGGGGAAGCAAATGGAGCATGGGAACAGATTGGAAAAATCGGGGAACCGTGTGGAAAAATGCAGAACAGTGGGGAACCAAAGGGAGCAGGGAGAACGGATTGGAAAATGTGGGGAACCGTGGGGAGCACTGCAGTACAGAGGGGAACTAAAGGGAGCAAGGGGAACGGATTGGAAAAGTGGGGAACTGTGGGGGAAAATGCAGGACAGAGGGGAACCAAAGGGAGCAGGGGGAATGGATTGGAAAAAGTGGGTAACCGTGGGAAACACTGCAGGACAGAGGGGAACCAAAGGGAGCAGGGGGAACGGTTTGGAAAAAGTGGGTAACCGTGGGGAACACTGCAGAACACTGCGGAACAAAAGGGAACAGGGGGAACAGCTCGGAAAAGTGGGGAACGGTGGGGAACACTGCAGAATAAAGGAGAACCAAACGGAGCAGGGGGAACAGATTGGAAAATGTGGGGAATCGTGGGGAGATCTGCAGAACATTGGGTAACCAAAAGGAGCAGGGGAAATGGATTGGAAAAAGTGGGGAATCGTGGAGAACATTGTAGGACAGAGGGGAAACAAAGGGAGCAGGGTGAACTGATTGGAAAAAGTGGGGAAATGTGGGGAACACTGCAGGACAGAGGGGAAACAAAGGGAGCAGGGTGAACAGATTCGAAAAAGTGGGCAACCTTAGGGAACACTGCAGAATAGAGGGGAACCAGAGGGAGCAGGGGTAACGGATTGGAAAATGTGGGGAACTGTATAGAAAACTGCAGAATAGAGGGGAACCAACGGGAGCAGGGGGAACAGATTGGAAAAAGTGGAAACTGTGGGGAAAACTGCAGAACAGAGGGGAGCCAAAGGAGAAGGGGGAACAGATTGGAAAAAGTGGGGAACGGTGTGGAAAATGCAGAAGAGTGGAGAAACAACGGGAGCAGGGTGAACGGATTGAAAAAAGTGGGGAACCGTTCGCAACACTGCAGAACAGTGGGGAACCAAAGGGAGCAGGGGGAACAGATTGCAAAAAATGGGGTACAGTGGGGAATATTGCAGAAAAGAGGGGAAGCAAATGGAGCATGGGAACAGATTGGAAAAATCAGGGAACCGTGTGGAACAATGCAGAACAGTGGGAAACCAAAGGGAGCAGGGAGAACGGATTGGAAAATGTGGGGAACCGTGGGGAGCACTGCAGTACAGAGGGGAACTAAAGGGAGCAAGGGGAACGGATTGGAAAAGTGGGGAACTGTGGGGGAAAATGCAGGACAGAGGGGAACCAAAGGGAGCAGGGGGAATGGATTGGAAAAAGTGGGTAACCGTGGGAAACACTGCAGGACAGAGGGGAACCAAAGGGAGCAGGGGGAACAGATTGGAAAAAGTTGGGAACTGTGGGGAACACTGTAAAACAGAGAGGAACCAAAGAGAGCACGGCGAACGGTTTGGAAAAAGTGGGTAACCGTGGGGAACACTGCAGAACAGTGCGGAACCAAAGGGAGCAGAGGGAACAGCTGGAAAAAGTGGGGAACCGTGGGGAACACTGCAGAATAAAGGAGAAGCAAACGGAGCAGGGGGAACAGATTGGAAAAAGTGGGGAATCGGGGGAGTTCTGCAGAACAGTGGGGAAGCAAATGGAGCATGGGAACAGATTGGAAAAATCAGGGAACCGTGTGGAAAAATGCAGAACAGTGGGAAACCAAAGGGAGCAGGGAGAACGGATTGGAAAATGTGGGGAAACGTGGGGAGCACTGCAGTACAGAGGGGAACTAAAGGGAGCAAGGGGAACGGATTGGAAAAGTGGGGAACTGTGGGGAACACTGTAAGACAGAGAGGAACCAAAGAGAGCACGGCGAACAGATTGGAAAAAGTGTGGAACCGTGGGGAACACTGCAGGACAGAGGGGAACCAAAGGGAATAGGAGGTACAGGTTGGAAAAAGTGGGGAACAGTGTGGAAAATGCAGAAGAGTGAGGAAAAAAAAGGGAGCAGGGGGAACAGATTGGAAAAAGTGGGGAACTGTGTGGAAACTGCAGAAGAGTGAGGAAAAAAAAGGGAGCAGGGGGAACAGATTGGAAAAAGTGGGGAACGGTGTGGAAACTGCAGAAGTGAGGGGAACCAAAGGAGCAGGGGGAACAGATTGGAAAAAAGTGGGGAACCGTGGAGAACACTGCAGAACAGAGGGGAAAAAAAGGGAGAAGGCGAACAGATTGGAAAAAATGTGAAGAACCGTGGGGAACACTGCAGAACAGAGGGGAACCAAAGGAGCAAGGGCAACTGATTAGAAAAAGAGGGGAACCGTGGGGAACACTGCAGAACTGAGGGGAACCGAATGGAGTACGGGGTACAGATTGGAAAAATTGGGGGATTATGTGGAAATGTACAGAACAGTGGGGAACCAAAGGGAGCAGGGGGAACGGAGTTGAAAAAATGGGTAACCGTGGGGAACACTGCAGAACAGAGGGGAACCAAGGGAGCAGGTGGAACGGATTGGAAAAAGTGGGGAACTGTGTGGAAAAATGCAGAAGAGTGGGGAACCAAAGGGAGCAGGAGGAACAGATTGGAAAATGTGGGGAACTGTATAGAAAACTGCAGAATAGAGGGGAACCAACGGGAGCAGGGGGAACTGATTGGAAAAAGTGGAAACTGTGGGGAAAACTGCAGAACAGAGGGGAGCCCAAGGAGAAGGGGGAACCGATTGGAAAAAGTGGGGAACGGTGTGGAAAATGCAGAAGAGTGGAGAAACAACGGGAGCAGGGTGAACGGATTGGAAAAAGTGGGTAACCGTGGGGAACACTGCAGAACAGTGCGGAACCAAAGGGAGCAGAGGGAACAGCTGGAAAAAGTGGGGAACCGTGGGGAACACTGCAGAATAAAGGAGAAGCAAACGGAGCAGGGGGAACAGATTGGAAAAAGTGGGGAATCGGGGGAGTTCTGCAGAACAGTGGGGAAGCAAATGGAGCATGGGAACAGATTGGAAAAATCAGGGAACCGTGTGGAAAAATGCAGAACAGTGGGAAACCAAAGGGAGCAGGGAGAACGGATTGGAAAATGTGGGGAAACGTGGGGAGCACTGCAGTACAGAGGGGAACTAAAGGGAGCAAGGGGAACGGATTGGAAAAGTGGGGAACTGTGGGGAACACTGTAAGACAGAGAGGAACCAAAGAGAGCACGGCGAACAGATTGGAAAAAGTGTGGAACCGTGGGGAACACTGCAGGACAGAGGGGAACCAAAGGGAATAGGAGGTACAGGTTGGAAAAAGTGGGGAACAGTGTGGAAAATGCAGAAGAGTGAGGAAAAAAAAGGGAGCAGGGGGAACAGATTGGAAAAAGTGGGGAACTGTGTGGAAACTGCAGAAGAGTGAGGAAAAAAAAGGGAGCAGGGGGAACAGATTGGAAAAAGTGGGGAACGGTGTGGAAACTGCAGAAGTGAGGGGAACCAAAGGAGCAGGGGGAACAGATTGGAAAAAAGTGGGGAACCGTGGAGAACACTGCAGAACAGAGGGGAAAAAAAGGGAGAAGGCGAACAGATTGGAAAAAATGTGAAGAACCGTGGGGAACACTGCAGAACAGAGGGGAACCAAAGGAGCAAGGGCAACTGATTAGAAAAAGAGGGGAACCGTGGGGAACACTGCAGAACTGAGGGGAACCGAATGGAGTACGGGGTACAGATTGGAAAAATTGGGGGATTATGTGGAAATGTACAGAACAGTGGGGAACCAAAGGGAGCAGGGGGAACGGAGTGGAAAAAGTGGGGAACAGTGTGGAACACTGCAGAACAGAGGGGAATCAAAGAAAGCAGTGGGAACAGATTGGAAAAAATTGGGGAACTGTCTGGAACACAGCAGAACAGAGGGGAAAAAAAGGGAGCATGGGAACAGATTGGAAAAAATGTGGAGAACCATGGGGAACACTGCAGAACAGAGAGGACCCAAAGTGAGCAGAGGGAAGAACTCGGAAAAGTGGGGAACCGTGGGGAACACTGCAGAATAGAGGGGAACCAAGAGAGCAGGGGGAACGGATTGGAAAAAGTGGGGAACTGTGTGGAAAATGCAGAAGAGTAAGGAAACAAAGGGAGCAGGGGGAACAGATTGGAAAAAGTGGGGAACGGTGTGGAAAATGCAGAAGAGTGAGGAAAAAAAAGGGAGCACCGGGAACAGATTGGAAAAAGTGGGCAACGGTGTGGAAACTGCAGAAGTGAGTGGAACCAAAGGAGCAGGGGGAATAGATTGGAAAAAAGTGGGGAACCGTGGAGAACACTGCAGAACAGAGGGGAAAAAAAGGGAGAAGGGGAACAGATTGGAAAAAATGTGAAGAACCGTGGGGAACACTACAGAACAGAGGGGAACCAAAGGAGCAAGGGCAACTGATTAGAAAAAAAGGGGAACCGTGGGGAACACTGCAGGACAGAGGGGAACCGAATGGAGTACGGGGTACAGATTGGAAAAATTGGGGGATTATGTGGAAATGTACAGAACAGTGGGGAACCAAAGGGAGCATGGGGAACGGAGTGGAAAAAATGGGGAACCGTGGGGAACACTGCAGAACAGAGGGGAACCAAATGGAGCAGGGGGAACGGATTGGATAAAGTGGGGAACTGTGAAGAACACTGCAGACAGAGACGAACCAAAGCGATCATGGCGAACAAATTGGAAAATAGTGGAGAAGTGGGGAATAGTGCAGAACAGTGGGGAAACAAAGGGAGCGGGGAAAACAGAGTGGAAAAAGTGGGGAACAGTGTGGAAAAGTGCAGAAGAGTGAGGAAACAAAGGGAGCAGGGAGTATACATTGGAAAATTTGGGGAACCATGGGGAACACTGCAGAACAGAGGGGAACCAAGGGAGCAGGTGGAACGGATTGGAAATGTGGGGAACTGTGTGGAAAAATGCAGAACAGTGGGAAATCAAAGGGAGCACGGGGAACAGATTGCAAAAAGTGGGGAACAGTGGGGAATATTGCAGAAAAGAGGGGAACCAAGGGAGCAGGTGGAACAGATTGGAAAAATCGGGGAACCGTGTGGAAAAATGCAGAACAGTGGGAAACCAAAGGGAGCAGGGAGAACGGATTGGAAAATGTGGGGAACCGTGGGGAGCACGGCAGTACAGAGGGGAACTAAAGGGAGCAAGGGGAACGGATTGGAAAAGTGGGGAACTGTGGGGGAAAATGCAGGACAGAGGGGAACCAAAGGGAGCAGGGGGAATGGATTGGAAAAAGTGGGTAACCGTGGGAAACACTGCAGGACAGAGGGGAACCAAAGGGAGCAGGGGGAACGGTTTGGGAAAAGTGGGTAACCGTGGGGAACACTGCAGAACACTGCGGAACAAAAGGGAGCAGGGGGAACAGCTCGGAAAAGTGGGGAACTGTGGGGAACACTGCAGAATAAAGGAGAACCGAACGGAGCAGGGGGAACAAAAGCGGGGAATCGTGGGGAGATCTGCAGAACAGTGGGGAACCAAAAGGAGCAGGGGGAATGGATTGGAAAAAGTGGGGAATCGTGGAGAACATTGTAGGACAGAGGGGAAACAAAGGGAGCAGGGTGAACTGATTGGAAAAAGTGGGGAAATGTGGGGAACACTGCAGGACAGAGGGGAAACAAAGGGAGCAGGGTGAACAGATTCGAAAAAGTGTGCAACCTTGGGGAACACTGCAGAATAGAGGGGAACCAGAGGGAGCAGGGGTAACGGATTGGAAAATGTGGGGAACTGTATAGAAAACTGCAGAATAGAGGGGAACCAACGGGAGCAGGGCGGAACAGATTGGAAAAAGTGGAAACTGTGGGGAAAACTGCAGAACAGAGGGGAGCTCAAGGATAAGGGGGAACAGATTGGAAAAAGTGGGGAACGGTGTGGAAAAATGCAGAACAGTGGGAAAACAAAGGGAGCAGGGAGAACGGATTGGAAAATGTGGGGAACCGTGGGAGGCACTGCAGTACAGAGGGGAACTAAAGGGAGCAAGGGGAACGGATTGGAAAAGTGGGGAACTGTGGGGGAAAATGCAGGACAGAGGGGAACCAAAGGGAGCAGGGGGAATGGATTGGAAAAAAGTGGGTAACCGTGGGAAACACTGCAGGACAGAGGGGAACCAAAGGGAGCAGGGGGAACGGTTTGGAAAAAGTGGGTAACCGTGGGGAACACTGCAGAACACTGCGGAACCAAAGGGAGCAGGGGGAACAGCTCGGAAAAGTGGGGAACCATGGGGAACACTGCAGGATAAAGGAGAACCAAACGGAGCAGGGGGAACAGATTGCAAAAAGTGGGGAATCGTGGGGTGATCTGCAGAACAGTGGGGAACCAAAAGGAGCAGGGGGAATGGATTGGAAAAAGTGGGGAACCGTGGAGAACATTGTAGGACAGAGGGGAAACAAAGGGAGCAGAGTGAACTGATTGGAAAAAGTGGGGAAAGGTGGGGAACACTGCAGGACAGAGGGGAAACAAAGGGAGCAGGGTGAACAGATTTGAAAAAGTGTGCAACCTTGGGGAACACTGCAGAATAGAGGGGAACTAAACGGAGCAAAGGGAACAGATTGGAAAAAGTGCAGAACCATGGCGAACACTGCAAAACAGTGGGGAACCAAAGGGAGCAGCGGGAACGGATTGTAAAAAGTGGGGAACCGTGGGAAACACTGCAGAACAGAGGGGAACGAAATGGAGCACGGCGAGCATATCGGAAAGAAGTTGAGAAGTGGGGAACACTGCAGGACAGAGGGGAACCAAAGGGAGCAGGGGGAAGGATTGGATAAAGTGGGGAACTGTGAAGAACACTGCAGAAAGATAGGAACCAAAGCGAGCACGGCGAACAAATTGGAAAATAATGGAGAAGTGGGGAACACTGCAGAACAGAGGAGAACCAAGAGAGCAAGGGGAACAGATTGGAAAAAATTGGGGAACTGTCTGGAACACAGCAGAACAGAGGGGAAAAAAAGGGAGCATGGGAACAGATTGGAAAAAGTGGGGAACGGTGTTGAAAAATGCAGAAGAGTGGAGAAACAACGGGAGCAGGGTGAACGGATTGGAAAAAGTGGGGAACAGTGTGGAACACTGCAGAACAGAGGGGAATCAAAGGAAGCAGGGGGAACAGATTGGAAAACATTGGGGAACTGTCTGGAACACAGCAGAACAGAGGGGAAAAAAAGGGAGCATGGGAACAGATTCGAAAAAATGTGGAGAACCATGGGGAACACTGCAGAACAGAGAGGACCCAAAGGGAGCAGAGGGAAGAACTCGGAAAAGTGGGGAACCGTGGGGAACACTGCAGAATAGAGAGGAACCAAGAGAGCAGGGGGAACGGATTGGAAAAAGTGGGGAACAGTGAAGAACACTGCAGACAGAGAGGAATCAAAGCGAGCACGGCGAACAAATTGGAAAATAGTGGAGAAGTGGGGAACACTGCAGAACAGTGGGGAACCAAAGGGAGCGGGGGAAACAGATTGGAAAAAGTGGGGAACAGTGTGGAAAATGCAGAAGAGTGAGGAAAAAAAAGGGAGCAGGGGGAACAGATTGGAAAAAGTGGGAAACTGTGTGGAAACTGCAGAAGAGTGAGGAAAAAAAAGGGAGCAGGGGGAACAGATTGGAAAAAGTGGGGAACGGTGTGGAAACTGCAGAAGTGAGGGGAACCAAAGGAGCAGGCGGAACAGATTGGAAAAAAGTGGGGAACCGTGCAGAACACTGCAGAACAGAGGGGAAAAAAAGGGAGAAGGCGAACAGATTGGAAAAAATGTGAAGAACCGTGGGGAACACTGCAGAACAGAGGGGAACCAAAGGAGCAAGGGCAACTGATTAGAAAAAGAGGGGAACCG
The DNA here is from genome assembly GCF_036971445.1 of Narcine bancroftii. Taxonomy (NCBI): domain Eukaryota; kingdom Metazoa; phylum Chordata; class Chondrichthyes; order Torpediniformes; family Narcinidae; genus Narcine; species Narcine bancroftii. The sequence goes on from NW_027211884.1 coordinate 5,723,548, forward strand.
TGGGGAACACTGCAGAACTGAGGGGAACCGAATGGAGTACGGGGTACAGATTGGAAAAATTGGGGGATTATGTGGAAATGTACAGAACAGTGGGGAACCAAAGGGAGCAGGGGGAACGGAGTGGAAAAAATGGGGAACCGTGGGGAACACTGCAGAACAGAGGGGAACCAAACGGAGCAGGGGGAACGGATTGGATAAAGTGGGGAACTGTGTGGAAAAATGCAGAAGAGTGGGGAACCAAAGGGAGCAGGAGGAACAGATTGGAAAATGTGGGGAACTGTATAGAAAACTGCAGAATAGAGGGGAACCAACGGGAGCAGGGGGAACAGATTGGAAAAAGTGGAAACTGTGGGGAAAACTGCAGAACAGAGGGGAGCCCAAGGAGAAGGGGGAACCGATTGGAAAAAGTGGGGAACGGTGTGGAAAATGCAGAAGAGTGGAGAAACAACGGGAGCAGGGTGAACGGATTGGAAAAAGTGGGGAACAGTGTGGAACACTGCAGAACAGAGGGGAATCAAAGAAAGCAGGGGGAACAGATTGGAAAAAATTGGGGAACTGTCTGGAACACAGCAGAACAGAGGGGAAAAAAAGGGAGCATGGGAACAGATTGGAAAAAATGTGGAGAACCATGGGGAACACTGCAGAACAGAGAGGACCCAAAGTGAGCAGAGGGAAGAACTCGGAAAAGTGGGGAACCGTGGGGAACACTGCAGAATAGAGGGGAACCAAGAGAGCAGGGGGAACGGATTGGAAAAAGTGGGGAACTGTGTGGAAAATGCAGAAGAGTAAGGAAACAAAGGGAGCAGGGGGAACAGATTGGAAAAAGTGGGGAACGGTGTGGAAAATGCAGAAGAGTGAGGAAAAAAAAGGGAGCACCGGGAACAGATTGGAAAAAGTGGGCAACGGTGTGGAAACTGCAGAAGTGAGTGGAACCAAAGGAGCAGGGGGAATAGATTGGAAAAAAGTGGGGAACCGTGGAGAACACTGCAGAACAGAGGGGAAAAAAAGGGAGAAGGGGAACAGATTGGAAAAAATGTGAAGAACCGTGGGGAACACTGCAGAACAGAGGGGAACCAAAGGAGCAAGGGCAACTGATTAGAAAAAAAGGGGAACCGTGGGGAACACTGCAGAACAGAGGGGAACCGAATGGAGTACGGGGTACAGATTGGAAAAATTGGGGGATTATGTGGAAATGTACAGAACAGTGGGGAACCAAAGGGAGCATGGGGAACGGAGTGGAAAAAATGGGGAACCGCGGGGAACAGTGCAGAACAGAGGGGAACCAAACGGAGCAGGGGGAACGGATTGGATAAAGTGGGGAACTGTGAAGAACACTGCAGACAAAGACGAACCAAAGCGATCATGGCGAACAAATTGGAAAATAGTGGAGAAGTGGGGAATACTGCAGAACAGTGGGGAAACAAAGGGAGCGGGGAAAACAGAGTGGAAAAAGTGGGGAACAGTGTGGAAAAGTGCAGAAGAGTGAGGAAACAAAGGGAGCAGGGAGTATACATTGGAAAATTTGGGGAACCATGGGGAACACTGCAGAACAGAGGGGAACCAAGGGAGCAGGTGGAACGGATTGGAAATGTGGGGAACTGTGTGGAAAAATGCAGAACAGTGGGGAACCAAAGGGAGCAGGAGGAACAGATTGGAAAAAGTTATGGACCGTGGAGAACACTGCAGAACAGAGGGGAACCAAAGGGAGCAGGGGTAACGGATTGGAAATGTGCGGAACTGTATAAAAACTGCAGAATAGAGGGGAACCAATGGGAGCAGGGGGAACAGATTGGAAAAAGTGGAAACTGTGGGGAAAACTGCAGAACAGAGGGGAGCCCAAGGAGAAGGGGGAACAGATTGGAAAAAGTGGGGAACGGTGTGGAAAATGCAGAAGAGTGGAGAAACAACGGGAGCAGGGTGAACGGATTGGAAAAAGTGGGGAACCGTTCGCAACACTGCACAACAGAGGGGAACCAAAGGAGCACGGGGAAGAGATTGGAAAAATTGGGAAACCATGGAGGACAGTGCAGGACGGAGGGGAACCAAAGGGACCAGGGGGAACAGATTGGAAAAAGTGGGGAACTGTGGGGAACATTGTAAAACAGAGAGGAACCAAAGAGAGCACGGCGAACATATTGGAAAAAGTGTGGAACCGTGGGGAACACTGCAGGACAGAGGGGAACCAAAGGGAATAGGAGGTACAGGTTGGAAAAAGTGGGGAACCGTTGGCGAACACTGCAGAACAGTGGGGAATCAAAGGGACCAGGGGGAACAGATTGCAAAAAGTGGGGAACAGTGGGGAATATTGCAGAAAAGAGGGGAAGCAAATGGAGCATGGGAACAGATTGGAAAAATCGGGGAACCGTGTGGAAAAATGCAGAACAGTGGGAAACCAAAGGGAGCAGGGAGAACGGATTGGAAAATGTGGGGAACCGTGGGGAGCACTGCAGTACAGAGGGGAACTAAAGGGAGCAAGGGGAACGGATTGGAAAAGTGGGGAACTGTGGGGGAAAATGCAGGACAGAGGGGAACCAAAGGGAGCAGGGGGAATGGATTGGAAAAAGTGGGTAACCGTGGGAAACACTGCAGGACAGAGGGGAACCAAATGGAGCAGGGGGAACGGTTTGGAAAAAGTGGGTAACCGTGGGGAACACTGCAGAACACTGCGGAACAAAAGGGAACAGGGGGAACAGCTCGGAAAAGTGGGGAACGGTGGGGAACACTGCAGAATAAAGGAGAACCAAACGGAGCAGGGGGAACAGATTGGAAAATGTGGGGAATCGTGGGGAGATCTGCAGAACAGTGGGGAACCAAAAGGAGCAGGGGAAATGGATTGGAAAAAGTGGGGAATCGTGGAGAACATTGTAGGACAGAGGGGAAACAAAGGGAGCAGGGTGAACTGATTGGAAAAAGTGGGGAAATGTGGGGAACACTGCAGGACAGAGGGGAAACAAAGGGAGCAGGGTGAACAGATTCGAAAAAGTGGGCAACCTTGGGGAACACTGCAGAATAGAGGGGAACCAGAGGGAGCAGGGGTAACGGATTGGAAAATGTGGGGAACTGTATAGAAAACTGCAGAATAGAGGGGAACCAACGGGAGCAGGGGGAACAGATTGGAAAAAGTGGAAACTGTGGGGAAAACTGCAGAACAGAGGGGAGCCAAAGGAGAAGGGGGAACAGATTGGAAAAAGTGGGGAACGGTGTGGAAAATGCAGAAGAGTGGAGAAACAACGGGAGCAGGGTGAACGGATTGAAAAAAGTGGGGAACCGTTCGCAACACTGCACAACAGAGGGGAACCAAAGGAGCACGGGGAAGAGATTGGAAAAATTGGGAAACCATGGAGGACAGTGCAGGACGGAGGGGAACCAAAGGGAGCAGGGGGAACAGATTGGAAAAAGTGGGGAACTGTGGGGAACACTGTAAAACAGAGAGGAACCAAAGAGAGCACGGCGAACAGATTGGAAAAAGTGTGGAACCGTGGGGAACACTGCAGGACAGAGGGGAACCAAAGGGAATAGGAGGTACAGGTTGGAAAAAGTGGGGAACCGTTGGCGAACACTGCAGAACAGTGGGGAACCAAACGGAGCAGGGGGAACGGATTGGATAAAGTGGGGAACTGTGTGGAAAAATGCAGAAGAGTGGGGAACCAAAGGGAGCAGGAGGAACAGATTGGAAAATGTGGGGAACTGTATAGAAAACTGCAGAATAGAGGGGAACCAACGGGAGCAGGGGGAACAGATTGGAAAAAGTGGAAACTGTGGGGAAAACTGCAGAACAGAGGGGAGCCCAAGGAGAAGGGGGAACCGATTGGAAAAAGTGGGGAACGGTGTGGAAAATGCAGAAGAGTGGAGAAACAACGGGAGCAGGGTGAACGGATTGGAAAAAGTGGGGAACAGTGTGGAACACTGCAGAACAGAGGGGAATCAAAGAAAGCAGGGGGAACAGATTGGAAAAAATTGGGGAACTGTCTGGAACACAGCAGAACAGAGGGGAAAAAAAGGGAGCATGGGAACAGATTGGAAAAAATGTGGAGAACCATGGGGAACACTGCAGAACAGAGAGGACCCAAAGTGAGCAGAGGGAAGAACTCGGAAAAGTGGGGAACCGTGGGGAACACTGCAGAATAGAGGGGAACCAAGAGAGCAGGGGGAACGGATTGGAAAAAGTGGGGAACTGTGTGGAAAATGCAGAAGAGTAAGGAAACAAAGGGAGCAGGGGGAACAGATTGGAAAAAGTGGGGAACGGTGTGGAAAATGCAGAAGAGTGAGGAAAAAAAAGGGAGCACCGGGAACAGATTGGAAAAAGTGGGCAACGGTGTGGAAACTGCAGAAGTGAGTGGAACCAAAGGAGCAGGGGGAATAGATTGGAAAAAAGTGGGGAACCGTGGAGAACACTGCAGAACAGAGGGGAAAAAAAGGGAGAAGGGGAACAGATTGGAAAAAATGTGAAGAACCGTGGGGAACACTGCAGAACAGAGGGGAACCAAAGGAGCAAGGGCAACTGATTAGAAAAAAAGGGGAACCGTGGGGAACACTGCAGAACAGAGGGGAACCGAATGGAGTACGGGGTACAGATTGGAAAAATTGGGGGATTATGTGGAAATGTACAGAACAGTGGGGAACCAAAGGGAGCATGGGGAACGGAGTGGAAAAAATGGGGAACCGCGGGGAACAGTGCAGAACAGAGGGGAACCAAACGGAGCAGGGGGAACGGATTGGATAAAGTGGGGAACTGTGAAGAACACTGCAGACAAAGACGAACCAAAGCGATCATGGCGAACAAATTGGAAAATAGTGGAGAAGTGGGGAATACTGCAGAACAGTGGGGAAACAAAGGGAGCGGGGAAAACAGAGTGGAAAAAGTGGGGAACAGTGTGGAAAAGTGCAGAAGAGTGAGGAAACAAAGGGAGCAGGGAGTATACATTGGAAAATTTGGGGAACCATGGGGAACACTGCAGAACAGAGGGGAACCAAGGGAGCAGGTGGAACGGATTGGAAATGTGGGGAACTGTGTGGAAAAATGCAGAACAGTGGGGAACCAAAGGGAGCAGGAGGAACAGATTGGAAAAAGTTATGGACCGTGGAGAACACTGCAGAACAGAGGGGAACCAAAGGGAGCAGGGGTAACGGATTGGAAATGTGCGGAACTGTATAAAAACTGCAGAATAGAGGGGAACCAATGGGAGCAGGGGGAACAGATTGGAAAAAGTGGAAACTGTGGGGAAAACTGCAGAACAGAGGGGAGCCCAAGGAGAAGGGGGAACAGATTGGAAAAAGTGGGGAACGGTGTGGAAAATGCAGAAGAGTGGAGAAACAACGGGAGCAGGGTGAACGGATTGGAAAAAGTGGGGAACCGTTCGCAACACTGCACAACAGAGGGGAACCAAAGGAGCACGGGGAAGAGATTGGAAAAATTGGGAAACCATGGAGGACAGTGCAGGACGGAGGGGAACCAAAGGGACCAGGGGGAACAGATTGGAAAAAGTGGGGAACTGTGGGGAACATTGTAAAACAGAGAGGAACCAAAGAGAGCACGGCGAACATATTGGAAAAAGTGTGGAACCGTGGGGAACACTGCAGGACAGAGGGGAACCAAAGGGAATAGGAGGTACAGGTTGGAAAAAGTGGGGAACCGTTGGCGAACACTGCAGAACAGTGGGGAATCAAAGGGACCAGGGGGAACAGATTGCAAAAAGTGGGGAACAGTGGGGAATATTGCAGAAAAGAGGGGAAGCAAATGGAGCATGGGAACAGATTGGAAAAATCGGGGAACCGTGTGGAAAAATGCAGAACAGTGGGAAACCAAAGGGAGCAGGGAGAACGGATTGGAAAATGTGGGGAACCGTGGGGAGCACTGCAGTACAGAGGGGAACTAAAGGGAGCAAGGGGAACGGATTGGAAAAGTGGGGAACTGTGGGGGAAAATGCAGGACAGAGGGGAACCAAAGGGAGCAGGGGGAATGGATTGGAAAAAGTGGGTAACCGTGGGAAACACTGCAGGACAGAGGGGAACCAAATGGAGCAGGGGGAACGGTTTGGAAAAAGTGGGTAACCGTGGGGAACACTGCAGAACACTGCGGAACAAAAGGGAACAGGGGGAACAGCTCGGAAAAGTGGGGAACGGTGGGGAACACTGCAGAATAAAGGAGAACCAAACGGAGCAGGGGGAACAGATTGGAAAATGTGGGGAATCGTGGGGAGATCTGCAGAACAGTGGGGAACCAAAAGGAGCAGGGGAAATGGATTGGAAAAAGTGGGTAACCGTGGGAAACACTGCAGGACAGAGGGGAACCAAATGGAGCAGGGGGAACGGTTTGGAAAAAGTGGGTAACCGTGGGGAACACTGCAGAACACTGCGGAACAAAAGGGAACAGGGGGAACAGCTCGGAAAAGTGGGGAACGGTGGGGAACACTGCAGAATAAAGGAGAACCAAACGGAGCAGGGGGAACAGATTGGAAAATGTGGGGAATCGTGGGGAGATCTGCAGAACAGTGGGGAACCAAAAGGAGCAGGGGAAATGGATTGGAAAAAGTGGGGAATCGTGGAGAACATTGTAGGACAGAGGGGAAACAAAGGGAGCAGGGTGAACTGATTGGAAAAAGTGGGGAAATGTGGGGAACACTGCAGGACAGAGGGGAAACAAAGGGAGCAGGGTGAACAGATTCGAAAAAGTGGGCAACCTTGGGGAACACTGCAGAATAGAGGGGAACCAGAGGGAGCAGGGGTAACGGATTGGAAAATGTGGGGAACTGTATAGAAAACTGCAGAATAGAGGGGAACCAACGGGAGCAGGGGGAACAGATTGGAAAAAGTGGAAACTGTGGGGAAAACTGCAGAACAGAGGGGAGCCAAAGGAGAAGGGGGAACAGATTGGAAAAAGTGGGGAACGGTGTGGAAAATGCAGAAGAGTGGAGAAACAACGGGAGCAGGGTGAACGGATTGAAAAAAGTGGGGAACCGTTCGCAACACTGCACAACAGAGGGGAACCAAAGGAGCACGGGGAAGAGATTGGAAAAATTGGGAAACCATGGAGGACAGTGCAGGACGGAGGGGAACCAAAGGGAGCAGGGGGAACAGATTGGAAAAAGTGGGGAACTGTGGGGAACACTGTAAAACAGAGAGGAACCAAAGAGAGCACGGCGAACAGATTGGAAAAAGTGTGGAACCGTGGGGAACACTGCAGGACAGAGGGGAACCAAAGGGAATAGGAGGTACAGGTTGGAAAAAGTGGGGAACCGTTGGCGAACACTGCAGAACAGTGGGGAACCAAACGGAGCAGGGGGAACGGATTGGATAAAGTGGGGAACTGTGTGGAAAAATGCAGAAGAGTGGGGAACCAAAGGGAGCAGGAGGAACAGATTGGAAAATGTGGGGAACTGTATAGAAAACTGCAGAATAGAGGGGAACCAACGGGAGCAGGGGGAACAGATTGGAAAAAGTGGAAACTGTGGGGAAAACTGCAGAACAGAGGGGAGCCCAAGGAGAAGGGGGAACCGATTGGAAAAAGTGGGGAACGGTGTGGAAAATGCAGAAGAGTGGAGAAACAACGGGAGCAGGGTGAACGGATTGGAAAAAGTGGGGAACAGTGTGGAACACTGCAGAACAGAGGGGAATCAAAGAAAGCAGGGGGAACAGATTGGAAAAAATTGGGGAACTGTCTGGAACACAGCAGAACAGAGGGGAAAAAAAGGGAGCATGGGAACAGATTGGAAAAAATGTGGAGAACCATGGGGAACACTGCAGAACAGAGAGGACCCAAAGTGAGCAGAGGGAAGAACTCGGAAAAGTGGGGAACCGTGGGGAACACTGCAGAATAGAGGGGAACCAAGAGAGCAGGGGGAACGGATTGGAAAAAGTGGGGAACTGTGTGGAAAATGCAGAAGAGTAAGGAAACAAAGGGAGCAGGGGGAACAGATTGGAAAAAGTGGGGAACGGTGTGGAAAATGCAGAAGAGTGAGGAAAAAAAAGGGAGCACCGGGAACAGATTGGAAAAAGTGGGCAACGGTGTGGAAACTGCAGAAGTGAGTGGAACCAAAGGAGCAGGGGGAATAGATTGGAAAAAAGTGGGGAACCGTGGAGAACACTGCAGAACAGAGGGGAAAAAAAGGGAGAAGGGGAACAGATTGGAAAAAATGTGAAGAACCGTGGGGAACACTGCAGAACAGAGGGGAACCAAAGGAGCAAGGGCAACTGATTAGAAAAAAAGGGGAACCGTGGGGAACACTGCAGAACAGAGGGGAACCGAATGGAGTACGGGGTACAGATTGGAAAAATTGGGGGATTATGTGGAAATGTACAGAACAGTGGGGAACCAAAGGGAGCATGGGGAACGGAGTGGAAAAAATGGGGAACCGCGGGGAACAGTGCAGAACAGAGGGGAACCAAACGGAGCAGGGGGAACGGATTGGATAAAGTGGGGAACTGTGAAGAACACTGCAGACAAAGACGAACCAAAGCGATCATGGCGAACAAATTGGAAAATAGTGGAGAAGTGGGGAATACTGCAGAACAGTGGGGAAACAAAGGGAGCGGGGAAAACAGAGTGGAAAAAGTGGGGAACAGTGTGGAAAAGTGCAGAAGAGTGAGGAAACAAAGGGAGCAGGGAGTATACATTGGAAAATTTGGGGAACCATGGGGAACACTGCAGAACAGAGGGGAACCAAGGGAGCAGGTGGAACGGATTGGAAATGTGGGGAACTGTGTGGAAAAATGCAGAACAGTGGGGAACCAAAGGGAGCAGGAGGAACAGATTGGAAAAAGTTATGGACCGTGGAGAACACTGCAGAACAGAGGGGAACCAAAGGGAGCAGGGGTAACGGATTGGAAATGTGCGGAACTGTATAAAAACTGCAGAATAGAGGGGAACCAATGGGAGCAGGGGGAACAGATTGGAAAAAGTGGAAACTGTGGGGAAAACTGCAGAACAGAGGGGAGCCCAAGGAGAAGGGGGAACAGATTGGAAAAAGTGGGGAACGGTGTGGAAAATGCAGAAGAGTGGAGAAACAACGGGAGCAGGGTGAACGGATTGGAAAAAGTGGGGAACCGTTCGCAACACTGCACAACAGAGGGGAACCAAAGGAGCACGGGGAAGAGATTGGAAAAATTGGGAAACCATGGAGGACAGTGCAGGACGGAGGGGAACCAAAGGGACCAGGGGGAACAGATTGGAAAAAGTGGGGAACTGTGGGGAACATTGTAAAACAGAGAGGAACCAAAGAGAGCACGGCGAACATATTGGAAAAAGTGTGGAACCGTGGGGAACACTGCAGGACAGAGGGGAACCAAAGGGAATAGGAGGTACAGGTTGGAAAAAGTGGGGAACCGTTGGCGAACACTGCAGAACAGTGGGGAATCAAAGGGACCAGGGGGAACAGATTGCAAAAAGTGGGGAACAGTGGGGAATATTGCAGAAAAGAGGGGAAGCAAATGGAGCATGGGAACAGATTGGAAAAATCGGGGAACCGTGTGGAAAAATGCAGAACAGTGGGAAACCAAAGGGAGCAGGGAGAACGGATTGGAAAATGTGGGGAACCGTGGGGAGCACTGCAGTACAGAGGGGAACTAAAGGGAGCAAGGGGAACGGATTGGAAAAGTGGGGAACTGTGGGGGAAAATGCAGGACAGAGGGGAACCAAAGGGAGCAGGGGGAATGGATTGGAAAAAGTGGGTAACCGTGGGAAACACTGCAGGACAGAGGGGAACCAAATGGAGCAGGGGGAACGGTTTGGAAAAAGTGGGTAACCGTGGGGAACACTGCAGAACACTGCGGAACAAAAGGGAACAGGGGGAACAGCTCGGAAAAGTGGGGAACGGTGGGGAACACTGCAGAATAAAGGAGAACCAAACGGAGCAGGGGGAACAGATTGGAAAATGTGGGGAATCGTGGGGAGATCTGCAGAACAGTGGGGAACCAAAAGGAGCAGGGGAAATGGATTGGAAAAAGTGGGGAATCGTGGAGAACATTGTAGGACAGAGGGGAAACAAAGGGAGCAGGGTGAACTGATTGGAAAAAGTGGGGAAATGTGGGGAACACTGCAGGACAGAGGGGAAACAAAGGGAGCAGGGTGAACAGATTCGAAAAAGTGGGCAACCTTGGGGAACACTGCAGAATAGAGGGGAACCAGAGGGAGCAGGGGTAACGGATTGGAAAATGTGGGGAACTGTATAGAAAACTGCAGAATAGAGGGGAACCAACGGGAGCAGGGGGAACAGATTGGAAAAAGTGGAAACTGTGGGGAAAACTGCAGAACAGAGGGGAGCCAAAGGAGAAGGGGGAACAGATTGGAAAAAGTGGGGAACGGTGTGGAAAATGCAGAAGAGTGGAGAAACAACGGGAGCAGGGTGAACGGATTGAAAAAAGTGGGGAACCGTTCGCAACACTGCACAACAGAGGGGAACCAAAGGAGCACGGGGAAGAGATTGGAAAAATTGGGAAACCATGGAGGACAGTGCAGGACGGAGGGGAACCAAAGGGAGCAGGGGGAACAGATTGGAAAAAGTGGGGAACTGTGGGGAACACTGTAAAACAGAGAGGAACCAAAGAGAGCACGGCGAACAGATTGGAAAAAGTGTGGAACCGTGGGGAACACTGCAGGACAGAGGGGAACCAAAGGGAATAGGAGGTACAGGTTGGAAAAAGTGGGGAACCGTTGGCGAACACTGCAGAACAGTGGGGAACCAAAGGGAGCAGGGGGAACAGATTGCAAAAAATGGGGTACAGTGGGGAATATTGCAGAAAAGAGGGGAAGCAAATGGAGCATGGGAACAGATTGGAAAAATCGGGGAACCGTGTGGAACAATGCAGAACAGTGGGAAACCAAAGGGAGCAGGGAGAACGGATTGGAAAATGTGGGGAACCGTGGGGAGCACTGCAGTACAGAGGGGAACTAAAGGGAGCAAGGGGAACGGATTGGAAAAGTGGGGAACTGTGGGGGAAAATGCAGGACAGAGGGGAACCAAAGGGAGCAGGGGGAATGGATTGGAAAAAGTGGGTAACCGTGGGAAACACTGCAGGACAGAGGGGAACCAAAGGGAGCAGGGGGAACAGATTGGAAAAAGTTGGGAACCGTGTGGAACACTGTAAAACAGAGAGGAACCAAAGAGAGCACGGCGAACGGTTTGGAAAAAGTGGGTAACCGTGGGGAACACTGCAGAACAGTGCGGAACCAAAGGGAGCAGAGGGAACAGCTGGAAAAAGTGGTGAACCGTGGGGAACACTGCAGAATAAAGGAGAAGCAAACGGAGCAGGGGGAACAGATTGGAAAAAGTGGGGAATCGGGGGAGTTCTGCAGAACAGTGGGGAAGCAAATGGAGCATGGGAACAGATTGGAAAAATCAGGGAACCGTGTGGAAAAATGCAGAACAGTGAGAAACCAAAGGGAGCAGGGAGAACGGACTGGAAAATGTGGGGAAACGTGGGGAGCACTGCAGTACAGATGGGATCTAAAGGGAGAAAGGGGAACGGATTGGAAAAGTGGGGAACTGTGGGGAACACTGTAAGACAGAGAGGAACCAAAGAGAGCACGGCGAACAGATTGGAAAAAGTGTGGAACCGTGGGGAACACTGCAGGACAGAGGGGAACCAAAGGGAATAGGAGGTACAGGTTGGAAAAAGTGGGGAACAGTGTGGAAAATGCAGAAGAGTGAGGAAAAAAAAGGGAGCAGGGGGAACAGATTGGAAAAAGTGGGGAACTGTGTGGAAACTGCAGAAGAGTGAGGAAAAAAAAGGGAGCAGGGGGAACAGATTGGAAAAAGTGGGGAACGGTGTGGAAACTGCAGAAGTGAGGGGAACCAAAGGAGCAGGGGGAACAGATTGGAAAAAAGTGGGGAACCGTGGAGAACACTGCAGAACAGAGGGGAAAAAAAGGGAGAAGGCGAACAGATTGGAAAAAATGTGAAGAACCGTGGGGAACACTGCAGAACAGAGGGGAAACAAAGGAGCAAGGGCAACTGATTAGAAAAAAAGGGGAACCGTGGGGAACACTGCAGAACAGAGGGGAACCGAATGGAGTACGGGGTACAGATTGGAAAAATTGGGGGATTATGTGGAAATGTACAGAACAGTGGGGAACCAAAGGGAGCATGGGGAACGGAGTGGAAAAAATGGGGAACCGTGGGGAACAGTGCAGAACAGAGGGGAACCAAACGGAGCAGGGGGAACGGATTGGATAAAGTGGGGAACTGTGAAGAACACTGCAGACAGAGACGAACCAAAGCGATCATGGCGAACAAATTGGAAAATAGTGGAGAAGTGGGGAATAGTGCAGAACAGTGGGGAAACAAAGGGAGCGGGGAAAACAGAGTGGAAAAAGTGGGGAACAGTGTGGAAAAGTGCAGAAGAGTGAGGAAACAAAGGGAGCAGGGAGTATACATTGGAAAATTTGGGGAACCATGGGGAACACTGCAGAACAGAGGGGAACCAAGGGAGCAGGTGGAACGGATTGGAAATGTGGGGAACTGTGTGGAAAAATGCAGAACAGTGGGGAACCAAAGGGAGCAGGAGGAACAGATTGGAAAAAGTCATGGACCGTGGAGAACACTGCAGAACAGAGGGGAACCAAAGGGAGCAGGGGTAACGGATTGGAAATGTGCGGAACTGTATAAAAACTGCAGAATAGAGGGGAACCAATGGGAGCAGGGGGAACAGATTGGAAAAAGTGGAAACTGTGGGGAAAACTGCAGAACAGAGGGGAGCCCAAGGAGAAGGGGGAACAGATTGGAAAAAGTGGGGAACGGTGTGGGAAATACAGAAGAGTGGAGAAACAACGGGAGCAGGGTGAACGGATTGGAAAAAGTGGGGAACCGTTCGCAACACTGCACAACAGAGGGGAACCAAAGGAGCACGGGGAAGAGATTGGAAAAATTGGGAAACCATGGAGGACAGTGCAGGACAGAGGGGAACCAAAGGGAGCAGGGGGAACAGATTGGAAAAAGTGGGGAACTGTGGGGAACACTGTAAAACAGAGAGGAACCAAGGGAGCCGGTGGAACGGATTGGAAATGTGGGGAACTGTGTGGAAAAATGCAGAACAGTGGGGAACCAAAGGGAGCAGGAGGAACAGATTGGAAAAAGTCGTGGACCGTGGAGAACACTGCAGAACAGAGGGGAACCAAAGGGAGCAGGGGTAACGAATTGGAAAATGTGGGGAACTGTATAGAAAACTGCAGAATAGAGGGGAACCAACGGGAGCAGGGGGAACAGATTGGAAAAAGTGGAAACTGTGGGGAAAACTGCAGAACAGAGGGGAGCCCAAGGAGAAGGGGGAACAGATTGGAAAAAGTGGGGAACGGTGTGGAAAATGCAGAAGAGTGGAGAAACAACGGGAGCAGTGTGAACGGATTGGAAAAAGTGGGGAACCGTTCGCAACACTGCACAACAGAGGGGAACCAAAGGAGCACGGGGAAGAGATTGGAAAAATTGGGAAACCATGGAGGACAGTGCAGGACGGAGGGGAACCAAAGGGAGCAGGGGGAACAGATTGGAAAAAGTGGGGAACTGTGGGGAACACTGTAAAACAGAGAGGAACCAAAGAGAGCACGGCGAACAGATTGGAAAAAGTGTGGAACCGTGGGGAACACTGCAGGACAGAGGGGAACCAAAGGGAATAGGAGGTACAGGTTGGAAAAAGTGGGGAACCGTTGGCGAACACTTCAGAACAGTGGGGAACCAAAGGGAGCAGGGGGAACAGATTGCAAAAAGTGGGGAACAGTGGGGAATATTGCAGAAAAGAGGGGAAGCAAATGGAGCATGGGAACAGATTGGAAAAATCGGGGAACCGTGTGGAAAAATGCAGAACAGTGGGAAACCAAAGGGAGCAGGGAGAATGGATTGGAAAATGTGGGGAACCGTGGGGAACACTGCAGTACAGAGGGGAACTAAAGGGAGCAAGGGGAACGGATTGGAAAAGTGGGGAACTGTGGGGGAAAATGCAGGACAGAGGGGAACCAAAGGGAGCAGGCGGAATGGATTGGAAAAAAGTGGGTAACCGTGGGAAACACTGCAGGACAGAGGGGAACCAAAGGGAGCAGGGGGAACGGTTTGGAAAAAGTGGGGAACTGTAGGGAAAACTGTAAAACAGAGAGGAACCAAGGGAGCAGGTGGAACGGATTGGAAATGTGGGGAACTGTGTGGAAAAATGCAGAACAGTGGGGAACCAAAGGGAGCAGGAGGAACAGAGTGGAAAAAGTCGTGGACCGTGGAGAACACTGCAGAACAGAGGGGAACCAAAGGGAGCAGGGGTAACGGATTGGAAATGTGGGGAACTGTATAGAAAACTGCAGAATAGAGGGGAACCAATGGGAGCAGGGGGAACAGATTGGAAAAAGTGGAAACTGTGGGGAAAACTGCAGAACAGAAGGTAGCCCAAGGAGAAGGGGGAACAGATTGGAAAAAGTGGGGAACGGTGTGGAAAATGCAGAAGAGTGGAGACACAACGGGAGCAGGGTGAACGGATTGGAAAAAGTGGGGAACCGTTCGCAACACTGCACAACAGAGGGGAACCAAAGGAGCACGGGGAAGAGATTGGAAAAATTGGGAAACCATGGAGGACAGTGCAGGACGGAGGGGAACCAAAGGGAGCAGGGGGAACAGATTGGAAAAAGTGGGGAACTGTGGGGAACACTGTAAAAGAGAGAGGAACCAAAGAGAGCACGGCGAACAGATTAGAAAAAGTGTGGAACCGTGGGGAACACTGCAGGACAGAGGGGAACCAAAGGGAATAGGAGGTACAGGTTGGAAAAAGTGGGGAACCGTTGGCGAACACTGCAGAACAGTGGGGAACCAAAGGGAGCAGGGGGAACAGATTGCAAAGAGTGGGGAACAGTGGGGAATATTGCAGAAAAGAGGGGAAGCAAATGGAGCATGGGAACAGATTGGAAAAATCGGGGAACCGTGTGGAAAAATGCAGAACAGTGGGAAACCAAAGGGAGCAGGGAGAACGGATTGGAAAATGTGGGGAACCGTGGGGAGCACTGCAGTACAGAGGGGAACTAAAGGGAGCAAGGGGAACGGATTGGAAAAGTGGGGAACTGTGGGGGAAAATGCAGGACAGAGGGGAACCAAAGGGAGCAGGGGGAATGGATTGGAAAAAGTGGGTAACCGTGGGAAACACTGCAGGACAGAGGGGAACCAAAGGGAGCAGGGGGAATGGTTTGGAAAAAGTGGGTAACCGTGGGGAACACTGCAGAACACTGCGGAACCAAAGGGAGCAGAGGGAACAGCTCGGAAAAGTGGGGAACCGTGGGGAACACTGCAGAATAAAGGAGAAGCAAACGGAGCAGGGGGAACAGATTGGAAAAAGTGGGGAATCGGGGGAGTTCTGCAGAACAGTGGGGAAGCAAATGGAGCATGGGAACAGATTGGAAAAATCGGGGAACCGTGTGGAAAAATGCAGAACAGTGGGAAACCAAAGGGAGCAGGGAGAACGGATTGGAAAATGTGGGGAAACGTGGGGAGCACTGCAGTACAGAGGGGAACTAAAGGGAGCAAGGGGAACGGATTGGAAAAGTGGGGAACTGTGGGGATCACTGTAAGACAGAGAGGAACCAAAGAGAGCACGGCGAACAGATTGGAAAAAGTGTGGAACCGTGGGGAACACTGCAGGACAGAGGGGAACCAAAGGGAATAGGAGGTACAGTTTGGAAAAAGTGGGGAACCGTTGGCGAACACTGCAGAACAGTGGGGAACCAAAGGGAGCACGGGGAACAGATTGCAAAAAGTGGGGAACAGTGGGGAATATTGCAGAAAAGAGGGGAAGCAAATGTAGCATGGGAACAGATTGGAAAAATCGGGGAACCGTGTGGAAAAATGCAGAACAGTGGGAAACCAAAGGGAGCAGGGAGAACGGATTGGAAAATGTGGGGAACCGCGGGGAGCACTGCAGTACAGAGGGGAACTAAAGGGAGCAAGGGGAATGGATTGGAAAAGTGGGGAACTGTGGGGGAAAATGCAGGACAGAGGGGAACCAAAGGGAGCAGGGGGAATGGATTGGAAAAAGTGGGTAACCGTGGGAAACACTGCAGGACAGAGGGGAACCAAAGGGAGCAGGGGGAACGGTTTGGGAAAAGTGGGTAACCGTGGGGAACACTGCAGAACACTGCGGAACAAAAGGGAGCAGGGGGAACAGCTCGGAAAAGTGGGGAACGGTGGGGAACACTGCAGAATAAAGGAGAACCAAACGGAGCAGGGGGAACAAAAGAGGGGAATCGTGGGGAGATCTGCAGAACAGTGGGGAACCAAAGGGAGCAGGGGGAACAGATTGGAAAAAGTGGGGAACTGTGGGGAACACTGTAAAACAGAGAGGAACCAAAGAGAGCACGGCGAACGGTTTGGAATAAGTGGGTAACCGTGGGGAACACTGCAGAACAGTGCGGAACCAAAGGGAGCAGAGGGAACAGCTGGAAAAAGTGGGGAACCGTGGGGAACACTGCAGAATAAAGGAGAAGCAAACGGAGCAGGGGGAACAGATTGGAAAAAGTGGGGAATCGGGGGAGTTCTGCAGAACAGTGGGGAAGCAAATGGAGCATGGGAACAGATTGGAAAAATCAGGGAACCGTGTGGAAAAATGCAGAACAGTGGGAAACCAAAGGGAGCAGGGAGAACGGATTGGAAAATGTGGGGAAACGTGGGGAGCACTGCAGTACAGAGGGGAACTAAAGGGAGCAAGGGGAACGGATTGGAAAAGTGGGGAACTGTGGGGAACACTGTAAAACAGAGAGGAACCAAAGAGAGCACGGCGAACAGATTGGAAAAAGTGTGGAACCGTGGGGAACACTGCAGGACAGAGGGGAACCAAAGGGAATAGGAGGTACAGGTTGGAAAAAGTGGGGAACAGTGTGGAAAATGCAGAAGAGTGAGGAAAAAAAAGGGAGCAGGGGGAACAGATTGGAAAAAGTGGGGAACTGTGTGGAAACTGCAGAAGAGTGAGGAAAAAAAAGGGAGCAGGGGGAACAGATTGGAAAAAGTGGGGAACGGTGTGGAAACTGCAGAAGTGAGGGGAACCAAGGGAGCAGGTGGAACGGATTGGAAATGTGGGGAACTGTGTGGAAAAATGCAGAACAGTGGGGAACCAAAGGGAGCAGGAGGAACAGATTGGAAAAAGTCGTGGACCGTGGAGAACACTGCAGAACAGAGGGGAACCAAAGGGAGCAGGGGTAACGGATTGGAAATGTGGGGAACTGTATAGAAAACTGCAGAATAGAGGGGAACCAACGGGAGCAGGGGGAACAGATTGGAAAAAGTGGAAACTGTGGGGAAAACTGCAGAACAGAGGGGAGCCCAAGGAGAAGGGGGAACCGATTGGAAAAAGTGGGGAACGGTGTGGAAAATGCAGAAGAGTGGAGAAACAACGGGAGCAGGGTGAACGGATTGGAAAAAGTGGGGAACAGTGTGGAACACTGCAGAACAGAGGGGAATCAAAGAAAGCAGGGGGAACAGATTGGAAAAAATTGGGGAACTGTCTGGAACACAGCAGAACAGAGGGGAAAAAAAGGGAGCATGGGAACAGATTGGAAAAAATGTGGAGAACCATGGGGAACACTGCAGAACAGAGAGGACCCAAAGTGAGCAGAGGGAAGAACTCGGAAAAGTGGGGAACCGTGGGGAACACTGCAGAATAGAGGGGAACCAAGAGAGCAGGGGGAACGGATTGGAAAAAGTGGGGAACTGTGTGGAAAATGCAGAAGAGTAAGGAAACAAAGGGAGCAGGGGGAACAGATTGGAAAAAGTGGGGAACGGTGTGGAAAATGCAGAAGAGTGAGGAAAAAAAAGGGAGCACCGGGAACAGATTGGAAAAAGTGGGCAACGGTGTGGAAACTGCAGAAGTGAGTGGAACCAAAGGAGCAGGGGGAATAGATTGGAAAAAAGTGGGGAACCGTGGAGAACACTGCAGAACAGAGGGGAAAAAAAGGGAGAAGGGGAACAGATTGGAAAAAATGTGAAGAACCGTGGGGAACACTGCAGAACAGAGGGGAACCAAAGGAGCAAGGGCAACTGATTAGAAAAAAAGGGGAACCGTGGGGAACACTGCAGAACAGAGGGGAACCGAATGGAGTACGGGGTACAGATTGGAAAAATTGGGGGATTATGTGGAAATGTACAGAACAGTGGGGAACCAAAGGGAGCATGGGGAACGGAGTGGAAAAAATGGGGAACCGTGGGGAACAGTGCAGAACAGAGGGGAACCAAACGGAGCAGGGGGAACGGATTGGATAAAGTGGGGAACTGTGAAGAACACTGCAGACAAAGACGAACCAAAGCGATCATGGCGAACAAATTGGAAAATAGTGGAGAAGTGGGGAATACTGCAGAACAGTGGGGAAACAAAGGGAGCGGGGAAAACAGAGTGGAAAAAGTGGGGAACAGTGTGGAAAAGTGCAGAAGAGTGAGGAAACAAAGGGAGCAGGGAGTATACATTGGAAAATTTGGGGAACCATGGGGAAAACTGCAGAACAGAGGGGAACCAAGGGAGCAGGTGGAACGGATTGGAAATGTGGGGAACTGTGTGGAAAAATGCAGAACAGTGGGGAACCAAAGGGAGCAGGAGGAACAGATTGGAAAAAGTTATGGACCGTGGAGAACACTGCAGAACAGAGGGGAACCAAAGGGAGCAGGGGTAACGGATTGGAAATGTGCGGAACTGTATAAAAACTGCAGAATAGAGGGGAACCAATGGGAGCAGGGGGATCAGATTGGAAAAAGTGGAAACTGTGGGGAAAACTGCAGAACAGAGGGGAGCCCAAGGAGAAGGGGGAACAGATTGGAAAAAGTGGGGAACGGTGTGGAAAATGCAGAAGAGTGGAGAAACAACGGGAGCAGGGTGAACGGATTGGAAAAAGTGGGGAACCGTTCGCAACACTGCACAACAGAGGGGAACCAAAGGAGCACGGGGAAGAGATTGGAAAAATTGGGAAACCATGGAGGACAGTGCAGGACGGAGGGGAACCAAAGGGACCAGGGGGAACAGATTGGAAAAAGTGGGGAACTGTGGGGAACATTGTAAAACAGAGAGGAACCAAAGAGAGCACGGCGAACATATTGGAAAAAGTGTGGAACCGTGGGGAACACTGCAGGACAGAGGGGAACCAAAGGGAATAGGAGGTACAGGTTGGAAAAAGTGGGGAACCGTTGGCGAACACTGCAGAACAGTGGGGAATCAAAGGGACCAGGGGGAACAGATTGCAAAAAGTGGGGAACAGTGGGGAATATTGCAGAAAAGAGGGGAAGCAAATGGAGCATGGGAACAGATTGGAAAAATCGGGGAACCGTGTGGAAAAATGCAGAACAGTGGGAAACCAAAGGGAGCAGGGAGAACGGATTGGAAAATGTGGGGAACCGTGGGGAGCACTGCAGTACAGAGGGGAACTAAAGGGAGCAAGGGGAACGGATTGGAAAAGTGGGGAATTGTGGGGGAAAATGCAGGACAGAGGGGAACCAAAGGGAGCAGGGGGAATGGATTGGAAAAAGTGGATAACCGTGGGAAACACTGCAGGACAGAGGGGAACCAAAGGGAGCAGGGGGAACAGATTGGAAAAAGTGGGGTACTGTGGGGAACACTGTAAAACAGAGAGGAAC
This sequence comes from Narcine bancroftii, assembly GCF_036971445.1. Classification (NCBI taxonomy): domain Eukaryota; kingdom Metazoa; phylum Chordata; class Chondrichthyes; order Torpediniformes; family Narcinidae; genus Narcine; species Narcine bancroftii. Next base: position 5,743,116 of record NW_027211884.1, read on the forward strand.
CAAAGAGAGCACGGAGAACGGTTTGGAAAAAGTGGGTAACCGTGGGGAACACTGCAGAACACTGCGGAACCAAAGGGAGCAGAGGGAACAGCTCGGAAAAGTGGGGAACCGTGGGGAACACTGCAGAATAAAGGAGAAGCAAACGGAGCAGGGGGAACAGATTGGAAAAAGTGGGGAATCGGGGGAGTTCTGCAGAACAGTGGGGAAGCAAATGGAGCATGGGAACAGATTGGAAAAATCGGGGAACCGTGTGGAAAAATGCAGAACAGTGGGAAACCAAAGGGTGCAGGGAGAACGGATTGGAAAATGTGGGGAAATGTGGGGAGCACTGCAGTACAGAGGGGAACTAAAGGGAGCAAGGGGAACGGATTGGAAAAGTGGGGAACTGTGGGGAACACTGTAAGACAGAGAGGAACCAAAGAGAGCACGGCGAACAGATTGGAAAAAGTGTGGAACCGTGGGGAACACTGCAGGACAGAGGGGAACCAAAGGGAATAGGAGGTACAGGTTGGAAAAAGTGGGGAACCGTTGGCGAACACTGCAGAACAGTGGGGAACCAAAGGGAGCACGGGGAACAGATTGCAAAAAGTGGGGAACAGTGGAGAATATTGCAGAAAAGAGGGGAAGCAAATGGAGCATGGGAACAGATTGGAAAAATCGGGGAACCGTGTGGAAAAATGCAGAACAGTGGGGAACCAAAGGGAGCAGGGAGAACGGATTGGAAAATGTGGGGAACCGTGGGGAGCACTGCAGTACAGAGGGGAACTAAAGGGAGCAAGGGGAACGGATTGGAAAAGTGGGGAACTGTGGGGGAAAATGCAGGACAGAGGGGAACCAAAGGGAGCAGGGGGAATGGATTGGAAAAAGTGGGTAACCGTGGGAAACACTGCAGGACAGAGGGGAACCAAATGGAGCAGGGGGAACGGTTTGGAAAAAGTGGGTAACCGTGGGGAACACTGCAGAACACTGCGGAACAAAAGGGAACAGGGGGAACAGCTCGGAAAAGTGGGGAACGGTGGGGAACACTGCAGAATAAAGGAGAACCAAACGGAGCAGGGGGAACAGATTGGAAAATGTGGGGAATCGTGGGGAGATCTGCAGAACAGTGGGGAACCAAAAGGAGCAGGGGAAATGGATTGGAAAAAGTGGGGAATCGTGGAGAACATTGTAGGACAGAGGGGAAACAAAGGGAGCAGGGTGAACTGATTGGAAAAAGTGGGGAAATGTGGGGAACACTGCAGGACAGAGGGGAAACAAAGGGAGCAGGGTGAACAGATTCGAAAAAGTGGGCAACCTTGGGGAACACTGCAGAATAGAGGGGAACCAGAGGGAGCAGGGGTAACAGATTGGAAAATGTGGGGAACTGTATAGAAAACTGCAGAATAGAGGGGAACCAACGGGAGCAGGGGGAACAGATTGGAAAAAGTGGAAACTGTGGGGAAAACTGCAGAACAGAGGGGAGCCAAAGGAGAAGGGGGAACAGATTGGAAAAAGTGGGGAACGGTGTGGAAAATGCAGAAGAGTGGAGAAACAACGGGAGCAGGGTGAACGGATTGAAAAAAGTGGGGAACCGTTCGCAACACTGCACAACAGAGGGGAACCAAAGGAGCACGGGGAAGAGATTGGAAAAATTGGGAAACCATGGAGGACAGTGCAGGACGGAGGGGAACCAAAGGGAGCAGGGGGAACAGATTGGAAAAAGTGGGGAACTGTGGGGAACACTGTAAAACAGAGAGGAACCAAAGAGAGCACGGCGAACAGATTGGAAAAAGTGTGGAACCGTGGGGAACACTGCAGGACAGAGGGGAACCAAAGGGAATAGGAGGTACAGGTTGGAAAAAGTGGGGAACCGTTGGCGAACACTGCAGAACAGTGGGGAACCAAAGGGAGCAGGGGGAACAGATTGCAAAAAATGGGGTACAGTGGGGAATATTGCAGAAAAGAGGGGAAGCAAATGGAGCATGGGAACAGATTGGAAAAATCGGGGAACCGTGTGGAACAATGCAGAACAGTGGGAAACCAAAGGGAGCAGGGAGAACGGATTGGAAAATGTGGGGAACCGTGGGGAGCACTGCAGTACAGAGGGGAACTAAAGGGAGCAAGGGGAACGGATTGGAAAAGTGGGGAACTGTGGGGGAAAATGCAGGACAGAGGGGAACCAAAGGGAGCAGGGGGAATGGATTGGAAAAAGTGGGTAACCGTGGGAAACACTGCAGGACAGAGGGGAACCAAAGGGAGCAGGGGGAACAGATTGGAAAAAGTTGGGAACTGTGTGGAACACTGTAAAACAGAGAGGAACCAAAGAGAGCACGGCGAACGGTTTGGAAAAAGTGGGTAACCGTGGGGAACACTGCAGAACAGTGCGGAACCAAAGGGAGCAGAGGGAACAGCTGGAAAAAGTGGGGAACCGTGGGGAACACTGCAGAATAAAGGAGAAGCAAACGGAGCAGGGGGAACAGATTGGAAAAAGTGGGGAATCGGGGGAGTTCTGCAGAACAGTGGGGAAGCAAATGGAGCATGGGAACAGATTGGAAAAATCAGGGAACCGTGTGGAAAAATGCAGAACAGTGGGAAACCAAAGGGAGCAGGGAGAACGGACTGGAAAATGTGGGGAAACGTGGGGAGCACTGCAGTACAGATGGGATCTAAAGGGAGCAAGGGGAACGGATTGGAAAAGTGGGGAACTGTGGGGAACACTGTAAGACAGAGAGGAACCAAAGAGAGCACGGCGAACAGATTGGAAAAAGTGTGGAACCGTGGGGAACACTGCAGGACAGAGGGGAACCAAAGGGAATAGGAGGTACAGGTTGGAAAAAGTGGGGAACAGTGTGGAAAATGCAGAAGAGTGAGGAAAAAAAAGGGAGCAGGGGGAACAGATTGGAAAAAGTGGGGAACTGTGTGGAAACTGCAGAAGAGTGAGGAAAAAAAAGGGAGCAGGGGGAACAGATTGGAAAAAGTGGGGAACGGTGTGGAAACTGCAGAAGTGAGGGGAACCAAAGGAGCAGGGGGAACAGATTGGAAAAAAGTGGGGAACCGTGGGGAACACTGCAGAACAGAGGGGAAAAAAAGGGAGAAGGCGAACAGATTGGAAAAAATGTGAAGAACCGTGGGGAACACTGCAGAACAGAGGGGAACCAAAGGAGCAAGGGCAACTGATTAGAAAAAAAGGGGAACCGTGGGGAACACTGCAGAACAGATGGGAACCGAATGGAGTACGGGGTACAGATTGGAAAAATTGGGGGATTATGTGGAAATGTACAGAACAGTGGGGAACCAAAGGGAGCATGGGGAACGGAGTGGAAAAAATGGGGAACCGTGGGGAACAGTGCAGAACAGAGGGGAACCAAACGGAGCAGGGGGAACGGATTGGATAAAGTGGGGAACTGTGAAGAACACTGCAGACAGAGACGAACCAAAGCGATCATGGCGAACAAATTGGAAAATAGTGGAGAAGTGGGGAATAGTGCAGAACAGTGGGGAAACAAAGGGAGCGGGGAAAACAGAGTGGAAAAAGTGGGGAACAGTGTGGAAAAGTGCAGAAGAGTGAGGAAACAAAGGGAGCAGGGAGTATACATTGGAAAATTTGGGGAACCATGGGGAACACTGCAGAACAGAGGGGAACCAAAGGGAGCAGGGGTAACGGATTGGAAATGTGCGGAACTGTATAAAAACTGCAGAATAGAGGGGAACCAATGGGAGCAGGGGGAACAGATTGGAAAAAGTGGAAACTGTGGGGAAAACTGCAGAACAGAGGGGAGCCCAAGGAGAAGGGGGAACAGATTGGAAAAAGTGGGGAACGGTGTGGGAAATACAGAAGAGTGGAGAAACAACGGGAGCAGGGTGAACGGATTGGAAAAAGTGGGGAACCGTTCGCAACACTGCACAACAGAGGGGAACCAAAGGAGCACGGGGAAGAGATTGGAAAAATTGGGAAACCATGGAGGACAGTGCAGGACAGAGGGGAACCAAAGGGAGCAGGGGGAACAGATTGGAAAAAGTGGGGAACTGTGGGGAACACTGTAAAACAGAGAGGAACCAAGGGAGCCGGTGGAACGGATTGGAAATGTGGGGAACTGTGTGGAAAAATGCAGAACAGTGGGGAACCAAAGGGAGCAGGAGGAACAGATTGGAAAAAGTCGTGGACCGTGGAGAACACTGCAGAACAGAGGGGAACCAAAGGGAGCAGGGGTAACGAATTGGAAAATGTGGGGAACTGTATAGAAAACTGCAGAATAGAGGGGACCCAACGGGAGCAGGGGGAACAGATTGGAAAAAGTGGAAACTGTGGGGAAAACTGCAGAACAGAAGGTAGCCCAAGGAGAAGGGGGAACAGATTGGAAAAAGTGGGGAACGGTGTGGAAAATGCAGAAGAGTGGAGAAACAACGGGAGCAGGGTGAACGGATTGGAAAAAGTGGGGAACCGTTCGCAACACTGCACAACAGAGGGGAACCAAAGGAACACGGGGAAGAGATTGGAAAAATTGGGAAACCATGGAGGACAGTGCAGGACGGAGGGGAACCAAAGGGAGCAGGGGGAACAGATTGGAAAAAGTGGGGAACTGTGGGGAACACTGTAAAACAGAGAGGAACCAAAGAGAGCACGGCGAACAGGATTGGAAAAAGTGTGGAACCGTGGGGAACACTGCAGGACAGAGGGGAACCAAAGGGAATAGGAGGTACAGGTTGGAAAAAGTGGGGAACCGTTGGCGAACACTGAAGAACAGTGGGGAACCAAAGGGAGCACGGGGAACAGATTGCAAAAAGTGGGGAACAGTGGGGAATATTGCAGAAAAGAGGGGAAGCAAATGGAGCATGGGTACAGATTGGAAAAATCGGCGAACCGTGTGGAAAAATGCAGAACAGTGGGAAACCAAAGGGAGCAGGGAGAACGGATTGGAAAATGTGGGGAACCGTGGGGAGCACTGCAGTACAGAGGACAAGCTAAAGGGAGCAAGGGGAACGGATTGGAAAAGTGGGGAACTGTGGGGGAAAATGCAGGACAGAGGGGAACCAAAGGGAGCAGGGGGAATGGATTGGAAAAAGTGGGTAACCGTGGGAAACACTGCAGGACAGAGGGGAACCAAAGGGAGCAGGGGGAACAGATTGGAAAAAGTGGGGAACTGTGGGGAACACTGTAAAACAGAGAGGAACCAAAGAGAGCACGGCGAACGGTTTGGAAAAAGTGGGTAACCGTGGGGAACACTGCAGAACAGTGCGGAACCAAAGGGAGCAGAGGGAACAGCTCGGAAAAGTGGGGAACCGTGGGGAACACTGCAGAATAAAGGAGAACCAAACGGAGCAGGGGGAACAGATTTGAAAAAGTGGGGAATCGGGGGAGTTCTGCAGAACAGTGGGGAAGCAAATGGAGCATGGGAACAGATTGGAAAAATCGGGGAACCGTGTGGAAAAATGCAGAACAGTGGGAAACCAAAGGGAGCAGGGAGAACGGATTGGAAAATGTGGGGAAACGTGGGGAGCACTGCAGTACAGAGGGGAACTAAAGGGAGCAAGGGGAACGGATTGGAAAAGTGGGGAACTGTGAAGAACACTGCAGACAGAGACGAACCAAAGCGATCATGGCGAACAAATTGGAAAATAGTGGAGAAGTGGGGAATACTGCAGAACAGTGGGGAAACAAAGGGAGCGGGGAAAACAGAGTGGAAAAAGTGGGGAACAGTGTGGAAAAGTGCAGAAGAGTGAGGAAACAAAGGGAGCAGGGAGTATACATTGGAAAATTTGGGGAACCATGGGGAACACTGCAGAACAGAGGGGAACCAAGGGAGCAGGTGGAACGGATTGGAAATGTGGGGAACTGTGTGGAAAAATGCAGAACAGTGGGGAACTAAAGGGAGCAGGAGGAACAGATTGGAAAAAGTCATGGACCGTGGAGAACACTGCAGAACAGAGGGGAACCAAAGGGAGCAGGGGTAACGGATTGGAAATGTGCGGAACTGTATAAAAACTGCAGAATAGAGGGGAACCAATGGGAGCAGGGGGAACAGATTGGAAAAAGTGGAAACTGTGGGGAAAACTGCAGAACAGAGGGTAGCCCAAGGAGAAGGGGGAACAGATTGGAAAAAGTGGGGAACGGTGTGGAAAATGCAGAAGAGTGGAGACACAACGGGAGCAGGGTGAACGGATTGGAAAAAGTGGGGAACCGTTCGCAACACTGCACAACAGAGGGGAACCAAAGGAGCACGGGGAAGAGATTGGAAAAATTGGGAAACCATGGAGGACAGTGCAGGACGGAGGGGAACCAAAGGGAGCAGGGGGAACAGATTGGAAAAAGTGGGGAACTGTGGGGAACACTGTAAAAGAGAGAGGAACCAAAGAGAGCACGGCGAACAGATTGGAAAAAGTGTGGAACCGTGGGGAACACTGCAGGACAGAGGGGAACCAAAGGGAATAGGAGGTACAGGTTGGAAAAAGTGGGGAACCGTTGGCGAACACTGCAGAACAGTGGGGAACCAAAGGGAGCAGGGGGAACAGATTGCAAAGAGTGGGGAACAGTGGGGAATATTGCAGAAAAGAGGGGAAGCAAATGGAGCATGGGAACAGATTGGAAAAATCGGGGAACCGTGTGGAAAAATGCAGAACAGTGGGAAACCAAAGGGAGCAGGGAGAACGGATTGGAAAATGTGGGGAACCGTGGGGAGCACTGCAGTACAGAGGGGAACTAAAGGGAGCAAGGGGAACGGATTGGAAAAGTGGGGAACTGTGGGGGAAAATGCAGGACAGAGGGGAACCAAAGGGAGCAGGGGGAATGGATTGGAAAAAGTGGGTAACCGTGGGAAACACTGCAGGACAGAGGGGAACCAAAGGGAGCAGGGGGAATGGTTTGGAAAAAGTGGGTAACCGTGGGGAACACTGCAGAACACTGCGGAACCAAAGGGAGCAGAGGGAACAGCTCGGAAAAGTGGGGAACCGTGGGGAACACTGCAGAATAAAGGAGAAGCAAACGGAGCAGGGGGAACAGATTGGAAAAAGTGGGGAATCGGGGGAGTTCTGCAGAACTGTGGGGAAGCAAATGGAGCATGGGAACAGATTGGAAAAATCGGGGAACCGTGTGGAAAAATGCAGAACAGTGGGAAACCAAAGGGAGCAGGGAGAACGGATTGGAAAATGTGGGGAAACGTGGGGAGCACTGCAGTACAGAGGGGAACTAAAGGGAGCAAGGGGAACGGATTGGAAAAGTGGGGAACTGTGGGGAACACTGTAAGACAGAGAGGAACCAAAGAGAGCACGGCGAACAGATTGGAAAAAGTGTGGAACCGTGGGGAACACTGCAGGACAGAGGGGAACCAAAGGGAATAGGAGGTACAGTTTGGAAAAAGTGGGGAACCGTTGGCGAACACTGCAGAACAGTGGGGAACCAAAGGGAGCACGGGGAACAGATTGCAAAAAGTGGGGAACAGTGGGGAATATTGCAGAAAAGAGGGGAAGCAAATGTAGCATGGGAACAGATTGGAAAAATCGGGGAACCGTGTGGAAAAATGCAGAACAGTGGGAAACCAAAGGGAGCAGGGAGAACGGATTGGAAAATGTGGGGAACCGTGGGGAGCACTGCAGTACAGAGGGGAACTAAAGGGAGCAAGGGGAACGGATTGGAAAAGTGGGGAACTGTGGGGGAAAATGCAGGACAGAGGGGAACCAAAGGGAGCAGGGGGAATGGATTGGAAAAAGTGGGTAACCGTGGGAAACACTGCAGGACAGAGGGGAACCAAAGGGAGCAGGGGGAACGGTTTGGGAAAAGTGGGTAACCGTGGGGAACACTGCAGAACACTGCGGAACAAAAGGGAGCAGGGGGAACAGCTCGGAAAAGTGGGGAACGGTGGGGAACACTGTAGAATAAAGGAGAACCAAACGGAGCAGGGGGAACAAAAGAGGGGAATCGTGGGGAGATCTGCAGAACAGTGGGGAACCAAAGGGAGCAGGGGGAACAGATTGGAAAAAGTGGGGAACTGTGGGGAACACTGTAAAACAGAGAGGAACCAAAGAGAGCACGGCGAACGGTTTGGAAAAAGTGGGTAACCGTGGGGAACACTGCAGAACAGTGCGGAACCAAAGGGAGCAGAGGGAACAGCTGGAAAAAGTGGGGAACCGTGGGGAACACTGCAGAATAAAGGAGAAGCAAACGGAGCAGGGGGAACAGATTGGAAAAAGTGGGGAATCGGGGGAGTTCTGCAGAACAGTGGGGAAGCAAATGGAGCATGGGAACAGATTGGAAAAATCAGGGAACCGTGTGGAAAAATGCAGAACAGTGGGAAACCAAAGGGAGCAGGGAGAACGGATTGGAAAATGTGGGGAAACGTGGGGAGCACTGCAGTACAGAGGGGAACTAAAGGGAGCAAGGGGAACGGATTGGAAAAGTGGGGAACTGTGGGGAACACTGTAAAACAGAGAGGAACCAAAGAGAGCAAGGCGAACAGATTGGAAAAAGTGTGGAACCGTGGGGAACACTGCAGGACAGAGGGGAACCAAAGGGAATAGGAGGTACAGGTTGGAAAAAGTGGGGAACAGTGTGGAAAATGCAGAAGAGTGAGGAAAAAAAAGGGAGCAGGGGGAACAGATTGGAAAAAGTGGGGAACTGTGTGGAAACTGCAGAAGAGTGAGGAAAAAAAAGGGAGCAGGGGGAACAGATTGGAAAAAGTGGGGAACGGTGTGGAAACTGCAGAAGTGAGGGGAACCAAAGGAGCAGGGGGAACAGATTGGAAAAAAGTGGGGAACCGTGGAGAACACTGCAGAACAGAGGGGAAAAAAAGGGAGAAGGCGAACAGATTGGAAAAAATGTGAAGAACCGTGGGGAACACTGCAGAACAGAGGGGAACCAAAGGAGCAAGGGCAACTGATTAGAAAAAGAGGGGAACCGTGGGGAACACTGCAGAACTGAGGGGAACCGAATGGAGTACGGGGTACAGATTGGAAAAATTGGGGGATTATGTGGAAATGTACAGAACAGTGGGGAACCAAAGGGAGCAGGGGGAACGGAGTTGAAAAAATGGGTAACCGTGGGGAACACTGCAGAACAGAGGGGAACCAAGGGAGCAGGTGGAACGGATTGGAAAAAGTGGGGAACTGTGTGGAAAAATGCAGAAGAGTGGGGAACCAAAGGGAGCAGGAGGAACAGATTGGAAAATGTGGGGAACTGTATAGAAAACTGCAGAATAGAGGGGAACCAACGGGAGCAGGGGGAACTGATTGGAAAAAGTGGAAACTGTGGGGAAAACTGCAGAACAGAGGGGAGCCCAAGGAGAAGGGGGAATCGATTGGAAAAAGTGGGGAACGGTGTGGAAAATGCAGAAGAGTGGAGAAACAACGGGAGCACGGTGAACGGATTGGAAAAAGTGGGGAACAGTGTGGAACACTGCAGAACAGAGGGGAATCAAAGAAAGCAGGGGGAACAGATTGGAAAAAATTGGGGAACTGTCTGGAACACAGCAGAACAGAGGGGAAAAAAAGGGAGCATGGGAACAGATTGGAAAAAATGTGGAGAACCATGGGGAACACTGCAGAACAGAGAGGACCCAAAGTGAGCAGAGGGAAGAACTCGGAAAAGTGGGGAACCGTGGGGAACACTGCAGAATAGAGGGGAAGCAAGAGAACAGGGGGAACGGATTGGAAAAAGTGGGGAACTGTGTGGAAAATGCAGAAGAGTAAGGAAACAAAGGGAGCAGGGGGAACAGATTGGAAAAAGTGGGGAACTGTGTGGAAAATGCAGAAGAGTGAGGAAAAAAAAGGGAGCACCGGGAACAGATTGGAAAAAGTGGGCAACGGTGTGGAAACTGCAGAAGTGAGTGGAACCAAAGGAGCAGGGGGAATAGATTGGAAAAAAGTGGGGAACCGTGGAGAACACTGCAGAACAGAGGGGAAAAAAAGGGAGAAGGGGAACAGATTGGAAAAAATGTGAAGAACCGTGGGGAACACTACAGAACAGAGGGGAACCAAAGGAGCAAGGGCAACTGATTAGAAAAAAAGGGGAACCGTGGGGAACACTGCAGAACAGAGGGGAACCGAATGGAGTACGGGGTACAGATTGGAAAAATTGGGGGATTATGTGGAAATGTACAGAACAGTGGGGAACCAAAGGGAGCATGGGGAACGGAGTGGAAAAAATGGGGAACCGTGGGGAACACTGCAGAACAGAGGGGAACCAAACGGAGCAGGGGGAACGGATTGGATAAAGTGGGGAACTGTGAAGAACACTGCAGACAGAGACGAACCAAAGCGATCATGGCGAACAAATTGGAAAATAGTGGAGAAGTGGGGAATAGTGCAGAACAGTGGGGAAACAAAGGGAGCGGGGAAAACAGAGTGGAAAAAGTGGGGAACAGTGTGGAAAAGTGCAGAAGAGTGAGGAAACAAAGGGAGCAGGGAGTATACATTGGAAAATTTGGGGAACCATGGGGAACACTGCAGAACAGAGGGGAACCAAGGGAGCAGGTGGAACGGATTGGAAATGTGGGGAACTGTGTGGAAAAATGCAAAACAGTGGGGAACCAAAGGGAGCAGGAGGAACAGATTGGAAAAAGTCATGGACCGTGGAGAACACTGCAGAACAGAGGGGAACCAAAGGGAGGAGGGGTAACGGATTGGAAATGTGCGGAACTCTATAAAAACTGCAGAATAGAGGGGAACCAATGGGAGCAGGGGGAACAGATTGGAAAAAGTGGAAACTGTGGGGAAAACTGCAGAACAGAGGGGAGCCCAAGGAGAAGGGGGAACAGATTGGAAAAAGTGGGGAACGGTGTGGGAAATGCAGAAGAGTGGAGAAACAACGGGAGCAGGGTGAACGAATTGGAAAAAGTGGGGAACCGTTCGCAACACTGCACAACAGAGGGGAACCAAAGGAGCACGGGGAAGAGATTGGAAAAATTGGGAAACCATGGAGGACAGTGCAGGACAGAGGGGAACCAAAGGGAGCAGGGGGAACAGATTGGAAAAAGTGGGGAACTGTGGGGAACACTGTAAAACAGAGAGGAACCAAGGGAGCCGGTGGAACGGATTGGAAATGTGGGGAACTGTGTGGAAAAATGCAGAACAGTGGGGAACCAAAGGGAGCAGGAGGAACAGATTGGAAAAAGTCGTGGACCGTGGAGAACACTGCAGAACAGAGGGGAACCAAAGGGAGCAGGGGTAACGAATTGGAAAATGTGGGGAACTGTATAGAAAACTGCAGAATAGAGGGGAACCAACGGGAGCAGGGGGAACAGATTGGAAAAAGTGGAAACTGTGGGGAAAACTGCAGAACAGAGGGGAGCCCAAGGAGAAGGGGGAACAGATTGGAAAAAGTGGGGAACGGTGTGGAAAATGCAGAAGAGAGGAGAAACAACGGGAGCAGTGTGAACAGATTGGAAAAAGTGGGGAACTGTGTGGAAAATGCAGAAGAGTGGAGAAACAACGGGAGCAGGGTGAACAGATTAGAAAAAGTGGAGAACAGTGTGGAACACTGCAGAACAGAGGGGAATCAAAGGAAGCAGGGGGAATGGATTGGAAAAAGTGGGGAACCGTTCGGAACACTGCACAACAGAGGGGAACCAAAGGAGCACGGGGAAGAGATTGGAAAAATTGGGAAACCATGGAGGACAGTGCAGGACGGAGGGGAACCAAAGGGAGCAGGGGGAACGGATTGGAAAAAGTGGGGAACAGTGGGGAACACTGTAGAACAGAGGGGAACCAAAGAGAGCACGGCGAACAGATTGGAAAAAGTGTGGAGCCGTGGGGAACACTGCAGGAGAGAGGTGAACCAAAGGGAGCAGGGAGAACAGATTGGAAAAGTGGGGAACTATAGGGGAAAATGCAGGACAGACGGGAACCAAAGGGAGCAAGAGGAATGGATTGGAAAAAGTGGGTAACCGTGGGGAACACTGCAGGGCAGAGAGGAACCAAACGGAGCAGGGGGAACGGTTTGGAAAAAGTGGGTAACCGTGGGGAACACTGCAGAACACTGCGGAACCAAAGGGAGCAGGGGGAACAGTTCGGAAAAGTGGGGAACAGTGGGGAACACTTCAGAATAAAGGAGAACCAAATGGAGTTGGGGGAACAGATTGGAAAAAGTGGGGAATCGTGGGGAGATCTGCAGAACAATGGGGAACCAAAAGGAGCAGGGGGAATGGATTGGAAAAAGTGGGGAACCGTGGAGAACATTGCAGGACAGAGGGGAAACAAAGGGAGCAGGGCGAACTGATTGGAAAAAGTGGGGAAACGTGGGAAACACTGCAGGACAGAGGGGAAACAAAGGGAGCAGGGCGAACAGATTCGAAAAAGTGTGCAACCTTGGGGAACACTGCAGAATAGAGGGCAACTAAACGGAGCAAAGGGAACAGATTGGAAAAAGTGCAGAACCATGGCGAACACTGCAAAACAGTGGGGAACCAAAGGGAGCAGCGGGAACGGATTGGAAAAAGTGCGGAACCGTGGGAAACACTGCAGAACAGAGGGGAACGAAATGGAGCACGGCGAGCAGATCGGAAAGAAGTTGAGAACTGGGGAACACTGCAGGACAGAGGGGAACCAAAGGGAGCAGGGGGAACGGATTGGATAAAGTGGGGAACAGTGTGGAACACTGCAGAACAGAGGGGCATCAAAGGAAGCAGGGGGAACGGATTGGAAAAAGTCGGGAACCGTTCGGAACACTGCACAACAGAGGGGAACCAAAGGAGCACGGGGAAGAGATTGGAAAAATTGGGAAACCATGGAGGACAGTGCAGGACGGAGGGGAACCAAAGGGAGCAGGGGGAACGGATTGGATAAAGTGGGCAACTGTGAAGAACACTGCAGAAAGAGAGGAACCAAAGCGATCACGGCGAACAAATTCGAAAATAGTGGAAAAGTGGGGAATACTGCAGAACAGTGGGGAACCAAAGGGAGCGGGGGAAACAGATTGGAAAATGTGGGGAACAGTGTGGAAAAATGCAGAAGAGTGAGGAAATAAACGGAGCAGGGGGTATACATTGGAAAAATTGGGGAACCGTGGGGAACACTGCAGAACAGAGGGTAACCAATGGGAGCAGGGCGAACAGATTGGAAAAAGTGGGGAACGGTGTGGAAAAATGCAGAAGAGTGGAGAAACAACGGGAGCAGGGTGAACGGATTGGAAAAAGTGAGGAAGTGTTTCGAACACTGCAGAACAGAGGGGAATCAAAGGAAGCAGGAGGAACGGATTGGAAAAAAGTGGGGAACTGTTAGGAACACTGCACAACAGAGGGGAACCAAAGGAGCACGGGGAAGAGATTGTAAAAATTGGGAAACAATGGAGGACAGTGCAGGACGGAGGGGAACCAAGGGAGCAGGTGGAATGGATTGGGAAAAGTGGGGAATCGCAAAGGACAATGCAGGACAGAGGGCAAAGAAAGGGCACAGGGGGAACGGATGGGAAAAAGTGGGGAACTGTGGGGAACACTGCAGAACAGAGGGGAACCAATGGGAGCAGGGCGAACAGATTGGAAAAAGTGGAGAACGGTGTGGAAAAATGCAGAAGAGTGGAGAAACAACGGGAGCAGGGTGAACGGATTGGAAAAAGTGGGGAAGTGTTTGGAACACTGCAGAACAGAGGGGAATCAAAGGAAGCAGGGGGAACGGGTTGGAAAAAGTGGGGAACCGTTAGGAACACTGCACAACAGAGGGGAACCAAAGGAGCACGGGGAAGAGATTGGAAAAATTGGGAAACAATGGAGGACAGTGCAGGACGGAGGGGAACCAAAGGGAGCAGGGGGAACAGATTGGAAAAATTGGGGAACTGTGGGGAACACTGTAGAACAGAGGGGAACCAAAGAGAGCAGGGCGAACAGATTGTAAAAAATGTGGAGAACCGTGGGGAAACTGCAGAACAGAGGGGAACCAAAGGGAGCGGGGGAAACAGATTGGAAAAAGTGGGGAACAGTGTGGAAAATGCAGAAGAGTGAGGAAACAAAGGGAGCAGGGGGTACACATTGGAAAAAGTGGGGAACTGTGAGGGACACTGTAGAACAGAGGGGAACCAAAGAGAGCAGGGCGAACAGATTGTAAAATGTGTGGAGCCATGGCGAACACTGCAGGACAGAGGGGAACCAAAGGGAGCAGGGAGAATAGATTGGAAAAAGTGGGGAATCTTGGGGAACACTGCAGAAAAGAGTGTAACCAAAGGGATCAGGGGGAACAGATTGGAAAAAATGTGGAGAACCGTGGGGAAGCTGCAGAACAGAGGGGAACAAAGGCGCAGGGGGAACAGATTGGAAAAAATTGGGGAACTGTCTGGAACACAGCAGAACAGAGGGGGAAAAAAGGGGCATGGGAACAGATTGGAAAAAATGTGGAGAACCATGGGGAACACTGCAGAACAGAGAGGACCCAAAGGGAGCAGAGGGAAGAACTCGGAAAAGTGGGGAACTGTGGGGAACACTGCAGAATAGAGGGGAACCAAGAGAGCAGGGGGAACGGATTGCAAAAAAGTGGGGAACTGTGTGGAAAAATGCAGAACAGTGGGGAACCACGGGGACCAGGAGGAGCAGATTGGAAAAAGTCGGGAACCGTGGAGAACACTGCAGAACAGAGGGGAACCAAAGGGAGCAGGGGTAACGGATTGGAAAATGTGGGGAACTGTATAGAAAACTGCAGAATAGAGGGGAACGAACGGGAGCAGGGGGAACAGATTGGAAAAAATTGGGGAACTGTCTGGAACACAGCAGAACAGAGGGGAAAAAAAGGGAGCATGGGAACAGATTGGAAAAAATGTGGAGAAACATGGGAAACACTGCAGAACAGAGAGGACCCAAAGGGAGCAGAGGGAAGAACTCGGAAATGTGGGGACCGTGGGGAACACTGCAGAATAGAGGGGAACCAAGAGAGCAGGGGGAACGGATTGGAAAAAGTGGGGAACTGTGTGGAAAAATGCAGAAGAGTGGGGAACCACAGGGAGCAGGAGGAACAGATTGGAAAAAGTCGGGAACCGTGGAGAACACTGCAGAACAGAGGGGAACCAAAGGGAGCAGGGGTAACGGATTGGAAAATGTGGGAACTGTATAGAAAACTGCAGAATAGAGGGGAACCAACGGGAGCAGGGGGAACAGATTGGAAAGAGTGGAAACTGTGGGGAAAACTGCAGAACAGAGGGGAGCACAAGGAGAAGGGGGAACAGATTGGAAAAAGTGGGGAACGGTGTGGAAAATGCAGAAGAATGGAGAAACAACGGGAGCAGGGTGAACGGATTGGAAAAAGTGGGGAACAGTGTGGAACAATGCAGAACAGAGGGGAATCAAAGGAAGCAGGGGGAACGGATTGGAAAAAGTCGGGAACCGTTCGGAACACTGCACAACAGAGGGAAACCAAAGGAGCACTGGGAAGAGATTGGAAAAATTGGGAAACCATGGAGGACAGTGCAGGACGGAGGGGAACCAAAGGGAGCAGGGGGAACGGATTGGATAAAGTGGGGAACTGTGAAGAACACTGCAGAAACAGAGGAACCAAAGCGATCACGGCGAACAAATTCGAAAACAGTGGAAAAGTGGGGAATACTGCAGAACAGTGGGGAACCAAAGAGAGCAGGGGGTATACATTGGAAAAATTGGGGAACCGTGGGGAACACTGCAGAACAGAGGGGAACCAAGGGAGCAGGTGGAACGGATTGGAAAAAGTGGGGAATTGCGAAGGACAATGCAGGACAGAGGGGAAAGAAAGGGCACAGGGGGAACGGATTGGAAAAAGTGGGGAACTGTGGGGAACACTGCAGAACAGAGGGGAACATATGGGAGCAGGGCGAACAGATTGGAAAAAGTGGGGAACGGTGTGGAAAAATGCAGAAGAGTGGAGAAACAACGGGAGCAGGGTGAACGGATTGGAAAAAGTGGGGAAGTGTTTGGAACACTGCAGAACAGAGGGGAATCAAAGGAGCAGGGGGAACGGATTGGAAAAAGTGGGGAACCGTTAGGAACACTGAACAACAGAGGGGAACCAAAGGAGCACGGGGAAGAGATTGGAAAAATTGGGAAACAATGGAGGACAGTGCAGGATGGAGGGGAACCAAAGGGAGCAGGGGGAACAGATTGGAAAAAAATGGGGAACCGTGGAGAACACTGCAGAACAGAGGGGAAAAAAAGGGAGAAGGGGAACAGATTGGAAAAAATGTGAAGAACCGTGGGGAACACTGCAGAACAGAGGGGAACCAAAGGAGCAAAGGCAACTGATTAGAAAAAGAGGGGAACCGTGGGGAACACTGCAGAACAGAGGGGAACCGAATGGAGTACGGGGTACAGATTGGAAAAATTGGGGGTTTATGTGGAAATGTACAGAACAGTGGGGAACCAAAGGGAGCAGGCGGAACGGAGTGGAAAAAATGGGGAACCGTGGGGAACACAACAGAACAGAGGGGAACCAAACGGAGCAGGGGGTACGGATTGGATAAAGTGGGGAACTGTGAAGAACACTGCATACAGAGAGGAACCAAAGCGATCATGGCGAACAAATTGGAAAATAGTGGAGAAGAGGGGAATACTGCAGAACAGTGGGGAACCAAAGGGAGCGGGGAGAACAGATTGGAAAAAGTGGGGAACAGTGTGGAAAAATGCAGAAGATTGAGGAAACAAAGGGAGCAGGGGGTATACATTGGAAAAATTGGGGAACCATGGGGAACACTGCAGAACAGAGGGGAACCAAGGGAGCAGGTGGAACGGATTGGAAAAATTGGGGAATCGCGAAGGACAATGCAGGACAGAGCGGAAAGAAAGGGCACAGGGGGAACGGATTGGAAAAAGTGGGAAACTGTGGGGAACACTGCAGAACAGAGGGGAACCAAAGGAGCAAGGGCAATTGATTATAAAAAGAGGGGAACCGTGGGGAACACTGCAGAACAGAGGGGAAACAAAGGGATCAGGGGGGACGGATTGGAAAAAGGGGGGAACCGTGTAGAACACTGCAGGAAAGAGGGGAACCAAAGGGAGCTGGGGAACGGATTGGAAAAAGTGGGTTACTGTTTGGAAAGCTGCAGAACAGAGGGGAACCAAAGGGAGCAGGGGGAACAGATTCGAAAAAGTGGGGAAACGTGGGGAACACTGCAGAACAGAGGGGAACCAAAAGAGCAGGGGAAAGGGATTGGAAAAAGAGGGGCATCATGGGGAACACTTCAGAACAGAGGGGAACCAAGGGAGCAGGTTGAACGGATTGGAAAAATTGGGGAATCGCGAAGGACAATGCAGGACAGAGGGGAAAGAAAGGGCACAGGGGGAATGGATTGGAAAAAGTCCGGAACCGTGGAGAACACTGCAGAACAGAGGGGAACCAAAGGGAGCAGGGGTAACGGATTGGAAAATGTGGGGAACTGTATAGAATACTGCAGAATAGAGGGGAACCAAAGTGAGCAGGGGGAACAGATTGGAAAAAGTGGAAACTGTGGGGAAAACTGCAGAACAGAGGGGAGCCCAAGGAGAAGGGGGAACAGATTGGAAAAAGTGGGGAACGGTGTGGAAAAATGCAGAACAGTGGGGAACCAAACGGAGCGGGGGAAACAGATTGGAAAAAGTGGGGAACCGTGGGGAACACTGCAAAACAGAGGGGAACCAAAGGGATCAGGGGGGACGGATTGGAAAAAGGGGGGAACCGTGTAGAACACTGCAGGAAAGTGGGGAACCAAAGGAGCTGGGGGAACGTATTGGAAAAAGTGGGTTACAGTATGGAAAACTGCAGAACAGAGGGGAACCAAAGGGAGCAGGGGGAACAGATTCGAAAAAGTGGTGAAACGTGGGGAACACTGCAGAACAGAGGGGAACCAAAAGAGCAGGGGAAGGGGATTGGACAAAGAAGGGAATCATGGGGAACACTGCAGAACAGAGAGGACCCAAAGGGAGCAGAGGGAAGAACTCGGAAAAGTGGGGAACCGTGGGGAACACTGCAGAATAGAGGGGTTCCAAGAGAGCAGGGGGAACGGATTGGAAAAAGTGGGGAACTGTGAAAAACACTGCAGACAGAGATGAACCAATGCGAGCACGGCGAACAAATTGGAAAATAGTGGAGAAGTGGGGAACACTGCAGAACAGTGGGGAACCAAAGGGAGCGGGGAAAACAGATTGGAAAAAGTGGGGAACTGTGAAGAACACTGCAGACAGAGAGGAACCAAAGCGAGCACGGCGAACAAATTGGAAAATAGTGGAGAAGTGGGGAACACTGCAGAACAGTGGGGAACCAAAGGGAGCGGGGGAAACAGATTGGAAAAAGTGGGGAACAGTGTGGAAAATGCAGAAGAGTGAGGAAAAAAAAGGGAGCAGGGGGAATAGATTGGAAAAAGTGGGGAACGGTGTGGAAACTGCAGAAGTGAGGGGAACCAAAGGAGCAGGGGGAACAGATTGGAAAAAAGTGGGGAACCGTGGAGAACACTGCAGAACAGAGGGGAAAAAAAGGGAGAAGGCGAACAGATTGGAAAAAATGTGAAGAACCATGGGGAACACTGCAGAACAGAGGGGAACCAAAGGAGCAAGGACAACTGATTAGAAAAAGAGGGGAACCGTGGGGAACACTGCAGAACAGAGGGGAACCGAATGGAGTACGGGGTACTGATTGGAAAAATTGGGGGTTATGTGGAAATGTACAGAATAGTAGGGAACCAAAGGGAGCAGGGGGAACGGAGTGGAAAAAAATGGGTAATCGTGGGGAACACTGCAGACCAGAGGGGAACCAAGGGAGCAGGTGGAACGGATTGGAAAAAGTGGGGAACTGTGTGGAAAAATGCAGAACAGTGGGGAACCAAAGGGAGCAGGAGGAACAGATTGGAAAATGTGGGGAACTGTATAGAAAACTGAAGAATAGAGGGGAACCAACGGGAACAGGGGGAACAGATTGGAAAAAGTGGAAACTGTGGGGAAAACTGCAGAACAGAGGGGAGCCCAAGGAGAAGGGTGAACAGATTGGAAAAAGTGGGGAACGGTGTGGAAAATGCAGAAGAGTGGAGAAACAACGGGAGCAGGGTGAACGGATTGGAAAAAGTGGGGAACAGTGTGGAACACTGCAGAACAGAGGGGAATCAAAGGAAGCAGGGGGAACGGATTGGAAAAAGTGGGGAACCGTTCGGAACACTGCACAACAGAGGGGAACCAAAGGAACACGGGGAAGAGATTGGAAAAATTGGGAAACCATGGAGGACAGTGCAGGACGGAGGGGAACCAAAGGGAGCAGGGGTAACAGATTGGAAAAAGTGGGCAACTGTGGGGAACAGTGTAAAAATGAGAGGACCAAAGAGAGCACGGCAAACAGATTGGAAAAAGTGTGGAACCGTGGGGAACACTGCAGGACAGAGGGGAACCAAAGGGAACAGGAGGTACAGGTTGGAAAAAGTGGGGAACCGTTGGCGAACACTGCAGAACAGTGGGGAACCAAAGGGAGCAGGGGGAACAGATTGCAAAAAGTGGGGAACACTGGGGAATATTGCAGAAAAGAGGGGAAGCAAATGGAGCATGGGAACAGATTGGAAAAATCGGGGAACCGTGTGGAAAAATGCAGAACAGTGGGAAACCAAAGGGAGCAGGGAAAACGGATTGGAAAATGTGGGGAACCGTGGGGAGCACTGCAGTACAGAGGGGAACTAAAGGTAGCAAGGGGAACGGATTGGAAGAGTGGGGAACTGTGGGGGAAATTGCAGGACAGAGGGGAACCAAAGGGAGCAGGGGGAATGGATTGGAAAAAGTGGGTAACCGTGGGAAACACTGCAGGACAGAGGGCAAACAAAGGGAGCAGGGGGAACGGATTGGATAAAGTGGGGAACTGTGAAGAACACTGCAGACAGAGAGGAACCAAAGCGATCATGGCGAACAAATTGGAAAATAGTGGAGAAGTGGGGAATACTGCAGAACAGTGGGGAACCAAAGGGAGCGGGGAAAACAGAGTGGAATAAGTGGGGAACAGTGTGGAAAAATGCAGAAGAGTGAGGAAACAAAGGGAGCAGGGGGTATACATTGGAAAAATTGGGGAACCATGGGGAACACTGCAGAACAGAGGGGAACCAAGGGAGCAGGTGGAACGGATTGGAAAAAGTGGGGAACCGTGGGGAGGACTGCAGTACAGAGGGGAACTAAAGGGAGTAAGGGGAACGGATTGGAAGAGTGGGGAACTGTGGGGGAAATTGCAGGACAGAGGGGAACCAAAGGGAGCAGGGGGAATGGATTTGAAAAAGTGGGTAACCGTGGGAAATACTGCAGGACAGAGGGGAACCAAAGGGAGCAGGGGGAACGGTTTGGAAAAAGTGGGTAACCGTGGGGAAAATTGCAGAACACTGCGGAACCAAAGGGAGCAGGGGGAACAGCTCGGAAAAGTGGGGAACCGTGGGGAACACTGCAGAATAAAGGAGAACCAAACGGAGTAGGGGGAACAGATTGGAAAAAGTGGGGAATCGTGGGGAGTTCTGCAGAACAGTGGGGAACCAAAAAGGAGTAGGGGGAATGGATTGGAAAAAGTGGGGAAACGTGGAGAACATTGCAGGACAGAGGGCAAACAAAGGGAGCAGGGGGAACGGATTGGATAAAGTGGGGAACTGTGAAGAACACTGCAGACAGAGAGGAACCAAAGCGATCATGGCGAACAAATTGGAAAATAGTGGAGAAGTGGGGAATACTGCAGAACAGTGGGGAACCAAAGGGAGCGGGGAAAACAGATTGGAAAAAGTGGGGAACAGTGTGGAAAAATGCAGAAGAGTGAGGAAACAAAGGGAGCAGGGGGTATACATTGGAAAAATTGGGGAACCATGGGGAACACTGCAGAACAGAGGGGAACCAAGGGAGCAGGTGGAACGGATTGGAAAAATTGGGGAATCGCGAAGGACAATGCAGGACAGAGCGGAAAGAAAGGGCACAGGGGGAACAGATTGGAAAAAATTGGGGAACTGTCTGGAACACAGCAGAACAGAGGGGGAAAAAAGGGAGCATGGGAACAGATTGGAAAAAATGTGGAGACCATGGGGAACACTGCAGAACAGAGAGGACCCAAAGGGAGCAGAGGGAAGAACTCGGAAAAGTGGGGAACCTTGGGGAACACTGCAGAATAGAGGGGAACCAAGAGAGCAGGGGGAACGGATTGCAAAAAAGTGGGGAACTATGTGGAAAAATGCAGAACAGTGGGGAACCACAGGGAGCAGGAGGAGCAGATTGGAAAAAGTCGGGAACCGTGGAGAACACTGCAGAACAGAGGGGAACCAAAGGGAGCAGGGGTAACGGATTGGAAAATGTGGGGAACTGTATAGAAAACTGCAGAATAGAGGGGAACGAACGGGAGCAGGGGGAACAGATTGGAAAAAATTGGGGAACTGTCTGGAACACAGCAGAACAGAGGGGAAAAAAAGGGAGCATGGGAACAGATTGGAAAAAATGTGGAGAAACATGGGAAACACTGCAGAACAGAGAGGACCCAAGGGGAGCAGAGGGAAGAACTCGGAAAAGTGGGGAACCGTGGGGAACACTGCAGAATAGAGGGGAACCAAGAGAGCAGGGGGAACGGATTGGAAAAAGTGGGGAACTGTGTGGAAAAATGCAGAACAGTGGGGAACCACAGGGAGCAGGAGGAACAGATTGGAAAAAGTCGGGAACCGTGGAGAACACTGCAGAACAGAGGGGAACCAAAGGGAGCAGGGGTAACGGATTGGAAAATGTGGGAACTGTATAGAATACTGCAGAATAGAGGGGAACCAACGGGAGCAGGGGGAACAGATTGGAAAAAGTGGAAACTGTGGGGAAAACTGCAGAACAGAGGGGAGCAGAAGGAGAAGGGGAAAGAGATTGGAAAAAGTGCGGAACGGTGTGGAAAATGCAGAAGAATGGAGAAACAGCGGGAGCAGGGTGAACGGATTGGAAAAAGTGGGGAACAGTGTGGAACACTGCAGAACAGTGGGGAATCAAAGGAAGCAGGGGGAACGGATTGGAAAAAGTCGGGAACCGTTCGGAACACTGCACAACAGAGGGAAACCAAAGGGAGCAGGGTGAACGGATTGGAAAAAGTGGGGAACAGTGTGGAACACTGCAGAACAGTGGGGAATCAAAGGAAGCAGGGGGAACAGATTGGAAAAAGTGGGGAACTGTGGGGAAATGTGTAGAACAGAGGGGAACCAAAGAGATCACGGCGAACAGATTGGAAAAAGTGTGGAGCCGTGGAGAACACTGCAGGACAGAGGGGAACCAAAGGGAGCAGGGAGAACAGATTGGAAAAAGTGGGGAATCCTGGGAAACACTGCAGAAAAGAGGGGAACCAAAGGGAGCGGGGGAAACAGATTGGAAAAAGTGGGGAACAGTGTGGAAAATGCAGAAGAGTGAGGAAACAAAGGGAGCAGGGGGTATACATTGGAAAAAGTGGGGAACTGTGAGGAACACTGTAGAACAGAGGGGAACCAAAGAGAGCACGGCGAACAGATTGTAAAAAGTGTGGAGTCATGGCGAACACTGCAGGAAAGAGGGGAACCAAAGGGAGCAGGGAGAACAGATTGGAAAAAGTGGGGAATCTTGGGAATACTGCAGAAAAGAGGGGAACCAAAGGGATCAGGGGGAACAGATTGGAAAAAATGTGGAGAACCGTGGGGAAGTTGCACAACAGAAGGGAACAAAGGCGCAGGGGGAACAGATTGGAAAAAATTGGGGAACTGTCTGGAACACAGCAGAACAGAGGGGAAAAAAAGGGAGCATGGGAACAGATTGGAAAAAATGTGGAGAACCATGGGGAACACTGCAGAACAGAGAGGACCCAAAGGGAGCAGAGGGAAGAACTCGGAAAAGTGGGGAACCGTGGGGAACACTGCAGAATACAGGGGAACCAAGAGAGCAGGGGGAACGGATTGGAAAAAGTGGGGAACTGTGTGGAAAAATGCAGAACAGTGGGGAACCACAGGGAGCAGGAGGAACAGATTGGAAAAAGTCGGGAACCGTGGAGAACACTGTAGAACAGAGGGGAACAAAAGGGAGCAGGGGTAACGGATTGGAAAATGTGGGAAACTGTATAGAAAACTGCAGAATAGAGGGGAACCAACGGGAGCAGGGGGAACAGATTTGAAAAAGTGGAAACTGTGGGGAAAACTGCAGAACAGAGGGGAGCCCAAGGAGAAGGGGGAACAGATTGGAAAAAGTGGGGAACGGTGTGGAAAATGCAGAAGAATGGAGAAACAACGGGAGCAGGGTGAACGGATTGGAAAAAGTGGGGAACAGTGTGGAACACTGCAGAACAGAGGGGAATCAAAGGAAGCAGGGGGAATGGATTGGAAAAGGTCGTGAACCGTTCGGAACACTGCACAACAGAGGGGAACCAAAGGAGAGATTGGAAAAATTAGGAAACCATGGAGGACAGTGCAGGACGGAGGGGAACCAAAGGGAGCAGGGGTAACGGATTGGATAAAGTGGGGAACTGTGAAGAACACTGCAGAAAGAGAGGAACCAAAGCGATCACGGCGAACAAATTCGAAAACAGTGGAAAAGTGGGGAATACTGCAGAACAGTGGGGAACCAAAGGGAGCTTGGGAAACAGATTGGAAAAAGTGGGGAACAGTGTGGAAAAATGCAGAAGAGTGAGGAAACAAAGGGAGCTTGGGAAACAGATTGGAAAAAGTGGGGAACAGTGTGGAAAAATGCAGAAGAGTGAGGAAACAAAGGGAGCAGGCGGTATACATTGGAAAAATTGCGGAACCGTGGGGAACACTGCAGAACAGAGGGGAACCAAGGGAGCAGGTGGAACGGATTGGAAAAAGTGGGGAATCGCGAAGGACAATGCAGGACAGAGGGGAAAGAAAGGGCACAGGGTGAACGGATTGGAAAAAGTAGGGAACTGTGGGGAACACTGCAGAACAGAGGGGAACATATGGGAGCCGGGCATTGGAAAAAGTGGGGAACGGTGTGGAAAAATGCAGAAAAGTGGAGAAAAAACGGGAGCAGGGTGAACGGATTGGAAAAAGTAGGAAAGTGTTTGGAACACTGCAGAACAGAGGGGAATCAAAGGAAGCAGGGGGAACGGATTGCAAAAAGTGGGGAACTGTTAGGAACACTGCACAACAGAGGGGAACGAAAGGAGGACGGGGAAGAGATGGGAAAAATTGCGAAACAATGGAGGACAGTGAAGGACGGAGGGGAACCAAAGGGAGCAGGGGGTACGGATTGGATGAAGTGGGGAACTGTGAAGAACACTGCAGAAAGAGAGGAACCAAAGCGATCACGGCGAACAAATTCGAAAATAGTGGAAAAGTGGGGAATACTGCAGAACAGTGGGGAACCAAAGGGAGCGGGGGAAACAGATAGGAAAATGTGGGGAACAGTGTGGAAAAATGCAGAAGAGTGAGGAAACAAAGGGAGCAGGGGGTACACATTGGAAAAATTGGGGAACCGTGGGGAAGACTGCAGAACAGAGGGGAACCAATGGGAGCAGGACGAACAGATTGGAAAAAGTGGGGAATGGTGTGGAAAAATGCAGAAGAGTGGAGAAACAACGGGAGCAGGGTAAACGGATTGGAAAAAGTGGGGAACTGTTAGGAACACTGCACAACAGAGGGGAACCAAAGGAGTACGGGGAAGAGATTGGAAAAATTGGGAAACAATGGAGGACAGTGCAGGACGGAGGGGAACCAAGGGAGCAGGTGGAACGGATTGGGAAAAGTGGGGAATCGCGAAGGACAATGCAGGACAGAGGGCAAGGAAAGGGCACAGGGGGAACGGATTGGAAAAAGTGGGGAACTGTGGGGAACACTGCAGAATAGAGGGGAACCAATTGGAGCAGGGCGAACAGATAGGAAAAAGTGGGGAACTGTGGGGAACACTGCAGAATAGAGGGGAACCAATTGGAGCAGGGGGAACGGATTGGAAAAAGTGGAGAACTGTGGGGAACACTGCAGAACAGAGGGGAATCAAAGGAAGCAGGGGGAACGGATAGGAAAAAGTGGGGAACCGTTAGGAACACTGCACAACAGAGGGGAACCAAAGGGAGCAGGGGGAACAGATTGGAAAAAGTGGGAAACAATGGAGGACAGTGCAGGACGGAGGGGAACCGAAGGGAGCAGGGGGAACAGATTGGAAAAAGTGGGGAAATGTGGGGAACACTGTAGAACAGAGGGTAACCAAAGAGAGCACAGCGAACAGATTGGAAAAAGTGTGGAGCCGTGGGGAACACTGCAGGACAGGGGGGAACCAAAGGGAGCAGGGAGAACAGATTGGAAAAAGTGGGGAATCCTGGGAAACACTGCAGAAAAGAGGGGAACCAAAGGGAGCAGATTGGAAAAAATGTGGAGAACCGTGGGGAAACTGCAGAACAGAGGGGAACCAAAGGGAGCGGGGGAAACAGATTGGAAAAAGTGGGGAACAGTGTGGAAAATGCAGAAGAGTGAGGAAACAAAGGGAGCAGGGGGAACAGATTGGAAAAAATGTGGAGAACCGTGGGGAAGCTGCAGAACAGAGGGGAACAAAGGCGCAGGGGGAACAGATTGGAAAAAATTGGGGGACTGTCTGGAACACAGCAGAACAGAGGGGAAAAAAAGGGAGCAGAGGGAAGAACTCGGAAAAGTGGGGAACCGTGGGTAACACTGCAGAATAGAGGGGAACCAAGAGAGCAGGGGGAACGGATTGGAAAATGTGGGAAACTGTATAGAAAACTGCAGAATAGAGGGGAACCAACGGGAGCAGGGGTAACGGATTGGAAAATGTGGGAAACTGTATAGAGAACTGCAGAATAGAGGGGAACCAACGGGAGCAGGGGGAACAGATTTGAAAAAGTGGAAACTGTGGGGAAAACTGCAGAACAGAGGGGAGCCCAAGGAGAAGGGGGAACAGATTGGAAAAAGTGGGGAACGGTGTGGAAAATGCAGAAGAATGGAGAAACAACGGGAGCAGGGTGAACGGATTGGAAAAAGTGGGGAACAGTGTGGAACACTGCAGAACAGAGGGGAATCAAAGGAAGCAGGGGGAACGGATTGGAAAAGGTCGGGAACCGTTCGGAACACTGCACAACAGAGGGGAACCAAAGGAGCACGTGGAAGAGATTGGAAAAATTGGGAAACCATGGAGGACAGTGCAGGACGGAGGGGAACCAAAGGGAGCAGGGGGAACAGATTGGAAAAAGTGGGGAACTGTGGGGAACACTGTAGAACAGAGGGGAACCAAAGAGAGCACGGCGAACAGATTGGTAAAAGTGTGGAGCCGTGGGGAACACTGCAGGACAGAGGGGAACCAAAGGGAGCAGGGAGAACAGATTGGAAAAGTGGGGAAATATGGGGGAAAATGCAGGACAGAGGGGAACCAAAGGGAGCAGGGGGAATGGATTGGAAAAAGTGGGTAACCGTGGGGAACACTGCAGGGCAGAGGGGAACCAAAGGGAGCAGGGGGAACGTTTGGAAAAAGTGGGTAACCGTTGGGAACACTGCAGAACACTGCGGAACCAAAGGGAGCAGGGGGAACAGCTTGGAAAAGTGGGGAACCGTGGGGAATACTGCAGAATAAAGGACAACCAAAGGGAGCAGGGGGAACAGATTGGAAAAAATGTGGAGAACCGTGGAGAAACTGCAGGGCAGAGGGGAACCAAAGGGAGCGGGGGAAACAGATTGGAAAAAGTGGGGAACAGTGTGGAAAATGCAGAAGAGTGAGGAAACAAAGGGAGCAGAGGGTATACATTGGAAAAAGTGGGGAACTGTGGGGAACACTGTAGAACAGAAGGGAAACAAAGAGAGCACGGCGACCAGATTGTAAAAAGTGTGGAGACATGGCGAACACTGCAGGACAGAGGGGAACCAAAGGGAGCAGGGAGAACAGATTGGAAAAAAATGGGGAATCTTGGGGAACACTGCAGAAAAGAGGGGAACCAAAGGGATCAGGGGGAACAGATTGGAAAAAATGTGGAGAACCGTGGGGAAGCTGCAGAACAGAGGGGAACAAAGGCGCAGGGGGAACAGATTGGAAAAAATTGGGGAACTGTCTGGAACACAGCAGAACAGAGGGGAAAAAAAGGGAGCATGGGAACAGATTGGAAAAAATGTGGAGAACCATGGGGAACACTGCAGAACAGAGAGGACCCAAACGGAGCAGAGGGAAGAACTCGGAAATGTGGGGAACCGTGGGGAACACTGCAGAATAGAGGGGAACCAAGAGAGCAGGGGGAACGGATTGGAAAAAGTGGGGAACCGTTAGGAACACTGCAGGACCGAGGGGAACCAAAGGGAGCAGGGAGAACAGCTCGGAAAAGTGGGGAACCGTGGGGAACAGTGCAGAATAAAGGAGAACCAAACGGAGCAGGGGGAACAGATTGGAAAAAGTGGGAAATCGTGGGGAGTTCTGCAGAACAGTGGGGAACCAAAAGGAGCAGGGGGAATGGATTGGAAAAAGTGGGGAACCGTGGAGAACATTGCAGGACAGAGGGGAAACAAAGGGAGCAGGGCGAACTGATTGGAAAAAGTGGGGAAACGTGGGGAACACTGCAGGACAGAGGGGAAACAAAGGGAGCAGGGTGAACAGATTCGAAAAAATGTGCAACCTTGGGGAACACTGCAGAATAGAGGGGAACTAAACGGAGCAAAGGGAACAGATTGGAAAAAGTGCAGAACCATGGCGAACACTGCAAAACAGTGGGGAACCAAAGGGAGCAGCGGGAACGAATTGGAAAAACTGGGGAACCGTGGGAAACACTGCAGAACAGAGGGGAATGAAATGGAGCACGGCGAGCATATCGGAAAGAAGTTGAGAAGTGGGGAACACTGCAGGACAGAGGGGAATCAAAGGAAGCAGGGGGAACGGATTGGAAAAAGTCGGGAACCGTTCGGAACACTGCACAACAGAGGGGAACCAAAGGAGCACGGGAAAGAGATTGGAAAAATTGGGAAACCATGGAAAACAGTGCAGGACGGAGGGGAACCAAAGGGAGCAGGGGGAACGGATTGGATAAAGTGGGTAACTGTGAAGAACACTGCAGAAAGAGAGGAACCAAAGCGATCACGGCGAACAAATTCGAAAATAGTGGAAAAGTGGGGAATACTGCAGAACAGTGGGGAACCAAAGGGAGCGGGGGAAACAGATTGGAAAATGTGGGGAACAGTGTGGAAAAATGCAGAAGAGTGAGGAAACAAAGGGAGCAGGCGGTATACATTGGAAAAATTGGGGAACCGTGGGGAACACTGCAGAACAGAGGGGAACCAATGGGAGCAGGGCGAACAGATTGGAAAAAGTGGGGAACGGTGTGGAAAAATGCAGAATAGTGGAGAAACAACGGGAGCAGGGTGAACGGATTGGAAAAAGTGGGGAAGTGTTTGGAACACTGCAGAACAGAGGGGAATCAAAGGAAGCAGGGGGAACGGATAGGAAAAAGTGGGGAACCGTTAGGAACACTGCACAACAGAGGGGAACCAAAGGGAGCAGGGGGAACAGATTGGAAAAAGTGGGGAACTGTGGGGAAATGTGTAGAACAGAGGGGAACCAAAGAGATCACGGCGAACAGATTGGAAAAAGTGTGGAGCCGTGGAGAACACTGCAGGACAGAGGGGAACCAAAGGGAGCAGGGAGAACAGATTGGAAAAAGTGGGGAATCCTGGGAAACACTGCAGAAAAGAGGGGAACCAAAGGGAGCGGGGGAAACAGATTGGAAAAAGTGGGGAACAGTGTGGAAAATGCAGAAGAGTGAGGAAACAAAGGGAGCAGGGGGTATACATTGGAAAAAGTGGGGAACTGTGAGGAACACTGTAGAACAGAGGGGAACCAAAGAGAGCACGGCGAACAGATTGTAAAAAGTGTGGAGTCATGGCGAACACTGCAGGAAAGAGGGGAACCAAAGGGAGCAGGGAGAACAGATTGGAAAAAGTGGGGAATCTTGGGAATACTGCAGAAAAGAGGGGAACCAAAGGGATCAGGGGGAACAGATTGGAAAAAATGTGGAGAACCGTGGGGAAGTTGCACAACAGAAGGGAACAAAGGCGCAGGGGGAACAGATTGGAAAAAATTGGGGAACTGTCTGGAACACAGCAGAACAGAGGGGAAAAAAAGGGAGCATGGGAACAGATTGGAAAAAATGTGGAGAACCATGGGGAACACTGCAGAACAGAGAGGACCCAAAGGGAGCAGAGGGAAGAACTCGGAAAAGTGGGGAACCGTGGGGAACACTGCAGAATACAGTGGAACCAAGAGAGCAGGGGGAACGGATTGGAAAAAGTGGGGAACTGTGTGGAAAAATGCAGAACAGTGGGGAACCACAGGGAGCAGGAGGAACAGATTGGAAAAAGTCGGGAACCGTGGAGAACACTGTAGAACAGAGGGGAACAAAAGGGAGCAGGGGTAACGGATTGGGAAATGTGGGAAACTGTATAGAAAACTGCAGAATAGAGGGGAACCAACGGGAGCAGGGGGAACAGATTTGAAAAAGTGGAAACTGTGGGGAAAACTGCAGAACAGAGGGGAGCCCAAGGAGAAGGGGGAACAGATTGGAAAAAGTGGGGAACGGTGTGGAAAATGCAGAAGAATGGAGAAACAACGGGAGCAGGGTGAACGGATTGGAAAAAGTGGGGAACAGTGTGGAACACTGCAGAACAGAGGGGAATCAAAGGAAGCAGGGGGAATGGATTGGAAAAGGTCGTGAACCGTTCGGAACACTGCACAACAGAGGGGAACCAAAGGAGCACGGGGAAGAGATTGGAAAAATTAGGAAACCATGGAGGACAGTGCAGGACGGAGGGGAACCAAAGGGAGCAGGGGTAACGGATTGGATAAAGTGGGGAACTGTGAAGAACACTGCAGAAAGAGAGGAACCAAAGCGATCACGGCGAACAAATTCGAAAACAGTGGAAAAGTGGGGAATACTGCAGAACAGTGGGGAACCAAAGGGAGCTTGGGAAACAGATTGGAAAAAGTGGGGAACAGTGTGGAAAAATGCAGAAGAGTGAGGAAACAAAGGGAGCTTGGGAAACAGATTGGAAAAAGTGGGGAACAGTGTGGAAAAATGCAGAAGAGTGAGGAAACAAAGGGAGCAGGCGGTATACATTGGAAAAATTGCGGAACCGTGGGGAACACTGCAGAACAGAGGGGAACCAAGGGAGCAGGTGGAACGGATTAGAAAAAGTGGGGAATCGCGAAGGACAATGCAGGACAGAGGGGAAAGAAAGGGCACAGGGTGAACGGATTGGAAAAAGTGGGGAACTGTGGGGAACACTGCAGAACAGAGGGGAACATATGGGAGCCGGGCATTGGAAAAAGTGGGGAACGGTGTGGAAAAATGCAGAAAAGTGGAGAAAAAACGGGAGCAGGGTGAACGGATTGGAAAAAGTAGGGAAGTGTTTGGAACACTGCAGAACAGAGGGGAATCAAAGGAAGCAGGGGGAAAGGATTGCAAAAAGTGGGGAACTGTTAGGAACACTGCACAACAGAGGGGAACGAAAGGAGGACGGGGAAGAGATGGGAAAAATTGCGAAACAATGGAGGACAGTGCAGGACGGAGGGGAACCAAAGGGAGCAGGGGGAACAGATTGGAAAAAGTGGGGATCTGTGGGGAACACTGTAGAACAGAGGGGAACCAAAGAGAGCACGGCGAACAGATTGGAAAAAGTGTGGAGCCGTGGGGAAAACTGCAGGACAGAGGGGAACCAAAGGGAGCAGGGAGAACAGATTGGAAAAAATGGGGAATCCTGGGAAACACTGCAGAAAAGAGGGGAACCAAAGGGAGCAGGGGGAACAGATTGGAAAAAATGTGGAGAACCGTGGGGAAACTGCAGAACAGAGGGAAACCAAAGGGAGCGGGGGAAACAGATTGGAAAAAGTGGGGAACAGTGTGGAAAAATGCAGAAGAGTGAGGAAACAAAGGGAGCAGGGGGTATACATTGGAAAAAGTGGGGAACTGTGGGGAACACTGTAGAACAGAAGGGAAACAAAGAGAGCACGGCGAACAGAATGTAAAAAGTGGGGAGCCATGTCGAACACTGCAGGACAGAGGGGAACCAAAGGGAGCAGGGAGAACAGATTGGAAAAAGTGGGGAATCTTGGGGAACACTGCAGAAAAGAGGGGAACCAAAGGGATCAGGGGGAACAGATTGGAAAAAATGTGGAGAACCTTGGGGTAGCTGCAGAACAGAGGGGAACAAAGGCGCAGGGGGAACAGATTGGAAAAAATTGGGGAACTGTCTGGAACACAGCAGAACAGAGGGGAAAAAAAGGGAGCATGGGAACAGATTGGAAAAAATGTGGAGAACCATGGGGAACACTGCAGAACAGAGAGGACCCAAAGGGAGCAGAGGGAAGAACTCGGAAAAGTGTGGAACCGTGGGGAACACTGCAGAATAGAGGGGAACCAAGAGAGCAGGGGGAACGGATTGGAAAAAGTGGGGAACAGTGAAGAACACTGCAGACAGAGAGGAACCAAAGCGAGCACGGCGAACAAATTGGAAAATAGTGCAGAAGTGGGGAACACTGCAGAACAGTGGGGAACCAAAGGGAGCGGGGGAAACAGATTGGAAAAAGTGGGGAACAGTGTTGAAAATGCAGAAGAGTGAGGATACAAAGGGAACAGGGGGAACAGATTGGAAAAAGTGGGGAACGGTGTGGAAACTGCAGAAGTGAGGGGAACCAAAGGAGGAGGGGGAACAGATTGGAAAAAAATGGGGAACCGTGGAGAACACTGCAGAACAGAGGGGAACCAAAGGAGCAAGGGCAACTGATTAGAAAAAGAGGGGAACCGTGGGGAACACTGCAGAACAGAGGGGAACCAAACGGAGGAGGGGGTACGGATTGGATAAAGTGGGGAACTTTGAAGAACACTGCAGACAGAGAGGAACCAAAGCGATCATGGCGAACAAATTGGAAAATAGTGGAGAAGTGGGGAATACTTCAGAACAGTGGGGAACCAAAGGCAGCGGTGAAAACAGATTGGAAAAAGTGGGGAACAGTGTGGAAAAATGCAGAAGAGTGAGGAAACAAAGGGAGCAGGGGGTATACATTGGAAAAATTGGGGAACCATGGGGAACACTGCAGAACAGAGGGGAACCAAGGGAGCAGGTGGAACGGATTGGAAAAATTGGGGAATCGCGAAGGACTATGCAGGACAGAGCGGAAAGAAAGAGCACAGGGGGAACGGATTGGAAAAAGTGGGAAACTGTGGGGAACACTGCAGAACAGAGGGGAACCAATGGGAGCAGGGCGAACAGATTGGAAAAAAGTGGGAACTGTGGGGAAAACTGCAGAACAGAGGGGAACCAAAGGGATCAGGGGGGACGGATTGGAAAAAGGGGGGAACCGTGTAGAACACTGCAAGAAAGAGGGGAACCAAATGGAGCTGGGGAAACGGATTGGAAAAAGTGGGTTACTGTATGGAAAGCTGCAGGACAGAGGGGAACCAAAGGGAGCAGGGGGAACAGATTCGAAAAAGTGGGGAAACGTGGGGAACACTGCAGAACAGAGGGGAACCAAAAGAGCAGGGGAAAGGGATTGGAAAAAGAGGGGCATCATGGGGAACACTTCAGAACAGAAGGGAACCAAGGGAGCAGGTGGAACGGATTGGAAAAATTGGGGAATCGCAAAGGACAATGCAGGACAGAGGGGAAAGAAAGGGCACAGGGGGAACGGATTGGAAAAAGTCCGGAACCGTGGAGAACACTGCAGAACAGAGGGGAACCAAAGGGAGCAGGGGCAACGGATTGGAAAATGTGGGGAACTGTATAGAATACTGCAGAATAGAGGGGAACCAAAGTGAGCAGGGGGAACAGATTGGAAAAAGTGGAAACTGTGGGGAAAACTGCAGAACAGAGGGGAGCCCAAGGAGAAGGGGGAACAGATTGGAAAAAGTGGGGAACGGTGTGGAAAAATGCCGAACAGTGGGGAACCAAACGGAGCGGGGGAAACAGATTGGAAAAAGTGGGGAACCGTGGGGAACACTGCAGAACAGAGGGGAACCAAAGGGATCAGGGGGGACGGATTGGAAAAAGGGGGGAACCGTGTAGAACACTGCAGGAAAGTGGGGAACCAAAGGGAGCTGGGGGAACGTATTGGAAAAAGTGGGTTACTGTATGGAAAACTGCAGAACAGAGGGGAACCAAAAGAGCAGGGGAAGGGGATTGGAAAAAGAAGGGAATCATGGGGAACACTGCAGAACAGAGGGGAACCGAATGGAGCAGGGGGAACAGATTGGAAACATTGGGGAACCATGTGGAAAAATACAGAACAATGGGGAACCAAAGGGAGCAGGGGGAACGGATTGGAAAAAATGGGGAACCTTGAGAAACACTGCAGAACATAGGGGAACCAAACGGAGCAGGGGGAACAGATTGGAAAAAGTGGGGAACCGTGGGATACACGGCAGAACAGAGGGGAACCAAGGGAGCAGGTGGAACGGATTGGAAAAATTGGGGAATCGCGAAGGACAATGCAGGACAGAGGGGAAAGAAAGGGCACAGGGGGAACAGATTGGAAAAAGTGGGGAACCGTGGGGAACACGGCAGAACAGAGGAGAACCAAAGGGAGGAGGGGGAACGGATTTGAAAAAATGGGGAACCGTGATGAACACTGTATAACAGAGGGGAAGCAAGTGGAGCAGGGTGAACAGATTGGAAAAAGTGGAGAACCGTGGGGAAAACTGCAGAACAGAGGGGAGCCAAAGGACCAGGGGATATACATTTGAAAAAGTGGGGAACCGTGGGGAACACTGCAGAACAGAGGGGAACCAAGAGAGCAGGGGGAACAGATTGGAAAAAATTGGGGAACAGTCTGGAACACAGCAGAACAGAGGGGAAAAAAAGGGAGCATGGGAACAGATTGGAAAAAATGTGGAGAACCATGGGGAACACTGCAGAACAGAGAGGACCCAAAGGGAGCAGAGGGAAAAACTCGGAAAATTGGGGAACAGTGGGGAACACTGCAGAATAGAGGGGTTCCAAGAGAGCAGGGGGAACGGATTGGAAAAAGTTGGGAACTGTGAAGAACACTGCAGACAGAGAGGAACCAAAGCGAGCACGGCGAACAAATTGGAAAATAGTGGAGAAGTGGGGAACACTGCAGAACAGTGGCGAACTAAAGGGAGCGGGGGAAACAGATTGGAAAAAGTGGGGAACAGTGTGGAAAATGCAGAAGAGTGAGGAAAAAAAAGGGAGCAGGGGAAACAGATTGGAAAAATTGGGGAACGGTGTGGAAACAGCAGAAGTGAGGGGAACCAAAGGAGCAGGGGGAACAGATTGGAAAAAAGTGGGGAACCGTGGAGAACACTGCAGAACAGAGGGGAAAAAACGGGAGAAGGCGAACAGATTGGAAAAAATGTGAAGAACCGTGGGGAACACTGCAGAAGAGAGGGGAACCAAAGGAGCAAGGGCAACTGATTAGAAAAAGAGGGGAACCGTGGGGAACACTGCAGAATAGAGGGGAACCAAAGGGAGCAGGGGGAACAGATTGGAAAAAGTGGAAACTGTGGGGAAAACTGCAGAACAGAGGGGAGCCCAAGGAGAAGGGGGAACAGATTGGAAAAAGTGGGGAACGGTGTGGAAAAATGCAGAACTGTGGGGAACCAAACGGAGCGGGGGAAACAGATTGGAAAAAGTGGGGAACCGTGGGGAACACTGCAGAACAGAGGGAAACCAAAGGGATCAGGGGGGACGGATTGGAAAAAGGGGGGAACCTTTTAGAACACTGCAGAACAGAGGGGAAAAAACGGGAGAAGGCGAACAGATTGGAAAAAATGTGAAGAACCGTGGGGAACACTGCAGAAGAGAGGGGAACCAAAGGAGCAAGGGCAACTGATTAGAAAAAGAGGGGAACCGTGGGGAACACTGCAGAATAGAGGGGAACCAAAGGGAGCAGGGGGAACAGATTGGAAAAAGTGGAAACTGTGGGGAAAACTGCAGAACAGAGGGGAGCCCAAGGAGAAGGGGGAACAGATTGGAAAAAGTGGGGAACGGTGTGGAAAAATGCAGAACTGTGGGGAACCAAACGGAGCGGGGGAAACAGATTGGAAAAAGTGGGGAACAGTGTGGAAAAATGCAGAAGAGTGAGGAAACAAAGGGAGCAGGGGATATACATTGGAAAAATGGGGGAACCATGGGGAACACTGCAGAACAGAGGGGAACCAAGGGAGCAGGTGGAAGGGATTGGAAAATGTGGGGAACTGTGTGGAAAAATGCAGAAGAGAGGGGAACCAAAGGGAGCAGGAGGAACAGATTGGAAAAAGTCGGGGACCGTGGAGAACACTGCAGAACAGAAGAGAACCAAACGGAGCAGGGGTAACGGATTGGAAAATGTGGGGAACTGTATAGAAAACTGCAGAAGAGAGGGGAATCAACGGGAGCAGGGGGAACAGATTGGAAAAAGTGGGGAACGGTGTGGGACACTGCAGAACAGAGGGGAATCAAAGGAAGCAGGGGGAACAGATTGGAAAAAGTGGGGAACCGCTCGGAACACTGCACAACAGAGGGGAACCAAAGGAACACGGGGAAGAGATTGGAAAAATTGGGAAACCATGGAGGACAGTGCAGGACGGAGGGGAACCAAAGGGAGCAGGGGTAACAGATTGGAAAAAGTGGGCAACTGTGGGGAACACTGTAAAAATGAGAGGACCAAAGAGAGCACGGCGAACAGATTGGAAAAAGTGTGGAACCGTGGGGAACACTGCAGGACAGAGGGGAACCAAAGGGAACAGGAGGTACAGGTTGGAAAAAGTGGGGAACCGTTGGCGAACACTGCAGAACAGTGGGGAACCAAAGGGAGCAGGGGGACAGATTGCAAAAAGTGGGGAACAGTGGGGAATATTGCAGAAAAGAGGGGAAGCAAATGGAGCATGGGAACAGATTGGAAAAAATCGGGGAACCGTGTGGAAAAATGCAGAACAGTGGGAAACCAAAGGGAGCAGGGAGAACGGATTGGAAAATGTGGGGAAACGTGGGGAGCACTGGAGTACAGAGGGGAACTAAAGGGAGCAAGGGGAACGGATTGGAAAAGTGGGGAACTGTGGGGGAAAATGCAGGACAGAGGGGAGCCCAAGGAGAAGGGGGAACAGATTGGAAAAAGTGGGGAACGGTGTGAAAATGCAGAAGAGTGGAGAAACAACGGGAGCAGGGTGAACGGATGGGAAAAAGTGGGGAACAGTGTGGAACACTGCAGAACAGAGGGGAATCAAAGGAAGCAGGGGGATTGGATTGGAAAAAGTGGGGAACCGTGGGAAACACTGCAGAACAGAGCTGAACCAAAGGAATAGGAGGAACGGATTGGAAAAAGTCGGGAACCGTGGGGAACAATGCAGAACAGAGGGGAACCAAAGGGAGCAGCGGGAATTGATTGGTAAAGTGGGAAACCGTGGGGAAAAATGCAGGACAGAGGGGAACGAAAGGGAGCAGGGGGAACGGATTTGAAAAAGTGGGGAACCGTGGAGAAAAAAGCGGGACTGAAGGGAATGAAAGGGAGCAGGTGGAATGGATTGGAAAAAGTGGGGAACCGTGGGGAACACTGCAGGACAGAGGGGTACCAAAGGGAGCAGGGGGTACAGGTTGGAAAAAGTGGGGAATCGTGGGAAACACTGCAGAACAGAGGCGAACCAAAGGGAGCAGGGGGAAGAGATTGGAAAAAGTGGGGAATCGTGGGGAACACTGCAGGACAGAGGGGAACCAAAGGGAGCACGGTGAACAGATTGGAAAACGTGGGGAACCGTGGGGATCATTGCAGAATAGAGGGGATCCAAAGGGAGCAGGGGTAACGGATTGGAAAAAGAGGGGAACCGTGGAGAACACTGCAGGACAGAGGGGAAACAATGGGTGGAGGGGAAACGGTTTGGAAAACGTGGGGAACCGTGGGGAACACTGCAGCACAGTGGGGAAAAAAAGGGAGCAGGGGGAACGGATTGAAAAAAGTGGGGAACGAAGTGGAAAAATGCAGAACAGTAGGTAAACAAAGGGAGCAGGGGAAACGGATTGGAAGAAGTGGGGAACCATGTGGAAAAATGCAGAAGAGTGGGGAACCAAAGTGAGCAGGGGGAACGGATTGGAAATGGTGGAGAACTGTGGGGAACACTGCAGAACAGAGGGGAACCAAAGGGAGCAGGGGGAACAGATTGGAAGAAGTGGGGAATCGTGGGGAACACTGCAGGACAGAGGGGAACCAAAGGGAGCACGGGGAACAGATTGGAAAAAGTGGGGAATCGTTAGGAGCACTGCACAATAGATTGGAACCAAAGGGAGCTGGGGAAATGGATTGGAAAAAGTGGGGATGCGTGGGGAACACTCCAGAACAGAGGGGAACCAAAGGGAGCAGGGGAAGAGATTGGAAAAAGTGGGGAACCGTGGCGAACACTGCAGAAAAAAGGGGAGCCAAAGGGAGAACGGGGTACGGATTGGAAAAAGTGGGGAAGCGTGGGGAACACTGCATAACAGAGGGGAACCAAAGGGAGCAGGGGGTACAGGTTGGAAAAAGTGGGGAATCGTGGGGAACACTGCAGAACAGAGGGGAACCAAAGGTAACAGGGGGAACAGATTGGAAAAAATGTGGAGAACGGTGGGGAACACTGCGGAACCAAAGGAGGCAGGGGGAACAGCTCGGAAATGTGGGAAACCGTGGGGAACAATGCAGAACAGTGGGGAACCAAAGGGAGCAGGGGGTACAGGTTGGAAAAAGTGGGGAATCGTGGGAAGTTCTGCAGATCACTGGGGAACCAAAGGGAGCAGGGGGAAAGGATTGGAAAAATTGGGGAACAGTGGTGAACACTGCAGAACAGAGGTGACCCAAGGGAAGTAGGGGGAACAGATTGGAAAATATGGAAAACCGTGGGGAACACTGCAAAACAGTGGGAAACCAAAGAGAGCCGGGGGAATGTGTTGGAAAAGGTGGAGAACTGTTGGGAACACTGCAGAACAGAGGTGAACCAAAGGGAGCAGGGGGAACGGATTGGAAAAAGTGGGGAATAGTGGGGAACACTGCAGGACAGAGGGGAGCCAAAGGGAGCAGGGGAAATGGATTGGAAAAAGTGGGGAAGCGTGGGGAACACTCCAGAACAGAGAGGAACGAAATGGAGCAGGGGGAACAGATTGGAAAAAGTGGGGAACCGTGGGGAACACTGCAGAACAGAGGTGAACCAAATGAAGAAGGGGGAACGGAATGGAAAAAGTGGGGAACCATGGGGAACACTGCAGGGCAGAGGGGAACCAGAGGGAGCAGGGGGTACAGAATGTAAAAAATGTGGAGAATCGTGGGGAACACTGCAGAACAGAGGGGAACCAAAGGGAGCAGGGGGAACAAATTTAAAAAATGTGGAGAACCGTGGGGAAACTGCAGGACAGAGGGGAACCAAAGGGAGCAGGGGGTAAAAGTTGGAAAAAGTGGGGAACCTTGGGAAACACTGCAGAACGGAGAGGAATCAAAGGAGGCAGGGGGAGTGGATTGCAAAAAGTGGGGTACTGTGGGGAAAACTGCAGAATAGAGTGGAACAAAAGGGAGCAGGGGGAACGGTTTGGAAAAAGTGGGGAACTATTGGGAACACTACAGAACAGAGGGGAACAAAAGGGAGAAGGGGAAACGGATTGGAAAAAGTGGGGAACCATGGGGAACACTGCAGAACAGTGGGGAACCAAAGGGAGCAGGGGCAACAATTGAAAAAAGTGGGGAACAGAGTGGAAAAATGCAGAACAGTGGGTAAACAAAGGGAGCAGGGGGAACGGGTTGGAAAAAGTGAATAACCGTGGGGAACATTGCAGGACAGAGGGGAACCAAAGGGAGCATGATGTACAGGTTGGAAAAAGTGGGGAATCGTGGGGAGCACTGCACAATAGAGTGGAACCAAAGGGAGCAGGGGAAATGGATTGGAAAAAGTGGGAAGCGTGGGGAACATTCCAGAACAGAGGGCAACCAAAGGGTGCAGGGGGAACAGACTGGAAAAAGTGGAGAACCGTGGGGAACACTGCAGAACAGAGAGGAATCAAAGGAGGTAGGGGGAGCGGATTGCAAAAAGTGGGGTACTGTGGGGAACACTGCAGAACAGAGTGGAACAAAAGGGAGCAGGGGGAACGGATTGGAAAAAATGGGGAACTGTGGGGAACACAGCAGTACAGAGGGGAACAAAAGGGAGCAGGGGAAACGGATTGGAAAAAGTGGGGAACTGTGGGGAACACAGCAGTACAGAGGGGAACAAAAGGGAGCAGGGGAAACAGATTGAAAAAAGTGGGGAACAGAGTGGAAAAATGCAGAACAGTGGGTAAACAAAGGGAGCAGGGGAAACGGATTGTAAGAAGTGGGGAACCGTGTGGAAAAATGCAGAACAGAGTGGAACCAAAGGGAGCAGGGGGAATGGATTGGTGAAGTGGGGAACCGTGGGGAAAAATGCAGGACAGAGGGGAACGAAAGGGAGCAGGGGGAACGGATCTGAAAAGGTGGGAAACGTGATGAAAAATGCAGGACAGAGGGGAACGAAAGGGAGCAGCTGGAACGGATTGTAAAAAGTGGGGAACCGTGGGGAACACTGCAGGACAGAGGGGAACCAAAGGGAGCACGCGGTACAGGTTGGAAAAGGTGTGGAATGGTGGGAAACACTGCAGAACAGAGGGGAACCAAAGGGAGCAGGGGGAACAGATTGGAAAAAAATGTGCAGAACCATGGCGAAACTGCAGAACAGAGATGAACCAAAGGGAGCATAGGAACAGATTATAAAAAATGTGGAGAACCGTGGGGAACAATGCAGAACTGTGCGGAACCAAAGGGAGCAGGGGGAACTGCTCAGAAATGTGGGGAACTGTGGGGAACAATGCAGAACAGAGGGGAACAAAAGGGAGCCGGGGGAACGGGTTGGAAAAAGTGAATAACCGTGGGGAACACTGCAGGACAGAGGGGAACCAAAGGGAGCATGGTGTACAGGTTGGAAAAAGTGGGGAATCGTGGGGAGCACTGCACAATAGAGTGGAACCAAAGGGAGCAGGGGAAATGCATTGGAAAAAGTGGGAAGCGTGGGGAACACTGCATAACAGAGGGGAACCAAAGGGAGCAGGGGGTACAGGTTGGAAAAAGTGGGGAATCGTGGGGAACACTGCAGAACAGAGGGGAACCAAAGGTAACAGGGGGAACAGATTGGAAAAAATGTGGAGAACGGTGGGGAACACTGCGGAACCAAAGGAGGCAGGGGGAACAGCTCGGAAATGTGGGAAACCGTGGGGAACAATGCAGAACAGTGGGGAACCAAAGGGAGCAGGGGGTACAGGTTGGAAAAAGTGGGGAATCGTGGGAAGTTCTGCAGATCACTGGGGAACCAAAGGGAGCAGGGGGAAAGGATTGGAAAAATTGGGGAACAGTGGTGAACACTGCAGAACAGAGGTGACCCAAGGGAAGTAGGGGGAACAGATTGGAAAATATGGAAAACCGTGGGGAACACTGCAAAACAGTGGGAAACCAAAGAGAGCCGGGGGAATGTGTTGGAAAAGGTGGAGAACTGTTGGGAACACTGCAGAACAGAGGTGAACCAAAGGGAGCAGGGGGAACGGATTGGAAAAAGCGGGGAATCGTAGGGAACACTGCAGGACAGAGGGGAACCAAAGGGAGAAGGAGGAACAGATTGGAAAAAATGTGGAGAACCGTGGGGAATCTGCAAAACAGAGGGGAACCAAAGTGAGCAGGTGGTACAGGATGGAAAAAGTGGGGAATAGTGGGGAACACTGCAGGACAGAGGGGAGCCAAAGGGAGCAGGGGAAATGGATTGGAAAAAGTGGGGAAGCGTGGGGAACACTCCAGAACAGAGAGGAACGAAATGGAGCAGGGGGAACAGATTGGAAAAAGTGGGGAACCGTGGGGAACACTGCAGAACAGAGGTGAACCAAATGAAGAAGGGGGAACGGAATGGAAAAAGTGGGGAACCATGGGGAACACTGCAGGGCAGAGGGGAACCAGAGGGAGCAGGGGGTACAGAATGTAAAAAATGTGGAGAATCGTGGGGAACACTGCAGAACAGAGGGGAACCAAAGGGAGCAGGGGGAACAAATTTAAAAAATGTGGAGAACCGTGGGGAAACTGCAGGACAGAGGGGAACCAAAGGGAGCAGGGGGTAAAAGTTGGAAAAAGTGGGGAACCTTGGGAAACACTGCAGAACGGAGAGGAATCAAAGGAGGCAGGGGGAGTGGATTGCAAAAAGTGGGGTACTGTGGGGAAAACTGCAGAATAGAGTGGAACAAAAGGGAGCAGGGGGAACGGTTTGGAAAAAGTGGGGAACTATTGGGAACACTACAGAACAGAGGGGAACAAAAGGGAGAAGGGGAAACGGATTGGAAAAAGTGGGGAACCATGGGGAACACTGCAGAACAGTGGGGAACCAAAGGGAGCAGGGGCAACAATTGAAAAAAGTGGGGAACAGAGTGGAAAAATGCAGAACAGTGGGTAAACAAAGGGAGCAGGGGGAACGGGTTGGAAAAAGTGAATAACCGTGGGGAACATTGCAGGACAGAGGGGAACCAAAGGGAGCATGATGTACAGGTTGGAAAAAGTGGGGAATCGTGGGGAGCACTGCACAATAGAGTGGAACCAAAGGGAGCAGGGGAAATGGATTGGAAAAAGTGGGAAGCGTGGGGAACATTCCAGAACAGAGGGCAACCAAAGGGTGCAGGGGGAACAGACTGGAAAAAGTGGAGAACCGTGGGGAACACTGCAGAACAGAGAGGAATCAAAGGAGGTAGGGGGAGCGGATTGCAAAAAGTGGGGTACTGTGGGGAACACTGCAGAACAGAGTGGAACAAAAGGGAGCAGGGGGAACGGATTGGAAAAAATGGGGAACTGTGGGGAACACAGCAGTACAGAGGGGAACAAAAGGGAGCAGGGGAAACGGATTGGAAAAAGTGGGGAACTGTGGGGAACACAGCAGTACAGAGGGGAACAAAAGGGAGCAGGGGAAACAGATTGAAAAAAGTGGGGAACAGAGTGGAAAAATGCAGAACAGTGGGTAAACAAAGGGAGCAGGGGAAACGGATTGTAAGAAGTGGGGAACCGTGTGGAAAAATGCAGAACAGAGTGGAACCAAAGGGAGCAGGGGGAATGGATTGGTGAAGTGGGGAACCGTGGGGAAAAATGCAGGACAGAGGGGAACGAAAGGGAGCAGGGGGAACGGATCTGAAAAGGTGGGAAACGTGATGAAAAATGCAGGACAGAGGGGAACGAAAGGGAGCAGCTGGAACGGATTGTAAAAAGTGGGGAACCGTGGGGAACACTGCAGGACAGAGGGGAACCAAAGGGAGCACGCGGTACAGGTTGGAAAAGGTGTGGAATGGTGGGAAACACTGCAGAACAGAGGGGAACCAAAGGGAGCAGGGGGAACAGATTGGAAAAAAATGTGCAGAACCATGGCGAAACTGCAGAACAGAGATGAACCAAAGGGAGCATAGGAACGGATTATAAAAAATGTGGAGAACCGTGGGGAACAATGCAGAACTGTGCGGAACCAAAGGGAGCAGGGGGAACTGCTCAGAAATGTGGGGAACTGTGGGGAACAATGCAGAACAGAGGGGAACAAAAGGGAGCCGGGGGAACGGGTTGGAAAAAGTGAATAACCGTGGGGAACACTGCAGGACAGAGGGGAACCAAAGGGAGCATGGTGTACAGGTTGGAAAAAGTGGGGAATCGTGGGGAGCACTGCACAATAGAGTGGAACCAAAGGGAGCAGGGGAAATGCATTGGAAAAAGTGGGAAGCGTGGGGAACACTCCAGAACAGAGGGCAACCAAAGGGTGCAGGGGGAACAGACTGGAAAAAGTGGAGAACCGTGGGGAACACTGCAGAACAGAGGTGAACCAAAGGAAGTAGGGGGAAAGGAATGGAAAAAGTGGGGAACCATGGGGAACACTGCAGGGCAGAGGGGAACCAGAGGGAGCAGGGGGTACAGAATGGAAAAAAAAGTGGAGAATCCTGGGGAACACTGCATATAGAGAGGAACCAAAGGGAGCAGGGGGAACGGATTGCAAAAAGTGGGGAAGCGTAGGGAAAACTGCAGAACACAGGAGAACCAAAGGGAGCAGGTGGAACAGATTGGAAAAAATGTGGAGAAACATGGGGAAAACAGCAGAACAGAGGGGAGTCAAAGGAGCAGGCGGGACAGATTAGAAAAACGTGGAGAATTGGGGAAAACTGCAGAACAGTGGGGAACCAAAGGAAGCAGGGGAAACAGATTTGAAAAAGTGGAGAACAGTGTGGAAAAATGCAGAAGAGTGGGGAAACAAAGGGAGCAGGGGGAACAGATTGTAAAAAGTCGGGAACCCTGTGGAAAAATGCAGAAGAGTGGGGAACCAAAGGGAGCAGGGTTAACGGATTGGAAAAAGTGGGGAATTGTGGGGAACACTGCAGGACAGAGGGGAACCAACAGGAGCACGCGGAACAGATTGGAAAAAGTGGGGAATCGTGAGGAGCACTGCACAATAGATTGGAACCAAAGGGAGCAGGGGAAATGGATTGGAAAAAGTGGGGAAGCGTGGGGAACACTCCAGAACAGAGTGGAACCAAAGACAGCAGGGGGAACAGATTGGAAAAAGTGGGGAACCGTGGGAAACACTGCAGAACTGAGCTGAACCAAAGGAATAGGAGGAACGGATTAGAAAAAGTGGGGAACCACAGGGAACACTGCAGGAAAGAGGGGAACCAAAGGGAGCAGGGGGTAAAAGTTGGAAAAAGTGGGGAACCTTGGGGAATACTGCAGAACAGAGGGGAACCAAAGGGTGCAGGGGGAACAGCTCGGAAATGTGGGAAACCGTGGGGAACAATGCAGAACAGAGGGGAACCAAAGGGAGCAAGGGAAACGGATTGTAAGAAGTGGGGAACCGTGTGGAAAAATGCAGAACAGAGGGGAACCAAAGGGAGCAGGGGGAATGGATTGGTGAAGTGGGGAACCGTGGGGAAAAATGCAGGACAGAGGGGAACGAAAGGGAGCAGGGGGAACGGATCTGAAAAAGTGGGGAACCGTGATGAAAAATGCAGGACAGAGGGGAACGAAAGGGAGCAGCTGGAACGGATTGTAAAAAGTGGG
Source organism: Narcine bancroftii (assembly GCF_036971445.1). Taxonomy (NCBI): domain Eukaryota; kingdom Metazoa; phylum Chordata; class Chondrichthyes; order Torpediniformes; family Narcinidae; genus Narcine; species Narcine bancroftii. Next base: position 5,786,987 of record NW_027211884.1, read on the forward strand.
GAACCGTGGGGAACACTGCAGGACAGAGGGGAACCAAAGGGAGCAGGCGGTACAGGTTGGAAAAGGTGTGGAATCGTGGGAAACACTGCAGAACAGAGGGGAACCAAAGGCAGCAGGGAGAACAGATTGGAAAAAATGTGGAGAATTGGGCAAAACTGCAGAACAGTGGGGAACAGTGGGGAAGAATGAGTAACAGTGGGGAACAGAGAGTAACAGTGGAGACCAGTGGGGAACATTTGGCGAACATTGGAGAATGTGGGGAACAGTGGTAAAAAGTGTGTGACAGGTGGGGAACAATGGGGAACAGTGGGGAACATGTAAAAAAGTTGGGGAACTGTACTATGCAGGGCAGAAGTGGGGAAAATTGAGGAATGGAAGGAAGGGATGGGGAACAATGGAGATCTCTGCGGAATAGTGGGCAACAGAGGGGAATAGTGGGGAGCAGTGGGGAACAGATAGCGAACTGTGAAGAATGGGAGAACAGTGCAGAAAAGTGGGGAACAGATTGGGAAATGAGGGGAACAGTGGGGGACCATGGTGAACAGTGGTGAAAAGTGGGGAACTGGTGGGAAACAGCAGGCGGAACAGTGGAGAACAGGTGTGGAATAGGTGAAGAACAGTGGGAAACAGTTTAGAACAGATCGGGAACTGATGGGGAACTCTGGGGACTTGTGGGAACTGTTGGGAGGGCAGGAAGGTACATATATACAGATTTGAAATATGCATTTGGAGTGGTACACACATTTACCAAAATTTGAAAAGAACGAGGGATGATAACAACAAGAGGAAAAGAACTGGCTCATGAGCAACTAACTGAAAAGACTTTGGAAACATTAATCAAACCAGAAAGAATTGCCGCAGTACATGTACCAGGTCATCAGAAGGGGAACTCACCAAAAGCACGAGGAAATCGGATGGCTGATGAACTGACCCAACAAGCGGCACGATCAGGAAAAGTACATCCACCTGATGGCTCTGATACCTCTCAGAGAAGGGCTGAAGAAGGTCCTATCTTTTTCCTCCCTGAAGAAGAAAAAAATGGAAAAGATGGGAGCAAAGAAGACGGAAAATGGTGGCTCCCCGATGGAAGACAATTGTTAAATAAAGAAATCACCCAGCAGATACTAGGAGAACTACACTCAGGCTCCCACTGGGGAGTGCAAGCACTGTGTGATGCATTCTTACAAACTTATGCCTGCAGAGGAGTCTATATCCTAGCAAGACAGGCAGTGAACCGCTGTGTGATCTGTTTAAAGGTTAATAAGAAAGTTATGAAAGCTATGCCTGGAGGAGGACCACTTTTAGCAATCTGGCCATTTCAGCGGATACAAGTGGATTTCACCAAACTCCCTAAGGTCCAGCGATGGAAATTTCTACTAGCAGTAGTGGACCATTTCACGAGATGGGTTGAAGCGTTCCCCACCGTCAATGCCACTGAACAAGCATATAATTCTGGAAAAAATTGTACCCCGATATGGAATAGCCGAATCCATCAATTCAGATCGGGGAAAGCACCTCGCTTCTAAAATTTACAGCCTGGTCTGTGAAACCTTAGGGATAAAATGGAAGCTGCATACTCCAAGGCATCCAGAGTGGAACAAATGAATGGCACTTTAAAAATGCAAATTACATAACTAAAAGAAGAGACTAAATTACCCTGGACCAAGTGCTTACCAATAACTCTTCTCAGAATTCGGACAGCCCCATGACAAAACATTAATATCCCCTTACGAGATGTTATTTGGACTCCCATATTTGGGGCAGATAGAAGGAATACCTACAGTCAAAAATAATGATGTGTTTTTAAAGAATTATTTACTGGCAGTCTCTCGTTCTCTTGCAGATTTAAAAGCTAAGGTTCTGCTGGTGCAGAGCCCACCTCTGGATTTCCCTATCCACTCTGTGAATGCTGGTGACTGGGTCCTGATCAATTCATGGAAAGAAGAAAAGCTTCAGCCCCGGTGGAACAGACCATATCTAGTACTATTGACCACAGAAAAATCAGACTGAACAAAGGAAAAGGGGTGGACACATGCTGAAAGTTAAATTAATGGGCCCCAACAGTATCAGATAGATGTTTTCGCTGTAAGAAGGAAACGGGAACAACAGTAGATTTCAATTTGGGCATGTGAGAAAGTGGAAAAGTTTTGGGAAGATCTAAATCAGGTATTAAATAAAATCACAAAAAATAACATATCAAAAAATCCAGAGATCTTTCTTCTAAGTAATATAAGAAGTAAAGAACGTGGCCTCGATTTGGATGAAGCGCAAAAAAGATTTATTATGATAGCCTTAGCTGTAGCAAGAAAATGTACAATGTCAACCTGGAAATCAGAAGATCGCCTGAGAATACAGCAATGGTACATGGAAATGAATAAATGTATTCCATTGGAAAAATAACATATAATTTAAGAAATAACATCACAGTATTCGAACAAATTTGGGAACCGTACATGGAAAACAACAGAGAGGTCCTACCGCGGACCACCACCCCTTAAAATGACAGAATGAGAAGTAGACGAAATGAACTGACCCAGTGTGTAAAAGTAGAAGACACAATTTTCTTGTCTATTTCATTGTGTGATGACATTGTTTAATGGGTTTATTGCATTGTATATGTTGAATGTTTAGTGGGTGGGGAGGGGGGTGGGAAGGAGGGAGGGAAGGGAGGGGGGAAAAGGGGAAAAAAATGACACTATATATTCAAGAGGGAAACGTTTGTGGGTATTTTGGTGAATATGACTCAAAGTGTGAAGAAAAAAAACTTTAAAAAAGTTCCACAGAAGGAAGGAAAGAGGAGTAAAAAGGAACAGAAAAGAAAACTACAATAATGAAACTTTTCCGCTTACTATTTCAATTTGACTTATACATATCATAACTTTGCGTGATGAACCTAAAAATTATTTTATCTCTCTATGTACTAACTATGCTAAGAACCAAAATCAAACAGATTGTTGGGTTTCTGCGAAAATACCACACCATGGCAAGTCAGGAGTCCCCTTAGTAGCAATCCCTCTCTCCCTACACAAATTATTTGATATATAGACCTTGCCCAGCAACAGTGATCCAACCACTGAAGATAAATACAAAGGGTGGTCGATACGACCAAAACCAACAAAGTCACCAACTCCTCAGTCTGGAGAGTTGCTTCCTTTTGAGAAACCAACTAGGAGTTTACAATTTCATGAAGAATTGGACCGTCACATGACTGTGAATCCCGCACCCGGTAAAGGGCACATATTGGGTGTGTGGACGTAAAATTTATTCATGGTTACCCGGAGAAAAGGAATGTTGGAATCAGACAAAAGGATTTATATTGACCTGTACACCTAAAGGTTGGAGTGGATGTTGTTACCTGGCTTACTTAATTCCCCATGTCCGTTAACTTAACCAGCTACCTGTGCTAGGCTTGTCCCATGAGAAAAGCAAAAGGGTGACTGAAGGAGATCGTCTCATGTGGAGGTTTTTCCCAACATATGGAGCTGCACAAAGTGCGGTTGAGATTCAAGAATAGCAGCCACCCTAGATGAACTAGTAAATAATACGAACCTGGTACTTGGGGAAGTCCAATCCCAAGTCCGGGCAATAAATACAGAAATGGCCACCATGCAACTCACAGTCCTCCAAAAATGCATGGCCCTTGGTAGAGAGAGGGGGGACTTGTGCTTTAATTGGTTCTGAATGTTACACATACATCCCGGATGAATCAGCTAATATCTCGGATTTGGAGGTCCATATTAAAAAGTGTAGAGAGAAGATCAAGGAGACTAGAGATAAATATGAAAAAGGAGGTGATTGGACATGGGGAGATTGGAAATTCGGAGGTTGGCGGCCATAGTTAATGAACTTTGCTATATCTGGCTGAATGATTCTAGTGGGCTTATTGATTGGATCAGCCATCCTACGATGTTTTATCATGAGATCCATTTGCTCAGCTATTGGAGCGAAGCAGGTGGTATTAAAAAATCCCATGGCAGATGAACAACGACAAATTCAACTCGTACAATTTGAGGAAACAAAAGGTGAACAATAATGCAGTTTAATCAGAAACACATGATAACGAGAAAAAAGGAGGAATTGTGAAAAACAGTTGAATGTGATTAAACTCGCACCATTCTGTGAAAAATGATGGAATGCAAAGTATGTAGATAAGAGCTTGAGAGTAGACAGTACTAGCCAGTGGCCCCTTCTTATCTCAAGCCCCAAGGATGCAAGGAACTGGTTCAGGTTGGTACAGTGACCTAAGATAGTCTATAGCTAGTACTGCGATTGCCTCATAGAGACATGAACAGGCAATGTATGAAGAGGGAAGAACTGAGTGATACCTGGATTGATGGAAGGGAGAAGGAGAATGTTGTAATGTATTGGGATTCTGATTGGAAGAAGGTAAATGAAGGTGGGGTGATGTTGAGCATGGGACTGTACAAAAGAGTGATGATTCTGAACTTCCAGTGTGTCTCCAGACCAGGGACACCCGACTCTGCAGACTCGAAATAAAGATGAACCTGTTCTTCAAAACTTTGTCTCCAGAGTAAGAATTGTGAACACTTTATATTTCATGGTGGGGAATGGATGGTGAACAGTGGAATACTGTGGGAAACAGTGTGGAAAAGTGGGGCACAGTTGGAAAACAGATGAGCTTCTGCTGGTCAACAATGAGGAACCATGGGGTACGTTGGGAACAGTGCAGAACATTGTTCCCCACTGTTCTCCTTTCCTCATTGATCCCCCCCCCCGCTCCCCACTATTCCCTTCCGATCCCCATTGTTCTACAGTGTTACCCACGGTTCCACACTGGTCTCCAGCTGTCTCCCCGGTTCCATTCTGTTCCCTACTTTTCCCCACTGTTCTGCATTATTCCCACTGTTCCCCACTTTTGCCCTCTGTTCCCCATTTAACCCACTGTTCCCCATCAACTGTTCTGCACTGTTGCCCATTTTTCCCAATGTTCTCCACTGTTCCCCACCTGTTCCCCATATATACCTCTGTTCCCCAGTGGTTCACACCTGTTCCTGACTATTCCCCACAGTTCCCCACTTTTCCCCTCTGTTCTCCACTCTGCCCCTCTGTTCCCCAGCTGTTTCTCAACAGGGGGAAGAATGAGGAGCAGTGGGGAACAGAGGGGCATAGTGGGGCACAGTGGAGAACAGGTGTCGAACAGTGGAGAACAAGCGAGTAACAGTGGACAAATGTTGGTAACAGATGGGGAACAGCTGGGAACAGAAGGGAAAAGTCGGGATTAGTGGAGAATAGTTGGGGAATAGTGGGATAAATGTGGAATGGGGACAGCTGGAGAACAGTGGGGAGCAGGGTGGAACAGATGCAGAATAGTGGGGAAAAATAGGGAACAGTGTGGAGCAGGGGGTTCAAATGGAGAACAGGGGAACTGTGGGGAACAGTGGGAAGCAGATTAGGAAATGATGGGGAACACTATGGACCCATGGAGAACAATGGGGAACAATGTCAACACTATGGAACAGTGGGGAACAGTGAAGAACTATGGGGAAGAGGGGAAGAATGAGGAACAGAGAGGCACAGTGGGGAGCAGTGTAGAACTGTGGGGGGGAAGATTGGGGAAAATGGGCAACAGGGCAGAAACAGAAACATAGAAGATCGGAGCAGGAGTAGGTCATTAGGCCCTTCGAGCCATCTCCGCCATTCAATGAGATCATGGCTGATTTTAAAGTTCAGTACCCCGTCACCGCCTTCTCTCCATAACCCCGAATTCCCTTATACTGAAGAAAAATATCCAATTCCCTCTTAAATATATTCAATGAACCTGCCTCTACTGCCCTCTGTGGCAATGAATTCCACAGATTCACCACCCTCTGGGTAAAGAAATTCCTCCTCATCTCGGTTCTAAATGGTTTGCCTATTATCCTCGAACCATGGCCCTGGGTTCTGGACTCCCCCACCATTGGAAATATCCCTTCCCATCCATTCTGTCCAGTCCTGCCAGAATTTTATATGTCTCTATGAGATCCCCTCTCAATCTTCTAAACTCCAGAGAGTACAATCGCAAATTGTGCAATCTTTCCTCAGAAGTTATTCCTGTCATTCCAGGTATCAGCCTGGTGAATTGCCTTTGCACTCCCTCCATTGCAAAAACATCCTTCCTCAGATAAGGCGACCAAACCTGCACACAATACTCAAGGAGTGGTCTCACCAGGGCTCTGTACAACTGCAGTAAGGTATCCTTATTCCTATACTCAAATCCTCTTGATATGAAGGCCAACATACCATTTGCCTTTTTAACCGCCTGCATGCTCGCCTTCAGTGACTGGTGCACAAGAACCCCTAGGTCTCTCTGCACTTCCCCATCTCCCAATCTATTGCCATTCAAAAGTAATCTGCCCTCTGGTTTGTATTACCAAAGTGGATAACCTCACATTTATCCACATTGTAGTACATTTGCCATGTATCTACCCAGTCCCCCAATTTATCCAAATCACACTGGAGCTTCCTGACCCCCTCTTCTGTGCACACAACCACTCCTAACTTAGTGTCGTCTGCAAATTTGGAGATATTACATCCAATCCCCTCATCTAAATCATTAATGTAAATTGTGAACAGCTGGGGTCCCAGTACAGATCCCTGTGGCACCCCACTGGTCACCGCCTGCCACTCAGAAAATGTGCCGTTTATCCCAACCTTCTGTTTTCTATCTGCCAGCCAGTTCTCAATCCACATCAATACTTTGCCCCCAATCCCATGAGCCTTGATTTTGCATGCCAGTCATTTATGTGGAACTTATCGAGGCCTTTTGGAAATCCAGGTACACCACATCCACTGGCTCTCCTCCATCTATTTTACCTGTCACCATCTCAAAGAATTCCAATAGATTTGTCAAGCACGATTTACCTTTTGTAAATCCATGTTGACTCTGTCCGATTCCTTCTCTGCTAGTCATATGCTTCGCTATTACATCCTTAATAATGGATTCCATCATTTTGCCCACTACTGATGTAAGGCTCACTGGCCTATAATTCCCCACTTTTTCTCTACCCCACTTTATAAATAGTGGGGTAACATTAGCTACCCTCCAATCCATGATCTTGAGTCTATCGAGTTCTGGAAAATAATTTTAAAGCATCTACTATCTGAATGTCCACTTCTTTAAGTACCCAAGAATGTAGATTATCAGGCCCTTGGGATTTATTGGCCTTCAATCCCTTCAATTTTCCCAAGACCATGTCCTTAGAAATACTGATTTATTTCAGCTCCTCCCTTGTATGTTTCCCAACATCCTTCAGAGGTTATTTGTATCCTCTCTTGTTAAAACAGACCTAAAGTAAGAATTTAATTGGTCTGCCATTTCCTTATTCTCCATTATATATTCCCCTGATTCTGACTGAAAGGGACCTACTCTGGATTTCACCAATCTTTTCCTCTTGACATATCTATAAAAGCTTTTGCAGTTGGTTTTCATGTTTGCCGCAAGCTTACTTTCATAATTTTTTTTCCCTCTTGATTAATCCCTTTCTCCTCCTTTGCTGCATCTTGAACTGTTCCCAGTCTTCGCATTTGGTACTTTTTTTGACCAATTGATATGCTCTCCCTTTGGACCTAATGCTGTCTCTAATTCCCCTTGTTATCAACGGTTGAGTCACCTTTCTTGGTTTACTTTTATGTATAAACGATTTCTGCAATTCTTCCTTTAGATCTTTGAATGCTTTCCATTGTCTATCCACCGTCAACACCTCCCCCCCCCACCCCATAAACCACCCAATCAATCTTACTCAACTCCCGTCTCATACCATCATAATTCACTTTATTTAAATTCAGGACCCTGGTCTCGGTTATTATTTCTTCACTCTCCATGTTGAGTGAGAATTCAATCATAGTGTGATCGCTCCTACCCAAAGGGCATCGTACAACAAGATTGCAGATTAGCCCCTTTTCATTGCATAATACCCAGTCTAAAATGGCCTGCTCCCGAGTTGGTTCCTCGACATATTGGTCTAGATAACCATCCCGTAAACATTCAAGGAAATCTTCCTCCTCAGTATTTTTACTAATTTGACTAGTCCAATCGATATGTAAATTAAAGTCTCCCATAATGACAGCTGTTCCCTTATTGCACGTTTCTCTAATTTCCCTTATTATGCCTTCCCTCACCTCTACATTACTATTTGGAGGCCTATAGACCATCTCCACCAACGTTTTCCACCCCTTGCTATTCCTCAGTTCTACCCATATAGATTCCGTATCTTCCGAGTTAATATCCTTCATGTCAATTGAGTCGGTTCCTTCTCTCATCATCAAAGCTACCCCATCCCCTTTCCTTTCTTGTCTACCCCTCCTAAATATTGTATACCCCGGGATGTTAAGTTCCCAGGCTTTCCCACCTTGCAGCCATGCTTTGTAATCCCAATCAAATCGTATTTATTTGTCTCAATTTCCACAGCTAATTCATCTTCCTTGTTCCTAATGCTTCTTGCATTAACATATAAAGCCTTCAGATTTGCTTTTTTCACCCTCCTTGCTCTTTCTGATTTTTACTTTCACTGCCTAACCCAACTTTTCCTATTTTATCTTTCCTGTCCTTTGCTTATCATACAGGTTCCCATCCCAGTGCCAAATTAGTTTAAACCGCATCCGATGGCTGCACCAAACCTAGCTGCCAATATAGTGACACCTTTTGGGTTTAGGTGTAACCCATCCTTTTTGTAAAAGTAATGTCTTCCCCAAAAGAAACCCCAATGGTCCAAGAAGCCAAAACCCTGTTTTTTACACCAACCCCTCAGCCACACATTAATTTGTCTTAACCTTCCATTTTTGTCCTCACTTGCACTTGGCAGAACAGATGCAGAACAGTGGGGAAATGTAGGGAAGAGTGTGGAACAGGGGGGGACAGCTGGGGAACAGATTGGACCCATGGGGAACAGTGGGTAATTCTGGGGAGCAGTGGGGAACAGATGGTGAACAGTGGAGAACTGTGAGAAACAATGTGGAAAAATGGGGCATAGATTGGAAACAGAGGAGCATCTGATGGGCAACAATGGGGAACCATGGCGTACAGTTGGTAACAGTTGGGATCTGTGGGGAACAGTGGGGAAGAGATGTGGAACAGTAAGGAAAAGTGGGAGAAATGGAGAACAATAGGGAACAGAGGGTAACAGTGGGGAACAGTTCAGGAACAGCTGGAGAAAAGTGGGGAACAGTGAAGAACTGTGGGGAATAAGCTGTGGCAGATAAACTGACACCAGGTTCACAGTGGTGAGTGGTTTAATGGTGATGACAGAAGACAGAGGCAGATACTGTGACACCGGATTCACAATGAGGAGAAGGTTTTTCAGTGATGTATAATCAAGTGTGGAAGAGACTGTGACCCCAGGGTCACGGTTGGAAGAAGATTTAACTATGGTAGACTGAGGCAGATACTGTGACACTGGGTACACAGGGGGTTGAGGATAAACAATGATGTACGGTAAACTGTGGCAGATAAAGTGACACTGGTTTCACTGTTGGGAGAATGTTTAATGGTGGGATACAATAGACAGAGGCAGATACTCTGACACCAGCTTCACAGTGGGGAGATTGTTCAACGGAGATGTACGATAGACTGAGATAGATACTAAGACAATGGATTCACATTAGGAAAAAGGTTTAACAATAATGTACGATAACCTGTGTCAGATACTGTGACAGCAGATTCACACTGGGGAGAATGTTTAACGTGGTATACGGTAGACTTTGGCAGATTTTGTGACACCGAGGTCACAGTAGTGAAAAGGTATTTTATCGGTGATGTACGCTAGACTAGGGCAGTACTGTGACACCAGGTTTACAGGGGGAAAAGCTTAAACGATGATGAATGGTTGACTGAGTCTGATACTATGACACAACGTTCACAGCACGAAAAGGTTTAACAATAATGTACAAGAAACTGTGTCAGATACTGTGACACCAGGTTCACAGTCTGAAGAAAGCTTACTGGTGATGAATGCTAATTTGAGATAGATACCGTGACACTAGGTCCACAGTGAGGAGAAGCTTTAATGATGATAAATGGTAGACTGAGTTTGATACTGTGACACAAGATTCACAGGATGAAAAGGTTAAACAGTAATGTATGATAAAGTGTCAGATACTGTGACACCAGGTTCACAGTGTGAAGAAGGTTTAGTGGTAATGTATGGTCATTTGAGATAGATACTGTGACACTAGGTCCACATTGGGGATAAGGTTTAACGGTGATGTATGGCGAACTGAGGCAGATACTGTGACACCGTGTTCATAGTGGCGAGAATGTTTAATGGGTGTACGATAAACTGTGGCAGATGCTGTAACACCAGGCTCACAGTGGGTAGAAGGTTTACTGGTGATGTAAGTTAGACTTTGGCAGATACTGTGACACCAAGTTCACAGTAGTGGAAAGCTTTAACAGTGATGTACTATAAACTGTGGAAGATACATTGACACCAGTTTCACAGTGGGTAGATTGTTTAACGGTGGTGTACGGTAGAGTGAGATCGATACTAAGACAATGGGTTCACATCAGTGAAAACGTTTAACAATAATGTGCAAAAAAACTGTATTAGATACTGTGACACCTGGTTCACAATGGGAAGAATGTTTAAAGGTGATGTATTGAGGCAGATACTGTGACACCAGTTTCACAGGGGAGAAGGTTTAACAAGGATGTATGGTACAATGAGACATATTCTGTGACACTGAGTTCACAGTGGTGAGAAAGTATAACAGTAATGTAAACTATAAAACAGTAATAAACGTTGTCAGATACTGTGACACCAGCTTCACAGTGGGGAGATTTAACGGTGATGTATGGTGCACTGAGACAGAAACTGTGACACCGGGTTCAGAGCAATGAGGAGGTTTAACAGTGATGTACGATTAACTGTGTCAGATACTGTGACACCAGATTCACAGTGGGAAGAAGGTTTAGTGGTGATGTGCATTAGAGTGAGGCAGATACTGTGACACCAGGCTCTTTGTATTGTTCATTTCTCTTATTTACAACATCTAATTTATATGCTCCATTTTTTTGTGGCAACTTCAAAACATTCCATAAACTTCTATTCTAATCAGATTTTGTTCATTTAAATAGGTCTCTTAAGTACGCCGCACAAAATTAAATTCTTTACTTGGATTTGGTTCAATGGCACTTCAGTCTGCTTCATTATTTTGTTAGACCCTCGTTTTGTGCTTTCTGCTTTGCCCAGCAGATTCACCAAATGGGCATCCAACACTGTCTTCTCAGCTTGACCCAACATCTCCTCTGTAAACTTCAGCAAACCAAGGAGACCAAAGTTAAAATTTTCATATTTGCATTTTCAAAAACAAAAATGGTGCTGTGACTTGTAGTTTCACATCTTAATCCCACTTGCTAAACTTGCAAGCAACTGCACTGCATCCTACAGCTGGAAAATTGCAATAGAACTGCTTGGTTAAAGCAAAGATTCCTCCCAGTAACCCCATTAAAGACCTCCAAGTTAACAACAGGTTGCAACCCGACAGTTAAATACAAAGATCTGTATCAGGAAGATTAACGGGCTTTTAAAAAAAATCATTTCCACTATTGAAAGAAAACTCATCAGGGAACACCAGGCTCTTGTTGAACAATTCCTGTTGTTTTTCTCAAAATGGTTTGAATCTTGATTTCAAGCAGAGTCATTTGGTGAGATTGTTGGTCCAGAACAAACCCTGCCCACACACACCCTTAAATACCTGCAAAGTCCTGGCTCAGCACTTCTCCACGCTAAAGCTATCAAAGCTTTCTGAAGAGATAACGGACTTCAGATGCTGGTACATTGAGTCAAAAACACCCTAATACTTCCCTGAAAAACACACCTCTCTCTGAAAACCAACATAAACCTTCCTGAACGGTAAACATTTACCTTTCGAGCACCATAGCCTGGTGAACTTTATATATGTTAAATTCTGGGCACAGTGTAAGAATGGCCTGCAACCAGTGAATTTGGAGGAATGAGACTGTGAACCAAAGAACTTTTCTGAACTTACACACACATTACACACATGTGCACTTAGAATTAGAAGGGGGTTAAGTTAGATAAAGTAAGTTCAAGTAGTAAAATAGTGATAAGTTAAAGTGTAATTCCATGTTCATGTTTAAAGATAATTAAAATCAACTTTTGTTTAAGTAACCATTTTTCTGGTGAATATCTATTGCTGCTGGGTTTTGAGATCCTCCGGTCTCGTAACACTGCACCAAGCTTCTGAACAACCCTAATTTTTTAGGTTATGATAATAGTCCATTAAACGGTCCTGGCATCTTTTGAAAGTTATTAATTTACTCTTCAATATTTTTTTTGTAAATATCATTTAACTGTTGTGTATGTGTCATTGGAGAATTCCTTTCCATTCAATCAGTATTAGAGTTTTGGATGCCGTATTTGAGAAAAGATGTGCTGGTGTTGGAGAAGGTTCAGAGATGATTTACTTGAATATCAGGAATGAAAGGGTTAGTGTATGAGGAACAATTGTTGACTCTTCGACTGTACTAGTTGGAGTACAGAAGGATAAGGGGGACCTAAGAGGCATTTCAAATGCTGGAAGATATGCCAAAGATGCTTCCCATGGTAGGTGATTCTACGACAAGAGAGCATAATTTCAGGATAAAAAGGTGATAAAACAGATGTGCAAAAATTGATTTTGTCAATGGGTTGTGAATCTGTGAAACTGAGGTCATTGGGTGTATTTAAGGCAGAGATTGACAGGTATTTGATTAATCAAGGAATCAAGTGTTATGGGGAGAAAGTTGGGCAGTGGGGCTGAGTGGAAGAATGGTGGAACAGACTCGATGGGCCTACTTCTGCTCCTATATCTTGTGATCTAAATCCTGTGGAAGACCTAGACAACCCTCCTCTTGTATTCTATTCGTAGAAAACAGTCTGCATAGTGGTTTTATGTCATGTGAACACATTTCCGATTGAATCCCATGTTACAAGTGACCCAATGCAAATTCTGCATTGACAGGACTACAGCTTCCTCATTGTAAAAATTGTTATCGAGCAGCTCAAATGAGATTTCCTGCTTCCTTTTTTGAAAGGGAAACATTGCCATCAAATAAAATAGGAGAGAGAAAAGCAGAAGATATGATGTACAAGTGGGATTTGATATTAATGGTTGGTGATAAAGATACACTATTTTGAAACATTTGATTAATATCTGGAATAAAATAAATGATTAAATTGGTGTAAGTGAATGTTCATCACCTAGAATGGCTTTGATTCAAAATCATCGTATTTTTTTCAAAAGATCATCAATTTCTGGATAGCTGGTTTCGTAAGGGGATTATAAATGTGGAAGATTGTTATGAAAGGGGTCAATTAATGTCATCAGAGCAACTGAGAAATAAATATCATATAACTCATAGCAATCTTTTTTGCTATTTCTAACTAAGAACATATTTGAAGGATATGTTCGGACCAACCATGTTGTACTGAAATAAAAATTCCTCCTAGAGGAAATGTTAAAAAATTTACTTCGATGATGGCCTCTTCATTACAAGTAGGAACTTTTAAATGAGGAGTTCTTAAGTCGAGACAAAGGTGGGAAATGGATCTGAATATTGTAATTGATTGGCAAATATGGGTAGATCCATATAAGGATCTCAATGTAAGACATAAATTAGTTCAGTTTAATTCTTTTTACATCAGTAATGTAGCAGATGTCAGCAAGGATTTTATCTGAAGCTGCACTTGGAGTCAGGTGACTCAGGCAGTTGGATATGAAAAACTCTACAGGAAGATAATTTGGCCACAGAGATCACGTGATCCAAGGGAGTTGTATTAATTCACTTCAACTCAGCATTTTGGATCTATTGACCAGAGTTCCACACCGCAGCAGTGATGAAGGAATTCACAACTAGTTTTTTTTCTTCTACAGTTACTTCTTACACCAGAGAAATTGAATAGAATAAACTCAGAATTATCAGATCAATGTTTTAGGGGTGGTGAAGATGTAGCAACTTCCTTGCATTCAACCTAGCTTTGTCCTTATGCAAGATCTTTTTGGGGAGAATTACAATTTTTTTGGAACAAGTTACAGGAGTTGTTTTTCTGCAAAATCCAACCTTACCCTTATTAGGAAATATTGAAGGAACAAGGATCAAATTTAAACTATTAAAGTATCAATTGAAATTTGTTAAATTAATGTTAGCGGTGATGAGGAAATGTATTTCACTTACTCGGAAATCAGATATATTTTTAGGGATGCCAAGATGACATGCAAAATTTCAAAGTTTTATTCCTTTGAAAAAAATGACATTAGTTTGAGAAATATATACTCTATATTTTTTGCAAATTTGGCACCTGAATATTCAAATATTAGGCTTCAATTTATAATAATACCCTTTCCATCCTTCTAGACATATGAGATTCTCCTCAAAGTTGTAAAATTTTTTATTTAGATGTGTTGGTTTTCGTCGCCACCGCGAACTCTGGGGAAGCGGAAAACTAACACAGGGCACCAGAAAACAGGAAGACCACACACCATCAACATCTGAGAAGCAGAGGATTGAATCCACAGGTCAGTGACTATGGAAGCAGGCCAGTGAGGGGTTCTGCTGCTGAACGACCCACATAGGTGATAGGCTATTGAAATTTGAGGAGAGGAACCCAAGCAGGCTGTGGGCATCTGGAGAAAGCAGTCAAGGAACTCACACCAGGCTGTGGATTGCTAGAGACTGGTTCAAAACTGGCTAAAAGAGTATCAGGTATCAGACTTGTGATATGAGTGGGTGGTAATTGGTTCCTAATTGTGTCAGAGGTTCAAAACAGGAGGTCACATTGCCAATGACTTGGATTGGTCTGTGAGCATTGAAAGAGAATCCACAGACCCTCAGTGACTTGGCCCAGAGTTCGGGATGGTGGGTGGAGAGCATGACTGTCTTTTTCTTCTTTCTCTGACAGGCTCCTTCAGCAGCAGAATCCCTCACTGGTCTGCTTCCATGGTCACTGACCTGTGGATTGAATCCTCTGCTTCTCAGATGTTGATGGTGTGTGGTCTTCCTGTTTTCTGGTGCCCTGTGTTAGTTCTCCCCTTCCCCAGAGTTCGCGGTGGCGAGGAAATCCAACACATCTAAATAAAAACATTTTCAACTTTGAGGAGAATCTCGTATGTCTAGAAGGATGGAAAGGGCATTATTATAAATTGAAGCCTAATATTTGAATATTCAGGTGCCAAATTTGCATTTCAGGCAATTTCTGCCAATGGCAAATCTATCTGCCTCACAGCAGGAAAAAAATAATTTTGTCTGATATGACATTTTTTAATTACCTGACAGTAAATTGTCTCCTGAAATAGAGAGAGACGTTCAAGTTTCAAACTATTACAAACTCAACTCGCCAGAGCTACCTGGATTATATCTCTCCCCACTTTTTCTTTGCAAGGACACCATTGATTTTATCACAACTCCTATGCTCCATCTGACCTGTGACAGATTATATATTTAAATATTGTATATTGACATGTTTTTGAAAGAGATGGATTGTAGGAGTTGTGTAGTTCACAAACACAAACACTTCACAAAACAGCTCATACTTAAAATGCAAGTTTTAATGGTTCTTGAGATACTGAGAACAATGGCGTGTTTGCTTTATGAAAAGCTGAAGAATTTGTGTAGTCAGGAAAGACTGATGGTCAAACCGAGAGACCATCTGTTGATTATCTGTGTTCTTAAAATTGAAATTGAAACTGAGTCAATAGAGTGCTGAGAGATGGCAGCGGTTCGAATAAGCAAGTTCTTGATTCAAGTTCCTGCACAGACAGGCTGGAGTCCGTTGGCTCACGATTCATCCTTTTGAAGAGACATAGTGGACTTCAAAGGCAGAAATGGTGGCACGTGTCATGTGATGAGACATTTTGGAGAAACATTACAAACGAAAGGCAGAAGTTGTCCATCCTGTAGGGAAGAGAGGGTTGGAGATACAGTTGTCAGAGAAGGTACAGTTACATAGTCTTCTCCTTTGACCAGGAGTAACAAGTGGATTTTAAGGAGGAAGACCACTTCTAACTGTCTCTTTGAGATCAAGAGGGCAGCTTCGTTGTGTCCATGGAAATGGCCACTTTTGATGAATAAAGTAAAAGTAATCTTGTATTTGCATCATTACCATTTTCAAATGGTGACTGAGTTCAGCCCTTGACTGGGTTTATGAAATCATTGAAGAAGAAAATAGCCACTCCACTGTCTCTTTGAAAAGAGAACAGATTCATCATGTGGAACAGATTCGGAAACCTCCCTGCAAGAGAGGAAAATAAATTCTCGCAGAGTAAGCTTCAGAGCAATGTTTCTTCAACCAAGAAATTCAGACGAGTTTGAAAGAGGACTGATGACGATGTTTCCAAATACTTCAGTTGCTTTTGAGCCACAATTTAAGAAATCGACGGGTGTCAAACGACTCAAATCCAGATACAAACCTTCACAAAGATCAAGTCAACGAGGAGATACAAACTCCTGACTGCAATGTTGCTGTGCACATTTGCTACATTATTGAAGTCTCACATTGCTTACAACAGATATTCAAAGTTAAGCAATAACCGAATTAACAGAATATTACAGGACGGTACAAGCCCTTTGGCCCAAAATGTTGTGCTGATCTAGATATTTCTAACAAAAAAAATAATACCCTGTAGCGGCTACTGCGGTAGATGTTACTAAATAAAGGCAAACACACACAAAGGTAGTCAACTCAAGACTGGTTTATTGAAGACATACACAGATCTTTTATTCCTGCCTATTAATGAGCTCGTTAGTGAATACCTTCTGGTCCACAGGACCAACAGGTTAAAGTTACGAGCCATTAGTGCCCCGCACCTTTAGGCAGGGGCTTCAACTGATCCACTTGCTGTACTTTGGCACCCAGCTCTGTTAGCCCGCGATCTGTCAATTAAGTCTATGAATTGACAGTGGCGGTTCACAATACCGCGCTGTGCACTCGCTATATCACACCCCCCAAAATCGTCACTATAACTTAAGATGCCAGATACGCTTGATTTAGGCAGACGTCCATGTCGCCTGGGTTGATGGCACTGAACTGGTGAAGTAGGGTCCGTATGGCGGGTTTAAGTCTGTCCACGCTCAATAGCTGCGGATGCCCTCCGATGTCCAATGTATATACCACTCCATATCTCTTAATCAAACAAAATGGTCCTTCATGTGGTTTTAGTAACAGTGCCCCTGGAACCTGTCTTCATACAAATACAAATTCAGTGTTTAGTAGTGATTGGGGCACTTGTTGCCGAGGTTTGCCATACCAGTTGGTGGAGGATGGTTTGCTGTTAGCAATACCCTTACGGAGTTGCTGAAGGAATTCCATGTCTGAATTGCTTCTGAAGTGAATATCTCCTCGAACTGTAAGGGCCAGACAAAACAACAATTCTGCAGATGATGTAGACAGATTTTCTTTTGGAGCTGTTCATACTCCTAATAGAACCCAAGGTAGTTCATTGACCCAGTTGGGGCCAGTGCTTCAGGCCTTCAGTGAAGATTTAAGTTGATGATGGAAACGTTCCACCAGGCCATTGGACTGCGGATGGTACGCAGTAGTGTGGTGCAACTGTGTACCGAAAAAATGAGCCAAGGAAGCCCATAATGCCAAAGTGAACTGTGCTCCACGGTTATGTATGTCGGCACTCCAAATCTAGCAATCCAATTTAAGATGAATGCTCTCGCATATGCCTCAGTATTACTGACTGGTAATGGAATGGCCTCTGGCCAGCGTGTGAAGTGGTCAACTACCATGAGAATATACCTCATGACCTGTGATACTGGTAATGGTCCAACCAGATCCACGTGCACATACACTAATCTTCTGCGTGTTGTCGGGAATGACTGCAGGGGTGCCTTGGTTTGGTGCGGAATTTTCAGATTGGCAGGATATACACGATCGGGCCCATTGAGTGACGTCTTTTTTCAGCCCATGTCACATGTACTTATTTGACATTACTTTGAGTGAAGTCCAGATGGATGAGTGTGATAGATTGTGAATGTCATGTTGTGGTGCCACCTGTTGAATGTCGAGTCCAGTGATAGCTATACTGTATGCCTGTATATCCGAATCCGCAGATTGTGCTGCAGCCAGTTCAGTAATGTTGACTCCACCTTGAATATGGCACACATTTGATCTAGAGAGCACATCTGCGACCAGATTGTCCCTTCCCGAAATATGACGTATGTCCGTAGTAAACTACGAAATGTAGGACAAATGTAGTTGTTGTCTTGCCAACCAAAGATCTGTGACTTTGCTAAAGGCGAAAATGAGCGGTTTATGGTCTGTGAATATGGTGAAATGTTGACCTTACAAGATATAACGAAAGTGCCTTATAGACAGATAAAGTGCTAATAGCTCTCGATCAAAGGCGCTGTATTTCATTTCCGCTGCTCTTAGATGACGACTCAAGATGGCAAGGGGCTGATAATGGCCATTGACGTATGTTCCAGAACTGCACACAGCTGTTCTTGAGGCATAAAAGCAGTTTCAGGATTTGGATGCGCAAGCATTGCTGCTTTGGCTAATACCTCTTTGGCGGATATAAATGCAGCCTCTGCTTCTGAGGTCTAGGTAATGTTTTTGTTTGGAGCAGAGATGATGCCAAACAGGGGTTGCAGGATGTCAGCAATCCCGGGAATAAATCTGTGATAAAAAAATTATCATTCCCAAAAACTTCTCCAGCCCTTTGACAGTGATAGGTCTGGAGATTTTATGGATGTCGTCTACCTTGCCTGATAACGGAGATATGCCATCTGCTTTAATTTGATGCCCTAAGAATTCTATGGTTCACCTGCCAAATTGACACTTCTCAAGGTTAATTGTCAGTCCAAAGTCTTGGAGCCATTGGAAAAGGCAGTGCAAATGGAGGTGGTGACCTTGCTCATTTTGACTGCTACAAGGAAGTTGTCCAAATAAATAAACGCAAAGTCTAAATCTCTGCCTACAGCGTCCATAAGCAACTGAAAAGTTTGCGCAGCATTCATACCAAATGGCATTCTGAGGAATTCATAAAGACCAAACGGCATAATAATTGCTGTCTTGGTAATATCATTCTCATGAATCGGTATCTGATGATATACCTTAACCAAATCAATCTTTGAAAGTATGCGGCAATGATTGCAGATGAGCGGCGAAATGCTGTATGTGTGGAATTGGTTATCTGTCAGGTGTTGTGACATCATTAAGCCTACAGTAGTCGCTGCAGTGTCTCCATCCGCCTGTCTCCTTGGCTACCATATGCAAAGGTGAGGCCCAAGGGCTCATTGAGCATCGGATGATACCCAATTCTTCCATTGCTTTAAATTCTGTCGCAATTTATCAGTCACCAGACACCGAGCCCTGGCATGGGCCAGTGGACCTGATGTGTCTGTGTAATGAAACCCACTATGGACTTTTCTTGAAGCATTGGAGTTCAGATGAGAATATGGGGAAATTCAGTGAGTAGAGCAATACATGCGTCGTTGTGTAACGTATGTACTCCGAGCTGTGAAACTCTCCCCTTGATGCACGCCAGTGGATATGTCCGAAAGATGGTGACGTAAACGAATTTTCTACGCTTTATGTCTACCAATAAGTTGTGGGAACATAAAAAATCCCCACCCAAAATACGTTGAGCGACAGAAGCGAGGACACAATTCCAATGGAACGTGGTTCCACCTATTCCGACTCATCTAGTGCCAAAACTTGGAATGGCAGTTTCATTCGCCGCTCTCAGGGTCAAGTGCTGTTTTTTGAGTCCTTTCAAAATACGTCGGCAAACTAAGTTCAGCACCTGTGTCTACAAGAAATTTGTGCTTACCCGCATCATCCTGAAGATACAATAGGCCTGTATATATGCCAGCTTACGGCTCTCTCGTTTCCTGACTTCTTTTTGGAGTAGGTACATGGCTGGATGCACTTATGGGCATAGTTTCCCCAGCAGCGATGGTAAAAATACCATTCTCGATGTACATCAGCATGTTCCTCTTTCTTGATTTGGACTGCAGATACTGGAGTTTGGTAGGATGCGGGAGATGTTTCTGCAACAGAAACAGGATGTATTGGGGCAGACTCTTGTGTAGGAGTACGATAGAGCCTGTCAGCCTCTTGAGCCACGTCATGAAGATGGCGAAAATCCATGTTACCAATGTGTATCGCCACGTGAGCGGGACGTTTTGACAGAAATAAGGCTTCAAAAAGCAGACAATGGGAAGGACCATCTGACAATGCCAAATTCTCATTCATAAGGTCTGATGGATTCTTGTCAGTTTGGCCTCCCATGTTCAAATCCACATTCATCAAGTAAGTTCCAATGTGTCAAGAAGAAACTGTCGGAACCTGGTGCCCTGGTTTTCTGCTGGAGGATGAGCAATAAACTTGCTTACTCACAATGCAGTGGCTACGCCCAATGTAATCACGACATGCCAAAATTTTGTGTCTCCCGCCGTTTTAAACCAAAAATGAAACTGGGTTTCAGCTTGAAGAAACCAAATATGTGGCTGATGTGTCCAGAAAGGAGGCAAATGAAGCCCAACTGCATTAACTGTCAATGCAGCGGCAGTTGTTGCTGTGTTGAAATGTCCTCCTTTTCCATAATGATTCAAATTCGTTAAATCTTAACTTCAGGATCACCAATCTGTAGCGGCAAACACACACAAAGGAATAAGAGGAATGGAACTCTGTGGTAGCTTAAAGAAAGAAGTTACCATCTGGAAAACCCTGACGGGGCAAGTTTCATCAGCGAGACATTGAGGTGACTAATGGTGGTCCCTCAGTTGTGGAAATCCTGGATCAACAAATCACTCTCTGCAAACCCTACAAGAACCTTCCTGAGCGGTAAACATTTACCTTTCAAGCACCAAAACCTGGTGAAATGTATACATGTTCCATTCTGTGCACAGCCGAAGAATTGCCTGTATCCAGAGAACTTGGAAGAAGGAGAAGTGAGATTGAACTGTGAACCAAAGAACTTTTCATGAAATTTAAAAACATTACAAATATGTGCGCTTAGAATTTGAAGGGGGTTAATTTGGGTTAGTTAAGTATAGAGTTAAGTTAAAGTTTCATTCTATTTCCATGTTTAAAGTTGATTAAAAATAACTTCTGTTTTAAAAACCACCTGTCTTGGTGAATGTCTATTGCTGCTGGGTTTTGGGGTCCTTTGGGCTCGAAACAATATTTGCTTAGATAATCACATTGGGCCTGTTCAAAGCAGGAAATGGCTTCTACCAGCAGGAGTTTCTATTTGAGAAAAAATATTGATAGGTGGCTGGCCACATATGTTTCCTAAAAATTAATACCTTCTCTCTCCCTAAACCACATTCAGCCCTGTGACATCTTTCTCCATTGCATTACTGGGACCACCAAGGACCTGACCCATTTCCCATTTCTCCTTGCAATGCCAATATGGCAGCTGCCAATAAGAACAGACAAATCACATTTTAATTCAGCAAGCAAGATGAAAATCATCTGGACATCCTGCTTAAAAAGAAGGGGAAACAAACCTTTCTAAGTTTGTCACTTCATCTTTATTTCAATTCCCATAGGGCATTAGCAAAAAAGTATCCCATCCATTTCGTCACCAAATTATGAGTAGAATCATGATTGCTGTTCATGAAAACCCATAACCTTCAATGTTACACAGATAATCTAGGAAGAATTCTGTAACAAATGTAAATGAAATACTGAAAGAATTCCCCCGTTATAAACACTGAGATTGTAGCACGCCAAGCAACGGGGTGAGCAAAAAAAAGCGAAATCGCAGCAACACACAGACAGTCCAAGATGGCACGGACTCCACTTCATTGCCAAGAAGAAACCCGCGCCAAGCGCCATGTGCGGACTGAGGAGCCCTTCACTCCGCGCAGCGGCCAGCCGGCTGGAGAGTGACATCACGATGCAATGACGTCATTGCTGGATGTCAAGGGGTACGTCACCAGAAGTGGGCGGGCCAGGGAGCACACATGGGGAATTTAAACCAGTAAAGTCAGTCTTTGTTTTACACTATCTTGTGTGGACGTCTCTTTATTTGGTAGCGCTGCCGCCGCGAATGCTACTACGCGATAACTTCTTACTTGCTGCAACCAAACAGGTCTGCAAGATACACCAACCTAAATAGAAAACACAACCAGAAATCCCAGAGATCATACATTCAAAAGGATTGGTGAAATCTTTACTCTGTATTGTTAACACCAAAGTCCCTTGGTCTCAGCCCCTCAATGTGACTAAGGCATTCGAACAAGTAACTGAGAAACATTACATTTTAAACACGTCAGGATCAGAAGGGTTGGAGCATTATTGTTCAAGTGACACAACTTTTAAAAAATCATCTAACTTTATGAAGAATGTGATTCTACAACAGGAAAAACGGATGGAATCAGACACATTCTATGAGCATTTGGAAGCAAAGAAAATGGATTGGTTTTCCGTCCCTTGCGAAGCGACCCAATGACCCGACATGCCCTCCCCGACTTGCGACCGTAATGGAGCCCAAATGATCAGACAGATCCCACAATGGTCGCAAGTCGGAGTTTTGCCCCCGTGTGAGGAGCCCTGAAGTCTAAGCGCCTATTTTTAAAATCAAATGATTTGACAAACGAGAACAGAGACACAGCGCACGTAAGACCCAAAATGTGCGAATTAACTTTGTGACTCAGTGTCCATCGGCTGGGGGCAGCCATCTTAATTTCCGTGCGCATGCGCGACTACTCAGATGGCGCTTGCGCAAAAGGTTCGCTTAGTGCCGTCAGTTCGCACATGCGCGAACCGAACGCCAAGTCGCGAACCCACCGCGCATGCTCCAATCAAGCACGTGCAAACCTCCTTCTTGCCCCTCCCCCTCCCGCTGCCAGTTACCCCGCGACCTCCGGCCTCGCCCTGTTGGCGCCACCAGGCCTTGCACCGACGCCTCGGCTCCACCAAATACCCCGCTGGTACCGGCCGATCCCAGATGTGGCCCGGCGGGCTGCGGGTCGCCCGCTTTCCTGGACCGCGCGGCTGAGGAAGGTCCCGGCGCTGCCGCCAACTTCTTCCCGTTCGACGCGACGGACCCCGAGCAGACGACGCCGTCACCAAAGTGCCGCCTCCTCACAGCAAGAGCCAATCAGCCCGCGAACCCGCCCATCAATCTAACCCGACTTCAGCTTCCAATCCAATAGCAGCCTCACCGAATCAGCCCATTGGCTCGCGCAACTGAAGCAACCAATCAGCGAGCGAGGGAACATACAGCCGCACCGAATCAGCATCGCAGGACAGAAAAGAGAGGCAGTCGAAGGAGCAGAAGACCCTTCGGCCCATCCACTTTCTAATACCCCAACTATCAAATCATTGGGAAACACAGGATTACTTTGTGCTGGCTCCTGGATTCCTCTGATCTCAAGAAATACATTGTACCCCAACTACAAGGGAGACCATTTATTATCAAGCACTCCTACATATTTATAACCGCTTCCAATTTAATGGAGGACACAAGTGGTTGTGTCAGCCAGCTGGACTGCCTCGGGGAACCTCATGGAGCAGGCAATCATGGTGAGAAGATAACGCCCCGTGGGAGGCCAGTAATGACCCTACAATGTCAATGTAGACGTGGCTGAACCTACGTGGTGCTGAGTTGAATGTCTGGGGGTGATGCCTTCACGTATGTATGAGTTGAATGTCTGGGGGTGATGCCTTCACGTATGTCTGCATTTTGGTCATTTGGCCGAGTGTTCAGGTCTTGGCCCAGTGACAACCTGTTTCCGGAGGCTCTGCAAGACGAACCTACTGACAGCCATTTTGACAGGACTGATCGCTGGGTGCGTTAGGTTTTGCACCTCATCAAAAAACTGTCATCTCCATGCTGCCGGCATGATGAGGCGGGGTTTGCCATTGAAATGTTGCAGAGGAGCGTCTATTTATCAGGTTCGATGGCAACATCCTCCAGCCTGAGCCTTGAAACTGCTGTCCTGCATGCAAGGATCTCAGGGTCTTCCTGCCGTCACCTTCCTAGGGTGAAATAGTCTATTCCCTGGGACAGGGCCTGGACAGACTTGATTGCAAGGTGAGGCAGTGCATCACCCACGATGTGTTGAATAACTGTAGTGAACTCAGACTCATATGAGAGGAGTAGCTGCTGCCTGGCCGACCACGGGTCCAACACTTTATGGAAGGCAAAAGTTAATGTCTTCTGGTCCATGAAGACTCTGAATTGTCTACCTTCCAAAAAATACCTCAAGTGCCTGACTGCCAGGAACAGCACCAATTGCTCTCAACCAAAGGTGCTGTAGTTGAGTTTGGGTGGCCAGAGGTGTCTGGTAAAGAAGGCCAGGGGCTGCCATTGCCCTTCGATGAATTGTTCCAGTGTGCCTCGTACTGTTGTGCTGGAAGCATCTACTGTGAGAATTTGGGTGTTTCTGGCCTGGCGTGTACCTGAAGGGTGGTGTTGGCCAGTGCGTCCTTGGCCTTCTGGAACCCCTCCAAATCCTCATTGTCCCAGGTAATGTCTTTACCTTTCTCCACAAGATGCGGGCCACTACCGGTATGAATCGGTGATAAAAATTAATCGAACCGGTGAATTCCTACAGCCCCCTTCACTGTGGAGGGAGGTTTGTGGAAGCACTGAACAGCCTCTACCTTTTTAAGGAGGGGTTTAGTTATGTGCCTGTTGATTTGACGCCGAACGTTTCCAGCCTGAACTGGCACTAAGCAAGGTTTATAGTTAGTCCAAATTCCTGCAGACGGGTGCACAGTCTCCTTAGATGGTCTATGTTTAGCTTCATTGCCACCACTTTGACATCTTGTGGTTACTGCCACCCTCTGCTGTTGGAGAATATCCTCCTTGGTCTCAGCCCCTCAATGTGACTAAGAACCCCTTAAAAGCCCCTAATGTTTTGGCCTTCATCACCACTCCTGGCAAGGCATTCCTGGCACCCACAACTCTGGGTAGATACCCCTGATATCTCCCCTAAACCTTCCTCCCTTTGCTTTGGGCAGATGTCATAGTGTTTGCTACTCCCATCTGGATTTCAGGCAGACCAAAGGGCATCTTTCACCGAGTTTCTGGTCTTCCACAGCTCTGGATTTCTGTCTCTGGATGCTCTGCTCAGGGAACCACCCCTATGTATCCCATTGAGTCCTAGAGTCACTGTGTCAGCAATTCTCTGCTGACCACTGCCTGATGGCCTTGTGGTCAAAATTGTTTGTCGATGAAACCATTCCCAGGAAGGTGATGTGGCAAAGTCCTGGTGACTGGGACATTGTGTGTCACCAGGGCCAGACAAATCTTTCGCAAAACCTGAGCCAGGTAGAACCTCAGCACATAGCAGCTTTTGGTGCCCTTGCTCTTTGGTTCCACGCACAGCCACACACAATCATGGCCATGCTGGTTACACCCTTGCACCCATTGATTGATGACGAACATGGTCCTTCTCCAGACTCTACCCATTTTGGACCCCCACATGAATAGGAAGACTGTTTTCGGAATTGCCAGGGTGAAGGTGTGGGGATGGGCCACACCTGTCCCACGTGCAGCAGTACTGAGAGTTCCTTGCACCTTGCACCTTGCACCTGGTTATCAGGTTTTCGCCGATTGATAAGTGTTGGGCATCTCTGTGGTTCTCGCTGTCTCCTGGATCTGGGGGTCTCTGTACTGCTCCTGGTCTCCTGGAGCTGGGGGTCTCCAAAGTGCTCACCATCTCCTTGAGTTGGTGTATTTTTCTCCACCAGCCCCACATGACAACCAAGACCCCTGGATGGAGGGCAGAGGCACAGAGAGATCAGAGAGAACACGGTTAGTTTCAACAGGTTGGGGTCCATCCAGGTGCCTGATAACGGGAGGAAACAAAGGGGGAAGGAGGATGCAGGTCATTCGATAGCAGAACATTGCGAGAGAGTGGATTCCTTGGACTCTTGAGGAGAGAAGGTGCTGGTCGATCCATCGGTTTAGGTGGGGAAGGGTATAGACATGGCAGCTGACTGGAATTGTCAGCGGGGTACTGAGACCTGGTGGAGGAGGGGAAGAAGGATGCAGTTGTGTTCTGACAAGAGAGTGCTGAGGGAGAGGCAACATGGGTGGAACCTCAAGACAAGGGTCCCCTGATTGTTTGCAGGAATGGGATCTGTAAAGAGACTCATAGATATCCAGCACAGAGCATCTTTGACCCCCTGCCATCAGGAAGGAGATGTGGAGGAATAAAAGCAGAGCAGCCAGGCAGGGTAATAGCTTCTTCTCACAGGCCGTGAGATTGACAAGGCAACATGAGCTGGATGGGATCAAAGAATGAAAAAGGGGAGAGGAATATGGACTGATTACAACAGCCTGGCCAGCAGGAGAGAGGGGCCGAAGGGCTTGTTTGTATGTTGTCTATCTGGACCAGCCTTTTGCGTTCAAGCTTTAAAAAGCCAACCCATTTTTTAATTTAATAACAATGGTACAGAATGAATCAAGAGACAAGACGTCTGTCCAGCAAGAGCGTCGAAGTCACTTCCTGAAATGGAGGCTCTGGAACCACAGGGAGGTTCTGGCTGCAATGAGGCCTGGCTTCTTCTGCAAGGAGGAGAGGAGAGGCAGGGGAAATGCAGAGGAACGGGTGGTGAGGGGAGGGGGTAAGGATGCCTTCCTCCGTTCACCTCCCATTTCCTCTACCCCGTAGCCCTCCTCATTCCCCTGCCCGTTCCCCTCCCCAACCCCTCAATGCCTGGACTGGTCCCAACTGCTGAAGCGAGGCAACGACCGTACATTTGTAGTAGGTTGTCGGGGCGCCGGTAGCAGGTTCTCCACCTCCCCCGACTGAGATGTTGGTTGGAGTCTAGAAGTTCTTCTTCTTGCTGAGAGCTATTGTCACCCCTCAGAGAGTCCCAAACCTCAGCAGTGGGAACATGGCTTATATTACCCAAAAGTTGTTTACTCATAGCTTATCTCTTTGAATAACTGATTTCATTATCTTCAAGGTCTCCTGACAGTCTGCAACTAGCAAAATACAACTGCATCTCTGGGCCTCATGGTGGAATTTAGATCATGTCTTCTGATTCACATGTATACATTCTTGCATAATCTGGTCGAATTCTTCCATTACAGTTCCATAGAATGAACTTGTGATGTGATTTATAACCACTCTCTAACCTTGTCATGTGAGTGAGTCCCACATTCTGAACTTGTTATATCAGTGAGTTCGACATTGAAAATGTTATGAGAGTGAGTTCCACAGTGTAATCTTGTTTTCTTAGTGAATCCCACATTGTTAACATTATGTTAGTGAGTCCCACAGTGTAAACTTGTTATGTGAGTTATTTTCGCAGTGTGACCTGGTGATGTGAGTGTGTCCCACAGTTTGACATTGTTGTGTCAGTGAGTTCAATATTGAAAATGTAATGTTCGTGAGTTCCAGAGTGTAACCTGGTTATTACACTAAACTTGCTCTGTGAATCAGTTTAAAGTGTTACATTGTTATGGAAGTGAATTTCTCAGTGTCATCCTTGTTTAGTTAATGAGTCTCAGAGTGTAACATTGGGATGTGAGTGAGTTTCACAGTATGACCTTGTTATGTGAGGGATTCCTACAGGATAAACTTGTTATGTGAATGAATTCCACAATATAACCATGTTATGTGTTAGTCAAAAAATGTAAACTTGTTATGTCAATGAGTCCCACAGTGTAATCTTGTTATGTGAATAATTTTCACTGTGTGACCTGTTGATGTGAGTATTTCAAAGTGTGACGTTGTTATGCAAGTGAATTCCACAGTGTCAACCTGTCAAGTTAGTGAGTCTCAGAATGTAAAATTGCTATGTTATTGAGTTTGACAGTGTGGCCTTGGTATGTGAGTGAGTCCCACAGTTTGGCCTTGTTATGTCAACGGATTCGACGTTGAAAATGTAATGTGAGTGGTTTTCACAGTGTGACCTTGTGATATGAATGATTTTTGCAGTGTCGACTTGTTATGTAAGTGAGTTCCACATTCCAGCCATGTTATGTTAATGAGTCCCACAGTGTTTGTTAAGTAAATGTGTACCACAGTGTGAGATTGTTATGTTGGTGACTTCTACAGTGTGACCTTATTATGTTGGTGACTTCTACAGTGTGACCTTATTAGTTCCACAGTGTGACATTGCTGTGCTAGTGAGTTCCACATTGTAAACTTATTATGTGATAAATTCCCATATTTTAACATTGAAGGAGTTTCCACAATGTAACTTTGTTATTTGAATGAGTTCCACAGAATGAACAGGTGATGTGATTTTTTACCCGCCGTCTAACCTTGTTATGTGAGTGAGTCCCACATTCTGAACTGATTGGATTTCGACATTGAAAATGTTTTGTTCGTGAGTCCCACAGTGTAAAATTGTTATGTGAGTGAATTTCAAAGTGTGACCTGGTGATGTCAGTGCATTTCAAAGTGTGACATTGTTATGTAAGTGAATTCCACAGTGTCAACCTATCAAATTAGTGAGTCTCAGAGTGTAAAATTGGTATGTTATTGAGTTCGACAGTGTGACCTTGTTATGTAAGGTATTCCCACAGTGTAAACTTGTTATGTGAGTGATTTCCTCAGTTGGACCTTGTTCTGTTAAGCGAGTTTGATGTTGAAAATTTTATGTGTGATTTTCACAGTGTGACCTGGTGATATGAATGATTTTCACAGTGTTGACTTGTTATGTGAGTGAGTTCCACAGTTTGACCTTGTTATGTCCATGAGTTTGACATCAAAAATGTAATGTGAGTTGTTTTCACAGTGTGACCTGGTGAGATGAATGATTTTCACAATGTGGACTTGTTATGTGAGTGAGTTCCACATTCCAGTCAGTGAGTCCCACAGTGTAACCTTGTGAAGTAAATGTGTAGCTTAGTGTGAGATGGTTCTGTTCGTGACTTCCACAGTGTGACCTTTTTATGTGAGTCGGTTCTGTAGTGAGATATTGCTGTGCGAGTGAGGTAAATTTATTATGTGAGATATTCCTTCAGTTTAACTTCATTTTTATTTTATTTTTTTTTTCACACTATGAACCAACCAAAATACACACAAACATTTCCCTCTTGAATATACACAGTGTAATTTTTCCCCTTTTCCCCCCTCCCTTCCCTCCTTCCTTCCCACCCCCTCCAAACCCATTAAACATTCAACATATACAATAAACCCATTGAACAATGTCATCACCAATGAAAATAAACAAGAAAATTTTGTCATCTTCTTCTATTTCCATCATTTTAGGGGGTGGAGGTCCGCAGTAGGTCCTCTCTGTTGTGTTCCATGTACCATGAGATATGTTCCATGCACCATGAGTCGCAGGTCAGCCTGCGGCAGGGAGGGGGAATGGGCAACGGTCCTGGCGAGGTCAGGCCCCCCCCTGAGTTTCTGCCGGACCCCCTTTGACCTGCTGAGTTTCTCCCGGACCTCCCTTGACCTGCTGAGTTTCTCCCGGATCCCCCTTTGACCTACTGAGTTTCTCCCGGACCTCCCTTGACCTGCTGAGCTTCTCCCGGACCTCCCTTGACCTGCTGAGTTTCTCCCAGACCCCCCTTGACCTACTGAGTTACACCCGGACACCCTTGACCTGCTGAGTTTCTCCCGGACCCCCTTTCCTTTCCGTGCCGATGTCCCAGGACCTTTCCAGGGCAGTCTCTGTACTCAGCACCGTGCTGGGATCCCGGTCAGCGGTAGAGGAGCAGGTGAGCGCGGCTAATCCCGATCCAGCCCACGCCACTCCTGAGATTGGCGGGGGGTTCCACCCTACCTGCCTGACCAGCCTCGCTCTCCACGTGTACTCCTGGCACCCGCCGCTGGTCTGGTGGGAAGGCGCACGGCGGCCGGCGCCCCCATCGCTCGGCGGGGAGCCCCACTCTTCCCTCCGGCGTCCCGACTCCATCTGCAGCTCCAAGAAACGCTGTGCCACTGGGTTTCCGGAAGCTGGGAAGCGGCCTTGGCTTCCCC
Source organism: Narcine bancroftii (assembly GCF_036971445.1). NCBI lineage: Eukaryota > Metazoa > Chordata > Chondrichthyes > Torpediniformes > Narcinidae > Narcine > Narcine bancroftii. The sequence goes on from NW_027211884.1 coordinate 5,816,847, forward strand.
TGACACCTGCCAGGCCGCGCTGCGGTGGGGGGATGGGCGGGGGGACATGACAGCGTGTTTATAAAACCACCCACCATTACTTTTCAAGAACCAGGATTTTTCTCTCTCTCTCTCACCCTGGGACACAGCGGTTACTGTGCATTCGCTATACTGGCGCGGCGGCCAGCTGGCCACCTCTAATACATTTTTGATATGATCTTGCAGGCCAAATATAATTATATCTTGGCCCGCGGGCCAGAGTTTGACATGTGTGCTTTAGTGGATAGAAGTAGTCATTGTACTTCAGGATGTCCAGTCAGGTACAGATTCTCCTTAAATAGCATTTGGCCCAGATGTCTATTCAGTACAAGAATACTTTCGATCTCAGGCAGATTTTGAACAATAACACCATTCATTCTGCAACAACTGCCACTTAATTTTGCCAGTTGTTCAATGGCAAGCGACATGGGGAAAACACCACTGTCAACTCTTCTACCTTAAAGGAGTAATTTTATTCAAATGGGCAGTAGATCAAGAGCTGGAAACAGTGAAATCAGACACAGGTGAGTGACTGCTTAAAATGAGAAACATTTGTGTTCATGCTATAGAGTTAAAGGCTGCCCAGGAGGAATATAATGTGTTTTCTTGAAGTTTGTGTGCCCTCCCCCTGGGGAAGGATGGGGACAACAGACAGGGTTAGAGAATTGATATGGTAGACCACAGGAAGCTCATGTTTAGATCCACAGAGCACAGGTATTTAGCAAAATGTATTTGGTCTTGGTGATATCAAGGTCAACTGAGTCTACCAAATGTAGGAGGTCAGGTTGGATGGGGTGCATGTGAAACTCTGCCTCAACTGGAAGGTCTGATTTTGGCCTTGGATGTAAGTGAGTGGAGATGAATGGAAGTTTGGCAATTTCTGCGGTTCCAATGGGGAGTGTGTCAGGTAGTGGTGAGTGGAGAGGGAAGTGCCATTGAGGGAGTCACAGAAAGACGTGCCCATGTGAAAAGAGGATATTAGTGGAGTGGGTTAGATGTAGCAGTTTAGAGGATGGTGCTGAAGTTGGAAGTGTCCAAGGATAATGTGTCAGATGTGGCAGATGATGGGTGGTAACTGAGAAACCTGAGAGATTCTGTCCTTGTTCTGCTGGAGGGGAGGTGGAGTAAGGGCAGAAAGAGAATTGGAGATATGGGTGCAGACTTTATCAATTACAGTATGGGGGAATCTGCATTTGTTGAAGACATTTTGGCTGTTCTGGAGTAGAAAACCTCCTTGGGACTTTTACAGGCCCAGAGGACCCCAAAACTAAGCAGCAATAGAAAATCACCAAGACAAAGGATACTTAAACAAACATCATTTTTAATTTTCTTTAAACAAAAACAGGATCAAACATCACTATTAATGTAACAGCCTAACAGCTTCTAATTCTAAGCGCAGGTGTATTTAAAGTGTATAAAGATCTTTGACACTCCTACAAGTTCACTGGTGTCTATCACCAAGCTCTGGTGCTTAAAAGTAAATGGTTGCCCCTCAGGAAGTCTCTTGTTGGTTTCAGAGAGGGTTCTTGCTCATTGGACACACAAAAACTGATTCCCTCTGATCAGCCACTTTGGTATCTTGCCAAAGAAACTTGCCCCATCAGGGTTTTCCAAATGATAACTACTTCTGCAGATCACCATTGAGTTCCTTTTATTTCCCTTATATCAGGTGAAACATAATTTCTAGCCAGCCATTTCCTCTTGAATGGACAACAAGGTTTTTCAACAGGCTGAACTGAGAACTCACAACCCGTTTTCAAAATGGGGTTTCAACAAGATGCCAGCTTGCCATCTCTCTGTCTCTCTGTCTCTCTCTCTCTCTCTCTCTCTCTCTCTCTCTCAAGCCTATTTGGTCTCTCCCCTCTGATTGCAAGACCACATGGCCTTCTTAGAACAGCAAACTGGAACCAGCCAGATTACTGCACCGCACCCAAACTTCTGAGTCCATTCATCTGTTGCTTTAAAAACAATAATTTCAAAAAACATCTGCTTTTGAAATTATTTTGCAAAACAGTCTCCTTGTTTTGCCTTTGCCAAGGGTCTTGGCGTCTGCATGACTCACTCTCAGCAATGCTCTTGCATTTTAATTAAAAGCTGTGTTGTGAAGTGTTTGTGTTTGTTTGTGACCGACACGACTCCTACAATCCATCTCTTTCAAAAACATATCAAAATACAATGTAAAATATATAGTCTGTCACAGGACAGATCGAGCAGAGGAGTTGTGATAAAATCAGTGGCGTCCTTGCAAAAATAAAGTGGGAAGAGATATAATCCAGGTAGGTCTGGTGAGTGGAGTTTGTAATAGTTTGAAACTTGAACCTCTCTCTCTATTTCAGGAGACAATTTACTGTCATGTAATGAAAAAGTGTCATTTCACACAAAATTGCTTTTTTCCTACTGTGAGGCAGACAGATTCGCCATTGTAAGAAATTGCTTGAAATGCCTCTTGCACTCAGAGAAAGAAGCAAAAGAGAGTCGTGCTCTCCCCCCACCCACCCCCACCACCCTGAACCCTGGGCCAAGTCACTGAGGGTCTGTGGATTCTCTTTCAATGCTCACAGAACAATCCAAGTTATTGGCAATGCGAGCTCCAGTTTTGAACTTCTGACACAATTAGGAACTCTTTCGCACCCACTCGTATCCCAGGGCTGAAACCTGACACTCTTTTAGCCAGTTCAACCAATCTCTTGCAATCAACGGCCTGGTGTGAGTTCCTTGACTGCTTTCCCCAGAACATACTGCGTGTGTTACTCTCCTCAAGTCACGAACAGCTTGCCACCTATGTGGGTCCTTCAGCTGCAGAACGTCTCGCTGGTCTGCTTCCATGGTCACCGACCTGTGGATTGAATCCTCTGCTTCTCAGATGTTGGTGGGGTGTGGTCTTCTTTTCTGGTGCCCTGTGCCAGTCCTCCGCTTTCCCAGAGTTTGCGGTGGCGAGGAAATCTAACACATCTAAATAAAAATTTTACAACTTAGAGGAGAATCTCACATGACTAGAGGGATGGAAAAGACCTTATTACAAATTGAAGCCTAATATTTGAATATTCAGGTGACAAATTTGCAAAAGCATAGAGTATACATTTCTGAAGCTATATGTAATTTTTTTCTAAAGGAACAGAACTTTGAATTTTTGAATGTCATCTTGGCATCCCTAAAAATATATCTGATCTCCAAGTAAGTGCAATACGTCTCCTCATCACTACTAATATTAATTTAACAAATTTCAATTGATATATGAATAGTTTTAATTTGGGCCTTGTTCCTTCAATATTTCCTAATGAATAGAAAGTTGGATTTTTGCGGAAAAACAACTCCTGTAATTTGTTCTGTAATCTGTAATTCTCCTCAAAAAGATCTTGCATTAGGACAAAGCTAAGTTGAATGCAAGAAAGTTGCTACACCTTTACCACACCTAAAACATTGGTCTGATAATTCTGATTTTATTCTATTCATTTTCTCTTGTGTAAGAAGTAGCTGTAGAAGAAAAACTAGTTGTGAATTCCTTCCTCACTGCTGCAGTGTGGAACTCTGGTCAATAGTTCCAGACTTCTGAGTTGAAGTGAATGAATAAACTCCCCTGGATCACATGATCTCTATTGCCAAATCAGCTTCCTGTAGAGCTTTTCAAATCCAACTGCCTGAGTCACCTGACTCCAGGTGCTGCTTTCAGATAAAATCCTTGCTGACATCTGATATATGACTGATGTATAAAGAATTATACTGAACTAATTTATATCTTACATTGAGATCCTTATATGGATCTGCCCATATTAGCCTATCATATACAATATTCAGATCCATTTCCCACCTTTGTCTTGACTCATGAACTCCTCATTTAAAAGTTCCTAATTGTAATAAACAGGACATCATAGAAGTAATTTTTTTAACAATTCCTCAAGAAGGAATTTCTATTTCAGTACAACATGGTTGGTCCTAACTTATCCTTCAAATATGCTCTTTGTTGGAAATAGAAAAAAAGATTGCTATGAGTTATACAATATTTATTTCTCAGTTGCTCAAATGACATTAATTGACCCCTTTCATAACAATCTTCCACATTTCTAATCCCCTTACGAAACCATCTATCCAGAAATTGATGATCCTTTGAAAAAGATACGATGATTTTGAATCAAAGCTATTCTGAGTGATGTACATCCACTTACACCAATTTCATCATTTATTTTATTCCATATATTAATTAAATGTTTCAACAATGGTGTATCTTTATCACCAACCATTAATTTCGATTCCCACTTGTATATAAATTCTTCTGCTTTTCACTCTCCTATTTTATTTGATTCTATTTTAACCCTTTCAAAAAAGAACCAAGAAATATCATTTGAGCTGCTCGATACTAATTTTTAAAATGAGGTAGCTGTAGTCCTGTCAATGTAGAATTTGCATTGAGAGAAACGCAGCGGTCTTTAGCGATCTTATTGAATTGGCTAAAATGGCATAACATGAGAGCAAACATTCCGGAGGAGTGTGGGCCACTTGTAACATGGGATTCAATTGGAAATGGGTTCACATAACATAAAACCATGATGCAGAAGAGGTTGTCTTGGTCTTCCGCAGGTTATAGATCACAAGATATAGGAGCAGAAGTAGGCCCATTTAGTCTGTTCCACCATTCTTCCACTCAGCCCCACTGCCCAGCTTTCTCCCCTTAACCCTTGATTACTTGATTAATCAAATACCTGTCAATTTCTGCCTTAAATAAACCCAATGACCTCAGTTCCACAGATTCACAACCCACTGACAAAATTTGTTTTAAATCAACACCCTTTTATCCTGAAATTATGCTCTCTTGTTCTAGAATCCCCTACCATGGGAAACATCGTTGCCATATGTACTCTGCCCAGGCCATCCAGCATTTGAAATGCCTCTGAGGTCCCCCTTATCCTTCTGTACTCCAACCAGTACAGTCAAAGAGTCGACAAATGTTCCTCATACACTAACCCTTTCATTCCTGATATCATTCCAGTAAATCATCTCTGAACCGTCCCCAACAGGAGCACATCTTTTCTCAAATACGGCACTCAAAACTCTAAATCTGATTGAATGGAAAGGTAATTTTCCAACGACACATAAACAACAGTTAAATGATATTATGTCTGTTGAAATTTACAAAAAATTATTAAAGAGTCAAATAATAACTTTGCTTGAAGCAAGCAGTTCTATTGCAATTTTCCAGCTGTAGGATGAGGTGCAGTTGCTTGCAAGTTTAGCAAGTGGGGTTATGATGTGAAACTGCAAGTCACAGCGCCATTTTTGTTTTTGAAAATGCAAATATGAAAATTTTAACTTTGGTCTCCTTGGTTTGCTTAAGTTTACAGAGGAGACGTTGGGTCAAGCTGAGAAGAGAGAGTTGGATGCCCATTTGGTGAAGCTGAACAGGCAAAAAAGAAAACACAAAACGAGGGACTGAAAAAATAATGAAGCAAACTGAAGAGCTGTTGCAACCAAACCCAAGTAAAGAATTTAATTTTGTGAGGCGTACTTTAGAGACCAAATGATTTGGGCTTTTAATGGTGACCTATTTAAATGACCAAAATCTGATTGGAATTGAAGTTTATGGAATGTTTAGAAGTTGCCACAAAAAGAAATGAGCATATAAATTAGATATTGTAATTAAGATAAATGAACAATACAATGAGCATGGTGTCACAGTATCTTCCTCACTCTACCATACATTACCGTTAAAAGTACTCCCCAATATGAACCGATGTCAAAGTATATACCAGAATTTATCGTACACCACTGTTAAACCTTCTCCCCATTGTGAATCTGGTGTCACAGTATCTGCCTCAGTCTTCCGTACATCACCATTAAACCTCTCCCCAATGTGAACCTGATGTCACTTTATCTCCCACAGTTTATTTTACATCACCATTAAAACTTCTTCTTACTGTGAACCATGTGTCACAGTATCTCCCACAGCTTATCGTACATCACTGATAAACCTTCTCCCCATTGTGAAACCGGTGTCACAATATCTTCCTCAGTCTTCCATACATCAGCATTAAACCTCTACCCACTGTGAATCTAGTGTCACTTTATCTGCCAAAGTTCATTTTTTTAATCACCATTAAACCATATTCCCACAGTAAACCTGGTTTCACAGTGTCTGCCGCAGTTTATTGTATATCATTTTTAAACCATCTCATTACTGAAAATGCGGAGTAACAGAATCTGACTCAGTCTACCGTACATCAATGTTAAACCTTATACCCACTGTGCACCTAGTGTCACAGTATCTGACACAGTTTATAGTATATCACTGTTAAACCTTCTCACTACTGTAAACTCGGTGTCACAGTATCTGCCAAAGTCTAATGTACATGACCAATAAATTTTCTCCCCACTGTGAACCTGGTGTCACAGTTTCTGACACAGTTTATCGGACATTACTGTTCAACGTTCTCACTGCTGTGAACCCAGTGTCACAATAAGTGTCTCACTCTCCCGTACATCATCTTTGCACCTTCTCCAACTGTGAACATGGTGTCACTGTATCTGCCTCAGCCCTACCTTACATCACTGTTAAACCTTCTACCTACTGTACACCTGGTGTCACATTATCTACCTCAACATACCATACATCACCGGTAAACCTTCTCCCCACTGTACACCTGGTGTCACATTATCTACCTCAACATACCATACATCACCGTTAAACCTTCTCCCCACTGTACTCCTGGTGTCACATTATCTACCTCAACATACCATACATCACCGTTAAACCTTATTCCCATGTGAACCTGGTGTTACAGTATCTGACACATTTCATAGTATATCACTGTTAAACCTTCCCACGAATGTGAATCCTATTATAAAATAATGCTCCCCTTCTAAATCTCACAGTATTCTAATCCCCACCTATTTAAAAGATTCCAAAAAAAAGAGAAAAATCAATCCCCAAACGAGCTACTCAAAAGTAGTAGCTCCTTAAAAATCTGGGTGTGGTAAAGTCCACAAGTGGCAGGTGACTAAAGGACTCAGTGTCAGCCACTCCCCCTGTCAGACTTTCACAAAGTATTGAAACAAAAACATTCAACCCAGTGATTCCAGTCCCAATGATTGTTCCGGATCTTCAATATCGAGAAGACTTTGCGTCAATTCAACTTTTTTCCCATTCTTTCCATATTTTCCAATAGATCATTTTTAAACCTTCTCACTACTGTAAACCCGGAGTCACAGAATCTGCCTTATTCTACCGTACATCTCTGTTAAACCTTCTCAGTACTGTGAACACGGTGTCACACTATCTACCAAAGTCTACCGTATATCACTGTTAAATATTCTCCCCATTGTGAACCTGGTGTCACAGAATCTGATACAGTTTATTGTACATTACTGTTAAACCCGCCGGATAAGCTCCAGATAGCGAAAGAGTAGTTCTCGCATCTGCAGGAACTGGGGATCATTCGACGCTCCGACAGTCCTTGGGCTTCACTGTTCCACCTGGTCACGAAAGCCTCCTGTGGCTGGCATCTCTGCAGAGATTATCAATGGCTTAATGACATGACAGTACCTGACCGTTACCCCATCCCTCACATTCAGGACTTTACAGCCAATCTGCATGACGCGAGGGTATTCATCAAGGTCGACCTGGTGCGCGTGTATCATCAAATCCCATTGCACCCAAGGACATCCCCAAAACGACCATCATCACCCCCTTCAGCTTGTTCAAATTCTATGCATCCCATTTGGGATCAAGAAAACCGCCCAGAGCTTCCAGCACCTCATGGATATGGTGCGCAGGGATTTTAATTTTGTGTTCATTTATCTGGATGACATTCTTGACGCCAGCAGAGACTGGGCACAACACAAGTCTCACCTGCACACCCTCTTCTCCCAACTGCCAAATTCGGCCTAATGATCAACCCAGCCAAATGCTAGTTCGGAAAAGAGTCCATGCAGTTCCCGGGCCATACCATCACGACCGAAAGAGCTACACCAGCTGCTATGGTCACTGTAATCAGAGAGTTTCCACGCCCAAACAACCTCAAGGAGCTACAAGAGTTTGCAGGTATGGTCAACTTCTATAACCGATTCATTCCAGCCGCTGCACACATCATGCAGCCACTCTTCGCTCTTATCGCGGCCAAGAACAAGATACGCCTGGACTCCAGAGGCCACGAAAGTTGCCCTCGTGAAGGCTACCCTACTCGTGTCCCCACACACCGACCTTCCTATGTTGCTCTCCGTCGATGCCTCTGCCACCTCCGTTGGTGCCACCCTGCAGCATCAGGTTAATGGACAGTGAAAACCACTGGAATTCTTTAGCCAACTTCATCGTCCGCCAGAACACGTATAGTGCTTTCAACCATGAGTTGCTGGGCATGTACCTTGCTGTGCCTCATTTGCACTATTTCTTGGAGAGGAGGCCTTTCACCATTTATACCCACCCCAAACCCCTCACTCAGGCTCTCGCTATGGCTAGAGATCCCTGGTCGGCCTGCCAACAGCATCACCTGTCCTTTGTGTTGGAGTTCACCATCAACATTTGGCACAAGGCGGAGAAAGACAATGTGGTCGCTGACACGCTGCCTAGACTATGACCAGCTTGCCCCGGATCAGTAGTCCGATGATGAGATGCAAGCCTTCAGGATGGCCATCACGGGCCAGCAGTTCCAGGTCCTCCCGATTCTTCTCGGTGATTATACCATCCTGTGCGATGTCTTCATGAGCACCCCATGACCAGTGGTTCCCCAGCAGTGGTGCAGGCATGTCTTCCACCATATCCACGACCTTTCCCACCGTTCCATCAGGTCCAAGGTTCATATGGTGGCAGAATGCTTCATTTGGCACGGGCTTCGAAAGCAGATTGCAGACTGGGCCAGAACCTGCATCCATTGCCAGCTTTCCAAGGTACACTGGAACACCAGAGTTCCCGTGCAGGATTTTGAACACGTCCGAGAATGGTTCAGCCACATACATGTGGACATTGTCAGCCCTTTACCCGTTTCCCGAAGTAACCGTTAACTTTTCACGGTGGTAGACTGTACCACTCATTGGCCTGAGGTTATCGAGAAGCCTCCACAGACTCCTGCTCCCGAGCACTTTTGACCGATTGTATTGCCTGGTTCGGCATGCTGACCCACCTCACCAGCAAACGTGGCACGCAGTTCACCTCTTCACTCTGGGCACAGCTCACCAACAGACTGGGACTGGTCGAGCGATTGCATTGCCACCTGAAGTCGGCACTTATGGCCCGCCTCACCGGCCCCAACTGGGTGCATGACCTGCCTTGGGTACTCCTGGGCATCTACTCGACACCCAAAAAGGTCTGCAGGCGTTATCGGCTGAGCTGGTCTATGGTGCACCACTAGCCCTGCCTGGTGAGTTTATCAATGCACCTCACAACTTGCAACAGGCACCGCATGGTTTACTTCCCATCTCCGGGCCCAGTTGGAGTCATTCACACCCCCACCACCGCCCAGACATGGCACACGCGCCTCTTACCAGCCCAGTGAGCTGTATTCCGCAGAGTATGTTTTTATCAGATGAGACCCTTCACAGCACCCCTTCAAAGACTGTATGAAGGGCTGTACAGAGTCATCCAGCATTCAGGATCCACCTTCACACCAGACATTAATGTAAGAGGGAACTGTTTACTGTGGACAGATTAAAGCCAGCACACCTCAACCCCAATGAGCCAGTGGTCGCGGCTCAACCCAAGAAGCGAGGCTGCCCGACAAAAAAGGCCATTGGCACCGGTTCTGGGGGGGCTGTGTGGCGGCATGCCATTAGGCATGTGATCCAGCCCCTCATGTCATGCATGCGGTGGGGCAGCCGTCCAAAATGGCACCGTCGCGGGTTTCTCCCCTACCTCGGCACCAGGCTCAGAAGCCCGTGAACTGCGGCCCACGTGACCCCCCGGTACGCTTCTCAGCCAAGTCTGGGCTGGGAGCATAAGACCAGCCATGCAAACCTGAATAAAGGAATTTTTGCTCACTGAACTCAACCTGTCTGGTTGTAGCTGCCGCTACAGTAGTATCTTAGTTTCTTTTCCTTTCTTTTCTTTTTTATATATTATCAACATATATTTGTAAGCTCTGTAACATTGTGATTTGATTTTAATTGTTATAACTTTCATATATATGTTGATTTAAATAAAATATTCAATGAAAGAAAATTCTTCAAGAATTTTGCAGAAGAAAATTTGGATGGGATGAAACTATCCCAGAATCCATCGCACAAGATTGGAGAAATTGGATTGAGTGTCTTCAAATACTTGGACGTTTGAAGTCAACAGACTTTGGATTGGCCACGTTTGCTGTTACACCATTTTGCTGATGTAGTGAAGGTGATTTTGATCCTGTCAGTTACTGAGTCCTGTGAAAACCAAGTGTGAGTACATGGTGGATTTGTAATGGGAAAAGCCAGAGTTACTCCATTAAAGTCAGTCACCAGACCTTGAATGGAATTGACTGCTGCTACTACGGTGAGCAAAATGGACACTATGTTAAGAAGAGAATTACAGATGGAGTTAGCAGATTCTGAGTTTTGGCCTGATAGTACATCAGTGCTTAAATATATTAATAATGAAATCATGAGGGTTCATATCTTTGTGACTTACAGAGAGAATGAAAACCTGGACAACAACAAATGTCAGATTTACCACAGGCCAGAGTTTCACCTGATTAATTCCCTTTTACATACGTGGAAGTTGATTATTTTGATCCTTTTATATCCCAAGATCTTCCCATGATCTTCCAGTTTAGAGTGTAGTGTTACCAATGAAATTGCTGGGTCTGTCAAACATATCAGGACATCATCTGCAAATAGATTAATCTCATCTTCTTCCTGGTTTATTTACCCACGATCCTTTAATGTCTGGATCTCAGTGAATATCTTCCACCAACGGTTCTCGAATCAAAACGAAGGGAGCTGGAGATAATGGGCATCCCTGCCCACTAGACCTGGTTAATGGGAATGCTGAGGACATTTGTCCATTAGGTACAACCCTAACTTTGGGCTTATAATATAATACCCTGATCTAATTTATAAAATTGGACTATTGTCTGATTATTTTAAACCCTTTTCTGTTTATTTAATGAATACATAAAAGCCCTTCAGGTCTGTAATATTTCAATATTATCTATCTATTATAAAAGCCCTCTCTGCTCAGCAAGTTTCTGCCATTAAATACTGGGCCAAAATAACAAATTAAATCTTGCTTTGGATCCTGTTTTTATCGGTTCATTTGATCCAAGATAGACCTTTGCTCCAACTATGAACTTTACGGCCTGTGTGAAGAGGGGATAACAGAGCCAGTTCCTTGTTACTAGTTGTAATTCCCCAACTTCTGCTGGGAATGTAATAAATGGAAAGAGTATAGCATTTGGATCAGGCTTGCTTTAGATAATTTTGGAAAAATCAGTGAATCGCCCTTCATGGGCCATGACGGAATTACAGTTTTCCAAAAAAGTTCTACAATATTACCATTTTCCAAATTTGACACATAATCCATGATTGAAAAACTGATTGACAATTTTGGCCAATTTAGGAACTGTTTTGGGCTAAATGGTTTTTCATTGGGCCACCCTATGATAGATAACCATCTTTTACCACCATCCTTGTTGGATGTAGATTTCAAGGATGTTATAGAATAGGTATTCAAAGTTTCAATTACCCCTTTATTTCAGTTAATTTTGCCACGTTCAAACAATTATCAACTAAATTTTGAACTTAGTAATCACTCTTTTTTGACATTGAAAAATTAGACATTTTCTTCAATCTAAGATTTTGGATTTTCCGTGAATTTCTAAGACTAATATTCTTCATCTATTTTTTTAAATTTACGGCTTTATGTTCATGGTGGATTAATAGCATGTATTTATAATAATGTATTGGGTTTAAAATCCAAGATTAAGAGCAGTTGTGAATGAGATTTAAATATAAAATTTCCAGAAGTAGCTGGGTATTCTATTCTCAATTGTATTAATGACTCTTCACTTTATGCTAGGCATTGATTTTTACAATTTAAGGTGGTACAGGAATACATATGTCCAAACTGAAACTATCTCGCTTGTATGCAGATGTTGATTCACTATGTGAGAAATTTAAAATTTTCCAAGTCTCTTTAATTCCTCTGTTTTGGGAATGCCCAAACTTAGAGAATTTCAGGAAAGGCATTTTTCAAACTTTATCATTGGTTCTTAAGATCAATTTTGAACTTGTCCGTTAAATTGCTCTGTTTGGTTTTTCTCGTGATCCAGATAAACCATCGTCGGCAGCTCAGAAAAAATTTTGAGCTTTTGCTACGTTAATAGCCAGATGAGCAATGTTATTGAAATGGAAAGATGATTCTTCCCCGACTCATACACTGTGACTACATGATGTAATGTCCTTTTAAGTTTAGAGACAATCATATCTTATATTAAAGATAGAAAGTTCCAATTGATGAAATAATGGGGCACATTCCTAGAATTTTTCTACAATTGGAGGAACTAAATGTGTGGTTTGGCCATTCATCGCCTGTTCTCTGGGGGCTACCAGTGGTTCTACACTATTCTTCTTTTCTTCATTACATAAGGTAACTTTGATTAGAGGGAGAGGTTGGATTAGACCTAATTTTTAGGTTTTTTTCATTTTAGCAGTTAATTTTTTTTCTTTTTTCCTTCTGTTTAATTTATTTCAGTTAATGGGTTTGACGGTGTTCTATAGATTATTTCTGATCAATTGTTTTTGAGGTTAATGAAACAGTTTGCCATTGTGTTCAAGATGGTTAAAGGAGAGAAAGAGTAAACACTCTTTATTCTGAATAAGATGGCATCTAAAGGATGACATGGTTGGTGTGGAAATTAGCACAACACCTTTACAGCACCAATGGTTGGGACCGGACCTGGGTTCGGGTCCTGCACTGTCTATAAAGAGTTTGAAAGTCTTCCCTGTATCTGCGTGGGTTTTCCTCAGGGGCTCTGGTTTCCTCCATCCATTCAAAATGTGCAGGGGGTATAGGTCAATGGGGTGTAAATTGGGCAGCATGGCTTCAGGGCATGAGATGTTCTGCTACCGTGCTGTATGTCTAAGTTAAAAATTAACCGAATATGCAATATAAACGTAACTCATTTTATGGCATCGCGCGCTCATGTGCCTTCTCATAACATTTACTGGGTGATCTCTAAAATTTCTTGATTGATCAAGAACAGTCTCTACTCCTTTCTGAAACCTCTCATGCCTGGGTTCATCCCGATATCCATGTGTGTGTCCTCTCACCAAATTGTTTAAGAATCAGTGACCATAACTAAATCTTTCAGGTTCACATCCTTCCTCCCAGTTTTGTAGTGGAGTCTAATTCTTTGAATGATATTGCCATTACATGTACAATATAGATGTTGTATTTAAAATATAAAACAATCCACATCAATCATCAAGCTGCCATTTACACCTACCTGAGGGATGTGAGAGGACATCAGTACCCAGAGGAAACCCATGGAGTCAAAATTGTAAGGTTTGGAGTAGAGTGGATGAAAAACCAGAAGGCAATTGATGTGTTATGTTGTCTTCTGTTCAATGGATGAGCCTGGCTCGACATTTATCTCGATGCAGTTTTTTTGGAAGTTTATTTAAGAATTTTACAGAACCAAGAAAAAATACAAAGTTTAATCTAAAACTACCCTCTACTACCTCCCACCTCCCTCCTCCCCCTTCTAATCTATCCCAGCCCCTATAACCCTCACCCCTACGAAGCTTATATTAAAAAACTCAATAGCATCGTCTCATAACAGACTGTTACGGTGTGACATCCATTTACATCTTGCAACACGTATAAGGCTTTTACTTAACATCTCAACCCATACATTCCAAATACCAACTTCACATCTTTATAAAAAAAGAATAATTATTTTGCAAATTATACGTTATTTTCTCTAAGTAAATACATGATTGAATTTCATTGTGTCATCTATAAATACTCAATTCGACATCATTTTTCCAAGTTGCAGCTATACATTTTCTAGCCACTGCTAATTCTAAACGAATATATGCAATTTGAGGTTTCTCCAAGCGTAAATTTGCCATAATTGTATTCATGTATCCCAGTAATCATACCCATGGATCCACATATAAATCTATTTGAAAAGAACTCGCAAAAATTTAATCACTTTTTACCAAAAGGGCTTCAACTTTAAACATTCCCACGCTGAGTATAAAAAAAGTACCTGTCTGATCACCAAATCAAAAACACAAATCTGACCCACTAAATCCATATTTTGTCAGTTTTTCAGGAGTTCAATATAACTGATGCAGAAAGTTATAACTAACTAAACTATATCGTACATTAATTAATTTCATAACACTAACCAAACACATGTAAGACCACTCATCCACAGAAATAGGAACACATAAATCCTTCTCCCATTTATCCTTTATTTTAAATATATCTACCTTTTTCATCTTTTCTTGTAATAACATATCATTTCGGAAACAAATCCCTTCTTTCCCCTTATCAACAATTAATCTCTCAAATTTCATTTGACCAGGTTATACTAAAATTTCTACCAAAGCATTCTAATAATAAATCTTGTACTTGATAGTAAGCAAATAAAGTATTTTGTGATATTCCAAATTTCTCTCTGTCTATTAAACCAAAGAAGTGAATCTACTTCAAAACAGTCCTCCAATAATATCACTTCTTTTGATTCCCAATCTTTCAAATAAGAATTATTCATAGAAAATGAAATTGTCTGATTCTGATATAATGGTGTCTTAGCTGAAATCTTACCTTTCGATCCTATAAACTGATTCCATTTATACCATTCTCCTATCAAATGTTTCAATACTGTCAGTTGATACTACTGCAAAAGCAGAGGATTCCATTTATATATAAAATAATGTATTGTTCTTTCTTGTATTTGATCCATCTCCACATTCACCCACATCGGAGGTTGGTCAATATCAAACAATCTATTCATAAACTTTAATTGTGCTACTTGATAATAATTTTGAAAATGTGGAATTGATGACCTCCCAAAACATACCTCCATGTCAACTTTTGCATAGAGACTCTAGACAACTTACCTTTCCATAGAAAGAAACAATCTGCTTTATTTAATTCCTGAAAGAACTTTCCCGGTATAACACTCAGAATAGATTGAAACAAATACTGAATGCGTGGATATATACTCATTTTAATACAATTTACCCGTGTTAACAGTGACTCCTTCCATCTATTTAAATCAAAGTTAATCTTATTTAATAATGGTACATAATTTAAGCTGAATAAATTTTGATACTCTTTATCCATTATTATGCCCAAATAATTTTATTTGACCATTTAAACTTCATAAGTTGTTTACAATCTGAATAATCTCCATCTGATATTAGTAATATCTCACTTTACTTTATAGCCTGACATTACCCCGTATCTTTTCAACAAATTTTGTAATGGTTCGAAAGAATTCTTAGGTTGAGACAAATATATCAACACATCATCTGCAAAGAGATTAATTTTATACTCTTGCCCACCAATTGTAATTCCCTTAATATTCAATTCTTGCCTAATTGCTTGGTTCTATAACTAATGCAAATAAGGCTAGTGACAGCGGACGACCCTGTCTAGTGGATCTAAACAAATTGAATGCCTGCAAAATCTGTCCATTTGTCACCACCCGAGCAGGAGTATTAGTATATAATGCCTTAACCCAACTGGTAAAGAGTGGTCCAAATTTATATTTTTCTAACACCTTAAATAAAAATTCCACTCCACACTGTGGAAAGCCGTTTCCACGTCTAGCGCTAATATCATTGTCTGGTTGAGTTGTCTTGAAGCATTAATTATTGTAATTAATTTAGTAATATTATCAGCTGAATACCTGTCCTTGATAAATCCTGCTTGATCCACATGTACTAATTGCGGTAAAAGGTTAGCCAATCTGTTTGCTAAAACCTTTGCTACAATTTTGTAATCTACATTCAATATTATTATTTATTAATATTAGTCTGTATGACACAACTTTTAATGGATCTCTGTCTTTCTTTGGGATGAGTGTTATTAATGCCCTTGAAAACGATTCTGGAAATAAACCTGTATCAGTGGCGAGCTTCAGTACATCAGAATATTCCAGAAATAACAAATCATAAAAATTTCTCTAAAATTCCAATGTAAATCCATCTTCTCCAGGTGATTTTCCACTTGGCATAGATTGTAACGCCTCCTTAAGTTCCAAATCAGTGAATGAACCATCCAAAGTCTTAATATCCTCTTCCTCTAATAAAGGTAAATTTAAATTCGACAAAAAACAATCAATCTGCTCCATATCCGAATTCCCTTCAGATAAAGTCCCGATGAAATGTACAAAATTCATCATTAATATCCTGTGGTTTATGTTATCTCTGAATTTCTCCTAACTGCATTCTAGGCACTTGTTCAGTTTCCAATTGCTAAGTTAAAACCGTATGTGCTCTGTCCCTCAACTCATAGTAGAGCTGTTTCCATCATTGAATTATTTTTTCACAATTGTATTATAACAAAGCTTCAATTTGGACAACTGTATTTTATTATCCTCAGTTGAATTTTTCTGAAATGTCTTCTCTCATGTTGCAATTTCTTTCTCTAAGTCCTGAATTTCTGCTATATATTGTTTCTTCACTTTTGCTGTGTAAGTAATAGTTTGACCTCGTAAATATCTTTTTTAAAGTATCCCATAACATAAAATTACTTTGAACTGATCCCTTATTCGTTTCTAAAAAAACCTAATCTGATCTCTTACAAGCGTAATAATTTCAGGTTTTTTTTAACAACATTTCATTAAATCACCAACAATAACAGGTTTCCACCATCTCTGCGATACTACGTGAAATTAACAATAATGAGTGATCTGACAGAATCCTACTCTTATACTCAGCCTGTCTGATTCGACCCTGCAAATGGGCTGATACCAAAAAAAACTATTCTTGAAACCGAATCATGACGTGAGAATAAAAGGAAAAATCCTTTTCGGTCGGATTCCTCTGTTCCCATATTTCCACTAAATTTAAATCCCCCATCAACTCAGTTATTCTTTTCGCCATTTTGTTTTTTTTTCACAATTTTTTGAGATTTAATCAACAACAGATCCAAACAACAATTAAAATCTCCTCCAACCATAATATTCTCATTGATTGATTCAAATATAAAAATGCATCAGGAACAAAGTGAACATCATCTTCATTCAGTCCGTACAAATTCATCCAAGTCCAAGCCTCTGAAAATAGTTTCCAATTAACCTTCAAAACCCTCTCTACATGAGCAGAAAAAGATTCTAAAAAGGCACCTTTTTATGTATCTCCCGATAGTTTTTACCTGGCCCACCAGGAGTCACTGTTTTCACTTTTGTACATGGTTTTTCATTGTTTGAGAAGATTTTATAATTTGCAATGTTTTCCCGGGAATTTTAACAGCTCTTGGCTAATATTGTGAACTCCGAGTTGCGCACATATTGAAATATGAAAATAAAGTATCTATTTTGAGGAACAGAAGGAAAGGACACTGCTGGTGACACATCTCAGAGAGCAAAGGTGCAGGAAGGGGGAACATTGCAGAGTGCGTCGAAAGAACCAAACACTTGTTGATCCAAACCAAGACTTTTATTAACTAAAAGACTGGAGCATATCATAAGTGGGTCGACCAGTCCAGAATGACCTGGTCTGGCTAGGAGAAATCCTTTAAGACCTGCCAGTAGGTGTGGCTACACTCTCAGCCAATCACAGTCATCCTACAGTACACTCTGGACAGATACACATTGGTGTTAGAATCTGTACTATCAGGGGGAACGACCAGAAGGCAATTGCTGTGTTATGTGGCTTTCTGCAGGTGTGCAGAAATGCTGGGAAACAATTCTGGGGGCCATCTCTTTTTCTTCACCCGTTACAGAGCAGCAGGTAGCTGGGAGAAAACAGCAAGGCTGCAGAGAGACAGATAGATTAGGAGAATGGAAAAAGAAGAGGCCAGTGAATTCCAAAGTAGGAAAATGTCTGGTCATGAACTTTGGGAGAAGGAATAAAAGGGCAGATTATTATTGCATAGGGTGAACATTCAAAATTCTGGGGGAGATGGACCTTGGCATCGCCGTGCAGGATGCCCAATAGGTTAACTTCCATGTTGGTGGTCAATCAGCTGATTGGAATGTTGGTATTCATATCGCAAATAATAGGATATAAGAGCAGGGATGTGATGTTGAGGCTTAATAAGGCACTGGCGAGGCAGCACCTGCAGTAGCGGAGAGAGTTTGGGGCTCCTTATTGAAGAAAGGATGTGCTGGCATTGCAGAAGATTCACAAGAATGATTCCTGGAATGAAAGGATTAATATATGAGGAAGGTTTGATGGATCTTGGACTATACTCCTTGGTGTTCAGAAGAATGATGAGTGGTAGGGGTCCTAAGAAGCACTTCGAATGTTGAGAAACCTGGATACAGTAGATGTGGTAAAATTATCTCCCATGTTAGAGGAGTCAAGGACGAGAGAGCACAACTTCAGGGTTGAAGGATTCCCACTAAAAACAGAGGTGCAGAGGGATTTCTTGACACACAGACTGCAGAACCTCTTGAATTTTTTAACTGGTGGCTGCAGTGACCAAATCATTGGGTGCATTTAATGCACTTCAACTCTGTCTGCTGCAACAGGGTGGATCTCCCAGTGGCCACCCATTTCAATGCTTACGTGGCTGTCCGTGGACTCAAGCACATTTAGATTCTGATGAAAACAATTCATTAAATCAGTAAAAGTTCAACCACAGCAACTGCTGGAATATAAGTTATACAAAACTGCTGGAAAAAGCAGGTCAGGAAGCAGAGAAACCAAGAACTGGAGAAGTAAGAAAACAAGTGTATTTGAATTGACAGGCTGGAGAAAACACAGAATAGGTGTTGGGAAATTTGCAAAGAAAGTCCTGGCCAAATAATGTAAGAAGCAGCCAAGTGGAACCACAAGATGCCCCTGTTATGCAATTTTCCCAGGTGGCACATTTTTGTGGCCTTGTCTTGAGATGTGCATCTAAATGTGGTGGTTAAAAACCCACCGTTAAGCTGGAGGAGCTCAGCCCGGATTTTCAGTGTCCATAGGAGATCAAGATATATTCCCAACATTTCAGTCCTGAGCCCTTCTTCAAGGAATGAGCCAGATACAGGAACTCTTAGAAAAGGCACTTTCAGGTGGCCAAATGCCCCACTTGTAAAGCCGCATATAATGGCAATATGGGCTGCCGGAAGGCCACCTGAATGCGCAGGATGCGCCTGCCAAATGAACTTGGTAACCCTCCTCCGAGAGGTATAATCGGCACAACACAGAAATGCTGTGGTGCCGGGTGGAGGTGTTTGTTGAGTTTACCATTTTAGTTTTTGTTCTGCGGTGTTCAAGTGTGGAGGGTATTTGCAATGTGATTTGTCCGTTCCATGGTTTACATCTAGTTTAAACATAATGTGAAATGTTTACATTGCTATATGGAACTCAGATATTTATGAAGCAATAAGATTTCTCAAAAAATGTTTTTTATTACATTTTTGACAAGCACACAAGTCTCATTTATATGCAACCATTACTTCATGAGAACACATAACATGCCAGGCAGTAGGTTCATGTTGTCGCATTGGGTGGGGAGGGTGGAGGGGGGAACAAGTTGTGGAAATTAGGAGCTAGGTGGCAGGGTCATACCCTTACAGGATGGACAAAATGGCAGAATGGATGGCCTGGTGCCCATGGGCCTGCTGATTGCGACAATCTGTGCTAATGGGTGCAGGACCATCTGCTTCAACCAACGTCCGCTCTGACAGAAAGTCTTCCTTGTTAATCTCACATATATTGTGCAGGACACAGCGAGCAAACACAACACCTGGGACTAAGGTGGTAGAGATATCCAGACGCTTGGACAGGCACCACCGGCAGCCATTTAGACGGCAATATGCATGTTCCACCACTATCCTTGCAGAATTAAGGGCCTTGTTAAATCTTTGCTGATCCAGATCCAGTCCTTGGTGCTGTGTGAACCCCTTCATCAGCCAATTTCGTAGTGGATATGCCAGATCACCCACAAGATGCGCTGGAACCTCTACGCTTTTGTCCATTAACATTCTTGGACACCTGCAGGCACAACAATGGAGAATGTTGTTAATTCATACACATGACCGTTGACACAATAAGCATACATAAGATTGACACATGGAGCTTTGTAGGGTGAACACTCACGTCAGGTGGGAAGTGGTATCCGCCCTGGTCCTCTTCCTTTCTATACAGAGGAGAGTTGGCAAGCACTGAGGCATCATGGGTACTGCCCTGCCAACAAAAACATCTGAGAAGCTGTAACGTGAATGGAAAGCACAGTGAAGTTATAGACATTGAGATGTGATGTGATAAAGACCAATAAAGGCTTAGCTCACCAGAATCTGTGGTCGACCACCGCTTGCAGAACCACCCAATGCCAGCCTTTGCGATTGTAGTAGGCTGCAACATGCAAGCTGGGGGCAATAATGGGAATATGTGATCCATCAATGGCACTGGCACACATTGGGTATCCCCTTTGCACCAAGCTGTCATTGGTCTCCTGGAGACGTGTTCCAATGGGCAGGGACATGAGACGTTTACCGAGGAACTTCGTCAAGGCGGCCGTCACCTCCTGCACCACCATGCACACGGTGCTGATGCCTATTCCAAAGATGGAACTGATGGATCGATACTCACAAGGGGTGGCATACCAGCGCAGAGCCACAGCTAATCGAAATCCCGGCTCCATGGTTGCTGCGCCTGGTCTATGCGGCTTCAAGTGAGGTTCTTAGAGTTCCAGCATGAAGTGAAAGGTGCCATGCGACATACGAAAGTGTTTCCTCCATTCAGCAACATCAAATTTGGTGAGGTCATTACTCCAGAACTCAGCGCTCTGGGATCAGTTCAACCTCCAGAGAGACCCATGTGTCACTGACAAGCATCATTCACCTTCGTCTGTGAACAATGGTGGGCGAAACCTCTGGGCAGAAACAATTTCAAGCTGGCACTGGAAGGTGTTGTTAAGGTTACTGAACGCTTACTGTAGCTTTTGACAATTCACATCTGATAGGTAATAGACTCAATCAGCTGTGTTTGGACGGGAAACCAATATATGAATGGGCTGCCTTTTGGCAGCTCATTGACTCGATCGATATTCAGTTAGCGCTACTGTGTTAAAAATATTAAGGAAGACATCACAGATTTTGGAGGTTGGGACCCTGTTGGGAAGAATTGATCATTGATCCCTGTCTGGAAGATTTGCTGGCCTAAAGACTTGTATTTTCTCACCCACTCTGGAAGCCTGTGAGTGAGTAAAACTCATCGGAATTTATAGCTATCCTATAAACACAAACTTCTCCATGTCCGCCACAAGAGCGGGGATCTCCCAGTGGCCACCTGCTTCAATTCCCCATCCCATTCTCTTGCTGACAGCCTGTTCATGGTCTTGTCGTGGCTGCAAAAGGTGGTGCTACTGAAATGAAGCACCTCCACACAGCATGAAGTGAACCAGTAATTGCCTTTATATGAACCTCTCGTGCTGCTTTTAGGGGACGACCTCATTCCTCTCTGGGGTGCGCTGGTCTAGGGGAGTGATGTCAGTGCGTTGCGGAGTTGCTGCAACCAGGATGTGGCGACATCTCCCAGGCAACATGTGTCACCAAACGCATGCTTCTCGTGAGAAGGGAAGGGGCCTATGCCATCTTGTACCAACTGACTGGGACAGCGATTCGGCCCGCCTGACCACATGGTCGCTCGGCCTGCTATGAAAAACCTCATCCCTTTCACATCCAATTAACACCTTTTGTTGGGCTGGATTTGTCCCCTAACCAGAATTCTGAGCCTTTCTGAGATTTCCTGCTTCTGGGTTATTCTGTTTATTCCTTGAAGAAGGGCTCAGGCCTGAATGCTGGAAAGAATAGCTGAGTTCCTTCAGCATGTCGGTGTGTTTGTAACTATAATCACAGCGTCTGCAGACTTCTGTGTTTCACTCATCTTTATTTGTAATACAAAGAACTAATGTTGGCAGTGGTGGTGGGGAGAGAGTGGAGGGTGGGGAACCACCTGATGGCATCCTCATTAGTACCTGGACCTACCACTTTGTGTCAGCCTATCCCAACAACTGGGAGCTACAACCCTGCGACAGTTCCCATAGAATTAGAGGACTAACAGTAGATCTGTGTGGAAAGAAGAACCTTAGCTGCTTCTTGCCCTTTCGTGTAAGACTTTATTCGTAATAAATGATCGACCACAAAAAACCCTGTTCCAAGTCTCTTTCAGCCCTTAGTATCATGTCCATACATTCCCATCATTGAACATTTTACATGCGCTCTCTGTTTGCACTCGGATGGTGAGTGGGAGCAGTTCCTTTGGTGCTTCAACCTTCTCCCGACCCTTGCAGAGAAGCTGTTCTTCATCCTGCTGATGCTGGTTCTGATCCTCCTTTCTCTTCCTTGATGGGAGCAGCTGAGAGATGCTGTGGGCTGGGTCAAAGGGCTTCTCCAGGATTTGGCATGGCCTCTTCAGACAAGGATCCTGCTAGATCACACTGATGGGGAAGAGGGAGACTCCAGTGATCCTCTCTGTTGCTCTGAGGGTCCTGTGGATTGACTCCAATCCATTTCTCTGCAAGGACCCTCTCATCCAGTTTAGTTTGTACTTGCGTGATGTTTCAAGGTCCCTCGGCCTGACGGAGATTGCCGATTCTATCGCATCTACTGATTCCAAACGACCTTAGTTCCTCCGTCCTGTCGGGTCAGTCCGATTTAATGTTTCTCATCTTTTGTTTGATTTTTTAAGACTGTGTAGTGGATGTGTGTGGGGTATAAGTGCATGGGTGCTTGTGGGTGGGTATATGTGTGAGCGTGTGTAAGAAGGGGTGTGAGGGACAGTGTGTGTGTGTGTGTGTGTGTGTGTGTGTGTGTGTGTGTGTGTGTGTGAGGGAGTGGGAGTGTCTGTTGGCATTTGGGTGTGTGTGGTAGTGTGTGTGTGCGTGCATGTATGTGGGGGTTTTATTTACAGTGAAAAAGTAAATACAGAATATTTACAATATATACAGAATATATACAGAAGAGTGAACAAATATATACAAATATATCAACGATCAAATATATACAGAACATATGTACAAAGCACAACATCGACGTCAAATGAAAAGAACTCGACAAAATTATCTCACTTATCGAACACGTCCCTGATATAAAAGCACATCTACCAATTTGCCCCGAAATAGTTGGGGTTGTGTGTGGGATTTGGGATGTGTGTGTGGAGTTGTGTGGAATTGGGTGTGTGTTTGTGGACTGCATGTTCGGGTATTGGGTGTTGGATGGAACGTGTGAGTGGATGTGTGTGGTGTGTGTGGGTGAGATTGTGCGGTGGATGTGTGTGGGTTATATGTGCATGGTTGCTTGTGGGTGGGAATGTGTGTGGGCGTGTGTAAGAAGGGGTGTGGGGGAGGGTGTGTGTGTGAGGGTGTGTGTGCAGATATGTGGGGCTTTTGTTTACAGTGAAAAAATATATACAGAATATATACAATATATACAGAATATATACAGAACAGTGAACAAATATATACAAATATATCAACGCTCAAATATATACAGAACATTTGCACAAAGCACAACATCGACGTCAAATGGAAGGAACTCGACAAAATTAACTTACTTATGGAACACATCCCTGATAGAAAAGCACATCTTCCAATTTGCCCCAAAATCATTGGGATGTGTGTCTGGAGTTTTGAGGGATTTGGGTGTGTGTTTGGGGTCTGCATGTGGGGTTATGGAGGGAATGGGTGAGGGGTTGTGTGTGGGGTGTGTGGGTAGGATTGTGTGGTGAATATGTGTGGAGTGTATGTGCTTGGGTCCTTTTGGGTAGGTATGTGTGTGGGCGTGTGTAAGAAGGGGTGTGAGGGAGGTTGTGTGTATGTATGTGTGCGTGTGGGAGGGTGTGGGAGTGGGTATGTGTGCGTGTATGCATTTCCTTCTTTCCATTTTCCATAAGTGAACAAATATATGCAGACATTTCTACAAAGCACAACATCGACGTCAAATGGAAGGAACTCGACAAAATTATCTCACTGATAGAACATGTCGCTGATATAAAAGAACATCTTCCAATTTGCCCCAAAATAATTGGGGGGACCTATCCTGACTGATTTTCAGAACCTTTCATTCTAAAACCCGACTTCCAGACCCATATTATATTCGTCTAGGAACAAAGTCTACTTTTAATACAAGAATCTGGTTCGGAGACGGGATTAAGGGGAGAGGGAGAAAAGAGATTCTATTGGAGTGTGGATGTGTGTGTGTGGGGTCACTGTGGGAGTTGTCTGAGTGTGTGGATTGAGTGTGTGAGAAGTGGATGTGAGAGGTTTGTGTGGGGTGAGTGTTTGGTAAGTGTGGGGATGTGGGGTGTGTGTGTAAGTGGGAGTGTGTGTGGGAAGTGTGTGTAAGTATGTGGGTATGTGGAGTGTGTGTGGGAATTGTGTGTGGTCTGTGTGTTGTGTGGAGTCAGTGTGGAAGGTGTCTGAGAGTGTGGGAAGTGTGTTTGTGGGTGTGTGTGGTGTGTGTTTGTGAGGGATGTGTGTTTGTGGGGGGTGGATGTGTAGGGAGTGGGGTGTGTGGGGGTGGGTGTGTGTATGGTGTGTTAATGTGGTGTGTGTGTGAGGGATGGGTGGGGGAGGGGTGTGTGTGGGAAGTGTGTTTAGATGTGTGTTTGTGAGAATATGTGTAGGGGGCAGTGTGGGGGTGTCTGAGTGTGTGGATGTGTGGGTGGGGGGTGAGAGTGTGTGGGATGGGTGGAGAGATGGTGTGGAGGGGTGTGTGTATGAGGGGTGTGGGTTACGTGTGGTGTGTGTGAGGGGTGTGTGTGTGGTTGTGAGGGGTGTGTGCTTGTGGGGGGTGGGTGTGTGGGGAGTGCATCATGGGTGTGTTAGTGTGTGTGTGAGGGGTGTGGGTTTGGAGTGTGTGTGGGGGTGTGTATGTGTGATTGGGTGTGTGTGGCAGGGTGAGTGTGTGTGTCAGTGTCTGTGTGGGGCACCAACGTATATAGAACATGGCAAGCATTGCATGCGCCCCCACCCCGCTTGTCAGCGCTGCTTCCATCCCCATACTTGTCAATGACGACGTCATCTTGCACCCCTTGACACATCAGCGATGGCACCAACCTCCCTCCCTCCATCAGCGATGGCACCAGCCCCCTCCCTCCATCAGCGATGGCACTAACCTCCCTCCCTCCATCAGCGATGGCACCACCCCCTCCTTCCATCAGCGATGGCACCAACCTCCCTCCATCAGCGATGGCACCACCCCCCCTCCCTCCATCAGCGATGGCACCAACCTCCCTCCCTCCATCAGCGATGGCACCAATCCCCCTCCCTCCATCAGCGACGGCACCAACCCCCCTCCCTCCATCAGTGAAGGCACCAACCCCCCTCCCTCCATCAGCGACGGCACCAACCCCCCTCCCTCCATCAGCGACGGCACCACCCCCCTCCCTCCATCAGTGATGGCACCAATGCCCTCACCCACACCTCCCCATGGGTCAGCGACTGCACCAATGCCCTCACTTCCACCATGGGCGCTATTTTGGCGTTTGTGTGTGTGGGGAATTTGGGTAAGTCTCTGATGTTTGGGGATGTGAGTATGGTATGTATGTGTGGTGGGTTAGTGTGTGTGGTGGGTTTGTGTGTGGGGTGGATTTGAGTGTGGGGGTTGTTTGTGTTTGTGTGGGGTTTTTGTGTGTGAGTTTGTCTGTGTTAGGGGTTTTGTGCTTGTGTGGTGTTTATGAGTGGGGTTTGTGTGTGTGTGGGATTTGAATATAGAAGGTGTGTGTGTGGGTATGGGATGTGTGGCTTGTGTGGGGTTTGCATATGGAGGGTTGGTGTGTGTGTGTGATATACGTGGAGGGAATGTGTGTGTGTGAGCGCATGAGTGTGGGGGAAATATGTGTGGGGTGGTGTGGGTGCGTGGATTTGCGGGTTTGTGTGTGTGGGGGTTGTATGAGGGAGTGTGTGTGTGGGTGTATTTATGGGGTGTGTGTGTGTAGGGGTATGTGGTTCGGGATGTGTGTGTAGGGCCATGTGAGTGGGAGTGCATGTGTGAGGGACTTGTGTGGGAGGGTGTTTGTGCAGGGTCGCATTAGTGCGTGTGCATGGTGGGATTTGTCTGGCAATGTTTGTGTCAAGGGTGTGAAGGGTGTGTGTGCGGAGAAATATGTGTGGCAGTGCATGCGAGGGAGGGAGTGTGTAGGGGGCATGATTGGGAATGGGTTTGTGTGTGGGTTGTGTGTGCAGGGGTGTGAGTGTAGGGGTTGCAAGTGTGGAGGGTGCGAGTGTGTGGATGTGAGTGCAGGGGTGTGTGCAGGGGTGAATATGGAGGGGCGTCCATGTGCTGGGTGTGTATGTGGGGTATGTGTTTGGGGGATGGGTGGAGGTCTATGAATGGGTGTGTGTGCGGTTTGTGTTGGGTTTGTGTGGGACGGGTATGTTATTGTATTTGTGGGGAAGTCTGTTGGGTTATGATTGTGTGGGATGTGTATGTGGGGGTGAGTGAGGGATGTGCATTGGGGCCATGTTTTTGGGGCAGATGTATGGGGTTGTGTGCATGGTGGGATGTGTGTGTGTGGTAAATATTTTGGAGTGGCTGTGTGTGCATGTATTTGTGGGAGTGTATGAATGTTAGGGTATGTTCTAAGGTATGTGTGGTGGTGCATATGGGGGGATGGGAAGTATGTATGTGGATATGGGGTGTGGGTGGGTGTGTGTGGGGGGACTGTGTGTGTGAGAGGATGTGTGTACTGGTATGTGTGTGGGAGGTTTATCTGTGTAGGGGTTGTATTGTGAGTGTGCATGTATGTGTGTGTGTAGCTGGGTGTTGATTTTGTGTTGGTTGTGTGTGGGAGGTGGTCAAGTGTGAAGGTGTGTATGTTTGGGGGTGTGTGTGAGAGGTATATGGGGTGTGGGTGGGTGTGTGTGGGGGGGACTGAGTGTGAGAGGATGTGTGTACGGGTATGTGTGTGGGAGGTTTATCTGTCTAGGGGTTGTATCGGGTGAGTGTGAGTGTGCGTTTATGTGTGGGATGTGTGGCTGGGAGTTGATTTTGTGAGTTGTGTGTGGGAGGTGCTCATGTGTGAAGGTGTGTGTGAGGGGTGTATGTGGGCGGTGTTTCTGGGTTGTGCGTTGGGGTATATGTGTAGGTGTGGTGTGTGGGAGAGGGACTGTGGGTGCATTGGGTGTTTGTGGAGTGAGGGTGTGGAAGGTGTGTATGAGTGTCGGAGGGTGTTTGTGTATATCTGTCAGAGGTTGTGTGTGGGGGTGTATGTGTATGGGGGATATGTGTGTGTGTGTGTGTGCGCAGAGTGTATGTGTGGGAGTTTATGAGCGTGAGGGTGTGTTCCTGGGATGTGTATGTGTGTGTAGGGTGTGCATGTGGGAGGTGTGTGATTGTGGGGGGTGTTAGTCGGGCCTTGTATGTGTGGAGTGTGTGTCTGGGGATGTGTGTTGGGGGTTGTGTGTAGGGTGTGTGTGTGGGAGGTGTGTGATTGTTGGGGTATGTGTCTGGGCTATGTGTCTCGAGTGTGTTGCAGTTTTTTCGGGGGGGGGGATTTAAGTGTTTTTTGTTGTTGTTTGAGGGTTTTTGTTTAAGTTAATTGTGAAAGATTGGGTGCCATTCTGAAAGTTGTAATAAGTAATTTAAGTTTTACAATTGTTAATGTTAACGGTTTAAATCACCCAATAAAAAGGCAATGTGTGATAGATTATATTAAGAAGCTAAAAGTAGGGATCGTGGCAAGATAGCGTAGAGTCTAGACATGTAATCTCGACCTCTCTGGCCAGATTTTTAAATACCTGTTTTTAAACCTTTGTTTTCAAGTTTAAACTTTTTAAATTTTAGTTTAAAGTATCAAGGAATTATTATGGCCACTAATGGTAAAAAGATTAAACCTCAAGTTCATAAGAATATACATTTTCGAAGTGCTGAGGATCTGGGGCCTAGACGACCTGAAACAGCCCCTGGCTCAATTTCTTCATTGCCTAGACCCCAAAGATTTCCTGTGCGGGCTGAAAAAAAATCTATTGCTACCAAATGAAGGATGGCTGGAATTACCCATTCCCCGGAAGAAGGTGCGTGTTCCCAAGAAGTGGAAAGCCTTTTGATTTCAATGGAGGGAGCACACAGGAAAATGTCTCCATTGTTGGAAATGCATCAGGTCGACATCGATTCAATCCAGTTAAAGAAGTTTTGTGGCATAAAGGTTATAAGTCTACTTTTCGTTACCCTGCAGTGTTGAAGGTGTTTTACGGAGTCTGTCAATTTTGGTTTTTTGAAACTGATTGTGAAGCAATGATTTTTGCTGACTCATGGCCAGATATAAGAGGACAAAGACATAGTCCAGCATTATCTCCTAAAGAAAAATTTGGTAGCTCTGGAAAAGGAAGAAATGGCAAAAATGGGAAAAAAACAGGAATGGAAAGAGTCCAACTTCTGAAATGGGATTTTCGAGATTGGAGTCTTTTGGGTAAAAAGAATTTTCTTATTCTATTTTTTCTTTTGTTCTTATAATATTTTGATGTTACTGACTGTTTGGCTGGGCAAGGAGAGATTTGGACTTTCTTTACTAGTCATCAGCCACTGGTGGGTGACCCACACCCAATTTTTGTTTAGAGGATTACTACCTTTTGGTAGTTTTTTTGGGGGGGGGGATTTTCTTTTTTTTTCCTTTTTCTTTATTTTTTTATTTTTTTTTATTTTTAATTTTTTTTAGTTTTTAATTTGTGATTTTTTTATTGGAGGGCCTATATACATTAATTTGAGTTTTTATATAAAGATATTATTGGTATTTAGTAATAATAGTAGATATGTCAAAGTTGAGGTTTGCTACTTTTAATGTTCGAGGATTAAATAGTTAGATTAATATACGTGGGTCTTGGCGTATATTAAGAAAATGAAAATTGATATTGCTTTTTTACAAGAAACACATTTGAATGTGAATGAAAGCGTGAAATTAAAAAGGAACTGGGTTGGGCATGTATATTCTTCATTTAATTCTAAGGCTAAAGATGTAGCTATTTTGATACGTAAAAATGTATCTTTTGAATTACAATCAATGGAGAAAAAGGCAGAAAAAATAAAAATTTAAAGAAGCTAAAAGTAGATATTGTATTTTTGCAAAGGACTCATTTGACAGAAAAAGAACATGTGAAGTTGAAGAGAGATTGGTCAGGACATGTAATTTTGTCTACATTAAACTCTAAAACTAGAGGCGTGGTGATATTAGTTAATAAAAAAAAACTTTTTGCTGTGGATTTTTTTTTGCTAATGTTGGAAGAGTACTGATTGTTAACTGGAAGATTTTTTTCTGAAAGTTGGACTTTAATGTATGTTTATGCACCAAATGAAGATGATCAGACATTTATTTCAGGGACATTTTTAAATTCGAATCAGGCATATGGGAATGTGTTAGTCGGAGTAGATTTTAACTGTTGTTTGGATCCCTTGTTGGACAAATCTCCAAAAATTGTTGAAAGAACTAAAATGGCAAAAAGACTGTTTAAGATGATGGAGGATTTAAATTTAGTGGAAATTTGGAGGAATTTAAACCCAACTGAGAAAGATTATTCACTTTATTCAGCTCGGCATAATTCTTTCTCTAGAATAAATGTATTTTTGATTTCTGTGCATTTACAAGGTAGATTTAATTTTGCAGAACATAAAAGTAGGTTATTCTCATATCCTTCATTAAATGTTTAGGGACTGAATTAACTGAGACAGCTTATCGTTGGAGGTTTAATGAAAAGTTATTGAAGAGACCAGATTTCATTTAGTAGATGAGAGATCAAATTATTTTTTATTTACAAATGAAAGAAAATTCAGTTCAAAGTAAATTTATTTTGTGGGATGCTTTAAAAGCATATTTGAGGGGACAAATTATTAGCTATACAACTAAGAGAGAAAAAAACTATTTATTCGTAAGTTTAAATTTGGAAAAGGAAATCGAAGGCTTGGAGAAAAAATTTAAAAAAAAATATACAGAGGATGAAAAGATAAATTTATCTAAAGTGAAATTACATTATAATTTACAAACGTATAAATATGAGAAAATGATTTTGCAGTCTAAACAATGTTATTATCAATTGGGAGTAAGAGTGCATATGGTTTGGCATGGCAACATAAAACTGAGCAAGTATCAAGGACAATTAATGCTATTAGGATGGAGAAATTACATAAATGAATACTGATGAATTTTAAAAATTTTATGAAAATTTATATATGTCAGAGGGTTATAAAAAAATGGATCAAATTGATTTATTTTTATCTAGTTTAAATTTGCCAGTGTTGAATGAATTTGAGGTAAAGAATTTAGATATTTTATTTACTGAATTAGAATTGAGAGAAGCTTTGCAATCGATGCCTGATCGGAAATCTCCTGGAGAGGATGGATTTAAGGTGGAGTTTTATAAAAAATTTAATGATTTATTATTTCCATTATATAAAGATGTTTTGAAACAAGCAACTAAAATGGATGTATTTCCAGAATCTTTCTCAAAAGCATTGATTACAGTTATACCTAAAAAAAGAAAGGAACTCTTTAAAAGTGTCACCTTACAGACTGATATCATTATTAAATGTTGATTATAGATTGGTGTCAAAAGTTTCAGATAATAGGTTAGTGAATTATTTGCCAAATTTTTTTACGTAACAATCAGGTAGGGTTTGTCAAAGACAATATAGTTAAATTGTCATCAGATAATATAGTTAAATTGATTTCATTAATTAATGCTAAAAACAACAAGATAATCAACCAACGGATATATCTTTGGATGCTGAGAAGGCATTTGATCGAGTTGAGTGGAAGTTTTTGTTTAAAGTATTGGAAAAATTTAATTTTGTTCCATTTTTTAGGGGTTGGGTTAGGGCTTTATATGCAGAACTTATGACAAGGGTAATAACGAATGGTGAGATTTTAAAATCTTTTAATTTAACTTGTTTTACAAGACAGGGTTTTCCTCTTTCACCTGCTTTACTTGCTTTGGTGACAGAACCTTTAGCTCAGGCTGTTTGACATGATTTTGGTGTTAGAGGACTTAAAGTGAGAGAAAATGAAAATAAAATTAGCTTATTTACACATGATGTTTTTGTATATTTAACTAATCCAAAAACTTCACTAAAATTATCACAGGACTTGTTGAATAAGTATGGTAAATTATTGGGATATGAGATTAATTGGGAAAAGAGTGAGGTTTTACCAATAGCAGAAGAAGATTTTATGGATTGTAGACAAATTACTAAATTTAGATGGTCAAATAAAATTAAATATTTAGGAGTAGTTGTAAATAAAAATGATCATGAATTATTTATTTTGCATTATGTACCTTTATGAAATAAGGTTAAAATTGATTTAGATAAGTGGAAAGATTTATCACTGACCTTAATACGAAGAGTGAATTGCATAAAGATGAACATTTATGCTCGAGTACAATACTTTTTTCAATCTATTCCTTGCATAGTTGGGTTATTCTTATGGAAAGGTAAATTATCGAGGGTTTCTTTCCAAAAATGGACTTGGCATTATAAATTGGGTGGTTTGCAATTACATTGTTTTTATAATTATTATGAGGTGGCACCGATGAAGTTTATTAATTGGTTATTTGATAATGAACAATCTTCTAGGTGGGCAAAGATAAAGATGGCTCAGATTTTGGAAAATAATATTAATCATTTTATTTATAAATGGAATCCTTTATTGTTCTAAGAATTTAAATTTTCCGTTTTTCGACATACAATGAATATTTGGTAAAATCGCAATTTAATTCTAGATTCTATCGGAATAGTTTCGATAAGATCACCATTATATCAGAATAAATTAATTCCCTTTTCATGATAGAATCCTTACTTAAAAGATTGGGAAATTAAAGGATTAGTGAATGTAATAGATTGTTTTGAAGCAGGGAGGTTTTGTGCATTTAAAAGGTTGGAGGAAAGATATGGTATTGCATCAAATTCTTTGTTTATTACCAACTTTGAGATTATTTAAAGAAGAATTGTGGGAAGGAAATAAATTTACCAGGTCATAAGAAATTTGAATTATTAATTGCAGATAAAGGTGAAAAAGGCTTTATTTCTGATATGTATTGGTTGTTGCAGGAGAAAATGGAAAAAGACAAATGGGAAAGAATTAAATATTATTTTGACATGGGAGGAATGGTCAAAACTGTGTGTTGACGGTGTTACCAAATTAATTAATGTGAGGTATACTATGGTCAATTAGAATTTTTTGCATCAATTATATTCAACCCCTGAGAAATTGAAGAGATATGGGTTCAGTTTAACAGATTTCTGTTTTAGATGTAGAGAGCAGAAAGTTACTTTTGTACATTCAGTTTGGTCGTGAAAGAAAATTAAGCATTTTTGGGAGGAAATTATAAAATTTTTGAGGGATTTGTTTCAAAGGGATATTTAATGGATCCAAAAATATGTTTGTTGGGTTATGTTAATGTTCCATTTGTTGATTCAAAATGCCTAAACCATATTTGGCTTTGTTAAGATTTGGGTTAGCAGTAGCGAGAAAATGTATAGCTGTCACATGGAAGAATATAAACTTGCAAAGATGGCATAACGGATTTCACTCTTGTCTATATTTAGAAAAATTAACATACAATGTAAGTAATTACTCTTTTTTATTTATATGTGGTGTTTATATTTGAAACACATGGCTATAGAAATTAAATCAATGTTGTAATGTTGGCAGACCAATCAGGGAATATTTGATACATTTCTCTAAAGTTTTGGGGGAGGAGAGGTTGTTTTTTTTTTCTTTATTTTGGTTATTTTTTTCTTTTTTTGGTTTTTATTGTATTAGTAAGGGGGAGGGGATGTAGTTTACAGTTATTTTATGTGTATTTGATTTTCTTTATGTAATTTGAGAATATTAAATAAAATCTTTCAAAGAATAGAGTGTGTATGTGTGTGTGTGTGGGGCGTGTGCGTCAGGGTTTGTGTGTGTGGGGGTGTGGTAGGAACTGCCGCTGATCCCCGAGTCCTCCCCACTGCCGCCGCTGATCCCCGACCCCTCCCCACTGCTGCCTGACACATCGATTCCTCCAGACGCTCGAGATTCCAGCCGGCTTCTCTGAGCCGACAGGGTGTCACGGTTGATGTAGTGGTTAGGGCAATGCCTTTACATGGCCAGTGGTCAGGACTGGACCTCAGTTTGAATTCTGCGCTGTCTGTCAGAAAGTTCTCCTCCTCGTTGCTATCAAGTGGCTTCTGTGTTCAATCTTGCCTTTGAAAGTTCTTCTGCATTCAGGACAGGTTGTTCCAGATGGCAGATCAGGCTTGGGTTGGTACGGCCTCTCCTCTCATCTTCTTCTATTTCTGCACATCTGCTGGCTTTGAAGGTTGCTGTTCCCTCTCAGATGATGGTTTGCCAGACCTTTCTGTCCATGGTTCATCCACCCTTTGACAGGTCTTGTTTTTCATCCTGCAGGGTGTCTAGCCACCCTCCTCACCAGGCAAGCCTGGTTGGGGAGCCGGTTTAGTCGCCGACCACTCGACCATGTGACAGGTAGTACTGGGTTACATGGTACCAGTAGCACTCAGGCGAGTGACCTGACACGGATCCTTGTTTACTCTTCACTTCATGCAAAAAGGCTCCCAAGTACTCATGTTGACCATGACTGTGGCCAATATGCCTTTGTTGAAGAGCCTCAGGATCCGTACTTCCATTTCAGTTCATCTAATACTAGAAGGGGTGTCCTATAGTTGTTTCCTTGATGCAGAGTTAAAGGCTTTGGTGTGGGTGATGAATGACGTGTACAAAGGTCGGATCTGTTCACTACATTTTTTTGGAGTTGTCGAATTTTTAGGTGTTGGCAGAAATCTTGCATGAACTTTGTTGAGATCCTCCAGGACTGGATGTAGAAATACCTGAACATGTTGATTGTGTTTCCAAGTGTGGCTGCCTTATTGACTGTTGGTCCTGCTACCAGCTCGACTTCCAGCACAAGTTGTTGTCCTCCCTTCTGCGCTTCACGAATCTACAAGCAACGGAAACAAAAGTCATTCAAGGGAAGAGATGAACAGAGTTGAGGAAGATCACGCGAAGACGACCAATGGTCTTCAGCTCAAAATCATCTTCACTTTTTCGTAAAGATTCAGAGACAATAGAAACCCTTTAATCCCCTATCCCTCTATCCCTCCCCCTTCGTCGACAACTCTTCCTCCCTCTCCCTCCCTCTCCTTCCCCTCTACCTCTCACTCTCTACGAATATCCCTCCCCATCCTCAAAAACTCTCCTTTCCTCTCCCTCTCCTTTTCCCCTCACCCTCTCCCTCTATCACTCCCCTTTCCTCGACAACTCTCTCTCCCTCTACTTTCCTCTCCCTCTCCCCCTCACCCTCTCCCAAAATCCCTCTCCTCGAAAATTTTCCCTCCCTTTCCTCCTCTTTCCCCTCTCCCTCTCCTTTCCCTCTCCTCCTCTTCCCCTCACCCTCAGCCTATATCGCTCCCCCTTCCTCACCAACTCTCCCTCTCTCCTTTCCTCTCCCTCTCCATCTCTTATCGCTCTCCTTCTCCTCTTACCCTCACACTCTTCCCTATATCCTTCCCCATTCCTCGACAAGTCTCCCTCCCTCTCCATCTCCTTCCTCTCTCCCTCTCTTTCTTCTCACCCTCCCACTATCCCTCCCCTTCCTCGACAACTCTCCCTCCCTCTCCCATTCCTTCCACTCTCCATCTTCTTCTCCTCCCCACTCTCTCCCTATATCCCTCCCCCTTCCTCGATAACTCTCCCTCCCTCCCTCTCCTTCCCTTCCCCTCACAATCTCCCTATAACCCTCTGCCTTCCTTGACAACTATCCCTCATTCTCTTTCCCTTCTCCTTCTCCTCACCCTCTCCCTATATTCCTTACCCTTCCTCAACAACTCTCCCTCCCTCTCCCTTTCCCCCTCCTTCCCCTCCCTCTCCTTCCCCTCCTCACCCTCACCCCATTACTCCCCCTTCCTCGAAAACTCTCCCTCACTCTCCTTTCCTCTCCCTCTCCTTTCCCTCTCCTCCTCTTCCCCTCACCCTCAGCCTATATCGCTCCCCCTTCCTCACCAACTCTCCCTCTCTCCTTTCCTCTTCCTCTCCATCTCTTATCGCTCTCCTTCTCCTCTTACCCTCACACTCTTCCCTATATCCTTCCCCATTCCTCGACAAGTCTCCCTCCCTCTCCATCTCCTTCCTCTCTCCCTCTCTTTCTTCTCACCCTCACACTATCCCTCCCCTTCCTCGACAACTCTCCCTCCCTCTCCCATTCCTTCCACTCTCCATCTTCTTCTCCTCCCCCACTCTCTCCCTATATCCCTCCCCTTCCTCGATAACTCTCCCTCCCTCCCTCTCCTTCCCTTCCACTCACAATCTCCCTATAACCCTCTGCATTCCTTGACAACTATCCTTCATCCTCTTTCCCTTCTCCTTCCCCTCACCCTCTCCCTATATTCCTTACCCTTCCTCGACAACTCTCCCTCCCTCTTCTTTCCTCTTCCTCTCCTTCCCCTATCCATCTACTTCTCCTCTTCCCCACACCCACTCCCCCAATCCCTTCCCTTCTTTGACAACTCTCCCTGCCTCTCCCTCTCCTCTTCCCCTCTAACCCACCCCTTCTTCGACAACTCTACCTCCCACTCCTTCTCTCTCTCCTTCCCCTCTCTTATGCCCCTCACCCTCTCCCTATATTCCTCCCCCTTCCTTTACAACTCTCCCTCCCTATCCTTTTCTCTCCCTCTCCTTCTCCACTTCCTCTCCTTCTCCTCAAACTCTCCCTGTATCCTTCCCCCCTTCCTCGACATTTCTTCCTCTCTCTTCTTCCCCTTTCCCTCTCCTCCTCTTCCACTTACCCTCTCTCCCTCTATCCCACTGCCTTCCTTGACAACTCTCCCTCCCTCTCCTTCCCCACTCTCTCTTTTTCCTCTTCCCTTCACCCTCTCACTATATCCCTCCCCCTTCCTCGACAACACTCCCTCCCTCTCTTTTCCTCTCCATCTCCTTCCCCTCTCCCTCCTCTTCCCCTCTCCCTCCCCTGAGTGAGGTGCTGGATTTGGGAGGGGGGGAGGTCAAATGCATGGGAAAGACTACAATATATCTTTTCTAGCATTGATGAAGAGAAGGATTTTGAGCTGAGCGCTCTCTGCTCCCTGAAAGAGACAACATGGTGGAGAGGATGGTAAAGAAACATCCAGCCTGCTGGATTTCTTGATTTGGGGCACTGAGTGTAAAAGTTGGTGAGTCAAGTTACAGCTGTATAAAATTTTGGTTTGCCGCATTTGGAATATTACGTAGTGTTCTGGTCCCTGAATTCACGGAAGGATGTCGAAGATCTTGTAGACCTCTATCACGTCTCCTCTAATCCTTCTACACTCCAGCTCTGCGAACCTTGCCTCATGAGAATTGTTTCCCAATCCAGGCAGCATCCTGGTAAATCTCCTCTGTCCCCTCTCCTTCCTATAATGAGGTGACCAGAACTGAACATAATATTCTAAGTGAGTCATACCAAAGATTTATAGATTTGCAACATGACCACTCTACTCCTGAATTCAAACCCCCTATGAAGGAATCACAGCACACCATAATCCTTGTTCACTCTCCTATCAAACTGTGCGGCAACCTTGAGAAATGTGTAGATTTGCAACCCAAGGTTCCTCTGTTCATCCACACTCTTAAGTAACCGACCATTAACTCTGGACTCAGCCTTCTGGTTTGTCCTTCCAAAATGCATCAACTCTCAGTTATCTGGATTGAAATCCATCTACCACTTTTCTGCCTAACTCTGCAACCCACCTTCATCATTTTGTAACCTTCAACAGCCTTCATCTCCATCCACAACTCCTCCAAACCAACCTCCGTGACATCCGCAAACTTACTGACCTATCCATCCGCCTCTTCATCCAGGTGACATGAAAATCACAAAGACTAGGGGTCGCAGAACAGATCCCTGCAGCACCAACCTCCAGGCAGAATACTTTCTTTCCACTACGACTCTCTGCTTTCTTCCGACATGACAGCTTTTATTTCATGCAGGTAATTTTTCGCTCATCTCATGACTCATGACTTTCTGAAGGAGTCTCCTGTGACTGACCTTGTCAGATGCCTTGCTAAAATCCTCGTAGACCACATCTATCACCCTACCCTCATTAATTTCTTTTGTAACCTCCTCCAAAGACTGAGTTAGATTTGTGAGGCCCAAGCTTGCCTTCACAAAGACATGCTGACTATCCTTGAGTAGAGTGTATTTCTCCAGATCTTCATAGATCCCATCCTTAAGAATCCCTTCCATTAGTTTACTCACCAATAATGTAAGACTAACCCTAATTCCCAAGATTCTCCCTATTACCTTTTTTAAACAAGGGGACTCCATTTACCATTCTCCAATCCACCCGAGTCGCGCTGCTGTCTATCTCCCTCCTTGCCCACGTGAGTGGTGCTGCTGTCTCACCACCCCCCCCACACATCTGGGTCACGCTGCTGCCTCTCCAACCCACCCCCCCCCCCACCCCTTCACCAAGGGTCGATATCGACTACTTTGGAGACCCCTAATATGTTATTTAAAGTAACTTAATGTCACTTTATTCGATTCAGCAAAGAGTGGGGCAGGGAGGCAAGGTTAGGGGGGCTTTACTAAAGCTCTGCCTGGAGTGGTAGTTAATCCGCCACAGTTGACATGGCGTTGCAGTCGTGCTCCAATCTTCAAATATGCCTGGATGCAGCAGGCATGGATAATTGCCGATGATTTGCCACAACCCATTTCTTATACACTTGTGGATGCATGAAACTATGCACCAGCTTTGATCTTTTTCAAACTTCGAACATGCGAGGCAGGAGCTTTAATAGTAAGAACCCATTTACTTGTTTCAGATGGTGAAGAGAAGCAACATCCACGTCATTCTGTGCATTTCTAAATGGCACATTGGGGAAGTAGTGAAATCAAATTGCATGAGTGGATGCAATTGGTTTGGATGAGACCTTAAACCACATCCTATATGGTTTTTAAAGAACATACAAGATTCTATCGTACAATAGATACGATAGTCGGTTCGAGCAGCGAGTCGGAGGAGATGGAGACCAGAGTTTGGGCAGTGTTCGGAGGTGGAGCGAGTTGAGAGTGACAGGTTTAATTGGTCAAGGCCAATAAAAGGAGGGAAAGGCAAAGGAGAAGCCAGAGAGGAGTGGCCCAATGAGAGAGTGGCCTGGTGAAAGAGTGGGGCTTCGAGGCTTTGGCTCGAGAGGCTTCACCGTGTAGGGGCTGAGGTCGAGTATCTAGATTAAGGTAAGACTATATTTTTTTGTTATTTTCTCTTTTTAAGGTGAGGGGGAGAGAGAAGGGTTGAGTGTGAGAGCAGTTTGTTCTTTTCAGTGTCAGATGTGAAAGGTCCTGGAGTCTTCGACCTCCTGGACATCCACAATTGCACTAGGTGTACTGAGCTGCAGTGTCTCAGGGACCGTGTTAGGGAATTGGAGCTGCAGCTCAATGACCTCGACCTGGTCAGTGAGAGTGAGGCCGTCATAGATAGGAGCTATAGCCAGGTGGTCTCAACAGGGCCACAGGAGGAGGATCAGTGGATTACAGTTAGGAGAGGGAAAAGGGAAGAGACAGATACAGGAGGGGGCCCCTGTGACTGAAGCACTCAACAAATGGTACTCCTCCTTGAGGAACATTCAGGCTGGGGAAGGAATCAGTGGCTGTATCTCTGGCATAAGGTCGGCCTCTGTTGCCCAAAAGGGTAGGGAAAGGAAGAGGAGGGTAATAGTTATAGGGGATTCGATGGTCAGGAGGACAATTTGGGGATTCTGTGGATACGATTAAGGAAACAGATTGGTAGTTTGTCTCCCTGGTGCCAGGGTCTGGGATGTAACTTCTTGTGTCATTTCAGAACAAGTTGGATAGCTGCATGGATGTGAGGGGATTGGAGGGATACGGACAGGGAGTGGGTAAGTGGGGCTAGAGGAGCTCACTTAAATCGGTTTGGACTCGAGGGGCCGAGAAGTCCTGTATCCGGACTGTAATTGTCCCAGCCAAGATTTATCTTGCAATCAACATCATTAGGGACCAGCATCATTGCTATTAGGGACCAGTTATGTGAGCAAAATAGCAATGTTTCTCAACTAGGTCAACGACCCTGCTTCATCAATCCAGAAATAAAACATTTCCAAAATCGCAGTGGTGAGAAGTGCCAGGTAAAAGTAAACCTTCGAGATCTTCCACTTGGACATTTGTCCGTTCCAATGTCCTCTTCTGCTCTGATGTTTCCTCACGCAAAAGCTGGAATCTCTGTTCGATGGTAGCTAAAATGAACACAAGGTTCTGTTACACATACATTTAAAAGTGTCTTCAAAGATTTACCACAAGGTTCCGGTGTTTTCATCCCAACAAACACATTTTTTGTTTTGGAGAAAGGAGAACTGTGGGTTTAGTAATATTTAAAGCAATGCAGAACAGAAGATGACGAGCAACAAGTAGGGGCAAAAATGTGAGCAAGGAATGAAAAAAGTTTGGAGGGAATCAGCGTGAAATAGCAGACGAGTGAAATGAGGAACAGTGAAAAGGAAGGGACATTTGCAAAAGGAAATGGAGAGAGAAAGAGAGGGACAGTTGTGCAACTCTTTGTTGAAAACATGTTGAATTCAAGGCCTTTTACTCATCGAGAGGAGCAGGTGAAGTGGGGGGGAGCTGGGGCCGTGGAGGAGCAGGAACAACAATCAAAGCTGAATAGAGAAGACTCTGAGAGCAGCTGCAACCGTTCTCACCAGAACTGTATCCCGCCCTTCGGGTGCTCAGATGCATGGATCTTCAGTGCCCTCCCAGCACAGCATGAGAAATCCCTTCTCATTGGGGAGTCTTTGAGACATCACAGCCCTAAACACTTCCTTGGCTGCATGTTTGCCAGATGTTCACACTTGGTAAATGGCCGCTGCTTAACATTCTACCATTTCTACATACCCTCTATTTCTAGTAATAACTGATCAACAAGACAAACACACTCTTCAGAAAATATAGAATTTCTGAGATTTAGGAAAGAAAACAAAAATGTAGAAAAATAAATGAGCTGATAGAGCATCTGGAAAAAAGAAAAGCAACATTAACATTTCGATGGAGCTCGTGACTTCACCATCATGCTGGCATATTGTAACATTTGTTTCCTATTTCCAGTCTTGTTTCTATGATTGGAAGATATCTGGTTTCCAATCATTCAATCTCCTCTTCAATTGATGAGCCACGGACAAGTATGCATGACTGGAGCCTGGCTGCTTTATTAAATAATCGCACAGCATCACTTTCAACGAATTCACTGTAAGAATTCCCATTTGCCGTCATTTTCATTTCCAAGGCTCCAAATATGGTTCTTAATTCAGTACCTTCAATGCAACAATTTTATAAGACCCAACACTTCTAAGATGCACCACTTGAGCAGAAATTTCATTCAATAAACACACATTTTGCAATACTATTGTGATTCTGGCCTACGAGTCTGAATCACTGTCCACAATTCACTGGAGAAAGTTCTATTGAACTTTCTTAAATACTGCATTTTATTCAAACATTTATTGAAGTGTGCACAGTTCTTTAGTAAATGGTCTTTCCATTAATTTTAGAGTTTTCAGAGCTTTTTATGAAATGATAGCCTATTTATGACGTGCTAGGTAAAGATGATTCAACATTTGAAATCCAATCAATTGCAAGAAATATTTTAGAATAGTTCAAAGAGGTTGGTGGGTCCCCACTGGTAATTTGCACATTTTGAAAATGTCTAATTTTCCAGCTGGAAGCATCACTTGTATTTGTTGGAATTAGAGAACCATTTTTTGATCTAAGCAGCAAATGTTGAAATGGTACCTGTGGTCTTTCGAAGCTGGAGTACATTTGGAACAACGTCAATGCTCAAGGACAGCAGGCACTTTGCTGCCTCCTGTAACTTTTCGACACCATCTTCATGTTCAGAAATTTCTCCCTGAAGGACCTGTGATTTCAAAATGACACAATGACTCATTCACAATAAAATTAATATTTCTTTCTGTATATCTTAGATTCGCCGATACTTTGGTTAATTTCGATATTGTCTTGGGGTCAATGAGATAAACAGCCTGTGAAGACGATTCTATAAATTATCATAAATACCAACAACTCTCTGGCCTGCTTTGGGGTGAGGAGGCGAACATTTTCAAGGACCCAATAACCACAGGATATTGGAATTTTCTCAAACAACCAGCTCAAACTTTCTATTGATCATTACTCATTACTCATTAATGCTTCGAGGTATTTAATACGCCTGATGTTTGAGCATTTTCTGATTCTGTTGAGCTCATCATCTTTATCTTGTCTACATCTCTTGACCGGCCCTGAAGTCCCTTTGCAAACCATCAAGGTCACAAGAAAATATTTAAAAATGTTCTGATGCTTAGATTTACATCAGCATTGATAAAATAATGCTGAAGAACTCATTTGGCTTTTCACCACTAATGGACATAGATTTGGCTGCAGAGGGTTATTCTGCATTATCGCTTTTCGGCCTGTCCGTCTACTTTTACTCCGGATGACCCCTCTCCCCAATCCATCATCCTTCAAAAGTAAATATGTGTTCTCCCTCAGCAATCTGACCCATTTGCAACTCCTATTCCCACGAGCACTTAATGGACCACAGCTTTTCTCTTTTATTTTTTAATTTTTTTTATTTTTCACACCCTAAATCACATTAGCCATGATATACACTATTTCTTTTTCACACATATACAGTGACTTTTTCTCCCCCCCCCTCCTCCCAAGCCACCCCCCCACCCCCCCCTCATCCATTTTAGGTATACAATCTAGGTTGCATTAAGCCAGTCAGACAATGTTGTCATTCAACAAAAATACACCAGAAATTCTACTGAGTCCATTCTTTTCTTTCCTTCTCCTTCCATCAACTTAGGTAATGTTTGTCCCCGGTAGGTTCTCACTATTGTATTTAATGTAAGGCTCCTATACTTGTTCGAATATTTCAATATTATTTCTTAACCTATATGTTATTTTTTCTAATGGAATACATTTATTCATTTAAATTTAGTAGTTTCTTCCTTTTAATTTGGTTATGTATTCCATTAATATTTAAAGTCATATAGTTCAGCGTAGCCCTTTTATATTTTGTTTATCTTCTCTTTCCGTTTTTCCATCATTACCTTTCCTCCTTTTCCATTTCTGTTTTCTTATTTTCAACTCTTTATAAGACAACATTCCTACAACATCCAACATTTTCCTTATTCTCCTATTTCTATCTTATTTATCCCCAATCTCCCCTTCCCCTCCTGAGTTGTCCTTTATCCCTTGTCGGACAACCACATCTCCCCTCTCCATTTGGATTTGCGAATCCACTCGCAAGCGTCAACTGATTTTGCAGTGACCGCTATTTCCCCCCACCCCGCCCCCCCCAGAAAAGATTTCACTTTTCATATGTCACCAAGGTCACTCTTTTAATTCCCTCCTTATTCTCTCTATTCCATTACCTTCCCTTATTAATTCTTGTCTATACTATCTATATTTTCCTCTAAGTACAGATACATTCACGTATGCACATTGTCTCTATTCACTCTTATACCTCTTTACCCGCATACATATCAATCGTGATCATTTTTACTCTCATTACCCGTCTTCATCCCTCAGTCTATTTTTGTCTTTACCCACATACATATCAATCGTGATCATTTTTACTCTCATTACCCGTCTTCCTCCCTCAGTCTATTTTTGTAATTGTTCTGCAAATTTTTGTGC
Organism: Narcine bancroftii; assembly: GCF_036971445.1. Taxonomy (NCBI): domain Eukaryota; kingdom Metazoa; phylum Chordata; class Chondrichthyes; order Torpediniformes; family Narcinidae; genus Narcine; species Narcine bancroftii. Next base: position 5,859,610 of record NW_027211884.1, read on the forward strand.
TTCTTCTGGATCCGAGAATAGTCTGTTTTGTTGTCCTGGAATAAATATTTTCAATACCGCTGGATGCTTTAGTATAAATTTATACCCTTTCTTCCATAAAATCGTCTTTGCTGTATTGAACTCTTTTCTCTTCTTTAGGAGTTCAAAACTTATATCTGGATAAATGAAGATTTTTTGCCCTTTATACTCCAGTGGTTTTTTGCCCTCTCTTACTTTTTCCATTGTCTTCTCCAGTACCTTTTCTCTTGTAGTATATCTTAGGAATTTTACTACAATAGATCTTGGTTTTTGTTGTGGTTGTGGTTTAGAGGCCAATACTCTATGTGCCCTTTCTATTTCCATTTCTTGCTGTAGTTCTGGACATCCTAGGGTCTTAGGGATCCACTCTTTTATAAACTCCCTCATATTCTTGCCTTCTTCATCTTCCTTAAGGCCCACTATCTTTATGTTATTTCTTCTGTTATAATTTTCCATTGTATCTATTTTTTGAGCTAGTAGTTCTTGTGTCTCTTTAGTTTTTTTATTAGATTCCTCCAATTTCTTTTTTAAGTCTTCTACCTCCATTTCTGCTGCTACTGCCCGCTCTTCCATCTTGTCCATTTTCTTTCCCATTTCTGTTAAGGTCATCTCTATTTTATTCATTTTCTCTTCTGTGTTGTTTATTCTTTTTCTTAAATCATTAAATTCCTGTGTTTGCCATTCTTTAAATGACTCCATGTATCCTTTAATAAGAGAAAGTACCTTCTTTATCTTGCCTTTCTTTTCTTCTTCTATTTCACTGTACTCTCCCTCTTCCTCTTCTTCTTCCTCTGGGTTGGCCATCTGTTGTTTCTTTTTTGCCCTTTCCTTCTCTTCTTTCTTGTTTCTATTGTCTTCTGTGGTCTCTTCTTGCTGCAGGTGTTCTGCAGCTGTCGTTGCCGGCTGTGGAGATCGACACCCCAGCTGGTCCCCCCTCCCGTCGGTGTGTTTTTTTCATGCGCATGCGCGGTTGCGCACTTTTACTCGGCTCAGCGAGCCATTTTTGTAGTCCATTATTTACCGACCTGAGGGAGCGAGTTTCTCTCTCCGCAGCGGGCCTCTTCGGACAGGTAAGGCCTTCACCTTTTTCCTCCTTTGTCTTCTCTTCCTCTCTTCTTACCGTTGCTTTCAATTTTTCTTTTTTAGTCGCCATCTTCTTTCCACCTTTATACTCACTTTTCTGTAACTTTTATTTCTGTTCCTTTGTGTTTTCCTTTGTTTTTCCCGACTTTTCTGGAGAGGGCTACTACTCCATCACGTGACTCCTCTCGACCACAGCTTTTCTCCATGACCATCAATCCCAGGCCATTTACTGCAATAAATGGTCCGACTTTTCTCTGACTGCATGAGCAGAAAAGCCCTCCACTTCAGAAAAGCAAAACTGGAACTAGTGATTTGTCTTTCTGATTCAAATTCCAATTCCTCAAACATCAACTCCAGTCAACATGATGCCATTAGTTTAGTTAATGATGGAGAAGGATAGGTCTGGGACTCGGATTGAGGTTCTAAATTGCAGAAAGGCCAATTTTGAGGAAATGAGAAAGGATTGAGAAGGTGTTGACCTGGAAAAGTATATGCGGGGTCAGTGGAAGACCTACAAAGGTGAAATTTGGAAAGTACAGACTTTGCATGTTCCTGTCAAGATTAACAGGCTTAGGAATCATTTGGAAGTAGAGAGGTGTGCAGCAGGTATAGACATCACAGAGCAAATGAGGTGCTTGAAGAGTATAGAAAATGCAAGAAAAATCCTCAATGAAGTTATCCTCAATGAAGATAGAAAGGCTATCTGGTTGATAATGCGGTAAATTGGATCAGCAAGTTTGCAGGTGACACTAGGATTGGAGGTGTTGTGGACAGCAAAGAAGGTTTTCAAAGCTTGCAGAGGGATCTGGACCTGTTGGAAACATGGGCTGAAAAATGGAAGATAGAATTTAATGCAGATGAGTGTGAGGTGTTGCATTTTGGAAGGACAAGCCAAGAAAGGACATACATGGTAACCAGTCGGGCAGTGAGGAGTACGATAGAACAGAGGGATCTGGGAATACAGACACCTCATTCTCTGAAAATGGTGTCACATGTGGATAGGGTTGCAAAGAGAACTTTTGGCACATTGACCTTGATCAATCAAAGGATAAAGTCTAATTTTCATTGGTGAGACCCAATTTGGATTATTGTGTGCAGTTTGGATCACCTAACTGCAGGAAGGATGGCAATTGTGCAGAGATTGACTTGGATGTGGCCTGGACGTCAGGAGCAGAGTTGTAGGAAAAGGTTAAACAGGTTATGATTTTATTCCCTGGAGTGTAGAATGAGGGAAGAATTGAGAGAGAGATTTAAAATGATGTGGAGGACAGAGTAAATATAGGTAGGCTTGTTCCACTGAGAGCAAGTGAAATACAAACCAGAGGACATGGGGTAAGGGTGAAGGGGATAAATTTAGGGGGAACATGAGGGAGAACGTCTTCACACAGAGTGAAGAGGTGGGAGAGTGGAACAAGCTGTCCGTTGAAGTGGTGACTGTGGGCTCAATTTTTAATTTGAAAAGAATTTGGACTGGTACATGGATGGGAGAGGTATGGAGGGCTATGGACTGGGTGTGTCAGAGGGCCTCGGCAGAAAAAGGGTTCGGAACAGACAAGAAGGGCCAAAGGGGCCTGTTTCTGTTCTGTAATATTGTAAGGTTCTATGGTTTGAATACTTCTTTGGAATAAATCAATCTCTGCCACTTTGCAAACAAATCTTACCTCCAAATGTGCTCCAAATCACCACTTTCCTCCCACCTCCCTTCCCCTGTTCCTGAAACCCCCATCTATGGAGTTATCGTCTCTGCACCTGATGATTCCATTAATGATTTGCTGAGATTTTTTGCTCTGCTGTTATAATCTTGGAGGTCATCCAAAATTCTGCCACCATATCCTTAGTCACCAGGCCCCCATTAAACATGGATAAGGTCTGAGGAAACCCATACTGAAAATAGACACACAATGAGAGCAGAACTGTTTGGCTTCTTTGTTACAGTTTCCAATCTTGCCCCCACCATCTGGAAGCAAATTGGCTGTTGGATCTTCATCAGGCTCCCATTAAAACCTGATCAAGGTGGAATGAATGGAGCTCAACTTCCTATTTCAGGTGCCAAACTTACAACCTCCCATGTGGCCTTCACCACTGTTATTGGATGTGCACATTAACATTATTTCAAAGCATTAATTATTCTACTCGTAAATTAGATTAAGCAACATTACACAGTGATTTATGAAATAACAACTTTAATTTACCATGACATTTTCAAGTTCTTGCTGCAAGATTTCTGGATTAGAGATGGCCTCCAGCTGAACCATTCGTCTTTCTGTTTCAATTCTCTCTAGCCACAAACGCAGCTCATCTGCCTTCTCTTGCCATTGTTCAAACAACTTTTTGCCAAGACGGGTTCCAAGTCCAATGCACTATAGAGTGAAAGAAATGAATGAGTATGTGGATTTTTAAAATGTACGATTTTGTGATGCTATCAAATATCGAGTGTCCAATCGATCCAAAATGAGTCAAGCGATACATTACTGGTCCATCACTTATGCCAACTATAATTTTTTTGTTCCCTGCATCAAGTTTTTTGAGGGTCACAGACAAAAAGGCAATGTTCACTTCTCACCAAAGGTGAAATGCCTGTTACCCTGCCGTACTGTTCCATTTTCTTATTATGTCAATAAATCTTTTAATTAATATTTTGAGTTTGCTTTCAAAATAAACTGATAGTCAGGAATATATCAGAAGCATTGAAAACCTTCACAAATTTAGTGTGTCAGTGAAGATTAGACAGAAATTCTTTTGGGGCTGGGCTTGTTCCAGCCGAACACGCTGCATTTCTGTTATGCCATTCAAGCCTCACCGTTGAGTTTAGGAATATTGAACCAGCGATGTGACCTTTGTGGATTGGACACATTACACCTTGTTCAGTGACAAATACACGTGGGAGGCCAGTCTGGAAAATCTTCGCCAGTTATGATCTGTTCGACATTTGATTTTATTAAAAGGAAATGAGATCACGACTTATTTTCTGCAATGGTCTCTGTCCAACTTGAGTGAGTTCGGCCACCAAGAGAGCTCCACAATACTGGAAAGATTTAATCATTGTTCCTGTTCTTCATGGGTATTATTAATAACAGCCGCAAACCTTTTCCAGAGCCACTCTTCTAAGACTAAAACTTACACAAGTTGCTCAGTCTATCAAAATGCTCTCAAGTTACTGATCTTAAGTAAAATTGGAGTTTAAATGCTATTAATCTAAAAAAAAAATGAAGATATGTCATACTTCTGATCGAAGTGTGTTGAAGCGAGCATCGGCGCTCTCAACCGTCTCCTCCACATGTTGGCTTATGGCATCAGGATCAATTTGGATCTTGTAGCTTTCAATTGCATTCCTGATTTCAAAGTGAAAGGCAGCATCGATGACACTTTTCCAAGATCGTCTGAGGTGTCTTAGATCCCCTTTGTGAAATTGAAGATCTTTGAAGAGGAATTGCTGCTTCTTAAGTTTGAATGTCAATGACGTGGAGTCAAATTCCCCAGCTTTAATCTTTGTTAGTTCCTTCTCCAAATGACTCATGAATGTTTCAAATTCATCGTGATCTGTTTAAAGGAATATAATGGTCAAATAGTTAAATGTTTTAAAGCATTCAAAATGGTCAAAAAATACCAGATTATCTAGACTTTGATACATTGACAGGATCCTGTAATAATTACAAGTTGGGGTTATTCCAAACCACATGTAGCTTTCTGTTGTCTTACTTAGAATTCTTTTCAACTCTCAGTAAATAGTATTTTATAGTAATCTGGAAAATAAATGAATACTTTCTCTCACCTTTTCGGAACTTCTGCAATTCTAGATGCAGATCCTCAATCACGTTTAATTGAGAATCTGCACTTGATAAAGCGGATTCGTACTCCTCCATCAAGACATTCAAGATCTCCTGCAGTGCAACTTCCTCGTCTCGCAAAGGGTCCTGGACATTTTGTTCCAGGAAAGTCTGAGCTGCCTCTGTGGCCAAAACCAACTCTTGCTCTTTCCGGGACAACTTTTGGTGATGTTCCTAGAAAAGAAACAATCCTAGGTTCATTTTTATTGCTCCAAGTTGTCTTGGGGGAGGTAAGGTTTCTATTTATTGCATTTGCAATTGAAATAAAATATTCAGGTTTCCCAATTTATTAAAAATCAGGGTACCAAAACACCCTTAAATACACACAGGAAACGTATTTCAAGTCAAGAAACCTAAACGGTTTTATCCTTTCGGAGGTTTAATCAACTACCGTGATCTACAATTCTTTGCTTGTGTCAAAGGATGAATCCTGCTGAGATGGAATAGAATATATTCCATATTTAATTTGACTGACAAGAAAATAAATCCTCTCCTTCAGTATTTGTACACAGTCCCTTCCCCGTCAAACAGACTTACTTTAAACTTAAGCACATTAAACTTTTGTCATTTGAATGATCTCATCCTTATCTTTCCATTCAGGGATTTAATATTCTTTCATGATTTAAAAGAGAACACGTGAAATCTAACTAGAGTTGACTGTGATCTAGTCAGGAGAATGTGAACTAATTTGTAACTGTGTAAGAATACACCCTTCTCACTGTAGTAAATGTCGTGCACCACTGTGGGGTGGATGTCTATGTATATGAGTGTGTGAACAGTTTCAAGAGATGGTGGATCTTCTTGTCTTTTTTTCTTCACTGGTATCACTGTTTCCTTCACCCCAGACTTGCACATCTTCGCCCAGTGGTTTGCTATGCCGTAGGCTCCACATTCAGAACCATATGCGGGGCAATCATTTTGGTCACGGAGGGGTGTTGTCTGCTGCCCTTCCTACAGGTCCTGGGGGTGGCACTTTTCTGATTGTATTTTTTATAGCATCAACCCTTCCTTCACTTTGCTGTGGGTGGGTCTGCATTGATAGGGATTTCATTTGTGTCCTCGTGGATTCGAAGACTCTGCCTGTTTCTATATCTTTGGCCAGTTTCAAGCTATCCTTCCCTATAAGAGACTTTTGCATTCAGGATGGGCATATTAGTGGATCAGCTAATCTTTCCTCTATATCCTTCCATCTGCATTTTGCAGCATTAGTTTTTGGTGTAGTAAGGAAGTTAGTAACAGTCTCATCAGTCTCTTACACAAAACCTTGAAATTCATTGCATTCAAGTCTAGGATTAGAGCTGAGTTCAAGGTGAGAAACAACCTTTGCAAATATCTGCTCTGGATCATTTTTATCCACCCCGTAAGCTCTCAGCTATTAAATAAGTCACGGCCTGGCTCCCCTATCCAGACATGTATAGCACTAACCTTCTCCTCGCTGTTGCATTTTTAAAATAGCTTTTCACTGCTAAATTGTACATCTGCTGAAACGTTTTCAACGATTCAACAATATCTTCAGCCTCCCGTCCATCACTGGGTGAACTGCTGTTGCACCAGCCATTCATTTTCAGGTGTACTTTTTCTCTTCTTCCCCTTCAGATTTCAGTCACTTCCAATCCATTTTATAGTTTTATTCTTGACCACTGCCAACATGTTCTGTCTCCGTGTTACCTGGGAGGATTCTTAAATAACTTAGAGATGCAAGATTCAAATAACAGAAGGGAGTTTACTTACTGATGCCTTCTACCATCTCAGGAAACTGTTCACACTCATACTCATGTATAGGTGCCCCCCAGTAGTGCACGACGGTTACCACAGTGAGAAGGGTGTATTCCTAGGAAGTTACAAAAGAGTTCACATGATCCTAACGAGATAACACACCCGTCTCACTGTCGTAAATGTCGTGCACCAATGTGGGGTGCATGTCTATGTGAGTATGAACATTTCCTGGCATGGTGGAAGGCATTAATAAGTAAAATCTCTTCTGCTATTTGAATCTTGCATCTCTAAGAAGATGCAAGATTCAAATAGCAGAAGAGATTTTACTTCTGCTATTTAAGAAGCCTCCCACACAGAGACATAACAGTGACTTTATTGTATTTATCTTTACCATTTTGTTCAACATCCTTTGGACTTGACAAGACTTTATTCAAGTCGCCTTATTCCAAAACAAACCAGGCTGTCAAGCACACACAGGGCAATAATTTGCATACATGTTAAGCAATGCTTTACGAAAAGAAGATAACACCAATTGGTAAATGTTTAAAGATCTTTGCTCTTTTTTAACGATGAAAATCTGACTTGAGCACTGCATATTAAGGAATGACAAACATGAAAATCTATCCCCATTTTAGTGAAAACATTCTGGGTAATTATCATTTTCACATTAGTACTTCAAGATGCAGGTGTCCCTGCCAGGGCCCAAACTGATTAGTTCTGCCTCACTGCCGGCAATGTCATCATGGACCACCTTCTTGAATAGCTGTCATGCTACTTGTCAAGTTCTTTCTACAAAGTTTTAAGGTTGGGAGTTCTGAATTTAGCCCCTGAGAAGGGATAGGAGTGTGGAGGGGAATCAGCAGGTAGTAATGTTCCTACAGACCTACCGCACGTCCCTGTCCATGTCAGGTGGCACCTCTTTGGACATATTCTTGGAGTCGAGTAGATGTCGTTCACTCCGTTGATAGGATACAGGACCACCTCAGTGGAGAGAATGAATGGAGGGCCAATCAAGCCAACTGCTTTGCTCTGCTGTTAGGGTCCTTGGGCCCTTTGGGAATTGTGCTCATCCAGTCAAGTGCGGAGCAAAGGTTCGCCACCTACTGCTTGACAGGTAGCCTCTGATCTGCTTTGGTAATTACAGTACTCAAAATGGCTGGTCTATGTTAGGACCACAGTGAGAAGGAGACCTGGAGTCATGTGACAACACCCAAATGAAGTACCATTATGCAGGTTATTGGTGAACAATGCCACTTTATGTCACAGTGTGTGGGCCACACTTTCCATCGGGCAGCTGATTATTAAAGTATGGCTCTGTCCTGCTTTTGGTAGATGGACCAGATACCAGAAGAATTTGCCACTTTGTCAGAAGGATGTCAGTGCATCAACTGTGACAAGAGGTGCAAAAAAATCTAGACTGAACTTCTTCAGTACTTCGAATGTGATGGAGTCTGGTCCTATTTGCACTTGGTGTTCCAAAGTAAAATAAATGGGGTGAAAGTGATTTCTGTGATGGTGTCGGAAGAACCTGATGGAACATGCTAGAAAGTGTCTTAACCCCAACTTTGTTATTCAGAAGCTGAGGACTACCTCCACTGAGAATGAGGAGACCCTTGGTCCCTCTTTTCCTGTTTACTGTTCATGATCCAGCCGGAAGGATGACAGAGCTCAAATTTCATCAGCGGTTAATTCTGTCTTTGGAATGTTATTTTTTTTTCTGCATTGCCTGCCCACTGTCCAATGTTGTAAGATTATCAGTCTGGCACCTCATGTGCATCTGCATTCCCTATTAAACCATGGTGATGACTTGTCTTGGTTGTAATGGGAGAACTAACGATGGTAAGTAACACTTTCCTGCTGCAAATGTTAAAGGCCCATCGTACCTTTTGGCCACTGTGATTCCAGCTGTCAATTTATTCTGAATCTATCCCATTTAGCACAATGGTGCTACCACACATCAGAATTGAGGGAGCCCCTGGAGAAACATGGGATGGATCTTTCTGCTCCTGCTGTCACCAACAGTTGCTTCAACAACAGGAAAATTGTGGTAGTGAGGGGTTGTAGCCTTACTCACTCTCTTTTCCAAACCAATCCCTAGATCTGCACAAGGATCTGGCCTGGTTGAGTGGACGAACAGTGACGTTGCTACGCCAGAATTCATTCCGGTGGTGTATGCTTCCTCAACCCTTTTTGGTTGTGAATAGCTTGCATGGCCCATTCAATGGGTTATAAAGAGTTAATCACATGAGTGGGTGCTGGGAGGAGGTTCTTCCCTTTACAACATCAATATCCACATTATATGAGAAAACTGCATTACTGAGGTGAAGAGTTTTTGTTAAGAAGCTGCCATGGTGAGATTGTTAGTGAAGGGCCTCTGTGACCATCGTCAATCACTGCCCCTTCACTAGTGAGTTAATCATATTCCCGTCATCTCTCATCACTTGCGTGACTGGGCCAGAGCAAAGAACAGAAAGTAGGACTGAGTTAGAAAGAGGATCTGCTAGATCTTTGAATAGGATTGGGAGAAGATCGTCAAAATTCAATTCAACATTATTTGGAAATTGTGTTAGTCATTATTTAAGTGAAATTTAGTCAGTCGCCTTTCATCAAATCTGTACTGATCAGAGGTTCTGATGAAAAGTCCAATCCAAAATATTTTTACAATTGTTCGAATATACACTTATCCAAAACACCTGGAAGTGTTCATACCTTCAGGCCTTGCTGGTGGTCATTCAGTCTTTCGCCCATCTCAGCAAATGACCCCATCGCATCGTCCTCTTCCTCCATCTGGAAACCATCACCTAATGCGTAGAATTCGTCTTCGGTGATATGAACTCCATAGTGACCCTCGACTGCCAACCATTTCAGAAGATCACCTACTGTCTTCTTATGTTTTTGTAGGTGATCTTCTGTTGTTTCCTACAAATTGCAAAATCCTGTTAGTTTGAAGACGTGTTGTACTTTCCTGGCAGCAATTCCATATTCCCTCATCTATTTGCAAACCCTTGGGATTGAGGAGGATGTGAAACCACTTGAGTGGAAGATGCCTGTTTATAAACAGGGGCCATTCCACACCATTTCATCGGAATATGCACATGGGCAACACGTGGTCTTGCCCAGTCTTCGATCAATACGAAAAGGATGGTACTAAAGACCAGCCTTCTATACACACACACGGGCATCAATGGAATTCCGCTTCATCATTTCCCTGCTCATGTCTCCCTAACACTGCCTTCATTTCTCGGGCCCCTTCGTCTAATCCCTCCCCTTTCATTTCAAAGGCCTTCTCTGCGTCTAAAGCAACTGCTACTGTTGGCGCTTTACTCCCTTCTACTGCATGAATTAAGTTAATAAATTTACAAATATTGTCTGTTGTGCGTCTTTTTTTAATAAATCCAGTTTGGTCTAGATTTACCATTTTAGGTACATATTCTGCTAATCTGTTTGCTAATAGTTTAGCTATTATCTTATAATCTGTGTTAAGTAATGATATTGGTCTATATGATGCTGGTGCGAGTGGATCTTTCCCTGCCTTTGGTATTACTGTAATTATTGCTGTTTTACATGAATCTGGTAAGCTTTGTGTTTTGTCAATCTGGTTGATTACTTCCAGGAGGGGAGGAATTAATAAATCTTTAAATGTTTTATAGAATTCTATTGGGAATTCATCCTCTCCTGGTGTTTTATTATTTGGTAGTTTTTTTTAATTATCTCTTGTATTTCTACTATTTCAAATGGTTCTGTTAATTTATTTTATTCCTCTATTTGTGATTTTGGTAGTTCAATTTTAGTTAAAAATTCATCTATTTTGCCTTCTTTCCCTTCGTTTTTAGTTTGGTATAATTGTTCATAGAATTCTCTAAAGTTTTCATTGATCTCCGTTGGATTATATGTGATTTGTTTGTCTTTTTTCCTTGATGCCAATACAATTTTCTTAGCTTGTTCTGTCTTAAGCTGCTATGCTAGGATTTTGTGCGTTTTTTCCCTTAGTTCATAATATTTCTGTTTTGTCTTCATTATGTTCTTCTCCACCTTATATGTTTGTAGTGTTTCATATTTTATTTTTTGATCTGCCAATTCTCTTCTTTTAGTTGTATCTTCCTTCATTGCTAATTCTTTTTCTATATATACTATTTCCCTTTCCAACTGCTCTGTTTCCTGATTATAGTCCTTCTTCATCTTGGTTACATAACTTATTATTTGCCCTCTAATGAACGCTTTCATTGCATCCCATAGTATAAACTTATCTTTCACTGATTCCGTATTTATTTCAAAGTACATTTTAATTTGTCTTTCAATGAATTCTCTAAAATCCTGCCTTTTAAGTAGCATGGAGTTTAATTTCCATCTATACATTCTTGGAGGGATGTCCTCTAACTCTGTTGTCAATATCAAGGGTGAATGGTCCGATAATATTCTAGCTTTATATTCTGTTTTTCTTACTCTATCTTGCTTACGAGCTGATAACAGAAATAGGTCTATTCTTGAGTATGTTTTATGTCTACCCGAATAATATGAATATTCCTTTTCCTTTGGGTGTTGTATCCTCCATATATCCAAAAGTTGCATTTCTTGCATCGATTTAATTATAAATTTGGTTACTTTGTTCTTTCTGTTAATTTTTTTCCCAGTTTTATCCATATTTGAATCCAAATTAAGGTTGAAATCCCCTCCTATTAATATGTTCCCTTGCGTATTTGCTATCTTCAAAAAAATATCTTGCATAAACTTTTGATCTTCTTCGTTAGGGGAATATACATTGAGTAGATTCCAAAACTCCAAATATATCTGACATTTTATCATTACATATCTCCCTGCTGGATCTATTATTTCCTCTTCTATTTTAATTGGTACATTTTTACTGATTAATATAGCTACTCCTCTTGCTTTTGAATTGTACGACGCTGCTGTTACATGTCCTACCCAATCTCTCTTTAATTTCTTGTGCTCCAATTCAGTTAAATGTGTTTCTTGCACAAATGTTATATCAATTTTTTCTTTTTTCAGTAAATTTAGCAGTTTCTTCCTTTTGATTTGGTTATGTATTCCGTTAATATTTAAAGTCATATAGTTCAACATAGCCATTTCATACTTTGTTTATCTTCCCTTTCCGTTTCTCCATCATCACCTTTCCTTCTTAACCATTTCTGTTTTCTTGTTTTGAACACTTTATAAGACAACATTTCTAAAACATCAAAAATTTTCCTTATTCTCCTATTTAAAACTTCTTTAACCCCATTCTCCCCTCCCCCTCCTGAGTTGCCCTTTATCTCTTGTTGGGCAAACACATCTCCCCTCTCCATTTGGATTTGCGAATTCACTCGCAAATGTCAACTGATTTTGCAGTGACCATAACTCATCCCCACCCAGCCCCCCACCGGAAAAGATTTCAATTTTCATATGTAACAAAGGTCACTCTTTTAATTCCCTCCTTATTCCCTCTATTCCCTTTCATTCCCTTATTAATTCTTATCTATACCCTATATATTTTCCTCTAAATACGTATACATTCATGTATACACACACATACATACACATCTACATATATATATATATATATATATATAATATATATATTATATATATATATATATATATATATATATATAATATATACATACATATACCCATATACACACATACATATAGTTCGTGGTCATTTTTACTCTCATTACATGTCTTCATCTCTCTGCTTGTTTTGTAGTTGTTCTGCAAATTTTCGTGCTTCCTCTGGATCCGAGAATAGTCTGTTTTGTTTCCCTGGAATAACTATTTTAAGTACCGCTGGGTACTTTAACATAAATTTATATCCTTTTTTCCATAAGATCGTTTTTGCTGTATTGAACTCCTTCCTCTTCTTCAGGAGATCAAAACTTATGTCTGGTTAGAAAAAAAATTTTTGACCTTTGTATTCCAGTGGCTTTTTGTCTTCTCTTATTTTCTTCATTGCTTTCTCCAATATATTTTCTCTTGTTGTATATCTTAAAAATTTTACTAAAATGGATCTTGGTTTTTGCTGCGGTTGTGGTTTCGGGGCTAATGTTCTATGTGCCCTCTCTATTTCCATTTCTTCCTGTAATTCTGGTCTTCCTAGGACCCTGTTTATATTATTTCTTCTAATGTAGTTTTCCATTATATCTGTCTTCTGAGCTTACAGCTCATGTGCCTCTTTAACTTTTTTATTAGATTCTTCTAATTTCTCTTTTGTCCTCTACTTCCATTTCTACGATTATTTCTCGTTCTTCCACATTCTCCACTCTTTTTCCTATCTCTGATATGACCATTTCTATTTTATTCATTTTTTCTTCTGCATTCTTAATTCTTCTTTTTATCTCATTAAATTCTTGTAATTGCCATTCTTTCACTGATTCCATATATTCTTTGAAAAAAGATACATCCATTGTCTTGCCTTTCTCTTCTTCTTCCACTTCTTTCTGTTCTTCTTCTTCTTCTTCCTCTGGATTGACCATCTGTTGTTTCCTTCTTTTCTTTTTACCTTCTTCTTTCTTGTTGTCGTTATTGTCTCTGTTCTGCACCAGCTGCTGTGCTGCAGGTGTCTCTCTCAGCTGTGGAGATCGACTCCGCAGCTGTTTCCCCCTCCCGTCAGTGTGTTTTTTTTCTTGCGCGGTTGCGCACTTTTACTCGGATCTGCGAGCCATTTTTGTAGTCCCGAACCCGGGACTTCCACTGACCTGAGGGAGCGGGCTTCTCTCTCCGCGGCGGGCCTCCTCGGACAGGTAAGGCCTTCACCTTCTTCTTCCGACGTTCTTTCTTCTTCTCTTCTTCCCGTTGTTTTCGACATTTCTCTCTTCGCTGCCATTTTCTTCTCACCTTTATTTTTAGTTTGTTTTAAATTTTAATCTTGTACCTTTGTGTTTTGTGCGTTTTTTTTTAACTTTTCCGGAGAGGGCTGGAATTCCCTGACCGGCCACTACTCCATCACGTGACTCCCCCAACTGGATCATCTTCAGCTGTCATCATTTTCTTAGTCACAGACCTAGTTACCGCACATGCAGGATATATCTCACCATCCTCTCAAACCACATCCTTACTAGGCCAATTTGTCAATCTTAAAACTGACCCAACTTTATTCTCTGACAAATCATTCCCCAGCAAAAACGAGACACCTTGCATGGGTAACTCCTACTACAACAGTTCCTTTGACTAATTCTGAATTTAGCACAACCTTGTGAAGCAATATTGACCCTACCTCATCTCCAACACCTTTAATCAAAGTTGTCTCCTCTGTGTCTGTCCTTTGATCCACAGTTAAAACGGTTTCTAACAACAATGACTGAGCAGCCTCAGTATCTCTAAGAATGTTAACTGAAACCTGTGGTTCTCCCTCCTTTATTGAGACAAAGCCCTCTGACACAAAAGGCTTGAAAACATCCATGACCTACTGATCAGGTTATGCACCTCTGCTCTCCTTAAATTCCACTGTTTCTGTATACATGGTTCTGGTTAAACCTGTTTTTACCTTTTCTGTTTCAAGACTAGACAGTCACACGACCAGCTTTCTTACACAAATGGCATATAAATACAGAAGTTCTGTCCTTTCCTACCTTTCCTTCATCTTTTTACTGAACATTTTCTCCAGACTTTATTTCAGCCCTACTATCCTGCTCCATCCTAACCTTATGAACAGGTTTATTAATCTGGTCCACATGAGCTCTCTGAAAATGCCTATTATTCTGGAATGTCCTTTTGTGAGTCTTCCTCAACAAATTTTCCTTCACATGTAATATTTCACTATTATAATCCTCTACGTTTGTACTTTTCTCATCCAATGTTTAACTTCAACAATTTTCAATGCCTCAGAAATAGCCATCAGTTCCTATTTTCTCACCTTCTGCAGTTCTGCAGGTGATGGTTGTAACAAAAATGTATCAACATCCATTGCTGCAGTTTTTCCAGACACAAGCTTTCTGTTAGCTTGTAAAAATAGCCTGCAAAAACATCCCAATCAACTAATAAATCATGAAACTGCAATGTTCAAATCCTAAAGGATGAGCCCCCATAAAATGTTACGGAGTCCAGATGACCCCAAAAACCAGTAGCAATAGATATGCACGACAACACAGGGTTATTTAAACAAAAGTAGTTTAGAATTTTATTTGAACATGAAAACAGAATTGAACTTTAACTTATTACTTAACCTACCTAACCCACTTAATCCGCCCTCAAATACTAAGTGCAGGTGAGTGTAATGTGTATTGAAGATTAGAAAAGTTCTTTGGATCACAGTCCTGGTTGCAGGCAATTCTTGCAACAGTGCTCATACATTAGCATTAACAAAGTTCACCAAGCTTTGGTGTTTAACAGACAAATGGTTACCACTCAGAAGGGCTCTTGCTGGTTTTCAGAGAGAGAGATTCCATTTCCAGAGCATCTGCAACTGATTTCTTCTTAATTTGTCTTTCTGACAGAACTTGCCCCCTTCAGGGTTCTCCGGATGATCCTTTTTCTTTCAGGTCATCTTTCAGACCATCAGTCTTCTCCTTTGACCAGGCAGCCTTCCAAAGTTTGGCAGCTTGTCCCTCTGGAACAGATTTCTCTGACTCCTTCTCTCTCACTCCCTCCCTCTCTGAGAGCAAAGCTGTTCTAACTCTGCCTGCTAACGCCACATGCTCTCCTAGGCAAGCTGTATGTGGATACTTTGTTGCTCCTTTGCAAAAAGCAGGATGCAATAATCCTGCTAAAATTCTGGCTTTTCAAATGTGTGTGTGTGGAAGCTGCTCGAGTAATTCATTCCAAGCTACCTCTAAAACTCTTGTCACACTGCACATTCAGAGATCTGAGAAGAACCCTTGGCCGAGCCAACTTTGCTTGAAAGTAAACAACAATCACTAGCGATCTGTGGTCGTCTCAGCCTTCCTTAAGATAGGTTGCAGACACCACCTTATCAATTAGTGCATTGGATCAGGTAGTGCCGGAAATGCACAGAGAAGCCGCTGTGTGGAGATTTCACAGAAATACAGTTTAGAAGCAGGAAAGGATCAGATGTTATTGAACAACAATGAAAGGAACTATTAGCATGTGGTCTACAAAGTAATCTTCTTTTTGTATACTTTATTTAAAATCAAATTCAAAATCCACAATAAAATACATCATATTAACATACAAAAATTTCCCCCATATATACCCCCCTCCCACCCCCTCTCTTAGCTCCCTCCCATCCTCTACAACCTCAAACTAAAGAAACAAACCATCATAGTCGGGTTTGATGTCACCAATCAACCATGACATATTTAGACCCATACACTTCACAGAGGGACCCGCACATTAACAAAAATGGTAGACGGATGGCGTAAATTGTAAGTTATCTTTTCCAATGGAATAC
Source organism: Narcine bancroftii (assembly GCF_036971445.1). Taxonomy (NCBI): domain Eukaryota; kingdom Metazoa; phylum Chordata; class Chondrichthyes; order Torpediniformes; family Narcinidae; genus Narcine; species Narcine bancroftii. The sequence goes on from NW_027211884.1 coordinate 5,875,597, forward strand.
ATGATTGCAAGTCCATGTGCCATCTCTGAATACTTAATTCAATTTCATCTTTCCAGGTTATAGCTTTACATTTTCTCGCTACTGCCTATTCCAACTGAACAAATGCAATTTGAAATGTATCCAATTTCATTTCCAAACTCCATTTTACTTCATATGTCCCAATAAAAATACTAACGGCTCTAATGAAAGCTTAAATTTAAACAACCCCTGCAAAAGTTCCATAATTCCATTCAGAAAGGGTTTCACCTGATCACATAACCATACTGAATGTAAAAAAGACCCTATCTATTCTCCACATTGAAAACACATATCCAAAGAGATAAATCTATACCTCTTCAACTTCTCAGGTGTTAAGTAAAGTTGATGAATAAAATTATAATGAACGAATCTTTATATAACGTTTACTGGCTTAGTCACACTGTCCTCACATAATGTCATCCAATCATCCTGAGAAATTAAAACCGACAGATCCTCCTTCCTTTTACTTCTCACTTTATAAATATCCGACTTAGGCATCTTATTTTGTAATAAAGCATACATTTGTGTAATCAATCCCATTTCCCCTCCTTCAATAATTAAACATTCAAATCTCATCCTTCTAGGTAATCTCAAACTGTGTCCAGAATTATCTAGTAACAAAGTTACTAAGCATGGACCTGATCCATTTTTTCATTCTATCACTGATATGAAACAAAATTTCCAGCTTCATAACAATCTTCGGCCAAGATAATACCTTTCTTTTCCCAAATATTCAGGAATACGTGATTTATTTTAATACAAAGCTTATTTTAATACAAAGGGTTTTAGCCGAAATTTTGCCCTCAGCACCAATAGCAACGTTGGTCCGATACCATATTTCCATGAAATGTTTTAACACCGGTAAAGGATAATTTTGGAAAAGTTGAGCATTCCATTTATAAATAAACTGTTGCATTCTTTGTTCATGAAGCTGAGCCATTTGGATTTTAGCCCAACGTAAAGATTGTTGTGATCCAACCATTCTATTAATAAACTTGAATTGTGCCGCTTCATAATAATCCTGAAAATGTGGTAATTATAAAACTCCAAGTCAATTTTTGTATAGATACTCTTGCCTATTTACCTTTTCATAATAAAGATCTTCCCAGCACATGGAAATCCTTAAAACCTTTTAGGAATCCCACATGTAATTGATTGACAAAAATACTGAATACGGGGGAAAAAATTCATTTTAAAACACTGTCGTGCTGGACACAACCAAGAAAGACTCAGCCACCACATTGAAAGCCATTAATGATGTTTTTATTCAAATTCAGCCCGCGCCCTCTTAAGGGCAGCCTAAGCTCAGTCACCTCGTGCATTGTGATATCAGAATCGCTGCCCCAGGCGTGCGCTGGGCAGGTGAATTGAGGCAGGGAGAAAACCTTGACAGCGCCATCTTCCCATGGCTGCTCCGCCATGTGGCGTTATACACCATGAGAGACTGTGCCAACACAGCGCCCTATTAAAGTTATCGGTAAATCTTTCCACCTATTTAAATCTTATTTAATTTAATGTAATAATGGTCTATAATTCAACTCATATAAATGATTATAATTATCATCTACATTTATCCCGAAATACTTAATTTTATCCAACCACTTAAATGTAACAATATCTCTGCAGTTTGCATAATCCATTCTTGTCAAAAGCATCATTTCACTCTTATCCCAATTAACCTTATATCCTGATAATGCACCACACTGTTCCAACCTTCCAACTCAATAAAAACATTTTACCAAGAACAAGCATGTGGTCTTAAAGGTAAAAATCACAGTTAAAACTTAATGACTATTTTCAAATCCACTGCGTCATGTGAACCATGGCAGTGAACAGAACAAAAGTATCTGGAAAAAGCAAGGCAAAACACCTTTCAGGATTGGCCCAAGGCATTGCAACTGAACACATGGCACAGGGTCAATCCCCAGAGACATTCAGATTTCACACCTATACACTCAAGGCTGAGGTTTCTGACTTGAATTTGATGAAAGGCAAACCACAGATTCTTGGTGCATCTTTACGAAGAACACTCTTGTTTTGATTTCAGCCACAAAACCAGGACTCCAGTCTCTCATCTCATCTCATTCCAGGGCAGAAACCAAAGGAAAGGGCACATTCTTCTGGGGGTCCTTGGTTAATATTTACTCTTAAATCACCACGGCAGAAACACAGAACATAGAACACTGCAGCATAGTACAGGCCCTTCAGCCCTTGATGTTGTGCCAACCCATATATTCCTTCCTAAAAAAAGCACTAAACTCTCCCTACCCCAAAACAATAAAGAGTATTTAATTCCTGCCTTTGACAGCCAATTGTTCCCAGAAGAAATATTAAAAATAATTATACTTCAAATGTAACAACAGAAAATGTTGGAAATAGCAGGTTGGTCACCTCCTGACTTGCTGGGAGTTTCCAGCCTTTTCTGTTCTTATTGAAATATCCAGTAATTCCAGTTTTATCATTTACACTTTAAACCTTGGGGATCCTTTGTCCTGTGAAAGGAAAGAGAATGTTTTTCATTTTAATTTACAAAAATAAGACTATCTGGACCCATTTATTAAGTAGGAATGTATAAATTCCAAGTAGGATTCACTTGTTGAAGACCTTGTTTAAGTTTCAGAATAAATGAAGCACCCAATCTGTAGATGCTTTGGAAAAAGATAAGACAAAGCATAACTGATTTACCAACACTGAATTGGAGATAATTAGCTGCGAAACACCAAACTCTCCTTATAGGATGAGTGTCTGATGTTTACGTGAGTAATGAACCTTGTGCACACAGTACAACTTATGTTCATTTCGACATTGCCTCATAGAAGGTTTCACACGTGACTGAGAGTACCTGCTGCGTGTTTTCTTCCCTGCGGTCGACATTGAAGTCTGACGATTCCTCCGCAGCAACTCGGGAATGAAACCACCTGCCTCTGATCTTCTTGCAGCAGTTGCACATCATTCTTTTCCGAGGAGTGAGGGATCTCCTACTCTGCTCCTCTTCCCCAGCCACTCGTGCCACTCGTAGACAGCACAAGGCATTGCCCATTCTCCTGCAAGTCACACGCGAGGTGTTTCCAGTGACGTGTGATGTAGTAATTCAAATACGTCACCACCGTGAGCCTCACTTGGCCAAAAAGCCCTGGTATTCGGCAAAGACTGTGCCACGCGCTCGCACCACGTTCAACCCTCACAATGAACACGACTGCAGTCTCAGCAACTGGGTTTGCTGGCTGTGTGATGTCATCAATGGGTTTATTGTTACACAATAATACAGAAAGACAAGTGAAACCATGGCAATCTCCCAATATTTACTCTCTCGCTATGATGTCACAATGAGACCCCAACCCCCCCACATTCTCGGAATGAATGTACTCAAGGGGCAGTTTATATTTGAGGGTCTCCCGCCAACCATTGTTGTCGGGGCAGCCAGGTGGACTCCTCTTGTCATTGCCCCTCCCTCCCAGGTAGTCTGCACCCACCTGGATCGGGTGCCAGGGGGCTATAAGGAGATCGGGGAAGTGATTGATACCCTCCTCTATGAGGGACTGTGATAAGACCCGCCGTGCCCCCCAAAAACACCCCATTCTGGCCTGTCTGTAAGAAAAATGACACGTGGTGAATGTTATTGCAAATTGGACAAATTCACTCCCCTCCTCAACTCACTCTTGCTGTGGTCGTTTCCGATGTGGTTGAACCACTTCATTGGATTCCAGATGATGGAATGTTTATTTGACACCATTACATCTCCCAAAATCATTAAACTGCTCTTGGAGGGGAAAAAAAGTTTGGTATCAGAGATGATTTACTCTGGGAGAACATGGCACCATAAGAGTGACCCAACTTATCAAAGGCTTGTTTCATGGAGCTAGGATCGCAGATGTTTAATTCACATTAGTTAGATCAACAGGGGTTAGGAAATGGCCTTGTCTTTGTCACATTATGAAAGCTCCAAATCCCAGAATATTCCCTAACTAAAGTCACTTTTGGCAACAGTGCATTGAAAAGGTTTCTTTTGCCATGTCCAGACGTGTAAAACATCTGACATTTCCAATTTCGGATTTCAGATTTTTTGTCAGAGTTCATACATGACGTCACATCCATCCCTGAAATTATTTTTGCTGTGGGCCATGCAGAATTAACCCTTCTTGGCAATGCCATATAAAGCTGACTCAACACTGAGATGTAAACAAATAAAGAAATTTAAACAAACCGACTGTACGATACAGAGAGAAAAACATCAATAAAGTGTAAAAGTACCCTCCTTACATAAGTCCCTGAACTGAGTTTGTTGTTGAGGAGTCTGATGGTAGCAGCTGTTCCTGAACCTTATGGTGCGGGTCTTATGGCACCGATATCTCTTTCCTGAGTGTGTGCTGCGTGGTGTGGATTCTTGAACATTGATGCTGCCTTCCGATGGCAGAGTTCCAGATGTTTTCGTTGGTGAGGAGGGTTTTGCCTGTGATGTCTTGGGCTGTGTCCACTTCCTTTCAGAGGGCTTTTCAGTCAAGGGTATTGATGTGCCTATACCCAACTGGGATGGAGCCGATCAGCACACTTTCTACCACACCTCCGTAGAAACTTGCCAGGGTTTCCGATGTCGTACCAAAGCTCCGCAAATCCCTGAGGAAGTACAGGTGTCGACGTCTTTTTTTCACAATGCCATTTGTGTGTTGGGTCCAAGATAATGACTTTCAAGATCTGAAATTTGCTCACCCTCTTCACCACTAATCCCCTGATGATCACTGAACCATACAACTCTGGATTTCCCTTCCTGACATCCACAATCAGCTCCTTGGTTTTGGTGGCATTGAGTGGGAGTTGGTTGTTCATGCACCATTCAGCCAAGTTTTCATTCTCCCTTCTGTATGCTGTCTCATCGCCCCATTATATACAATCCACTACCATGGTAGCATCAGTTGCATTGGCTTTGTTGTACTGAGCCACGCAGTCATAAGTTTATAGAGAGAAAGCAGGGACTAAGAACACAGCCCTCTGGTACTGGTGGAGATTGTAGAGGAGATGTTCTTACTGATCCTCACTGATTGTGGACAGGAGGAGAGGGAAATTCAGCATCCAATTACACAGTGGGGTGTTGAGTCCCAAGGTCTTGGAGTTTGATGATCAATTTTGAGGGAATGATGGTGTTAAATGGCAAACTGTTGTCGATAAAAAGCATCCTGAAGTATGCATCTTTGCTGTCCAGGAGTTCCAGGGCTTTGTGTAGTGCCAGTGAGATGGCATCCACCATAGACCTACTGCTACGATTGCAAATTGGAACCGATCCATTTCACCGCTCAGAGAGGAGCTGATAGGCTTCAGCACCCAGCCTTTCCAAACAGCTCCTCACTTCTGACTGAGGTTCAAGGTTCAAGACTCCTTTTATTTTAGGCAGACGGAGAGTCACCACTTTGTCCAGCTCCCCTTGCAGAAATGAGGCCCCAGCAAGGAATGGTTGACAAGGCCAGTGCTCTAAGCACTGAGCTATTGGAGTAGAAAGGGAATCAAAACAACCTCTGTTCAGAGCCACGGTCTGTGAATTCTCCTCCTATGCTCCCTCAGCCTCTGCGGCTGCACAGTCTCCTGTTTAATTCATTGACAACATCGTGGCCCATCCCTTCGCAAGTGAACATGAACACAGTGTCTTGTCGCTCTTCTGCCCTCACGGAACTTTTTGTAGTCGTTGGCACATTGTGATGTTCCACTGCGAATCGCAGACGCCATGCAGTGCGATTTTTTTGGTGAGGTCCCCCCAGTCAGTATGGTTGACATGGAATGACTGGAGATTGCACTTGATTACGTCTTTGTAGTGAAAACGTGGGCGGCCAACATTGCGGGGAGCATCTGGTAGCCCACCGTAGAGGACATCTTTGGGCAATCGGCCATCCTGCATACAGACAATGTGGCTAGCCCACCGCAGGCAGTGAGCGCGAATGATTGAGTAGAGGTCCGTACCTCCAGTCTTCTCCAGGACTTGGACGTTTGTGACTCTGTCGTGCCATGAGTAGCCTAGGATGGATCTGAGGCAGCAGAAATGGAATGCGTTAGGCAGTGTTCATGCTTTATGTATGTGACCCAGGATTCAAGGCTGTAGAGAAGCGTACTCAGCACGCAGGCCTCGTAGACTCGGATTTTCAACTTGGTGGAGAGGTGGCAGTTTTCCCACACATGGGCATGGAGACAGTGGATGCTTTTCCCAGGCTTGTGTCCAGTTCTGCATCAAGTGAGTTCGTTGTTGTCACAGTGAAGCCTCAGTAGCAGAATTTGTCTATGTTGGCGAGCACTGACCCATTGATCGTAACTGATGGAGTGTCGTGGGTTTGTTGGCTAAAGATGCCCGTCTTGCCCAGGCTCATTTTCCGACCAAATTCAGTGCAGGCAGATGCAATGCATCACACAATACTTGCAGCTCTGGCTGGGAGTGAACCATGAAGGCAGCATCATCTGCATAGAGCAGTTCTCAAATCATAACTCTTCTGATTTATGTCCTGGCCCGGAGCCGTGACAGATTAAAAAGTTTTCTGGAGCTCCTTGTGTGCAGCGCTGTGCCTGAAGCTTCTGGAAAGGCATGGCGCAGAAGAGCAGAGATGAAAATGCCAAACAGAACTGGAGCGAGTACGCAACCCTGTTTTATGCTGCATTGGATTGGGAACTCTTCTGATCTCAAGCCATCGAATTGGGCAGTGGCCTCTATGATGTTGTGAAACTGGACGATGATGGACAGTAGTGTGTCAGGGCAGCCAAGATGTTTTAAGACATGGAATAGATGTGAGTCAAAGGCCTTGGTCAGGTCGATGAAGCACATATAGAGAGGTTTGCGTTGTTTAATGCATCTCTCTTGCAGTTGTTGGAAGTCGAAGGCCAAATCGATAGTTGATGGAGATGGCCGAAAGCCACATTGGCTTTCAGGCAGTATTCTGTTGGCGATGGTTGGCAGACGTGGGGGTGGGGGGGGGGGGGGTTGAATGGGATTGCACAACAGAGTATGTTGTCTACAAGGCTGAGCAGTGAGATGCCATGGTAGTTACTGCAGTCTTGGTGGTCACCTTTGTTCTTGGAAAGGGTCACAATATTTGCGTCCCGCAGATCTTTGGGGATGTAACGGTGGAGCCAACATGTTTTGAATAGTATTGTGAGCTCGGAGGTAAGTGCTTCGCCACCAATCTTCAAGATCTCAGAAGAGATACCATTGATTCCAGGTGATTTGTTATTTTTCATGCAATGGACTGCTTTTATGACATCGGTGATGGTAAATTCAGCATCTAGCTCCGCTAGGACAGGTAGTTGCGGCAGTGTGTTGTTGATGATGTCAGGGTCCACAACGATTGGTGTTGTGTAACACAAGCTCCAGATCCAAACCTCCGACATGATCAGGAAGCCTTCAGCATCCGAGACCCTTCAGAAGCCCTTTTTGCCCTCAGCACCCTCTCGTATCCCATTTCCTACGGGGATTCCCATGAGCCAGTCTCCAGCAGCCCGCAGCCTGAGCGGTTCCCATGAACATAACTCATGTGCAGCCTGTGTGGCTCCTTTAGCCGCTGAACCCATTTCTGATCCACTGTTATGGTCACTGGCCGGTGGAATCATATCCCAAGCTTCACCTTCTTAACAGGGATGTTCTCTCCATTTCTGGTGCCCTGCTCCCCAGAGTATGCTGAGGGGGTGTAGGGCTTCCCATCGGTTGCAGGGTGGGAATATGATGATTGGGTGTAGGGCTTCCCGTCAGTTGCAGGGTGGGAGTATGCTCAGAGGGTGTAGGGCTTCCCATTGGTTGCAGGGTGGGAGTATGCTGAGGGGGTGTAGGGCTTCCCGTCAGTTGCAGGGTGGGAGTATGCTGAGGGGGTGTAGGGCTTCCCATCGGTTGCAGGGTGGGAGTATGCTGAAGGAGTGTAGGGCTTCCCGTCAGTTGCAGGGTGGGAGTATGCTGAGGGGGTGTTCCCATCGGTTGCAGGGTGGGAGCATGATGAGGGGGTGTGTAATGGAAGATTTAAACCATGTTTCTTACTTTTGCAGCCTTTGCTCCTGCAAGGCTGAGAACCTGCTTGTTGCATATGAATTAGTAGACATTATCTAAATTTACACTATGGGGCCCAGGGATGCATATGAATCAGTAGACATTATCCAACTTCCCTCATGAGGCCCAGAGATGCAGTTGTCTTTTGTTGGTCGCAGACTGTCAGGAGACCTTGAAGATAATTAAATCATTTATTCAAAGAGATAAGATCTGAAGTAAACAACTTTTGGGGTAATATAAGCCATGGTCCCACTGCTGAAGTTTGAGACTCTCCAAGAGGTGGCAACATCTCTCAGCAAGAAGAAGAACTTCAAGAATCCAGCTAACGTCCCGGTCAAGGGAGGTGGAGAAGCTGCTACCAGCGCCCCGACAACCTTCTACAAATGTGCAGTCGTTGCCTTGCTTCAGCAGTTGGGACCAGTCCAGGTGTTGATGTATAATTGGGAAGGGCTTGCATATTGTAGTGTGAATTCAGATTTAAATTTAGTAATAAAGCCTTGTATAAACTGAACTGCTCTCGGTGTGTGTGTGTCTATTTTCTTTCGGTAGCTCAAACACTGTGACCAATCTAAAACGAACAAAATGAGAGGTATAAGTTTACCCAAGACAGGGTGTAGGGCTTTCCGTCGGTTGCAGGGCGGAAGTATGCTGAGGAGGTGTAGGGCTTCCCGTCGGTTGCAGGGTGGGAGTATACTGAGGGGGTGTAGGGCTTCATGTCAGTTGCAGGGTGGGAGTATGCCGAGGGGGTGTAGGGCTTCCCGTCAGTTGCAGGGTGGATGTATGCTGAGGGGGTGTAGGGCTTCCCATCGGTTGCAGGGTGGGAATATGCTGAGGGGATGTAGGGCTTCCTGTCGGTTGCAAGGTGGGAGTATGCTGAGGGGGTGTAGGGATTCCTGTCGGTTGCAGGGTGGGAGGGGGTGTATGGTTTTCTGTACGAGTACTGGTTGTTGGGAGTGTATTGTTTGGCGGGGCCCTTTGGGGTGATGTGATGGTTGGCTGTCCTAGTGTCTGTTGCCTTCATGCTGATCCATAGGGGACTGTGAGTCTCCCACATTGTCCACGATTGCAACCGGTGCGAAGTCCCTGGTGGCCACCGAGTCTTCCCGTCCGTCCCTGAATGTGACAAATGCATAGTGGGGATTCGCCTGGCTCAACTCCACTGGGTCCACCCGTGGGTCCATTTTGTGGGGCTGGGCAGTGCTTCCAGAGGAGTGCTGGTCCCAGTGTCATCAACCATCTAGGCAGCACTGTGCCTGTCGCGGCTTTCCTCGTAAAGGAAAACATATGGTCATGTGGTGTTGTGTTAGTGGTGGTACACAATAACGAGCGTATAGAATGTAAAGCCTCTGGTAACACATCTTGCCATCTTGTCACGAGTAGGTCTTTTGCCTTTCAGATCAACAGGATGGTTTTCCAGAGAGAGGCATTTTCCCTTTCTACTTGCCCATTTCCCCTGGAACTGTAGCTTGCGGTGCAGTTGGTGGCAAAACCTCTGTCCTGTAGGTACTGGGTCGACTTCGGCATTCATAAAGCGGAACCCCTCTTTGTGTACATAGCTGGAGTACTCACACATGCTGAAAATGGATTGCAGGCACTTTACTACTGTGGCTGCCGATACGTGGGGACATGGGATTCCAAAAGATCAGTGGGAGTATTCGTCTGTGGCATTAAGGAAATAGACATTCCTGTCGTAGGAAGGGTGCGGGCCTTTAAAGACAAGGCTGAGGTGCTCAAAAGATCTAGTAGCTTTCATAAGTGTAGCTTTATCCGGCCAGTACAATTGTAGTTTGCATTCCGCACAGATGGGACAACCCTTGTTTACTGTCCTTACTTCCTCTCCCGAGAATGGGAGATTTTGGGTCCTTTTGAAGTGAAACAGTCTAGTGACTCCCGGGTGGCCCAGCTCATTGTGCAAGCTCTGCAGTTGGGACATGTGGTTGAGGGCCTCACAGTTGTCCCTGGACAGTGTATCTGAGGGCTCATTGAGCCTCCCTGGATGGTAAAGAATGTCGTAATTATATGTAGTCAATTCTATCCTCCAGCACAAGATTTTATTGTTTTTTTATCTTCTCCTGTTCTGGTTGGCGAACGTAAAAGCCATAGATCATTGGTCCTGACAAGGTTTCCATGCCAGATAATCTCTCCAGTGCCTTACTGCTTCCACAATGGCTTGAGCCTCCTTTTCCACTGCTGAGTCTCTCACCTCTGACCACCGTAGGGTCCATGAGAAAAAGGCTACCGGTCGCCCCTCCTGGTTCAGTGTAGGAGCTAGCGCTACATCTGATACATCGGTCTCCTCTTGGAATGGGATCGTCTCATCTATGGATGGCAGGATTGCTTTTGCAGTCAGGTCCTTAATATCTGTGAAGGCTTTGACAGCTGCTGGGCAGGTTGGGAACCGGAGGCTTTTATCAGTGGGCAAGCCCTGTCCTCATAGTTGGGGACCCACTGTGCATAATATGCAAAATGTCCCAAATATCTCTTTAAGGTTTTCTGTTAGTGTGGGACTGGGAGGTCTGGGAGCAGGTGCATGCGGACAGGGTCTGGGCTGATTTTCCCCGTTCTGTACCACATATCCCAGGATGGCCAGTTACCTAGTGCTAAAGACACACTTGTCCCTATTATACATTAGATTGAGTTCCTCTGCTGCCTGAAAACAAATGGAAGGTTAATGTCATGGTCAGATTGTGAGTGGACACCTACCAACTGATCCCTTCGCCATGCGGACACTCGGTCCTGGGCAAGCGTGTGCACCCTGTGGGACATTGGGGTTGGCTAGGGGTGTCTCAGAGTTAGCAACCCATCCAGGAGATCCTGGTAGTAGATCATGATCAGGAGGGCGACTTGTCGTACGCCTTCTGCCCGTGCTTGTCGCGATCCTTAATTGTAAGTCAGAAACCCAGGTGGTTGCACGGCCAATCCCGGTTCCGTTGAATTAACTAACAGGCGGAGCTGTATATATATATATATATAAAAATATATATTAGTCTATTAAATTGTGACTAACATCAACCACATTAGACAGAGTCCAAGTTAAATGCTAGTTTTAATAGACAAGTATATAAAGCAAGTTCTTGCCTCTGTGCAAGCCCAGGTCAGAATGGAGGAGCCTAGGATTGGTCGGCTTTATATATGAGGTTGTCAGGTGGTGGTGCTGGTGACCTAGAGGAGTAATAGCATATCACCACAGTATATTCTCCACTTATATAAATGCAGAACATTTATAAAGAAGGGCAAGACAGGTCAGGTGCCTATTCTTTGAAGGTGAAAAGAATGATGTCATTAGAACATAGAACACTACAGCACAGTAGAGGCCCTTATGCCCTTAATGTTGTGCAGACCCATATATTCGTTCCAAACTAAAATACTAAAGTCTTCCTGCCTTGTGACCCTCTATTATTCGCTAATCTAGGTGCCAGTCTAAGGGTCTCTTAAATGCCCATAGAGGGGAGGCAGCACCCACTTTGGGAATCACTATGCGATGTTAACTTTTGGTTTACGGTATCTTGACCTTTTCTCCAGCACGGTGAAGGATGTGAATGTGTCGTAACGGCTCTTTGTCACAGAATTTACAATCTTCCATTCATCTTCACGTCCAACCCAAAACTGTACTCTCCGAATGTGATCTTCCCAGCAAGAAGCCAGTGCAATCCTCTGGTGTTCCATAAATGGAAGAGAGGTATTTCAGCCCCTGAATGCTGCTGTCCTGGTCAACCTGCCCGAAGGTCAGTGCCCACAGAACACCTGTGTAGGATTCCACTATTGTCCTGGGAGTTGGGGCTTAATGGGTTAGAGAAGAACACATTGTCGATGTTGACCACGGCATACCAGGGTTTGTCGCCCCTGCCCGTGATATCCTCCACCAATTTAACCACATCGAAAACGACCGCAGCAAGAGTGAGTAGGGGGGGGGGTGGGGGTGGGGGGGTGGGGAGTGAATTTGTCCAATTTACAGTATCATACACCACGTGCCATTTTTATTACAGACAGGCCAGATTGGGCTGTCTTATCACACCCCCTCATAGAGGAGGGTATCAATCACTTCCCCGATCTCCTTATAGCCCCCTGGCACCCGATCCAGGTGGGTGCAGACTACCTGGGAGGGAGGGGCAATGACAAGAGGAGTCCACCTGGCTGCCCCGACAACAATGGTTGGCGGGAGACCCTCAAATATAAACTGCCCCTTGAGTACATTCATTCCGAGAATGTGGGGGGGTTGGGGTCTCATTGTGACATCATAGCGAGAGAGTAAATATTGGGAGATTGCCATGGTTTCACTTGTCTTTCTGTATTATTGTGTAACAATAAACCCATTGATGACATCACACAGCCAGCAAACCCAGTTGCTGAGACTGCAGTCGTGTTCATTGTGAGGGTTGAACGTGGTGCGAGCGCGTGGCACAGTCTTTGCCGAATACCAGGGCTTTTTGGCCAAGTGAGGCTCACGGTGGTGACGTATTTGAATTACTACATCACACGTCACTGGAAACACCTCGCGTGTGACTTGCAGGAGAATGGGCAATGCCTTGTGCTGTCTACGAGTGGCACGAGTGGCTGGGGAAGAGGAGCAGAGTAGGAGATCCCTCACTCCTCGGAAAAGAATGACGTGCAACTGCTGCAAGAAGATCAGAGGCAGGTGGTTTCATTCCCGAGTTGCTGCGGAGGAATCGTCAGACTTCAACGTCGACCGCAGGGAAGAAAACACGCAGCAGGTACTCTCGGTCACGTGTGAAACCTTCTATGAGGCAATGTCGAAATGAACATAAGTTGTACTGTGTGCACAAGGTTCATTACTCACGTAAACATCAGACACTCATCCTATAAGGAGAGTTTGGTGTTTCGCAGCTAATTACCTCCAATTCAGTGTTGGTAAATCAGTTATGCTTTGTCTTATCTTTTTCCAAAGCATCTACAGATTGGGTGCTTCATTTATTCTGAAACTTAAACAAGGTCTTCAACAAGTGAATCCTACTTGGAATTTATACATTCCTACTTAATAAATGGGTCCAGATAGTCTTATTTTTGTAAATTAAAATGAAAAACATTCTCTTTCCTTTCACAGCACAAAGGATCCCCAAGGTTTAAAGTGTAAATGATAAAACTGGAATTACTGGATATTTCAATAAGAACAGAAAAGGCTGGAAACTCCCAGCAAGTCAGGAGGTGACCAACCTGCTGACTATTTCCAACATTTTCTGTTGTTACATTTGAAGTATAATTATTTTTAATATTTCTTCTGGGAACAATTGGCTGTCAAAGGCAGGAATTAAATTCTCTTTATTGTTTTGGAGTAGGGAGAGTTTAGTGCTTTTTTTAGGAAGGAATATATGGGTTGGCACAACATCAAGGGCTGAAGGGCCTGTACTATGCTGCAGTGTTCTATGTTCTGTGTTTCTGCCATGGTGATTTAAGAGTAAATATTAACCAAGGACCCCCAGAAGAATGTGCCCTTTCCTTTGGTTTCTGCCCTGGAAGAAAGACTGATGAAAGACTGGAGTCCTGGTTTTCTAGCTGAAATCAAAACAAGAGTGTTCTTCGTAAAGATGCACCAAGAATCTGTGGTTTGCCTTTCATCAAATTCAAGTCAGAAACCTCAGCCTTGAGTGTATAGGTGTAAAATCTGAATGTCTCTGGGGATTGACCCTGTGCCATGTGTTCAGTTGCAATGCCTTCAGCAACCCTTGAACCAATGTTCATTGGGCCAATCCTGAAAGGTGTTTTGCCTTGCTTTTTCCAGATACTTTTGTTCTGTTCACTGCCATGGTTCACATGATGAAGATAATGCTTTGCAGTGGATTTGAAAATAGTCATTAAGTTTTAACTGTGACTTTTACCTTCAAGACCACATGCTTGTTCTTGGTAAAATGTTTTTATTGAGTTTAACATATAAGCATACATACAGAAATCTGAAAACCACGTGACAATTCATTCCATTACGAGTAAGGACACGCGAAGAAAACAAAGTTAATGAAACTACATTCAGGATGACTTGTTAACCTCCAAAACAATTACACTCCAACTCCAATCATCCAAAATCAGATTCGCTGAAATCCTCATTTATCCAAAAGTTTACAAAAATTCAAATAAATGAAGATATCCAAAACAAATCAGGAATCTGCATTTATCTGAAATATTTTTCAGAGACAAACTAACCTCTCAGGTTGAAAAAAAAATTATTGCACGTGAAATTAGAACATCGATTGTTCTCGTTTCAGGTAACTCCCTCCCCTCTCTTTTTCTATTCCTTCTTTACCTTCCCCTATTGACTTTTCTCTCCAACTCTCCCATCAAACTGCACACCACTCACTCCCAGCAAGTGGTTAGAAGAATCCCTTGTCCTGCCGTCATCCAGGAGAGCGGCCTCTCGTCAGCAGCCGGTTGGTCACAGCCCTTTCAGATAATCGGAGTTGTAATGTAATAAGAAATAATCTATATGGTGAACCCATTTATTGAAATAAATTGTACAAAACAAAAGAAGAAAAAGAAAACAACTCGAAAAATTAAATCTAAAAAATACATCTAATCTAATGCCTCTCTCTAATCAAGGTTACCTTGCAGACAGAGTAAAATGGGGATTTTTGTTTAAGGTATTGGAAAAATTTAAATTTGGGCCACTCTTTATTGGTTGGGTGAAGGCCTTATATAAAAATCCATTGGCTAGAGTGGTGACAAATGGACAAGTATCTTCTTCGTTTATATTATCTAGATCAACTTGACAGGGTGTCCTTTGTCACCGGCTTTATTTGCTTTGGTTATTGAACCGTTAGCGCGAATGATTAGACAAGATGGTGATATTAAAGATATTAAGGCAAATGAGGAAGAGTATAAAATGAATTTATTTGCCGATGATGCTTTGATATATTTAACAAATCCTACGCAGTCGTTAGGAAGGTTACATGCAAGGTTGGAACAGTGTGGTGCATTATCAGGATATAAGGTTAATTGGGATAAGAGTGAAATGATGCCTTTGACAAGAATGGATTATGCAAACTGCAGATATTGTTACATTTAAGCGGTTGGATAAAATTAAGTATTTTGGGATAAATGTAGATGATAATTATAATCATTTATATGAGTTGAATTATAGACTATTATAGCATAAAATTAAATTAGATTTAAATAGGTGGAAAGATTTACTGATAACTTTAATAGGGCGATGTGGCGGCGCAGTCTCCCATGGTGTATAACGCCACATGGCGGAGCAGCCATGGGAAGATGGCGCTGTCAAGGTTTTCTCCCTGCCTCAAGTCACCTGCCCAGCGCACGCCTGGGGCAGCGATTCTGATATCACAATGCACGAGGTGACTGAGCTTAGGCTGCCCTTAAGCGGGCGCGGGCTGAATTTGAATAAAAACGTCATTAATGGCTTTCAATGTGGTGGCTGAGTCTTTCTTGGTTGTGTCCATCACGACAGTGTTTTAAAATGAATGTTTTCCCCCGTATTCAGTATTTTTGTCAATCAATTACATGTGGGATTCCTAAAAGGTTTTAAGGATTTCCATGTGCTGGGAAGATCTTTATTATGAAAAGGTAAATTGGCAAGAGTATCTATACAAAAATTGACTTGGAGTTTTATAATTACCACATTTTCAGGATTATTATGAAGCGGCACAATTCAAGTTTATTAATAGAATGGTTGGATCACAACAATCTTTACGTTGGGCTAAAATCCAAATGGCTCAGCTTCATGAACAAAGAATGCAACAGTTTATTTATAAATGGAATGCTCAACTTTTCCAAAATTATCCTTTACCGGTGTTAAAACATTTCATGGAAATATGGTATCGGACCAACGTTGCTATTGGTGCTGAGGGCAAAATTTCGGCTAAAACCCTTTGTATTAAAATAAGCTTTGTATAAAAATAAATCACGTATTCCTGAATATTTGGGAAAAGAAAGGTATTATCTTGGCCGAAGATTGTTATGAAGCTGGAAATTTTGTTTCATATCAGTGATAGAATGAAAAAATGGATCAGGTCCATGCTTAGTAACTTTGTTACTAGATAATTTTGGACACAGTTTGAGATTACCTCGAAGGAAGAGATTTGAATGTTCAATTATTGAAGGAGGGGAAAGGGGATTGATTACACAAATGTATGCTTTATTACAAAATAAGATGCCTAAGTCGGATATTTATAAAGTGAGAAGTAAAAGGAAGAAGGATCTGTCGGTTTTAATTTCTCAGGATGATTGGATGACATTATGTGAGGACAGTGTGACTAAGCCAGTAAACGTAAGATAAAGATTCGTTCATTATAATTTTATTCATCAACTTTACTTAACACCTGAGAAGTTGAAGAGGTATAGATTTATCTCTTTGGATATGTGTTTTCAATGTGGGGAATAGATAGGGTCTTTTTTACATTCAGTATGGTTAGGTGATCAGGTGAAACCCTTTCTGAATGGAATTATGGAATTTTTATTGGGACATATGAAGTAAAATGGAGTTTGGAAATGAAATTGGATACATTTCAAATTGCATTTATTCAGTTGGAATAGGCAGTAGCGAGAAAATGTAAAGCTATAACCTGGAAAGATGAAATTGAATTAAGTATTCAGAGATGGCACATGGACTTGCAATCATGTATTCCATTGGAAAAGATAACTTACAATTTACGCCATCCGTCTACCATTTTTGTTAATGTGCGGGTCCCTCTGTGAAATGTATGGGTCTAAATATGTCATGGTTGATTGGTGACATCAAACCCGA
This sequence comes from Narcine bancroftii, assembly GCF_036971445.1. NCBI lineage: Eukaryota > Metazoa > Chordata > Chondrichthyes > Torpediniformes > Narcinidae > Narcine > Narcine bancroftii. The sequence goes on from NW_027211884.1 coordinate 5,892,330, forward strand.
CTATGATGGTTTGTTTCTTTAGTTTGAGGTTGTAGAGGATGGGAGGGAGCTAAGAGAGGGGGTGGGAGGGGGGTATATATGGGGGAAATTTTTGTATGTTAATATGATGTGTTTTATTATGGATTTTGAATTTGATTTTAAATAAAGTATACAAAAAGAAGGTTACTTTGTAGACCACATGCTAATAGTTCCTTTCATTGTTGTTCAATAACATCTGATCCTTTCCTGCTTCTAAACTGTATTTCTGTGAAATCTCCACACAGCGGCTTCTCTGTGTATTTCCGGCACTACCTGATCCAATGCACTAATTGATAAGGTGGTGTCTGCAACCTATCTTAAGGAAGGCTGAGACGACCACAGATCGCTAGTGATTGTTGTTTACTTTCAAGCAAAGTTGGCTCGGCCAAGGGTTCTTCTCAGATCTCTGAATGTGCAGTGTGACAAGAGTTTTAGAGGTAGCTTGGAATGAATTACTCGAGCAGCTTCCACACACACACATTTGAAAAGCCAGAATTTTAGCAGGATTATTGCATCCTGCTTTTTGCAAAGGAGCAACAAAGTATCCACATACAGCTTGCCTAGGAGAGCATGTGGCGTTAGCAGGCAGAGTTAGAACAGCTTTGCTCTCAGAGAGGGAGGGAGTGAGAGAGAAGGAGTCAGAGAAATCTGTTCCAGAGGGACAAGCTGCCAAACTTTGGAAGGCTGCCTGGTCAAAGGAGAAGACTGATGGTCTGAAAGATGACCTGAAAGAAAAAGGATCATCCGGAGAACCCTGAAGGGGGCAAGTTCTGTCAGAAAGACAGAATTAAGAAGAAATCAGTTGCAGATGCTCTGGAAATGGAATCTCTCTCTCTGAAAACCAGCAAGAGCCCTTCTGAGTGGTAACCATATGTCTGTTAAACACCAAAGCTTGGTGAACTTTGTTAATGCTAATGTATGAGCACTGTTGCAAGAATTGCCTGCAACCAGTGAGATTGGACTGTGATCCAAAGAACTTTTCTAATCTTCAATACACATTACACTCACCTGCACTTAGTATTTGAGGGCGGATTAAGTGGGTTAGGTAGGTTAAGTAATAAGTTAAAGTTCAATTCTGTTTTCATGTTCAAATAAAATTCTAAACTACTTTTGTTTAAATAACCCTGTGTTGTCGTGCATATCTATTGCTACTGGTTTTTGGGATCATCTGGACTCCGTAACATTTTATGGGGGCTCATCCTTTAGGATTTGAACATTGCAGTTTCATGATTTATTAGTTGATTGGGATGTTTTTGCAGGCTATTTTTACAAGCTTACAGAAAGCTTGTGTCTGGAAAAACTGCAGCAATGGATGTTGATACATTTTTGTTACAACCATCACCTGCAGAACTGCAGAAGGTGAGAAAATAGGAAGTGATGGCTATTTCTGAGGCATTGAAAATTGTTGAAGTTAAACATTGGATGAGAAAAGTACAAACGTAGAGGATTATAATAGTGAAATATTACATGTGAAGGAAAATTTGTTGAGGAAGACTCACAAAAGGACATTCCAGAATAATAGGCATTTTCAGAGAGCTCATGTGGACCAGATTAATAAACCTGTTCATGAGGTTAGGATGGAGCGGGATAGTAGGGCTGAAATAAAGTCTGGAGAAAATGTTCAGAAAAAAGATGAAGGAAAGGTAGGAAAGGACAGAACTTCTGTATTTATATGCCATTTGTGTAAGAAAGCTGGTCGTGTGACTGTCTAGTCTTGAAACAGAAAAGGTAAAAACAGGTTTAACCAGAACCATGTATACAGAAACAGTGGAATTTAAGGAGAGCAGAGGTGCATAACCTGATCAGTAGGTCATGGATGTTTTCAAGCCTTTTGTGTCAGAGGGCTTTGTCTCAATAAAGGAGGGAGAACCACAGGTTCCAGTTAACATTCTTAGAGATACTGAGGCTGCTCAGTCATTGTTGTTAGAAACCGTTTTAACTGTGGATCAAAGGACAGACACAGAGGAGACAACTTTGATTAAAGGTGTTGGAGATGAGGTAGGGTCAATATTGCTTCACAAGGTTGTGCTAAATTCAGAATTAGTCAAAGGAACTGTTGTAGTAGGAGTTACCCATGCAAGGTGTCTCGTTTTTGCTGGGGAATGATTTGTCAGAGAATAAAGTTGGGTCAGTTTTAAGATTGACAAATTGGCCTAGTAAGGATGTGGTTAGAGAGGATGGTGAGATATATCCTGCATGTGCGGTAACTAGGTCTGTGACTAAGAAAATGATGACAGCTGAAGATGATCCAGATGGGGGGAGTCACGTGATGGAGTAGTGGCCGGTCAGGGAATTCCAGCCCTCTCCGGAAAAGTTAAAAAACGCACAAAACACAAAGGTACAAGATTAAAATTTAAAACAAAGTAAAAATAAAGGTGAGAAGAAAATGGCAGCGAAGAGAGAAAAGTCGAAAACAACGGGAAGAAGAGAAGAAGAAAAAACGTCGGAAGAAGAAGGTGAAGGCCTTACCTGTCCGAGGAGGCCCGCCGCGGAGAGAGAAGCCCGCTCCCTCAGGTCAGTGGAAGTCCCGGGCTCGGGACTACAAAAATGGCTCGCAGAGCCGAGTACAAGTGCGCAACCGCGCAAGAAAAAAAACACACTGACGGGAGGGGGAAACAGCTGCGGAGTCGATCTCCACAGCTGAGAGAGACACCTGCAGCACAGCAGCTGGTGCAGAACAGAGACAATAACGACAACAAGAAAGAAGAAGGTAAAAAGAAAAGAAGGAAACAACAGATGGTCAATCCAGAGGAAGAAGAAGAAGAAGAAGAACAGAAAGAAGTGGAAGAAGAAGAGAAAGGCAAGACAATGGATGTATCTTTTTTCAAAGAATATATGGAATCAGTGAAAGAATGGCAATTACAAGAATTTAATGAGGTAAAAAGAAGAATTAAGAATGCAGAAGAAAAAATGAATAAAATTGAAATGGTCATATCAGAGATAGGAAAAAGAGTGGAGAATGTGGAAGAACGAGAAATAATCGTAGAAATGGAAGTAGAGGAAAAAAGAGAAATTAGAAGAATCTAATAAAAAAGTTAAAGAGGCACATGAGCTGTAAGCTCAGAAGACAGATATAATGGAAAACTACATTAGAAGAAATAATATAAAGATAGTGGGCCTTAAGGAAGATGAAGAAGGCAAGAATATGAGAGAATTTATAAAAGATTGGATCCCCAGGGTCCTAGGAAGACCAGAATTACAGGAAGAAATGGAAATAGAGAGGGCACATAGAACATTAGCCCCGAAACCACAACCGCAGCAAAAACCAAGATCCATTTTAGTAAAATTTTTAAGATATACAACAAGAGAAAATATATTGGAGAAAGCAATGAAGAAAATAAGAGAAGACAAAAAGCCACTGGAATACAAAGGTCAAAATTTTTTTTTCTATCCAGACATAAGTTTTGATCTCCTGAAGAAGAGGAAGGAGTTCAATACAGCAAAAACGATCTTATGGAAAAAAGGATATAAATTTATGTTAAAGTACCCAGCGGTACTTAAAATAGTTATTCCAGGGCAACAAAACAGACTATTCTCGGATCCAGAGGAAGCACGAAAATTTGCAGAACAACTACAAAACAAGCAGAGAGATGAAGACATGTAATGAGAGTAAAAATGACCACGAACTATATGTATGTGTGTATATGGGTATATGTATGTATATATTATATATATAAATATATATATATATATATATGTAGATGTGTATGTATGTGTGTGTATACATGAATGTATACGTATTTAGAGGAAAATATATAGAGTATAGATAAGAATTAATAAGGGAATGAAAGGGAATAGAGGGAATTAAAAGAGTGACCTTTGTTACATATGAAAATTGAAATCTTTTCCGGGGGGGGCTGGGTGGGGATGAGTTACGGTCACTGCAAAATCAGTTGACATTTGCGAGTGAATTCGCAAATCCAAATGGAGAGGGGAGATGTGTTTGCCCAACAAGAGATAAAGGGCAACTCAGGAGGGGGAGGGGAGAATGGGGTTAAAGAAGTTTTAAATAGGAGAATAAGGAAAATGTTTGATGTTTTAGAAATGTTGTCTTATAAAGTGTTCAAAACAAGAAAACAGAAATGGATAAGAAGGAAAGGTGATGATGGAGAAATGGAAAGGGAAGATAAACAAAGTTTGAAATGGCTACATTGAACTATATGACTTTAAATATTAACGGAATACATAACCAAATCAAAAGGAAGAAACTGCTAAATTTACTGAAAAAAGAAAAAATTGATATAACATTTGTGCAAGAAACACATTTAACTGAATTGGAGCACAAGAAATTAAAGAGAGATTGGGTAGGACATGTAACAGCAGCGTCGTATAATTTAAAAGCAAGAGGAGTAGCTATATTAATCAGTAAAAATGTACCAATTAAAATAGAAGAGGAAATAATAGATCCAGCAGGGAGATATGTAATGATAAAATGTCAGATATATTTGGAGTTTTGGAATCTACTCAATGTATATTCACCTAACGAAGAAGATCAAAAGTTTATGCAAGATATTTTTCTGAAGATAGCAGATACGCAAGGGAACATATTAATAGGAGGGGATTTCAACCTTAATTTGAATTCAAATATGGATAAAACTGGGAAAAAAATTAACAGAAAGAACAAAATAACCAAATTTATAATTAAATCGATGCAAGAAATGCAACTTTTGGATATATGGAGGAAACAACACCCAAAGGAAAAGGAATATTCATATTATTCGGGTAGACATAAAACATACTCAAGAATAGACCTATTCCTGTTATCAGCTCGTAAGCAAGATAGAGTAAGAAAAACAGAATATAAAGCAAGAATATTATCGGACCATTCACCCTTGATATTGACAACAGAGTTAGAGGACATCCCTCCAAGAATGTATAGATGGAAATTAAACTCCATGCTACTTAAAAGGCAGGATTTTAGAGAATTCATTGAAAGACAAATTAAAATGTACTTTGAAATAAATACGGAATCAGTGAAAGATAAGTTTATACTATGGGATGCAATGAAAGCGTTCATTAGAGGGCAAATAATAAGTTATGTAACCAAGATGAAGAAGGACTATAATCAGGAAACAGAGCAGTTGGAAAGGGAAATCTTCTTTTCTTTGGCTTGGCTTCGCGAACGAAGATTTATGGAGGGGGTAAAAAGTCCACGTCAGCTGCAGGCTCGTTTGTGGCTGACCAGTCCGATGCGGGACAGGCAGACACGATTGCAGCGGTTGCAAGGGAAAATTGGTTGGTTGGGGTTGGGTGTTGGGTTTTTCCTCCTTTGCCTTTTGTCAGTGAGGTGGGCTCTGCGGTCTTCTTCAAAGGAGGCTGCTGCCCGCCAAACTGTGAGGCGCCAAGATGCACGGTTTGAGGCGTTATCAGCCCACTGGCGGTGGTCAATGTGGCAGGCACCAAGAGATTTCTTTAGGCAGTCCTTGTACCTTTTCTTTGGTGCACCTCTGTCACGGTGGCCAGTGGAGAGCTCGCCATATAATACGATCTTGGGAAGGCGATGGTCCTCCATTCTGGAGACATGACCCATCCAGCGCAGCTGGATCTTCAGCAGCGTGGACTCGATGCTGTCGACCTCTGCCATCTCGAGTACCTCGACGTTAGGGGTGTGAGCGCTCCAATGGATGTTGAGGATGGAGCGGAGACAACGCTGGTGGAAGCGTTCTAGGAGCCGTAGGTGGTGCCGGTAGAGGACCCATGATTCGGAGCCGAACAGGAGTGTGGGTATGACAACGGCTCTGTATACGCTTATCTTTGTGAGGTTTTTCAGTTGGTTGTTTTTCCAGACTCTTTTGTGTAGTCTTCCAAAGGCGCTATTTGCCTTGGCGAGTCTGTTGTCTATCTCATTGTCGATCCTTGCATCTGATGAAATGGTGCAGCCGAGATAGGTAAACTGGTTGACCGTTTTGAGTTTTGTGTGCCCGATGGAGATGTGGGGGGGCTGGTAGTCATGGTGGGGAGCTGGCTGATGGAGGACCTCAGTTTTCTTCAGGCTGACTTCCAGGCCAAACATTTTGGCAGTTTCCGCAAAGCAGGACGTCAAGCGCTGAAGAGCTGGCTCTGAATGGGCAACTAAAGCGGCATCATCTGCAAAGAGTAGTTCACGGACAAGTTTCTCTTGTGTCTTGGTGTGAGCTTGCAGGCGCCTCAGATTGAAGAGACTGCCATCCGTGCGGTACCGGATGTAAACAGCGTCTTCATTGTTGGGGTCTTTCATGGCTTGGTTCAGCATCATGCTGAAGAAGATTGAAAAGAGGGTTGGTGCGAGAACACAGCCTTGCTTCACGCCATTGTTAATGGAGAAGGGTTCAGAGAGCTCATTGCTGTATCTGACCCGACCTTGTTGGTTTTCGTGCAGTTGGATAATCATGTTGAGGAACTTTGGGGGACATCCGATGCGCTCTAGTATTTGCCAAAGCCCTTTCCTGCTCACGGTGTCGAAGGCTTTGGTGAGGTCAACAAAGGTGATGTAGAGTCCTTTGTTTTGTTCTCTACACTTTTCTTGGAGCTGTCTGAGGGCAAAGACCATGTCAGTGGTTCCTCTGTTAGCGCGAAAGCCGCACTGTGATTCTGGGAGAATATTCTCAGCGACACTAGGTATTATTCTATTTAGTAGAATCCTAGCGAAGATTTTGCCTGCAATGGAGAGCAAATATAGAAAAAGAATTAGCAATGAAGGAAGATACAACTAAAAGTAGAGAATTGGCAGATCAAAAAATAAAATATGAAACACTACAAACATATAAGGTGGAGAAGAACATAATGAAGACAAAACAGAAATATTATGAACTAAGGGAAAAAACGCACAAAATCCTAGCATAGCAGCTTAAGACAGAACAAGCTAAGAAAATGGTATTGGCATCAAGGAAAAAAGACAAACAAATCACATATAATCCAACGGAGATCAATGAAAACTTTAGAGAATTCTATGAACAATTATACCAAACTAAAAACGAAGGGAAAGAAGGCAAAATAGATGAATTTTTAACTAAAATTGAACTACCAAAATCACAAATAGAGGAATAAAATAAATTAACAGAACCATTTGAAATAGTAGAAATACAAGAGATAATAAAAAAAAACTACCAAATAATAAAACACCAGGAGAGGATGAATTCCCAATAGAATTCTATAAAACATTTAAAGATTTATTAATTCCTCCCCTCCTGGAAGTAATCAACCAGATTGACAAAACACAAAGCTTACCAGATTCATGTAAAACAGCAATAATTACAGTAATACCAAAGGCAGGGAAAGATCCACTCGCACCAGCATCATATAGACCAATATCATTACTTAACACAGATTATAAGATAATAGCTAAACTAGTAGCAAACAGATTAGCAGATTATGTACCTAAAATGGTAAATCTAGACCAAACTGGATTTATTAAAAAAAGATGCACAACAGACAATATTTGTAAATTTATTAACTTAATTCATGCAGTAGAAGGGAGTAAAGCGCCAACAGTAGCAGTTGCTTTAGACGCAGAGAAGGCCTTTGAAATGAAAGGGGAGGGATTAGACGAAGGGGCCCGAGAAATGAAGGCAGTGTTAGGGAGACATGAGCAGGGAAATGATGAAGCGGAATTCCGTCGATGCCCGTGTGTGTGTATAGGAGGCTGGTCTTTAGTATTTTCCATCCTTTTCGTATTGATCCAAGGCTGGGCAAGACCACGTGTTGCCCATGTGCATATTCCGATGAAATGGTGTGGAATGGCCCCTGTTTATAAACAGGCATCTTCCACTCAAGTGGTTTCACATCCTCCTCAATCCCAAGGGTTTGCAAATAGATGAGGGAATATGGAATTGCTGCCAGGAAAGTACAACACGTCTTCAAACTAACAGGATTTTGCAATTTGTAGGAAACAACAGAAGATCACCTACAAAAACATAAGAAGACAGTAGGTGATCTTCTGAAATGGTTGGCAGTCGAGGGTCACTATGGAGTTCATATCACCGAAGACGAATTCTACGCATTAGGTGATGGTTTCCAGATGGAGGAAGAGGACGATGCGATGGGGTCATTTGCTGAGATGGGCGAAAGACTGAATGACCACCAGCAAGGCCTGAAGGTATGAACACTTCCAGGTGTTTTGGATAAGTGTATATTCGAACAATTGTAAAAATATTTTGGATTGGACTTTTCATCAGAACCTCTGATCAGTACAGATTTGATGAAAGGCGACTGACTAAATTTCACTTAAATAATGACTAACACAATTTCCAAATAATGTTGAATTGAATTTTGACGATCTTCTCCCAATCCTATTCAAAGATCTAGCAGATCCTCTTTCTAACTCAGTCCTACTTTCTGTTCTTTGCTCTGGCCCAGTCACGCAAGTGATGAGAGATGACGGGAATATGATTAACTCACTAGTGAAGGGGCAGTGATTGACGATGGTCACAGAGGCCCTTCACTAACAATCTCACCATGGCAGCTTCTTAACAAAAACTCTTCACCTCAGTAATGCTGTATTCTCAGATAATGTGGATCTTGATGTTGTAAAGGGAAGAACCTCCTCCCCTATTTTGATAACTCCAGCACCCACTCATGTGATTAACTCTTTATAACCCATTGAATGGGCCATGCAAGCTATTCACAACCAAAAAGGGTTGAGGAAGCATACACCACCGGAATGAATTCTGGCGTAGCAACGTCACTGTTCGTCCACTCAACCAGGCCAGATCCTTGTGCAGATCTAGGGATTGGTTTGGAAAAGAGAGTGAGTAAGGCTACACCCCCTCACTACCACAATTTTCCTGTTGTTGAGGCAACTGTTGGTGACAGCAGGAGCAGAAAGACTCATCCCATGTTTCTCCAGGGGCTCCCTCAATTCTGATGTGTGGTAGCACCATTGTGCTAAATGGGATAGATTCAGAATAAATTGACAGCTGGAATCACAGTGGCCAAAAGGTACGATGGGCCTTTAACATTTGCAGCAGGAAAGTGTTACTTACCATCGTTAGTTCTCCCATTACAACCAAGACAAGTCATCACCATGGTTTAATAGGGAATGCAGATGCACATGAGGTGCCAGACTGATAATCTTACAACACTGGACAGTGGGCAGGCAATGCAGAAAAAAAAATAACATTCCAAAGACAGAATTAACCACTGATGAAATTTGAGCTCTGTCGTCCTTCCGGCTGGGTCATGAACAGTAAACAGGAAAAGAGGGACCAAGGGTCTCCTCATTCTCAGTGGTGGTAGGCCTCAGCTTCTGAATAACAATGTTGGGGTTAAGACACTTTCTAGCATGTTCCATCAGGTTCTTCCGACACCATCACAGAAATCACTTTCACCCTATTTGATTTACTTAGGAACACCAAGTGCAGCAGACAAATAGGACCAGACTCCATCACATTCGAAGTACTGGAGAAGTTCAGTCTAGATTTTTTTGCACCTCTTGTCACAGTTGATCCACTGACATCCTTCTGACAAAGTGGCAAATTCTTCAGGTACCTGGTCCATCTACCAAAAGCAGGACAAAGCCATACTTTATTTAATCAGCTGCCCGATGGGAAGTGTGTCGCACACACTGTGACATAAAGTGGCATTGTTCACCAATAACCTGCATAATGGTACTTCAATTGGGTTTTGTCACATGACTCCAGGTCTCCTTCTCACTGTGGTCCTAACATGGACCAGCCACTTTGAGTACTGTGATAACTAAAACAGATCAGAGGCTACCTGTCAAGCAGTAGGTGGCGAACCTTTGCTCCGCACTTGACTGGATGAGCACAATTCCCAAAGGGCCCAAGGAACTCAACAGCAGAGCAAAGCAGTTGGCTTGATTAGCCCTCCATTCATTCTCTCCACTGAGGTAGTCCTGTATTCTATCAACGGAGTGAACGACATCTACTCGACTCCAAGAATATGTCCAAAGAGGAGCCTTCTGACATGGAGAGGGACGTGCATTAGGTCCGTAGGAACATTACTACCTGCTGATTCCCCTCCACACTCCTCTCCCTTCTAACTGGGAAAGATATTGCCGTTCGTTCAGTTTGGGCCCTGGCAGGGACACCTGCATCTTGAAGCACTAATGTGAAAATGATAATTACCCAGAATGTTTTCACTCAAATGGGGATAGATTTTCACGTTTGTCATTCCTTAATATGCAGTGCTCAAGTCAGATTTTCATCGTTAAAAAAGAGCAAAGATCTTTAAACATTTACCAATTGATGTTATCTTCTTTTCGTAAAGCATTGCTTAACATGTATGCAAATTATTGCCCTGTGTGTGCTTGACAGCCTGGTTTGTTTTGGAATAAGGCGACTTGAATAAAGTCTTGTAAAGTCCAAAGGATGTTGAACAAAATGGTAAAGATCAATACAATAAAGTCACCGTTATGTCTCTGTGTGGGAGGCTTCTTAAATAACTTAGAGATGCAAGATTCAAATAGCAGAAGAGATTTTACTTATTGATGCCTTCCACCATGCCAGGAAATGTTCATACTCACATAGACATGCACCCCACATTGGTGCACGACATTTACGACAGTGAGAAGGGTGTGTTATCTCGTCAGGATCATGTGAACTCTTTTGTAACTTCCTAGGAATACACCCTTCTCACTGTGGTAACCGTCGTGCACTACTGGGGGGCACCTATACATGAGTATGAGTGTGAACAGTTTCCTGAGATGGTGGAAGGCATCAGTAAGTAAACTCCCTTCTGTTATTTGAATCTTGCATCTTTAAGTTATTTAAGAATCCTCCCAGGTAACACGGAGACAGAACATGTTGGCAGTGGTCGGTCTGAGAGAACAAGAATAAAACTATAAAATGGATTGGAAGTGACTGAAATCTGAAGGGGAAGAAGAGAAAAAGTACACCTGGAAATGAATGGCTGGTGCAACAGCAGTTCACCCAGTGATGGACGGGAGGCTGAAGACATGGTTGAATCGTTTAAAACGTTTCAGCAGATGTACAATTTAGCAGTGAAAAGCTATTTTAAAAATGCAACAGCGAGGAGAAGGTTAGTTCTATACATGTCTGGACAGGGGAGCCAGGCCGTGACTTATTTAATAGCTGAGAGCTTACGGGGTGGAGAAAAATGATCCAGAGCAGATATTTGCAAAGGTTGTTTCTCACCTTGAACTCAGCTCTAATCCTAGACTTGAATGCAATGAATTTCAAGGTTTTGTGTAAGAGACTGATGAGACTGTTACTAACTTCCTTACTACACCAAAAATTAATGCTGCAAAATGCAGATGGAAGGATATAGAGGAAAGATTAGCTGATCCACTAATATGCCCATCCTGAAGTGCAAAAGTCTCTTCTAGGGAAGGATAGCTTGAAATTGGCCAAAGACTCTGACACAGCCAGAGTCTTCAAAGCCACGAGGACGCAAATGAAATCCCTATCAATGCAGACCCACCCACAGCAAAGAGAAGGAAGGGTTGATGCTATAAAAAATACAATCAGAAAAGTGCCACCCCCAGGACCTGTAGGAAGGGCAGCGGACAACACCCCTCCGTGACCAAAATGATTGCCCCGCATACGGTTCTGAATGTGGAGCCTACGGCATAGCAAACCACTGGGCGAAGATGTGCAAGTCTGGCGTGAAGGAAACAGTGATACCAGTGAAGAAAAAAGACAAGAAGATCCACCATCTCTTAAAAATGTTGACACACTCATATACATAGACATCCACCCCACAGTTACTTCAGTGAGAAGGGTGCATTCTTACACAGTTACAAACTAGTTCACATTCTCCTGACTAGATCACAGTCACCTCTCGTTAGATTTCACGTGTTCTCTTTTACATCATGAAAGAATATTAAATCCCTGAATTGAAAGTTAAGGATGAGATCATTCAAATGACAAAAGTTTAATGTGCTTAAGTTTAAATAAAAGTAAGTCTGTTTGACAGGGAAGGGATTGTGTACAAATACTGAAGGAGAGGATTTATTTTCTTGTCAGTCAAATTAAATATGGAATATATTCTACTCCATCTCAGCAGGATTCATCCTTTGACACAAGCAAAGAATTGTAGATCAAGGTAGTTGATTAAACCTCCGAAAGCATAAAACCATTTAGATTTCTGGACTTGAAGTACGTTTCCTGTGTGTATTTAAGGGTGTTTTGGTACCCTGATTTTTAATAAATTGGGAAACCTGAATATTTTATTTCAATTGCAAATGCAATAAATAGAAACCTTACCTCCCCCAAGACAACTTGGAGCAATAAAAATGAACCTAGGATTGTTTCTTTTCTAGGAACATCGCCAAAAGTTGTCCCAGAAAGAGCAAGAGTTGGTTTTGGCCATAGAGGCAGCTCAGACTTTCCTGGAACAAAATGTCCAGGACCCTTTGCGAGACGAGGAAGTTGCACTGCAGGAGAACTTGAATGTCTTGATGGAGGAGTACGAATCCGCTTTATCAAGTGCAGATTCTCAATTAAACGTGATTGAGGATCTGCATCTAGAACTGCAGAAGTTCCGAAAAGGTGAGGGAAAGTATTCATTTATTTTCCAGATTACTATAAAATACTATTTACTGAGAGTTAAAAAGAATTCTAAGTAAGACAACTGAAAGCTACATGTGGTTTGGAATAACCCCAACTTGTAATTATTACAGGATCCTGTCAATGTGTCAAAGTCTATATAATCTGGTATTATTTGATCATTTTGATTATTTCACCATTATATTCCTTTAAACAGATCATGATGAATTTGAAACATTAATGATTCATTCAGAAAAGGAACTACAAAAAATAAAAGCTGAGGAATTTGACTCCACGTCATTGACATTCAAACTTAAGAAGCAGAAATTCCTCTTCAATGATCTTCAGTTTCTCAAAGGGGATCTAAGATACCTCAGACGATCTTGGAAAAGTCTCTTCGATGCTGCCTTTCTCTTTGAAATCAGGAATGCAATTGAAAGCTACAAGATCCCAATTGATCCTGATGCCATAAGCCAACGTGTGGAGGAGACGGTTGAAAGCGCCGATGCTCGCTTCAACGCACTTCGATCAGAAGTATGACATATCTCCTTTTTTTTGACTAATAGCATTTAAACTCCAATTTTACTTTAGATCAGTAACATGAGAGCATTTTGATAGACTGAGCAACTTGTGTAAGTTTTAGTCTTATAAGAGTGGCTCTGGAAAAGGTTTGCGGCTGTGATTAATAATACCCATGAAGAACAGGAACAATGATCAAATCTTTCCAGTATTGTGGAGCTCTCTTGGTGGCCAAACTCACTCGAGTTGGACAGAGACCACTGCAGAAAATAAGTCATGAACTCATTTCCTTTTAATAAAATCAAATGTCGAACAGATCATAATTGGTGAAGATTTTCCAGACTGGCCTCCCACGTGCATTTGTCACTGAACACGGTGTAATGTGTCCAATCCACAAAGGTCACCTCGCTGGCTCAGTATGTCCTAAACCCAAGGGTTAGGCTTGAATGGCATAACAGAAATGCAGAGTGTTCGGCTGGAACAAGCCCAGCCCCAAAAGAATTTCTGTCTAATCTTCACTGACACACTAAATTTGTGAAGGTTTTCAATGCTTCTGATATATTCCTGACCATCAGTTTATTTTGAAAGCAAACTCAAAATATTAATTAAAAGATTTATTGACATAACAAGAAAATGGAACAGTACGGCAGGGTAACAGGCATTTCACCTTTGGTGAGGAGTGAACATTGCCTTTTTGTCTGTGACCCTCAAAAAACTTGATGCAGGGAACAAAAAAATGATAGTTGGCATAAGTAATGGACCAGTAATGTATCGCTTGACCCATTTTGGATCGATTGGACACTCGATATTTGATCGCGTCACAAAATCGTACATTTTAAAAATCCACATACTCATTCATTTCTTTCACTCTATAGTGCATTGGACTTGGAATCCGTCTTAGCACCAAGGTATTTGAACAATGGCAAGAGAAGGCAGATGAGCTGCGTTTGTGGCTAGAGAGAGTAGAAAGAGAAAGACGAATGGTTCAGCTGGAGGCCATCCCTAATCCAGAAATCTTGCAGCAAGAACTTGAAAATATCATGGTAAATTAAAGTTGTTATTTCATAAATCACTGTGTAATGTTGCTTATTCTAATTTACGAGTAGAATGATGAATGCTTTGAAATAATGATAATGTGCACATCCAATAACAGTGGTTAAGGCCACATGGGAGGTTGTAAGTTTGGCACCTGAAATAGGAAGTTGAGCTCCATTCATTCCAACTTGATCAGGTTTTAATGGGAGCCTGATGAAGATCCAACAGCCAATTTGCTTCCAGATGGTGGGGGCGAGATTGGAAACTGTAACAAAGAAGCCAAACAGTTCTGCTCTCATTGTGTGTCTATTTTCAGTATGGGTTTCCTCAGACCTTATCCATGTTTAATGGGGGCCTAAGAAAATGGTGGCAGAATTTTGGACGACCTCCAAGATTATAACAGCAGAGCAAAAAATCTCAGCAAATCATTAATGGGATCATCAGGTGCAGAGACGATAACTCCATAGATGGGGGTTTCAGGAACAGGTGAAGGGGGGTGGGAGGAAAGTGGTGATTTGGAGCACATTTGGAGGTAAGATTTGTTTGCAAAGTGGCAGAGATTGATTTATTCCAAAGAAGTATTCGAACCATAGAACCTTACAATATTACAGAACAGAAACAGGCTCCTTTGGCCCTTCTTGTCTGTTCCGAACCCTTTTTCTGCCGAGGCCCTCTGACGCACCTAGTCCATAGCCCTCCATACCTCTCCCATCCATGTACCAGTCCAAATTCTTTTCAAATTAAAAATTGAGCCCACAGTCACCACTTCAACGGACAGCTTGTTCCACTCTCCCACCTCTTCACTCTGTGTGAAGACGTTCTCCCTCATGTTCCCCCTAAATTTATCCCCTTCACCCTTATCACATGTCCTCTGGTTTGTATTTCACTTGCTCTCAGTGGAACAAGCCTACCTATATTTACTCTGTCCTCCACATCATTTTAAATCTCTCTCTCAATTCTTCCCTCATTCTACACTCCAGGGAATAAAATCATAACCTGTTTAACCTTTTCCTACAACTCTGCTCCTGACGTCCAGGCCACATCCAAGTCAATCTCTGCACAATTGCCATCCTTCCTGCAGTTAGGTGATCCAAACTGCACACAATAATCCAAATTGGGTCTCACCAATGAAAATTATACTTTATCCTTTGATTGATCAAGGTCAATGTGCCAAAAGTTCTCTTTGCAACCCTATCCACATGTGACACCATTTTCAGAGAATGAGGTGTCTGTATTCCCAGATCCGTCTGTTCTATCGTACTCCTCACTGCCCGACTGGTTACCATGTATGTCCTTTCTTGGCTTGTCCTTCCAAAATGCAACACCTCACACTCATCTGCATTAAATTCCATTTGTCAGCCCATGTTTCCAGCTGGTCCTGATCCCTCTTCAAGCTTTGAAAACCTTCTTTAGTGTCCACAACACCTGCAAGCTTACTCATCCAATTTACCCCATTATCATCCACATAGCCTTCCTGGTTTCTTTCTTGAGGTTTTTTCTTGCATTTTCTATACTCTTCAAGCACCTCATTTGCTCTGTGATGTCTATACCTGCTGCACACCTCTCTTCTTCCAAACCAGATTCCTAAGCCTGCTAATCTTGACAGGAACATGCAAAGTCTGTACTCTCCAAATTTCACCTTTGTAGGTCTTCCACTCACCCCGCACATACTTTTCCAGGTCAACACCTTCTCATTCCTTTCTAATTTCCTCAAATTGGCCTTTCTCCAATTTAAAATCTCAACCCGAGTCCCAGACCTATCCTTTTCTATCATTAACGAAACTAATGGCATCATGTTGACTGGAGTTGATGTTTGAGGAATTGGAATTTGCATCAGAAAGACAAATCAGAAAGTTTTGCTTTATTGAGGTGGAGGGCATTTCTGGTCTTGCAGTCAGAGAAAAATCGGACCATTTATTGCAATAATGGCCTGGGATTGATGGTCATGGAGAAAAGCTGTGGGCCATTAAGTGCTCGAGAGAATAGGAGTTGCAAACGGGTCGGATTGCTGAGGGAGAACACATATTTACCTTTGAAGGATGATGGATTGGGGAGAGGGGTCATCTGGAGTAAAAGTAGACAGGCAGAAAAACGATAATGCAGAATAACCCTCTGCAGCCAAATCTATGTCCATTAGTGGTGAAAAGCCAAATGAGTTCTTCAGCATTATTTTATCAATGCTGATGTAAATCTAAGCATCAGAACATTTTTAAATATTTTCTTGTGACCTTGATGGTTTGCAAGGGGACTTCAGGGCCGGTCAAGAGATGTAGACAAGATAAAGATGATGAGCTCAACAGCATCAGAAAATGCTCAAACATCAGGCGTATTAAATACGTCGAAGCATTAATGAGTAATGAGTAATGATCAATAGAAAGTTTGATCTGGTTGTTTGAGAAAATTCCAATATCCTGTGGTTATTGGGTCCTTGAAAATGTTCGCCTCCTCACCCCAAAGCAGGCCAGAGAGTTGTTGGTATTTATGATAATTTATAGAATCGCCTTCACAGGCTGTTTATCTCCTTGACCCAAAGACAATATCGAAATTAAGCAAGGCATCGGCAAATCTAAGATATACAGAAATAAATATTAATTTTATTGTGAATGAGTCATTGTGTCATTTTGAAATCACAGGTTCTTCAGGGAGAAATTTCTGAACATGAAGATGGTGTCGAAAAGTTACAGGAGGCAGCAAAGTGCCTGCTGAATTTGAGCAATGACGTTGTTCCAAATATAGTCCAGCTTCGAAAGACCACAGGTACCATTTCAACATTTGATGTTTAGATCAAAAGGTGGTTCTCTAATTCCAACAAATACAAGTGATGCTTCCAGCTGGTAAATTAGACATTTTCAAATTGTGCAAATTACCAGTGGGGACCCACCAACCTCTTTGAACCATTCTAAAATATTTCTTGCAATTGATTGGATTTCAAATGTTGAATCATCTTTACCTAGCACGTCATAAATAGGCTATCATTTCATAAACAGCTCTGAAAATGACCATTTACTAAAGAACTGTGCACACTTCAATGTTTGAATAAAATGCAGTATTTAAGAAAGTTCAATCGAACTTTCTCCACTGAATTGTGGTCAGTGATTCAGACTCGTAGGCCAGAATCGCAATAGTATTGCAAAATGTGTGTTTATTGAATGAAATTTCTGCTCGAGAGGTGCATCTTAGAAGTGTTGGGTCTTATAAAATTGTTGCATTAAAGGTACTGAATTGAGAACCATATTTGGAGCGTTGGAAATGAAAATGGCGGCAAATGGGAATTCTTGCAGTGAATTCGTTGAAAGTGATGCTCTGCGATTATTTAATAAAGCAGCCAGGCTCCAGTCATGCATACTTGTCCGTGGCTCATCAATTAAAGAGAAGATTGAATGATTGGAAACCAGACAACTTCCAATCATAGAAACAAGACTGGAAATAGGAAACATATGTTAAAATATGCCAGCAAGGCGGTGAAGTCACGAGCTCCATCGAAATGTTAATGTTGCTTTTCTTTTTTCCAGATGCTCTATCAGCTCATTTATTTTTATACATTTTTGTTTCCTTTCCTAAACCTCAGAAATTCTATATTTTCCGTTTGTCTTGTTGATCAGTTATTAATAGAAATAGAGGGTATGTAGAAATGGTAGAAGGTTAAGCAGCGGCCATTTACCAAGTGTGAACATCTGGCAAACATGCAGCCAAGGAAGTGTTTAGGGCTGTGATGTCTCAAAGACCCCCCAATGAGAGGGGATTTCTCATGCTGTGCTGGGAGGGCACTGAAGATCCATGCATCTGAGCACCTGAAGGGCGGGATACAGTTCTGGTGAGAACGGTTGCAGCTGCTCTCAGAGTCTTCTCTATTCAGCAGGGTATTCTTTGTTGTTCCTGCTCCTCCCCGGCCCCAGCTCCCCCCCACTTCACCTGCTCCTCTCGATGAGTAAAAGGCCTTGAAGTCAACATGTTTTCAACAGAGTTGCACAACTGTCCCTCTCTTTCTCTCTCCATTTTCTTTTGCAAATGTCCCTTCCTTTTCACTGTTCTTCATTTCACTTGTCTGCTATTTCACGCTGATTCCCTCCAAACTTTTTTCATTCCTTGCTCACCTTTTCTCTCGTCATCTTCTGTTCTGCATTGCTTTAAATATTACTAAACCCACAGTTCTCTCTCCAAAACAAAAAAATGTGTTTCTTGGGAAGAAAACACCGGAAACATGGTAAATCTTTGAAGACATTTTTAAATGTATGTGTAACAGAACCTTGTGTTCATTTTAGCTACCATTGAACAGAGATTCCAGCGTTTGCGTCAGGAAACATCAGAGCAGAAGAGGACGTTGGAACGGACAAATGTCCAAGTGGAAGATCTTGAAGGTTTACTTTTACCTGGCACTTCTCACCACTGCGATTTTGGAAATGTTTTATTTCTGGATTGATGAAGCAGGGTCGTTGACCTAGTTGAGAAACATTGCTATTTTGCACACATAACTGGTCCCTAATAGCAATGCAGGAATGACCAGATGATGTTGATTGCAAGATAAATCTTGGCTGAGACAATTACAGTCCAGATACAGGACATCTCGGCCCCTCGAGTCCACACCGATTTAAGTGGGCTCCTCTAGCCCCACTTACCCACTCCCTGTCCATAACCCTCCAATCCCCTCACATCCATGCAGCTATCCAACTTGTTCTGAAATGACACAGGAAGTTACATCCCAGACCCTGGCACCAATCTGTTTCCTTAATCGTATCCACAGAATCCACAATTTGTCATCCTGACCATCGAATCCCCTAACACTATTACTCTCCTCTTCCTTTCCCTACACTTTTGGGCAACAGAGGTTGACCTTGTGCTAGAGATACAGCCACTGATTCCTTCCCCAGCCTGAATGCTCCTCAAGGAGGTGTACCATTTGTTGAGTGCTTCAGTCACAGGTGCCCCCTCCTGTATCTGTCTCTTCCCTTTCCCCTCTCCTAACTGGAACCCACTGATCCTCCTCCTGTGGCCCTGTTGAGACCACCTGGCTATAGCTCCTATCTATGATGGCCTCACTCTCACTGACCAGGTCGAGGTCATTGAGCTGCAGCTCCAATTCCCTAACACGGTCCCTGAGATGCTGCAGCTCAGTACACCTAGTGCAATCGTGGATGTCCAGGAGGTCGAAGACTCCAGGACCTTTCACATCTAACACTGAATAGAGCAAACTGCTCTCACACTCAACCCTTCTCTCTTCCCCCTCACCTTACAAAGAGAAAATAACAAAAAAAATATAGTCTTACCTTAATCTAGATACACTCGACCTCAGCCTCTACTCGCTGAACCCTCTCGAGCCAAAGCCTCGAAACCCCACTCTTTCACCAGGCCACTTCTCACTGGGCCACTCCTCGCTGGCCTCTCTTTTGCGTTTCCCTCCTTTTATCGGCCTTGACCAATTAAACCTGTCACTCTCAACTCGCTCCACCTCCGAACACTGCCCAAACTCTGGTCTCCGCCTCCTCCGACTCACTGCTCGAACCGACTAGGCCCGAGGCCGGGTAAAGAACAGAATTTATTGTACGATAGAATCTTGTATGTTCTTTAAAAACCATATAGGATGTGGTTTAAGGTCTCATCCAAACCAATTGCATCCACTCATGCAATTTGATTTCACTACTTCCCCAATGTGCCATTTAGAAATGCACAGAATGACGTGGATGTTGCTTCTCTTCACCATCTGAAACAAGTAAATGGGTTCTTACTATTAAAGCTTCTGCCTCGCATGTTCGAAGTTTGAAAAAGATCAAAGCTGGTGCATAGTTTCATGCATCCACAAGTGTATAAAAAATGGGTTGTGGCAAATCATCGGCAATTATCCATGCCTGCTGCATCCAGGCATATTTGAAGATTGGAGCACGACTGCAACGCCATGTCAACTGTGGCGGATTAACTACCACTCCAGGCTGAGCTTTAGTAAAGCCCCCCTAACCTTGCCTCCCTGCCCCACTCTTTGCTGAATCGAATAAAGTGACATTAAGTTACTTTAAATAACATATTAGGGGTCTCCAAAGTGGTCGATATCGACCCTTGGTGAAGGGGTGGGGGGGTGGGTTGGAGAGGCAGCAGCGTGACCCAGATGTGTGGGGGGGGGGTGAGACAGCAGCACCACTCACGTGGGCAAGGAGGGAGATAGACGGCAGCGCGACTCGGGTGGATTGGAGAATGGTAAATAGAGTCCCCTTGTTTAAAAAAGGTAATAGGGAGAATCTTGGGAATTAGGGTTAGTCTTACATTATTGGTGAGTAAACTAATGGAAGGGATTCTTAAGGATGGGATCTATGAAGATCTGGAGAAATACACTCTACTCAAGGATAGTCAGCATGTCTTTGTGAAGGCAAGCTTGGGCCTCACAAATCTAACTCAGTCTTTGGAGGAGGTTACAAAAGAAATTAATGAGGGTACGGTGATAGATGAGGTCTACGAGGATTTTAGCAAGGCGTCTGAGAAGGTCGGTCACAGGAGACTCCTTCGGAAAGTCCTGAGTCATGGGATGAGCGAAAAATTACCTGCATGAAATAAAAGCTGTCATGTCGGAAGAAAGCAGAGTGTCGTAGTGGAATGAAAGTATTCTGCCTGGAGGTTGGTGCCGCAGGGATCTGTTCTGCGACCCCTGCTCTTTGTGATTTTCATGTCACCTGGATGAAGAGGCGGATGGATAGGTCAGTAAGTTTGCGGATGTCACGGAGGTTGGTTTGGAGGAGTTGTGGATGGAGATGAAGGCTGTTAAAGGTTACAAAATGATGAAGGTGGGATGCAGAGTTAGGCAGAAAAGTGGTGGATGGATTTCAATCCAGATAACTGAGAGTTGATGCATTTTGGAAGGACAAACCAGAAAGCTGAGTCCAGAGTTAATGGTCGGTTACTTAAGAGTGTGGATGAACAGAGGAACCTTGGGTTGCAAATCTACACATTTCTCAAGGTTGCCGCACAGTTTGATAGGAGAGTGAAGAAGGATTATGGTGTGCTGAGATTCCTTCATAGGTGGTTTGAATTCAGGAGTAGAGTTGTCATGTTGCAAATCTATAAATCTTTGGTATGACTCACTTAGAATATTATGTTCAGTTCTGGTCACCTCATTATAGGAAGGAGAGGGGACAGAGGAGATTTACCAGGATGCTGCCTGGATTGGGAAACAATTCTCATGAGTCAAGGTTCGCAGAGCTGGAGTGTAGAAGGATTAGAGGAGACGTGATAGAGGTCTACAAGATCTTCGACATCCTCCCGTGAATTCAGGGACCAGAACACTACGTAATATTCCAAATGCGGCGAACCAAAATTTTATACAGCTGTAACTTGACTCACCAACTTTTACACTCAGTGCCCCAAATCATGAAGTCCAGCAGGCTGGATGTTTTTTTACCATCCTCTCCACCATGTTGTCTCTTTCAGGGTGCAGAGAGCGTTCAGCTCAATATCCTTCTCTCCATCAATGCTAGAAAGGATATATTGTAGACTTTCCCTTGCATTTGACCTCCCCCCCTCCCAAATCCAGCACCTCACTCAGGGGAGGGAAAGGGGAAGAGGAGGGAGAGGGGAAGGAGAGGGAGAGGAAAAGAGAGGGAGGGAGTGTTGTCGAGGAAGGGGGAGGGATATAGTGAGAGGGTGAAGGGAAGAGGAAAAAGAGAGAGAGTGGGGAAGGAGAGGGAGGGAGAGTTGTCAAGGAAGGCGGTGGGATAGAGGGAGAGAGGGTGAGTGGAAGAGGAGGAGAGGGAAAGGGGAAGGAGAGAGGAAGAAATGTCGAGGAAGGGGGGAAGGATACAGGGAGAGTTTGAGGAGAAGGAGAGGAAGTGGAGAAGGAGAGGGAGAGAAAAGGATAGGGAGGAAGAGTTGTAAAGGAAGGGGGAGGAATATAGGGAGAGGGTGAGGGGCATAAGAGAGGGGAAGGAGAGAGAGAAGAATGGAGTGGGAGGTAGACTTGTCGAAGAAGGGGGTGGGTTAGAGGGGAAGAGGAGAGGGAGAGGCAGGGAGAGTTGTCAAAGAAGGGAAGGGATAGGGGAAGTGGGTGTGGGGAAGAGGAGAAGTAGATGGATAGGGGAAAGAGAGGAAGAGGAAAGGAGGGAGAGTTGTCGAGGAAGGGTAAGGAATATAGGGAGAGGGTGAGGGGAAGGAGAAGGAGAAGGGAAAGAGGATGAGGGATAGTTGTCAAGGAAGGCAGAGGGTTATAGGGAGATTGTGAGGGGAAGGGAAGGGGAGGGAGGGAGAGTTATCGAGGAAGGGGGAGGGATATAGGGTGAGAGTGGGGGAGGAGAAGAGGATGGAAAGTGGAAGGAATGGGAGAGGGAGGGAGAGTTGTCGAGGAAGGGGAGGGATAGTGGGAGGGTGAGAAGAAAGAGAGGGAGAGAGGAAGGAGATGGAGAGGGAGGGAGACTTGTCGAGGAATGGGGAAGGATATAGGGAAGAGTGTGAGGGTAAGAGGAGAAGGAGAGCGATAAGAGATGGAGAGGAAGAGGAAAGGAGAGAGGGAGAGTTGGTGAGGAAGGGGGAGCGATATAGGCTGAGGGTGAGGGGAAGAGGAGGAGAGGGAAAGGAGAGGGAGAGGAAAGGAGAGTGAGGGAGAGTTTTCGAGGAAGGGGGAGTAATGGGGTGAGGGTGAGGAGGGGAAGGAGAGGGAGGGGAAGGAGGGGGAAAGGGAGAGGGAGGGAGAGTTGTTGAGGAAGAGATAGGGATTTTGGGAGAGGGTGAGGGGAAGAGGAGGAGAGGGAGAGGAAAGGAGAGGAGAGTTTTTGAGGAATGGGAGGGATATAGGGAGAGAGTGAGGGCAGGAGAAGGAGAGGGAGAGGGGAAGGAGAGGGAGAGGGGAAAGAGGAGGAAAGGGAGGGAAATTTTTTGAGGGGAGGGATTTTGGGAGAGGGTGAGGGGAGAGGGAGAGGAAAGTAGAGGGAGGGAGAGTTGTCGAGGAAAGGGGATAGAGGGAGAGGGTGAGGGGAAAAGGAGAGGGAGAGGAAAGGAGAGTTTTTGAGGATGGAGAGGGATATTCGTAGAGAGTGAGAGTTAGAGGGGAAGGAGAGGGAGGGAGAGGGAAGAAGAGTTGTCGACGAAGGGGGAGGGATAGAGGGATAGGGGATTAATGGGTTTCTATTGTCTCTGAATCTTTACGAAAAAGTGAAGATGATTTTGAGCTGAAGACCATTGGTCGTCTTCGCGTGATCTTCCTCAACTCTGTTCATCTCTTCCCTTGAATGACTTTTGTTTCCATTGCTTGTAGATTCGTGAAGCGTAGAAGGGAGGACAACAACTTGTGCTGGAAGTCGAGCTGGTAGCAGGACCAACTGTCAATAAGGCAGCCACACTTGGAAACACAATCAACATGTTCAGGTATTTCTACATCCAGTCCTGGAGGATCTCAACAAAGTTCAAGCGAGATTTCTGCCAACACCTAAAAATTCGACAACTCCAAAAAAATGTAGTGAACAGATCCAACTTTTGTACACGTCATTCATCACCCACACCAAAGCCTTTAACTCTGCATCAAGGAAACAACTATAGGACACCCCTTCTAGTATTAGATGAACTGAAATGGAAGTACGGATCCTGAGGCTCTTCAACAAAGGCATATTGGCCACAGTCATGGTCAACATGAGTACTTGGGAGCCTTTTTGCATGAAGTGAAGAGTAAACAAGGATCTGTGTCAGGTCACTCACCTGAGTGCTACTGGTACCATGTAACCCAGTACTACCTGTCGCATGGTCGAGTGGTCGGCGACTAAACCGGCTCCCCCACCAGGCTTGCCTGGTGAGGAGGGTGGCTAGACACCCTGCAGGATGAAAAACAAGACCTGTCAAAGGGTGGATGAACCATGGACAGAAAGGTCTGGCAAACCATCATCTGAGAGGGAACAGCAACCTTTGAAGCCAGCAGATGTGCAGAAATAGAAGAAGATGAGAGGAGAGGCCGTACCAACCCAAGCCTGATCTGCCATCTGGAACAACCTGTCCTGAATGCAGAAGAACTTTCAAAGGCAAGATTGAACACAGAAGCCACTTGATAGCAACGAGGAGGAGAACTTTCTGACAGACAGCGCAGAATTCAAACTGAGGTCCAGTCCTGACCACTGGCCATGTAAAGGCATTGCCCTAACCACTACATCAACCGTGACACCCTGCTCAGAGAAGCCGGCTGGAATCTCGAGCGTCTGGAGGAATCGATGTGTCAGGCAGCAGTGGGGAGGGGTCGGGGATCAGCGGCGGCAGTGGGGAGGACTCGGGGATCAGCGGCAGTTCCTACCACACCCCCACACACACAAACCCTGACGCACACGCCCCCCACACACACACACATACACACTCGATTCTTTGAAAGATTTTATTTAATATTCTCAAATTACATAAAGAAAATCAAATACACATAAAATAACTGTAAACTACATCCCCTCCCCTTACTAATACAATAAAAACCAAAAAAAGAAAAAAATAACCAAAATAAAGAAAAAAAAAACAACCTCTCCTCCCCCAAAACCTTAGAGAAATGTATCAAATATTCCCTGATTGGTCTGCCAACATTACAACATTGATTTAATTTCTATAGCCATGTGTTTCAAATATAAACACCACATATAAATAAAAAAGTGTAATTACTTACATAATATGTTAATTTTTCTAAATATAGACAAGAGTGCAATCCGTTATGCCATCTTTGCAAGTTTATATTCTTCCATGTGACAGCTATATATTTTCTCGCTACTGCTAACCCAAATCTTAACAAAGCCAAATATGGTTTAGGCATTTTGAATCAACAAATGGAACATTAAAATAACCCAACAAACATATTTTTGGATCCATTAAATATCCCTTTGAAACAAATCCCTCAAAAATTTTATAATTTCCTCCCAAAAATGCTTAATTTTCTTTCACGACCAAACTGAATGTACAAAAGTAACTTTCTGCTCTCTACATCTAAAACAGAAATCTGTTAAACTGAATCCATATCTCTTCAATTTCTCAGGGGTTGAATATAATTGATGCAAAAAATTCTAATTGACCATAGTATACCTCACATTAATTAACTTGGTAACACCGTCAACACACAGTTTTGACGATTCCTCCCATGTCAAAATAATATTTAATTCTTTCCCATTTGTCTTTTTCCATTTTCTCCTGCAACAACCTATACATATCAGAAATAAAGCATTTTTCACCTTTATCTGCAATTAATAATTCAAATTTCTTTTGACCTGGTAAATTTATTTCCTTCCCATAATTCTTCTTTAAATAATCTCAAAGTTGGTAATAAACAAAGAATTTGATGCAATACCATATCTTTCCTGCAACCTTTTAAATGAACAAAACCTCTCTGCTTCAAAACAATCTATTACATTCACTAATCCTTTAATTTCCCAATCTTTTAAGTAAGGATTCTATCATGAAAAGGGAATTAATTTATTCTGATATAATGGTGATCTTATCGAAACTATTCCGATAGAATCAAGAATTAAATTGCGATTTTACCAAATATTCATTATATGTCGAAAAACGGATAATTTAAATTCTTGTAACAATAAAGGATTCCATTTATAAATGAAATGATTAATATTATTTTCCAAAATCTGAGCCATCTTTATCTTTGCCCACCTAGGAGATTGTTGATTATCAAATAACCAATTAATAAACTTCATCGGTGCCACCTCATAATAATTATAAAAACAATGTAATTGCAAACCACCCAATTTATAATGCCAAGTCCATTTTTGGAAAGAAACCCTCGATAATTTACCTTTCCATAAGAATAACCCAACTATGCAAGGAATAGATTGAAAAAAGTATTGTACTCAAGCATAAATGTTCATCTTTATGCAATTCACTCTTCCTATTAATGTCAGTGGTAAATCTTTCCACTTATCTAAATCAATTTTAACCTTATTTAATAAAGGTACATAATGCAAAATAAATCATTCATGATCATTTTTATTTACAACTATTCCTAAATATTTAATTTTATTTGACCATCTAAATTTAGTAATTTGTCTACAATCCATAAAATCTTCTTCTGCTATTGGTAAAACCTCACTCTTTTCCCAATTAATCTCATATCCCGATAATTTACCATACTTATTCAACAAGTCCTGTGATAATTTTAGTGAAGTTTTTGGATTAGTTAAATATACAAAAACATCATGTGTAAATAAGCTAATTTTATTTTCATTTTCTCTCACTTTAAGTCCTCTAACACCAAAATCATGTCAAACAGCCTGAGCTAAAGGTTCTGTCACCAAAGCAAGTAAAGCAGGTGAAAGAGGAAAACCCTGTCTTGTAGAACAAGATAAATTAAAAGATTTTGAAATCTCACCATTCGTTATTACCCTTGTCGTAAGTTCTGCATATAAAGCCCTAACCCAACCCCTAAAAAATGGAACAAAATTAAATTTTTCCAATACTTTAAACAAAAACTTCCACTCAACTCGATCAAATGCCTTCTCAGCATCCAAAGATATATCCGTTGGTTGATTATCTTGTTGTTTTTAGCATTAATTAATGAAATCAATTTAACTATATTATCTGATGACAATTTAACTATATTGTCTTTGACAAACCCTACCTGATTGTTACGTAAAAAAATTTGGCAAATAATTCACTAACCTATTATCTGAAACTTTTGACACCAATCTATAATCAACATTTAATAATGATATCGGTCTGTAAGGTGACACTTTTAAAGAGTTCCTTTCTTTTTTTAGGTATAACTGTAATCAATGCTTTTGAGAAAGATTCTGGAAATACATCCATTTTAGTTGCTTGTTTCAAAACATCTTTATATAATGGAAATAATAAATCATTAAATTTTTTATAAAACACCACCTTAAATCCATCCTCTCCAGGAGATTTCCCATCAGGCATCGATTGCAAAGCTTCTCTCAATTCTAATTCAGTAAATAAAATATCTAAATTCTTTACCTCAAATTCATTCAACACTGGCAAATTTAAACTAGATAAAAATAAATCAATTTGATCCATTTTTTGATAACCCTCTGACATATATAAATTTTCATTAAATTTTAAAAATTCATCAGTATTCATTTATGTAATTTCTCCATTCTTCCTAATAGCATTAATTGTCCTTGATACTTGCTCAGTTTTATGTTGCCATTCCAAACCATATGCACTCTTTCTCCCAATTGATAATAACATTGTTTAGACTGCAAAATCATTTTCTCATATTTATACGTTTGTAAATTATAACGTAATTTCACTTTAGATAAATTTATCCTTTCATCCTCTGTATAATTTTTTTAAATTTTTTTCTCCAAGCCTTCGATTTCCTTTTCCAAATTTAAACTTACGAATAAATAGTTTTTTTCTCTCTTAGTTGTATCGCTAATAATTTGTCCCCTCAAATATGCTTTTAAAGCATCCCACAAAATAAATTTACTTTGAACTGAATTTTCTTTCATTTGTAAATAAAAAATAATTTGATCTCTCATCCACTAAATGAAATCTGGTCTCTTCAATAACTTTTCATTCAACCTCCATCGATAAGCTGTCTCAGTTAATTCAGTCCCTAAACATTTAATGAAGGATATGAGAATAACCTACTTTTATATTCTGCAAAATTAAATCTACTTGTAAATGCACATAAATCAAAAATACATTTATTCTAGAGAAAGAATTATGCAGAGCTGAATAAAGTGAATAATCTTTCTCAGTTGGATTTAATTTCCTCCAAATTTCCACTAAATTTAAATCCTCCATCATCTTAAACAGTCTTTTTGCCATTTTAGTTCTTTCAACAATTTTTGGAGATTTGTCCAACAAGGGATCCAAACAACAGTTAAAATCTACTCCGACTAACACATTCCCATATGCCTGATTCGAATTTAAAAATGTCCCTGAAATAAATGTCTGATCATCTTCATTTGGTGCATAAACATACATTAAAGTCCAACTTTCAGAAAAAAAATCTTCCAATTAACAATCAGTACTCTTCCAACTTTATCAAAAAAAAAATCCACAGCAAAAAGTTTTTTTTTATTAACTAATATCACCACGCCTCTAGTTTTAGAGTTTAATGAAGACAAAATTACATGTCCTGACCAATCTCTCTTCAACTTCAAATGTTCTTTTTCTGTCAAATGAGTCCTTTGTAAAAATACAATATCTACTTTTAGCTTCTTTAAATTTTTATTTTTTCTGCCTTTTTCTCCATTGATTGTAATTCAAAAGATACATTTTTACGTATCAAAATAGCTACATCTTTAGCCTTAGAATTAAATGAAGAAGAATATACATGCCCAACCCAGTTCCTTTTTAATTTCACGCTTTCCTTCACATTCAAATGTGTTTCTTGTAAAAAAGCAATATCAATTTTCATTTTCTTAATATACGCCAAGACCCACGTATATTAATCTAACTATTTAATCCTCGAACATTAAAAGTAGCAAACCTCAACTTTGACATATCTACTATTATTACTAAATACCAATAATATCTTTATATAAAAACTCAAATTAATGTATATAGGCCCTCCAATAAAAAAAATCACAAATTAAAAACTAAAAAAAAATTAAAAATAAAAAAAATTAAAAAATAAAGAAAAAGGAAAAAAAAAGAAAATCCCCCCCCAAAAAAAACTACCAGAAGGTAGTAATCCCCTAAACAAAAATTGGGTGTGGGTCACCCACCAGTGGCTGATGACTAGTAAAGAAAGTCCAAATCTCTCCTTCCCCAGCCAAACAGTCAGTAACATCAAAATATTATAAGAACAAAAGAAAAAGTAGAATAAGAAAATTCTTTTTACCCAAAAGACTCCAATCTTGAAAATCCCATTTCAGAAGTTGGACTCTTTCCATTCCTGTTTTTTTCCCATTTTTGCCATTTCTTCCTTTTCCAGAGCAACCAAAGTTTTCTTTAGGAGATAATGCTGGACTATGTCTTTGTCCTCTTATATCTGGCCATGAGTCAGCAAAAATCATTGCTTCACAATCAGTTTCAAAAAACCAAAATTGATAGACTCCGTAAAACACCTTCAACACTGCAGGGTAACGAAAAGTAGACTTATAACCTTTATGCCACAAAACTTCTTTAACTGGATTGAATCGACGTCGACCTGATGCATTTCCAACAATGGAGACATTTTCCTGTGTGCTCCCTCCATTGAAATCAAAAGGCTTTCTACTTCTTGGGAACACGCACCATCTTCCGGGGAATGGGTAATTCCAGCGCCATCCTTCATTTGGTAGCAATAGATTTTTTTTCAGCCCGCACAGGAAATCTTTGGGGTCTAGGCAATGAAGAAATTGAGCCAGGGGCTGTTTCAGGTCGTCTAGTCCCCAGATCCTCAGCACTTCGAAAATGTATATTCTTATGAACTTGAGGTTTAATCTTTTTACCATTAGTGGCCATAATAATTGCTTGATACTTTAAACTAAAATTTAAAAAGTTTAAACTTGAAAACAAAGGGTTAAAAAACAGGTATTTAAAAATCTGGCCAGAGAGGTCGTGATTACATGTCTAGACTCTACGCTATCTTGCCACGATCCCTACTTTTAGCTTCTTAATATAATCTATCACACATTGCCTTTTTATTGGGTGATTTAAACCCTTAACATTAACAATTGTAAAATTTAAATTACTTATTACAACTTACACAATGGCACCCAATCTTTCACAATTAACTTAAACAAAAACCCTCCACCAACAATAAAAAACACTAGACCCCCCCCTGAAAAAACTGCAACACACTCGAGACACATACCCCAGACACATACCCCAACAATCACACACCTCCCACACACACACCCTACACACAACCCCCAACACACATCCCCAGACACACATTCCACACATACAAGCCCCGACTCACACCCCCCACAATCACACACCTCCCACATGCACACCCCACACACACATACACATCCCAGGAACACACCCTCACGCTCACAAACTCCCACACATACACTCTGCGCACACACACACACACATATCCCCCATACACATACTCCCCCACACACAACCTCTGACAGATATACACAAACACTCTTCGACACTCATACACACCTTCCACACCCTCACTCCACAAACACCCAATGCACCCACAGTCCCCTTCCCACACACCACACCTACACATATACCCCGACGCACAACCCAGAAACACCGCCCACATACACCCCTCACACACACCTTCACACATGACCACCTCCCACACACAACTCACAAAATCAACTCCCAGCCACACATCCCACACATAAACGCACACTCACACTCACCCGATACAACCCCTGGACAGATAAACCTCCCACACACATACCCGTACACACATCCTCTCACACTCAGTCCCCCCCACACACACCCACCCACACCCCATATACCTCTCACGCACAACCCCAAACACACACACACCTTCACACTTGACCACCTCCCACACACAACCAACACAAAATCAACACCCAGCTACACACACACACACACACGCACACTCACACAATACAACCCCTACACAGATAAACCTCCCACACACATACCCGTACACACATCCTCTCACACACACAGTCCCCCCCACACACACCCACCCACACCCCATATACCTCTCACACACACACCTTCACACTTGACCACCTCCCACACACAACCAACACAAAATCAACACCCAGCTACACACACACATACACGCACACTCACACAATACAACCCTACACATCTGCCCCAAAAAACATGGCCCCAATGGACATCCCCCACTCACTCCCCACATACACACCCCACACAATCATAACCCTACAGACTTCCCCACAAAAACAATAACATACCCGTCCCACACACACCCAACACAAACCACACACACACCCATTCATAGACCTCCACCCATCCCCCAAACACATACCCCACATACACACCCAGCACATGGACGCCCCTCCATATTCACCACCGCATTCACACCCCTGCACACACAACCCACGCACAAACCCATTCCCAATCATGCCCCCTACACACTCCCTCCCTCGCATGCACTGCCACACTTATTTCTCCGCACACACACCCTTCACACCCTTGACACAAACATTGCCAGACAAATCCCACCATGCACACGCACTAATGCGACCCTGCACAAACACCTTCCCACACAAGTCCCTCACACATGCACTCCCACTCACATGGCCCTACACACACATCCCGAGCCACATACCCCTACACACACACACCCCATAAATACGCCCACACACACACTCCCTCATACAACCCCCTCACACACAAACCCGCAAATCCACCCACCCACACCACCCCACACATATTTCCCCCACACTCATGCGCTCACACAGACACACACACATTCCCTCCACGTATATCACACACACACACACACACACACACACACACACACACACCAACCCTCCATATGCAAACCCCACACAAGCCACACATCCCATACCCACACACACACTCTCTATATTCAAATCCCACACACACACAAACCCCACTCA
Organism: Narcine bancroftii; assembly: GCF_036971445.1. Classification (NCBI taxonomy): domain Eukaryota; kingdom Metazoa; phylum Chordata; class Chondrichthyes; order Torpediniformes; family Narcinidae; genus Narcine; species Narcine bancroftii. Next base: position 5,923,774 of record NW_027211884.1, read on the forward strand.
TAAACACCACACAAGCACAAAACCCCTAACACACACAAACTCACACACAAAAACACCACACAAACACAAACAACCCCCACACTCAAATCCACCCCACACACTAACCCACCACACACACTAACCCACCACACATACACACCATACTCACATCCCCAAACATCAGAGACTTAACCAAATTCCCCACACACACAAACCCCAAAATAGTGCCCATGGTGGAAGTGAGGGCATTGGTGCAGTCGCTGACCCATGGGGAGGTGTGGGTGAGGGCATTGGTGCCATCGCTGATGGAGGGAGGGGGTGGTGCCGTCGCTGATGGAGGGAGGGGGGTTGGTGCCGTCGCTGATGGAGGGAGGGGGGGTGGTGCCTTCGCTGATGGAGGGAGGGGGGTTGGTGCCGTCGCTGATGGAGGGAGGGGGATTGGTGCCATCGCTGATGGAGGGAGGGGGGGTGGTGCATTCGCTGATGGAGGGAGGGGGGTTGGTGCTGTCGCTGATGGAGGGAGGGGGGTGGTGCCTTCGCTGATGGAGGGAGGGGGGTTGGTGCCGTCGCTGATGGAGGGAGGTGGATTGGTGCCATCGCTGATGGAGGGAGGGAGGTTGGTGCCATCGCTGATGGAGGGAGGGGGGTGGTGCCATCGCTGATGGAGGGAGGGAGGTTGGTGCCATCGCTGATGGAAGGAGGGGGGGTGGTGCCATCGCTGATGGAGGGAGGGAGGTTGGTGCCATCGCTGATGTAGGGAGGGAGGTTGGTGCCATCGCTGATGGAGGGAGGGAGGTTGGTGCCATCGCTGATGTGTCAAGGGGTGCAAGATGACGTCGTCATTGACAAGTATGGGGATGGAAGTAGCGCTGACAAGCGGGGTGGGGGCGCATGCAATGCTTGCCATGTCCTATATACGTTGATGCCCCACACAGACACTGACACACACACTCACCCTGCCACACACACCCACTCACACATACACACCCCCACACACACCCCAAACCCACACCCCTCACCCACTCCCCATACACCCATCCCCCACAAACTCACACCCCTCACAACCACACACACACCCCTCACACACACCACACATAACCCACACCCACACCCCTCATACACACACCCTCACACATGCCCCACAACACACACCCCTCCACATCATCTCTCCACCCATCCCACACACTCTCACCCCCCACCCACACATCCACACACTCAGACACCCCCACACTGCCCCCTACATATATTCTCACAAACACACATCTACACACACTTCCCACACACACCCATCCCTCACACACACACCACATTAACACACCATACACACACCCACCCCCACACACCCCACTCCCCACACACCCACTCCCCACAAACACACATCCCTCACAAACACACACCACACATAACCCACACACACTGCCACACACATACCACACAACACACACCCCTCCACAACACCCACCCACCCATCTCACACACACTCTCACACCCCACCCACACACTCAGACACCCCCACACAGCCCCTACACTTATCTTCACAAACACTCATCTACACACATTTCCCACACACACCCCTCTCGCACCCATCACTCACACACACACACCCCACACTAACACACTATACACACACCACCCCCCACACACCCCACTCCCTACACATCCACCCTCCACAAACACACATCCCTCACAAACACACACCACACATAACCCACACCCACACCCCTCATACACACACCCCTCCACACCATCTCTCCACCCATTTCACACACTCTCACCCCCCACCCACACATCCACACACTCAGACACCCCCACACTGCCCCCTACACTTATTCTCACAAACACACATCTACACACACTTCCCACACACATCCATCCCTCACACACACCACATTAACACACCATACACACACCCACCCCCACACACCCCACTCCCTACACATCCACCCCCCACAAACACACATCCCTCACAAACACACACCACACACACCCACAAACACATTTCCCACACACTCAGACACCTTCCACATTGACTCCACACAACACACAGACCACACACAATTCCCACACACACCCCACACACCCACATACTTACACACACTTCCCACACACACTCCCACTTACACACACACCCCACATCCCCACACTTACCAAACACTCACCCCACACAAACCTCTCACATCCACTTCCCACACACTCAATCCACACACTCAGACAACTCCCACAGTGACCCCACACACACACACATCCACACTCCAATAGAATCTCTTTTCTCCCTCTCCCCTTAATCCCGTCTCCGAACCAGATTCTTGTATTTAAAGTAGACTTTGTTCCTAGACGAATATAATATGGGTCTGGAAGTCGGGTTTTAGAATGAAAGGTTCTGAAAATCGTTCAGGATAGGTCCCCCCAATTATTTCGGGGCAAATTGGAAGATGTTCTTTTATATCAGCGACATGTTCTATCAGTGAGATAATTTTGTCGAGTTCCTTCCATTTGACGTCGATGTTGTGCTTTGTACAAATGTCTGCATATATTTGTTCACTTATGGAAAATGGAAAGAAGGAAATGCACACACGCACACATACCCACTCCCACACCCTCCCACACGCACACATACATACACACAACCTCCCTCACACCCCTTCTTACACACACCCACACACATACCTACCCAAAAGGACCCAAGCACATACACTCCACACATATCCACCACACAATCCTACCCACACACCCCACACACAACCCCTCACCCATTCGCTCCATACCCCACATGCAGACCCCAAACACACACCCCAATCCCACACACACATCCACACACTCAGACACCCCCACACTGCCCCCTACACATATTCTCACAAACACACATCTACACACACTTTCCACACACACCCATCCCTCACACACACACCACATTAACACACCATACACACACCCACCCCCACACACCCCACTCCCCAAAACTCCAGACACACATCCCAATGATTTTGGGGCAAATTGGAAGATGTGCTTTTCTATCAGGGACGTTTTCCATAAGTGAGTTAATTTTGTCGAGTTCCTTCCATTTGACGTCGATGTTGTGCTTTGTGCAAATGTTCTGTATATATTTGATCGTTGATATATTTGTATATATTTGTTCACTGTTCTGTATATATTCTGTATATACTTTTTCACTGTAAACAAAAGCCCCACATATCTGCACACACACCCTCACACACACACCCTCCCCCACACCCCTTCTTACACACGCCCACACACATTCCCACCCACAAGCAACCATGCACATATAACCCACACACATCCACCGCACAATCTCACCCACACACACCACACACATCCACTCACACGTTCCATCCAACACCCCAATACCCGAACATGCAGTCCACAAACACACAACCAATTCCACACAACTCCACACACACATCCCAAATCCCACACACAACCCCAACTATTTCGGGGCAAATTGGTAGATGTGCTTTTATATCAGGGACGTGTTCGATAAGTGAGATAATTTTGTCGAGTTCTTTTCATTTGACGTCGATGTTGTGCTTTGTACATATGTTCTGTATATATTTGATCGTTGATATATTTGTATATATTTGTTCACTCTTCTGTATATATTCTGTATATATTGTAAATATTCTGTATATACTTTTTCACTGTAAATAAAACCCCCACATACATGCACGCACACACACACTACCACACACACCCAAATGCCAACAGACACTCCCACTCCCTCACACATACACACACACACACACACACTGTCCCTCACACCCCTTCTTACACACGCTCACACATATACCCACCCACAAGCACCCATGCACTTATACCCCACACACATCCACTACACAATCTTAAAAAATCAAACAAAAGATGAGAAACATTAAATCGGACTGACCCGACAGGACGGAGGAACTAAGGTCGTTTGGAATCAGCAGATGCGATAGAATCGGCAATCTCCGTCAGGCCGAGGGACCTTGAAACACCACACAAGTACAAACTAAACTGGATGAGAGGGTCCTTGCAGAGAAATGGATTGGAGTCAATCCACAGGACCCTCAGAGCAACAGAGAGGATCACTGGAGTCTCCCTCTTCCCCATCAGTGTGATCTAGCAGGATCCTTGTCTGAAGAGGCCATGCCAAATCCTGGAGAAGCCCTTTGACCCTGCCCACAGCATCTCTCAGCTGCTCCCATCAAGGAAGAGAAAGGAGGATCAGAACCAGAATCAGCAGGATGAAGAACAGCTTCTGTGCAGGGGTCGGGAGAAGGTTGAAGCACCAAAGGAACTGCTCCCACTCACCATCCAAGTGCAAACAGAGAGCGCATGTAAAATGTTCAATGATGGGAATGTATGGACATGATACTAAGGGCTGAAAGAGACTTGGAACAGGGTTTTTTGTGGTCGATCATTTATTACGAATAAAGTCTTACACGAAAGGGCAAGAAGCAGCTAAGGTTGTTCTTTCCACACAGATCTACTGTTAGTCCTCTAATTCTATGGGAACTGTCGCAGGGTTGTAGCTCCCAGTTGTTGGGATAGGCTGACACAAAGTGGTAGGTCCAGGTACTAATGAGGATGCCATCAGATGGTTCCCCACCCTCCACTCTCTCCCCACCACCACTGCCAACATTAGTTCTTTGTATTACAAATAAAGATGAGTGAAACACAGAAGTCTGCAGACGCTGTGATTATAATTACAAACACACCGACATGCTGAAGGAACTCAGCTATTCTTTCCAGCATTCAGGCCTGAGCCCTTCTTCAAGGAATAAACAGAATAACCCAGAAGCAGGAAATCTCAGAAAGGCTCAGAATTCTGGTTAGGGGACAAATCCAGCCCAACAAAAGGTGTTAATTGGATGTGATAGGGATGAGGTTTTTCATAGCAGGCCGAGCGACCATGTGGTCAGGCGGGCCGAATCGCTGTCCCAGTCAGTTGGTACAAGATGGCATAGGCCCCCCTTCCCTTCTCATGAGAAGCATGCATTTGGTGACACATGTTGCCTGGGAGGGAGATGTCGCCACATCCTGGTTGCAGCAACTCCGCAACGCACTGACATCACTCCCCTAGACCAGCGCACCCCAGAGAGGAATGAGGTCGTCCCCTAAAAGCAGCACGAGAGGTTCATATAAAGGCAGTTACTGGTTCACTTCATGCTGTGTGGAGGTGCTTCATTTCAGTAGCACCACCTTTTGCAGTCACGACAAGACCATGAACAGGCTGTCAGCAAGAGAATGGGATGGGGAATTGAAGCAGGTGGCCACTGGGAGATCCCCGCTCTTGTGGCGGACATGGAGAAGTTTGTGTTTATAGGATAGCTATAAATTCCGATGGAAATACAACCAGTATAGGTTTTACTCACTCACAGGCTTCCAAAGTGGGTGAGAAAATACAAGTCTTTAGGCCAGCAAATCTTCCAGACAGGGTTCAATGATCAATTCTTCCCAACAGGGTCCCAACCTCCAAAAGGCAGCCCATTCATATATTGGTTTCCCGCCCAAACACAGCTGATTGAGTCTATTACCTATCAGATGTGAATTGTCAAAAGCTACAGTAAGCGTTCAGTAACCTTAACAACACCTTCCAGTGCCAGCTTGAAATTGTTTCTGCTCAGAGGTTTCGCCCACGATTGTTCACAGACGAAGGTGAATGATGCTTGTCAGTGACACATGGGTCTCTCTGGAGGTTGAACTGATCCCAGGGCACTGAGTTCTGGAGAAATGTCCACACCAAATTTGATGTTGCTGAATGGAGGAAACACTTTCGTATGTCGCATGGCACCTTTCACTTCGTGCTGGAACTCTAAGAACCTCACCTGAAGCCGCATAGACCAGGCGCAGCAACCATGGAGCCGGGATTTCGATTAGCTGTGGCTCTGCGCTGGTATGCCACCCCTTATGAGTATCGATCCATCAGTCCCATCTTTGGAATAGGCATCAGCACCGTGTGCATGGTGGTGCAGGAGGTGACGGCCGCCTTGACGAAGTTCCTCGGTAAACGTCTCATGTCCCTGCCCATTGGAACACGTCTCCGTGAGACCAATGACAGCTTGGTGCAAAGGGGATACCCAATGTGTGCTGGTGCCATTGATGGATCACATATTCCCATTATTTCCCCCAGCTTGCATGCTGCAGCCTACTACAATCGCAAAGGCTGGCATTCAATGGTTCTGCAAGCGGTGGTCGACCACAGATTCTGGTGAGCTAAGCCTTTATTGGTCTTTATCACATCACATCTCAATGTCTATCACTTCACTGTGCTTTCCATTCACGTTACAGCTTCTCAGATGTGTTTGTTGGCCGGGCAGTACCCATGATGCCCGAGTGCTTGCAAACTCTCCTCTGTATAGAAAGGAAGAGGACCAGGGCGGATACCACTTCCCACCTGACGTGAGTGTTCACCCTACAAAGCTCCATGTGTCAATCTTATGTATGCTTATTGTGTCAACGGTCTTGTGTATGAATTAACAACATTCTCCATTGTTGTGCCTGCAGGTGTCCAAGGATGTTAATGGAGTGGAGGTTCCAGCGCACTTGTGGGTCATCTGGCATATCCACTACGAAATTGGCTGATGAAGGGGTTCACACAGCACCAAGGACTGGATCTGGATCTGAAAAGATTTAACAAGGCCCTTAATTCTGCAAGGATAGTGGTGGAACATGCATATTGCCGTCTAAATGGCTGCCGGTGGTGCCTGTCCAACCGTCTGGATATCTCTACCACCTTAGTCCCAGGTGTTGTGTTTGCTCGCTGTGTCCTGCACAATATATGTGAGATTAACAAGGAAGACTTTCTGTCAGAGTGGACGTTGGTTGAAGCAGATGGTCCTGCACCCATTAGCACAGATTGTCGCAATCAGCAGGCCCATGGGCACCAGGCCATCCATTCTGCCATTTTGTCCATCCTGTAAGGGTATGACCCTGCCACCTAGCTCCTAATTTCCACAACTTGTTCCCCCCTCCACCCTCCCCACCCAATGCGACAACATGAGCCTACTGCCTGGCATGTTATGTGTTCTCGTGAAGTAATGGTTGCATATAAATGAGACTTGTGTGCTTGTCAAAAATGTAATAAAAAACATTTTTTGAGAAATCTTATTGCTTCATAAATATCTGAGTTCGACATAGCAATGTAAACATTTCACATTATGTTTAAACTAAATGTAAACCATGGAACGGACAAATCACATTGCAAATACCCTCCACACTTGAACACCGCAGAACAAAAACAAAAATGGTAAACTCAACAAACACCTCCACCCGGCACCACAACATTTCTGTGTTGTGCCGATTATACCTCTCGGAGGAGGGTTACCAAGTTCATTTGGCAGGCGCATCCTGCGCATTCAGGTGGCCTTCCGGCATCCCATATTGCCATTATATGGGGCTTTACAAGTGGGGCATTTGGCCACCTGAAAGTGCCTTTTCTAAGAGTTCCTGTATCTGGCTCATTCCTTGAAGAAGGGCTCAGGACTGAAATGTTGGGAATATATCTTGATCTCCTATGGACACTGAAAATCCGGGCTGAGCTCCTCCAGCTTAACGGTGGGTTTTTAAGCACCACATATAGATGCACATCTCAAGACAAGGCCACAAAAATGTGCCACCTGGGGAAATTGCATAACAGGGGCATCTTGTGGTTCCACTTGGCTGCTTCTTACATTATTTGGCCAGGACTTTCTTTGCAAATTTCCCAACACCTATTCTGTGTTTTCTCCAGCCTGTCAATTCAAATACACTTGTTTTCTTACTTCTCCAGTTCTTGGTTTCTCTGCTTCCTGACCTGCTTTTTCCAGCAGTTTTGTATAACTTATATTCCAGCAGTTGCTGTGGTTGAACTTTTACTGATTTAATGAATTGTTTTCATCAGAATCTAAATGTGCTTGAGTCCACGGTCAGCCATGTAAGCATTGAAATGGGTGGCCACAGGGAGATCCACCCTGTTGCAGCAGACAGAGTTGAAGTGCATTAAATGCACCCAATGATTTGGTCACTGCAGCCACCAGTTAAAAAATTCAAGAGGTTCTGCAGTCTGTGTGTCAAGAAATCCCTCTGCACCTCTGTTTTTAGTGGGAATCCTTCAACCCTGAAGTTGTGCTCTCTCGTCCTTGACTCCTCTAACATGGGAGATAATTTTACCAAATCTACTGTATCCAGGCTTCTCAACATTCGAAGTGCTTCTTAGGACCCCTACCACTCATCATTCTTCTGAACACCAAGGAGTATAGTCCAAGATCCATCAAACCTTCCTCATATATTAATCCCTTCATTCCAGGAATCATTCTTGTGAATCTTCTGCAATGCCAGCACATCCTTTCTTCAATAAGGAGCCCAAAACTCTCTCCGCTACTGCAGGTGCAGCCTCGCCAGTGCCTTCTTAAGCCTCAACATCACATCCCTGCTCTTATATCCTATTCTTTGTGATATGAATACCAACATTCCAATCAGCTGATTGACCACCAACATGGAAGTTAACCTATGGGGCATCCTGCACGGCGATGCCAAGGTCCATCTCCCCCAGAATTTTCAATCGGCCCTTTTATTCCTTCTCCCAAAGTTCATGACCAGACATTTTCCTACTTTGGAATTCACTGGCCTCTTCTTTTTCCATTCTCCTAATCTATCTGTCTCTCTGCAGCCTTGCTGTTTTCTCCCAGCTACCTGCTGCTCTGTAACGGGTGAAGAAAAAGAAATGGCCCCCAGAATTGTTTCCCAGCATTTCTGCACACCTGCAGAAAGCCACATAACACAGCAATTGCCTTCTGGTCGTTCCCCCTGATAGTACAGATTCTAACACCAATGTGTATCTGTCCAGAGTGTACTTTAGGATGACTGTGATTGGCTGAGAGTGTAGCCACACCTACTGGCAGGTCTTAAAGGATTTCTCCTAGCCAGACCAGGTCATTCTGGACTGGTCGACCCACTTATGATATGCTCCAGTCTTTTAGTTAATAAAAGTCTTGGTTTGGATCAACAAGTGTTTGGTTCTTTCGACACACTCTGCAATGTTCCCCCTTCCTGCACCTTTGCTCTTTGAGATGTGTCACCAGCAGTGTCCTTTCCTTCTGTTCCTCAAAATAGATACTTTATTTTCATATTTCAATATGTGCGCAACTCGGAGTTCACAATATTAGCCAAGAGCTGTTAAAATTCTCGGGAAAACATTGCAAATTATAAAATCTTCTCAAACAATGAAAAACCATGTACAAAAGTGAAAACAGTGACTCCTGGTGGGCCAGGTAAAAACTATCGGGAGATACATAAAAAGGTGCCTTTTTAGAATCTTTTTCTGCTCATGTAGAGAGGGTTTTGAAGGTTAATTGGAAACTATTTTCAGAGGCTTGGACATGGATGAATTTTTACGGACTGAATGAAGATGATGTTCACTTTGTTCCTGATGCATTTTTATATTTGAATCAATCAATGAGAATATTATGGTTGGAGGAGATTTTAATTGTTGTTTGGATCCGTTGTTGATTAAATCTCCAAAAATTGTGAAAAAAGACAAAATGGCAAAAAGAATAACTGAGTTAATGGGGGTTTTAAATTTAGTGGAAATATGGGAACGGAGGAATCCGACCAAAAAGGATTTTTCCTTTTATTCTGCACGTCATGATTCGGTTTCAAGAATACATTTTTTTGGTATCAGCCCATTTGCAGGATCGAATCAGACAGGCTGAGTATAAGAGTAGGATTCTGTCAGATCACTCATTATTGTTAATTTCACGTAGTATCGCTGAGATGGTGGAAACTTGTTATTGTTGGTGATTTAATGAAACGTTGTTTAAAAAAAAACCTGAAATTATTACGCTTGTAAGAGATCAGATTAGGTTTTTTTAGAAACGAATGAGGGATCAGTTCAAAGTAAGTTTATGTTATGGGATACTTTAAAAAAGATATTTACGAGGTCAAATTATTAGTTATATAGAACAAGTGAAGAAACAATATATAGCAGAAATTCAGGGCTTAGAGAAAGAAATTGCAACATTAGAGAAGACATTTAAGAAAAATTCAACTGAGGATAATAAAATACAGTTGTCCAAATTGAAGCTTTGTTACAATACAATTGTGAAAAAATAATTCAATGATGGAAACAGCTCTACTATGAGTTGAGGGAGAGAGCACATAAGGTTTTAGCTTGGCAATTGGAAACTGAACAAGTGTCTAGAATGCAGTTAGGAGAAATTCAGAGATAACATAAACCACAGGATATTAATGATGAATTTTGTACATTTTATCGGGACTTTATCTGAAGGGAATTCGGATATGGAGCAGATTGATTGTTTTTTGTCAAATTTAAATTTACCTTTATTAGAGGAAGTGGATATTAAGACTTTGGATGGTTCATTTACTGATTTGGAACTTAAGGAGGTGTTACAATCTATGCCAAGTGGAAAATCACCTGGAGAAGATGGATTTACATTGGAATTTTAGAAAGAATTTTATGATTTGTTATTTCCGGAATAACAAGCCACTGATACAGGTTTATTTCCAGAGTGGTTTTCAAGGGCATTAATAACAGTTATCCCAAAGAAAGACAGAGATCCATTAAAAGTTGTCTCATACAGACTAATATTAATAAATATTAATCTTGAATGTAGATTACAAAATTGTAGCAAAGGTTTTAGCAAACAGATTGGCTAACTTTTTACCGCAATTAGTACATGTGGATCAAGCAGGATTTATCAAGGACAGATGTTCAGCTGATAATATTACTAAATTAATTACAATAATTAATGCTTCAAGACAACTCAACCAGACAATGATATTAGCGCTAGACGTGGAAACGGCTTTCCACAGTGTGGAGTGGAATTTTTATTTAAGGTGTTAGAAAAATATAAATTTGGACCACTCTTTACCAGTTGGGTTAAGGCATTATATTCTAATCCTTTGCTCGGGTGGTGACGAATGGACAGATTTTGAAGGCATTTAATTTGTTTAGATCAACTAGACAGGGTCATCCGCTGTCACAAGCCTTATTTGCATTAGTTATGGAACCAAGCAATTAGGCACGAAATGAATATTAAGGGAATTACATTTGGTGGGCAAGAGTATAAAATTAATCTGTTTGCAGATGATGTGTTGATATATTTGTCTCAACCTAAGAATTCTTTAGAACCATTACAAAATTTGTTGAAAAGATACGGGGTAATGTCAGGTTATAAAGTAAAGTGAGATATTACTAATATCAGATGGATATTATTCAGATTGTAAACAACTTATGAAGTTTAAATGGTCAAATAAAATTATTTGGGCATTATAATGGATAAAGAGTATCAAAATTTATACAGCTTAAATTGTGTACCATTATTAAATAAGATTAAGTTTGATTTAAATAGATGGAAGGAGTTACTGCTAACACTGATTGGATGGGTAAATTGTATTAAATTGAATATATATCCTCGCATTCAGTATTTGTTTCAATCTATTCTGAGTGTTATACTGGGAAAGATCTTTCAGGAATTAAATAAAGCAGATTGTTTCTTTCTATGGAATGGTATGTTGTCTCGAATCTCTATGCAAAAGTTAACATGGAGGTATGTTTTGGGAGGTCATCAATTACCACATTTTCAAAATTATTATCAAGTAGCACAATTAAAATTTATTAATAGAGTGTTTGATATTGACCAACCTCCGATGTGGGTGAATGTGGAGAGGGATCAAATACAAGAAAGAACAATACATTATTTTATATATAAATGGAATCCTCTGCTTTTGCAGTAGTATCAACTGCCAGTATTGAAACATTTGATAGGAGTATGGTATAAATGGAATCAGTTTATAGGATCGAAAGGTAATATTTCAGCTAAGACACCATTATATCAGAATCAGACAATTTCATTTTCTATGAATAATTCTTATTTGAACGATTAGGAATCAAAAGAAGTGATATTATTGGAGGACTGTTTTGAAGTCGATTCACTTCTTTGGTTTAATAGACAGAGAGAAATTTGGAATATCGCAAAATACTTTATTTGCTTACTATCAAGTACAAGATTTATTATTGGAATGCTTTGGTAGAAATTTAGTATAACCTGGTCAAATGAAATTTGAGAGATTCATTGTTGATAAGGGGAAAAAAGGGATTTGTTTCTGAAATGATGTGTTATTACACAAAGAGATGAAAAAGGTAGATATATTTAAAATAAAGGATAGATGGGAGAAGGATTTATGTGTTCCTATTTCTGTGGATGAGTGGTCTTACATGTGTTTGGTTAGTGTTATGAAATTAATTAATGTACGATATAGTTTAGTTAATTATAACTTTCTGCATCAGTTATATTGAACTCCTGAAAAACTGACAAAATATGGATTTAGTGGGTCAGATTTGTGTTTTTGATTTGGTGATCAGACAGGTACTTTTTTTATACTCAGCGTGGGAATGTTTAAAGTTGAAGCCCTTTTGGTAAAAAGTGATTAAATTTTTGCGATTTCTTTTCAAATGGATTTATATGTGGATCCATGGGTATGATTACTGGGATACATGAATACAATTATGGCAAATTTACGCTTGGAGAAACCTCAAATTGCATATATTCGTTTAGAATTAGCAGTGGCTAGAAAATGTATAGCTGCAACTTGGAAAAATGATGTTGAATTGAGTATTTATAGATGACACAATGAAATTCAATCATGTATTTACTTTAAGAAAATAATGTATAATTTGCAAAATAATTATTCTTTTTTTATAAAGATGTGGAGTTGGTATTTGGAATGTATGGTTTGAGATTTTAAGTAAAAGCCTTATACGTGTTGCAAGATGTAAATGGATGGCGCACCGTAACAGCCTGTTATGAGACGATGTCATTCAGTTTTTTAATATAAGCTCTGTAGGGGTGAGGGTTATAGGTGCTTGGAGAGATGGGAGGGGAGGAGGGAGGTAGTAGAGGGTAGTTATAGATTACACTTTGTATTTTTTCCTCTGGGTACTGATGTCCTCTCACATCCCTCAGGTAGGTGTAAATGGCACCTTGATGACTGATGTGGATTGTTTTATATTTTAAATACAACATCTATGTTGTACATGTAATGACAATATAATTCAAAGAATTAGACTCAACTACAAAACTGGGAGGAAGGATGTGAACCTGAAAGATTTAGTTATGGCCACTGATTCTTAAACAATTTGGTGAGAGGACACACACATGGTTACCGGGATGAACTCAGGCATGAGAGGTTTCAGAAAGGAGAAGAGACTGTTCTTGATCAATCAAGAAATTTTAGAGATCACCCAGTAAATGTTATGAGAAGGCACATGCGCACGTGATGCCATAAAAGGAGTTACGTTTATATTGCATATTCAGTTAATTTTTAATTTAGACATACAGCATGGTAGCAGAACATCTCATGCCCTGAAGCCATGCTGCCCAATTTACACCATTAACCTACACCCCCTGCACATTTTGAATGGATCATGGAAACCAGAGCCACTGGGGAAAATCCACGCAGATACAGGGAAGACTTTCAAACTCTTTATAGACAGTGGAGGACCTGAACCCAGGTCCGGTCCCAATCACTGGTGCTGTGATGGTGTTGTGCTAATTTCCACACCAACCATGTCATCCTTTAGATGCCATCTTATTCAGAATAAAGAGTGTTTACTCTTTCTCTCTTTTAACCATCTTGAACACAATGTCAAACTGTTTCATTAACCTCCAAAACAATTGATCAGAAATAATCTATAGAACACCGTCTAACCTGTTTACTGAAATAAATTAAATGGAAGGAAAAAAGAAAAAATTAAAAGCTAAAACTAAAAAAAAACCTAAAAATTAGGTCTAATCCAACCTCTCCCTCTAATCAAGGTTACCTTATGTAATGAAGAAAAGACCAATCGTGTGGAACAGCTGGCAGCCCCCAGAGAACAGGCAATGAACGGCCAAAACACACATTTAGTTCCTCCAATTGTAGAAAATCTAAGAATGGGCCCCCATTATTTCATCAATTGGAACTTTCTATCTTTAATATTAGATATGATTGTCTCTAAACTTAAAAGGACATTTCATCATGTAATCAGTGTATGGGTCAGGGAAGAATCATCTTTCCATTTCAATTACATTGCTCATCTGGCTATTAACGTAGCAAAAGCTCAAATTTTTTTTTCCTGAGCTGCCGACAATGGTTTATCTGGATCACGAGAAAAACCAAACAGTGCAATTAACGGACAAGTTCAAAATTGATAGTAAGAACCATTGATAAAGTTTGAAAAATGCCTTTCCTGAATTTCTCTAAGTTTGGGCATTCCAAAAACAGAAGAATTAAAGAGACTTGGAAAATTTTAAATTTCTCACATAGTGAATCAACACCTGCATACAAGCGAGATAGTTTCAGTTTGGACATATGTATTCCTGTACCATCTTAAATTGTAAAAATAAATGCCTAGCATAAAGTGAAGAGTCATTAATCCGATTGAGAATAGAATACCAAGCTACTTCTGGAAATTTTATATTTAAATCTCATTCCCAACTGCTCTTAATATTGGATTTTAAACCCAATACATTATTATAAATACATGCTATTAATCCACCATGAACATAATGCCATAAATTTAAAGAAATAGAAGAAGAACATTAGTCTTATAAATTCACGGAAAATCCAACATCTTAGGTTGAAGAAAATGTCTAAATTTTCAATGTCCAAAAAGAGTGATTACTAAGTTCAAAATTTAGTTGATAATTGTTTGAATGTGGCAAAATTAACTGAAATAAAGGGGTAATTGAAACTTTGAATATCTATTCTATACAATCCTTGAAATCTACATCCAACAAGGATGGTGGAAAAAGATGGTTATCTATCATAGGGTTGCCCAATGTAAAACTATTTAGCCCAAAACAGTTCCTAAATTGGCCAAAATTCTCTATCAGTTTTTCAATCATGGATTATGTGTCAAATTTGGAAAATGGTGAAAATGATCCTATTGTAGAACTTTTTTGGAAAACTGTAATTCCGTCATGGCCCATGAAGGGCGATTCACTGATTTTTCCAAAATTATCTAAAGCAAGCCTGATCCAAATGCTATACTCTTTCCATTTATTACATTCCCAGCAGAAGTTGGGGAATTACAACTAGTAACAAGGAACTGGCTCTGTTATCACCTCTTCACACAGGCCATAAAGTTCATAGTTGGAGCAAAGGTCTATCTTGGATCAAATGAACCGATAAAAACAGGATCCAAAGCAAGATTTAATTTGTTATTTTGGCCCAGTATTTAATGGCAGAAACTTGCTGAGCAGAGAGGGCTTTTATAATAGATATATAATATTGAAATATTACAGACCTGAAGGGCTTTTATGTATTCATTAAATAAACAGAAAAGGGTTTAAAATAATCAGACAATAGTCCAATTTTATAAATTAGATCAGGGTATTATATTATAAGCCCAAAGTTAGGGTTGTACCTAATGGACAAATGTCCTCAGCATTCCCATGAACCAGGTGTAGTGGGCAGGGATGCCCATTATCTCCAGCTCCCTTCATTTTGATTCGAGAACCGTTGGTGGAAGATATTCACTGAGATCCAGACATTAAAGGATCGTGGGTAAATAAACCAGGAAGAAGATGAGATTAATCTATTTGCAGATGATGTCCTGATATGTTTGACAGACCCAGCAATTTCATTGGTAACACTACACTTTAAACTGGAAGATCATGGGAAGATCTTGGGATATAAAAGGACCAAAATAATTAACTTCCACGTATGTAAAAGGGAATTAATCGGGTGAAACTCTGGCCTGTGGTAAATCTGACATTTGTTGTTGTCCAGGTTTTCATTCTCTCTGTAAGTCACAAAGATATGAACCCTCATGATTTCATTATTAATATATTTAAGCACTGATGTACTATCAGGCCAAAACTCAGAATCTGCTAACTCCATCTGTAATTCTCTTCTTAACATAGTGTCCATTTTGCTCACCGTAGTAGCAGCAGTCAATTCCATTCAAGGTCTGGTGACTGACTTTAATGGAGTAACTCTGGCTTTTCCCATTACAAATCCACCATGTACTCGCACTTGGTTTTCACAGGACTCAGTAACTGACAGGATCAAAATCACCTTCACTACATCAGCAAAATGGTGTAACAGCAACGTGGCCACTCCAAAGTCTGTTGACTTCAAACGTCCAAGTATTTGAAGACACTCAATCCAATTTCTCCAATCTTGTGCAATGGATTCTGAGATAGTTTCATCCCATCCAAATTTTCTTCTGCACAATTCTTGAAGAATTTTCTTTCATTGAATATTTTATTTAAATCAACATATATATGAAAGTTATAACAATTAAAAATCAAATCACAATGTTACAGAGCTTACAAATATATGTTGATAATATATAAAAAAGAAAAGAAAGGAAAAGAAACTAAGATACTACAGTAGCGGCAGCTACAACCAGGCAGGTTGAGTTCAGTGAGCAAAAATTCCTTTATTCAGGTTTGCATGGCTGGTCTTATGTTCCCAGCCCAGACTTGGCTGAGAAGCGTACCGGGGGGTCACGTGGGCCGCAGTTCACGGGCTTCTGAGCCTGGTGCCGAGGTAGGGGAGAAACCCACGACGGTGCCATTTTGGACGGCTGCCCCACCGCATGCATGACATGAGGGGCTGGATCACATGCCTAATGGCATGCGCCACACAGCCCCCCCCCAGAACCGGTGCCAATGGCCTTTTTTGTCGGGCAGCCTCGCTTCTTGGGTTGAGCCGCGACCGCTGGCTCATTGGGGTTGAGGTGTGCTGGCTTTAATCTGTCCACAGTAAACAGTTCCCTCTTACATTAATGTCTGGTGTGAAGGTGGATCCTGAATGCTGGATGACTCTGTACAGTAGAGGTTAATGGTGATGTATGGGAGACTACGTAGATACGTTGATACTGGGCTCAGACTGGGAAGAAGGTTTATTGGTGATGTATGGGAAACTGAGACAGTTACTGTGACACCGGGTTAATAGTGGGGAATATGTTTAACAGAGCTGTACGATAACCTTTGGCGAATATAGTGACACCAGGTTCACAAAAGGGAGAATGTTTAACGGTGATTTACAAGAAATTGTGGTAGATGCAGTAACACCAAGCTCACATTGGGGAGAAGGTTTACTGGTGATGTACGGTAGACTTTGGCAGACACTGTAACACCGATTTCACAGTAATGAGAAGGTATAATAGTGATGTACGATAAACTGTGGCAGATACAGTAAAACTGGTCTCACAATGGGGAGAAGATTTACTGGTAATCTACGGGAAACTGAGGCAGATATTGTAATACCAGCTTCACAGGGGGAGAAGGTTTAAAGTAGATGTACATCAAACTGAGGTAGAAACTGTGAGAAAGTTTTCACAGTGGTGAGAAGGTTTAACAGTGATGTCAGATACTGTGACACCAGGTTCACAGTGGGTAGAAGGTTTAATGGTGATGTGTGGTAAACTTAAAAAAGTAACTTTCACACCAAGTTAACAGGGGGAGGAGGTTTAACGTTGATGAACGGTAGACTGAGGCAGAAACTGTGAGACAGCATTCAGAGTAATGTGAAGCTTTAACAGTGATTTACTCCAAACTGTGTCAGCTACTGTGACAAAAAGCCACCTTCCCCAGTTAGACTATAAAATGGTCAATTTTTAAAGTTGTAAAAGTGATTAAAATACTGTTCATAGACGTTGGAATAGTGAACTATCAAAACGGCTGCAAATGTGAAAAAAATCGAAAACTCAGTTACAGAAGAAATTACCTTACAAAAGTGTTAAAGAATTGAGGCCTACCTATCAAGTTGAAGCAACAGAATCGTCGACTGGAGTCTCCAAGCCTAATAGAACTCCTGCCCAGCTAAGTATTACACCAGTTTAGCATTGAGTTTGCCCAATTTCGAATCGTGTATTCGTGAACCCGGGCGCATGACAGGCCCGCGAGCCCACAGCATTGCCTGGTGGTCCGGGGATGACGCACCTGCGTGTTGGTAGACCTACCGGGCAAGCGCAGTGCGTCAAGGGTCCACGGACCTTTGGAGAAGGTGTGGGCTGTGGGGGAGCCCAAGCGACGGTGAGCTGATGAGGTTGGCACACTGTCGTTGGGTGTCCAGACCTGCAGCCGCACCGGAAGAGGACCTACTGCTTTGGAGGAAGAAGAAAGCTCAACTTCATTAGAGTTTGAAGAACTGGGGACTGAGGGAAAAGAAGGTCGGCCTCAAGGGAGGTGATCGATCCTGGACTGGATTCTGTGTTTCCAATTCTGGAAGGGATTGCTCAGCTCATGGACGATATGTCAAATATGTCAATGAAGATGACTCATCAGATGACTCAAGGATTTTCGGAAATGAAAACTAAAATGAACACTGTTTGTGAAGAAGTAAATTTTCCGAAGGAAGATATTAATGCAGTTAAGAGTGATGTTACGAGATGGACACCATCAGTGGATACTGTGCAAGATCATTTTAAAAAGATTGAGGAGGGTTTCTTGAATGCAAGAGTCAAGTGGAGCGTCATTAGTAAAAAATGGAAAAAGTGGAAGATCCTTTTGTAGATTGGGGGATTCAGAAGAAGGAATTATTGAAGAAGTTTGACTCATTGGAAAACCAAAGTCGAATAAGTAATGTTAAGATAGTTGGTCTTCTGGAAGATATGGAAGGTTCGGATCCGGTGAAGTTTTTTAAGAAATGGATCCCGGAAGTGTTGGGCTGGGAATTCTTTCCGGATGGACTGGAATTAGATCGAGCAAATAGAGTGTTAAGGAAGAAACCATTTCCAGGCCAATTACCACCAGCAGTTTTTATTTGCTGTTTTAAATATCAAGACAGGAAGATGATATTTCGATTGGCGGTGCAGAAAGCACGGCAAAATCAGGCTCCAATGATGGTTCAAAATAATAGGGTTTTTTTTAATGCAGATCTGAGTCAAGAAATTATCAGAAGACACTGAGAATTTAATTCGGCTTAAAAAGTATTGTGGAGAAAGGGATATAAATTTGCTTTTCATTACTCGTCAGTATTGAAAGCTTTTTATGGGAATTTTCAATCTCAGTTTTTTGAAAATGACCATGATGCATGCAAGGAAATGGGCGATCGTCACCAATGTCACCGAAGAGAAGGGTCAATGGTAATGGAAATGGGAAGAATATGAAAAAGTTGAATTGACGCAAAGTCTTCTCGATATTGAAGATCCGGAACAATCATTGGGACTGGAATCACTGGGTTGAATGTTTTTGTTTCAATACTTTGTGAAAGTCTGACTGGGGGAGTGGGTGACACTGAGTCCTTTAGTCACCTGCCATTTGTGGACTTTACCACACCCAGATTTTTAGGGAGCTACTACTTTTGAGTAGCTCGTTTGGGGATTGATTTTTCTCTTTTTTTTTGGAATTTTTTAAATAGGTGGGGATTAGAATACTGCGAGATTTAGAAGGGGAGCATTATTTTATAATAGGATTTACATTCGTGGGAAGGTTTAACAGTCATATACTATGAAATGTGTCAGATACTGTAACACCAGGTTCACATGGGAATAAGGTTTAACGGTGATGTATGGTATGTTGAGGAAGATAATGTGACACCAGGAGTACAGTGGGGAGAAGGTTTAATGGTGATGTATGGTATGTTGAGGTAGATAATGTGACACCAGGAGTACAGTGGGGAGAAGGTTTAATGGTGATGTATGGTATGTTGAGGTAGATAATGTGACACCAGGTGTACAGAAGGTAGAAGGTTTAACAGTGACGTATGGTAGGACTGAGGCAGATACAGTGACACCAGGTTCACAGTTGGGAGAAAATTTAATGTCATGTACAGAAGACTGAGGCAGATACAGTGACACCATGTTCACAGTTGGAGAAGGTTCAACGATGATGTACGGGAGAGTGAGACACTTATTGTGACACTGGGTTCACAGCAGTGAGAACGTTGAACAGTAATGTCCGATAAACTGTATCAGATACTGTGACACCAGGTTCACAGTGGGGAGAAAATTTAACGGTCATGTACAGTAGACTTTGGCAGATACTGTGACACCGAGTTTACAGTAGTGAGAATGTTTAACAGTGATATACTATAAACTATATAACATAACATAACATATATAACATTACAATTACAGCACTGAAAGAGGCCATTAGGCCCTTCTAGTCCACACTGAACCAAACACCCCTTTCTAGTCCCACCTCCCTGCACAATGCCCATAATCCTCCATCTTCTTCTCATCCATATACCTGTCCAACCTCTTCTGTGTCAGATACTGTGACACCAGGTGCACAGTGGGTATAAGGTTTAACGTTGATGTACGGTAGACTGAGTCAAATACTATTACTCCGCATTTTCAGTAATGAGAAGGTTTAAAAATGATATACAATAAACTGCGGCAGACACTGTGAAACCAGGTTTACTGTGGGAATATGGTTTAATGGTGATTAAAAAAATAAACTGTGGCAGATAAAGTGACACCAGATTCACAGTGGGTAGAGGTTTAATGGTGATGTACGGAAGACTGAGGGAGATACTGTGACACCGGATTCACAATGGGGAGAAGGTTTAACAGTGATGTATGATAAATTCTGGTATATACTTTGACATCGGTTCATATTGGGGAGAACTTTTAACGGTAATGTATGGTAGAGTGAGGAAGATACTGTGACACCATGCTCATTGTATTGTTCATTTATCTTAATTACAATATCTAATTTATATGCTCATTTCTTTTTGTGGCAACTTCTGAACATTCCATAAACTTCAATTCTAATCAGATTTTGTTCATTTAAATAGGTCACCACTAAAAGCTGAAATTGTTTGGTCTCTAAAGTACGCTGCACAAAATTAAATTCTTTACTTGGGTTTGGTTGCAACAGCTCTTCAGTCTGCTTCATTATTTTTTCAGTCCCTTGTTTTGTGTTTTCTTTTTTGCCTGTTCAGCTTCACCAAATGGGCATCCAACTCTCTCTTCTCAGCTTGACCCAACGTCCCCTCTGTAAACTTAAGCAAACCAAGGAGACCAAAGTTAAAATTTTCATATTTGCATTTTCAAAAACAAAAATGGCGCTGTGACTTGCAGTTTCACATCATAATCCCTCTTGCTAAACTTGCAAGCAACTGCACTGCATCCAACAGCTGGAAAATTGCAAGAGAACTGCTGGGTTAAAGCAAAGATTCCACCCAGTCACCCCATTAAAGGCCTCCAAGTTAACAACAGATAGCAACCTGAAAGTTAAACACAAAGATCTGTATCAGGAAAATTAACAGGCTTTAAAAAAAAAATCATTTCCACTATTGAAAGAAAACTGATCAGGGAACACCAGGCTCTTGTTGAACCATTCCTGTTGTATTCCTCAAAATGGTTTGAATCTTGATTTCAAGCAGAGTCATTTGGTGAGATTGTTGGTCCAGAACAAACCCTCCCTACACACTCCCTTAAATACCTGAAAAGTCCCGGCTCAGCTCTGCTCCATTCTTAAGCTATCAGAGCTTTTCTGAAGAGATAACGGACGTCAGAATCTGGTACTTTGTCAAAAAAAAACACTAATGCTTCCCTGAACAACACACCTTTCTCTGAAAACCAACAAGAACCTTCCGAGTGGTAATCATTCACCTTTAGAGCACCAAAGCCTGATGAATTTTATATATGTTAAATTCTGAACACAGTATAAGAATGGCCTGCAACCAGTGAACTTGGAGGAATGAGAAGTGAGATTGAACTGTGAACCAAAGAACTTTTCTGAACTTACAGACATATTACACACACGTGCACTTAGAATTAGAAGGGGGCTAAGTTAGATAAAGTAAATTCAAGTAGTAAAATAGTGATCAGTTAAAGTGTAATTCTGTTTTCATGTTTAAAGATAATTAAAATCAACTCTTGTTTAAGTGACCATTTGTCTTGGTGAATATCTATTGCTGCTGGGTTTGGGGATCCTCTGTTCTCGTAACACAGCACCAAGCTTCAGGTTATGATAATTGTCCATAAATGGGCTCCGGCATGTTTTGAAAGTTATTATTTGACTCTTTAATAATTTTTTGTAAATTTCAACAGACATAATATCATTTAATTGTTGTTTATTTGTCGTTGGAGAATTACCTTTCCATTCAATCAGATTTAGAGTTTTGGGTGCCGTATTTGAGAAAAGATGTGCTGGTGTTGGGGAAGGTTCAGAGATGATTTACTGGAATGATATCAGGAATGAAAGGGTTAGTGTATGAGGAACATTTGTTGACTCTTTGACTGTACTAGTTGGAGTACAGAAGGATAAGGGGGACCTCAGAGGCATTTCAAATGCTGGATGGCCTGAGCAGAGGACATATGGCAAAGATGTTTCCCATGGTAGGGGATTCTAGAACAAGAGAGCATAATTTCAGGATAAAAGGGTGTCGATTTAAAACAAATTTTGTCAGTGGGTCGTGAATCTGTGGAACTGAGGTCATTGGGTTTATTTAAGGAAGAAATTGACAGGTATTTGATTAGTCAAGTAATTATGGGTTAAGGGGAGAAAGTTGGGCAGTGGGGCTGAGTGGAAGAATGGTGGAATAGACTCGATGGACCTACTTCTGCTCCTATATCTTGTGATTTATATCATGCGGAAGACCAAGACAACCTCTTCTGCATCATGTTTTTATGTTATGTGAACCCATTTCCGAGTGAATCCCATGTTACGTGGCCCACACTCCTCCGGAATATTTGCTCTCATGTTATGCCATTTTAACCAATTCAATAAGATCGCTAAAGACCGCTGCGTTTCTCTCAATGCAAATTCTACATTGACAGAATTACAGCTTCCTCATTTAAAAAATTAGTATCGAGCAGCTCAAATGAGATTTCTTGGTTCTTTTTTGAAAGGGTTAAAATAGAATCAAATAAAATAGGAGAGTGAAAAGCAGAAGAATTTATATAAAAGTGGGAATTGAAATTAATGGTTGGTGATAAAGATACACCATTGTTGAAACATTTGATTAATATATTGAATAAAATAAATGATGAAATTGGTGTAAGTGGATGTACATCACCCAGAATAGCTTTGATTCAAAATCCTCATTTCTTTTTCAAAGGATCATCAATTTCTGGATAGTTGGTTTCGTAAGGAGATTATAAACGTGGAAGATTGTTATGAAAGGGGTCAATTAATGTCCTTTGAGCAATTGAGAAATAAATATCTATAACTCATAGCAATCTTTTTTTCTATTTCCAACAAAGAGCATATTTGAAGGATAAGTTTGGACCAACTATGTTGTACTGAAATAGAAATTCCTTATAAAGACGAATTGTTAAAAAATTTACTTCTCTGATGTCCTGTTTATTACAAGTAGGAACTTTTAAATGAGGAGTTCATGAGTCAAGATAAAGGTGGGAAATGGATCTGAATATTGTATATGATTGGCTAATATGGGCAGATCCATATAAGGATCTCAATGTAAGAAATAAATTGGTTCAGTATAATTCTTTATACATCAATCATTTATCAGATGTCAGCAAGGATTTTATCTGAAAGCAGCACCTGGAGTCAGGTGACTCAGGCAGTTGGATTTGAAAAGCTCTACAGGAAGCTGATTTGGCAATAGAGATCACGTGATCCAGGGGAGTTGTATTAATTCACTTCAACTTAACAGTCTGGAACTATTGACCAGAGTTCCACACTGCAGCAGTGAGGAAGGAATTCACAACTAGTTTTTCTTCTACAGTTTCTGTGGAACTCACTACATAGCAAGTTTATACTGTGGAACTCACTCACATAACAAGTTTACACTGTGGGAATCTCGCACATAACAAGGTCATACTGTCGAACTCACTCACATCCCAATGTTACACTCTGAGACTCATTAACTAAACAAGGACGACACTGAGGAATTCACTTCCATAACAATATAACACTTTAAACTGACTCACATAGCAAGGTTAGTGTTATAACCAGGTTACACTCTGGAACTCACTAACATTACATTTTCAATATTGAACTCACTGACACAACAATGTCAAACTGTGGGACACACTCACATCACCAGGTCACACTGCGAAAATAACTCACATAACAAGTTTACACTGTGGGACTCACTAACATAATGTTAACAATGTGGGATTCACTAAGAAAACAAGATTATACCGTGGAACTCACTCTCATAACATTTTCAGTGTTGATCTCACTGATATAACAAGTTCAGAATGTGGGACTCACTCACATAACAAGGTTAGAGAGTGGTTATAAATCACATCACAAGTTCATTCTATGGAACTGTAATGGAGGATTTCGACCAGCTTATGCAAGAATGTATAGATGTGAATCAGAAGACATGATCTGAATTCCACCATGAGGCCCAGAGATGCAGTTGCCTTTTGTTGGTCGCAGACTGTCAGGAGTCCTTGAAGATAATTAAATCAGTTATTCTAAGAGATAAGCTATGAGTAAACAACTTTTGGGTAATATAAGCCATGGTCCCACTGCTGAGGTCTGAGACTCTCTGAGGGGTGGAAATCTTTCTCAGCAAGAGGAAGAACTTCTAGACTCCAACCAACGTCTCAGTCAGGGGAGGTGGAGAACCTGCTACCGGCGTCCCGACAACCTATTACAAGTGTGTGGTCGTTGCCACGCTTCTGCAGCTGGGACCAGTCCAGGTGTTGAGGGGTTGGGGAGGGGAACAGGCAGGGGAATGAGGAGGGCTACGGGGTAGAGGAAATGGGAGGTGAACGGAGGAAGGCATCCCTACCCCCTCCCTCACCACCTGTTCCCCTGCATTTCCCCTGCTTCTCCTCTCCACCTTGCAGAAGAAGCTGGGCCTCATTGCAGCCAGAACCTCCCTGTGGTTCTAGAGCCTCCATTTCAGGAAGTGCCTTCGACACTCGCTGCTGGACAGACGTCTTGTCTCTTGATTCATTCTGTACCATTGTAATTAAATTAAAAAATGTGTTGGCTTTTTAAAGCTTGAACACAAAAGGCTGGTCCAGATAGACAACACACAAACAGGCCCTTCAGCCCCTCTCTCCTGCTGGCCGGGCTGTTGTAATCAGTCCATATTCCTCTCCCTTTTTTCATTCTTTGCTCCCATCCAGCTCATGTTGCCTTGTCAATCTCACGGCCTGTGAGAAGAAGCTATTCCCTGCCTGGCTGCTCTGCTTTTATTCCTCAACATCTCTTTCCTGATGGCAGGGGGACAAAGATGCTCTGTGCTGGATATCTATGAGTCTCTTTACAAATCCCATTCCTGCAAATAATCAGGGGACCCTTGTCTTGAGGTTCCACCAATGTTGCCTCTCCCTCAGCACTCTCTCGTCGGAACACCACTGCACCCTCCTTCCCCTCGTCCACCAGGTCTCAGTACCCTGCTGACAATTCCAGTCAGCTGCCATGTCTATACCCTTCCCACCTAAACCGATGGATCAACCAGCGCCTTCTCTTCTCAAGAGTCCGAGGAATCCACTCTCTCGCAATGTCCTGCTATCGAATGACCTGCTTCCTCCTTCCCCTTGGCTTCCTCCCGTTATCAGGCACCTGGATTGACCCCAACCTGTTGAAACTACCCGTGTTCTCTCTGATCTCTCTGTGCCTCTGCCCTCCATCCAGGGGTCTTGGTTGTCATGTGGGGCTGGTGGAGAAAAATGCACCAACTCAAGGAGATGGTGAGCACTTTGGAGACCCCCAGCTTCAGGAGACCAGGAGCAGTACAGAGACCCCTCAGATCCAGGAGACAACGAGAACCACAGAGATGCCCAACTCTATCAATCGGCGAAAACCTGATAACCAGGTGCAAGGTGCAAGTTGCAAGGTGCAGGGAACTCTCGGTACTGCTGCACGTGGGGCAGGTGTGGCCCATCCCCACACCTTCACCCTGGCAATTCCCAAAACAGTCTTCCTATTCATGTGGGGGTCCAAAATGGGTAGAGTCTGGAGAAGGACGATGTTCGGCATCAATCAACGGGGGCAAGGGTGTAACCAGCATGGCCATCATTGTGTGTGGCTGTGTGTGGAACCAAAGAGCAAGGACACCAAAAGCTGCTATGTGCTGAGGTTCTACCTGGCTCAGGTGTTGCGAAAGATTTGTCTGGCCCTGGTGCCACACAATGTCCCAGTCAGCAGGACTTTGCCACATCTCCTTCCTCGGAACAATTCGATCGACAAACAATTTTGACCACAAGGCCATCAGGCAGTGGTCAGCAGAGAATTGCTGACATAGAGACTCTAGGACTCGATGGGATACATAGGGGTGGTTCCCTGAGCAGAGCATCCAGAGCTGCTGGAAGACCAGAAACTCGGTGAAAGATGCCCTTTGGTCTGCCTGAAATCCAAATGGGGGTAGCAAATATGATGACATCTGCCCAAAGCAAAGGGAGGAAGGTTTAGGGGAGATATCAGGGGTATCTACCCAGAGTTGTGGGTGCCAGGAATGCCTTGCCAGGAGTGGTGATGAAGGCAAAAATATTAGGGGCCTTTCAGGGGTTCTTAGTCACATTGAGGGTTGAGACCAAGGAGGATATTCTCCAACAGCAGAGGGTGGCAGTTACCACAAGATGTCAAAGTGGTGGCAATGAAGCTAAACAGAGACCATCTAAGGTGACTGTGCGCCTGTCTGCAGGAATTTGGACTAACTATAAACCTTGCCAGTTCAGGCTGGAAATGTTCGACTTCTTGGGGCGTCAAATCAACAGGAACATAACTAAACCCCTGCTTAAAAAGGTAGAGGCTGTTCAGTGCTTCCACAAACCTCCCCCCACAGTGAAGGGGTTGTAGGAATTCACTGGTACGATTAATTTTTATCACCGATTCATACCGGTAGTGGCCCGCATCTTGTGGAGAAAGGTAAAGACATTACCTGGGACAATGAGAATTTGGAGAGGTTCCAGAAGGCCAAGGACGCACTGGCCAACGCCACACTTCTGGTACACACCAGGCCAGAAACACCCAAATTCGCACAGTAGATGCTTCCAGCACAACAGTACGAGGCACACTGGAACAATTCATCGAAGGGCAACGGTAGCCCCTGGCCTTCTTTAGCAGACACCTCTGGCCACCCAAACTCAACTACAGCACCTTTGGTTGAGAGCAATTGGTGCTGTACCTGGCAGTCAGGTACTTCAGTTGTTTTTTGGAAGGTAGACAATTCAGAGTCTTCATGGACCAGAAGCCGTTAACTTTTGCCTTCCATAAAGTGTTGGACTCCTCTCACATGAGTCTGAGTTCACTACAGACATTCAACACATCATGGGTGATGCACTGCCTCATCTCGCAATCAAGTCTGTCCAGGCCCTGTCCCAGGGAATAGACTATTTCGCCCTAGGCAGGTGATGGCAGGAAGACCCTGAGATCTTTCAATGCAGGACAGCAGTTTCAAGGCTCAGGCTGGAGGATGTTGCCATCAACCCTGGTAAGTAGACGCTCCTCTGCGACATTTCAATGGCAAACCCCGCCTCATTGTACCGGCAGAATGGTGATGACAGTTTTTTGATGAGATGCAAAACCTAACGCACCCAGCCATCAATCCTGTCAAAATGGCGGTCAGTAGGTTCGTCTTGCAGAGCCTCCGGAAACAGGTTGTCACTGGGCCAAGACCTGCACACTCTGCCAGATGACCAAAATGCAGACATGCGTGAAGGCATCACCCCAGACATTCAAATCATACATACGTGAAGGCATCACCCCCAGACATTCAACTCAGCACCACGTAGGTTCAGCCATATCTACATTGACATTGTAGGGTCATTACTGGCCTCCCACGGGGCGAGTTATCTTCTCACCATGATTGCCTGCTCCATGAGGTTCCCCGAGGCGGTCCAGCTGGCTGACACAACCACTTGTGTCCTCCATTAAATTGGAAGTGGTAATAAAGATGAAGGAGCGATTGATAATAAATAGTCTCCCTTGTAGTTGGGGTACAATGTATTTCTTGAGATCAGAGGAATCCAGGAGCCAGCACAAAGTGATCCTGTGTTTCCCAATGATTTGATAGTTGGGGTAGTTGAAAGTGGAAGGGCCGAAGGGTCTCCTGATTCTTCGACTGCCTCTCTTTTCTGTCTTGCGATGCTGATTGGGTGTGGCTATGTGTTCCATCGCTCGCTGATTGGTTGCTTCAGTTGCGCGAGCCAATGGGCTGATTCGGTGAGGCCGCTATTGGATTGGATGCTCAAGTAGGGTTAGATTGATGGGCGGGTTCGCGGGCTGATTGGCTCTTGCTGTGAGGAGGCGGGATTTTGGCCTTGGCATCGTCTACTCGGGGTCCGTCGCGTCAAAGCGGGTCTAACGGGAAGAAGTTGCCGGGACCTTCGTCAGCCGCGCGGTCCAGGGAAAGCGGGCGACCAGCAGCACGCCGGGACCCACCCGTGAGAGGCCTGTACCGATAGGGTGTTTGGGTGGAGCTGAGGTGTCGTTGCGAGGCCTGATGGCGCCAACAGGGCGAGGCCGGAGGCCGCGGGGTAACTAGCAGCGACAGGGGGCGGAGGAGGGGCAAGAAGGAGATTTAGACGTTTTTGGTTGGCGCATGCGCGGTGGTTTCGCCACTTGGCGTTCTGTTTGCGCATGTGCGGATGATACGCATGTGCCAAATGACGGCCACGAAGCGAACCCTTTGCGCAAGCGCCAACTGATGACTCGCGCATGCGCACAGAAATTAAGATGGCTGCTCCCAGCCGATGGAACCCGAGACACTGAGTCACAAACTCAATCCGCACATGTCTCTGTTTTCATTTGGCAAATCATTTGATGTTAAAAATATGCTCTTCGACTTCAGGGCTCCTCACACGGGTGGAAAACTCCGACCTGCGACCGTTTTGGTATCTGTCTGATCATTCGGTCTCCATGACGGTCGCAAGTCGGGGAGGACCTGTCGGGACATTGGGTCGATTCGGAACGGATGGAAAACCAATCCCTTTTCTTTGCTTCCCAATGCTCATAGAATGTGTCTGATTCCATCCGTTTTTCCTGATGTAGGATCACATTCTTCATCAAGATAGATGTTATTTTTTAAAGTTGTGTCACTTGAACAATAATGTTCCAACCCTTCTGATCCTGACGTACCTTGTTTAAAATGTAATATTTCTCAGTTACTTGTCCGAATGCCTTGAAAAATAGAGGGACTTTGGTGTTAACAATTTTTTCTTTGGCTTGGCTTCGCGGACGAAGATTTATGGAGGGGGTAAAAAGTCCACGTCAGCTGCAGGCTCGTTTGTGGCTGACCAGTCCGATGCGGGACAGGCAGACACGATTGCAGCGGTTGCAAGGGAAAATTGGTTGGTTGGGGTTGGGTGTTGGGTTTTTCCTCCTTTGCCTTTTGTCAGTGAGGTGGGCTCTGCGGTCTTCTTCAAAGGAGGCTGCTGCCCGCCAAACTGTGAGGCGCCAAGATGCACGGTTTGAGGCGTTATCAGCCCACTGGCGGTGGTCAATGTGGCAGGCTCCAAGAGATTTCTTTAGGCAGTCCTTGTACCTTTTCTTTGGTGCACCTCTGTCACGGTGGCCAGTGGAGAGCTCGCCATATAATACGATCTTGGGAAGGCGATGGTCCTCCATTCTGGAGACGTGACCCATCCAGCGCAGCTGGATCTTCAGCAGCGTGGACTCGATGCTGTCGACCTCTGCCATCTCGAGTACCTCGACGTTAGGGGTGTGAGCGCTCCAATGGATGTTGAGGATGGAGCGGAGACAACGCTGGTGGAAGCGTTCTAGGAGCCGTAGGTGGTGCCGGTAGAGGACCCATGATTCGGAGCCGAACAGGAGTGTGGGTATGACAACGGCTCTGTATACGCGAATTTGAATACAGCGTAAAGATTTCACCACCTTTTGAATTTATGATCTTTGGAATTTCTGGTCATGCTTTCTATTTAGGTTGGTGTATCTTGCAGATCTGTTTGGTTGCAGCAAGTAAGAAGTTATCACCTTGTAGCATCCGCTGCGGCTGCGCTACCAAATAAAGAGAAGTCCACACAAGGTAGTGTAAAACAAAGACTGGCTTTACTGGTTTAAATTCCCCACATGTGCTCGCTGGCCCGCCCACTTCTGGTGACGCACCCCTTGACATCAAGCAGTGACGTCATTGCATCGTGACGTCACTCTCTGGCTGCTACGCGGAGTGAAGGGCTCCTCAATCCACACATGGCACTTGGCGCGGGCACCTTCTTGGCAATGAAGGGGAGTCCGTGCCATCTTGGACTCACCTGGTCGCTTGGCGTGCTACAATCTCAGCGTTTATAAGGGGGAAATTCTTTCAATGTTTCATTTACTTTTATTACAGAATTCTTCCTAGATTATCTGTGTAACATTGAAGGTTATGTGTTTTCATGAATAGCGATCATGATTCTACTCATAATTTGGTGACGAAATGGATGGGACACTTTTTACTAATGCCCCATGTGAATCAAAATTAAAATGAAGTGACAAAATTAGGAAGGTTTGTTTACCCTTCATTTTAAGCAGGATGTCAGGATGATTTTTATCTTGCTTGCTGAATTAAAATGTAATTTGTCTGTTCTTAATGGCAGCTGCCATATTGGCATTGAAAGGAGAGATGGGAAGTGGGTCAGGTCCTTGGTTGTCCCAGTAATGCAATGGAGAAAGATGTCACGGGGCTGAATGTGGTTTAGGGAGGGAGAGGGTATTAATTTTTAGGAAACATATGTGGCCAGCCACCTATCAATATTTTTCCTCAAATAGAAACTCCTGCTAGTAGAAGCCATTTCCTGCTTTGAACAGGCCCAATGTCATTATCTAAGCAGATATTGTTACGAGCCCAAAGGACCCCAAAACCAGGCAGCAAAAGACATTCACCAAGACAGGTGGCTTTTAAAACAGAAGTTATTTTTAATCAACTTTAAACATGAAAATAGAATGAAACTTTAACTTAACTAACCCAAATTAAGAGACTCTTAGACAGGCATACATGGGTGAAACTAAAACAGGTTGTAGAGGGCACCACCGTCAGTTCACAGACTTACCTGACACATTGTGGGCTAACAGTGCTGGGCGCCAAAGTACAGCGAGTGGATCAGATGAAGGCCCAGGGCTATAAAGCTTATAGCTTTAACGTGATGGTCCAGCAGCTGTTCGCCAATGAGCTCATTAACATGCAGGGAATAAAAGATCTGTATGTCTGCAATAAACCAGTCTTGAGTTGACTACCTTTGTGTGTGTTTGCCTTTATTTAGTAGCTGTTACAAATTGGTGATCCCGAAGTTAAGATTTAACGAATTTGAATCATAATGGAAAAGGAAGACATTTCAACACGGCAACAACTGCCGCCGCCATGACAGTTAATGCAGTTGGGCTTCATTTGCCTCCTTTCTGAACACATCAGCCACATATTTGGTTTCTTCAAGCTGAAACCCAGTTTCATTTTTGGGTTATAACGGCGGGAGACACAAAATTTTGGCATGTCGTGATTACATTGGGCATGGCCACTGCATTGTGAGTAAGCAAGTTTATTGCTCATCCTCCGGCAGAAAACCAGGGCACCAGGTTCCGGCAGTTTCTTCTTGACACATTGGAACTTACTTGATGAACGTGGATTTGAACATGGGAGGCCAAACTGACGAGAATCCATCAGACCTGATGAATGAGATGTTGGCATTGTCAGATGGTCCTTCCCATTGTCTGCTTTTTGAAGCCTTATTTCTGTCAAAACTTCCCGCTCACATGGCGATACACATTGGTAACATGGATTGTCGCCATCTTCATGATGTGGCTCAAGAGGCTGACAGGCTCTATCGTACTCCTACACAAGAGTCTGCCCCAATACATCCTGTTTCAGTTGCAGAAGCATCTCCCACATCCTACCAAACTCCAGTATCTGCAGTCCAAACCAAGAAAGAGGAACATGCTGATGTACATCGAGAGTGGTATTTTTACCATCGCCTCTGGTGAAACTATGCCCATAAATGCGTCCAACCATGTACCTACCACAAAAAGAAGTCAGGGAACGAGAGAGCCGGAAGCTGGCATATATACAGGCCTATTGTATCTTCAGGATGATGCGGGCAAGCACAAATTTCTTGTAGACACAGGTGCTGAACTTAGTTTGCCGACCTATTTTGAAAGGACTCAAAAAACAGCACTTGACACTGAGAGCAGTGAATGGAACTGCCATTCCAAGTTTTGGGGAAGGCATGACCTTTACAAAAAGAATGGGTTACACCTAAACCCAAAAGGGATCAATATATTGGCAGCTAGGTTTGGTGCAGCCGTCGGATGCGGTTTAAACTAATTTGGCACTGGGATGGGAACCTGTATGATAAGCAAAGGACAGGAAAGATAAAATAGGAAAAGTTGGGTTAGGCAGCGAAAGTAAAAATCAGAAAGAGCAAGGAGGGTGAAAAAAGCAAATCTGAAGGCTTTATATCTTAATGCAAGAAGCATTCGGAACAAGGTAGATGAATTGGCTGTGGAAATTGAGACAAACAAATACGATTTGATTGGGATTACAAAACATGGCTGCAAGGTGGGCAAGCCTGGAAACTTAACATCCCGGGGTATACAATATTTAGGAGGGGTAGACAAGAAAGAAAAGGGGGTGGGGTAGCTTTGATGGTGAGAGAAGGAACCGACACAATTGACAGGAAGGATATTAACTCAGAAGATACGGAATCTATATGGGTAGAACTGAGGAATAGCAAGGGGTGGAAAACATTAGTGGGTGTGGTATATAGGCCTCCAAATAGTAATGTAGAGGTGAGGGAAGGCATAATAAGGGAAATTAGAGAAACGTGCAATAAGGGAACAGTTGTCATCATGGGAGACTTTAATTTACATATCGATTGGACTAGCCAAATTAGTAAAAATACTGAGGAGGAGGAATTCCTTGTATGTTTACGGGATGGTTATCTAGACCAATATGTCGAGGAACCAACTCGGGAGCAGGCCATTTTAGACTGGGTATTATGCAATGAAAAGGGGTTATTCAGCAATCTTGTTGTACGAGGCCCTTTGGGTAGGAGCGATCACAATATGATCGAATTCTCACTCGACATGGAGAGTGAAGAAATTAAAACCGAGACTAAGGTCCTGAATTTAAATAAAGGGAATTATGATGGTATGAGACGGGAGTTGAGTAAGATTGATTGGGTGGTTTATGGTGGGGGGGGGGGGTTGACGGTGGATAGACAATGGAAAGCATTCAAAGATCTAATGGAAGAATTGCAGAAATCGTTTATACCGGTTTGGCATAAAAATAAACCAAGAAAGGTGACTCAACCGTTGATAACAAGGGAAATTAGAGACAGCATTAGGTCCAAAGGGAGAGCATATCAATTGGGCAAAAAAAGTACCAAATCCGAAGACTGGGAACAGTTCAAGGTGCAACAAAGGAGGACAAAGGGATTAATCAAGAAGGCAAAAATAAATTATGAAAGTAAGCTTACGGCAAACATAAAAACCAACTGCAAAAGCTTTTATAGATATGTCAAGAGGAAAAGATTGGTGAAATCCTGAGTAGGTCCCTTGCAGGCAGAATCAGGGGAATATACAATGGGGAATAAGGAAATGGCAGACCAATTAAATTCTTACTTTAGTTCTGTTTTTCACAAGAGAGGATACAATAACCTCCCAAAGATGTTGAGAAACATAGACACTAATGCAAGGGAGGAGCTGAAAGAAATCACTATCTCTAAGGACATGGTCTTGGGGAAATTGAAGGGATTGAAGGCCGATAAATCCCAAGGGCCTGATAATCTACATCCTAGGGTACTTAAAGAAGTGGACATTCAGATAGCAGATGCTTTAAGAATTATTTTCCAGAACTCAATAGACTCAGGATCAGTACCCATGGATTGGAGGGTAGCTAATATTACCCCACTATTTAAAAAGGGGGGTAGAGAAAATGTGGGGAATTATAGGCCGGTGAGCCTTACATCCTTAATAATGGATGCAATAGCGGAGCATATGACTAGCAGAGAAGGGATCGGAGAGAATCAACATGGATTTACAAAAGGTAAATTGTGCTTGACAAATCTATTGAAATTCTTTGAGATGGTGACAGGTAAAATAGATGGGGGAGAGCCAGTGGATGTGGTGTACCTGGATTTCCAAAAGGCCTTCGATAAGGTTCCACATAAATGACTGGCATGCAAAATCAAGGCTCATGGGATTGGGGGTGGAAGGTATTTATGTGGATTGATAACTGGCTGGCAGATAGAAGACAGAGAGTTGGGATAAACGGCTAATTTTCTGAGTGGCAGGCGGTGACCAGTGGGGTGCCACAGGGATCTGTACTGGGACCCCAGCTGTTCACAATTTACATTAATGATCTAGATGAGGGGATTGGATGTAATATCTCCAAATTTGCAGACGACACTAAGCTAGGAGGGGTTGTGTGCACTGAAGAGGGGGTCAGGAAGCTCCAGTGTGATTTGGATAAATTGGGGGACTGGGTAGATACATGGCAAATGCACTACAATGTGGATAAATGTGAGGTTATCCACCTTGGTAACACAAACCAGAGGGCAGATTACTATGTGAATGGCAATAGATTGGGAGATGGGGAAGTGCAGAGAGATCTAGGGGTTCTTGTGCACCAGTCACTGAAGGTGAGCATGCAGGTACAGCATGCGGTTAAAAAGGAAAATGGTATGTTGGCCTTCATATCAAGAGGATTTGAGTATAGGAATAAGGATTCCTTACTGCAGTTGTACAGAGCCCTGGTGAGAGCACACCTGGAGTATTGTGTGCAGGTTTGGTTGCCTTATCTTTGAAGAAGGATGTTCTTACAATGGAGGGAGTGCAAAGGCGATTCACCAGGCTGATACCTGGAATGACAGGAATAACTTCTGAGGAAAGATTGCACAATTTGGAATTGTACTCGCTAGAGTTTAGAAGATTGAGAGGGGATCTCATAGAGACGTATAAAATTCTGGCAGGACTGGACAGAATGGATGCGGAAGGGATGTTTCCAATGGTGGGGGAGTCCAGAACCCGGGGCCATGGTTCGAGGATAATAGGCTAACCATTTAGAACCGAGATGAGGAGGAATTTCTTTACCCAGAGCGTGGTGATTCTGTGGAATTCATTGCCA
Organism: Narcine bancroftii; assembly: GCF_036971445.1. NCBI lineage: Eukaryota > Metazoa > Chordata > Chondrichthyes > Torpediniformes > Narcinidae > Narcine > Narcine bancroftii. The sequence continues at coordinate 5,958,679 of NW_027211884.1, forward strand.
CACAGAGCAGTAGAGGCAGGTTCATTGAATATATTTAAGAGGGAATTAGATATATTTCTTGAGTATAAGGGAATTAGGGGTTACGAGAGAAGGCGGGGACGGGGTACTGAACTTTAAGATCAGCCATGATCTCATTGAATGGTGGAGAAGGCTCGAAGGGCCGAATGACCTACTCCTACTCCTATCTTCTATGTTTCTATGCTTCTGCCCTGTTGCCCATTTTCCCCAATCTTCCCCCCTGTTCTACACTGCTCCCCACTGTGCCACTCTGTTCCTCATTCTTCCCCTTAGTTCTTCAGTTCCCCACTGTTCCATAGTGTTCTCCATTTGAACCCCCTGCTCCACACTGTTCACTATTTTTCCCCAATATTCTGCATCTGTTCCACCCTGTTCCCCATTGTTCTCCAGCTGTCCCCATTCCACATTTATCCCACTGTTCCCCACTGTTCCACAACTATTCCCCACTGTTCCCAACTTTTCCCCTCTGTTCCCAGCTGTTCCCCATCTGTTACCAACATTTGTCCACTGTTACTTGCTTGTTTTCCACTTTTCGTCACCTGTTATCCACTGTGCCCCACTGTGCCCCTCTGTTCCCCACTGCTCCTCATTCTTCCCCCAGATGGGGAACAGCTGGGGAACAGAGGGGCACAGTGGAGAACAGAGGGGAAAAGTGGGGAACTGTGGGGAATAGTCAGGAACAGGCGTGAACCACTGGGGAACAGAGGTATATATGGGGAGCAGTGGAGAACATTGGGAAAAATGGGCAACAGTGTGGAACAGTTGATGGGGAACAGTGGGTTAAATGGGGAACAGAGGGAAAAAGTGGGGAACAGTGGGAGTAATGCATGAAAGTGGGGAAAATTTGGGAACCGTGGGGAACAGTATGGAACCGGGGAGACAGCTAGAGAACAGTGTGGAACCGGGGGGAACACTGTAGAACAATTGGGATCAGAGGGGAATAGTGGGGAGCAGCGGGTATAATGTGGAAAGGAGAACTGTGGGGAACAATGTTCTGCACTGTTCCCCAACGTACCCCATGGTTCCCCATTGTTGACCATCAGAAGCTCATCTGTTTTCCAACTGTTCCCCACTTTTCCACACTGTTTCCCACACTACTCCACTGTTCACCATCCATTCCCCACCATGAAATATAAAGTGTTCACAATCCTTACTCTGGAGACAAAGTTTTGAAGAACAGGTTCATCTTTATTTCGAGTCTGCAGAGTCGGGTGTTCCTGGTCTGGAGACATACCGGAAGTTCAGAATCATCACTCTTTTGTACAGTCCCGCGCTCAACATCACCCCACCTTCATTTACCTTCTTCCATTCAGAATCCCAATATATTACAACATTCTCCTTCTCCCTTCCATCAATCCATACATTGCCTGTTCATGTCTCTATTAGGCAATCGCAGTACTAGCTATAGACTACCTTAGGTCACTGTACCAACCTGAACCAGTTCCTTGCATCCTTGGGGCTTGAGATAAGAAGGGGCCCACTGGCTAGTACTGTCTACTCTCAAGCTCTTATCTACATACTTTGCATTCCATCATTTTTCACAGAATGGTGCGAGTTTAATCACATCCAACTGTTTTTCACAATTCCTCCTTTTTTCTCATTATCATGTATTTCTGATTAAACTGCATTATTGTTCACCTTTTGTTTCCTCAAATTGTACGAGTTGAATTTGTCGTTGTTCATCTGCCATGGGATTTTTTTAATACCACCTGCTTCGCTCCAATAGCTGAGCAAATGGATCTCATGATAAAACATCGTAGGATGGCTGATCCAATCAATAAGCCCACTAGAATCATTCAGCCAGATATAGCAGAGTGCATTAACCATGGCACCCAACCTCCGAAATTCCAATCTCCCCATGTCCAATCACCTCCTTTTTCATATTTATCTCGAGCCTCCTGGATCTTATCTCTATACTTTTTAATATGGACCACCAAATCTGAGATATTAGCTGATTCATCCGGGATGTATATGTAACATTCAGAACCAATTAAAGCACAAGTCCCCCCTCTCTCTGCCAAGGGCCATGTGTTTTTGGAGGACTGTGAGTTGCATGGTGTCCATTTCTGTATTTATTGCCCGGACTTGGGATTGGACTTCCCCAAGCACCAGGTTCGTATCATTTACTAGTTCATCTAGGGTGGCTGCTCATTCTTGAATTTCAACCGCCCTTCATGTGGCTCCAAATGTTGGGAAAAACATCCACATGAGACGATCGCCTTCAGTCACCCTTTTGTTTTTTCCCATGGGATGAGCCTAATACAGATAGCTGGTTAAGATCAGGGACATGGGGAATTAAGTAGGCCAGGTAGGCATCCACTCCAACCTTTAAGTGTATGGGTCAATTTAAATCCTTTTGTCTGATTCCAACATTCCTTTTCCCCAGGTAACTATGAATAAATTTAACATACACACACCCAATATGTGCCATTTACAGGGTGCGGGATTCGCAGTCGTGTGACGGTCCAATTCTGCATGCAATTGGAAACTCCTAGTTGGTTCCTCAAAAGGAAGCAACACTCCAGACTGAGTAGTTGGTGACTTTGTTGGTTTTGGTCGTATCGACCACCCTTTTTATTTATCTTCAGTGGTTGGATCACTGTTGCTGGACAAGGTATATATATCAAATAATACATGTAGGGAGAGAGGGACTGCTACTAAGGGGACTCCTGACTTGCCATGGTGTGGCATTTTCACACATACCCAACAATCTGTTTGATTTTGGTTCTTAGCATAATTAGTACATAGAGAGATAAAAGAATTTTAAGGTTCAACACACAAAGTTATATGTATGTCGAATTGAAATAGTAAACGTAAAAGTTTCATTATTGTAGTTTTCTTTTCTGTTCCTTTTTACTCCTCTTTCCTTACTTCTTTGGCTGGTGGTGGATCCAATGGTCCCTTTATTCTTTTTTTTAAAGTTTTTATTTTTCACACTATGATCCATATTGACCAAAATACACACAAACATTTTCCTCTTGAATATATACAGTGTCATTTTTCCCCTTTTCCCCCCTCCCTTCCCTCCCTCCTTCCCACCCCCTCCCCACCCACTAAACATTCAACATATACAATACAATAAACCCATTAAAAAATGTCATCACACAATGAAATAAGCAAGAAAATTGTGTCATCTACTTTTACAGACTGGGTCAGTTTATTTCATCTTCTTCTCATTCTGTCATTTTAGGGGGTAGAGGTCCGCGGTAGGACCTCTCTGTTGTGTTCCATGTACGGTTCCCAAATTTGTTCAAAAACTGATGATATTTATTAAATTATATGTTATTTTTCCAATGGAATACATTTATTCATTTCCATGTCTTCTTTGGCTTGGCTTCGCGGACGAAGATTTATGGAGGGGGTAAAAAGTCCACGTCAGCTGCAGGCTCGTTTGTGGCTGACAAGTCCGATGCGGGACAGGCAGACACGATTGCAGCGGTTGCAAGGGAAAATTGGTTGGTTGGGGTTGGGTGTTGGGTTTTTCCTCCTTTGCCTTTTGTCAGTGAGGTGGGCTCTGCGGTCTTCTTCAAAGGAGGTTGCTGCCCGCCAAACTGTGAGGCGCCAAGATGCACGGTTTGAGGCGATATCAGCCCACTGGCGGTGGTCAATGTGGCAGGCACCAAGAGATTTCTTTAGGCAGTCCTTGTACCTTTTCTTTGGTGCACCTCTGTCACGGTGGCCAATGGAGAGCTCGCCATATAACACGATCTTGGGAAGGCGATGGTCCTCCATTCTGGAGACATGACCCATCCAGCGCAGCTGGATCTTCAGCAGCGTCGACTCGATGCTGTCGACCTCTGCCATCTCGAGTACTTCGACGTTAGGGGTGTAAGCGCTCCAATGGATGTTGAGGATGGAGCGGAGACAACGCTGGTGGAAGCGTTCTAGGAGCCGTAGGTGGTGCCGGTAGAGGACCCATGATTCAGAGCCGAACAGGAGTGTGGGTATGACAACGGCTCTGTATACGCTTATCTTTGTGAGGTTTTTCAGTTGGTTGTTTTTCCAGACTCTTTTGTGTAGTCTTCCAAAGGCGCTATTTGCCTTGGCGAGTCTGTTGTCTATCTCATTGTCGATCCTTGCATCTGATGAAATGGTGCAGCCGAGATAGGTAAACTGGTTGACCGTTTTGAGTTTTGTGTGCCCGATGGAGATGTGGGGGGGCTGGTAGTCATGGTGGGGAGCTGGCTGATGGAGGACCTCAGTTTTCTTCAGGCTGACTTCCAGGCCAAACATTTTGGCAGTTTCCGCAAAGCAGGACGTCAAGCGCTGAAGAGCTGGCTCTGAATGGGCAATGTACCATTGCTGTATTCTTAGGCGATCTTCTGATTTCCAGGTTGACATTGTACATTTTTTTGCTTCAGCTAAGACTATCATAATAAATCTTTTTTGCACTTCATCCAAATTGAGGCCACATTCTTTACTTCTTATATTACTTAGAAGTAAGATCTCTGGATTTTTTGCTATGTTATTTTTTGTGATTTTATTTAATACCTGATTTAGATCTTCCCAAAACTTTTCCACTTTCTCACATGCCCAAATTGAAATGTACTGTTGTTCCCATTTCCTTCTGACAGTGAAAACATCTATCTGATACTGTTGGGTCCCATTTATTTAACTTTTAGCATGTGTCCATCACTTTTCCATTGTTTAGTCTGCTTTTTCTGTGGTCAATAGTACTAGATATAGTCCATTCCACTGGGGCTGAAGCTTTTCTTCTTTCCACGAATTGATCAGGACCCAGTCACCAGCATTCACAGAGTGGATAGGGAAATCTAGAGGAGGGCTCTGCACCAGCAGACCCTTAGCTTTATAATCTACAAGAGAATGAGAGACTAGCAGTAAATAGTTCCTTAAAAACACATCATTATTTTTGACTGTAGGTATTCCTTCTATCCCCCCCAAATATGGGAGTCCAAATAACATCTCGTAAGGGGATATTTAATGTTTTGTCATGGGGCTGGCTGAATTCTGAAAAGAGCTATTGTTAAGCACTTGGTCCAAGGTAATTTAGTCTATTCTTTTAGTTTTGTAATTTGCATTTTTAAAGTGGCATTCATTTGTTCCACTCTGGATGCCTTGGTGTATGCAGCTTCCATTTTATACCTAAGGTTTCACAGACCAGGCTGTGAATTTTAGAAGCGAAGTGCTTTCCGCGATCTGAATTGATGGATTCGGCTGTTCCATTTCGGAGTTCAATTTGTTCCAGAATTATATGCTTGTGCAGTGGCATTGACGGTGGGGAACGCTTCCACCCATCACGTGAAGTGGTCCACTACTACTAGTAGAAATTTCCATCGCTGGACCTTAGGGAGTTCGGTGAAATCCACGTATCCGCTGAAATGGCCAGATTGGTAAAGGTTGTCCTCCTCCAGGCATAGCTTTCATAACTTTCTTATTAACCTTTAAACAGAACACACAGCGGTTCACTGTCTGTCTTGCAAGGATATAGACTCCTCTGCAGGCATAAGTTCGTAAGAATGCATCACACAGTGCTTGCGCTCCCCAGTGGGAGCGTGAGTGCAGTTCCCCTAGTATCTGCGGGGTGATTTCTTTATTTAACAGTTGTCTTCCATCGGGGAGCCAGCATTTTCCGTCTTTTTTGCTCCCATCTTTTCCATTTGTTCTTCTTCAGGGAGGGAAAAGATAGGACCTTCTTCAGCCCTTCTCTGAGAGGTATCAGAGCCATCATGTGAATGCACTGTTCCTGATCGTGCTGCTTGTCGGGCCAGTTCATCAGCCATCCGATTTCCTCGTGCTTCTGGTGAGTTTCCCTTCTGATGTCCTGGTACATGTACTGTGGCAATTCTTTCTAGTTTGATTAATGCTTCCAAAGTATTTTCAATTAGTTGCTCATGAGTCAGTTCTTTTCCTCTTGCTGTTGTCATCCTTCATTCTTTCCAAATTTTCCCAAATGTGTGTACCACTCCAAATCTGTATATATGGTACCTTCCTGCCCTTCCAACAGTTCCCCACAAGTCCGCAGAGTTCCCCATCAGTTCCCTATCTGTTCTAAACTGTTTCCCACTGTTCCTCACCTATTCCACACCTATTCCCCACTGTTCAACCTGCTGTTTCCCTCTAGTTCCCCACTTTTCACCACTGTTCACCATGGTTCCCCACTGTTCCCCTCATTTCCCAATCTGTTCCCCACTTTTCTCCACTGTTCTCCCATTCTCCACAGTTTGCTATCTGTTCCCCACTATTCCCCTCTGTTGCTCACTGTTCCACAGAGATCTCCATTGTTCACCATCCCTTCCTTCCATTCCTCAATTTTCCCCACTGTTGCCCTCCATAGAGTACAGTTCCCCAACTTTTGTCCGTGTTCCCCACTGTTCCCCACCTGTCACACACTTTTTACCACTGTTCCCCACATTCTCCAATATTCGCCAAATGTTCCCCACTGCTCTCCCCTGTTACCCTCTGTTCCCCACTGACTCATTCTTCCCCTCTGTTCCCCACTGTTCCCCCACAGTTCTTCACTGTTCCCCACTGTACTCCAGCTGTACCCCATCTGTTCCCCACAGTTACCCATTTTTTCACTCTTCCCTACTGTTCCACATCTGGTCCCACAGTTTTTCACTGTTCCCCACTGTTCTCCCGCTGTTTCCAAACTGTCCCCCACTGTTGCCCATTTTTCCCAATTTTCCTCACTGTACCCCATTTTCCCACTGTACTCAACTGTTCCACATCTGTTCCCCACAGCTTTTCACTGTTCCCCACTGTTCCTCACCTGTTCCCCAATGTTTCCACCAATCCCAACTGCTTCCCAGCAGTTTCCCACCTCTTCCCCACGTTTCCCCACTGTTCCCCATCAGTGTCCCACTGTTCTCCAGCTATTCCCCACTGTTCCCCATTTTTCCTACTAATCCCCACTGTTCCACATCTGTTCCCCACAGTTCACCACTGTTCCCCACTGTTCTTCACCTGTTCCCTGACTTTTCCCCACTGTTCCTCACCAATCTCAAGTGTTTCCCAGCAGTTTCCCACCTGTTGCCCATGGATGTCCACTGTTCCCCATCAGTTCCACCGCTCCCTTTTGTTCCCCTCTGTTCAGCAATATTCCCCCCTGCTCCCCAATATTAACATCCATTCCCCATTGTCCTGTTGTGCTGCCCACGGTTCCACACTTTTCCCCATCTGTTCCGCTCTGTTGCCCATTTTTCCCACTATTCTCCACTGTTTCCCACTGTTCACGACTGTTCCTCATTCTTCCCCTATATTCCGCATCAGTCCCCCATCTGTTCCCCACTGTTCCCCATATTTCCCAATGTTCTGCACTGTTCCCCAATGTACCCTATCAGTTCCACACAGTTTTTCCCTGTTCCCACTGATCTCCAGCTCTTCCACATCTGTTCCCCACAGTTCTTCACTGTACCACACTGTTCTTCATCTGTTCACCAACTTTTCCCCACTGTTCCCCACCAATCCCAACAGTTTTCTAGCAGTTTCCCACCAGTTTTCCATGGTTCCACACTGTTCCCCATCTGTTCCACAACTGTTTTAAACCTGTTACTCACTTTTCCTATCTTTGCCATTGTTCCACATCTGTTCGACAATGTTCCCAACTGTTCCCCAATGTTTGCCTATATTCGACATCTGTCCCCCATCTGTTCCCAATTGTTCCCCATTTTCCCCAATGTTCTGCACCGTTTCCCAATATTCCCCATATTCCCCAATGTTCCACACTGTTCCCCAACAGTCCCCCCACTGTTACCCTCTGTACCCCATTGTTCCCCATTGTTGCCCATCTGATGCTCATCTGTTTCCCATCTGTTCCCCACAGTTCTTCACTGTTCCCCAATGGTTCTCCACTGTTACCCACCAATCCCTACTGTTTCTCAGCTGTTTCCCACCTGTTCCTCATGGGTCCTCACTCTTCTCCATCTCTTTTCCATCTGTACCCCACTGTTCCCCCCATTCTCCACTGTTCACCATCTGTTTCACACTGTTCCCCTGCTTCCCACTGTTCCCCTCAGTTTTCCAGCTGTTCCCGAACTGTTCAGCACTGCTCCCCTTTGTTCCCCACTGTTCCCCATTTTTCCCACTGTACCCTACTGTTCCACATCCATTCCCCACAGTTCTTCACTGTACCCCACTCTTATTCACCTGTTCTCCAACTGTGCGCACTATTCCCCACCAATCCCAACTGTTTCCCAGGTTTCCCACCTGTTCCCCATGGTTCCTCACTGTTCTCCAGCTGTTCCCCATTGCTCCTCACTGTTCCCACATTTGTCCTCAGTTACCCACTGTTTGCCCCCACCGCTCTCCACTGTTCGCCTTCTGTTCCACACTGCTCACCACTGTTCTCTAGCTGTTCCCCCCTTTTCCACATTGTATCCCACTGTTCTTCACCTGTTCCCCACCAATCCCAAATGTTCCCCAGCAGTTTCCCAACTGTTCCCCACGGTTTCCCACTGTTCCCCTTCAGTCCCCATCTGACCCCACTGTTTCCCATCAGTTGCACCATTCCCTTTTGTTACCCTCTACCCTCTATTCTCATTGATTCTGCAGTGTTCCCCATCTGTTCCCCTTTCCTCATTGTTCTCCCCTGCTCCCCAATATTCCCCTCCATTTCCTATTGTCCTGCAATGTTCCGCACTCTTCCCTATATGTTCCCCACGGTTCCCTACTGTTTCCCATCGGTTCCGCACTGTTTCCCATTTTTCCCACTGTTCCCCATTATTTCCACTGTTCTCCACTGTTTCACACCTGTTCCCTACTGTTCCCACTTTTCCCCACTGTATCCCATTTCTCCCATTTTGTTCCACATCTGTTCACCAAGGTTTCCAACTGTTCTCCAGTGTTCCCCTATGTTCCACGTCAGTGCCCCATCTGTTCCCCACATTCCCCAATGTTCCCCATCAGTTCTAAACTGTTTCCCACTGTTCTCCAGCTGTCCCCCCTGTTCCACACGGTTCCCCACTGTTCTCAACTGTCCACAGTTCCTCACTGTTCCCCACTGTTCCCCACTGTACCACACTGTTCCCCATTTCCCCTACTGTTCTGCATTCTTCCACACTGTTGCCCTTCAGTTCTTCACCTGTTCCCCAACTTTTCCCCACCGTTCCCCAGTAATTCCCACTGTTTCCCACAATTCCTCATTTTCACAACTGTTCCTCACTGTTCCACACTGTTACTTACTGTTCCACACTGTTACTTACTGTTTGACGTATGTTCGCCACAGTTTTTCACTGTTCTCCAGCTGTCGCCGAACTGTTCCCCACTGATTCCCATTGTTCCCCATTTTTCCCAGTGTTCCCCATCTGTTCCCCACAATTCTTCACTGTACCTCACTTTTCTTCACCTGTTCCCTAACTGTTCTGCACTGTTCCCCACCGATCCCAACTGTTTTCAAGCAGTTTCCCACCTGCTCCCTTTTGTTCCCCTCTGTTGTCATCTGTTTTGCAGTGTTCCCCACTTTCCCCATCTGTTACTATTTCCTCATTGTTCCCCCTGCTCCCCAATATTGTCTTCTGTTCCCAATTGTTCTGCAATGTTCCCAATGGTTCCACACTTTTCCCCAACTATTCCTCACTTTTGCCCTTTTTTTCCCAATTTTCCCCAGTTCTCCATTTTTACCTCACTGTTCCCCATTTTTCCCACAGATCCCCACTGTTTCCCATTTTTCCCACTGTTCCACATCTGTTCACCACCATTCCTGACTGTTCCCCAATGTTATCCTATATTCCACATCAGTCCCCCATCTGTTTCCCACTGTTCCCCATATTCCCCAATGTTTCACACTGTTCCCCACCCTTTTCTAGATGTTCCCCATTGTTCCTCTCTTATCCACATCAGTCCTCCATCTTTTCCACACTCTTCCATGTATTTCCCAATGTTCAGCACTGTCACATTTGTGGCCCGAAATGTGTAGTTAATAAAACATCAAACACAAGTTTTATCAGGTAAACTTCTCCGAGTCTTTATTCTCCAGTTTCCTTTGTTCTCCTGCTTGTGCTCTTATCTCTCTCTCATACCACGTGACTTCCGGTACATCTCATACATATTCATTATCATGACATCCCTCCTTTAATCAGAAATAAACTTTACCTTCACTTACCAATATCCCTCGGAAACATACAAACATCGTAACTAATGGTAATACTATAACTCAACTACATAAAATTTACTTCCTACAGCACTCATACATGCACTTTATGATATAAGATTAAAATACTGTCCCAAAGTTCTTATTAAAACTATGGCACAAAGTCTTCGTATGGTTTGGGCACTTTCCAGTTTCGTTTCGGCCTGCTTGTGATATTGTCGTCGCTTCTCGGTTGTTCACTCTCACCGTCGAAAATACTGCTCGCCACGGCTTCGGGTGTTTCTGGCGCTCTAGTCACTTCATCAGGAGTGCTGGTAACTGCCTCTGGAACATCATCAGGTCTCTCAGTTTCAGCATCTCGTATTGGCCTTTCAACCTCTTCGCTCGATGTATCTCTGGACTGGTACCTTTTTACACCTGATACATTTCTCTTATACAGGACTCCAGTTGGAGACTTGACTGTCACCATACTGCCACTTCTGGATACGACAGTATAGGGTTGATGGTAATAAGGTGTGTCTAGCTTACCACCAGTTTCATGCCCCACTAGAACATTATCTCCTGGCATGATGTCTGAGTACCTAGCTCCACGTTTCGAATCTGTGTACAGCTTTGCTGCACCGTTCTTTTCAGCATCGTGGTCCCTCATCTCCTGGTTGTCTCGATTTCCTTTATTTCTGGCATTTTTGTGTGGATTTTTCTCCCAAAAAATGCTTCTGCAGGACTTTTTCCAGTGGTTGCATGAGGCGTTGCTCGATAGACAGCCACATAAGATAGCAATGCTTCTCGCCAATTTTGTCCTTCTGCGTGTGCAATCCTCAATCGTTTTTCAATGGACTGATTTTGTCTCTCTACTTCCCCGTTGGCTTGCGGCCATTTCGGAGTTACTTTATGATGGTGGATACCTGTGGTCCTCATGTATTCCGCAAATGTCTCTGAAATGAATTGTGGACCGTTGTCAGAGTATAATGTAACAGGTAATCCATATCTTGCGAATATCTCCGCTAACGCTTGTATTGTTTTTTCAGTGGTTGTGGACTTCAACACCACGTACTCATAGTATCTGCTGTAGTAATCTATCATTACCATAATTGATTCACCCGTCGGAAAAGGTCCAAGAAAATCAACAGCTACGTCGATCCATGGTCCTGTCGGGAGTTGCGTACTCCAGATCGGTTCTGGCGGATTACTCCTGCTTATGATTTGACATCCGTGAAAAGTTTTAACAAATTTCTCTGCGTCCTTATCACAACCTGGCCACCATACCTTGGTCCTGAGGTTTTGCTTGGTACCAACAATACCTAGGTGTCCTTCATGCGCTAAGGATACGATCTTCGGTCTCAATCTTTGCAGTATCACCAATCTGCAACCTCTTAATACACACTGTCCGATGCAACAAAGTTCGTCTCTAATGGGAATGTAAGCCTTGTGAGTACACTTGTCCCATTGTCCACTCTGTATGCATTCTCTTACTTCCATGAGTTCTGGATCACGTTCGGATTCTCTCGACTTCCTTCGTAGTCACAGCTTTCGGTGTCGACTGAATAGCTACGAAGCGTACAAAGCTCTCTGTTTCTGTTCCCAATTCTGACTTGGATTGTGGACCACCATCTTTCACCAATCTGGACAGCGGATCTGCAATGTTTGTTTTCCCTGCAATGTGGATCACTTTATATTTGTAGGGTTGTAGTCTGAGTACCCATCTCTCTATTCTGGCACATGGTTTGGATCTAGGTGCATAGATCACCTCTAATGGCTTATGATCTGTGATGAGTTCAAATTCAATGCCGTATAAATATGCATGGAACCTCTCACAGGCCCATACAAGTCTGAGTGCTTCTTTCTCTGTCTGAGAGTATCTTCCTTCCACATCTGATAACGATTTGCTGGCATAGGCAATGATTCTTGGTCCTCCATCATGCATAAACCAACACGGCTCCTAAACCAACTGGGCTGGCATCCGCTATGACTTTGGTTGATGCCGCCGGATCGTAATATCCAAGAGTTTTTGCATCTGTCAGGCTTTGCTTCAGCACTGTGAATGCTTTCTTCTGCTCAGATCCAAAATGAAATGGTACACCTTTCCTGGTTAGTTTCCTTAGTGGTTCTGCCACTGTAGCGAAATTAGGAATGAAGTTTGCAAAAAAATTGACCAATCCCAAGAAACTCCTCACCTCTGTTGCGTTCTGAGGTGCACGTGCCTCTACAATAGCTTTCACCTTGGCCTCTGCAGGGTTTAGTCCTTCCCGTGTAAGTTTGTGTCCCATGAAGTCCATCTCTGACACACCGAACTGCACTTGTTTCCATTCACGGTAAAGCCTGCCTCCTGTAGTCTAGATAGTACATGCCTCAACCGTTTGTCATGCTCTTCCATCGTTGGTGCATGGACTATGATGTCGTCAGAAATGTTGGCAACTCCAGGAATGCCTTGAATCACTCGATGGATTTCATACTGGTAGATCTCCGAAGCTGCATTAATTCCAAATGATAGCCTCTTGTAACGATACAATCCACAGAGTGGTAGACATGTGGAATGAGCTTCCGGGAGAAATAGTGGCGGCGGAGTCAATTGTATTATTTAAGAAAAGGTTGGACAGGTATATGGATGAGAAGATGATGGAGGGTTATGGGCATTGTGCAGGGAGGTGGGACTAGAGTGGGGTGTTTGGTTCGGTGCGGACTAGTAGGGCCTAATGGCCTGTTTCCGTGCTGTAAATTGTTATGTTATGTTACAGTGAGTCACAAATGTTGTTACATCTCGGGAACCTGGATCCAGCTCTAATTGATGATAGCCCCATTTCAGATCAATTTTTGAGAATACCTTGCTGGTAGTTAGTTCTTGAAGTATTTCCTCCACTGTTGGTATAGGGTGTCGTTCTCTAATTATATCTTCATTGGCCATTCTCATGTCAACACATAGTCTTATGTCACCCTTTGGTTTGGGCACAATCACTACTGGGCTGACCCATTGTGTCGAATGTTCCACCGGTTCTATAATGTCTTGTTCGATCAATTCTTTAATTTTGGCTTCGACTTTCCCACAAAGTCCAAACGGAGTTCGGTGCATTGGTTGTGCCTTGGTTTTGACCGTTTCATCTACCGCTAGCTTCAATTGTCGACCTTTCAGCTTTCCTACTCCTTGGAAGACTGCGGGGAATTCTTGCTTCATATCCTCGTATGACTGAATTGAATTGACACAAGCTCCAATATGAAGTATTGCCAGGTCTTGCGTTGTGCTTCTACTCAGCAATGGTTCTCCCCTCTCTTCTATGACCATAAACTCTGCTTCGGTATACTTATCTCCAGCTTCAACAGTTGCAGTAAAACATCCAATGGTCTGCAATGGCTTGGTTGTTGTGTATGGATACAGTTTCTTGGAACACTTCTTTGAGGTACAGATGATCTTTTTCCTTTTCAACTTCTCCCATAAATGTCGATCAATCACATTACTGTCACTGCCTGAATCTACAATGACCTGCACTGTCACTCCATCAATGATCACTGGGACCTTCTCATGATGTACTTCATTCAACGTAAATTGGTAACAACTCTGTTCCTCATGGGTATCATCATCGTCACCGTCTATCTGGCGAATGGTATCTTTCTTTCCAGGATACTTTCCTTTCCCCCAGGCTTTGCCTTTGGAAGTTGTACTCTTCCTCTTCTGGTCTGCATTGGACTTGCTTTTGCACTTGTTTGCAAAGTGGTCTTTACCTCCACACTTTCTGCAAACTTTGCCTTTGGCCGGGCAATATGGGTCTTTTCCAAAGTGACCTCGGTTTCCACATCTATAACACTCTACGTCCTGTGTCGACGTATATCTTGGCTGGTTATGGCTATGTGAGAGCCTCTTAACTTGCTGGCTTGAGTTGTCTTTCAGGGTCATGGTATGAAATTGCCCTTCAACAGCCTCTAATGCAGCAGCAATGGTTAAAGCATCGGTGAGTTCCAACTCACTCCCCCTTTCCAGTAGACGTCTTCTGAGTTTATCTGATCTGCAGTGCTGTACGACTTGATCCAATAATTGGTTGTCCAAATCAGCTGGCTTGTAATTGCATCCAACAGCTAGCTGGCATAGTCTCGTCACGTACTGAGCAATTGTCTGGCCATCTTCTTGTATCGTTCTTCGAAACAAATGGCGTTGAAATGTAGCATTCGGTGTTACTACATAGTGTGCATTTAATGCATCTACCGCTTTCCGGTATTCATCCTTTCTTCCAGTATTCAAAAGTGTCTTAAATGTTTCCCGAACTGCGGGTCCTGCAGTGAAAAGAAGTAACGCCCTTCTCTGCGCTTTTTGTTCAACTGTACCAGTATCTAGAAATAGGCCACGACTCTCAGCGTAGGATTCAAATTCTTCCAGCCATGCCTTCCACTTCACACTTACAGTGCTTGCATCACCCGTTGGGTCAAAATGAGCAATTCCACTATGTGTTAGAAAGTCACCGTCTGCTCCAGCCATGAGGAAATATTCCAGCCCCAAAAGTACTGAGTTAAAGAGAAAATACTTATCACCTTGAAGTTGTCTGTAATCCTCTGTAATCTTCTTTAGTCTTTAATTTTCTTCAAGCTTCTTTCATCCTTGTCGCCAATGTCACATTTGTGGCCCGAAATGTGAAGTTAATAAAACATCAAGCACAAGTTTTATCAGGTAAACTTCTCCGAGTCTTTATTCTCCAGTTTCCTTTGTTCTCCTGCTTGTGCTCTTATCTCTCTCTCATACCACGTGACTTCCGGTACATCTCATACATATTCATTATCATGACAAGCACTGTTCCCCATCAGATCCCCCTGGTCCCTTTTGTTCCCCTCTGTTCTCATCTGTTCTGCAGTGTTCCCCACTGCTCCCCATCTGTGCCCCTTTCCTCATTGTTCCCCCTGCTCCCCAATATTCCCCTCTGTTCCCCATTCTTCTGTTGTGTTCCCTACGGTTCTACACTGTTCTCCATCTGTTCCCCACTGTTCCCCATTTTTCCCACTTTCTCCATTTATTCACACCTGTTCCTCACTGTCCCCAACTGTTCCCACTTTTCCCCACTGTTTCCAATTTTTCACACTGTTCCACATCTGTTCACCACCGTACCCGACTGTTCCCCAATGTCCCCCTATATTCCTCATCAGTCCCCCATCTGTTCCCCACTGTTTCCATTTCCCCAGTATTCTGCAATGTTTCCCAATGTCCCCCATATTCCCTAATGTTCTGCTCTGTTCCCCACAGTTCTCTAGCTGTTCCCCACTGACCCCACCTGTTCCCCACTGCTCCCCACTATTCCCCTCTGTTGCCCACTGTTCTCCACTTCTGCAGACATCTCCACTGTTCCCCATCAGTTCATTCCATTCTTCAATTTTCCCTGCTGTTGCCCTCTATGCACCACTGTTCCCTAACTTTTTCCAAAGTGTTCCCCACTGTTCCCTTTAGTTCCCCACTTTTCCCCACTGTTTCCCATTTTTGTCACTGTTCCACATCTGTTCACCACCATTGCTGACTGTTCTCCACTATTCCCCTATATTCCACATCAGTTCCCCACTGTTCCCCCTATTCCCCAATGTTCTGCACTTTTCCCCTCATTACCCATCAGTTACCCACTTTTTTCCACTGTTCTCCATGTAGCCCCACTGTTCCCCTCATATCCCAATCTGTTCCCCACTGTTCCCTCATTCTCCACAGTTCCCTATCTGCTCCCCACTATTCCCCGCTGTTGCCCACTTTTCTCCACTGTTGCGCAGGGACCTGCACTGTTCCCCATCCCTTCCTTCCATTTCTCAATTTTCCCCACCGTTGCCCTCTCTGTTCCCCAACTTTTCCCAAGTGTTCCCCACTGTTCCCCACCTGTCACACACTTTTTACCACTGTTCCCCATGTTCTCCAATGTTTGCCATATGTTCCCCACTGCTCTCCCCTGTTACCCTCTCTTCCCCACTGTTACTCATTCTTCCCCTCTCTTCCCCACCATTCTTCACTGTTCCACACTGTTCCCAAGCTGTACACAAACTGTTCCCCTCTGTTCCCCACTCTTCCCCATTTTCCTCAATGTTCTGCACTGTTTCCCAATCTTTTCTAACTGTTCCCCGCCTGTTCCCCACTTTTGTCCACAGTTACCCAATGTTGCCCCATTCCCCACCGTTCCCAATCTGCTTGCCACTGTTCTCCACAGTTCGACACTGATGCACACTGTTCCCAAGCTGTACCTGAACTATGCCCCTCTGTTCCCCACTGTTCCCCATTTTTTCCACTGTTCGCCATCTGATTACCGCTGTTCCCAACTATTCCCCACTGTTCTGCTCTGTTGCCTATTGTTCCCCATTGTTCTTCATTATTCTCCAGCTTTTCATGGACTGCTCCCCATCTGTTTCCCCACTGTTCCCCTTTGTTGCCCATTTTCCCTACTGTTCCACATCTGTTCCCCACAATTCTTCACTGTACCACACTGTCCTTCACCTGTTCCCGAATTGTTTTCTACTGTTCGCCACTACTCTCCACTGTTCCCCTCTCTTCTCCTCTGTTCCCAATGTTCTCCACAGTTCTGCAGTGTTCCCCACTGTACTCCATCTGTTCACCTTGTTCCTCAACTGTTCCCCACTGCTCCTCACTGTTCCCACCTGTCACCCACATTTGTCCTCTGTTACCCACTGTTCCCCCACTCTCCACTGTTCGCCATCTGTTCCACATTGCTCCCCAGTGTTCCCCATTGTTCCTCTCAGTCCACACTGTCCCCCAACTGTTCCCCACTGCTCATTACTGTTCCCACCTGTTACCCACATTTGTCCTCTGTTGCCCACTGTTCCTCCTGCTCTCCACTGTTTGCTATCTGTTCCACAGGGCTCGCCACTGTTACCCATTGTTCCTCTCAGTTCCATACTGTCCCCCACTGTTCCCAACTGTTCCCCACTTTTTTCCAACTTTCCCATTTTTGCCACTGTTCCACATATTCCCCTATATTCCACATCAGTCCCCCATTTGTTCCGCACTCTTCCCTATATTCCCCAATGTTCTCCACTGTTCCCCTCATTACCCAACAGTTACCCACTTTTCTCCACTCTTCCCCCATTCTCCACAGTTCACTATCTGTTCCTCACTGCTCCCCTCTATTCCCCTCTGTTCCCCTTTGTTTCCTACTTTTCCCACTGTTCCCTACTGTTCCACATCTGTTCCCCACAATTCTTCACTGTACCACACTTTTCCTCACCTCTTCCCCACTGTTCCCCACCAATCCTAACTGTTTCCCACCAGGTCCCCACTTTTCACCACTGTTCCTCATGGGTCCACACTGTTCCCCATCAGTACCCCATCTGCTTCCCTCTGTTCCCCACAGTTCTTCACTGTTCTCAACTATCCCATGATCTCCACATTTCCGCTGTGATCCCCATTATTTCCCCCTGTTCCTCATTGTTCCCGACAGTTCCCCACTTTTCCCCACTGTTTCCCATTTTTCCCACCTTTCCACATCTATTCACCACCGTTCCCGACTGTCCCCCAATGTTCCCCTATATTCTGCATCAGTCCTCCATCTGTTCCCCACTCTTCTCCATTTTACCCAATGTACTGCACTGTTTCCAAATGTTTTTCATATTCCCCAATGTTCCACACTGTTCCCCAATAGTTCCCCACTGTTCCCCAGCTGTTCCCGAACTGTTCCCCATCTGTTCCCCACTGTTCCCCTTTGTTCCCTACTGTTCCACATCTGATCCCCATTGTTCCCCACAATTCTTCACTGTTCCCCACTGTGCTCCACTCTTCCCCAGTGTTCAGCATTGTTCCCCACTGTTCCCCATGGGACCACACTATTCACCCTCAGTTTCCCATCAGTTCCCAATCTGCTTCCCACAGTTCTTCACTGTTCTCCAGCTGCTCCCCTCCTGTTCCACACTGTTCACCGCTGTTCTCAACTGTCCCCAGTCTTCTCCACTTCTCTTGCACAGTTCCTCACTGTTCCCCACTGTTCCTCACTGTTCCCCATCTGTTCTCCACAGTTCTTCAGTGTTCCCCACTGTTCTCCAGCTGCCCCCCTATTCCATGCTGTTCCCCACTGTTCTCAACTTTCCCCAGTGTTCTCCACTTCTCCTGCACAGTTCCTCATTGTTCTCCTCTATTCCTCACTGTTCCCCACTGTCCCCCATTTGTTCCCCACGGATGTTCACTGTACCCAACTCTTCTCCATCTGTTCACCAACTGTTCCCCACCAATCCCAACTGTTTCCCACCAGTTCACCACTTTTCACCACTGTTCCCCATCAGTTCCCAATCTGTTGCCCACAGTTCCCCATCTGTTCCCCATGGTTCTTGACTGTACCCTAATGTTCTCAACCGTCTACAGTGTTCTCCACTGTTTCACAATGTTCCCCACTGTTCCCTTGTTCCTCTGTTCCTCACTGTTCCTGACTGTTCCCCACTGTTTCCCATTTTTCCCATTGTTCCCTAATGTTCCACATCTGTTCACCACCTTACCCGACTGTTCCCGAATGATACCCCTATATTCCACATCAGTCCATCTGTTCCCCACTGATTCCCAGCTGTTCCCAAACTGTTCCCCAACAGTTCCTCACCTGATCCCCAACTGTTACCCACATTTGTCCACTGTTACCTACTGTTCACTCCTGTTCTCCTCTATTCACCATCTGTTTTACTCTGCTCTCCACTGTTCCTCATTATACCCCTCTGTTCCCCATTGTTCCTCACTGCTCCCCTCATGTTCCCTACAGTTTTTCACTGTTCCCCACTGTGCTCCACTCTTCCCCAGTGTTCAGCATTGTTCCTCACTATTCCCCATGGGACCACACTGTTCGCCATCAGTTCCAATCTGTTTCCCACTGTTCCCCACAGTTCTTCTGTGTTCCCCACTATTCTCCAATGGTTCCCCCTGTTCCATACTGTTCCCCACTGTTCTCAACTTTCCCCAGTTTTCTCCACTTCTCCTGCACAGTTGCTCACAGTTCCCCACTACTCCCCACTGTTCCCCAGTCATCCCCATTGTTCCCCACAGTTCCTCATTCTAACAACCGTTCCCCACTGTTCCCCACAATTTTCCCCATGGATCCCCACTGTTACCCTTCAGTTCTTCATCAATTCACCAGTGCTCCCCACTGTTCCCCAGTGATCCCCACTTTTCTCACAGTTCCCCAATGTTACCCAATGTTTGCCACTGTTCATCACTGATCCTTACACTGGTCTCCACTGTTCTGCACTGTTACAAACTGTTCTCAACTGTCCCCCAGTATTTTCCACTTTTATCCACAGTTCCTCACTGTTCCCCAGTGTTCCTCACTGTTTCCCACTGTTCCGCATCTGTTCCCCATTTTGCCCATTGTTCTGCATTCTTCCCCATGGTTCCCCACTGTTGCCCTTCAGTTCCCTATCTATTCGCCTCTGTTCCCCAGTGTTCCGCACTTTTTCCAACCTATTCCCCAACTGCTCCCCACTGTTCCACACTGTTCTGCAGCAGTTCCACACCATTTCCGCACTGTTCACTACTATATTCCACTGTTCCCCAACTGTTTCCCACTATTTGCCATCTGTTACCCTCACTTGCCTACTTCTGCCCACTTTTCCACACTGTTTGCCACTGTTGTCCACAATTCTTCACTGTTCCCCACTATTCTCCACAATCTTCACTGTTCCCCACTGTTTGCCACTGTTCCCCAAATGTTCCCCACCTGTTAACACCTGCTCCCTACAGATCCCCACTATTGCAATGGTTCCACAGTATTTTCCCAACTTTAGCCCACTGTTCTCAATAATACACTGTTCCCCACTTTTCCCAATGGCTCCCACCATTCCATATCAGTTCCCTAACTGTTCCCCATCTAGTCCCAACTCTTCCCCATCTATTCCCAACACTTCCACATTCTTTCCACTGTTCCGCACAGTTCCTCACTGTTCCCCACAGTTCCTCACTTTTACCCACTGTTCCCCACTGTTCACCCCATTTTCCACTGTTCCCCATCTGCTCCCCACTGCTCCCCACTATTTTGCTCTTTTCCCCATTGCTCTGCAGAGTTCTCCACGGTTCCCCAGTGTTCCTCATCTGTTCCTCATCTGTTTGACACATGTTCCTCACAAGACCTCACTGTTCCCCAACAGTTCCCCACCATTTCTCACCTGTTCCCCACTTGTTCCTCACCTGTTCCCCACCGTTTCCCCATCTGTTCCCCACAGTTCATCAGTGTTCCCTACTGTTCTCCAGCTGCCCCCTATTACACACTGTTCCCGTGTTATTCACTGATCCCCACTGTTCCTCACTGTTTCCCACTGATCCTCACTATTCACCACCAGTACCCCACTGTTCCACACCTGTTCTACACTGTTCCCGATTTTTTCCCTTTGTTCCCCAACTGTTCCCAATTGTTCTTCACTGTTTCCCACCTGTTCCCCACATTTACCTACTGTTACACCCCTGTTCTCCACTATTCACCACCTGTTCTACACTGCTGCCCAATGTGCCCTTCTATTCCCCACTGTTCCTCATTCTTCCCCAGAGTTCTTCACTGTGCCCCACTGTTCCATACTGTTCAGCATTGTTCTCCACTGTTCCCCATGGGTCCACTTTGTTCCCCATCAGTTCCCAATCTGCTTCCCACTGTTGCCCATCAGTTCCCCATTTATTCCCCCTGCTCCCTACTGTTCCCCATTGTTCTGCAGTGTTCCCCACTGTTCCTCTTTCCTTGTTGTTCCCCCCTGTTCCCCAATATTCCCATCCATTCCCCATTGTTCTGCAGTGTTCCCCACATTTGCACACTGTTCCGCATTTTCCCACTGTTCCCCACTTTTCCCTAATGCTTCACATTTTTCCCACTGGTCCCCACTCTTCCACAACTGCTCACCATCATTCCTGACTGTTCCCCAATGTTTTTCCATATTCCGCATCAGTCACTCATTTTTCCCCCGTTCCCCATTACCCCCAATGTTTTGCAGTGTTTACCATTGTTCCCCATATTTCCCAATGTTCCCCACTCTTCCCCATTTTACCCACTGTTCATCTTTTCTCACTGTTTCCCCCTGCTCCCCACTGTTCAGCAGTGGTCTCCACTGTTCCCCATCTGTTCCTCACTGTTCCCCACCTGTTTGACACATGTTCCCCAGCAATTCCAAACCATTTTTCCACTGTTCCCCACAGATCACCACAGTTCCACATCAGTTCCCTATTTGTTCTAAACTGTTTCCCACTGTCCCTCACCTTTTCCCCATATGTTCCCGCATGTTTCACACCTGTTCTCCAGCTGTTTCCCACCAGTTCCCCACTGTTCACCTCATTTCCCAATCTGTTCCCCACTTTTCACCACTGTTCCCCAATTCTCCACTGATCATCATTTGTCCCCACTGATCCCCAGAATTATCCACTGCTCCCCACTGTCCTCAACTGTTCCACATTGTTCACCACTGTTCTGATTTTTACCATCTGTTCCCCACTGTTCCCCACAGTGGGCCCCTGGTCCCCACTATTTCTCTCTTTTCCCCACTGTTCTGCAGTTCTCCACAGTTCCCCATCTGTTCCCCACTGTTCGCCCCTGCTCCCCACTATTCCCCTCTGTTCTCCACTGCTCTGCAGTGTTCTTCACGGTTCCCCAGTGTTCCCCATCTGTTCCTCACTGTTCCCCATCCATTTGTCACATGTTACCCACAAGTCCGCACTGTTCCCTAGCAGTTTCCCACCTGTTCCTCCAATTTTCCCCACTGTTCCCCACCTGTTACACACCTGCTCACTACAGTTCCCGACTATTGCACGTGGTTCCACAGTATTACCTCATCTTTACCCCAATGTTCTCAACAATGCACTCTTCCCACTTTTCCCAATGTTTCCCACCAGTTCCCGAACTGTTCCCCATTGTTCCCAACTCTTCCCCATTCTTTCCACTGTTACCCACATTTCCTCACTTTTCCCCACTGTTCCACTATTCTCCACTGTTCCCAAACTCTTCCCCAGTGTTTCCCCCTGATCCCCATTATTCTCTGTTCACTACGATTCTGCAGTGTTCTCCACTGTTCCCCTCTGCTCCCGTTTCCTCATTGTTTGCCCCTGCTCCCAACTGATCTCCTCTGTTCCCCACTCATCTGCAGTGTTCTCCACGGTTCCCCAGTTTTCCCCATCTGTTCCTCACTGTTCCCCACCTGTTCGACACGTGTTCCACACGTCCCCACTGTTCCCCAGCAGCCCCCCACCATTTCTCCACTTTTCCTACTGTTCCCCATCAGTTTACCATCTCTTTCTCACCTGTTTCCCATCTGTTACCCACTTGTTCCACACCTGATCCTCACTATTCACAAGCAGTTTCCCCCGTGTTCCCCTCAGTTCCCAATCGGTTCCCAACTTATCCCCATTCTCCACTGTTCCCCATCTGTTCCTGACTGGTCCCCACCTGTTCGACACATGTTCCCCAGCAGTCCCCACCAATTCTCCACTGTTTCCTACTGTTCCCCATCAGTTCACCATCTATTCCTCACCTGTACCCCACTTGTTCCATACCTGATCCTCACTATTCACCTGCAGTTTCCCTCCAGTTCCCCAGAGTTCACCCCAGTTCCCAAACTGTTCCCCGTTCTCCACTGTTTGCTATCTGTTCCCCACTGTTATCCACTGCTCCCCAATAATTCCACTCATTTCTCCACTGTTCCACAGTTCCCCATTATTCCCCATCGTTTCCCCAATTTTGTCCACTGTTTCCCAATGTTCCACCCATTCTCCACTGTTTGCCATCTGTTCCCCTCAGTTCTTCACTGATCCACACTGTTTCTAAGCTGTTTCCGAACTGTTCCCCTCTGTACCCCACTCTTCCCCATTTTCCCTACTGTTCATCATCTGATCACCACTGTTCCCGACTATACCCCAAAGTTCTCCACTGTTCTCCAGCTGTTTCTGAACTGTTTGCTGCTACTCTCCACTGTTCAACTCTGTTTCCCACTGTTCCCCATCTGTTCCACACTGTTGCCCATTTTTCCTAATGTTCACCACGGGTCCCCATCTGTTCCGCACTGTTGTCCATTTTTCCTAATGATCACCACTGGTCCCCATCTGTTCTGCACTGTTGCCCAATTTTCACAATGTTCCAAAATATTTCCTATCAGTTCCCCACTCTTCCCCACTTTTCTAACTGTTCCCCATTGTTCCACAATCTTCCCCATTTTACCCACTATTCCCCTCTGTTCTCCATTTTTCCGCAGTGTTCACCATCTGTTCACCTTTCCTCATTGTTCCCCCTGCTCCACACTATTCCCCTCTGTTCCCCACTGTTCAGCAGTGGTCCCCATGAATCCCCACTGTTCCCCATCTTTTCATCATTGTTCCCCACCAGTTTGACACTTGTTTCCCAGCAGTTCTCCACTTTTTCTCCACTGTTCCTCACTGATCCCCACATATCCACATCCATATAACTGTTTCCCATCTATTCCACACCTGTTCCCCACTGTTCCCCAGCTGTTTCCAACCAGATCCCCACTTGTCACCACTGTTCCCTATGGTTTCCCACTGATCACCTCATTTTCCATTCTGTTCCCCATTTTACTCCACTGTTTATCCATTCTCCACTGTTCACCATCTGTTCCCCACTGTTCCCCCTGCTCCCCACTGTTCCCAAACTGTTCAACACAGTTTCCCTTTGTTCCCCACAGTTCTCCTTTGTTCCCCTCTGTTCCCCATTTATCCCACTGTTCCCCATCTGTTCGCCACTTTCACACTTGTTCTCCATTGTTCACCATCTGTTTCACACTCTTCCCCCTGCTCCCCGCTGTTCCCCTCTGTTTTCTTGCAGTTCCCCTTTTTTCCCTCAGTACCCTACTCTTCCAGATCTGTTCCCCACAGTTCATCACTGTACCCCACTGTTCTTCACCTCTTCCCCAACTGTTCCCCACTCTTCCCCACCAATCCCAACTTATTGCCATCAGTTCCTCACCTGTTTCCCATGATTCCCCACTGTTCCTCATTCTTCCCCACTGTTCCTCACTGTTCCCCACTGTGCCCCACTGTTCCACAGTGTTCAGTGTGGTTCCCCACTGTTCCCCATGGGTCCACACTGTTCCTCATCAGTTCCAATTTCCTAATTGTTCTTCAATGACAATCAGTGTTCATCACTGTTCCCCTCTGTGATTCTATGTTCCCCACTGTTTCCCACTGGTCTCCACTGTTCCCCAACAGTTCTCTACTGTCCCCCACTCATCCCTACTGTTTCTAATCTGTTCCCAATGGCTCGTCAATGTTCCCCATCACTTCCCCATCTATTTCCCATCTGTATCCACTTTTCTCCCCATTCTCCAGTGTTCAACATCTGTTCCACACTGTTCCCCACAGTTCTTAACTGTTCACCATCTGTTTCACATTGATTCCCCTTCTCCACACTATTACCCTCTGTTTTCCAGCTGTTCCCGAAATGTTCAGCACTTTTCCCCTTTATTCCCCACTGATCCCCATTTTTCCAACTATACCCTACTGTTTCACATATGTTCCCCATAGGTCTTCACTCTACCCCACTGTTCTTTACCTGTTCTCCTAATGTTCCCCACCAATCCCAACTGTTTCCCAGGAGTACCCCACCTGTTCCCCACAGTTTCCCACTGTTCCCGATCAGTTCCCCTTTATTCCCCACTGATCCCATTTATCTAACTCTTACCCACTGTTCCACACCTGTTGTACAATGTTACCGACTTTTTCCCTCTGTTCCCCGCTGTTCCTCAATTGTT
Source organism: Narcine bancroftii (assembly GCF_036971445.1). Lineage (NCBI taxonomy): Eukaryota > Metazoa > Chordata > Chondrichthyes > Torpediniformes > Narcinidae > Narcine > Narcine bancroftii. The sequence continues at coordinate 5,983,409 of NW_027211884.1, forward strand.
CCCAATTGTTCCTCACTGTTCCCCACCTGTTCCCCACATTTACCCACTGTTACTTGCTCTGTTCTCCACCTGTTCTACACTGCTCCCCACTGTGCCCCCTATTCCCCACTGTTCCCCATTGTTCCCCACAGTTCTTCACTGTTCCCTATGGTGTCCCACTGTTCAACAGTGTTCAGCATTGTTCTCCACTGTTCCCCATGGGTCCACCCTATTGCCAATCTGTTTCCCACTGTTCCTCACCTGTTCCCCCTGCTCCCAACTGTTCCCCTCTATTCTGATCTGTTCTGCACTGTTCCCAACCTGTTTGACGCAAGTTCCCCACCAGTTCTCCACCATTTTCCCACTGTTCCCCACTGATCCACACAGTTCCACATCAATTCTCCATCTGTTCTAAACTGTTTCCCACTGTTCCCCAGCTGTTTCCCACCAGTTCCCTGCTTTTCACCACTGTTCCCCATGGTTCCCCTCTGTACACCTCAATTCCCAACCTGTTTCCCACTTTTCCAAACTGTTCCCCCATTTTCCACTGTTCACCATCTGTTTCACAGTGATCTCCCTGATTCCCACGGTTCCTCTCTGTTTTCCAGCTGTTCCCCATTTTACCACTGTACTGTACTCTTCCCCACCAATTCTAACTGTTTTCCATCAGTTTCCCACCTGTTCCCTATGGTTCTCCACTGTTCACCATCAGTATCCCATCTGTCCCTCTCTGTTCTCCGGCTGTTCCCAAACTGTTCTCCAGCTGTTTCCGAACTGTTCCCCATTTTACCTACTGTTCCCCATCTCTTCCCCACAGTTCTTCACTGTAGCCCACTGTTCTTCACCTGTTCCCTAACTTTTCCACACTGTTCCACACCAGTCCCAAATGTTTCCCAGCAGTTTCCCGCTTTTTCACTGTTTCTCATGGTTCCCCACTGTTCACCTCATTTCCCAATCTGTTCCCCACTGTTGCCCCTGCTTCCCACTCTTCCCCTCTGATTTCCAGCTGTTCCCCATGTTCTCTCCTGTACCACATCTGTTCCCAACATTTCGTCATTGTTCCCCACTGTTTTTCACCTGTTCCCCAACTTTTAGACACTGTTCCACAACTGTTTCACACCAGTTACCCCCATGTTATCTAGAGTTCCCCACTGTTTCCCAACAATTCTCCATCTGTTACCACTGCTTCCTTTTGTTCACCTCTGTTCTGCAGTGTCCACCACTGTTCCCCATCTCTTATCAATGTTCTCCAGCTGTTCCTGAACTGTTCCCCACTGTTCTCCAGCTGTTCCCCACTGTTTCACACCTGTTCTCCAATGTTCCATAACTGTTCCCCACTTACTTTACCGCACTGTTCCCCATCTGTTTTCACTGTTTCCCAACTGTTCCCCAGCAGTTCTCCACCATTTCTCCACTGTTACCCACTGTTCCAGATCAGTTTAACATTACTCATTGTTTCCCCCTGATCCCCAATATTCCCCTCCATTCCCCATTATTCTGCAGTGTTCCCCATGGTTCCATATTGTTCCCTACTTTCCTCAGTGTTCCCCACTGTTCTGCATCTGTCCTCTCTGTTGCCCATTTTCCCCATTTATCCCACTGTTCCCCACCTGTTCTCCACTGTTCTTTAACTGTTCCCTACTGTTCCTTCCTTTTCCTCACTGTTCTCCATCTGTTCCACACTGTTGCCCAATTTTCCTAATGTTCACCACTGTTCTGCATCTGTTCTGCACTCTTGCCCAATTTTCGCAATGTTCCCCACTCTTCCCTATATGTTCCCCACGGTTCCCTACTGTTCCCCATTTGTTCCTCACTGTTCGCCAACTGTTCTACACGTTCCTTAGCAGTTCCCCACCATTTCTCCACTGTTCCCACTGATCCCCACAGTTCCACATCAGTTCCCCATCTGTTCTAAACTGTACCCCACTGTCCCTCACCTTTTTCCCACTGTTCCCCACCTTTCACCATCTGTTCCCCACTGTTCCCCAGATGCTTCCCACCAGTTCCCCACTTTTCACCACTGTTACCCCATTCCCCACTGTTCCCCAGATGCTTCCAACCAGTTCCCTATCTCGTTCCCTAACAGGAGATCCAGTATTACACCATCCCGAGTTGGTTCCTCTACATATTGATTAATAAAACTATCTTGCACACATTTGAAAATCTCTAGCCCATCCAGCCCTCTTACTGCATGGGTATCCCAATCAATGTGAGGGAGGTTAAAATCTCCCATGATCACTACCTTATGTTTATTACACATATATGCTATCTCCTTACAAATTTGTTCTTCCAATTTTCTTGGCCCATTTGGTGGTCTATAATACACTCCTATTAGTACCCTCATGCCTCCTCCTCCCCTCAATTCCTCCCAAACAGCTTCACTGGATGATCCCACCAAACCATCCTGCCACCTCATGGCAGTAATGTCCTCCTTAACAAGCAGAGCAACTCCTCCCCCTTTTTTACCCCCTGTTCTATCACATCTAAAACATTTATATTCTGGAATATTTAGTTGCCAGTCCTGACCTTCCTGTAACCAGGTCTCACTAATTGCCACAACATCATGATTCCAAGTGCCAATCCATGCTCTAACCTCATCTACCTTGTTCACTATGTAAACGCATTTCAGAGAATGACCCTCAGATATATTCCCTATTCTACCTTATACCTTAACCTCCATCCTTCCTTTGTTATCTTAATCCCGAATGTTTTCCTACTGTTCACCACTACTCTCCACTGTTCCCCTCTGTTTGCCACTGTTCTCCAATGTTCCGCAGTGTTTCCCACCTGTTTCCCCGTTCCAAATTGTTCCCTTCTGTTCCCCACTGTTCCCCAATGCTCCTCACTTTTCCCGAACTGTTACCCAAATTTCTTGTCTGTTACCCACTGTTCCCCGTTATCCACTGTTCACAATCTGTCTGCACTGTTGCCCATTTTTAGCAATGTTCCCCATTCTTCCCTATCAGTTTCTCATGGTTCCCCACATTTCCACATCTGTTCCCCATCTGATTTTCACCATTCCCCACCTGTTCGACACATGTTCCCCAGCAGTTCTCCACTGTTCCCCACTGATCCCCACTGATCCCCACAGTTTCACATCAGTTCCCCATCTGTTCTAAACTGTTTCCCACTGTCCTCACCTTTTCCTCACTGTACTCCACCTGTTCCCCACTGTTCCCCAGCTGCTTCTGACCAGTTCCCCACTTTTCACCACTGTTCCCCCATTCTCCACTGCTCACCATCTGTTCCACGCTGTTCCCCTGCTCGCCACTGTTCCCCTGTTTTCCAACTGTTCCTGAACTGTTCCGCAGTGTTCCCGTTTGCTCCTTAATGTTCCCCTTTTTTCCCCACTCTACCCCATTTTCCCCACTGTTTGCTACTGTTCTAATCTGTTCCCCACAGTTCACCATCTGTTCCCCACTGTTCCTGAACTGTTCCCCACTGTTCACAAGGTGTTCCCGAACTTTTCACTATTATTCTCCACTTTTGCACTTTGCTCCCCATCTGTTCACCATTTATGCCACTGTTCCCTACTGTTTCACACCTGTTCTCCACTGTTCCACAACTGTTCCCAATTACTTTTCCCCACTGTTCCCCATCTGCTCCGCACTGTTGCCAATTTTTCCTATGTTCATCACTGTTCCCCATCTGTTCTGCACTGTTGCCCAATTTTCACAATGTTCCCGATTCTTCCCTAGAAGTTCCCCAAAATTCTACACTGTTGCCCATCAGTTCCCCATCAATTTAACATTCCTCATTGTTTCCCCCTTGTTCCCGAATATTCCATTTACCATTATTCTACAGTGTTCCCCATGGTTCCACACTGTTCACAACTTTTCCCCACTGATCCTCAGTGTTCCTCACTGTTCCGCCCTATTGATTCTTTTCCCCAATGTTCCCCGTTGTTCCCCATCTGTTCTCCACTGTTCCACAACTGTTCCCCACTGTTCCTTACTTATTCCCACTGTTCACAATCTGTTCCACACTGTTGCCCATTTTGCCTAATGTTCACAACTGTTGCCCATCTGTTCTGCACTGTTGCCCAATTGTTGCAATATTCACCACAATTCCCTATCAGTTTCCTACCTGTTCCGCATTAATTACCCACTGTTCCCCATCTGTTCCGCACTGTTCCCCATCTGCTCCCCACTGTTACCCAGTTTTCTTAATTTTTACCACTGTTCCCCATCTGATTGGCACTGTTACCTATTTTTTTGGAATTCACCGCACTATTCCCTATCAGTTCCTCATGGTTCTCCACTGTTCTCCACCTGTTCGACACATGTTCCTCAGCAGTTATCGACCATTTCTCCACCAACTCCACCTGTTCCCCACTTTTCCCCAGCTGCTTCCCAGTAGTTACCCACATTTCACCTCTGTTACCCCATTCTCCACTGTTCACCATCTCCACTGTTCACCACACTCTTCCCCCTATTCCTCAATGTTCGCCTATTTTTCCCACTGTACCCTAATATCCCAATCTGTTCCTTACAGTTTATCACATAGAAACATAGAAGATAGGAGCAGGAGTAGGTCATTCGACCCTTCGAGCCTGCTCCGCCATTCAACGAGTTCATGGCTGATCTTAAAGTTCAGTACCCTGTCCACGCCTTCTCTCCTTAACCTTTAATACCCTTATACTGAAGAAATATATCTAATTCCCTCTTAAATATATTTAATGAACCTGCCTCCACTGCCCTCTGTGGCAATGAATTCCACAGTTTCACCATCCTCTGGGTAAAGAAATTCCTCCTCATCACGGTCCTAAATGGTTTGCCTATTATCCTCAAACCATGGCCCCGGGTTCTGGACTCCCCCACCATTGGAAACATCCCATCTGCATCCATTCTGTCCAGTCCTGCCAGAATTTTATATGTCTCTATGAGATCCCCTCTCAATCTTCTAAACTCCAGCGAGTAAATCCCAATTTGCGCAATATTTCCTCATAAGTCATTCCTGCCATTCCAGGTATCAGCCTGGTGAATCGCCTTTGCACTCCCTCCACTGCAAGAACATCCTTCCTTAGATAAGGTGACCAAAACTGCACACAATACTCCAGGTGGGGTCTCACCAAGGCCCTGTACAGCTGCAGTAAGGTATCCTTGTTCCTATACTCAAACCCTCTTGATATGAAGGCCAACATACCATTTGCCTTTTTAACCGCCTGCTGTACCTGCATGTTCGCCTTCAGAGACTGATGTACAAGTACCCCTAGGTCTCTCTGCACTTCCCCATCTCTTAATCTATTGCCATTCAAATAGTAATCTGCCCTCCGGTTTGTATTACCCAAGTGGATAACCTCACATTTATCCACGTTGCAGTGCATTTGCCATGTATCTGCCCAGTCCCTCAATTTATCCAAATCACACTGGAGCTTCCTGATGCCCTCTTCCGTGCACGCAACCCCTCCTAGCTTAGTGTCATCTGCAAATTTGGAGATATTACATCCAATCCCCTCATCCAGATCATTAATGTAAATTGTGAACAGCTGGGGTCCCAGTACAGATCCCTGTGGCACCCCACTGGTCACCGCCTGCCACTCAGAAAATGAGCCATTTATCCCAACTCTCTGTCTTCTACTTGCCAGCCAGTTCTCAATCCACATCAATACTTTGCCACCAATCCCATGAGCCTTGATTTTGGAAGCCAGTCGTTTATGCGGGACCTTATCGAAGGCCTTTTGGAAGTCCAGGTACACCACATCCACTGGCTCTCCCCATCTATTTTACCTGTCACCATCTCAAAGAATTCCATTAGATTTGTCAAGCACGATTTACCTTTTGTAAATCCATGTTGACTCTGTCCGATCCCTTCTCTGCTAGTCATATGCTCCGCTATTACATCCTTAATAATGGATTCCATCATTTTGCCCACTACTGATGTAAGGCTCACCGGCCGATAATTCCCCGCTTTTTCTCTACCCCCCCTTTTTAAATAGTGGGGTAACATTAGCTACTCTCCAATCCATGGGTACTGATCCTGAGTCTATCGAGCTCTGGAAAATAATTCTTAAAGCATCTGCTATCTGAATGGCCACTTCCTTGAGTACCCTAGGATGTAGATTATCAGGCCCTTGGGATTTATCTGCCTTCAATCCCTTCAATTTCCCCAAGACCATGTCCTTAGAGATACTGATTTATTTCAGTTCCTCCCTTGCATTAGTTTCTATGTTTCCCAACATCCTTGGGAGGTTATTGTATCCTCTCTTGTAAAAACGGATCTAAAGTAAGAATTTAATTGGTCTGCCATTTCCTTATTCCCCATTATATATTCCCCTGATTCTGACTGCAGGGGACCTACTCTGGATTTCACCAATCTTTTCCTCTTGACATATCTATAAAAGCTTTTGCAGTTGGTTTTTATGTTTGCCGCAAGCTTACTTTCGTCATTTATTTTTGCCCTCTTGATTAATCCCTTTGTCCTCCTTTGCTGCATCTTGAACTGTTCCCAGTCTTCGGTTGCGGTACTTTTTTTGGCCAATTGATATGCTCTCTCTTTGGACCCAATGCTGTCTCTAATTTCCTTTGTTATCCACGGTTGAGTTACCTTTCTTGGTTTATTTTTATGCCAAACCGGTATAAACGATTTTTGCAATTTCTCCATTAGATCTGTGAATGCTTTCCATTGTCTATCCACAGTCAACTCCCCCATAAACACCACCCAATCAATCTTACTCAACTTCCATCTCATACCATCATAATTCCCTTTATTTAAATTCAGGACCTTAGTCTCGGTTTTAATTTCATCACTCTCCATGTCGAGTGAGAATTCGATCATATTATGATCACTCCTACCCAAAGGGCCTCGCACAACAAGATTGCTGATTAGCCCCTTATTATTGCTTAATATCCAATCTAAAATGGTCTGCTCCCGAGTTGGTTCCTCGACATATTGGTCTAGATAACTGTCCCGTTATGGAGAACAGTAGATAACCTCCTCTGTATTTTTACCAATTTGACTAGTACAATCTATATGCAAATTAAAGTCTCCCATGATGACAGCTGTTCCCTTATTGCACGCTTTTCTAATTTCTCTTTCAATGCCTTCCCTCACCTCTACACTACTATTCTTCATTTGTTCTCCAACTGTTTACCACTCCTCCCCACCAATCCCAAATGTTTCCCAGCAGTTTTCAACCAGTTTCCCACAGTTCCACATCAGTTCCCCATCTGTTCTAAACAATTTCCCACTGTCCCTCACCTTTTTCCCACTGTTCCAACTGTATTCCACCTGTTTCCCACTGTTCCCCAGCTGCTTCCCACCAGTTCCCCACTTTTCACCACTGTTTCCCCATTTCTCCACTGTTCACCCTGTTCCACATTGTTCCCCCTGCTCCCCACTGTTCCACTGTTTTCCAACTGTTCCCATACTGTTCCGAACTGCTCCCCTTTTTTTCCCTACTGTTCCCCACTCTTCCCTCAGTTCCCCACTCTTCCCTATCAGTTCTCCACTCTTCCCTATCAGTTCCCCACTCTTCCCTATCAGTTCCCCACTATTCCCTCAGTTCCCCACTCTTCCCTATCAGTTCTCCACTCTTCCCTATCAGTTCCCCACTCTACCCTATCAGTTCCCCACTCTTCCCTATCAGTTCCCCACTCTTCCCTATCAGTTCCCCACTCTTCCCTATCAGTTCCCCACTCTTCCCTATCAGTTCCCCACTCTTCCCTATCAGTTCCCCACTCTTCCCCATTTTCCCTCTGTACCCAACTGTTCTTCACCTGTTCTCCACTCTTCCAAATCAATCCCAACCGTTTCCCATCACTTTCCCACCTGTTCCTCACTGTTCCCCATCTGCTCCCCACTGTTCTCCAGCTGTTCCTGAACTGTTCCCCACTGTTCTCCAGCTGTTCCCAAACTGTTCCCCACTGTTCTCCAGCTGTTCCCAAACTGTTCCCCACTGTTCTCCAGCTGATCCCAAACTGTTCCCCACTGTTCTCCAGCTGTTCCCAAACTGTTCCCCACTGTTCTCCAGCTGTTCCCAAACTGTTCCCCACTGTTCTCCAGCTGTTCCCAAACTGTTCCCCACTGTTCTCCAGCTGTTCCCAAACTGTTCCCCACTGTTCTCCAGCTGTTCCCAAACTGTTCCCCACTGTTCTCCAGCTGTTCCCAAACTGTTCCCCACTGTTCTCCAGCTGATCCCAAACTGTTCCCCACTGTTCTCCAGCTGTTCCCAAACTGTTCCCCACTTCTCCAGCTGTTCCCAAACTGTACCGCATTTATTCCACTGCTCCCGATGTTTCACACCTGTTCTCCACTGTTCCACAACTGTTCCCCACTGTTCCCTACATTTCCCCACTGTTGAGCTAATACCAACTGTTTCCCAGCAGTTTTCCACCTGTTACCCACGGTTCCCCACTGTTCCCCATCTGTACCTCACTGTTCACGACCTGTTTGATATATGTCTCCAGCAGTTTCCCACCATTTCCCCACTGATTCCCACAGTTCCACCACAGTTCCCCATCTGTTCTAAACAGTTTCCTACTGTCCCTCACATTTTCTCCACTGTTATCCAGCTGTTTCCCACCAGTTCCCTACTTTTCACCACTGTTCCCCATGGTTCCCAACTATTCACCTAATTTCCCAATCTGTTTCCCACTTTTCCCCACTGTACCTCCATTCTCCACTGCTCACCATCTGTTCCACACTGTTCTCCCTGTTCCCCACTGTTCCACTATGTTTTTCAGCTGTTCCCCATTTTTCCCACTGTACCCTACTGTCCCAGATCTGGTCCCTACAGTTCATCACTGTACCCCACTGTTCTTCACCTGTTTCCTACCCTTCCCCACCAATCCCAACTCTTTCCCAGCCATTTCCAACCTGTTCCCCATGGTTCCACACTGTTCCCCATCTGTTCTCCAGCTTTTCCCAAAATGTTCCCCCCAGTTGTTTCCGAACTGTTCTCCACTGTTCCCCATTTTTCTTACTGTTCACTGCTGTACCCCATTCTTCTTCATCTGTTCCCAAGTCTTCGCCACCAATCCCAATTGTTTCCCAGCTGATTCCCACCAGTTCCCTACTTTTCACCACTGTTCCCCATGGTTCCCAACTATTCACCTAATTTCCCAATCTGTTTCCCACTTTTCCCCACTGTACCTCCATTCTCCACTGCTCACCATCTGTTCCACACTGTTCTCCCTGTTCCCCACTGTTCCACTATGTTTTTCAGCTGTTCCCCATTTTTCCCACTGTACCCTACTGTCCCAGATCTGGTCCCTACAGTTCATCACTGTACCCCACTGTTCTTCACCTGTTTCCTACCCTTCCCCACCAATCCCAACTCTTTCCCAGCCATTTCCAACCTGTTCCCCATGGTTCCACACTGTTCCCCATCTGTTCTCCAGCTTTTCCCGAACTGTTCCCCCAAGTTGTTTCCGAACTGTTCTCCACTCTTCCCCATTTTTCTTACTGTTCCCTGCTGTTCCACATCTGTTCACCATTTTTCTTACTGTTCCCTGCTGTTCCACATCTGTTCACCATTTTTCTTACTGTTCCCTGCTGTACCCCACTCTTCTTCATCTGTTCCTAAGTCTTCCCCACCAATCCCAATTGTTTCCCAGCAGTTTCCCACCTGTAACCCATGGTTCCCCACTGTTTTCCATGAGTTCTCCATCAGTTCCCCCACTCCCTTTTGTTCCCCTCCATTCTGCAGTGTTCCCCACTCTTTCCCATCTGTTCCCCTTTCCTCATTGTTCCACCCGGCTCCCCAATATTCCCCTGTTCCCCATTTCTCTGTAGCGTTCCCAAGGTTCCACACTCTTCCCTACTTTTCCGCACTCTTGATCACTGTTCCCCAGTGTTACGCATTTGTTCTGCCCTGTTGCCCATTTTCCCCAATGTTCCCCACTGTTCCCCATCTGTTCCCCACTTTTCCTTACTTTTCACCACTGTTGCCATCTGCTCCGCAATGTTGCCCAATTTTCACAATGTCCCCCACTCTTCCTTATCAGTTCCCCATCTGTCCCCACTATCCCCAGCTGTTCGACACATGTTCCTCAGCAGTTTTCCACCATTTCCCCACTGTTCCCTACTGATCCCCACTGTCCCTCACCTTTTCCCCACTGTACTTCACCTTGTCCCTAGAGTTCCCCAGCTGCTTCCCACCAGTTCCTCACTGTTCTCCAGGTGTTCCTCAACTGTTCCCCATTTTTCCTACTGTTCCCTACTGTTCCACATCAGTTCCCTGCTTACTTTTCCCTACTGTTCCCCATCTGTTCTGCACTGTTGCCAATGTTAGCAATTTTCTTCCCTATCAGTTCCCCACTGTTTCACTAATGTTCCCCACAGTTCCCCACTTTTCTCCTCTGTTCCCTGATGTTCTGCATCTGTTCCACCCTGTTGCCCATTTTCCCCACTGTTTCCCACTGTTGCACATCTGTTCCTCACTGTTCCCAACCTGTTCGACATATATTCCCCAGTGTTTCCCACCATTTGTCCACTGTTCCCCACTGATCCCCACAGTTCCACATCAGTTCCCCATTTGTTCTAAACTGTTTCCCACTGTCCCTCACTTATTCCCCATCTGTTCCCCAGTTCCCCACCTGTTCCTCACTGTTCCCGACCTGTTCGACACATATTCCCCAGTGTTTCCCACCATTTGTCCACTGTTTCCCACTGATCCCCATCAGTTCCCCATTTGTTCTAAACTGTATCCTACTGTCCCTCACCTATTCCCCATCTGTTCCCCACAGTTCCCCACCTGTTCCTCACTGTTCCCCACGTGTTCGACACATGTTCCCCAGCAGTTGTCTACCATTTCTCCACTGTTCCCCACCGATCCCCACAGTTCCACATCAGTTCCCCATCTGTTCTAAACTGTTTCCCACTGCCCCTCACCTATTCCCCACTGTTCCCCACCAGTTCCACACCTGTTTCCCAGCTATTCCCCAGCTACTTAACACCACTTTTCACCACTGTTACCCCATTCTCTACTCTTCACCATCTGTTCCACAGTGTTCCCCCTGCTCCCCACTGTTCCTGTCCGTTTGGCAGCTGTTCCTGAAGTGTACCGCATGGTTCCCCTTTGTTCCCCTCTGTTCCCCATTTTTCCCACTGTAACCTACTGTTCCACAACTGTTCCCCACAGTTCATCACTGTTCCCCACAGTTCTTCACCTGTTCCCCACTCTTCCCCACAAATCCCAATGTTTCCCAGCAGTTTCCCACCTGTTCCCCATTTTTCACCACTATTCCCCATTATCCACTATTCACCATCTGTTCCACACTATTCCCCCTGCTCTCCACTGTTCCCGTCTGTTTTGTAGCTGTTCCCGAAATGTTCTGCACTGTTTCCCTTTGATACCCACTGTTCCCCATGGTTCCCCAATGCTACCCAATTTTCCAACTCTTCCACATCTGTTCCCCACAGTTATTCACTGTACCCTACTGTTCTTCACCTGTTCCCCAACTTTTCCGCACTGTTCCCCAACTTTCTCCCAGCAGTTTCCCACCTGTTACCCACAGTCCCCACTGCTTCCCATCAGTTCCCCATCGGTTACCCCTGCTCTCTTTTGTTCCCCTCTGTTTTGCACTGTTCACCACTCTTTCCCATGTGTTCCCCTTTCCTCATTGTTCCACCCTGCTCCCCAATATTCGCTTGTTCCTCATGTTTCTGCAGTGTTCCCCACGGTTCCCTACTTTTCCCCACTGTTCCGCATCTGTTCCACCCTGTTGCCCATTTTCCCCAATATTCCCCACTGTTCACCATAATCCCACTGTTCCCCCATTTCACACCTTTTCAACACTGTTCCACTACTGTTCTCCACTATTCTTTACTTTTTCCCACTTCTTTCCATCTGTTCCCCTTTCCTCAGTGTTCCACCCCGCTCCCCAATATTCCCCTGTTCCGCATTTTTCTGCAGTGTTCCCAAGGTTCCACACAGTTCCCTTCTTTTCCCCACTCTTGATCACTGTTCCCCACTGTTTTGCATGTGTTCTGCCCTGTTGCCCATTTTACCCAATATTCCCCACTGTTCCCCATCTGTTCCCCACCGTTCCATACTTTTCACCACTGTTCCCCATCTTATCCGCACTGTTGCCCTATTTTTGAAATGTTCTCCACTCTTCCCTGTCAGTTCCCCACAGTTCCCCACCTGTTCGACACATGTTCCTCAGAAGTTCTCCAATATTTCTCCACTGTTCCCCACCTGCTTCCCACCATTTCCCCATTTTTCACCACTGTTCACCTGTTTTCCAGCTGTTCCCCATTTTCCCACTGTACCCTACTGTTCCAATCTGTTCCCCACAGTTCATCACTCTACCCCACTGTTATTCACCTGTTCCCCAACTGTTCCCCACTCTTCCCAATCAATCCCAACTGTTTCCCACCTGCTGCCCACTGTTCCCCATCTGTTCCCCACTGTTCTTCAGCTGTTCCCGAACTGTTCCCCAATGTTCTCTAGCTGTTCCCGAACTGTTCCCCACTGTTCTCCAGCTGTTCCTGAACTGTTCCCCAATGTTCTCCAACTGTTCCCAAACTGTTCCTCACGATTCTCTAGCTGTTCCCGAACTGTTCCCCACTGTTCTCCAACTGTTCCTGAACTGTTCCCCACTGTTCTCCAACTGTTGCGGTACTGTTCCCCACTGTTCTCTAGCTGTTCCCGAACTGTTCCCCATTGTTCTTCAGCTGTTCCTGAACTGTTCCCCACTGTTCTCTAGCGGTTCCTGAACTGTTCCCCACTGTTCTCCAGCTGTTCCAGAACTGTTCCCCACTGTTCTCCAACTGTTCCCGAACTGTTCCTCATTAATTCCACTGTTTCACGCCTGTTTTCCACTGTTCCACAACTGTTCTCCACTTACTTTTCCACACTGTTCCGCATCTGTTCCGCACTGTTGCCCATTTTTCCTAATGTTCACCACTGTTCCCCATCTGTTCTGTACTGTCCCCAAATTTTTACAATGTTGCCCACTCTTCTCTATCAATTCTCCGCAGTTCCACAACTGTTCCCCACTGTTCCATAAAGTACCCTACTTTTCTCCTCTGTTTCCCAATGTTCCCCATTTTACTGACTGTTAACCTCTGTTTTCCACTTCTGTTTAACATTCCTCATTTTTTCCTCCCTGCTCTCCAATATTCCATCCATTCCCCATTATTCTGCAGTGTTCCCCACTGTTCCATATGTTCCCTACTTTTCCCCACTGTTCTGCATCTGTTCTTCCCTGTTGCCCATTTTCCCCAATGTCCCCATCTGTTCCCCATTTATCACAATGTTCCCCACTGTTTCACACCTGTTCTCCACTGTTCCTTACTTTTCCCCACTGTTCCCCACCTGTTTGACACATGTTCCCCAGCAGTTTCCCACCATTTCTCCACTGTTCCCCACTGATCCCCACAGTTCAACATGTTCCCCATCTGTTCGAAACTGTTTTCCATTGTCCCTCACCTTTTCCCCACTGTTCCCCAACTGTTCCACACCTGTTTCCCACCAGTTCCCCACTTTTCACCACTGTTCCACCATTTCTCCACTGTTCACCATCTGTTCCTCATTGTTCCCCCTGCTCCCCACTGTTCCCATTTTCCAGCAGTTCCCAAACTGTTCTGCACTGTTTGCCTTTTTTCCCTACAGTTCCCCACTCTTCCCTATCAGTTCCCCATTATTCCCCATTTTCCCTCTGTACCCCACTATTCTTCACCTGTTACCCAACTGTTCCCTACTCTTCCCCACCAATCCCAACTATTTCCCAGCTGTATCCCACATGTTCCCTACAGTTACCCAGCTGTTCCCCACGTTCTCCAGCTGTTCCCGAACACTTCCCAACTGTTTACCATCTGTTCCTAACAGTTCCACTTTGTTCCTGACTGTTCCCCATTTTTCCAACTGTTCCTCTTCTGTTCCCCACTGTTCCACAGAGTTTTTCACTGTACTTCACTGTTATTCACCTGTTCCCAAACTTTTCCCCACTTCCCCAGCAATCCCAACTGTTTCCCATCAGATCCCCATATGTTCCACCACTCCCTTTTGTTCCTCTCTGTTCTGCAGTGTTTCCCACTCTTTCCCATCTGTTCCCATTTCCTCATTGTTCCACCTGCTTCCCAATATTCCCGTTTCCCATTTTTCTGCAGTGTTCCCATGGTTCAACACTGTTCCCTACTTTTCCCAATCTTGACCACTGTTCCCCATCTATTCTGCCCTGTTGCCCATTTCCCCCAATGTTCCCCACTGTTCCCCATCTGTTCCCCGGTGTTCCTTACTTTTCCCCACTGTTCCCATCTGCTCTGCATTGTTGCCCAATTTTCATAATGTTACCCTCTCTTCCCTATCAGTTCCCCACCATTCCCCACTGTCCCTCACGTTTTCCCCACCGTTCCTCCTGCTCTGCACGGTTCATCTGTTTTCCAGCTGTTCCCAAATTGTTCCGCACTGTTCCCCTCGATTCCCTACTGTTCCTCTTTGTTCCCCACTGTTTCCCATCTGTTCCCCAGTGTTCCTTACTTTTCCCCACTGTTCCCATCTGCTCTGCATTGTTGCCCAATTTTCATAATGTTACCCTTTCTTCCCTATCAGTTCCCCACCATTCCCCACTGTCCCTCACGTTTTCCCCACCGTTCCCCCTGCTCTGCACTGTTCGTCTGTTTTCCAGCTGTTCCCAAATTGTTCCGCACTGTTCCCCTCGATTCCCTACTGTTCCCCTTTGTTCCCCACTGTTTCCCATTTTTCCCACTGTACCCTACTGTTCCAATCTGTTGCCCAAAGTTCATCACTGTACCCCACTGTTCTTCACCAGTTACCCAACTATTCTGCACTCTTCCCAACCAATCCCAGCTGTTTCCCAGCCGTTTCCCAACTGTTCCCCTTCTGTTCCCGAACTGTTCCCCATTTATTCCACTGTTCCCCACTGTTTAACACCTGTTTCCACAACTGTTCCACACTTACTTATCCCCACTGTTCGCACTGTTGCCCAATTTTCGCAATGCTCCCCAATCTTCCCCATCGGTTCCCCATCTATTCCCCCTGCTATCTACTGTTCCCCTCTGTTCTCATCAATTCTGCAGTGTTCCCCATCTGTTCCCCTTTCCTCATTGTTCCCCTGCTGTTCCCCAATATTCCCCTTGTATCCCATTGTTCTGCAGTGTTCCCCAGTGTTCAGCACTGTTCCCCACTTGTTACCCACTGTTACCTGCCTGTTCTCCACTGTATGCCACTGTTCCCCACTGCTCCCCACTGTGCCCCTCTGTTCCCCACTGTTCCTGATTCTTCATCCAATTGGGGAACAGCTGGGGAACTGGGGAACAGAGGGGCACAGTGCAAAACAGAAGAGGAAAAATGGGGAACTGTGGGGAACATTGAGAAAAATGGGCAACAGTGCGGAACAGAGGGATAAATGGGGAACAGTGGGGAATATTGGGAAAAATGGGCAACAGTGCGGAACAGATAGGGAACAGTGGGTAAAATGTGGAACAGTGGGGAACGGAGGGAAAAAGTGGGGAACAGTGGGAATAATGCAGAACAGTGGGGAAAATAGGGAAAAGTGGGGAACAGTATGGAACAGTGGGGACAGATGGAGAACAGTGGGAAAAAGTGAAGAACTGTGGGGAACAGATGGGGAACAGTGGGGAATATGGGAAAAATGGGAAGAAGAACAGAACAGTGTGGATCCGTGGCGAACACTGCAGAACAATGGGGATTGGAGGGGAATAGTGGGGAACAGGTGGGAACAATGAGGAAAGGAGCACTGATGGGGAACTGTGGGGGACAATGTTCCGCAGTGTTCCCCAAATGTCCCCCTCAATGTACCCGATGTTCCCCATTGTTGTCCATCAGAAGCTCATCTGTTTCCCAACTATGCCCCACTTTTCCGTTCTTTCCCACAGTTCTCCAGTTTTCACCATCTATTTCCCACTGCTCCGCAGAATTATCCACTGCTCCCCAATCGCCTTAACTGTTACCCAGTGTTCACCACTGTTCCCCACATTTCATCACTGTTCCCCACTTTGACTCTATGTTCCACACTGTTCCCACTATTACCCACTTTTCCACGTTTCCCACTGTTCTTCACCTGTTCCCCAATGGTTCCCCACTGTTGACCACCAATCTCCATTGTTTCCCAACAATTTCCCACCTGGTCCCACAGATCCTCACTATTCCCCATCACTCCCCTATCTCTTTTCCATCTGTTCCCCACTGTTCCCCCATTCTCCACAGCTCCCCATTTGTTCCCCACTGTTCACCCTGCTCCCCACTTTTCTCCACATTTCGACAGTGTTCCTCACTGTTCTCCATCTTTTCCCCTTTCCACATTGTACCACCTGTTCCCCACTATTCCCCTCTGTTCCCCACTGCTCTGCAGTGTTACCGGCTGTTACCCAGCATTTCTTCACTGTTCCCCAGTGTTCCTCATCATTTCCCCATCTGTTCTAAACTGTTCCTCACCTGTTTCCCACTGTTCCTTCCATTCCTCAAATCTGTTTCACAACTGTTACCCACTGTTCCCCACTTTTCACCACTGTTTCCCACTGTTCTCCATCTCTTCACCACCGTTCCTGACTGTTCCCCAATGTTCCTCTATATTCTACATCAGTCCCCCATCTGTTCCCCACCGTTCCCCATATTCCCCAATATTCTGCACTGTCCTCAACAGTTCCCCAGTGTTCCCCACTGTTCCCCACTGTGACTCTATGTTCCCCACTGTTTCGACTATTCCCCACAGTTCCCCACTGTTCTCCACAGTTCATCACTGTTCCCCAACGGTTCTCCACTGTTCCCCTCCAATTCCCACTGTTTCCCAGCCATTTCCCACCTGGTCCCCACAGGTCCTCACTGTTCCCCATCACTTCCGAATCTGTACTACACTGTTCCCCCATACTCACCATCTGTTCAACACAGCTCCCCCTGCTCCCCACTGTTCCCCTCAGTTTTCCAGCTGTTCCCAAACTGTTCAGCAGTTTTCCCCTTTGTTCCCCACTGTTCCCCATTTTTCCCACTGTACCCTACTATTACACATCTGTTCCCCACAGTTCTTCACTGTACCCCACTGTTCTTCACCTGTTCCCCAACAGTTCCCCACTCTACAATCCCAACTGTTTCCCATCAGTTCCCCACAGTTCCCCATCTATTCCCCACTGTTCTCCAGATGTTCCCGAACTGTTCACTACTGTTCCACTCTATTCCCCTTTGTTCCCCATTTTTCATACTGTTCCCTACTGTTCCACATCTGTTCCCCACAGTTCACTGTACTGCACTGTTCTTCACTTGTTCCCCAAATTTTCCCCACTGTTCCCCACCAATCCCGTGTTTCCCAGCAGTTTCCCACCTGTTCCTAACAGTTCCCCACCTGTTACCCATATATACCCACTGTTACCTTTTTGTTCTCCACAGTTTGCCACCTGTTCTACACTGCTCCCCAATGTGCCCCTCTGTTCCCCACTGTTCCTCATTCTTCCCCCAGTTGGGGAACAGCTGGGGAACATTGGATAACAGAGGGGGAAAAGAGGGGAACTGTGGGGAAAAGTCAGGAACAGATGTCAAATAGTGGGGACCATAGGGATAAATGGGGAACATTTGGGAACAGATGGGGAACAGTGAGTAAAATGGGGAACAGAGGGGAAAAGTGGTGAACGGTGGGGAACAGAGGAGGACAGGTGGAGAACAGTGGGAAACAATGAAGAACTTTGGGGAATAGTGGGAAACATTGGGAAAAATGGGAAAAAGTGCGGAACAGCGTGGATCCGTGGGGAACACTGCAGAACAATGGGGATCGGAGGGGAAGAGTGGGGAGCAGGGGGATCAATGAGGAAAAAAGAACAGATGGGGAACAGTTGGGAACAATGTTCTGCACTGTTCACCAACTGTTCCCCCACTGTTCCCCAATGTACCACAAGGTTCCCCATTGTTGACCATCAGAAGCTCATCTGTTTCCCAACTGTGCCCCACTTTTCCACACTGTTTCCCACAGTTCTCCACTGTTCACCATCCATTCCCCACTGCTCCCCAGAATTACCCACTGCTCCCCAATTGCCTCAACTGTTAACCAGTGTTCACCACTGTTCCCTACAGTTCCTTACTGTTCCCCACTTTGACTCTATGTTCTACACTATTCCCCACTTTTCCACATGTTTCCTACTGTTCCCCACAGTTCCCCACTGTTCTTCACCTGTTCCTTAATGTTTCTCCACTGTTCTTCACCTGTTCCTTAATGTTTCCCCACTGTTTCCCAGCAATTTCCCACCTGGTCCCCATGGTTCCTCACTGTTTCCCATCATACCCCCATCTCTTTTCCATCTGTTCCCCCATTCTCCACTGCTTCCCATTTTTCCCCACTGTTCCCCCTACACCCCACTGTTCTCCACTTTTCGACAGTGTCCCCCACTGTTTTTCATCTGTTCCCCTTTCCACATTGTACCCCCTGCTCCCCACTATTCCCCTCTGTTCCCCACTGCTCTGCAGTCTTCCCCTCTGTTTCCCATAGTTCAGCAGTGTTCCCACAGTTCCCGAACAGTTCCCCACCATTCTCCACTCTTCCCAACTGTTCCTCATCAGTTCTAAACTGTTTCCCATTGTTCCTCACCTGTTCCACTCCTGTTCCCCACTGTTCTGCCTGCTGTTTCCCACCAGTTCCAAACTTTTCACCACAGTTCAACATGGTTCCCAACTGTTCCCCATCCCTTCCTTTTATTCCTCAAATTTTTCCCGCTGTTGCCCTCAATACACCACTGTTCCGCAACTTCTTCCCGTGTTCCCCACTAATCCTCACTGTTCCCCACACATTTTACCACTGCTCCCAACGTTCTCCAATGTTCACCATATGTTCCCCACTACTCTCCCCTTTTACCCTCTATTCCCCACTGTTACTCATTCTTCCCCTCTGTTCCCCACTGTTCCTCCACATTTCTTCACTGTTCCCCACTGTTCTGCATCTGTTCCAACCTGTTGCCCTTCTTTCCCAATGTTCCCCACTGTTCCACATTTATCCCACTTTTCCCCACTGTTTCACATCTGTTTTCCACTTTTCCACAACTGTTCCCCACAGTTCCTGAATTTATCTCACTGTTCATCACTGTTCCCCATCTATTACCCACTGTTACACCCCTGTTCTCCACTGTTCCCCACTGTTCCACACTGTGCTCCCGGTTCCCCACTGTTCCTCATTTCCCCCAATTTTTTTTATTGTTCCCCACAGTTCTTCACTGATCCCCACTGTGCCCCAGTGTTCCACAGTGTTCAGCATTGTTCCCCACTGTTCCCCAAGGCTCCACACAGTTCCTCATCATTTCCCATTCAGCTTTCCCCTGCTCCCTACTGTTCCCATCTGTTCTGCAGTGTTCCGCTCTGTTTCCCATTGTTCTGCAGTGTTCTCCAGTGTTCACCACTGTGACTCTATGTTCCCCACAGTTCCCCACTATTCTTCACAGTTCTCCACAGTTCTTCACTCTTCCCCAATGGTTCTCCACTGTTCCTCATCGTTTCCCAGCAGTTTTCCACATGTTCCCCACAGGTCCTCACTGTTCCCCACTTTTCTCCAGCTGTTTCTGAAATGTTCCCCACAGTTCCTCATTTTTCCCACTGTACCCCACTGTTCTTAACCTGTTTCCCACTGTTCCCCTCATTTCCCAATATGTTCCACATCGTTCCCCTGTTCTCTACAGTCCGCTATCTGGTCCCCACTGCTCCCCACTATTTGACTCTGTTTCCCACTGTTCTCCACTGTTCCTCTGTGATCCCCACAGTTCCCCATCTCTTCCTTCCATTCCTCAATTTTCCCTCTGTTGCCTACAATACACCACTGTTCCCCAAGTGTTTCCACTGTTCTTCACTGTTCCCCACCTGTCACACATTTTTGACTTCTATACCCCCTGTTCTCAACTGTTCTCCACCTGCTCTCCTCTGTTACCCTCTGTTACCCACCCACTGTTACTCATTCTTCCCCTCTGTTTCCCACTGTCCCCCACAGTTCTTCACTGTTCCCCACTTTTCTCCAGCTGTTCCCGAACTGTTCACCTCTGTTCCCCACTGTTCCCTTCTGTTCCCCACTTGCCCCACGGTTCCCGACTCTTCCCCATAGATCCCAACTGTTACCCATTGTACCCCATTTCCCATTGTTCCTCATCAGATGCTCCTGTTTTCCATCTGTGCCCCACTTTTCCACACTGTTTCCCACAGTTCTCCACTGTTCACCATCTGTACCCCATTTCTCCCAAGAATTACCCAATGCTCCCCACTGTCCTCAACTGTTCCCCAGTATTCATCACTGTTCCCCACAATTTCTCACTGTGACATTATGTTCCCCACTGTCCCCCGCAGTTCTTCACTTTACCCCATTGTTCTTATGTGGTTCCCAACTGTTCCCCACCAATCCCTACAGTTCCTTATCATTTCCCATTCAGCTTTCCCCTGCTCCCTACTGTTCCCATCTGTTCTACGGTGTTCCGCTCTGTTCCCCATTGTTCTGCAGTGTTCACCACTGTGACTCTCATGTTCCTCACAGTTCCCCACTATTCTTCACAGTTTTCCAGTTCTCCACAGTTCTTCACTCTTCCCCAAAAGTTCTCCTCTGTTCCCCACCATTTCCCAGCACTTTCACACCTGTAATCCACAGTTCTCTACTGTTCCCCATCTGTTCCCCGTGCTCCATTCTGTTCCCTTATTTTCTCCACGGTTCTGCAGTGTTCCCCATCTGTTCTCCTTTCCTCATTGTTCCCCCCTGCTCCCTAATATTCCCCTCCATTCCCTATTTTTCTTCATTGTTCCCCATCTGTTCTGCATTACCAATTTTTCTCAGTGTTCCCCACTGTTCGCCATTTATCCCTCTATTTCACACCTATTCCTGACTGTTCCCCATAGTTCACCAATGTTCCCTAGCTGTTCCCCACATTTATCCAGTTACCTACTGTTCACCCCTGTTCTCCACTGTTCGCCATCTGTTCCACACTGCTCCACACGGTTCCCCTCTGTTCCTCATTATTCCCCTCTGTTTCCCATTGTCCCCCACTGTTCTTCACTGTTCCTCACTGTGCTCCACACTTCCCCAGTATACAGCATTATTCCCCACTGTTCTGAACTGTTCCTCACTGTGCTCCACACTTCCCCAGTCTACAGCATTATTCCCCACTGTTCTGAACTGTCCCCAGTGTTCTCCTCTTTTTTGCCCACAGTTCCTCACTGTTCCCCACTGTCCCAATTTCACTCACTGTTCCTCATTCTTCCCCACTGCTCCCCACTGTTCCCCAGTGATCCCCACTGTTTCCCACAGTTCTTCATTTTCACCACCATTCCTGACTGTTCCTCATTGTTCCCCATGGTTCCCTACTGTTTCCCACTGATCCCCACTGCTCGCCTCCATTCCCCACTTTTCTCCAGTTTTCACCACTGTTTCTCACAGTTACTCACTGTTACCCAATTTTTGCCACTCTTCCCCACTAATCCTCACACAGTTCCCTACTGTTATGAACTGTTCTCAACTATCCTCCAGTGTTCTACACTTTTCCACACAGTTCCTCATTGTTGCCCATACTTTCCCACTACTCCTCACTGTTCCCCAATGTTCCCCATCTCCCCCATTGTTCTTCATCCTTCCCCATGATTCAGTTCCCCATCTATTCGCGACTGCACCCCACTGTTCACCTCAGTTCCCAATCTGTTCCCCACTTTTCTGCATTCTCCTCTGTTCGCTATCTGTTCCCCACAGTTATCCACTGCTCCCCAATAATTCCCCTCAGTTCTCCACTGTTCCACAGTTTTCCCACTGTACCCCCTCTTCCTCATTGTTTCCCTGTTCCCCAAAGTTCCCCATGTGTTCCCCAACTGTTGCCCACATTTGTCCACTCTTACCCAATGTTCCACCCTTTCTCCACTCTTCATCATCTGTTCCCCACAGTTCTTCACTGTTCCACACTGTTACCAAGCTGTTCCTGAACTGTTCCCCTCTGTTCCCCATTTTTCCCACTGTTCGCCATCTGATCACCACTGTTCCCGACTATTCCCCACAGTTCTCCACTTTTCCGCTCTGTTGCCTACTGTTCCCCACAGTTCTTCACTGTTCTCCACTTCTCCACTGTTCTCCAGCTCTTCCCAAACTGTTTCCTACTGTTTGCCACTGTTCCCCACTGTGCCCCTCTCTTCCCCAATGTTCTCCACTGTTCCACAGTTCCCCAATATTCCTTACTTTTCGCTACTGTTTCCCATCTGCTTCGCACTGTTGCCCATTTTTCCTAATGTTCACCACTGTTCCCCATCTGTTCTGCACTGTTCCCCACTTTTCCCCATTGTTCCACTACTGTTCCAGACTGTTCCCCAAATTTTCCCACTTTTCTGTTTCCCATTTTACCCACTGTTCCCCTCTGTTTTCCACTGTACTGCAGTGTTCCCAATCTGTTCACCTTTCCTCATTGTTCCCCCTGCTCTCCACTATTCCCCTCTGTTCACCTCTGCTCACCAGTGGTCCACATGGATCCCCACTGTTCCCCACCGGTTACCCACTGTTCCCCAGTTGTTTTCTACCAGTTCCCCACTTTTCACCACAGTTCCCCAATTTACCCCACTGTTTCCCCATTCCCCACTGTTCACCATCTGTTCCACACTGTTCCACACTGTTCCCCCTGCTCCTCTCTGTTTTCCAGCTGTTCCCAAACTGTTCTGCACAGTTCCCCTTTGTTCCCCACTGTTCCCCTTTTTCCCCACTGGTCCCCAATTTTCACACTGTACCCTACTGTTATTTACCTGTTCCCCAACTGTTCCCCATCAATCCCCACTGTTCACCATCTTTTCTGCACTGTTCCCCAATGATCCTCACTGCTTGCCTCCATTCCCCACTTTTCCCCAGTGTTCCCCACTGATTTTCACAGTTCCTCACTGTTACCCAATTTTGCCACTGTTCCCCACTGATCCTCAACGGTTCTCCACTGTTCTGCATTGTTACCCACTGTTCACAACTGTCCCCCAGTGTTCTACCATTTTCCACATAGTTCCTCACTGTTGCCCATCACTTCCCTCTGCTCCTCACTGTTCCCCACTTTTCCACACTGTTCCCCACTCTTTCCCATTTCCCCAATTGTTCTGCATTCTTCCCCATGTTTCCCCACTGTTGCTCATCAGTTCCCCATCTATTCGCCACCCCTCCCCACTGTTCCCTACAGCTCATAATTTTCACCACCGTTCCTCACTGTTCCGCACTGTTCAACATTTTCCCCTCTGTTCTGCACTGTTATCCACTGTTATCCATATTTTCCTCACTGTTCCCCACTGATCTTCACTGTTCCCCACTGTTCTGAATCTGTTCCAAAGTGTTCACCATTTCCCCCATTGTTCTGCATTCTTCCCCATGTTTCCGCGCTGTGGCCCTTCAGTTCCCCATCTATTCGCCACCTCTCCCAACTGTTCCCCATTGATCCCTAGTTTCTCACATTCACCACCATTCCCCACTTTTTCCCAGTGTTCTTCACTGTACTCTAACAGTTCCCCAACTGTTCCACACTGTTACTAAGCAGTTCACCACCATTTCCTCTCTGTTCCCCAACTGTTTCCCACTATTCCCCATGTTATCTTCACTTGACTACTTCTGCCCACTGTTCCACACTGTTTCCTACTGTTCTCCACAGTTCTTCACTGTTCCCCACTGTCCCTCATCTGTTCCCCACCTGTTCGACACATGTTCCCCACAAGTCCCCACTGTTCTCTAGCAGTTCTCCACCATTCTCCATTGTTCCCTACTGTTCCCCATCAGCTCCCCATCTATTCCTCACCTGTTCCCCAATGTTCCCCGTGTTCCCTACTTGTTCCACACCTGATCTTCACTACTCACCAGCAGCTTCCCACCAGTTCCCGCAGTGTTCACCACTGTTCACCTCACTTCCCAATCTGTTCCCCTTTTCCCATTCTCCACTGGTTGCTATCTGTTTCCCCAGTTATCCATTGCTCCCCAATAATTCCCCTCTGTTCTCCACTGTTCCCCACCTGTTCCGCCTGTTCCTCATCTATTTGTCACTGCTCCCCACTGTTCCAAAGTGTTCCCCACTGTTTCCCATAGTTTCTCATTTTCACCAGCGTTCCTCACTTTTCCCCATTGTTCTGCATTGTTCCCCATGGTTCTGCACTGTTGCCCTTCAGTTCCCCATCTATTCGCCACTGCTCCCCACTGTTCCTCATTTTCACCACTGTTCCTTACTGTTACTCACTCTTCCGCACTGTTCCCAATGTTTCCCCACTGTTTTTCACTGTTACTGACTGTTCCCCACTATTCACCATTTTCCTCTCTGTTCTGCAATGTTCCCCACGGTTCCACACTGTTATCCACTGTTCCCATCTTTTCCTCACTTTTACCCACTGATCCTCACACTGTTCTCCACTGTTCTGCATGGTTGCCTACTCTTCCCCACTCTCATCTGGCCCCCAGTGTTCTACCGTTTTCCACACAGTTCATCACAGTTGCCCATCTTTTCCCACTGCTCCTCACTGTTCCAAACTGTTACCCACTGTTCCTCACTGTTTCCTACTGTTCCCCATTTCCCCCATTGTTCTGCATTATTCGCCACTGCTTCCCACTATTTCCCAGTGATCCCCACAGTTCCTCACTTTCTCCACCATTCCCCACTGTTCCTCACCGTTCCCCAGAGTTCTGCGCTGTTCCCTAACACTTCCCCAACTGTTCCCCACTCTTTCTCAGCAATTCCTTACCATTGCTGCACTGTTCCCCACTATACTCCACTATTCCCCACCTGTTTACCCTCACTTGCCTACTTCTGCCCACTTTTTCCCACTGTTCTCCACAATTCTTCATTGTTCCCCACTGTTTGCCACTGTCCCTAACTTGTTTCACAAATGTTCCCCCCTGTTCCCCCAATGTTCCCCACAGTTGCACATGATTCCACAGTATTTTCCCACCTTTACCCCACTGTCTCCACAACACACTGTTCCCTACTTTTCCCAATGGTTCCAAAGTTCCCCATCAATTCCATAACCATTCCCCATCTGTTCCCCCATTATCCACAGTTTCCCATCTGTTCTCAACTGTTTTCCAGCTGTTCCCAAATTGTTCCCCACTGTTCTCCAGCTGTTCCCCACTGTTACTCATCTGGTTCCCATTTTCCGTACTGTTCCCTACTGTTCAACAAATGGTCCCCACTGTTCCGTACCAATCCCAATTGTTTCCCAGCAGTTTCCCACCTGTTACCCACAGTTCCCAACTGTTACCCACCAATCCCAACTTTCTCCCAGCTGTTTCCCACCTGTTACCCATGGTTCCCCACTGTTTCCCATCTGTTCCCCTGCTTCCCTTTGTTCCCTTTTGTTCCCCTCTGTTCTTCAGTGTTCCCCACTGTTCCCCTAATTGTTCTACCCTGCTCCCCAATATTCCCCTTCATTCCTCATTATGCCGCAGTGTTCCCCACAGTTCCTCAGTCTTCCCTACTTTTCCCCACTGTTCCTCACTGTTCCTCACAGTTCTTCATATCTTGTGCCCTGTTGCCCATTTCCCCAATGTTCCCCACTAATCCCAATTTATCCCACTGTTTCCCACTGTTCCACACCTGTTCCTGATTTTTTTCCACCTGTTCCCCACATTTACCCACTGTTAACCCCCCTGTTCTCCACTGTTCCCCACATTTACCCACTGTTAACCCCCCTGTTCTCCACTGTTCCCCACATTTACCCACTGTTAACCCCCCTGTTCTCCACTGTTCGCCACCTGGTCTCCACTCCTCCTCATTGTGCCCATCTGTTCTCCAGAGTTTTCACTGTACCCCACTGTTCCACAGGGTTCAGCATTGTCCTCCACTGTTCCCCATGGGTCCACTCTCTTCCCCAACTCTTCCCAATCAGCTTCCCATGGTTCCCCATCAGTTCCCCCTGCTCCCTACTGTTCCCTCTCTCATCTCTTCGGCAGGGTTCTGCATCTGTTCCACTTCTGTTCTGACCTGTTGCCCATTTCCCTCAATATTCCCCTCTATTCCCCATCTGTTCCCCATATATCCTACTGTTCTCCACTGTTCCACACCTGTTCTCCACTGTTCCACAACTGTTCCCGATTTTTCCCTATGTTCCCCACTGCTCCCCAACTATTCCCCACATTTACTCAATGTCAATCCCCCCTGTTCTCCAATGTTCACCACCTGTTCTACACTGCTCCCCACTATGCCCCCTGTTCCCCGTACGTTCCCCATCTGTATCCCCTGCTCCCTACTGTTCCCCTGTTCTTATCTGTTCTGCAATGTTCTCCATTGTTCCCTTTCCTCATTGTTCCCCCTGCTCCCCAATATTCCCCTCCGTTCCCCATTATTATGCCATTTCCCCACAGTTCCACGCTGTTCCCTACTTTTCCCCACTGTTCTGCATCTGTTCCAAACTGTTGCCCATTTTCCCCAATGTTTTCCACTGTTCCCCATCAGTTCCCCACTTTTCCCAATTTATTCCACTGATCCCCACTGTTCTTCACTGTACCCCTCGGTGCCCACCTCTTCCACCGCGTTCAGCATGGTTCCCAACTGTTCCCATGGGTCCACACTATTCCCCATCAGTTCCCAATCTGCCTCATACTGTTCCCCATCTGTTCGCCCTGCTCCCAACTGTTCCCCTCTGTTCTCCACTGTTCTGCAGTGTTCCTCACTGATACCCAGCTGTTCCCCACATTTGTCCTGTTGCCTACTGTTCACCCCTGTTCTCCATCTGTTCCACACTGCTCCCCACTGTTCCCCATCAGTTCCCAAACTGTTCCCCATATTTCTCCTCTGTTACCCACTGTTCCCCCGTTTTCCACTGTTCCCCATCTGTTCCACACTGTTGCCCATTTTTAGCAATGTTCCCCACTCTTCCCTATCAGTTCCCCACGGTTCCCCACATTTCCACATCTGTTCCCCATCTGATCTTCACTGTTCCCCACCCAATCGACACATGTTCCCCAGCAGTTCTCCACCATTTCTCCACTGTTCCCCACTGATCCCCACAGTTCCACATCAGTTTCCAATCTGTTATAAACTGTTTCACACTTGTTTTCCACTGTTCCCCACTCTTCCTTACTATTCCCCACTGTTCCCCATCTGTTCCACACTGTTGGCCATTTTTAGCAATGTTCCCCACTCTTCCCTATCAGTCGCCACGGTTCCCCACTTTTCCACATATTCCCCATCTGACCTTCACTGTTCCCCACCCATTCGACACATGTTCCCCAGCAGTTCTCCACTATTTCTCCACTGATCCCCACAGTTCCACATCAGTTCCCCATCTCTTCTAAACTGTTTCCCACTGTCCCTCACCTTTTCCCCACTGTACTCAACCTGCTCTTCACTGTTCTTTACTTTTCCCCACTGTTCCTCATCTGTTCCGCATTGTTCCAATCTGCTCCGCACTCTTACCCATTTTTCCTAATGTTCACCACTGTTCCCCATCTGTTCTGCACTGTTGCCCAATTTTTGGATAGCTCCCCCTGTTCCCCATCTATTCCCCACCTTCGTCAGCAGTTATTGAACATTTCTCCACTATACTTCACCTGTTCCCCACTGTTTCCAGCTGTTTCCCAACAGTTACCCACTTTTCACCACTGTTCTCCATCTGTTCTCCACTGTTGCCCAAATTTTGGATTTCACCCTATCTTCCCTATCTGTTGCCCATGGTTCCCCAGCTGCTTCCCATCAGTTACCACTTTTCACCACTGTTCCCCCATTCTCCACTGTTCACCATCTTTTTCACACTCTCCCCCCTGTTCCACAAAAAAATTGTTCCCCATTTTCCCCACTGTTCCCTACTGTTCCAAACTGTTCCCCAGAGTTCATCACTGTACCCAATGTTCTTCACCTGTTCCCCACTCTTCCCAACCAATCCCAACTGTTTTCCAGCAGTTTCTCACCTGTTCCCCACTGTTCTCCAGCTTTTCCCGAACTGTTCATCACTGTTCTCCAGCTGTTCCCTAACTGTACTGCATTTATTACACAGTTCCCCATGTTTCACATTTGTTCTCCACTGTTCCACAACTGTTCCCCACTGTTCCCTACATTTCCCCACTGTTCCCCACTAATACCAATTGCTTCCGAGCAGTTTCCCACCTGTTACCACGGTTCCCCACTGTTCCCCATCTGTTCCTCACTGTTCCCAACCTGTTTGACTCATGTTCCCCAGCAGTTTCCCACCATTTCTGCACTGTTCCCCACTGTTCCCCAGCTGTTTCCCACCAGTTCCAAACTTTTCACCACTGTTCCCCATGGTTCCCCACTGTTCACCTAATTTCCCAATCTGTTCCCCACTTTTCCCCACTGCTTCCCATTCTCCACTGTTCATAATCTGTTCCCCACAGTTCTCTGTTTCCCACTGTTCCACTGTTTTCCAGCTGTTCCCCATTTTTCCCATTGTTCCCTACTGTCCCAGATCTGTTCCCCACAGTTCATCACTGTACCCCACTGTTCTTCACCTGTTCCCCAACAGTTTCCTACTCCTCTTCACCAATCCCAACTGTTTCCCAGCAGTTTCCCACCTGTTCCCCATGGTTCCACAATGTTCCTCATCTGTTCTTTAGCTGTTCTCAAACTGCTCCCCACTGTTCTCTAGTTGTTCCTGAATTGTTCTCCACTGTTCTCCACTGCTTCCCAATTGCCTCAACTGTTACCCAGTGTTCACCTCTGTTCCCCACATTTCATCACTGTTCCCCACTTTGACTTTATGTTCCACACTGTTCCCACTATTCCCCATTTTTCCACATGTTCCCCACTGTTCCCCACACTTTGACACTGTTCTTCACCTGTTCCCCACTGTTGCCCACCAAACCCCACTGCTTCCCAGCAATTTCCCACCTGGTCCCCATGGTTCCTCATTGTTCCCCATCACTCCTCCATCTCTTTCCCATCTGTTCCCCCATTCTCCACTGCTCCCCATTTGTTCCCCACTATTCCCCCTACACCCCACTTTTCTCCACTTGTTGACAGTGTTCCTCATTGTTCTCCATCTTTTCCCCTTTCCACATTTTACTGCCTGTTTCTCACTATTCCCCTCTGTTCCTGTCTGTTCCCCAGCATTTTTCCACTGTTCCCCACTGTTCCTCATCAGTTCCCCATCTGTTCTAAACTGTTTCTCACAGTTCCTCACCTGTTCCTCACTGTTCCTTCCATTCCTCAAATCTATTTTACAACTGTTACCCACTGGTCCCGAGTGTCCCCCACTTTTCACCACTTTCCCACTGTCCCTTACCTTTTCCCCACTGTTCCCGATGGTTCCCCACCTGTTCCACACCTGTTTCCCACTGTTCCCCAGCTGTTTCCCACTGTTCCCCAGCTGTTTCCCACTGTTCCCCAGCTGTTTCCACCAGCTTAGTGTCATCTGCAAATTTGGAGTTATTACATCTAATCCCCTCATCCAGATCATTAATGTAAATTGTGAACAGCTGGGGTCCCAGTACAGATCCCTGTGGCACCCCACTGGTCACCGCATGCCACTCAGAAAATGAGCCATTTATCCCAACTCTCTGTCTTCTAACTGCCAGCCAGTTCTCAATCCACATCAATACTTTGCCCCCAATCCCATGAGCTTTGATTTTGTAAGCCAGTTGTTTATGCAGGACCTTATCGAAGGCCTTTTGGAAGTCCAGTTACACCACATCCACTG
Organism: Narcine bancroftii; assembly: GCF_036971445.1. Lineage (NCBI taxonomy): Eukaryota > Metazoa > Chordata > Chondrichthyes > Torpediniformes > Narcinidae > Narcine > Narcine bancroftii. The sequence continues at coordinate 6,012,897 of NW_027211884.1, forward strand.
GCTCTCCCCCATTTATTTTACCTGTCACCATCTCAAAGAATTCCAATAGATTTGTCAAGCATGATTTACCTTTTGTAAATCCATGTTGACTCCGTCTGATCACTTCTCTGCTAGTCATATGCTCCGCTATTACATCCTTAATTATGGATTCCATCATTTTGCCAACTACTGATGTAAGGCTCACCGGCCTATAATTCCCCGCTTTTTCTCTACCCCCCTTTATAAATAGTGGGGTAACATTAGCTACCCTCAAATCCATGGGTCCTGATGATGAGTCTATCGAGTTCTGGAAAATAATTCTTAAATTCTTAATTCCCCAACTGTCCCCCACTCTTCCCCACCAATCCCAACTGTTTTCCAGCAGATTACCACCTGTTCCCCATCTATTACCCACTGTTCCCCACTATTCTCCTGCTATTCCTGAACTGTTCCATACCATTCTCCAGCTCTTCCCAAACTGTTCCCCATTTATCCCATTGTTCCCCACTTGTTCTGCTATGTTGCCCATTTTCCTAATGGTCACCACTGTTCCCCGCTGTTGCACAATTTTAGCAATTTTCTGATTCTTTCCTATCAGTTCCCCACTGTTCCACAAATGTTCCCCACAGTTTCCCACTTTTCCCCTCTGTTTCCCACTGTTCCGCATCTGTTTCCCACTGCTGCACACCTGTTCTCCACTGTTCCACAACAGTTCCCCATGGTTTCTTACTGTTCCACACTGATCCCCAACAATCCCAACTGTTTCCCAGCAGTTTCCCAACTGTTACCCATGGTTGCATAACCGTTCCCCATCTGTTGCTCACTGTTCGACACATGTTCCCCAGAAGTTTCCCACCATTTCTGCACTGTTCCCCTCTGATCCCCACAGTTCCACATCTGTTCTAAACTGTTTCACACTGTTCCTCACCTTTTCCCCATCTGTTCCCCACTGTTCCCCATCTGTTTGTCACTGTTCCCGACCTGTTCGACTCATGTTTCCCAGCAGTTGTCCACCATTTCCCCAAAGTTCCCCACTGATCCCCAGAGTTCCACATCAGTTCTGCACCTGTTCTAAACTGTTTCCCACTATCCCTCACCTTTTCCCCACTGTTCCCCACCTGTTCACCACTGTTCCCCAGCAGTTTCCTACCATCTCCCCACTTTTCCCCAACGTACCCCCATTCTCCATTGTTCACCATCTGTTCCATTCTGTTCTCCCTGCTCCCCATAGTTCCCCACTTTTCCTGCAGTTCACCTTTTTTCCCACTGTACTGTATTGTTTTCCAACTGTTCCCCAACTGTATCCTACTCTTCCCCACCAATCCCAACTGTTTCCCAGCATTTTCCTACCTGTTCCACATGTTTCCCCATCAGCTCCCCATCTGTTTCCCTCTGTTCTCCAGCTGTTCCCAAACTGTTCCACAGTGTTCTCCAGCTGTTCCAGAACTGTTTCCCATCTGTTCGCCGCTCTTCCCCATTTTTCCTACTGTTCCCTTCTCTGCCACATCTGTTCCCCACTGTTTCCCCACAGTCCTTCACTGTACCCCACTGTTATTCACCTGTTCCCCAACTTTTCCCCACTGTTCCCCATGAATCCTAACTTTCTCCCAGCAGATTCCCACCTGTTACACATGATTCCCCACTGTTTCCTATCAGTACCCCCTGCTCCCTTTTGTTCCACTTTGTTCTGAAGTATTCCCCACTCTTTCCCATCTCTTCCCCTTCCACCTTTGGTCCACCCTGCTCCCCAATATTCCCCTCTTCCCCATTTTCCTGGAGTGTTTCCCACGGTTCCACACTGTTCCCTACTTTTCTCCACTCTTGATCACTGTTCCACACTGTTTCTCATTGTTTCACACCTTTTCTCCACTGTTCCACATCTGTTCTGCACTTATATTTCCCCACATTTCCACTCTGTTCCCCACTGTTCCCCATTTAACCCACTGTTCCCCTCTGTTCTCTACTGTTCTCCACTGTTACCCACTGTAACACATCTGTTTAACTTTCCTCATTATTTCCAACCTGCTCCCCAATATTCGCCTCCATTCCCCATTTTCCTGCACTATTCCCCATGGTCCACACTGATCTGCATCTGCTCCGCCCTGTTGCCTATTTTCCCCAATGTTACCCACTATTCCCCAGCTGTTCTCCAATGTTCCCCATTTATTCCACTGTTCCCCACTGTTTTGCACCTGTTCTCCACTGTTCCACAACTGTTCCCCACTGTTCCCCATTTTTTCCACACTGTTGCCCATTTTTTCCTAATGTTCACCAATGTTCCTGCACTGTTGCACAATTTTCACAATATTCCCCACTATCCTCTATCAGTTCCCACGGTTCCACAACAGTTCCTCACTGTTCCATACAGTTCCTCACTTTTCCCCTCTGTTCCCCACTGATCCCCATTTAACCCACTGTTCCCCTCTGTTCTCCACTGTTCTTCAGTTTTCCCCATTGTTCCCCATCTGTTGAACATTCCTCATTGTTTCCCTCTCTTCCCCAATGTTCCCCAGGTGTTCCCCAACTGTTCCCCACTGTTACCCTTTGTTCCCCACTGTTCCCCATTTTTCCTACTGTTCCCTACTCTTTCACATGTGTTCCCCACTGTTACCCACAGTTCTTCACTGAACCCCACTGTTCTTCACCTCTTCCCCAACTTTTCCCCACTGTTCTTCACCTGTTCCCAAACTTTTCCCCACTGTTCCCCACCAATCTCAACTTTCTCACAGCAGTTTCCCACCTGTTACCCATGGTTCCCCACTTTTCCCCTCTGTTCTGCAGTGTTCCCCACTCTTTCCCATCTTGTCCAGCTTTCCTCATTGATCCACCCTGTCCCCCAATATTCCCCTGTTCCCAATTTTTCTGCAGTGTTCCCCACTGTTCACTACTTTTCCCCATGTTTGATTGCTGTTCCCCACTGTTCCCCATCTGTTCTGCACACTTGCCCAATTTTTCCCATGTTCCCCAATCTTCCCTAATCAGTTGCACACTGTTCCACAACAGTTCCTCACTGTTCCATACAGTTCCCCACTTTTCCCCTCTGTTCCCCACTGATCCCCACTTTTACCCACTGTTCCCCACTGTTCTCCTCTGCTCTGCAGTGTTCCCCATTGTTCCCCATCTGTTTAACATTCCTCATTGTTTCCCTCCTGCTTCCCATTATTCCCTCCATTCCCAATTATTCTGCAGTGTTCCCCACAGTTCCCCAATTTTCCCCTGTGTTCCACCCTGTTCCCCATTTATCCCACAGTTTCTCATTGTTTCACACCTGTTCTCCACTGCTCCACACCTGTTACCCACTGTTTCTTACTTATCCCCACTGTTCCCCATCTGTTCTTTACTTTTCCCCACTTTTCCCCATTTGGTCCGCACTGTTGCCAATTTTTGCAATGTTCCCCACTCTTCCCTATAAGTTCCCGACAGTTCCTCACTGTTCCCCATCTGTTCCCCACTATTCCCCATATATTCTTACTGTTTCCCACCTGTTCAACACATGTCCCCAGCAGTTCTCCACCATTTCTCCACTGTGACCCACTGTTCCCCATCAGCTTAACATTCCTCAGTGTTTTCCCCTTCCTCTCCAATTCCCCTCCATTCCCCATTATTCTGCAGTTTTCCCCACGGTTCCACACTGTTCCCTACTTTTCCCCACTGATCCTCATCTGTTCTGCCCTGTTGCCCAATGTTCCCCACAGTTCCCTATTTATACCACAGTTTCCCACTGTTTCACACCTGTTCTTATCTGTTCCCCAATGTTCCTTACTTATCCCCACTATTCCCCATCTGTTCCACACTTTTACCCATTTTTCCTAAAGTTCTCCAGTTCCACATCTCTTCTGCATTGTTGCCCAATTTTAGCAATTTTCCCATTCTTCTCTATCAGTTCCCCACTGTTCCGCAACTGTTCTCCACAGTTCCCCACTTTCCGCCCTTTTGCCCATTTTCCCCAATGTTTATCACTGTTCCCCATCTGTTCCCCTCTGTTCCCCATTTATCTCACTGTTCCCCACTGTTTCACACCTGTTCTCCATTGTTCCGCAACTGTTCCCCACTGTTCCTGACATTTCTCCACTGTTGCCCACCAATCCCAACTGAGTCCCAGCAGTTTCCCAACTGTTCCCCATGGTTCCCCACTGTTCCCCATCAGTTCCCCATCTGTTACCCCCTGTTCTCCAGCTCTTCCCAAACTGTTTCAAACTGTTTTCCAGCTGTTCCCCATCAATTCGCCACTGTTCCCCTTTGTTCCCCACTGATGCCCACTGTTCTTCACCTGTTCCCCAACTTTTCCCCACTGTTCCCCACCAATCACAACTTTCTCTCAGCAGTTTCCCACCTGTCTCCCGAGGTTCCCCACTGTTTCCCCTCAGTTTGCCAACTGTTGCCCCTGCTCCCTTTTGTTCCCCTCTGTTCTGAGTATTCCCCACTCTTTTCCATCTGTTCCCCTTTCCCCATAGATCCACCCTGCTCCCCAATATTCCCCTGTTCCCCATGTTTCTGTAGTGTTCCCCATGGTTCCACACTGTTCCCTACTTTTCCCCACTCTTGATCACTGTTCCACACTGTTCCCCACTGTTCCACATCTGTTCCCCATTTTACCCACTGTTCCCCTCTGTTCTCCACTGTTCAGCAGTGGTCCCCACGGATCCCCACTGTTCCCCATCTGTTCCTTACTGTTCTCCACCTGTTCGACACATGTTCCCAGCAATTCCCCACCATTTCTCCACTGTTCCTCACTGATCCCCACAGATTCACATCAGTTTCCCTTCTGCTCTAAACTGTTTCCCACTGTGCCTCACCTTTTCCCCACTGTTCCCCACCTTTTCCACGCCAGTTTCCCTGTTGTAAACACTGTTCCCTATAGTTCCCCACTGTTCACCTCATTGCCCATACTGTTCCCCACGTTTCACCACTGTTCCCCCATTCTCCACTCTTCACCATCTGTTCCACACTGTTCCCCCTGCTCCCCACTGTTCCCAAACTGTTCCACACAGATTCCCTTTGTTCCCCACAGTTCTCCTTTGTTCCCCACTGGTCCCCATTTTCCCCACTGTATCCCACTGTTCTTCACCTCTTCCCCAACAGTTCCCCACTCTTCCCCACCAATTCCAACTTTCCCAGCAGTTTCCCACTGTGCCCCACAGTTCTTCACTGTTCTTCACTTTTCTCCAGCGGATCCCCAACGATTCCACTGTTGACCACCGTTCTCCTCTGTTCCCCAGTATTTCCCTCTGTTCCCCAATGTCCCCAATTTCTCCCACTTTTTCCTACTGTTGCACATTGATTCCCCAATGTTCCTGACTGTTCCCCACAGATCCCAACTGTTAACCATTGTACCCCAGTTTCCCATTGTTGCCCATCAGATGCTCCTCTGATCCCCATCTGTTACCAACTGATCCCAGAATTACCCACTGCTCGCCACTGTCCTCAACTGTTCCCCAGTATTCTCCACTGTTCCTCACTGTTCCCCACTGCTCCCCACTATTCACCTCTGTTCCCCACAGATTTGCAGTGATTTCCATGGTTCCCATTATTCCCTATCTGTTCTTCACTGTTTGACACATGTTCCCCACAAGTCCCCACTGTTCCCCACCATTTCTCCACTGTTCCCTACTTTTTTTCCCATGTTCCCCCTCTATTCCTCACCTGTTTCCTAGATTTTCCACACTTGTTCCTCACTAGACAACAGCAGTTCCCCACTGTTCACCTCAGTTCCCAATCTGTTCCCCACATTTCCCCATTCTCCACTGTTTGCTATCTGTTCCCCAGTTATCCTCTGATCCCCAATAATTCCCCTCTTTTCTCCACTGTTCTGCAGTGTTCCCCAATGTTCCCTATCATTTCCCCACTTTTGTCCACTGTTACCCAATGTTCCACCTGTTCTCCACTGTTCCCCATCTGATCCCCTTTCCTCATTGTTTGCCCCTGCTCCCCACTATTCCCCTCTGTTCCCAATTGATCTGCAGTGTTTTCCACGGTTCCCCAGTGTTCCCCATCTGTTCTGTACTGTTCCCCATCTGTTTGACACATGTTCCCCACAAGTCCCCACTGTTCTCCAGCAGTTTCCCACATGTTCCCCACTTTTCCCCCATCTGTTATACACCTGCTCCCCACAGTTCCCCACTATTACACATGGTTCCACAGTATTTTCTCACCTTTACCCCACTGTTCTCCATAACACACTCTTCCCCACTTTTCTCTGATTCCCACCTTTCCCCATCTGTTCCCTAACTGTTCCCCTCTGTTCCCCAATGTTCCCCATTTCTCCTACTTTTCCCTCCTGTTCCACATCTGTTCCCCACAGATCCCCACTGTTACCCACTGTACCCCATGTTTCCATTATTGACCATCTGTGCTCCAATTTTCACACTGATCTGCATCTGTTCCGCCCTGTGCTCCAATTTTCCACACTGTTTCCTACACTTCTCCACTGATCACCATCTGTCCCCTACTGATCTCCAGAATTACCCACTGGTCTTCACTGTCCTCAACTCTTTGCCAGTGTTCCTCACTGTTCCCCATCTGTTTCCACCTGCTCCCCACTATTTCTCTCTGTTCCCCACAGTTCTGCAGTGTTCTCCACTGTTCCCCATCTGTTCCTGCTTCCTCATTGTTTGCCCCTGCTCCCCACTATTCCCCTCTGTTTGTCTCTGCTCTGCAGTGTTCTCCATGGTTCCCCAATTTTCACCATCTGTTCCTCACTCTTCCCCACCTGTTGGACACATGTTCCCCACAAGTCCCCACTGTTCACCTCAGTTCTCAATTTGTTCCACACTTTTCCCCAAGCTCCACTGTTCACTATCTGTTCCCAACAATTTTCCACTGTTCCCAATATTCCCCTCTGTTCTCCACTGTTCTGCAGTGTTCCCCACTGTTCCCCATCAGTTCTCCCCTTTCCTCATTGTTCCCTAATGTTCCCCAGGTGTTTCTTAACTGTTCCCCACTTTTGTCCACTCTTACCCAATGCTCTCCACTTTCTCCACTGTTCGCCATCTGTTCCACACTGCTTCCCACAGTTCTTCACTGTTCCCCACTGTGCACCACTGTTCCAGTGTTCATCATTGTTGCCCACAGTTCCCCATTGGTCCACACTGTTCACCTCATTTCCTAATCTGTTCCCCACTTTCCCCCATTCTCCACTGTTCACCATCTGTTCCCCCCTGGTCCCCACTATTCCCCTCTGTTCCCCACTCCTCTGCAGTGTTCATCACCATTCCTCAGTGTTCCCCATATGTTCCTCACTGTTCCCCATCTGTTTGTCACATGTTACCCACAAGTCCCCACTGTTGCCGAGCAGCATCCCACCCATTCCCCCAGTTTTCCCCAAATTTCCTCACTGTTCCTCACCTGTTACACACCTGCTTCCTAGAGTTCCCCACTATTGCACATGGTTCCACAGTATTACCTCATCTTTACCCCACTGTTCTCCACAATGCACTGTTCCCACTTTTCCCAATGTTTTCCACCATTCCCCATCAGTTTCCTAACTGTTCCCCATTGTTCCCAACTCTTCCTCATTGTTCCCACTCTTCCCCACATTTCCTCACTTTTCCCCACTGTTCCGCTATTCTCCACTATTCCCAATCTCTTCCCCACTGTTGCCCCCTGCTCCCCACTATTCCTCTCTGTTCGCCATGGTTCTGCAGTGTTCTCCACTGTTCCCCATCTGATCCCCTTTGCTCATTGTTTGCCCCTGCTCCCCACTAATCCCCTCTGTTCCCCACTGCTCTGCAGTGTTCTCCACAGTTCCCCAGTTTTCCCCATCTGTTCCTCGCTGTTCCCCACCTGTTCGACCCATGTTCCACACGTCCACACTGTTCCGCAGCAGTCCCCCACCATTTCTCCACTGTTCCCTACTGTTCCCCATCAGTCACCATCAATTCCTTACCTATTTCCCATCTGTTCCCCACTTGTTCCACACCTGATCCTCACTATTCACTAGTTGTTTCCCACCAGTTCCCCACTGTTCACCTCAGTTCCCCCGTGTTCCCCACTTTTCCCCATTCTCCACTGTTCACTATTTGTTCCTGACTGGTCCCCATCTGTTCAAAACATGTTCCCCAGCAGTCCCCACCATTTCTCTACTGTTTCCTATTGTTCCCTATCAGTTCACCATCTATTCCTCACCTGTACCTCACTTGTTCCATACCTGATCCTCACTATTCACCTGCAGTTTCCCTGCAGTTCCCCAGAGTTCACCTCAGTTCCAAAACTGTTCCCCATTCTCCACTGTTTGCCATCTGTTCCCCACAGTTCTTCACTGTTCCACACTGTTTCTAAGCTGTTCCCGAACTGTTCCCCTCTGTACCCCACTCTTCCCCATTTTCCCTACTGTTCATCATCTGATCACCACTGTTACAGACTATTCCCCAAAGTTCTCCATTGTTCTGCTCTGTTGCCTACGGTTCTTCACTGTTCTCCACTGTCCTCCAGCTGCTTCTGAACTGTTTGCCGCTACTCTCCACTGTTCAACTCTGTTTCCCACTGTTCCCCATCTGTTCCACACTGTTGCCCATTTTTCCTAATGTTCACCACTGGTCCCCATCTGTTCTGCACTGTTTCCCAATTTTCACAATGTTCCAAAATATTCCCTATCAGTTCCCTACTCTTCCCCACTTTTCTAACTGTTCCCCACTGTTCCACAATCTACCCCATTTTACCCACTGTTCCCCTGTGTTGTCCATTTTTTGCAGTGTTCCCCATCTGTTCACCTTTCCTCATTGTTCCCCCCGCTCCACACTATTCCCCTCTGTTCCTTACTGTTCAGCAGTGGTCCCCATGAATCCCCATTGTTCCCCATCTGTTCCTCACTGTTCCCCACATATCCACATCAGTTCCCCATCTGCTCTAAACTGTTTCCCAGGGTGCCTCACGTTTTCCTCACTGTTTCCCATATATTCCACACCTGTTCCCCACTGTTCCCCAGCTATTTCCAACCAGTTCCCCACTTGTCACCACTGTTCCCTATGGTTTCCCACTGATCACCTCATTTCCCATTCTGTTCCCCATTTTTCTCCGTTTACCCATTCTCCACTGTTCACCATCTGTTCCACACTGTTCCCCCTGCTCCCCACTGTTCCCCTGTTTTCCAGCTGTTCCCAAACTGTTCAACATAGTTTTGCTTTGTTCCCCACAGTTCCCCTTTGTTCCCCTCTGTTCCCCATTTATCCCACTGTTCCCCACTGTTCCCCATCTGTTCGCCACTGTTTCACACTTGTCCTCCACTGTTCACCATCTGTTTCACACTCTTCCCCTGCTCCCCGCTGTTCCCCTCTGTTTTCCTTCAGTTCCCCTTTTTTTCCTCAGAACCCTACTCTTCCAGATCTGTTCCCCACAGTTCATCACTGTACCCCACTGTTCTTCACCTCTTCCCCAACTGTTCCCCACTCTTCCCCACCAATCCCAACTTATTGCCATCAGTTTCCCACCTGTTCCCCATGATTTCCCATTCTTCCCCACTGTTCTCCACAGTTCTTCACTGTGCCCCACTGTTCCACAGTGTTCAGCGTGGTTCCCCATGCGTCCACACTGTTCCTCATCAGTTCCAATTTCCTCATTGATCTTCCATGTTAACCAGTGTTCACCACTGTTCTCCTCTGTTCCCCACTGTTCCGACTGTTCCCCACTGTTCTCCACTGTTCCCTAACAGTTCTCTACTGTTCGCCACTCATCCCCACTTTTTCCCAGCAGTTTCCCATCTGCTCCCCAAGGCTCGTCAATGTTCCCCATCACTTCCCCATCTATTTTCCATCTGTACTTCACTTTTCTCCCCATTCTTCAGTGTTCAACATCTGTTCCACTCTGTTCCCCACATTTTGTAACTCTTCACCATCTGTTTCACATTGATTCCCCTTCTACCCACTATTCCCCTCTGTTTTCAAGCTGTTCCTGAACTGTTCAGCACTTTTCCCCTTTATTCCCCACTGATCCCCATTTTTCCCACTATACACTACTGTTCCACATATGTTCCCCATAGGTCTTCACTGTACCCCACATTTATTTACCTGTTCTCCAAATGTTCCCTAATGTTCCCCACCAATCCCAACTGTTTCCCAGGAATGTCTCACCTGTTCCCCACAGTTTCCCACTGTTCCCCACTGATCCCATTTATCCAACTCTTACCCACTGTTCCACACCTGTTGTACAATGTTACCGACTTTTTTCCTCTGTTCCCCCCTGTTCCCCAACTGTTCCCAATTGTTCATCACTGTTCCCCGCATTTACCCACTGTTACCTGCTCTGTTCTCCACTGTTCGCCACCTGTTCTACACTGCTCCCCACTGTGCCCCCTGTTCCCCACTGTTCCCTATTGTTCCCCACAGTTCTTCACTGTCCTCTATGGTGTCCCACTGTTCGACAGTGTTCAGCATTGTTCTCCACTGTTCCCCATGGGTCCACCCTATTCCCAATCTGTTTCCCACTGTTCCTCATCTGTTCCCCCTGCTCCCAACTGTTCCCCTCTATTATGATCTGTTCTGCACTGTTCCCCACCAGTTCTTCACCATTTTCCCACTGTTCCCCACTGATCCCCACAGTTCCACATCTATTCTAAACTGTTTCCCACTGTTCCCCACCTATTTACCACCAGTTCCCTGCTTTTTACCACTGTTCCCCATGCTTCCCCTCTGTACACCTCAATTCCCAACCTGTTTCCCACTTTTCCAAACTGTTCCCCCATTTTCCACTGTTCACCATCTGTTCCACACTGTTCCCCCTGATTCCCACGATTCATCTCTGTTTTCCAGCTGTTCCCCATTTTACCACTGTACTGTACTCTTCCCCACCAATTCCAACTGTTTCCCACCTGTTCCCTATGGTTCTCCACTGTTCACCATCAGTACCCCATCTGTCCCTCTCTGTTCCAAAACTGTTCTCCAGCTGTTCCCAAACTGTTCCCCATTTTTCCTACTGTTCCCTACTGTTCCACATCTCTTCCCCACAGTTCTTCACTGTAGCCCACTGTTCTTCACCTGTTCCCTAACTTTTCCACACTGTTCCACACCAAAATGTTTCCCAACAGTTTCCCACATTACCCACAGTTCCCCAGGTGTTTCCCACCTGTTCCCTGCTTTTCACCACTGTTTCCCATGGTTCCCCACTGTTCACCTCATTTCCCAATCTGTTCCCCACTGTTCCCCCTGCTCCCCTCTGTTCCCCTCTGATTTCCAGCTGTTCCCCATGTTCTCTACTGTACCACATCTGTTCCCCACATTTCGTCATTGTTCCCCACTGTTCTTCACCTGTTCCCCAACATTTACACACTGTTCCACACCAATCCCAACTGTTTCACACCAGTTACCCCCATGTTACCCACAGTTCCCCACTGTTTCCCAGCAATTCTCCATCTGTTACTACTGCTCCCTTTTGTTCACCTCTGTTCTGCAGTGTCCCCCACTGTTCCCCATCTCTTTCCAATGTTCTCCAGCTGTTCCTGAACTGTTCCCCACTGTTCTCCAGCTGCTCCCCACTGTTTCACACCTGTTCTCCAATGTTCCACAACTGTTCCCCACTTACTTTACCGCACTGTTCCGCATCTGTTTTCACTGTTTCCCAACTGTTCGATACATATTCCCCAGCAGTTCTCCTCCATTTCTCCACTGTTACCCACTGTTCCAGATTAGTTTAACATTACTCATTGTTTTCCCCTTATCTCCAATATTCCCCTCCATTCCATATTATTCTGCAGTGTTCCCCACGGTTCCACATTGTTCCCTACTTTCCCCACTGTTCCACAGTGTTCCCCACTGTTCTGCATCTGTCCGCTCTGTTGCCCATTTTCCCCATTTATCCCACTGTTCCCCACTGTTTCACACCTGTTCTCCACTGTTCTTTAACTATTCCCTACTGTTCCATACTGTTCTCCCTGCTCTCCACAGTTCCCCTCTGTTTTCCAGAAGGTCCTCTTTTCGCACTATACCCTTCTGTTCCAGATCTGTTCCAACAGTTCATCACTGTACCCCACTGTTTTTCACTTGTTCCCCAACTGTTTCCTACTATTCCCTACCAATCCCAACTGTTTTCCAGCAGTTCCCACCTATTCCCCATGGTTCCCCTCTGTTCTCCAGCTGTTCCCATACTCTTTCACACTGTTCTCCAGCTGTTCCCGAACTCTTCCCCATCTGTTCGCCACTGTTCCCCTTTGTTCCCCATTTTTCCTACTGTTCCCTACTCTTCCACATCTGTTCCCCACTGTTCCAAACAGTTCTTCACTGTACCCCACTGTTCTTCACCTGTTCCCCACTGTTCTCCACCAATCCCAAGTGATTCCCAGCTGTTTCCCAACTGTTCCCCATGGTTCCCCACTGTTCCCCATCTGTTTGCCACTGTTCCGCTTTGTTCCCCACTGTTCCCCATTTTCGTACTGTTCTATAATATTCCACGTCTGTTCCCCACTGTTCCCCTCAGTTCTTCACTGTACCCCACTGTTTTCACCTGTTCTCCAACTGTTCCCCACTGTTCCCCACCAATCCTGACTTTCTCCCAGCCGTTTCCCACCTGTTACCTACGGTTCTCCACTGTTTCACATCAGTTCCCTATCTGATCCCCCTGCTCCCTTTTGTTCCCCTCTGTTCTAAAGTGTTCCCCACTCTTTCCCATCTGTTCCCCTTTCCTCATTGTTCCAGCTGCTCCCCATTATTCCCCTGTTCTCCATTTGTCTGCTGTGTTCTCCACTGTTCCACAACTGTTCCCCACTTACTTTTCCTCTCTGTTCTGCACTGTTGCCCAATTTTCCCAATGTTGCCTAATCAGTTCCCCACTGTTCCCCACCATTTCCTAGCAGTTTCACACCTGGTCCACATGGGTCTTTACTGTTCCCCATAACTACACCATCTCTTTTCCATCTGTTCCACACCGTTCCCCCTGTTCCCCACTGTTCCCCTCTGTTTTCCAGCTGTCCCCGAACTGTTCCCCACTGTTCCCCTTTGTTCCCCAATTTTCCCCATTGTACCCTACTGTTCCACATCTGTTCCCCACAGTTCTTCACCTGTTCTCCAACTGTTTCCCACTGTTCCCCACCAATCCCAACTGCTTCCTAGCAGTTTCCGACCTTTTCCCCACGGTTCCCCACTGTTCCCCATCAGTTCCCCATTGTTCCCCCTGCTCCCTTTAGTTCCCCTCTGTTCTCATCTCTCCTTCAGTGTTCCCCACTGTTCCCCTTTCCTCATTGTCCCCCCTGCTCCCCAATATTCCCCTCCGTTGCCCATTGTTCTGCAGTATACCCCACTGTTCCATACTCTTCCCCATCTGTTCCGCACTGTTTCCCATTTTTCCCACTGTTCTCTACTGTTTCACACCTGTTACCCTCAATTCCAGACAGTTCCCCACAGTTCCTCTTTTTCCTCACTTTTTCCCATTTTCCCACTATTCCCTATTGTTCAACATCTGTTCAACAATGTTCCCGACTGTTCCCCTATATTCCGCATCAGTCACCATCTGTTCCCCAATGTTCCCCATATTCCCCAACAATCCCCCCACCGTAACCCACTGTACCACATTGTTGCCCACGAAATGCTCAACTCTTTCCCATCTGTGCCCCACTTTTCCACACTGTTTTCCACAGTTCTCCACTGTTCACCATTTGTTCCCCACTGCCCCCCCCAGAATTACCCACAGCTCCCACTGTTTTCAACATTTTCCCAGTGTTCCCCACTCTTCTCCAATGTGACTCTATGTTCCCCACTGTTCTAACTGTTCCCCACTTTCCCCCCCCTGTTCTCCACAGTTCCCCACAGTTCTTCATTGTTCCCAAATGGTTCTCCACTGTTCCCCACTGTTTCCCAGCATTTACCCACCTGGTCCCCATGGGTCCTCACTTTTCCCCATCACTTCCCCTTCTCTTTTCCATCTGTTCCACACTATTACCCCTGCTCCCCACTGTTCCTCTCTATTTTTCAGCTGTTCCTGAACTGTTCCGCACTGTACCCCTTTGTTCCCCACTTTTCCCACTGTACCCTACTGTTCCACATCTGGTCCCCACAGTTCTTCACAGTACCCCACTGTTCTTCACCTGTACCCCACCAATCACATCTGTTTCCCAGCATTTTTGTACCTGTTCCACATGGTTCCCCACTATTCACCGTCACTTCCCCATATGTTCCCCACTATTCTCAAGCTGTTTCCGAACTGTTCCCCAATGTTACCCATCTGTTCCCCTTTTTTCCCCTCTGTTCTGCAGTGTTCCCCACTATTCCCCATCTGTTCCCCTTTCCTCATTGTTCCCCCCACTCCCCAATAATCCCTCCATTCCTCATTTTTCTGCAGTGTACCCCAGGGTTCCACACTGTACCCTACTTTCCTCCACTCTTATCCACTGTTCTGCATCTGTTCCAACCTGTTGCCCATTTCCCCCAATATTCCCCACTGTTCCCCATCTGTTCCCCACTGTTCCCCATTTATCCCACTGTTCCCCATCTGTTCCCCATGTATCCCTCTGTTTGCCACTGTTTCGCACTTGTTCTCCACTGTTCTTCACCTGTTCCCCAACTTTTCCCCACTGTTCCCCACAAATCACAACTGTTTCCCAGCTGTTTTCCACTGTTTCCCATCAGTTCCCCATCAGTTCCCCCTGCTCCCTTTTGTTCCCCTCAGTTCTGTAATGTTCCCCATCTTTTCCCCTTTCCTCATTGTTCCCCCACTCCCCAGTAATTCCTCTGTTCCCAATTATTCTGCAGTGTACCCTGGGTTTCTACATTGTTCCCTACTTTTCTCCACTGTTCTACATCTGTTCCAACCTGTTCCCCATTTTTCCCAATGCTCCGTACTGTTCCCCATTTATCCCACTGTTTCCCACTTGATCTCCACTGTTCCACAACTGTTCCCCTCTGTTCCCGACTTTTTTCCTCTGTTCCCCACTGATCCCCAACAGTTCCCCATTGTTCCTCACTGTTCCCCAATTATTACCCACATTATCCACTGTTACCCCCCCTGTTCTCCACTGTTCCATAACTGTTCCCCACTGTTCCTTACATTTTCCCACTGTTCCCCAATAATCTCAAATGTTAGCCACTATTGCCCAAGGTTCCCCATCAGTTCTTCACTGTTCACGACCTGTTCGACACATGTTCCTCAGCAGTTTCCCACCATTTCTCCACTATTCCTCACTGATCCCGACAGTCCCACATCAGTTCCCCATCTGTTCTAAACTGTTTCCCACTGTCCCAACTTTTTCCCACTGTTCCCCAGCTGTTTCCCACCAGTTCCGCTCTTTTCACCACTGTTCCCCATGGTTCCCCACTGTTCACCTCTTTCCCAATCTATTGCACACTTTTCCCCACTGTTCCCCCATTCTCCACTGTTCACCATCTGTTCCACACTGTTCTCCCTGTTCCCCACAGTTCCCCTCTGTTTTCCAGCAGTTCCCCTTTTGTCCCACTGTACGCTACTGTTCCAGATCTGTTCCCCACAGTTCATCACTGTACCCCACTCTTTTCCACCTGTTCCCCAACTGCTTCCTCTCTTCCTCACCAATCCCAACTCTTTCCAAGCAGTTTCCCACCTGTTCCCCATGGTTCCCCATCAGTTCCCCTTCTGTTCCCCTCTGTTCTCCAGCTGTTCCCAAACTGCTCCACACTGTTCTCCAGGTGTTCCCAAAGTTCCACACCTGTTCGCCACTGTTCCCCTTAGTTACCCACTGTTCCCTACTATTCCACCTTTGAACCCCACAGTTCTTCACTGTTTACCTCTGTTCTCAATATGTTCCCGAACTGTTCCCCACTTTTCCCCATCTGTCCACCACTGTTCCCCTTTGTCCCCCACTGTTCCACTGTTCCAAATCTGTTCCCCATAGTTCTTCACTGTACTCCTCTGTTCTTCATGTGTTCCACATCTTTTCCCCACTGTTCGCCACCAATCCCAACTTTCTCCCACCAGTTTCGCACCTGTTTCCCATGGTTCCCCATCAGTTCCCCTTCTGTTCCCCTCTGTTCTCCAGCTGTTCCCAAACTGCTCCACACTGTTCTCCAGGTGTTCCCAAAGTTCCACACCTGTTCGCCACTGTTCCCCCTAGTTACCCACTGTTCCCTACTATTCCACCTTTGAACCCCACAGTTCTTCACTGTTTACCTCTGTTCTCAATATGTTCCCGAACTGTTCCCCACTTTTCCCCATCTGTCCACCACTGTTCCCCTTTGTCCATATCTGTTCAACTGTTCCAAATCTGTTCCCCATGGTTCTTCACTGTACTCCTCTGTTCTTCATGTGTTCCACATCTTTTCCCCACTGTTCGCCACCAATCCCAACTTTCTCCCACCAGTTTCGCACCTGTTTCCCATGGTTCCCCATCAGTTCCCCTTCTGTTCCCCTCTGTTCTCCAGCTGTTCCCAAACTGCTCCACACTGTTCTCCAGGTGTTCCCAAAGTTCCACACCTGTTCGCCACTGTTCCCCTTAGTTACCCACTGTTCCCTACTATTCCACCTTTGAACCCCACAGTTCTTCACTGTTTACCTCTGTTCTCAATATGTTCCCGAACTGTTCCCCACTTTTCCCCATCTGTCCACCACTGTTCCCCTTTGTCCATATCTGTTCAACTGTTCCAAATCTGTTCCCCATAGTTCTTCACTGTACTCCTCTGTTCTTCATGTGTTTCACATCTTTTCCCCACCAATCCCAACTTTCTCCCAGCAGTTTCCCACCTGTTACACACGGTTCCCCATTGTTTCCCATCAGTTTCCTCTCCTCCCTTTTGTCCCTATCTGTTCTGCAGTGTTCCCCACTCTTTCCCAACTGTTCCCCTTTCCTCATTGTTCCACCCTGCTCTCCAATATTTCCCTTTTCCCCATTTTTATGCAGTGTTCCCCACTGTTCCACACTTACTTTTCCCCACTGTTCGCCATCTGTTCCGCACTGTTGCCCATTTTTCATAATGTTAACCACTGTTCCCCAACTGTTCTGTACTGTTGGCCAATTTTCACAATGTTCCCTAATCTTCCCTAATCAGTTCCCAACTGTTCCCCACTGTTCCACACAGTTCCCAACTTTCCCCTCTGTCCCCATTTATCCCACTGTTCCCCACTGTTTCACACCTGTTCTCCACTGTTCCACAACTGTCCCCCACTGTTCCTTACTTTTCCCCACTGTTCCCCATCTGTTCTGCACTGTTGCCCAATTTTCACAATATTCTCAACACTTCCCTATCAGTTCCCCATGGTTCCCCACTGTTCCCCATTGTTCCCCTGCTTCCTTCTGTTTCCCTCTGTTCTCATCTGTTCTGCAGTGTTCCCCAGTGTTTCCCTTTCCTCATTGTTCCCCCCACTCCCCAATATTCCCCTCTTCCGCATTGTTCTGCTGTGTTCCCCACAGTTTCCCATTTTCCCCACTGTTCCTCACTGTTCCCTCCATTTCCCACTGTTTCCCAACTGTTCCCCACTGTTTCCCCCTGCTCCCCTCTATTCCTCGCTGTTCCCCACGCTTCTGAACTGTTTTCCACTGTTCCCCATTTGTTCCCCTTTCCTCATTGTTTGCCTCTGCTCCCCACTAATCCCCTCCGTTCCCCACTGCTCTGCAGTGTTCTCCACGGTTCCCCAGTTTCCCCATCTGTTCCTCACTCTTCCCAACCTGTTTGACACAAGTACCCCACAAGTCCCCACTGTTTCCCAGCAGTCCCCCACCATTTCTGCAGTGCTCCCTACTGTTCCCCATCAGTTCACTATCCATTCCTCACCTGTTCCCCACCTGTTCTACACCTCACTAGTTTTCCACCAGTTCCCCACACTTCAATTTAGTTCCCAATCTGTTTCCCACTTTTCCCCATTCTCCACTGTTTGCTCTCTGTTACCCACAGTTATCCACTGATCCCCAATAATTCCCCACTTTTCCCCACTGTTCCGCAGTGTTCCCCACTGTTCCCTATCATTTCCCCCACTTTTGTCCACTGTTAACCAATGTTCCACCTGTTTTTCACTGTTCACCATCTGTTCCTCACTGTTCCCCACAGTTCTTCACTGTTCTACAATATTTCAAAGCTATTCCCAAACTGTTCCCCATTTTTACCACTGTCCATCATCTGATCACCACTGTTACCGTCTATTCCCCACAGTTCTCCACTGTTCTGCTCTGTTGCCTACAGTTCCCCACAGTTCTTTACTGTTCTCCAGCTGTACCCAAACTGTTTGCCACTACTATCCACTATTCCCCTCTGTTCCCCAATATTCTCCACTGTTCTCCATCAGTTCTCCATATGTTCCCCCTGCTCCCCACTGTTCCCCTCTGTTTTCCACCTATTCCTGAACTGTTCTACATAGTTTCCCTTTGTTCCCCACAGTTCCCCTTTCTTCCACACTGGCCCAACTTTTCCCCACTGTTCTTCACCTCTTCCCCAACTGTTCCCCACTCTTCCCCACCAATCCCAACTGTTTCCTAGCAGTTTCCCACCTGTTCCCCACGGTTCTCCACTGTTACCCTCTGTTCTTCATTCTTCCCCTCTGTTACCCACTGTCTCCCACAGGTCTTTACTGTTCCCCACTTTTCTCCAGCTGTTCCCGAACTGTTCCCCACATTTCCCCACCTTTCTCCCCACAGTTCCTCACTATTGCACATGGTTCCACAGTATTTTCCCACCTTTACCCCACTGCTCTCTACAACACAATGTTCCCCATTTTTCCCAATGTTTCCCACCTTTCCACACCTATTCCCTAACTGTTCCCCATCTGTTCCCAACACCCCCATCAGTTTCCCATCTTTTCCTCACCTGTTCCCAATCTGTTCCTCACTATTCACCAGCAGATTCCCACCAGTTCCCCACTGTTCACCTCAGTTTCCCACAAGTCACCACTGTTCCCCAGCAGTTCCCCACCATTTCTCCACTGTTCCTTACTGTTCCCCATCAATTCCCCATCTATTTCTCACCTGGTACCCACCTGTTCCCCACTTGTTCCACATCTGATCCACACTATTTACCAGCAGTTTCCCCCCAGTTCCCTACTATTCCCCACTGTTCACCTCAGTTCCCAATCTTTTCCCCATTCTCCACTGTTCACTATCTGTTCCCCACAGTTATCCACTGTTCCCAATATTCCCCTCTGTTCTCCACTGTTCTGCAGTGTTCCCCACTGTTCCCCATTAGTTCCCCTTCTTCCTCATTGTTCCCCTCTGTTCCCCAACTGTTCCCTTATGTTCCCAACTTTTTCCCTCTCTTCACCAACTGTTCCCCATTGTTCCTCACTTTTCCCCATGTTACCCTCCTGTTCTCCACTGCTCGCCAGCTGTCCTACACTGCTCCTCAGTGAGTCCCCTTTTTCATCATTCTTCCCCACTGTTGCCCATTGTTTCCCATCTATTCCCCCTGCTCCCCAATGTTCCCCTCTGTTTTCTAGGTGTTCCCGAACTGTTCCACACAGATTCCCTTTGTTCCCCACAATTCCCCTTTGTTCCCCACTGGTCCCCATTTTCCCCTCTGTATCCCACTGTTCTTCATCTATTCCCCAACTGTTCTCTACTCTTCCCCACCAATCCCAACTGATTCCCTGCAGTTTCCAACCTGTTCCCCACGGTTCCCCATTGTCACCACTGTTACTCATTCTTCCCCTCTGTTCCCCACTGTCCTCCACAGTTCTTCACTGTTCCCCACTTTTCTCCAGCTGTTCCCGAACTGTTCACCACTGTTCCCCAATGTTCCCTATTTCTCCCACTTTTCCCTACTGTTCCATAACAGTTCCCCACTGTTCACGACTGTTCCCCACAGATCCCAATTGTTACCCACTGTACCCCATGTTTCCCATTGTTGCCCATCAGATACTCCTCTGTTTTCCATCTGTGGCCCACTTTTCCACACACTTTCCCACAGTTCTCCACTGATCAGCATCTCTTCCCCACTGATATCCAGACTTACCCACTGTTCCCCACTGTCCTCAACTGTTCCCCAGTGTTCACCACTGTTCCCCACTGTTTTACACTTTATCCCATCTCTTCCCCACAGTTTCCCCTTCTCCCCACTATTCCTCTCTGTTCCCCACTGATCTGCAGTGTTTTCCATGGTTCCCCAGTGTTCCTCATTGTTCCCCATCTGTTTGACACATGTTCCCCACAAGTCCCCAATGTTCCCCATCTGTTACACACCTGCTCCCCACAGTTCCCCACTATTGCACATGCTTCCACAGTATTTCCCCACCTTTGCCCCACTGTTCTCCACAATTCACTGTTCCCACTTTTCCAAATGGTTCCCACCATTCCCCATCAGTTCCCTAAATGTTCCACATATGTTCCCAACTCTTCCCCATTCTTCCCACTATTCCTCAGTTTCACACTTTTCCCCACTGTTCCCCCATTCACCACTGATACCCACAGTTCCCCCCTGCTCCCCTCTATTCTTCGTTGTTCCCCACGCTTCTGCAGTGTTCTCCAGTTTCCCATCTGTTCCCGTTTACTCATTGTTCTCCCCTGCTTCCCACTAATTCCCTCTGTTCCCCACTGCTCTGCAGTGTTCTCCATGGTTCCCCAGTTTTCCCCATGTGTTCCTCACTGTTCCCCACCTGTTTGACACATGTACCCCACAAGTCCCCACAGTTCCCCAGCAGTCCCCAACCATTTCTCCACTTTTCCCCATCTTTTCCCCATCTATTCCCCACCTGTTCCCCACTTGTTCCACACCTGATCCTCTCTATTCACCAGCAGTTTCCCACCAGTTCCCCACTGTTCACCTCAGTTCCCAATCTGTTCCCCACTTTTCCCCATTCTCCACTGATCACTATCTGTTCCCCACAGTTATCCACTGCTCCCCAATAATTCTCCTCTTTTCCCCACTGTTCTGCAGTGTTCCCCACTGTTCCCCATCATTTCCCCACTTTTGTCCACTGTTACTCAATGTTCTACCCATTCTCTACTGTTCACCATCTGTTCCCCACTGTTCCCCAAAGGTCTTCACTGTTCCACACTGTTTCCAAGCTGTACACAAACTGTTCCGCAATGTTGCCCATTTTTCACACTGTTCGTTATCTGATCACCACTATTCCTGACTATTCCCCACAGTTCTCCACTGTTCCACTCTGTGGCCTATGGTTCCCCACAATTCTTCACTGTTCTCTAGCAGTTCCTGAACTGTTTGCCACTACTCATCACTGTTCCCCTATGTTTGCCACTTTTCCCCACTGTTCCCCAATGTTCTCCCCTATTCCACAGTGTTCCCCACTGTTCCTTACGTTTCCCCACTGTTCCCCATCTGTTCCGTACTGTTGCCCAATTTTGCTAATATTCACCACTGTCCCCCATCTGTTCCGCACTGTTGCCCAATTTTCCCACTGTTCCCCATTCTTCCCTATCAGTTCCCCACATTTCCCACTGTTCCCCACTGTTCTCCACTCTTCTGCAGTGTTCCCCATCTGTTCACCTTTACTTATTTTCCCCTCTGCTCCCCACTATTCCTCTCTGTTCCCTACTGTACAGCAGTGGTTCCCAAGGATCCCCACTGTTCCCCATCTGTTCCTCACTGTTCCCTACCTTTTTACACATGTTCCTTAGCAGTCCCCCATTTCTCCACTGTTCCCCATCAGTTCACCATCTATTCCTCACCTGTTCCCCACCAGTTCTACACCTGATCCTCACTCTTCACCAGCAGTTTCCCATCAGTTCCCCACTGATCACCTCAGTTCTGTTAGGTCTGCTTTGTTCATGAATGAGTGAGACAAACACCAGACTGAGTCGAAATCAGGGTTCTTTGTTCTTTATTACCGGATTGTAACACTTGCAACTAACCATGTTAGTCGGAGAATGCATTCTGCCGTTATCAGCAAAATGGTGATTTTTTATACCCTTGGATACGTGCTTAGAACATCATCATATCATTACTTGTCCAATGACTAAAACTGTTGCTATCCTTTCCCTGCTAGCTTCCTGCCTCTCAATCCATCAATGTCTCTCTTATCTTGTAAGTACAAGGATGCATTCACATCTTGTTACAGCCCTGTACAGGGTAACTCCTTACACATTCCCATCTCATGATGTTTTACCTTACAGTTCCCAACCTGTTCCCCACTTTTTCCCATTCTCCACTGTTCGCTATCTGTTCCCCACAGTTATTCAATGCTCACAATAATTCCCCTTTTTTCTCCACTGTTCTGCAGTGTTCCCCACTGTTCCCCATCGTTTCCCCACTTTTGTCCACTGTTACCCAATGTTCCACCCATTCTCCACTGTTCCCCATCTGTTCTTCACTGTTCCCCTCTGTTTCCCACTGTTCTCCATTTTTCTCACTGTTCATCATCTGATCACCACTGTTCCCGATTACTCCCCACAGGTCTCTACTGTTCCACTCTGTTGCCTACGGTTCCCAACAGTTTTTCAATGTTCTCCAGCTGTTCCCGAACTGTTTGCCACTACTCTCCACTGTTCCCCTCTGTTTCCACTGTTCCTCAATGTTCTCCACTGTTCCCCACTGTTCCCCACTGTTCCGCATTGTTGCCCATTTTTCCTAATGTTCACCACTGGTCCCCAAATGTTCCGCACTGTTGCCCAATTTTCTCATTTTTCCCCACTATCCCCTATCAGATACCCACTTGTTCCACTGTTCCCCACTGTCCCACAACTGTTCCCCATTTTTCCCACTGTTCCCCTCTGTCCTCCAGTGTTCTGCAGTGTTCCCCATCTGTTCACCTTTCCTCATTGTTCCCCCCTTCTCCCCACTATTCCCCTCTGTTCTCACTGTTCCTCACTTCCCCACCTGTTTGACACATTTACCAGCAGTTCCCCACCATTTCTCCACTCTTCCTCACTGATCCCCACAGATCCACATCAGTTCCCCATCTGCTCTAAACTGTTTCCCACTGTCCCTCACCTTTTCCCCACTGTTCCACACCTGTTCCCCAGCTGTTTCCCACCAGTTCCCCACTTGTCACCCCTGTTCCCTATGGTTCCCCACTGTTCACCTCATTTCCCATTCTGTTCCCCACTTTTCCCCACTGTTCCCCCATTCTCCACTGTTCCCAAACTGTTCCCCACAGTTCCCCTTTGTTCCCCACTGTTCCCCATTTTTCTCTCTGTACCCCACTGTTCTTCACCACTTCTCCAACTGTTCCCCATTCTTCCCCACCAATCCCAACTGTTTCCCAGCAGTTCCCCACTATCTGCATTCTTCCATCTGTTCCCTAATTTTCCACATCTGTTCTGCAGTTTTCCCCGCTGTTTCCCATCAGTTCCCCTTTACTCATTGTTCCCCCTGCTCCTCAATTCCCCATTATTTTGCAGTCTTCCCCACAGTTCCACACCGTTCCCTACTTTTCCCCACCATTCCTCACAGTTCCCCACTGTTCCGCCCTGTTGCCCATTTTCCTCCACGTTACTCACTGTTCCCCATCTTTTCCCCACTGATACCCATTTATCCCACTGCTCCCCAATGTGCCCCTCGGTACTCCACGGTTCCTCATCCTTCCCCAGAGTTCTTCACTGTTCTCCACTGTTCCACAGTGTTCATCATTATTCTCCACTGATCCCCATGGGTCCACTAATTTCCCCATCAGTTCCCAATCTGCTTCCCACTGTCCCCTACTGTTCTCCATCAGTTCCCCCTGCTCCCTAATGTGTCCCTCTGTTCTCCTCTGTTCTGCAGTGTTCCCCACCATTCCTCTTTCCTCATTGTTCCCCCTTTCCCCAATATTCCCATCCATTCCCCATTGTTCTGTAGTGTGCCCCACGTTTCCACACTGTTCTCCATCTTTTCCGCACTGCTGCCCATTTTTTTACAAATCTCCACTACTATTCTCCATCTGTTCCCCTTTTTTCACACTGTTCTCCACTGTTTCACACCTGTTCCCCACTATTGCACATGGTTCCACAGTATTTTCCCACCTTTACCCTAGAGTTCTCCACAACCCACTCTCCCCACTTTTCCAAATGTTTTCCACCATTCCTCATTTGTTCCACAAATATTCCCCCCTGCTCCCCACTATTCCTCTCTGTTGCCCACTGTTCTGCAGTGTTCTCCACTGTTAACCATCTGTTCCCCTATGTTCACCACAGCCCTACAATGTTCCCCACTGTTCCCCAGTGATCCCCACTGTTTTCAACAGTTCCTAATTTTCACCACAATTCCTCACTGTTTCCCACTGTTCTCCACAATTCTTCACTGTTCCCCATTGTTTTCCACTGTCCCTCACATGTACCCCCAATGTTCCCCACTGCTCCCCACCTGTTACACACCTGCTCCCCACAGTTCCCCACTATTGCACATGGTTCCACAGTATTATCCCACCTTTACCCCACTCCACAACCCACTTTCCCCACTTTTCCCAATGGTTTCCACCATTCCCCATTTGTTCCCCAACTGTTCCTCATCTGTTCCCAATTCTTCCCCATTCTTCACACTCTTCCCCTTCTGTTCCCCACTGTTCCCCCCTGCTCCCCACTATTCTTCTCTGTTCCTCACTGTTCTGCAGTGTTCTCCACTGTTCCCCATCTGTTCCCCTTTCCTCATTGTTTACCCCTGTTCCACACTATACCCCTATGTTCACCACTGCTCTGCAATGTTCCCCACGGTTCCCTAATGTTCCCCAGCTGTTCCCCACTGTTCCCGACTTCTGTCCACTGTTACCCAATGTTCCCCCGTTCTCCACTGTTCGCCATCTGTTCCCGCTGCTCACACTCTTCCCAACTGTTCTTCACTATTCCACACTGTTCCCAAGCTGTTCCCCTCTTCCCCACTGTTGCCCATTTTCCCTACTATTTGTCATCTGATCACCACTGTTCCCTACTATTCCCCACAGTTCTCCACAGTTCTGCTCTGTTGCCTACTGTTCCCCACTGTTCTCCACCTCTCCACTGTCTCCAGCGGTTCCCATATACCATATAACCATATACAGCACAGAACGGGCCAGTTTGGCCCTACCAGTCCATGCCGGAACAAATCCCCACCCTCCTAGTCCTATTGACCCGCACCTTGTCCATACCCCTCCAATCCTCTCCCCTCCAGGTAATTAACCAATCTTTTCTTAAATGTAAATGTTCCTTGCCTCAACCACCTCTGCCGGAAGCTTATTCCACATCACAACCACTCTTTGCGTGAAGAAATTTCCCCTCATGTTTCCCTTATTATGTACCCACTGCAATCTCAAACCATGGCCGCTGCTTTGAATATCCCCCACTGTTAATTGAAAAAGCCTATCCACATTGACTCTCTCTGTCCCTTTTAAAATCTTGAACACCTCCATCAAATCCCCACTCAATCTTCTATGGTCCAGAGATAAAAGCCCCAGGCTGCTCAACCTTTCTCTGTAACTCAAACCCTGACATCCTGTCAACATTCTCGTGAACCTTCTCTGCACTCTCTCAATTTTGTTTATATCCTTCCTATAATTTGGTGACCAAAACTGCACACATTATTCCAAACTTGGCCTCACCAATGCTTTGTACAATTTCATCGTAACACCCCAACTCTTGAATTCAATAATCTTCCTCACTGTCCACAATACCACCAATCTTTGTATCATCTGCAAACTTATTTATCCAATTTACCACCCCTTCTTCCAGATCATTAATATATATAACAAACAAGAGTAGACCCAGGACTGATCCCTGAGGAACTCCACTAGTCAACGGCCTCCAATTTGACAAACAATTTTCTACCAGTACTCTCTGACACCTGCCATCCAACCATTGCTGAATCCATTTCACTAACTCCTTATTTATACCTAATGCCTCCACCTTTTTTCCTAACCTCCTGTGGGGAACTTTGTCAAAAGCTTTACTAAAGTCCCTTCATCAATCTTTTTTGTAACCCCCTCGAAAAACTCTTTAAGGGTTGTTAAGCATGATCTACCCTTGACAAAACCAAATATTTGTAAATGCCATCCCTCAGAACACTTTCCATCAACTTACCCACCACAGACGTCAGACTCACAGGTCTATAATTATAAATCTATAATTTCAAGGCTTACATTTTTCTTTACTTCAACTGGTACAATATGTTTTCCCTAGTGAATACCGAGGAAAAGAAATCATTTCAAATTTCTCCCATCTCCTCTGATCTTTCACATAGCCTACCCTCCCTATCTACAAGGGGTCCAATTCTATCCCTCACTAAACTTTTACTTTTAATGTACCTATAGAAATCCTTTGGATTTATTTTTACTCTGTCTGCCAAAGCCTTTTCATGCCTATTTTTGGCCTTTCTAATTTCTTTCTACACTCCTTGTAGTCCTCTTTCAATTTCTCATCACCCTGCTATTTAATCCTCTTATACACCTCCCTCTTTCTCCTAACCAAATTTCTAATATTCCTCGAAAACCAAAGCTCCCTATGACTTCCAGCCTTTCCTTTGATCCTCACTGAGACATATCTACTCTATACTCTCAAAATATCTTCTTTAAATATTCTCCATTTTTCATTTACATCCTTTCCTGAAAAAAATCATGTCCCACTCAATACTCCCCAAAGCTATTCTCATTCCTTCGAAATTTGCCTTTCTCCAATCCAGAACCTCAACTTTAGGCCCTTATTTGCTCTTCCCTAAAACTAATAGAGTTGTGATCACGAGACCCAATTTGTTCTCCAACATTAACGTCAGACACCGGACCTATCTCGTTCCCTAACAGGAGATCCAGTATTACACCATCCCGAGTCGGTTCCTCTACATATTGATTAATAAAACTATCTTGCACACATTTGAAAATCTCTAGCCCATCCATCTCTCTTACTGTATGGGTATCCCAATTAATATGAGGGAAGTTAAAATCTCCCATGATCACTACCTTATGTTTATTACACATATATGCTATCTCCTTACAAATTTGTTCTTCCAATTTTCTTGGCCCATTTGGTGGTCTATAATATACTCCTATTAGTACCCTCATGCCTCCTCCTCCCCTCAATTCCACCCAAACAGCCTCACTGGATGATCCCTCCAAACCATCCTGCCATCTCATGGCAGTAATGTCCTCCTTAACAAGCAGAGCAACTCCTCCCCCTTTTTTATCCCCTGTTCTCACATCTAAAACATTTATATTCTGGAATATTTAGTTGCCAGTCCTGACCCTCCTGTAACCAGGTCTCTAATTGCCACAACATCATGATTCCAAGTGCCAATCCATGCTCTAACCTCATCTACCTTGTTCACTATGTAAATGCATTTCAGAGAATGACCCTCACATATATTCCCTATTCTACCTTATACCTTAACCTCCATCCTTCCTTTGTTATCTTAATCCCGAATGTTTTCCTACTGTTCACCACTACTCTCCACTGTTCCCCTCTGTTTGCCACTGTTCCCCAATGTTCCGCAGTGTTTTCCATCTCTTTCCCCGTTCCGAATTGTTCCCTTCTGTTCCCCACTGTTCCCCAATGCTCCTCACTTTTCCCGAACTGTTACCCAAATTTCTTGTCTGTTACCCACTGTTCGCCGTTATCCACCGTTCACAATCTGTCTGCACTGTTGCTCATTTTTAGCAATGTTCCCCATTCTTCCCTATCAGTTTCTCACGGTTCCCCACATTTCCACATCTGTTCCCCATCAGATCTTCACTGTTCCCCACCCGTTCGACACATGTTCCCCAACAGTTCTCCACCATTTCTCCACTGTTCCCCACTGATCCCCACAGTTTCACATCAGTTCCCCATCTGTTCTAAACTGTTTCCCACCGTCCCTCACCTTTCCCTCACTGTACTCCACCTGTTCCCCACTGTTCCCCAGCTGCTTCTGACCAGTTCCCCACTTTTTACCGCTGTTCCCCCATTCTCCACTGCTCACCATCTGTTCCACGCTGTTCCCCTGCTCGCCACTGTTCCCCTGTTTTCCAACCGTTCCTGAACTGTTCCGCAGTGTTCCCGTTTGCTCCTTAATGTTCCCCTTTCTTCCCCACTCTTCTCCATTTTCCCACTGTATCCTACTCTTCTAATCTGTTCCCCACAGTTCCCCATCTGTTCCCCACTGTTCCTGAACTGTTCCCCTCTATTCACCAGCTCTTCCTGAACTGTTCACTACTGTTCTCCACTTTTCCACTTTGTTCCCCATCTGTTCACCATTTATGCCACTGTTCCCTATTGTTTCACACCTGTTCTCCACTGTTCCACAACTGTTCCCCAATTACTTTTCCCCACTGTTCCCCATCTGCTCCACACTGTTGCCCATTTTTCCTATGTTCACCACTGTTCCCCATCTGTTCTGCACTGTTGCCCAATTTTTGCATTGTTCCTTGACTCTTCCCTAGAAGTTCCCCAAAGTTCCTCACTGTTGCCCATCTGTTCCCCATCAATTTAACATTCCTCATTGTTTCCCCCTTGTTCCCGAATATTCCCTTCCATTTACCATTATTCTAGTGTTCTGCACGGTTCCACACTGTTCACAACTTTTCCCCACTGATCAGTGTTCTCCACTGTTCTGCCCTATTGATCCTTTTCCCCAATGTTCCCCGTTGTTCTCCATCTGTTCTCCACTGTTCCACAACTGTCCCCCACTGTTCCTTACTTATCCCCACTATTCCCAATCTGTTCACCACTGTTGCCCATCTGTTCTGCACTGTTGCCCAATTGTCGCAGTATTCCCCACACTTCCCTATAAGTTTCCTTCCTATTCCACATCTGTTATCCACTGTTCTCCAGCTGTTCCCAAACTGTTCCCCACTGTTCTCCAGCTCTTCCCAAACTGTTCCCCATTTATCCCATTGTTCCTTTCTGTTTCACACCCATTCTCCACTGTTCCACATCTGTTCCCCGCTTCCATTTCTGCACTTTTCCCCATCTGTTCTGCAATTTTGTCCATTTGTCCTGATGTTCACCACTGTTCCCCATCTGTTCTGTGCTATTGGCCAATTTTAGCAATTTTCCCACTCTTCCCTATCAGTTCCCCACTGTTCCACAACTGTTCCCCACCATTGTCCACTGTTCTGCATTTGTTCCAATCTGTTGCCCATTTTACCTAATATTTCCCACTGTTCCCCATCTTTTCCCCTCTTATCCCACTGTTCCCCACTGTTCACACCTGTTCTCCACTGTTCCACAACTGTTCCCCACTGTTCCTTACATTTCCACACTGTTCCCTACCAATCCCAACTGTTTCCCAGCAGTTTCCCAACTGTTACCCACGGTTGCCCACTGTTCCCCACTTATTCCACTGTTCCCCACTTTCATACCTGTTCTCCACTGTTCCTCACAGTTCCCCACTGTTCCGTATCTGTTCTGCCCTTTTGCCCATTTTCCCCAATGTTCCCCACTGATCACTACAGTTCCACATCAGTTCCCCATCTGTTCTAAATTGTTTCCCACTGTCCATCACCTTTTTCTCACTGTTTTCAACTGTATTCCACATGTTCCCCACTGTTCCCCAGCTGCTTCCCAACAGTTCCCCAATTTTCACCACTATTCCCCCATTCTCCACTTTTCCTCCTGCTCCCCACAGTTCACCTGTTTTCCAGGTGTTCCCGAACTGTTCTGCACTGTTCCCCGTTATTCCCCACAGTTTCTCTTTGTCCCCCACTGTTCCCCATTTTTCCCACTGTACTCTACTGTCCAAATCTGTTCCCCACAGTTCATCACTTTACTCCTCTGTTCTTCACTTGTTCTCCAACTGTTTACCATTCCTCCCCACCAATCCCAAATGTTTCCCAGCAGTTTCCAACCTGTTTCCCAATTCCATTGGGATTGGTGGGGAAGACTTGTTCCATCTGTTCTAAACTGTTTCCCACTGTTCCTCACCTTTTTCCCACTGTTCCAACTGTATTCCACATGTTCCCCACTGTTCCCCAGCTGCTTCCCACCAGTTCCCCACTTTTCACCACTGTTTCCCCATTTCTCCACTGTTCACCCTGTTCCACATTGTTGCCCCTGCTCCCCACTGTTCCACTGTTTTCCAACTGTTCCCATACTGTTCCAAACTGCTCCCCTTTTTTCCCTACTGTTCCCCACTCTTCCCTATCAGTTCCCCACTATTCCCCATTTTCCCTCTGTACCCCACTGTTCTTTACCTGTTCTCCACTCTTCCAAATCAATCCCAACCATTTCCCATCACTTTCCCACCTGTTCCTCACTGTTCCCTATCTGCTCCCCACTGTTCTCCAGCTGTTCCCAAACTGTTCCCCACTGTTCTCCAGCTGTTCCCAAACTGTTCACCACTGTTCTCCAGGTGTTCCCGAATTGTTCCCCACTGTTCTCCAGCTGTTCCCAAACTGTTCCCCACTATTCTCCAGCTGTTTCCAAACTGTTCACCACTGTTCTCCAGGTGTTCCCGAATTGTTCGCCACTGTTCTCCAGCTGTTCCCAAACTGTTCACCACTGTTCTACAGCTGTTCCTAAACGGTACCGCATTTATTCCACTGTTCCCCATGTTTCACACCTGTTCTCCACTGTTCCACAACTGTTCTCTACATTTCCCCACTGTTTGAGCTAATACCAACTGTTTCCCAGCAGTTTCCCACCTGTTACCTACGGTTCCCCACTGTTTCCCATCTGTTCCTCACTGTTCCCGACCTGTTTGACATATGTCTCCAGCAGTTTCCCACCATTTCCCCACTGATTCCCACAGTTCCACCACAGTTCCCCATCTGTTCTAAACAGTTTCCTACTGTCCCTTACATTTTCTCCACTGTTACCCAGCTGTTTCCCACCAGTTCCATACTTTTCACCACTGTTCCCCATGGTTCCCAACTATTCACCTAATTTCCCTATCTGTTTCCCACTTTTCCCCACTGTACCTCCATTCTCCACTGCTCACCATCTGTTCCACACTGTTCCCCATCTGTTCTCCAGCTTTTCCCAAAATGTTCCCCGCAGTTGTTTCCGAACTGTTCTCCACTGTTCCCCATTTTTCTTACTGTTCCCTGCTGTTCCACATCTGTTCACCATTTTTCTTACTGTTCACTGCTGTACCCCACTCTTCTTCATCTGTTCCCAAGTCTTCCCCACCAATCCCAATTGTTTCCCAGCAGTTTCCCACCTGTTACCCATGGTTCCCCACTGTTTCCCATGAGTTCCCCATCAGTTCCCACACTCCCTTTTGTTCCCCTCCATTCTGCAGTGTTCCCCACTCTTTCCCATCTGTTCCCCTTTCCTCATTGTTCCACCCGGCTCCCCAATATTCCCCTGTTCCCCATTTTTCTGCAGTGTTCCCAAGGTTCCACACTGTTCCCTACTTTTCCGCACTCTTGATCACTGTTCCCCACTGTTCCGCATTTGTTCTGCCCTGTTGCCCATTTTCCCATATGTTCCCCACTGTTCCCCATCTGTTCCCCACTTTTCCTTACTTTTCACCACTGTTGCCATCTGCTCGTCAATGTTGCCCAATTTTCGCAATGACCCCCACTCTTCCCTATCAGTTCCCCATCTGTTTCCACTATCCCCAGCTGTTCGACACATGTTCCTCAGCAGTTCTCCACCATTTCCCCACTGTTCCCCACTGTCCCTTACCTTTTCCCGACTGTACATCACCTTGTCCCTAGAGTTCCCCAGCTGCTTCCCACCAGTTCCTCACTGTTCCCCATCTGTACCCCACTGTTCTCCAGCTGTTCCCAAACTGTTCCCTATTATTCATACGGTTCTCCACTGTTACACATCTGTTCCCCGCTTACTTTCCCCCACTGTTCCTCATCTGTTCTGCACTGTCGCCAATGTTAGCAATTTTCTTCCCTATCAGTTCCCCACTGTTTCACTAATGTTCACCACAGTTCCCCACTTTTCTCCTCTGTTCCCTAATGTTCTACATCTGTTCCGCCCTGTTGCCCATTTTCCCCACTGTTTCCCCATTCTCCACTGTTCACCATCTGTTCCACGGTGTTCTCCCTGCTCCTCACAGTTCCCCTTTGTTTTCTTGCTGTTCCAGATCTGTTCCCCACAGTTCATCACTGAACTCCACTGTTTTTCACCTGTTCCCCAACTGTATCCTACTCTTCCCCTCCAATCCCATCTGTTTCCCAGCAGTTTCCCACCTGTTCCCCATGTTCTCACTGTTCCCCATCAGTTCCTTATCTGTTCTCCTCTGTTCTCCAGCTTTTCCCAAACTTCCACACTGTTCTCCAGCTGTTCCAGAACTGTTCGCCACTGTTTTCCAGCTGTTCCCTAACTGTACCCCATTTATTCCATTGTTCCCCATGTTTCACACCTGTTCTCCACTGTTCCCCACTGTTCCCTACATTTCCCCACTGTTACCATTTGTTCCCCACTGTTCCCCATTTTTCTACTGTTCCCTACTCTTTCACATGTGTTCCCCACTGTTAACCACAGTTCTTCACTGTACCCCACTGTTCTTCACCTGGTCCCCAACTGTTCCCCACTGTTCCCCACCAATCCCAACTTTCTCACAGCAGTTTCCCAGCTGTTACCCATGGTTCCCCACTGTTTCCCATCAGTTCCACAACTGCACCCCCCTGCTCCCTTTTGTTCCCCTCTGTTCTGCAGTGTTCCCCATCTTGTCCACCTTTCTTCATTTATCCACCCAGCCCCCCAATATTCCCCTGTTCCCAATTTTTCTGCAGTGTTCCCCACTGCTCACTACTTTTCCCCATGCTTGATCACTGCTCCCCACTGTTCCCCATCTGTTCTGCACAGCTGCACAATTTTTGCCATGTTCCCCAATCTTCCCTAATCAGTTGCACACTGTTCCACAGGTTCCTCACTGTTCCACACAGTTCCCCATTTTTTCCCTCTGTTACCCACCGTTACCCATTAATACCACTGTTTCCCACTGTTTTCCACTGCTCTGCAGTGTTCCCCACTGTTCCCCATCTGTTTAACATTCCTCATTGTTTCCCTCCTGCTTCCCATTATTCCCTTCCATTCCCCATTATTCTGCAGTGTTCACCACGGTTCCCCAATTTTCCCCACTGTTCCACTCTTTTCCCCATTTATCTCACTGTTTCACACCTGTTTCACACCTGTTTCACAACTGTTCCCCACTGTTCCTTACTTTTCCCCACTTTTCCCCATTTGTTCCGCACTGTTGCCCAATTTTCTCAATATTCCCCACTCTTCCCTATAAATTCCCCACAGTTCCTCACTGTTCCCCATCTGTTCCCCATCTATTCTCACTGTTCCCTACCTGTGCAACCTATCCCCAGCAGCTCTCCACTATTTCTACACTTTTCCCCACTGTTCCCCATCACTTTAACATTCCTCAGTGTTTTCCCCCTGCTCTCCAACATTCCCCTCCATTCCCCACTATTCTGTAGTGTTCCCCATGGTTCCACACTGTTCCCTACTTTTCCCCACTGATCCACATCTGTTCCCCCTGTCCCCATTTTCCCCAATGTTCCCCACTGTCCACAATTTATACCACTGTTCCCCACAGTTTCAAACCTGTTCTCCAATGTTCCATGAATGTTACCTAATGTTCCTTACTTATCCCCTGTACCCCATCTGTCCCACACTTTTACCCATTTTTCCTAATGTTCACCACTGTTCCCCATCTGTTCTGCAAAGTTGCCCAATATTAGCAATTTCCCCATTGTACTCTATCAGTTCCCCACTGTTCCACAACTGTTCCCCAGAGTAACCCACTTTTCCCTTCTGTTCCCCACTGTCTGCCCTATTGCCCATTTACCCAAATGTTCCCCACTGTTCCCCATTTATCCCACTGTTGCCCTCTGTTTCACACCTGTTCTCCACTGTTCTACAACTGTTCCCCACTGTTCCTTACATTTCCCCACTGTTCCCGACCAATCCCAACTGTTTCGCAGCAGTTTTCCAACTGTTACCCACGCTGCCCACTATTCCCCATCTGTTCCTCTCTGTTCACAACCTGTTCAACCCATGTTCCCCAGCAGTTTCCCACCATTTCTCCACTGTTCCCCACTGATCCCCCCGTTCCACATCAGTTCCCCATCTGTTCTGAACTGTTTCCCACTGTCCCTCACCTTTTCCCCATCTGTTCCCCACTATTCCCCTCTGATCCCCACTGTTCCCCATTTTTCGTACTGTTCCATATCTGTTTCCCACTGTCCTACACCTGTTCCCCATCTATTTCCCACTGTTCCCACCACTCCCAACTTTCTCCCAGCAGTTTTCCACCTGTTACCCACTGTTTCATAACAGTTCCCCTGCTCCCTTTTGTTCCCCTCTGTTCTGAGTATTTCCCACTCTTTTCCATCTGTTCCCCTTTCCTCATTGTTCCACCCTGCCCCGCAATATTCCCCTGTACCCCATTTTCCCCACTAGGTTCCCTACTTTTTCCCACTCTTGATCAGTGTCCCCCACTGTTTCACACCTGTTCTCCACTGTTCCTTACTTTTCCCCACTTTTCCCCATCTGTTCTGCACTGTTGCCCAATTTTCGCAATGTTCCCCACTCTTCCCTATAAGTTCTCCACAGTTCCCCACTGTTCCCCATCTCTTCCCCACTGTTCCCCATCAATTTTCACTCCATTGTTCCCCACCTGTTTGACATTCCTCAGTGTTTCCTCCCTGCTCTCCAATATTCCCCTCCATTCCCCATTATTCTGCAGTGTTCCCCACGGTTCCACACTGTTCCCTATTTTTTCCCACTGATCCCCATCTGTATCGCCCTGTTGTCCATTTTCACCAATGTCCCCAATGTTCCATTTATCCCAATGTTCCCCACTGTTTCACACCTCTTCTCCACTGTTCCATAACTGTTCCCCACTGTTCCTTACTTTTCCCCACTTGTTCTGCACTGTTACCCATTTTCCTAATGTTCTCCACTGTTCCCCATCTGTTCTGCACTGTTGCCCAATTTTAGCAATTTTCCCATTCTTCTCTATCAGTTCCCCACTGTTCCAGAACTGTTTCACATAGTTCCCCACTTTTGCCTTCTGTTCCCCACTGTTCTGCCCTGTTGCCCATATTCCCCAATGATTTCCACTGTTAGCCATCTGTTCCCCATCAATTTTCACTGTTCCCCACCTGTTCGACACATGTCCCCTGCATTTCTCCACCAATTGTCCACTTTTTCCCACTGTTCCCCATCAGTTTAACATTCCTCAATGTTTCTGCCCTTCTCTCCAATATTCCCCTCCATTCCCCATTATTCTCCAGTGTTCCCCATGTTTCCTACTTTTCCCCACTGATCTGCATCTGTTCCACCCTGTTGTCCATTTTCACCAATGTCCCCGATGTTCCCCATTTATACCACTGTTCCCCACTGTTTCACACCTGTTCTCCACTGTTCCACAACTGTTCCGCAATGTTCCTTACCTATCCCGACTGTTCCCCATCTGTTCCACACCTTTACCCATTTTCCTACTTTCACCTCTGTTCCCCATCTGTTCTGCACCGTTGCCCAATTTTAGCAACTGTTCCACACAGTTCCCCATTTTTTCCTTCTGTTCCCCACTGTTCTGCCCTTTTGCACATTTTCCCCAATGTTTCCCAAATTTCCCACCTATTCCCACTGTTCCCCATTTATCCCACTGTTCCCCACTGTTTCACACGTGTTCCCCACTGTTCCTGTCATTTCCCCACTGTTGCCCACCAATCCCAACTGTGTCCCAGCAGTTTCCCACCTGTTCCCCATGGTTCCCCACTGTTCCCCATCAGTTCCCCATCTGTTCCCCTCTGTTTTCCAGCTCTTCCCAAACTGTTCCAATCTGTATTCCAGCTGTTACCCATCTATTCCCCACTGTTCCCCTTTCTTCCCCACTGTTCCCTACTCTTCCACATCTGTTCCCCACAGTTCTTCACTGTACCCCACTGTTCTTCACCTGTTCCCCAACTTTTCACCACTGTTCCCCACCAATCCCAACTTTCTCCCAGCAGTTTCCCACCTATTACCCATGGTTCCCCATCTGTTCCCCCTGCTCCCTTTTGTTCCCCTGTTTTCTGCAGTGTTCCCCACTCTTTCCCATCTCTTCTCCTTTCCACATTGTTCCATCCTGCTCCCCAATATTCCCCTGTACCCCATTTTTCTGCAGGGTTCCCCAAGGTTCCACATTGTTCCCACTGTACTTTTCCCCACTCTTGATCACCTGTTCCACACTGTTGCCCATCTGTTCCACACTGTTGCCCATTTTTCCTAATGTACACCACTGTTCCCCAACTGTTCTGCAGTGTTGCCCAATTTTTGCAATATTCATGAATCTTCCCTATCAGATTCCCACTGTTCCACACACTTCCCTACTTTTCTATTTTGTTCCCAATTTATACCACCATTCTCCACTATTCCACATCTGTTCTTCAGTGTTCCCCATCTGTCCAACACGTTTCCCAGCAGTTCTCCACCATTTCTCCACTTTTCCCTACTGATCCTCACAGTTCCACATCAGTTCCCCATCTATTCTAAACTGTTTCCCACTGTCCTAAACCTTTTCACCATTTTTACCACCCGTTCCACACGTGTTTCCCAACTGTTCCCCAGCTGCTTAACATCAGTTCCCCACTCTTCATCACTGTTCCCCCATTCTCCACTCTTCACCAACTGTTCCACACTATTACCCCTGCTCCCCACTGTTCCTGTCTGTTTGGCACCAGTTCCCAAACTGTTCCGCACTGTCCCCCTTTGTTTCCTACTGTTCCCTTTTGTTCCCCAATGTTCCCCATTTTCCCACTGCATCCTACTCTTCAACATCTGTTCCCCACATTGCATCACTCTACCCCACTGCTCTTCACCTGTTTCCCAACTGTTCCCGACTCTTCCACACCAAACACAACTGTTTCCCAGCAGATTATCACTTGTTCCCCACTGTTCTCCAGCTCTTCCCAATCTGTTCCCCATTTATCCCATTGTTCCCTTCTGTTTCACACCCATTCTCCACTGTTCCACATCTGTTCCCTGCTTACTTTTCCGCATTTGTTCCGCAATGTTGCCCATTTTTCCTAATTATTCACAATGTTCACCATCTGTTCTGCACTGTTGCCGAATTTTAGCAATTTTCCCACTCTTCCCTACCTGTTCCCAACTGTTCCACATCTGTTCTGCCCTGTTGCCCATTTTCCACAATATTCCCCACAGTTCCTCACTGTTCCGGTCTGTTGCCCATTTTCCCCAATGTTTCCCACTGTTCCCCACGGTTTCACACCTGTTCTCCACTCTTCCACAACTGTTCCTCACTGTTCCTTACATTTTCCCCCTGTTCTCCACCAATCCCAACTGTTTCCTAGCAGTTTCCCAACTGTTACCCATGGTTGCCCACTATTCCCCATCTGTTACACACTGTTCCCGACCTATTCGACACATGCTCCCCAGCAGTTTCCCACCATTTCTCCACTGTTCCCCAGTGAACTCCACAGTTCTCATCAGTTCCCCATCTGTTCTAAACTGTTTCCCACTGTCCCTCACCTTTTCCCACTGTTATCCACCTGTTCCACCCATGTTACCCAGTTGTTTTCCACACTTTCCACCACTGTTCCCCACTGTTCCCCCATTCTCCACTGTTCACAATCTGTTCCACACTTTTCTCCCTCCTTCCCATAGTTCCCGTTTGTTTTCCAGCAGTTCCTCTTTTCCCCATGGTACTTTAATGTTCCAGATCTGTTCCCCACAGTTCATCACTGTACTCCACTGTTCTTCACCTGTTCCCCAACTGTTTCCTGTTCTTCCCCACCAATCCCAACTGTTTCCAAGCAGTTTCCCACCTGTTCTCCATGGTTCCCCATCTGTTCCCCTCTGTTCTCCAGCTGTTCCCAAACTGTTCCCCACTGTTTTCCCTTTTTCCTACTGTTACACAACTGTTCCAAAATGTTCCACACAGTTCCCCACTTTTACCCTCTGTTCCCCACAGATCCCCATCTGTTTAACATTCATCAATATTTCCCCCCACTTCCCAATATTCCCCTCCATTCCCCATTATTCTGCAGTGTTCCCCACGGTTCTCCACTGTTCCACCCTGTCCCCCATTTATCCCAATGTTCCCCACTGTTTCACACCTGTTCTCCACCATTCCACAACTGTTCCCCACTGTTCCTTACTTTTCACCACAGTTCCCCATCTGTTCTGCACAGTTGCCCAATTTTCGCAATGTTCCCCACTCTTCCATAGAAGTTCACCACAGTTCCTCACTGATCCCCTTCAGTTTAACATTCCTCATTGTTTCCCCCTGGCTCCCGAATATTTCCCTCCATTTACCATTATTCTACAGTGTTCCCCACAGTTCCCTAGTTTTCTCCATTGATCCTCAGTGTTCCCCTCTGTTCTGCCCTATTGGCCATTTTCCCCAATGTTTCCCCCTGTTCCCCATCTGTTCTCCACTGTTCCACAACTGTTTCCCAATGTTCCTTACTTATCCCCACTGTTCCCCATCTGTTCCACACTGTTGCCCATTTTTCCTAATGTTCACCACTGTTCCCCATCTGTCCTGCACTGTTGCCCAATTTTGCAATATTCCCCACACTTCCCTATCAGTTTCCCACCTGTTCCCCACTGTTCCACATCTGTTACCCACTGTTCTCCAGCTTTTCCCGAACTGTTCCCCACTGTTCTCCAGTTCTTCCCGAACTGTTCCCCATTTATCCCATTGTTCCCTTTTGTTTCACACCTGTTCTCCCCTATTCCACATCTCTTCCCCTCAGTTTCCCATCCGTTCTAAACTGTTTCCCACCATCTTTCACCTGTCCCCACTGTTCCCCATTTTTTTCTCACTGTTCCTGACTTGTTTGACACGTTCCCCAGCAATTTCCCACCATTTCTCCACTGTTCCCCACTGATCTCCACAGTTCCACATCAGTTCCCCATCTGTTCTAAACTGTTTCCCACTGTCCCTCAACTTTTCCCCACTGTTCCCCAGCTGTTTCCCACCAGTTCCGCACTTTTCACCACTGTTCCCCATAGTTCCC
Organism: Narcine bancroftii; assembly: GCF_036971445.1. NCBI lineage: Eukaryota > Metazoa > Chordata > Chondrichthyes > Torpediniformes > Narcinidae > Narcine > Narcine bancroftii. The sequence continues at coordinate 6,051,498 of NW_027211884.1, forward strand.
CACTGTTCATCTCATTCCCAATCTGTTCCCCACTTTTCACCACTCTTCCCCCATTCTCCACTGTTCACCATCTGTTCTACACTGTTCTCACTGCTCCCCAATAGTTTGGCAGCTGTTTTCCAGCAGTTCTCCTTTTTCCCACTGTACCCTTTTGTTCCAGATCTGTTTCCCACAGTTCACCACTGTACCCCACTGTTTTCCACCTGTTCCCTAACTGTTTCCTGCTCTTCCCCATCAATTCCAACTGTTTCCCAGCAGCTTCCCTCCTGTTACCCACGGGTCCCCACTGTTTCTCATCATTTCCCCATCTGTTCCCCCTGCACCCGTTTGTTACCCTCTGTTCTGAAGTGTTCCCCACTCTTTTCCAGCTGTTGCCCTTTCCTCATTGTTGCACCCCGCTCCCCAATATTCCCCTGTTCCCAATTTTTCTGTATCATTCCCCACGGTTCCACCCTGTTCTCTATTTCTCCCCACACTTGATCAACATTGTTTCAAACCTGTTCTCCACTGTTTCACAACTGTTCCCCACTGACTTTTACCCTCTGTTTTGCACTGTTTCCCATTTTTCCTAATATTCACCACTGTTCCCCAACTGTTCTGCACTGTTGCGCAATTTTTGCAATGTTCCCCAATCTTTCCTAATCAGTTACCCACTGTTCCCCAGTGTTTCACACCTGTTCGACACATGTTGCCCAGCAGTCTCCCATAATTTTTCCACTGTTCCCCACTGATCCCCACAGTTCCACATCAGTTCCCCATCTGTTCTGAACTGTTTCCCACTGTCCCTCACCTTTTCCCCACTGTTCCCCACCAGTTCCACACCTGTTTTCCAGCTGTTCCCCAGCTACTTAACACCAGTTCCCCACTTTTCACCACTGTTACCCCATTCTCCACTCTTCATCATCTGTTCCACAGTGTTCCCCCTGCTCCCCACTGTTCCTGTCTGTTTGACAGCTGTTCCCGAAGTGTTCCGTACGTTTCCCCTTTGTTCCCCTCTGTTCCCCATTTTTCCCACTGTAACTTACTGTTCCACAAGTGTTCCCCATCTGTTACCCACTGTTACCGAACTGTTCCGCACTGTTCTCCAGCTCTTCCCAAACTGTTCCCCACCGTTCTCCAGCTCTTCCCGAACAGTTCCCCATTTATCCCATTGTTCCTCACTGTTCTACACCTGTTCTTCACTGTTCCACATCTGTTCCCCACTTACTGTTTCACACTCTTCCCCATCTCTTCCGCAATGTTGCCCATTTTTCCTAATGTTCCCCACAGTTCCCCATCTGCATTGCACTGTTGCCCAATTTTAGCATATTTCCCACTCTTCCCTCTCAGTTCCTCACTGTTCGACAACTGTTCCCCACAGTTCCCCACTGTTCCACATCTGTTCCACCCTGTTGCCCATTTTCCCCAATGTATCCCACTGTTCCCCATTGTTCCCCATTTATCCCACTGTTCCCCACGGTTTCACACATGTTCTCCACTCTTCCACAACTGTTCCCCACTGTTCCTTACATTTACCCCCTGTTCTCCACCAATCCCAACTGTTTCCTAGCAGTTTCCCAACTGTTACCCATGGTTGCCCACTGTTCCCCATCTGTTACACACTGTTCCTGACCTGTTCAGCACATGTTCCCGAGCAATTTCCCAACATTTCTCCACTGTTCCCCTCTGATCCCCACAGTTCCCCCTCAGTCCCCCATCTGTTCTAAACTGTTTAACGCTCTCCCTAACCTTTCCCCCACCTGTTTCCCACTATTCCCAACCTGTTCGACACATGTTCCCCAGCAGTTTCCCACCATTTCTCCACTGTTCCCCACTGAACCCCACAGTTCTCATTAGTTCCCCATATGTTCTAAACTGTTTCCCACTGTCCCTCACCTTTTCCCACTGTTTTCAACCTATTCCACACGTTACCCAGCTGTTTCCCACACTTTCCTCCACTGTTCCCCCATTCTCCACTGTTCACCATCTGTTCCACTCTGTTCTCCCTCCTCCCCATAGTTCCCGTTTGTTTTCCAGCAGTTCCCCTTTTCCCCACTCTTCCCTACTGTTCCAGATCTGTTCCCCACAGTTCATCACTGTACTCCACTGTTCTTCACCTGTTCCCCAACTGTTTCCTGCTCTTCCCCACCAATCCCAACTGTTTCCAAGCAGTTTCCCACCTGCTCCCCATGGTTCCCCATCTGTTCCCCTCTGTTCTCCAGCTGTTCCTAAACTGTTCCACACTGTTCTCTAGCTGTTCCCGAACTGTTCCCCATTTTTCCTACTGTTCCCTACTGCTCCACATCTGTTCCTCATGTTCCCCACAGTTCTTCACTGTACCCCACTGTTTTAGAGAAGTTCCCCATTTTTCCCACAGAACACTGTTTCACATTTGTTCCCCACAGTTCTTCACTGAACCCCATTGTTCTTCACCTTTTCCCCAACATTTCCCCACTGTTCCCCACCAATCCCAATGTTCTATCAGCAGTTTCCCATCTGTTACCCACGGTTCCCCACTGTTTCAAATCAGTTCCACTGTTCCCCCTGCTCCCCACTATTCTTCTCTGTTCCCCACTGCCCTGCAGTGTTCTCCATGGTTCCTCACTGTTCCCCACCTGTTCGATACTTTCCCAGGAAGTCCCCACTTTTCCCCATCAGTTCCCCATCTATTCCGCACCTGTTCCCCACTGTTCCCTACCTGTTCCACACCTGATCCTGACTATTCCGGTCAGGAAAAAGGGCAGCAAGAGAGGGAAAAATCAACCGTGGTTAACAAAGGAAATAAAGGAGAGTATAAAATTGAAGGCGCAGATGTACAAAGCTGCAAAGAGCAGTGGGAAACTGGAAGATTGGGAAAACTTTAAGAGACAACAAGGGGTTACAAAGTGGGTAATAAGAAATGGGAAAAAAGGTTATGAAAGTAAATTGGCACAAAATATAAAAACAGAAAGCAAAAAATTTTATAAATATATAAAATGGAAGAGGGTGGCCAGAGTTAACATAGGACCCTTGAAGGATGTGAAAGGAAAACTGGTAGCAAAAAATGAGGAAATGGCCGAGGCATTAAACAAATATTTTGTTTCAGTCTTCACGGTGGAAGACACGTCCAGCATGCCCAAGTGCGGAGTTAAGGATGCGAATGTTGGGGAGGGCCCTGATAAAATAGTTGTTACAAAGGAAGTAGTGATGGAGAAACTAATGGGACTAAAGCCAGACAAATCACTTGGTCCAAGGGTTCTGAAGGAAATGGCAGAAGTTATAGTTGATGCATTGGTGGGCATATACCAAAATTCCTTGGATTCTGGGCAGGTCCCGGCAGACTGGAAGACAGCAAATGTCACGCCAATTTTTAAGAAGGGATGTTGGCAGAAGACTGGAAATTATCGGCCAATTAGCTTGACATCTGTAATTGGAAAAATGCTTGAAGCCGTCATTAAAATTAAATAGTGAAACTTTTGGAACGTAAGGGTTCAATTAGGCAGACGCAGCATGGTTTTAGAAAGGGAATATCTTGTTTGACAAACTTGTTAGGATTCTTTGAGGATATAATGGTTGCGGTGGATAGAGGGGAACAGGTTGATGTTGTATATTTGGATTTCCAGAAAGCGTTTGATAAGGTGCCGCACAAGAGACTTATCAGTAAGTTACAGGAAAGTAGAGTCCGGGGAAGTATATTGGCCTGGATTGAAAATTGGTTGTCTGACAGAAGGCAGAGAGTCGGGACAAATGGGAGTTTTTCAGGTTGGCAGAGAGTGGTAAGTGGGGTGCCGCAGGGGTCGGTGTTAGGCCCATAACTGTTCATCATTTACATTGATGACTTGGAGGAGGGGACAAAATGTGGTGTAGCCAAGTTTGCGGATGACACCAAATTGAGTGGAAGAGCAAATTGTAATGAGGATGTGGAGAGTCTGCAGAGGGATATAGTTAAGCTGGATGAGTGGGCAAAGGTCTGACAGATGGAGTACAATGTTAGTAAGTGTGAGGTTATCCACTTTGGCAAGAAAAATAAAAGAGCTGAATATTATTTAAAGGGTGAAAAACTACAGCATGCTGTTGTGCAGAGGGACTTGGGAGTGCTTGTGCATGAATCGCAAAAAGTTAGGTTGCAGGTGCAGCAGGTTATTAAGAAGACAAATGGAATGTTGGCCTTCATCGCGAGAGGAATTGAATTCAGGAGTAGGGAGGTAATGTTGCAACTGTATAAGGTACTGGTGAGACCACACCTAGAGTACTGTGTCCAGTTCTGGTCTTCATATTTGAGGAAGGAGAAACTGGCTTTGGAGACGGTCCAGAGGAGGTTTACTAGATTGATCCCTGGGATGAAGGGGTTGACTTATCTTTCTTTGGCTTGGCTTCGCGGACGAAGATTTATGGAGTGGGTAAAAAATTCCACGTCAGCTGCAGGCTCGTTTGTGGCTGACAAGTCCGATGCGGGACAGGCAGACACGGTTGCAGCGGTTGCAGGGGAAAATTGGTTGGTTGGGATTGGGTGTTGGCTTTTTCCTCCTTTGCCTTTTGTCAGTGAGGTGGGCTCTGCGGTCTTCTTCAAAGGAGGTTGCTGCCCGCCAAACTGTGAGGCGCCAAGATGCACGGTTTGAGGCGTTATCAGCCCACTGGCGGTGGTCAATGTGGCAGGCACCAAGAGATTTCTTTAGGCAGTCCTTGTACCTTTTCTTTGGTGCACCTCTGTCACGGTAGCCAGTGGAGAGCTCGCCATATAACACGATCTTGGGAAGGCGATGGTCCTCCATTCTGGAGACGTGACCCATCCAGCGTAGCTGGATCTTCAGCAGCGTGGACTCGATGCTGTCGACCTCTGCCATCTCGAGTACTTCGATGTTAGGGATGAAAGCACTCCAATGGATGTTGAGGATGGAGCGGAGACAACGCTGGTGGAAGCGTTCTAGGAGCCGTAGGTGGTTCCGGTAGAGGACCCATGATTCGGAGCCGAACAGGAGTGTAGGTATGACAACGGCTCTGTATACGCTTATCTTTATGAGGTTTTTCAGTTGGTTGTTTTTCAAGACTCTTTTGTGTAGTCTTCCAAAGGCGCTATTTGCCTTGGCGAGTCTGTTGTCTATCTCATTGTCGATCCTTGCATCTGATGAAATGGTGCAGCCGAGATAGGTAAACTGGTTGACCGTTTTGAGTTTTGTGTGCCCGATGGAGATGTGGGGGGGCTGGTAGTCATGGTGGGGAGCTGGCTGATGGAGGACCTCAGTTTTCTTCAGGCTGCCTTCCAGGCCAAACATTTTGGCAGTTTCCGCAAAGCAGGACGTCAAGCGCTGAAGAGCTGGCTCTGAATGGGCAACTAAAGCGGCATCGTCTGCAAAGAGTAGTTATAATGAAAGAGTAAATCATCTAGGGTTGTATTCGCTCAAGTTCAGAAGAATGAGAGGAGATCTTATAGAAACATAGGATTATGAAGGTATGTATAGGATAGATGTTGGAAGGTTTTTTGAGATGGCCAGGGAAACTAAAACCAGAGGACACAGTCTCAAGATTCGGGGGAGTAGATTTAGGACAGAGATGAGGAAAATTAGATTTTCCAAATAGTAGTGACTGTTTGGAATTCTCTAACCAGGGAAGTAGTTGAGGCTGCCTCATTAAACATATTTAAATATACATTTTGACATGATAGAGGAATTAGAGGATATGGGGAGAAGGCAGGTAGGTGGAGTTAGGTCATATATTAGATCAGCAATGATCGTATTGAATGGCGGAGCAGGCTCGATGGACCATTTTGGGCCAATACCTGTTCCTACTTCCTACGTTCCTATGTTCACTCACACAATAAGGTCACACGGTGTAAATTACTCACATAACAAGTTTACACTGTGGAACTCACTCACCTAAAAAAGTTGCCCTGAACAACTCACTAACAGAACATTTTCAATATCGAATTTAGCAAAATTACAAGGTTACACTGTGAAACTATGACATATAACAAGTTTACATGGTGGGAATCGCTCACAAAACAAGGTCACACTGCGTAAATTACTCACACAACAAGTTTACACTGTGGGACACACTAACATGAAGTTTACAATGTGGGATTCACTAAGTGAACAAAATTATACTGTGCAAATCTCTCACATGACAATGTTACACTGTGCAACTCACTCACATAACGCAGTTACACTGAGGAACTCCCTAACAACACATTTTCAATCTCGAATTTAGAAAAAGTATAAGGTTACACTGTGAATCTCATGCATATAACAAATTTTCACGATGGGAATCTCACACATAAGAATGTCACACTTTCGAACACACTCCATACCAATGATACACCCTGAGGCTCACTAACTAGACAGGTTGTCACTGTGGAATTCACTTCCATAACAATGTCAAACTTTCAAACTCACTCACACAAAAAGTTTACACTATGGGAATCTCTCACATAATACGGTCAATTTGTGGGACTCACATAATAAGGTCACACTGTGTAAATTAATCACATAACAAATTTACACTGTGGGACTCACTAACATAAAGTTTACAATATGGGATTCCTTAAGTACCCGAAATTATACTGTGCAACTCTCTCACATGACAAGTTTATACTGTGCAACTCTCTCACATGACATAGTTACACTGTGGAACTCACTCACATAACAAGGTTGCACTGAGGAACGCACTAACATAACATTTTCAATATCAAATTTAGCAAAATTACAAGGTTACACTGTGAAACTCAGACACATAACAAGTTTACATGGTGGGAATCACTCACAAAACAAGGTCACACTGTGTAAATTACTCACTCAACAAGTTTACGCTGTGGGACACACTAACATATAGTTTAGAATATGGGTTTCACTAAGGAAACAAGGTCAAATTTTGAGATTCACATAATAAGGTCACACTGTGTAAATGACGCACAAATCAAGTTTACACTGTGGAACTCACTCACCTAAAAAAGTTGCACTGAGGGACTCATTAATATAACATTTTCAATATCGAATTTAGCAAAATTACAAGGTTACACTGTGAAACTCAGACACATGAAAAGTTTACATGGTGGGAATCTCACACATAACAATGTCACACTGTCGAACACACTCCATACCAATGTTACACCCTGATACTCACTAAGTAGAAAGGTTGACACAGTGGAATTTACTTCCATAACAATGTCACACTTTCAAACTCCCTCACAAAACAAATTTAAACTGTGGGACTCACTAACATAAAGTTTACAATATGGGATTCCCTAAGTACCCAAAATTATACTGTGCAAATCTCTCACATGACGTTTACACTGTGGAACTCACTCACCGAAAAAGGTTACACTGAGGAACTGACTAACATAACATTTTCAATATCGAATTTAGAAAAATTACAAGGTTACACTGTTAAACTCAGACACATAACAAGTTTACACTGTGGGAATCTCTCACACAACAGGCTCAAATTTTGGTACTCACATAATAAGGTCACACTGTGGGACTCACTCACCTAAAAAGATTACACTGAGGAACATCACATTTTCAATATCGAATTTAGCGAAATTAAAAGGTAACACTGTGAAACTCACTTACTACAGAACACGTTTACACGGTGGGAATCTCACACATTACAATGTCACACAGTCAAACTCACTCTATACCAATGTTACATTCTGAGGCTCACTAACTAGACAGGCTGACACTGTGGAATTCAGTTCCATAACATCGTCACACTTTGAAACTCTCTCATATTACAAGGTCAAATAGTGAGACATATACACACAGTGGAACACACTCACCTAAAAAATTTGCACTGAGGAACACACTAACATAACTTTTATAATATCGAATTTAGCAAAATTATAAGGTTACACTGTGAAACTCAGACACATAACAAGTTTACATGGTGGGAATCACTCTCAAAACAAGGTCACACTGTGTAAATTACTCACACAACAACTTTACTCTGTGGGACACACTCACATATAGTTTAGAATATGTGTTTAACTAAGGAAGCAAGGTTAAATTTTGGGACTCACATAATAAGGTCACACTGTGTAAATGACGCACAAATCAAGTTTACACTGTGGAACTCACTCACCTAAAAAAGTTGCACTGAGGGACTCATTAATATAACATTTTCAATATCGAATTTAGCAAAATTACAAGGTTACACTGTGAAACTCAGACACATGAAAAGTTTACATGGTGGGAATCTCACACATAACAATGTCACACTGTCGAACACACTCCATACCAATGTTACACCCTGATACTCACTAGGTAGAAAGGTTGACACAGTGGAATTTACTTCCATACCAATGTCACACTTTCAAACTACCTCACAAAACAAATTTAAACTGTGGGACTCACTAACATAAAGTTTACAATATGGGATTCCCTAAGTACCCAAAATTATACTGTGCAAATCTCTCACATGACGTTTACACTGTGGAACTCACTCACCGAAAAAGGTTACACTGAGGAACTGACTAACATAACATTTTCAATATCGAATTTAGAAAAATTACAAGGTTACACTGTTAAACTCAGACACATAACAAGTTTACACTGTGGGAATCTCTCACACAACAGGCTCAAATTTTGGTACTCACATAATAAGGTCACACTGTGGGACTCACTCACCTAAAAAGATTACACTGAGGAACATCACATTTTCAATATCGAATTTAGCAAAATTACAAGGTTACACTGTAAAACTCAGACACATGACAAGTTTACATGGTGGAAATCACTCACATGACAAGGTTACACTGTGTAAATTACTCACACTACAAGCTTACACTGTGGGACACACTAACATATTCTTTAGAATATGGGTTTCACTAAGTAAACAAAATTAAACTGTGCAACTCTCTCCATTGACAAGTTTACACTGTGGAACTGACTCACATAACACGTTTACACTGTGGAATTCACTCACATAACAAGGTTATACTGTGGAACTCACTCACCGAAAAAGGTTACACTGAGGAACTGACTAACATAACATTTTCAATATCGAATTTAGAAAAATTACAAGGTTACACTGTTAAACTCAGACACATAACAAGTTTACACGGTGGGAATCTCTCACACAACAAGGTTACACTGAGGAACTCACTAACATCACATTTTCAATATCGAATTTAGCGAAATTAAAAGGTAACACTGTGAAACTCACTTACTAAAGAAAAAGTTTACACGGTGGGAATCTCACACATTACAATGTCACACAGTCAAACTCACTCTGTACCAATGTTACACTCTGAGGCTCACTAACTAGACAGGTTGACACTGTGGAATTCACTTCCATAACAACGTCTCACTTTAAAACTCTCTCATATTACAAGGTCAAATGGTGGGACTCACTCTCACTGTGGAACACACTCACCTAAAAATGTTGCACTGAGGAACTCACTTGCATAACTTTTTCAATATCGAATTTAGCAAAATTACAAGGTTACACTGTGAAACACAGTTTACATGGTGGGAATCACTCACAAACCAAGGTCACACTGTGTAAATTACTCACACAACAAGTTTACACTGTGGGACACACTCACATATAGTTTAGAATATGTGTTTAACTAAGGAAGCAAGATTAAATTTTGGGACTCACATAATAAGGTCACACTGTGTAAATGACGCACAAATCAAGTTTACACTGTGGAACTCACACACCTAAAAAAGTTGCACTGAGGAACTCACGAACATAACTTTTATAATATCGAATTTATCAAAATTACAAGGTTACACTGTGAAACTCAGACACATAACAAGTTTACATGGTGGGAATCACTCACAAAACAAGGTCAGACTGTGTAAATTACTCACACAACAAGTTTACACTGTGGGACACACTAACATATAGTTTAGAATATGGATTCCACTAAGTAAGCAAGGTCAAATTTTGAGACTCACATAATAAGGTGACACTGTGTAAATGACACACTGAACAAGTTTACACTGTGGGACTCACTAACATGAAGTTTACAATATGGGATTAACTAAGTGAACAAAATTATACTGTGCAAATCTCTCACATGACAAGTTTACACTGTGGAACAGACTCACATAACAAGTTTACACTGTGGAATTCACTCATCTAAAAAAGTTGCACTGAGGAACTCACTAACATAACTTTTTCAATATCGAATTTAGCAAAATTACAAGGTTACACTGTGAAACTCACTTACTACAGAACAAGTTTATACGGTGGGAAACACACACATTACAATGTCACACAGTCAAACTCACTCTATACCAATGTTACACTCTGAGGCTCACTAACTAGACAGGTTGACACTGTGGAAGTGACTTCCATAACAACGTCACACTTTAAAACTCTCTCATATTACAAGGTCAAATGATGGGACTCACTCTCACTGTGGAACACACCCACCTAAAAATGTTGCACTGAGGAACTCACTTCCATAACTTTTTCAATATCGAATTTAGCAAAATTACAAGGTTACACTGTGAAATTCAGACACATAACAAGTTTACATGGTGGGAATCACTCACAAAACAAGGTCACACTGTGTAAATTACTCACACAACAAGTTTACACTGTGGGACACACTAACATGAAGTTTACAATATGGGATTCACTAAGTGAACAAACTTATACTGTGCAACTCTCTCACATGACAATGTTACAGTGTGGAACTGACTCACATAACACAGTTACACTGTGGAGCTGACTGACATAACAAGTATACACTGTGGAACTCACTCACCTAAAAAGGGTACACTGAGGAACTCTCTAACATCACATTTTCAATATCGAATTTAGCGAAATTAAAATATAACACTGTGAAATTCACTTACTACAGAACAAGTTGAAACGGTGGGAAACACACACATTACAATGTCACACAGTCAAACTCACTCTATACCAATGTTACACTCGTAGGCTCACTAACTAGACAGGTTGACACTGTGGAATTCACTTCCATTACAACGACACACTTTAAAACTCTCTCATATTACATAGTCAAATGGTGGGACTCACTCTCACTGTGGAACACACCCACCTAAAAATGTTGCACTAAGGAATTCACTTACATCACTTTTTCAATATCGAATTTAGCAAAATTACAAGGTGAAACTGTGAAATTCAGGCACATAACAAGTTTACATGGTGGGAATCACTCTCAAAACAAGGTCACACTGTGTAATTTACTCACACAACAGGTTTCACTGTGGGACACACTAACATTTCGTTTAGAATATGAGTTTCACTAAGTAAGCAAGTTCAAATTTTGAGACTCACATAATAAGGTGACATTGTGTGAATGACACACAGAACAAGTTTACACTGTGGGACTCACTAACATGAAGTTTACAATATGGGATTCACAAAGTGAACAAACTTATACTGTGCAACTCTCTCACATGACAATGTTACAGTGTGGAACTGACTCACATAACACAGTTACACTGTGGAGCTGACTGACATAACAAGTTTACACTGTGGAACTCACTCACCTAAAAAGGTTGCCCTGAGAAACTCACATAACTTTTTCAACATCGAATGAACCAAAATTACAAGGTTACACTGTGAAACTCAGACACATAACAAGTTTACATTGTGGGAATCACTCTCAAAACAAGGTCACACTGTGTAAATTACTCACACAAGTTTACACTGTGGGACACACTCACATATAGTTTAGAATATGTGTTTAACTAAGGCAATAAGGTTAAATTTTGGGACTCACATAATAAGATCACACTGCGTAAATGACGCACAAATCAAGTTTACACTGTGGAACTCACTCACCTAAAAAAGTTGCACTGAGGGACTCATTAATATAACATTTTCAATGTCGAATTTAGCAAAATTACAAGGTTACACTGTGAAACTCAGACACATGACAAGTTTACACGGTGGGAATCACTCACAAAACAAGGTCACACTGTGTAAATTACTCACACAACAAGTTTACACTGTGGGACACACTAACATGAAGTTTACAATGTGGGATTCACTAAGTGAACAAAATTATACTGTGCAACTCTCTCACATGACAATGTTACAGTGTGGAACTGATTCACATAACACAGTTACACTGTGGAGCTGACTGACATAACAAGTATACACTGTGGGACTCACTCACCTAAAAAGGGTACACTGAGGAACTCTCTAACATCACATTTTCAATATCGAATTTAGGGAAATTAAAAGGTAACACTGTGAAACTCAGACACATAACAAATTTACACGGTGGGAATCTCACACATAACAATGTCACACTGTTAAACTCACTCTATACCAATGTTACACTCTGAGGCTCAGTAACTAGACAGGCTGACACTGTGGAATTCACTTCCATAACAGCGTCACACTTTGAAACTCTCTCATATTACAAGGTCAAATGGTGGGACACACTCACACTGTGGAACACACTCACCTAAATAATTTGCACTGAGGAACTCAGTAACATAACTTTTATAATATCGAATTTAGCAAAATTACAAGGTTACACTGTGAAACTCAGACACATAACAGGTTTACATGGTGGGAATCACTTACAAGACAAGGTCACACTGTGTAAATTACTCACACAACAAGTTTACACTGTGGGACACACTAACATGAAGTTTACAATATGGGATTCTCTAAGTGAACAAACTTATACTGTGCAACTCTCTCACATGACAATGTTACAGTGTGGAACTGACTCACATAACACAGTTACACTGTGGAGCTGACTCACCTAAAAATGTTCCACTGAGGAACACACATAACTTTTTCAACATCGAATGGAGCAAAATTACAAAGTTACACTGTGAAACTCAGACACATAACAAGTTTACATGGTGGGAATCACTCTCAAAACAAGGTCTCACTGTGTAAATTACTCAGACAACTAGTTTATACTGTGGAACACACTCACATATAGTTTAGAACATGTGTTTAACTAAGAAAACAAGGTTAAATTTTGCGACTCACATAATAAGGTCACACTGCGTCAATGACGCACAAATCAAGTTTACACTGTGGAACTCACTCACCTAAAAAAGTTGCAATGATGGACTCATTAATATAACATTTTCAATATCGAATTTAGCAAAATTACAAGGTTACACTGTGAAACTCAGTTACTACTGAACAAGTTTACATGGTGGGAATCACTCACAAAACAAGGTCACACTGTGGAATTTACTAACAAAACAAGTTTACACTGTGGGACTCACTAACATGAAGTTTACAATATGGGATTAACTAAGTGAACAAAATTATACTGTGCATCTCTCTTACATGACAAGTTTACACTGTGGAATTCACTCACCTAAAAAAGTTGCACTGAAGAACTCACTAACATAACATTTTCAATATCGAATTTAGCGAAATTAAAAGGTAACACTCTGAAACTCACTTACTACATAACAAGTTGACACAGTGGGAATCTCACACATAACAATGTCACACTGTCAAATTCACTCTATACCAATGTTACACTCTGAGGCTCACTAACTAGACAGGCTGACACTGTGGAATTCACTTCCATAATATCATCACACTTTGAAACTCTCTCATATTACAAGGTCAAATGGAGGGACACACTCACACTGTGGAACACACTCACCTAAAAAATTTGCACTGAGGAACTCACTAACATAACTTTTATAATATCAAATTTAGCAAAATTACAAGGTAACACTGTGAAACTCAGACACATAACAAGTTTACATGGTGGGAATCACTCCGAAAACAAGCTCTCACTGTGTAAATTACTCAGACAACAAGTTTACACTGTGGAACACACTCACATATAGTTTAGAATATGTGTTTAACTAAGAAAACAAGGTTAAATTTTGGGACTCACATAATAAGATCACACTGCGTAAATGACGCACAAATCAAGTTTACACTGTGGAACTCACTCACCTAAAACATTTGCACTGATGGACTCATTAATATAACATTTTCAATATCGAATTTAGCAAAATTACCATATTACGCTGTGAAACTCAGACAAATAACAAATTTACATGGTGGGAATCTCACAGATAACAATGTCACACTGTCAAATTCACTCTATACCAATGTTACACACTAAGGCTCACTAACTAGACAGGCTGACACTGTGGAATTAACTTCCATAACATCGTCATACTTTGAAACTCTCTCATATTACAAGGTCAAATGGAGGGACACACTCACACTGTGGAACACACTCACCTAAAAATTTGCACTGAGGAACTCACTAACATAACTTTTTCAATATCGAATTTAGCAAAATTACAAGGTTACACTGTGAAACTCAGACACATAACAAGTTTACATGGTGGGAATCACTCTCAAAACAAGGTCACACTGTGTACATTACTAACACAACAAGTTTATACTGTGGGACACACTCACATATAGTTTAGAATATGTGTTTAACTAAGGAAGCTAGATTAAATTTTGGGACTCACATAATAAGGTCACACTGTGGAAATGACGCGCAAATCAAGTTTACACTGTGGAACTCACTCACCTAAAAAAGTTGCACTGAGGGACTCATTAATATAACATTTTCAATGTCGAATTTAGCAAAATTACAAGATTACACTGTTAAACTCAGACACATAACAAGTTTACACGGTGGGAATCTCTCACACAACAAGGATAAATATTGGGACAAACATAATAAGGTCACACTGTGGAACTCACTCACCTAAAAAGGTTACACTGAGGAACTCACTAACATCACATTTTCAATATCAAATTTAGCGAAATTAAAAGGTTACACTGTGAAACTCACTTACTACAGAACAAGTTTACACGGTGGGAATCACTCACAAAACAAGGTCACACTGTGTAAATTACTCACACAACAAGCTTACACAGTGGGACACACTAACATGAAGTTTACAATGTGGGATTCACTAAGTGAACAAAATTATACTGTGCAACTCTCTCACATGACAATGTTGCAGTGTGGAACTGATTCACATAACACAGTTACAATGTGGAGCTGACTGACATAACAAGTATACACTGTGGGAAACACTCACCTAAAAAGGGTACACTGAGGAACTCCCTAACATCACATTTTCAATATCGAATTTAGGGAAATTAAAAGGTAACACTGTGAAACTCAGACACATAACAAATTTACACGGTGGGAATCTTACACATAACAATGTCACACTGTCAAACTCACTCTATACCAATGTTACACTCTGAGGCTCACTAACTAGACAGGTTGTCACTGTGGAATTCACTTCCATAACAATGTCAAACTTTCAAACTCACTCACACAAAAAGTTTACACTGTGGGAATCTCTCACATAATAAGGTCAATTTGTGGGACTCACATGATAAGGTCAATTTGTGGGACTCACATAATAAGGTCACACTGTGTAAATTAATCACATAACAAATTTACACTGTGGGACTCACTAACATAAAGTTTACAATATGGGATTCCTTAAGTACCCAAAATTATACTGTGGAACTCTCCAAAATAACACGGTTACACTGTGGAAAACACTCACCTAAACATGTTTCATTGAGGAACTCACTAACATAACATATTCAATATCAAATTTAGCAAAATTACAAGGTTACACTGTGAAACTCTGACACATAACAACTTTTCATGGAGGAAATCACTCACATAACAAGGTCACACTGTTTAAATTACTCACTCAACAAGTTTACGCTGTGGGACACACTAACATATAGTTTAGAATGTGGGATTCACTAAGTGAACAAAATTATACTGTGCAACTCTCTCACATGACAATGTTGCAGTGTGGAACTGATTCACATAACACAGTTACAATGTGGAGCTGACTGACATAACAAGTATACACTGTGGGAAACACAGTGAAACAAAGAAACAGGGTCAAATTTTGAGAATCACATAATAAGGTCACACTGTGTAAATGACGCACAAATCAAGTTTATACTGTGGAACTCGCTCACCTAAAAAAGTTGCACTGAGGAACTCACTAACATAACTCTTTCAATATCGAATTTAGCAAAATTACAAGGTAACACTGTGAAACTCACCCACATAACAAGTTTACACGGTGGGAATCTCACACATAACAATGTCACAATGTCGAACACACTCCATACCAATGTTACACCCTGATACTCACTAAGTAGAAATGTTGACACGATGGAAATCACTTCGATAACAATGTCACACTTTCAAACTCACTAACAAAACAAGTTTACACTGTGGGAATCTCTCACATAATAAGGTGAATTTGTGGGACGCACATAATAAGGTCAGTCTGTGTAAATTACTCGCATAACAAATTTCCACTGTGGTATTCACTAACATAAAGTTTACAATATGGGATTCCCTAAGTACCCAAAATTATACTGTGCAACTCTCTCACTTGACAAGTTTACACTGTCGAACTGACTCACATAACAAGGTTATACTGTGGAACTCACTCACCGAAAAAGGTTACACTGAGGAACTGACTAACATAACATTTTCAATATCGAATTTAGAAAAATTACAAGGTTACACTGTTAAACTCAGACACATAACAAGTTTACACGGTGGGAATCTCTCACACAACAGGGTCAAATTTTGGTACTCACATAATAAGGTCACACTGTGGGACTCACTCACCTAAAAAGATTACACGGAGGAACATCACATTTTCAATATCAAATTTAGCGAAATTAAAAGGTAACACTGTGAAACTCACTTACTACAGAACACGTTTACACGGTGGGAATCTCACACATTACAATGTCACACAGTCAAACTCACTCTAGACCAATGTTACACTCTGAGGCTCACTAACTAGACAGGCTGACACTGTGGAATTCACTTCCATAACATCATCACACTTTGAAACTCTCTCATATTACAAGGTCAAATGGTGGGACATACTCACACTGTGGAACACACTCACCTAAAAAATTTGCACTGAGGAACACACTAACATAACTTTTATAATATCGAATTTAGCAAAATTTACTCACACAAAAAGTTTACACTGTGGGACACACTAACATATAGTTTAGAATATGGGTTTCACTACGTAAGCAAGGTCAAGTTTTGAGACTCACATAATAAGGTGACACTGTAAATGACACACTGAACAAGTTTACACTGTGGGACTCACTAACATGAAGTTTACAATGTGGGATTCACTAAGTGAACAAAATTATACTGTGCAAATCTCTCACATGACAATGTTACAATGTGGAACTCACTCACATAAAACAGTTACACTGAGGAACTCCCTAACATCACATTTTCAATCTCGAATTTAGAAAAAGTATAAGGTTACACTGTGAATCTCATGCATATAACAAATTTTCACGATGGGGATCTCACACATAAGAATGTCACACTGTCGAACACACTCCATACCAATGATACACCCTGAGGCTCACTAACTAGATAGGTTGTCACTGTGGAATTCACTTCCATAACAATGTCAAACTTTCAAACTCACTCACACAAAAAGTTTACACTGTGGGAATCTCTCACATAATACGGTCAATTTGTGGGACTCACATAATAAGGTCACACTGTGTAAATTAATCACATAACAAATTTACACTGTGGGACTCACTAACATAAAGTTTACAATATGGGATTCCTTAAGTACCCAAAATTATACTGTGGAACTCTCCAAAATAACACGGTTACACTGTGGAAAACACTCACCTAAACATGTTTCATTGAGGAACTCACTAACATAACATATTCAATATCGAATTTAGCAAAATTACAAGGTTACACTGTGAAACTCAGACACATGACAAGTTTACATGGTGGGAATCACTCACAAAACAAGGTTACACTGTGTAAATTACTCACAGAACAAGTTTACACTGTGGGACACACTAACATGAAGTTTACAATATGGGATTCTCTAAGTACCCAAAATTATACTGTGCAACTATCTCACTTGACAAGTTTACACTGTGGAACTGACTCACATAATAAGGTCACACTGTGGGACTCACTCACTTAAAAAAGTTGTAATGAGGAACTCACATAACTTTTTCAACATCGAATTTAGGAAAATTACAAGGTTACACTGTGAAACTCAGACACATAACAAGTTTACACGGTGGGAATCTCTCACACAACAAGGTCACACTGTGTAAATTACTCGCATAACAAGTTTACACTGTGGGACACACTAACTTGAAGTTTACAATGTGGGATTCACTAAGTGAACAAAATTATACTGTGCAACTCTCTCACATGACAATGTTACAGTGTGGAACTGATTCACATAACACAGTTACACTGTGGAGCTGACTGACATAACAAGTATACACTGTGGGACTCACTCACCTAAAAAGGGTACACTGAGGAACTCTCTAACATCACATTTTCAATATCGAATTTAGGGTAATTAAAAGGTAACACTGTGAAACTCAGACACATAACAAATTTACACGGTGGGAATCTTACACATAACAATGTCACACTGTCAAACTCACTCTATACCAATGTTACACTCTGAGGCTCACTAACTAGACAGGCTGACACTGTGGAATTCACTTCCATAACATCGTCACACTTTGAAACTCTCTCATATTACAAGGTCAAATGGTGGGACACACTCACACTGTGGAACACACTCACCTAAAAAATTTGCACTGAGGAACTCACTAACATAACTTTTATAATATCGAATTTAGCAAAATTACAAGGTTACACTGTGAAACTCAGACACATAATAGGTTTGCATGGTGGGAATCACTCACAAAACAAGGTCACACTGTGTAATTTACTCACACAAAAAGTTTACACTGTGGGACACACTAACATATAGTTTAGAATATGGGTTTCACTACGTAAGCAAGGTCAAGTTTTGAGACTCACATAATAAGGTGACACTGTAAATGACACACTGAACAAGTTTACACTGTGGGACTCACTAACATGAAGTTTACAATGTGGGATTCACTAAGTGAACAAAATTATACTGTGCAAATCTCTCACATGACAATGTTACAATGTGGAACTCACTCACATAAAACAGTTACACTGAGGAACTCCCTAACATCACATTTTCAATCTCGAATTTAGAAAAAGTATAAGGTTACACTGTGAATCTCATGCATATAACAAATTTTCACGATGGGGATCTCACACATAAGAATGTCACACTGTCGAACACACTCCATACCAATGATACACCCTGAGGCTCACTAACTAGATAGGTTGTCACTGTGGAATTCACTTCCATAACAATGTCAAACTTTCAAACTCACTCACACAAAAAGTTTACACTGTGGGAATCTCTCACATAATACGGTCAATTTGTGGGACTCACATAATAAGGTCACACTGTGTAAATTAATCACATAACAAATTTACACTGTGGGACTCACTAACATAAAGTTTACAATATGGGATTCCTTAAGTACCCAAAATTATACTGTGGAACTCTCCAAAATAACACGGTTACACTGTGGAAAACACTCACCTAAACATGTTTCATTGAGGAACTCACTAACATAACATATTCAATATCGAATTTAGCAAAATTACAAGGTTACACTGTGAAACTCAGACACATGACAAGTTTACACGGTGGGAATCACTCACAAAACAAGGTTACACTGTGTAAATTACTCACAGAACAAGTTTACACTGTGGGACACACTAACATGAAGTTTACAATATGGGATTCTCTAAGTACCCAAAATTATACTGTGCAACTATCTCACTTGACAAGTTTACACTGTGGAACTGACTCACATAATAAGGTCACACTGTGGGACTCACTCACTTAAAAAAGTTGTAATGAGGAACTCACATAACTTTTTCAACATCGAATTTAGGAAAATTACAAGGTTACACTGTGAAACTCAGACACATAACAAGTTTACACGGTGGGAATCTCTCACACAACAAGGTCACACTGTGTAAATTACTCGCATAACAAGTTTACACTGTGGGACACACTAACTTGAAGTTTACAATGTGGGATTCACTAAGTGAACAAAATTATACTGTGCAACTCTCTCACATGACAATGTTACAGTGTGGAACTGATTCACATAACACAGTTACACTGTGGAGCTGACTGACATAACAAGTATACACTGTGGGACTCACTCACCTAAAAAGGGTACACTGAGGAACTCTCTAACATCACATTTTCAATATCGAATTTAGGGTAATTAAAAGGTAACACTGTGAAACTCAGACACATAACAAATTTACACGGTGGGAATCTTACACATAACAATGTCACACTGTCAAACTCACTCTATACCAATGTTACACTCTGAGGCTCACTAACTAGACAGGCTGACACTGTGGAATTCACTTCCATAACATCGTCACACTTTGAAACTCTCTCATATTACAAGGTCAAATGGTGGGACACACTCACACTGTGGAACACACTCACCTAAAAAATTTGCACTGAGGAACTCACTAACATAACTTTTATAATATCGAATTTAGCAAAATTACAAGGTTACACTGTGAAACTCAGACACATAATAGGTTTACATGGTGGGAATCACTCACAAAATAAGGTCACACTGTGTAATTTACTCACACAAAAAGTTTACACTGTGGGACACACTAACATATAGTTTAGAATATGGGTTTCACTACGTAAGCAAGGTCAAGTTTTGAGACTCACATAATAAGGTGACACTGTAAATGACACACTGAACAAGTTTACACTGTGGGACTCACTAACATGAAGTTTACAATGTGGGATTCACTAAGTGAACAAAATTATACTGTGCAAATCTCTCACATGACAATGTTACAATGTGGAACTCACTCACATAAAACAGTTACACTGAGGAACTCCCTAACATCACATTTTCAATCTCGAATTTAGAAAAAGTATAAGGTTACACTGTGAATCTCATGCATATAACAAATTTTCACGATGGGGATCTCACACATAAGAATGTCACACTGTCGAACACACTCCATACCAATGATACACCCTGAGGCTCACTAACTAGATAGGTTGTCACTGTGGAATTCACTTCCATAACAATGTCAAACTTTCAAACTCACTCACACAAAAAGTTTACACTGTGGGAATCTCTCACATAATACGGTCAATTTGTGGGACTCACATAATAAGGTCACACTGTGTAAATTAATCACATAACAAATTTACACTGTGGGACTCACTAACATAAAGTTTACAATATGGGATTCCTTAAGTACCCAAAATTATACTGTGGAACTCCCCAAAATAACACGGTTACACTGTGGAAAACACTCACCTAAACATGTTTCATTGAGGAACTCACTAACATAACATATTCAATATCGAATTTAGCAAAATTACAAGGTTACACTGTGAAACTCAGACACATGACAAGTTTACACGGTGGGAATCACTCACAAAACAAGGTTACACTGTGTAAATTACTCACAGAACAAGTTTACACTGTGGGACACACTAACATGAAGTTTACAATATGGGATTCTCTAAGTACCCAAAATTATACTGTGCAACTATCTCACTTGACAAGTTTACACTGTGGAACTGACTCACATAATAAGGTCACACTGTGGGACTCACTCACTTAAAAAAGTTGTAATGAGGAACTCACATAACTTTTTCAACATCGAATTTAGGAAAATTACAAGGTTACACTGTGAAACTCAGACACATAACAAGTTTACACGGTGGGAATCTCTCACACAACAAGGTCACACTGTGTAAATTACTCGCATAACAAATTTCCACTGTGGGACTCACTAACATAAACTTTACAATATGGGATTCCCTAAGTACCCAAAATTATACTGTGCAACTCTCTCACTTGACAAGTTTACACTGTGGAACTGACTCACATAATAAGGTCACACTGTGGGACTCACTCACCTAAAAAGATTACACTGAGGAACATCACATTTTCAATATCGAATTTAGCGAAATTAAAAGGTAACACTGTGAAACTCACTTACGACAGAACAGGTTTACACGGTGGGAATCTCACACAATACAATGTCACACTGTCAAACTCACTCTAGACCAATGTTACACTCTGAGGCTCAGTAACTAGATAGGCTGACACTGTGGAATTCACTTCCATAACATCATCACAATTTGAAACTCTCTCATATTACAAGGTCAAATCGTGGGACATACTCACACTGTGGAACACACTCACCTAAAAAATTTGCACTGAGGAACACACTAACATAACTTTTATAATATCGAATTTAGCAAAATTATAAGGTTACACTGTGAAACTCAGACACATAACAAGTTTACATGGTGGGAATCACTCTCAAAACAAGGTCACACTGTGTAAATTACTCACACAACAAGTTTACTCTGTGGGACACACACACATATAGTTTAGAATATGTGTTTAACTAAGGAAGCAAGGTTAAATTTTGGGACTCACATAATAAGGTCACACTGTGTAAATGACGCACAAATCAAGTTTACACTGTGGAACTCACTCACCTAAAAAAGTTGCACTGAGGGACTCATTAATATAACATTTTCAATGTCGAATTTAGCAAAATTACAAGGTTACACTGTAAAACTCAGACACATGACAAGTTTAAATGGTGGAAATCACTCACATAACAAGGTTACACTGTGTAAATTACTCACACTACAAGTTTACACTGTGGGACACACTAACATGTACTTTAGAATTTGGGTTTCACAAAGTAAACAAAATTATACTATGCAACTCTCTAACAAGACGTTTACACTGTGGAACTCACTCACCTAAAAAGGTTACACTGAGGAACTCACTAACATGACATTTTCAACATCGAATATAGCAAAATTACAAGGTTACACTGTGAAACTCAGACACATAACAAATTTACATGGTGGGAATCACTCACAAAACAAGGTCACACTGTGGAATTTACTAACAAAACAAGTTTACACTGTGGGACTCACTAACATGAAGTTTACAATATGGGATTCACTAAGTGAACAAAATTATACTGTGCATCTCTCTTACATGACAAGTTTACACTGTGGAATTCACTCACCTAAAAAAGTTGCACTGAAGAACTCACTAACATAACATTTTCAATATCGAATTTAGCGAAATTAAAAGGTAACACTCTGAAACTCACTTACTACATAACAAGTTGACACAGTGGGAATCTCACACATAACAATGTCACCCTGTCAAACTCACTCTATACCATTGTTACACCCTGAGGCTCACTAACTAGACGGGTTGACACTGTGAAATTCACTTACATAACAACGTCACACTTTCAAATTCTCTCATATAACAAGGTCAAATGGTGGGACTCACTCACACTGTGGATCACTCTCACCTAAAAAAGTTTCACTGAGGAACTCACTGACATAACATTTTCAATATCGAATTTAGCAAAATTACAAGGTTACACAGTGAAACTCAGACACATAACAAGTTCATATGGTGGGAATCACTGACATAACAAGGTCACACTGTGTAAATTACTCACAGAAGTTTAAACTGTGGGACACCCTCACATATAGTTTAGAATATGTGTTTAACTAAGAAAACAAGGTTAATTTTTGGGAATCACATAATAAGGTCACACTGCGTAAATGACGCACAAATCAAGTTTACACTGTGGAACTCACTCACCTAAAAAAGTTGCACTGATGGACTCATTAATATAACATTTTCAATATCGAATTTAGCAAAATTACAAGGTTACACTGTGAAACTCAGACAAATAACAAATTTACACAGTGGGAATCTCACACATAACAATGTCACACTGTCAAACTCACTCTATACCAATGTTACACTCTGAGGCTCACTAACTAGACAGGCTGACACTGTGGAATTCACTTTCATAACATCGTCACACTTTGAAACTCTCTCATATTACAAGGTCAAATGGAGGGACACACTCACACTGTGGAACACACTCACCTAAAAAATTTGCACTGAGGAACTCACTAACATAACTTTTATAATATCGAATTTCGCAAAATTACAAGGTTATACTGTGAAACTCAGACAAATAACAAATTTACACGGTGGGAATCTCACACATAACAATGTCACACTGTGTAAATTAATCACACAAGAAGTTTACACTGTGGGACACACTCACATATAGTTTAGAATATGTGTTTAACTAAGGAAATAAGGTTAAATTTTGGGACTCACATAATAAGGTCACACTGTGCAAATGACGCACAAATCAAGTTTACACTGTGGAACTCACTCACCTAAAAAAGTTGCACTGAGGGACTCATTAATATAACATTTTCAATGTCGAATTTAGCAAAATTACAAGGTTACACTGTGAAACTCAGAAACATAACAAGTATACATGGTGGAAATCACTCACATAACAAGGACACATTATGTTAATTACTCGCACAAGAAGTTTACACTGTGGGACACACTAACATATAGTTTAGAATAAGGGTTTCACTAAGTAAACAGAAGTATACTGTGCAACTCTCTCACGAGAGTTTACACTGTGGAACTGACTCACATAACATGGTTAAACTGTGGAACTCAATCACATAACAAGGTTATACTGTGTAACACACTCACCTAAAAAGGTTACACTGAGGAATTCACTGACATAAGATTTACAATATCAAATTTAGCAAAATTACAAGGTTACACTGTGAAACTGAGACACATAACAAGTTTACATGGTGGGAATCACTGACATAACAAGGTTACACTGTGTAAATTACTCACACAACAAGTTTACACTGTGGGACACACTAACATATAATTTAGAATATGGATTTCACTAAGTTAACAAAATTATACTGTGCAACTCTCTCACATGACATAGTTACACTGTGGAACTCACTCACATAACAAGGTTGCACTGAGGAACGCACTAACATAACATTTTCAACATCAAATTTAGCAAAATTACAAGGTTACACTATGAAACTCAGACACATAACAAGTTTACACGGTGGGACTCTCACACATAACAATGTCACACAGTCAAACTCACACCACATCTATGTTACACTCTGAGGCTCACTAACTAGACAGGTTGACACAGTGGAATTTACTTCCATAACAATGTCACACTTTCAAACTCTCTCATATAACAAGGTCAAATGGTGGGACTCACTCACACTGTGGGACTCACTCACCTAAAAAAGTTGCACTGAGGAACTCACTAACATAACCTTTTCAATATCGAATTTAGCAAAATTACAAGGTTACACTGTGAAACTCAGACACATAACAAGTTTACATGGTGGGAATCACTGACATAACAAGGTCACACTGTTTAAATTACACACACAACAAGTTTACACTGTGGGACACACTAACATATAGTTTAGAATAAGGGTTTCACTAAGTAAACAGAAGTATACTGTGCAACTCTCTCGCATGAGAGTTTACACTGTGGAACTGACTCACATAACATGGTTAAACTGTGGAACTCAATCACATAACACGGTTATACTGTGTAACACACTCACCTAAAAAGGTTACACTGAGGAACTCACTGACATACATTTTCAATATCGAATTTAGCAAAATTACCAGGTTACCCTGTGATACTCAGACACATAACAATTTTATACGGTGGGAATCTCTTGCATGACAAGGACAAATTTTGGGACTCACATAATAAGGTTACACTGTATAAATGACTCAGATAACAAGTTTACACTGTGGAACTCACTCACCTAAATAAGTTGCACTGAGGAACTCACTGACGTCACATTTTCAATATCGAATTTAGCGAAATTACAAGGTTGTACTGTGAAACTCACTTACAAAACAAGTTTATACGGTGGGAATCTCACACATAACAATGTCACACCGTCAACCTCACGCTATACCAATGTCACACTCTGAGGCTGACGAACTAGACAGGTTGACACGGTGGAATTCACTTCCATAACAACGTCACACTTTCAAACTCTCTCATATAACAAGTTCAAATGGTGGGATTCACTCACACTGTGATACACACTCACCAAAAAAGTTGCACTGAGGAACTCACTAAAATAACTTTTTCAATATCGAATTTAGTAAAATTACAAGGTTACACTGTGAAACTCAGACACAACAAGTTTACATGGTGCGAATCACTCACATAACAAGGTCAAACTGTTTAAATTACTCTCACATCAAGTTTACGCTGTGGGACACACTAACATATAATTTAGAATATGGATTTCACTCAGTTAACAAAATTATACTGTGCAACTCTCTCACATGACATAGTTACACTGTGGAACTCACTCACATAACAAGGTTGCACTGAGGAACGCACTAACATAACATTTTAAATATCAAATTAAGCAAAATTACAAGGTTACACTGTGAAACTCAGACACATAACAAGTTTACACGGTGGGAATCTCACACATAACAATGTCACACAGTCAAACTCACTCCATATCTATTTTACACTCTGAGGCTCACTAACTAGACAGGTTGACTCAGTGGAATTTACTTCCATAACAATGTCACACTTTCAAACACTCTCATATAACAAGTTCAGATTGTGGTACTCACTCACACTGTGGAACACACTCACCTAAAAAAGTTGCACTGAGGAACTCACTAACATAAGATTTACAATATCGAATTTAGCAAAATTACAACGTTACACTGTGAAACTCAGACACATAAACAGTTTACATGGTGGGAATCACTCACATAACAAGGTCACACAGTATAAATTACTCACACAAGTTTACACTGTGGGATACACTAACATATAGTTTAGAATATGGGATTCCCTAAGTGAACAAAATTGTACTGTGGAACTCACTCACATAACAAGTTTGTACTTAGGAACGCACTAACATAACATTTTCAAGATCTAATTTAGCAGAATTACAAGGTTACACTGTGAAACTCAGACACATAACAAGTTTAGACGGTGGGAATCTCACACATAACAATGTCACACAGTCAAACTCACTCCATATCGATGTTACACTCTGAGCCTCACTAACTAGACAGGTTGACACAGTGGAATTTACTTCCATAACAATGTCACACTTTCAAACTCTCTCATATAACAAGTTCAAATGGTGGGACTCACTCACACTGTGGAACACACTAACCTAAAAAAGTTGGACTGAGGAACTCACTAACATAAGATTTACAATATCGAATTTAGCAAAATTACAAGGTTACACTGTGAAACTCAGACATATAAACAGTTTACATGGTGCGAATCACTCACATAACAAGGTCAAACTGTTTAAATTACTCACACATCAAGTTTACGCTGTGGGACACACTAACATATAATTTAGAAAATGGATTTCACTAAGTTAACAAAATTATTCTGTGCAACTCTCTCACATGACATAGTTACACTGTAGAACTCATTCACCTAAAAAGGTTACACTGAGGAACTCATTAACATCACATTTTCAATATCGAATTTAGCGAAATTAAAAGGTAACACTATGAAACTCAGACACATAACCAGTTTACACGGTGGGAATCTCACACATAACAATGTCACACAGTCAAACTCACTCCATACCTATGTTACACTCTGAGGCTCACTAACTAGACAGATTGACACAGTGGAATTTACTTCCATAACAATGTCACACTTTCAAACTCTCTCATATAACAAGTTCAAATGGTGGGACTCATTCACACTGTGGAACACACTCACCTAAAAAAGTTGCACTGAGGAACTCACTAACATAAGATTTACAATATCGAATTTAGCAAAATTACAAGGTTACACTGTGAAACTCAGACACATAGCAAGTTTACATGGTGAGAATCACTGACATAACAAGGTCACACTGTGTAAATTACTCACACAACAAGTTTACACTGTGGGACACACTAACATATAATTTAGAATATGGATTTCACTAAGTTAACAAAATTATACTGTGCAACTCTCTCACATGACATAGTTACACTGTGGAACTCACTCACATAACAAGGTTGCACTGAGGAACGCACTAACATAACATTTTCAAGATCAAATTTAGCAAAATTACAAGGTTACACTATGAAACTCAGACACATAACAAGTTTACACGGTGGGACTCTCACACATAACAATGTCACACAGTCAAACTCACACCACATCTATGTTACACTCTGAGGCTCACTAACTAGACAGGTTGACACAGTGGAATTTACTTCCATAACAATGTCACACTTTCAAACTCACTCACATAACACATTTACACTGTGGGACTCACTAACATAAAGTTTACAATATGGGATTCACTAAGTACCCAAAATTATACTGTGCAACTCTCTCACTTGACAAGTTTACACGGTGGAACTCACTCACCCAAAAAAGTTGCACTGAGGAACTTACTAACATCACATTTTCAATATACAATTTAGCGAAATTAAAAGGTAACACTGTGAAACTCACTTACATAACAAGTTTACACGGTGGGAATCTCACACATAACAATGTCACACTGTCATACTCACTCTGTACCAATGTTACACTCTGAGGCTCACTAACTAGACAGGTTGACACTGTGGAATTCACTTCCATAACAACGTCACAGTTTCAAACTCTCTCATATAACTAGGTCAAACGGTGGTCTCACTCACATAACAAGGTCACACTTTGTAAATTACATAACAAGTTTACACTGTGGGACACACTAACATATAGTTTAGAATATGGGTTTCA
This sequence comes from Narcine bancroftii, assembly GCF_036971445.1. Classification (NCBI taxonomy): domain Eukaryota; kingdom Metazoa; phylum Chordata; class Chondrichthyes; order Torpediniformes; family Narcinidae; genus Narcine; species Narcine bancroftii. The sequence goes on from NW_027211884.1 coordinate 6,079,990, forward strand.
CAAAGTAAACAAAATTATACTGTGCAAATCTCTCACATGACGTTTACACTCTGGAAATGACTCACCTAAAACCGTTGCACTGAGGAACTCACTAACATAACTTTTTCAATATCGAATTTAGCAAAATTACAAGGTTACACTGTGAAACTCAGACACATAACAAGTTGACATGGTGGGAATCACTGACATAACAAGGTCACACTTTGTAAATTACATAACAAGTTTACACTGTGGGACACACTAACATATAGTTTAGAATATGGGTTTCACAAAGTAAACAAAATTATACTGTGCAAATCTCTCACATGACGTTTACACTGTGGAAATGACTCACCTAAAAACGTTGCACTGAGGAACTCACTAACATAACTTTTTCAATATCGAATTTAGCAAAATTACAAGGTTACACTGTGAAACTCAGAAACATAACCTGTTTACATGGTGGGAATCACTTACAATAAGGTCACACTGTGTAAATGATTCACAAATCAAGTTAACACTGTGGGATTCACTTACATGAAATTTACAATATGGGATTCCCTAAGTGAACAAAATTGTACTGTGAAACTCTCTCACATGACAAGTTTACAGTGTGGAACTCATTCACCTAAAAAGGTTACACTGAGGAACTCATTAACATCACATTTTCAATATCGAATTTAGCGAAATTAAAAGGTAACACTGTGAAACTCAGACAAATAACAAGTTTACACGGTGGGACTCTCACACATAACAATGTCACACTGTCAAACTCACTCTATTCCAATGTTACACTCTGAGGCACACTAACTAGACAGGCTGACACTGTGGAATTCACTTCCATAACATCGTCACACTTTGAAACTCTCTCATATAACAAGGTCAAATGGTGGGACACACTCACACTGTAGAACTCACTCACCTAAAAAGGTTACACTGAGGAACTCATTAACATCACATTTTCAATATCGAATTTAGCAAAATTACAAGGTTAGACTGTGAAACTCAGACACATAACAAGTTTACATGGTGGGAATCACTCACATAATAAGGTCACACTGTCTAAATTACTCACACAACAAGTTTACACTGTGGGACACACTAACATATTTTGGAATATAGGTTGCACTAAGTAAACAAAATTGTACTGTGAAACTCTTTCACATGACTTTTACACTGTGGAACTGAATCACATAACACGGTTACTGTGGAACTCACTCACATAACAAATTTATACTGTCAATCGCCGCATGTGGATTTGTTTGCTGCCAAATGCCAGATGTGGAATGGTACTCCTGCCAGATACTGAATGTGGAGTGGTTGGCCTGCCAGATGCCAGATATGGACTGGTCTGCCAGTGAGATGCCGGATTTAGAATAGACTACCTGTCAGATGCTAGATGTGGAATGATCTGCCTGTAAGATGCTGAATCTGGTATCATCTTCCTGCCATTTGCTGGACATGGACTGCTCTGCCTAACAGATGCCGGAGGTGGAATTGTCCATCTGGAAGATGCTGGATGTCGAATGTTCCTCTGACACATTCCGGATTTGGAATGGTACATCTGCCAGATGGGCCTCCTGTGAGAATGTGGATGTACAATATAATTCGTGCCAGATGCTAGATGTGGAATTGTCCACCTGCAAGATGTCGGAGGTATAATTGTCCACCTGCGAGATGCCAGATGTGGAATGGTCCAAATGCTAGATGCCGGAGGTGGAATGTTCCTTCTGTGAGAATCTGGATGTGGAATGGTCTTTGTACCAGATGCCGGACGTGTAATGGTACAGCGGCGAGATGCCGGATGTAGAATGATCTTCTGGACTGATGCCGCATGTGGAATGAAATTCGTGGCAGACGCCAGATGTGAAATGGTATGCTTGTCAGTTGCAGGATGTGGAATGGTCCTCTGCCAGATTCTGGATATGGAATGGTCTGCCTGGCTGATGCTGGAGTGGAATAGACCACCTGCCAGTTGCAGGATGGGGAATGGTTTGCTGCCAGATGCCAGATGTAGAATGGTTTTTTTTTCCAGATGCAGGATGTGGAGTGGTCGGCCTGCCAGATGCCAGATGTGGCATTGTCCACCCACTTGATACCAGATATTGACTAGTCTGCCTGAGGGATGCCAGATGTGGACTGGTCTGCCAGCGAGATGTCGCATTTAGAATTGACTACCTGCCAAATGCTGGATGTGGAATGGTCTGCCTGTAAGATGCTGAATCTGGTATCATCTTATTGCCATTTGCTGGAATTGGACTGCTCTGCCTAACAGATGATGGATGTGGAATTGTCCACCTGGAAGATGCTGGATGTGGAATGTTCCTCTGACACATTCCGGATGTGGAATGGTACATCTGCCAGAAGCCGGAGGTGGAATGTTCCTCATGTGAGACTCTGGATGTACAATATAATTCGTGCCAGATGCCAGATGTGGAATTGTATGCTTGCCAGATCCCTGAGGTTGAATTGTCCACCTGCAAAAGCCCAAATGTGGAATGGTCTGCCTGCCAGATGCCAGATGTGGAATGGTCCACCTGCCAGATGCCAGATGTGGAATGGTGCACCTGCCAGATGCCAGAGGTAGAATAGTCCTTCTGTGAGAATCCGGATGTGGAATGGACTTCATGACAGATGCTGGATGTGTAATGGTACAGCGGCGAGATGCCAGAGTAGAATGATCATCTGGACAGATACCGGATGTGGAATGGAATTCGTGCCAGATGCCAGATGTGAAATTGTACAGCGCCGAGTTTACATTGTGGGATTCACTCACCTAAAAAGGTGACACTGAGGAATTCACTAACATAACATTTTCAATATCGATTTTAGCAAAATTACAAGGTTACACTGTGAAACTCAGACACATAACAAGTTTACATGGTGGGAATCTCTCACACAACAAGGTCAAATTTTGGGACTCACATAATAAGGTCACACTGTGTAAGTGACTCCCATAACAAGTTTATTCCGTGGGACTCACTCACCTAAAAAGGTTACACTGAGGTACTCATTAACATCACATTTTCAATATCGAATTTAGCAAAATTAAAAGGTAACACTGTGAAACTCAGACACATAACAAGTTTACATGGTGGGACTCTCACACATAACAATGTCACACTGTCAAACTCACTCTATACCAATGTTACACTCTGAGGCTCACTAACTAGACAGGTTGTCACTGTGGAATTCACTTCCATAACAATGTCAAACTTTCAAACTCACTCACACAAAAAGTTTACACTGTGGGAATCTCTCACATAATAAGGTCAATTTGTGGGACTCACATAATAAGGTCACACTGTGTAAATTAATCACATAACAAATTTACACTGTGGGACTCACTAACATAAAGTTTACAATATGGGATTCCTTAAGTACCCAAAATTATACTGTGGAACTCTCCAAAATAACACGGTTACACTGTGGAAAACACTCACCTAAACATGTTTCATTGAGGAACTCACTAACATAACATTTTCAATATCGAATTTAGCGAAATTAAAAGGTAACACTCTGAAACTCACTTACTACATAACAAGTTGACACAGTGGGAATCTCACACATAACAATGTCACCCTGTCAAACTCACTCTATACCATTGTTACACCCTGAGGCTCACTAACTAGACGGGTTGACACTGTGAAATTCACTTACATAACAACGTCACACTTTCAAATTCTCTCATATAACAAGGTCAAATGGTGGGACTCACTCACACTGTGGATCACTCTCACCTAAAAAAGTTTCACTGAGGAACTCACTGACATAACATTTTCAATATCGAATTTAGCAAAATTACAAGGGTACACTGTGAAACTCAGACACATAACAAGTTTACATGGTGGGAATCACTCTCAAAACAAGATCACTCTGTGTAAATTACTCACACAACAAGTTTACACTGTGGGACACACTCACATATAGTTTAGAATATGTGTTTAACTAAGGAACCAAGGTTAAATTTTGGGACTCACATAATAAGGTCACACTGCGTAAATGACGCACAAATCAAGTTTACACTGTGGAACTCACTCACCTAAAAAAGTTGCACTGATGGACTCATTAATATAACATTTTCAATATCGAATTTAGCAAAATTACAAGGTTACACTGTGAAACTCAGACAAATAACAAATTTACACGGTGGGAATCTCACACATAACAATGTCACACTGTCAAACTCACTCTATACCAATGTTACACTCTGAGGCTCACTAACTAGACAGGCTGACACTGTGGAATTCACTTCCATAACATCGTCACACTTTGAAACTCTCTCATATTACAAGGTCAAATGGAGGGACACACTCACACTGTGGAACACACTCACCTAAAAAATTTGCACTGAGGAACTCACTAACATAACTTTTATAATATCGAATTTCGCAAAATTACAAGGTTACACTGTGAAACTCAGACACATAACAAGTTTACATGGTGGGAATCACTCTCAAAACAAGATCACACTGTGTAAATTAATCACACAACAAGTTTACACTGTGGGACACACTCACATATAGTTTAGAATATGTGTTTAACTAAGGAAATAAGGTTAAATTTTGGGACTCACATAATAAGGTCACACTGTGCAAATGACGCACAAATCAAGTTTACACTGTGGAACTCACTCACCTAAAAAAGTTGCACTGAGGGACTCATTAATATAACATTTTCAATGTCGAATTTAGCAAAATTACAAGGTTACACTGTGAAACTCAGAAACATAACAAGTATACATGGTGGAAATCACTCACATAACAAGGACACATTATGTTAATTACTCGCACAAGAAGTTTACACTGTGGGACACACTAACATATAGTTTAGAATAAGGGTTTCACTAAGTAAACAGAAGTATACTGTGCAACTCTCTCACGAGAGTTTACACTGTGGAACTGACTCACATAACATGGTTAAACTGTGGAACTCAATCACATAAAAAGGTTATACTGTGTAACACACTCACCTAAAAAGGTTACACTGAGGAATTCACTGACATAAGATTTACAATATCAAATTTAGCAAAATTACAAGGTTACACTGTGAAACTGAGACACATAACAAGTTTACATGGTGGGAATCACTGACATAACAAGGTTACACTGTGTAAATTACTCACACAACAAGTTTACACTGTGGGACACACTAACATATAATTTAGAATATGGATTTCACTAAGTTAACAAAATTATACTGTGCAACTCTCTCACATGACATAGTTACACTGTGGAACTCACTCACATAACAAGGTTGCACTGAGGAACGCACTAACATAACATTTTCAATATCAAATTTAGCAAAATTACAAGGTTACACTATGAAACTCAGACACATAACAAGTTTACACGGTGGGACTCTCACACATAACAATGTCACACAGTCAAACTCACACCACATCTATGTTACACTCTGAGGCTCACTAACTAGACAGGCTGACACTGTGGAATTCACTTTCATAACATCGTCACACTTTGAAACTCTCTCATATTACAAGGTCAAATGGAGGGACACACTCACACTGTGGAACACACTCACCTAAAAAATTTGCACTGAGGCACTCACTAACATAACTTTTATAATATCGAATTTCGCAAAATTACAAGGTTATACTGTGAAACTCAGACAAATAACAAATTTACACGGTGGGAATCTCACGCATAACAATGTCACACTGTCAAACTCACTCTATACCAATGTTACACTCTGAGGCTCACTAACTAGACAGGCTGACACTGTGGAATTCACTTCCATAACAACGTCACACTTTCAAATTCTCTCATATAACAAGGTCAAATGGTGGGACTCACTCACATTGTGGATCACACTCACCTAAAAAAGTTTCACTGAGGAACTCACTGACATAACATTTTCAATATCGAATTTAGCAAAATTACAAGGTTACACAGTGAAACTCAGACACATAACAAGTTCATATGGTGGAAATCACTGACATAACAAGGTCACACTGTGTAAATTACTCACCTAAAAAGGTTACACTTAGGAACTCACTAACATAATATTTTCAATATTGAATTTAGCGAAAATACAAGGTTACACTGTGAAACTCACCCACATAACAAGTTTACACTGTGGGAATCTCACACATAACAATGTCACACTGTCGAACACACTCCATACCAATGTTACACCCTGATACTATCTAAGTAGAAAGGTTGACACTATGGAAATCACTTCGATAACAATGTCACACTTTCAAACTCACTCACATAACAAGTTTACACGGTGGAACTCACTCACCTAAAAAAGTTCCACTGTGGAAATCACGAACAAACATTTTCAATATCGAATTTAGCAAAATTACAAGATTACACTGTGAAACTCAGACACATAACAAGTTTACATGGCGGGAACACTCACAAAACAAGGTCACACTGTGTAAATTACATAACAAGTTTACACTGTGGGACACACTAACATATAGTTTAGAATATGGGTTTCACAAAGTAAACAAATTTATACTGTGCATCTCTCTCACATGACGGTTACACTGTGGAACTCACTCACCTAAAAAATTTGCACTGAGGTACTCACGAACAAACAATATCGAATTTTGCAAAATTTCAAGGTTACACAGTGAAACTCAGACACATAACAAGTTTACATGGTGGGAATCACTCACATAACAAGGTCACACTGTGTAAATTACTCACAGAAGTTTAAACTGTGGGACACACTAACATATAGTTTAGAATATGGGTTTCACTTAGTAAACAAAATTATACTGTGCAACTCTCTCATATGACAAGTTTACACTGTGAAAATGACTCACATAACACGGTTACACTGTGGAATTCACTCACATAACAAGGTTATACTGTGGAACTCACTCACCGAAAAAGGTTACACTGAGGAACTGACTAACATAACATTTTCAATATCGAATTAAGCAAAATTACAAGGTTACACCTTTAAACTCAGACACATAACAAGTTTACATGGTGGGAATCACTCACACAACAAGGTTACACTGAGGAACTCACTAACATCACATATTCAATATCGAATTTAGCGAAATTAAAAGGTAACACTGTGAAACTCACTTACTAAAGAAAAAGTTTACACGGTGGGAATCTCACACGTTACAATGTCACACAGTCAAACTCACTCTATACCAATGTTACACTCTGAGGCTCACTAACTAGACAGGTTGACACTGTGGAATTCACTTCCATAACAACATCTCACTTTAAAACTCTCTCATATTACAAGGTCAAATGGTGGGACTCACACTCACTGTGGAACACACTCACCTAAAAATGTTGCACTGAGGAACTCACTTACATAACTTTTTCAATATCGAATTTAGCAAAATTATAAGGTTACACTGTGAAACTCAGACACATAACAAGTTTACATGGTGGGAATCACTCTCAAAACAAGATCACACTGTGTAAATTACTCACACAACAAGTTTACACTGTGGGACACACTAACATGAAGTTTACAATGTGGGATTCACTAAGTGAACAAACTTATACTGTGCAACTCTCTCACATGACAATGTTACAGTGTGGAACTGATTCACATAACACAGATACACGGTGGAGCTGACTGACATAACAAGTATACACTGTGGGACTCACTCACCTAAAAAGGGTACACTGAGGAACTCACATAACTTTTTCAACATCGAATGGAGCAAAATTACAAGGGTACACTGTGAAACTCAGACACATAACAAGTTTACATGGTGGGAATCACTCTCAAAACAAGATCACTCTGTGTAAATTACTCACACAACAAGTTTACACTGTGGGACACACTCACATATAGTTTAGAATATGTGTTTAACTAAGGAACCAAGGTTAAATTTTGGGACTCACATAATAAGGTCACACTGCGTAAATGACGCACAAATCAAGTTTACACTGTGGAACTCACTCACCTAAAAAAGTTGCACTGATGGACTCATTAATATAACATTTTCAATATCGAATTTAGCAAAATTACAAGGTTACACTGTGAAACTCAGACAAATAACAAATTTACACGGTGGGAATCTCACACATAACAATGTCACACTGTCAAACTCACTCTATACCAATGTTACACTCTGAGGCTCACTAACTAGACAGGCTGACACTGTGGAATTCACTTCCATAACATCGTCACACTTTGAAACTCTCTCATATTACAAGGTCAAATGGAGGGACACACTCACACTGTGGAACACACTCACCTAAAAAATTTGCACTGAGGAACTCACTAACATAACTTTTATAATATCGAATTTCGCAAAATTACAAGGTTACACTGTGAAACTCAGACACATAACAAGTTTACATGGTGGGAATCACTCTCAAAACAAGATCACACTGTGTAAATTAATCACACAACAAGTTTACACTGTGGGACACACTCACATATAGTTTAGAATATGTGTTTAACTAAGGAAATAAGGTTAAATTTTGGGACTCACATAATAAGGTCACACTGTGCAAATGACGCACAAATCAAGTTTACACTGTGGAACTCACTCACCTAAAAAAGTTGCACTGAGGGACTCATTAATATAACATTTTCAATGTCGAATTTAGCAAAATTACAAGGTTACACTGTGAAACTCAGAAACATAACAAGTATACATGGTGGAAATCACTCACATAACAAGGACACATTATGTTAATTACTCGCACAAGAAGTTTACACTGTGGGACACACTAACATATAGTTTAGAATAAGGGTTTCACTAAGTAAACAGAAGTATACTGTGCAACTCTCTCACGAGAGTTTACACTGTGGAACTGACTCACATAACATGGTTAAACTGTGGAACTCAATCACATAAAAAGGTTATACTGTGTAACACACTCACCTAAAAAGGTTACACTGAGGAATTCACTGACATAAGATTTACAATATCAAATTTAGCAAAATTACAAGGTTACACTGTGAAACTGAGACACATAACAAGTTTACATGGTGGGAATCACTGACATAACAAGGTTACACTGTGTAAATTACTCACACAACAAGTTTACACTGTGGGACACACTAACATATAATTTAGAATATGGATTTCACTAAGTTAACAAAATTATACTGTGCAACTCTCTCACATGACATAGTTACACTGTGGAACTCACTCACATAACAAGGTTGCACTGAGGAACGCACTAACATAACATTTTCAATATCAAATTTAGCAAAATTACAAGGTTACACTATGAAACTCAGACACATAACAAGTTTACACGGTGGGACTCTCACACATAACAATGTCACACAGTCAAACTCACACCACATCTATGTTACACTCTGAGGCTCACTAACTAGACAGGCTGACACTGTGGAATTCACTTTCATAACATCGTCACACTTTGAAACTCTCTCATATTACAAGGTCAAATGGAGGGACACACTCACACTGTGGAACACACTCACCTAAAAAATTTGCACTGAGGCACTCACTAACATAACTTTTATAATATCGAATTTCGCAAAATTACAAGGTTATACTGTGAAACTCAGACAAATAACAAATTTACACGGTGGGAATCTCACGCATAACAATGTCACACTGTCAAACTCACTCTATACCAATGTTACACTCTGAGGCTCACTAACTAGACAGGCTGACACTGTGGAATTCACTTCCATAACAACGTCACACTTTCAAATTCTCTCATATAACAAGGTCAAATGGTGGGACTCACTCACATTGTGGATCACACTCACCTAAAAAAGTTTCACTGAGGAACTCACTGACATAACATTTTCAATATCGAATTTAGCAAAATTACAAGGTTACACAGTGAAACTCAGACACATAACAAGTTCATATGGTGGAAATCACTGACATAACAAGGTCACACTGTGTAAATTACTCACCTAAAAAGGTTACACTTAGGAACTCACTAACATAATATTTTCAATATTGAATTTAGCGAAAATACAAGGTTACACTGTGAAACTCACCCACATAACAAGTTTACACTGTGGGAATCTCACACATAACAATGTCACACTGTCGAACACACTCCATACCAATGTTACACCCTGATACTATCTAAGTAGAAAGGTTGACACTATGGAAATCACTTCGATAACAATGTCACACTTTCAAACTCACTCACATAACAAGTTTACACGGTGGAACTCACTCACCTAAAAAAGTTCCACTGTGGAAATCACGAACAAACATTTTCAATATCGAATTTAGCAAAATTACAAGATTACACTGTGAAACTCAGACACATAACAAGTTTACATGGCGGGAACACTCACAAAACAAGGTCACACTGTGTAAATTACATAACAAGTTTACACTGTGGGACACACTAACATATAGTTTAGAATATGGGTTTCACAAAGTAAACAAATTTATACTGTGCATCTCTCTCACATGACGGTTACACTGTGGAACTCACTCACCTAAAAAATTTGCACTGAGGTACTCACGAACAAACAATATCGAATTTTGCAAAATTTCAAGGTTACACAGTGAAACTCAGACACATAACAAGTTTACATGGTGGGAATCACTCACATAACAAGGTCACACTGTGTAAATTACTCACAGAAGTTTAAACTGTGGGACACACTAACATATAGTTTAGAATATGGGTTTCACTTAGTAAACAAAATTATACTGTGCAACTCTCTCATATGACAAGTTTACACTGTGAAAATGACTCACATAACACGGTTACACTGTGGAATTCACTCACATAACAAGGTTATACTTTGGAACTCACTCACCGAAAAAGGTTACACTGAGGAACTGACTAACATAACATTTTCAATATCGAATTAAGCAAAATTACAAGGTTACACCTTTAAACTCAGACACATAACAAGTTTACATGGTGGGAATCACTCACACAACAAGGTTACACTGAGGAACTCACTAACATCACATATTCAATATCGAATTTAGCGAAATTAAAAGGTAACACTGTGAAACTCACTTACTAAAGAAAAAGTTTACACGGTGGGAATCTCACACGTTACAATGTCACACAGTCAAACTCACTCTATACCAATGTTACACTCTGAGGCTCACTAACTAGACAGGTTGACACTGTGGAATTCACTTCCATAACAACATCTCACTTTAAAACTCTCTCATATTACAAGGTCAAATGGTGGGACTCACACTCACTGTGGAACACACTCACCTAAAAATGTTGCACTAAGGAACTCACTTACATAACTTTTTCAATATCGAATTTAGCAAAATTATAAGGTTACACTGTGAAACTCAGACACATAACAAGTTTACATGGTGGGAATCACTCTCAAAACAAGATCACACTGTGTAAATTACTCACACAACAAGTTTACACTGTGGGACACACTAACATGAAGTTTACAATGTGGGATTCACTAAGTGAACAAACTTATACTGTGCAACTCTCTCACATGACAATGTTACAGTGTGGAACTGATTCACATAACACAGATACACTGTGGAGCTGACTGACATAACAAGTATACACTGTGGGACTCACTCACCTAAAAAGGGTACACTGAGGAACTCACATAACTTTTTCAACATCGAATGGAGCAAAATTACAAGGGTACACTGTGAAACTCAGACACATAACAAGTTTACATGGTGGGAATCACTCTCAAAACAAGATCACTCTGTGTAAATTACTCACACAACAAGTTTACACTGTGGGACACACTCACATATAGTTTAGAATATGTGTTTAACTAAGGAACCAAGGTTAAATTTTGGGACTCACATAATAAGGTCACACTGCGTAAATGACGCACAAATCAAGTTTACACTGTGGAACTCACTCACCTAAAAAAGTTGCACTGATGGACTCATTAATATAACATTTTCAATATCGAATTTAGCAAAATTACAAGGTTACACTGTGAAACTCAGACAAATAACAAATTTACACGGTGGGAATCTCACACATAACAATGTCACACTGTCAAACTCACTCTATACCAATGTTACACTCTGAGGCTCACTAACTAGACAGGCTGACACTGTGGAATTCACTTCCATACCATCGTCACACTTTGAAACTCTCTCATATTACAAGGTCAAATGGAGGGACACACTCACACTGTGGAACACACTCACCTAAAAAATTTGCACTGAGGAACTCACTAACATAACTTTTATAATATCGAATTTCGCAAAATTACAAGGTTACACTGTGAAACTCAGACACATAACAAGTTTACATGGTGGGAATCACTCTCAAAACAAGATCACACTGTGTAAATTAATCACACAACAAGTTTACACTGTGGGACACACTCACATATAGTTTAGAATATGTGTTTAACTAAGGAAATAAGGTTAAATTTTGGGACTCACATAATAAGGTCACACTGTGCAAATGACGCACAAATCAAGTTTACACTGTGGAACTCACTCACCTAAAAAAGTTGCACTGAGGGACTCATTAATATAACATTTTCAATGTCGAATTTAGCAAAATTACAAGGTTACACTGTGAAACTCAGAAACATAACAAGTATACATGGTGGACATCACTCACATAACAAGGACACATTATGTTAATTACTCGCACAAGAAGTTTACACTGTGGGACACACTAACATATAGTTTAGAATAAGGGTTTCACTAAGTAAACAGAAGTATACTGTGCAACTCTCTCACGAGAGTTTACACTGTGGAACTGACTCACATAACATGGTTAAACTGTGGAACTCAATCACATAAAAAGGTTATACTGTGTAACACACTCACCTAAAAAGGTTACACTGAGGAATTCACTGACATAAGATTTACAATATCAAATTTAGCAAAATTACAAGGTTACACTGTGAAACTGAGACACATAACAAGTTTACATGGTGGGAATCACTGACATAACAAGGTTACACTGTGTAAATTACTCACACAACAAGTTTACACTGTGGGACACACTAACATATAATTTAGAATATGGATTTCACTAAGTTAACAAAATTATACTGTGCAACTCTCTCACATGACATAGTTACACTGTGGAACTCACTCACATAACAAGGTTGCACTGAGGAACGCACTAACATAACATTTTCAATATCAAATTTAGCAAAATTACAAGGTTACACTATGAAACTCAGACACATAACAAGTTTACACGGTGGGACTCTCACACATAACAATGTCACACAGTCAAACTCACACCACATCTATGTTACACTCTGAGGCTCACTAACTAGACAGGCTGACACTGTGGAATTCACTTTCATAACATCGTCACACTTTGAAACTCTCTCATATTACAAGGTCAAATGGAGGGACACACTCACACTGTGGAACACACTCACCTAAAAAATTTGCACTGAGGCACTCACTAACATAACTTTTATAATATCGAATTTCGCAAAATTACAAGGTTATACTGTGAAACTCAGACAAATAACAAATTTACACGGTGGGAATCTCACGCATAACAATGTCACACTGTCAAACTCACTCTATACCAATGTTACACTCTGAGGCTCACTAACTAGACAGGCTGACACTGTGGAATTCACTTCCATAACAACGTCACACTTTCAAATTCTCTCATATAACAAGGTCAAATGGTGGGACTCACTCACACTGTGGATCACACTCACCTAAAAAAGTTTCACTGAGGAACTCACTGACATAACATTTTCAATATCGAATTTAGCAAAATTACAAGGTTACACAGTGAAACTCAGACACATAACAAGTTCATATGGTGGAAATCACTGACATAACAAGGTCACACTGTGTAAATTACTCACCTAAAAAGGTTACACTTAGGAACTCACTAACATAATATTTTCAATATTGAATTTAGCGAAAATACAAGGTTACACTGTGAAACTCACCCACATAACAAGTTTACACTGTGGGAATCTCACACATAACAATGTCACACTGTCGAACACACTCCATACCAATGTTACACCCTGATACTATCTAAGTAGAAAGGTTGACACTATGGAAATCACTTCGATAACAATGTCACACTTTCAAACTCACTCACATAACAAGTTTACACGGTGGAACTCACTCACCTAAAAAAGTTCCACTGTGGAAATCACGAACAAACATTTTCAATATCGAATTTAGCAAAATTACAAGATTACACTGTGAAACTCAGACACATAACAAGTTTACATGGCGGGAACACTCACAAAACAAGGTCACACTGTGTAAATTACATAACAAGTTTACACTGTGGGACACACTAACATATAGTTTAGAATATGGGTTTCACAAAGTAAACAAATTTATACTGTGCATCTCTCTCACATGACGGTTACACTGTGGAACTCACTCACCTAAAAAATTTGCACTGAGGTACTCACGAACAAACAATATCGAATTTTGCAAAATTTCAAGGTTACACAGTGAAACTCAGACACATAACAAGTTTACATGGTGGGAATCACTCACATAACAAGGTCACACTGTGTAAATTACTCACAGAAGTTTAAACTGTGGGACACACTAACATATAGTTTAGAATATGGGTTTCACTTAGTAAACAAAATTATACTGTGCAACTCTCTCATATGACAAGTTTACACTGTGAAAATGACTCACATAACACGGTTACACTGTGGAATTCACTCACATAACAAGGTTATACTGTGGAACTCACTCACCGAAAAAGGTTACACTGAGGAACTGACTAACATAACATTTTCAATATCGAATTAAGCAAAATTACAAGGTTACACCTTTAAACTCAGACACATAACAAGTTTACATGGTGGGAATCACTCACACAACAAGGTTACACTGAGGAACTCACTAACATCACATATTCAATATCGAATTTAGCGAAATTAAAAGGTAACACTGTGAAACTCACTTACTAAAGAAAAAGTTTACACGGTGGGAATCTCACACGTTACAATGTCACACAGTCAAACTCACTCTATACCAATGTTACACTCTGAGGCTCACTAACTAGACAGGTTGACACTGTGGAATTCACTTCCATAACAACATCTCACTTTAAAACTCTCTCATATTACAAAGTCAAATGGTGGGACTCACACTCACTGTGGAACACACTCACCTAAAAATGTTGCACTGAGGAACTCACTTACATAACTTTTTCAATATCGAATTTAGCAAAATTATAAGGTTACACTGTGAAACTCAGACACATAACAAGTTTACATGGTGGGAATCACTCTCAAAACAAGATCACACTGTGTAAATTACTCACACAACAAGTTTACACTGTGGGACACACTAACATGAAGTTTACAATGTGGGATTCACTAAGTGAACAAACTTATACTGTGCAACTCTCTCACATGACAATGTTACAGTGTGGAACTGATTCACATAACACAGATACACTGTGGAGCTGACTGACATAACAAGTATACACTGTGGGACTCACTCACCTAAAAAGGGTACACTGAGGAACTCACATAACTTTTTCAACATCGAATGGAGCAAAATTACAAGGGTACACTGTGAAACTCAGACACATAACAAGTTTACATGGTGGGAATCACTCTCAAAACAAGATCACTCTGTGTAAATTACTCACACAACAAGTTTACACTGTGGGACACACTCACATATAGTTTAGAATATGTGTTTAACTAAGGAACCAAGGTTAAATTTTGGGACTCACATAATAAGGTCACACTGCGTAAATGACGCACAAATCAAGTTTACACTGTGGAACTCACTCACCTAAAAAAGTTGCACTGATGGACTCATTAATATAACATTTTCAATATCGAATTTAGCAAAATTACAAGGTTACACTGTGAAACTCAGACAAATAACAAATTTACACGGTGGGAATCTCACACATAACAATGTCACACTGTCAAACTCACTCTATACCAATGTTACACTCTGAGGCTCACTAACTAGACAGGCTGACACTGTGGAATTCACTTCCATAACATCGTCACACTTTGAAACTCTCTCATATTACAAGGTCAAATGGAGGGACACACTCACACTGTGGAACACACTCACCTAAAAAATTTGCACTGAGGAACTCACTAACATAACTTTTATAATATCGAATTTCGCAAAATTACAAGGTTACACTGTGAAACTCAGACACATAACAAGTTTACATGGTGGGAATCACTCTCAAAACAAGATCACACTGTGTAAATTAATCACACAACAAGTTTACACTGTGGGACACACTCACATATAGTTTAGAATATGTGTTTAACTAAGGAAATAAGGTTAAATTTTGGGACTCACATAATAAGGTCACACTGTGCAAATGACGCACAAATCAAGTTTACACTGTGGAACTCACTCACCTAAAAAAGTTGCACTGAGGGACTCATTAATATAACATTTTCAATGTCGAATTTAGCAAAATTACAAGGTTACACTGTGAAACTCAGAAACATAACAAGTATACATGGTGGAAATCACTCACATAACAAGGACACATTATGTTAATTACTCGCACAAGAAGTTTACACTGTGGGACACACTAACATATAGTTTAGAATAAGGGTTTCACTAAGTAAACAGAAGTATACTGTGCAACTCTCTCACGAGAGTTTACACTGTGGAACTGACTCACATAACATGGTTAAACTGTGGAACTCAATCACATAAAAAGGTTATACTGTGTAACACACTCACCTAAAAAGGTTACACTGAGGAATTCACTGACATAAGATTTACAATATCAAATTTAGCAAAATTACAAGGTTACACTGTGAAACTGAGACACATAACAAGTTTACATGGTGGGAATCACTGACATAACAAGGTTACACTGTGTAAATTACTCACACAACAAGTTTACACTGTGGGACACACTAACATATAATTTAGAATATGGATTTCACTAAGTTAACAAAATTATACTGTGCAACTCTCTCACATGACATAGTTACACTGTGGAACTCACTCACATAACAAGGTTGCACTGAGGAACGCACTAACATAACATTTTCAATATCAAATTTAGCAAAATTACAAGGTTACACTATGAAACTCAGACACATAACAAGTTTACACGGTGGGACTCTCACACATAACAATGTCACACAGTCAAACTCACACCACATCTATGTTACACTCTGAGGCTCACTAACTAGACAGGCTGACACTGTGGAATTCACTTTCATAACATCGTCACACTTTGAAACTCTCTCATATTACAAGGTCAAATGGAGGGACACACTCACACTGTGGAACACACTCACCTAAAAAATTTGCACTGAGGCACTCACTAACATAACTTTTATAATATCGAATTTCGCAAAATTACAAGGTTATACTGTGAAACTCAGACAAATAACAAATTTACACGGTGGGAATCTCACGCATAACAATGTCACACTGTCAAACTCACTCTATACCAATGTTACACTCTGAGGCTCACTAACTAGACAGGCTGACACTGTGGAATTCACTTCCATAACAACGTCACACTTTCAAATTCTCTCATATAACAAGGTCAAATGGTGGGACTCACTCACACTGTGGATCACACTCACCTAAAAAAGTTTCACTGAGGAACTCACTGACATAACATTTTCAATATCGAATTTAGCAAAATTACAAGGTTACACAGTGAAACTCAGACACATAACAAGTTCATATGGTGGAAATCACTGACATAACAAGGTCACACTGTGTAAATTACTCACCTAAAAAGGTTACACTTAGGAACTCACTAACATAATATTTTCAATATTGAATTTAGCGAAAATACAAGGTTACACTGTGAAACTCACCCACATAACAAGTTTACACTGTGGGAATCTCACACATAACAATGTCACACTGTCGAACACACTCCATACCAATGTTACACCCTGATACTATCTAAGTAGAAAGGTTGACACTATGGAAATCACTTCGATAACAATGTCACACTTTCAAACTCACTCACATAACAAGTTTACACGGTGGAACTCACTCACCTAAAAAAGTTCCACTGTGGAAATCACGAACAAACATTTTCAATATCGAATTTAGCAAAATTACAAGATTACACTGTGAAACTCAGACACATAACAAGTTTACATGGCGGGAACACTCACAAAACAAGGTCACACTGTGTAAATTACATAACAAGTTTACACTGTGTGACACACTAACATATAGTTTAGAATATGGGTTTCACAAAGTAAACAAATTTATACTGTGCATCTCTCTCACATGACGGTTACACTGTGGAACTCACTCACCTAAAAAATTTGCACTGAGGTACTCACGAACAAACAATATCGAATTTTGCAAAATTTCAAGGTTACACAGTGAAACTCAGACACATAACAAGTTTACATGGTGGGAATCACTCACATAACAAGGTCACACTGTGTAAATTACTCACAGAAGTTTAAACTGTGGGACACACTAACATATAGTTTAGAATATGGGTTTCACTTAGTAAACAAAATTATACTGTGCAACTCTCTCATATGACAAGTTTACACTGTGAAAATGACTCACATAACACGGTTACACTGTGGAATTCACTCACATAACAAGGTTATACTGTGGAACTCACTCACCGAAAAAGGTTACACTGAGGAACTGACTAACATAACATTTTCAATATCGAATTAAGCAAAATTACAAGGTTACACCTTTAAACTCAGACACATAACAAGTTTACATGGTGGGAATCACTCACACAACAAGGTTACACTGAGGAACTCACTAACATCACATATTCAATATCGAATTTAGCGAAATTAAAAGGTAACACTGTGAAACTCACTTACTAAAGAAAAAGTTTACACGGTGGGAATCTCACACGTTACAATGTCACACAGTCAAACTCACTCTATACCAATGTTACACTCTGAGGCTCACTAACTAGACAGGTTGACACTGTGGAATTCACTTCCATAACAACATCTCACTTTAAAACTCTCTCATATTACAAAGTCAAATGGTGGGACTCACACTCACTGTGGAACACACTCACCTAAAAATGTTGCACTGAGGAACTCACTTACATAACTTTTTCAATATCGAATTTAGCAAAATTATAAGGTTACACTGTGAAACTCAGACACATAACAAGTTTACATGGTGGGAATCACTCTCAAAACAAGATCACACTGTGTAAATTACTCACACAACAAGTTTACACTGTGGGACACACTAACATGAAGTTTACAATGTGGGATTCACTAAGTGAACAAACTTATACTGTGCAACTCTCTCACATGACAATGTTACAGTGTGGAACTGATTCACATAACACAGATACACTGTGGAGCTGACTGACATAACAAGTATACACTGTGGGACTCACTCACCTAAAAAGGGTACACTGAGGAACTCACATAACTTTTTCAACATCGAATGGAGCAAAATTACAAGGGTACACTGTGAAACTCAGACACATAACAAGTTTACATGGTGGGAATCACTCTCAAAACAAGATCACTCTGTGTAAATTACTCACACAACAAGTTTACACTGTGGGACACACTCACATATAGTTTAGAATATGTGTTTAACTAAGGAACCAAGGTTAAATTTTGGGACTCACATAATAAGGTCACACTGCGTAAATGACGCACAAATCAAGTTTACACTGTGGAACTCACTCACCTAAAAAAGTTGCACTGATGGACTCATTAATATAACATTTTCAATATCGAATTTAGCAAAATTACAAGGTTACACTGTGAAACTCAGACAAATAACAAATTTACACGGTGGGAATCTCACACATAACAATGTCACACTGTCAAACTCACTCTATACCAATGTTACACTCTGAGGCTCACTAACTAGACAGGCTGACACTGTGGAATTCACTTCCATAACATCGTCACACTTTGAAACTCTCTCATATTACAAGGTCAAATGGAGGGACACACTCACACTGTGGAACACACTCACCTAAAAAATTTGCACTGAGGAACTCACTAACATAACTTTTATAATATCGAATTTCGCAAAATTACAAGGTTACACTGTGAAACTCAGACACATAACAAGTTTACATGGTGGGAATCACTCTCAAAACAAGATCACACTGTGTAAATTAATCACACAACAAGTTTACACTGTGGGACACACTCACATATAGTTTAGAATATGTGTTTAACTAAGGAAATAAGGTTAAATTTTGGGACTCACATAATAAGGTCACACTGTGCAAATGATGCACAAATCAAGTTTACACTGTGGAACTCACTCACCTAAAAAAGTTGCACTGAGGGACTCATTAATATAACATTTTCAATGTCGAATTTAGCAAAATTACAAGGTTACACTGTGAAACTCAGAAACATAACAAGTATACATGGTGGAAATCACTCACATAACAAGGACAAATTATGTTAATTACTCGCACAAGAAGTTTACACTGTGGGACACACTAACATATAGTTTAGAATAAGGGTTTCACTAAGTAAACAGAAGTATACTGTGCAACTCTCTCACGAGAGTTTACACTGTGGAACTGACTCACATAACATGGTTAAACTGTGGAACTCAATCACATAAAAAGGTTATACTGTGTAACACACTCACCTAAAAAGGTTACACTGAGGAATTCACTGACATAAGATTTACAATATCAAATTTAGCAAAATTACAAGGTTACACTGTGAAACTGAGACACATAACAAGTTTACATGGTGGGAATCACTGACATAACAAGGTTACACTGTGTAAATTACTCACACAACAAGTTTACACTGTGGGACACACTAACATATAATTTAGAATATGGATTTCACTAAGTTAACAAAATTATACTGTGCAACTCTCTCACATGACATAGTTACACTGTGGAACTCACTCACATAACAAGGTTGCACTGAGGAACGCACTAACATAACATTTTCAATATCAAATTTAGCAAAATTACAAGGTTACACTATGAAACTCAGACACATAACAAGTTTACACGGTGGGACTCTCACACATAACAATGTCACACAGTCAAACTCACACCACATCTATGTTACACTCTGAGGCTCACTAACTAGACAGGTTGACACAGTGGAATTTACTTCCATAACAATGTCACACTTTCAAACTCTCTCATATAACAAGGTCAAATGGTGGGACTCACTCACAATGTGGGACTCACTCACCTAAAAAAGTTGCACTGAGGAACTCACTAACATAACATTTTCAATATCGAATTTAGCAAAATTACAAGGTTACACTGTGAAACTCAGACACATAACAAGTTTACATGGTGGGAATCACTTACAAGACAAGGTCACACTGTGTAAATTACTCACACAAGTTTACACTGTGGGACACACTAACATGAAGTTTACAATATGGGATTCTTTAAGTGAACAAACTTATACTGTGCAACTCTCTCACAATACAATGTTACAGTGTGGAACTGACTCACATAACACAGTTACACTGTGGAGCTGACTCACCTTAAAATGTTCCACTGAGGAACTCACATAACTTTTTCAACATCGAATGGAGCAAATTTACAAAGTTACACTGTGAAACTCAGACACATAACAAGTTTACATGGTGGGAATCACTCTCAAAACAAGGTCTCACTGTGTAAATTACTCAGACAACTAGTTTATACTGTGGAACACACTCACATATAGTTTAGAATATGTGTTTAACTAAGAAAACAAGGTTAAATTTTGCGACTCACATAATAAGGTCACACTGCGTAAATGACGCACAAATCAAGTTTACACTGTGGAACTCACTCACCTAAAAAAGTTGCAATGATGGACTCATTAATATAACATTTTCAATATCGAATTTAGCAAAATTACAAGGTTACACTGTGAAACTCAGACAAATAACAAATTTACACGGTGGGAATCTCACACATAACAATGTCACACTGTCAAATTCACTCTATACCAATGTTACACTCTGAGGCTCACTAACTAGACAGGCTGACACTGTGGAATTCACTTCCATAATATCATCACACTTTGAAACTCTCTCATATTACAAGTTCAAATGGAGGGACACACTCACACTGTGGAACACACTCACCTAAAAAATTTGCACTGAGGAACTCACTAACATAACTTTTATAATATCAAATTTAGCAAAATTACAAGGTAACACTGTGAAACTCAGACACATAACAAGTTTACATGGTGGGAATCACTCTGAAAACAAGCTCTCACTGTGTAAATTACTCAGACAACAAGTTTACACTGTGGAACACACTCACATATAGTTTAGAATATGTGTTTAACTAAGAAAACAAGGTTAAATTTTGGGACTCACATAATAAGATCACACTGCGTAAATGACGCACAAATCAAGTTTACACTGTGGAACTCACTCACCTAAAAAATTTGCACTGATGGACTCATTAATATAACATTTTCAATATCGAATTTAGCAAAATTACCATATTACGCTGTGAAACTCAGACAAATAACAAATTTACACGGTGGGAATCTCACAGATAACAATGTCACACTGTCAAACTCACTCTATACCAATGTTACACTCTAAGGCTCACTAACTAGACAGGCTGACACTGTGGAATTAACTTCCATAACATCGTCACACTTTGAAACTCTCTCATATTACAAGGTCAAATGGAGGGACACACTCACACTGTGGAACACACTCACCTAAAAATTTGCACTGAGAAACTCACTAACATAACTTTTTCAATATCGAATTTAGCAAAATTACAAGGTTACACTGTGAAACGCAGACACATAACAAGTTTACATGGTGGGAATCACTCTCAAAACAAGGTCACACTGTGTAAATTACTCACACAACAAGTTTACACTGTGGGACACACTCACATGTAGTTTAGAATATGTGTTTAACTAAGGAAGCTAGATTAAATTTTGGGACTCTCATAATAAGGTCACACTGTGGAAATGACGCGCAAATCAAGTTTACACTGTGGAACTCACTCACCTAAAAAAGTTGCACTGAGGGACTCATTAATATAACATTTTCAATATCGAATTTAGCGAAATTAAAAGGTTACACTGTGAAACTCACTTACTACTGAACAAGTTTACACGGTGGGAATCACTCACAAAACAAGGTCACACTGTGTAAATTACTCACACAACAAGCTTACACAGTGGGACACACTAACATGAAGTTTACAATGTGGGATTCACTAAGTGAACAAAATTATACTGTGCAACTCTCTCACATGACAATGTTACAGTGTGGAACTGATTCACATAACACAGTTACAATGTGGAGCTGACTGACATAACAAGTATACACTGTGGGAAACACTCACCTAAAAAGGGTACACTGAGGAACTCCCTAACATCACATTTTCAATATCGAATTTAGGGAAATTAAAAGGTAACACTGTGAAACTCAGACACATAACAAATTTACACGGTGGGAATCTTACACATAACAATGTCACACTGTCAAACTCACTCTATACCAATGTTACACTCTGAGGCTCACTAACTAGACAGGTTGTCACTGTGGAATTCACTTCCATAACAATGTCAAACTTTCAAACTCACTCACACAAAAAGTTTACACTGTGGGAATCTCTCACATAATAAGGTCAATTTGTGGGACTCACATGATAAGGTCAATTTGTGGGACTCACATAATAAGGTCACACTGTGTAAATTAATCACATAACAAATTTACACTGTGGGACTCACTAACATAAAGTTTACAATATGGGATTCCTTAAGTACCCAAAATTATACTGTGGAACTCTCCAAAATAACACGGTTACACTGTGGAACACACACACCTGAACACGTTTCATTGAGGAACTCACTAACATAACATATTCAATATCAAATTTAGCAAAATTACAAGGTTACACTGTGAAACTCTGACACATAACAACTTTTCATGGAGGAAATCACTCACATAACAAGGTCACACTGTGTAAATTACTCACTCAACAAGTTTACGCTGTGGGACACACTAACATATAGTTTAGAATATGGGTTTCACTAAAGAAACAGGGTCAAATTTTGAGAATCACATAATAAGGTCACACTGTGTAAATGACGCACAAATCAAGTTTATACTGTGGAACTCGCTCACCTAAAAAAGTTGCACTGAGGAACTCACTAACATAACTCTTTCAATATCGAATTTAGCAAAATTACAAGGTAACACTGTGAAACTCACCCACATAACAAGTTTACACGGTGGGAATCTCACACATAACAATGTCACAATGTCGAACACACTCCATACCAATGTTACACCCTGATACTCACTAAGTAGAAATGTTGACACGATGGAAATCACTTCGATAACAATGTCACACTTTCAAACTCACTAACAAAACAAGTTTACACTGTGGGAATCTCTCACATAATAAGGTGAATTTGTGGGACGCACATAATAAGGTCAGTCTGTGTAAATTACTCGCATAACAAATTTCCACTGTGGGATTCACTAACATAAAGTTTACAATATGGGATTCCCTAAGTACCCAAAATTATACTGTGCAACTCTCTCACTTGACAAGTTTACACTGTCGAACTGACTCACATAACAAGGTTATACTGTGGAACTCACTCACCGAAAAAGGTTACACTGAGGAACTGACTAACATAACATTTTCAATATCGAATTTAGAAAAATTACAAGGTTACACTGTTAAACTCAGACACATAACAAGTTTACACGGTGGGAATCTCTCACACAACAGGGTCAAATTTTGGTACTCACATAATAAGGTCACACTGTGGGACTCACTCACCTAAAAAGATTACATGGAGGAACATCACATTTTCAATATCGAATTTAGCGAAATTAAAAGGTAACACTGTGAAACTCACTTACTACAGAACACGTTTACACGGTGGGAATCTCACACATTACAATGTCACACAGTCAAACTCACTCTAGACCAATGTTACACTCTGAGGCTCACTCACTAGACAGGCTGACACTGTGGAATTCACTTCCATAACATCATCACACTTTGAAACTCTCTCATATTACAAGGTCAAATGGTGGGACATACTCACACTGTGGAACACACTCACCTAAAAATTTTGCACTGAGGAACACACTAACATAACTTTTATAATATCGAATTTAGCAAAATTATAAGGTTACACTGTGAAGCTCAGACACATAACAAGTTTACATGGTGGGAATCACTTACAAAACAAGGTCACACTGTGTAAATTACTCACACAACAAGTTTACTCTGTGGGACACACTCACATATAGTTTAGAATATGTGTTTAACTAAGGAAGCAAGGTTAAATTTTGGGACTCACATAATAAGGTCACACTGTGTAAATGACGCACAAATCAAGCTTACAGTGTGGAACTCACTCACCTAAAAAAGTTGCACTGAGGGACTCATTAATATAACATTTTCAATATCGAATTTAGCAAAATTACAAGGTTATACTGTGAAACTCAGACACATAACAGGTTTACATGGTGGGTATCACTCACAAAACAAGGTCACACTGTGTAATTTACTCACACAAGTTTACACTGTGGGACACACTAACGTATAGTTTAGAATATGGGTTTCACTAAGTAAGCAAGGTCAAATTTTGAGACTCACATAATAAGGTGACACTGTGTAAATGACACGCAGAACAAGTTTACACTGTGCGACTCACTAACATGAAGTTTACAATATGGGATTCATAAGTGAACAAAATTATTATGTGCAACTCTCTCACATGACGTTTACACTGTGGAATTCACTCACCTAAAAAGGTTGCACTGAGGAACTCACTAACATAACTTTTTCAATATCGAATTTAGCAAAATTATAAGGTTACACTGTGAAACTCACTTACTACAGAACAAGTTTACATGGTGGGAATCACTCTTAAAACAAGGTCACACTGTGTAAATTACTCACACAACAAGTTTACACTGTGGGACACACTAACTTGAAGTTTACAATGTGGGATTCACTAAGTGAACAAAATTATACTGTGCAACTCTCTCACATGACAATGTTACAGTGTGGAACTGATTCACATAACACAGTTACACTGTGGAGCTGACTGACATAACAAGTATACACTGTGGGACTCACTCACCTAAAAAGGGTACACTGAGGAACTCTCTAACATCACATTTTCAATATCGAATTTAGGGTAATTAAAAGGTAACACTGTGAAACTCAGACACATAACAAATTTACACGGTGGGAATCTTACACATAACAATGTCACACTGTCAAACTCACTCTATACCAATGTTACACTCTGAGGCTCACTAACTAGACAGGCTGACACTGTGGAATTCACTTCCATAACATCGTCACACTTTGAAACTCTCTCATATTACAAGGTCAAATGGTGGGACACACTCACACTGTGGAACACACTCACCTAAAAAATTTGCACTGAGGAACTCACTAACATAACTTTTATAATATCGAATTTAGCAAAATTACAAGGTTACACTGTGAAACTCAGACACATAATAGGTTTACATGGTGGGAATCACTCACAAAACAAGGTCACACTGTGTAATTTACTCACACAAAAAGTTTACACTGTGGGACACACTAACATATAGTTTAGAATATGGGTTTCACTACGTAAGCAAGGTCAAGTTTTGAGACTCACATAATAAGGTGACACTGTAAATGACACACTGAACAAGTTTACACTGTGGGACTCACTAACATGAAGTTTACAATGTGGGATTCACTAAGTGAACAAAATTATACTGTGCAAATCTCTCACATGACAATGTTACAATGTGGAACTCACTCACATAAAACAGTTACACTGAGGAACTCCCTAACATCACATTTTCAATCTCGAATTTAGAAAAAGTATAAGGTTACACTGTGAATCTCATGCATATAACAAATTTTCACGATGGGGATCTCACACATAAGAATGTCACACTGTCGAACACACTCCATACCAATGATACACCCTGAGGCTCACTAACTAGATAGGTTGTCACTGTGGAATTCACTTCCATAACAATGTCAAACTTTCAAACTCACTCACACAAAAAGTTTACACTGTGGGAATCTCTCACATAATACGGTCAATTTGTGGGACTCACATAATAAGGTCACACTGTGTAAATTAATCACATAACAAATTTACACTGTGGGACTCACTAACATAAAGTTTACAATATGGGATTCCTTAAGTACCCAAAATTATACTGTGGAACTCTCCAAAATAACACGGTTACACTGTGGAAAACACTCACCTAAACATGTTTCATTGAGGAACTCACTAACATAACATATTCAATATCGAATTTAGCAAAATTACAAGGTTACACTGTGAAACTCAGACACATGACAAGTTTACACGGTGGGAATCACTCACAAAACAAGGTTACACTGTGTAAATTACTCACAGAACAAGTTTACACTGTGGGACACACTAACATGAAGTTTACAATATGGGATTCTCTAAGTACCCAAAATTATACTGTGCAACTATCTCACTTGACAAGTTTACACTGTGGAACTGACTCACATAATAAGGTCACACTGTGGGACTCACTCACTTAAAAAAGTTGTAATGAGGAACTCACATAACTTTTTCAACATCGAATTTAGGAAAATTACAAGGTTACACTGTGAAACTCAGACACATAACAAGTTTACACGGTGGGAATCTCTCACACAACAAGGTCACACTGTGTAAATTACTCGCATAACAAGTTTACACTGTGGGACACACTAACTTGAAGTTTACAATGTGGGATTCACTAAGTGAACAAAATTATACTGTGCAACTCTCTCACATGACAATGTTACAGTGTGGAACTGATTCACATAACACAGTTACACTGTGGAGCTGACTGACATAACAAGTATACACTGTGGGACTCACTCACCTAAAAAGGGTACACTGAGGAACTCTCTAACATCACATTTTCAATATCGAATTTAGGGTAATTAAAAGGTAACACTGTGAAACTCAGACACATAACAAATTTACACGGTGGGAATCTTACACATAACAATGTCACACTGTCAAACTCACTCTATACCAATGTTACACTCTGAGGCTCACTAACTAGACAGGCTGACACTGTGGAATTCACTTCCATAACATCGTCAAACTTTGAAACTCTCTCATATTACAAGGTCAAATGGTGGGACACACTCACACTGTGGAACACACTCACCTAAAAAATTTGCACTGAGGAACTCACTAACATAACTTTTATAATATCGAATTTAGCAAAATTACAAGGTTACACTGTGAAACTCAGACACATAATAGGTTTACATGGTGGGAATCACTCACAAAACAAGGTCACACTGTGTAATTTACTCACACAAAAAGTTTACACTGTGGGACACACTAACATATAGTTTAGAATATGGGTTTCACTACGTAAGCAAGGTCAAGTTTTGAGACTCACATAATAAGGTGACACTGTAAATGACACACTGAACAAGTTTACACTGTGGGACTCACTAACATGAAGTTTACAATGTGGGATTCACTAAGTGAACAAAATTATACTGTGCAAATCTCTCACATGACAATGTTACAATGTGGAACTCACTCACATAAAACAGTTACACTGAGGAACTCCCTAACATCACATTTTCAATCTCGAATTTAGAAAAAGTATAAGGTTACACTGTGAATCTCATGCATATAACAAATTTTCACGATGGGGATCTCACACATAAGAATGTCACACTGTCGAACACACTCCATACCAATGATACACCCT
Source organism: Narcine bancroftii (assembly GCF_036971445.1). Taxonomy (NCBI): domain Eukaryota; kingdom Metazoa; phylum Chordata; class Chondrichthyes; order Torpediniformes; family Narcinidae; genus Narcine; species Narcine bancroftii. The sequence continues at coordinate 6,108,527 of NW_027211884.1, forward strand.
GAGGCTCACTAACTAGATAGGTTGTCACTGTGGAATTCACTTCCATAACAATGTCAAACTTTCAAACTCACTCACACAAAAAGTTTACACTGTGGGAATCTCTCACATAATACGGTCAATTTGTGGGACTCACATAATAAGGTCACACTGTGTAAATTAATCACATAACAAATTTACACTGTGGGACTCACTAACATAAAGTTTACAATATGGGATTCCTTAAGTACCCAAAATTATACTGTGGAACTCTCCAAAATAACACGGTTACACTGTGGAAAACACTCACCTAAACATGTTTCATTGAGGAACTCACTAACATAACATATTCAATATCGAATTTAGCAAAATTACAAGGTTACACTGTGAAACTCAGACACATGACAAGTTTACACGGTGGGAATCACTCACAAAACAAGGTTACACTGTGTAAATTACTCACAGAACAAGTTTACACTGTGGGACACACTAACATGAAGTTTACAATATGGGATTCTCTAAGTACCCAAAATTATACTGTGCAACTATCTCACTTGACAAGTTTACACTGTGGAACTGACTCACATAATAAGGTCACACTGTGGGACTCACTCACTTAAAAAAGTTGTAATGAGGAACTCACATAACTTTTTCAACATTGAATTTAGGAAAATTACAAGGTTACACTGTGAAACTCAGACACATAACAAGTTTACACGGTGGGAATCTCTCACACAACAAGGTCACACTGTGTAAATTACTCGCATAACAAGTTTACACTGTGGGACACACTAACTTGAAGTTTACAATGTGGGATTCACTAAGTGAACAAAATTATACTGTGCAACTCTCTCACATGACAATGTTACAGTGTGGAACTGATTCACATAACACAGTTACACTGTGGAGCTGACTGACATAACAAGTATACACTGTGGGACTCACTCACCTAAAAAGGGTACACTGAGGAACTCTCTAACATCACATTTTCAATATCGAATTTAGGGTAATTAAAAGGTAACACTGTGAAACTCAGACACATAACAAATTTACACGGTGGGAATCTTACACATAACAATGTCACACTGTCAAACTCACTCTATACCAATGTTACACTCTGAGGCTCACTAACTAGACAGGCTGACACTGTGGAATTCACTTCCATAACATCGTCAAACTTTGAAACTCTCTCATATTACAAGGTCAAATGGTGGGACACACTCACACTGTGGAACACACTCACCTAAAAAATTTGCACTGAGGAACTCACTAACATAACTTTTATAATATCGAATTTAGCAAAATTACAAGGTTACACTGTGAAACTCAGACACATAATAGGTTTACATGGTGGGAATCACTCACAAAACAAGGTCACACTGTGTAATTTACTCACACAAAAAGTTTACACTGTGGGACACACTAACATATAGTTTAGAATATGGGTTTCACTACGTAAGCAAGGTCAAGTTTTGAGACTCACATAATAAGGTGACACTGTAAATGACACACTGAACAAGTTTACACTGTGGGACTCACTAACATGAAGTTTACAATGTGGGATTCACTAAGTGAACAAAATTATACTGTGCAAATCTCTCACATGACAATGTTACAATGTGGAACTCACTCACATAAAACAGTTACACTGAGGAACTCCCTAACATCACATTTTCAATCTCGAATTTAGAAAAAGTATAAGGTTACACTGTGAATCTCATGCATATAACAAATTTTCACGATGGGGATCTCACACATAAGAATGTCACACTGTCGAACACACTCCATACCAATGATACACCCTGAGGCTCACTAACTAGATAGGTTGTCACTGTGGAATTCACTTCCATAACAATGTCAAACTTTCAAACTCACTCACACAAAAAGTTTACACTGTGGGAATCTCTCACATAATACGGTCAATTTGTGGGACTCACATAATAAGGTCACACTGTGTAAATTAATCACATAACAAATTTACACTGTGGGACTCACTAACATAAAGTTTACAATATGGGATTCCTTAAGTACCCAAAATTATACTGTGGAACTCTCCAAAATAACACGGTTACACTGTGGAAAACACTCACCTAAACATGTTTCATTGAGGAACTCACTAACATAACATATTCAATATCGAATTTAGCAAAATTACAAGGTTACACTGTGAAACTCAGACACATGACAAGTTTACACGGTGGGAATCACTCACAAAACAAGGTTACACTGTGTAAATTACTCACAGAACAAGTTTACACTGTGGGACACACTAACATGAAGTTTACAATATGGGATTCTCTAAGTACCCAAAATTATACTGTGCAACTATCTCACTTGACAAGTTTACACTGTGGAACTGACTCACATAATAAGGTCACACTGTGGGACTCACTCACTTAAAAAAGTTGTAATGAGGAACTCACATAACTTTTTCAACATCGAATTTAGGAAAATTACAAGGTTACACTGTGAAACTCAGACACATAACAAGTTTACACGGTGGGAATCTCTCACACAACAAGGTCACACTGTGTAAATTACTCGCATAACAAGTTTACACTGTGGGACACACTAACTTGAAGTTTACAATGTGGGATTCACTAAGTGAACAAAATTATACTGTGCAACTCTCTCACATGACAATGTTACAGTGTGGAACTGATTCACATAACACAGTTACACTGTGGAGCTGACTGACATAACAAGTATACACTGTGGGACTCACTCACCTAAAAAGGGTACACTGAGGAACTCTCTAACATCACATTTTCAATATCGAATTTAGGGTAATTAAAAGGTAACACTGTGAAACTCAGACACATAACAAATTTACACGGTGGGAATCTTACACATAACAATGTCACACTGTCAAACTCACTCTATACCAATGTTACACTCTGAGGCTCACTAACTAGACAGGCTGACACTGTGGAATTCACTTCCATAACATCGTCAAACTTTGAAACTCTCTCATATTACAAGGTCAAATGGTGGGACACACTCACACTGTGGAACACACTCACCTAAAAAATTTGCACTGAGGAACTCACTAACATAACTTTTATAATATCGAATTTAGCAAAATTACAAGGTTACACTGTGAAACTCAGACACATAATAGGTTTACATGGTGGGAATCACTCACAAAACAAGGTCACACTGTGTAATTTACTCACACAAAAAGTTTACACTGTGGGACACACTAACATATAGTTTAGAATATGGGTTTCACTACGTAAGCAAGGTCAAGTTTTGAGACTCACATAATAAGGTGACACTGTAAATGACACACTGAACAAGTTTACACTGTGGGACTCACTAACATGAAGTTTACAATGTGGGATTCACTAAGTGAACAAAATTATACTGTGCAAATCTCTCACATGACAATGTTACAATGTGGAACTCACTCACATAAAACAGTTACACTGAGGAACTCCCTAACATCACATTTTCAATCTCGAATTTAGAAAAAGTATAAGGTTACACTGTGAATCTCATGCATATAACAAATTTTCACGATGGGGATCTCACACATAAGAATGTCACACTGTCGAACACACTCCATACCAATGATACACCCTGAGGCTCACTAACTAGATAGGTTGTCACTGTGGAATTCACTTCCATAACAATGTCAAACTTTCAAACTCACTCACACAAAAAGTTTACACTGTGGGAATCTCTCACATAATACGGTCAATTTGTGGGACTCACATAATAAGGTCACACTGTGTAAATTAATCACATAACAAATTTACACTGTGGGACTCACTAACATAAAGTTTACAATATGGGATTCCTTAAGTACCCAAAATTATACTGTGGAACTCTCCAAAATAACACGGTTACACTGTGGAAAACACTCACCTAACCATGTTTCATTGAGGAACTCACTAACATAACATATTCAATATCGAATTTAGCAAAATTACAAGGTTACACTGTGAAACTCAGACACATGACAAGTTTACACGGTGGGAATCACTCACAAAACAAGGTTACACTGTGTAAATTACTCACAGAACAAGTTTACACTGTGGGACACACTAACATGAAGTTTACAATATGGGATTCTCTAAGTACCCAAAATTATACTGTGCAACTATCTCACTTGACAAGTTTACACTGTGGAACTGACTCACATAATAAGGTCACACTGTGGGACTCACTCACTTAAAAAAGTTGTAATGAGGAACTCACATAACTTTTTCAACATCGAATTTAGGAAAATTACAAGGTTACACTGTGAAACTCAGACACATAACAAGTTTACACGGTGGGAATCTCTCACACAACAAGGTCACACTGTGTAAATTACTCGCATAACAAATTTCCACTGTGGGACTCACTAACATAAACTTTACAATATGGGATTCCCTAAGTACCCAAAATTATACTGTGCAACTCTCTCACTTGACAAGTTTACACTGTGGAACTGACTCACATAATAAGGTCACACTGTGGGACTCACTCACCTAAAAAGATTACACTGAGGAACATCACATTTTCAATATCGATTTTAGCGAAATTAAAAGGTAACACTGTGAAACTCACTTACGACAGAACAGGTTTACACGGTGGGAATCTCACACAATACAATGTCACACTGTCAAACTCACTCTAGACCAATGTTACACTCTGAGGCTCAGTAACTAGATAGGCTGACACTGTGGAATTCACTTCCATAACATCATCACAATTTGAAACTCTCTCATATTACAAGGTCAAATCGTGGGACATACTCACACTGTGGAACACACTCACCTAAAATATTTGCACTGAGGAACACACTAACATAACTTTTATAATATCGAATTTAGCAAAATTATAAGGTTACACTGTGAAACTCAGACACATAACAAGTTTACATGGTGGGAATCACTCTCAAAACAAGGTCACACTGTGTAAATTACTCACACAACAAGTTTACTCTGTGGGACACACACACATATAGTTTAGAATATGTGTTTAACTAAGGAAGCAAGGTTAAATTTTGGGACTCACATAATAAGGTCACACTGTGTAAATGACGCACAAATCAAGTTTACACTGTGGAACTCACTCACCTAAAAAAGTTGCACTGAGGGACTCATTAATATAACATTTTCAACATCGAATTTAGCAAAATTACAATGTTACACTGTAAAACTCAGACACATGACAAGTTTAAATGGTGGAAATCACTCACATAACAAGGTTACACTGTGTAAATTACTCACACTACAAGTTTACACTGTGGGACACACTAACATGTACTTTAGAATTTGGGTTTCACAAAGTGAACAAAATTATACTGTGCATCTCTCTTACATGACAAGTTTACACTGTGGAATTCACTCACCTAAAAAAGTTGCACTGAAGAACTCACTAACATAACATTTTCAATATCGAATTTAGCGAAATTAAAAGGTAACACTCTGAAACTCACTTACTACATAACAAGTTGACACAGTGGGAATCTCACACATAACAATGTCACCCTGTCAAACTCACTCTATACCATTGTTACACCCTGAGGCTCACTAACTAGACGGGTTGACACTGTGAAATTCACTTACATAACAACGTCACACTTTCAAATTCTCTCATATAACAAGGTCAAATGGTGGGACTCACTCACACTGTGGATCACTCTCACCTAAAAAAGTTTCACTGAGGAACTCACTGACATAACATTTTCAATATCGAATTTAGCAAAATTACAAGGTTACACAGTGAAACTCAGACACATAACAAGTTCATATGGTGGGAATCACTGACATAACAAGGTCACACTGTGTAAATTACTCACAGAAGTTTAAACTGTGGGACACCCTCACATATAGTTTAGAATATGTGTTTAACTAAGAAAACAAGGTTAATTTTTGGGAATCACATAATAAGGTCACACTGCGTAAATGACGCACAAATCAAGTTTACACTGTGGAACTCACTCACCTAAAAAAGTTGCACTGATGGACTCATTAATATAACATTTTCAATATCGAATTTAGCAAAATTACAAGGTTACACTGTGAAACTCAGACAAATAACAAATTTACACGGTGGGAATCTCACACATAACAATGTCACACTGTCAAACTCACTCTATACCAATGTTACACTCTGAGGCTCACTAACTAGACAGGCTGACACTGTGGAATTCACTTTCATAACATCGTCACACTTTGAAACTCTCTCATATTACAAGGTCAAATGGAGGGACACACTCACACTGTGGAACACACTCACCTAAAAAATTTGCACTGAGGAACTCACTAACATAACTTTTATAATATCGAATTTCGCAAAATTACAAGGTTATACTGTGAAACTCAGACAAATAACAAATTTACACGGTGGGAATCTCACACATAACAATGTCACACTGTCAAACTCACTCTATACCAATGTTACACTCTGAGGCTCACTAACTAGACAGGCTGACACTGTGGAATTCACTTCCATAACATCGTCACACTTTGAAACTCTCTCATATTACAAGGTCAAATGGAGGGACACACTCACACTGTGGAACACACTCACCTAAAAAATTTGCACTGAGGAACTCACTAACATAACTTTTATAATATCGAATTTCGCAAAATTACAAGGTTACACTGTGAAACTCAGACACATAACAAGTTTACATGGTGGGAATCACTCTCAAAACAAGATCACACTGTGTAAATTAATCACACAAGAAGTTTACACTGTGGGACACACTCACATATAGTTTAGAATATGTGTTTAACTAAGGAAATAAGGTTAAATTTTGGGACTCATAATAAGGTCACACTGTGCAAATGACGCACAAATCAAGTTTACACTGTGGAACTCACTCACCTAAAAAAGTTGCACTGAGGGACTCATTAATATAACATTTTCAATGTCGAATTTAGCAAAATTACAAGGTTACACTGTGAAACTCAGAAACATAACAAGTATACATGGTGGAAATCACTCACATAACAAGGACACATTATGTTAATTACTCGCACAAGAAGTTTACACTGTGGGACACACTAACATATAGTTTAGAATAAGGGTTTCACTAAGTAAACAGAAGTATACTGTGCAACTCTCTCACGAGAGTTTACACTGTGGAACTGACTCACATAACATGGTTAAACTGTGGAACTCAATCACATAACAAGGTTATACTGTGTAACACACTCACCTAAAAAGGTTACACTGAGGAATTCACTGACATAAGATTTACAATATCAAATTTAGCAAAATTACAAGGTTACACTGTGAAACTGAGACACATAACAAGTTTACATGGTGGGAATCACTGACATAACAAGGTTACACTGTGTAAATTACTCACACAACAAGTTTACACTGTGGGACACACTAACATATAATTTAGAATATGGATTTCACTAAGTTAACAAAATTATACTGTGCAACTCTCTCACATGACATAGTTACACTGTGGAACTCACTCACATAACAAGGTTGCACTGAGGAACGCACTAACATAACATTTTCAACATCAAATTTAGCAAAATTACAAGGTTACACTATGAAACTCAGACACATAACAAGTTTACACGGTGGGACTCTCACACATAACAATGTCACACAGTCAAACTCACACCACATCTATGTTACACTCTGAGGCTCACTAACTAGACAGGTTGACACAGTGGAATTTACTTCCATAACAATGTCACACTTTCAAACTCTCTCATATAACAAGGTCAAATGGTGGGACTCACTCACACTGTGGGACTCACTCACCTAAAAAAGTTGCACTGAGGAACTCTAACATAACCTTTTCAATATCGAATTTAGCAAAATTACAAGGTTACACTGTGAAACTCAGACACATAACAAGTTTACATGGTGGGAATCACTCTCAAAACAAGATCACACTGTGTAAATTAATCACACAAGAAGTTTACACTGTGGGACACACTCACATATAGTTTAGAATATGTGTTTAACTAAGGAAATAAGGTTAAATTTTGGGACTCATAATAAGGTCACACTGTGCAAATGACGCACAAATCAAGTTTACACTGTGGAACTCACTCACCTAAAAAAGTTGCACTGAGGGACTCATTAATATAACATTTTCAATGTCGAATTTAGCAAAATTACAAGGTTACACTGTGAAACTCAGAAACATAACAAGTATACATGGTGGAAATCACTCACATAACAAGGACACATTATGTTAATTACTCGCACAAGAAGTTTACACTGTGGGACACACTAACATATAGTTTAGAATAAGGGTTTCACTAAGTAAACAGAAGTATACTGTGCAACTCTCTCACGAGAGTTTACACTGTGGAACTGACTCACATAACATGGTTAAACTGTGGAACTCAATCACATAACAAGGTTATACTGTGTAACACACTCACCTAAAAAGGTTACACTGAGGAATTCACTGACATAAGATTTACAATATCAAATTTAGCAAAATTACAAGGTTACACTGTGAAACTGAGACACATAACAAGTTTACATGGTGGGAATCACTGACATAACAAGGTTACACTGTGTAAATTACTCACACAACAAGTTTACACTGTGGGACACACTAACATATAATTTACAATATGGATTTCACTAAGTTAACAAAATTATACTGTGCAACTCTCTCACATGACATAGTTACACTGTGGAACTCACTCACATAACAAGGTTGCACTGAGGAACGCACTAACATAACATTTTCAACATCAAATTTAGCAAAATTACAAGGTTACACTATGAAACTCAGACACATAACAAGTTTACACGGTGGGACTCTCACACATAACAATGTCACACAGTCAAACTCACACCACATCTATGTTACACTCTGAGGCTCACTAACTAGACAGGTTGACACAGTGGAATTTACTTCCATAACAATGTCACACTTTCAAACTCTCTCATATAACAAGGTCAAATGGTGGGACTCACTCACACTGTGGGACTCACTCACCTAAAAAAGTTGCACTGAGGAACTCTAACATAACCTTTTCAATATCGAATTTAGCAAAATTACAAGGTTACACTGTGAAACTCAGACACATAACAAGTTTACATGGTGGGAATCACTGACATAACAAGGTCACACTGTTTAAATTACACACACAACAAGTTTACACTGTGGGACACACTAACATATAGTTTAGAATAAGGGTTTCACTAAGTAAACAGAAGTATACTGTGCAACTCTCTCGCATGAGAGTTTACACTGTGGAACTGACTCACATAACATGGTTAAACTGTGGAACTCAATCACATAACACGGTTATACTGTGTAACACACTCACCTAAAAAGGTTACACTGAGGAACTCACTGACATACATTTTCAATATCGAATTTAGCAAAATTACCAGGTTACCCTGTGATACTCAGACACATAACAATTTTATACGGTGGGAATCTCTTGCATGACAAGGACAAATTTTGGGACTCACATAATAAGGTTACACTGTATAAATGACTCAGATAACAAGTTTACACTGTGGAACTCACTCACCTAAATAAGTTGCACTGAGGAACTCACTGACGTCACATTTTCAATATCGAATTTAGCGAAATTACAAGGTTGTACTGTGAAACTCACTTACATAACAAGTTTATACGGTGGGAATCTCACACATAACAATGTCACACCGTCAACCTCACGCTATACCAATGTCACACTCTGAGGCTGACGAACTAGACAGGTTGACACGGTGGAATTCACTTCCATAACAACGTCACACTTTCAAACTCTCTCATATAACAAGTTCAAATGGTGGGATTCACTCACACTGTGATACACACTCACCAAAAAAGTTGCACTGAGGAACTCACTAAAATAACTTTTTCAATATCGAATTTAGTAAAATTACAAGGTTACACTGTGAAACTCAGACACAACAAGTTTACATGGTGCGAATCACTCACATAACAAGGTCAAACTGTTTAAATTACTCTCACATCAAGTTTACGCTGTGGGACACACTAACATATAATTTAGAATATGGATTTCACTCAGTTAACAAAATTATACTGTGCAACTCTCTCACATGACATAGTTACACTGTGGAACTCACTCACATAACAAGGTTGCACTGAGGAACGCACTAACATAACATTTTAAATATCAAATTAAGCAAAATTACAAGGTTACACTGTGAAACTCAGACACATAACAAGTTTACACGGTGGGAATTTCACACATAACAATGTCACACAGTCAAACTCACTCCATATCTATTTTACACTCTGAGGCTCACTAACTAGACAGGTTGACTCAGTGGAATTTACTTCCATAACAATGTCACACTTTCAAACACTCTCATATAACAAGTTCAGATTGTGGTACTCACTCACACTGTGGAACACACTCACCTAAAAAAGTTGCACTGAGGAACTCACTAACATAAGATTTACAATATCGAATTTAGCAAAATTACAACGTTACACTGTGAAACTCAGACACATAAACAGTTTACATGGTGGGAATCACTCACATAACAAGGTCACACAGTATAAATTACTCACACAAGTTTACACTGTGGGATACACTAACATATAGTTTAGAATATGGGATTCCCTAAGTGAACAAAATTGTACTGTGGAACTCACTCACATAACAAGTTTGTACTTAGGAACGCACTAACATAACATTTTCAAGATCTAATTTAGCAGAATTACAAGGTTACACTGTGAAACTCAGACACATAACAAGTTTAGACGGTGGGAATCTCACACATAACAATGTCACACAGTCAAACTCACTCCATATCGATGTTACACTCTGAGCCTCACTAACTAGACAGGTTGACACAGTGGAATTTACTTCCATAACAATGTCACACTTTCAAACTCTCTCATATAACAAGTTCAAATGGTGGGACTCACTCACACTGTGGAACACACTAACCTAAAAAAGTTGGACTGAGGAACTCACTAACATAAGATTTACAATATCGAATTTAGCAAAATTACAAGGTTACACTGTGAAACTCAGACATATAAACAGTTTACATGGTGCGAATCACTCACATAACAAGGTCAAACTGTTTAAATTACTCACACATCAAGTTTACGCTGTGGGACACACTAACATATAATTTAGAAAATGGATTTCACTAAGTTAACAAAATTATTCTGTGCAACTCTCTCACATGACATAGTTACACTGTAGAACTCACTCACATAACAAGGTTGCACTGAGGAACGCACTAACATAACATTTACAATATCAAATTTAGCAAAATTACAAGGTTACACTATGAAACTCAGACACATAACCAGTTTACACGGTGGGAATCTCACACATAACAATGTCACACAGTCAAACTCACTCCATATCTATTTTACACTCTGAGGCTCACTAACTAGACAGGTTGACACAGTGGAATTTACTTCCATAACAATGTCACACTTTCAAACTCTCTCATATAACAAGTTCAAATGGTGGGACTCACTCACACTGTGGAACACACTCACATAAAAAAGTAGCACTGAGGAACTCACTAACATAAGATTTACAATATCGAATTTAGCAAAATTACAAGGTTACACTGTGAAACTCAGACATATGAACAGTTTACATGGTGGGAATCACTCACATAACAAGGTCACACAGTATAAATTACTCACACAAGTTTACACTGTGGGATACACTAACATATACTTTAGAATATGGGATTCCCTAAGTGAACAAAATTGTACTGTGCAACTCTCTCACATGACATAGTTACACTGTGGAACTCACTCACATAACAAGGTTGCACTGAGTAACGCACTAACATAAAATTTTCAAGATCAAATTTAGCAAAATTACAAGGTTACACTGTAAAACTCAGACACATAACAAGTTTACATGGTGGGAATCTCACACATAACAATGTCACACAGTCAAACTCACTCCATATCGATGTTACACTCTGAGCCTCACTAACTAGACAGGATGACACAGTGGAATTTACTTCCATAACAATGTCACACTTTCAAACTCTCTCATATAACAAGTTCAAATGGTGGGACTCACTCACACTGTGGAACACACTCACCTAAAAAAGTTGGACTGAGGAACTCACCAACATAAGATTTACAATATCGAATTTAGCAAAATTACAAGGTTACACTGTGAAACTCAGACACATAAGTTTACACGGTGGGAATCTCACACATAACAATGTCACACAGTCAAACTCACTCCATACCTATGTTACACTCTGAGGCTCACTAACTAGACAGATTGACACAGTGGAATTTACTTCCATAACAATGTCACACTTTCAAACTCTCTCATATAACAAGTTCAAATGGTGGGACTCATTCACACTGTGGAACACACTCACCTAAAAAAGTTGCACTGAGGAACTCACTCACATAACTTTTTCAATATCGAATTTAGCAAAATTACAAGGTTACACTGTGAAACTCAGAAATATAACAAATTTACATGGTGAGAATCACTGACATAACAAGGTCACACTGTGTAAATTACTCGCACAACAAGTTAACACTGTGGGATTCACTTACATGAAATTTACAATATGGGATTCCCTAAGTGAACAAAATTGTACTGTGAAACTCTCTCACATGACAAGTATACAGTGTGGAACTCATTCACCTAAAAAGGTTACACTGAGGAACTCATTAACATCACATTTTCAATATCGAATTTAGCGAAATTAAAAGGTAACACTGTGAAACTCAGACACATAACAAGTTTACACGGTGGGAATCTCACACATAACAATGTCAAACAGTCAAACTCACTCCATACCTATGTTACACTCTGAGGCTCACTAACTAGACAGGTTGACACAGTGGAATTTACTTCCATAACAATGTCACACTTTCAAACTCTCTCATATAACAAGTTCAAATGGTGGGACTCATTCACACTGTGGAACACACTCACCTAAAAAAGTTGCACTGAGGAACTCACTAACATAAGATTTACAATATCGAATTTAGCAAAATTACAAGGTTACACTGTGAAACTCAGACACATAGCAAGTTTACATGGTGAGAATCACTGACATAACAAGGTCACACTGTGTAAATTACTCACACAACAAGTTTACACTGTGGGACACACTAACATATAATTTAGAATATGGATTTCACTAAGTTAACAAAATTATACTGTGCAACTCTCTCACATGACATAGTTACACTGTGGAACTCACTCACATAACAAGGTTGCACTGAGGAACGCACTAACATAACATTTTCAAGATCAAATTTAGCAAAATTACAAGGTTACACTATGAAACTCAGACACATAACAAGTTTACACGGTGGGACTCTCACACATAACAATGTCACACAGTCAAACTCACACCACATCTATGTTACACTCTGAGGCTCACTAACTAGACAGGTTGACACAGTGGAATTTACTTCCATAACAATGTCACACTTTCAAACTCACTCACATAACACATTTACACTGTGGGACTCACTAACATAAAGTTTACAATATGGGATTCACTAAGTACCCAAAATTATACTGTGCAACTCTCTCACTTGACAAGTTTACACGGTGGAACTCACTCACCCAAAAAAGTTGCACTGAGGAACTTACTAACATCACATTTTCAATATACAATTTAGCGAAATTAAAAGGTAACACTGTGAAACTCACTTACATAACAAGTTTACACGGTGGGAATCTCACACATAACAATGTCACACTGTCATACTCACTCTGTACCAATGTTACACTCTGAGGCTCACTAACTAGACAGGTTGACACTGTGGAATTCACTTCCATAACAACGTCACAGTTTCAAACTCTCTCATATAACTAGGTCAAACGGTGGTCTCACTCACATAACAAGGTCACACTTTGTAAATTACATAACAAGTTTACACTGTGGGACACACTAACATATAGTTTAGAATATGGGTTTCACAAAGTAAACAAAATTATACTGTGCAAATCTCTCACATGACGTTTACACTCTGGAAATGACTCACCTAAAAACGTTGCACTGAGGAACTCACTAACATAACTTTTTCAATATCGAATTTAGCAAAATTACAAGGTTACACTGTGAAACTCAGACACATAACAAGTTGACATGGTGGGAATCACTGACATAACAAGGTCACACTTTGTAAATTACATAACAAGTTTACACTGTGGGACACACTAACATATAGTTTAGAATATGGGTTTCACAAAGTAAACAAAATTATACTGTGCAAATCTCTCACATGACGTTTACACTGTGGAAATGACTCACCTAAAAACGTTGCACTGAGGAACTCACTAACATAACTTTTTCAATATCGAATTTAGCAAAATTACAAGGTTACACTGTGAAACTCAGAAACATAACCTGTTTACATGGTGGGAATCACTTACAATAAGGTCACACTGTGTAAATGATTCACAAATCAAGTTAACACTGTGGGATTCACTTACATGAAATTTACAATATGGGATTCCCTAAGTGAACAAAATTGTACTGTGAAACTCTCTCACATGACAAGTTTACAGTGTGGAACTCATTCACCTAAAAAGGTTACACTGAGGAACTCATTAACATCACATTTTCAATATCGAATTTAGCGAAATTAAAAGGTAACACTGTGAAACTCAGACAAATAACAAGTTTACACGGTGGGACTCTCACACATAACAATGTCACACTGTCAAACTCACTCTATTCCAATGTTACACTCTGAGGCACACTAACTAGACAGGCTGACACTGTGGAATTCACTTCCATAACATCGTCACACTTTGAAACTCTCTCATATAACAAGGTCAAATGGTGGGACACACTCACACTGTAGAACTCACTCACCTAAAAAGGTTACACTGAGGAACTCATTAACATCACATTTTCAATATCGAATTTAGCAAAATTACAAGGTTAGACTGTGAAACTCAGACACATAACAAGTTTACATGGTGGGAATCACTCACATAATAAGGTCACACTGTCTAAATTACTCACACAACAAGTTTACACTGTGGGACACACTAACATATTTTGGAATATAGGTTGCACTAAGTAAACAAAATTGTACTGTGAAACTCTCTCACATGACTTTTACACTGTGGAACTGACTCACATAACACGGTTACTGTGGAACTCACTCACATAACAAATTTATACTGTCAATCGCCGCATGTGGATTTGTTTGCTGCCAAATGCCAGATGTGGAATGGTACTCCTGCCAGATACTGAATGTGGAGTGGTTGGCCTGCCAGATGCCAGATATGGACTGGTCTGCCAGTGAGATGCCGGATTTAGAATAGACTACCTGTCAGATGCTAGATGTGGAATGGTCTGCCTGTAAGATGCTGAATCTGGTATCATCTTCCTGCCATTTGCTGGACATGGACTGCTCTGCCTAACAGATGCCGGAGGTGGAATTGTCCATCTGGAAGATGCTGGATGTCGAATGTTCCTCTGACACATTCCGGATTTGGAATGGTACATCTGCCAGATGGGCCTCCTGTGAGAATGTGGATGTACAATATAATTTGTGCCAGATGCTAGATGTGGAATTGTCCACCTGCAAGATGTCGGAGGTATAATTGTCCACCTGCGAGATGCCAGATGTGGAATGGTCCAAATGCTAGATGCCGGAGGTGGAATGTTCCTTCTGTGAGAATCTGGATGTGGAATGGTCTTTGTACCAGATGCCGGACGTGTAATGGTACAGCGGCGAGATGCCGGATGTAGAATGATCTTCTGGACTGATGCCGCATGTGGAATGAAATTCGTGGCAGACGCCAGATGTGAAATGGTATGCTTGTCAGTTGCAGGATGTGGAATGGTCCTCTGCCAGATTCTGGATATGGAATGGTCTGCCTGGCTGATGCTGGAGTGGAATAGACCACCTGCCAGTTGCAGGATGGGGAATGGTTTGCTGCCAGATGCCAGATGTAGAATGGTTTTTTTTTCCAGATGCAGGATGTGGAGTGGTCGGCCTGCCAGATGCCAGATGTGGCATTGTCCACCCACTTGATACCAGATATTGACTAGTCTGCCTGAGGGATGCCAGATGTGGACTGGTCTGCCAGCGAGATGTCGCATTTAGAATTGACTACCTGCCAAATGCTGGATGTGGAATGGTCTGCCTGTAAGATGCTGAATCTGGTATCATCTTATTGCCATTTGCTGGAATTGGACTGCTCTGCCTAACAGATGATGGATGTGGAATTGTCCACCTGGAAGATGCTGGATGTGGAATGTTCCTCTGACACATTCCGGATGTGGAATGGTACATCTGCCAGAAGCCGGAGGTGGAATGTTCCTCATGTGAGACTCTGGATGTACAATATAATTCGTGCCAGATGCCAGATGTGGAATTGTATGCTTGCCAGATCCCTGAGGTTGAATTGTCCACCTGCAAAAGCCCAAATGTGGAATGGTCTGCCTGCCAGATGCCAGATGTGGAATGGTCCACCTGCCAGATGCCAGATGTGGAATGGTGCACCTGCCAGATGCCAGAGGTAGAATAGTCCTTCTGTGAGAATCCGGATGTGGAATGGACTTCATGACAGATGCTGGATGTGTAATGGTACAGCGGCGAGATGCCAGAGTAGAATGATCTTCTGGACAGATACCGGATGTGGAATGGAATTCGTGCCAGATGCCAGATGTGAAATTGTACAGCGCCGAGTTTACATTGTGGGATTCACTCACCTAAAAAGGTGACACTGAGGAATTCACTAACATAACATTTTCAATATCGATTTTAGCAAAATTACAAGGTTACACTGTGAAACTCAGACACATAACAAGTTTACATGGTGGGAATCTCTCACACAACAAGGTCAAATTTTGGGACTCACATAATAAGGTCACACTGTGTAAGTGACTCCCATAACAAGTTTATTCCGTGGGACTCACTCACCTAAAAAGGTTACACTGAGGTACTCATTAACATCACATTTTCAATATCGAATTTAGCAAAATTAAAAGGTAACACTGTGAAACTCAGACACATAACAAGTTTACATGGTGGGACTCTCACACATAACAATGTCACACTGTCAAACTCACTCTATACCAATGTTACACTCTGAGGCTCACTAACTAGACAGGTTGTCACTGTGGAATTCACTTCCATAACAATGTCAAACTTTCAAACTCACTCACACAAAAAGTTTACACTGTGGGAATCTCTCACATAATAAGGTCAATTTGTGGGACTCACATAATAAGGTCACACTGTGTAAATTAATCACATAACAAATTTACACTGTGGGACTCACTAACATAAAGTTTACAATATGGGATTCCTTAAGTACCCAAAATTATACTGTGGAACTCTCCAAAATAACACGGTTACACTGTGGAAAACACTCACCTAAACATGTTTCATTGAGGAACTCACTAACATAACATATTCAATATCGAATTTAGCAAAATTACAAGGTTACACTGTGAAACTCAGACACATGACAAGTTTACACGGTGGGAATCACTCACAAAACAAGGTTACACTGTGTAAATTACTCACACAACAAGTTTACACTGTGGGACACACTAACATGAAGTTTACAATATGGGATTCTCTAAGTACCCAAAATTATACTGTGCAACTATCTCACTTGACAAGTTTACACTGTGGAACTGACTCACATAATAAGGTCACACTGTGGGACTCACTCACCTAAAAAGATTACACTGAGGAACATCACATTTTCAATATCGAATTTAGCGAAATTAAAAGGTAACACTGTGAAACTCACTTACGACAGAACAGGTTTACACGGTGGGAATCTCACACAATACAATGTCACACTGTCAAACTCACTCTAGACCAATGTTACACTCTGAGGCTCAGTAACTAGATAGGCTGACACTGTGGAATTCACTTCCATAACATCATCACAATTTGAAACTCTCTCATATTACAAGGTCAAATCGTGGGACATACTCACACTGTGGAACACACTCACCTAAAATATTTGCACTGAGGAACACACTAACATAACTTTTATAATATCGAATTTAGCAAAATTATAAGGTTACACTGTGAAACTCAGACACATAACAAGTTTACATGGTGGGAATCACTCTCAAAACAAGGTCACACTGTGTAAATTACTCACACAACAAGTTTACTCTGTGGGACACACACACATATAGTTTAGAATATGTGTTTAACTAAGGAAGCAAGGTTAAATTTTGGGACTCACATAATAAGGTCACACTGTGTAAATGACGCACAAATCAAGTTTACACTGTGGAACTCACTCACCTAAAAAAGTTGCACTGAGGGACTCATTAATATAACATTTTCAATATCGAATTTAGCAAAATTACAAGGTTACACTGTAAAACTCAGACACATGACAAGTTTAAATGGTGGAAATCACTCACATGACAAGGTTACACTGTGTAAATTACTCACACTACAAGTTTACACTGTGGGACACACTAACATGTACTTTAGAATTTGGGTTTCACAAAGTAAACAAAATTATACTATGCAACTCTCTAACAAGACGTTTACACTGTGGAACTCACTCACCTAAAAAGGTTACACTGAGGAACTCACTAACATGACATTTTCAACATCGAATATAGCAAAATTACAAGGTTACACTGTGAAACTCAGACACATAACAAATTTACATGGTGGGAATCACTCACAAAACAAGGTCACACTGTGGAATTTACTAACAAAACAAGTTTACACTGTGGGACTCACTAACATGAAGTTTACAATATGGGATTCACTAAGTGAACAAAATTATACTGTGCATCTCTCTTACATGACAAGTTTACACTGTGGAATTCACTCACCTAAAAAAGTTGCACTGAAGAACTCACTAACATAACATTTTCAATATCGAATTTAGCGAAATTAAAAGGTAACACTCTGAAACTCACTTACTACATAACAAGTTGACACAGTGGGAATCTCACACATAACAATGTCACCCTGTGAAACTCACTCTATACCATTGTTACACCCTGAGGCTCACTAACTAGACGGGTTGACACTGTGAAATTCACTTACATAACAACGTCACACTTTCAAATTCTCTCATATAACAAGGTCAAATGGTGGGACTCACTCACACTGTGGATCACTCTCACCTAAAAAAGTTTCACTGAGGAACTCACTGACATAACATTTTCAATATCGAATTTAGCAAAATTACAAGGTTACACAGTGAAACTCAGACACATAACAAGTTCATATGGTGGGAATCACTGACATAACAAGGTCACACTGTGTAAATTACTCACAGAAGTTTAAACTGTGGGACACACTCACATATAGTTTAGAATATGTGTTTAACTAAGAAAACAAGGTTAATTTTTGGGAATCACATAATAAGGTCACACTGCGTAAATGACGCACAAATCAAGTTTACACTGTGGAACTCACTCACCTAAAAATGTTGCACTGATGGACTCATTAATATAACATTTTCAATATCGAATTTAGCAAAATTACAAGGTTACACTGTGAAACTCAGACAAATAACAAATTTACACGGTGGGAATCTCACACATAACAATGTCACACTGTCAAACTCACTCTATACCAATGTTACACTCTGAGGCTCACTAACTAGACAGGCTGACACTGTGGAATTCACTTTCATAACATCGTCACACTTTGAAACTCTCTCATATTACAAGGTCAAATGGAGGGACACACTCACACTGTGGAACACACTCACCTAAAAAATTTGCACTGAGGCACTCACTAACATAACTTTTATAATATCGAATTTCGCAAAATTACAAGGTTATACTGTGAAACTCAGACAAATAACAAATTTACACGGTGGGAATCTCACGCATAACAATGTCACACTGTCAAACTCACTCTATACCAATGTTACACTCTGAGGCTCACTAACTAGACAGGCTGACACTGTGGAATTCACTTCCATAACAACGTCACACTTTCAAATTCTCTCATATAACAAGGTCAAATGGTGGGACTCACTCACACTGTGGATCACACTCACCTAAAAAAGTTTCACTGAGGAACTCACTGACATAACATTTTCAATATCGAATTTAGCAAAATTACAAGGTTACACAGTGAAACTCAGACACATAACAAGTTCATATGGTGGAAATCACTGACATAACAAGGTCACACTGTGTAAATTACTCACCTAAAAAGGTTACACTTAGGAACTCACAAACATAATATTTTCAATATTGAATTTAGCGAAAATACAAGGTTACACTGTGAAACTCACCCACATAACAAGTTTACACTGTGGGAATCTCACACATAACAATGTCACACTGTCGAACACACTCCATACCAATGTTACACCCTGATACTATCTAAGTAGAAAGGTTGACACTATGGAAATCACTTCGATAACAATGTCACACTTTCAAACTCACTCACATAACAAGTTTACACGGTGGAACTCACTCACCTAAAAAAGTTCCACTGTGGAAATCACGAACAAACATTTTCAATATCGAATTTAGCATAATTACAAGATTACACTGTGAAACTCAGACACATAACAAGTTTACATGGCGGGCACACTCACAAAACAAGGTCACACTGTGTAAATTACATAACAAGTTTACACTGTGGGACACACTAACATATAGTTTAGAATATGGGTTTCACAAAGTAAACAAATTTATACTGTGCATCTCTCTCACATGACGGTTACACTGTGGAACTCACTCACCTAAAAAATTTGCACTGAGGTACTCACGAACAAACAATATCGAATTTTGCAAAATTTCAAGGTTACACAGTGAAACTCAGACACATAACAAGTTTACATGGTGGGAATCACTCACATAACAAGGTCACACTGTGTAAATTACTCACAGAAGTTTAAACTGTGGGACACACTAACATATAGTTTAGAATATGGGTTTCACTTAGTAAACAAAATTATACTGTGCAACTCTCTCATATGACAAGTTTACACTGTGAAAATGACTCACATAACACGGTTACACTGTGGAATTCACTCACATAACAAGGTTATACTGTGGAACTCACTCACCGAAAAAGGTTACACTGAGGAACTGACTAACATAACATTTTCAATATCGAATTAAGCAAAATTACAAGGTTACACCTTTAAACTCAGACACATAACAAGTTTACATGGTGGGAATCACTCACACAACAAGGTTACACTGAGGAACTCACTAACATCACATATTCAATATCGAATTTAGCGAAATTAAAAGGTAACACTGTGAAACTCACTTACTAAAGAAAAAGTTTACACGGTGGGAATCTCACACGTTACAATGTCACACAGTCAAACTCACTCTATACCAATGTTACACTCTGAGGCTCACTAACTAGACAGGTTGACACTGTGGAATTCACTTCCATAACAACATCTCACTTTAAAACTCTCTCATATTACAAGGTCAAATGGTGGGACTCACACTCACTGTGGAACACACTCACCTAAAAATGTTGCACTGAGGAACTCACTTACATAACTTTTTCAATATCGAATTTAGCAAAATTATAAGGTTACACTGTGAAACTCAGACACATAACAAGTTTACATGGTGGGAATCACTCTCAAAACAAGATCACACTGTGTAAATTACTCACACAACAAGTTTACACTGTGGGACACACTAACATGAAGTTTACAATGTGGGATTCACTAAGTGAACAAACTTATACTGTGCTACTCTCTCACATGACAATGTTACAGTGTGGAACTGATTCACATAACACAGATACACTGTGGAGCTGACTGACATAACAAGTATACACTGTGGGACTCACTCACCTAAAAAGGGTACACTGAGGAACTCACATAACTTTTTCAACATCGAATGGAGCAAAATTACAAGGGTACACTGTGAAACTCAGACACATAACAAGTTTACATGGTGGGAATCACTCTCAAAACAAGATCACTCTGTGTAAATTACTCACACAACAAGTTTACACTGTGGGACACACTCACATATAGTTTAGAATATGTGTTTAACTAAGGAACCAAGGTTAAATTTTGGGACTCACATAATAAGGTCACACTGCGTAAATGACGCACAAATCAAGTTTACACTGTGGAACTCACTCACCTAAAAAATTTGCACTGATGGACTCATTAATATAACATTTTCAATATCGAATTTAGCAAAATTACAAGGTTACACTGTGAAACTCAGACAAATAACAAATTTACACGGTGGGAATCTCACACATAACAATGTCACACTGTCAAACTCACTCTATACCAATGTTACACTCTGAGGCTCACTAACTAGACAGGCTGACACTGTGGAATTCACTTCCATAACATCGTCACACTTTGAAACTCTCTCATATTACAAGGTCAAATGGAGGGACACACTCACACTGTGGAACACACTCACCTAAAAAATTTGCACTGAGGAACTCACTAACATAACTTTTATAATATCGAATTTCGCAAAATTACAAGGTTACACTGTGAAACTCAGACACATAACAAGTTTACATGGTGGGAATCACTCTCAAAACAAGATCACACTGTGTAAATTAATCACACAACAAGTTTACACTGTGGGACACACTCACATATAGTTTAGAATATGTGTTTAACTAAGGAAATAAGGTTAAATTTTGGGACTCACATAATAAGGTCACACTGTGCAAATGACGCACAAATCAAGTTTACACTGTGGAACTCACTCACCTAAAAAAGTTGCACTGAGGGACTCATTAATATAACATTTTCAATGTCGAATTTAGCAAAATTACAAGGTTACACTGTGAAACTCAGAAACATAACAAGTATACATGGTGGAAATCACTCACATAACAAGGACACATTATGTTAATTACTCGCACAAGAAGTTTACACTGTGGGACACACTAACATATAGTTTAGAATAAGGGTTTCACTAAGTAAACAGAAGTATACTGTGCAACTCTCTCACGAGAGTTTACACTGTGGAACTGACTCACATAACATGGTTAAACTGTGGAACTCAATCACATAACAAGGTTATACTGTGTAACACACTCACCTAAAAAGGTTACACTGAGGAATTCACTGACATAAGATTTACAATATCAAATTTAGCAAAATTACAAGGTTACACTGTGAAACTGAGACACATAACAAGTTTACATGGTGGGAATCACTGACATAACAAGGTTACACTGTGTAAATTACTCACACAACAAGTTTACACTGTGGGACACACTAACATATAATTTAGAATATGGATTTCACTAAGTTAACAAAATTATACTGTGCAACTCTCTCACATGACATAGTTACACTGTGGAACTCACTCACATAACAAGGTTGCACTGAGGAACGCACTAACATAACATTTTCAATATCAAATTTAGCAAAATTACAAGGTTACACTATGAAACTCAGACACATAACAAGTTTACACGGTGGGACTCTCACACATAACAATGTCACACAGTCAAACTCACACCACATCTATGTTACACTCTGAGGCTCACTAACTAGACAGATTGACACAGTGGAATTTACTTCCATAACAATGTCACACTTTCAAACTCTCTCATATAACAAGGTCAAATGGTGGGACTCACTCACAATGTGGGACTCACTCACCTAAAAAAGTTGCACTGAGGAACTCACTAACATAACATTTTCAATATCGAATTTAGCAAAATTACAAGGTTACACTGTGAAACTCAGACACATAACAAGTTTACATGGTGGGAATCACTTACAAGACAAGGTCACACTGTGTAAATTACTCACACAACAAGTTTACACTGTGGGACACACTAACATGAAGTTTACAATATGGGATTCTTTAAGTGAACAAACTTATACTGTGCAACTCTCTCACATGACAATGTTACAGTGTGGAACTGACTCACATAACACAGTTACACTGTGGAGCTGACTCACCTAAAAATGTTCCACTGAGGAACTCACATAACTTTTTCAACATCGAATGGAGCAAATTTACAAAGTTACACTGTGAAACTCAGACACATAACAAGTTTACATGGTGGGAATCACTCTCAAAACAAGGTCTCACTGTGTAAATTACTCAGACAACTAGTTTATACTGTGGAACACATTCACATATAGTTTAGAATATGTGTTTAACTAAGAAAACAAGGTTAAATTTTGCGACTCACATAATAAGGTCACACTGCGTAAATGACGCACAAATCAAGTTTACACTGTGGAACTCACTCACCTAAAAAAGTTGCAATGATGGACTCATTAATATAACATTTTCAATATCGAATTTAGCAAAATTACAAGGTTACACTGTGAAACTCAGACAAATAACAAATTTACACGGTGGGAATCTCACACATAACAATGTCACACTGTCAAATTCACTCTATACCAATGTTACACTCTGAGGCTCACTAACTAGACAGGCTGACACTGTGGAATTCACTTCCATAATATCATCACACTTTGAAACTCTCTCATATTACAAGTTCAAATGGAGGGACACACTCACACTGTGGAACACACTCACCTAAAAAATTTGCACTGAGGAACTCACTAACATAACTTTTATAATATCAAATTTAGCAAAATTACAAGGTAACACTGTGAAACTCAGACACATAACAAGTTTACATGGTGGGAATCACTCTGAAAACAAGCTCTCACTGTGTAAATTACTCAGACAACAAGTTTACACTGTGGAACACACTCACATATAGTTTAGAATATGTGTTTAACTAAGAAAACAAGGTTAAATTTTGGGACTCACATAATAAGATCACACTGCGTAAATGACGCACAAATCAAGTTTACACTGTGGAACTCACTCACCTAAAAAATTTGCACTGATGGACTCATTAATATAACATTTTCAATATCGAATTTAGCAAAATTACCATATTACGCTGTGAAACTCAGACAAATAACAAATTTACACGGTGGGAATCTCACAGATAACAATGTCACACTGTCAAACTCACTCTATACCAATGTTACACTCTAAGGCTCACTAACTAGACAGGCTGACACTGTGGAATTAACTTCCATAACATCGTCACACTTTGAAACTCTCTCATATTACAAGGTCAAATGGAGGGACACACTCACACTGTGGAACACACTCACCTAAAAATTTGCACTGAGGAACTCACTAACATAACTTTTTCAATATCGAATTTAGCAAAATTACAAGGTTACACTGTGAAACTCAGACACATAACAAGTTTACATGGTGGGAATCACTCTCAAAACAAGGTCACACTGTGTAAATTACTCACACAACAAGTTTACACTGTGGGACACACTCACATGTAGTTTAGAATATGTGTTTAACTAATGAAGCTAGATTAAATTTTGGGACTCTCATAATAAGGTCACACTGTGGAAATGACGCGCAAATCAAGTTTACACTGTGGAACTCACTCACCTAAAAAAGTTGCACTGAGGGACTCATTAATATAACATTTTCAATGTCGAATTTAGCAAAATTACAAGGTTACACTGTTAAACTCAGACACATAACAAGTTTACACGGTGGGAATCTCTCACACAACAAGGTTAAATATTGGGACAAACATAATAAGGTCACACTGTGGAACTCACTCACCTAAAAAGGTTACACTGAGGAACTCACTAACATCACATTTTCAATATCAAATTTAGCGAAATTAAAAGGTTACACTGTGAAACTCACTTACTACTGAACAAGTTTACACGGTGGG
Source organism: Narcine bancroftii (assembly GCF_036971445.1). Lineage (NCBI taxonomy): Eukaryota > Metazoa > Chordata > Chondrichthyes > Torpediniformes > Narcinidae > Narcine > Narcine bancroftii. Next base: position 6,134,085 of record NW_027211884.1, read on the forward strand.
AATCACTCACAAAACAAGGTCACACTGTGTAAATTACTCACACAACAAGCTTACACAGTGGGACACACTAACATGAAGTTTACAATGTGGGATTCACTAAGTGAACAAAATTATACTGTGCAACTCTCTCACATGACAATGTTACAGTGTGGAACTGATTCACATAACACAGTTACAATGTGGAGCTGACTGACATAACAAGTATACACTGTGGGAAACACTCACCTAAAAAGGGTACACTGAGGAACTCCCTAACATCACATTTTCAATATCGAATTTAGGGAAATTAAAAGGTAACACTGTGAAACTCAGACACATAACAAATTTACACGGTGGGAATCTTACACATAACAATGTCACACTGTCAAACTCACTCTATACCAATGTTACACTCTGAGGCTCACTAACTAGATAGGTTGTCACTGTGGAATTCACTTCCATAACAATGTCAAACTTTCAAACTCACTCACACAAAAAGTTTACACTGTGGGAATCTCTCACATAATAAGGTCAATTTGTGGGACTCACATGATAAGGTCAATTTGTGGGACTCACATAATAAGGTCACACTGTGTAAATTAATCACATAACAAATTTACACTGTGGGACTCACTAACATAAAGTTTACAATATGGGATTCCTTAAGTACCCAAAATTATACTGTGGAACTCTCCAAAATAACACGGTTACACTGTGGAACACACACACCTGAACACGTTTCATTGAGGAACTCACTAACATAACATATTCAATATCAAATTTAGCAAAATTACAAGGTTACACTGTGAAACTCTGACACATAACAACTTTTCATGGAGGAAATCACTCACATAACAAGGTCACACTGTGTAAATTACTCACTCAACAAGTTTACGCTGTGGGACACACTAACATATAGTTTAGAATATGGGTTTCACTAAAGAAACAGGGTCAAATTTTGAGAATCACATAATAAGGTCACACTGTGTAAATGACGCACAAATCAAGTTTATACTGTGGAACTCGCTCACCTAAAAAAGTTGCACTGAGGAACTCACTAACATAACTCTTTCAATATCGAATTTAGCAAAATTACAAGGTAACACTGTGAAACTCACCCACATAACAAGTTTACACGGTGGGAATCTCACACATAACAATGTCACAATGTCGAACACACTCCATACCAATGTTACACCCTGATACTCACTAAGTAGAAATGTTGACACGATGGAAATCACTTCGATAACAATGTCACACTTTCAAACTCACTAACAAAACAAGTTTACACTGTGGGAATCTCTCACATAATAAGGTGAATTTGTGGGACGCACATAATAAGGTCAGTCTGTGTAAATTACTCGCATAACAAATTTCCACTGTGGGATTCACTAACATAAAGTTTACAATATGGGATTCCCTAAGTACCCAAAATTATACTGTGCAACTCTCTCACTTGACAAGTTTACACTGTCGAACTGACTCACATAACAAGGTTATACTGTGGAACTCACTCACCGAAAAAGGTTACACTGAGGAACTGACTAACATAACATTTTCAATATCGAATTTAGAAAAATTACAAGGTTACACTGTTAAACTCAGACACATAACAAGTTTACACGGTGGGAATCTCTCACACAACAGGGTCAAATTTTGGTACTCACATAATAAGGTCACACTGTGGGACTCACTCACCTAAAAAGATTACATGGAGGAACATCACATTTTCAATATCGAATTTAGCGAAATTAAAAGGTAACACTGTGAAACTCACTTACTACAGAACACGTTTACACGGTGGGAATCTCACACATTACAATGTCACACAGTCAAACTCACTCTAGACCAATGTTACACTCTGAGGCTCACTCACTAGACAGGCTGACACTGTGGAATTCACTTCCATAACATCATCACACTTTGAAACTCTCTCATACTACAAGGTCAAATGGTGGGACATACTCACACTGTGGAACACACTCACCTAAAAAATTTGCACTGAGGAACACACTAACATAACTTTTATAATATCGAATTTAGCAAAATTATAAGGTTACACTGTGAAGCTCAGACACATAACAAGTTTACATGGTGGGAATCACTTACAAAACAAGGTCACACTGTGTAAATTACTCACACAACAAGTTTACTCTGTGGGACACACTCACATATAGTTTAGAATATGTGTTTAACTAAGGAAGCAAGGTTAAATTTTGGGACTCACATAATAAGGTCACACTGTGTAAATGACGCACAAATCAAGCATACAGTGTGGAACTCACTCACCTAAAAAAGTTGCACTGAGGGACTCATTAATATAACATTTTCAATATCGAATTTAGCAAAATTACAAGGTTATACTGTGAAACTCAGACACATAACAGGTTTACATGGTGGGTATCACTCACAAAACAAGGTCACACTGTGTAATTTACTCACACAAGTTTACACTGTGGGACACACTAATGTATAGTTTAGAATATGGGTTTCACTAAGTAAGCAAGGTCAAATTTTGAGACTCACATAATAAGGTGACACTGTGTAAATGACACGCAGAACAAGTTTACACTGTGCGACTCACTAACATGAAGTTTACAATATGGGATTCATAAGTGAACAAAATTATTATGTGCAACTCTCTCACATGACGTTTACACTGTGGAATTCACTCACCTAAAAAGGTTGCACTGAGGAACTCACTAACATAACTTTTTCAATATCGAATTTAGCAAAATTATAAGGTTACACTGTGAAACTCACTTACTACAGAACAAGTTTACATGGTGGGAATCACTCTTAAAACAAGGTCACACTGTGTAAATTACTCACACAACAAGTTTACACTGTGGGACACACTAACTTGAAGTTTACAATGTGGGATTCACTAAGTGAACAAAATTATACTGTGCAACTCTCTCACATGACAATGTTACAGTGTGGAACTGATTCACATAACACAGTTACACTGTGGAGCTGACTGACATAACAAGTATACACTGTGGGACTCACTCACCTAAAAAGGGTACACTGAGGAACTCTCTAACATCACATTTTCAATATCGAATTTAGGGTAATTAAAAGGTAACACTGTGAAACTCAGACACATAACAAATTTACACGGTGGGAATCTTACACATAACAATGTCACACTGTCAAACTCACTCTATACCAATGTTACACTCTGAGGCTCACTAACTAGACAGGCTGACACTGTGGAATTCACTTCCATAACATCGTCACACTTTGAAACTCTCTCATATTACAAGGTCAAATGGTGGGACACACTCACACTGTGGAACACACTCACCTAAAAAATTTGCACTGAGGAACTCACTAACATAACTTTTATAATATCGAATTTAGCAAAATTACAAGGTTACACTGTGAAACTCAGACACATAATAGGTTTACATGGTGGGAATCACTCACAAAACAAGGTCACACTGTGTAATTTACTCACACAAAAAGTTTACACTGTGGGACACACTAACATATAGTTTAGAATATGGGTTTCACTACGTAAGCAAGGTCAAGTTTTGAGACTCACATAATAAGGTGACACTGTAAATGACACACTGAACAAGTTTACACTGTGGGACTCACTAACATGAAGTTTACAATGTGGGATTCACTAAGTGAACAAAATTATACTGTGCAAATCTCTCACATGACAATGTTACAATGTGGAACTCACTCACATAAAACAGTTACACTGAGGAACTCCCTAACATCACATTTTCAATCTCGAATTTAGAAAAAGTATAAGGTTACACTGTGAATCTCATGCATATAACAAATTTTCACGATGGGGATCTCACACATAAGAATGTCACACTGTCGAACACACTCCATACCAATGATACACCCTGAGGCTCACTAACTAGATAGGTTGTCACTGTGGAATTCACTTCCATAACAATGTCAAACTTTCAAACTCACTCACACAAAAAGTTTACACTGTGGGAATCTCTCACATAATACGGTCAATTTGTGGGACTCACATAATAAGGTCACACTGTGTAAATTAATCACATAACAAATTTACACTGTGGGACTCACTAACATAAAGTTTACAATATGGGATTCCTTAAGTACCCAAAATTATACTGTGGAACTCTCCAAAATAACACGGTTACACTGTGGAAAACACTCACCTAAACATGTTTCATTGAGGAACTCACTAACATAACATATTCAATATCGAATTTAGCAAAATTACAAGGTTACACTGTGAAACTCAGACACATAACAAGTTTACACGGTGGGAATCACTCACAAAACAAGGTTACACTGTGTAAATTACTCACACAACAAGTTTACACTGTGGGACACACTAACATGAAGTTTACAATATGGGATTCTCTAAGTACCCAAAATTATACTGTGCAACTATCTCACTTGACAAGTTTACACTGTGGAACTGACTCACATAATAAGGTCACACTGTGGGACTCACTCACTTAAAAAAGTTGTAATGAGGAACTCACATAACTTTTTCAACATCGAATTTAGGAAAATTACAAGGTTACACTGTGAAACTCAGACACATAACAAGTTTACACGGTGGGAATCTCTCACACAACAAGGTCACACTGTGTAAATTACTCGCATAACAAGTTTACACTGTGGGACACACTAACTTGAAGTTTACAATGTGGGATTCACTAAGTGAACAAAATTATACTGTGCAACTCTCTCACATGACAATGTTACAGTGTGGAACTGATTCACATAACACAGTTACACTGTGGAGCTGACTGACATAACAAGTATACACTGTGGGACTCACTCACCTAAAAAGGGTACACTGAGGAACTCTCTAACATCACATTTTCAATATCGAATTTAGGGTAATTAAAAGGTAACACTGTGAAACTCAGACACATAACAAATTTACACGGTGGGAATCTTACACATAACAATGTCACACTGTCAAACTCACTCTATACCAATGTTACACTCTGAGGCTCACTAACTAGACAGGCTGACACTGTGGAATTCACTTCCATAACATCGTCACACTTTGAAACTCTCTCATATTACAAGGTCAAATGGTGGGACACACTCACTGTGGAACACACTCACCTAAAAAATTTGCACTGAGGAACTCACTAACATAACTTTTATAATATCGAATTTAGCAAAATTACAAGGTTACACTGTGAAACTCAGACACATAATAGGTTTACATGGTGGGAATCACTCACAAAACAAGGTCACACTGTGTAATTTACTCACACAAAAAGTTTACACTGTGGGACACACTAACATATAGTTTAGAATATGGGTTTCACTACGTAAGCAAGGTCAAGTTTTGAGACTCACATAATAAGGTGACACTGTAAATGACACACTGAACAAGTTTACACTGTGGGACTCACTAACATGAAGTTTACAATGTGGGATTCACTAAGTGAACAAAATTATACTGTGCAAATCTCTCACATGACAATGTTACAATGTGGAACTCACTCACATAAAACAGTTACACTGAGGAACTCCCTAACATCACATTTTCAATCTCGAATTTAGAAAAAGTATAAGGTTACACTGTGAATCTCATGCATATAACAAATTTTCACGATGGGGATCTCACACATAAGAATGTCACACTGTCGAACACACTCCATACCAATGATACACCCTGAGGCTCACTAACTAGATAGGTTGTCACTGTGGAATTCACTTCCATAACAATGTCAAACTTTCAAACTCACTCACACAAAAAGTTTACACTGTGGGAATCTCTCACATAATACGGTCAATTTGTGGGACTCACATAATAAGGTCACACTGTGTAAATTAATCACATAACAAATTTACACTGTGGGACTCACTAACATAAAGTTTACAATATGGGATTCCTTAAGTACCCAAAATTATACTGTGGAACTCTCCAAAATAACACGGTTACACTGTGGAAAACACTCACCTAAACATGTTTCATTGAGGAACTCACTAACATAACATATTCAATATCGAATTTAGCAAAATTACAAGGTTACACTGTGAAACTCAGACACATGACAAGTTTACACGGTGGGAATCACTCACAAAACAAGGTTACACTGTGTAAATTACTCACAGAACAAGTTTACACTGTGGGACACACTAACATGAAGTTTACAATATGGGATTCTCTAAGTACCCAAAATTATACTGTGCAACTATCTCACTTGACAAGTTTACACTGTGGAACTGACTCACATAATAAGGTCACACTGTGGGACTCACTCACTTAAAAAAGTTGTAATGAGGAACTCACATAACTTTTTCAACATCGAATTTAGGAAAATTACAAGGTTACACTGTGAAACTCAGACACATAACAAGTTTACACGGTGGGAATCTCTCACACAACAAGGTCACACTGTGTAAATTACTCGCATAACAAATTTCCACTGTGGGACTCACTAACATAAACTTTACAATATGGGATTCCCTAAGTACCCAAAATTATACTGTGCAACTCTCTCACTTGACAAGTTTACACTGTGGAACTGACTCACATAATAAGGTCACACTGTGGGACTCACTCACCTAAAAAGATTACACTGAGGAACATCACATTTTCAATATCGAATTTAGCGAAATTAAAAGGTAACACTGTGAAACTCACTTACGACAGAACAGGTTTACACGGTGGGAATCTCACACAATACAATGTCACACTGTCAAACTCACTCTAGACCAATGTTACACTCTGAGGCTCAGTAACTAGATAGGCTGACACTGTGGAATTCACTTCCATAACATCATCACAATTTGAAACTCTCTCATATTACAAGGTCAAATCGTGGGACATACTCACACTGTGGAACACACTCACCTAAAATATTTGCACTGAGGAACACACTAACATAACTTTTATAATATCGAATTTAGCAAAATTATAAGGTTACACTGTGAAACTCAGACACATAACAAGTTTACATGGTGGGAATCACTCTCAAAACAAGGTCACACTGTGTAAATTACTCACACAACAAGTTTACTCTGTGGGACACACACACATATAGTTTAGAATATGTGTTTAACTAAGGAAGCAAGGTTAAATTTTGGGACTCACATAATAAGGTCACACTGTGTAAATGACGCACAAATCAAGTTTACACTGTGGAACTCACTCACCTAAAAAAGTTGCACTGAGGGACTCATTAATATAACATTTTCAATGTCGAATTTAGCAAAATTACAAGGTTACACTGTGAAACTCAGACACATAACAAGTTTACATGGTGGGAATCTCTCACACAACAAGGTCAAATTTTGGGACTCACATAATAAGGTCACACTGTGTAAGTGACTCCCATAACAAGTTTATTCCGTGGGACTCACTCACCTAAAAAGGTTACACTGAGGTACTCATTAACATCACATTTTCAATATCGAATTTAGCAAAATTAAAAGGTAACACTGTGAAACTCAGACACATAACAAGTTTACATGGTGGGACTCTCACACATAACAATGTCACACTGTCAAACTCACTCTATACCAATGTTACACTCTGAGGCTCACTAACTAGACAGGTTGTCACTGTGGAATTCACTTCCATAACAATGTCAAACTTTCAAACTCACTCACACAAAAAGTTTACACTGTGGGAATCTCTCACATAATAAGGTCAATTTGTGGGACTCACATAATAAGGTCACACTGTGTAAATTAATCACATAACAAATTTACACTGTGGGACTCACTAACATAAAGTTTACAATATGGGATTCCTTAAGTACCCAAAATTATACTGTGGAACTCTCCAAAATAACACGGTTACACTGTGGAAAACACTCACCTAAACATGTTTCATTGAGGAACTCACTAACATAACATATTCAATATCGAATTTAGCAAAATTACAAGGTTACACTGTGAAACTCAGACACATGACAAGTTTACACGGTGGGAATCACTCACAAAACAAGGTTACACTGTGTAAATTACTCACACAACAAGTTTACACTGTGGGACACACTAACATGAAGTTTACAATATGGGATTCTCTAAGTACCCAAAATTATACTGTGCAACTATCCCACTTGACAAGTTTACACTGTGGAACTGACTCACATAATAAGGTCACACTGTGGGACTCACTCACCTAAAAAGATTACACTGAGGAACATCACATTTTCAATATCGAATTTAGCGAAATTAAAAGGTAACACTGTGAAACTCACTTACGACAGAACAGGTTTACACGGTGGGAATCTCACACAATACAATGTCACACTGTCAAACTCACTCTAGACCAATGTTACACTCTGAGGCTCAGTAACTAGATAGGCTGACACTGTGGAATTCACTTCCATAACATCATCACAATTTGAAACTCTCTCATATTACAAGGTCAAATCGTGGGACATACTCACACTGTGGAACACACTCACCTAAAATATTTGCACTGAGGAACACACTAACATAACTTTTATAATATCGAATTTAGCAAAATTATAAGGTTACACTGTGAAACTCAGACACATAACAAGTTTACATGGTGGGAATCACTCTCAAAACAAGGTCACACTGTGTAAATTACTCACACAACAAGTTTACACTGTGGGACACACTCACATGTAGTTTAGAATATGTGTTTAACTAAGGAAGCTAGATTAAATTTTGGGACTCTCATAATAAGGTCACACTGTGGAAATGACGCGCAAATCAAGTTTACACTGTGGAACTCACTCACCTAAAAAAGTTGCACTGAGGGACTCATTAATATAACATTTTCAATGTCGAATTTAGCAAAATTACAAGGTTACACTGTTAAACTCAGACACATAACAAGTTTACACGGTGGGAATCTCTCACACAACAAGGTTAAATATTGGGACAAACATAATAAGGTCACACTGTGGAACTCACTCACCTAAAAAGGTTACACTGAGGAACTCACTAACATCACATTTTCAATATCAAATTTAGCGAAATTAAAAGGTTACACTGTGAAACTCACTTACTACTGAACAAGTTTACACGGTGGGAATCACTCACAAAACAAGGTCACACTGTGTAAATTACTCACACAACAAGCTTACACAGTGGGACACACTAACATGAAGTTTACAATGTGGGATTCACTAAGTGAACAAAATTATACTGTGCAACTCTCTCACATGACAATGTTACAGTGTGGAACTGATTCACATAACACAGTTACAATGTGGAGCTGACTGACATAACAAGTATACACTGTGGGAAACACTCACCTAAAAAGGGTACACTGAGGAACTCCCTAACATCACATTTTCAATATCGAATTTAGGGAAATTAAAAGGTAACACTGTGAAACTCAGACACATAACAAATTTACACGGTGGGAATCTTACACATAACAATGTCACACTGTCAAACTCACTCTATACCAATGTTACACTCTGAGGCTCACTAACTAGACAGGTTGTCACTGTGGAATTCACTTCCATAACAATGTCAAACTTTCAAACTCACTCACACAAAAAGTTTACACTGTGGGAATCTCTCACATAATAAGGTCAATTTGTGGGACTCACATGATAAGGTCAATTTGTGGGACTCACATAATAAGGTCACACTGTGTAAATTAATCACATAACAAATTTACACTGTGGGACTCACTAACATAAAGTTTACAATATGGGATTCCTTAAGTACCCAAAATTATACTGTGGAACTCTCCAAAATAACACGGTTACACTGTGGAACACACACACCTGAACACGTTTCATTGAGGAACTCACTAACATAACATATTCAATATCAAATTTAGCAAAATTACAAGGTTACACTGTGAAACTCTGACACATAACAACTTTTCATGGAGGAAATCACTCACATAACAAGGTCACACTGTGTAAATTACTCACTCAACAAGTTTACGCTGTGGGACACACTAACATATAGTTTAGAATATGGGTTTCACTAAAGAAACAGGGTCAAATTTTGAGAATCACATAATAAGGTCACACTGTGTAAATGACGCACAAATCAAGTTTATACTGTGGAACTCGCTCACCTAAAAAAGTTGCACTGAGGAACTCACTAACATAACTCTTTCAATATCGAATTTAGCAAAATTACAAGGTAACACTGTGAAACTCACCCACATAACAAGTTTACACGGTGGGAATCTCACACATAACAATGTCACAATGTCGAACACACTCCATACCAATGTTACACCCTGATACTCACTAAGTAGAAATGTTGACACGATGGAAATCACTTCGATAACAATGTCACACTTTCAAACTCACTAACAAAACAAGTTTACACTGTGGGAATCTCTCACATAATAAGGTGAATTTGTGGGACGCACATAATAAGGTCAGTCTGTGTAAATTACTCGCATAACAAATTTCCACTGTGGGATTCACTAACATAAAGTTTACAATATGGGATTCCCTAAGTACCCAAAATTATACTGTGCAACTCTCTCACTTGACAAGTTTACACTGTCGAACTGACTCACATAACAAGGTTATACTGTGGAACTCACTCACCGAAAAAGGTTACACTGAGGAACTGACTAACATAACATTTTCAATATCGAATTTAGAAAAATTACAAGGTTACACTGTTAAACTCAGACACATAACAAGTTTACACGGTGGGAATCTCTCACACAACAGGGTCAAATTTTGGTACTCACATAATAAGGTCACACTGTGGGACTCACTCACCTAAAAAGATTACATGGAGGAACATCACATTTTCAATATCGAATTTAGCGAAATTAAAAGGTAACACTGTGAAACTCACTTACTACAGAACACGTTTACACGGTGGGAATCTCACACATTACAATGTCACACAGTCAAACTCACTCTAGACCAATGTTACACTCTGAGGCTCACTCACTAGACAGGCTGACACTGTGGAATTCACTTCCATAACATCATCACACTTTGAAACTCTCTCATATTACAAGGTCAAATGGTGGGACATACTCACACTGTGGAACACACTCACCTAAAAAATTTGCACTGAGGAACACACTAACATAACTTTTATAATATCGAATTTAGCAAAATTATAAGGTTACACTGTGAAGCTCAGACACATAACAAGTTTACATGGTGGGAATCACTTACAAAACAAGGTCACACTGTGTAAATTACTCACACAACAAGTTTACTCTGTGGGACACACTCACATATAGTTTAGAATATGTGTTTAACTAAGGAAGCAAGGTTAAATTTTGGGACTCACATAATAAGGTCACACTGTGTAAATGACGCACAAATCAAGCTTACAGTGTGGAACTCACTCACCTAAAAAAGTTGCACTGAGGGACTCATTAATATAACATTTTCAATATCGAATTTAGCAAAATTACAAGGTTATACTGTGAAACTCAGACACATAACAGGTTTACATGGTGGGTATCACTCACAAAACAAGGTCACACTGTGTAATTTACTCACACAAGTTTACACTGTGGGACACACTAACGTATAGTTTAGAATATGGGTTTCACTAAGTAAGCAAGGTCAAATTTTGAGACTCACATAATAAGGTGACACTGTGTAAATGACACGCAGAACAAGTTTACACTGTGCGACTCACTAACATGAAGTTTACAATATGGGATTCATAAGTGAACAAAATTATTATGTGCAACTCTCTCACATGACGTTTACACTGTGGAATTCACTCACCTAAAAAGGTTGCACTGAGGAACTCACTAACATAACTTTTTCAATATCGAATTTAGCAAAATTATAAGGTTACACTGTGAAACTCACTTACTACAGAACAAGTTTACATGGTGGGAATCACTCTTAAAACAAGGTCACACTGTGTAAATTACTCACACAACAAGTTTACACTGTGGGACACACTAACTTGAAGTTTACAATGTGGGATTCACTAAGTGAACAAAATTATACTGTGCAACTCTCTCACATGACAATGTTACAGTGTGGAACTGATTCACATAACACAGTTACACTGTGGAGCTGACTGACATAACAAGTATACACTGTGGGACTCACTCACCTAAAAAGGGTACACTGAGGAACTCTCTAACATCACATTTTCAATATCGAATTTAGGGTAATTAAAAGGTAACACTGTGAAACTCAGACACATAACAAATTTACACGGTGGGAATCTTACACATAACAATGTCACACTGTCAAACTCACTCTATACCAATGTTACACTCTGAGGCTCACTAACTAGACAGGCTGACACTGTGGAATTCACTTCCATAACATCGTCACACTTTGAAACTCTCTCATATTACAAGGTCAAATGGTGGGACACACTCACACTGTGGAACACACTCACCTAAAAAATTTGCACTGAGGAACTCACTAACATAACTTTTATAATATCGAATTTAGCAAAATTACAAGGTTACACTGTGAAACTCAGACACATAATAGGTTTACATGGTGGGAATCACTCACAAAACAAGGTCACACTGTGTAATTTACTCACACAAAAAGTTTACACTGTGGGACACACTAACATATAGTTTAGAATATGGGTTTCACTACGTAAGCAAGGTCAAGTTTTGAGACTCACATAATAAGGTGACACTGTAAATGACACACTGAACAAGTTTACACTGTGGGACTCACTAACATGAAGTTTACAATGTGGGATTCACTAAGTGAACAAAATTATACTGTGCAAATCTCTCACATGACAATGTTACAATGTGGAACTCACTCACATAAAACAGTTACACTGAGGAACTCCCTAACATCACATTTTCAATCTCGAATTTAGAAAAAGTATAAGGTTACACTGTGAATCTCATGCATATAACAAATTTTCACGATGGGGATCTCACACATAAGAATGTCACACTGTCGAACACACTCCATACCAATGATACACCCTGAGGCTCACTAACTAGATAGGTTGTCACTGTGGAATTCACTTCCATAACAATGTCAAACTTTCAAACTCACTCACACAAAAAGTTTACACTGTGGGAATCTCTCACATAATACGGTCAATTTGTGGGACTCACATAATAAGGTCACACTGTGTAAATTAATCACATAACAAATTTACACTGTGGGACTCACTAACATAAAGTTTACAATATGGGATTCCTTAAGTACCCAAAATTATACTGTGGAACTCTCCAAAATAACACGGTTACACTGTGGAAAACACTCACCTAAACATGTTTCATTGAGGAACTCACTAACATAACATATTCAATATCGAATTTAGCAAAATTACAAGGTTACACTGTGAAACTCAGACACATGACAAGTTTACACGGTGGGAATCACTCACAAAACAAGGTTACACTGTGTAAATTACTCACACAACAAGTTTACACTGTGGGACACACTAACATGAAGTTTACAATATGGGATTCTCTAAGTGAACAAACTTATACTGTGCAAATCTCTCACATGACAATGTTACAGTGTGGAACTGACTCACATAACAAGTTTACACTGTGGAACTCACTCACTTAAAAAAGTTGTAATGAGGAACTCACATAACTTTTTCAACATCGAATTTAGGAAAATTACAAGGTTACACTGTGAAACTCAGACACATAACAAGTTTACACGGTGGGAATCTCTCACACAACAAGGTCACACTGTGTAAATTACTCGCATAACAAATTTCCACTGTGGGACTCACTAACATAAACTTTACAATATGGGATTCCCTAAGTACCCAAAATTATACTGTGCAACTCTCTCACTTGACAAGTTTACACTGTGGAACTGACTCACATAATAAGGTCACACTGTGGGACTCACTCACCTAAAAAGATTACACTGAGGAACATCACATTTTCAATATCGAATTTAGCGAAATTAAAAGGTAACACTGTGAAACTCACTTACGACAGAACAGGTTTACACGGTGGGAATCTCACACAATACAATGTCACACTGTCAAACTCACTCTAGACCAATGTTACACTCTGAGGCTCAGTAACTAGATAGGCTGACACTGTGGAATTCACTTCCATAACATCATCACAATTTGAAACTCTCTCATATTACAAGGTCAAATCGTGGGACATACTCACACTGTGGAACACACTCACCTAAAATATTTGCACTGAGGAACACACTAACATAACTTTTATAATATCGAATTTAGCAAAATTATAAGGTTACACTGTGAAACTCAGACACATGACAAGTTTAAATGGTGGAAATCACTCACATAACAAGGTTACACTGTGTAAATTACTCACACTACAAGTTTACACTGTGGGACACACTAACATGTACTTTAGAATTTGGGTTTCACAAAGTAAACAAAATTATACTATGCAACTCTCTAACAAGACGTTTACACTGTGGAACTCACTCACAAAACAAGGTCACACTGTGGAATTTACTAACAAAACAAGTTTACACTGTGGGACTCACTAACATGAAGTTTACAATATGGGATTCACTAAGTGAACAAAATTATACTGTGCATCTCTCTTACATGACAAGTTTACACTGTGGAATTCACTCACCTAAAAAAGTTGCACTGAAGAACTCACTAACATAACATTTTCAATATCGAATTTAGCGAAATTAAAAGGTAACACTCTGAAACTCACTTACTACATAACAAGTTGACACAGTGGGAATCTCACACATAACAATGTCACCCTGTCAAACTCACTCTATACCATTGTTACACCCTGAGGCTCACTAACTAGACGGGTTGACACTGTGAAATTCACTTACATAACAACGTCACACTTTCAAATTCTCTCATATAACAAGGTCAAATGGTGGGACTCACTCACACTGTGGATCACTCTCACCTAAAAAAGTTTCACTGAGGAACTCACTGACATAACATTTTCAATATCGAATTTAGCAAAATTACAAGGTTACACAGTGAAACTCAGACACATAACAAGTTCATATGGTGGGAATCACTGACATAACAAGGTCACACTGTGTAAATTACTCACAGAAGTTTAAACTGTGGGACACACTCACATATAGTTTAGAATATGTGTTTAACTAAGAAAACAAGGTTAATTTTTTGGGAATCACATAATAAGGTCACACTGCGTAAATGACGCACAAATCAAGTTTACACTGTGGAACTCACTCACCTAAAAAAGTTGCACTGATGGACTCATTAATATAACATTTTCAATATCGAATTTAGCAAAATTACAAGGTTACACTGTGAAACTCAGACAAATAACAAATTTACACGGTGGGAATCTCACACATAACAATGTCACACTGTCAAACTCACTCTATACCAATGTTACACTCTGAGGCTCACTAACTAGACAGGCTGACACTGTGGAATTCACTTTCATAACATCGTCACACTTTGAAACTCTCTCA
This sequence comes from Narcine bancroftii, assembly GCF_036971445.1. Classification (NCBI taxonomy): domain Eukaryota; kingdom Metazoa; phylum Chordata; class Chondrichthyes; order Torpediniformes; family Narcinidae; genus Narcine; species Narcine bancroftii. The sequence continues at coordinate 6,149,357 of NW_027211884.1, forward strand.
TATTACAAGGTCAAATGGAGGGACACACTCACACTGTGGAACACACACACCTAAAAAATTTGCACTGAGGAACTCACTAACATAACTTTTATAATATCGAATTTCGCAAAATTACAAGGTTATACTGTGAAACTCAGACAAATAACAAATTTACACGGTGGGAATCACACACATAACAATGTCACACTGTCAAACTCACTCTATACCAATGTTACACTCTGAGGCTCACTAACTAGACAGGCTGACACTGTGGAATTCACTTCCATAACATCGTCACACTTTGAAACTCTCTCATATTACAAGGTCAAATGGAGGGACACACTCACACTGTGGAACACACTCACCTAAAAAATTTGCACTGAGGAACTCACTAACATAACTTTTATAATATCGAATTTCGCAAAATTACAAGGTTACACTGTGAAACTCAGACACATAACAAGTTTACATGGTGGGAATCACTCTCAAAACAAGATCACACTGTGTAAATTAATCACACAAGAAGTTTACACTGTGGGACACACTCACATATAGTTTAGAATATGTGTTTAACTAAGGAAATAAGGTTAAATTTTGGGACTCACATAATAAGGTCACACTGTGCAAATGACGCACAAATCAAGTTTACACTGTGGAACTCACTCACCTAAAAAAGTTGCACTGAGGGACTCATTAATATAACATTTTCAATGTCGAATTTAGCAAAATTACAAGGTTACACTGTGAAACTCAGAAACATAACAAGTATACATGGTGGAAATCACTCACATAACAAGGACACATTATGTTAATTACTCGCACAAGAAGTTTACACTGTGGGACACACTAACATATAGTTTAGAATAAGGGTTTCACTAAGTAAACAGAAGTATACTGTGCAACTCTCTCACGAGAGTTTACACTGTGGAACTGACTCACATAACATGGTTAAACTGTGGAACTCAATCACATAACAAGGTTATACTGTGTAACACACTCACCTAAAAAGGTTACACTGAGGAACTCACTGACATAAGATTTACAATATCAAATTTAGCAAAATTACAAGGTTACACTGTGAAACTGAGACACATAACAAGTTTACATGGTGGGAATCACTGACATAACAAGGTTACACTGTGTAAATTACTGACACAACAAGTTTACACTGTGGGACACACTAACATATAATTTAGAATATGGATTTCACTAAGTTAACAAAATTATACTGTGCAACTCTCTCACATGACATAGTTACACTGTGGAACTCACTCACATAACAAGGTTGCACTGAGGAACGCACTAACATAACATTTTCAACATCAAATTTAGCAAAATTACAAGGTTACACTATGAAACTCAGACACATAACAAGTTTACACGGTGGGACTCTCACACATAACAATGTCACACAGTCAAACTCACACCACATCTATGTTACACTCTGAGGCTCACTAACTAGACAGGTTGACACAGTGGAATTTACTTCCATAACAATGTCACACTTTCAAACTCTCTCATATAACAAGGTCAAATGGTGGGACTCACTCACACTGTGGGACTCACTCACCTAAAAAAGTTGCACTGAGGAACTCACTAACATAACATTTTCAATATCGAATTTAGCAAAATTACAAGGTTACACTGTGAAACTCAGACACATAACAAGTTTACATGGTGGGAATCACTGACATAACAAGGTCACACTGTTTAAATTACACACACAACAAGTTTACACTGTGGGACACACTAACATATAATTTAGAATAAGGGTTTCACTAAGTAAACAGAAGTATACTGTGCAACTCTCTCGCATGAGAGTTTACACTGTGGAACTGACTCACATAACATGGTTAAACTGTGGAACTCAATCACATAACACGGTTATACTGTGTAACACACTCACCTAAAAAGGTTACACTGAGGAACTCACTGACATACATTTTCAATATCGAATTTAGCAAAATTACCAGGTTACCCTGTGATACTCAGACACATAACAATTTTATACGGTGGGAATCTCTTGCATGACAAGGACAAATTTTGGGACTCACATAATAAGGTTACACTGTATAAATGACTCAGATAACAAGTTTACACTGTGGAACTCACTCACCTAAATAAGTTGCACTGAGGAACTCACTGACGTCACATTTTCAATATCGAATTTAGCGAAATTACAAGGTTGTACTGTGAAACTCACTTACATAACAAGTTTATACGGTGGGAATCTCACACATAACAATGTCACACCGTCAACCTCACGCTATACCAATGTCACACTCTGAGGCTGACGAACTAGACAGGTTGACACGGTGGAATTCACTTCCATAACAACGTCACATTTTCAAACTCTCTCATATAACAAGTTCAAATGGTGGGATTCACTCACACTGTGATACACACTCACCAAAAAAGTTGCACTGAGGAACTCACTAAAATAACTTTTTCAATATCGAATTTAGTAAAATTACAAGGTTACACTGTGAAACTCAGACACAACAAGTTTACATGGTGCGAATCACTCACATAACAAGGTCAAACTGTTTAAATTACTCTCACATCAAGTTTACGCTGTGGGACACACTAACATATAATTTAGAATATGGATTTCACTCAGTTAACAAAATTATACTGTGCAACTCTCTCACATGACATAGTTACACTGTGGAACTCACTCACATAACAAGGTTGCACTGAGGAACGCACTAACATAACATTTTAAATATCAAATTAAGCAAAATTACAAGGTTACACTGTGAAACTCAGACACATAACAAGTTTACACGGTGGGAATCTCACACATAACAATGTCACACAGTCAAACTCACTCCATATCTATTTTACACTCTGAGGCTCACTAACTAGACAGGTTGACTCAGTGGAATTTACTTCCATAACAATGTCACACTTTCAAACACTCTCATATAACAAGTTCAGATTGTGGTACTCACTCACACTGTGGAACACACTCACCTAAAAAAGTTGCACTGAGGAACTCACTAACATAAGATTTACAATATCGAATTTAGCAAAATTACAACGTTACACTGTGAAACTCAGACACATAAACAGTTTACATGGTGGGAATCACTCACATAACAAGGTCACACAGTATAAATTACTCACACAAGTTTACACTGTGGGATACACTAACATATAGTTTAGAATATGGGATTCCCTAAGTGAACAAAATTGTACTGTGCAACTCTCTCACATGACATAGTTACACTGTGGAACTCACTCACATAACAAGGTTGCACTGAGTAACGCACTAACATAAAATTTTCAAGATCAAATTTAGCAAAATTACAAGGTTACACTGTAAAACTCAGACACATAACAAGTTTACATGGTGGGAATCTCACACTTAACAATGTCACACAGTCAAACTCACTCCATATCGATGTTACACTCTGAGCCTCACTAACTAGACAGGATGACACAGTGGAATTTACTTCCATAACAATGTCACACTTTCAAACTCTCTCATATAACAAGTTCAAATGGTGGGACTCACTCACACTGTGGAACACACTCACCTAAAAAAGTTGGACTGAGGAACTCACCAACATAAGATTTACAATATCGAATTTAGCAAAATTACAAGGTTACACTGTGAAACTCAGACACATAAGTTTACACGGTGGGAATCTCACACATAACAATGTCACACAGTCAAACTCACTCCATACCTATGTTACACTCTGAGGCTCACTAACTAGACAGATTGACACAGTGGAATTTACTTCCATAACAATGTCACACTTTCAAACTCTCTCATATAACAAGTTCAAATGGTGGGACTCATTCACACTGTGGAACACACTCACCTAAAAAAGTTGCACTGAGGAACTCACTCACATAACTTTTTCAATATCGAATTTAGCAAAATTACAAGGTTACACTGTGAAACTCAGAAACATAACAAATTTACATGGTGAGAATCACTGACATAACAAGGTCACACTGTGTAAATTACTCGCACAACAAGTTAACACTGTGGGATTCACTTACATGAAATTTACAATATGGGATTCCCTAAGTGAACAAAATTGTACTGTGAAACTCTCTCACATGACAAGTATACAGTGTGGAACTCATTCACCTAAAAAGGTTACACTGAGGAACTCATTAACATCACATTTTCAATATCGAATTTAGCGAAATTAAAAGGTAACACTGTGAAACTCAGACACATAACAAGTTTACACGGTGGGAATCTCACACATAACAATGTCAAACAGTCAAACTCACTCCATACCTATGTTACACTCTGAGGCTCACTAACTAGACAGGTTGACACAGTGGAATTTACTTCCATAACAATGTCACACTTTCAAACTCTCTCATATAACAAGTTCAAATGGTGGGACTCATTCACACTGTGGAACACACTCACCTAAAAAAGTTGCACTGAGGAACTCACTAACATAAGATTTACAATATCGAATTTAGCAAAATTACAAGGTTACACTGTGAAACTCAGACACATAGCAAGTTTACATGGTGAGAATCACTGACATAACAAGGTCACACTGTGTAAATTACACACACAACAAGTTTACACTGTGGGACACACTAACATATAGTTTAGAATAAGGGTTTCACTAAGTAAACAGAAGTATACTGTGCAACTCTCTCGCATGAGAGTTTACACTGTGGAACTGACTCACATAACATGGTTAAACTGTGGAACTCAATCACATAACACGGTTATACTGTGTAACACACTCACCTAAAAAGGTTACACTGAGGAACTCACTGACATACATTTTCAATATCGAATTTAGCAAAATTACCAGGTTACCCTGTGATACTCAGACACATAACAATTTTATACGGTGGGAATCTCTTGCATGACAAGGACAAATTTTGGGACTCACATAATAAGGTTACACTGTATAAATGACTCAGATAACAAGTTTACACTGTGGAACTCACTCACCTAAATAAGTTGCACTGAGGAACTCACTGACGTCACATTTTCAATATCGAATTTAGCGAAATTACAAGGTTGTACTGTGAAACTCACTTACAAAACAAGTTTATACGGTGGGAATCTCACACATAACAATGTCACACCGTCAACCTCACGCTATACCAATGTCACACTCTGAGGCTGACGAACTAGACAGGTTGACACGGTGGAATTCACTTCCATAACAACGTCACACTTTCAAACTCTCTCATATAACAAGTTCAAATGGTGGGATTCACTCACACTGTGATACACACTCACCAAAAAAGTTGCACTGAGGAACTCACTAAAATAACTTTTTCAATATCGAATTTAGTAAAATTACAAGGTTACACTGTGAAACTCAGACACAACAAGTTTACATGGTGCGAATCACTCACATAACAAGGTCAAACTGTTTAAATTACTCTCACATCAAGTTTACGCTGTGGGACACACTAACATATAATTTAGAATATGGATTTCACTCAGTTAACAAAATTATACTGTGCAACTCTCTCACATGACATAGTTACACTGTGGAACTCACTCACATAACAAGGTTGCACTGAGGAACGCACTAACATAACATTTTAAATATCAAATTAAGCAAAATTACAAGGTTACACTGTGAAACTCAGACACATAACAAGTTTACACGGTGGGAATCTCACACATAACAATGTCACACAGTCAAACTCACTCCATATCTATTTTACACTCTGAGGCTCACTAACTAGACAGGTTGACTCAGTGGAATTTACTTCCATAACAATGTCACACTTTCAAACACTCTCATATAACAAGTTCAGGTTGTGGTACTCACTCACACTGTGGAACACACTCACCTAAAAAAGTTGCACTGAGGAACTCACTAACATAAGATTTACAATATCGAATTTAGCAAAATTACAACGTTACACTGTGAAACTCAGACACATAAACAGTTTACATGGTGGGAATCACTCACATAACAAGGTCACACAGTATAAATTACTCACACAAGTTTACACTGTGGGATACACTAACATATACTTTAGAATATGGGATTCCCTTAATGAACAAAATTGTACTGTGCAACTCTCTCACATGACATAGTTACACTGTGGAACTCACTCACATAACAAGGTTGCACTGAGTAACGCACTAACATAAAATTTTCAAGATCAAATTTAGCAAAATTACAAGGTTACACTGTAAAACTCAGACACATAACAAGTTTACATGGTGGGAATCTCACACATAACAATGTCACACAATCAAACTCACTCCATATCGATGTTACACTCTGAGCCTCACTAACTAGACAGGATGACACAGTGGAATTTACTTCCATAACAATGTCACACTTTCAAACTCTCTCATATAACAAGTTCAAATGGTGGGACTCACTCACACTGTGGAACACACTCACCTAAAAAAGTTGGACTGAGGAACTCACCAACATAAGATTTACAATATCGAATTTAGCAAAATTACAAGGTTACACTGTGAAACTCAGACACATAAGTTTACACGGTGGGAATCTCACACATAACAATGTCACACAGTCAAACTCACTCCATACCTATGTTACACTCTGAGGCTCACTAACTAGACAGATTGACACAGTGGAATTTACTTCCATAACAATGTCACACTTTCAAACTCTCTCATATAACAAGTTCAAATGGTGGGACTCATTCACACTGTGGAACACACTCACCTAAAAAAGTTGCACTGAGGAACTCACTCACATAACTTTTTCAATATCGAATTTAGCAAAATTACAAGGTTACACTGTGAAACTCAGAAACATAACAAATTTACATGGTGAGAATCACTGACATAACAAGGTCACACTGTGTAAATTACTCGCTCAACAAGTTAACACTGTGGGATTCACTTACATGAAATTTACAATATGGGATTCCCTAAGTGAACAAAATTGTACTGTGAAACTCTCTCACATGACAAGTATACAGTGTGGAACTCATTCACCTAAAAAGGTTACACTGAGGAACTCATTAACATCACATTTTCAATATCGAATTTAGCGAAATTAAAAGGTAACACTGTGAAACTCAGACACATAACAAGTTTACACGGTGGGAATCTCACACATAACAATGTCAAACAGTCAAACTCACTCCATACCTATGTTACACTCTGAGGCTCACTAACTAGACAGGTTGACACAGTGGAATTTACTTCCATAACAATGTCACACTTTCAAACTCTCTCATATAACAAGTTCAAATGGTGGGACTCATTCACACTGTGGAACACACTCACCTAAAAAAGTTGCACTGAGGAACTCACTAACATAAGATTTACAATATCGAATTTAGCAAAATTACAAGGTTACACTGTGAAACTCAGACACATAGCAAGTTTACATGGTGAGAATCACTGACATAACAAGGTTACACTGTGTAAATTACTCACACAACAAGTTTACACTGTGGGACACACTAACATATAATTTAGAATATGGATTTCACTAAGTTAACAAAATTATACTGTGCAACTCTCTCACATGACATAGTTACACTGTGGAACTCACTCACATAACAAGGTTGCACTGAGGAACGCACTAACATAACATTTTCAACATCAAATTTAGCAAAATTACAAGGTTACACTATGAAACTCAGACACATAACAAGTTTACACGGTGGGACTCTCACACATAACAATGTCACACAGTCAAACTCACACCACATCTATGTTACACTCTGAGGCTCACTAACTAGACAGGTTGACACAGTGGAATTTACTTCCATAACAATGTCACACTTTCAAACTCTCTCATATAACAAGTTCAAATGGTGGGACTCATTCACACTGTGGAACACATTCACCTAAAAAAGTTGCACTGAGGAACTCACTAACATAAGATTTACAATATCGAATTTAGCAAAATTACAAGGTTACACTGTGAAACTCAGACACATAGCAAGTTTACATGGTGAGAATCACTGACATAACAAGGTCACACTGTGTAAATTACTCACACAACAAGTTTACACTGTGGGACACACTAACATATAATTTAGAATATGGATTTCACTAAGTTAACAAAATTATACTGTGCAACTCTCTCACATGACATAGTTACACTGTGGAACTCACTCACATAACAAGGTTGCACTGAGGAACGCACTAACATAACATTTTCAAGATCAAATTTAGCAAAATTACAAGGTTACACTATGAAACTCAGACACATAACAAGTTTACACGGTGGGACTCTCACACATAACAATGTCACACAGTCAAACTCACACCACATCTATGTTACACTCTGAGGCTCACTAACTAGACAGGTTGACACAGTGGAATTTACTTCCATAACAATGTCACACTTTCAAACTCACTCACATAACACATTTACACTGTGGGACTCACTAACATAAAGTTTACAATATGGGATTCACTAAGTACCCAAAATTATACTGTGCAACTCTCTCACTTGACAAGTTTACACGGTGGAACTCACTCACCCAAAAAAGTTGCACTGAGGAACTTACTAACATCACATTTTCAATATACAATTTAGCGAAATTAAAAGGTAACACTGTGAAACTCACTTACATAACAAGTTTACACGGTGGGAATCTCACACATAACAATGTCACACTGTCATACTCACTCTGTACCAATGTTACACTCTGAGGCTCACTAACTAGACAGGTTGACACTGTGGAATTCACTTCCATAACAACGTCACAGTTTCAAACTCTCTCATATAACTAGGTCAAACGGTGGTCTCACTCACATAACAAGGTCACACTTTGTAAATTACATAACAAGTTTACACTGTGGGACACACTAACATATAGTTTAGAATATGGGTTTCACAAAGTAAACAAAATTATACTGTGCAAATCTCTCACATGACGTTTACACTCTGGAAATGACTCACCTAAAAACGTTGCACTGAGGAACTCACTAACATAACTTTTTCAATATCGAATTTAGCAAAATTACAAGGTTACACTGTGAAACTCAGAAACATAACCTGTTTACATGGTGGGAATCACTTACAATAAGGTCACACTGTGTAAATGATTCACAAATCAAGTTAACACTGTGGGATTCACTTACATGAAATTTACAATATGGGATTCCCTAAGTGAACAAAATTGTACTGTGAAACTCTCTCACATGACAAGTTTACAGTGTGGAACTCATTCACCTAAAAAGGTTACACTGAGGAACTCATTAACATCACATTTTCAATATCGAATTTAGCGAAATTAAAAGGTAACACTGTGAAACTCAGACAAATAACAAGTTTACACGGTGGGACTCTCACACATAACAATGTCACACTGTCAAACTCACTCTATTCCAATGTTACACTCTGAGGCACACTAACTAGACAGGCTGACACTGTGGAATTCACTTCCATAACATCGTCACACTTTGAAACTCTCTCATATAACAAGGTCAAATGGTGGGACACACTCACACTGTAGAACTCACTCACCTAAAAAGGTTACACTGAGGAACTCATTAACATCACATTTTCAATATCGAATTTAGCAAAATTACAAGGTTAGACTGTGAAACTCAGACACATAACAAGTTTACATGGTGGGAATCACTCACATAATAAGGTCACACTGTCTAAATTACTCACACAACAAGTTTACACTGTGGGACACACTAACATATTTTGGAATATAGGTTGCACTAAGTAAACAAAATTGTACTGTGAAACTCTCTCACATGACTTTTACACTGTGGAACTGACTCACATAACACGGTTACTGTGGAACTCACTCACATAACAAATTTATACTGTCAATCGCCGCATGTGGATTTGTTTGCTGCCAAATGCCAGATGTGGAATGGTACTCCTGCCAGATACTGAATGTGGAGTGGTTGGCCTGCCAGATGCCAGATATGGACTGGTCTGCCAGTGAGATGCCGGATTTAGAATAGACTACCTGTCAGATGCTAGATGTGGAATGGTCTGCCTGTAAGATGCTGAATCTGGTATCATCTTCCTGCCATTTGCTGGACATGGACTGCTCTGCCTAACAGATGCCGGAGGTGGAATTGTCCATCTGGAAGATGCTGGATGTCGAATGTTCCTCTGACACATTCCGGATTTGGAATGGTACATCTGCCAGATGGGCCTCCTGTGAGAATGTGGATGTACAATATAATTCGTGCCAGATGCTAGATGTGGAATTGTCCACCTGCAAGATGTCGGAGGTATAATTGTCCACCTGCGAGATGCCAGATGTGGAATGGTCCAAATGCTAGATGCCGGAGGTGGAATGTTCCTTCTGTGAGAATCTGGATGTGGAATGGTCTTTGTACCAGATGCCGGACGTGTAATGGTACAGCGGCGAGATGCCGGATGTAGAATGATCTTCTGGACTGATGCCGCATGTGGAATGAAATTCGTGGCAGACGCCAGATGTGAAATGGTATGCTTGTCAGTTGCAGGATGTGGAATGGTCCTCTGCCAGATTCTGGATATGGAATGGTCTGCCTGGCTGATGCTGGAGTGGAATAGACCACCTGCCAGTTGCAGGATGGGGAATGGTTTGCTGCCAGATGCCAGATGTAGAATGGTTTTTTTTTCCAGATGCAGGATGTGGAGTGGTCGGCCTGCCAGATGCCAGATGTGACATTGTCCACCCACTTGATACCAGATATTGACTAGTCTGCCTGAGGGATGCCAGATGTGGACTGGTCTGCCAGCGAGATGTCGCATTTAGAATTGACTACCTGCCAAATGCTGGATGTGGAATGGTCTGCCTGTAAGATGCTGAATCTGGTATCATCTTATTGCCATTTGCTGGAATTGGACTGCTCTGCCTAACAGATGATGGATGTGGAATTGTCCACCTGGAAGATGCTGGATGTGGAATGTTCCTCTGACACATTCCGGATGTGGAATGGTACATCTGCCAGAAGCCGGAGGTGGAATGTTCCTCATGTGAGACTCTGGATGTACAATATAATTCGTGCCAGATGCCAGATGTGGAATTGTATGCTTGCCAGATCCCTGAGGTTGAATTGTCCACCTGCAAAAGCCCAAATGTGGAATGGTCTGCCTGCCAGATGCCAGATGTGGAATGGTCCACCTGCCAGATGCCAGATGTGGAATGGTGCACCTGCCAGATGCCAGAGGTAGAATAGTCCTTCTGTGAGAATCCGGATGTGGAATGGACTTCATGACAGATGCTGGATGTGTAATGGTACAGCGGCGAGATGCCAGAGTAGAATGATCTTCTGGACAGATACCGGATGTGGAATGGAATTCGTGCCAGATGCCAGATGTGAAATTGTACAGCGCCGAGTTTACATTGTGGGATTCACTCACCTAAAAAGGTTACACTGAGGAATTCACTAACATAACATTTTCAATATCGATTTTAGCAAAATTACAAGGTTACACTGTGAAACTCAGACACATAACAAGTTTACATGGTGGGAATCTCTCACACAACAAGGTCAAATTTTGGGACTCACATAATAAGGTCACACTGTGTAAGTGACTCCCATAACAAGTTTATTCCGTGGGACTCACTCACCTAAAAAGGTTACACTGAGGTACTCATTAACATCACATTTTCAATATCGAATTTAGCAAAATTAAAAGGTAACACTGTGAAACTCAGACACATAACAAGTTTACATGGTGGGACTCTCACACATAACAATGTCACACTGTCAAACTCACTCTATACCAATGTTACACTCTGAGGCCCACTAACTAGACAGGCTGACACTGTGGAATTCACTTCCATAACATCGTCACACTTTGAAACTCTCTCATATTACAAGGTCAAATGGTGAGACTCACTCACACTGTGGAACACACTCACCTAAAAAGGTTGCACTGAGGAACTCACTAACATAACATTTTCAATACTGAATTTAGCAAAATTACAAGGTTACACTGTGAAATTCACCCACATAACAAATTTACACCTTGGGAATCTCACACATAAAATGTCACACTGTCGAACGCACTCCATACCAATGTTACACCCTGAGACTCACTAAGTAGAAAGGTTGACACTGTGGAAATCACTTCCATAACAATGTCACACTTTCAAACTCACTGACATTACAAGTTTACTCTATGGGAATTTCTCACATAATAAGGTCAATTTGTGGGACTCACATAATAAGGTCACACTGTGAAAATTACTCACATAACAAATTTACACTGTGGAACTCTCCAAAATAACACGGTTACACTGTGGAACACACTCACCTAAACATGTTTCATTGAGGAACTCACTAACATAACATGTTCAATATCGAATTTAGCAAAATTACAAGGTAACACTGTGAAACTCACCCACATAACAAGTTTACACTGTGGGAATCTCACACATAACAATGTCACACAGTTATACTCACTCTATACCAATGTTACACTCTGAGGCTCACTAACTAGACAGGTTGACACTGTGGAACTCACTCACATAACAAATTTATACTGTCAATCGCCGGATGTGGATTTGTTTGCAGCCAAATGCCAGATGTGGAATGGTCTGCCTGTAAGATGCTGAATCTGGTATCATCTTCCTGCCATTTGCTGGACATGGACTGCTCAGCCTAACAGATGCCAGATGTGGAATTGTCCATCTGGTAGATGCTGGATGTGGAATTTTCCTCTGACACGTTCCGGATGTGGAATGGTACATCTGCCAGATGGTCCTCATGTGAGAATGTGGAAGTGCAATATAATTCATGCCAGATGCCAGATGTGGAATTGTCCACCTGCAAGATGTCAGAGGTATAATTGTCCACCTGCGAGACGCCAGATGTGGAATGGTCCAAATGCTAGATGCCGTAGGTAGAATGGTCCTTCTGTGAGAATTCGGATGTGGAATGGACTTTGTACAAGATGCCGGACGTGTAATGGTACAGCGGCGAGATGCCGGATGTGGAATGATCTTCTGGACAGATGCCGGATGTGGAATGAAATTCGTGCCTGATGCCAGATGTGAAATGGTATGCTTGTCAGTTGCAGGATGTGGAATGGTCCTCTGCCAGATGCTGGATATGGAATGGTCTGCCTGTAAGATGCTGAATCTGGTATCATCTTCGTGCCATTTGCTGGACATGGACTGCTCAGCCTAACAGATGCCAGATGTGGAATTTCCATATGGAAGATGCTGGATGTGGAATGTTCCTCTGACACATTCCGGATGTGTAATGGTTAATCTGACAGATGGTCCTCATGTGAGAATGTGGTAGTACAATATAATTCATGCTAGTTGCTAGATGTGGAATTGTGCACCTGCAAGATGTCGGAGGTATAATTGTCCACCTGCGAGAAGCCAGATGTTGAATTGTACACCTGCCAGATGCCGGAGGTGGAATGGCCCTTCTGTGAGAATCCGGATGTGGAATGGACTTTGTACCAGATGCCGGACGTGTAATGGTACAGCGGCGAGATGCCGGATGTAGAATGATCTTCTGGACAGATGCCGGATGTGGAATGAAATTCGTGCCAGATGCCAGATGTGAAATGGTATGCTTGTCAGTTGCAGGATGTGGAATGGTCCTCTGCCAGATGCTGGATATGGAATGGTCTGCCTGGCTGATGCTGGAGTGGAATAGACCACCTGCCAGTTGCACGATGCGGAATGGTTTGCTGCCAGATGCCAGATGTGGTATGGTTTTTTTTTCCCAGATGCAGGATGTGGAGTGGTCGGCCTGCCAGATGCCAGATCTAGCATTGTCCACACACTTGATGCCAGTTATTGACTAGTCTGCCTGATAGATGCCAGATGTGGACTGGTCTGCCAGCCAGATGCCTCATTTAGATTTGACTACCTTCCAGATGCTGGATTTGGAATGGTCTGCCTGTAAGATGCTGAATCTGGTATCATCTTCCTGCCATTTGCTGGAATTGGACTGCTCAGCCTAATAGATGATGGATGTGGAATTGTCTACCTGGAAGATGCTGGATGTGGAATGTTCCTCTGACACATTCCGGATGTGGAATGGTACATCTGCCAGATGACGGAGGTGGAATGTTCCACACGTGAGACTCTGGATGTACAATATAATTCGTGCCAGATGCCAGATGTGGAATTGTATGCTTGCCGGATCCCGGAGGTGGAATTGTCCACCTGCAAAAGCCCAAATCTGGAATGGTCTGCCTGCCAGCTGCCAGATGTGGAATGGTCCACCTGCCAGATGCCAGATGTGGAATGGTCCACCTGCCAGATGCCGGAGATGGAATGGTCCTTCTGTGAGAATCGGGATGTGGAATGGACTTCATGACAGATGCTGGATGTGTAAAGGTACAGCGGCGAGTTTACAGTGTGCGACTCACTCACCTAAAAAGGTTACACTGAGGAATTCGCTAACATTACATTTTCAATGTCGAATTTAGCGAAATACAAGGTAACACTGTGAAACTCACACACATAACAAGTTTACACGGTGGGCATTGCACATATAACAATGTCACACTGTCGAACACACTCTATACCAATGTTAGACCCTGAGACTCACAAAGTAGAAAGGTTGACACTATGGAAATCACTTCGATAACAATGTCACACTTTCAAACTCACTCACATAACAAGTTTACACTCTGGGAATCTCTCACATAATAAGGTCAATTTGTGGGACTCACATAATAAGGTCACACTGTGTAAATTACTCACACAACAAATTTACACTGTGGGACTCACTAACATAACTTTTTCAATATCGAATTTAGCAAAATTACAAGGTTACACTGTGAAACTCAGACACATAACAAGTTTGCATGGTGGGAATCACTCACAATAAGGTCACACTGTGTAAATGATTCACAAATCAAGTTAACACTGTGGGACTCACTTACATGAAGTTTACAATATGGGATTCCCTAAGTGAACAAAATTGGACTGTGAAACTCTCTCACATGACAAATTTACAGTGTGGAACTGAATCACATAACACGGTTACACTGTGGAACTCACTCACATAACAAGGTTATACTGTGGAACTCACTCACCTAAAAAGGTTACACTGAAGAACTCACTAACATCACATTTTCAATGTCGAATTTTGCGAAATTACAAGGTTACACTGTGAAAATCAGACACATAACAAGTTTACATGGTGGGAATCACTCACATAACAAGCTCACACTATGTAAATTACTCACAGAATTTTACACTGTGGGACACACTAACATATAGTTTGGAAAAATGGTTACACTAAGTAAACAAAATTATACTGTGCAACTCTCTCATATGACAAGTTTACACTGTGGAACTCACTCACATAACAAATTTATACTGTCAATCGCCGGATGTGGATTTTTTTGCTGCCAAATGCCAGATGTGGAATGGTACTCCTGCCAGATACTGAATGTGGAGTGGTTGGCCTGCCAGATGCCAGATTTGGACTGGTCTGCCAGTGAGATGCCGGATTTAGAATTGACTACCTGCCAGATGCTAGATGTGGAATGGTCTGCCAGTAAGATGCTGAATCTGGTATCATCTTCCTGCCATTTACTGGACATGGACTGCTCAGCCTAACAGATGATGGATGTGGAATTGTCCATCTGGAAGATGCTGGATGTGGAATGTTCCTCTGACATATTCCGGATGTGGAATGGTACATCTGCCAGATGGTCCTCATGTGAGAATGTGGATGTACAATATAATTCGTGCCAGATGCTAGATGTGGAATTGTCCACCTGCAAGATGTCGGAGGTATAATTGTCCACCTGCGAGACGCCAGATGTGGAATGTTCCACCTGCGAGATGCCGAAGGTGGAATGGTCCTTCTGTGAGAATCCAGATGTGGAATGGACTTTGTACCAGATGCCGGACGTGTAAAGGTACAGCGGCGAGATGCCGGATGTAGAATGAGCTTTTGGACGGATGCCGGATATGGAATGAAATTCGTGCCAGATGCCGGATGTGAAATGGTATGCTTGTCAGTTGCAGGATGTGGAATGGTCCTCTGCCAGATGCTGGATATGGAATGGTCTGCCTGGCTGATGCTGGAGTGTGATAGACCACCTGCCAGTTGCAGGATGGGGAATGGTTTGCTGCCAGATGCCAGATGTAGAATGGTTTTCCTTTTTTTCCCAGATGCACGATGTGGAGTGGTCAGCCTGCCAGATGCCAGATGTGGCATTGCCCACCCACTTGATACCAGATATTGACTAGTCTGCCTGATAGATGCCAGATGTGGACTGGTCTGCCAGCGAGATGTCGCATTTAGAATTGACTACCTTGCAGATGCTGGATGTGGAATGGTCTGCCTGTAAGATGCTGAATCTGGTATCATCTACCTGCCATTTGCTTGAATTGGACTGCTCAGCCTAACAGATGATGGATGTGGAATTGTCCACCTGGAAGATGCTGGATGTGGAATGTTCCTCTGACACATTCCGGATGTGGAATGGTACATATGCCAGATGCCGGAGGTGGAATGTTCCTCATGTGAGACTCTGGATGTACAATATAATTCGTGCCAGATGCCAAATGTGGAATTGTATGCTTGCCAGATCCCGGAGGTGGAATTGTCCACCTGCAAAAGCCCAAATGTGGCATGGTCTGCCTGCCAGATGCCATATGTGGAATGGTCCACCTGCCAGATGCCAGATGTGGAATGGTCCACCTGCCAGATGCCGGAGGTGGAATGGTCCTTCTGTGAGAATCCGGATGTGGAATGGACTTCATGATAGATGCTGGATGTGTAATGGTACAGCGGCGAGATGCCAGAGTAGAATGATCTTCTGGACAGATACCAGATGTGGAATGGAATTCGTGCCAGATGCCAGATGTGAAATGCTACAGCGGAGAGTTTACAGTGTGGGACTCACTCACCTAAAAAGGTTACACTGAGGAATTCACTAACATATCATTTTCAATGTCGAATTTAGCGAAATACAAGGTAACACTGTGAAACTCACACACATAACAAGTTTACACGGTGGGAATCTCACATATAACAATGTCACACTGTCGAACACACTCCATACCAATGTTACACCCTGATACTCACTAAGTAGAAAGGTTGACACTATGGAAATCACTTCGATAACAATGTTACACTTTCAAACTCACTCACATAACAAGTTTGCACTATGGGAATCTCTCACATAATAAGGTGAATTTGTGGGACGCACATAATAAGGTCACACTGTGTAAGTGACTCCCATAACAAGTTTATACCGTGGGACTCACTCACCTAAAAAGGTTACACTGAGGAACTCATTAACATCACATTTTCAAAATCGAATTTAGCGAAATTAAAAGGTAACACTGTGAAACTCAGATACATAACAAGTTTACATGGTGGGACTCTCACACATAACAATGTCACACTGTTTAACTCACTCTATACCAATGTTTCACTCTGAGGCCCACTAACTAGACAGGTTGACACTGTGGAATTCACTTCCATAACAATGTCACACTTTCAAACTCACTGACACTACAAGGTCAAATGGTGAGTCTCACTCACACTGTTGAACACACTCACCTAAAAAAGTTGCACTCAGGAACTCACTAACATAACATTTTCAATACTGAATTTAGCAAAATTACAAGGTTACACCGTGAAACTCACCCACATAATAAATTTACACCTTGGGAATCTCACACATAAAATGTCACACTGTCGAACACACTCCATACCAATGTTACACCCTGAGACTCACTAAGTAGAAAGGTTGACACTGTGAAAATCTCTTCCATAACAATGTCACACTTTCAAACTCACTGACATTACAAGTTTACTCTGTGGGAATTTCTCACATAATAAGGTCAATTTGTGGGACGCACATAATAAGGTCACACTGTGAAAATTACTCACATAACAAATTTACACTGTGGGACTCACTAACATAAAGTTTACAATATGGGATGCCCTAAGTACCCAAAATTATACTGTGGAACTCTCCAAAATAACACGGTTACACTGTGGAACACACTCACCTAAACATGTTTCATTGAGGAACTCACTAACATAACATGTTCAATATCGAATTTAGCAAAATTACAAGGTTACACTGTGAAACTCAGAAAAATAACAAGTTTACATGGTGGGAATCGCTCACAAAACAAGGTCACACTGTGTAAATTACTCACACAACATGTTTACACTGTGGGACACACTAACATATAGTTTAGAATTTGGGTTTCACTAACTAAACAAGATTATACTGTGGAACTCACTCACATGACGTTTACACTGTGGAACTCACTCACATAACACGGTTATACTGTGGAACTCACTCACCTAAATAGGTTACACTGAAGATCTCACTAACATAACATTTTCAGTATCGAATTTAGCGAAGTTAAAAGGTAACACTGTGAAACTCACTTACTACATAACAAGTTTACATGGTGGGAATCTAACACATAACAATGTCACACTGTCAAACTCACTCTATACCATTGTTACACTCTGAGGCTCACTAACTAGACGGGTTGACACAGTGGAATTCACTTCCATTACAACATCACACTTTGAAACTCATATATTACAAGCTCAAATGGTGGGACTCACTCACACTGTGGAACACACTCACCTAAAAAATTTGCACTGAGGAACTCACTAATATAACTTTTATAATATCGAATTTAGCAAAATTACAAGGTTACACTGTGAAACTCAGACACATAACAAGTTTACATGGTGGGAATCACTCACAAAACAAGGTCACACTGTATAATTTACTCACACAACAAGTTTACACTGTGGGACGTACTAACATAAAACATAACAACTACAGCACGGAAACAGGCCATTAGGCCCTTCTAGTCCGCACCGAACCAAACACCCCTTTCTAGTCCCACCTCCCTGCACAATGCCCATAACCCTCCATCTTCTTCTCATCCATATACCTGTCCAACCTTTTCTTAAATAATACAATTGACTCCTCCGCCACTATTTCTCCCGGAAGATCATTCCACACGGCTACCACTCTCTGAGTAAAGAAGTTCCCCCTCATGTTACCTCTGAACCTCTGCCCCTTAATTCTTAACTCATGTCCTCTTGTTTTAATCTTTCCTCCTCTTAACGGAAATAGTCTATCCACATCCACTCTGTCTATCCCTTTCATAATCTTAAATACTTCTATCAAATCCCCTCTCAACCTTCTACACTCCAAAAAATAAAGACCTAAATAGTCCAATCTCTCCCTATACTCTAGATGCTTAAACCCAGGTAACATTCTGGTAAACCTTCTCTGCACTCTCTCCACTCTGTTTATATCCTTCCTATAATTAGGCGACCAGAACTGCACACAGAACTCCAAATTAGGCCGCACCAACGTCTTATACAATCTCAACATCACCTCCCAACTCCTATATTCCATGCAATGATTGATAAATACCAGCATACTAAAAGCCTTCTTCACCACCCTATTCACGTGAGTTTCTACCTTCAGGGAACGATGTACCGTTACTCCTAAATCTTTCTGCTCTTCTGTATTCCTCAATGTTCTCCCATTTACCACGTATGTCCTATTCTGATTCTTCTTACCAAAATGAAGCACCTCACACTTATCAGCATTAAATTCCATCTGCCATTTTTCAGCCCACTTTTCTAAGCAGCCCAAATCCCTCTGCAATCCTTGAAAACCTTCTTCATTATCCACTATTCCACCTATCTTAGTATCGTCTGCATATTTACTAATCCAATTTACCACCCCATCATCTAGATCATTAATGTATATAACGAACAACAATGGGCCCAATACAGATCCTTGAGGCACACCACTGGTCACCGGCCTCCAACCTGACAGACAATTATCCACTACCACTCTCTGGCCTCTCCCTTTCAGCCAATGTTCAATCCATTTGACTATCTTAAAATTTATACCTAAAGACTGCACCTTCCTAACTAACCTTCCATGTGGTACCTTATCGAAGGCCTTACTGAAGTCCATATAGACAACATCCACTGCGCTACCCTCATCCACATTCCTAGTCACCTCTTCAAAAAATTCAATCAGATTGGTCAAACATGACCTTCCTCCCACAAATCCATGTTGAGTGCTCCTGATCAGACCCTATCTATCCAGATGTTTATAAGTAGTATCTCTAAGAATTTTCTCCATTAATTTCCAATTGAATCCCATGTTATGTGACCCAGTGAAAATTCTGCCTTGAAAGGACCACAGCTTCCTAATTTTAAAAAAATTGTTATCGAGCAGCTCAAATGAGATATCTTGCTTCTTACTTTGAAAGGGAAAAATTACCATAAAATAAGAGAGAGAAAAGTAGAAGAATTTATATACAAGTGGGAATTGAAATTAATGGTTGGTGGTAGAGATACACCATTTTTGAAACATATATGGAATAAAATAAATGATGAATTTGGTGTAAGTGGATGTACATCACCCAGAATAACTTTGATTTAAAATCCTCGGATCATTTTCAAAGGAGCATCAATTTCTGGATATCTAGTTTTGTAAGGGGATTATGAATGTTGAAGATTGTTATGAAAGGGGCCAATTAATGTCCTTTGAGCAACTGAGAAATAAATATCATATAACTCATAGCAATCTTTTTTGGTATTTCCAATGAAGAGCATATTTGAAGGATAAGTTAGGAACAACCATGTTGTACTGAAATAGAAATTCCTTACAAAGAGGAATTGTTAAAAAATTTACTTCCATGATGTCCTCTTTATTACAAGTAGGAACTTTTAAATGAGGAATTCTTAAGTCGAGACAAAGGTGGGAAATGGATCTGAACATTGTAATCGATTGGCAAAGATGGGCAGATCCATATAAGGATCTCAATGTAAGATATAAATTAGTTCAGTATAATTATTTTTACATCAGTCATGTAGCAGATGTCAGCAAGGATTTTATCTGAAAGCTGCACCTGGAGTCAGGTGACTCAAGCAGTTGGATTTGAAAAGCTCTACAAGAAGCTGATTTGGCAAGAGATCACATGATATTGGGGAGTTGTATTAATTTTCTTCAACTCAGCATTTTGGATCCATTGACCAGAGTTCCACACTGCAGCAGTGAGGAAGGAATTCACAACTGGTTTTTCTTCTACAGTTACTTCTTACACTAGAGAAATTGAATAGAATAAAATCAGAATTATCAAATCAATGTTTTTCTTGCATTCAATTTAGCTTTGTCCTAATGCAAGATCTTTTTGGGGAGAATTACAAATTTTTTGGAACAAGTTACAGGAGTTATTTTTTCGCAAAATTCAACCTTAAATTTTATTGGGAAATATTGAAGGAACAAGGCCCAAATTAAAACTATTAATATATCAATTGAAATTTGTTAAATAAGTGTTAGCGGAGATGAGGAAATATATTGCACTTATTTGGAAATCAGATACATTTTTTGGGATGCCAAGATGACATGCAAAAATTTAAAGTTATATTCCTTTTGAAAAAAATTACATATAGCTTGAGAAATATATACTCTATGCTTTTGCAAATTTGACACCTGAATATTCAAATATTAGGCTTCAATTTGTAATAATGCTCTTTCCGTCCTTCTACACATGCGAGATTCTCCTCTAAGTTGTAACATTTTTATTTAGATGTGTTAGATTTCCTCACCACCACGATCTCTGGGGAAGCGGAGGTCTAACACAGGGCATCAGAAAACAGGAAGACCACACACCATCAACAACTGAGAAGCAGAGGATTCAATCCAATGGTCAAGGTCCATGGAAGCAGACCATTGAGGGTTTCTGCAGCTGAAGGTCCCACATAGGTGACAGGCTGTTGGTAATTTGAGGAGAGGAACCCACGCAGGCTTTGAGCTTCTGGAGAAAGCAGTCATGGGACTCACATTAGGTCATGGATTGCTAGAGGCTGGTTCCAAACTGGCTAAAAGGGTATCAGGTATCAGACGGGATACTATTGGATGTTAAATGGTTCCTAATCATGTCAGAGGTTAAAAACAGGTGCTCACATTGCCAATGACTTGGATTGGTCTGTGAGCATTGAAAGAGAATCCACAAACCCTCAGTGTCTTGGCCCAGGTTTCAGGGTGGAGGTTGGGGGGAGAAGACGACTCTTGCTTCTTTCTCTGAGTGCAAGAGGCATTTCAGGCAATTTCTGCCAATGGCGAATCTGTCTGCCTCTCAGCAGGAAAAAAGCAATTTTGTGTGATATGACACTTTTTAATTACATGACAGTAAATTGTCTTCTGAAATAGAGAGAGGTTCAAGTTTCAAACTATTACACACTCCACTCACCAGAGTGTGAGAGATGGGAAAATTGATCTAAAATTATGAACATGGAAGAAACTAAAGTTCATCAGTAAATGGCTGTAACCAGTTCAAACAGGATAAGTTTGGGGCTTAGGATGCAGGAAAGCAGAGTCAGCACAATTAACATAAGAATCTTCTAGTCTTTGTGACAAGACCATAAGACTAAGATAAGGAATGGTAAGGTACAATAGAATGTAGGAAGTTGAGGTAGTCTGGATCAGATAAGGGTCTCCTAGCCCTGGACAGAAGTACCAAGTCATACATTTCTAATTAGCTAACCTTACACAGATTTATACATATGAAATTAGCCAACCCTAGATAGAATGAGTCAACTCTGCATATCAAGAGACTGTAGCCCAGAGAATCAGGAAGGTGTGAATAAGGACAATGACATGATGGGGCACCCACAGGATACCCCCTGGTCCTCCAAGTGTACTGAAACTGCACGTAGGCAGGAAGGATTGCCTATGCCAAACCCATCCAGGGGGCAGAAGAATGTAAGGGGGAGGGCACTCTGATACTGAAATTGACTGTATAAAAGTTGGGTGAGCCCCAGTGTATGTGTGTATTCCCAGGGTAAGGGGAAGCACCCAACTTTGCATTGTTGTAGTAATAAATGTTCTTTGTTCTCAATTTTTGTCTCGAGCAATTTCTTTAAAGGTACTTTAATTTCTAACAAATGGGGGCTCGTCCGGGATCACACTCCCTCCACTGACAGAGTGCCCCGACGACGAGAGTAGGTGCACCCCGGCTGATTCAGCTGGACTCACGGGCGACGGGTGGCTGGTCAGTGGAAGAAGCGAGTGATATCCGAGAAGAGGCATTGAGAACAAACGATGGAAGGAAGCGCACTAGAGCAGTACTACTAGAACTCGGTAAGAGTATTTTACTTGTTTATAAGCATGGGAATAATGGGTAGCAAAGAGGAGAGTCCTGGTACAGGATGTGAACACCAGATAGCTACGTACAGCCCGCTTGGGTTGATGTTATCTGAGTGGGGCACAGGAAAGACCCGTGGTAAAGAGAAACTGACGATGGTCAGGTATTGTTGTATTGAATGGGTTAAATACCTGGTTAAAGGGAGCTCCGTGTACTGGCCAAAATTCGGATCCGAGGATGAATGGATGTGTAAAGCTTTGAACCTATGGCTCTATCAAAACCAGAAAGACAATGTTGAGAGCAGGGAATATGCAGCCTGCTGGCTCAAGGGATCCATTGAACAGCTGGTTTTGAATGAGAAAGAATTCAGGGATAAGAGAGAGGAGGAACCTCTTGTCCCTGAATCACAGGGTTGGGATGTGTTACATTCCCTCCCTCCACCCTATGTTCCTCCTATGCCGGCTCCTATCTTTCCTTCCCCTCCTATGACCTACCCTTCTGCACCTTCCCCACCTCCCCCACCACTAGAGAAGAGAGAAGAGAGCAGGAGTGGTATGATAACTTGCTCACAAAGCACTCGATTACCACCTCTGTTGGCAGGAGAGAGAGGTAACTTTAATTCAGAACAGCGTGAGACTCTTCAGGAAGAAAGGGCAGAACCCTTTGATTCATTTCCCAGGGAGCAGGAACCCAGACCTAATAAGCCAGAAACCAATTGGATGAGACCACGGCGGGAAGTTCCCATGGGAGAGGGTCTCGGTTTCGTAAATGTGCCCCTGACCAGTACTGAAGTGCGTAACTTTAAGAAAGAACTGACCTCCCTGATAGAAGATCCCCAGGGATGTGCCGAACAGTTAGACCAATTTTTGGGACCAAATATATATACAATATGGGGGTCTCGACATAGAATCCCCAGCAGGGGAACAATTGGTACTAACAGGTTTTGTTACCAACTCAGCCCCAGACATTAGGAGAAAATTACAAAAGACAGAAAATTGGCATGAGCAGGGAATAACCCAGCTTCTACAGATCACACAAAAAGCATTTGTCCAGACATCTGAGGATAAGCAGAAAGCAAAGGCTAACATTTTGATGCAAGCAGTTAAAGGAATAGTAGATGAGTAACATGGAAAAGGCAGGGACTGTGTGCCAGCTCCTGAATGTTGGGAGAAGCGTCGGGAGTGGGAGAGAAGAGACCAGAGATAATTTCATAAATCACGACTTCCCACTTCAGTCACTGACCAATATTGATTAAAATTCATGCTAAAAATTAAATGTCATAAATGATCGTTTTTCAATACTGTAGAATTAGCGAATTTAACTACCAGTTAATTCCAATTTATGAAATAAATTGTATTCAAATGTGATTTTGCACAGGGAGTACCTGAGAGTTGAGTGATGTTATAACATTTGCAGGGAGAAATGTTTGCGCAAATAGGGTGAGTTCTATACATCTTAACTTTAAGTGTATGTGAGATAAAGAAAGGATCTGATGTGTAAAGTGGCTGGATCAGCCAGTTGAAGGGGGAGTGTGCATGTCCCTTTAAGTGCACTGTGGCACTTGAAATTGAGGCTTCAGGCTCTTGTCTTGCAGTTAGAGGTATTTCTTCTACACATTCAGCAGTCAAGGTCCGTGATTTGAAAGATCACCCACCTCTGGAGAATAAAGATACCTCTGGGGATTCCTATGGGGATTCCTATAAGTTTAATCATTCATTTCTCTGGTGCATTTTCCTCCGGAGTGAAATTAATGCCTCGGCACAATTTCTCTGTATTGCCGCTGTTATTTAATTCATGATAACTTTCCCCCATTCATCAGGTTTATATTTAAATCCGGTAGTGCGGAAGTTACATTGTAAATAATCACGGAGGTAAACCCTGCGCAACTGGATTCAGCTTTTTTTTTCTTTGGCTTGGCTTCGCGGACGAAGATTTATGGAGGGGGTAAAAAGTCCACGTCAGCTGCAGGCTCGTTTGTGGCTGACAAGTCCGATGCGGGACAGGCAGACACGATTGCAGCGGTTGCAAGGGAAAATTGGTTGGTTGGGGTTGGGTGTTGGGTTTTTCCTCCTTTGCCTTTTGTCAGTGAGGTGGGCTCTGCGGTCTTCTTCAAAGGAGGTTGCTGCCCGCCAAACTGTGAGGCGCCAAGATGCACGGTTTGAGGCGTTATTAGCCCACTGGCGGTGGTCAATGTGGCAGGCACCAAGAGATTTCTTTAGGCAGTCCTTGTACCTTTTCTTTGGTGCACCTCTGTCACGGTGGCCAGTGGAGAGCTCGCCATATAACACGATCTTGGGAAGGCGATGGTCCTCCATTCTGGAGACGTGACCCATCCAGCGCAGCTGGATCTTCAGCAGTGTGGACTCGATGCTGTCGACCTCTGCCATCTCGAGTACTTCAACGTTAGGGGTGTAAGCGCTCCAATGGATGTTGAGGATGGAGCGGAGACAACGCTGGTGGAAGCGTTCTAGGAGCCGTAGGTGGTGCTGGTAGAGGACCCATGATTCGGAGCCGAACAGGAGTGTAGGTATGACAACGGCTCTGTATACGCTTATCTTTATGAGGTTTTTCAGTTGGTTGTTTTTCAAGACTCTTTTGTGTAGTCTTCCAAAGGCGCTATTTGCCTTGGCGAGTCTGTTGTCTATCTCATTGTCGATCCTTGCATCTGATGAAATGGTGCAGCCGAGATAGGTAAACTGGTTGACCGTTTTGAGTTTTGTGTGCCCGATGGAGATGTGGGGGGGCTGGTAGTCATGGTGGGGAGCTGGCTGATGGAGGACCTCAGTTTTCTTCAGGCTGACTTCCAGGCCAAACATTTTGGCAGTTTCCGCAAAGCAGGACGTCAAGCGCTGAAGAGCTGGCTCTGAATGGGCAACTAAAGCGGCATCATCTGCAAAGAGTAGTTCACGGACAAGTTTCTCTTGTGTCTTGGTGTGAGCTTGCAGGCGCCTCAGATTGAAGAGACTGCCATCCGTGCGGTACCGGATGTAAACAGCGTCTTCATTGTTGGGGTCTTTCGTGGCTTGGTTCAGCATCATGCTTAATGGAGAAATAAACCTGCGAACTGGTCTATGGTGCTGTGTGAGTACTGCAATAGGTGGAATATGATTTAAATTGGTGGCATCGTTCAGAACAATTGGGTGCATAAGAATAATAATATCATTAAGAACTCACAGATCTTGTACCAGATGCTATTCAGTACATCTTGACTTAAGGACTGGAGAAATTGGCATGTTAGAATGAGATTGGCATGGCACCAATATTTCTTGATTCAATAATGACTCCACAAGCTCCAGGATTCATGCAGCAGAACTTTTAAGTGGAATATAATAGAAACTAGCCTGTACTTAAATGATTGTGTGTGCAATCTTCATAAGAACATCTTTTAACTTTTTTTGGTGCCTGTTTTACAGACTGTTTTAAATAAGGCCAGCTCCTGTGAGCTGTGGCACAAGGCATTTTACTTAAGGCAGAACTAAAGGTTGAATATGTTTCAAGTTCTCTTGCAGGGGCTCTTGTGCTGCAATGTCTGTTATGTACTCACTCTAACAAATTGGAGGGTTGTGCCCCATACAGACAAGCAGCTCCAACTGCATTTTAATAAGGTCTAACATATTCAAAACCCATGCAAATATGGTTTGTGTTTCATTTTACAATTTTTACACTAACACAAAGGAAAGTCAGATTGTTATTCATTTTATTAAAATCTAGTGATTGGTTATATGTAAAAGCATGGCAAGAGGATCAACTAAAACCTGCCTGGGATGGTCCCTTCTGTGTACTTTTAATTACAGACACCGCAGTAAGAACAAGAGAGAAAGGCTGGACCCACATTCAAAGAATTAAACCAGCTTCTGAACCACAACATCACGACACACAGATTCAACCCTCAACCTGGCGTGCAGTTCCTCATCCTTCAGACCTGAAACTTACACTGCGCCGTGACAAAGTGCCGTAATGTTACATTTATTGTTGTATTTTTTTAACTGTTTATACATTTATTGTTGTATTTTTAACTGTTTATTTTTTTTAACTGTTTATTCATTTATTGGGGTATTGTTTGTTAACTGTTTATGTCACTTCATTACTCGCTATGTTTTAAGTCCCCCTGGAATAGGGGCAGCAGAGGTTACAATTGTGCTCCTTTAGAATGTAGACAGGGCATGGATTTAATGTATAGTCATAGTGGGATATGGGTTAACAAGGGATTCCAATACAGACCAGGGGAACTGAACAGCTTTAGTGGAGTACATCTAATTTGTATCTTAGCCTACACAGGTATTAAAGACAGGAGTTTTGAGGCGATAGCACAAAGGACATGGTGGGACAAAGACAGACAGAATGGTAGTCAGGATTGTACATGTAGCAGAGAGAGAGAGTTAATACATATACTAATGTACACAGACAGGCTGCAACTCACAAGTTCAATGATACCCATGCTAATGTTAGCAGACAAGCTGCAACACACAGTTAAATCACAAGAAACAATCCCCCCCAGCTTGGTCTCTTTTCATCACCCCGTGAAGGGGAGCACCAGTTTCCAACAACGTGAGCTGCTTGACACTTTAATATCAGGCTCCAAACAGCCTTCGGAGATCGGTGGCCCTAGGGTTCGGGGCTGAAGAGGACATCAGATACTAGCCACAATTCAACGGAACCGCCTGACTACTGCTACTTGTTCGCTGCTGAAGGCAGTGTCTCTCACAGACTTCGTCAGGACAATGCTTACGAAAGTCGGGTGGTTAAAAGACACTGCTTCAATGTTTCAACGTGAATCTGCCCATGCCCATGTTCAGACGTGGCAACTTCGGACTGATGTGGGATGGCTAGACTCTTTACTGAGAACTGGAGCCTGATACTCGCAACCCTAATAAGCAGCTGGACTCGCTACTCTGACCTTCATGGTGCTCCCCTACCTAAAGACTTTACACAGGTGTTACATTTCGGTTATTGACCAGCTGGGTAAAACAACACCTTATTAGTATTACTGATCTAAAAGAAAAGTGAGGATTGTGAGAGATGGGAAAATTGATCTAAAATTATGAACATGGAAGAAACTAAAGTCCATCAGTAAATGGCTGTAACCAGTACAAACAGGATAAGCTTGGGGCTTAGGATGCAGGAAAGCAGAGTCAGCACGATTAACATAAGAATCTTCTAGTCTTTGTGACAAGACCATAAGACTAAGATAAGGAATGGTAAGGTACAATAGAATGTAGGAAGTTGAGGTAGTCTGGATCAGATAAGGGTCTCCTAGCCCTGGACAGAAGTACCAAGTCCTACATATCTAATTAGCTAACCTTACACAGATTTATACATGTTAAATTAGCCAACCCTAGACAGGATGAGTCAACTCTGCATATCAAGAGACTGTAGCCCCGAGAATCAGGAAGGTGTGAATAAGGACAATAACATGAAGGGGCACCGACAGGATACCCCCCCTGGTTCTCCAAGTATACTGAAATTGCACGTAGGCAGGCAGGATTGCCTAATGCCAAACCTCTCCAGCAGGAGGCAGAAGAATGTAAGGGGGAGGGTATTCCTATACTGAAATCAACTGTATAAAAGTTGGGTGAGCCCCAGTGTATGTGTGTATTCCCAGGGTAAGGGGAAGCACCCAACTTTGCATTGTTGTAAAATAAATGTTCTTTGTTCTCAATTTTTGTCTCGAGCAATTTCTTTAAAGGTACTTTAATTTCTAACACCCTGGTCCTCCAAGTATACTGAAACTGCACGTAGGCAGGAAGGATTGCCTAATGCCAAACCTCTCCAGCAGGAGGCAGAAGAATGTAAGGGAGAGGGTATTCCTATACTGAAATAAACTGTATAAAAGTTGGGTGAGCCCCAGTGTATGTGTGTATTCCCAGGGTAAGGGGAAGCACCCAACTTTGCATTGTTGTAAAATAAATGTTCTTTGTTCTCAATTTTTGTCTCGAGCAATTTTTTTAAAGGTACTTCTATTTCTAACACTCAGAACACTTTCCATCAACTTGCCCACCACAGACGTCAGACTCACGGGCCTATAATTCCCAGGATTACATTTGGACCCTTTCTTAAACAGCGGAACCACACATGGAGTAATTCATGTTCTGTTCTGGGATTTTAAATAAATATTA
Organism: Narcine bancroftii; assembly: GCF_036971445.1. Lineage (NCBI taxonomy): Eukaryota > Metazoa > Chordata > Chondrichthyes > Torpediniformes > Narcinidae > Narcine > Narcine bancroftii. The sequence goes on from NW_027211884.1 coordinate 6,178,477, forward strand.
AGAAAGAGAGAAAGTGTTCAGCCTGGACTAGAAGGGCCAGGCTGCCTGCTTCAGTGTGTCATTGTGAGATGGTTCTAGGAATGGTGCATCTTTGAATATCTGTACCATGTCTAAAGTCTAGTAACTTGTCGTGTAGAACTGTAAGGTCAGGCAGCTTTTACACCTTAAAAGGAGATTTTCTTTGGGGGTTTCCTCAACTTATAATCATATAATTAATAATAGATCAACATCAGGCAGCTTTTACACCTTAAAAGGAGATTTTCTTTGGGGGTTTCCTCAACTTCTAATCATGTAACTGATAATAGATCAACATCAGGCAGCTTTTACAACTTAAAAGGAGATTTTCTTTGGGTTTTCATTGGTTGGTTTGAGTGACATCACAATCCCCATTCACTATATAAACATCATGCAGTGGGCAAGTGATCGGATTATCTGATTGATTTTCAGCTATATTCAACGACTCTCGCATCTAATTATGCTTCAAAAAAATAAAATTACCCCAATATATTTCCCATCTCACCACCCCACTAGAAAAATGGATACGATAATAGAAGAAGACGACGAAGATTTCACAATCGTCCTGAAAGACTCAGGGAGTTCAGGTCACTGTCACCCCAGAGAACATCCAGTTCGCATTGCATGGGAGGAGGATACGCCGATAAGACCATGGCGGATCCTCCTTAGAAACATCTTGAACCGGGTGGCAGTGACCTGGAGAATGTGCTGCTGTCTTCAATGAAGAACCATCCTTGGGCATCTCCAATGCCCCATCCTTGGGCATCTCCATCGCCTGCCCGAGAACATCAACATTATGGTGCCCATCATCTCTGCATAGAAAGTGTATAATTGTCTAAAATGCCTATTTTTAATAAAATATGGAATGTTAACTTTATAAAACCGAGTGCAGGTGTCATATCTGCTTTTACCTCTATGTCTGGCAGTTCATGCTCTGCGCAAAATCAAAACTCTGCCTGCACATCTCCTTTAAACTTTCCATCCTCTCCCCCTCTCTCATCTTCATGCTGTGCCCTCTAGAATGGAACCTCATTATTGTGAGGACAAAGGTTCTGACTGTCCACCCGATCTGTGGTATTGGTTGACAATGTAATGAAGTGAATGTGCTGGGTAGAAGAGTTAAGATGTTATGATAACCCTATTCTGAAAGATAGAGCAGACTTTTAAATGATTATCACCTCTTCCATAAATAAAGCCAGCCCCTGGTCTTCTGCACAAATAACACTATTCCCTGCTGTTACACATAACCAGCTGTCAGACGCAGCCCATTCATAAACGGGTTCCCACCCAAAAACAACTGATGGCACAACAAGCTTGTCAAAGAGAATGTGGAAACATCAAAAGCCTGCAGAGGGAGCAGAGCAAAGGCCCTAATGACTTTGCTCCAGTGTCTTTAATTTAACTAACCCTGTTCAAAATCATGATCACTGGGGAAGCAACATTGACATGTGCCAAGTGCTAAGCTCACACTGTCTTAAAGGCCCCTTTTGATCATATCTGCCACAAATCCATATCTTTTCATTCTAGAAAGCCAATTCTATGATAACCATTTTCCTGTCTTTAGAAATAAGAAAACACTGTAACACCTCAGCTTGAAACAATCCCCTCGAAGAAATGGTCACTTAATCAAATGCACCAAAATGTCTTCAATATTGTATTCAGTAACCTTGTACTTTGAATGAGGTTCAACAGTACTGGGGAGGTGACCTTGTCGACCCAACCCTAATTACTGCTCATTCCCACTAGTAGGACTCGAATCAATTCTCTGTGTGTTGGACTTTGTGGTTTGGTTGGACTTCTTGTACCTTGACAGGACTAAAGTGTAACATTGGCGGAGTCGGTAATCTCTCACTGGGAAGATCACTATGTATGGTGTAAGTGGCCACAAGGTCACTGGGACATCGGACGGAGCACCAGTGCACCTTGGGACCCTTGAGCCCGAACTCTTTCCCATTGTGGTCCCTCATACGAGGATGATCTGGGTCCCTGCCGAGAGAAAAAGAACCAGGCAAAGAATCCAAGACAGCGCATATGGTGCCAAGGGCTTATGCTGAGATTACCTACAGTGTTTCCATTGGAAGGAGATTATCTGACTCTTGGGTATCGTTTTAGGGCAGCTGGTTGCGTTTCAACCAAGTCAATTTTAAACTATTTGAACATATGGTGCCTTTCGGGCACTAAAAACATCCCCAACCTCTGCCCCGGCTGTGGGATGCCCACGATTTGACCGTCCATTTCAACTGTTTGTCACCTTAAAAGAGGAAAGTGTGACAGCGGTTCGGACACAGTATCGTGGGAAGGAACGGAGACTGGTGGCATATTTTTCTTTTCAAATAGACCCCGTAGCCCAGGGGCTCCCTCCGTCACCCAGATCCTACCTGCCTTACCTGCCATGATTACGGTTGCCCAAACACCACGTTCTATCAGCAAGTTAAAGTTTATACACGGCACTGGGTGGCTTCATTGCTGACATCGACATAATCACGGCACCTGGGCTCAGTCGAGCTCTTTGGGAGATGAAATGGCCGGGTGCCATGGCGTATAGGTGGTGGGGGAGCTAGGAAGGCCAGTTGCCTGCGTAGGTTTGCCAGCAGGTTTTTGTCGGTGGCTGTGATGTCAGGGTCTGGGCTGAAAAACTCACCCTGCAGGGAAAGCAGTGCGCCATAAATCATCTCCGCTGTTGAAGCCTGCAGGTCCTCCTTGAGGGCCGTCCTAATCCCGAGGATGACCCTGGGTAGTTCGTCCGCCCAGTTTGATCCAGAGACCTTGGCCATATGCGATGCCTTCAGGTACCTGTGGAACCTATCTACCAACCCTTTGGACTGCGGATTGTATGCTGTGGTGTGGTAGAGCTTGACCGCCAGGAGCTTCGCCATCTGAGTCCACAGGGCAGACCTAAACTGCCTCTCTGTCGCTAGTGACATGCGCTGGAACTCTGAAATGGGTGATCTATTGGCTGACCAGATTCCTGGCGCATGTTTCCGCGAGGCCTTCTTAATCGGGAAGGCCTCCGGCCACCTTGTGGCCTGATCCACCACCCTGAGGAGGTAACGAGCCTCCTTGGACACTGACAGGGGCCCAACGACATCAATGTGGATGTGCTGGAATCTGCTAACTGCCGGGTCGAAGTTCTGGATGGGGGCTCGTGTGTGTCACTGGACCTTGGATATCTGGCACCTGGTACAGTTCCTGGCCAGTTCTGCCACCTCCTTCTCTAGCCCGTGCCACACAAACCACTCTGTGACCAACCGCACGGTTGTCTTTACTGCTGGGGGAGCAAGGTCATGGATCAGACTGAAGACCTACACCCTCCACTGCGGCGGGACCACTGTTGAGATGTCGCAGAGCAATGTATCCGGGCTGCTGGACACCTGGATATCCTTGAGTTTGAGGCCCTACATGGTGGTCCACAAGGCCTGTGACTCTCCATCATTCCTCTGTGCCTGAGCGAGTTGCTCGTAATCCAGACCAGGCACGACAGTGTTGATGGCTGGACGGGAGAGCACATTTGCCACTACATTGTCCTTGCCAGCCCTGTGTCGGATGTCGGTCATGAACTCAGACACGTACGAGAGGTGGCACTGCTGTCTGGTGGACCACGGATACTTTGGCATCGCCAGAGCTTTGTATGGCCCCTCGTACGGTCATCAGTGAGGGGCTTGTGATCTGTGAAGGCTGTGAACAGACTACCCTCGAGGAAGTAGTGGAAATGCCAAATGGCCAAATACAGCACCACGAGCTCTGGGTTAAAGTCACTGTATTTGAGCTCTGGTGGGCATAGCTGCTTGCTGAAAAAGGCCAGTAGGCACCATTGTCCATTGAGCCACTGTTCCAGAACCCACCACTGCCATAGCTGATGCATCCACGGAGAGCACCGTGTGTGCTTCCAGCCATGGGTGGACCAGCGCTGGCTAGAGCTTCCTTTGTCATGATGAAAGCCCTGTCCGCCTCCTCTGACCACAATAAAGTCTTTTCTTTTGTGGCCATGAGTGCGAACAATGGGCTCATAGTGCGCGCGACTCCAGAGATGAAACGATTGTAAAGGTTCACCATCCCCGTGAACTTCCTTCAATCTGCTGCTCCAGAACTCCACCAATCACTGTTCCTGAGGTATCAACTGTGAGGGCTGTGGGTGCATTTGGCCTGGGTGGACTGGAGCGCAGCTTCCACGAATACTCGTGCAGAGTCGTCCCAGGTCAAGTCTTTCGCCTTGCCAGTCATCAGGGTGAAAAGTGGGCGTATCACTCGAACAGCTGCAGGGATGAACCTCTGAGAAAAGTTCACCATCCCCATGAACTCCTGCAGTCCTCTGGTCATACTGAGCCTCGGGGATTTGCGGATGGCCTCCACCTTGCTGAATAGTGTTGTGGCCCCGTCTTTGGTAATCCTGTGACCCAGGAAGTCAATCGTGCTCAGTCCAAACTACCATTTGGCCAGGTTGATTGTAAGGCCCAACTCACATAGGTGATTGTAGAGTCTCCTCTGCCTTTATTGAGGCTGGAAAGGCTACTTTTATACAGTTGGAGTTCCCGCATAATAACTTAAACGGGATTCCCGCCCGCGGGAACATTCTTGCATATGACTCCCCTTCTTCCCCAGCCTGGTGTTGCTTTGTTAGCTGGGCAGCCTGGCCAGCCCCATTTTAGGGCTGCCGGTCTTGCACTGCCCCAGCTTCCAACCGCGCTGGTTCCCAATGCTGGGGATCACGTTAGTGAGTTATGCCGCTGTTTATTACTGCGTGTTGTGCTGGCCTGATCTCCGCACTTGTGGGCTACCATTATCTTTATATAATATTTTCCAATCATTTTGATCTATTTTTCTGCCCAAAACATTTTCCCACTTTCATCTTGGTTTTGCAATTGTGTGTGAGAGTCTGTGAATGCATTAGTGAGTACATGTGCATGCAAACATGTGTTTGTGCACGAGTTCATGAGGATGCAGGCGTACGTTCATGTGTGTGTGTGTGTGTGTGTGTGTGTGTGTGTGTGTGTGTGTGTGTGTGTGTGTGTGTGTGTGTGTATGTCCATTTGTGTGTGCACATGAACGTGCGTGTGCATGTGTGCATGTGGGTGCATGTGTGCAATAAGCCGGCATGCCTGTGTGCGAGTGTGTGCACGAGTGGGTGAGTGTGTGCATGTATGCATGTTTACATCTGTGTGATTGTATGTGTGTGCACTTTTGTGTATTCACATGTGTGTGTTTGTAATGGAGAGGGGTTCATGAGGGGTCTCATTGGTAGCCGTACACAGCATCGACCGAATTATGTGGGGCATCTCAGTCTGGGCATCCTGACAGTACTCAATGGCCCACCCTTTCGACGAGAGCCAGGAGGATTTCCTTCCAGAGCATCCCATTTTTGTGTTCAACTTGCCCATTACCTCTTAGGTTATAACTTGTCATGCGTCTGGTCGCGATACCCTTCGCTGTCAGGTACTTTCGCAGCTCGTCACTCATGAAACTAGACCCCCAGTCACTGTGGATGAAAGCGGTGTAGCCAAACATGGTGAAGATCTGCCCCAGGGCCCTGCTGACGGTGGCCGTAGAGGTGTCTGTTCAAGGGATAGCGAAAGTGAAGCCTGAGTACTCGTTCACTACCGTGAGGAAGTAGACGTTTCGGTTCCTGGAAGGCAGGGGCCTTTTGAAGTCCATGCCAAGATGCTCAAAGGGCCGAGTGCCCTATACAACATGGGCCTGTGGCATACAGAAGAAATGGGTTTGATACTCCATGCAGACCCAGCACGACTCAGTCATGTCCCTGATGTCCCTGATGGTATATGGCAGGTTCTGGGACTTAATGACGTAGTACAACCTGGTGACACCCGAATGGCAGAGGGACTCATGCAATGTCTGCAGCCTGTCATTGTGCAGACAAGGCCTGTGTCCCTCGGCAAGGGCGACCATTTGGCTCAGGAGGGTGGATGGGACTCTGTCCGTGGGAACCCAAAGATGGGGGTTAATCACTCCTTGAGTGTATCGTATTTGCCTTCTTTGGTTCACAGTTCAATCTCACTTCTCCTTCTTCCAAGTTCTCTGGATGCACGCAATTCTTATGTTGTATATAAATTTCACCAGGCTTTGGTGCTTGAAAGGTAAATGTTTACCACTCAGGACGGTTCTTGTAGGGATTTTAGAGAGAGATTTGTTGTTCCAGGATCTCCACAACTGAGGTACCACCATTAGTCACCTCAATATCTCACTGATGAAACTTGCCCCGTCAGGGTTTTCCAGATGGTAACTTCTTTCTTCAAGCTATCACAGAGTCCCATTCCTCTTACTCCAAACAACAGGAGTTCTTTCTTCTGCTCAAGCTGTTAGATAAACAGAACCGGGGTGTGACTTTCCTGTAAGCACCCTGCAGAAAGGTACTTGTAGTCATCCTGGCTCCATTTCCAAACAATGGTCATTCATTTTATGACATCAGTTCGATTAACACCTACTTGTGAATGTGCATAATATTCTCCAGAGAGCTTCAATCTTTCTTCAGTCTTTCAAATAAGATCTGTTTTAAAATGTGTGTGTATGTATGTAACCTACACTAAATTTCAAATCTTACCAAATTCTCCAAATATATTTATCCATTACAATATCACGTAAGGAGCATTTAAGAGACTCCTAGACAGGCATACATGGGTGAAAGAAAAACAAGGTTGTAGCAGGCGCACAGTGCGGTATTATGAACCGCGTCCGTCAGATCACAGACTTACATGACACATCGCGGGCTAACAGTGCTGGGCACCAAAGTACAGCGAGTGGATCAGATGAAGCACCTGCCTAAAGGCTCAGGGCGCTAATGGCTCGTAGCTTTAACCTGCTGGTTCTGTGGACCGGAAGGTGTTCACTAACGAGCTCATTAACAGGCAGGGTATAAAAGGTCTGTGCATGTCTGCAATAAAGTACTATTGAGTTGACTACCTTTGTGTGTGTTTGCCTTTATTTAGTAGCATCTACAGCAGTAGCTGCTACACGGTATTATTTTTTTGTCAGAAATATCTAGATCAACATAACATCGTGGGCCAAAGGGCTTGTACCGTGCTGTAATATTCTGTCATTTCTTGACTTTGAATATCTGTAGTAAGCAGTGTGAGACTTCAATAATGAGCACAGCAACATTGCAGTCAGGAGTTTGTATCTCCTGGTTGACTTGAGCTTTTCTCTTTTGTACACAATGCTTTATTGTTCTGGTCAGTAAGAAAAGAAGTATCGTGCATGTTAAATATGTCATTATGTCTGCAAGTAACATTGGAAAGACTCAGTAACACCAAGGTAAATAGCACCCTGTAGTGGCTGGTGCAGTTTCCTGATGGGAAGAAGTTATCCCTCAGTGGCTACAGTGATGTGAAAATGTGGGTAAATTATTTTGTATATGATTTATACATGGACAAATTAGCTGTTGTTTGTTCCAATTTCAGGTAGGTGTGGTTGCAAAGTGGGTAAGGATAGAAAATAGTTGGGGATCAACAACTGGGGCTTGCGATTGATGGTGTGAAAGTTGATATGGATACTCAGAATAAGGCTAATCTGATTAGGTAAGCCACTGGCTCTTATACTTCCACCAGACGTGAATCTAGAATTGAATTTTGTGTCATTTATGGTGGGTAACTTCAGTCTATTGATTGTAAAACTAAATTAAGAGCCCTTTTTCCCCTGGCTGTGCTAAAAGATTGTTTTGTTTATTAACTAAATTTTTCTGAGAGGGAGAATAGACTGAAGCTGCTTTCCTACTCGTTGGTGATGAATTTTGCAGTAAGATCTTTCAACTAATGACAGACTCCTAATTACCACATGCAATCCCCAGTAACTTTATCATTTCTACCACCTTCGACATGATGGAGTCTGTCGGACTCTGGCTTTACCTTACTCTTAATTTAGTCTATGTGTAGTCTGAGTCCAGCGTGTTCTTTGAATGAAGTGATAGGAGAAGGTATTCGGTTCAACAGTCAATTTATTACACAGCACAAGAATAAAACTTAACAGAGCTCTGGGTCACTCATTAGTTCATAGGTCACCTGCACAGTGAGCTACTCCCCAAGACTGACCCCTATTGTCCAGTTGGTTCAGTTTATATAGGTCAACCTTATCATACAGAACAAAAGTTGGCTTCCTTTGCTAGATTTCATTATCATACAGAACAAAAGTTGTCTTCCTTTGCTAGATCTTTTTGCATAAGGGTTATCACAAGTCATCTCCTGTTTTGCAGATATCTGGGGTGTAGCACTCCCATCTTAATCCTCCAGGCCAGACTATCCTGTTGTGTTGATCAGAAATTAATTCATCCCCAGATATTTCTAATCACCATTCTGTTCTTGTCTGGCCAATTTCTGCTGTTCTCTTTAACACCTCCTCATGCCTTAATCTTCCTCCTAGACTGGTTTTCCATTCCCTTTGTTTCTTGCAGGCCATTCTTTGTTCTGGTCTGGCCTGTGTCTCCTGTGCTACTCACCACCTCCTTCAGTTTGAGCATTCCTCCTAAATCGTTTTATGCATTTCCTCTCCCTGTATTTGGGAGCAGACCATTTTGCTCAGCCAACTTTGCTCCATGCTGTGATTGCCACTTAATCACATTCCTCTTTTTCCCTGAACCAAGCAGTAAATATAAACTTATTAATTAATCATTTCTTTCATAATGTTTTAACCCCTAGATTCCAACAAGTCCCACCTTCCCCTCCCCATTTTCTACTTTTGCCAGGAACTGCTTTCATCCTGACGTTCTAGTTCACTCATCTCTCCCCACACATTCCTCCCTGTCCTCGGGGATTTTCTCCTGCAATTTGCATCAGTCACCTCCATCCAGGGACCTAAACAGCCATTTTCATGCAGGGTAAAGTTTCACATGCCCCTCCTCCAACCATGTCCGTACCCCCTATGGCAGGAAACCCAATGCAGAGTAAATGACAGATTGGCTGAGCACCTGGACGTTAATCACAATGGCCATCTTGGCTCATGGTGACAAGCCGTTTTAAGTTCCATTCCATTCCTACACTGACCCTTGTCTTCTGCCTCCTCCATTGTCAGGGTGAGGTCAAATCCAGAGGAACCATCTCTTATTGCATTTCTGTAGTTTAATACTCGATGGTATGAATATGGAATTTTCCAAGTTCTTGTAACCTGACCATCACCCCCCACCCCCCCAACCAGGTTTCACTCTCTCTCCTGCTGATTCACCCAGTTCCCCTCGTATTCTCCCTTCCAAACCAGATGACTTATAAATGTGGGCAAAGAAATGGCAGATGGAGTTTAATCTGGACAAGTGTCTTGCACTTTGAGAGGACTTGTAGTCGTGTTGCAAAGAGGGATCTTGGGGTGCAAGCGCTAGCTCCTTGAAAGTGGCAACACAAGTGTAGGGTGTTAAAGAAAGTATTCTTCATTGAGCAGGGCATGAAGTATAAATGTAGTTAGGCCACATTTCAAGTGTTTTCTGCAATTCTAGTTGCTGTATGCCAAAAGGAGTTTATCAGGAGGTTGCTTGGGTTAGAGCATTGGCTCTGAGGAGAGGTTGGACAAATTTGGATAGTTTTCTCTGGAGGATTGGAGGCTGAGAGATGACTTGGTTGAAATTTATACAATTATTGTAGTCCTGGAGATGGTCGATGTCTTCTTCCCCTGCCCCCATGGGAAATGTAAAAATACTACGAAGTCTATATTGAACTTGAGAGGGGTAAAGGAGAGAAGTGAGGCAGGTTTTTGTACAGTGCGGTGGGGGTCTGGCCCACGCTGCCAGGATAATGGTGAAATCGCCACGATTTAAGAGGCATTTGGTTGGGCACATGAACAAGAGGGAATGGGTGATGTTTATGGACCATGTGCTGACAGATGGGATTAATTTAAATGTGCTTCTTGTTCACCACAGACAATGTTTGCCAAATGGCCTATTCCTGAGCTCCACTGTTGTGGGATGATTCACCTGTTTTCAAGGATTGTTGCTGATGGGCAGTAAACTTTTCACAGAGATCTATCTCCAATGAATGTATTTAGAACATTTCCATTAGTTAATTCCCTGTAGAAACAGCAATTTATAATTCAAGCTGTGTAGCCACAACAATAATGCAAAATTTGAAGGCCATCATTACTGAATCCATTTTAATCAGCCTTCACCTTGGACAATGTTCAATTGAGACCAGAAAAACAAAATGCAGCTTTTAACCTCTAGGAAAGATTAGTAATCCTCTGTACCACAGAATTATTTCTGAAAAAAATATTTGGAACATTTTGTGAATTCAACTTGCAAAGAGGTGATGAAAAGGAACGACAACAAGATTTTTAAAAATTAAACCCAGAACATTTATTAGAAGACGTTCATCACAATAAACATGTTTAGGTTCAGAAATGATCGATTCTGGAATGTCATGTGGCAGGAATAAAAGGAATGAAGGATAGATATATTCCAAGGAAAAAGAAATGAATGATTTGGATTGTGGTTTAAATGGTTTTGTGGCCAAATTTTCAAAGGTCACCAAGATAGATGACAGAGTAGGAAATGTAGAAACCGTAAAGTTGCAGAAAGATACAGACAGATTAGGAAACTGGGCAAAATTATGGCAGATGAGATTGAACACCTTTGGCAGTGGAAATAAACAGGAAGCATACTATTTGGATGGGATGAAAATTCAGACCTTGGATGTGCAAAGGGACCTGGGTGTCCTTGTGCAAGGAAACCTAAAAGTGAATGACCAGGTGATATTGGTAATGAAGAAAGCGAATGCTATGTTGGCATTCATTTCAAGAGGAGTAGTGTACAAGAGTAAAGAGGTGTTGATGAGGGCTCTATGGGGCATGGATGTCTCCCTTGGTGGGTGAATCGAGGACAAGAAAATTAGAGGTTAATCATATGAAACAGAGATTAGGAAGAACTTCTTTAGCCAGAGGGTCATGGACCTGTGGAACTCGCTGCCGCATACAGCAGTGGATGCCAGATCATTGGGAGTATTTAAACAAGAAATAGACAAGTTTGTCGTTAGCGAGGGCATGAAGGGATATGGGGAAAAGGCTGGAAATTGGAAGGAGTGTAGAGTAGCTTAGTGTCAGTTTATGGAGCAGACTCGATGGGCCTAGTGGCCTGGTTCTGTCCTTTGTCTGTGATCTTGTTCTCATTTGAGAGACATTATTGAAGGCAACTGAGAAAAATGTAAAAATTCTAGGCGGTTGTTAGAGTAGGTTATTAGTTTGGCAACTCTATGTAAAACTCCAAAACTATCTGTCACTTTGGAGCGGTGCTGGTCCCTCTAATGCCTGAGGAACATAGACTTTCTAATATGTCATGTGTTCTTTCAGCTACAAATGATTCTCTTATTCAAACATGGCCAGAGGTCACTCGTATTTCATTTCAGTCTCACAATCGTTTTTAGTGGTTTTTCAGTTGTAAATGTGGCAAATTCCATTTTGGGAGTGGTTTCTTGTCACATTTTTCAGTGATGTATTTGGAAAAAAAATGATGTTGTGTGGACTGCAGCTCTTGAATGCAAGTGAACTTCATTTGTTGTCCTTCCAATGCCATCTGCTGCCTGACGAGCCTTCAAGCTGGGTCCTGCCCTTTCCAAGCCTTGCTCAAGTGTTCCCTCACCTCGTGACCACATCATAACGGTGACAATAAGCCACCATATAAAGACAGTGTCTATGAGACGCAGGCTCGTAATACACCTGGATTATCTTAAAATCGCAAAATTGGAATGGCCAGAGTTGTGCGTAGTCCATAGATCTGAAAGCTGCTCGGCTTCACGGTTATATATGGTTCTGAAAAAAACTAGGGATTGGCGGCGTTGCAGAGATGATCGTGCCCTGAACAATTCCACTATGCCTTACTGATACAATATTCCAAATTTACAAGACTTCTCAGCAAACCTCCACGGCCAATATGCATTTTCCAAAATAGATCTAGTACGTGCTCACTATTAGATTCCATTTGAGTCTCCAGACTCACCGGAGATGCTCCCGTTCAGCATGTTTGAGTTTCTGAGAATACCATTCGGTCTATGGAATGCAGCTCAGACATTCCAGTGGTTCATGGATCACGAACTCACTGGCCTTGGGTTTTTTTGGTGCTTGTGTTGATCGAGGAGATTCTGGTTGTAAGTGTGGTTGAAGAGGAGCACAAGAGCCACCTTATCTCATTGTTTCCGAGGCTTGAGGAATGTGGCATCATGATCAATCCCAGGAAAGTGTTTCTGGTGCTACTGATCTTGTATTTTTGGGACTGAGATTTATGCAACATGGTATTTTGCCTGATGAATGTAAAGTATGTGGAATTTGAGAATTTCCTCCCCCCATTATGTTTGGCCAGTTGTGATGGTTTTTAGGCATGAGGAATTTTTATTGCTGTTTCCTGGTGAATGCCGCAGCATCTCTATTACCTCTTGCTGAACGACTCAAAGGATCTGATGTCTTTTTCCAAAAATACCTTAACTTTGGGAGACGATGCTGTGTATGCTTTCCAAATGCCACTAAGCTTGTACATCAAATGCCCAAGGCCTTGCTCTCTTACCACAGATGCATCTGTCAGTGCTGTTGGAGCAGTGTTAAAACAACTAGTCTGTGGGCAAATGGAAACTGGTAAAGTATAGAATATTTGGGCAAGAACTCTTAGCTATCTATCTCGCAGTGAAACATTTCAGTTTAAAAAAATATTTATAGTTTTGTATATGGTACAATATAATAATATAATTGTATCCAAATGATACTTACATTGATCAAAAAATAAATATTGTACTGTACATAAAAGTGAGAAGAGTAAAAAGTTAAAAAAAATACACATCTAGGTGCAAAGCTACTGTGATAACTATTCCCTCCCAAAACGAAAGGCAGAATATTAATAAAATAGTAGAATTAAACCAACATGATAAGGTTCAACCATTAAGATTAATGAAAAGTGGTGGTGGGGTGGAGAAGTGAAAACATTAGATATCCAAACCCATATCTAAATATGGTTTCCATAGTTTGAAGTATGTATCGTTCCCAGTTCTAATATTATAAGTCACCTTTGCTAAGGAAATACAAGTTTGCATTTCCCCACAATCAATTTTAAGATGGGATTCAGATTTCCATGGAATTGCTTTTTATCTCCTGGCCCTGCCAATGCGATTTATTAAAATAATTAATTGGTTTTTTGAGAACTTGAATTAGGCTTCCGAATCATATACATTTCCCAAAAGTAAAAGCTCGGGTGTTAATGGTAAACAGTTTTATAATTTGTTCCAAAAAATTGCCCACATCTTTCCAAAATGATGTCACCTTGAGACATGATCACAGAGAATCTATAAACGTACCAATGTCTGTGCCACATTTAAAACATAAATGTGAAATATTTGGAATAAATTAATTGATGTGGCATTAAATATAATTGATGAAGAAATTTATCATTAACTAATCTATCGAAAACATTAATTACTGTCCCAACAAATGTCAGACCAGCAAAATGGGTCAATTTCAGTTCCCAAATCTAATTCCCATCTTTCTTTTGATTTATTCAAGTCTGGATTTGGAGATTCCTCTTGATGTCGAAGATACAATTTGGAAATAAGTTTCTTTGTAATTCCCTCATGAATCCCAATCTCCATCCAAAATTTTATCTTTTTATTGGAAGGTCATCCTTTGACCATTTGTACAGAGCACCATCCTCTTCTCCATACTGCAAGTGCAAGCACACATCTCTACTTGCCCAGAGAGATTCAGCGCTTGGACTTCATCCTACAATTTTCATTGGACACACACACATCTGAGGAAAGGCAAATGCTGTCGCTGTTGCCCTATCCAGTTGTGACATTACATGCAACTCCTGCCATCGATTTCACTGCCATGGCTCATGCACGACACACTGATCCTGATTTCATCTGGTGTAACCAGATCAACTCTGGTCTCCATCTTCAAGATGGGACCCTGGATGAACTGGGTGAAAAGTTGGTCTGTGATTTTTTTTTCCCCCAACAGGAAGGACTAGGCCGTTTGTGTGGGTGGCTGTGAGGTAGGAAATTTTCTCTTCACAATCTATCTCTTTCTTGAAAAGAGCATCAATCAAACTGGTTAAGGAACATTTTAGCTGGCTTCGTGTTAAACAGAATGTTGGATTATGGGCAAAGACTCGCTTGCTGGGTCAAAGCCTTAAAGTCTCCAGGCACATGAAATTCAATCTGGGGGATTTTGTTGTTTTGGATTCCCATTTCCAGCACGTGGACCTTGTGGCTTGGAAGGTCCACTTCCGCCATCTTGACAATGTACTTATCTGCTCACGTGTGAGGACTGAACTACCAGGTGACAGGATGAAATTTCTATCATTGGTATCTCTGCAGTGACAATTCCTTGGGCTTTTGTGGATCATTGGATTCCATCTTTTGATGTCCAGGCACTATTACAATAGCTCGAGGGTCTCAGTTTGAGTCAGCATTGGTCTGAGCTCTCACTGATCCTCTGGGCACGACCTGAATTACAGCTAAGCGTTTCAGGCCAACAGCTTCTTTGAGCATTTCCAACATTGGTTGCTTCAATAACATCCCATTAAATGTTCACCGATAAGGGGTCTCTACATTATGCAAACCAGAAGATATGCAGGTATACAATCCTTTATCCAGAACCCTTGTGGGGAGGGTGGGGGGGGCGGGGGGGTTTCACTGTGTTTCGAATTTCAGATTTTTCTGGATTTCGGAAAGCCAGATTTACGCCCACCCAAATTGTGCTGCTGTATCCACCCCTACTCCCTTCCAGTCATGCTGCCATTTTCCCCCCATCCCTCGCCCGCCTGACTCGCGCTTCCATCTCACTCCCCACTTGCTGGTGTTTGGAGCTTTCCGGATTTTAGATGTCGATACGAAGGATTGTGTAGTTCTACTTAACAATGAGGAATGATCAGACAAAATCCTGCTCTTATACTCTGCATGTATAAATCTACCCTGTAATTGGGCTGACGTTAAGCAAAAGTCGATTCTAGAAAAAGGATCATGTCTGGGTGAAAAAAAAGTCTTTTTCTGTCAGATTTAATGTCCTCCAGATTCCCATCAAATTCAAATCTTTCATGGAGTCTAACCTCCATTTAGCCATTTTGGTTCTTTGTACAGTTTTTGGAGTTGCCCATTCAGAGCCAGCTCTTCAGCGCTTGACGTCCTGCTTTGCGGAAACTGCCAAAATGTTTGGCCTGGAAGTCAGCCTGAAGAAAACTGAGGTCCTCCATCAGCCAGCTCCCCACCATGACTACCAGCCCCCCCACATCTCCATCGGGCACACAAAACTCAAAACGGTCAACCAGTTTACCTATCTCGGCTGCACCATTTCATCAGATGCAAGGATCGACAATGAGATAGACAACAGACTCGCCAAGGCAAATAGCGCCTTTGGAAGACTACACAAAAGAGTCTGGAAAAACAACCAACTGAAAACCCTCACAAAGATAAGCGTATACAGAGCCGTTGTCATACCCACACTCCTGTTCGGCTCCGAATCATGGGTCATCTACCGGCACCACCTACGGCTCCTAGAACGCTTCCACCAGCATTGTCTCCGCTCCATCCTCAACATCCATTGGAGCGCTTACACCCCTAACGTTGAAGTACTCGAGATGGCAGAGGTCGACAGCATCGAGTCCACGCTGCTGAAGATCCAGCTGCGCTGGATGGGTCACGTCTCCAGAATGGAGGACCATCGCCTTCCCAAGATCCTGTTATATGGCGAGCTCTCCACTGGCCACCGTGACAGAGGTGCACCAAAGAAAAGGTACAAGGACTGCCTAAAGAAATCTCTTGGTGCCTGCCACATTGACCACCGCCAGTGGGCTGATAACGCCTCAAACCGTGCATCTTGGCGCCTCACAGTTTGGCGGGCAGCAACCTCCTTTGAAGAAGACCGCAGAGCCCACCTCACGAACAAAAGGCAAAGGAGGAAAAACCCAACACCCAACCCCAACCAACCAATTTTCCCTTGCAACCGCTGCAATCGTGTCTGCCTGTCCCGCATCGGACTTGTCAGCCACAAACGAGCCTGCAGCTGACGTGGACTTTTTACCCCCTCCATAAATCTTCTTCCGCGAAGCCAAGCCAAAGAAGACAGTTTTTGGAGATTTATCCAACGCACAATTAAAATCCCCACCAACCAAAATATTTTCATTAGCTTGACCCAGATTAAAAAAAAAGTTTCAGAAATAACTTCTTCATCATCTTCATTGGGTGGATAAACATTCATCAAAATCCATGCTTCAGCAAAGATTTTACAATTCACCAACAGCTCTCTACCCGATGTGGCAGAGAATGATCACAACTGAAACAGTATCTCCTTATGAGTCGAAATAGCAACATCTCTAGCATTCGAATTAAATGAAGATGCCAAAACATGTCCGACCCAATCTCTCTTTAATTTCAGATGTTCTTTCTCAGACAAATGAGTTTCTTGCTAGAAAGCAAGATCAACCTTCATTTTCTTTATATATGCCAATATTCCCTTCCTTTTAATCGGATTATTAAGTCCTTAAACATTAAAGATCACAACATTTAAATGAGACATCACTTAATTTCCTCCTGAGATTGACACTTCACACAGCAATTACAATTATATATATAAAAAATACTCAACCCCCCCCCCTTTCAAACAATAATAAACCCTGTAAAAAACCTATAAGTACAAGAGTCGGACCCACCCCCACTGTGGACCAGGTGCAGTCAATACCACAAGTGGCAGATGACTTTAGAAGTAGCAGAGTTAACCACCACCCCCCAACCGAACATTAAACCCATCAGTCATCCCAGTGATAACACCCACATTGAGCTTGAGCTTCATCTTCAACATCACTCACCGATTCTGATTCCAACTTCTTTTTCCCGTCCCCTTCCCAATCTTAACTTTCGCTATTTTCCCCATCGGTTCCTTCAAATCTGAGAAGGAATTCGCAAAAGTTAATGCACCATAAGGACTCTCAAAACATTGAGACTGATCTGGCCCATAAATCACCTTAAATATCGTCAGATATCGAAAAGTAAACTTATGCCCTTTCTTCCACAGCACTGCTTTGACCAGATTAAACTCTTTCCATCACTTAATAGTCTGACTTAAATCAGCATAAAATAAAACCCAATTCCCTTGAACCATCGTAGGACTTTGATCAAGGCGACTTTCTGAACCGAAAGCTGTAAAATCATTTCTCTGTCCTGATATCGCAAACATCTTAAAAGAACCGCTCTTGGCATTTGACCCAGGAAAGGTTTTCTCCTCAATGTCCTATGAACCCGATCTAAAAAACTTGACTCCCAACATCTCTGGAATCCATTTCCAAAAATAATTTTACAGGATCTGAACCTTCAATATCTTCTGGCAGACCAACTATCTTATTATTACGACAACTTCGATTTTCCAATGAATCAATGTTTTGTAACAAATCTCTCTTCTGGACATCAAAGCCTGTAAACAAATCCTCAATATGATCCATTCTCTCTGCATAATCGTCCACACAGTCCTAACAGTCAATCAAACTTCTTGTATCTTCTTAAATTGATCTTGTCCAGTGTCCACTGCTGTTAAACACTTATTAATATCAACTTGAATAGATGTAATTTCTACACACATACCAGCCATTTTTTCCTTCATAACCAGCAAATTGATCATTTAAAGTTTCAAAACCTTAGGCCATAGAATACATCATCTTTTCATATTGTTGGATAAGTTCTATAGACATGAGGTTGACTTCCATCCCTGTTATAGGGGCCTTGAAGACTGGGCAATGTGTCTTTGGTGAAATAACAGCTTTCATTGGAGAAGGAGATTTTCTAAAAGCCTTAGGCCTCCCTTCAATGAGTCCAGCTGCACTAATTCTTGCTCTTCTTCTAGAACTTCTGAGTTGTCCTCCTCCACCTCTTCTCTTCCACCAGATACCTGGCAGCCCTATGTTAGGTAAAAACATCATGAGCTGGGAATGTAGAGGGAGTCACCCAGTGCTGGGCCGTAACAAGATGGAGTTGTGACCTTGTACTCTCAAGATAAGAGTGGGGATGACAAATTGATGTGCAGGAGGCTAGCAGAGAGGGACAGCAACAGTTTATTCATTGGACAATGTCATGGTATGATAATTTACTAAGTACGTATCCTAAGGTATATAAAGAACACCACTTGCTGATAACGGCAGAATGCGCCTTCTCCAATTAACACTGTTAGTTGCAAGTGTTATAATCCGGTAATAAAGAACAAAGAACCTTGATTTCGACTCAGTCTGGTGTCTGACTCACTCATTCATGAACAAAGCAGACCTAACACCTACTGTGGATGGGATCCAGAATTTTGTTCATGCGAGAACTTCCACGCATGCTGAGAAGCTCAGTAGCCTGCGGGTGAGCATCTCCAGATGCACCACTGCATACAGGCAGCCCCCCTCCCTGCTAAATCGCGCTCGCATTCAGGCACCCAACCCCCACTCTCCTTAGTCAAGCCCGGCTCATGTCAGATTCCACGCTCGTGTTCCATCTGGCCCGACGCCAGGCTAAAGATCTCGGCACCATCTTGCATCTTCAGATGCGCTGAGGATGCGGACGTTTTCTCCAGCTGCTCCCGACTTCCATGTTGAGGCTTCGGATCCATCTCTAACTGCTCCCGAGTTTCCTTCTGGAAGGTCGGCCTTGCTTCTGTACTTTTCTGTACTTTTCATGCCTGTACTGACCAGTACAGGCATGGGCTGGCCTACCCTCCTGATGAAATCCTCTCCTAGACTCCTCCCTGGACTCCTCCCCTGTGACCTAGGCCATAAAGGTCGAGCCACCTCTTCCTTCCCTTCACTTCCCTCACTTGGACCCGGGCCTGCAGTCTTGTGTGTAATAAAGCCTATCATTCCCCTCAGTCTTTGTCTCTGTGATGTACTGCCCAACACAGCTTTTTTCCTTCCTTCATTTCCAGAATCCTACAGTCGTAAATTACTGTTCAAAACATTGATAAAGTCAAAAAAAGTCACTACAGTTCGAGTATTGATTAGTTCAATCAGGGAGAGGTGTCTCCTCACGTCTTTTTCCTACGCCAACTTTCCACGACACCCCCTTCAGCTGACTCTTTGAACACCATCCAATCCACGGATGAGAGGAATAATGTTTTGAGGAGCACTTGATGGCTCTGGGCCTGTACTCGCCCGAGTTTAGAAGGATGAGGCAGGACTAATGAAATCTGATGAATAGTCAAAGGGCTGGATAGAGAGGATTTTGGCAGTAGTGGGAGAGTTTAGGACCAGTGGGCACAACCTCAGAATAAAAGGATGTCTGCTTAAAACGGAGATGGAGAAAACCTTTAATCTTGAGCAGTAATTTTCAAACTTCTCCTCTTACCCCCCCCCCACCCCACAACCAACCCCTCGGCTCATATTCCATTTAATCCCTGTGCCAGAAGTGTTCTGTTAGTAAAGGACCACTTAAGGTGGTATGTGATTGGGAAAAAAAGGTTTGAAAACCACTGTTTTAATCGTACCTCATTGACTTGTTCTGTGTGTGGTTTCATAACTCCAGAGGAAATGGGCCAATGACAATTTTTCTCAAGCAAAATTTTTCCTTCACTATTGGGTCTTCAGCAGTCTTTCTCAGCCTTTTTTCTCATTCATATGTCACTTTAAGCCACCTCTTACTCATTTTTCGACACTCCAAAGAATTAAGTCCCATCCTGGTCAACCTTTCCCTGTAGCTCAACTCCTGAAGACCTGGCAGCGTCTTAGTAAATCTTCTCTGCCCTCTTTCAATCTTACTAATACCCTTCCTGTCACTAGGCGATCAGAACGAGGAACAAAATTCTCCAAATTTGGCCTGACCCACATCTTATATAACCTCACCATAACTTCCCAACTCCTATTTTCAATATGTTAATTAATGAAGGCCAAGATGACAAAAGCTGTCTTTTGAACCCTGTCTTCCTATGACACCACTTTCATGGAATTATGTAACTGTGTTTTATCTCTTATTGTTGATTTCTACAACTTGGCTGTTCAATTTTATAACGTTGGCTTCTGGACTATTTTATTGTGCCCCTTGATCTGGAGAGTTCTGGCAGAGCAAAGCAATTTTGTTTTCTTTTGTCAGGTCAAATTTTGTCACATTGATCCAAAAACAAGTATTTTCAGCATTTCTTCATTTCAGATTCTCTGCAGCTGTCTGTCGTATTGTACCTCACAGTGACGGCATCATGTTTGTCTTGTTTATCCTCTACCCCTCCATCCAGATAGATGTGCTGATCAATGAGTCGACTCCACTCATCCAGAACCACTGCCATTTCTTGTGCTCGGGCTTTTCATCCCACGTATTCATTTTGTTATTTCTCCTCTTCTTTTTCTCAGGTTTGTTTGAACATCTTTCTGAATCCCAGTGAAAGTTTATCGACCTGAAGGTTTTAACTCCGATTATTTTTCCAGTAGATGACCTGCTAAGTATTTCTAGCATTGAATTTTTATTTTACTGCCTTGGTATATTACTGAGTGCTTTGAATGGGAGAAGAAACGTGGGTTGCGTTAAGTAGAGATGTCTAGATTATGGAGTGGATTTAGAAAAATAGACGTAAAAGGGGAGGGTGCATGGCAATAGTTAATTCATCTTTTCAAATTGTTTTTTGAGCTATGATTATTTTCTGATGTACACACAGTTTTCAGAATTAAAAATTTATTGTGATGAACATATCACCAAATTTGTCATTTTTGTGGCAACAGTACAGGTACAAATATTCTAAATTACATTTTAAAAGAAAGAAATCCTTTGTGCAAAATGAAGAGTAAGTGATGGAGAGACTGTTGTTCCTTGTCCATTCAGAAATCTGATGGCAGAGGGGGAGAAGCTGTGTTTGTACCATTGGATACTTGTCTTCAGGCTCCTGGAGCTGTTTCCCTGATGATTGCAGGGTGAATAACGCCCGGCCTGGGTGGTGAGGGTCCTTGAGGATAGAGGTTGTTTTTTTGAGACTCCGCCTCTTGGAGAAGTCCTTAATACATGGGCTAAGGATGAAAGGGGAAAAGTTTAGTGGAAACATTAGGGGAAACTTCTCCACACAAGGTGGTGGGAGAGTGGAACAAGCTGCCAGCTGCATGAGGAAATATGAGCTCAATGTTAGCATTGAAGAATTTGGACAAGTTCAGGGATACGAGAGGGATGGAGGGCTATGGAATGGATGCTGGTCAGTGAGATGAAGCAGAATAAGAGTTCTTCAGTGGGAGTGCAAAACCATAAGCTAGACAGCTGGGTACTCACCCATGTAATGGACCGCACATGGTGCAGCATGCCGAGGAATGGCACGTTGATCTGTGGAGTCTCCTGCCAGAAAGCGCAGGATACTCACGGGGCTTAATTTAAATCTGCTGGCAGCAAACTCTTAATGATGTCCCACCTTGTCACATGGAGCCCGGCACATATAACCAAATGACAGTTTACAGCATGGAAACAGGCCATATCGGCACTTCGAGTCCATGCTGGTCACATGAACCACTCCACTAGTTTCCCCCTCCCACACTCTGCCCATATCCCTCAACCCCCTCATATTCATGTACACATCCAACCTTCTTTTAAATGACAGATAGGACCCTGCCGCAACTATCTCTTCTGGAAGATCATTCCATTCTGCCACCATTCTCTGAGTGAAGAAGCATCTTCTAACATTTCTCCTGAAGTTTTTCCCCCTTACCCTTAACTTATGCCCTCTTGTTCCAACCTCCCCTACCCTCAGTGGAAAGAGACAGCTCACGACTAGTCTATCTATTCCCTTCATAATTTTAAATACCTCTATCATAACCCCCTTCAACCATCTACATTCCAATGAATAAAAGTCGCAGTCTCCTTAATCTATAATAGTAACCACACCCTTCTTATTTTTTAGTTTTACCCATACTGCCTCCCTCGATGAGCCCTCTAGTTTCTCTTGCCTCCGCTCCGCTGTAATATCTTCCCTGACAAGTAATGTGGTATATAAAAGAGGCCTGTAAAGTCTGAATAAAGCAGTCTAGTGTTGACTAACTGTGTGTGTGTGTGTGTGTGTATTATTTTCGTAGCTCCACCTAAGTCACCGCTACAATTGGTGACCCAATAAAACCAGGTTCCGCCTATTTCTCCTGGACACGCTGGAATTGACTAGACATGAGCTTTTAAATATGGAGGGCCTGGGTGACAGAGATCCATCTGATCTAATGAATGAGATGCTCGCATTAGCAGATGGACATTCTCATTGTTTCCTTTTTGAGACTCTATTCCTGTCTAAACTCCCAGGTCATGTCGCAATACCAATCATTAACATGGATTTCCGCCATCCCCATGACATAGCACGGGAGGCTGACAGGCTCGATCATACTTCAACGTGAGTCTGCTCACGTACAGTCTGTTTTCACAGCGGATCCATATCCCGTGTCCTATGACACTCCTATATCTGCAGTTCAGTCAAAGAAGGATGAACGCTGCTAATAGGCGGCGAGAATGGTGTTTTTACCATTGCGGAAAAAATGCCCATAAATGTGTCCCTCTATTAGAGAAAAAAGGCAGGAAACGAAAAAGCCGGCTACCATTAATGGCCTCGGCAACTGGCACAAGTATGGGTCTATTGTATCTTCAAGACGATTCTGGTAAGCACATTTCTTTTAGACACGAGTGCTGTGGTCCATTTGCTCCCGCCAACCTATTTTGAAAATAACACATAAATAACAACACCTGGCTCTTCAAACAGCAAATGGGAGGATAATTCCCTGCTTTGGCACAGGAAGGGTCATGATTGGGATAGGAGGTGCGACATTCCATTGGAATTGCCTGTTGGCTTCCTTTGCAGATCTGGGTGCAGATTTTTTAAGGTCCCATGACTTGCCAGAAGATGTGAAGTGGAGGAAATTGGTTCATGCAACCACTTTTCAAACATACCCACTGGTATGCAGCAAAGGGAGAGTTTCCCATCTCAGGGTGCATACCCTGCACAAAGATGCATATGCTGCCCTGATCAATGAATTTCCCAGTATTATCTCTCCTAATTTCAATTCCTCCAAAACAGTATGTCGATGGCCATTGCCAACTCCTCACATTCTTTAGGCAACATCTAGGGCCATCGGAGATGAAATATAATGTATTGTATCGAGCCACACAGCACTTCTGATTTGTTTTGGAGGGTCGGCATTTCACTGTGTTCACAGAGCACAAGCCACTCGTGTTTTCCTTCAGCAAAATAATGGATCCATGGTCGGCAAGACAGCAGCGTCATTAACATACATTTCAGAATTTACCACGGACGTGCGCTATATTTCTGGTAAAAAAAATCTCATCACGAATATGCTGTCCAGACCGACTGTATATCATATTCAGGGTTAGATTGATATTCCTGAATTAGCCAGTGTCCAGGCAATGGACCCCGATGTTCAGGCATACAGTATGGCCATGACTAACCTGGACATACAGCAGGTGGCACCACAACTAGGCGGCCAACCTTACTTTGTGACGTCTTTGGGCTCCAATAGACCAGTGATTCCGCCATCTTGCAGGCAATGCTTTATTGACCAGATAATCAGCTTGTCTCATCCGTCCTTCAGAACATCTGTCAAGCTCATGTCAAATAAATATGTATGGCATAGACTGAGAAAATGCATCATGCAATAGGTCTGCACATGTACCTCCTGCCAGACTTCCAAAATTCAGCGCCACACTAAGGCATCTCTTCAACATTCCTGGCTGTACACAGGTTGATGGAACACATCCATGTGGACCGGCTCACACCATTGCCAGTATCTCAAAACATGAGATACATTCTAACAGTCATAGAATGTTTGATGCGCTGGCCAGAGGCTGTCCCGTTGCCATCCAGTGACACAGACAAGGGCCAGAGCATTCATCATCAATTGGATGGCTAGATTTGGTTTCCCGACCCACATTACTTCAGACCGCGGAACACAATTCATCCACAGTCCAACGGCCTTGTTAAATGTTTCCACTGGCAACTGAAGACCCGACTCACCGGTCCCAATTAGGTCGATGAACTGCCATGGGTTCGATTGGGAGTGCGCACGGCTCCAAATAAAGAGATGTCTGCATTGTCCGAAGGGATGGTTTATGGTACGGTCCTTACAGTTTCATGGGACATTCATTTCACAACCAACTCTGATCTGAACGTCCTTCAGAAGCTTCGACGTGGTGTCCCGATCAGCAAACATTTTCCTACCCACTGGCATGGATCCCCTAAACAGAATGTCCCCCCACCACTCCTGTACGCTGATTTTGTTTTTATGCGCGCACACAGGTCCCAGGAGTGTCATTACAATGACCGTATGAGGGCCATTTCCGCGTGGTGAAGAAGGATGGGGTTGTGTATACTTTGGACATTGGGGACATTCACAGCTGTTTAGTGTGGACAGACTCAAGCCTGCCAATGTGGATCCCACTTCACCTATTCAGTGTCCCCAGCCCAGATGGCGAGGGCATCCACCTAAGGTGCATATAGCTGGTGCTTTAGTTTCTGGTGACAGTTCTGGGAGGGGGGGTGTAGCAGCTGCGCAGTGGGGTGGGCGGGCACAGTTCTTTGGCGGGCGCGTGAATTCATAAGACAGACAGCTGGGTACTCATCCATTCAATTGACCACACATACATGTGCTGCATGCCGAGGAACGGCACATTAATCTGTGAATTCTCCTGCCGGAAGGTACGGGACACTCACAGGGCATAATTTAAACCTATGGTCCTGTGGATCAGTAGCAAACTCATAATGATGTCCCACCATGTCCCATGGAGCATGGGACACGCAGTAAATAAAAGAACCTTGTAAAGTCTGAATAAAGCAGTCTTCTGTTGACTAACCTGGTGTGTGTGTGTGTGTGTGTGTGTGTGTGTGTGTGTGTGTGTGTGTGTGTGTGTGTGTGTGTGTGTGTGTGTGTGTGTGAGTGTGTGTGAGTGTGTGTGTGTGTGTGTGTTGCTTTGGTAACTCTATTGAAGTAGCTATTACACATATAAATATTTGGGATGATTATTGCACATAAAGGATACTTTTCTTCCATCTCACAGACTGTGGGAAGAAGCTATTCCCCAGCCTGGCAGTCATGATTTTGATGATGGACTTGGTTAAAGATGCTGTGCACTGGATGGAAATGGTCTTTTTACAATTCCTTGAGCCCTATTTGAACAAAACTCCTAGTAAATGTCATCTACAGAAGAAAGGGAGACCCCAGTGATCCTCACAACTCTGTGCATCATTCCTGTCTGATGCTTTACAGCTACTAGACCATCCAATGATGCAGCCAGACAGGAGACTCAACTGAGCTCCTGTAAAATCTCAGGATGAGAGCCATTGGCCTTGACCTCCTCAATCTCCTTGGGAAGTGTAGGTGCTTCCTGACCAATAAGGACGTGCCCCTGTGAAAAGAGGATATGAGTGGAGAGGGTTAGGTGTAGGAGGTTAGAGGATGGTGCTGAAGTTGGAAATGCCCAAGGAAATCATGTCAGATGTGGCAGCTGTTGGGTGATAAGTGAGAAACCTGAGGGATTCTGTCCTTGTTCTGCCGGAGAGGAGATGGGGTAAGGGCAGAAATAGAATTAGAGATATGGGTGCAGACTTTATCAAAGTCAGTATGGGAGAATCTGCATTTATTGAAATAAGACATTTTGGATATCCTGGAGTAGAAGACCTCATCTTGGGACTGTTACAGGCCCAGAGGACCCCAAAACATAGCAGCAATAGAAAATCACCAAGACAAAGGATACTTAAACAAATGTCATTTTTAATTTTCTTTAAACTGAAAAACAGGATCAAATTTTAACTTATCACTATTAATTTAACAGCCTTACATTGCCCCATTCTAATTCTCAGTGCAGGTGTATTTAATGTGTATAAAGTTCTTTGACACAACTCCAAGTTCATCGGTGTCTATCAATTCTTATACTGTGCACTGAATTCAACATTTATGAATTCTCACCAAGCTCTGGTGCTTAAAGGTAAATGGTTACCCTCCAGGAAGGCTCTTGTCGGTTTCAGAGAGGGATTTCTTGCTCATTGGACATACAAAAACTGATTCCCTCTGATCAGCCACTTTGGTATCTTGCCAAAGTAACTTTCCCCATCAGGGTTTTCCAAATGATCACCTCTTCTGCAGGTCACCATTGAGTTCCTTTTGTTTCCCTTATTTCAGGTGAAACAGCATTTCTAGCCAGCCATTTTCTCTTGTATGGACAACAAGATTTTTCAACTGGCTGAACTGAACTCACAACCCGTTTTAAAAATGGGGTTTCAACAAGATGCCAGCTTGCCATCTCTCTCTCTCTCTCTTTCTCTCTCTCTCTCTCTCTCTCTCTCTCTCACTCTTTTAGAAAAAAACCTATTTGGTCTCTCCTCTCTGCTTGCAAAACCACATGACCTTCTTAGAACAGCAAACTGCAACCAGCCAGATTACTGCACTGGACTCAAACTTCTGAGTCCATTCATCTGTTGCTTTAAAAACAATATTCCATTTACACCTGCTTTTGAAATTCTTTAGCAAAGCAGTCTCTTTGTTTTGTCTTTGCAAAGGTTCTCGGCATCTGCATGACTCACTCTCATCAAGGCACTTGCATTTTAAGTAAGAGCTGTTTTGTGAAGTGTTTGTGTTTGTTTGTGACCTACACGACTCCTACAATCTATCCTTCAAAAACATATCTATAAACAATGTAAAATATATAATCTGTCACAGGACAGATGCAGCAGAGGAGTTGTGATAAAATCAATGGTGTCCTTGCAAAAATAAAAAGTGGGAAGAGATAATATCCAGGTGTCTCTGGTGAGTGGAGTTTGTAATAGTTTGAAACTTGAACCTCTCTCTCTATTTCAGGAGACAATTTACTGTCAGGTAATTTAAAAATGTCAAATCACACAAAATTGCTTTTTTCCTGCTGTGAGGCAGACAGATTCGCCATTGGCAGAAATTGCCTGAAATGCCTCTTGCACTCAGAGAAAGAAGCAAAAGAGAGTTGTGCTCTCCCCCCACCCACCCCCACCACCCTGAACCCTGGGCCAAGTCACTGAGGGTTTGTGGATTCTCTTTCAATTCTCACAGACCAATCCAAGCCATTGGCAATGCAAGCTCCTGTTTTTAACCTCTGACACGATTAGGAACCACTTAACATCCACTCATATCTCAAGTCTAATATCTGATACCCTTTTAGCCAGTTTCAAACCAGCCTCTAGCAATCCACGGCCTAATGTGAGTTCCTTGACTATTTTCTCCAGAAGCTCACAGCCTGCATGATTTCCTCTCCTCAAATTACCAACAGCCTGTCACCTATGTGGGTCCTTCAGCTGCGGAACCCCTCACTGGTCTGCCTCCATGGTCATTGACCCATGGATTGAATCCTCTTCTTCTCAGATGCTGAGGGTGTGTGGTCTTCCTGTTTTCTGGTGCCCTGTGTTAGTCCTCCATTTCCCCAGAGTTCAAGGTGGTGAGGAAATCTAATAAACCTGAATAAAAATGTTACAACTTAGAGTAGAATATTCGCATGTCTAGAGGGACAGAAAGAGCATTATTACAAATTGAAGCTTCATATTTGAATATTCAGGTGTCAAATTTACAAAAGCATAGAGTATATATTTCTCAAGCTATAGGTAATTTTTTTCTAAAGGAATACAACTTTGAAATTTTTGCATGTCATCTTGGCATCCCTAAAAAATATATCTGATTTCCGAGTAAGTGCAATACATTTTCTCATCTCCACTATCATTAATTTAACACATTTCAATTGATACATTAAGAGATTTCATTTGGGTCTTGTTCCTTCAATATTTCCTAATAAAGTAAGGTTGGATTTTGCGGAAAAAACAACTCCTGTAACTTGTTCCAAAAAATTTGTAATTCTCCCCAAAAAGATCTTGCATTAGGACAAATCTAAGTAAAATGCAAGAAAGTTGCTACATCTTCACCACACCTAAAATATTGATCTGATTATTCTGATTTTATTCTATTCAATTTCTCTGGTGGAAGAAGTAACTGTAGAAAAAAAATTAGTTGTGAATTCCTTCCTCACTTCTGCAGTGTGGAACTCTGGTCAATAGATCCAAAATGCTGAGTTGAAGTGAATTAATACAACTCCCCTGGATCATGTGATCTCTGTTGCCAAATCAGCTTCTTGTAGAGCTTTTCAAATCCAACTGTTTGAGCCACCTGACTCCAGGTGCAGCTTTCATGTAAAATCCTTGCTGACATGTGCTCCATGACTGATGTAAAAATAATTATACTGAACTAATTTATATCTTACATTGAGATCCTTATATTAATCTGCCCATATTTGCCAATCGATTACAATGTTCAGATCCATTTCCTACCTTTGTCTCAACTTATGAACTCCTCATTTAAAAGTTCCTACTTCTAATAAAGAGGACATCATCGAAGTAAATTTTTAAACAATTCCTCGAGAAGGAATTTCTATTTCAGTACAACATGGTTGGTCCTAACTTATCCTTCAAATATGCTCTTATTTGGAAATAGCACAAAAGAATGCTATGTTTTATGTTATTTATTTCTCAGTTGCTCAAATGACATTAATTTACGCATTTCATAACAATCATCCACATTTATAATCCCCTTACGAAACCAGCTATCCAGAATGGATGATCCTTTGAAAAAGATACGAGGATTTTGAAAAAAAGACGTTGTTCCCTGCATTCTCCACTGTTCAACATCTTTTCCCCACTGTTTCACTCTGTTCCCCACTTCTCCCCATTATTCCCATTCCCCACTGTTCTCCACTTTTCTGCAGTTTTCCATACTGTTCCCCATCTTTTCCCTCTGTTCCTCAAGGCTTCCCTGTTGCCCCTTATTCCCCAGCTGTTCTTGAAATGTTTCCCACTGTTCCTCACTGTTCCCCACCTGCCACTCTTTGACCACTCTTCCCCACTGTTCTTCACCTGTTCCGCAACTGTTCCCCACTGATCCCTACCAATCCCTACTGTTTACCAGCAGTTTACCACCTGTTCCCACAGATTCCCTTTGCTTCCCATCAGTTCCTCATCTTTCCCCCTGCTCCCTACTGTTTTCCTCTTTCCTCCACCATTCTGCAGTGTTCCCCACTGTTCCCCTTTCCTCATTGTTCCCCACTATTCCCCTCCATTCCCCATTGTTCTGCAGTGTTCCTCACGGTTCCAAACTGTTCCCCATTTTTTCCTCACAGTTCCCCACCTGGTCAAAACAGGTTCATCAGAAGTTCCCACTGTTCCCCAGCAGTTCCCCACCATTTCACCACTGTTCCCCACAGTTCTCCACTGTTCACCATCAGTTCCCCATCTGTTCTCCACTGTTCACCATCAGTTCCCTATCTGTTCTCCACTGTTCCACACATTTCCCCACTGTACCCCAGGAGATTTCCACAAGTTTGCTAGTGTTCACCTCAGTTCCCTCATTTCACAAT
Source organism: Narcine bancroftii (assembly GCF_036971445.1). Lineage (NCBI taxonomy): Eukaryota > Metazoa > Chordata > Chondrichthyes > Torpediniformes > Narcinidae > Narcine > Narcine bancroftii. Next base: position 6,207,786 of record NW_027211884.1, read on the forward strand.
CTGTTCCCCACTTTACCCACTGTTACCCACATTTCCCTAGGTACTCCACTGTTCGCCATCTGTCCACACTATTCCCCATCAGCTCCCAGTCTCTTCTTCACTGTTTCCCATTGCTCCGCACCTGTTCCCCATCTGTTCCTTACTGTTCTGCAGCTGTTTCTCACCATTTCCATACTTTTCTCCACTTAGACCCGATGTTCCCCAATGTTCCCCATGGATCCCCACTGTTCCCCAGATGTTTCCCACCAGTTCCCCATTTTTCACCACTGTTTCCCATGCTTCCCCACTGTTCCCCTCATTTTCCAACTTGTTCCCCACTGTTCCCCCATTCTCCACAGTTCGCTCTCTGTTCTCCACCACTCCCCACTATTCCCATCTGTTGCCCACAGTTCTTCACTGTTCTGCAGTTTTCCCCACCGTTCCCCATATGTTCCCTCAGTTCCTCATTGTTCTCCACTACTCCCCACTATTTCGCTCCGTCCCCCATTATTATGCAGTGTTCACCACAGTTCCACACTGTTCCCCATTTATTCTTCACTGTTACCCTCATGTTCGACACATGTTCCCCACAAATCCCCACTGTTCCCCAGCAGTTCTACACCATGTCTCCACTATTCCCTACTATTCCACAGTTTTCTCTACTGTTCCCCTCTGTTCCTCAATATCCCCCTCTATTTCCCACTTTTTCCCACAGTTTCTAACTGTTCCCCAGTTGTTCTCCATCTCTTTTCCATGTTACCCACTGTTATCCCCCATTCTCCACCGTTCTTCATTTGTTCCCCTTTCCTCATTGTTCACCTCTGCTCCCCACTCTCACCCTCTGTTCTGCACTGTTCTGCACTATTCAGAACTGTTCTCTACTGTTCCTCATCTGTTCCACAGTGTTACTAACTGTTCCCCAGCTGTTCTCCATCTCTTTTCCATCTGTTCCCCACTGTCCCCCCATTCACACTCTTCCCCACTATTCCCCTTTGTTCACCACTGCTCTGCAGTGTTCCCCACTTTTCTCCATCTATTCCCCACAATTCCCCAGTTTTCCCCAGCAGTTCCCCACTATTTCTTCACTCTTCCCCAGTCCCCATCTGCTCCACACCTGTACAACATCTGTTCCCCACCAATCCCAAGTCTTTCCCAGCAATTTCCCACATGGTCCCCATGGTTCCTCACTCTTCCCCATCCGTTCCCCATCTCTTTTCCATCTGTTCCCCCTGTTACCCTCTTTTCTCCAAATGATCTGCTATGTTCCCCACTGTTTCCCACCTGGTCCCTTTTCCTCATTGATCCCCCAAGTTTCCCACCATTCCCCTCTGTTCCCCACTGTTCAGCAGTGGTGCCTACGGTTTCCCACTGTTCCCCAAATGTTTCTCACTGTTCCCCACCTGTCACACAGTTTTGACCACTGTTCCCCACATTCTCCATGGTTCACCATCTGTTCCCCACAGCTCTCCCCTGTTACCCTCTGTTGCCCACTGTTCTTCATTATTCCTTTCTGTTCCCCACAGTTCTTCAATGTTCCCCAGTGTTCAACATTGTTTCCCACTGTTCTCCATGGTTCCACACTGTCCCCCATCAGTTCCCAATCTGTTTTCCCACTGTTTCCCACATTTCTTCACTGCTCCCCACTGTTCTCCAGCTGTTCCTGAACTGTTTCTCACTGTTCGCCATCTGTTTCCCACTGTTCCCCAGTTCTTTACTGTTCCCAACTTTTCTCTACTGTTGCGCAGTTTTCCCCAACTGTTCCTCACTGTTCCCTACCTGTTACATAATTTTGACAACTGTTACCCAATGTTCCCCCCATTCTCCACAGTTCGCCATCTATCCCTACTGCTGCTAATGTTCCACTCTGTTCTCCACAGTTCTCCACTTTTCTGCAGTTTTCACTACTGTTCCCCATCTTTTCCCTCCATTCCTCAATATTCCCCTCTGTTTACCCATTATGAACCACTGTTCCCCAGTTGTTCCCCAAGTGTTCCCCACTCTTCCCTATCTGTGATACACTTTAGACCACAGTTCTCCACGGTTCACCATCTGTTCCCCACTGCTACCCACCGTTCCTCATTATTCCCCTCTGTTATCCACTGTTCCCCACAGTTCTTCACTGTTCCCCACTATTCTCCAGTGTTCATCATTGTTCCCCACTGTTCCCCATTGGTCCACACTGTTCCCCATCAGTTCCAAATCTGTTTCCCACTGTTCCCCACAATTCCTCTTAGTTGCCTACTGTTCCCCACAGTTCCTCCCTGTTCCCCACTGTTCTCCAGCTGTTCCCAAACTGTTTCCCACTGTTCCACTCTGTTGCCCACCTGTTACACTCTTTTCACCACTGTTACCCACTATTAGCCCCATTCTCAACTGTTGCCCACATATCCCCACAGTTTCCCTCTGATTTCCATAGTTCCCCACTGTTCTCCAGCTGTTCCCAAAAGGTTCACCATTATTCCCTACATTTCCCCACTCTTCCCCACTGTTTCACACCAATCACTACTGTTTCCCAGCAGTTTCCCAGCTGCTCCCTCATGTTACTCTGTGTTCTCCAGTGTTCTGCAGTGTTCCCCACTGTTCCCCTTTCCTCATAGTGCCCCCCTGCTCCCCACTATTCCCCTCTGTTCCCCACTGCTCCAGTGTTCCCCACAGTTCCCCATCTGTTCTCTCTGTTCCTTAATGTTCCCCTCTGTTCTCCAGTATTCTTCAGTGTTCCCCACTGTTCCCCTTTCCTCATAGTTCCCCCCAGCTCCCCACTATTCCCCTCTGTTCCCCACTGCTCCAGTTTTCCCCACAGTTCCCCATCTGTTCCCTCTGTACCTTAATGTTCCCCTCTGTTCTCCAGTATTCTGCAGTGTTCCCCACTGTTCCCCTTTCCTCATAGTGCCCCCCTGCTCCCCACTATTCCCCTCTGTTCCCCACGGCTCCAGTTTTCCCCACAGTTGCCCATCTGTTCCCTCTGTTCCTTAATGTTCCCTTCTGTTCTCCAGTATTCTGCAGTGTTCCCACTGTTACCCTTTCCTCATAGTTCCCCCCTGCTCCCCACTATACCCTTCCATTCCCCATTATAATGCAGTGTTCCCCATGGTTCCACACTGTTCACCATTTGTTCCTCACTGCTCCCAACAGGTTCGACCAGGTTCCCCAGAAGTCATCAATGTTCCCCAGCAGTTCCACATTATTTTCCCACTGTTACCCACTATTCCCCACAGTTACCCACTATTCTCCACTATTCCCCACTGTTCCTCACTGTTCCCCTCCTCTTACCCACATTTGTCAACAGTTCACCCCATTCACCATCTGTTGCACACTGCTCCCCACTTTTCCTCAATGTTCCCTTCTGTTCCCCAAAGTTCCTAACTGTTCCCCAGTTGTTCTCCATCACTTTTCCATCGGTTGCCCACTGTACCCCAATTCTCCACTGTTCTCCATTGTTCCCCATGCTTCCCTCTGTTCCCCACTGTTCTGCAGTGTTCTCTACATTTCCCCATCTGTTCCCCTTTCCTCATTGTTTGCCCCTGCTCCCACTATTCCCGTCTGTTCCCCACCACTCTGCAGTGTTTCCCATGCTCCCTGCTGTTCACCATCTGTTCCTCACTGTTCCCCACCTGTTCAATACATTCCCCACAGGTCTCCACCTTTCCCCAGCAGTTCCCCACCATTTCTCCACTCTTTCCCACAGTTCCTCATCTGTTCTCCTCTGTTTTGCACTGTTCCTCACCTATTCCCCACTGTTTCCCAGCAATTTCCGACCTGGTCCCCACGGTTCCTCCATCTTTTCCATCTGTTCCCCCATTCCCCACTATTCCCCATCTATTCTCCACTGTTTTCCCCTGCTCCCCACTGTTCAGCAATGGTCCCCACAGTTCTCCATTGTTCCCCATCTGTTCCTCACTGTTCCCCACCTGTTCAACACATGTTCCCCACAAGTCTACACTGTTCCACAGCAGTTCCCCACTTTCACCACTATTCCCCACTGTTCCGCATGGTTCACCTATGTTCCCCATGATTTTCAAATCTGTTCCCCACTACTCCCCACTGTTCCCATTTCCCACTGTTCTCCACTGTTCTGCAGTTTTCCCCACAGTTCCCCATTTGTTCCCTCCATTTTCATTGTTCCCCTCTATTGTCCACTATTCCCCAATGTTCCCCAGCTGTTCTCCAAGAGTTTCCCACTGTTCTTCACTGTTCACCACTTGTCACACACTTTTGCCCACTGTTCCCCAAGGTTCACCATTTGTTTCCATCTGCTCTCCTCTGATACCCTCTGTTCCCCACTGTTCCTCATTATTCCACTCTGTTCCCCACTGTGCCCTACTTTTCACCATTGTTCCCCGCTGTTCCCCATGGGTCCACACTGTTCCCCATCAATTCCCAATCTGTTTCCCACTGTTCCTCTCAATTCCCCACTGATCCCCACATTACTTCACTGTTCCCTGCTGTTCTCCAGCAGGTCCCAAACCGTTTCCCTCTGTTCCCCCATTCACCACTGTTCGCCATCTTTTTACCACTGTTCCTCTCTGTTCTCCACTATTGTGCAGGGGTTCCCCTCTCTTCCCCATTTTACCACTCTGTTCTCCATGGTTCCACACTGTTCCCCAGCTGTTCCCCATTGTATCTCTCTGTTCCCCACCTGTTACACACTTTTGACCACTGTTACCCACTGTCCCCGCATTCTCCACTGTTGGACATCTGCTCCCCACTGTTCAACTCTGTTCCCCACTGCTCCCCACTATTCCCCTCTGTTCATCACTGTTCCAGTTTTGTTCCCCATCTTTTTCCTCCATTCCTCAATGTTCCCCTCTGTTTCCCCCTATTCCACAGCTGTTCCCCAAGTGTTTCCAACTGTTCCCCATTTGTCACACACTTTTGACCACTACGTTCTCCACGGTTTGCCATCTGCTTCACAATATTCCTCTTTTTTCCCCACTGTTCCCATCAGTTCCTCATCTGTTCCCCTCTGTTCTCATCTGTTCAGCAGTGTTCCCCACTGTTCCCCTTTCCTAATTGTTCCCACCAGCTCCCCACTATTCCCCTCTGTTCCCCATTGTTCTGCAGTGTTCCTCATGGTTCCACACTGTACCCCATTTGTTCCTCACTGTTTCCCACCTGTTCAAAACAGGTTCACCAGAAGTCCCCACTGTTCCGCTGCAGTTCCCCACCATTTTTCAACTGTTCCCCAATTGTTCTCCACTGTTTCCCACTGCTCCTCACCTGTTCCCCAACTGTTCCCCACCTGTTCTGTAGCTGTTTACCACCGGTTCCCCACTATTCACCACGGAGACTCTATGTTCCCCATTGTTCCCCTCATTTCCCAATCTGTTTCCAATTTTTCCCAACTGTTCCCCCATTTTCCACAGTTCGCTATCTGTTCTCCACCGCTCCCCACTATTCCCCACTGTTCCACAGTTTTCCAAACTGTTCCCCATATGTTCCCTCAGTTCCGCACTGTTCTCCGCTACTCCCCACTATTCCCCTTCATTCCCCATTATTATGCAGTGTTCACCACAGTTCCACACTGTTCCCCATTTGTTCCTCACTATTACTTACATCTTCGACATATGTTACCCACATGTTTGACACATGTTCCCCACAAGTCCCAACTGTAACCCAGCAGTTCCACACCATGTTTTCAATGTTCCCCACTATTCTGCAGTTTTCCCGACAGTTCCCCACTGTTCCTCATTCCCCTCTGTTCCTAACTGTTCCCCATTTCTTCTCCATCTGTTTCCCACTGTTCCCCCCATTCTCCACTGTTCCCCATCTGTTCCCCTTTCCTCATTGTTCACCCCTGCTCCCCACTATTCCCCTCTGTTACCCACTGCTTGGCAGTGTTCCCCAAGGTTCCCCACTCCTCCCATCTTTTCCTCACTTTTTCCCACCTGTTAGATACATGTTCCCCACAAGTCCCCATTTTTCACCTGCAGTTCCCCACAATCTCTCCACTGTTCCCCATCAGTTTCCCATCTAATACCCACTGTTCTCCAGCTGATCCCGCAATGTTCCCCACCTGTTCGACACATGTCCCCAGCAGTTCTCCACCATCTCTCCACTTTTCCCTACGGTTCCCCATCAGTTTAACATTCCTCAGTGTTTCCCCCCTGCTCTCCAATAATCCCCCCCATTCCCCATTATTCTGCAGTGTTCTCTACGGTGAGGAAGAGATGGGGAACAGTGGGGATCACTGAAGAACAGTGGAGAACAGTGGAACAGAGATGAATAGGGGGGGGCAGTGGGGAACAGATATTGAACTGCGGAGAATGTGGGAACAGTGGGGAACAGATTGGGGTAATGTGGGGAACCATGTGGAACAGTGGTCAAAAGTGGGGAACTGGTGGAAAACAACTGGGGAACAGTGGGGAGCAGGTGGGGAACAGTGGGAAAAAGTTTAGAACAGCCGGTGAACATGTGTCAAACAGTGGGAACAGTTCTGGAACAGCTGGAGAACAGTGAGGGACAATTCGGGAACAGCTGGATAATAGTGGTGAACAGATGGGGAACAGCTGGAGAACAGTGCGGAACAGGTGTACCACATCTGTTCCACCCTGTTGCCCATTTTTCACAATGTTCCCCACTTTGCCCCATCTGTTCCCCCACTGTTCCCCATTTATCCCAGCCCATAAGTACGACCATGACTAACTTGGACATACAGCAGGTGGCACCACAACTGGGCGGCCAACCTTACTTTGTGACATGTCTTTGGGCTACATTAGACCAGTGATTCCGGCATCTTGGAGGCAACACCTTTTTGACCAGATACACACCTTGTCTCATCCATCCATCAGAACATCTGTCAAGCACATGTCAAATAAATAAGTATAGCATGGACTAAAAAAAGCTGTCGCATAATGGGTCTGCACAGGTACCTCCTGCCAGACTGCCAAAATTCAGTGGCACACTAAGGCACCTCTTCAACCTTTCCCGGTGGTACACAGGCGGTTGGAACACGTGCATGTGGACCTGCTTGGATCATTGCCATTATCTCAAATTTTGAGATACATTCTAACAGTCAAAGAACGTTTCACACGCTGGTCAGAGGCTGTCCCGTTGCCATCCAGTGACACTGAGACAAGGGCAAGAGCATTCATTGTCGATTGGATGGCTAGATTTGGTTTTCCGACACACATTACTTCAGACCGTGGAGCACAATTCATCCACAGTCCAACGGACTTGTGGAATGTTTCTATTAGCAACTGAAGTCCGCACTTAAGGCCTGACTCACCGGTCTCAATTAGGTTGATGAGTTGCCATGGATTCTATTGGGAGTGCACATCTCTTCAAAGGAAGATATGCCTGCATTGTCCACAGAGATGGTTGATGGTACGGTCCTTACAGTTTCATGGCACATTCATTTCACAACCAATTTTGACCTGAATTTTCTTCATAGCTTTGACATGGAGTCACGATTAGCAAACCTTTTCCTACCCACTGGCATGGATCACCTAAACAGAATGTGCCCCACCATTCCTGGACGCTGATTTTGTTTTTGTGCACAGATAGGTCCCAGGAGCGCTGTTAGAATTACCATATGAGGGCCCTTTCCATGTGGCGAAGAAGGATGGACTTGTGTATACTTTGGACATTAGGGGACATTCACAGCTCTTTCGTGTGGACTCAAGCCTGCCCATGAGAATTCCGCTTCACCTATTTCAGTGCCCCCAGCCCAGACGGTGAGTGGGTCCACCTCAGGTGCATGTAGCTGATGTTTTAGTTTCTGCAAAGGTTCTGGGGAGGGAACTGGGTGGTGTAGCAGCTGAGTAGTAGGCCGAGGGGGCAAGGTACTTTGGCGGGCATGTGAAATCGTAAGATAGACAGCGGGGAACTCACCCATTTAATTGACTCTCCACGTGTGGTGCTGCATGGCGAGGAACGGCACGTTGATGTGTGGATTCTACTGCCGGATGGCACTGGACACTCACAGGGCTTAATTTAAATCTGCGATCCCATGGTTCAGAAGCAAACTCATAATGATGTCCCATGGAGCCTGGGACACACTAAATAAAAGAAGCCTGTAAAGTCTGAATAAAGCAGTCTGTGTTGACTAACCGTGTGTGTGTGTGTGTGTGTGTGTGTGTGTGTGTGTGTGTGTGTGTGTGTGTGTGTGTGTGTGTGTGTGTGTGTGTGTGTGTGTGTGTTGCTTTAGTAGCTCTATCGAAGTAGCCGCTACATATATAAATTTTTGGGATGATTATCCCACTTACTGGATACTTTTCTTCCATCTCACAGCCTGTGGGAAGAAGCTATTCCCCAGCCTGGCAGTCCTGATTTTGATGATAGACGTGGTTAAAGATGCTGTGCACTGGATGGAAATGGTCTTTTTACAATTCCTTGAGCCCTGTTTAAACAACACTCCCAGTAAATGTCATCTACAGAAGAAAGGGAGACCCCAGTGATCCTCACAACTCTTTGCATCATTCCTGTCTGATGCTCTACAGCTACTAGACCATCCAATGATGCATCCAGACAGGAGACTCAACTGCGCTCCTGTAAAATCTCATGATGAGAGCCGTTGGCCTTGACCTTCTCAGTCTCCTTGGGAAGTTTAGGCGCTTTCTGACCAATAAAGATGTGTGTTTGTTTTGTGTATTAATACATGTGCTGTATGAATGTGAATTTTATGTGATTGCATTGTCTATCCTTGCTCTTTAACACTCTTTAGTGGATAGAAGTAGTTATTGTACTTCAGGATGTACAACCATGTACAGATTCTCCTTAAATAGCCATTTGGCCCAGATGTCTATTCAGTACAAGAATACTTTCAATCTCAGGCAGATTTTGAACAATAACACCATTCATTTTGCAACAACCGCAACTTAATTTTGCCAGTTGTTCAATGGCAAGCGACATGGGGAAAACACCACCGTCAACTCTTCTACCTTAAAGGAGTAATTTTATTCAAATGGGCAGTAGATCAAGAGCTGGAAACAGTGAAATCAGACAGAGGTGAGTGACTGCTTAAAATTAGAAACATTTGTGTTCATGCTATAGAGTTTAAGGCTGCCCAGGAGGAATATAATATATTTTCTTTAAGTTTGAGTGCCCTCACTCTGGAGATGGATGATGCCAACAGACATGTTGCTGGAAGGGTGAGAGAATTGATATGGTAGCCCACAGGAAGCTCAAGTTTAGATCCACAGAGCACAGATGTTTAGCACAATGGCCACCCAGTCTGTATTTGGTCTTGCTGATATCGACGTCAACTGAGTCGACCAAATGTAATAGATTAGGTTGGATGGGGTGCATGTGAAACACTGCCTCACCTGGAAGGTCTGATTGTGGTCTTTGATGGAGGTGGCAAGAAATGGAGGGACAATTTTGGCAATTTCTGCAGTTCCAATGGGGAGTGCTTCGGGTGGTGGTGGGTGGAGAGGGAAGTGCCGTCGAGGGAGTCACAGAAAGACGTGCCCCTGTGAAAAGAGGATCTGAGTGGAGTGGGTTAGATGTAGCAGGTTAGAGGATGGTGCTGAAGTTGGAAGTGTTCAAGGATAATGTGTCAGATGTGGCAGCTGATGGGTGGTAAGTGAGAAATTTGAGGGATTCTGTCCTTGTTCTGCCGGAGAGGAGGTGGGGTAAGGGCAGAAAGAGAATTGGAGATATGGGTGCAGGATTTTTCAATGACAGTGTGGGAAAATCTGCATTTATTGAAGAAATAAGATATTCTGGGTGTTCTGGAGTAGACGATCTCATCTTGGGACTGTTACAGGCCCAGACGACCACAAAACCTAGCAGCAATAGAAAATCACCAAGACAAAGGATACTTAAACAAAGGTCATTTTAAATTTTCTTTAAACAAAAAAAGGTTCAAATTTTAACTTATCACTATTAACTTAACAGTCTTACATTACCCCTTTCTTATTCTAAGTGCAGGTGTATTTAATGTGCATAAAGTTCTTTGACGCAACTCCAAGTTCATCAGTGTCTATCAATTCTTATACTGTGCACAGAATTCAACATTAATGAATTTGCACCAAGCTTTGGTACTTAAAGGTAAATGGTTACCCCTCCAGGAAGGCTCTTGTTGGTTTCAGAGAGGGATTTCTTGCTCATTGGACACACAAAAACTGATTCCCTCTGATCAACCACTTTGGGGTCTTGTCAATGAAGCCCATCAGGGTTTTCCAAATGATCACCTCTTCTGCAGGTCACCATAGAGTTCCTTTTATTTCCCTTATTTGAGGTGAAACACTCTTGCCAGCCATTTCCTCTTGTTTGGACAACAAAGTTTTTCAACAGGCTGAACTGAGAACTCACAAACCATCTTCAAAATGGGGTTTCAACAAGATGCCAGCTTGCCATCTCTCTCTCTTAGAAAAAGCCAATTTGGTCTCTCCTCTCTGCTTGCAAAAGCACATGACCTTCTTAGAACAGCAAACTGCAACCAGCCAGATTACTGCACCGGACCCAAACTTCTGAGTCCTTTCATCAGTTGCTTTAAAATCAATAATCCATTTACCCCTGCTTTTGAAATTCTTTAGCAAAGCAGTCTCCTTGTTTTGTCTTTGCAAAAGCTCTTGGCATCTGAATGACTCTCTATCAGCAAAGCTCTTGCATTTTAAATAAGAGCTGTTTTGTGAAGTGTTTGTGTTTGTTTGTGACCTACACGACTCCTACAATCCATCTCTTTCAAAAACATATCAATATGCAATGTGGTGTCCTTGCAAAAAAATTAAGTGGGAAGAGGTATAATCCAGGTGTCTCTGGTGAGTGGAGTGTGTAATAGTTTGAAACTTGAACCTCTCTCTATTTCAGGAGACAATTTGCTGTCATGTAATTAAAAAGTGTCATATCACACAAAATTGCTTTTTTCCTGCTGTGAGGCAGACAGATTCGCCATTGGCAGAAATTGCCTGAAATGCCTCTTGCACTCAGAGAAAGAAGCAAAAGAGAGTCGTGCTCTCCCCCCACTCACCCCCACCACCCTGAACCCTGGGCCAAGTCATTGAGGGTTTGTGGATTCTCTTTCAATGCTCACAGACCAATCCAAGCCATTGGCAATGTGAGCTCCTGTTTTTAACCTCTGACATGATTAGGAACCATTTAACATCCAATCGTATCCCAAGTCTGATACCTGATATCCTTTTAGCCAGTTTCGAACCAGCCTCCAGCAATCCACAACCTAATGTGAGTCCCTTGACTGCTTTCCCAGAAGCTCACAGCCTGGGTTCCTCTCCTCAAATTACCAACAGCCTGTCACCTATGTGGGTCGTTGAGTTGCAGAACCCCTCACTGGTCTGCTTCCATGGTCACTCACCCATGGATTGAATCCTCTGCTACTCAGATGTTGATGGTGTGTGGTCTTCCTGTTTTCTGATGCCCTTTGTTAGTCCTCCGCTTACCCAGAGATCATGGTGGTGAGGAAATCTAACACATCTAAATAAAAATGTTACAACTTAGAGGATAATCTCGCATGTCTAGAGGGATGAAAAGAGCATTATTACAAATTGAAGCCTAATATTTGAATATTCAGGTGTCAAATTTGCAAAAGCATAGAGTATATATTTCTCAAGCTATATGCAATTTTTTCTAAAGGAATACAACTTCGAAATTTTTGCATGTCATCTTGGTAACCCTAAAAGTATATCTGATTTCCAAGTAAGTGCAATATATTTCCTCATCTCCGCTAATACTTATTTAACAAATTTCAATTGATATATTAATAGTTTTAATTTGGGCCTTGTTCCTTCAGTATTTCCCAATAAAAGTAAGGTTGGATTTTGCAGAAAACAACTCCTGTAACTTGTTCCAAAAAATTTGTAATTCTCCCCAAAAAGATCTTGCATTAGGACAAAGCTAAGTTGAATGCAAGAAAATTGCTACATCTTCACCACACCTAAAACATTCATCTGATCAGTCTGATTTTATTCTATACAATTTCTCTAGTGTAAGAAGTAACTGTAGAAGAAAAACTAGTTGTGAATTCCTTCATCACTGCTGCAGTGTGGAACTCTGGTCAATAGATCCAAAATGCTGAGTTGAAGTGAATTAATACAACTCCCCTGGATCACGTGATCTCTATTGCCAAATCAGCTTCTTGTAGAGCTTTTCAAATCCAATTGCTTGAGTCACCTGACTCCCGGTGCAGCTTTCAATAAAATCCTTACTGACATCTGCTTCATGACTGATGTAAAAATAATTATACTGAACTAATTTATATCTTACCTTGAGATCCTTATATGGATCTTCCCATATTTGCCAATCGATTACAATATTCAGAACCATTTCCCACCTTTGTCTCATCTTAAGAACTCCTCATTTAAAAGTTCCTCCTTGTAATAAAGAGGACATCATAGAAGTAAATTTTTTAACAATTCCTCTTTATAAGGAATTTCTATTTCAGTACAACATGGTTGGCCCTAACTTATCCTTCAAATATGCTCTTATTTGGAAATAGCAAAAAAGAATGCTATGAGTTATATATTTATTTCTCAGTTGCTCAAATTACATTAATTGATCCCTTTCATTACTATCTTCAACATTCATAATCCCCTTACAAACCATCTATCCAAAAATTGATGATCCTTTGAAAAAGATATGAGGATTTTGAATCAAAGCTATTCTGGGTGCTGTACATCCACTTACGCCAATTTCATCATTTATTTTATTCCATATATGTATCAAAAATGGTGTATCTCTATCACCAACCATTAATTTCGATTCCCACTTGTATATAAATTCTTCTGCTTTTCTCTATCTTATTTTATTTGATGGTAATTTTTCCCTTTCAAAAAAAGAAGCAAAATATCTCATTTGAGCTGCTCAATGACAATTTTTTTTAAAATTAGGAAGCTGTGGTCCTCTCAATGCAGAATTTGCATTGGTTCAATAACATGGGATTCAATAAGAAATGGGTTAATGTAACATAAAACCACTATGCAGACTGTTTTCTAAGAATAGAATACCAGAGGAGGGTTGTCTAGGTCTTCCGCAAGATAAAGATCACAAGATGTAGGCCCATTGAGTGTGTTCCACCATTTTTCCACAGCCCCACTGCCCAGCTTTCTCTCCATAACCCTTGATTCCTTGACTAATCAAATACCTCTCAATCTCTGCCTGAAATACACCCAATGACCTCAGTTCCACGATTCACGACCCGCTGACAAAATAAATTTTTCCACATCTGTTTTATATTGACACCCATTTATGCTGAAATTATGCTCTCTTGTCCTCAAATCTCCTACCATGGGAAACTTCTTTGCCATATGTACTCTGTCCAGGCCTTCCAGCATTTCAAATGCCTCTGAGGTCCCCCTTAGATTAATTTAATTTTGTGAGGCGTACTTTAGAGACCAAATATTTGGGCTTTTAATGGTGACCTATTTAAATGAACAAAATCTGATTAGAATTTGTTTATGGAAAGTTTGGAAGTTGCCACAAAAAAAACGGAGCATCTAAATTAGATGTTGTAATGAAGAGAAATGAACAATACAATGAGCCTTGTGTCATAGTATCTGACTCAGTCTACCGTACATCACCGTTAAACCTTCTCCTCACTGTGAACCTGATGCCACGGTATCTCCCTTAATCTACCATCCATCCCCATTAACCTTCTCCCCACTGTGAACGCAGTATCTCCCGCTGATAATTGTACATCACTGTTATACCTACTCCATACTCTGAAATCTGTGTCACAGTATCGGTCTCCATCTACCTACATTCCCATTAACATTCACCCCATTGTGAACTTGGTGTCACAGTATCAAACACAGTTTATCGTACATTACCGTTCAACTGTATGACGGATGTGAACCCAGTGTCCCAATATTTGACACAGTTTATCGTTCATCACTGTTAAAACTTATTCCCTCTGTTCACCTGGTGTCACAGTATCCATCTCAATTTACCATACATCACCGTTCATCCTTCTCCCCACTGTGAACCTGGGGTCACAGTATTTGACACAGTTTATCGTTCATTACTGTGAAACCTTCTCGCACTGTGAACCTAGGGTCAAAGTATCTTGCACAGTTTATCGTCCAGCTGTGATTGACCTTCTCCCCATTGTGAATCCGGTTTCACAGTATCTGCCTCTGTCTTCCGTTCATCACCATTAAACCACTCCCCACACTGAATCCGGTGTCACAGTATCTCATGGAGTTTATAGTATCTTTCTCAATCTGCCATACATCACCATTAAACCATCTCCCCACAGTGAACCCGGTGTCATAATATCTGGAACTGTTTATCGTGTATCACTGTTAAACATTCTCATTACTGTGAACCCAGTGTCACAGTATCTGACATAGTTTATTGTACATCAATGTTGAACCTTCTCCCCACTGTGAACCTGGTATCATAGTATATGCCAGAGTTCATTATATATCACCATTAAAACTTCATAATATTGTGAACATCGTGTCACAGTATTGCCACAGTTTATCATACATCACTGTTCATCCTTCTCCCCACTGTAAATCCATTGTCTCTCTATCTGCCACAGATTATCGTACATCGCCATTAAACCTCTTTCCCCTTTGAACCTTCTGTCAAAATATCTGCTACACATAATCCTACACTCTTAAATCCATAACAAATGGATATCAGGTGTCACAGTACCTGGGACTGTTTATCGTACTGTTAAATCTTCCACCACTGTGAACTCAATGTCACAGTATCTGTCTCACTCTAACGAACATCATAAAACCTTCTCCCCACTGTGAACCTGGTGTCTCTGCATCTGCCATAATGTATCATATATCACTGTTAAACCTACTCACTACTGTGTACCTGGTGTGAAAAGTATCTGTCAAAGTGTACCATACATCCTCATTAAACATTCTCCCCACTGTGTAACTGGTGTCACAGTATCTGCCTCAGTCTGCCATCTTCTTCTTCTTCTTTGGCTTGGCTTCGCGGACGAAGATTTATGGAGGGGGTAAAAAGTCCACGTCAGCTGCAGGCTCGTTTGTGGCTGACCAGTCCGATGCGGGACAGGCAGACACGATTGCAGCGGTTGCAAGGGAAAATTGGTTGGTTGGGGTTGGGTGTTGGGTTTTTCCTCCTTTGCCTTCACCATTAAACCTTCTCCTTACTGTGAACCTGGTTTTACAGTACCTGACACAGTTTATCATACAGCACTTTTAAACTTTCTCCCCTCCTTGTACCTGGTGTTACAGTATCTGACACAGTTTATTGTACATCACTTTTTAACCATTTCGCTACTGTGAACCCAGTGTCACAAAATATGCCTGAGTCTACCGTCTATCACCATTAAACCATTTCTCCACTTTAAACTCGAAGTCACCGTATCCACCAAAGTTTATCGCACATCACCATTAAAACTTCTCACCACTGTGAAACCTTTGTCACAGGATCTGTCTAACTCTACTGAACATCACCGTTAATCCTTCTCCCCACTATGAGACCCTTGTTACTGTATTTGGCACAGTTATTGTACATCACTTAAACCCTCTCAACACTGTGTACCTGGTATCATAATATCTGCTTCACTCTACAGTACATCACTGTTAAACCAACTGTCAAATTGGAGTCACTGTATCTGGCAGGAAGACCATTCCACTTCTGGCTTTTAACAGGAAGGCCATTCCACATCATGAATCTGACAGGCAGAACATTCCACATCTGGCTTCTGGCAGGGTGACCATTTGACATCCGGAATCTGGCAGGTGGACAATATCACATCTGCCAAATGTCATGAAGCTAATTCCACATGCGGCATCTTGCAGACGGAACATTTTACATCTGCCATCAGGCAGGCAGCCCATTCCACAAATGGCATATTCCTGGTGGAGCTTTCAAAATCTGGCATCTAGCAGGTAGACCATTCCACATATGGCATTTGCCAGAAAGACCATTCCACATCTGACAGGGGGAACATTCCACATCTGGCAACTGCCTGAAGACCACTACACAGCTGGCATCTGGCATGAGGACCATTCCACATCCAGCATATAGTTCGCATACCATTCCACATGCTGTATCTTGCAGCTGGACCATTCCACATCCAGCCTCTAGCAAGTTTACCATACCCCATCTGGCACCTGTCAGGTGGACCAGTTCAAATCTGGCATCAGGCAGGTTGACTACTCCACATCCAGCATCTGACAGGACTACTATTCCACATCTGGCAGAAAACCATTCCACATCTGGCAACTGGCAGGTGGACCATTCCATATCCAGCATCTGACACGAAGTCCATTCAACTTCCAGCATCTGGCACGAATTCCATTCCACATCTGGCATCTGTCCAGAAGTTCATTCTACATCCGGCATCTGGCCGGTGAACCATTACACATCCAGCAGCTGGCAGATGGACCATTCCATGTCTGGCATTTTACAGGGGGACCATTGCATATCTGGCATCTGTTAGGTGGACGTTTCCATATCCAGCAAATGGCAGGAAGCTGATACGACATTTGACATCTGACAGGCAGACCATTCCACATCCGGCAT
Source organism: Narcine bancroftii (assembly GCF_036971445.1). NCBI lineage: Eukaryota > Metazoa > Chordata > Chondrichthyes > Torpediniformes > Narcinidae > Narcine > Narcine bancroftii. Next base: position 6,224,178 of record NW_027211884.1, read on the forward strand.
CTGGCAAGTGGTCCATTCCAAATCCGGCATCTCGCAGGTAGACAATTCCACATCTGGCATCTGTCAGGCAGACTAGTCAATATCTGGCATCAAGTGGGTGGATATTACCACATCTGGCAGGCCGACACTCCACATCCTGCATCTGGGGAAAAAGAAACATTCCACATCTGGCATCTGGCAGGTGGTCTATTCCACTCCAGCATCAGCCAGGTAAACCATTCCATATCCATCATCTGGCAGAGGATCATTCCACATCCTGCAACTGACAAACATACCATTTCACATCTGGCATCTGGCACGAATTCCATTCCACATTCGGCATCTGTCCAGAAGATCATTCTACATCCTGCATCTCATCGGTGTACCATTACACATCTGGCACGAAGTCCATTCCACATCCGGATTCTCACAGAAGGACCATTCCACCTCCGGCATCTGGCAGGTGGACCATTCCACGTCTGGCATCTCGCAGGGGGACGATTCCACATCCAGCATTTTGCAGGTGGACAATTACACCTCCGCAATTCCGCGCCACATTGGCCCTTCCCCTATATGGTTACATGCCCTGGTGGCTGCCACTGACGAGTGTATCCTATGTTGGCCGGTACAGCCCTTAATATTAGCCAATGGGTATTTGCATTTGGAATTCGGACTATTACTTAAAGACTAGTGGTGGGTCGGGCTAAGTGGGATCCTGTGATGGTGCCTCCCCCCCCCCCTAAAACCAGTATGCATTCCACAATATCGTATCGCTGGAGGGCAGGAAGAGATTACTGCCACCATCAATGCTTTACAAGAAGAAGGAGTAGTGAGGCCCTCAACATTGCCCTTTAATAGCCCTGTTTGGCCAGTGCAGAAGTCAGATGGCTCCTGGAGGATGACAGTTGATTATTGTTTCTTGAACAAACATGCCCCACCACTTGCTTCGGCAGTTCCGGACATTGTCACCCTTATTGAAAACATTGCTACTAGGAACTCAGGAATATGTTATGCTGTCATTGATCTCGCTAACGTCTTCTTCAGTATTCTTATAGACGAGGTCTCACAGGATCAGTTCACCTTTACCTGGAGAGGACGTCAGTATACCTTCACCCACCTCCCTCAGGGCTATGTACACTCTCCCACTACTTGCCACAGCCTAATTGTCCGTGATTTGGAGATGGTGCCAGTATCGCCTTCCCTCTCAATTCACCATTATATTAATGATGTGATGATCCAAGGGGCCACGGAAGAAATGGTACAGAAAGCATTACAAGAGGACGCCTGGTTTACTGATGGTAGCAGCCGCTGGGTGAAAGGAAAGCAGAAGTGGAAGGCGGTGGCTTACCATCCCTGGTCAGGAACTCACATATTGGAGGAAGGGGATGGTGGCTCCAGTCAATATGCTGAGTTGAAGGCGGTCACTTTACCACTAGACCCCCATGATCACCCTCTTCACTTGTTCACTGATTCCTGGGCTATGGCTAATGGACTAGTGGTATGGATGTCTGATTGGCAAAAGAATGACTGGCTGGTACATGACCGCTCAGTATGGGGAAAACAGTTGTGGCAGCTGTTGTGGGACGCTTCCCATCATCGTGAGATAACCGTATATCACGTTGACGCCCATACCAATGCGACGACGAACATGGCACAACATAATGCAGTATCAGATCAGCTTGCCACTATCAGCCACGCCGATACAGTCCCCCTGGCTCGATGGGCACATGAACAGAGTAGCTATTTGGGGGAGAAGGGATCAGCTATGTGGCCTGTACACATGCCTTACCCATCCATCAGAACAATGTCCGCATGGTCGAGCGGACATGCCCAGCATGCCAGCTTTTGAAGTCCCGCACTGTTCCTCCTCGTCTGCATGGTCGAATAAGACAGGGAGCTCACTCACCTGCAGTCTGGCAAATTGATTACATAGGCCCAATGCCAGATTGTATGGGTAAACGTTACGTCCTAGTAATGATTGACACCTTTTTGCTTTTCCCACCAAGACGGCTGACCAAGCTAGCACTATCCAAGGACTAAACCATTAAATTTCTTGTTATGATGTACTAGAAGTAATTCAGTCTGATAATGGCTCGCACTTCTCCGGGAAGGCAATCTGTGATTGGGCAGCTGACAACAGTATCTTATGGGTCCTTCTTTCTTTGGCTTGGCTTCGCGGATGAAGATTTATGGAAGGGTAGTGTCCACGTCAGCTGCAGGCTCATTTGTGGCTGACAAGTCTGATGCGGGACAGGCAGACACGGTTGCAGCGGTTGCAAGGGAAAATTGGTTGGTTGGGGTTGGGTGTTGGGTTTTTCCTCCTTTGTCTTTTGTCAGTGAGGTGGACTCTGCGGTCTTCTTCACAGGAGGTTGCTGTCCGCCGAACTGTGAGGCGCCAAGATGCAGGGTTTGAGGCAATATTATCCCACTGGTGGTGGTCATGTGGCAGGCACTAAGAGATTTCTTTAGGCAGTCCTTGTACCTCTTCTTTGCTGCACCTCTGTCACAGTGGCCAGTGGAGAGATTGCCATATAACACGATCTTGGGAAGGCGATGGTCCTCCATTCTGGAGACGTGACCTACCCAGTGCAGTTGGATCTTCAGCAGCGTGGATTTGATGCTGTTGGCCTCTGCCATCTCGAGTACTTTGATGTTGGAGATGAAGTCGCTCCAATGAATGTTGAGGATGGAGCGGAGACAACGCTGGTGGAAGCATTCTAGGAGCCGTAGGTTATGCCGGTAGAGGACCCATTATTAGGAGCCGAACAGGAGTGTGGGTATGACAACGGCTCTGTATACACTAATCTTTGTGAGGTTTTTCAGTTGGTTGTTTTTCCAGACTCTTTTGTGTAGTCTTCCAAAGGCGCTATTTGCCTTGGCGAGTCTGTTGTCTATCTCGTTGTCGATCCTTGCATCCGATGAAATGGTGCAGCTGAGATAGGTAAACTGGTTGACCGTTTTGAGTTTTGTGTGCCCGATGGAGATATGGGGGGGCTGGTAGTCATGGTGGGGAGCTGGCTGATGGAGGACCTCAGTTTTCTTCAGGCTGACTTCCAGGCCAAACATTTTGGCAGTTTCCGCAAAACAGGACATCAAGCGCTGAAGAGCTGGCTCTGAATGGGCAACTAAATTGGCATCGTCTGCGAAGAGTAGTTCACGGACAAGTTGCTCTTGTGTCTTGGTGTGAGCTTGCAGGCGCCTCAGATTGAAGAGACTGCTATCCGTGCGGTACCAGATGTAAACAGCGTCTTCATTGTTGAGGTCTTTCATGGCTTGTTTCAGCATCATGCTGAAGAAGATTGAAAAGAGGGTTGGTGCCAGAACGCAGCCTTGTTAATGGAGAAGGGTTCAGAGAGCTCTTTGCTGTATCTGACCCGACCTTGTTGGTTTTCGTGCAGTTGGATAACTTATGGGTCCACCATATTCCTTATTACTCACAGGATGCCGGGTTAGTTGAATGAATGCATTGTTTACTGAAGGAACAAATTTGTTTGTTAACACCACTGGGGACCCTGAAGGGGTGGTGCCATGTGCTGCAGCAGGCCGTCCATAATTTGAATCATCGCCTTTCCACCGACTTCTTCACGCTTCTGAACTACAGCCTATTCCAGAGGAAAAACAGTCATTGCCCCCCATTCCCGAGCTAGAGAATGTCGGACAAAAGGTATGGGTGACACCATCAGGTATTGGCCCTCCTGTAAAAGGAGAAATAGTGACACCTGCCCAGGGTAACACTCAGTGGATAGCTATTGAGGGACAGGATGGTTTAGTTTGTTTAAATACCGAACGCTTATGGCACTGTGAGTGACATATGTCAGGCTTCTTTGTTCCAGGTCCTCCATCTTGTGCTCCTGCTGATCTGGCTTAACCGGTGCTTTGATGCCAGCAATTGGATTTGTAATGTCGAGGACGTTCCGAGGGAGTTGCCCGTGGGGGACACGGCCCGATGTATCCACTAATATATCGGATATTGTTAAGCATGTTTCAAAATCTGTTGGTGAGCTTCAGCGTCTGGGTCTTGTGGCCCACAAGGATAGTTTGAGCTTGATTGGAACCCTTTTTCATGGTGAGCTGGTCCATTTGGTGGATTGGGCCACATTATTCTCCGTTGGTTGTCGCATTTTTGCTTGTTTTTGTGATTATCATAGTTTTAGTTTCTCTTTTTCACTCCTTCTGTACTCAAATGCTTGTAAGGTCTCGTAAGTGACAGGCTGCGACCAAGGGGTGGAATGTAATGGAAGATTTAAACCGTGTTTTTTTATTTTTGCAGCCTTTGCTCCTGCAAGGCAGAGAACCAGCTTGTTGCATATGAATTAGTAGACATTATCTAAATTTACACTATGGGGCCCAGGGATGCATATGAATCAGTAGACATTATCCAACTTCCACCATGAGGCCCAGAGATGCAGTTGTCTTTTGTTGGTCGCAGACTGTCAGGAGACCTTGAAGATAATTAAATCATTTGTTCGAAGAGATAAGATCTGAAGTAAACAACTTTTGGGTAATATAAGCCATGGTCCCACTGCTTAAAGAGTCCCTCTTTGAGACTCTCCAAGAGGTGGCAACATCTCTCAGCAAGAAGAAGAACTTCAAGATTCCAACCAACGTCCCGGTCCGTGGAGGTGGAGAAGCTGCTACCGGCGCCCAGACAACCTACTACAAGTGTGCAGTCGTCGCCTCGCTTTGGCAGTTGGGACCAGTCCAGGCATTGATAAGTATAATTGGGAAGGGCTTGCATTTTGTAGTGTGAATTCAGCTAGCTATTTAATAATAAAGACTTGTATAAACTGAACTGCTCTCGGTGTGTATGTGTGTATGTGTGTGTATGTGTTTATTTTCTTTCGGTAGCTCAAACACTGTGACCAATCTAAAAAGAACAAAATGAGAGGAATAAGTTTACCCAAGACAACGGGCATGTGGATGTAAGAGAACAGAAGGCAAGGGGTGTGGTACAGGTAAGGGTTAGTTTGTTGTGGAGAACATTTACAAAGGTCAGTACAGCCTTTATGGGATAAAGGGCCTGTACTGGGCAACAATGGTTGATGTTATAATGGATGCGGAAGCTCTGGGAAGGGGTAAGGGAGGGACTGGCCAGGAAGTCTGCAGATTCTGGGGCCGAGGGCAATGCACAAACATGCTGTGGAAACTCATGGATAGTTTTGTGAGGAGCAGGTCTTGCTTCATGAGTCAAATTGAGTTTTTCGAGGAGGTGTCAAAGGAAATAGATGAAGGTAAAGGTGTATATGGGCTGCACATGGATTTTAGTAAGGTGCTTGACAAGGTCCCCACGGTGGCCTCATTCAGAATGTCGGGAGGCATGGGATGCATGGAGCCTTGGCTGTGTGGATTCAGAATTGGCTTGTCTGCAGAAAACAGAGGGTAGTAGTAGATGGAACAATGACTAGCGGCGCTCCAAGTTGATCTACTCTGGGACCCCAGCTCTTTGTGATTTTTATGAATGATGATGAGTGGAAGGGTGGGTACGTCAGCAGATGACACAGACCTGCACACTGCCAGATGACCAAAATGCAGACATGCGTGAAGACATTACCTTGGACAATGAGGATTTGGAGGTGTTCCAGAAGGCCAAGAACGCACTGGCCAACATCACTCTTCCATTAGACGCCAGGCCAAAGACACCCACCACTCTCACAGTAGACTCTTCCAGCACAGCAGTAGGGGGTGCACTGGAGCAATTCATCGAAGGGCAATGGCAGCCCCTTTCCTTCTTTAGCTGACACCTCTGGCCACCTGAACTCAACTACAGCGTCTTTGACTGAGAGCAATTGGTACTGTACCTGGCAGTCAGGCACTTCAGGTATTTTTGGAAGGTAGACAATTCAGGATGTTCATGGACCAGAAGTCATTAACTTTTGCCTTCCATAAGGTGTTGGACCCGTGATCGGCCAGGCAGCAGCAGCTCCTCTCATGAATCTGAGTTCACTACAGACATTCAACACATTTTGTGTGATGCACTGCCCCACCCCACAACCAAGTCTGTCCAGGCCCTGTCCCAGGGAATCGACTATTTAGCCCAAGGCAGGGGACAGCAGGAAGACCCTGAGATACTTGCATTCAGGACAGCAGTTTCCAGGCTCAGGCTGGAGGATGTTGACCTCGACCCTGGTAAGTAGATGCTCCTCTGTGACATTCCAATGGAAACCCCGCCTCATCGTGCTGACCACATGGAGATGGCAGGTTTTCGATGAGTTGCACAACCTGACGCACCCAGCCATCAGAACTTTCAAAATGGTGGTCAGTAGGATTGTCTTGCTGAGCCTCCGGAAACAGGTTGTCACGGGGCCAAGATCTGCACACTCTGCCAGATGACCAAAATGCAGAATACGTGAAGGCACCATCCCCAGACATTCGAGTCAGCACCACGTAGGTTCAGCCATGTCTACATTAACATTGTAGGGTCACTACTAGCCTCCCGCGGGGCAAGTTATCTTCTCACCATGATTGCCTGCTCCATGAGGTTCACCGAGGAGGTCCAGCTGTCTGACACAACCACTTGTGTCCTCCATTAAATTGGAAGCAGTAATAAATATGAAGGAGTGATTGATAATATATAGTCTCCCTTGTAGTTTGGGTGCAATGTATTTCTTGAGATCAGAGGAATCCAGGAGCCAGGACAGAGTGATCCTGTGTTTCCCAAGGATTTGATAGTTGGGGTAGTAGAAAGTGGAAGGGCCGAAGGGTTTACTGCTCCTTCGACTGCCTCTCTTTTCTGTCTTGCGATGCTGATTGGGTGCGACTGTGTGTTCCATCGCTCGCTGATTAGTTGCTTCAATTGCACGAGCCAATGGACTGATTCGGTGAGGCCGCTTTTGGATTGGACGCTGAAGTAGGGTTAGATTGATGGGCGGATTCGCGGGCTGATTGGCTCTTGCTGTGAGGAGGCGGGACGTTGGCGGTGGCGTCGTCAGCTCGGGGTCCGTCGCGTCGCCGAGGGCGCTAACGGGAAGAAGTTGGCGGCGGCGCCGGGACCTTCCTCAGCCGCGCGGTCCAGAGAAAGCGGGCGACCCGCAGCCCGATGGGCCCCACCGTTGAGCGGCCGGTACCGACGTGGTGTTTGGGTGGAGCCGAGGCGTCGGTGCGAGGCCTGATGGCGCCAACAGGGCGAGGCCGGAGGCCGCGGGGTAACTGGCAGCGGGTGGGGGGGGGGGGGAGGGGAGGGGCAAGAAGGAGATTTGCACGTCTTTGGATGGCGCATGCGCGATGGGTTCGCCACTTGGCGTTCGGTTCGCGCATGTGCGATTGATACGCATGTGCCAAATGACGGCCCTAAGCGAACCCTTTGGGCAAGCGCCAACTGATGACTCGCGCATGCGCACAGAAATTAAGATGGCTGCCCCCAGCCGATGGACCCCGAGACACTGAGTCACAAATTCAATCCGCACATTTTGGGTCTTTCGTTCCCTGTGTCTCTGTTCTCGTTTGTCAAATCATTTGATTTTAAAAATAGGCTCTAATACTTCAGGCACCGCACACGGGGAAAACTCCGACTTGCGACCATTGTGAGATCTGACTGATCCTTCAGTCTCCATGACGGTCGCAGGTCGGGGAGGGCTGTCTTGGACTGTCCGAGTGTTGCTCCGATTTCACTTTTTTTTTGCTCGCCCGGTCGCTTGGCGTGCTACAATCTCAGTGTTTATAAGGGGGAAATTCTTTTAATGTTTCATTTACTTTTGTTACATAATTCTTCCTAGATTATCTGTGTAACATTGAAGGTTATGGGTTTTCATGAACAGCAATCATGATTTTACTCATAATTTGATGACGAAATGGATGGGAAACTTTTTGCTAATACTCCATGTGAATTGAAATAAAAATGAAGTGACAAACTTAGGAAGGCTTGTTTACCCTTCTTTTAAAGCAGGATGTCCAGATGATTTTCATGTTGCTTGTTGAATTAAAATGTGATTTGTCTGTTCTTAATGGCAGCTGCCATATTGGCATTGCAAGGAAAGATGGGAAATGGGTCAGGTCCTTGGTGGTCCCAGTAATGCAATGGAGAAAGATGTCACAGGGCTGAATGTGGTTTAGGGAGGGAGAGGGTGTTAATTTTTAGGAAACATATGTGTTCCGCCACCTATCAGTATTTTTTCTCAAATAGAAACTCCTGCTGGTAGAAGCCATTTCCTACTTTGAACAGGCCCAATGTCATTATCTAAGCAGATATTGTTACGAGCCCAAAGGACCCCAAAACTCAGCAGCAATAGACATTCACCAAGACAGGTGGTTTTTAAAACAGAAGTTATTTTTAATCAACTTTAAACATTAAAATAGAATGAAACTTTAACTTAACTAACCCAAATTAACCCCCTTCTAATTCTAAGCACACATGTTTGTAATGTGTTTAAATTTTATGAAAAGTTCTTTGGTTCACAGTTCAATCTCACTTCTCCATCTTCCAAGTTCTCTGGATGCAGGCAATTCTTCTGCTGTGCACATAATTGATCATGTATAAATTTCACCAGGTTTTGGTGCTCGAAAGGTAAATATTTACTGCTCAGGAAGGTTCTTGTAGGGTTTGCAGAGAGTGATTTGTTGTTCCAGGATTTCCATAACTGAGGTACCACCATTAGTCACGTCAATGTCTCGCTGATGAAACTTGCCCCGTCAGGGTTTTCCAGATGGTAACTTCTTTCTTTAAGTGACCACAGAGTTCCATTTCTCTTATTCCAAACAACAGGAGTTCTTTCTTCTGCTCAAGCTGTGGTTAGATAAACAAAACCGGTGAGTGACTTTCCTGTAAGCGCCCTGCAGAAAGGTACTTGTAGTCATCCTGGCTCCATTTCCAAACAATGGTCATTCATTTTATTACATCAGTTCAGTTAACACCTACTTGTGTATGTACATCAATATTTCTTCAGTCTTTCAAATAAAATCTGTTTTAAAAGGTATGTATGTATGTTTGTAACCTACACTAAATCTTACCAAAATCGCAAATATTACCAAATTCTCCAAATATATTTATTCATTACAATATCACGTAAGGAGCAACTGGGTCGATGAACTACCTTGGGTTCTATTAGGAGTATGAACAGCTCCAAAAGAAAATCTGTCTGCATCATCTGTAGAATTGATGTTTCGTCCGGCCCTTATGGTTCCAGAAGATATTCAGTTCAGAAACAATTCAGTCATGGACGTCCTTCAACAACTCCGCAAGGGTACTGCTAACAGCAAACCATCCTCTACCAACTGGCATGGCAAAACTAGGCAACAAGTCCCCCAATCACTATTAAACACTGAATTTGTATTTGTACGAAGACAGATTCCAGGGGCACCGTTACTAAAACCATATGAAGGACCATTTTGTTTGATTAAGAGATATGGAGTGGTATATACATTGGACATCGGAGGGCATCCACAGCTATTCAGCGTGGAGAGACTTAAACCTGCCATATGGACCCTACTTCACCAGTTCAGTACTATCAACCCAGGCGACATGAACGTCTGCCTAACTCAAGCATATCTGGTATCTTAAGTTACAGTGACGATTTTGGGGGGGCATGATATAGCGAGTGCACAGCGCGGTATTACGAATTGCCACCGTCAGTTCCTAGACTTAACTGACACATCACGGGCTAACTGTGTAAACATTTTTCATCACCCTATAAACTTTTTCCCATTGTAAACCCGGTGTCACGGTATCTGTCTCAGACTCCTGCAAATCACCGTTGAACCTCCTACCCACTGTGTACCCGGAGTCAGAGTATATGCCTCAGTCTACCGAACATCACCATTAAAATGTCTCCCCACTGTTAACTCTGTGTCACGGTATCTGCAACAATGTATTGCGTTTCACGTTTAAACCTCTTCCACACTGTGAACCTGGTGTCACAGTACCTGTCACAGTTCATTGAACCTCAACGTTAAACCATCTCACTAATGTGAACCCAGTTTCACGGTATCCGCCTCAGTCTACCATACATCACTGTTAAACCTTCTACCCACTGTGAATCCGGTATAACAGTATATGCCAGAGTTTATTTTGTATCACCGATAAACTTTCTCCCCATTGTGAACCTGGTTTTCACAGTATCTGACACAGTTTATCCTTCATCACTGATAAACCTTCTCATTGATCTGAATCCGGTGTCACAGTTTCTGTCTCAGTGCGCCATACATCATTGTTAAAGCTGTCTCCCACGGATCCCCACTGTTTCCCATCAGTTTCCCACTGTTCCTCAGCTATTTCCCACCATTCCCCACTTTTCCCCATGGTTCCCCACTCTTCCACTCATTTCCCAATCTGTTCCCCCATTCTCCACAGTTCGCTATCTGTTCTCCACTACTCCCCACTATTCACCCCTGTTCTCCACTGTTTCTTAGTGATCCCCACTTTTCCCCACTGTTCCTTAGTGATCCCCACTTTTTCCCATCTCTTCCATCCATTCATCAATTTTTCCCACTGTTGCCCTCAATACACCATTGTTCCCCAACTGTTCCCCACTGTTCCTCACTGTTCCCCACCTGTCACATACTTTTGACCAATGTTCCACACGTTCTCCAATGTTCGCCTTTTGTTCCCCATTGCTCGCCCCTGTTACCCTGTGTTCCCCACAGTTCTTCACTGTTCCCCACTTTTCTCCAGCTGTTCCCAATCTATTCCCCACTGTTGCCCTCTGTTCCCTACTGTTCTCCATTTCTCCCACTTTTCCCTACTGTTCCACATTTCTTCCCCACTGTTCCCCACAGGTCCCAACTGTTACCAACTGTACCCCATGGTTCCCCATTGTTGCCCATCAGATGCTCCTCTGTTTCCAATCTGTGCCCCATTTTTCCACACTGTTTCTCACAGTTCTCCACTGTTCACCATCTGTTCCCCACTGCTCCCCAGAATTACCCACTGTTCCCCATGGGTCCACTCTGTTCCCCATCTGTCCCCACAGTTCTCCAGCTGTCCCCCCTGTTCCACACTGTTCCGTACTTTTCTCCACTGTTCTGCATCTGTTCTGCCAAGTGCAAGTGAGGACAAAAATGCAAGGTGAAGACAAATGAATGTGTGGCTGAGGGGCTGGTGTAAAAGACAGGGTTTTGGCTTCTTGGACCATTGGGCTATCTTTTGGGGAAGGCATGACCTTTACAAAAAGAATGGGTTACACCTAAACTCAAAAGGGATCAATGTATTGGCAGCTAGGTTTGGTGCAGCCGTCGGATGCGGTTTAAACTAATTTGGCACTGGGATGGGAACCTGTATGATAAGCAAAGGACAGGAAAGATAAAATAGGAAAAGTTGGGTTAGGCAGCGAAAGTAAAAATCAGAAAGAGCAAGGAGGGTGAAAAAAGCAAATCTGAAGGCTTTATATCTTAATGCAAGAAGCATTCGGAACAAGGTAGATGAATTGGCTGTGGAAATTGAGACAAACAAATACGATTTGATTGGGATTACAAAACATGGCTGCAAGGTGGGCAAGCCTGGGAACTTAACATCCCGGGGTATACAATATTTAGGAGGGGTAGACAAGAAAGAAAAGGGGGTGGGGTAGCTTTGATGGTGAGAGAAGGAACGGACACAATTGACAGGAAGGATATTAACTCGGAAGATACGGAATCTATATGGGTAGAACTGAGGAATAGCAAGGGGTGGAAAACGTTAGTGGGTGTGGTATATAAGCCTCCAAATAGTAATGTAGAGGTGAGGGAAGGAATAATAAGGGAAATTAGAGAAACGTGCAATAAGGGAACAGCTGTCATCATGGGAGACTTTAATTTACATATCGATTGGACTAGCCAAATGAGTAAAAATACTGAGGAGGTGGAATTCCTTGAATGTTTACGGGATGGTTATCTAGACCAATATGTCGAGGAACCAACTCGGGAGCAGGCCATTTTAGACTGGGTATTATTCAATGAAAAGGGGCTAATCAGCAATCTTGTTGTACGAGGCCCTTTGGGAAGGAGCGATCACACTATGATCGAATTCTCACTCGACATGGAGAGTGAAGAAATTATCACCGAGACTAAGGTCCTGAATTAAATAAAGAGAATTATGATGGTATGAGACGGGAGTTAAGTAAGATTGATTGGGTGGTTTATGGTGGGGGGGTGGTGATGGTGGATAGACAATGGAAAGCATTCAAAGATCTAATGGAAGAATTGCAGAAATCATTTATACCGGTTTGGCATAAAAATAAACCAAGAAAAGTGACTCAACTGGGGATAACAAGGGAAATTAGAGACAGCATTAGGACCAAAGGGAGAACATATCAATTGGGCAAAAAAAGTACCAAATCCGAAGATTGGGAACAGTTCAAGATGCAGCAAAGGAGGAGAAAGGGATTAATCAAGAGGGCAAAAATAAATTATGAAAGTAAGCTTGCGGCAAACATAAAACCAACTGCAAAAGCTTTTATAGATATGTCAAGAGGAAAAGATTGGTGAAATCCAGAGTAGGTCCCTTGCAGTCAGAGTCAGGGGAATATATAATGGGGAATAAGGAAATGGCAGACCAATTAAATTGTTACTTTAGATCTGTTTTACAAGAGAGGATACAATAACCTCCCAAGGATGTTGGGAAACATAGACACTAATGCAAGGGAGGAGCTGAAATAAATCAGTATCTCTAAGGACATGGTCTTGGGGAAATTGAAGGGATTGAAGGCCGATAAATCCCAAGGGCCTGATAATCTACATCCTAGGGTACTTAAAGAAGTGGACATTCAGATAGCAGATGCTTTAAAAATTATTTTCCAGAACTCAATAGACTCAGGATCAGTACCCATGGATTGGAGGGTAGCTAATATTACCCCACTATTTAAAAAAGGGGTAGAGAAAAAGTGGGGAATTATAGGCCGGTGAGCCTTACATCAGTAAGGGGCAAAATGATGAAATCCATTATTAAGGATGTAATAGCGGAGCATATGACTAGCAGAGAAGGGATCGGAGAGAATCAACATGGATTTACAAAAGGTAAATTGTGCTTGACAAATCTATTGAAATTCTTTGAGATGGTGACAGGTAAAATAGATGAGGGAGAGCCAGTGGATGTGCTGTACCTGGATTTCCAAAAGGCCTTCGATAAGGTTCCACATAAATGACTGGCATGCAAAATCAAGGCTCATGGGATTGTGGGGGGAAGGTATTTATGTGGATTTAACTGGCTGGCAGATAGAAGACAGAGAGTTGGGATAAACGGCTAATTTTCTGAGTGGCAGGCGGTGACCAGTGGGGTGCCACAGGGATCTGTACTGGGACCCCAGCTGTTCACAATTTACATTAATGATCTGGATGAGAGGATTGGATGTAATACCTCCAAATTTGCAGACGACACTAAGCTAGGAGAGGTTGTGTGCACTGAAGAGGGGGTCAGGAAGCTCCAGTGTGATTTGGATAAATTGGGGGACTGGGTAGATACATGTCAAATGCACTACAATGTGGATAAATGTGAGGTTATCCACCTTGGTAACACAAACCAGAGGGCAGATTACAATTTGAATGGCAATAGATTGGGAGATGGGGAAGTACAGAGAGACCTAGGGGTTCTTGTGCACCAGTCACTGAAGGCGAGCATGCAGGTACAGCAGGTGGTTAAAAAGGCAAGTGGTATGTTGGCCTTCACATCAAGAGGATTTGAGTATAGGAATAAGGATACCTTACTGCAATTGTACAGAGCCCTGGTGAGACCACACCTGGAGTATTGTGTGCACGTTTGGTCGCCTTATCTGTTCTTGCAATGGAGTGCAAAGGTGATTCACCAGGCTTTATACCTGGAATGACAGGAATAACTTCTGAGGAAAGATTGCACAATTTGGGATTGTACTCGCTGGAGTTTAGAAGATTGAGAGGGGATCTCATAGAGACATATAAAGTTCTGGCAGGACTGGACAGAATGGATGAGGAAGGGATGTTTCCAATGGTGGGGGAGTCCAGAACCCGGGGCCATGGTTCGAGGATAATAGGCAAACCATTTTGAACCGAGATGAGGAGGAATTTCTTTACCTAGAGGCTGGTGAATCTGTGCAATTCATTGCCACACAGAGCAGTAGAGGCAGGTTCATTGAATATATTTAAGAGGGAATTAGATATATTTCTTCAGTATAAGGGAATTAGGGGTTACGGAGAGAAGGCAGGGACGGGGTACTGAAATTTAAGATCAGCCATGATCTCATTGAATGGCGGAGAAGGCTCGAAGGGCCGAATGACCTACTCCTGCTCTGATCTTCTATGTTTCTGCCCTGTTGCCCATTTTCCCCAATCTTCCCCTCTGTTTTACACTGCTCTCCACTGTGCCCCTCTATTCCTCATTCTTCCCCTCTTCCCTTCGTTCTTCACTGTTCCCCACTGTTCCATAGTGTTCACATTGTTCCCCATGGGTCCATAGTGTTCCCAATCATTTCCTAATCTGCTTCCCACTGTTCCCCACAGTTCCCCACTGTTCTCCATTTGAACACCCTGCTCCACACTATTCCCTATTTTTCCCCACTATTCTGCATCTGTTCCACCCTGTTCCCCACTGTTCTCCAGCTGTCTCCGTTCCACATTTATCCCACTGTTCCACAACTATTCCCCACTGTTCCTGACTTTTCCCTTCTGTTCCCCATCTGTTACCAACATTTGTCCACTGTTACTCGCTTGTTCTCCACTGTTCGTCACCTGTTCTCAACTGCTCCCCACTGTGCCCCTCTGTTCCCCACTGCTCCTCTTTCTTCCCCCTGTTGGGGAACAGAGGAGCACAGTGGAGAACAGAAAGGAAAAGTGGGGAACTGTGGGGAATAGTCAGGAACAGGTGTGAACCTCTGGGGAACAGGTATATATGGGGAACAGATGGGGTACAGTGGAGAACATTGGGAAAAATGGGCAACAGTGCAGAACAGTTGATGGGGACCAGTGGGTTAAATGGGGAACAGAGGGCAAAAGTGGGGAACAGTGGGAATAATGCAGAACAGTGGGGAAAAGTAGGGAACCATGGGGAAAAGTATGGAACCGGGGGGACAGCTGGAGAAGATTGTGGAAGCGTGGGGAACACTGTAGAAAAATGGGGATCGGAGGGGAATAGTGGGGAGTGGGAGGGAACGAGGAAAGGAGAACAGTGGGGAACAATGTTCCGCACTGTTCCCCAACGTACACCCTGGTTCCCCATTGTTGACCAGCAGAAGCTCATCTGTTTTCCAACTGTGCCCCACTTTTCCACACTGTTTCTCACACTACGCCACTGTTCACCATCCATTCCCCACCGTGAAATATAAAGTGTTCACAATCCTTACTCTGGAGATAAAAGTTTTGAAGAACAGGTTCATCTTTATTTCGAGTCTGCAGAGTCGGGTGTCCCTGGTCTGGAGACACACTGGAAGTTCAGAATCATCACTCTTTTGTACAGTCCCATGCTCAACATCACCCCACCTTCATTTACCTTCTTCCAATCAGAATCCCAATACATTACAACATTCTCCTTCTCCCTTCCATCAATCCAGGTATCACTCAGTTCTTCCCTCTTCATACATTGCCTGTTCATGTCTCTATGAGGCAATCGCAGTACTAGCTATAGACTATCTTAGGTCACTGTACCAACCTGAACCAGTTCCTTGCATCCTTGGGGCTTGAGATAAGAAGGGGCCCACTGGCTAGTACTGTCTACTCTCAAGCTCTTATCTACATACTTTGCATTCCATCATTTTTCACAGAATGGTGCGAGTGTAATCACATTCAACTGTTTTTCACAATTCCTCCTTTTTTCTCGTTATCATGTATTTCTGATTAAACTGCATTATTGTTCACCTTTTGTTTCCTCAAATTGTAACATGAGTTGAATTTGTCGTTGTTCATCTGCCATGGGATTTTTTTAATACCACCTGCTTCGCTCCAGTAGCTGAGCAAATGGATCTTGTGATAAAACATCGTAGGATGGCTGATCCAATCAATAAGCCCACTAGAATCATTCAGCCAGATATAGCAAAGTGCATTAACCATGGCACCCAACCTCCGAAATTCCAATCTCCCCATGTCCAATCACCTCCTTTTTTATATTTATCTCTAGTCTCCTGGATCTTCTCTCTACACTTTTTAATATGGACCACCAAATCCGAGATATTAGCTGATTCATCCAGGATGTATGTGTAACATTCAGAACCAATTAAAGGACAAGTCCTCCCTTTCTCTGTCAAAATAAAATCAAGGGCCATGCATTTTTGGAGGACTGTAAGTTGCATGGTGGCCATTTCTGCATTTATTGCCCGGACTTGGGATTGGACTTCCCCAAGTACCAGGTTCGTATTATTTACTAGTTCATCTAGGGTGGCTGCTATTTTTGAATCTCAACCGCACTTTGTGCAGCTCCATATGTTGGGAAAAACCTCCACATGAGACGATCTCCTTCAGTCACCCTTTTGCTTTTCCCATGGGACAAGCCTAGTACAGGTAGCTGATTAAGTTCACGGACATGGGGAATTAAGTAAGCCAGGTAATAACATCCACTCCAACCTTTAGGTGTACAGGTCAATATAAATCCTTTTGTCCGATTCCAACATTCCTTTTCTCCAGGTAACCATGAATAAATTTTACGTCCACACACCCAATATGTGCCATTCACCGGGTGTGGGATTCACAGTCGTGTGATGGTCTAATTCTTCATGAAATTGGAAATTCCTAGTTGGTTTCTCAAAAGGAAGCATCTCTCCAGACTGAGGAGTTGGTGACTTTGTTGGCTTTGGTCGTATCGACCACCCTTTGTATTTATCTTCAGTGGTTGGATCACTGTTGCTGGGCAAGATCTATATATCAAATAATTTGTGTAGGGAGAGAGGGATTGCTACTAAGGGGACTCCTGACTTGCCATGGTGTGGTATTTTTGCACAAACCCAACAATCTGTTTGATTTTGGTTCTTAGCATAATTAGTACATAGAGAGATAAAATAATTTTTAGGTTTAACACGCAAAGTTATGATATGTAAAAGTCAAATTGAAATAGTAAGCGCAAAAGTTTCATTATTGTAGTTTTCTTTTCTGTTCCTTTTTACTCCTCTTTCCTTCCTTCTGTGGCTGGTGGTGGGACCATAGGTCCCTTTATTCTTTTTTTAAAGATTTTTTTCTTCACACTATGAGCCATATTCACCAAAATACCCACAAACGTTTCCCTCTTGAATATATAGTGTCATTTTTCTCCTTTTCCCCCCCCTCCCTTCCCTCCCTCCTTCCCACCCCCCTCCCCACTCACTAAACATTCAACATATACAATACAATAAACCCATTAAACAATGTCATCACACAATAAAATAGACAAGAAAATTGTGTCATCTACTTTTACACACTGGGTCAGTTCATTTCATCTACTTCTCATTCTGTCATTTCAAGAGGTGGTGGTCTGCGGTAGGACCTCTCTTTTGTGTTCCATGTACGGTTCCCAAATTTGTTCGAATACTGTGATGTTATTTCTTAAATTATATGTTATTTTTCCAATGGAATACATTTATTCATTTCCATGTACCATTGCTGTATTCTCAGGCTATCTTCTGATTTCCAGGTTGACATTGTACATTTTTTTGCTACAGCTAAGGCTATCATAATAAATCTTTTTTGCGCTTCATACAATAGTACTAGATATGGTCTGTTCCACCGGGGCTGAAGCTTTTCTTCTTTCCACGAATTGATCAGGACCCAGTCACCAGCATTCACAGAGTGGATAGGGAAATCCAGAGGAGGGCTCTGCACCAGCAGACGCTTAGCTTTTAAATCTGCAAGAGAACAAGAGACTGCCAGTCAATAATTCCTTAAAAACACATCATTATTTTTGACTGTAGGTATTCCTTCTATCCGCCCCAAATATGGGAGTCCAAATAACATCTCGTAAGGGGATATTTTAATGTTTTGTCATGGGGCTGTCCGAATTCTGAGAAGAGTTATTGGTAAGCACTTGGTCCAGGGTAATTTAGTCTCTTCTTTTAGTTATGTAATTTGCATTTTTAAAGTGGCATTCATTTGTTCCACTCTGGATGCCTTGGAGTATGCAGCTTCCATTTTATCCCTAAGGTTTCACAGACCTGTAAATTTTAGAAGCGAGGTGCTTTCCCCGATCTGAATTGATGGATTCGGCTATTCCATATCGGGGTACAATTTTTTCCAGAATTATATGCTTGTTCAGTGGCATTGACGGTGGGGAACGCTTCAACCCATCTCGTGAAATGGTCCACTACTGCTAGTAGAAATTTCCATCACTGGACCTTAGGGAGTTTGGTGAAATCCACTTGTATCCGCTGAAATGGCCAGATTGCTAAAGGTGGTACTCCTCCAGCATAGCTTTCATAACTTTCTTATTAACCTTTAAACAGATCACACAGCGGTTCACTGCCTGTCTTGCTAGGATATAGACTCCTCTGCAGGCATAAGTTTGTAAGAATGCATCACACAGTGCTTGCACTCCCCAGTGGGAGCATGAGTGCAGTTCCCCTAGTATCTGCTGGGTGATTTCTTTATTTAACAATTGTCTTCCATCGGGGAGCCACCATTTTCCGTCTTCTTTGCTCCCATCTTTTCCATTTTTTTCTTCTTCAGGGAGGGAAAAGATAGGACCTTCTTCAGCCCTTCTCTGAGAGGGATCAGAGCCATCAGGTGGATGTACTTTTCCTGATTGTGCCGCTTGTCGGGCCAGTTCATCAGCCATCCGATTTCCTCGTGCTTTTGGTGAGTTCCCCTTCTGATGACCTGGTACATGTACTGTGGCAATTCTTTCTGGTTTGATTAATGCTTCCAAAGTCTTTTCAGTTAGTTGCTCATGAGCCAGTTCTTTTCATCTTGTTGTTATCATCCCTCGTTCTTTCCAAATTTTCCTAAATGTGTGTACCACTCCAAATGCATATTTCAAATCTGTACATATGTACCTTCCTGCCCTCCCAACAGTCCCCACAAGTCCCCAGAGTTCCCCATCAGTTCCCTATCTGTTCTAAACTGTTTCCCACTGTTTGTCACCTATTCCACACCTGTTCTCCATTGTTCTGCCTGCTTTTTCCCACCAGTTCCCCACTTTTCACTACTGTTCACCATGGTCCCCCACTGTTCCCCTCATTTCCCAATCTGTTCCCCACTTTTCTCCACTGTTCTCCCATTCTCCACAGTTCGCTATCCGTTCCCCACTGCTCCCCACTATTCCCCTCTGTTGCCCACTGTTCCGCAGAGATCTCCACTGTTCCCCATCCCTTCCTTCCATTCCTCAATTTTCCCCACTTCTGCCCTCCATAGTACAGTTCCCCACCTTTTTTACATGTTCCCCACTGTTTCCCATTGTTCCCCACCTGTCACACACTTTTTACCACTGTTCCCCACATTCTCCAATGTTCGCCAAATGTTCCCCACTGGTCTCCACTGTTACTCTCTGTTCCCCACTGTTACTCATTCATCCCCACTGTTCCCCACTGTTCTGCCGTTTTGCCCAATTCTCCACTTTTTTCTAATCTGTTCCCCCTGCTCCTTTGGCTCCCCTCTGTTCTGCAGTGTTCCCCACGCTTCCCACTTTTTCCAATCCATATCCCCTGCTCCCTTTGGTTCCACTCTATTGTGCAGTGCTCCCCACGATTCCCCACTTTTTCCAACCTGTACACCATGCTCCCTTTGGTTCCCCTCTGTCCTGCAGTGTTCCCCATGGTTCCCCACTTTTTCCAATATTTTCCCCCTGCTCCCTTTGGTTCCCCACTCTTCTGCATTTTTCCACACGGTTCCCCACTTCTTCCAATCCATTTCCCCTGCTCCCTTTGTTTACCCACTGTTCTGCCTTTTTCCACTCCGTTCCCCACTTTTTCAATCCGTTCCCCCTGCTCCCTTTGGTTCCCCACTGTTCTGCAGTGTTCCCCATGGTTCCCCACATTTTCCAATCTGTTTCCCCTGCTGCCTTTGGTTCCCCTCTGTTCTGCAGTTTCCCCACGGTTCTCCACATTTTTTCCAATCTGTTCCCCCTGCTCCCTTTGGTTCCCCTCTGTCCTGCAGTGTTCTCCATTGTTCCCCTCTTTTTCCAATCCGTTACCCCTGCTCCCTTTGGTTCCCCTCTGTTCTGCAGTGATCCCCACGGTTCCCCACTTTTTCCAACCCGTTCCCCCTGCTCCCTTTGGTTCCCCTCTTTCCTGCAGTGTTCCCCATGGTTCCCCACTTTTTCCAATCCGTTCCTCCTATTCCTTTGGTTCAGCTCTGTTCTGCAGTGTTTCCCACAGTTCCCCACTTTTTCCAATCTGTTCCCCCTGCTCCCTTTGGTTTCACTCTGTTCTGGAGTGTTCCCCACGCTTCCCCACTTTTTCCAATCCATTTCCCCTGCTCCCTTTGGTTCCAATCTATTGTGCAGTGCTCCTCACGATTCCCCACTTTTTCCAATCTGTTCCGCGTGCTCCCTTTGGTTCCCCTCTTTCCTGCAGTGTACCCCACGATTCCCCACTTTTTCCAATCCGTTCCCACTGCTCCCTTTGGTTCCCCACTCTTCTGCATTTTTCCACAGGGTTCCCCACTTTTTACAATCTGTTCCCCCTGCTCCCTTTGTTTCCCCACTCTTCTGCATTTTTCCACACTGTTCTCCACTTTTTCAAATCTGTTTCCCCTGCTTCCTTTGGTTCCCCACTGTTCTGCAGTTTTCCACAATTCTCCACTTTTTTCTAATCTGTCCCCCCTTCTCCTTTGGCTCCCCTCTGTTCTGCAGTGTTCCCCACGGTTCTCCACTTTTTCCAGTCTGTTCCCCCTGCACCCTTTGGTTGCCCTCTGTTCTGGAGTGTTCCCCACGCTTCCCACTTTTTCCAATCCATTTCCCCTGCTCCCTTTGGTTCCACTCTATTGTGCAGTGCTCCCCACGATTCCCCACTTTTTCCAACCTGTACACCATGCTCCCTTTGGTTCCCCTCTGTCCTGCAGTGTTCCCCACGGTTATTCACTTTTTCCAACCCGTTCCCCCGGCTCCCTTTGGTTCCCCTCTGTTCTGCATTGTTCCCCACGGTTCCCCACATTTCTGAGCAGTTCCCCCTGCTCCCTTTGGTTCCGCTCTGTTCTGCATTGTTCCCCACGGTTCTCCACATTTTTTCTAATCTGTTCCTATGCTCCCTTTGGTTCATCTCTGTTCTGCAGTTTCCCCATGGTTCTCCACATTTTTTCCAATCTGTTCCCCCTGCTCCCTTTGGTTCCCCTCTGTTCTGCAATGTTTCCCACGATTCCACACCTTTTACAACCTGTACCGCCTGCTCCCTTTGGTTCCCCTCTGTCCTGCATTTCTCTTCACGGTTCCCCAGTTTTTCAGATCCGTTCCCCCTGCTCCCTTTCGTTCCCCTCTGTCCTGCATTTTTCCCCACGGTTCCCCACTTCACCAATCCATTCCCCCTGCTCCCTTTGGTTCCCCTCTGTTCTGCATTTTTCCACACGGTTCCCCACTTCTTACAATCCGTTTCCCCTGCTCCCTTTGTTTACCCACTGTTCTGCATTTTTCCACTCTGTTCCCCACTTTTTTCAATCCGTTCCCCCTGCTCCCTTTGGTTCCCCACTGTTCTGCAGTGTTCCCCATGGTTCCCCACTTTTTCCAATCCGTTTCCCCTGCTCCCTTTTGTTCCCCTCTGTTCTGCATTGTTCCCCACGGTTTCCCACATTTCCGAGCTGTTCCCCCTGCACCCTTTGGTTCCCCTCTGTTCTGCAGTGTTCCCCAAGGTTCCCCACTTTTTCCAACTTTTACCCCCTGCTCCCTTTGGTTCCCCTCTTTCCTGCAGTGTTCCCCATGGTTCCCCATTTTTTCCAATCCGTTCCTCCTATTCCTTTGGTTCAGCTCTGTTCTGCAGTGTTTCCCACGGTTCCCCACTTTTTCCAATCCATTTCCCCTGCTCCCTTTGGTTCCAATCTATTGTGCAGTGCTCCTCACGATTCCCCACTTTTTCCAATCTGTTCCGCGTGCTCCCTTTGGTTCCCCTCTGTCCTGCAGTTTTCCCCACGATTCCCCACTTTTTCCATTCCGTTCCCCCTGCTCCCTTTGGTTCCCCACTCTATTGCATTTTTCCACAGGGTTCCCCACTTTTTACAATCTGTTCCCCCTGCTCCCTTTGTTTCCCCAATCTTCTGCATTTTTCCACACTGTTCTCCACTTTTTCAAATCTGTTTCCCCTGCTTCCTTTGGTTCCCCACTGTACTGCAGTTTTCCACAATTCTCCACTTTTTTCTAATCTGTCCCCCCTTCTCCTTTGGCTCCCCTCTGTTCTGCTGTTTTCCCCACGGTTCTCCACATTTTTTCCAATCTGTTCCACCTGCTCCCTTTGGTTCTCCTGTGTTCTGCAGTTTTCCCTACGCTTCCCCACTTTTTCCAATCCGTTCCCCCTGCTCCCTTTGGTTCCTCTCTATATGCATTGTTCCCCACGATTCTCCACTTTTTTTCTATTCTGTACCCCCTGCTCCCTCTGGTTCCCCTCTGCCCTGCAGTGTTCCCCATGGTTCCCCACTTTTTCCATTCCGTTCCCCCTACTTCCTTTGGTTCACCTCTGTTCTGCAGTTTCCCCATGGTTCTCCACATTTTTTCCAATCTGTTCCCCCTGCTCCCTTTGGTTCCCCTCTGTCCTGCAGTGTTCCCCACTGTTCCCCACTTTTTACAATCCGTTCCAGCTGCTCCCTTTCGTTCCCCTCTGTCCTGCATTTTTCATCACGGTTCCCCACTTTTTCAGATCTGTTCCCCCTGCTCCCTTTCGTTCCCGTCTGTCCTGCATTTTTCCCCACGGTTCCCCACTTCACCAATCCATTCCCCCTGCTCCCTTTGGTTCCCCTCTGTTCTGCATTTTTCCACACGGTTCCCCACTTCTTACAATCCGTTTCCCCAGCTCCCTTTGTTTACCCACTGTTCTAAATTTTTCCACTCTGTTCTCCACTTTTTTTAATCAGTTCCCCCTGCTCCCTTTGATTCCCCACTGTTCTGCAGTGTTCCCCATGGTTCCCCACTTTTTCCAATCCGTTTCCCCTGCTCCCTTTTGTTCCCCTCTGTTCTGCAGTGTTCCCCACAGTTCCCCACTTTTTCCAATCCGTTCCCCCTGCTCCCTTTTGTTCCACTCTGTTCTGCAGTTTTCCCCACAGTACCCCACTTTTTGCAATCCGCTCCCCCTGCCTCCTTTGATTCCTCTCTGTTCTGCAGTGTTCCCCACGCTTCCCACTTTTTCCAATCCATATCCCCTGCTCCCTTTGGTTCCACTCTATTGTGCAGTGCTCCCCACGATTCCCCACTTTTTCCAAACTGTACACCATGCTCCCTTTGGTTCCCCTCTGTCCTGCAGTGTTCCCCATGGTTCCCCACTTTTAGCAATATTTTCCCCCTGCTCCCTTTGGTTCCCCACTCTTCTGCATTTTTCCACACGGTTCCCCACTTCTTCCAATCCGTTTCCCCTACTCCCTTTGTTTACCCACTGTTCTGCATTTTTCCACTCCGTTCCCCACTTTTTTCAATCCGTTCCCCCTGCTCCCTTTGGTTCCCCACTGTTCTGCAGTGTTCCCCATGGTTCCCCACATTTTCCAATCTGTTTCCCCTGCTGCCTTTGGTTCCCCTCTGTTCTGCAGTTTCCCCACGGTTCTCCACATTTTTTCCAATCTGTTCCCCCTGCTCCCTTTGGTTCCCCTCTGTCTTGCAGTGTTCTCCATTGTTCCCCTCTTTTTCCAATCCGTTACCCCTGCTCCCTTTGGTTCCCCTCTGTTCTGCAGTGATCCTCACGGTTCCCCAGTTTTCCCAACCCGTTCCCCCGGCTCACTTTGGTTCCCCTCGGTTCTGCATTGTTCCCCACAGTTCCCCACATTTCCGAGCTGTTCCCCCTGCTCCCTTTGGTTCCGATCTGTTCTGCATTGTTCCCCACGGTTCTCCACATTTTTTCTAATCTGTTCCCATGCTCCCTTTGGTTCACCTCTGTTCTGCAGTTTCCCCATGGTTCTCCACATTTTTTCCAATCTGTTCCCCCTGCTCCCTTTCGTTCCCATCTGTCCTGCAGTGTTCCCCATGGGCCTCACTATTTACAATCCGTTCCTGCTGCTCCCTTGTTTCCCCTCTGTCCTGCAGTGTTCTCCACCGTTCCCTACTTTTTTCAATCCGTTCCCCCTGCTCCCTTTGGTTCCCCTCTGTACTGCAGTGTTCCCCACGGTTCCCCACTTATTCCAATCCGTTTTCCCTGCTCCCTTTGTTAACCCACTGTTCTGCATTTTTCCACACCGTTCCCCACTTTTTTCACTCTGTTCCCCCTGCTCCTTTTGGTTCTCCACTGTTCTGCAGTATTTCCCACGGTACCCCACTTTTTCCAATCTCTTCTGCCAGCTCCTTTGGTTTCCCTCTGTTCTGCAGTGTTCCCAACATTTCACCACTTTTACCAATCTGTTCCCTCTTCTCCATTTGGTTCCCCTCTGTCCTGCAGTGTTCCCCATGTTTCCCCACTTTTTCCAATCTGTTCCCCCTGCTCCCTTTCATTCCCCTCTGTCCTGCATTTTTCATCACGTTTCCCCACTTTTTCAGATCCGTTCCCCCTGCTCCCTTTCGTTCCCCTCTGTCCTGCATTTTTCTCCACGGTTCCCCACTTCAACAATCCATTCCCCCTGCTCCCTTTGGTTCCCCTCTGTTCTGCATTTTTCCACACGGTTCCCCACTTCTTACAACCCGTTACCCCTGCTCCCTTTGTTTACCCACTGTTCTGCATTTTTCCACTCTGTTCCCCACTTTTTTCAATCCGTTACCCCTGCTACCTTTGGTTCCCCACTGTTCTGCAGTGTTCCCCATGGTTCCCCACTTTTTCCAATCCGTTTCCCCTGCTCCCTTTTGTTACCCTCTGTTCTGCAGTGTTCCCCACAGTTCCCCACTTTTTCCTATCTGTTCCCCCTGCTCCCTTTTGTTCCACTCTGTTCTGCATTGTTCCCCACGGTTTCCCACATTTCCGAGCTGTTCCCCCTGCACCCTTTGGTTCCCCTCTGTTCTGCAGTGTTCCCCAAGGTTCCCCACTTTTTCCAACTTTTACCCCCTGCTCCCTTTGGTTCCCCTCTTTCCTGCAGTGTTCCCCATGGTTCCCCATTTTTTCCAATCCGTTCCTCCTATTCCTTTGGTTCAGCTCTGTTCTGCAGAGTTTCCCACGGTTCCCCACATTTTCCAATCTGTTCCCCCTGCTCCCTTTGGTTCCACTCTGTTCTGGAGTGTTCCCCACGCTTCCCCAATTATTCCAATCCATTTCCCCTGCTCCCTTTGGTTCCAATCTATTGTGCAGTGCTCCTCACGATTCCCCACTTTTTCCAATCTGTTCCCCGTGCTCCCTTTGGTTCCCCTCTGTCCTGCAGTGTTCCCCACGATTCCCCACTTTTTCCAATCCGTTCCCCCTGCTCCCTTTGGTTCCCCACTCTTTTGCATTTTTCCACAGGGTTCCCCACTTTTTACAATCTGTTCCCCCTGCCCCCTTTATTTCCCCACTCTTCTGCATTTTTCCACACTGTTTTCCACTTTTTCAAATCTGTTTCCCCTGCTCCCTTTGGTTCCCCACTGTTCTGCAGTTTTCCCAATTCTCCACTTTTTCCAATCCGTTCCCCCTGCTCCCTTTGGTTCCTCTCTATATGCAGTGTTCCCCACGATTCTCCACTTTTTTTCCATTCTGTACCCCCTGCTCCCTCTGGTTCCCCTCTGCCCTGCAGTGTTCCCCATGGTTCCCCACTTTTTCCATTCCGTTCCCCCTACTTCCTTTGGTTCACCTCTGTTCTGCAGTGTTCCCCACGGTTCTCCACTTTTTACAGTCTGTTCCCCCTGCACCCTTTGGTTGCCCTCTGTTCTGGAGTGTTCCCCACGCTTCCCACTTTTTCCAATCCATTTCCCCTGCTCCCTTTGGTTCCACTCTATTGTGCAGTGCTCCCCACGATTCCCCACTTTTTCCAACCTGTACACCATGCTCCCTTTGGTTCCCCTCTGTCCTGCAGTGTTCCCCACGGTTATTCACTTTTTCCAACCCGTTCCCCCGGCTCCCTTTGGTTCCCCTCTGTTCTGCATTGTTCCCCACGGTTCCCCACATTTCTGAGCAGTTCCCCCTGCTCCCTTTGGTTCATCTCTGTTCTGCATTGTTCCCCACGGTTCTCCACATTTTTTCTAATCTGTTCCTATGCTTCCTTTGGTTCATCTCTGTTCTGCAGTTTCCCCATGGTTCTCCACATTTTTTCCAATCTGTTCCCCCTGCTCCCTTTGGTTCCCCTCTGTTCTGCAATGTTTCCCACGATTCCACACCTTTTACAACCTGTACCGCCTGCTCCCTTTGGTTCCCCTCTGTCCTGCATTTTTCTTCACGGTTCCCCACTTTTTCAGATCCGTTCCCCCTGCTCCCTTTCGTTCCCCTCTGTCCTGCATTTTTCCCCACGGTTCCCCACTTCACCAATCCATTCCCCCTGCTCCCTTTGGTTCCCCTCTGTTCTGCATTTTTCCACACGGTTCCCCACTTCTTACAATCCGTTTCCCCTGCTCCCTTTGTTTACCCACTGTTCTGCATTTTTCCACTCTGTTCCCCACTTTTTTCAATCCGTTACCCCTGCTACCTTTGGTTCCCCACTGTTCTGCAGTGTTCCCCATGGTTCCCCACTTTTTCCAATCCGTTTCCCCTGCTCCCTTTTGTTACCCTCTGTTCTGCAGTGTTCCCCACAGTTCCCCACTTTTTCCTATCTGTTCCCCCTGCTCCCTTTTGTTCCACTTTGTTCTGCATTGTTCCCCACGGTTTCCCACATTTCCGAGCTGTTCCCCCTGCACCCTTTGGTTCTCCTCTGTTCTGCAGTGTTCCCCAAGGTTCCCCACTTTTTCCAACTTTTACCCCCTGCTCCCTTTGGTTCCCCTCTTTCCTGCAGTGTTCCCCATGGTTCCCCATTTTTTCCAATCCGTTCCTCCTATTCCTTTGGTTCAGCTCTGTTCTGCAGTGTTTCCCACGGTTCCCCACTTTTTCCAATCCATTTCCCCTGCTCCCTTTGGTTCCAATCTATTGTGCAGTGCTCCTCACGATTCCCCACTTTTTCCAATCTGTTCCGCGTGCTCCCTTTGGTTCCCCTCTGTCCTGCAGTTTTCCCCACGATTCCCCACTTTTTCCATTCCGTTCCCCCTGCTCCCTTTGGTTCCCCACTCTATTGCATTTTTCCACAGGGTTCCCCACTTTTTACAATCTGTTCCCCCTGCTCCCTTTGTTTCCCCACTCTTCTGCATTTTTCCACACTGTTCTCCACTTTTTCAAATCTGTTTCCCCTGCTTCCTTTGGTTCCCCACTGTACTGCAGTTTTCCACAATTCTCCACTTTTTTCTAATCTGTCCCCCCTTCTCCTTTGGCTCCCCTCTGTTCTGCTGTTTTCCCCACGGTTCTCCACATTTTTTCCAATCTGTTCCACCTGCTCCCTTTGGTTCTCCTGTGTTCTGCAGTTTTCCCTACGCTTCCCCACTTTTTCCAACCCGTTCCCCCGGCTACCTTTGGTTCCCCTCTGTTCTGCATTGTTCCCCACGGTTCCCCACATTTCTGAGCAGTTCCCCCTGCTCCCTTTGGTTCCGCTCTGTTCTGCATTGTTCCCCACGGTTCTCCACATTTTTTCTAATCTGTTCCTATGCTCCCTTTGGGTCATCTCTGTTCTGCAGTTTCCCCATGGTTCTCCACATTTTTTCCAATCTGTTCCCCCTGCTCCCTTTGGTTCCCCTCTGTTCTGCAGTGTTTCCCACGATTCCACACCTTTTCCAACCTGTACCGCCTGCTCCCTTTGGTACCCCTCTGTCCTGCAGTGTTCCCCACGGTTCCCCACTTTTTACAATCCGTTCCAGCTGCTCCCTTTGGTTCCCCTCTGTCCTGCATTTTTCATCACGGTTCCCCACTTTTTCAGATCCGTTCCCCCTGCTCCCTTTCGTTCCCCTCTGTCCTGCATTTTTCCCCACGGTTCCCCACTTCACCAATCCATTCTGCAATGGATTCAATGGATTCAGTTCTGCAATGTTGCCCACGTTTCACCACATTTTTTCTAATCTTTTCCCATGCTCCCTTTGGTTCCCCTCTGTTCTGCATTTTTCCACACGGTTCCCCACTTCTTACAATCCGTTTCCCCTGCTCCCTTTGTTTACCCACTGTTCTGCATTTTTCCACTCTGTTCCCCACTTTTTTCAATACGTTCCCCCTGCTCCCTTTGGTTCCCCACTGTTCTGCAGTGTTCCCCATGGTTCCCCACTTTTTCCAATCCGTTTCCCCTGCTCCCTTTTGTTCCCCTCTGTTCTGCAGTTTTCCCCACAGTACCCCACTTTTTGCAATCCGCTCCCCCTACCTCCTTTGATTCCTCTCTGTTCTGCAGGGTTCCCCACGCTTCCCACTTTTTCCAATCCATATCCCCTGCTCCCTTTGGTTCCACTCTATTGTGCAGTGTTCCCCATGGGCCCAATTTTAACAATCCGTTCCTCCTGCTCCCTTTGGTTCCCCTCTGTCCTGCAGTTTCCCCACGGCTCTCCACATTTTTTCCAATCTGTTCCCCCTGCTCCCTTTGGTTCCCCTTTGTTCTGCCGTGTTCCACACGATTCTCCACATTTTTTACATTCTGTACCCCCTGCTCTCTCTGGTTCCCCTCTGCCCTGCAGTGTTCCCCATGGTTCCCCACTTTTTCCATTCCGTTCCCCCTACTTCCTTTGGTTCACCTCTGTTCTGCAGTGTTCCCCACGGTTCCCCACTTTTTCCAATCTGTTCCCCCTGCTCCCTTTCGTTCCTCTCTGTTTTGGAGTGTTCCCCACGCTTCCCCACTTTTTCCAATCCATTTCCCCTGCTCGCTTTGGCTCCCCTCTGTCCTGCAGTGTTCCCCACTATTTCCCACTTTTTCCAACCTGTACCCCCTGCTCACTTTGGTTCCCTTCTGTTCTTCAGTTTCCCCACGGTTCTCCACATTTTTTCCAATCAGTTCCCCCTGCTCCCTTTGGTTCCCCTCTGTCCTGCAGTGTTCCCCGACGATTCCCCACTTTTTCCAATCCATTCCCCCTTCTCCCTTTGGTTCGCCTCTGTTCTGCAGTGTTCCTCACGGTTCCCCACTTTTTCCACTCTGTTCCCCCTGCTCCCTTTCGTTCCTCTCTGTTTTGGAGTGTTCCCCACGCTTCCCCACTTTTTCCAATCCATTTCTACTGCTCCCTTTGGCTCCCCTCTGTCCTGCAGTGTTCCCCACTATTTCCAACCTGTACCCCCTGCTCACTTTGGTTCCCTTCTGTTCTTCAGTTTCCCCACGGTTCTCCACATTTTTTCCAATCTGTTTCCCCTGCTCCCTTTGGTTCCCCTCTGTCCTGCAGTGTTCCCCACGATTCCCCACTTTTTCCAATCCATTTCCCCTTCTCCCTTTGGTTCGCCTCTGTTCTGCAGTGTTTTCCACAGTTCTCCACCTTTTCCAATCCGTTCCCCCTGCTCCCTTTGGTTCCGCACTCTTCTGCATTTTTCCACACGGTTCCCCACTTCTTCCAATCCATTTCCCCTGCTCCCTTTGGTTCCCCTCTGTTCTGCATTGTTCCCCACGGTTTCCCACATTTTCGAGCTGTTCCCGGCACCCTTTGGTTCTGATCAGTTCTGCAATGTTGCCCACGTTTCACCACATTTTTTCTAATCTTTTCCCATGCTCCCTTTGGTTCACCTCTGTTCTGCAGTGTTCCCCACAGTTCTCCACCTTTTCCAACACATTCACCCGGCTCTCTTTGGTTTCCCACTGTTTTGCAGTGTTATCCACGGTTTCCCAATTTTTCCAATCTGTTCCCCCTTCTTCCCTTGGGTCACCTCTGTTCTGCAGTGTTCCCTACTGTTCCCCAATTTTTCCAATCCTTTCCCCCTGCTCCCTTTGGTTCCCCACTGATCTGCAGAACTCCCCACGATTCCCCACTTTTTCCAATCTGTTCCCCCTGCTCCCTTTGGTTCCCCACTGTTCTGCATTGTTCCACACGGTTTCCCACTTTTCCGAGCTGTTCCCCCTGCCTCCTTTGGTTCCGCAGTGTTCCCCACGGTTCTCCACATTTTTTCCAATCTGTTCCCCCTGTTCCCTTTGGTTCCCCTCTGTTCTGCAGAGTTCCCCACGCATCCCCACTTTTTCCAACTTTTACCCCCTGCTCCCTTTGGTTCCCCTCTGTCCTGCAGTGTTCCCCATGGGAACAATTTTTTAAATCCGTTCCCCCTGCTCCCTTTGGTTCCCCTTTGTTCTGCATTTTTCCACACGGTTCCCCACTTCTTACAATCCGTTTCCCCTGCTCCCTTTGTTTATCCACTGTTCTGCATTTTTCCACTCTGTTCCCCACTTTTTTCAATACATTCCCCCTGCTCCCTTTGGTTCCCCACTGTTCTGCAGTGTTCCCCATGGTTCCCCACTTTTTCCAATCCGTTTCCCCTGCTCCCTTTTGTTCCCCTCTGTTCTGCAGTTTTCCCCACAGTACCCCACTTTTTGCAATCCGCTCCCCCTACCTCCTTTGATTCCTCTCTGTTCTGCAGGGTTCCCCACGCTTCCCACTTTTTCCAATCCATATCCCCTGCTCCCTTTGGTTCCACTCTATTGTGCAGTGTTCCCCATGGGCCCAATTTTAACAATCCGTTCCTCCTGCTCCCTTTGGTTCCCCTCTGTCCTGCAGTTTCCCCACGGCTCTCCACATTTTTTCCAATCTGTTTCCCCTGCTCCCTTTTGTTCCCCTCTGTTCTGCATTGTTCCCCACGGTTTCCCACATTTCCGAGCTGTTCCCCCTGCACCCTTTGGTTTCCCTCTGTTCTGCAGTGTTCCCCAAGGTTCCCCACTTTTTCCAACTTTTACCCCCTGCTCCCTTTGGTTCCCCTCTTTCCTGCAGTGTTCCCCATGGTTCCCCATTTTTTCCAATCCGTTCCTCCTATTCCTTTGGTTCAGCTCTGTTCTGCAGTGTTTCCCACGGTTCCCCACTTTTTCCAATCCATTTCCCCTGCTCCCTTTGGTTCCAATCTATTGTGCAGTGCTCCTCACGATTCCCCACTTTTTCCAATCTGTTCCGCGTGCTCCCTTTGGTTCCCCTCTGTCCTGCAGTTTTCCCCACGATTCCCCACTTTTTCCATTCCGTTCCCCCTGCTCCCTTTGGTTCCCCACTCTATTGCATTTTTCCACAGGGTTCCCCACTTTTTACAATCTGTTCCCCCTGCTCCCTTTGTTTCCCCACTCTTCTGCATTTTTCCACACTGTTCTCCACTTTTTCAAATCTGTTTCCCCTGCTTCCTTTGGTTCCCCACTGTACTGCAGTTTTCCACAATTCTCCACTTTTTTCTAATCTGTCCCCCCTTCTCCTTTGGCTCCCCTCTGTTCTGCTGTTTTCCCCACGGTTCTCCACATTTTTTCCAATCTGTTCCACCTGCTCCCTTTGGTGCTCCTGTGTTCTGCAGTTTTCCCTACGCTTCCCCACTTTTTCCAACCCGTTCCCCCGGCTACCTTTGGTTCCCCTCTGTTCTGCATTGTTCCCCACGGTTCCCCACATTTCTGAGCAGTTCCCCCTGCTCCCTTTGGTTCCGCTCTGTTCTGCATTGTTCCCCACGGTTCTCCACATTTTTTCTAATCTGTTCCTATGCTCCCTTTGGGTCATCTCTGTTCTGCAGTTTCCCCATGGTTCTCCACATTTTTTCCAATCTGTTCCCCCTGCTCCCTTTGGTTCCCCTCTGTTCTGCAGTGTTTCCCACGATTCCACACCTTTTCCAACCTGTACCGCCTGCTCCCTTTGGTACCCCTCTGTCCTGCAGTGTTCCCCACGGTTCCCCACTTTTTACAATCCGTTCCAGCTGCTCCCTTTGGTTCCCCTCTGTCCTGCATTTTTCATCACGGTTCCCCACTTTTTCAGATCCGTTCCCCCTGCTCCCTTTCGTTCCCCTCTGTCCTGCATTTTTCCCCACGGTTCCCCACTTCACCAATCCATTCCCCCTGCTCCCTTTGGTTCCCCTCTGTTCTGCATTTTTCCACACGGTTCCCCACTTCTTACAATCCGTTTCCCCTGCTCCCTTTGTTTACCCACTGTTCTGCATTTTTCCACTCTGTTCCCCACTTTTTTCAATACGTTCCCCCTGCTCCCTTTGGTTCCCCACTGTTCTGCAGTGTTCCCCATGGTTCCCCACTTTTTCCAATCCGTTTCCCCTGCTCCCTTTTGTTCCCCTCTGTTCTGCAGTTTTCCCCACAGTACCCCACTTTTTGCAATCCGCTCCCCCTACCTCCTTTGATTCCTCTCTGTTCTGCAGGGTTCCCCACGCTTCCCACTTTTTCCAATCCATATCCCCTGCTCCCTTTGGTTCCACTCTATTGTGCAGTGTTCCCCATGGGCCCAATTTTAACAATCCGTTCCTCCTGCTCCCTTTGGTTCCCCTCTGTCCTGCAGTTTCCCCACGGCTCTCCACATTTTTTCCAATCTGTTCCCCCTGCTCCCTTTGGTTCCCCTTTGTTCTGCCGTGTTCCACACGATTCTCCACATTTTTTACATTCTGTACCCCCTGCTCTCTCTGGTTCCCCTCTGCCCTGCAGTGTTCCCCATGGTTCCCCACTTTTTCCATTCCGTTCCCCCTACTTCCTTTGGTTCACCTCTGTTCTGCAGTGTTCCCCACGGTTCCCCACTTTTTCCAATCTGTTCCCCCTGCTCCCTTTCGTTCCTCTCTGTTTTGGAGTGTTCCCCACGCTTCCCCACTTTTTCCAATCCATTTCCCCTGCTCGCTTTGGCTCCCCTCTGTCCTGCAGTGTTCCCCACTATTTCCCACTTTTTCCAACCTGTACCCCCTGCTCACTTTGGTTCCCTTCTGTTCTTCAGTTTCCCCACGGTTCTCCACATTTTTTCCAATCAGTTCCCCCTGCTCCCTTTGGTTCCCCTCTGTCCTGCAGTGTTCCCCGACGATTCCCCACTTTTTCCAATCCATTCCCCCTTCTCCCTTTGGTTCGCCTCTGTTCTGCAGTGTTCCTCACGGTTCCCCACTTTTTCCACTCTGTTCCCCCTGCTCCCTTTCGTTCCTCTCTGTTTTGGAGTGTTCCCCACGCTTCCCCACTTTTTCCAATCCATTTCTACTGCTCCCTTTGGCTCCCCTCTGTCCTGCAGTGTTCCCCACTATTTCCAACCTGTACCCCCTGCTCACTTTGGTTCCCTTCTGTTCTTCAGTTTCCCCACGGTTCTCCACATTTTTTCCAATCTGTTTCCCCTGCTCCCTTTGGTTCCCCTCTGTCCTGCAGTGTTCCCCACGATTCCCCACTTTTTCCAATCCATTTCCCCTTCTCCCTTTGGTTCGCCTCTGTTCTGCAGTGTTTTCCACAGTTCTCCACCTTTTCCAATCCGTTCCCCCTGCTCCCTTTGGTTCCGCACTCTTCTGCATTTTTCCACACGGTTCCCCACTTCTTCCAATCCATTTCCCCTGCTCCCTTTGGTTCCCCTCTGTTCTGCATTGTTCCCCACGGTTTCCCACATTTTCGAGCTGTTCCCGGCACCCTTTGGTTCTGATCAGTTCTGCAATGTTGCCCACGTTTCACCACATTTTTTCTAATCTTTTCCCATGCTCCCTTTGGTTCACCTCTGTTCTGCAGTGTTCCCCACAGTTCTCCACCTTTTCCAACACATTCACCCGGCTCTCTTTGGTTTCCCACTGTTTTGCAGTGTTATCCACGGTTTCCCAATTTTTCCAATCTGTTCCCCCTTCTTCCCTTGGGTCACCTCTGTTCTGCAGTGTTCCCTACTGTTCCCCAATTTTTCCAATCCTTTCCCCCTGCTCCCTTTGGTTCCCCACTGATCTGCAGAACTCCCCACGATTCCCCACTTTTTCCAATCTGTTCCCCCTGCTCCCTTTGGTTCCCCACTGTTCTGCATTGTTCCACACGGTTTCCCACTTTTCCGAGCTGTTCCCCCTGCCTCCTTTGGTTCCGCAGTGTTCCCCACGGTTCTCCACATTTTTTCCAATCTGTTCCCCCTGTTCCCTTTGGTTCCCCTCTGTTCTGCAGAGTTCCCCACGCATCCCCACTTTTTCCAACTTTTACCCCCTGCTCCCTTTGGTTCCCCTCTGTCCTGCAGTGTTCCCCATGGGAACAATTTTTTAAATCCGTTCCCCCTGCTCCCTTTGGTTCCCCTCTGTTCTGCATTTTTC
The DNA here is from genome assembly GCF_036971445.1 of Narcine bancroftii. Lineage (NCBI taxonomy): Eukaryota > Metazoa > Chordata > Chondrichthyes > Torpediniformes > Narcinidae > Narcine > Narcine bancroftii. Next base: position 6,258,161 of record NW_027211884.1, read on the forward strand.
CACAGGGTTCCCCACTTTTTACAATCTGTTCCCCCTGCTCCCTTTGTTTCCCCACTCTTCTGCATTTTTCCACACTGTTCTCCACTTTTTCAAATCTGTTTCCCCTGCTTCCTTTGGTTCCCCACTGTACTGCAGTTTTCCACAATTCTCCACTTTTTTCTAATCTGTCCCCCCTTCTCCTTTGGCTCCCCTCTGTTCTGCTGTTTTCCCCACGGTTCTCCACATTTTTTCCAATCTGTTCCACCTGCTCCCTTTGGTGCTCCTGTGTTCTGCAGTTTTCCCTACGCTTCCCCACTTTTTCCAACCCGTTCCCCCGGCTACCTTTGGTTCCCCTCTGTTCTGCATTGTTCCCCACGGTTCCCCACATTTCTGAGCAGTTCCCCCTGCTCCCTTTGGTTCCGCTCTGTTCTGCATTGTTCCCCACGGTTCTCCACATTTTTTCTAATCTGTTCCTATGCTCCCTTTGGGTCATCTCTGTTCTGCAGTTTCCCCATGGTTCTCCACATTTTTTCCAATCTGTTCCCCCTGCTCCCTTTGGTTCCCCTCTGTTCTGCAGTGTTTCCCACGATTCCACACCTTTTCCAACCTGTACCGCCTGCTCCCTTTGGTACCCCTCTGTCCTGCAGTGTTCCCCACGGTTCCCCACTTTTTACAATCCGTTCCAGCTGCTCCCTTTGGTTCCCCTCTGTCCTGCATTTTTCATCACGGTTCCCCACTTTTTCAGATCCGTTCCCCCTGCTCCCTTTCGTTCCCCTCTGTCCTGCATTTTTCCCCACGGTTCCCCACTTCACCAATCCATTCCCCCTGCTCCCTTTGGTTCCCCTCTGTTCTGCATTTTTCCACACGGTTCCCCACTTCTTACAATCCGTTTCCCCTGCTCCCTTTGTTTACCCACTGTTCTGCATTTTTCCACTCTGTTCCCCACTTTTTTCAATACGTTCCCCCTGCTCCCTTTGGTTCCCCACTGTTCTGCAGTGTTCCCCATGGTTCCCCACTTTTTCCAATCCGTTTCCCCTGCTCCCTTTTGTTCCCCTCTGTTCTGCAGTTTTCCCCACAGTACCCCACTTTTTGCAATCCGCTCCCCCTACCTCCTTTGATTCCTCTCTGTTCTGCAGGGTTCCCCACGCTTCCCACTTTTTCCAATCCATATCCCCTGCTCCCTTTGGTTCCACTCTATTGTGCAGTGTTCCCCATGGGCCCAATTTTAACAATCCGTTCCTCCTGCTCCCTTTGGTTCCCCTCTGTCCTGCAGTTTCCCCACGGCTCTCCACATTTTTTCCAATCTGTTCCCCCTGCTCCCTTTGGTTCCCCTTTGTTCTGCCGTGTTCCACACGATTCTCCACATTTTTTACATTCTGTACCCCCTGCTCTCTCTGGTTCCCCTCTGCCCTGCAGTGTTCCCCATGGTTCCCCACTTTTTCCATTCCGTTCCCCCTACTTCCTTTGGTTCACCTCTGTTCTGCAGTGTTCCCCACGGTTCCCCACTTTTTCCAATCTGTTCCCCCTGCTCCCTTTCGTTCCTCTCTGTTTTGGAGTGTTCCCCACGCTTCCCCACTTTTTCCAATCCATTTCCCCTGCTCGCTTTGGCTCCCCTCTGTCCTGCAGTGTTCCCCACTATTTCCCACTTTTTCCAACCTGTACCCCCTGCTCACTTTGGTTCCCTTCTGTTCTTCAGTTTCCCCACGGTTCTCCACATTTTTTCCAATCAGTTCCCCCTGCTCCCTTTGGTTCCCCTCTGTCCTGCAGTGTTCCCCGACGATTCCCCACTTTTTCCAATCCATTCCCCCTTCTCCCTTTGGTTCGCCTCTGTTCTGCAGTGTTCCTCACGGTTCCCCACTTTTTCCACTCTGTTCCCCCTGCTCCCTTTCGTTCCTCTCTGTTTTGGAGTGTTCCCCACGCTTCCCCACTTTTTCCAATCCATTTCTACTGCTCCCTTTGGCTCCCCTCTGTCCTGCAGTGTTCCCCACTATTTCCAACCTGTACCCCCTGCTCACTTTGGTTCCCTTCTGTTCTTCAGTTTCCCCACGGTTCTCCACATTTTTTCCAATCTGTTTCCCCTGCTCCCTTTGGTTCCCCTCTGTCCTGCAGTGTTCCCCACGATTCCCCACTTTTTCCAATCCATTTCCCCTTCTCCCTTTGGTTCGCCTCTGTTCTGCAGTGTTTTCCACAGTTCTCCACCTTTTCCAATCCGTTCCCCCTGCTCCCTTTGGTTCCGCACTCTTCTGCATTTTTCCACACGGTTCCCCACTTCTTCCAATCCATTTCCCCTGCTCCCTTTGGTTCCCCTCTGTTCTGCATTGTTCCCCACGGTTTCCCACATTTTCGAGCTGTTCCCGGCACCCTTTGGTTCTGATCAGTTCTGCAATGTTGCCCACGTTTCACCACATTTTTTCTAATCTTTTCCCATGCTCCCTTTGGTTCACCTCTGTTCTGCAGTGTTCCCCACAGTTCTCCACCTTTTCCAACACATTCACCCGGCTCTCTTTGGTTTCCCACTGTTTTGCAGTGTTATCCACGGTTTCCCAATTTTTCCAATCTGTTCCCCCTTCTTCCCTTGGGTCACCTCTGTTCTGCAGTGTTCCCTACTGTTCCCCAATTTTTCCAATCCTTTCCCCCTGCTCCCTTTGGTTCCCCACTGATCTGCAGAACTCCCCACGATTCCCCACTTTTTCCAATCTGTTCCCCCTGCTCCCTTTGGTTCCCCACTGTTCTGCATTGTTCCACACGGTTTCCCACTTTTCCGAGCTGTTCCCCCTGCCTCCTTTGGTTCCGCAGTGTTCCCCACGGTTCTCCACATTTTTTCCAATCTGTTCCCCCTGTTCCCTTTGGTTCCCCTCTGTTCTGCAGAGTTCCCCACGCATCCCCACTTTTTCCAACTTTTACCCCCTGCTCCCTTTGGTTCCCCTCTGTCCTGCAGTGTTCCCCATGGGAACAATTTTTTAAATCCGTTCCCCCTGCTCCCTTTGGTTCCCCTCTGTTCTGCATTTTTCCACACGGTTCCCCACTTCTTACAATCCGTTTCCCCTGCTCCCTTTGTTTATCCACTGTTCTGCATTTTTCCACTCTGTTCCCCACTTTTTTCAATACGTTCCCCCTGCTCCCTTTGGTTCCCCACTGTTCTGCAGTGTTCCCCATGGTTCCCCACTTTTTCCAATCCGTTTCCCCTGCTCCCTTTTGTTCCCCTCTGTTCTGCAGTTTTCCCCACAGTACCCCACTTTTTGCAATCCGCTCCCCCTACCTCCTTTGATTCCTCTCTGTTCTGCAGGGTTCCCCACGCTTCCCACTTTTTCCAATCCATATCCCCTGCTCCCTTTGGTTCCACTCTATTGTGCAGTGTTCCCCATGGGCCCAATTTTAACAATCCGTTCCTCCTGCTCCCTTTGGTTCCCCTCTGTCCTGCAGTTTCCCCACGGCTCTCCACATTTTTTCCAATCTGTTCCCCCTGCTCCCTTTGGTTCACCTCTGTTCTGCAGTGTTCCCCACGGTTCCCCACTTTTTCCAATCTGTTCCCCCTGCTCCCTTTCGTTCCTCTCTGTTTTGGAGTGTTCCCCACGCTTCCCCACTTTTTCCAATCCATTTCCCCTGCTCGCTTTGGCTCCCCTCTGTCCTGCAGTGTTCCCCACTATTTCCCACTTTTTCCAACCTGTACCCCCTGCTCACTTTGGTTCCCTTCTGTTCTTCAGTTTCCCCACGGTTCTCCACATTTTTTCCAATCTGTTCCCCCTGCTCCCTTTGGTTCCCCTCTGTCCTGCAGTTTTCCCCGACGATTCCCCACTTTTTCCAATCCATTCCCCCTTCTCCCTTTGGTTCGCCTCTGTTCTGCAGTGTTCGCCACGGTTCCCCACTTTTTCCACTCTGTTCCCCCTGCTCCCTTTCGTTCCTCTCTGTTTTGGAGTGTTCCCCACGCTTCCCCACTTTTTCCAATCCATTTCCCCTGCTCCCTTTGGCTCCCCTCTGTCCTGCAGTGTTCCCCACTATTTCCCACTTTTTCCAACCTGTACCCCCTGCTCACTTTGGTTCCCTTCTGTTCTTCAGTTTCCCCACGGTTCTCCACATTTTTTCCAATCTGTTTCCCCTGCTCCCTTTGGTTCCCCTCTGTCCTGCAGTGTTCCCCACGATTCCCCACTTTTTCCAATCCATTTCCCCTTCTCCCTTTGGTTCGCCTCTGTTCTGCAGTGTTTTCCACAGTTCTCCACCTTTTCCAATCCGTTCCCCCTGCTCCCTTTGGTTCCGCACTCTTCTGCATTTTTCCACACGGTTCCCCACTTCTTACAATCCGTTTCCCCTGCTCCCTTTGTTTACCCACTGTTCTGCATTTTTCCACTCTGTTCCCCACTTTTTTCAATCCGTTACCCCTGCTACCTTTGGTTCCCCACTGTTCTGCAGTGTTCCCCATGGTTCCCCACTTTTTCCAATCCGTTTCCCCTGCTCCCTTTTGTTACCCTCTGTTCTGCAGTGTTCCCCACAGTTCCCCACTTTTTCCTATCTGTTCCCCCTGCTCCCTTTTGTTCCACTTTGTTCTGCATTGTTCCCCACGGTTTCCCACATTTCCGAGCTGTTCCCCCTGCTCCCTTTGGTTCCCCTCTTTCCTGCAGTGTTCCCCATGGTTCCCCATTTTTTCCAATCCGTTCCTCCTATTCCTTTGGTTCAGCTCTGTTCTGCAGTGTTTCCCACGGTTCCCCACATTTTCCAATCTGTTCCCCCTGCTCCCTTTGGTTCCACTCTGTTCTGGAGTGTTCCCCACGCATCCCCAATTATTCCAATCCATTTCCCCTGCTCCCTTTGGTTCCAATCTATTGTGCAGTGCTCCTCACGATTCCCCACTTTTTCCAATCTGTTCCCCGTGCTCCCTTTGGTTCCCCTCTGTCCTGCAGTGTTCCCCACGATTCCCCACTTTTTCCAATCCGTTCCCCCTGCTCCCTTTGGTTCCCCACTCTTCTGCATTTTTCCACACTGTTTTCCACTTTTTCAAATCTGTTTCCCCTGCTCCCTTTGGTTCCCCACTTTTCTGCAGTTTTCCCCAATTCTCCACTTTTTTCTAATCTGTCCCCCCTGCTACTTTGGCTCCCCTCTGTTCTGCTGTTTTCCCCACGGTTCCCCACATTTTTTCCAATCTGTTCCACCTGCTCCCTTTGGTTCTCCTGTGTTCTGCAGTTTTCCCTACGCTTCCCCACTTTTTCCAATCCGTTCCCCCTGCTCCCTTTGGTTCCTGTCTATATGCAGTGTTCCCCACGATTCTCCACTTTTTTTTCCATTCTGTACCCCCTGCTCCCTCTGGTTCCCCTCTGCCCTGCAGTGTTCCCCATGGTTCCCCACTTTTTCCATTCCGTTCCCCCTACTTCCTTTGGTTCACCTCTGTTCTGCAGTGTTCCCCACGGTTCTCCACTTTTTCCAGTCTGTTCCCCCTGCACCCTTTGGTTGCCCTCTGTTCTGGAGTGTTCCCCATGCTTCCCACTTTTTCCAATCCATTTCCCCTGCTCCCTTTGGTTCCACTCTATTGTGCAGTGCTCCCCACGATTCCCCACTTTTTCCAACCTGTACACCATGCTCCCTTTGGTTCCCCTCTGTCCTGCAGTGTTCCCCACGGTTATTCACTTTTTCCAACCCGTTCCCCCGGCTCCCTTTGGTTCCCCTCTGTTCTGCATTGTTCCCCACGGTTCCCCACATTTCTGAGCAGTTCCCCCTGCTCCCTTTGGTTCATCTCTGTTCTGCATTGTTCCCCACTGTTCTCCACATTTTTTTAAATCTGTTCCTATGCTCCCTTTGGTTCATCTCTGTTCTGCAGTTTCCCCATGGTTCTCCACATATTTTCCAATCTGTTCCCCCTGCTCCCTTTGGTTCCCCTCTGTTCTGCAATGTTTCCCACGATTCCACACCTTTTACAACCTGTACCGCCTGCTCCCTTTGGTTCCCCTCTGTCCTGCATTTCTCTTCACGGTTCCCCAGTTTTTCAGATCCGTTCCCCCTGCTCCCTTTCGTTCCCCTCTGTCCTGCATTTTTCCCCACGGTTCCCCACTTCACCAATCCATTCCCCCTGCTCCCTTTGGTTCCCCTCTGTTCTGCATTTTTCCACACGGTTCCCCACTTCTTACAATCCGTTTCCCCTGCTCCCTTTGTTTACCCACTGTTCTGCATTTTTCCACTCTGTTCCCCACTTTTTTCAATCCGTTCCCCCTGCTCCCTTTGGTTCCCCACTGTTCTGCAGTGTTCCCCATGGTTCCCCACTTTTTCCAATCCGTTTCCCCTGCTCCCTTTTGTTCCCCTCTGTTCTGCATTGTTCCCCACGGTTTCCCACATTTCCGAGCTGTTCCCCCTGCACCCTTTGGTTCCCCTCTGTTCTGCAGTGTTCCCCAAGGTTCCCCACTTTTTCCAACTTTTACCCCCTGCTCCCTTTGGTTCCCCTCTTTCCTGCAGTGTTCCCCATGGTTCCCCATTTTTTCCAATCCGTTCCTCCTATTCCTTTGGTTCAGCTCTGTTCTGCAGTGTTTCCCACGGTTCCCCACTTTTTCCAATCCATTTCCCCTGCTCCCTTTGGTTCCAATCTATTGTGCAGTGCTCCTCACGATTCCCCACTTTTTCCAATCTGTTCCGCGTGCTCCCTTTGGTTCCCCTCTGTCCTGCAGTTTTCCCCACGATTCCCCACTTTTTCCATTCCGTTCCCCCTGCTCCCTTTGGTTCCCCACTCTATTGCATTTTTCCACAGGGTTCCCCACTTTTTACAATCTGTTCCCCCTGCTCCCTTTGTTTCCCCACTCTTCTGCATTTTTCCACACTGTTCTCCACTTTTTCAAATCTGTTTCCCCTGCTTCCTTTGGTTCCCCACTGTACTGCAGTTTTCCACAATTCTCCACTTTTTTCTAATCTGTCCCCCCTTCTCCTTTGGCTCCCCTCTGTTCTGCTGTTTTCCCCACGGTTCTCCACATTTTTTCCAATCTGTTCCACCTGCTCCCTTTGGTTCTCCTGTGTTCTGCAGTTTTCCCTACGCTTCCCCACTTTTTCCAATCCGTTCCCCCTGCTCCCTTTGGTACCTCTCTATATGCAGTGTTCCCCACGATTCTCCACTTTTTTTCAATTCTGTACCCCCTGCTCCCTCTGGTTCCCCTCTGCCCTGCAGTGTTCCCCATGGTTCCCCACTTTTTCCATTCCGTTCCCCCTACTTCCTTTGGTTCACCTCTGTTCTGCAGTGTTCCCCACGGTTCTCCACTTTTTCCAGTCTGTTCCCCCTGCACCCTTTGGTTGCCCTCTGTTCTGGAGTGTTCACCACTCTTCCCACTTTTTCCAATCCATTTCCCCTGCTCCCTTTGGTTCCACTCTATTGTGCAGTGCTCCCCACGATTCCCCACTTTTTCCAACCTGTACACCATGCTCCCTTTGGTTCGCCTCTGTCCTGCAGTGTTCCCCACGGTTATTCACTTTTTCCAACCCGTTTCCCCGGCTACCTTTGGTTTCCCTCTGTTCTGCATTGTTCCCCACGGTTCCCCACATTTCTGAGCAGTTCCCCCTGCTCCCTTTGGTTCCGCTCTGTTCTGCATTGTTCCCCACGGTTCTCTACATTTTTTCTAATCTGTTCCTATGCTCCCTTTGGTTCATCTCTGTTCTGCAGTTTCCCCATGGTTCTCCACACTTTTTCCAATCTGTTCCCCCTGCTCCCTTTGGTTCCCCTCTGTTCTGCAGTGTTTCCCACGATTCCACACCTTTTCCAACCTGTACCGCCTGCTCCCTTTGGTACCCCTCTGTCCTGCAGTGTTCCCCACGGTTCCCCACTTTTTACAATCCGTTCCAGCTGCTCCCTTTCGTTCCCCTCTGTCCTGCATTTTTCATCACGGTTCCCCACTTTTTCAGATCCGTTCCCCCTGCTCCCTTTCGTTCCCCTCTGTCCTGCATTTTTCCCCACGGTTCCCCACTTCACCAATCCATTCCCCCTGCTCCCTTTGGTTCCCCTCTGTTCTGCATTTTTCCACACGGTTCCCCACTTCTTACAATCCGTTTCCCCTGCTCCCTTTGTTTACCCACTGTTCTGCAGTGTTCCCCATGGTTCCCCACTTTTTCCAATCCGTTTCCCCTGCTCCCTTTTGTTCCCCTCTGTTCTGCAGTTTTCCCCACATTACCCCACTTTTTGCAATCCGCTCCCCCTACCTCCTTTGATTCCTCTCTGTTCTGCAGGGTTCCCCACGCTTCCCACTTTTTCCAATCCATATCCCCTGCTCCCTTTGGTTCCACTCTATTGTGCAGTGTTCCCCATGGGCCCAATTTTAACAATCCGTTCCTCCTGCTCCCTTTGGTTCCCCTCTGTCCTGCAGTTTCCCCACGGCTCTCCACATTTTTTCCAATCTGTTCCCCCTGCTCCCTTTGGTTCCACTTTGTTCTGCCGTGTTCCACACGATTCTCCACATTTTTTACATTCTGTACCCCCTGCTCTCTCTGGTACCCTCTGCCCTGCAGTGTTCCCCATGGTTCCCCACTTTTTCCATTCCGTTCCCCCTACTTCCTTTGGTTCACCTCTGTTCTGCAGTGTTCCCCACGGTTCCCCACTTTTTCCAATCTGTTCCCCCTGCTCCCTTTCGTTCCTCTCTGTTTTGGAGTGTTCCCCACGCTTCCCCACTTTTTCCAATCCATTTCCCCTGCTCGCTTTGGCTCCCCTCTGTCCTGCAGTGTTCCCCACTATTTCCCACATTTTCCAACCTGTACCCCATGCTCACTTTGGTTCCCTTCTGTTCTTCAGTTTCCCCACGGTTCTCCACATTTTTTCCAATCTGTTCCCCCTGCTCCCTTTGGTTGCCCTCTGTCCTGCAGTGTTCCCCACGATTCCCCACTTTTTCCAATCCATTCCCCCTTCTCCCTTTGGTTCGCCTCTGTTCTGCAGTGTTCCCCACGGTTCCCCACTTTTTCCAATCTGTTCCCCCTGCTCCCTTTCGTTCCTCTCTGTTTTGGAGTGTTCCCCACGCTTCCCCACTTTTTCCAATCCATTTCCCCTGCTCCCTTTGGCTCCCCTCTGTCCTGCAGTGTTCCCCACTATTTCCCACTTTTTCCAACCTGTACCCCCTGCTCACTTTGGTTCCCTTCTGTTCTTCAGTTTCCCCACGGTTCTCCACATTTTTTCCAATCTGTTCCCCCTGCTCCCTTTGGTTCCCCTCTGTCCTGCAGTGTTCCCCACGATTCCCCACTTTTTCCAATCCTTTTCCCCTTCTCCCTTTGGTTCGCCTCTGTTCTGCAGTGTTTTCCACAGTTCTCCACCTTTTCCAATCCGTTCCCCCTGCTCCCTTTGGTTCCGCACTCTTCTGCATTTTTCCACACGGTTCCCTACTTCTTCCAATCCATTTCCCCTGCTCCCTTTGGTTCCCCTCTGTTCTGCATTGTTCCCCACGGTTTCCCACATTTTCGAGCTGTTCCCCCGCACCCTTTGGTTCTGATCAGTTCTGCAATGTTGCCTACGTTTCACCACATTTTTTCTAATCTTTTCCCATGCTCCCTTTGGTTCACCTCTGTTCTGCAGTGTTCCCCACAGTTCTCCACCTTTTCCAACACATTCACCCGGCTCTCTTTGGTTTCCCACTGTTTTGCAGTGCTCCCCACGGTTTCCCAATTTTTCCAATCTGTTCCCCCTACTTCCCTTGGGTCACCTCTGTTCTGCAGTGTTCCCTACTGTTCCCCAATTTTTCCAATCCTTTCCCCCTGCTCCCTTTGGTTCCCCACTGATCTGCAGAACTCCCCACGATTCCCCACTTTTTCCAATCTGTTCCCCCTGCTCCCTTTGGTTCCCCACTGTTCTGCATTGTTCCACACGGTTTCCCACTTTTCCGAGCTGTTCCCCCTGCCTCCTTTGGTTCCGCAGTGTTCCCCACGGTTCTCCACATTTTTTCCAATCTGTTCCCCCTGTTCCCTTTGGTTCCCCTCTGTTCTGCAGAGTTCCCCACGCATCCCCACTTTTTCCAACTTTTACCCCCTGCTCCCTTTGGTTCCCCTCTGTTCTGCAGTGTTCCCCATGGGAACAATTTTTTAAATCCGTTCCTCCTGCTCCCTTTGGTTCCCCTCTGTCCTGCAGTTTCCCCACGGTTCTCCACATTTTTTCCAATCTGTTCCCCCTGCTCCCTTTGGTTCCCCTCTGTTCTGCAGTGTTCCCCACGATTCTCCACATTTTTTACATTCTGTACCCACTGCTCCCTTTGGTTCCCCTCTGTTCTGCAGAGTTCCCCACGCATCCCCACTTTTTCCAACTTTTACCCCCTGCTCCCTTTGGTTCCCCTCTGTCCTGCAGTGTTCCCCATGGGAACAATTTTTTAAATCCGTTCCTCCTTCTCCCTTTGGTTCCCCTCTGTCCTGCAGTTTCCCCACGGTTCTCCACATTTTTTCCAATCTGTTCCCCCTGCTCCCTTTGGTTCCCCTCTGTTCTGCAGTGTTCCCCACGATTCTCCACATTTTTTACATTCTGTACCCACTGCTCCCTTTGGTTCCCCTCTGTTCTTCAGTGTTCCCCACGCTTCCCCACTTTTTCCAATCCGTACCCCCTTGTCCCTTTGTCTCCCCTTTTTTCTGCTGTGTTCGCCACAGTTCCCCACTTTTTCCAATCCGTTCCCCCTGCTCCCTTTTGTTCCCCTCTGTTCTGCAGTTTTCCCCACAGTTCCCCCTTTTTCCAATCCGCTCCCCATGCTCCCTTTGATTCCCCTCTGTTCTGCAGTGTTCCCCATGGTTCCCCACTTTTTCGAATTCGTTCCTCCTACTTCCTTTGGTTCACCTCTGTTCTGCAGTGTTCCCCACAGTTCTCCACCTTTTCCAATCCGTTCCCCCTGCTCACTTTGGTTCCCCACTCTTCTGCATTTTTCCACACGGTTCCCCACCTTTCCATTCCGTTTCCCCTACTCCCTTTGTTTACCCACTGTTCTGCATTTTTCCACTTCGTTCCCAACTTTTTTCAATCCGTTCCCCCTGCTCCCCTTGTTTCCCCACTGTGCTGCAGTGTTCCCCACGGTTCTCCACTTTTTCCAATCCGTTTCCCCTGCTCCATTTGGTTCCCCTCTGTCCTGCAGTGTTCTCCACGGATCCCCTCTTTTTCCAATCCGTTACCCCTGCTCCCTTTGGTTCCCCTCTATTCTGCAATGATCCCCACGGTTCCCCTCGTTTTCCAACCCATTCCCCTGGCACCCTTTGGTTCCCCGCTATTCTGCATTGTTCCCCACGTTTCCCCACATTACCGAGCTGTTCCACCTGCTCCCTTTGTTTCCGCTCTGTTCTGCATTGTTCCGCACGATTTTCCACATTTTTTCTAATCTGTTCCCATGCTCTCTTTGGTTCACCTCTGTTCTGCAGTTTCCCCATGGTTCTCCAGATTTTTTCCAATCTGTTCCCCCTGCTCCCTTTGGTTCCCCTCTGTCCTGCAGTTTCCCCACGGCTCTCCACATTTTTTCCAATCTGTTCCCCCTGCTCCCTTTGGCTCCCCTCTGTCCTGCAGTGTTCCCCACTATTTCCCACATTTTACAACCTGTACCCCCTGCTCACTTTGGTTCCCTTCTGTTCTTCAGTTTCCCCACGGTTCTCCACATTTTTTCCAATCTGTTCCCCCTGCTCCCTTTGGTTCCCCTCTGTCCTGCAGTATTCCCCACGGTTCCCCACTTTTTCCAATCCGTTCCACCTGCTCCCTTCCGTTCCCCTCTGTCCTGCATTTTTCCCCACGGTTCCCCACTTTTTTAAATCCGTTCCCCCTGCTCCCTTTCGTTCCCCTCTGTCCTGCATTTTTCCCCACGGTTCCGCACTTTACCAATCAATTCCCCCTGCTCCCCTTGGTTCCCCTCTGTTCTGCATTGTTCCACACGGTTCCCCACTTTTTCCAATCCGTTCCCACTGCTCCCATTGGTTCCCCTCTGTTCTGCAGTGTTCCCCACAGTTCTCCACCATGTTCAATCCGTTTCCCTTGCTCCCTTTGGTTCCCCTCTGTTCTGCATTGTTCCCCACGGTTCCACACATTTCTGAGCTGTTCCCCCTGCACCCTTTGGTTCCCCTCTGTTCTGCAATGTTCCCCAAGGTTCCCCACTTTTTCCAACTTTTACCCCCTGCTCCCTTTGGTTCCCCTCTTTCCTGCAGTGTTCCCCATGGTTCCCCACTTTTTCCATTCCGTTCCCCCTACTTCCTTTGGTTCACCTCTGTTCTGCAGTGTTACCCATGGTTCTCCACTTTTTCCAGTCTGTTCCCCCTGCACCCTTTGGTTGCCCTCTGTTCTGGAGTGTTCACCACGCTTCCCACTTTTTCCAATCCATTTCCCCTGCTCCCTTTGGTTCCACTCTATTGTGCGGTGCTCCCCACGATTCCCCACTTTTTCCAACCTGTACACCATGCTCCCTTTGATTCCCCTCTGTCCTGCAGTGTTCCCCACGGTTATTCACTTTTTCCAACCCGTTCCCCCGGCTCCCTTTGGTTCCCCTCTGTTCTGCATTGTTCCCCACGGTTCCCCACATTTCTGAGCAGTTCCCCCTGCTCCCTTTGGTTCCGCTCTGTTCTGCATTGTCCCCACGGTTCTCCACATTTTTTCTAATCTGTTCCTATGCTCCCTTTGGTTCATCTCTGTTCTGCAGTTTCCCCATGGTTCTCCACATTTTTTCCAATCTGTTCCCCCTGCTCCCTTTGGTTCCCCTCTGTTCTGCAGTGTTTCCCACGATTCCCCACTTTTTCCAATCTGTTCCCCCTGCTCCCTTTGGTTCCCCACTGTTCTGCATTGTTCCACACGGTTTCCCACTTTTCCGAGCTGTTCCCCCTGCCTCCTTTGGTTCCGCAGTGTTCCCCACGGTTCTCCACATTTTTTCCAATCTGTTCCCCCTGTTCCCTTTGGTTCCCCTCTGTTCTGCAGAGTTCCCCACGCATCCCCACTTTTTCCAACTTTTACCCCCTGCTCCCTTTGGTTCCCCTCTGTCCTGCAGTGTTCCCCATGGGAACAATTTTTTAAATCCGTTCCTCCTGCTCCCTTTGGTTCCCCTCTGTCCTGCAGTTTCCCCACGGTTCTCCACATTTTTTCCAATCTGTTCCCCCTGCTCCCTTTGGTTCCCCTCTGTTCTGCAGTGTTCCCCACGATTCTCCACATTTTTTACATTCTGTACCCACTGCTCCCTTTGGTTCCCCTCTGTTCTGCAGAGTTCCCCACGCATCCCCACTTTTTCCAACTTTTACCCCCTGCTCCCTTTGGTTCCCCTCTGTCCTGCAGTGTTCCCCATGGGAACAATTTTTTAAATCCGTTCCTCCTGCTCCCTTTGGTTCCCCTCTGTCCTGCAGTTTCCCCACGGTTCTCCACATTTTTTCCAATCTGTTCCCCCTGCTCCCTTTGGTTCCCCTCTGTTCTGCAGTGTTCCCCACGATTCTCCACATTTTTTACATTCTGTACCCACTGCTCCCTTTGGTTCCCCTCTGTTCTTCAGTGTTCCCCACGCTTCCCCACTTTTTCCAATCCGTACCCCCTTGTCCCTTTGTCTCCCCTTTTTTCTGCTGTGTTCGCCACAGTTCCCCACTTTTTCCAATCCGTTCCCCCTGCTCCCTTTTGTTCCCCTCTGTTCTGCAGTTTTCCCCACAGTTCCCCCTTTTTCCAATCCGCTCCCCATGCTCCCTTTGATTCCCCTCTGTTCTGCAGTGTTCCCCATGGTTCCCCACTTTTTCGAATTCGTTCCTCCTACTTCCTTTGGTTCACCTCTGTTCTGCAGTGTTCCCCACAGTTCTCCACCTTTTCCAATCCGTTCCCCCTGCTCACTTTGGTTCCCCACTCTTCTGCATTTTTCCACACGGTTCCCCACCTTTCCATTCCGTTTCCCCTACTCCCTTTGTTTACCCACTGTTCTGCATTTTTCCACTTCGTTCCCAACTTTTTTCAATCCGTTCCCCCTGCTCCCCTTGTTTCCCCACTGTGCTGCAGTGTTCCCCACGGTTCTCCACTTTTTCCAATCCGTTTCCCCTGCTCCATTTGGTTCCCCTCTGTCCTGCAGTGTTCTCCACGGATCCCCTCTTTTTCCAATCCGTTACCCCTGCTCCCTTTGGTTCCCCTCTATTCTGCAATGATCCCCACGGTTCCCCTCGTTTTCCAACCCATTCCCCTGGCACCCTTTGGTTCCCCGCTATTCTGCATTGTTCCCCACGTTTCCCCACATTACCGAGCTGTTCCACCTGCTCCCTTTGTTTCCGCTCTGTTCTGCATTGTTCCGCACGATTTTCCACATTTTTTCTAATCTGTTCCCATGCTCTCTTTGGTTCACCTCTGTTCTGCAGTTTCCCCATGGTTCTCCAGATTTTTTCCAATCTGTTCCCCCTGCTCCCTTTGGTTCCCCTCTGTCCTGCAGTTTCCCCACGGCTCTCCACATTTTTTCCAATCTGTTCCCCCTGCTCCCTTTGGCTCCCCTCTGTCCTGCAGTGTTCCCCACTATTTCCCACTTTTTACAACCTGTACCCCCTGCTCACTTTGGTTCCCTTCTGTTCTTCAGTTTCCCCACGGTTCTCCACATTTTTTCCAATCTGTTCCCCCTGCTCCCTTTGGTTCCCCTCTGTCCTGCAGTATTCCCCACGGTTCCCCACTTTTTCCAATCCGTTCCACCTGCTCCCTTCCGTTCCCCTCTGTCCTGCATTTTTCCCCACGGTTCCCCACTTTTTTAAATCCGTTCCCCCTGCTCCCTTTCGTTCCCCTCTGTCCTGCATTTTTCCCCACGGTTCCGCACTTTACCAATCAATTCCCCCTGCTCCCCTTGGTTCCCCTCTGTTCTGCATTGTTCCACACGGTTCCCCACTTTTTCCAATCCGTTCCCACTGCTCCCATTGGTTCCCCTCTGTTCTGCAGTGTTCCCCACAGTTCTCCACCATGTTCAATCCGTTTCCCTTGCTCCCTTTGGTTCCCCTCTGTTCTGCATTGTTCCCCACGGTTCCACACATTTCTGAGCTGTTCCCCCTGCACCCTTTGGTTCCCCTCTGTTCTGCAATGTTCCCCAAGGTTCCCCACTTTTTCCAACTTTTACCCCCTGCTCCCTTTGGTTCCCCTCTTTCCTGCAGTGTTCCCATGGTTCCCCACTTTTTCCATTCCGTTCCCCCTACTTCCTTTGGTTCACCTCTGTTCTGCAGTGTTACCCATGGTTCTCCACTTTTTCCAGTCTGTTCCCCCTGCACCCTTTGGTTGCCCTCTGTTCTGGAGTGTTCACCACGCTTCCCACTTTTTCCAATCCATTTCCCCTGCTCCCTTTGGTTCCACTCTATTGTGCGGTGCTCCCCACGATTCCCCACTTTTTCCAACCTGTACACCATGCTCCCTTTGATTCCCCTCTGTCCTGCAGTGTTCCCCACGGTTATTCACTTTTTCCAACCCGTTCCCCCGGCTCCCTTTGGTTCCCCTCTGTTCTGCATTGTTCCCCACGGTTCCCCACATTTCTGAGCAGTTCCCCCTGCTCCCTTTGGTTCCGCTCTGTTCTGCATTGTCCCCACGGTTCTCCACATTTTTTCTAATCTGTTCCTATGCTCCCTTTGGTTCATCTCTGTTCTGCAGTTTCCCCATGGTTCTCCACATTTTTTCCAATCTGTTCCCCCTGCTCCCTTTGGTTCCCCTCTGTTCTGCAGTGTTTCCCACGATTCCACACCTTTTCCAACCTGTACCGCCTGCTCCCTTTGGTTCCCCTCTGTCCTGCAGTGTTCCCCACGCTTCCCCACTTTTTCCAATCCATTTCCCCTGCTTCCTTTGGTTCCAATCTATTGTGCAGTGCTCCTCACGATTCCCCACTTTTTCCAATCTGTTCCGCGTGCTCCCTTTGGTTCCCCTCTGTCCTGCAGTGTTCCCCACGATTCCCCACTTTTTCTAATCCGTTCCCCCTGCTCCCTTTGGTTCCCCACACTTTTGCATTTTTCCACAGGGTTCCCCACTTTTTACAATCTGTTCCCCCTGCTCCCTTTGTTTCCCCACTCTTCTGCATTTTTCCACACTGTTCTCCACTTTTTCAAATCTGTTTCCCCTGCTCCCTTTGGCTCCCCTCTGTCCTGCAGTGTTCCCCACTATTTCCCACTTTTTCCAACCTGTACGCCCTGCTCACTTTGGTTCCCTTCTGTTCTTCAGTTTCCCCACGGTTCTCCACATTTTTTCCAATCTGTTCCCCCTGCTCCCTTTGGTTCCCCTCTGTCCTGCAGTGTTCCCCACTATTCCCCACTTTTTCCAATCCATCCCCCCTTCTCCCTTTGGTTCGCCTCTGTTCTGCAGTGTTCCCCACGGTTCCCCACTTTTTCCAATCTGTTCCCCCTGCTCCCTTTCGTTCCTCTCTGTTTTGGAGTGTTCCCACGCTTCCCCACTTTTTCCAATCCATTTCCCCTGCTCCCTTTGGCTCCCCTCTGTCCTGCAGTGTTCCCCACTATTTCCCACTTTTTCCAACCTGTACCCCCTGCTCACTTTGGTTCCCTTCTGTTCTTCAGTTTCCCCACGGTTCTCCACATTTTTTCCAATCTGTTCCCCCTGCTCCCTTTGGTTCCCCTCTGTTCTGCATTGTTCCCCACGGTTTCCCACATTTTCGAGCTGTTCCCCCGCACCCTTTGGTTCTGATCAGTTCTGCAATGTTGCCCACGTTTCACCACATTTTTTCTAATCTTTTCCCATGCTCCCTTTGGTTCACCTCTGTTCTGCAGTGTTCCACACAGTTTTCCACCTTTTCCAACACATTCACCCGGCTCTCTTTGGTTTCCCACTGTTTTGCATTTTTCCCCACGGTTCCCCACTTTTTCCAATCCATTCCCCCTGCTCCCTTTGGTTCCCCTCTGTTCTGCATTGTTCCACACGGTTCCCTACTTTTTCAAATCCGTTCCCACTGCTCCCATTGGTTTCCCTCTGTTGTGCAGTGTTCCCCACAGTTCTCTACCATTTTCAATCCGTTTCCCTTGCTCCCTTTGGTTCCCCTCTGTTCTGCATTGTTCCCCACGGTTCCCCACATTTCCGAGCTGTTCCCTCTGCACCCTTTGGTTCCCCTCTGTTCTGCAATGTTCCCCAAGGTTCCCCACTTTTTCCAACTTTTACCCCCTGCTCCCTTTGGTTCCCCTCTTTCCTGCAGTGTTCCCCATGGTTCCCCACTTCCAATCCGTTCCTCCTATTCCTTTGGTTCAGCTCTGTTCTGCAGTGTTTCCCACGGTTCCCCACTTTTTCCAATCTGTTCCCCCTGCTCCCTTTCGTTCCACTCTGTTCTGGAGTGTTCCCCACGCTTCCCCACTTTTTCCAATCCATTTCCCCTGCTCCCTTTGGTTCCAATCTATTGTGCAGTGCTCCTCACGATTCCCCATTTTTTCCAATCTGTACCCCGTGCTCCCTTTGGTTCTCCTCTGTCCTGCAGTGTTCCCCACGATTCCCCACTTTTTCCAATCCGTTCCCCTTGCTCCCTTTGGTTCCCCACTCTTCTGCATTTTTCCACAGGGTTCCCCACTTTTTACAATCTGTTCCCCCTGCTCCCTTTGTTTCCCCACTCTTCTGCATTTTTCCACACTGTTCTCCTCTTTCAAATCTGTTTCCCCTGCTTCCTTTGGTTCCCCACTGTTCTGCAGTTTTCCCCAATTCTCCACTTTTTTCTAATCTGTCCCCCCTTCTCCTTTGGCTCCCCTCTGTTCTGCTGTTTTCCCCACGGTTCTCCACTTTTTTTCCAATCTGTTCCACCTGCTCCCTTTGGTTCTCCTGTGTTCTGCAGTTTTCCCTACGCATCCCCACCTTTTCCAATCCGTTCCCCCTGCTCCCTTTGGTTCCTCTCTATATGCAGTGTTCCCCACGATTCTCCACTTTTTTTCCATTCTGTACCCCCTGCTCCCTCTGGTTCCCCTCTGCCCTGCAGTGTTCCCCATGGTTCCCCACTTTTTCCATTCCGTTCCCCCTACTTCCTTTGGTTCACCTCTGTTCTGCAGTGTTCCCCACGGTTCTCCACTTTTTCCAGTCTGTTCCCCCTGCACCCTTTGGTTGCCCTCTGTTCTGGAGTGTTCCCCACGCTTCCCACTTTTTCCAATCCATTTCCCCTGCTCCCTTTGGTTCCACTCTATTGTGCAGTGCTCCCCACGATTCCCCACTTTTTCCAACCTGTACACCATGCTCCCTTTGGTTCCCCTCTGTCCTGCAGTGTTCCCCACGGTTATTCACTTTTTCCAACCCGTTCCCCCGGCTCCCTTTGGTTCCCCTCTGTTCTGCATTGTTCCCCACGGTTCCCCACATTTCTGAGCAGTTCCCCCTGCTCCCTTTGTTTCCGCTCTGCTCTGCATTGTTCCCCACGGTTCTCCACATTTTTTCTAATCTGTTCCTATGCTCCCTTTGGTTCATCTCTGTTCTGCAGTTTCCCCATGGTTCTCCACATTTTTTCCAATCTGTTCCCCCTGCTCCCTTTGGTTCCCCTCTGTTCTGCAGTGTTTCCCACGATTCCACACCTTTTCCAACCTTTACCGCCTGCTCCCTTTGGTTCCCCTCTGTCCTGCATTGTTCCCCACGGTTCCCCACTTTTTACAATCCGTTCCCCCTGCTCCCTTTCGTTCCCCTCTGTCCTACATTTTTTATCACGGTTCCCCACTTATAAAGATCCGTTCCCCCTGCTCCCTTTCGTTCCCCTCTGTCCTGCATTTTTCCCCACGGTTCCCCACTTCACCAATCCACTCCCCCTGCTCCCTTTGGTTCCCCTCTGTTCTGCATTTTTCCACACGGTTCCCCACTTCTTACAATCCGTTTCCCCTGCTCCCTTTGTTTACCCACTGTTCTGCATTTTTCCACTCTGTTCCCCACTTTTTTCAATCCGTCCCCCCTGCTCCCTTTGGTTCCCCACTGTTTTGCAGTGTTCCCCATGGTTCCCCACTTTTTCCAATCCGTTTCCCCTGCTCCCTTTTGTTCCCCTCTGTTCTGCAGTGTTCCCCACAGTTCCCCACTTTTTCCAATCCATTCCCCCTGCTCCCTTTTGTTCCACTCTGTTCTGCAGTTTTCCCCACAGTACCCCACTTTTTGCAATCCACTCGACCTGCCTCCTTTGATTCCTCTCTGTTCTGCAGTGTTCCCCACGCTTCCGACTTTTTCCAATCCATATCCCCTGCTCCCTTTGGTTCCACTCTATTGTGCAGTGTTCCCCATGGGCCCAATTTTAACAATCCGTTCCTCCTGCTCCCTTTGGTTCCCCTCTGTCCTGCAGATTCCCCACGGTTCTCCACATTTTTTCCAATCTGTTCCCCCTGCTCCCTTTGGTTCCCCTTTGTTCTGCCGTGTTCCACACGATTCTCCACATTTTTTACATTCTGTACCCCCTGCTCCCCATGGTTCCCCACTTTTTCCATTCCGTTCCCCCTACTTCCTTTGGTTCACCTCTGTTCTGCAGTGTTCCCCACGGTTCCCCACTTTTTCCAATCTGTTCCCCCTGCTCCCTTTCGTTCCTCTCTGTTTTAGAGTGTTCCCCACGCTTCCCCACTTTTTCCAATCCATTTCCCCTGCTCCCTTTGGCTCCCCTCTGTCCTGCAGTGTTCCCCACTATTCCCCACTTTTTCCAATCTGTTCCCCCTTCTCCCTTTGGTTCCCCTCTGTCCTGCAATGTTCCCCACGATTCCCCACTTTTTCCAATCCGTTCCCCCTGCTCCCTTTAGTTCGTTTCTGTTCTGCAGTGTTCCCCACGGTTCTCCACCTTTTCCAACACATTCCCCCGGCTCTCTTTGGTTTCCCACTGTTTTGCAGTGTTCCCCACGGTTTCCCAATTTTTCCAATCTGTTCCCACGACTTCCCTTGGGTCACCTCTGTTCTGCAGTGTTCCCCACTGTTCCCCAATTTTTCTAATCTGTCCCCCCTGCTCCTTTGGCTCCCCTCTGTTCTGCTGTTTTCCCCACGGTTCCCCACATTTTTTCCAATCTCTTCCACCTGCTCCCTTTGGTTCTCCTGTGTTCTGCAGTTTTCCCTACGCTTCCCCACTTTTTCCAATCCGTTCCCCCTGCTCCCTTTGGTTCCTCTCTATATGCAGTGTTCCCCACGATTCTCCACTTTTTTTCCATTCTGTACCCCCTGCTCCCTCTGGTTCCCCTCTGCCCTGCAGTGTTCCCCATGGTTCCCCACTTTTTCCATTCCGTTCCCCCTACTTCCTTTGGTTCACCTTTGTTCTGCAGTGTTCCCCATGGTTCTCCACTTTTTCCAGTCTGTTCCCCCTGCACCCTTTGTTTGCCCTCTGTTCTGGAGTGTTCACCACGCTTCCCACTTTTTCCAATCCATTTCCCCTGCTCCCTTTGGTTCCACTCAATTGTGCAGTGCTCCCCACGATTCCCCACTTTTTCCAACCTGTACACCATGCTCCCTTTGGTTCCCCTCTGTCCTGCAGTGTTCCCCACGGTTATTCACTTTTTCCAACCCGTTCCCCCGGCTCCCTTTGGTCCCCCTCTGTTCTGCATTGTTCCCCACGGTTCCCCACATTTCTGAGCAGTTCCCCCTGCTCCCTTTGGTTCCGCTCTGTTCTGCATTGTTCCCCACGGTTCTCCACATTTTTTCTAATCTGTTCCTATGCTCCCTTTGGTTCATCTCTGTTCTGCAGTTTCCCCATGGCTCTCCACATTTTTTCCAATCTGTTCCCCCTGCTCCCTTTGGTTCCCCTCTGTTCTGCAGTGTTTCCCACGATTCCACACCTTTTCCAACCTGTACCGCCTGCTCCCTTTGGTTCCCCTCTGTCCTGCAGTGTTCCCCACGCTTCCCCACTTTTTCCAATCCATTTCTCCTGCTCCCTTTGGTTCCAATCTATTGTGCAGTGCTCCTCACGATTCCCCACTTTTTCCAATCTGTTCCGCGTGCTCCCTTTGGTTCCTCTCTGTCCTGCAGTGTTCCCCACGATTCCCCACTTTTTCCAATCCGTTCCCCCTGCTCCCTTTCGTTCCCCTCTGTCCTGCATTTTTCCCCACGGTTCCCCACTTTTTTAAATCCGTTCCCCCTGCTCCCTTTGTTTCCCCACTCTTCTGCATTTTTCCACACTGTTCTCCACTTTTTCAAATCTGTTTCCCCTGCTTCCTTTGGTTCCCCACTGTTCTGCAGTTTTCCCCAATTCTCCACTTTTTTCTAATCTGTCCCCCCTTCTCCTTTGGCTCCCCTCTGTTCTGCTGTTTTCCCCACGGTTCTCCACATTTTTTCCAATCTGTTCCACCTGCTCCCTTTGGTTCTCCTGTGTTCTGCAGTTTTCCTACGCATCCCCACTTTTTCCAATCCGTTCCCCCTGCTCCCTTTGGTTCCTCTCTATATGCAGTGTTCCCCACGATTCTCCACTTTTTTTCCATTCTGTACCCCCTGCTCCCTCTGGTTCTCCTCTGCCCTGCAGTGTTCCCCATGGTTCCCCACTTTTTCCATTCCGTTCCCCCTACTTCCTTTGGTTCACCTCTGTTCTGCAGTGTTCCCCACGGTTCTCCACTTTTTCCAGTCTGTTCCCCCTGCACCCTTTGGTTGCTCTCTGTTCTGGAGTGTTCCCCACGCTTCCCACTTTTTCCAATCCATTTCCCCTGCTCCCTTTGGTTCCACTCTATTGTGCAGTGCTCCCCACGATTCCCCACTTTTTCCAACCTGTACAATATGCTCCCTTTGGTTCCCCTCTGTCCTGCAGTGTTCCCCACGGTTATTCACTTTTTCCAACCCGTTCCCCCGGCTCCCTTTGGTTCCCCTCTGTTCTGCATTGTTCCCCACGGTTCCCCACATTTCTGAGCAGTTCCCCCTGTTCCCTTTGGTTCCGCTCTGTTCTGCATTGTTCCCCACGGTTCTCCACATTTTTTCTAATCTGTTCCTATGCTCCCTTTGGTTCATCTCTGTTCTGCAGTTTCCCCATGGTTCTCCACATTTTTTCCAATCTGTTCCCCCTGCTCCCTTTGGTTCCCCTCTGTTCTGCAGTGTTTCCCACGATTCCACACCTTTTCCAACCTTTACCGCCTGCTCCCTTTGGTTCCCCTCTGTCCTGCAGTGTTCCCCACGGTTCCCCACTTTTTACAATCCGTTCCAGCTAATCCCTTTCGTTCCCCTCTGTCCTACATTTTTCATCACGGTTCCCCACTTTTTAAGATCCGTTCCCCCTGCTCCCTTTCGTTCCCCTCTGTCCTGCATTTTTCCCCACGGTTCGCCACTTCACCAATCCATTCCCCCTGCTCCCTTTGGTTCCCCTCTGTTCTGCATTTTTCCACACGGTTCCCCACTTCTTACAATCCGTTTCCCCTGCTCCCTTTGTTTACCCACTGTTCTGCATTTTTCCACTCTGTTCCCCACTTTTTTCAATTCGTCCCCCCTGCTCCCTTTGGTTCCCCACTGTTTTGCAGTGTTCCCCATGGTTCCCCACTTTTTCCAATCCGTTTCCCCTGCTCCCTTTTGTTCCCCTCTGTTCTGCAGTGTTCCCCACAGTTCCCCACTTTTTCCAATCCGTTCCCCCTGCTCCCTTTTGTTCCACTCTGTTCTGCAGTTTTCCCCACAGTACCCCACTTTTTGCAATCCGCTCGACCTGCCTCCTTTGATTCCTCTCTGTTCTGCAGTGTTCCCCACGCTTCCGACTTTTTCCAATCCATATCCCCTGCTCCCTTTGGTTCCACTCTATTGTGCAGTGTTCCCCATGGGCCCAATTTTAACAATCCGTTCCTCCTGCTCCCTTTGGTTCCCCTCTGTCCTGCAGTTTCCCCACGGTTCTCCACATTTTTTCCAATCTGTTCCCCCTGCTCCCTTTGGTTCCCCTTTGTTCTGCCGTGTTCCACACGATTCTCCACATTTTTTACATTCTGTACCCCCTGCTCCCTCTGGTTCCCCTCTGCCCTGCAGTGTTCCCCATGGTTCCCCACTTTTTCCATTCCGTTCCCCCTACTTCCTTTGGTTCACCTCTGTTCTGCAGTGTTCCCCACAGTTCCACACTTTTTCCAATCTGTTCCCCCTGCTCCCTTTCATTCCTCTCTGTTTTGGAGTGTTCCCCACGCTTCCCCACTTTTTCCAATCCATTTCCCCTGCTCCCTTTGGCTCCCCTCTGTCCTGCAGTATTCCCCACTATTCCCCACTTTTTCCAATCTGTTCCCCCTTCTCCCTTTGGTTCCCCTCTGTCCTGCAGTGTTCCCCACGATTCCCCACTTTTTCCAATCCGTTCCCCCTGCTCCCTTTAGTTCGCCTCAGTTCTGCAGTTTTCCCCACAGTTCTCCACCTTTTCCAACACATTCCCCCGGCTCTCTTTGGTTTCCCACTGTTTTGCAGTGTTCCCCACGGTTTCCCAATTTTTCCAATCTGTTCCCACGACTTCCCTTGGGTCACCTCTGTTCTGCAGTGTTCCCCACTGTTCCCCAATTTTTCCAATCCTTTCCCCCTCCTCCCTTTGGTTCCCCAGTGATCCGCAGAACTTCCCACGATTCCCCACTTTTTCCAATCTGTTCCCCCTGCTCCCTTTGGTTCCCCACTGTTCTGCATTGTTCCACACGGTTTCCCACATTTTCCAATCTGTTCCCCCTGCTCCCTTTGGTTCCCCTCTGTTCTGCAGTGTTCCCCACGATTCTCCACATTTTTTACATTCTGTACCCACTGCTCCCTTTGGTTCCCCTCTGTTCTGCAGAGTTCCCCACGCATCCCCACTTTTTCCAACTTTTACCCCCTGCTCCCTTTGGTTCCCCTCTGTCCTGCAGTGTTCCCCATGGGAACAATTTTTTAAATCCGTTCCTCCTTCTCCCTTTGGTTCCCCTCTGTCCTGCAGTTTCCCCACGGTTCTCCACATTTTTTCCAATCTGTTCCCCCTGCTCCCTTTGGTTCCCCTCTGTTCTGCAGTGTTCCCCACGATTCTCCACATTTTTTACATTCTGTACCCACTGCTCCCTTTGTTTCCCCTCTGTTCTTCAGTGTTCCCCACGCTTCCCCACTTTTTCCAATCCGTACCCCCTTGTCCCTTTGTCTCCCCTTTTTTCTGCTGTGTTCGCCACAGTTCCCCACTTTTTCCAATCCGTTCCCCCTGCTCCCTTTTGTTCCCCTCTGTTCTGCAGTTTTCCCCACAGTTCCCCCTTTTTCCAATCCGCTCCCCATGCTCCCTTTGATTCCCCTCTGTTCTGCAGTGTTCCCCATGGTTCCCCACTTTTTCGAATTCGTTCCTCCTACTTCCTTTGGTTCACCTCTGTTCTGCAGTGTTCCCCACAGTTCTCCACCTTTTCCAATCCGTTCCCCCTGCTCACTTTGGTTCCCCACTCTTCTGCATTTTTCCACACGGTTCCCCACCTTTCCATTCCGTTTCCCCTACTCCCTTTGTTTACCCACTGTTCTGCATTTTTCCACTTCGTTCCCAACTTTTTTCAATCCGTTCCCCCTGCTCCCCTTGTTTCCCCACTGTGCTGCAGTGTTCCCCACGGTTCTCCACTTTTTCCAATCCGTTTCCCCTGCTCCATTTGGTTCCCCTCTGTCCTGCAGTGTTCTCCACGGATCCCCTCTTTTTCCAATCCGTTACCCCTGCTCCCTTTGGTTCCCCTCTATTCTGCAATGATCCCCACGGTTCCCCTCGTTTTCCAACCCATTCCCCTGGCACCCTTTGGTTCCCCGCTATTCTGCATTGTTCCCCACGTTTCCCCACATTACCGAGCTGTTCCACCTGCTCCCTTTGTTTCCGCTCTGTTCTGCATTGTTCCGCACGATTTTCCACATTTTTTCTAATCTGTTCCCATGCTCTCTTTGGTTCACCTCTGTTCTGCAGTTTCCCCATGGTTCTCCAGATTTTTTCCAATCTGTTCCCCCTGCTCCCTTTGGTTCCCCTCTGTCCTGCAGTTTCCCCACGGCTCTCCACATTTTTTCCAATCTGTTCCCCCTGCTCCCTTTGGCTCCCCTCTGTCCTGCAGTGTTCCCCACTATTTCCCACTTTTTACAACCTGTACCCCCTGCTCACTTTGGTTCCCTTCTGTTCTTCAGTTTCCCCACGGTTCTCCACATTTTTTCCAATCTGTTCCCCCTGCTCCCTTTGGTTCCCCTCTGTCCTGCAGTATTCCCCACGGTTCCCCACTTTTTCCAATCCGTTCCACCTGCTCCCTTCCGTTCCCCTCTGTCCTGCATTTTTCCCCACGGTTCCCCACTTTTTTAAATCCGTTCCCCCTGCTCCCTTTCGTTCCCCTCTGTCCTGCATTTTTCCCCACGGTTCCGCACTTTACCAATCAATTCCCCCTGCTCCCCTTGGTTCCCCTCTGTTCTGCATTGTTCCACACGGTTCCCCACTTTTTCCAATCCGTTCCCACTGCTCCCATTGGTTCCCCTCTGTTCTGCAGTGTTCCCCACAGTTCTCCACCATGTTCAATCCGTTTCCCTTGCTCCCTTTGGTTCCCCTCTGTTCTGCATTGTTCCCCACGGTTCCACACATTTCTGAGCTGTTCCCCCTGCACCCTTTGGTTCCCCTCTGTTCTGCAATGTTCCCCAAGGTTCCCCACTTTTTCCAACTTTTACCCCCTGCTCCCTTTGGTTCCCCTCTTTCCTGCAGTGTTCCCCATGGTTCCCCACTTTTTCCATTCCGTTCCCCCTACTTCCTTTGGTTCACCTCTGTTCTGCAGTGTTACCCATGGTTCTCCACTTTTTCCAGTCTGTTCCCCCTGCACCCTTTGGTTGCCCTCTGTTCTGGAGTGTTCACCACGCTTCCCACTTTTTCCAATCCATTTCCCCTGCTCCCTTTGGTTCCACTCTATTGTGCGGTGCTCCCCACGATTCCCCACTTTTTCCAACCTGTACACCATGCTCCCTTTGATTCCCCTCTGTCCTGCAGTGTTCCCCACGGTTATTCACTTTTTCCAACCCGTTCCCCCGGCTCCCTTTGGTTCCCCTCTGTTCTGCATTGTTCCCCACGGTTCCCCACATTTCTGAGCAGTTCCCCCTGCTCCCTTTGGTTCCGCTCTGTTCTGCATTGTCCCCACGGTTCTCCACATTTTTTCTAATCTGTTCCTATGCTCCCTTTGGTTCATCTCTGTTCTGCAGTTTCCCCATGGTTCTCCACATTTTTTCCAATCTGTTCCCCCTGCTCCCTTTGGTTCCCCTCTGTTCTGCAGTGTTTCCCACGATTCCACACCTTTTCCAACCTGTACCGCCTGCTCCCTTTGGTTCCCCTCTGTCCTGCAGTGTTCCCCACGCTTCCCCACTTTTTCCAATCCATTTCCCCTGCTTCCTTTGGTTCCAATCTATTGTGCAGTGCTCCTCACGATTCCCCACTTTTTCCAATCTGTTCCGCGTGCTCCCTTTGGTTCCCCTCTGTCCTGCAGTGTTCCCCACGATTCCCCACTTTTTCTAATCCGTTCCCCCTGCTCCCTTTGGTTCCCCACACTTTTGCATTTTTCCACAGGGTTCCCCACTTTTTACAATCTGTTCCCCCTGCTCCCTTTGTTTCCCCACTCTTCTGCATTTTTCCACACTGTTCTCCACTTTTTCAAATCTGTTTCCCCTGCTCCCTTTGGCTCCCCTCTGTCCTGCAGTGTTCCCCACTATTTCCCACTTTTTCCAACCTGTACGCCCTGCTCACTTTGGTTCCCTTCTGTTCTTCAGTTTCCCCACGGTTCTCCACATTTTTTCCAATCTGTTCCCCCTGCTCCCTTTGGTTCCCCTCTGTCCTGCAGTGTTCCCCACTATTCCCCACTTTTTCCAATCCATCCCCCCTTCTCCCTTTGGTTCGCCTCTGTTCTGCAGTGTTCCCCACGGTTCCCCACTTTTTCCAATCTGTTCCCCCTGCTCCCTTTCGTTCCTCTCTGTTTTGGAGTGTTCCCACGCTTCCCCACTTTTTCCAATCCATTTCCCCTGCTCCCTTTGGCTCCCCTCTGTCCTGCAGTGTTCCCCACTATTTCCCACTTTTTCCAACCTGTACCCCCTGCTCACTTTGGTTCCCTTCTGTTCTTCAGTTTCCCCACGGTTCTCCACATTTTTTCCAATCTGTTCCCCCTGCTCCCTTTGGTTCCCCTCTGTTCTGCATTGTTCCCCACGGTTTCCCACATTTTCGAGCTGTTCCCCCGCACCCTTTGGTTCTGATCAGTTCTGCAATGTTGCCCACGTTTCACCACATTTTTTCTAATCTTTTCCCATGCTCCCTTTGGTTCACCTCTGTTCTGCAGTGTTCCACACAGTTTTCCACCTTTTCCAACACATTCACCCGGCTCTCTTTGGTTTCCCACTGTTTTGCATTTTTCCCCACGGTTCCCCACTTTTTCCAATCCATTCCCCCTGCTCCCTTTGGTTCCCCTCTGTTCTGCATTGTTCCACACGGTTCCCTACTTTTTCAAATCCGTTCCCACTGCTCCCATTGGTTTCCCTCTGTTGTGCAGTGTTCCCCACAGTTCTCTACCATTTTCAATCCGTTTCCCTTGCTCCCTTTGGTTCCCCTCTGTTCTGCATTGTTCCCCACGGTTCCCCACATTTCCGAGCTGTTCCCTCTGCACCCTTTGGTTCCCCTCTGTTCTGCAATGTTCCCCAAGGTTCCCCACTTTTTCCAACTTTTACCCCCTGCTCCCTTTGGTTCCCCTCTTTCCTGCAGTGTTCCCCATGGTTCCCCACTTCCAATCCGTTCCTCCTATTCCTTTGGTTCAGCTCTGTTCTGCAGTGTTTCCCACGGTTCCCCACTTTTTCCAATCTGTTCCCCCTGCTCCCTTTCGTTCCACTCTGTTCTGGAGTGTTCCCCACGCTTCCCCACTTTTTCCAATCCATTTCCCCTGCTCCCTTTGGTTCCAATCTATTGTGCAGTGCTCCTCACGATTCCCCATTTTTTCCAATCTGTACCCCGTGCTCCCTTTGGTTCTCCTCTGTCCTGCAGTGTTCCCCACGATTCCCCACTTTTTCCAATCCGTTCCCCTTGCTCCCTTTGGTTCCCCACTCTTCTGCATTTTTCCACAGGGTTCCCCACTTTTTACAATCTGTTCCCCCTGCTCCCTTTGTTTCCCCACTCTTCTGCATTTTTCCACACTGTTCTCCTCTTTCAAATCTGTTTCCCCTGCTTCCTTTGGTTCCCCACTGTTCTGCAGTTTTCCCCAATTCTCCACTTTTTTCTAATCTGTCCCCCCTTCTCCTTTGGCTCCCCTCTGTTCTGCTGTTTTCCCCACGGTTCTCCACTTTTTTTCCAATCTGTTCCACCTGCTCCCTTTGGTTCTCCTGTGTTCTGCAGTTTTCCCTACGCATCCCCACCTTTTCCAATCCGTTCCCCCTGCTCCCTTTGGTTCCTCTCTATATGCAGTGTTCCCCACGATTCTCCACTTTTTTTCCATTCTGTACCCCCTGCTCCCTCTGGTTCCCCTCTGCCCTGCAGTGTTCCCCATGGTTCCCCACTTTTTCCATTCCGTTCCCCCTACTTCCTTTGGTTCACCTCTGTTCTGCAGTGTTCCCCACGGTTCTCCACTTTTTCCAGTCTGTTCCCCCTGCACCCTTTGGTTGCCCTCTGTTCTGGAGTGTTCCCCACGCTTCCCACTTTTTCCAATCCATTTCCCCTGCTCCCTTTGGTTCCACTCTATTGTGCAGTGCTCCCCACGATTCCCCACTTTTTCCAACCTGTACACCATGCTCCCTTTGGTTCCCCTCTGTCCTGCAGTGTTCCCCACGGTTATTCACTTTTTCCAACCCGTTCCCCCGGCTCCCTTTGGTTCCCCTCTGTTCTGCATTGTTCCCCACGGTTCCCCACATTTCTGAGCAGTTCCCCCTGCTCCCTTTGTTTCCGCTCTGCTCTGCATTGTTCCCCACGGTTCTCCACATTTTTTCTAATCTGTTCCTATGCTCCCTTTGGTTCATCTCTGTTCTGCAGTTTCCCCATGGTTCTCCACATTTTTTCCAATCTGTTCCCCCTGCTCCCTTTGGTTCCCCTCTGTTCTGCAGTGTTTCCCACGATTCCACACCTTTTCCAACCTTTACCGCCTGCTCCCTTTGGTTCCCCTCTGTCCTGCATTGTTCCCCACGGTTCCCCACTTTTTACAATCCGTTCCCCCTGCTCCCTTTCGTTCCCCTCTGTCCTACATTTTTTATCACGGTTCCCCACTTATAAAGATCCGTTCCCCCTGCTCCCTTTCGTTCCCCTCTGTCCTGCATTTTTCCCCACGGTTCCCCACTTCACCAATCCACTCCCCCTGCTCCCTTTGGTTCCCCTCTGTTCTGCATTTTTCCACACGGTTCCCCACTTCTTACAATCCGTTTCCCCTGCTCCCTTTGTTTACCCACTGTTCTGCATTTTTCCACTCTGTTCCCCACTTTTTTCAATCCGTCCCCCCTGCTCCCTTTGGTTCCCCACTGTTTTGCAGTGTTCCCCATGGTTCCCCACTTTTTCCAATCCGTTTCCCCTGCTCCCTTTTGTTCCCCTCTGTTCTGCAGTGTTCCCCACAGTTCCCCACTTTTTCCAATCCATTCCCCCTGCTCCCTTTTGTTCCACTCTGTTCTGCAGTTTTCCCCACAGTACCCCACTTTTTGCAATCCACTCGACCTGCCTCCTTTGATTCCTCTCTGTTCTGCAGTGTTCCCCACGCTTCCGACTTTTTCCAATCCATATCCCCTGCTCCCTTTGGTTCCACTCTATTGTGCAGTGTTCCCCATGGGCCCAATTTTAACAATCCGTTCCTCCTGCTCCCTTTGGTTCCCCTCTGTCCTGCAGATTCCCCACGGTTCTCCACATTTTTTCCAATCTGTTCCCCCTGCTCCCTTTGGTTCCCCTTTGTTCTGCCGTGTTCCACACGATTCTCCACATTTTTTACATTCTGTACCCCCTGCTCCCCATGGTTCCCCACTTTTTCCATTCCGTTCCCCCTACTTCCTTTGGTTCACCTCTGTTCTGCAGTGTTCCCCACGGTTCCCCACTTTTTCCAATCTGTTCCCCCTGCTCCCTTTCGTTCCTCTCTGTTTTAGAGTGTTCCCCACGCTTCCCCACTTTTTCCAATCCATTTCCCCTGCTCCCTTTGGCTCCCCTCTGTCCTGCAGTGTTCCCCACTATTCCCCACTTTTTCCAATCTGTTCCCCCTTCTCCCTTTGGTTCCCCTCTGTCCTGCAATGTTCCCCACGATTCCCCACTTTTTCCAATCCGTTCCCCCTGCTCCCTTTAGTTCGTTTCTGTTCTGCAGTGTTCCCCACGGTTCTCCACCTTTTCCAACACATTCCCCCGGCTCTCTTTGGTTTCCCACTGTTTTGCAGTGTTCCCCACGGTTTCCCAATTTTTCCAATCTGTTCCCACGACTTCCCTTGGGTCACCTCTGTTCTGCAGTGTTCCCCACTGTTCCCCAATTTTTCTAATCTGTCCCCCCTGCTCCTTTGGCTCCCCTCTGTTCTGCTGTTTTCCCCACGGTTCCCCACATTTTTTCCAATCTCTTCCACCTGCTCCCTTTGGTTCTCCTGTGTTCTGCAGTTTTCCCTACGCTTCCCCACTTTTTCCAATCCGTTCCCCCTGCTCCCTTTGGTTCCTCTCTATATGCAGTGTTCCCCACGATTCTCCACTTTTTTTCCATTCTGTACCCCCTGCTCCCTCTGGTTCCCCTCTGCCCTGCAGTGTTCCCCATGGTTCCCCACTTTTTCCATTCCGTTCCCCCTACTTCCTTTGGTTCACCTTTGTTCTGCAGTGTTCCCCATGGTTCTCCACTTTTTCCAGTCTGTTCCCCCTGCACCCTTTGTTTGCCCTCTGTTCTGGAGTGTTCACCACGCTTCCCACTTTTTCCAATCCATTTCCCCTGCTCCCTTTGGTTCCACTCAATTGTGCAGTGCTCCCCACGATTCCCCACTTTTTCCAACCTGTACACCATGCTCCCTTTGGTTCCCCTCTGTCCTGCAGTGTTCCCCACGGTTATTCACTTTTTCCAACCCGTTCCCCCGGCTCCCTTTGGTCCCCCTCTGTTCTGCATTGTTCCCCACGGTTCCCCACATTTCTGAGCAGTTCCCCCTGCTCCCTTTGGTTCCGCTCTGTTCTGCATTGTTCCCCACGGTTCTCCACATTTTTTCTAATCTGTTCCTATGCTCCCTTTGGTTCATCTCTGTTCTGCAGTTTCCCCATGGCTCTCCACATTTTTTCCAATCTGTTCCCCCTGCTCCCTTTGGTTCCCCTCTGTTCTGCAGTGTTTCCCACGATTCCACACCTTTTCCAACCTGTACCGCCTGCTCCCTTTGGTTCCCCTCTGTCCTGCAGTGTTCCCCACGCTTCCCCACTTTTTCCAATCCATTTCTCCTGCTCCCTTTGGTTCCAATCTATTGTGCAGTGCTCCTCACGATTCCCCACTTTTTCCAATCTGTTCCGCGTGCTCCCTTTGGTTCCTCTCTGTCCTGCAGTGTTCCCCACGATTCCCCACTTTTTCCAATCCGTTCCCCCTGCTCCCTTTCGTTCCCCTCCGTCCTGCATTTTTCCCCACGGTTCCCCACTTTTTTAAATCCGTTCCCCCTGCTCCCTTTGTTTCCCCACTCTTCTGCATTTTTCCACACTGTTCTCCACTTTTTCAAATCTGTTTCCCCTGCTTCCTTTGGTTCCCCACTGTTCTGCAGTTTTCCCCAATTCTCCACTTTTTTCTAATCTGTCCCCCCTTCTCCTTTGGCTCCCCTCTGTTCTGCTGTTTTCCCCACGGTTCTCCACATTTTTTCCAATCTGTTCCACCTGCTCCCTTTGGTTCTCCTGTGTTCTGCAGTTTTCCTACGCATCCCCACTTTTTCCAATCCGTTCCCCCTGCTCCCTTTGGTTCCTCTCTATATGCAGTGTTCCCCACGATTCTCCACTTTTTTTCCATTCTGTACCCCCTGCTCCCTCTGGTTCTCCTCTGCCCTGCAGTGTTCCCCATGGTTCCCCACTTTTTCCATTCCGTTCCCCCTACTTCCTTTGGTTCACCTCTGTTCTGCAGTGTTCCCCACGGTTCTCCACTTTTTCCAGTCTGTTCCCCCTGCACCCTTTGGTTGCTCTCTGTTCTGGAGTGTTCCCCACGCTTCCCACTTTTTCCAATCCATTTCCCCTGCTCCCTTTGGTTCCACTCTATTGTGCAGTGCTCCCCACGATTCCCCACTTTTTCCAACCTGTACAATATGCTCCCTTTGGTTCCCCTCTGTCCTGCAGTGTTCCCCACGGTTATTCACTTTTTCCAACCCGTTCCCCCGGCTCCCTTTGGTTCCCCTCTGTTCTGCATTGTTCCCCACGGTTCCCCACATTTCTGAGCAGTTCCCCCTGTTCCCTTTGGTTCCGCTCTGTTCTGCATTGTTCCCCACGGTTCTCCACATTTTTTCTAATCTGTTCCTATGCTCCCTTTGGTTCATCTCTGTTCTGCAGTTTCCCCATGGTTCTCCACATTTTTTCCAATCTGTTCCCCCTGCTCCCTTTGGTTCCCCTCTGTTCTGCAGTGTTTCCCACGATTCCACACCTTTTCCAACCTTTACCGCCTGCTCCCTTTGGTTCCCCTCTGTCCTGCAGTGTTCCCCACGGTTCCCCACTTTTTACAATCCGTTCCAGCTAATCCCTTTCGTTCCCCTCTGTCCTACATTTTTCATCACGGTTCCCCACTTTTTAAGATCCGTTCCCCCTGCTCCCTTTCGTTCCCCTCTGTCCTGCATTTTTCCCCACGGTTCGCCACTTCACCAATCCATTCCCCCTGCTCCCTTTGGTTCCCCTCTGTTCTGCATTTTTCCACACGGTTCCCCACTTCTTACAATCCGTTTCCCCTGCTCCCTTTGTTTACCCACTGTTCTGCATTTTTCCACTCTGTTCCCCACTTTTTTCAATTCGTCCCCCCTGCTCCCTTTGGTTCCCCACTGTTTTGCAGTGTTCCCCATGGTTCCCCACTTTTTCCAATCCGTTTCCCCTGCTCCCTTTTGTTCCCCTCTGTTCTGCAGTGTTCCCCACAGTTCCCCACTTTTTCCAATCCGTTCCCCCTGCTCCCTTTTGTTCCACTCTGTTCTGCAGTTTTCCCCACAGTACCCCACTTTTTGCAATCCGCTCGACCTGCCTCCTTTGATTCCTCTCTGTTCTGCAGTGTTCCCCACGCTTCCGACTTTTTCCAATCCATATCCCCTGCTCCCTTTGGTTCCACTCTATTGTGCAGTGTTCCCCATGGGCCCAATTTTAACAATCCGTTCCTCCTGCTCCCTTTGGTTCCCCTCTGTCCTGCAGTTTCCCCACGGTTCTCCACATTTTTTCCAATCTGTTCCCCCTGCTCCCTTTGGTTCCCCTTTGTTCTGCCGTGTTCCACACGATTCTCCACATTTTTTACATTCTGTACCCCCTGCTCCCTCTGGTTCCCCTCTGCCCTGCAGTGTTCCCCATGGTTCCCCACTTTTTCCATTCCGTTCCCCCTACTTCCTTTGGTTCACCTCTGTTCTGCAGTGTTCCCCACAGTTCCACACTTTTTCCAATCTGTTCCCCCTGCTCCCTTTCATTCCTCTCTGTTTTGGAGTGTTCCCCACGCTTCCCCACTTTTTCCAATCCATTTCCCCTGCTCCCTTTGGCTCCCCTCTGTCCTGCAGTATTCCCCACTATTCCCCACTTTTTCCAATCTGTTCCCCCTTCTCCCTTTGGTTCCCCTCTGTCCTGCAGTGTTCCCCACGATTCCCCACTTTTTCCAATCCGTTCCCCCTGCTCCCTTTAGTTCGCCTCAGTTCTGCAGTTTTCCCCACAGTTCTCCACCTTTTCCAACACATTCCCCCGGCTCTCTTTGGTTTCCCACTGTTTTGCAGTGTTCCCCACGGTTTCCCAATTTTTCCAATCTGTTCCCACGACTTCCCTTGGGTCACCTCTGTTCTGCAGTGTTCCCCACTGTTCCCCAATTTTTCCAATCCTTTCCCCCTGCTCCCTTTGGTTCCCCAGTGATCCGCAGAACTTCCCACGATTCCCCACTTTTTCCAATCTGTTCCCCCTGCTCCCTTTGGTTCCCCACTGTTCTGCATTGTTCCACACGGTTTCCCACATTTTCCAATCTGTTCCCCCTGCTCCCTTTGGTTCCCCTCTGTTCTGCAGTGTTCCCCACGATTCTCCACATTTTTTACATTCTGTACCCACTGCTCCCTTTGGTTCCCCTCTGTTCTGCAGAGTTCCCCACGCATCCCCACTTTTTCCAACTTTTACCCCCTGCTCCCTTTGGTTCCCCTCTGTCCTGCAGTGTTCCCCATGGGAACAATTTTTTAAATCCGTTCCTCCTTCTCCCTTTGGTTCCCCTCTGTCCTGCAGTTTCCCCACGGTTCTCCACATTTTTTCCAATCTGTTCCCCCTGCTCCCTTTGGTTCCCCTCTGTTCTGCAGTGTTCCCCACGATTCTCCACATTTTTTACATTCTGTACCCACTGCTCCCTTTGGTTCCCCTCTGTTCTTCAGTGTTCCCCACGCTTCCCCACTTTTTCCAATCCGTACCCCCTTGTCCCTTTGTCTCCCCTTTTTTCTGCTGTGTTCGCCACAGTTCCCCACTTTTTCCAATCCGTTCCCCCTGCTCCCTTTTGTTCCCCTCTGTTCTGCAGTTTTCCCCACAGTTCCCCCTTTTTCCAATCCGCTCCCCATGCTCCCTTTGATTCCCCTCTGTTCTGCAGTGTTCCCCATGGTTCCCCACTTTTTCGAATTCGTTCCTCCTACTTCCTTTGGTTCACCTCTGTTCTGCAGTGTTCCCCACAGTTCTCCACCTTTTCCAATCCGTTCCCCCTGCTCACTTTGGTTCCCCACTCTTCTGCATTTTTCCACACGGTTCCCCACCTTTCCATTCCGTTTCCCCTACTCCCTTTGTTTACCCACTGTTCTGCATTTTTCCACTTCGTTCCCAACTTTTTTCAATCCGTTCCCCCTGCTCCCCTTGTTTCCCCACTGTGCTGCAGTGTTCCCCACGGTTCTCCACTTTTTCCAATCCGTTTCCCCTGCTCCATTTGGTTCCCCTCTGTCCTGCAGTGTTCTCCACGGATCCCCTCTTTTTCCAATCCGTTACCCCTGCTCCCTTTGGTTCCCCTCTATTCTGCAATGATCCCCACGGTTCCCCTCGTTTTCCAACCCATTCCCCTGGCACCCTTTGGTTCCCCGCTATTCTGCATTGTTCCCCACGTTTCCCCACATTACCGAGCTGTTCCACCTGCTCCCTTTGTTTCCGCTCTGTTCTGCATTGTTCCGCACGATTTTCCACATTTTTTCTAATCTGTTCCCATGCTCTCTTTGGTTCACCTCTGTTCTGCAGTTTCCCCATGGTTCTCCAGATTTTTTCCAATCTGTTCCCCCTGCTCCCTTTGGTTCCCCTCTGTCCTGCAGTTTCCCCACGGCTCTCCACATTTTTTCCAATCTGTTCCCCCTGCTCCCTTTGGCTCCCCTCTGTCCTGCAGTGTTCCCCACTATTTCCCACTTTTTACAACCTGTACCCCCTGCTCACTTTGGTTCCCTTCTGTTCTTCAGTTTCCCCACGGTTCTCCACATTTTTTCCAATCTGTTCCCCCTGCTCCCTTTGGTTCCCCTCTGTCCTGCAGTATTCCCCACGGTTCCCCACTTTTTCCAATCCGTTCCACCTGCTCCCTTCCGTTCCCCTCTGTCCTGCATTTTTCCCCACGGTTCCCCACTTTTTTAAATCCGTTCCCCCTGCTCCCTTTCGTTCCCCTCTGTCCTGCATTTTTCCCCACGGTTCCGCACTTTACCAATCAATTCCCCCTGCTCCCCTTGGTTCCCCTCTGTTCTGCATTGTTCCACACGGTTCCCCACTTTTTCCAATCCGTTCCCACTGCTCCCATTGGTTCCCCTCTGTTCTGCAGTGTTCCCCACAGTTCTCCACCATGTTCAATCCGTTTCCCTTGCTCCCTTTGGTTCCCCTCTGTTCTGCATTGTTCCCCACGGTTCCACACATTTCTGAGCTGTTCCCCCTGCACCCTTTGGTTCCCCTCTGTTCTGCAATGTTCCCCAAGGTTCCCCACTTTTTCCAACTTTTACCCCCTGCTCCCTTTGGTTCCCCTCTTTCCTGCAGTGTTCCCCATGGTTCCCCACTTTTTCCATTCCGTTCCCCCTACTTCCTTTGGTTCACCTCTGTTCTGCAGTGTTACCCATGGTTCTCCACTTTTTCCAGTCTGTTCCCCCTGCACCCTTTGGTTGCCCTCTGTTCTGGAGTGTTCACCACGCTTCCCACTTTTTCCAATCCATTTCCCCTGCTCCCTTTGGTTCCACTCTATTGTGCGGTGCTCCCCACGATTCCCCACTTTTTCCAACCTGTACACCATGCTCCCTTTGATTCCCCTCTGTCCTGCAGTGTTCCCCACGGTTATTCACTTTTTCCAACCCGTTCCCCCGGCTCCCTTTGGTTCCCCTCTGTTCTGCATTGTTCCCCACGGTTCCCCACATTTCTGAGCAGTTCCCCCTGCTCCCTTTGGTTCCGCTCTGTTCTGCATTGTCCCCACGGTTCTCCACATTTTTTCTAATCTGTTCCTATGCTCCCTTTGGTTCATCTCTGTTCTGCAGTTTCCCCATGGTTCTCCACATTTTTTCCAATCTGTTCCCCCTGCTCCCTTTGGTTCCCCTCTGTTCTGCAGTGTTTCCCACGATTCCCCACTTTTTCCAATCTGTTCCCCCTGCTCCCTTTGGTTCCCCACTGTTCTGCATTGTTCCACACGGTTTCCCACTTTTCCGAGCTGTTCCCCCTGCCTCCTTTGGTTCCGCAGTGTTCCCCACGGTTCTCCACATTTTTTCCAATCTGTTCCCCCTGTTCCCTTTGGTTCCCCTCTGTTCTGCAGAGTTCCCCACGCATCCCCACTTTTTCCAACTTTTACCCCCTGCTCCCTTTGGTTCCCCTCTGTCCTGCAGTGTTCCCCATGGGAACAATTTTTTAAATCCGTTCCTCCTGCTCCCTTTGGTTCCCCTCTGTCCTGCAGTTTCCCCACGGTTCTCCACATTTTTTCCAATCTGTTCCCCCTGCTCCCTTTGGTTCCCCTCTGTTCTGCAGTGTTCCCCACGATTCTCCACATTTTTTACATTCTGTACCCACTGCTCCCTTTGGTTCCCCTCTGTTCTGCAGAGTTCCCCACGCATCCCCACTTTTTCCAACTTTTACCCCCTGCTCCCTTTGGTTCCCCTCTGTCCTGCAGTGTTCCCCATGGGAACAATTTTTTAAATCCGTTCCTCCTGCTCCCTTTGGTTCCCCTCTGTCCTGCAGTTTCCCCACGGTTCTCCACATTTTTTCCAATCTGTTCCCCCTGCTCCCTTTGGTTCCCCTCTGTTCTGCAGTGTTCCCCACGATTCTCCACATTTTTTACATTCTGTACCCACTGCTCCCTTTGGTTCCCCTCTGTTCTTCAGTGTTCCCCACGCTTCCCCACTTTTTCCAATCCGTACCCCCTTGTCCCTTTGTCTCCCCTTTTTTCTGCTGTGTTCGCCACAGTTCCCCACTTTTTCCAATCCGTTCCCCCTGCTCCCTTTTGTTCCCCTCTGTTCTGCAGTTTTCCCCACAGTTCCCCCTTTTTCCAATCCGCTCCCCATGCTCCCTTTGATTCCCCTCTGTTCTGCAGTGTTCCCCATGGTTCCCCACTTTTTCGAATTCGTTCCTCCTACTTCCTTTGGTTCACCTCTGTTCTGCAGTGTTCCCCACAGTTCTCCACCTTTTCCAATCCGTTCCCCCTGCTCACTTTGGTTCCCCACTCTTCTGCATTTTTCCACACGGTTCCCCACCTTTCCATTCCGTTTCCCCTACTCCCTTTGTTTACCCACTGTTCTGCATTTTTCCACTTCGTTCCCAACTTTTTTCAATCCGTTCCCCCTGCTCCCCTTGTTTCCCCACTGTGCTGCAGTGTTCCCCACGGTTCTCCACTTTTTCCAATCCGTTTCCCCTGCTCCATTTGGTTCCCCTCTGTCCTGCAGTGTTCTCCACGGATCCCCTCTTTTTCCAATCCGTTACCCCTGCTCCCTTTGGTTCCCCTCTATTCTGCAATGATCCCCACGGTTCCCCTCGTTTTCCAACCCATTCCCCTGGCACCCTTTGGTTCCCCGCTATTCTGCATTGTTCCCCACGTTTCCCCACATTACCGAGCTGTTCCACCTGCTCCCTTTGTTTCCGCTCTGTTCTGCATTGTTCCGCACGATTTTCCACATTTTTTCTAATCTGTTCCCATGCTCTCTTTGGTTCACCTCTGTTCTGCAGTTTCCCCATGGTTCTCCAGATTTTTTCCAATCTGTTCCCCCTGCTCCCTTTGGTTCCCCTCTGTCCTGCAGTTTCCCCACGGCTCTCCACATTTTTTCCAATCTGTTCCCCCTGCTCCCTTTGGCTCCCCTCTGTCCTGCAGTGTTCCCCACTATTTCCCACTTTTTACAACCTGTACCCCCTGCTCACTTTGGTTCCCTTCTGTTCTTCAGTTTCCCCACGGTTCTCCACATTTTTTCCAATCTGTTCCCCCTGCTCCCTTTGGTTCCCCTCTGTCCTGCAGTATTCCCCACGGTTCCCCACTTTTTCCAATCCGTTCCACCTGCTCCCTTCCGTTCCCCTCTGTCCTGCATTTTTCCCCACGGTTCCCCACTTTTTTAAATCCGTTCCCCCTGCTCCCTTTCGTTCCCCTCTGTCCTGCATTTTTCCCCACGGTTCCGCACTTTACCAATCAATTCCCCCTGCTCCCCTTGGTTCCCCTCTGTTCTGCATTGTTCCACACGGTTCCCCACTTTTTCCAATCCGTTCCCACTGCTCCCATTGGTTCCCCTCTGTTCTGCAGTGTTCCCCACAGTTCTCCACCATGTTCAATCCGTTTCCCTTGCTCCCTTTGGTTCCCCTCTGTTCTGCATTGTTCCCCACGGTTCCACACATTTCTGAGCTGTTCCCCCTGCACCCTTTGGTTCCCCTCTGTTCTGCAATGTTCCCCAAGGTTCCCCACTTTTTCCAACTTTTACCCCCTGCTCCCTTTGGTTCCCCTCTTTCCTGCAGTGTTCCCCATGGTTCCCCACTTTTTCCATTCCGTTCCCCCTACTTCCTTTGGTTCACCTCTGTTCTGCAGTGTTACCCATGGTTCTCCACTTTTTCCAGTCTGTTCCCCCTGCACCCTTTGGTTGCCCTCTGTTCTGGAGTGTTCACCACGCTTCCCACTTTTTCCAATCCATTTCCCCTGCTCCCTTTGGTTCCACTCTATTGTGCGGTGCTCCCCACGATTCCCCACTTTTTCCAACCTGTACACCATGCTCCCTTTGATTCCCCTCTGTCCTGCAGTGTTCCCCACGGTTATTCACTTTTTCCAACCCGTTCCCCCGGCTCCCTTTGGTTCCCCTCTGTTCTGCATTGTTCCCCACGGTTCCCCACATTTCTGAGCAGTTCCCCCTGCTCCCTTTGGTTCCGCTCTGTTCTGCATTGTCCCCACGGTTCTCCACATTTTTTCTAATCTGTTCCTATGCTCCCTTTGGTTCATCTCTGTTCTGCAGTTTCCCCATGGTTCTCCACATTTTTTCCAATCTGTTCCCCCTGCTCCCTTTGGTTCCCCTCTGTTCTGCAGTGTTTCCCACGATTCCACACCTTTTCCAACCTGTACCGCCTGCTCCCTTTGGTTCCCCTCTGTCCTGCAGTGTTCCCCACGCTTCCCCACTTTTTCCAATCCATTTCCCCTGCTTCCTTTGGTTCCAATCTATTGTGCAGTGCTCCTCACGATTCCCCACTTTTTCCAATCTGTTCCGCGTGCTCCCTTTGGTTCCCCTCTGTCCTGCAGTGTTCCCCACGATTCCCCACTTTTTCTAATCCGTTCCCCCTGCTCCCTTTGGTTCCCCACACTTTTGCATTTTTCCACAGGGTTCCCCACTTTTTACAATCTGTTCCCCCTGCTCCCTTTGTTTCCCCACTCTTCTGCATTTTTCCACACTGTTCTCCACTTTTTCAAATCTGTTTCCCCTGCTCCCTTTGGCTCCCCTCTGTCCTGCAGTGTTCCCCACTATTTCCCACTTTTTCCAACCTGTACGCCCTGCTCACTTTGGTTCCCTTCTGTTCTTCAGTTTCCCCACGGTTCTCCACATTTTTTCCAATCTGTTCCCCCTGCTCCCTTTGGTTCCCCTCTGTCCTGCAGTGTTCCCCACTATTCCCCACTTTTTCCAATCCATCCCCCCTTCTCCCTTTGGTTCGCCTCTGTTCTGCAGTGTTCCCCACGGTTCCCCACTTTTTCCAATCTGTTCCCCCTGCTCCCTTTCGTTCCTCTCTGTTTTGGAGTGTTCCCACGCTTCCCCACTTTTTCCAATCCATTTCCCCTGCTCCCTTTGGCTCCCCTCTGTCCTGCAGTGTTCCCCACTATTTCCCACTTTTTCCAACCTGTACCCCCTGCTCACTTTGGTTCCCTTCTGTTCTTCAGTTTCCCCACGGTTCTCCACAGTTTTTCCAATCTGTTCCCCCTGCTCCCTTTGGTTCCCCTCTGTTCTGCATTGTTCCCCACGGTTTCCCACATTTTCGAGCTGTTCCCCCGCACCCTTTGGTTCTGATCAGTTCTGCAATGTTGCCCACGTTTCACCACATTTTTTCTAATCTTTTCCCATGCTCCCTTTGGTTCACCTCTGTTCTGCAGTGTTCCACACAGTTTTCCACCTTTTCCAACACATTCACCCGGCTCTCTTTGGTTTCCCACTGTTTTGCATTTTTCCCCACGGTTCCCCACTTTTTCCAATCCATTCCCCCTGCTCCCTTTGGTTCCCCTCTGTTCTGCATTGTTCCACACGGTTCCCTACTTTTTCAAATCCGTTCCCACTGCTCCCATTGGTTTCCCTCTGTTGTGCAGTGTTCCCCACAGTTCTCTACCATTTTCAATCCGTTTCCCTTGCTCCCTTTGGTTCCCCTCTGTTCTGCATTGTTCCCCACGGTTCCCCACATTTCCGAGCTGTTCCCTCTGCACCCTTTGGTTCCCCTCTGTTCTGCAATGTTCCCCAAGGTTCCCCACTTTTTCCAACTTTTACCCCCTGCTCCCTTTGGTTCCCCTCTTTCCTGCAGTGTTCCCCATGGTTCCCCACTTCCAATCCGTTCCTCCTATTCCTTTGGTTCAGCTCTGTTCTGCAGTGTTTCCCACGGTTCCCCACTTTTTCCAATCTGTTCCCCCTGCTCCCTTTCGTTCCACTCTGTTCTGGAGTGTTCCCCACGCTTCCCCACTTTTTCCAATCCATTTCCCCTGCTCCCTTTGGTTCCAATCTATTGTGCAGTGCTCCTCACGATTCCCCATTTTTTCCAATCTGTACCCCGTGCTCCCTTTGGTTCTCCTCTGTCCTGCAGTGTTCCCCACGATTCCCCACTTTTTCCAATCCGTTCCCCTTGCTCCCTTTGGTTCCCCACTCTTCTGCATTTTTCCACAGGGTTCCCCACTTTTTACAATCTGTTCCCCCTGCTCCCTTTGTTTCCCCACTCTTCTGCATTTTTCCACACTGTTCTCCTCTTTCAAATCTGTTTCCCCTGCTTCCTTTGGTTCCCCACTGTTCTGCAGTTTTCCCCAATTCTCCACTTTTTTCTAATCTGTCCCCCCTTCTCCTTTGGCTCCCCTCTGTTCTGCTGTTTTCCCCACGGTTCTCCACTTTTTTTCCAATCTGTTCCACCTGCTCCCTTTGGTTCTCCTGTGTTCTGCAGTTTTCCCTACGCATCCCCACCTTTTCCAATCCGTTCCCCCTGCTCCCTTTGGTTCCTCTCTATATGCAGTGTTCCCCACGATTCTCCACTTTTTTTCCATTCTGTACCCCCTGCTCCCTCTGGTTCCCCTCTGCCCTGCAGTGTTCCCCATGGTTCCCCACTTTTTCCATTCCGTTCCCCCTACTTCCTTTGGTTCACCTCTGTTCTGCAGTGTTCCCCACGGTTCTCCACTTTTTCCAGTCTGTTCCCCCTGCACCCTTTGGTTGCCCTCTGTTCTGGAGTGTTCCCCACGCTTCCCACTTTTTCCAATCCATTTCCCCTGCTCCCTTTGGTTCCACTCTATTGTGCAGTGCTCCCCACGATTCCCCACTTTTTCCAACCTGTACACCATGCTCCCTTTGGTTCCCCTCTGTCCTGCAGTGTTCCCCACGGTTATTCACTTTTTCCAACCCGTTCCCCCGGCTCCCTTTGGTTCCCCTCTGTTCTGCATTGTTCCCCACGGTTCCCCACATTTCTGAGCAGTTCCCCCTGCTCCCTTTGTTTCCGCTCTGCTCTGCATTGTTCCCCACGGTTCTCCACATTTTTTCTAATCTGTTCCTATGCTCCCTTTGGTTCATCTCTGTTCTGCAGTTTCCCCATGGTTCTCCACATTTTTTCCAATCTGTTCCCCCTGCTCCCTTTGGTTCCCCTCTGTTCTGCAGTGTTTCCCACGATTCCACACCTTTTCCAACCTTTACCGCCTGCTCCCTTTGGTTCCCCTCTGTCCTGCATTGTTCCCCACGGTTCCCCACTTTTTACAATCCGTTCCCCCTGCTCCCTTTCGTTCCCCTCTGTCCTACATTTTTTATCACGGTTCCCCACTTATAAAGATCCGTTCCCCCTGCTCCCTTTCGTTCCCCTCTGTCCTGCATTTTTCCCCACGGTTCCCCACTTCACCAATCCACTCCCCCTGCTCCCTTTGGTTCCCCTCTGTTCTGCATTTTTCCACACGGTTCCCCACTTCTTACAATCCGTTTCCCCTGCTCCCTTTGTTTACCCACTGTTCTGCATTTTTCCACTCTGTTCCCCACTTTTTTCAATCCGTCCCCCCTGCTCCCTTTGGTTCCCCACTGTTTTGCAGTGTTCCCCATGGTTCCCCACTTTTTCCAATCCGTTTCCCCTGCTCCCTTTTGTTCCCCTCTGTTCTGCAGTGTTCCCCACAGTTCCCCACTTTTTCCAATCCATTCCCCCTGCTCCCTTTTGTTCCACTCTGTTCTGCAGTTTTCCCCACAGTACCCCACTTTTTGCAATCCACTCGACCTGCCTCCTTTGATTCCTCTCTGTTCTGCAGTGTTCCCCACGCTTCCGACTTTTTCCAATCCATATCCCCTGCTCCCTTTGGTTCCACTCTATTGTGCAGTG
This sequence comes from Narcine bancroftii, assembly GCF_036971445.1. Classification (NCBI taxonomy): domain Eukaryota; kingdom Metazoa; phylum Chordata; class Chondrichthyes; order Torpediniformes; family Narcinidae; genus Narcine; species Narcine bancroftii. The sequence continues at coordinate 6,300,940 of NW_027211884.1, forward strand.
TTCCCCATGGGCCCAATTTTAACAATCCGTTCCTCCTGCTCCCTTTGGTTCCCCTCTGTCCTGCAGATTCCCCACGGTTCTCCACATTTTTTCCAATCTGTTCCCCCTGCTCCCTTTGGTTCCCCTTTGTTCTGCCGTGTTCCACACGATTCTCCACATTTTTTACATTCTGTACCCCCTGCTCCCCATGGTTCCCCACTTTTTCCATTCCGTTCCCCCTACTTCCTTTGGTTCACCTCTGTTCTGCAGTGTTCCCCACGGTTCCCCACTTTTTCCAATCTGTTCCCCCTGCTCCCTTTCGTTCCTCTCTGTTTTAGAGTGTTCCCCACGCTTCCCCACTTTTTCCAATCCATTTCCCCTGCTCCCTTTGGCTCCCCTCTGTCCTGCAGTGTTCCCCACTATTCCCCACTTTTTCCAATCTGTTCCCCCTTCTCCCTTTGGTTCCCCTCTGTCCTGCAATGTTCCCCACGATTCCCCACTTTTTCCAATCCGTTCCCCCTGCTCCCTTTAGTTCGTTTCTGTTCTGCAGTGTTCCCCACGGTTCTCCACCTTTTCCAACACATTCCCCCGGCTCTCTTTGGTTTCCCACTGTTTTGCAGTGTTCCCCACGGTTTCCCAATTTTTCCAATCTGTTCCCACGACTTCCCTTGGGTCACCTCTGTTCTGCAGTGTTCCCCACTGTTCCCCAATTTTTCTAATCTGTCCCCCCTGCTCCTTTGGCTCCCCTCTGTTCTGCTGTTTTCCCCACGGTTCCCCACATTTTTTCCAATCTCTTCCACCTGCTCCCTTTGGTTCTCCTGTGTTCTGCAGTTTTCCCTACGCTTCCCCACTTTTTCCAATCCGTTCCCCCTGCTCCCTTTGGTTCCTCTCTATATGCAGTGTTCCCCACGATTCTCCACTTTTTTTCCATTCTGTACCCCCTGCTCCCTCTGGTTCCCCTCTGCCCTGCAGTGTTCCCCATGGTTCCCCACTTTTTCCATTCCGTTCCCCCTACTTCCTTTGGTTCACCTTTGTTCTGCAGTGTTCCCCATGGTTCTCCACTTTTTCCAGTCTGTTCCCCCTGCACCCTTTGTTTGCCCTCTGTTCTGGAGTGTTCACCACGCTTCCCACTTTTTCCAATCCATTTCCCCTGCTCCCTTTGGTTCCACTCAATTGTGCAGTGCTCCCCACGATTCCCCACTTTTTCCAACCTGTACACCATGCTCCCTTTGGTTCCCCTCTGTCCTGCAGTGTTCCCCACGGTTATTCACTTTTTCCAACCCGTTCCCCCGGCTCCCTTTGGTCCCCCTCTGTTCTGCATTGTTCCCCACGGTTCCCCACATTTCTGAGCAGTTCCCCCTGCTCCCTTTGGTTCCGCTCTGTTCTGCATTGTTCCCCACGGTTCTCCACATTTTTTCTAATCTGTTCCTATGCTCCCTTTGGTTCATCTCTGTTCTGCAGTTTCCCCATGGCTCTCCACATTTTTTCCAATCTGTTCCCCCTGCTCCCTTTGGTTCCCCTCTGTTCTGCAGTGTTTCCCACGATTCCACACCTTTTCCAACCTGTACCGCCTGCTCCCTTTGGTTCCCCTCTGTCCTGCAGTGTTCCCCACGCTTCCCCACTTTTTCCAATCCATTTCTCCTGCTCCCTTTGGTTCCAATCTATTGTGCAGTGCTCCTCACGATTCCCCACTTTTTCCAATCTGTTCCGCGTGCTCCCTTTGGTTCCTCTCTGTCCTGCAGTGTTCCCCACGATTCCCCACTTTTTCCAATCCGTTCCCCCTGCTCCCTTTCGTTCCCCTCTGTCCTGCATTTTTCCCCACGGTTCCCCACTTTTTTAAATCCGTTCCCCCTGCTCCCTTTGTTTCCCCACTCTTCTGCATTTTTCCACACTGTTCTCCACTTTTTCAAATCTGTTTCCCCTGCTTCCTTTGGTTCCCCACTGTTCTGCAGTTTTCCCCAATTCTCCACTTTTTTCTAATCTGTCCCCCCTTCTCCTTTGGCTCCCCTCTGTTCTGCTGTTTTCCCCACGGTTCTCCACATTTTTTCCAATCTGTTCCACCTGCTCCCTTTGGTTCTCCTGTGTTCTGCAGTTTTCCTACGCATCCCCACTTTTTCCAATCCGTTCCCCCTGCTCCCTTTGGTTCCTCTCTATATGCAGTGTTCCCCACGATTCTCCACTTTTTTTCCATTCTGTACCCCCTGCTCCCTCTGGTTCTCCTCTGCCCTGCAGTGTTCCCCATGGTTCCCCACTTTTTCCATTCCGTTCCCCCTACTTCCTTTGGTTCACCTCTGTTCTGCAGTGTTCCCCACGGTTCTCCACTTTTTCCAGTCTGTTCCCCCTGCACCCTTTGGTTGCTCTCTGTTCTGGAGTGTTCCCCACGCTTCCCACTTTTTCCAATCCATTTCCCCTGCTCCCTTTGGTTCCACTCTATTGTGCAGTGCTCCCCACGATTCCCCACTTTTTCCAACCTGTACAATATGCTCCCTTTGGTTCCCCTCTGTCCTGCAGTGTTCCCCACGGTTATTCACTTTTTCCAACCCGTTCCCCCGGCTCCCTTTGGTTCCCCTCTGTTCTGCATTGTTCCCCACGGTTCCCCACATTTCTGAGCAGTTCCCCCTGTTCCCTTTGGTTCCGCTCTGTTCTGCATTGTTCCCCACGGTTCTCCACATTTTTTCTAATCTGTTCCTATGCTCCCTTTGGTTCATCTCTGTTCTGCAGTTTCCCCATGGTTCTCCACATTTTTTCCAATCTGTTCCCCCTGCTCCCTTTGGTTCCCCTCTGTTCTGCAGTGTTTCCCACGATTCCACACCTTTTCCAACCTTTACCGCCTGCTCCCTTTGGTTCCCCTCTGTCCTGCAGTGTTCCCCACGGTTCCCCACTTTTTACAATCCGTTCCAGCTAATCCCTTTCGTTCCCCTCTGTCCTACATTTTTCATCACGGTTCCCCACTTTTTAAGATCCGTTCCCCCTGCTCCCTTTCGTTCCCCTCTGTCCTGCATTTTTCCCCACGGTTCGCCACTTCACCAATCCATTCCCCCTGCTCCCTTTGGTTCCCCTCTGTTCTGCATTTTTCCACACGGTTCCCCACTTCTTACAATCCGTTTCCCCTGCTCCCTTTGTTTACCCACTGTTCTGCATTTTTCCACTCTGTTCCCCACTTTTTTCAATTCGTCCCCCCTGCTCCCTTTGGTTCCCCACTGTTTTGCAGTGTTCCCCATGGTTCCCCACTTTTTCCAATCCGTTTCCCCTGCTCCCTTTTGTTCCCCTCTGTTCTGCAGTGTTCCCCACAGTTCCCCACTTTTTCCAATCCGTTCCCCCTGCTCCCTTTTGTTCCACTCTGTTCTGCAGTTTTCCCCACAGTACCCCACTTTTTGCAATCCGCTCGACCTGCCTCCTTTGATTCCTCTCTGTTCTGCAGTGTTCCCCACGCTTCCGACTTTTTCCAATCCATATCCCCTGCTCCCTTTGGTTCCACTCTATTGTGCAGTGTTCCCCATGGGCCCAATTTTAACAATCCGTTCCTCCTGCTCCCTTTGGTTCCCCTCTGTCCTGCAGTTTCCCCACGGTTCTCCACATTTTTTCCAATCTGTTCCCCCTGCTCCCTTTGGTTCCCCTTTGTTCTGCCGTGTTCCACACGATTCTCCACATTTTTTACATTCTGTACCCCCTGCTCCCTCTGGTTCCCCTCTGCCCTGCAGTGTTCCCCATGGTTCCCCACTTTTTCCATTCCGTTCCCCCTACTTCCTTTGGTTCACCTCTGTTCTGCAGTGTTCCCCACAGTTCCACACTTTTTCCAATCTGTTCCCCCTGCTCCCTTTCATTCCTCTCTGTTTTGGAGTGTTCCCCACGCTTCCCCACTTTTTCCAATCCATTTCCCCTGCTCCCTTTGGCTCCCCTCTGTCCTGCAGTATTCCCCACTATTCCCCACTTTTTCCAATCTGTTCCCCCTTCTCCCTTTGGTTCCCCTCTGTCCTGCAGTGTTCCCCACGATTCCCCACTTTTTCCAATCCGTTCCCCCTGCTCCCTTTAGTTCGCCTCAGTTCTGCAGTTTTCCCCACAGTTCTCCACCTTTTCCAACACATTCCCCCGGCTCTCTTTGGTTTCCCACTGTTTTGCAGTGTTCCCCACGGTTTCCCAATTTTTCCAATCTGTTCCCACGACTTCCCTTGGGTCACCTCTGTTCTGCAGTGTTCCCCACTGTTCCCCAATTTTTCCAATCCTTTCCCCCTGCTCCCTTTGGTTCCCCAGTGATCCGCAGAACTTCCCACGATTCCCCACTTTTTCCAATCTGTTCCCCCTGCTCCCTTTGGTTCCCCACTGTTCTGCATTGTTCCACACGGTTTCCCACATTTTCCAATCTGTTCCCCCTGCTCCCTTTGTTTCCTCACTCTTCTGCATTTTTCCACACTGTTCCCCACTTTTTCCAATCTGATCCCCCTGCTCCCTTTGATTCCCCACTGTTCTGCAGTGTTCCGCGCTTCTCAACTTCTTTCCGATATGCTCGCCCTGCTCCATTTCGTTCCCCTCTGTTCTGCAGTGTTTCCCACGGTTCCCCACTTTTTCCAATCCGTTCCCGCTGCTCCCTTTGGTTCTCCACGGTTTTGCAGTGTTCGCCATGGTTCTGCACTTTTTCCAATCTGTTCTCCATGCTCCGTTTAGTTCCCCTCTATTCTGCAGTGTTCCCCAAGGATGCACACTTTTTCGAATCTGTTCACCCAGCTCCCTTTGTTTCCCCTCTGTCCTGCAGTGTTCCCCACGTTTCCCCACTTTTTCCAATCAGTTCGCCCTGCTCCCTTTGTTTACCCTCTGTCCTGCAATGTTCTCCACGGTTCCCCACTTTTTCCAATCCATTCCCCGTGCTCCATTTGGTTCCCCTCTTTTCTGCAATATTCCCCACTGTTCCCCACTTTTTGCAATCTGTTCCCCCTGCTTGCTTTGGTTCCCCAATGTTCTGCAGTGTTCGCCAACGGTTCCCCACTTTTTCCAACCTGTACCTCCTTTTCCCTTTCGTTCCCCTCTGTCCTGCTGTGTTCCCCACGGTTACCAACCTTTTACAATCCATTCCCCCTGCTCCCTTTGGTTCCCCTCTGTCCTACATTTTCCCCCACGCTTCCCCAATTTTTCCAATCTGTTCCCATGCTCCATTTGGTTCCCCTCTTTTCTGCAATATTCCCCACTGTTCCCCACTTTTTGCAATCTGTTCCCCCTGCTCCCTTTCGTTCCCCACTGTTCTGCAGTGTTCGCCAACGGTTCCCCACTTTTTCCAACCTGTATTTCCTGTTCCCTTTGGTTCCCCTCTGTCCTGCAGTGTTCCCCACGGTTCCACACTTTTTCCAATCTGTTCGCCGTGCTCTCTTTGGTTCCCCTCTGTTCTACAGTGTTCACCACAGTTCCCCACTTATTCCAATCTGTTCCCCCTGCTCCCTTTGGTTCCCCTCCGTCCTGCACTGTCCTCCATGGTTTCCCAATTTTTCCAATCTCTTCCCCGTGCTCCTTTAGTTCCCCTCTGTTGTGCAATGTTCCGAACGGTTCCCCACTTTTTCCAATCCGTTCCCCCTGCTTCCTTTGATTCCCCTCTGTTCTGCAGTGTTCCACACTGTTCCCCACTTTTTCCAATCCGTTCACCCTGCACCCGTTATTTCTCCAATCTTCTGCATTTTTCCACACCGTTCCCTACTTTTTCCAATCCGTTATCCCTGCTCCCTTTGGTTCCCCTCTGTTCTGCAGTGTTCTCCATGGTTCCCAACTTTTTCCAATCTGTTCCTCCTGCTCCCTTTGGTTCCCCACTGTTCTGCATTTTTCCACACTGTTCCCCACTTTTTCCAATCTGGTCCCCCTGCTCCCTTTGATTCCCCACTGTTCTGCAGTGTTCCCCACTTCTCAACTTTTTTCCGATATGTTCGCCCTGCTCCCTTTCGTTCCCCTCTGTTCTGCAGTGTTTCCCACGGTTCCCCACTTTTTCCAATCCGTTCCCACTGCTCCCTTTGGTTCCCCATTGTTTTGCAGTGTTCGCCACGGTTCCCCTTTCCTAATTGTTCCCCACTATTCCCCTCTGTTCCCCATTGTTCTGCAGTGTTCCTCATGGTTCCACACTGTACCCCATTTGTTCCTCACTGTTTCCCACCTGTTCAAAACAGGTTCACCAGAAGTCCCCACTGTTCCTCTCAATTCCCTACTGAACCCCACATTACTTCACTCTTCCCTGCTGTTCTCCAGCAGGTCCCGAACTGTTTCCCACTGTTCCCGCATTTTCCACAGTTCGCTATCTGTTCTCCACCGCTCCCCACTATTCCCCACTGTTCCGCAGTTCACCATATGTTCCCTGAGGTCCGCATTATTCTCCGCTACTCCCCACTATTCCCCTCCATTCCCAATTATTATGCAGTGTTCACCAGAGTTCCACACTGTTGCCCATTTGTTCCTCACTGTTAATCACATGTTCAACATATTTTACCCACATGTTCGACACATGTTCCCCACAAGTCCCAACTGTAACTCAGCAGTTCCACACTATGTCTCCAATGTTCCCCACTATTCTGCAGTTTTCCCTACAGTTCTCCACTGTTCCTCAATATTCCCCTCTGTTCCTAACTGTTCCCCAGCTGTTCTCCATTTCTTTTCCATCTGTTACTCACTGTTCCCCCATTCTCCACTGTTCCCCATCTGTTCCCCTTTCCTCATTGTTAACCCCCTGCTTCCCACTATTCTCCTCTATTTCCCACTGCCCAGCAGTATTTTCCACGGTACCCCACACTATCCCATCTGTTCCTCACTGTTCCCCACCTGTTCCTCAACAGTTTACCACAATTTCTAGTCTGTTCCCCATCTGTTCTCCACTGTTCCTCACAAGTTCCCCACTGTTCACCACTTAGACACTATGTTCCCCCACTGTTCCCTTTGGATCCCCACTGTTCCCCTCATTTCCCAATCTGTTTCCCATTTTTCCCCACTGTTCCCCCATTCTCCACAGTTCACCATCTGTTCACCAGTGCTCCCCACTATTGCCCTCTGTTCTGCAGATTTTCCCACAGTTCCCCATCTGTTCCTTCAATTCCTCATTTTTCTCCCCTATTCCCCACTATTCCCCTCCGTTCCCCATTGTTATGCAGTGTTCATCCCAGTTCCACACTGTTCCCCACATGTTTGACACATGTTCACCACTTGTTTGACACATGTTCCACACTATTCCCCTCTGTTCACCAGCAGTTCTCTCCATTCCTTAATGTTACCCTCTGTTACCCACTCTTCTCCACTAATCCCCACTGTTCCTCAATGATCCCCCTCTGTTATCCACTGTTCCACACAGTTCCTCACTGTTTCCCAGCTGTTCTCTATCTCATTTCCATCTGTTACCCACTGTTCCCCACATTCTCCAATGTTCTGCATTTGTTCACCTTTCCTCGTTATTCACCCATGCACCCCACTCTTTCCCTCTGTTCTGCACTGTTCTCAACTGTTCAACATTTGTTCCCCTTTCCTCATTGTTCACCCCTGCTCCCCACTATTCCCTCTGTTACCCACTGCTTGGCAGTGTTCCCCAAGGTTCCCCACTCCTCCCCATCTTTTCTTCATTTTTTCCCACCTGTTAGATACATGTTCCCACAAGTCCCCATTTTTCACCTGCAGTTCCCCACCATCTCTCCACTGTTCCCCATCAGTTCCCCATCTAATACCCACTGTTTTCAAGCTGTTTCCGCAATGTTCCCCTCCTGTTCGACACATGTCCCCAGCAGTTCTCCACCATTTCTCCACTTTTCCCTACGGTTCCCCGTCATTTTAACATTCCTCAGTGTTCCCCACCCCCCTGCTCTCCAATATTCCCCTCCATTACCCATTATTCTGCAGTGTTCTGCACGGTTCCACATTGTTCCCGACTATTCCCCACTGATCCACATCTGTTCTTCCCCGTTGCCCATATTCCCAAATGTTCCTCACAGTTCCCCATTTTTCCCCATTAATACCACTGTTGCCCATCTGTTCGTCACTGTTGCCCAATTTTAGTAATATTCCCACTGTTCACTATCAGTTCCCCACTGTTCCTCAATTGTTCCCCACAGTTTCCCACTTTAACCTTCTTATTCCCACAGTTCCACATATGTTCCGCCATCTTGCCCATTTTCCCCAATGTTTCCCACTGTTCCCCATCTTTTCCCACTGTTTCCCATTTACCCACTGTTCCCCACTGTTTCACACCTGTTCTCCACTGTTCCACAACTGTTCCCCACAGTTCCTTACATTTCCCCACTGTTCCCCACCAATCCCATCTGTTTCCCAGAAGTTTCCCAACTGTTCCCTAGGGTTGCCCACTGTCCCCAATAGTTCCTCACTGTTCCCTACCTGTTCGACACATGTTCCCCAGCAGTTGTCCATCATTTCACCACTGTTCCCCACTGATCCCCAGAGTTCCACATCAGTTCCCCATCTGTACTAAACTGTTTCACACTGTCCCTCCACATCAGTTCCCCATCTGTACTAAACTGTTTCACACTGTCCCTCACCTTTTCCCCATCTGTTCCTCACTGTTCCCGACCTGTTCGACACATGTTCCCCAGCAGTTGCCCACCATTTCTGCACTGTTCCTCACTGATCGCCACAGTTCCACATCAGTTCTCCATTTGTTCTAAACATTTTCCCACCGTCCCTCACCTTTTTCGACTGTTCCCCACCTGTGTCCCACCAGTTCTGCACTTTTCAACACTGTTTCCCAAGATTCCCCACTGTTCACCTCATTCCCAATCTGTTCCCCATTTTTCCCCACTCTTCCCCCATTCTCCATTGTTCACCATCTGTTCCACACTGTTCTTCCTGTTCCCCACAGTTTGGCAGCTGTTTTCCAGCAGTTCCCCTTTTACCACTGTAGCCTACTGTTCCGGATCTGCTCCCCACTGTACCCCACTTTTTTCCACATGTTCCCCAACTGTTTCCTACTCTTCCCCATCAATCCCAACTGTTTACCAGCAGTTTCCCACCTGTCCCCCTTGGTTTACCTGTGTTCCCCATCAGTTCCCCATCTGTTCCCCTCTGTTCTCCAGCTGTTCCTAAACTGTTCCCCACTGTTCACCACTGTTCCCCATTGTTCCCCATTTTTCTTACTGTTCCACATCTGTTCCCCAACTTTTCCCCACTGTTTCCCACCAATCCCAACTTTATCCCAGCATTTTCCCACACATTACCCACAGTTCCCCACTGTTTCCCATCAGATTCCCAACTGTTCCCCCAACACTCTTTTGCTCACCTCTGTTCTGCAGTGTTCCCCATCAGTTCCCCTTTCCTCGTTGTTCCACCCTGCTCCCCAATATTCCCCTGTTCATCATTTTTCTAGAGTTTTCCCCACGGTTCCACACTTTTCCCCACTGTTTCACACCTGTTCTCCTTTATTTAACAACTGCTCCACAATTACTTTTCCCCACTGTTCCCCATCTGTTCTGCATTGTTGCCCAATTTTTGCAATGTTCCCCAATCTTCATATTCAGTTCCCCACTGTCCCACAACTATTCCACACTGTTCCACACAGTTCCCCACTTTTCCCCTCTGTTCCCCATTTATACCACTGTTCCCCACTGTTTTACAACTGTTCTCCACTATTCCACAACTATTCCCCAAATGTTCCTTACTTTTCCCCACTGTTCCCCAATTGTTCCTCACTATTCCCTACCTGTTCGACACATGTTCCCCATCAGTTCCCCACTGTTCTCCAGCTGTTCCCGATCTGTTCCCGATCTGTTCCCCATTTTTCCCACTGTTCCCCATGGGTCCACACTGTTCCCCAACAGTTACCAATCTGCTTCCCACTGTTCCACACAGTTCACCACTTTTCCCCACTGTTTCTCTTTTTTCCCACCTTTCCACCTCTGTTCACCACCATTCCCGACTGTCCCCCAATGTTCCCCAATATTCTCCAGCTGTTCCCCACAGTTCCGCATAATTCTTCACTGTACTCCACTGTTCTTCACCTGTTCTGCATGGTCCCCACTGTTCTCCAGCTGTAACCAAACTGTTCCCCACCTTTTCCCAACTATTTCCCAAAGTTCATCGCTGTTCCCCACTGTTCCCCTTTGTTCCCAACTCTTCCTCATTTTCCCCACTGTTCCCTACTGTTCCACATCTGTTCCGCACTGTTCCACACAGTTCTTCACTATTCTCTCGCCGTACCCTAATTGTTCCCCATTTATCCCACTGATCCCTATTGTTCCACATCTGTTACCCACAATTCTTCACTGTACCATGCTGTTCTTCACCTGTTTCCCAACTGTTACGCACTGTTCGCCACCAATCCCAACTGTTTTCCAGCATTTTCCCACCTGTTCCCCACGGTTCCCCATGGATCCCCATTGACACCTCATTTCCCAATCTGTTCCCCACTGTTCCCCCGTTCTCCACAATTCCCTATCTGGTCTCCACTATTCCCCGCTGTTGCCCACTGTTCTCTTCTGTTCTGCAGAGATCTCCACTGTTCCCCATCCCTTCCTTCCATTCCTCAATTTTCCCCAATGTTGCCCTCTATACACCACTGTTCCTCAACTTTTTCCCAAGTGTTCCCTGCTGTTCCCCACCTGTCACACACTTTTTAACAGTTAACCACATTCTCCAGTGTTCACCATATGTTCCCTACTTCTCTCCCCTGTTACTCTCTGTTCTCCACTGTTACTCATTCTCCCCATTACCCACTGTTCCCTCAGTTCCTCACTGTTCTCCAGCTGTTCCCAAATGTTACCCATTCTTTCTCCACTGTTCTCCATTTTTCCCACTGTTCCCTACTGTTCCACACTTGTTCTCCACTGTTCCCCAGCTGCTCTCAAACTGTTCACCACTGTTCTCCATTTTTCCCACTGTTTCCTACTGTTCCACACCTCTTCTCCACTGTTCCCCAGCTGCTCTCAAACTGTTCACCACTGTTCCCCATTTTTCCCACTGTTCCCTACTGTTCCACACCTGTTCTCCACTGTTCCCCAGCTGCTCTCAAACTGTTCACCACTGTTCTCCATTTTTCCCACTGTTTCCTACTGTTCCACACCTGTTCTCCACTGTTCCCCAGCTGCTCTCAAACTGTTCACCACTGTTCCCCATTTTTCCCACTGTTCCCTACTATTCCACACCTGTTCTCCACTGTTCCCCAGCTGCTCTTAAACTGTTCACCACTGTTCTCCATTTTTCCCACTGTTTCCTACTGTTCCACACCTGTTCTCCACTGTTCCCCAGCTGCTCTCAAACTGTTCACCACTGTTCTCCATTTTTCCCACTGTTTCCTACTGTTCCACACCTGTTCTCCACTGTTCCCCAGCTGCTCTCAAACTGTTCACCACTGTTCCCCATTTTTCCCATTGTTCCCTAATGCTCCATATCTGTTCCACACTGATCCCCACAGTTCTTCACTGTTCCCCACTGTACTCCAGCTATTCACAAACTGTTCCCCACTCTTCCCCATTTGTTCTACCGTTCCCTAATGTTCCACATCTATTTCCCACAATTATTCACTATACCACACTGCTTTTCACCTTTCTCCAACTGTTCCACACTTTTCCCCACCAATCCCAACTGTTTTCCAGCAGTTTCCCTCCTGTTCCTCACGGTTCCACACTGTTCCCCATCAGTTCCCCCTGGTCCCTACTGTTCCCCTCTGTTCTCATCTGTTCTGCAGTGTTCCCCACTGTTTCCCATCTGTTCCTTTCCTCATTGATCCCCCCTGCTCCCCAATATTCCCCTCTGATCCCCATTGTCCTACAGTGTTCCCCATGCTTCCAGACTGTTCCACATCTGTTCCACACTGTTGCCCATTTTTCTCCACTGTTCTCCATCTGTTCCCCACTCTTCCCATTTTCCCCCATGTTCTGCACTGTTTCCCAATGTTCTCTAGCTGTTCCCCATCTGTTCCCTAATTTTTTCCACAGTTACCCAATGTTCCCCCATTCCCCACTGTTCACCTCTGTTCCCCACTGTTCCCCAGAGTTCTTCACTGTTCCACACTTTTCCCAACTGTAGTCGAACTGTTCCCCATTTTTCCCACTGTTCGCCATCTGATCACCACTGTTCCCGACTATTCCCCACAGTTCTCCACTGTTCCGCTCTGTTGCCTACTGTTCCCCATGGTTCTTCACTGTTCTCCACCTCTCCACTGTTATCCAGATGTTCCCGAACTGTTTCCTACTGTTCGCCACTTTTCTCCACTGTTCCTCACTGTTCCCCAATGTTCTCCACAGTTCTGCAGTGTACCCCACTATACTCCATCTGTTCCCCTTGTTCCTCATTGTCCTCACTGTTCTCCACTATTTCACACCTGTTCCCTACTGATCCCAACTGTTCCCTTTAGATCCCCACTTTTCCCCACTGTTTCCCATTTTTGCCATTGTTCCACATCTGTTCACCACCATTACTGACTGTTCCTGACTATTCCCCACTATTCCCCATCAGTCCCCCATCTGTACCCCACTGTTCCTCCTATTCCCCAATGTTCTCCACTGTTCCCCTCATTACCCATCAGTTACCCACTTTTCTCCACTATTACCCCGTTCTCCACAGTTCGCTATCTATTACCCACTGTTACTCATTCTTCCCTTTGACCCCTCAGTTTCCCACCAGCTCCCATGGTTCCCCACTGTTGCCCATTTGTTCCCCACTGTTATCCAGCTGTTTCCCATCAGTTCCCCACTTTTCACCACTGTTCCACATGGTTCCCCACTTTTCCCCTCATTTCCCAATCTGTTCCCCACTGTTCCCACATTCTCCACAGTTCAATATCTGTTCCCCATTGCTCCCCCCTATTTGTCTCTGTTCCACTGTTCTCCACTGTTCCTCTGTGATCCCCACTTTTCCCCATGTCTTCCTTCTGTACCTCAATTTTCCCCACTGTTGCCCACTATACACCACTGTTCCCTAATTGTGCCCTGTGTTTCCCACTGTTCTTCACAGTTCTCCATCTGTCACACACATTTGACCACTGTTCCCCACATTCTCCAATGTTCACATTCTGTTCCCCACTGCTCTCCCCGTTACCCTGTATACCCCACTGTTACTCATTCTTCCCCTCTGTTTCCCACTGTCTCCCACAGTTCCTCACTGTTCCCCACTTCTCTCCATCTATTCTAAACTGTTCCCTACTTTTCCACTCTGTTCACCACTGTTCCCCTCTGTTCCCAACTGTTCCCCATTTCTCCCACTTTCCCCTATTGTTCCTCACTGTTCCCGACTGTACCCCACAGATCCCAACTGTTACCCACTGCACCCCATGTTTCCCATTGTTGCCCATCAGATACTCCTCTTTTTCCCATCTGTGACCTAAATTTCCACACTGTTTCCCACAGTTCTCCACTGTTCACCATCTGTTCCCCACTGCTCCCCACTGTCCTCAACAGTTCCCCAGTTTTCACCAATGTTTCCCAGAGTTGCTCACAGTTCCCCAGCTGTTCGACACATGTTCCCGATAGTTCCCCACATTTCTCCACTGTTCATTAATGTTCCACATCAGTTCCCCATCTGTTCTAAACTGTTTCCCACTGTCCCTCATCTTTTCCCCACTGTTCCCCACCGTTTTCCTACTGTTCCAAACCTGTTCCCACTGTTCCCCAGCTATTCCACACCTCTTCGCCACTGTTCCCCAACTGTCTCCCACCAATTCCCCACTTTTCCCCCATTCTCCACCGTTCACCATCTCTTCCACACTGTTCCCCTGCTCCCCACAGTTCGGCTCTGTTTTCCAGCTGTTCACCAATTTTTCCACTGTACCCTACTGTTCCACCTCTTTACTCCACAGTTCATCACTGTCCCCCACTGTTCTTCACCTGTTCCCAAATGTTCCCTATTCTTCTCCACCAATCCCAACTGTTTCCTACCAGTTTCCCACCTGTTTCCCCATGGTTCCCCACTGTTCCCCATCAGTTCCCCTCTGTTCTCCAGCTGTTCCCAAACAGTTCTCTACTGTTTCACATCTGTTCCCCACAGTTCTGCACTGTAGCCCATTGTTCTTCACCTGTTCCCCAACTTTCCCCACTGTTCCCCACCAATCCCAACTGTTTTCTAGCAGTATCCCACCTATTACCCACAGTTCCCCACTGATTCCCATCAATCCCCCTGCTCCCTTTTGTTCCCCTCTGTTCTGCAGTGTTCCCCACTCTTTCCCATCTGTTTCCCTTTCCTCATTGTTCCACCCTGCTCCCCAATATTCCCGTGTTCTCCATTTTACTGCAGTGATCACCACGGTTCCACACCATTCCCTACTTTTCCCCACACTTGATCTCATGACAAGATCTACCTTGGTGAAAGCACAGAAATTGTGCAGATGGGCAGCGAAATCTCGCATATGAGGTATAGGGTACCTGTCGGCTGTAGTTATTGATCCTACGGTAATCGCTGCAGGGTGTCCATCCACCTGTTTTCTTGGGTGCCATGTTTAACAGTGATGCCCAAGGACTGTTGGAGCGCTGAATGATACCTAATTCCTCAATTGCAGTTCACTCTGCCCTTGCCTGCGCAGTTTATCAGGTGGAAGATGACGAACCCTGGCGTAATTTGGTGGGCCTGAAGTGTCTATGTAATGGGACACACCCTGGGCTGTTTAGGAGATATTGAAATTAGGTGAGAGAGTACAGGGAAATTCGTTGAGCAGAGCAGCATGTGCACATTTGTTCAAGGTATGCACCCTGAGGTGGGAAACTCTCCCTTTGCTGCATCCCAGAGGGTATGTTTGAAAAGTGGTAGCAGGAACCAATTTCCTCCACTTCACATCTACTGACAAGTCATGGGACCTTAAAAAATCTGCACCCAAAATAGGCTGTGCAATGGAAGCCAATAGGCAATTCCAATGGAATGTCACACCTCCTATCCCAATCGTGACCTATCCTGTGCCAAAGCAGGAAATTTTCGTCCCATTTGTGTTTGAAGAGTCAGGTGGTGTTGTTTATGTGGGTTTTATTTCAAAATAGGTTGGTGGGAGCAAACGGACTTCAGCACTCGTGTCTACAATGAACCTGTGCTTACCAGCGCAGTCTTGGAAGATACAATGGGACGTGCTTGTGCCAGCTGGCATGGCCATAAATGGTAGCCAGCCTTATCGTTTCCTGCATTTTTTCTGTAATATGTACATGTCGGGACACATTTATGGGCATTTTTTCCACCAACAGCCATGGTAAAAACACCATTCTCACCGCCTGTAAGCACGTTCATCCTTCTTTGACTGAACTGAAGATATAGTTGGCTCATAGGAAACGGGATATGGATCTGCTGCGAAAACAGTCTGTACGTGAGCAGACTCTAGCGTTGGAGTGTGATCCAGCCTGTCAGTCTCCTGCGCTACGTCATGGGGATGGTGGAAATCCATGTTAATGATTGGTATTGTGACACGACCTGGGAGTTTGGACAGGAATAGAGTCTCAAAAAGTAAACAATGAGAATAACCATCTGCTAATGCGAGCATCTCATTCATTAAATCGGATAGATTCCTATCACCTAGGTCCTCCATATTTAAAAGTCGTGCTCATGTCTAGTCAATTCCAGCGAGTCCAGGAGAAATTGGCGGAACCTGGTTTACTGGTTTTCTGCCAGGGGATTGGCAACATATTCTATTACTTGAGACGCTGCAGCAGTGTCCGATGCACCTATTACATGGCAGAATTTCATGTCCTCTGCCATTATGCCACAAGACAAATCTGGGTTTCAGCCTGATTAAGCCATACCCGAGGTTGATGGGTCCAGAAAGGAGGGAAGTGAAGTTCCACCACATTAACTGCAGCCGTGATGGCAACAGCTGCTGCCGTCCTTGTGTACATGGTAACTGGAGATTCAAGTTTCCCTGAATCTTGCATTTGGGGTCCCCAATTGTAGAGGCGACTTCGGTAGAGCTACTAAAGTAATACACACACAAACACACATACACCAAGTTAGTCAACACAAGACTGCTTTATTCAGACTTTACAGACTTCTTTTAGGAACAGTGGGGAACAGTGAGGGAACAGTGGGGAACAGAGGGGAAAAGTGGTGTATAGTGGGCAACAGAGGTGAAAATTGAGGAATGAAAGGAAGAGATGAGGAAAAGTGGGGATCGCTGAGGAACAATGGAGAACAGTGGGGAACAGAGACAAATGGGAGGAACAGTGGGGAACAGATTGGGAAATGAGGGGAAGAGTGGGGAATCATGGGGAACGGTGGTGAATAGTGGGGAACTGGTGGGGAACAGCTGGGGAATAGTGGGGAACAGGTGTACCACATCTGTTCCACCCTGTTG
This sequence comes from Narcine bancroftii, assembly GCF_036971445.1. Classification (NCBI taxonomy): domain Eukaryota; kingdom Metazoa; phylum Chordata; class Chondrichthyes; order Torpediniformes; family Narcinidae; genus Narcine; species Narcine bancroftii. Next base: position 6,317,135 of record NW_027211884.1, read on the forward strand.
CCCATTCTTCACAATGTTCCCCACTTTGCCCCATCTGTTCCCCACTGTTCCCTATTTATCCCAGCCCATAAGTATGACATTCCTTAAATGGCAATTATTACCCCTTCTGGGCTTTTTGAATTTCTTAGGATGCCACTTGGGTTGAAGAATGTTGTTCAAACCTGCCAGCAGCTTATTGGCACTTAGGGCAGATATTTAGAATTCCCTTAAATCTACTTGGAAAACATCTGGTAAAAACAATGGCGTCATGAATATTCTGTCCAGACCGACTGTATATCATATTCAGGATGAGATTGATATTCCTGAATTAGCCAGTGTCCAGGCAATGGACCCCGATGGTCAGCCATATAGTACGACCATGACTAACTTGGACATACTGCAGGTGGCATCATAACTGGGCGGCCAACCTTACTTTGTGACATGTCTTTGGGCTACATTAGACCAGTGATTCCAGATATCTTGGAGGCAACGCCTTTTTGACCAGATACACACCTTGTCTCATCTGTCCATCAGAACATCTGTCAAGCTCATGTCAAATAAATATGTATGGCATGGACTAAAAAAGAGTGTTGCATAATGGGTCTGCACAGGTACCTCCTGCCAGACTGCCAAAATTCAGCGGCACAATAAGGCACCTCTTCAACATTTCCCGGTGGTACACAGGCGGTTGGAACACGTGCATGTGGACCTGCTTGGATCATTGCCATTATCTCAAATTTTGAAATACATTCTAACAGTCATAGAACGTTTCACACGCTGGTCAGGGGCTGTCCCGTTGCCATCCAGTGACACTGAGACAAGGGCAAGAGCATTCACTGTCGATTGGATGGCTAGATTTGGTTTTCCAACACACATTACTTCAGATCGTTGAGCACAATTCATCCATAGTCCAACAGACTTGTGGAACGTTTCTACTGGCAACTGAAGTCTGCACTTAAGGCCTGACTCACCAGTCCCAATTAGGTCGATGAGTTGCCATGGATTCTATTCGGAGTGCACATCTCTTCAAAGGAAGATATGTCCGCATTGTCCACAGAGATGGTTTATGGTACAGTTCTTACAGTTTCATGGGACATTCATTTCACCACCAACTCTGACCTGAATTTCCTTCACAGCTTTGACATGGAGTCATGATCAGCAAACTTTTTCCTACCCACTGGCATGGATCACCTAAACAGAATGTGCCCCACCATTCCTGGACGCTGATTTTGTTTTTGTGCGCAGACAGGTCCCAGGAGCGCCATTACAATTAACGTATGAGGGCCCTTTCCATGTGGTGAAGAAGGATGGGCTTGTGTATACTTTGGACATAAGGGGACATTCGCAGCTGTTTCGTGTAGACTCAAGCCTGCCCATGTGAAGCCCGCTTCACCTATTTCAGTGCCCCCAGCCCAGACGGCGAGGGGGTCCACCTCAGGTGCATGCAGCTGATGTTTTAGTTTCTGTAAAGGTTCTGGGGGGGGAACTGGGTGGTTTAGCAGCTGTGTAGTGGGCCGAGCGGGTAAGGTTCTTTGGCACGCGAGTGAAAATATAAGACAGACAGTTGGGAACTCATCCATTTAATTGACTGTCCAGGCGTGGTGCTTCGTGGCGTGGAACGGCACGTTGATCTGTGGATTCTCCTGCCGGATGGCACGGGACACTCACACGGCTTCATTTAAATCTGCGGTCCTGTGGTTCAGAATCAAACTCATAATGATGTCCCATGGAGCCCAGGACACACTAAATCAAAGAAGCCTGTAAAGTCTGAATAAAGCAGTCTTGTGTTGACTAACCTGGTGTGTGTGTGTGGGTGTGTTGCTTTAGTAGCCCTATCGAAGTAGCCGCTACATATATAAATATTTGGGATGATTATCCCACTTTCAGGATACTTTTCTTCCATCTCACAGCCTGTGGGAAGAAGCTATTCCCCAGCCTGGCAGTCCTGATTTTGATGATGGACGTGGTTAAAGATGCTGTGCACTGGATGGAAATGGTCTTTTTACAATTCCTTGAGCCCTATTTAAACAACACTCCCAGTAAATGTCATCTACAGAAGAAAGGGAGACCCCAGTGATCCTCACAACTCTTTGCATCATTCCTGTCTGATGCTTTACAGCTACTAGACCATCCAATGATGCAGCCAGACAGGAGACTCAACTGCGCTCCTGTAAAATCTCAGGATGAGAGCCGTTGGCCTTGACCTCCTCAGTCTCCTTGTGAGGTTTACGCACTTCCTGACCAATAAGGAGGTGTGATTGTTTTGTGTATTAATACATGTTCTGTATAGATGTAACAATCTTTAGTGGAGAGAATTACTCATTGTATTTCAGGGTGTACAATCAGGTACAGAATGTCCTTAAATAGCCATTTGGCCCAGATGTCTATTCAGTACAAGAATACTTTCAATCTCAGGGAGATTTTGAACAATCACACCATTCATTTTGCAACAAGCGCAACTTAATTTTGCCAGTTGTTCAATGGCAAGCGACATGGGGAAAACACCACTGTCAACTCTTCTACCTTAAAGGAGTAATTTTATTCAAATGGGCAGTAGATCAAGAGATGGAAACTGAAATCAGACAGAGGTGAGTGATTGGTTAAAATTAGAAACATTCGTATTCATGCTATAGAGTTTAAGGCTGCCCAGGAGGAATATAATATGTTTTCTTTAAGTTTGTGTGCCCTCAGCCTGCCAAAGGATGGGGCCAACAGACATGTTGCTGGAAGGGTTTGAGAAACGATATGGTAGGCCACAGGAAGCTCAAGGTTAGATCCACAGAGCACAGGTGTTTAGCAAAATGGCTACCCAGTCTGTATTTGGTCTTGGTGATATCGAGGTCAACTGAGTCGACCAAATGTAGTAGATTAGGTTGGATGGGGTGCATGTGAAACAGTGCCTCACCTGGAAGGTCTGATTGTGGCCTTGGATGGAGGTGGCAGGAAATGGAGGGACAAGTTTGGAAATTTCTGCAATTCCAAAGGGGAGTGCGTCAGGTGGTGGTGGGTGGAGAGGGAAGTGCTGTCGAGGGAGATGGAAGTGCTGTCGAGGGAGTCACAGAAAGACGTGCCCCTGTGAAAAGAGGATCTGAGTGGAGTGGGTTAGATGTAGCAGGTTAGAGAATGGTGCTGACGTTGGAAGTGTTCAAGGATAATGTGTCAGATGTGGCAGCTGATGGGTGGTAAGCGAGAAATCTGAGGATTCTGTCCTTGTTCTGCCGGAGAGGAGGTGGGGTAAGGGCAGAAAGAAAATTGGAGATATGGGTGCAGGCTTTATGGGGGAATCTGCATTTATTGAAGAAATAAGACATTTTGGGTGTTCTGGAGTAGAAAACCTCCTTGGGACTTTTACAAGCCCAGAGGACCCAAAACCTAGCAGCAATAGAAAATCACCAAGACAAAAGATACTTAAACAAACGTCATTTTTAATTTTCTTTAAACAAAAAAACAGGATCAAACGTTAACTTATCACTATTAACTTAACAGCCTTAAATTGCCCCGTTCTAATTCTCAGTGCAGGTGTATTTAATGTGCATAAAGTTCTTTGACACAACTCCATGTTCACTGGTGTCTATCAATTCTTATACTGTGCAAAGAATTCAACATTTATGAATTTGCACCAAGCTCTGGTGCTTAAAAGTGAATGGTTACCCCTCCAGGAAGGCTCTTGTTGGTTTCAGAGAGGGATTTCTTGCTCATTGGACACACAAAAACTGATTCCCTCTGATTAGCCACTTTGGGGTCTTGTCAATGAAACCCGTCACGGTTTTCCAAATGATCACCTCTTCTGCAGGTCACCATAGAGTTCCTTTTGTTTTCCTTATTTCAGGTGAAACACTCAGGCCAGCCATTTCCTATAGTTTGGATTAAAAGTTTTTCAACAGGCTGAACTGAGAACTCACAAACCGTCTTCAGCTTGCCATCTCTCTATTAGAAAAAGCATATTTGGTCTCTCCTCTATGCTTGCAAAAGCACATGACCTTCTTAGAACAGCAAACTGCAACCAGCCAGATTACTGCACTGGACCCAAACTTCTGAGTCCATTCATCAGTTGATTTAAAATCAATAATCCATTTACACCTGCTTTTGAAATTCTTTAGCAAAGCAGTCTCCTTGTTTTGTCTTTGCAAAGGCTCTTGGCACCTGAATGACTCTCTATCAGCAAAGCTCTTGCATTTTAAATAAGAGCTGTTTTGTGAAGTGTTTGTGTTTGTTTGTGGCCTCCACGACTCCTACAATAATCTCTTTCAAAAACATATCAATATACAATGTGGTGTCCTTGCAAAAAAATAAAGTGGGAAGAGGTATAATCCAGGTAGCTCTGGTGACTGGAGTTTGTAATAGTTTGAAACTTGAACCTCTCTCTCTATTTACTGTCATATAATTAAAAAGTGTCTTATCACACAAAATTGCCTTTTTCCTGCTGTGAGGAGACAGATTCGCCATTGATTTTAATTATCTTTAAATATGAATATGGAATTACACTTCAACTTATGACTGTTTTACTACTTTAAATTACTTTACTTAACTTACCCCCCTTCTAATTCTAAGTGCACGTGTGTGTAATGTGTGTGTAAGTTCAGAAAAGTTCTTTGGTTCACAGTCCAATCTCACTTCTCATTCCTCAAAGTTCACTGGTTGCAGGCCATTCTTATACTGTGCACAGAATTTAACATATGTAAAATTCACCAGGCTTTGGTGCTCGAAAGGTAAAAAAAACATTACAGTTCAGGAAGGTTCTTGCTGGTTTTCAGAGAGAGGTGTGTTGTTCAGGGAAGTATTAGGGTGTTTCTGACTCGTCGTATCTGCATCTGAATTCTGATATCTCTTCAGAAAAGCTCTGATAGCTTTAGCATGGAGCAGAGCTGAGCCAGGACTTTGGAGGTATTTAAGGGAGTGTGTGGGCAGGGTTTGTTCTGGACCAACAATCTCACCAAATGACTCTGCTTGAAATCAAGATTCAAACCATTTTGAGGAATACAACAGGAATTGTTCAACAAAAGCCTGAGTTTTCTTTCAATAGTGGAAATGATTTTTTTTTAAAAGCCCGTTAATATTCCTGATACAGATCTTTGTATTTATCTTTCAGGTTGCTATCTGTTGTTAACTTGGAGGCCTTTAATGAGGTGACTGGGAGGAATCTTTGCTTTAACCCAGCAGTTCTCTTGCAATTTTCCAGCTGTAGGATGAGGTGCAGTTGCTTGCAAGTTTAGCAAGTGGGATTAAGATGTGAAACTGCAAGTCACAGCACCATTTTTGTTTTTGAAAATGCAAATATGAAAATTTTAACTTTGGTCTCCTTGGTTTGCTTAAGTTTACAGAGGAGACGTTGGGTCAAGCTGAGAAGAGAGAGTTGGATGCCCATTTGGTGAAGCTGCACAGGCAAAAAAGAAAACACAAAACGAGGGACTGAAAAAATAATGAAGCAAACTGAAGAGCTGTTGCAACCAAACCCAAGTAAAGAATTTAATTTTGTGAGGCGTACTTTAGAGACCAAATGATTTGGGCTTTTAATGGTGACCTATTTAAATGAACAAAATCTGATTAGAATTTAACTTTATGGAAAGTTTGGAAGTTGCCACAAGAAAAATGGAGCATATAAATTAGATGTTGTAATGAAGAGAAATTAACAATACAATGAGCCTTGTGTCATAGTATCTACCTCAGTCTACCGTACATCACGTTAAACCTTCTCCCCACTGTGAACCTGGTGCCACAGTATCTCCCTTAATCTACCATCCATCCCCGTTAACCTTCTCCCCACTGTGAATGCGGTATCTCCCGCTGTTTATTGTACATCACTGTTATATCTACTCCATACTCTGAAATCTGTGTCACAGTATCGGCCTCCATTTACCTACATTCCCATTAACATTCTCCTATTGTGAACTTGGTGTCACAGTATCAAACACAGTTTATCGTACATTACTGTTCAACCGTATGACGGATGTGAACCCAGTGTCACAATATTTGACACAGTTTATCGTTCATCACTGTTTAAACTCATTCCCTCTATTCAACTAGTGTCACAGTATCCATCTCAATTTACCGTACATCACCGTTAAACTTTCTCACCACTGTGAACCTGGGGTCACAGTATTTGACACAAATGATCGTTCATTACTGTGACAGCTTCTCGCACTGTGAACCTAAGATCAAAGTATCTTGCACAGTTTATCGTCCAGCAGTGATTGACCTTCTCCCCATTGTGAATCCGGTTTCACAGTATCTGCCTCTGTCTTCTGTTCATCACCATTAAACCACTCCCCACAGTGAATCCGGTGTCACAGTATCTCATGGAGTTTATAGTATCTGTCTCAGTCTGCCGTACATCACCATTAAACCATCTCTCCACAGTGAACCCGGTGTCATAATATCTGGAACTGTTTATCGTGTATCACTGTTAAGCATTCTCATTACTGTGAACCCGGTGTCACAGTATCTGACGTAGTTTATTGTACATCAATGTTGAACCTTCTCCCCACTGTGAAACTGGGGTCATAGTATATGCCAGAGTTTATTATACATCACCATTAAAACTTCATAATATTGTGAACATCATGTCACAGTATTGCCACAATTTATCATACATCACTGTTCATCCTTCTCCCCACTGTAAACCCATTGTCTCTCTATCTGCCACAGATTATCGTACATCGCCATTAAACCTCTTTCCCCTTTGAACCTTCTGTCAAAATATCTGCTACACATAATCCTACACTGTTAAATCCACTAACAAATGGTTATCAGGTGTCACAGAACCTGAGACTGTTTATCGTACTGTTAAATCTTCCACCACTGTGAACTCAATGTCACAGTATCTGTCTCACTCTAACAAACATCATAAAACCTTCTCCTCACTGTGAACCTGGTGTCTCTGCATCTGCCATAATGTATCATCTTTGGCTTGGCTTTGCGGACGAAGATTTATGGAGGGGGTAAAAAGTCCACGTCATCTGCAGGCTTGTTTGTGGCTGACAAGTCCGATGCGGGACAGGCAGACACGATTGCAGCAGTTGCAAGGGAAAATTGGTTGGTTGGGGTTGGGTGTTGGGTTTTTCCTCCTTTGCCTTTTGTCAGTGAGGTGGGCTCTGCGGTCTTCTTCAAAGGAGGTTGCTGCCCGCCAAACTGTGAGGCGCCAAGATGCACGGTTTGAGGCGTTATCAGCCCACTGGCGGTGGTCAATGTGGCAGGCACCAAGAGATTTCTTTAGGCAGTCCTTGTACCTTTTCTTTGGTGCACCTCTGTCACGGTGGCCAGTGGAGAGCTCGCCATATAACACGATCTTGGGAAAGCGATGGTCCTCAATTCTGGAGACGTGACCCATCCAGCGCAGCTGGATCTTCAGGAGCGTGGACTCGATGCTGTCGACCTCTGCCATCTCGAGTACTTCGACGTTAGGGGTGTAAGCGCTCCAATGGATGTTGAGGATGGAGCGGAGACAACGCTGGTGGAAGCGTTCTAGGAGCCGTAGGTGGTGCCGGTAGAGGACCCATGATTCGGAGCCGAACAGGAGTGTGGGTATGACAACGGCTCTGTATACGCTTATCTTTGTGAGGTTTTTCAGTTGGTTGTTTTTCCAGGCTTGTAGTCTTCCAAAGGCGCTATTTGCCTTGGCGAGTCTGTTGTCTATCTCAATGTATCATATATCACTGTTAAACCTACTCACTACTGTGTACCTGGTGTGAACAGTATCTGTCAAAGTGTACTATACATCCTCATTAAACATTCTCCCCACTGTGTAACTGGTGTCACAGTATCTGCCTCAGTCTGCCATACATCACCATTGTTTTATCTCTCAAATGTGAATCCAGTGTCACAGTATTTGCTACATTATATTGGACATCACTGTTAAACCTTCTCACTGCTGCTGTGAACCCTGTCTCACAGTATCTTCCTCATTCTTCCGTATATCACCGTTAAACCTTCTGCCCGGTGAACCCGGTGTAACATTATTTGCCTATGTCTGCCATGCATCACCGTTAAACCTTCTCACTACTGTGAGCCCAGTGTCTGAGTACCTGCCTCAGTCAACCATATACCACCATTGAACATTCTCACGTCTGTGAACTTGGTGTCTCAGTATCTGTCACAGTTTATCTTACAGCACCGTTAAACCTTATGCCAACTGGAAACCTCTTGTCAGAGTTTCTGCCACAGTTTATTGTACAAAACTGTAAACTTTCTCCCCACTGTGAACCCAGTGTAACGGTCTCTGCCTCAGTCTGCCGTACATCACCATTAAACCTTCTTACTGTGAACATGGTGTTACAGTATCTGACACAGTTTATCGTACATCACTTTTTAACCATTTCACTACTGTGAACACAGTGTCACAAAATATGCCTGAGTCTACCATATATCACCATTAAACCATCTCTCCACTTTAAACTCGGTCACCATATCCACCAAAGTTTATCGTACGTCACTATTTAAACTTCTCAACACTGTGAAACCTTTGTCACAGGATCTGTCTAACATCACCGTTAATCTTTCTCCCCACTATGAGACCCGTGTTACTGTATTTGGCACAGTTTATTGTACATCACTGTTAAACCCTCTCAACACTGTGTACCTGGTATCATAATATCTGCTTCAGTTTACAGTACATCACTGTTAAACCATCTCCTAACTGTCAAATTGGAGTCACTGCATCTGGCAGGAAGACCATTCTACATCCGGCATCTGGCAGGTGGACCATTGGAAATCCGACATATTGAAGAAGAACCATTCCAGATCCAGCAACTGGCAGGAAGACCATTCTCCTTCTTGCTTCTGGCAGGCAGACTATTCCTCATCCAGCATATGTCAGATGGACCATTCCATATCGGACATTTTCCAGGAAGGCCATTCCACATCATGAATCTGACAGGCAGAACATTCCACATCCGGCATCTGGCAAAGGACCATTCCACATTCTGTAAGTTGCTAGCAGTCCATTCCACATCCAGAAACTGGCACGAAGTCCATTCCACATCCGGATTCTCACATGAGGACCATTCCACCTCCAACATTTGGCAGGTGTACCATTCCACATCCGGAATCTGGCAGAGGAACATTCCACATCCAGCATCTGACAGGCAGACCATTCCACATCCGGCATCTGGCAGGTAGTCAATTCTAAATCCGGCATCTCGTTGGCAGACCAGTCCAAATCTGGCATCTGGCAGGCCAACCGCTCCACATTCAGCATCTGGCAGGAATACCATTCCACATCTGGCATTTGGCAGCAAACCAATCCACATCTGGCAATTGAAAGCTGGACCATTCCACATCTGGCATTCTACAGGAGTACCATTCTACAATCGGCATCTGGCAGGCAGACAATTTCACATCAGGCATTTTTCAGGCAGACCATTCCATATCTGGCATCTGTCGACCATTCAACATCCAGTGTTTGGCAGGTGGACCATTTCACATCTGGCATCTGTTAATTGGACAATTTCACATCTGGCAGTAGGACCATACCATATCTGGCATCTGGTAGGTGGACCATTCCGTCAGCAATTTGTCAGGATGACCATTCCACCTCTGCATCTGGCAGTTGGACTATTCCACATTAACATCAGCCAGGCAGGACATTCCACATCTGTCATCTGGCAGGAGGACAATTCCACCTCTGATATCTGGCAAGTGGACAATTTCACATCTGAAATCTGGTAGGCAGACAATTCCACATCTGGCATCTGGCAGGATGACCATTCAACCTCAGGCATCTGGCAGATGGACTATTCCACTACAGCATCAGCCAGGTGGCTCATTCCACATCCAGCATCTGGCAGGAGTACCATTATACATTCAGCATCTGGCAGGCATACCATTTGACATCAGGCATTTTTCAGATGGATCATTCCATATCTGGTATCTGTCGACCATTCACCATCCAGCATCTGGCAGGTGGACCATTTCACATCTGGCATCTGTCAAGTGAACCATTCCACATATGGCAGGAGGACAATACCATATCTGGCACCTTCTAGGCGGACCATTCCACATTTGCAATTTGTCAGGATGACCATTCAACCTCCAGCAAATGGCAGGTGGACTATTCCACACCAGCATCAGCCACGCAGACCATTCCACATCTGGCATCTGGCATGAATTCCATTCCACATCCAGCATCTGTCCAGAAGATAATTCTACATTTGGCATATGGCCGGTGAACCATTACACATCTGGCAACTGGCAAGTGGACGTTTCCATATCCAGCAAATGGCAGGAAGCTGATATGATATTTGACATCTGACATGCAGACCATTCTGCATCCGGCATCTGACAAGTGGTCCATTCCAAATCCGGCATCTCACAGGTAGACCATTGCACATCTGGCATCTGTCAGGTAGACTAGTCAATATCTGACCTCAAGTGGGTGGACAATGCCACATCTGGCATCTGGCCAGACGACCACTCCACATCCTGCATCTAGGAAAAACACCATTCCACATTTGGCATCTGACAGCAAACCATTCCTCATCCGGCAATTGTGGTCTATTCCACTCCAGCAAACTATTCCTCATCTGGCAACGTGGTCTATTCCACTCCAGCAAACTATTCCTCATCTGGCAACGTGGTCTATTCCACTCCAGCATCAGCCAGGCGGACCATTCCATATCTTTCATCAGTCAGGTCCATCATTCCACATCTAGCAACTGGGAGGCGGACCAGACCATTACACATCTGGCATCTCTCAGGCGGTCCATTCTACATCTGGCATCTGGTAGGCGGACCATTCAACATCTGGCATGTGGCAGGAGGACCATTCCACCTCCAGCATCTGTCTGGTGGACCATTCCACATCCAGCAACTGGCATGCGGAACATTCCACATGTGGCATCTGGCAGGAGGACTATTCCACATGCCATCTGGCAGGAGGTCCTTTCCAAATCTGGCATCTGACCAGAAGATCATTCCACATCTAGCATCTGTCAAGTGGACCATTCCACTTCTGGCATCCGGCAGGTGGACCATTCCACATCCGGCAACTGCCAGTTGGACTGTTTGACATCTGACATCTTTAAGGAAGACCATTCCACATCTAGCATTTGGCAGGAGGACTATTCCATTTAAGGCATCTGGCAGGTGGAACTTTCCAAACCTGGCATCTGGCCATAAGACCATTCTACATCTGGCATCTGGCAGGTGGACCATTCCACATCCAGCATCTGGCAGGTTGACCATTTCACATCCAGCATCTGGCAGGTGGTCCATTCCACATCCGGTATATGGCAGGCGGACCATTCCACGTCCAGCATCTTGCATATGGACCATTCCACATCCGGCATCCTGAAGTGCTCTCGGCAATGGGTAAAGTAGTACCTCTCACTTTGTTCGATTTAGATTGGTCACAATGTTTGATCATCTGAAAGAAAACAGACACACACACTGAGAGCACTTTAGTTTATACAAAACTTTATTACTAAATCTGAAGCTGAATTCAAAGTACAATATCACATCTCCAGGTCACACTGATAAAATTACTCACATAACAAGCTTACACTGTGGGACTCAGTAACATAAAATGTACAATATGGGATTTACAAAGAAAACATGATTATACAGTGGAACTCACTCACGTAACAAGGTTACACTGTGGAACTCACTAACAAAACATTTTCAATGTCGAACCCAGTGATATAACAAGGTCAGAATGTGGGACTCACTCACATAACAAGGTAGGACGGTGGGTAAAAATTACATCACGTTCCTTCTGTGGAACTCATTCAAATAACAAAGTTAAGTTGTGTAATCCCCCTCAATAAGAAAATTAAACTGTGGGAATCTCTCATAAAATAGGTTTGCAATGTGGAACTCACTAGCACATCAATATCACACTGTGGAACTAACTCAAATAGCAAGGTCACACTGTGAAAGTCACCAACATAACAATCTCACACTGTGGTACACTTTACTTAACAAGGTTACACAGTGCAACTCATTAACATAACATGGCTGGAATGTGGAATTCACACACATAACCATCCACATTGTGAAAATTGTTCATATCAAAAGGTCACACTGTAAAAACCACTCACTTTACATTTTCAATCTCGAACTCACTGACATAACAAGGTGAAACTGTGGGACTCACTCACAGAACAAGTTCACCCTGTTTGACTAACTCACTTTAATGTTTACACAGTAGAACTCGCTCACATAACATGATAACACTATGGGAATACCTCAAATAACAAGGTCACACTGTGGAACTGACTAACAAAATGTTTACATGGTGGGAATCTCACACATAACAACGTCACACTGTCAAACTCACTAACATACCAATTTTACACTCTGAGATTCACTAACTAGAGGTTGACAGTGTGGAATTCACTCCCATCACTCACATAACACGGTTACACTGTGGGACTCAGGAACATAAAATGTATAATATGGGATTTACAAAGAAAACATGATTATACAGTGGAACTCACTCACGTAACAAGGTTACACTGTGGAACTCACTAACAAAACATTTTCAATGTCGAACACCAGTGATATAACAAGGTCAGAATGTGGGACTCACTCACATAACAAGGTAGGACGGTGGGTAAAAATTACATCACATTCCTTCTGTGGAACTCATTCAAATAACAAAGTTAAGTTGTGTAATCCCCCTCAATAAGAAAATTAAACTGTGGGAATCTCTCATATAATAGGTTTGCAATGTGGAACTCACTAGCACATCAAAATCACACTGTGGAACTAACTCAAATAGCAAGGTCACACTGTGAAAGTCACCAACATAACAATCTCACACTTTGGTACACTTTACTTAACAAGGTTACACAGTGCAACTCATTAACATAACATGGCTGGAATGTGGAATTCACACACATAACCATCCACATTGTGAAAATCGTTCATATCAAAAGGTCACACTGTAAAAACCACTCACTTTACATTTTCAATCTCGAACTCACTGACATAACAAGGTGAAACTGTGGGACTCACTCACAGAACAAGTTCACCCTGTTTGACTAACTCACTTTAATGTTTACACAGTAGAACTCGCTCACATAACATGATAACACTATGGGAATACCTCAAATAACAAGGTCACACTGTGGAACTGACTAACAAAATGTTTACATGGTGGGAATCTCACACATAACAACGTCACACTGTCAAACTCACTAACATACCAATTTTACACTCTGAGATTCACTAACTAGAGGTTGACAGTGTGGAATTCACTCCCATCACTCACATAACACGGTTACACTGTGGGACTCAGGAACATAAAATGTATAATATGGGATTTACAAAGAAAACATGATTATACAGTGGAACTCACTCACGTAACAAGGTTACACTGTGGAACTCACTAACAAAACATTTTCAATGTCGAACCCAGTGATATAACAAGGTCAGAATGTGGGACTCACTCACACAACAAGGTAGGACGGTGGGTAAAAATTACATCACGTTCCTTCTGCGGAACTCATTCAAATAACAAAGTTAAGTTGTGTAATCCCCCTCAATAAGAAAATTAAACTGTGGGAATCTCTCATATAATAGGTTTGCAATGTGGAACTTACTAGCACATCAAAATCACACTGTGGAACTAACTCAAATAGCAAGGTCACACTGTGAAAGTCACCAACATAACAATCTCACACTTTGGTACACTTTACTTAACAAGGTTACACAGTGCAACTCATTAACATAACATGGCTGGAATGTGGAATTCACACACATAACCACCCACATTGTGAAAATCGTTCATATCAAAAGGTCACACTGTAAAAACCACTCACTTTACATTTTCAATCTCGAACTCACTGACATAACAAGGTGAAACTGTGGGACTCACTCACAGAACAAGTTCACCCTGTTTGACTAACTCACTTTAATGTTTACACAGTAGAACTCGCTCACATAACATGATAACACTATGGGAATACCTCAAATAACAAGGTCACACTGTGGAACTGACTAACAAAATGTTTACATGGTGGGAATCTCACACATAACAACGTCACACTGTCAAACTCACTAACATACCAATTTTACACTCTGAGATTCACTAACTAGAGGTTGACAGTGTGGAATTCACTCCCATCACTCACATAACACGGTTACACTGTGGGACTCAGGAACATAAAATGTATAATATGGGATTTACAAAGAAAACATGATTATACAGTGGAACTCACTCACGTAACAAGGTTACACTGTGGAACTCACTAACAAAACATTTTCAATGTCGAACACCAGTGATATAACAAGGTCAGAATGTGGGACTCACTCACATAACAAGGTTAAACGGCAGGTAAAAATCACATCACATGTTCATTCTGTGGAACTCATTCACATTGTGGAATCCCCCTCAATAAGAAAGTTAAACTGTGGAAATCTCTCACATAATAAGTTTACAATGTGGAACTCATGACCTCAGCAATGTCACACTGTGGAACTGATTCACATAACAAGGTCAAACTGTGGGACTCACTCACGTAACATTTACAATGTGGGATTCTCTAAGTAAACCAAATTATACTGTGCAACTCTCACACATAACAAATTTACACCATTGAACTATCTCACATGACATTTTCAAATGTCGAATACACTGACATAAAAAGTTCATTCTGTGGAACTCATTCACCTCCTCAATAAGAAGGTGAAATAAACTGTGGGAATATCTCACATAATAAATTTACCCTTTGGAACTCACTAGAACACCAAGGTCACAGTGTTGAAGTGACTAACAGAACAAGCTCACACTGGTACTCAATTAGTTCACAAGGTTTCACTGTGGGACTCACTGACATAACATGGTTTGAATGTGGAACTCACTCACAGAACCAGTCCACACTGTGAAAATCATTCCTATCACCAGGTCACACTGTGAAAATCACTCACGTTACATTTTCAATGTCGAACTCACTGACATAACCAGGTCAAACTGTGCGACTCACTCACAGAACATGAGAACACTATGGGAATCCCTCAAATAACAATGTTACACTGTGAAACTGACCCAGATAACAAGCTTACACTGTGGAACTCTCTCACATAAAAAATTTACACTGTGGGAGTCACTAACATGAAGTTTACAATATGGGATTCACTAAGTGAACAAAATTATACTGTGCAACTCTCTCACATGACAATGTTACAGTGTGGAACTAACTCACATAACACAGTTACACTGTGGAGCTGACTGACATAACAAGTATACACTGTGGGACTCACTCACCTAAAAAGGGTACACTGAGGAACTCACTAACATCACATTTTCAATCTCGAATATAGTGGAATTACAAGGTTACACAGTGAAACTCACCCACATAACAAGTTTACACGGTGGGAATCACACACATTACAATGTCACAATGTCAAATTCACTCACATTACAAGATCAAATTGTGGTACACACTCACCTAACAAGGTCACACTGTGGAACTCACTCACCTAAAAAAGTTGCACTGAGGAACTCACTAACATAACATTTTCAATATCGAATTTAGCAAAATTACAAGAAAACACTGTGAAACTACGACACATAACAATTTTACATGGTGGAAATCACTCACATAACAAGGTCACACTGTGTAAATTACTCACACAACAAGTTTACACTGTGGGACACACTCACCTAAAAAGGTTACACTGAGGAACTCACTAACAACACATTTTCAATATCAAATTTAGCGAAATTAAAAGGTAACATTGTGAAACTCACTTACTACAGAACAAGCTTATCACATTGTCAAACTCACTCTATACCAATGTTACACTCTGATACTCACTAAGTAGAAAGGTTGACACTGTGGAATTCACTTCCATAACAACGTCTCACTTTAAAACTCTCTCATATTACAAGGTCAAATGGTGGGACACACTGACATAACAAGGTCACACTGTGTAAATTACTCACACAACAAGTTTACACTGTGGGACACACTAACATATAGTTTAGAATATGGGTTTCACTAAGTAAACAAAAGTATACTGTGCAACTCTCTCACATGACGTTTAATCTGTAGAACTGATTCACATGACACTGTTACACTGTGGAACTCACTCACAAAACAAGGTTATACTGTGTAACTCACTCACATAAATAGGTTTCACTGAAGAACTCTAACATCACATTTTGAATATCGAATTTAGCGAAATTAAAAGGTAACACTGTGAAACTCAGACACATAACAAGTTTACACGGTGGGAATCTCACACATAACAATGTCACACTGTCATACTCACTCTGTACCAATGTTACACTCTGAAGCTCACTAACTAGACAGGTTGACACTAGAATTCACTTCCATAACAATGTCACACTTTGAAACTCTCTCATATTACAAGGTCAAATGGTGGGACTCACTCACACTGTGGAACACACTCACCTAAAAAATTTCCACTGAGGAACTCACTAACATAACTTTTATAATATCGAATTTAGCCAAATTACAAGGTTACACTGTGAACTCAGACACATAACAAGTTTACATGGTGGGAATAAATCACATCACACAAAGTAAATTACTCACACAACAAGTTTACATTGAGGGACACACTAACACATAGATAGTTTAGAATATGGGTTTCACTAAGAAAACAAAATTATACTGTGCAACTCTCTCACGTGATAGTTTAGAATATGGGTTTCAATAAGTAAACAAAATTATACTGTGCAATTCTCTCACATGACAAGTTTACACTGTGGAACTGACTAACATAACACGTTTACACTCTTTAAAACACTCACATAAAAATGTTGCACTGAGTTTTTATCTATCGGATTTAGCGAAATTACAAGGTTACAGTGTGAAACTCACACACATAACAAGTTTACACTGTGGGACTAACTCACATGAAGTTTACAATATGGGATACCCCAAGTAAACAAAATTATACGGTGCAACTCTCTCACACGACGTTTACACTGTGGAAATGACTCACATAACACGGTTACACTGTGGAACTCACAAACATCACATTTTCAATGTCGAATTTAGCAAAATTACAAGGTTACACTGTGAAACTCAGACACATAACAAGTTTACATGGTGGGAATCAATCACATGACAAGGTCACATTATGTAAATTACTCACAGAAGTTTACACTGTGGGACACACTAACATATAGTTTAGAATATGGGTTTCACTAGGTAAACAAAATTATACTGTGCAACTCTCTGACTTGACAAGTTTACACTGTGGAACTGACTCACATAACACGGTTAAACTGTTGAACTCATCTACATAACACGGTTACACAGTGGAACTCACTCACATAACATTTTCAATATCGAATTTAGCAAAATTACAAGGTTAGACTGTGAAACTCAGACAAATAACAAGTTTACATGGTGGGAATCACTCACATAATAAGGTCACACTGTCTAAATTACTCACACAACAAGTTTACTCTGTGGGACACACTAACATATAGTTTGGAATATGGGTTACGCTAAGTCAACAAAATTATACTGTGCAACTCTCTCATATGACAAGTTTACACTGTGGAACTGACTCACATAACAAATTTATACTGTCCATCGCCGGATGTGGATTTGTTTGCTGCCAAATGCCAGATGTGGAATGGTACTCCTACCAGAATCTGAATGTGGAGTGGTTGGCCTGCCAGATGCCAGATTTAGAATGGTCTGCCAGTGAGATGCCCGATTTAGAATTGACTACCTGCCAGATGCTAGATGTGGAATGGTCTGCCTGTAAGATGCTGAATCTGGTATCATCTTCCTGCCATTTGCTGGACATGGACTGCTCTGCTAACAGATGCCAGATGTGGAATTGTCCATCTGGAAGATGCTGGATGTGGAATGTTCCTCTGACACATTCCGGATTTGGAATGGTACATCTGCCAGATGGTCCTCATGTGAGAATGTGGATGTACAATATAATTCGTACCAGATGCAAGATGTGGAATTGTCCACCTGCAAGATGTCGGAGGTATAATTGTCCACCTGCGAGACGCCAGATGTGGAATGTTCCACCTGCCAGATGCGGGAGGTGGAATGGTCCTTCTGTGAGAATCCGGATGTGGAATGGACTTTGTACCAGATGCCGGACGTGTAATGGTACAGCGGCGAGATGCCGGATGTAGAATGATCTTCTGGACGGATGCCGGATGTGGAATGAAATTCGTGCCAGATGCCAGATGTGAAATGGTACAGCGGTGAGTTTACAGTGTGGGACTCACTCACCTAAAAAGGTTACACTGAGGAATTCACTAACATGACATTTTCAATCTCGAATTTAGCGAAATACAAGGTAACACTGTGAAACTCACCCACATAACAAGTTTACACGGTGGGAATCTCACATATAACAATGTCACACTGTCGCACACACTCCAAACCAATGTTACACCCTGATACTCACTAAGTAGAAAGGTTGACACTATGGAAATCACTTCGATAACAATGTCACACTTTCAAACTCACTCACAAAACAAATTTAAACTCTGGGAATCTCTCACATAATAAGGTGAATTTTTGGGACGCACATAATAAGGTCACACTGTGTAAATTACTCACAGAACAAATTTACACTGTTGGACTCACTAACATAAAGTTTACAATATGGGATTCCCTAAGTACCCAAAATTATACTGTGTAAATCTCTCACACGACAAGTTTACACTGTGGAACTCACTCACCTAAAAAAGTTGCACTGAGGAACTCACTTACATAACTTTTTCAAGATCGAATTTAGCAAAATTACAAGGTTACACAGTGAAACTCAGACACATTACAAGTTTACATGGTGGGAATCACTCACATAATAAGGTCATACTGTCTAAATTACTCAAACAACGTTTACACTGTGGGACTAACTCACATGAAGTTTACAACATGGGATTCCCCAAGTGAACAAAATTATACGGTGCAACTCTCTCACACGACAAGTTTACACTGTGGAAATGACTCACATAACACGGTTACACTGTGGAACTCACTCGCATAACAAATTTATACTGTCAATCACCGGATGTGGATTTGTTATCTGCCAAATGCCAGATGTGGAATGGTACAACTACCAGATACTGAATGTGGAGTGGTTGGCCTGCCAGATGCCAGATTTAGACTGGTCTGCCAGTGAGATGTCCGATTTAGAATTGACTACCTGCCAGATGCTAGATGTGGAATGGTTTGCCTGTAAGATGCTGAATCTGGTATCATCTTCCTGCCATTTGCTGGACATGGACTGCTCTGCCTAACAGATGCCAGATGTGGAATTGTCCATCTGGAAGATGCTGGATGTGGAATGTTCCTCTGACACATTCCGGATTTGGAAAGGTACATCTTCCAGATGGTCCTCATGTGAGAATGTGGATGTACAATATAATTCGTGCCAGATGCTAGATGTGGAATTGTCCACCTGCAAGATGTCGGAGGTATAATTGTCCACCTGCGAGTCGCAAGATGTGGAATGGTCCTTCTGTGAGAATCCGGATGTGGAATGGACTTTGTACCAGATGCCGGACGTGTAATGGTACAGCGGCGAGATGCCGGATGTAGAATGATCTTCTGGACGGATGCCGGATCTGGAATGAAATTCATGCCAGATGCCAAATGTGAAATGGTATGCTTGTCAGTTGCAGGATGTGGAATGGTCCTCTGCCAGATGCTGGATATGGAATGGTCTGCCTGGATGATGCTGGAGTGGAATAGACCACCTGCCAGTTGCAGGATGGGAAATTGTTTTCTGCCAGATGGCAGATGTAGAATGGTTTTCTTTTCCCAGATGCAGGATGTGGAGTGGTCGGCCTGCCAGATGCCAGATGTGGCATTGTCCACCCACTTGATGCCAGATATTGACTAGTCTGCCTGATAGATGCCAGATGTGGACTGGTCTGCCAGTGAGATGTCGCATTTAGAATTGACTACCTGCCAGATGCTGGATGTGGAATGGTCTGCCTGTAAGATGCTGAATCTGGTATCATCTTCCTGCCATTTGCTGAAATTGGACTGCTCAGCCTAACAGATGATGGATGTGGAATTGTCAACCTGGAAGATGCTGGATGTGGAATGTTCGTCTGACATATTCCGAACGTGGAATGGTACATCTGCCAGATGCCAGATGTGGAATGGTCCACCTGTCAGATGCCGGAGGTGGAATGGTCCTTCTGTGAGAATCCGGATGTGGAATGGACTTCATGACAGATGCTGGATGTGAAATGGTACAGCGGCGAGATGCCAGAGTAGAATGATCTTCTGGACAGATACCGGATGTGGAATGGAATTCGTGCCAGATGCCAGATGTGAAATGATACAACGGCGAGTTTACAGTGTGGGACTCACTCACCTAAAAAGGTTACACTGAGGAACTCACTAACAAAACATGTTCAATATCGAATTTAGCAAAATTACAAGGTAACACTGTGAAACTCACCCGCATAACAAGTTTACACTGTGGGAATCTCACACATAACAATGTCACACAGTCAAACTCACTCTCTACCAATGTTACACTCTGAGGCCCACTAGCTAGACAGGCTGACACTGTGGAATTCACTTCCATAACAATGTCACACTTTCAAACTCACTGACATTACAAGTTTACTCTGTGGGAATTTCTCACATAATAAGGTTAATTTGTGGGACTCACATAATAAGGTCACACTGTGAAAATTACTCACATAACAAATTTACACTGTGGGACTCACTAACATAAAGTTTACAATATGGGATGCCCTAAATACCCAAAATTATACTGTGGAACTCTCCAAAATAACACGGTTACACTGTG
Organism: Narcine bancroftii; assembly: GCF_036971445.1. Classification (NCBI taxonomy): domain Eukaryota; kingdom Metazoa; phylum Chordata; class Chondrichthyes; order Torpediniformes; family Narcinidae; genus Narcine; species Narcine bancroftii. Next base: position 6,337,838 of record NW_027211884.1, read on the forward strand.
GAACACACACACCTGAACATGTTTCATTGAGGAACTCACTAACATAACATGTTCAATATCGAATTTAGCAAAATTACAAGGTAACACTGTGAAACACACACACATAACAAGTTTACACTGTGGGAATCTCACACATAACAATGTCACACAGTCAAACTCACTCTTTACCAATGTTACACTCTGAGGCTCACTAACTAGACAGGTTGACACTGTGGAATTCACTACCATAACAACGTCACACTTTCAAACTCTCTCATATAACAAGGTCAAACGGTGGGATTCACTCACATAACAAGGTCACACTGTGTAAATTACATAACACGGTTACACTGTGGAACTCACTCACCTAAAAAAGTTGCACTGAGGAACTCACGAACAAACAATATCGAATTTAGCAAAATTATAAGGTTACACAGTGAAACTCAGACACATTACAAGTTTACATGGTGGGAATCACTCACATAATAAGGTCACACTGTCTAAATTGCTCACACAACAAGTTTACTCTGTGGGACACACTAACATAGTTTGGAATATGGGTTACACTAAGTAAACAAAATTGTACTGTGCAACTCTCTCACATGACGTTTACACTGTGGAACTGACTCACATAACACGGTTACACTGTGGAACTCACTCACATAACAAATTTCTACTGTCCATCGCCGGATGTGGATTTGTTTGCTGCCAAATGCCAGATGTGGAATGGTACTCCAGCCAGATACTGAATGTGGAGTGTTTGGCCTGCCAGATGCCAGATTTGGACTGGTCTGCCAGTGAGATGCCGGATTTAGAATTGACTACCTGCCACATGCTAGATGTGGAATGGTCTGCCAGTAAGATGCTGAATCTGGTATCATCTTCCTGCCATTTGCTGGACATGGACTGCTCTGCCTAACAGATGCCAGATGTGGAATTGTCCATCTGGAAGATGCTGGATGTGGAATGTTCCTCTGACACATTCCGGATTTGGAATGGTACATCTGCCAGATGGTCCTCATGTGAGAATGTGGATTTACAATATAATTCGTGCCAAATGCTAGATGTGGAATTGTGCACCTGCAAGATGTCGGAGGTATAATTGTCCACCTGCGAGACTGCAGATATGGAATGTTCCACCTGCCAGATGCCGGAGGTGGAATGGTCCTTCTGTGAGAATCCGGATGTGGAATGGACTTTGTACCAGATGCCGGACGTGTAATGGTACAGCGGTGAGATGCCGGATGTAGAATGATCTTCTGGACGGATGCCGGATGTGGAATGAAATTCGTGCCAGATGCCAGATGTGAAATGGTATGCTTGTCAGTTTCAGGATGTGGAATGGTCCTCTGCCAGATGCTGGATATGGAATAGTCTGCCTGGCTGATGCTGGTGTGGAATAGACCACCTGCCAGTTGCAGGATGGGGAATGGTTTGCTGCCAGATGCCAGATATAGAATAGTTTTTTTTCCCAGATGCAGCATGTGGAGTGGTCGGACTGCCTGATGCCAGATGTGGCATTGTCCACCCACTTGATCCCAGATATTGACTAGTCTGCCTGATAGATGCCAGATGTGGACTGGTCTGCCAGCGAGATGCCGCATTTAGAATTGACTACCTGCCAGATGCTGGATGTGGAATGGTCTGCCTGTAAGATGCTGAATCTGGTATCATCTTCCTGCCATTTGCTGGAATTGGACTGCTCAGCCTAACAGATGATGGATGTGGAATTGTCCACCTGGAAGATGCTGTATGTGGAATGTTCCTCTGACACATTCCGCATGTGGAATGGTACATCTGCCAGATGTCGGAGGTGGAATGTTCCTCATGTGAGGCTCTAGATGTACAATATAATTTGTGCCAGATGCCAGATGTGGATATGTATGTTTGCAAGATCCCGGAGTTGGAATTGTCCACCTGCAAACACACAAATGTGGAATGGTCTGCCTGCCAGATGCCAGATGTGGAATGGTCCACCTGCCAGATGCCGGAGGTGGAATGGTCCTTCTGTGAGAATCCGGATGTGGAATGGACTTCATGACAGATGCTGGATGTGTAATGGAACAGCGGCGAGATGCCAGAGTATAATGATCTTCTGGACAATATACCGGATGTGGAATGGAATTCGTGCCAGATGCCAGATTTGAAATGGTACAGCGGTGAATTTACAGTGTGGTACTCACTCACCTAAAAAGGTCACGCTGAGGAATTCACTAACATAACATTTTCAATACTGAATTTAGCGAAATTACAAGGTTACACTGTGAAACTCACCCACATAACAAGTTTACACGGTGGGAATCTCACATATAACAATGTAACACTGTCGAACACACTCCATACCAATGTTACACTCTGATACTCACTAAGTAGAAAGGTTGACACTATGGAAATCACTTCGATAACAATGTCACACTTTCAAACTCACTCACATAACAAGTTTACACTCTGGGAATCTCTCACATAATAAGGTGAATTTGTGGGATGCACATAATAAGGTCACACTGTGTAAATTACTCACAGAACAAATTTACAAGATGCACGGTTTGAGGCGTGGGCTGATAACGCCTCAAACCGTGCATCTTGGCGCCTCACAGTTTGGCGGGCAGCAGCCTCCTTTGAAGAAGACCGCAGAGCCCACCTCACTGACAAAAGGCAAAGGAAGAAAAACCCAACACCCAACCCCAACCAACCAATTTTCCCTTGCAACCGCTGCAATCGTGTCTGCCTGTCCCGCATCGGACTGGTCAGCCACAAACGAGCCTGCAGCTGACGTGGACTTCTTACCCCCTCCATAAATCTTCGTCCGCGAAGCCAAGCCAAAGAAAGAAACACTGTGGGACTCACTAACATAAAGTTTACAATATGGGATTCCCTAAGTACCCAAAATTATACTGTGCAAATCTCTCACATGACAAGTTTACACTGTGGAACTCACTCACATAACAAGTTTACACTGTGGAACTCACTCACCTAAAAAAGTTGCACTGAGGAACTCACTAATATAACTTTTTCAATTTCGAATTTAGCAAAATTACATGGTTACACTGTGAAACTCAGGCACATAACCAGTTTACATGGTGGGAATCACTCACACAACAAGGTCAAATTTTGGGACTCACATAATACGGTCACACTGTGTAAGTTACTCCCATAACAAGTTTACACCATGGGACTTACTCACCTAAAAAGATTACACTGAGGAACTCATTAACATCACATTTTCAAAATCGAATTTAGCGAAATTAAAAGGTAACACTGTGAAACTCAGACACATAACAAGTTTACACGTTGCGACTCTCACACATAACAATGTCACACAGTCAAACTCACTCTATACCAATGTTATACTCTGAGGCCCACTAACTAGACAGGTTGACACTGTGGAATTCACTTCCATAACAATGTCACACTTTCAAACTCACTGACATTACAAGTTTACTCTGTGGGAATTTCTCACATAATAAGGACAACTTGTGGGACTAACATAATAAGGTCACACTGTGAAAATTACTCACATAACAAATTTACACTGTGGGACTCACTAACATAAAGTTTACAATATGGGATGCCCTAAATACCCAAAATTATACTGTGGAACTCTCCAAAATAACACGGTTACACTGTGGAACACACACACCTGAACATGTTTCATTGAGGAACTCACTAACATAACATGTTCAATATCGAATTTAGCAAAATTACAAGGTAACACTGTGAAACACACCCACATAACAAGTTTACACTGTGGGAATCTCACACTTAACAATGTCACACACTCAAACTCACTCTCTACCAATGTTACACTCTGAGGCTCACTAACTAGACAGGTTGACACTGTGGAATTCACTTCCATAACAACGTCACACTTTCAAACTCTCTCATATAACAAGGTCAAACGGTGGGACTCACTCACATAACAAGGTCACACTGTGTAAATTACATAACACGGTTACACTGTGGAATTCACTCACCTAAAAAAGTTGCACTGAGGAACTCACGAACAAACAATATCGAATTTAGCAAAATTACAAGGTTACACAGTTAAACTCAGACACATTACAAGTTTACATGGTGGGAATCACTCACATAATAAGGTCACACTGTCTAAATTACTCACACAACCAGTTTACTCTGTGGGACACACTAACATATAGTTTGGAATATGGGTTACACTAAGTAAACAAAATTATACTGTGCAACTCTCTCATATGACAAGTTTACACTGTGGAACTGACTCACATAACAAATTTATACTGTCCATCGCCAGATGTGGATTTGTTTGCTGCCAAATGCCAGATGTGGAATGGTACTCCTACCAGATTCTGAATGTGGAGTGGTTGGCCTGCCAGATGCCAGATTTAGACTGGTCTGCCAGTGAGATGCCCGATTTAGAATTGACTACCTGCCAGATGCTAGATGTGGAATGGTTTGCCTGTAAGATGCTGAATCTGGTATCATCTTCCTGCCATTTGCTGGACATGGACTGCTCTGCCTAACAGATGCCAGATGTGGAATTGTCCATCTGGAAGATGCTGGATGTGGAATGTTCCTCTGACACATTCCAGATTTGGAATGGTACATCTGCCAGATGGTCCTCATGTGAGAATGTGGATGTACAATATAATTCGTGCCAGATGCTAGATGTGGAATTGTGCACCTGCAAGATGTCGGAGGTATAATTGTCCACCTGCGAGACGCCAGATGTGGAATGTTCCACCTGCCAGATGCCGGAGGTGGAATGGTCCTTCTGTGAGAATCCGGATGTGGAATGGACTTTGTACAAGATGCCGGACGTGTAATGGTACAGCGGCGAGATGCCGGATGTAGAATGATCTTCTGGACGGGATGCCGGATGTGGAATGAAATTCGTGCCAGATACCAGATGTGAAATGGTATGCTTGTCAGTTGCAGGATGTGGAATGGTCCTCTGCCAGATGCTGGCTATGGAATGGTCTGCCTGGCTGAAGCTGGAGTGGAATAGACCACCTGCCAGTTGCAGAATGGGGAATGGTTTGCTGCCAGATTCCAGATATAGAATGGGTTTATTTTCCCCAGATGCAGGATGTGGAGTGGTCGGCCTGCCAGATGCCAGATGTGGCATTGTCCACCCACTTGATGCCAGATATTGACTAGTCTGCCTGATAGATGCCAGATGTGCACTGGTCGATAGCGAGATGCCGCATTTAGAATTGACTACCTCCCAGATGCTGGCTGTGGAATGGTCTGCCTGTAAGATGCTGAATCTGCTATCATCTTCCTGCCATTTGCTGGAATTGGACTGCTCAGCCTAACAGATGATGGATGTGGAATTGTTCACCTGGAAGATGCTGGATGTGGAATGTTCCTCTGACACATTCCGGATGTGGAATGGTACATCTGCCAGATGCCGGAGGTGGAATGTTCCTCATGTGAGACTCTGGATGTACAATATAATTCGTGCCAGATGCCAGATGTGGAATTGTATGCTTGCCAGATCCCGGAGGTGGAATTGTCCACCTGAAAAAGCCCAAATGTGGAATGGTCTGCCTGCCAGATGCCAGATGTGGAATGGTACACCTGCCAAATGCCAGATGTGGAATGGTCCACCTGCCAGATGCCGGAGTTGGAATGGTCCTTCTGTGAGAATCCGGATGTGGAATGGACTTCCTGACAGAAACTGGATGTGTAATGGTACAGCGGCGAGATGCCAGAGTAGAATGATCTTCAGGACAGATACCAGATGTGGAATGGAATTCGTGCCAGATGCCAGATGTGAAAGTGTACAGCGGCGAGTTTACAGTGTGGGCCTCACTCACCTAAAAAGGTTACACTGAGGAATTCACTAACATAACATTTTCAATGTCGAATATAGCGAATTACAAGGTAACACTGTGAAACTCAACCACATAACAAGTTTACACGGTGAGAATCTCACATATAACAATGTCACACTGTCGAACTCACTCTATACCAATGTTACACTCTGAGGCCCATTAACTAGACAGGTTGACACTGTGGAATTCACTTCCATAACAATGTCACACTTTCAAAGTCATTGACATTACAAGGTCAAATGGTGAGACTCACTCACACTGTGGAACACACTCACCTAAAAAAAGTTGCACTGAGGAACTCACCAACAAACAATATCGAATTTAGCAAAATTACAAGGTTACACAGTGAAACTCAGACACATAACAAGTTTACATGGTGGGAATCACTCACATAACAAGGTCACACTGTGTAAATGACTCACACAACAAGTTTACACTGTGGGACTAACTCACATGAAGTTTACAATATGGGATTCCACAAGTGAACAAAATTATACGGTGCAACTCTCTCACACGACAAGTTTACACTGTGGAAATAACTCACATAACATGGTTACACTGTGGGAATCTCTCACCTAAAAAGGTTACACTGAGGAACTCATTAAAATCACATTTTGAATATCGAATTTAGCGAAATTAAAAGGTAACTCTGTGAAACTCAGACACATAACAAGTTTACACGGTGGGACTCTCACACATAACAATGTCACACTGTCAAACTCACTCTATACCAATGTTACACTCTGAGGCCCACTAACTAGACAGGTTGACACTGTGGAATTCACTTCCATAACAATGTCACACTTTCAAACTCACTGACATTACAAGGTCAAATGGTGAGACTCACTCACACTGTGGAACACACTCACCTAAAAAAGTTGCACTGAGGAACTCACTAACATAACATTTTCAATACTGAATTTAGCGAAATTACAAGGTTACACTGTGAAACTCACCCACACAAAAAATTTACACCTTGGGAATCTCACACATAAAATGTCACACTGACGAACGCACTCCATACCAATATTACACCCTGAGACTCACTAAGTAGAAAGGTTGACACTATGGAAATCACTTCGATAACAATGTCACACTTTCAAACTCACTCACATAACAAGTTTACACTATGGGAATCTCTCACATAATAAGGTGAATTTGTGGGACTCACATAATAAGGTCACACTGTGTAAATCACTCACATAACAAATTTACACTGTGGGACTCACTAACATAAAGTTTACAATATGGGATTCCCTCAGTAGCCAAAATTATACTGTTCAACTCTCTCACATGACAAGTTTACACTGTGGAACACACTCACCTAAAAAAGTTGCACTGAGGAACTCACTAACATAACTTTTTCAATGTCGAATTTAGCAAAATTACAAGGTTAGACTGTGAAACTCAGACACATAACAAGTTTACATGGTGGGAATCAATCACATGACAAGGTCACACTATGTAAATTACTCACAGAAGTTTACACTGTGGGACACACTAACATATAGTTTGGAATATGGGTTACACTAAGTAAACAAAATTATACTGTGCAACTCTCTCATATGACAAGTTTACACTGTGGAACTGACTCACATAACACGGTTACACTGTGGAACTCACTCACGTAACAAATTTATACTGTCAATCGCCGGATGTGGATTTGTTTGCTGCCAAATGCCAGATGTGGAATGGTACTCCTGCCAGACACTGAATGTGGAGTGGTTGGCCTGCCAGATGCCAGATTTGGACTGGTCTGCCAGTGAGATGCGGATTTAAAATTGACTACCTGCCAGATGCTAGATGTGGAATGGTCTGCAAGTAAGATGCTGAATCTGGTATCATCTTCCTGCCATTTGCTGGACATGGACAGCTCTGCCTAACAGATGCCAGATGTGGAATTGTCCATCTGAAAGATGCTGGATGTGGAATGTTCCTCTGGCACATTCTGGATTTGGAATGGTACATCTATCAGGTGGTCCTCATGTGAGAATGTGGTTGTACAATATAATTCGTGCCAGATGCTAGATGTGGAATTGTCCACCTGCAAGATGTCGGAGGTATAATTGTCCACCTGCGAGACGTCAGATGTGGAATGTTCCACCTGCCAGATGCCGGAGGTGGAATGGTCCTTCTGTGAAAATCCGGATGTGGAATGGACTTTGTACCAGATGCCGGACGTGTAATGGTACAGCGGCGAGATTCCGGATGTAGAATTATCTTCTGGACGGATGCCTGATCTGGAATGAAATTCGTGCCAGATGCCAAATGTGAAATGGTATGCTTGTCAGTTGCAGGATGTGGAATGGTCCTCTGCCAGATGCTGGATATGGAATGGTCTGCCTGGCTGATGCTGGAGTGGAATAGACCACCTGCCAGTTGCAGGATGGGGAATGGTTTGCTGCCAGATGCCAGATGTAGAATGTTTTTTTTTTCCCACATGCAGGATGTGGAGTGGTCGTCCTGCCAGATGCCAGATGTGGCATTGTCAACCCACTTGATGCCAGATATTGACGAGTCTGCCTGATAGATGCCAGATGTGGACTGGTCTGCCAGCGAGATGCCGCATTTAGAATTGACTCCTTGCCAGATGCTGGATGTGGAATGGTCTGCCTGTAAGATGTTGAATCTGGTATCATCTTCCTGCCATTTGCTGGAATTGGACTGCTCAGCCTAACAGATGAGGGATGTGGAATTGTTCACCTGGAAGATGCTGGATGTGGAATGTTCCTCTGACACATTCTGGATGTGGAACGGCAAATCTGCCAGATGCCGGAGGTGGAATGTTCCTCATGTGAGACTCTGGATGTAAAATATAATTCGTGCCAGATGCCAGATGTGGAATTGTATGCTTGCCAGATCCCGGAGGTGGAATTGTCCACCTGCAAAAGCCCAAATGTGGAATGGTCTGCCTGCCAGATGGCAGATGTGGAATGGTCCACCTGCCAGATGCCAGATGTGGAATGGTCCACCTGCCAGATGCCGAAGGTGGAATGGTCCTTCTGTGAGAATCCGGATGTGGAATGGACTTCATGACAGATGCCGGACGTGTAATGGTACAGCGGCGAGATGCCAGATGTAGAATAATCTTCTGGACGGATGCCGGATGTGGAATGAAATTCGTGCCAGATGCCAGATGTGAAATGGTATGCTTGTCAGTTGCAGGATGTGGAATGGTCCTCTGCCAGATGCTGGATATGGAATGGTCTGCCTGGCTGATGCTGGAGTGGAATAGACCACCTGCCAGTTGCAGGATGCGGAATGGTTTGCTGCCAGATGCCAGATGTAGAATGTTTTTTTTTCCCAGATGCAGGATGTGGAGTGGTCGGCCTGCCAGATGCCTGATGTGGCATTGTCCACCCACTTGATGCCAGATATTGACTAGTCTGCCTGATAGATGCCAGATGTGGACTGGTTTGCTAGCGAGATGCCGCATTTAGATTTGACTACCTGCCAGATGCTGGATTTGGAATGGTCTGCCTGTAAGATGCTGAATCTGGTATCATCTTCCTGCCATTTGCTGGAATTGGACTGCTCAGCGTAACAGATGAGGGATGTGGAATTGTTCACCTGGAAGATGCTGGATGTGGAATGTTTCTCTGACACATTCCGGATGTGGAACGGCAAATCTGCCAGATGCCGGAGGTGGAATGTTCCTCATGTCAGACTCTGGATGTAAAATATAATTCGTGCCAGATGCCAGATGTGGAATTGTATGCTTGCCAGATCCCGGAGGTGGAATTGTCCACCTGCAAAAGCCCAAATGTGGAATGGTCCACCTGCCAGATGCCAGATGTGGAATGGTCCACCTGCCAGATGCCGAAGGTAGAATGGTCCTTCTGTGAGAATCTGGATGTGGAATGGACTTCATGACAGATGCCGGACGTGTAATGGTACAGCGGCGAGATGCCAGATGTAGAATAATCTTCTGGACGGATGCCGGATGTGGAATGAAATTCGTGCCAGATGCCAGATGTGAAATGGTATGCTTGTCAGTTGCAGGATGTGGAATGGTCCTCTGCCAGATGCTGGATATGGAATGGTCTGCCTGGCTGATGCTGGAGTGGAATAGACCACCTGCCAGTTGCAGGATGCGGAATGGTTTGCTGCCAGATGCCAGATGTAGAATGTTTTTTTTTCCCAGATGCAGGATGTGGAGTGGTCGGCCTGCCAGATGCCAGATGTGGCATTGTCCACCCACTTGATGCCAGATATTGACTAGTCTGCCTGATAGATGCCAGATGTGGACTGGTCTGCTAGCGAGATGCCGCATTTAGATTTGACTACCTGCCAGATGCTGGATTTGGAATGGTCTGCCTGTAAGATGCTGAATCTGGTATCATCTTCCTGCCATTTGCTGGAATTGGACTGCTCAGCCTAACAGATGAGGGATGTGGAATTGTTCATCTGGAAGATGCTGGATGTGGAATGTTTCTCTGACACATTCCGGATGTGGAACGGCAAATCTGCCAGATGCCGGAGGTGGAATGTTCCTCATGTGAGACTCTGGATGTAAAATATAATTCGTGCCAGATGCCAGATGTGGAATTGTATGCTTGCCAGATCCCGGAGGTGGAATTGTCCACCTGCAAAAGCCCAAATGTGGAATGGTCCACCTGCCAGATGCCAGATGTGGAATGGTCCACCTGCCAGATGCCGAAGGTAGAATGGTCCTTCTGTGAGAATCTGGATGTGGAATGGACTTCATGACAGATGCCGGACGTGTAATGGTACAGCAGCGAGATGCCGGATGTATAATAATCTTCTGGACGGATGCCGGATGTGGAATGAAATTCGTGCCATATGCCAGACATGAAATGGTATGCTTGTCAGTTGCAGGATGTGGAATGGTCCTCTGCCAGATGGTGAATATGTAATGGTCTGCCTCGCTGATGCTGGAGTGGAATAGACCACCTGCCAGTTGCAGATGGGGAATGGTTTGCTGCCAGATGCCAGATGTAGAATGTTTTTTTTTTCCGAGATGAAGGATGTGGAGTGGTCGGCCTGCCAGATGCCAGATGTGGCATTGTCCACCCTCTTGATGCCAGATATTGACTAGTCTGCCTGATAGATGCCAGATGTGGACTGGTCTGCCAGCGAGATGTCGCATTTAGATTTGACTACCTGCCAGATGCTGGATGTGGAATGGTCCACCTGTCAGATGCCGGAGGTGGAATCGTCCTTCTGTGAGAATCCGGATGTGGAATGGACTTCATGACAGATGCTGGATGTGTAATGGTACAGCGGCGAGATGCCAGAGTAGAATGATCTTCTGGACAGTTACCGGATGTGGAATGGAATTCGTGCCAGATGCCGGATGTGAAATGGTACAGCGGTGAATTTACAGTGTGGGACTCACTCACCTAAAAAGGTTGCACTGAGGAACTCACGAACATAACTTTTTCAATATCGCATTTAGTAAAATTACAGGGTTACACTGTGAAACTCAGACACATAACAAGTTTACATGGTGGGAATCACTCACAATAAGGTCACACTGTGTAAATGATTCACAAATCAAGTTAACACTGTGGGACTCACTTACATGAAGTTTACAATATGGGATTCCCTAAGTGAACAAAATTGGACTGTGAAACTCTCTAACATGACAAGTTTACACTGTGGAACTGACTCACATAACACGGTAACACTGTGTAATTCGCTCACTTTAAACGGTTACACTGTGGAACTCACCTAAAAAGGTTACACTGAGGAACTGACTAACATAACATTTTCAATATCGAATTTAGCAAAATTACAAGGTTACACTGTGAAACTCAGATACATAACAGGTTTACATGGTGGGAATCTCTCACACAACAAGGTCAAATTTTGGGACTCACATAATAAGGTCACACTGTGTAAATGACTCCCATAACAAGTTTACATTGTGGGACTCACTCACCTAAAACGGTTACACTGAGGAACTCATTAACATCACATTTTCAATATCGAATTTAGCGAAATTAAAAGGTAACACTGTGAAATTCAGACACATAACAAGTTTACATGGTGGGACTCTCACACATAACAATGTCACACTTTCAAACTCACTGACATTACAAGTTTACTCTGTGGGGATTTCTCACATAAAAAGGTCAATTTGTGGGACTCACATAATAAGGTCACATTGTGAAAATTACTCACAGAACAAATTTACACTGTGGGACTCACTAACATAAAGTTTACAATATGGGATGCCCTAAGTACCCAAAATTATACTGTGGAACTCTCCAAAATAACACGGTTACACTGTGGAACACACTCACCTAAACATGTTTCATTGAGGAACTCACTAATATAACATGTTCAATATCGAATTTAGCAAAATTACAAGGTTAGACTGTGAAACTCACCCACATAACAAATTTACACTGTGGGAATCTCACACATAACAATGTCACACAGTCAAACTCACTCTCTCCAATGTTACACTCTGAGGCTCACTAACTAGACAGGTTGACACTGTGGAATTCACTTCCATAACAACGTCACACTTTCAAACTCTCTCATATAACAAGGTCAAACGGTGGGACTCACTCACATTACAAGGTCACACTGTGTAAATTACATAACAAGTTTACACTGTGGGACACACTAACATATAGTTTAGAATATGGGTTTCACAAAGTAAACAAAATTATACTGTGCATTTCTCTTACATGACGTTTACACTGTGGAAATGACTCACATAACACGGTTACACTGTGGAACTCATCTACATCACACGGTTACAAAGTGGAACTCACTCACATTACAAGGTTATACTGTGGAACTCACTCACCTAAAAAGGTTACACTGAGGAACTCATTAACATCACATATTCAATATCGAATATTGCAAAATTACAAGGTTACACTGTGAAACTCAGACAAATAACAAGTTTACATGGTGGGAATCACTCACATAATAAGGTCACACTGTGTAAATTACTCACACAACAAGTTTACTCTGTGGGACACACTAACATATAGTTTGGAATATGGGTTACACTAAGTAAACAAAATTATACTGTGCAACTCTCTCATATGACAAGTTTACACTGTGGAACTGACTCACATAACAAATTTATACTGTCCATCGCCGGATGTGGATTTGTTTGCTGCCAAATGCCAGATGTGGAATGGTACTCCTACCAGATTCTGAATGTGGAGTGGTTGGCCTGCCAGATGCCAGATTTGGACTGGTCTGCCAGTGAGATGCCCGATTTAGAATTGACTACCTGCCAGATGCTAGATGTGGAATGGTTTGCCTGTAAGATGCTGAATCTGGTATCATCTTCCTGCCATTTGCTGGACATGGACTGCTCTGCCTAACAGATGCCAGATGTGGTATTGTCCATCTGGAAGATGCTGGATGTGGAATGTTCCTCTGACACATTCCAGATTTGGAATGGTACATCTGCCAGATGGTCCTCATGTGAGAATGTGGATTTACAATATAATTCGTGCCAGATGCTAGATGTGGAATTGTGCACCTGCAAGATGTCGGAGGTATAATTGTCCACCTGCGAGACGCCAGATGTGGAACATTCCACCTGCCAGATGCCGGAGGTGGAATGGTCCTTCTGTGAGAATCCGGATGTGGAATGGACTTTATACCAGATGCCGGACGTGTAATGGTACAGCGGCGAGATGCCGGATGTAGAATGATCTTCTGGACGGGATGCCGGATGTGGAATGAAATTCGTGCCAGATACCAGATGTGAAATGGTATGCTTGTCAGTTGCAGGATGTGGAATGGTCCTCTGCCAGATGCTGGCTATGGAATGGTCTGCCTGGCTGAAGCTGGAGTGGAATAGACCACCTGCCAGTTGCAGGATGGGGAATGGTTTGCTGCCAGATTCCAGATATAGAATGGGCTTATTTTCCCCAGATGCAGGATGTGGAGTAGTCGGCCTGCCAGATGCCAGATGTGGCATTGTCCACCCACTTGATGCCAGATATTGACTAGTCTGCCTGATAGATGCCAGATGTGCACTGGTCGATAGCGAGATGCCGCATTTAGAATTGACTACCTGCCAGATGCTGGCTGTGGAATGGTCTGCCTGTAAGATGCTGAATCTGGTATCATCTTCCTGCCATTTGCTGGAATTGGACTGCTCAGCCTAACAGATGATGGATGTGGAATTGTTCACCTGGAAGATGCTGGATGTGGAATGTTCCTCTGACACATTCCGGATGTGGAATGGTACATCTGCCAGATGCCGGAGGTGGAATGTTCCTCATGTGAGACTCTGGATGTACAATATAATTCGTGCCAGATGCCAGATGTGGAATTGTATGCTTGCCAGATTCCGGAGGTGGAATTGTCAACCTGCAAAAGCCCAAATATGGAATGGTCTGCCTGCCAGATGCCAGATGTGGAATGGTCCACCTGCCAGATGCCAGATATGGAATGGTCCACCTGCCAGATGCCGGAGGTGGAATGGTCCTTCTGTATGAATCCGGATGTGGAATGGACTTCATGACAGTTGCTGGATGTGTAATGGTACAGCGGCGAGATGCCAGAGTAGAATGATCTTCTGGACAGATACCGGATGTGGAATGGAATTTGTTCTAGATGCCAGATGTGAAATGGTACAGCGGCGAGTTTACAGTGTGCGACTGACTCACCTAAAAAGGTTGCCCTGAGGAATTCACTAACGTAACATTTTCAATGTCGAATTTAGCGAAATACAAGGTAACACTGTGAAACTCACCCACAGAACAAGTTTACACGGTGGGAATCTCACATATAACAATGTAACACTGTCGAACACACTCCATACCAATGTTACACCCTGATACTCACTAAGTAGAAAGGTTGACACTATGGAAATCACTTCGATAACAATCTCACACTTTCAAACTCACTCACATAACAAGTTTACACTCTGGGAATCTCTCACATAATAAGGTGAATTTGTGGGATGCACATAATAAGGTCACACTTTGTAAATTACTCACAGAACAAATTTACACTGTGGGACTCACTAACATAAAGTTTACAATATGGGATGCCCTAAGTACCCAAAATTATACTGTGGAACTCTCCAAAATAACACGGTTACACTGTGGAACACACTCACCTAAACATGTTTCATTGAGGAACTCACTAACATAACATGTTCAATATCGAATTTAGCAAAATTACAAGGTAACACTGTGAAACTCACCCACATAACAAGTTTACACTGTGGGAATCTCAAACATAACAATGTCACACAGTCAAACTCACTCTCTCCCAATGTTACACTCTGAGGCTCACTAACTAGACAGGTTGACACTGTGGAGTTCACTTCCATAACAACGTCACACATTCAAACTCTCTCAGATAACAAGGGCAAATGGTGGGACTCACTCACATAATAAGGTCACACTGTCTAAATTACTCACACAACAAGTTTACTCTGTGGGACACACTAACATATAGTTTGGAATATGGGTTACACTAAGTAAACAAAATTATACTGTGCAACTCTCTCATATGACAAGTTTACACCATGGAACTGACTCACATAACATGGTTACACTGTGGAACTCACTCACATAACAAATTTATACTGTCACTCGCCAGATGTGGATTTGTTTGCTGCCAAATGCCAGATGTGGCATTGTCCACCCACTTGATGCCAGATATTGACTAGTCTGCCTGATAGATGCCAGATGTGGACTGGTCTGCCAGCGAGATGTCGCATTTAGAATTGACTACCTGCCAGATGCTGGATGTGGAATGGTCTGCCTGTAAGATGCTGAATCTGGTATCATCTTCCTGCCATTTGCTGGAATTGGACTGCTCAGCCTAACAGATGATGGATGTGGAATTGTCCACCTGGAAGATGCTGGATGTGGAATGTTCGTCTGACACATTCCGGATGAGCAATGGTACATCTGCCAGATGCGGGAGGTGGAATGTTCCTCATGTGAGACTCTGGAATTACAATATAATTCGTGCCAGATGCCATATGTGGAATTGTATGCTTGCCAGATCCCGGAGGTGGAATTGTCCACCTGAAAAAGCCCAAATGTGGAATGGTCTGCCTGCCAGATGCCAGATGTGGAATTGTATGCTTGCCAGATCCCGGAGGTGGAATTGTCCACCTGAAAAAGCCCAAATGTGGAATGGTCTGCCTGCCAGATGCCAGATGTGGAATGGTACACCTGCCAAATGCCGGAGTTGGAATGGTCCTTCTGTGAGAATCCGGATGTGGAATGGACTTCCTGACAGATGCTGGATGTGTAATGGTACAGCGGCGAGATGCCAGAGTAGAATGATCTTCAGGACAGATACCAGATGTGGAATGGAATTCGTGCCAGATGCCAGATGTGAAAGTGTACAGCGGCGAGTTTACAGTGTGGGACTCACTCACCTAAAAAGGTTACACTGAGGAATTCACTAACATAACATTTTCAATGTCGAATATAGCGAATTACAAGGTAACACTGTGAAACTCAACCACATAACAAGTTTACACGGTGAGAATCTCACATATAACAATGTCACACTGTCGAACACACTCTATACCAATGTTACACTCTGAGGCCCATTAACTAGACAGGTTGACACTGTGGAATTCACTTCCATAACAATGTCACACTTTCAAAGTCATTGACATTACAAGGTCAAATGGTGAGACTCACTCACACTGTGGAACACACTCACCTAAAAAAAGTTGCACTGAGGAACTCACCAACAAACAATATCGAATTTAGCAAAATTACAAGGTTACACAGTGAAACTCAGACACATAACAAGTTTACATGGTGGGAATCACTCACATAACAAGGTCACACTGTGTAAATGACTCACACAACAAGTTTACACTGTGGGACTAACTCACATGAAGTTTACAATATGGGATTCCACAAGTGAACAAAATTATACGGTGCAACTCTCTCACACGACAAGTTTACACTGTGGAAATAACTCACATAACATGGTTACACTGTGGGAATCTCTCACCTAAAAAGGTTACACTGAGGAACTCATTAAAATCACATTTTGAATATCGAATTTAGCGAAATTAAAAGGTAACTCTGTGAAACTCAGACACATAACAAGTTTACACGGTGGGACTCTCACACATAACAATGTCACACTGTCAAACTCACTCTTTTCCAATGTTACACTCTGAGGCCCACTAACTAGACAGGTTGACACTGTGGAATTCACTTCCATAACAATGTCATACTTTCAAACTCACTGACATAACAAGGTCAAATGGTGAGACTCACTCACATTGTGGAACACACTCACCTAAAAAAGTTGCACTGAGGAACTCACTAACATAACATTTTCAATACTGAATTTAGCGAAATTACAAGGTTACACTGTGAAACTCACCCACATAAAAAATTTACACCTTGGGAATCTCACACATAAAATGTCACACTGTCGAACGCACTCCATACCAATATTACACCCTGAGACTCACTAAGTAGAAAGGTTGACACTATGGAAATCACTTCGATAACAATGTCACACTTTCAAACTCACTCACATAACAAGTTTACACTATGGGAATCTCTCACATAATAAGGTGAATTTGTGGGACTCACATAATAAGGTCACACTGTGTAAATCACTCACATAACAAATTTACACTGTGGGACTCACTAACATAAAGTTTACAATATGGGATTCCTTCAGTAGCCAAAATTATACTGTGCAACTCTCTCACATGACAAGTTTACACTGTGGAACACACTCACCTAAAAAAGTTGCACTGAGGAACTCACTAACATAACTTTTTCAATGTCGAATTTAGCAAAATTACAAGGTTAGACTGTGAAACTCAGACACATAACAAGTTTACATGGTGGGAATCAATCACATGACAAGGTCACACTATGTAAATTACTCACAGAAGTTTACACTGTGGGACACACTAACATATAGTTTGGAATATGGGTTACACTAAGTAAACAAAATTATACTGTGCAACTCTCTCATATGACACGTTTACACTGTGGAACTGACTCACATAACACGGTTACACTGTGGAACTCACTCACGTAACAAATTTATACTGTCAATCGCCGGATGTGGATTTGTTTGCTGCCAAATGCCAGATGTGGAATGGTACTCCTGCCAGACACTGAATGTGGAGTGGTTGGCCTGCCAGATGCCAGATTTGGACTGGTCTGCCAGTGACATGCGGATTTAAAATTGACTACCTGCCAGATGCTAGATGTGGAATGGTCTGCAAGTAAGATGCTGAATCTGGTATCATCTTCGTGCCATTTGCTGGACATGGACAGCTCTGCCTAACAGATGCCAGATGTGGAATTGTCCATCTGGAAGATGCTGGATGTGGAATGTTCCTTTGGCACATTCTGGATTTGGAATGGTACATCTATCAGGTGGTCCTCATGTGAGAATGTGGTTGTACAATATAATTCGTGCCAGATGCTAGATGTGGAATTGTCCACCTGCAAGATGTCGGAGGTATAATTGTCCACCTGCGAGACGCCAGATGTGGAATGTTCCATCTGCCAGATGCCGGAGGTGGAATGGTCCTTCTGTGAGAATCCGGATGTGGAATGGACTTTGTACCAGATGCCGGACGTGTAATGGTACAGCGGCGAGATGCCGGATGTAGAATTATCTTCTGGACGGATGCCTGATCTGGAATGAAATTCGTGCCAGATGCCAAATGTGAAATGGTATGCTTGTCAGTTGCAGGATGTGGAATGGTCCTCTGCCAGATGCTGGATATGGAATGGTCTGCCTGGCTGATGTTGGGGTGGAATAGACCACCTGCCAGTTGCAGGATGGGGAATGGTTTGCTGCCAGATGCCAGATGTAGAATGTTTTTTTTTCCCAGATGCAGGATCTGGAGTGGTCGTCCTGCCAGATGCCAGATGTGGCATTGTCAACCCACTTGATGCCAGATATTGACTAGTCTGCCTGATAGATGCCAGATGTGGACTGGTCTGCCAGCGAGATGCCGCATTTAGAATTGACTCCCTGCCAGATGCTGGATGTGGAATGGTCTGCCTGTATGATGCTGAATCTGGTATCATCTTCCTGCCATTTGCTGGAATTGGACTGCTCAGCCTAACAGATGAGGGATGTGGAATTGTTCACCTGGAAGATGCTGGATGTGGAATGTTCCTCTGACACATTCCGGATGTGGAACGGCAAATCTGCCAGATGCCGGAGGTGGAATGTTCCTCATGTGAGACTCTGGATGTAAAATATAATTCGTGCCAGATGCCAGATGTGGAATTGTATGCTTGCCAGATCCCGGAGGTGGAATTGTCCACCTGCAAAAGCCCAAATGTGGAATGGTCTGCCTGCCAGATGGCAGATGTGGAATGGTCCACCTGCCAGATGTGGAATGGTCCACCTGCCTGATGCCGAAGGTGGAATGGTCCTTCTGTGAGAATCCGGATGTGGAATGGACTACATGACAGATGCCGGACGTGTAATGGTACAGCGGCGAGATGCCAGATGTAGAATAATCTTCTGGACGGATGCCGGATGTGGAATGAAATTCGTGCCAGATGCCAGATGTGAAATGGTATGCTTGTCAGTTGCAGGATGTGGAATGGTCCTCTGCCAGATGCTGGATATGGAATGGTCTGCCTGGCTGATGCTGGAGTGGAATAGACCACCTGCCAGTTGCAGGATGCGGAATGGTTTGCTGCCAGATACCAGATGTAGAATGTTTTTTTTTCCCAGATGCAGGATGTGGAGTGGTCGGCCTGCCAGATGCCAGATGTGGCATTGACCACCCACTTGATGCCAGATATTGACTAGTCTGCCTGATAGATGCCAGATGTGGACTGGTCTGCTAGCGAGATGCCGCATTTAGATTTGACTACCTGACAGATGCTGGATTTGGAATGGTCTGCCTGTAAGATGCTGAATCTGGTATCATCTTCCTGCCATTTGCTGGAATTGGACTGCTCAGCCTAACAGATGAGGGATGTGGAATTGTTCACCTGGAAGATGCTGGATGTGGAATGTTTCTCTGACACATTTCGGATGTGGAACGGCAAATCTGCCAGATGCCGGAGGTGGAATGTTCCTCATGTGAGACTCTGGATGTAAAATATAATTCGTGCCAGATGCCAGATGTGGAATTGTATGCTTGCCAGATCCCGGAGGTGGAATTGTCCACCTGCAAAAGCCCAAATGTGGAATGGTCCACCTGCCAGATGCCAGATGTGGAATGGTCCACCTGCCAGATGCCGAAGGTAGAATGGTCCTTCTGTGAGAATCTGGATGTGGAATGGACTTCATGACAGATGCCGGACGTGTAATGGTACAGCAGCGAGATGCCGGATGTAGAATAATCTTCTGGACGGATGCCGGATGTGGAATGAAATTCGTGCCAGATGCCAGACATGAAATGGTATGCTTGTCAGTTGCAGGATGTGGAATGGTCCTCTGCCAGATGCCGGAGGTGGAATCGTCCTTCTGTGAGAATCCGGATGTGGAATGGACTTCATGACAGATGCTGGATGTGTAATGGTACAGCGGCGAGATGCCAGAGTAGAATGATCTTCTGGACAGTAACCGGATGTGGAATGGAATTCATGCCAGATGCCGGATGTGAAATGGTATAGCGGAGAATTTACAGTGTGGGACTCACTCACCTAAAAAGGTTGCACTGAGGAACTCACGAACATAACTTTTTCAATATCGCATTTAGTAAAATTACAGGGTTACACTGTGAAACTCAGACACATAACAAGTTTACATGGTGGGAATCACTCACAATAAGGTCACACTGTGTAAATGATTCACAAATCAAGTTAACACTGTGGGACTCACTTACATGAAGTTTACAATATGGGATTCCCTAAGTGGACAAAATTGGACTGTGAAACTCTCTAACATGACAAGTTTACACTGTGGAACTGACTCACATAACACGGTAACACTGTGTAATTCGCTCACTTTAAACGGTTACACTGTGGAACTCACCTAAAAAGGTTACACTGAGGAACTGACTAACATAACATTTTCAATATCGAATTTAGCAAAATTACAAGGTTACACTGTGAAACTCAGATACATAACAGGTTTACATGGTGGGAATCTCTCACACAACAAGGTCAAATTTTGGGACTCACATAATAAGGTCACACTGTGTAAATGACTCCCATAACAAGTTTACATTGTGGGACTCACTCACCTAAAAAGGTTACACTGAGGAACTCATTAACATCACATTTTCAATATCGAATTTAGCGAAATTAAAAGGTAACACTGTGAAACTCAGACACATAACAAGTTTACATGGTGGGACTCTCACACATAACAATGTCACACTTTCAAACTCACTGACATTACAAGTTTACTCTGTGGGAATTTCTCACATAAAAAGGTCAATTTGTGGGACTCACATAATAAGGTCACATTGTGAAAATTACTCACAGAACAAATTTACACTGTGGGACTCACTAACATAAAGTTTACAATATGGGATGCCCTAAGTACCCAAAATTATACTGTGGAACTCTCCAAAATAACACGGTTACACTGTGGAACACACTCACCTAAACATGTTTCATTGAGGAACTCACTAATATAACATGTTCAATATCGAATTTAGCAAAATTACAAGGTTAGACTGTGAAACTCACCCACATAACAAATTTACACTGTGGGAATCTCACACATAACAATGTCACACAGTCAAACTCACTCTCTCCAATGTTACACTCTGAGGCACACTAACTAGACAGGTTGACACTGTGGAATTCACTTCCATAACAACGTCACACTTTCAAACTCTCTCATATAACAAGGTCAAACGGTGGGACTCACTCACATTACAAGGTCACACTGTGTAAATTACATAACAAGTTTACACTGTGGGACACACTAACATATAGTTTAGAATATGGGTTTCACAAAGTAAACAAAATTATACTGTGCATTTCTCTTACATGACGTTTACACTGTGGAAATGACTCACATAACACGGTTACACTGTGGAACTCATCTACATCACACGGTTACAAAGTGGAACTCACTCACATTACAAGGTTATACTGTGGAACTCACTCACCTAAAAAGGTTACACTGAGGAACTCATTAACATCACATTTTCAATATCGAATTTTGCAAAATTACAAGGTTACACTGTGAAACTCAGACAAATAACAAGTTTACATGGTGGGAATCACTCACATAATAAGGTCACACTGTGTAAATTACTCACACAACAAGTTTACTCTGTGGGACACACTAACATATAGTTTGGAATATGGGTTACACTAAGTAAACAAAATTATACTGTGCAACTCTCTCATATGACAAGTTTACACTGTGGAACAGACTCACATAACAAATTTATACTGTCCATCGCCGGATGTGGATTTGTTTGCTGCCAAATGCCAGGTGTGGAATGGTACTCCTACCAGATTCTGAATGTGGAGTGGTTGGCCTGCCAGATGCCAGATTTGGACTGGTCTGCCAGTGAGATGCCCGATTTAGAATTGACTACCTGCCAGATGCTAGATGTGGAATGGTTTGCCTGTAAGATGCTGAATCTGGTATCATCTTCCTGCCATTTGCTGGACATGGACTGCTCTGCCTAACAGATGCCAGATGTGGAATTGTCCATCTGGAAGATGCTGGATGTGGAATGTTCCTCTGACACATTCCAGATTTGGAATGGTACATCTGCCAGATGGTCCTCATGTGAGAATGTGGATTTACAATATAATTCGTGCCAGATGCTAGATGTGGAATTGTGCACCTGCAAGATGTCGGAGGTATAATTGTCCACCTGCGAGACGCCAGATGTGGAATGTTCCACCTGCCAGATGCCGGAGGTGGAATGGTCCTTCTGTGAGAATCCGGATGTGGAATGGACTTTGTACCAGATGCCGGACGTGTAATGGTACAGCGGCGAGATGCCGGATGTAGAAT
Organism: Narcine bancroftii; assembly: GCF_036971445.1. Classification (NCBI taxonomy): domain Eukaryota; kingdom Metazoa; phylum Chordata; class Chondrichthyes; order Torpediniformes; family Narcinidae; genus Narcine; species Narcine bancroftii. The sequence continues at coordinate 6,360,508 of NW_027211884.1, forward strand.
GATCTTCTGGACGGATGCCGGATGTGGAATGAAATTCGTGCCAGATGCCAGATGTGAAATGGTATGCTTGTCAGTTTCAGGATGTGGAATGGTCCTCTGCCAGATGCTGGATATGGAATGGTCTGCCTGGCTGATGCTGGTGTGGAATAGACCACCTGCCAGTTGCAGGATGGGGAATGGTTTGCTGCCAGATGCCAGATATAGAATGTTTTTTTTTTCCCAGATGCAGCATGTGGAGTGGTCGGACTGCCTGATGCCAGATGTGGCATTGTCCACCCACTTGATGCCAAATATTGACTAGTCTGCCTGATAGATGCCAGATGTGGACTGGTCTGCCAGCGAGATGCCGCATTTAGAATTGACTACCTGCCAGATGCTGGATGTGGAATGGTCTGCCTGTAAGATGCTGAATCTGGTATCATCTTCCTGCCATTTGCTGGAATTGGACTGCTCAACCTAACAGATGATGGATGTGGAATTGTCCACCTGGAAGATGCTGATGTGGAATGTTCCTCTGACACATTCCGCATGTGGAATGGTACATCTGCCAGATGACGGAGGTGGAATGTTCCTCATGTGAGGCTCTGGATGTACAATATAATTTGTGCCAGATGCCAGATGTGGAATTGTATGCTTGCCAGATCCCAGAGTTGGAATTGTCCACCTGCAAACACCCAAATGTGGAATGGTCTGCCTGCCAGATGCCAGATGTGGAATGGTCCACCTGCCAGATGCCAGAGGTGGAACGGTCATTCTGTGAGAATCTGGATGTGGAATGGACTTCATGACAGATGCTGGATGTGTAATGGTACAGCGGCGAGATGCCAGAGTAGAATGATCTTCTGGACAATATACCGGATGTGGAATTGAATTCGTGCCAGATGCCAGATTTGAAATGGTACAGCGGTGAGTTTACAGTGTGGGACTCACTCACCTAAAAAGGTCACGCTGAGGAATTCACTAACATAACATTTTCAATGTCGAATTTAGCGAAATACAAGGTAACACTGTGAAACTCACCCACATAACAAGTTTACACGGTGGGAATCTCACATATAACAATGTCACACTGTCGAACACACTCCATACCAATGTTACACTCTGATACTCACTAAGTAGAAAGGTTGACACTATGGAAATCACTTCGATAACAATGTCACACTTTCAAACTCACTCACATAACAAGTTTACACTCTGGGAATCTCTCACATAATAAGGTGAATTTGTGGGATGCACATAATAAGGTCACACTGTGTAAATTACTCACAGAACAAATTTACACTGTGGGACTCACTAACATAAAGTTTACAATATGGGATTCCCTAAGTACCCAAAATTATACTGTGCAAATCTCTCACATGACAAGTTTACACTGTGGAACTCACTCACATAACAAGTTTACACTGTGGAACTCACTCACCTAAAAAAGTTGCACTGAGGAACTCACTAATATAACTTTTTCAATTTCGAATTTAGCAAAATTACATGGTTACACTGTGAAACTCAGGCACATAACCAGTTTACATGGTGGGAATCACTCACACAACAAGGTCAAATTTTGGGACTCACATAATACGGTCACACTGTGTAAGTTACTCCCATAACAAGTTTACACCATGGGACTTACTCACCTAAAAAGATTACACTGAGGAACTCATTAACATCACATTTTCAAAATCGAATTTAGCGAAATTAAAAGGTAACACTGTGAAACTCAGACACATAACAAGTTTACACGTTGGGACTCTCACACATAACAATGTCACACAGTCAAACTCACTCTATACCAATGTTATACTCTGAGGCCCACTAACTAGACAGGTTGACACTGTGGAATTCACTTCCATAACAATGTCACACTTTCAAACTCACTGACATTACAAGTTTACTCTGTGGGAATTTCTCACATAATAAGGACAACTTGTGGGACTAACATAATAAGCTCACACTGTGAAAATTACTCACATAACAAATTTGCACTGTGGGACTCACTAACATAAAGTTTACAATATGGGATGCCCTAAATACCCAAAATTATACTGTGGAACTCTCCAAAATAACACGGTTACACTGTGGAACACACACACCTGAACATGTTTCATTGAGGAACTCACTAACATAACATGTTCAATATCGAATTTAGCAAAATTACAAGGTAACACTGTGAAACTCACCCACATAACAAGTTTACACTGTGGGAATCTCACACTTAACAATGTCACACACTCAAACTCACTCTCTACCAATGTTACACTCTGAGGCTCACTAACTAGACAGGTTGACACTGTGGAATTCACTTCCATAACAACGTCACACTTTCAAACTCTCTCATATAACAAGGTCAAACGGTGGGACTCACTCACATAACAAGGTCACACTGTGTAAATTACATAACACGGTTACACTGTGGAACTCACTCACCTAAAAAAGTTGCACTGAGGAACTGACGAACAAACAATATCGAATTTAGCAAAATTACAAGGTTACACAGTTAAACTCAGACACATTACAAGTTTACATGGTGGGAATCACTCCCATAATAAGGTCATACTGTCTAAATTACTCACACAACAAGTTTACTCTGTGGGACACACTAACATATAGTTTGGAATATGGGTTACACTAAGTAAACAAAATTATACTGTGCAACTCTCTCATATGACAAGTTTACACTGTGGAACTGACTCACATAACACGGTTACACTGTGGAACTCACTCACATAACAAATTTATACTGTCAATCGCCGGATGTGGATTTGTTTGCGGCCAAATGCCAGATGTGGAATGGTACTCCTGCCAGATACTGAATGTGGTGTGTTTGGCCTGCCAGATGCCAGATTTGGACTGGTCTGCCAGTAAGATGCTGAATCTGGTATCATCTTCCTGCCATTTGCTGGACATGGACAGCTCTGCCTAACAGATGCCAGATGTGGAATTGTCCATCTGGAAGATGCTGGATGTGGAATGATCCTCTGACACATTCCGGATTTGGAATGGTACATCTGCCAGATGGTCCTCATGTGAGAATGTGGATTTACAATATAATTCGTGCCAGATGCTAGATGTGGAATTGTGCACCTGCAAGATGTCGGAGGTATAATTGTCCACCTGCGAGACGCCAGATGTGGAATGTTCCACCTGCCAGATGCCGGAGGTGGAATGGTCCTTCTGTGAGAATCCGGATGTGGAATGGACTTTGTACCAGATGCCGGACGTGTAATGGTACAGCGGCGAGATGCCGGATGTAGAATGATCTTCTGGACGGATGCCGGATGTGGAATGAAATTCGTGCCAGATGCCAGATGTGAAATGGTATGCTTGTCAGTTTCAGGATGTGGAATGGTCCTCTGCCAGATGCCGGATGTGGAATGGTCCCCCTGCCAGATGGCAGGTGTGGATTGGTAATCCTTTCAGGTGCAAGATGTCGATTGCTCCACCTGCCAGATGCTGCATGTGGAATTGTCCACCTCCCAGATGCTGTATATGGAATGGTATGCCAACCATATGCTGGATGTGGATGGTCCTCATGCCAGATGCCAGCTGTGTAGTGGTCTTCAGGTAGTGGCCAGATGTGGAATGTTCCGCCTGTCAGTTTCATGATGTGGAATGGTCCGTCTGCAAGATGCCGCATTTGTTATTAGCTTCAAGACATTTTCCGAATGTGGAATGGTCCACCTGCCGGATTCTGGATGTCGAATGGTCCGCCTGCCAGATGCCAGATCTGGAATGTTCCGCCTGTCAGATTCTTGATGTGGAATGGCCTTCCTGGAAAATGCCTGATGTGGAATGGTCCATCTGTCATATTCCAGATGTGGAATAGTCCACCTGCCAGAAGCCAGAAGGGGAATGGTCTTCCTGCCAGTTGCTGGATCTGGAATGGTTCTTCTTCCAGATGTTGGATTTCCAATGGTCCACCTGCCAGATGCTGGATGTAGAATGGTCTTCCTGCCAGATGCAATGATTCCAATTTGACAGTTGGGAGATGGTTTAACAGTGATGTACTGGAGACTGAAGCAGATATTATGATACCAGGTACACTGTGTTGAGAGGGTTTAACAGTGATGTACAATAAACTGTGCCAAATACAGTAACACGGGTCTCATAGTGGGGAGAAAGATTAACGGTGATGTTCAGTAGAGTTAGATGGATCCTGTGACAAAGGTTTCACAGTGGTGAGAAGTTTTAATAGTGACGTAAGATAAACTTTGCTGGATATGGTGACTTCGAGTTTAAAGTGGAGAGATGGTTCAATGGTGATATACGATAGACTCAGGCATATTTTGTGACACTGGGTTCACAGTAGTGAAATGGTTAAAAAGTGATGTACGATAAACTGTGTCAGATACTGTAACACCAGGTTCACAGTAAGGAGAAGGTTTAATGGTGATGTACGGCAGACTGAGGCAGAAACCGTTACAACAGGTTCACAGTGGGGAGAAGGTTTACCAGTTTTGTACAATAAACTGTGGCAGAAAATTTGACAACAGGTTTCCAGTTGGCACATCTCCAGAATGGAGGAACATTGCCTTCCCAAGATCGTGTTATATGGCGAGCTCTCCACTGGCCACCGTGCCAGAGGTGCACCAAAGAAGAGGTACAAAGACTGCCTAAAGAAATCTCTTGGTGCCTGCCACATTGACCACCACCAGTGGGCTGATATCGCCCCAAACTGTGCATCTTGGTGCCTCACAGATCGGCGGGCAGCAACCTCCTTTGAAGAAGACCGCAGAGCCCAACTCACTGACAAAAGACAAAGGAGGAAAATCCCAACATCCAACCCCAACCAACCAATTTTCCCCTGCAACCGCTGCAACCGTGTCTGCCCGTCCCGCATTGGACTTGTCAGCCACAAACGAGCCTGCAGCTGACGTGGACATTTACCCTCTCCATAAATCTTCGTCCGCGAAGCCAAGCCAAAGAGAGAAGCCAAAAAGAAAGAGATAAACTGTGACAGATACTGAGACACCAAGTTCACAGAGGTGAGAATGTTCAATGGTGGTATATGGTTGACTGAGGCAGGTACTCAGACACTGGGCTCACAGTAGTGAGAAGGTTTAACGGTGATGCATGGCAGACATAGGCAAATAATGTTACACCGGGTTCACAGTGGGCAGAAGGTTTAACGGTGATATACGGAAGAATGAGGAAGATACTGTGAGACAGGGTTCACAGCAGCAGTGAGAAGGTTTAACAGTGATGTCCAATATAATGTAGCAAATACTGTGACACTGGATTCACATTTGAGAGATAAAACAACAGTGATGTATGGAAGACTGAGGCAGATACTGTGACACCAGTTACACAGTGGGGAGAATGTTTAATGAGGATGTATGGTACACTTTGACAGATACTGTTCACACCAGGTACACAGTAGTGAGTAGGTTTAACAGTGATGTATGATAAATTATGGCAGATGCAGAGACACCAGGTTCACAGTGAGGAGAGGTTTTATGATGTTTGTTAGAGTGAGATAGATACTGTGACATTGAGTTCACAGTGGTGGAAGATTTAACAGAACGATAAACAGTCCCAGGTACTGTGACACCTGATATCCATTTGTTATGGATTTAAGAGTGTAGGATTATGTGTAGCAGATATTTTGACAGAAGGTTCAAAGGGGAAAGAGGTTTAATGGTGATGTACGATAATCTGTGGCAGATAGAGAGACAATGGGTTTACAGTGGGGAGAAGGATGAACAGTGATGTATGATAAACTGGCATTTCTGTGACACGATGTTCACAATATTATGAAGTTTTAATGGTGATATATAATAAACTCTGGCATATACTATGACACCAGGTTCACAGTGGGGAGAAGGTTCAACATTGATGTACAATAAACTATGTCAGATACTGTGACACTGGGTTCACAGTAATGAGAATGTTTAACAGTGATACACGATAAACAGTTCCAGATATTATGACACCGGGTTCACTGTGTGGAGATGGTTTAATGATGATGTACGGCAGATTGAGACAGATACTATAAACTCCATGAGATACTGTGACACCGGATTCACTGTGGGGAGTGGTTTAATGGTGATGAACAGAAGACAGAGGTAGATACTGTGAAACCGGATTCACAATGGGGAGAAGGTCAATCACTGCTGGACGATAAACTGTGCAAGATACTTTGACCCTAGGTTCACAGTGCGAGAAGGTTTCACAGTAATGAACGATGAACTGTGTCAAATACTGTGACCCCAGGTTCACAGTAGGGAGAAGGATGAACGGTGATGTATGGTAAATTGAGATGAATACTGTGACACCAGGTGAACAGAGGGAATAAGTTTTAACAGTGATGAACGATAAACTGTGTCAAATATTGGGACACTGGGTTCACATCCGTCATACAGTTGAACAGTAATGTACGATAAACTGTGTTTGATACTGTGACACCAAGTTCACAATAGGGAGAATGTTAATGGGAATGTAGGTAGATGGAGGCCGATACTGTGACACAGATTTCAGAGTATGGAGTAGGTATAACAGTGATGTACAATTATCAGCGGGAGATACTGCGTTCACAGTGGGGAGAAGGTTAATGGGGATGGATGGTAGATTAAGGGAGATACCGTGGCATCAGGTTCACAGTGAGGAGAAGGTTTAACGGTGATGTACGATAGACTGAGTCAGATACTATGACACAAGGCTCATTGTATTGTTAATTTCTCTTCATTACAACATCTAATTTATATGCTCCATTTTTTTTTGTGGCAACTTCCAAACTTTCCATAAACTTCAATTCTAATCAGATTTTGTTCATTTAAATAGGTCACCATTAAAAGCCCAAATCATTTGGTCTCTAAAGTACGCCTCACAAAATTAAATTCTTTACTTGGGTTTGGTTGCAACAGCTCTTCAGTTTGCTTCATTATTTTTTCAGTCCCTCGTTTTGTGTTTTCTTTTTTGCCTGTGCAGTTTCACCAAATGGGCATCCAACTCTGTCTTCTCAGCTTGACCCAACATCTCCTCTGTAAACTTAAGCAAACCAAGGAGACCAAAGTTAAAATTTTCACATTTGCATTTTCAAAAAAAAAATGGTGCTGTGACTTGCAGTTTTACATCATAATCCCTCTTGCTAAACTTGCAAGAAACTGCACCTCATCCTACAGCTGGAAAATTGCAAGAGAACTGCTGGGTTAAAGCAAAGATTCCACCCAGTCACCCCATTAAATGCCTCCAAGTTAACAACAGATAGCAACCTGAAAGTTAAATACAAAGATCTGTATCAGGAAGATTAACGGCCTTTTAAAAAAATCATATCTACTCATGAAAGAAAACTCATAAGGGAACACTAGGCTCTTGTTCAACAATTCCTGTTGTATTCCTCAAAATGGTTTGAATCTTGATTTCAAGCAGAGTCATTTGGTGAGATTGTTGGTCCAGAACAAACCCTGCCCACACACTCCCTTAAATACCTGCAAAGTCCTGGCTCAGCTCTGCTCCATGCTAAAGCTATCAGAGCTTTTCTGAAGAGATAACAGATTTCAGATGCTGATACGACGTGTCAGAAACACACTAATACTTCCCTGAACAACACACCTCTCTCTGAAAACCATCAAGAACCTTTCTGAACTGTAATGTTTTTTTTTACCTTTCGAGCACCAAAGCCTGGTGAATTTTATATATGTTAAATTCTGTGCACAGTATAAGAATAGCCTGCAACCAGTGAACTTGGAGGAATGAGAAGTGAGATTGGACTGTGAACCAAAGAACTTTTCTGAACTTACACACACATTACACACACGTGCACTTAGAATTAGAAGGGGGGTAAGTTAAGTAAAGTAATTTAAAGTAGTAAAACAGTGATAAGTTAAAGTGTAATTCCATGTTCATGTTTAAAGATAATTAAAATCAATTTTGGTTGAAGTAAACATTTGTCTTAGTGAATATCTATTGCTGCTGTGTTTTGGGATCCTCTGGTCTTGTAACACTGCACCAAGCTTCAGGTTATGATAATTGTCCATAAAAGGACCCCAGAATCTTTTAAAAGTTATTAATTGACTCTTCAATAATTTTTTGTAAATATCAACAAGACATAATATCATTTAACCATTGTGTATGCGTCATTGGAGAATTGCCTTTCCATTCAATCAGAATTAGAGTGTTGGATGCCGTATTTGAGAAAAGATGTGCTGGTGTTGGGGAAGGTTCAGAGATGATTGACTGGAATATCAGGAATGAAAGGGTTAGTGTATGAGGAACATTTGTCACCTCTTTGACTGTACTAGTTGGAGTACAGATAAGGGGGATGTCAGAGGCATTTCAAATGCTGGAAGGCCTGGACAGAGTACATATGGCAAAGAAGTTTCCCATGGTAGGAGATTTGAGGACAAGAGAGCATAATTTCAGGATAAAAGGGTGCCACTATGAAACAGATGTGGAAAAAATTATTTTGTCAGTGGGTCGTGAATCGTGGAACTGAGGTCATTGCGTGTATTTCAGGCAGAGATTGAGAGGTATTTAATCAGTCAAGGAATCAAGGGTTATGGGGAGAAAGCTGGGCATTGGGGCTGTGGTAAAATGGTGGAACAGACTCAATGGGCCTATGTCTTGTGATCTTTATCCTGCAGTAGACCTAGACAACCCTCCTCAGGTATTCCATTCTTAGAAAACAGTCTGCATAGTGGTTTTATGTCATAACATAACATAACATAACAATTACAGCACGGAAACAGGCTATTAGGCCCTTCTAGTCCGCACCGAACCAAACATCCCTTTCTAGTCCCACCTCCCTGCACAATGCCCATAACCCTCCATCTTCTTCTCATCCATATACCTGTCCAACCTTTTCTTAAATAATACAATTGACTCCGCCGCCACTATTTCTCCCGGAAGATCATTCCACACGGCTACCACTCTCTGAGTAAAGAAGTTCCCCCTCATGTTACCTCTAAACCTCTCCCCCTTAATTCTTAACTCATGTCCTCTTGTTTTAATCTTTCCTCCTCTTAACGGAAATAGTCTATCCACATCCACTCTGTCTATCCCTTTCATAATCTTAAATACTTCTATCAAATCCCCTCTCAACCTTCTACGCTCCAAAGAATAAAGACCTAATCTGTCCAATCACTCCCTATACTCTAGATGCTTAAACCCAAGTAACATTCTGGTAAACCTTCTCTGCACTCTCTCCACTCTGTTTAAATCCTTCCTATAATTAGGCGACCAGAACTGCACACAGAACTCCAAATTAGGCCGCACCAACGTCTTATACAATCTCAACATCACCTCCCAACTCCTATATTCCATGCAATGATTGATAAAGGCCAGCATACTAAAAGCCTTCTTCACCACCCTATTCACGTGAGTTTCTACCTTCAGGGAACGATGTACCGTTACTCCTAAATCTTTCTGCTCTTCTGTATTCCTCAATGCTCTCCCATTTACCACGTATGTCCTATTCTGATTCTTCTTACCAAAATGAAGCACCTCACACTTATCAGCATTAAATTCCATCTGCCATTTTTCAGCCCACTTTTCTAAGCAGCCCTCTGCAATCCTTGAAAACCTTCTTCATTATCCACTATTCCACCTATCTTAGTATCGTCTGCATATTTACTAATCCAATTTACCACCGCATCATCTAGATCATTAATGTATATAACGAACAACAATGGGCTCAATACAGATCCTTGAGGCACACCACTGGTCACCGGCCTCCAACCTGACAGACAATTATCCACTACCACTCTCTGGCCTCTCCCTTTCAGCCAATGTTCAATCCATTTGACTATCTTAAAATTTATACCTAAAGACTGCACCTTCCTAACTAACCTTCCATGTGGTACCTTATACCTTGTCCATATAGACAACATCCACTGCGCTAACCTCATCCACACTCCTAGTCACCTCTTCAAAAAATTCAATCAGATTGGTCAAACATGACCTTCCTCCCACAAATCCATGTTGAGTGCTCCTGATCAGACCCTGTCTATCCAGATGTTTATAAGTACTATCTCTAAGAATTTTCTCCATTAATTTCCAATTGAATCCCATGTTATGTGACCCAGTGAAAATTCTGCCTTGAAAGGACCACAGCTTCCTAATTTAAAAAAAATTGTTATCGAGCAGCTCAAATGAGATATCTTGCTTCTTACTTTGAAAGGGAAAAATTACCATAAAATAAGAGAGAGAAAAGTAGAAGAATTTATATACAAGTGGGAATTGAAATTAATGGTTGGTGGGAGAGATACACCATTTTTGAAACATATATGGAATAAAATAAATGATGAATTTGGTGTAAGTGGATGTACATCACCCAGAATAGCTTTGATTTAAAATCCTCGGATCTTTTTCAAAGGAGCATCAATTTCTGGATATCTGGTTTTGTCAGGGGATTATGAATGTTGAAGATTGTTATGAAAGGGGCCAATTAATGTCCTTTGAGCAACTGAGAAATAAATATCATATAACTCATAGCAATCTTTTTTGCTATTTCCAATGAAGAGCATATTTGAAGGATAAGTTAGGAACAACCATGTTGTACTGAAATAGAAATTCCTTACAAAGAGGAATTGTTAAAAAATTTACTTCCATGATGTCCTCTTTATTACAAGTAGGAACTTTTAAATGAGGAGTTCTTAAGTCGAGACAAAGGTGGGAAATGGATCTGAACATTGTAATCGATTGGCAAATATGGGCAGATCCATATAAGGATCTCAATGTAAGATATAAATTAGTTCAGTATAATTATTTTTACATCAGTCATGTAGCAGATGTCAGCAAGGATTTTATCTGAAAGTTGCACCTGGAGTCAGGTGACTCAAGCAGTTGGATTTGAAAAGCTCTACAAGAAGCTGATTTGGCAAGAGATCACATGATATTGGGGAGTTGTATTAATTTTCTTCAACTCAGCATTTTGGATCCATTGACCAGAGTTCCACACTGCAGCAGTGAGGAAGGAATTCACAACTGGTTTTTCTTCTACAGTTACTTCTTACACTAGAGAAATTGAATGGAATAAAATCAGAATTATCAGATCAATGTTTTAGGTGTTGTGAAGATGTAGCAAATTTCTTGCATTCAATTTAGCTTTGTCCTAATGCAAGATCTTTTTGGGGAGAATTACAAATTTTTTGGAACAAGTTACAGGAGTTATTTTTTCGCAAAATTCAACCTTAATTTTATTGGGAAATATTGAAGGAACAAGGCCCAAATTAAAACTATTAATATATCAATTGAAATTTGTTAAATAAGTGTTAGCGGAGATGAGGAAATATATTGCACTTACTTGGAAATCAGATATATTTTTAGGGATGCCAAGATGACATGCAAAAATTTAAAGTTATATTCCTTTTGAAAAAAATTACATATAGCTTGAGAAATATATACTCTATGCTTTTGCAAATTTGACACCTGAATATTCAAATATTAGGCTTCAATTTGTAATAATGCTCTTTCCGTCCTTCTAGACATGCAAGATTCTCCTCTAAGTTGTAACATTTTTATTTAGATGTGTTAGATTTCCTCACCACCACGATCTCTGGGGAAGCGAAGGTCTAACACAGGGCATCAGAAAACAGGAAGACCACACACCATCAACAACTGAGAAGCAGAGGATTCAATCCAATGGTCAAGGTCCATGGAAGCAGACCATTGAGGGTTTCTGCAGCTGAAGGTCCCACATAAGTGACAGGCTGTTGGTAATTTGAGGAGAGGAACCCAAGCAGGCTTTGAGCTTCTGGAAAAAGCAGTAATGGGACTCACATTAGGTCGTGGATTGCTAGAGGCTGGTTCCAAACTGGCTAAAAGGGTATCAGGTATCAGATGGGATACTATTGGATGTTAAATGGTTCCTAATCATGTCATTGCCAATGACTTGGATTGGTCTGTGAGCATTGAAAGAGAATCCACAAACCCTCAGTGTCTTGGCCCAGGGTTCAGGGTGGAGGTTGGGGGGAGAAGACGACTCTTGCTTCTTTCTCTGACTGCAAGAGGCATTTCAGGTAATTTCTGCCAATGGCGAATCTGTCTGCCTCTCAGCAGGAAAAAAGCAATTTTGTGTGATATGACACCTTTTAATTACATGACAGTAAATTGTCTTCTGAAATAGAGAGGTTCAAGTTTCAAACTATTACACACTCCACTCACCAGAGACACCTGGATTATACCTCTTCCCACTTTATTATTTTGCAAGGACACCACATTGTATATTGATATGTTTTTGAAAGAGATGGATTGTAGAAGTCATGGAGGCCACAAACAAACACAAACACTTCAAAAAACAGCTCTTATTTAAAATGCATGAGCTTTGCTGAGAGTGAGTCATTCAGGCGCCAAGAGCCTTTGCAAAGACAAAACAAGGAGACTGCTTTGCTAAAGAATTTCAAAACAGGTGTAAATGGATGATTGATTTTAAAGCAACTGATGAATGGACTCAGAAGTTTGGGTCTGGTGCAGTAATCTGGCTGGTTGCAGTTTGCTGTTCTAAGAAGGTCATGTGCTTTTGCAAGCAGAGAGGAGAGACCAAACTGGCTTTTTCTAAGAGAGAGATGGCAAGCTGGCATCTTGTTGAAACCCCATTTTGAAGATGGTTTGTGAGTTCTCAGTTCAGCCTGTTGAAAAACTTTGTTGTCCAAATGAGGAAATGGCTGGTGAGAGTGTTTCACCTGAAATAAGGGAAATAAAAGGAACTCTATGGTGACCTGCAGAAGAGGTGATCATTTGGAAAACCCTGATGGGTTTCATTGACAAGACCCCAAAGTGGCTGATCAGAGGGAATCAGTTTTTGTGTGTCCAATGAGCAGGAAATCCCTCTCTGAAACCAACAAGAGTCTTCCTGGAAAACCAATCCAGACGGAACAATATAAAGATTATTGGTTTGCCGGAAGGTATGGAGGGATCAAACCCAAGAAAATTTTTTACTGAATGGATTCCACAGGTGCTGGGTCAAGAACATTTCCCGGAAGGTATAATACTGGAACGTGCTCACAGAGCCTTGCGTAGAAGACCTATTTCAGGTCAAAGTCCAAGACCTGTTTTGGTTCGTTGCTTGAATTATTACGACAGAGAAATAATTTTATAAGTGGCTATTAGAAATGCACAACAGAGAAAATCACCCTTGATGATTCAAAATAATCGAGTTTTCTTCTATGCGGATTTGAGTCAAGAAGTTATGTTCCAACGATGGGAATTCAATCCTGCTAAAGAGTTGTTGTGGAAGAAAGGTTACAAGGCAACCTTTAGATATCCAGCTGTTTTGAAGATTTTTCAAGATGGTTACGAACCAAAGTTCTTTGATTCTACAAAGGAAGCTATAGCATTTGCTCAAGAGCTGCCAATTACTCAGTTTCAACAGAAACATAGTCCACCGCGATCTCTAAGGAGACAAGAGATGGAAGAAAAAAGCCGTGCTCCAAGAAGGAATGGTTGTAATGATGACTCGGCAGTTGGAGCTGATTAAAAGAAGAGTTGTCCTTTTTTTTCTAATGTTTTTTTTTAAAAAAAGGGATATTAAATAATGATGATGTTAGTTTAAGATGAAGTGAGAGTTTGGGGAGAGAACTGGATAGGCACTATTTCCTGAAAGTCATCTGTTACGTGTGACACCCATTTTTTTTTGGGAGTTACCGCATTGCGCGGTTTAGAAGGGAGGGGGTATTTTTAACCTCCTACCCGTTTTTTTTTTCCTTTTTTTTTGTATTATTAGATTAAAGAGTGAAGGGGTTTTTTTGTTTACATATAAAAAAAAGCATAAGAAAGTACTTGATTGTTTAAAAAACTAAAAATTGAAGTGGGTTTTTTTGTAAAGATTATTCACTAGATAAGGAATATCTGAAATTTAAATGTGAATGGGATGGATTTTTTTTATTTTTTCTTTAACTTTAAGGTGAAAGGAGTGGTAATTCTGGTGTATATTATTTTGCTATTTTAGTTATAGAATGAAGGGAAAGTTATAAATTGAATTGTACAATTCTTAATGAGGCTTGAATTTTGTATGTGGTTTATGCTCCATTTGTTGAAGATATAGATTTCGTTGTAGATGTGTTTTTATTATTTGGATATCTGAATTTTAACGTAATGATTGGGGATATTTAAATGTGGTTTTGGAGCTTTTATTGGATAACTATTCAAGAATAAAAGGGAAAAATGGTGGAAGAGTACTAAAATTGAATTGTACAATGCTTAATGAGGTTTGAATTTTGTTTTAAGATAGTGGTTTATGTGACTAATATGATAGATGTGAAGTTAGTTGATATTTGGTGAAGGTTTATCTCTATAAAGAAAGTTTTTTTTCATCTATTTTATTCATGCTACAATTTTTTTTAAGAATTGATTATTGTTTAAGAATTTTTGATAATGTTACTAACTTTACTAATTTTTTATATTAAGTTTGAGTTAAATATATGGTTCATCTTAACTCCGTTTGTTAAATATATGCATTTAAGTTTGATTTAAATGATTTTTAAGTCTGATATCTTAGTATTAATCACTTTTCTTTTTGTTAGTATTTTAATCGCTTATGTTTTTGTTTTTTTTTGTAAGTGGGGTTTTTTTCTCACATATATTATTAACTTTATTAATTCTTCACTCTTTATTTGGGGGGAAGGGGGGGTTGGACTAATTTGAGTTGGGTTATTAATGTGTAATAATTATTGGGGAGGGTATAGTTTATTTAGATTACTGATACTGTTTTGTAATTTTATTATTTTATTAATTTTTTTAATGTAATCCTATATGTTATTCATGTTATAAAATCTTAAATAAAGTTTAAAAAAAAACAAGGGAAAAACCAGATTGGACTAGATTAGAACTAGATAAAATAGGGGAGAAGATACCTAAACATATACTATATAAATGGGATGAAAAATTGGTACAACATAGGTATTGCATCATCTGCTCAACATTTGGAAGAAGATTCATGTAGAAAGGAATAAAACAAATTACCAACTACCAAAACTAATATTGACGCAAAATCAGCTAATCCCTTTTACAATAGATAACCTTTCCTTCAGAGAATGGGAGAGAAAAGGGATCAAAAGAATAGAAAATAGTTTTTCGGGAAATAAATTATTATCCTTTGAACAAATGAAGGATAAATATAATATAACTCACGATACAATGTTTGCATACTACCAACTGAAAACCTACTTGAAGGACAAATTGGGAAACAGTCTGAGGTTACCAGAAGGAAGCAATATTGAATATGTGATTACAGACACAATGATAATCCAAACATTTGTAACAAACATGTACATCAAACTGCAAGAAAAGGAGAACAAGGAAACAAATGGTAAACCTAAACAAAAATGGGAACAAGATCTAAACATAAAGATAAAAAATGAAACATGGGAGAAGCTATGCTCCAGAATTATGAGAAATACAATAAACACGAGGTTACGTATGATACAATATAACTGGATACACAGGCTATACATCACACCTCAAAAGTTAAATAAATGGGACCCAACAGTATCAGACAGATGATTTCGCTGTAAAAAGGAAATGGGAACAACAATTCATGCAATTTAGACATTTGAGAAAGTGGAAAAATTTTGGGAAGATCTAAACCAGATATTAAATAAAATCACAAAAA
This sequence comes from Narcine bancroftii, assembly GCF_036971445.1. Classification (NCBI taxonomy): domain Eukaryota; kingdom Metazoa; phylum Chordata; class Chondrichthyes; order Torpediniformes; family Narcinidae; genus Narcine; species Narcine bancroftii. The sequence continues at coordinate 6,376,049 of NW_027211884.1, forward strand.
GTAATATACCAAAAAACCCAGAGATCTTCCTCCTAAGTAATATAAGAAACAAAGAATTTGGACTCGATTTGGATGGAGCACAAAAAAGATTTGTTATGATAGCTGTAGCTGTAGCAAAAAAAGGTATTATGTCAACCTGGAAATTAGTAGACAACTTGAGAATTCAACAATGGTATATAGAAATGAAAAAATGTATTCCATTAGAAAAAATAACATATAATTTAAGAAATAACATTACAATATTCGAACAAATATGGGAGCCATACATGAAACACAATAGGGAAATCCTACCGTGGACTTCCACCATCTAAAATGACAGAAGGAGAAGATAACGAAAAGAACTGACTCAGTAAAATCTCTTGTTTATTTTTATTAAGTGACAACATTGTTTAACGGGTTTAATGTATCTTATAGATTGAACTTTAAATAAATGGGAAAGGGAGTGAGGGAGGGAGGGAGGGAAGGGAGGGGGGTAAAAGGGAGAGAAAATGACACTATATATTTAAGAAGAAAAATGTCTGTATGTATCTTGGTCAATATGGTTTATAGTGTGAAAAATTTAAAAAAAAATAAAAAATGAGTCAGTGCATGAAGGATCTCCTCCCAATTGGAAGAAGAAAGAGAAATTACCTCAGGTTACACAATCCTGGCACAACTCCATGTGTAATTGATTTCAGTCATGTGAATCTTAGATGGGATAAGAACAACAAATTCCTCTCAAATAATGGATGAGTCATAAAAAAGGGTTGTCCAAAGTATTGGTAGCTGCAATCTTGTGAACAACTATTACAAGAAGAAAGGTCTCGAATTCAGAATATCCTACTAGACACAGAGCACCTATGGTAATAAGGGAGTAATAAAGGTGGGATGTCAGTGCAATAAAAAAGGTTGAGGACCACTGACCTTGGGAGCACAGTGATTTTGAGACAAATCTGCATGTCTTAGGACGTGGGAGGAAATTGGAACACCAAAAGAAATCCTAGAATATGCAAACTCCATATAACCACCACCTGAGATCAGGATTGTACCCAGGTCACTGGAGATGCGAAGCAGCAACTCTCTTAATTGTCCACTGTGCTGTCACTCAGCAAATATATTGTGGAGAAGGTACATTCTAAAAACACACCGAAATGCTGGAGGAACTCAGCCAGCCTTTTCAGCATCCATAAGATACAAAAATATATTGCCGATATTTTGGCTCCGAGCCCTTCTTCAAGGAATATGCAGAATGAGCCAGAAGCAGGAAACATCAGAATTCATACCAACAAAAGGTGTTCATTGGAAATGATAAGAGATGAGGTAAGAATTTATCATGTTTGTGTGAAAGGAGACGGAAGGGAGAGACAGGGCTGGGGGAAGGTGAGGGGAGAAGAATTGATGGGGTGGGGGGTTGAATGAAACCCAGAGAAGTCACTATTAATTCCACCTACTAAGAGGGTGCTCATGTGGAAAATAAGGTGTTGTTTCTCCAATTTGCAGGTCCTCTCAGTCTAGCAGTGCACAAGACCATGGAAATGTCAATAAGTGAAAGGGATGGGGAATTTAAATGGGTGGCAATTGGGAGACCCACATTATTGCTGTGGACAGTGCCAAGGTGCTACTCACCACAGTCGAAGTGCTGCCCCTCTACCACTTGACACATATTCCCCTCTCCACCTTCCGTGATTCCCTTGTCCATCAATAAAGTTCCCTACCAATTGTCTCCTTTGGACCTTCCTCTGTGACCACAGGAGATACACCAATTGTGGCCACACCTCCTCCTTCACCACCATTTGGGGCCCAAACAGACCTTCCAAGTGAAGCAATATTTCACTTGTGAATCTGCAGGGGTCTTCTACTGCATCCAGTGCTCCCGTTGTAGTCTCCTCTACATCAGACAGGGAGATTGTTTTTGATCTGTCGCCGCAATAGTGTGGATCTCCCAGCGGTCAACGTCATTCCCTTTCAGACCACAGACCACCCGCAAATTGGAGGAACAACACCATCTTCTGACTGGGCACCCTTCAACTAGATGGCATTAATATCAACTTTTCTAGTTTTCGTTAAACCCCGCCCCCCTTCACTTCTTCCCCATCTCTGTCTCTCCCTTCCGTCTCCTTTCACAAAAACCTGATAGATTCTTACCTCATCCCTTATCATATCCAATTATTACTCAAGTTTTGGACTTCCTACTATTGACAGAAACCTGGCTGAGCATTGGCGAGATTGTTCCATTGCATTGTTCACAGCAAGTCATGGTGGGGGTTTAGCCGTTGATAAATCATTTTGTGCTGTTTATTGAATCCTGATAATTTCTCCACTTTCAAAGTCCAACTAATTAAAGTGGGACTGGTCAACCCCTTTTTAATTGCTCTTATATATCACCCACCAAAAATATATAAAGATTTTATCACTCAATTCATAGATTTCCTTCCATCAAGTTCTGATTCTTGGTGACTTCAATATCTCTGTGTGTTGTCCAACTAAGCCCCTTGTAAATGATTTTATCTATTGAGTGCTTTAATTTATGACTGCTTTCAAATGGATCCTAGATTTTGTTCTAGTTCTTCTGTCTGATTTTTCAATTAGCAACCTGGTAATAATTGATACCTGTATGTCCCACCTATAGCTGTTACTTTTGACCTATCCCTGCCTTTCCCCGCTAACAAATCTTGTCTTCCTAAATGCTACTCAATTAAATTAACTCATGGACTATTAGTAAGTACACAGAGGCTCTTATAGCAGCTTCAAATATCTCCACTATTGAGGTGTTCTCTCTTCACCTCAACACTGAGGAATTTTTACTTTCCTATTTAATACCACCTGTTCTTCTATCCTGACTGTAGCCCCACTTAAAGTGAAAAAAACTAAGCTTAAGACTGTGTCTTGGTTTAATAATACCAACAAAGAGGGAGTGCAAGATAGTTGAACAAAAGTGGAAGCGGGATAAAATACCAGGAAGCAGTAAAAGCCAAAAGAACAAATTTTTTGCCAACCTAATTTCCAACTCCCATAATCCCAAGGTCTTGTTCAGTACCATCAACTGGGTCATTATCCTGCACCCAATACCAACTCTCATGCATCTCTTACCAAATGCAAAGAATTAAAAAAATTCTTCATAAACAAAGTTGAGAGCATCAGGGAAATGTCTCCCCCGACCCATAACCTAACTGTACTACAGTTCTGTTCATCTAACCTGGACTGTCTTAATCCCATCACACTACCCACCCTTAGAAAATTTGTGCCCTCCATGAAGCCTAAAACCTGCCCCCTCGACATTATCCCTACCCCCCTTCCATTTTTGACATAGTTCATCCTAGCATTAACAGTTCCCTAGCCACTGGTACTCTTCCAATTTGTTTCAAGCATGCTATGGTCCAGTCCCTCCTGTAAAAACCCAAATTAGATCCACCACACCCAAACATTACAGACCTGTTCCTAAACTTCCATTCCTGTCAAAGATCCTTGAAAAAGTTGTTTTTAGTCAATTCTTGCCCTACCTACATCAAAATAACTTATTGGAGATTTCAATCAAGTTATAAGGCCCAACATAGCACAGAGCTATGTTGCACACCCTCTTTGACTTGGGTGGCTCTGCCATTCTAATTCTCCTGAACCTTAGCGTAGCGTTTGATAATGTGGATCACACTATTTTAATAGATCGTCCCCAGTATGGGGTCGGTATCAATAAGACGGCCTTGAACTGGTTTGAATCATATCTTAATGATAGGACTTCCTCAGTTAATAGGGGCAAATTTTTGTCTTCTTCGGTTACCCTTTCCTGCAGGGTAACCTAACCCTAACCCACAAGGTAACCTAACCCTAACCCACAAGTGTCTATTCTTGGCCCCATTCCGCTTAGTCCTATCATTCAAAATCAGAGCATCTCTTTCCACAAAACCGATGATACTCAGGTCTATCTCCCCTTGAAACCTAATGACCAATTAAAGATAGTCAGCCTCACTATCTATAAAGTGTTGGATGGCTCAAAACTTCTTACAGCTAAATGAGGGCAAATTTGAGGTTATCCTATTTGGTTCCCCTGAATTCTACCAAAATTATCTCCAACTCTTGGTCACATCCACCCTTATTAAACCCCACGTTAAATCTCTTGGTGTGATAGATGATTCCACCTTCAAGTTTGTAAGGGATACTGGAATGTGAGGAGTCAAGCAAGTGCTAATTAAGAATAAAGTATTATGGGTTAACTTAAGGTGAAGGGATGCTGGAATGTGAGGAGTCAAGCAAGTGCTCATTAGAAATGAAGTATTATGGGTTAAATCAGGGTGAAGGGATGCTGGAATGGGAGGAAGGGTTATAAAAGTATAATAAAATAAGGATCTTCAAAACAGGATAGCAAGGAGATAGCTTTACGAAGTCTTGGGGATTGATTAATGAGTAAAGAACAAAGACATGATATTTCCCAGCTAACAAGTTTGCAGGAAGGCACATAAACTGATAAGAAGTTAGAATCCACGTGGGCAGAATTACCTAATGCTAAACCAATCCAGGAGGCAGAAGAATGTTAGGGGGAAGGTATCTCTGTACTGAAATGAAATGTATAAAAGTTGGGTCAGCCTCAGTATCTGTGTGTATTCCCAGGGTAAGGGGAAGCACCCAACTTTGCATTGTTGTAATAAAAGTTCTTTGTTCTCAATTTTTGTCTCAAGCAAATTCTGTGAAGGTACTTCTGTTTCTCACAAGTTCAACAAACAAGTTAATGCAGTCGTAAAGGATAGCTTTTTCCAGCTTCGCACTATTGCTAAAATCAAATTGTTCCTGTTTAAAGATCTTGAGAAAGTTATCTATGCCTTTATATTCTCCTGTTTAAACTATTCTAACTCTTTATATACTGGAATTAGATAATTTTCATTATCCCATCTGCAACTGGTTCAGAATGCTGTCTCCAGGCTCTTGACAGTTGCCAAGAAGAGGGACCATATCACTCCTATTCTGGCCTCCCTCATTGGCGGCCAGTATGGCTCAGAATTGATTTTAACGTTCTCCTGTTTGTCTATGAAGGCCTTAATAGGCTAGCCCCTCTTATATCACAGATCTTCTAATTCCTTATTTCACTTCAAGACCCCTCAGGTCGACTAACTTGGGGCACTTGGCTGTTCCTCAAACTGTCAACTCAGAGATTACACCTTTGCTATTTCAGCCCCCAAACTGTGGAACGACATTTCCCTTTCTATTGACATTTTTATATCTAGATTGAAGATGTACTTTTATTCTCTCGCATTTTGATTCCTCCTCATACGCCTAATTGTTACCCGTGTTTTAACCTCGTATTCATTTTGTTCTGTATTTTAAATAGTTGCCGAGTTGTGGTCTTTTTGATCTGTACGGCACTTTGGTCAACTTGAATTGTTTAAAATGTGCTCTCTCAATAAACGAATGAACCCCTTTGTTGGTCTGGATTCCTCCCCCCCAGCCAGCATTGTTTGAATCCTGCCATTTCCCACTTCTGGTTCATTCTGCCTATTCCTTGAAGGGATCTGAAAAGGCCAGCTGAGATCCTGAACGTCAGTGTGTTTTTCCGACGATCACGGCATCTGCTGACGTTGGGGTTTCTCTGGATTTTGGAAGGCATTTGAATGCCCTTCACTAAGTTCTGAAGTGGCCTGCAGCTTGAAAATGATGCTTTGCAATGTGGCCAAGTCCTCCTCCTTGTCACGTGACCCTTCAAGGAGAAGATCAGTTTCAGCCAGTGAGGGAACCTGGTCGGGCTTTAATGCTGTGATCCTTCTCCACCATTAAAAAGACAAGCTCATGAGAACAGCCGAGCTCAATCCCTAATAGGTGACTTTCCCCCCAAGAGTTTGCTGGACCAAACTCACCAGGTGGGGGGTCTTTGCCTCATCTCCAGGCCCCTGGAACGTGCCACGTCCTGGTGATTCCTCCCCCAGACCCTGGTGGAACCCCATCCCTCTGACCGCCCACCCCCTGCCCGTGGGACTGAGTGAGCAGCAGGTGACAGCGGCCCCTTCAATCCCCAGCCTCCAGCTCCTTCACCCGCCTCCAGTCAGCGCCAGCAGCGGCCACGGCCTCGGGAGACGGGTCTGCCTCTGACCGTCTGGGAACTCGTTCGGCCCCGCCCCAACCCACTGCCCGCTGTGGAGGTGAAGGGGGCCCAGGGCTGGCTCTTCCCTTCCCAGCGGGCGGGGAACAGGCCCGACGGTGCAGGATTCTCTCCCAGATGCTCGAGCGCCGAGGGGCAGCGGGGAACGTGCGGGCGCTCGACGTTCCTGGGGCCCAGGAGGCGGGGAAACAGAGGCTTCCGCCCCCTTCAAGCTGATTGGCTGCATCCGCCCCGCCCCCTGCTTGGATTTGAAAGCCGCCACGTGCCGTTGGCCGAGACTCGAGCCGCGCTCGCGCCTGCTGCTTCTCGTCACGGGGGAGGCCGGCAACGGACTCCACGCGACGCAGCGAAGAGCACGAGGGTGGCACCGGGTCCGTGGAGCCGGATTCGGGGGGCGAGAGCGCACTCGTGGCTGAAAGGGCAGAGAAGAGGCACAGGGGAAGGAGATGAGTGTTGGGGGAGGGGGAGGGGAGGGGGGAGGGGAGGGGGAGGGGGGAGGGGAGGGGGAGGGGGGAGGGGAGGGGGAGGGGGGAGGGGAGGGGTGAAGGGGGAGGGGGAAGGGGGAAGGGGGAGGGGGGAGGGGGGAAGGGGAGGGGGAAAGGGGGAGGGGGGAAGGGGGAGGGGGAGAGGGAGAGCAGGGGGTGGATGGGGAGGGGGTGGATGGGGAGGGGGAGGGGGGAGGGGGGAGGGGGGAGGGGGAGGGGGGAAGGGGGAGGGGGGAAGGGGGAGGGGGGAAGGGGAGTGGGAAAGGGGGGAAGGGGGAGGGGGAGAGGGAGAGCAGGGGTTGGATGGGGAGGGGGAGGATAGGGAGGGGGAGGATAGGGAGGGGGAGGGGGAGGGGGGGAGGGGGAGGGGGAGGGGGGGAGGGGGAAGGGGGAGGGGGAGGGGGGAGGGGGGAAGGGGGGAAGAGGGGGAGGGGGAAGGGGAGCGGGAAAGGGGGGAGGGGGAAGGGGAGGGGGAAGGGGAGGGGGGGAAGGGGGAGAGGGAGAGCAGGGGGTGGATGGGGAGGGGGAGGATAGGGAGGGGGAGGGGGAGGGGAAGGGGAAGGGGGAAGGGGGAGGGTGGAAGAGGGAGGGTGGAAGAGGGGGAAGGGGGGAGGGGAGAGGGAGGGGGGAGGGGGAAGGGTGGAAGGGGGAGGGTGGAAGGGGGAGGGTGGAAGGGGGGAGGGTGGAAGGGGAGGGGGAGGGGTGCAGGGGGAGGGGGGAGGGGGAGGGGGAGGGGGAAGGGGAGGGGGAATGGAAGGGGAGGGGGAAGGGGGTGGATGAGGAGGGGAAGGGGGAGGGAAAGTAGATGGGGAGGGGACAAAGATGGGGGGTGAATGGTGAGGGGATGAAGGCAAGGGGAGAAGAAGGCGGGGTGGATGGGGAGGAGAGAACACTGGGTGGATGGTGAGGGTAGAACACAGAGGTGGATGGGGAGGGGAAGGTGGGGGATGGGAAGGGGTAGAGGGTGGGGGGATGGGGAGGGGTAGAAAGTGGGGGGGATGGGGAGGGGTAGAAAGTGGGGGGGATGTGGAGTGGTAGAAAGTGGGGGGAGGTGAAGCGATTAAGGATGGGTGTAGATGGGGAGGAGAAGAAGGTGGGGGGTGGATGGGGAGGGGATTAAGGCTGGTTGTGAATGGGGAGGGGAAGAAGGCGGGGGCTGGATCAGAAGGTGAAGAAGGCGGGGTGTGGATGGGGAGGGTCGGACATGGGGGTGGATGGGGAGAGGAAGACGTCGAGGGGAGATGAAGGCGGGGAGAAGAATGCGGGGTGGATGTGTGGGTAAAAAGTGAAGGGTGGATGGACATGATAAGAAGGCGGCGAGGAAGAATGAGGATGGTAGATGGGGAACGAAACAAGTTATGGGGTGAATGGGCATGGGACGAAGGCGAGCGGAGAAGAAGGTGGTGGATGGGGAGGGAAGAAAGCGAGGGGTGGATTGGTAGGGGACTGATCTGGGGAGGGAAGAAGGTGTGTTGAATGGGGGTGGGGAAGAAGGTGTGAGTTGCAGGGGTTAGGGGAAAAAGGTGTGAGTTGAATGGCGGAGGGGAAGAATGTAGACAGTGGAACAGGCGGGAAAAACAGTGGGGGTGGATGGGGAGGGGAAAAGGTCAGGGGTGGATGGGGAGTGGAAAAAGGTGGGGGAGTGGATGTGGAGGGGATTAAGGCTGGGTTTGGATGGGGGAGGGGAAGAAGGTGGGGGTGTGGATCATTAGGTTAAGAAGGTGGGATGTGGATGGGGAGGAGAAGAAGGCGGGTAGTGGAAGGAGAACGGAAGTAGGTGGGTGGAGGATGGGGAGAGGAAGAACATGCGAAGGAAAGAAGGTGGAGTGTAGATGGGTAGGGAAAGAGGGAGGAAAGTAGTTGGGGGTAGATGGGAAGCAGATGAAGATGTGTGGTGGATGGTGAGGCTAGAACACGGGGATGGATGGGGAGGGTAAGACGGGGGTGGATGGGGAGGGTAGGAAACAGGGGTGGTTGGGGAGGATACGACATGGGGGTGGATGGGGAAAGGGAAGAAAGTGGGGATGGATGCAGAGGTGAATGCGGGTGGTTGAAGGGGAGTGGAAGTAGGTAGGGGATGGATAGGGAGAGGAATAAGGTGGGGATGGAATGGGAGGGAAAGTAGGTGGGGGTCAATGGGGAGGGGAAGAAGGCGGGGGTGGATGGGGAGGCGATTAAGGCTGTTGTGGATGGGGGAGGGGAAGAAGGCGGGGCTGGATCAGAAGGTGAAGAAGGCGGGGTGTGGATGGGGAGGAGAAGAAGGCGGGTAGAGAAGGGGAACGGAAGTAGGTCGGGGGTGCATGGTTGGAGGAAGAAAGTGAGGAGGGAAGAAGGCGGGGGGTGGATGGGTGGGGAAAGAGGGAGGGAAAGTAGTTGGGGGTAGATGGGGAGTGGGACAAACGTGGATGGTGAGGGGATGAAGGCAAGGGGAGAAGAAGGCGGGGGTGGATGGGGAGGAGAGAACACGGGGTGGATGGGGATGGTAGGACATGGGGGTGGGTGGGGAGAGTAGAACACGGGGGTGGATGGGGAGGGGAAGAAGGTGGGGGATGGATAGGGAGAGGAATAAGGTGGGGATGGAATGGGAGTGGACTAAGGAGGGGTTGGATGGGGAGTGGAAGTAGGTAGGGGTGGATGGGGAGGGGAAGAAGGCAGGGGTGGATGGGGAGTGGACTAAGGAGGGGTTGGATGGGGAGGAAAGAATGCGAGGGGTGGATAGGAGTGGAAGGTGCGAAGGGAAGAAGGGTGGTGGATAAGTAGGAAATGCGGGAGGGAAAGTAGGTGGGGGTGGATGGGGAGCGGACGAAGATGCTGGGTGGATGGGGAGGGTAGGACACGGGGTGGATGGGGAGGGTAGGACACGGGGTGGATGGGGAGGGTAGGACACGGGGTGGATGGGGTGGGTAAGACGGGGGTGGATGGGGAGAGGAAGACGTCGAGGAGAGATGAAGGCGGGGAGATGAATGCGGGGTGGATGTTTAGGGGAAAAAGTGAAGGGTGGATGGACATGATAAGAAGGCGGCGAGGGAAGAATGAGGATGGTAGATGGGGAACGAAACAAGTTATGGGGTGAATGGGCATGGGACGAAGGCGAGCGGAGAAGAAGGTGGTGGATGGGGAGGGAAGAAAGCGAGGGGTGGATTGGTAGGGGACTGATGTGGGGAGGGAAGAAGGTGTGTTGAATGGGGGTGGGGAAGAAGGTGTGAGTTGCAGGGGTTAGGGGAAAAAGGTGTGAGTTGAATGGCGGAGGGGAAGAATGTAGACAGTGGAACAGGAGGGAAAAACAGTGGGGGTGGGTGGGGAGGGGAAAAGGTCAGGGGTGGATGGGGAGTGGAAAAAGGTGGGGGAGTGGATGTGGAGGGGATTAAGGCTGGGTTTGGATGGGGGAGGGGAAGAAGGTGGGGGTGTGGATCATTAGGTTAAGAAGGTGGGATGTGGATGGGGAGGAGAAGAAGGCGGGTAGTGGAAGGAGAACGGAAGTAGGTGGGTGGAGGATGGGGAGAGGAAGAACATGCGGAGGAAAGAAGGCGGAGTGTAGATGGGTAGGGAAAGAGGGAGGAAAGTAGTTGGGGGTAGATGGGGAGCAGACGAAGATGTGTGGTGGATGGTGAGGCTAGAACACGGGGATGGATGGGGAGGGTAAGACGTGGTTGGATGGGGAGGGTAGGACATGGGGGTGGATGGGGAGGGTAGGACACGGGGGTGGATGGGAGGGGAAGGTTGAGGGGAGATGAAGGCTAGGGAATAGAATGGGGGGTGGATGAGTACGGAAAAAAATTGTGGGGTGGATGGGGATGGGAAGAAGGTGGGGAGGGAAGAATGAGGGTGGTGGTTGGGGAGGGGAAGAAGGCGGGGGTGGATGGGGAGCAGACGAAGGAGGGGTTGGATTGGGAGGAAAGAATGCGAGGGGTGGATAGGAGGGGAAGGTGCAGAGGGAAGAAGGGGGTGGATGAGCAGGGAATGGGGAGGGAAAGTAGGTGGGGGTGGATGTGGAGCGGATGAAGGTAGGGAGTGGATGAAGAGGGGATTAAAGTGAGGGGATAAGAATGCGGGGAGTGGATGGGGAGGGTAAAATGTGTGGAGTGGGTGGGGAGGGAAGAAGACGGGGGTGGATGGTGAGCGGAAGAAGTCGAGGGGAGATGAAGGCGGGGAGAAGAATGCAGGGTGGATGTGTAGGGGAAAAAGTGAGGGGTGGATGGGGATGGTAAGAAGGCGGCGAGGGAAGAATGAGGATAGTGGATGGAGAACGAAACAAGTTATGGGGTGGATGGGCATGGGACGAAGGCGAGCGAAGAAGAAGGTGGTGGATGGGGAGGGAAGAAAGCGAGGGGTGGATGGGGAGGGGACTGAAGGGGGGGAGAGAAGAAGGTGTGTTGAATGGGGGTGGGGAAGAAGGCGTGAGTTGGATGGGGTAGGGGAAGAATGTGGACAGTGGAACAGGAGGGGAAAAAGGTGGGGGTGGATGGGGAGGGGAAAAGGCCAGGGGTGGATGGGGAGGGGAAAAAGGTGGGGGAGTGGATGTGGAGGGGATTAAGGCTGGGTGTGGATGGGGGAGGGGAAGAAGGCGGGGGATGTATCAGTAGGTTAAGAAGGCGGGGTGTCGATGGGGAGGAGAAGAAGGCAGGTAGTGGAAGGGGAACAGAAGTAGGTGGGGTGTGGATGGGGAGGGGAAAAACATGCGGAGGGAAGAAGGCGGGGGGCAGATGGGTAGGGAAAGAGGGAGGGAAAGTAGGTGGGGGTAGATGGGGAGGGGACGAAGATGGGGGGTGGATGGTGAGGGGATGAAAGTGATGGGAGAAGCAGATGGGGGTGGATGGGGAGGGTAGGACGGGGGTGGATGGGGAGGGTTGGACATGGGGGTGGATGGGGAGGGTAGGACACAGGGGTGGATGGGGAAAGGGAAGAAGGTGGGGATGGATGCAGAGGTGAATGCGGGTGGTTGAAGGGGAGTGGAAGTAGGTAGGGGATGGATAGGGAGAGAAATAAGGCGGGGATGGAATGGGAGGGAATGTAGGTGGGGGTCGATGGGGTGGGGAAGAAGGCGGGGGTGGATGGGGACGGAAAGTAGGTGGGGGTCGATGGGGAGGGGAAGAAGGTGAGGGTGCATAGGGAGTGGACTAAGGAGGGGTTGGATGGGGAGGGAAGAATGCAAGGGGTAAATAGGAGGGGAAGATGCGGAGGGAAGAAGACGGGGGTGGATGGGGAGGGGATGAAGGCAGGATGTGGATGGGGAGGGGGTGAAAGTGAGGGGAGAAGAATGCAGGGAGTGGATGGGGAAGGAAGTATGCGGGGAGTGGATGTGGGGGGAAGAAGATGGGGTGGATGGGGAGGGGAAGAAGATGGGGGTGGATGGGGAGGGGAAGAATGCGGGGGTGGATGGGGAGGTGAATGGGGGTGATTGAAGGGGAGAGAAAGTAGGAAGGGATGGATCGGGAGTGAAATAAGGCGGGGATGGATTGGAAGGGAGAGGGAAAGTAGGTGGGGATAGGAGGGGAAGAATGGGGAATGGAAGAAGGCGTGGGGTAGATGGGAAAGGGAAGTAGGCAGGGGTGGATGGGTGGGGAAGACCTCGAGCGGAGATGAAGGCGGGGAGAAGAATAGTGGGTGGATGGGTAGGGGAAAAAGCGAGGGGTGGATGGGGATGGTAAGAAGGCAGGGAGGGAAGAATGAGGATGGTGGATGGGGAGGGAAAGAAGGTGGGGGTGGTTGGAGAGATGAATGCAGGTGGTTGAAGGGGAGTGGAAGTAGGTAGGGGATAGATAGGGAGAGGAGTAATGTAGGGATGGAATGGGAGGGAAAGTAGGTGGGGAGTGGATGGGGAGGGGAAGAAGGTGATGGGTGGATGGTTAGTGGACTAAGGAGGGGTTGGATGGGGATGGAAGAATGCGAGGGGTGGATAGGAGGGGAAGGTGTGGAGGGAAGAAGGGATGGAGGATGGGTAGGGAATGGGGGAGGGAAAGTAGGTGGGGGTGGATGGGGAGCATATGAAGGTAGGGAGTGGATGAGGAGGGGATAAAAGTGAGGGTTGTAGAACGCGGGGAGTCGATAGGGAGGTAAGAATGTGGGGAATGGATGGGGAGCGGAAGAAGACGGAGGTGGATGGGGAGCGGAAGAAGACGGAGGTGGATGGGGAGCGGAAGAAGACGGAGGTGGATGGGGAGCGGAAGAAGGCGGGGGTGGATGGGGAGTGGAATAAGGTGGAGGATGGATTGGAAGGGGGAGGGAAAGTAGGGGGGTTAGGAGGGGAAGAATGCGGTAGGAGGATGGGGAGTGGAAGAAGGCGCAGGGTAGTTGGGAAGGGGAAGTAGGCAGGGGTGGATCTGAGGGGAAGAAGTCGTGGGGAGATGAAGGCTGGGAGAAGAATGCGGGGTGGATGGGTAAGGGAAAAGGTGAGGGGTGGATGGGGATGGTAAGAAGGCAACGAGAGAAGAACGGGGATGGTGGATGGGGAAGGAAAGAAGTTATGGGGTGGATGGGCAGGGGATGAAGGCGAGCGGAGAAGAAGGTGCTTGATGGGGAGGGAAGAAGGCGAGGGGTGGATGGGGAGGGGACTGATGTGGGGAGGGAAGAAAGCGTGTTGGATGGGGAGAGGAAAAAGGTGTGAGTTGGATGGGGAGGGGAAGAAGGCGGGCAGTGGAACTGGAGGGGAAAAAGGTGGAGGTGGATGCGAAGGGGAAAAGGTCAGGAGTGGATGGGGAGGGGAAAAAGTTGGGGGAGTGGATGTGTAGGGAATTAAGGCTGGGTGTGGATGGGGAGGGGAAGAAGGCGGGGGGTGGATCAGTAGATTAAGAAGGAGGGGTGTGGATGGGGAGGAGAAAAAGGTGGGTAGTGGAAGGGGAACGGAAGTAGGTTGGGGGTGGATGTGGAGAGGAGGAACATGTGGAGGGAAGAAGGCGGGGGGTTGATGGGTAGGGAAAGAGGTGGGGGAAGGGAGCGGGGACAAAGATGGGGGGTAGATGGTGAGGGAATGAAGGCGAGCGGAGAAGCAGATGGGGTGGATGGGGAAGCGAGAACGCAGGGAGTGGATGGGGAGGGAAGAATGCGTGGAGTGGATGGGGAGGGTAGGACACGGGGGTGGATGGGGAGGGTAGGACACAGGGATGGATGGGGAGGGGAAGAAGGTGGGGATGGATGGAGAGGTGAATGCGGCGGGTTGAAGTGGTGTGGAACTAGGTAGGGGATGGATAGGGAGAGGAATAAGGCGGGGATGAAATGGAAGGGAAAGTAGGTGGGGGTGGATGGGAAGTGGATGAAGGTAGGGAATGGATGGTGAGAGGATGAAAGTGAGGGGAGAAGAACGCAGGGCGTGGATGGGGAGGGAAGAATGCGTGGAGTGGATAGGGAGGGGAACAAGGCGGGTGGTGGATGGGAAGGGGAACTAGGTGGGGGTGAATGGGAGGGGAAGGTCGAGGGGAGATGAAGGCTGGGGAGTAGAATGGGGGGGCGGATGAGTTGGGGAAAAAGTGTGGGGTGGATGGGGATGAGAAGAAGGTGGGGAGGGAAGAATGAGGGTGGTGGTTGGGGAGGGGAAGAAGGTAGGGGATTAAGGTGGGGGATGAATGGGGAGGGGAAGAAGATATGGGGTGGATGGGCAGTGGACGCAGGCGAGTGGAAAAGAAGACGGGAGGGATGGGGATGGAAGAAGGTGAGGGGTGAATGGGGAGGGGAAGAAGGTTGGGGTGGATAGGGAGAGGAAGAAGGTGCAGAAGGAAGAAGGCAGGGGTTGGATGGATAGCGAAAGGGGAGGGAATGTAGATGGGGGGTGGATTGCGAGGGGAGAAGAAGGCGGGGGTGGATGGGGAGGTGAATGCGGGTGGTTGAAGGAAGTAGGCAGGGTGTGGCTGGGGAGTGGAATAAGGTGGGGATGGATAGGAAAGGGGAGGGAAAGTAGTTGTGGTTGGAATGGGAGGAGAAGAAGGCGGCAGGAGGATGGGGAGGGAAGAAAGCGAGCGGTGGATGGATGGTGAAGGAAGTGGGGGATGGATAGGAGGGGAAGAAGGCGGGGAGTGGAAGGGGTGGGGTTGAAGGTGGGGTGGAAGATGGCAGGGCGTGAATGGGGAGGGATGGAAAGAAGACGGGTGGATGGGGAGGGGAAGAAGGTTGGTGGTGGATGGGAAGGTGAAGAAGGCGAGAGGAGGATGAAGAGGGGAAGAAGGTGGGGGTGGATGGGTGGGGAACTAGGGGGGAGTTGGATGGGAGGCGAAGAATGCGGGAAGTGGATGAGGAGGGGAAGACGGTGCGGGGTGGATGGGGAGGGAAAGAAAGTGCTGGGTGGATGGGGAGGGGAAAATGGCGGGTGGTGGATTGGGGGGTGAAGAAGGTGGGGTATGGAAGTTGAGGGGAAGAAGGTGGAGTGTGAATGGGGAGGGGAAGTAGGCGGGGATGAATGGTAAGGGGAATAGGATTATAAGTAGGTCTGGGTGAATGGAGGAGGGGAAGAAGGCGGGAGGGGGATGGGAGGGGAAGAAGTTACGGGGTGGATAGGAAGGGGAAGTCGGAGGTGGATAGAAGGGGAATAAGGCATGGAGTCGATAGGGAGGGGAAGAATGTGGTGGTGGATGGGGAGTGAAGAAGGTGAGGGGTGGATGGGGAGGTGAAAAGGGTAGGGGTGGAATGGGAGGGGAAGAGGATGGGGAGAATAAAGAGGGGAAGAGAGTGGGGTGTGGAATGGGAGGGGAAGAGGGTAGGGGGTGGAATGGGAGGGGAATAAGGTGGGTCGGCAATATGGTGGCAGGTGGGTGGGGAGGGAACAATGTGAGGGTTGGGTCTGGAGGGGAAGTATGTGGGGGTGGATGGGGAGAAGAAGATGGGGATGAGGAGGGGTAGATGGTGGGTGTTGGGTGGCCAGGGGAAGAAGGTGGGGGAGGATGGGGAGGGGAAAAGGTGGTGGTTGGTGGGGAGGGGTAGAAGTTGGGGGAAAAGAGGAAGGGAAGAGGGTGGGGGGTGAAATGGGAGAGGAAGAATGTGGAGGTGGAATGGGGAGGGGGTAGAAGTTGGGAGAATGGGGAGGGAAGAGGGTAGGGGTGGAATGGGGAAGGGATGAGGGTGGGGGTTGGATGGGGAAGGGAAGAGGGTGGGGGGTAGAATGGGAGGGGAAGAAGTTGGGGTTGGAATGGGCAGGGGTAGAAGGTGGGGAGGGGAAGAAGTTCGGGAGGTACGATGGTGGGGGATGTGTGTGAGTGAAGGGGGTGGTTTGTGGGTGGGGAGGGAAGTTGGTGCGGTTTGGTAGGGTGGGAAGAAGGTGGGGTTTGGGTGGCGATTTGAATAGTTGGTGTGTGGGTGGGGAGGGGATAAAGGTGGGAGTTGAATGGGGAGGGGACGATGGTGGGTAGGGAAGATGGTGGGTAGGGAAGATGGTGGGTAGGGAAGATGGTGTGTAGGGAAGATGGTGTGTAGGGAAGAAGGTGGGGAGGAAAGAAGGTGGGGAGGGAAGAATATGTGGAGGAAAGAAGGTGGGGAGGGAAGGAGGTGGGGAGGGAAGGAGGTGGGGTGGGAAGGAGGTGGGGAGGGAAGGAGGTGGGGAGGGAAGGAGGTGGGGAGGGAAGGAGGTGGGGAGGGAAGGAGGTGTGGAGGGAAGGAGGTGGGGAGGGAAGAAGGTGGGGAGGGAAGAAGGTGGGTAGGATAGGAGAATGGGGAAGGGAAGAGGGTGGGTGTGGAATGGGGAAGGGAAAGGGTGAGGTTGGAATGGGCAGGGGTAGAAGTTTGGGAGGGGAAGAAGGTCGGGAGGTACGATGGTGGGGGATGTGTGTGAGTGAAGGGGGTGGTTTGTGGGTGGGGAGGGAAGTTGGTGCGGTTTGGTAGGGTGGGAAGAAGGTGGGGTTTGGGTGGCGATTTGAATAGTTGGTGTGTGGGTGGGGAGGGGATAAAGGTGGGAGTTGAATGGGGAGGGGAAGATGGTGGGTAGGGAAGATGGTGGGTAGGGAAGATGGTGTGTAGGGAAGATGGTGTGTAGGGAAGAAGGTGGGGAGGAAAGAAGGTGGGGAGGGAAGAATATGTGGAGGAAAGAAGGTGGGGAGGGAAGGAGGTGGGGAGGGAAGGAGGTGGGGTGGGAAGGAGGTGGGGAGGGAAGGAGGTGGGGAGGGAAGGAGGTGGGGAGGGAAGAAGGTGGGGAGGGAAGAAGGTGGGGAGGGAAGAAGGTGGGGAGGGAAGAAGGTGGGGAGGGAAGAAGGTGGGGAGGGAAGAAGGTGGGGAGGGAAGAAGGTGGGGAGGGAAGAAGGTGGGTAGGATAGGAGAATGGGGAAGGGAAGAGGGTGGGTGTGGAATGGGGAAGGGAAAGGGTGAGGTTGGAATGGGCAGGGGTAGAAGTTTGGGAGGGGAAGAAGGTCGGGAGGTACGATGGTGGGGGATGCGTGTGAGTGAAGGGTGGTGTGGATGGGGAGCGATGATGGTGGTGGATGGGTGGGGAGGGAAGATGGTAGGGGTTGGGTAACGATTTGAATAGAGTGTATGGGTGGGGAGGGATTAAAGGTGGGAGTTGGATGGGAAGGGGAAGAAGGTGGGGAGGGAAGAAGGTGGGGAGGGTGGAAGGTGGGGAGGGCGGTGGGGAGGCGGCGGGGAGATGGTTGGGTGTGGGGGGCAGTAGGGTGGGGAGGCGGTGCGGTGGGGAGGTGGTGGGGTGGGAGGTGGTGGGGTGGCGGTGGGGATGGGGGCGGTGGTGTGGGTAGGTGGTGTGGTGTGGGGGGCAGTGGGGAGTTCATTGTGTGCGGGGGTTGTGTGGGGGGCGGTAGGGTGGGGGGTTGGTGGCTTGAGGTGGGGTGGGGGGAAGTGGGGTGGTGGGCGGTGGCTTGGGGAGGAGGTGGGGTGGGGGTTGTGGCTTGGGGGGTCGGTGGGGTGGGGTGGCAGGGCGGTGGGGTGGGGAGGTGGTGTGGTGTGGGGGGCAGTGGGGAGTACATTGTGTGCGGGGGTTGTGTGGGCGGCGGTGGGGTGGAGGGTTGGTGGCTTGAGAGGGAGGTGGGGTGGGGGGATGTGGGGTGGTGGGCGGTGGCTTGGGGGGGAGGTGGGGTGGGGGTTGTGGCTTGGGGGGTCAGTGGGGTGGGGTGGCAGGGCGATGGGGAGGTGGTGTGGTGTGGGGGGGAGTGGGGAGTTCATTGTGTATGGGGATTGTGTGGGGGGCGGTGGGGTGGGGGGTTGGTGGCTTGAGGGGGAGGTGTGGTGGGGGGAAGTGGGGTGGTGGGCGGTGGCTTGGGGGGGAGGTGGGGTGGGGGTTGTGGCTTGGGGGGTTGGTGGGGTGGGGGGAGGTTGGGTGGGGAGGCGGTGGGGTGGGGGGCGGTGGGGTGGGGGGCGGTGGGGTGGCAGGGCGGTGGGGTGGCGGGGTGGGGAGGCGGAGGTGATGTGGTGGAGTGTGGGGGCGGTGCCGGGGGCGGTGCCGGGGGCGGTGCCGGGGGCGGTGCCGGGGGCGGTGGGGTGGGGAGGCGGTGCGGAGGGCGGTGGTGAGGGCGGTGGGGAGGTGGTAGGGTGGGAGGTGGTGGGGTGGCGGGGCGGTGGGGTTGGGGGGCGGTGGGTTGGGGAGGTGGTGTGGTGTTGGGGGGAGTGGGGAGTTCATTGTGTAAGGGGATTGTGTTGGGGGCGGTGGGGTGGGGTGTTGGTGGCTTGAGGGGGAGGTGTGGTGGGGGGAAGTGGGGTGGTGGGCGGTGGCTTGGGGGGAGGTGGGGTGGTGGGCGGTGGCTTGGGGGGTTGGTGGGGTGGGGGGAGGTTGGGTGGGGAGGCGGTGGGGTGGGGGGCGGTGGGGTGGCAGGGCGGTGGGGTGGTGGGGTGGGGAGGCGGAGATGATGTGGTGAAGTGTGGGGGCGGTGCCGGGGGCGGTGCCGGGGGTGGTGGGGAGATGGTTGGGTGTGGGGGGCGGTGGGGTGGGGAGGCGGTGCGGAGGGCGGTGGGGAGGTGGTAGGGTGGGAGGTGGTGGGGTGGCGGGGCGGTGGGGTTGGGGGGCAGTGGGGTGGGGAGGTGGTGTGGTGTTGGGGGGAGTGGGGAGTTCATTGTGTAAGGGGATTGTGTGGGGGGCGGTGGGGTGTGGGGTTGATGGCTTGAGGGGGAGGTGTGGTGGGGGGAAGTGGGGTGGTGGGCGGTGGCTTGGAGGGGGGGTGGGGGTTGTGGCTTGGGGGGTTGGTGGGGTGGGGGGAGGTTGGGTGGGGGGAGGTTGGGTGGGGGGAGGTCGGGTGGGGAAGCTGTGGGGTGGCGGGGCAGTGGGGTTGGGGGGCGGTGGGTGGGGGGGCGTTGGCGAGGTGGTTGGGTGTGGGGGGCAGTGGGGAGGGGAGTCGGTGGGGAGGTGGTGGGGGGTGGTGGGGAGGTGGTTGGGTGTTGGGCGGTGCAGGGGTTTGTAGGGAGATGGTTGGGTGTGGGGGGTGATGGGATGGGGAGGTGGTGTGGAGGGCGGTGGGGAGGCGGTGGTACGGGGAGGTGGTGGGGTGTGGGCACGGTACGGGGGGGCGGTGTGGATGTGGTTGGGTGTGGGGGTGGTGGGGTGGGAGGCGGTGGGGGGATGGTGGGGTGGGTTGTCGGTGGCTTGAGGGGGAGGTGGCCTGGGGGGAGGTGGGGTGGGGGGAGGTAGGGTGGGGAAGCGGTGGGGTGTGGGGTGGTGGTGTGGGGGTTTGGTGGGGAGGTGGTGGGGTGTGGGGGGCAGTGGGGTGGGGAGTCGGTGGGGAGGTGGTTGGGGGTGGTGTGGAGGTGGTTGGGTGTCGGGGCGGTGCAGGGGTTTGTGGGGAGATGGTTGGGTGTGAGGGGTGATGGGATGGGGAGGTGGTGTGGAGGGCGGTGGGGAGGCGGTGGGGTGTGGGCACGGTACTGGGGGCGGTGGGGATGTGGTTGGGTGTGGGGGTGGTGGGGTGGGAGGCGGTGGGGGGGATGGTGTGGTGGGTTGTCGGTGGCTTGAGGGGGAGGTGGCCTGGGGGGAGGTGGGGTGGGGGGAGGTAGGGTGGGGATGCGGTGGGGTGTGGGGTGGTGGGTGGCAGGGCGGTGGGGTTGTGGGATGGTGGGGTGGGGGTTTGGTGGGGAGGTGGTGGGGTGTGGGGGGCAGTGGGTTGATTGTGTGTGGGGGCGGTGGGGAGGTGGTTGGGTGTGGGGTGCAGTGGGGTGGGGAGTCAGTGGGGAGGTGGTGGGGTGTGGGGTGGTGGTGGGGAGGTGTTTGGGTGTCGGGGCGGTGCGGGGGGTGGAGGGGAGATGGTTGGGTGTGGGGGGCGATGTGGTGGGGAGGTGGTGTGGAGGGCGGTGGGGAGGCGGTGGGGTGTGGGGTGGTGGGGTGGCAGGGCGGTGGGGTTGGGGGCTGGTGGGGTGGGGGTTTGGTGGGGAGGTGGTTGGGTGTGGGGTGCAGTGGGGTGGGGAGTCAGTGGGGAGGTGGTGGGGTGTGGGGTGGTGGTGGGGAGGTGTTTGGGTGTCGGGGCGGTGCGGGGGGTGGAGGGGAGATGGTTGGGTGTGGGGGGCGATGTGGTGGGGAGGTGGTGTGGAGGGCGGTGGGGAGGCGGTGGGGTGTGGGGTGGTGGGGTGGCAGGGCGGTGGGGTTGGGGGCTGGTGGGGTGGGGGTTTGGTGGGGAGGTGGTTGGTGTGGGGGGCAGTGGGGTGGGGAGTCGGTGGGGAGGTGGTGGGGGGTGGTGTGGAGGTGGTTGGGTGTCGGCGCGGTGCAGGGGTTTGTGGGGAGATGGTTGGGTGTGGGTGGTGATGGGATGGGGAGGTGGTGTGGAGGGCGGTGGGGAGGCGGTGGGGTGTGGGCACGGTACGGGGGGCGGTGCGGATGTGGTTGGGTGTGGGGGTGGTGGGGTGGGGGGATGGTGGGGTGGGTTGTCGGTGGCTTGAGGGGGAGGTGGCCTGGGGGGAGGTGGGGTGGGTGGAGGTAGGGTGGGGAAGCGGTGGGGTGTGGGGTGGTGGGTGGCAGGGCGGTGGGGTTGGGGGATGGTGGGGTAGGGGTTTGGTGGGGAGGTGGTGGGGTGTGGGGGGTAGTGGGTTGATTGTGTGTGGGGGCGGTGGGGAGGTGGTTGGTGTGGGGTGCAGTGGGGTGGGGAGTCAGTGGGGAGGTGGTGGGGTGTGGGGTGGTGGTGGGGAGGTGGTTGGGTGTCGGGGCGGTGCGGGGGGGGTGGTGGGGAGATGGTTGGGTGTGGGGGGCGATGGGGTGGGGAGGTGGTGTGGAGGGCGGTGGGGAGGCGGTGGGGTGTGGGGTGGTGGGGTGGCAGGGTGGTGGGGTTGGGGGCTGGTGGGGTGGGGGTTTGGTGGGGAGGTGGTGGGGTGTGGGGGGCAGTGGGTTGATTGTGTGTGGGGGCGGTGGGGAGGTGGTTGGGTGTGGGGTGCAGTGGGGTGGGGTGTCAGTGGGTAGGTGGTGGGGATGTGGTTGGGTGTCGGGGTGGTGCGGGGGGGTGGTGGGGAGATGGTTGGGTGTGGGGGGCAATGGGGTGGGGAGTTGGTGTGGAGGGCGATGGGGAGGCGGTGGTGGGGTGTGGGGATGGTACGGGGGGCGGTGGGGAGGTGGTTGGGTGTGGGGGGCGGTGGGGAGGTGGTGGGGTGGGAGGTGGTGGGGTGGGAGGTGGTGGGGTGGGACGTGGTGGGGTGGCGCTGTGGTGGAGTTGGGCGGTGGGGTGGGGAGGTGGTGTGGTGTGGGGGGCAGTGGGGAGTTCATTGTGTGTGGGGGTTGTGTGGGGGGCGGAGGGGAGGTGGTTGGTTGTGGGAGGGGGTGGTAGGGTGGGGGGTCGATGGGCAGGAGGTGGGGTGTAGGGGGTGGTGTGGAGGTGGTTGGGTGTGGGGGCAGTTGGGAGGTGGTTGGGTGTGGGGGGCCAACAACCCCCCACCCCACCGCCCCCCACACAACCCCCGCACACAATGAACTCCCCACTGCCCCCCACACCACACCACCTCCCCACACCACCTCATTCCACACAACCCCCGTACACAATGTACTCCCCACTGCCCCCCACACCTCACCACCTCCCCACCCCACCGCCCTGCCACCCCACCCCACCGACCCCCCAAGCCACAACCCCCACCCCACCTCCCCCCCAAGCCACCGCCCACCACCCCACTTCCCCCCACCCCACCTCCCCCTCAAGCCACCAACCCCCCACCCCACGGCCCCCCACACAACCCACGCACACAATGAACTCCCCTCTGCCCCCCACACCACACCACCTCCCCACACCACCGCCCCCCTTCCCCACCGCCACCCCACCACCTCCCACCCCACCACCTCCCCACTGCCCTCCGCACTGCCTCCCCACCCCACCGCCCCCCACACCCAACCATCTCCCAACCATCTCCCCGCCGCCTCCCCACCTTCCACCCTCCCCACCTTCCACCCTCCCCACCTTCTTCCCTCCCCACCTTCCTCCATCCCCACCTTCTTCCCCTCCCCATCCAACTCCCACCTTTAACCCCTCTCCACCCACACACCAACTATTCAAATTGTCACCCAACCCCCACCATCTTCCCTCCACATTTTGACCACAACTTTTATCCCTGCCCACCCACCACCACCATTTTCCCCTCCTTATCCTCCCACCACCTTCTTCCCTTCCCCATCCACCTCCCCACCCCACTGCCCTGCCACCCCACCCCACTTCCCCCCACACCCCACCACCTCCCCACCACCCCCCACCCCACCGCCCCCCAACCCCACCTCCTGCCCATTGACCCCCCACCCCACCGCCTCCCCACCACCTTCCCATCCCACTGCCCCCCACACCCAACCACATCCCCACCGCCTCCGGTACCGTCCCCACACCCCACCACTTCCACCTCACCGCCCTCCCCACCACCTCCCCACCCCACCGCCCCCCACACCCAACAACCTCCCCACCGCCCCCCGTACCGTCCCCACACCCCACCACCTCCCCACACCACCGCCTCCCCACCGCCCTCCACACCACCTCCCCACCCCATCGCCCCCCACACCCAACCATCTCCTCACCACCCCCCGCACCGCACCGACACCGAACCATCTCCCCACCACCTCCCACACCCCACCACCTCCCAACCGACTCCCCACCCCACTGTCCCCCATACCCAACCACCTCACCACCACCCCCCACACCGCACGCACACACAATCAACCCACTGCCCCCCACACCCCACCACCTCCCCACCAACCCCCACCCCACCGCCCCCCAACCCCACTGCCCCCCAACCCCACTGCCCCCCAACCCCACCACCCCGCTTCCCCACACAACCTTCCCCCACCCCACCTCCCCCAGGCCACCTCCCCCTCAAGCCACCGCCACCCCACCTCACCACCCCCCACCGCCTACCACCCCACCACCCCCCACACCTAACCACCTCCGCACCACACCCAGGACCGCCCCCACACTCCACCACCTCACCTTCCCACCCCACCACCCCCCAGCCCTGCCACCCCACCGCCCCCCACCCCACCGCATCCCCACCCGACCTACCCCCACCCCACCGACCCCCCAAGCCACAACCCCCACCCCACCTCCCCCAAAGCCACCGCCCACCACCCCACTTCCCCCCACCCCACCATCCCCTCCCACAACCAACCACCTCCCCACCGACCCCCCCCACACAACCCCCACACACAATGAACTCCCCACTGGGTATGGGGGCAGTGGGGTGGGGAGTCGGTGGGGAGGTGGTTGGGTGGGGGGTGGTGGGGAGATGGTTCGGTGTAGGGGTGGTGTGGAGGTGGTTGGGTGTGGGGGCAGTTGGGAGGTGGTTGGGTGTGGGTGGCGGTGGGGTTGGGAGGTGGTGGGGTGGGAGGTGGCGGGGCGGTGGGGTTTGGGGGCGGTGGGGTGGGGAGGTGGTGTGGTGTGGGGGCGGTGCGGAGGGGAGGTGGTGGGTTGGGAGGTGGTGGGGTGGCGCGGCGGTGGAGTTAGGGGCGGTGGGTTGGGGAGGTGGTGTGGTGTGGGGGGCAGTGGGGAGTTCATTGTGTGTGGGGGTTGTGTGGGGGTCGGTGGGGAGGTGGTTGGTTGTGGGGGTGGTGGGGTAGGGGGAAGTGGGGTGGTGGGCGGTGGCTTGGGGGGAGGTGGGGTGGGGGTTGTGGCTTGGGGGGTCGGTGGGGTGGGGGGATGTCGGGTGGGGAGGCGGTGGGGTTGGGGGTGGTGGGGTTGGGGGTGGTGGGGTGGCAAGGCGGTGGGGTGGCAGGGCTGTGGGTTGGGGGGTGGTGGGGTGGGGAGGTGGAGGTGAGGTGGTGGAGTGCGGGGGCGGTGCCGGGTGCGGTGCGGAGGTGGTTAGGTGTGGAGCGTGGTGGGGTGGTAGGCGGTGGTGGGGTCGTGTGGCGGTGGCTTGAGGGGGAGGTGGCCTGGGGAAGGTCGGGTGGGGGAAGGTCGGGTGGGGAAGCGGGGTGGTGGGGTTGGTGGGCGGTGGGGTTGGGGGGCGGTGGGGTGGGGTGGTGGTGGTGGTGGGGTGTGGGGGGCAGTGGGTTGATTGTGTGTGGGGGCGGTGTGTGGGGCGGTGGGGAGGTGGTTGGGTATGGGGCAGTGGGGTGGGGAGGTGGTTGGGTGGGGGGTGGTGGGGAGATGGTTCGGTGTCGGGGCGGTGCGGGGGGTGGTGAGGAGATGGTTGGGTGTGGGGGGCGATGGGGTGGGGAGGTGGTGTGGAGGGCGGTGGGGAGGCGGTGGTATGGGGAGGTGGTGTGGTGTGGGGACGGTACGGGGGGCGGTGGGGAGGTTGTTGGGTGTGGGGGGCGGTGGGGTGGGGAGGTGGTGGGGAGGGCGGTGAGGTGGAGGTGGTGGGTTGTGGGGACGGTACGGGGGGAGGTGGGGATGTGGTTGGGTGTGAGGGGCGGTGGGGTGGGGAGGTGGTGGGGAGGCGGTGGGGTGGGGGGTAAATGGGCAGGAGGTGGGGTTGTAGGGCGGTGCGGTGGGTGGTGGTGGGGTGGTGGTGGGGTGTGGGGGGAAGGTGGTGGGGGGTGGTGGGGAGGTGGTTGGGTGTGGGGGCGGTGGGGAGATGGTGAGGTGGGAGGAGGTGGGGTGGGGGAAGTGTGGTGGTGGGCGGTGGCTTGGGGGGGAGGTGGGGTGGGGGTTGTGGCTTGGGGGGTCGGTGGGGTGGGGTGGCTGGGCGGTGGGGTGGGGAGGTGGTATGTGGGGGGCAGTGGGGAGTTCATTGTGTGTGTGGGTTGTGTGGAGTCGGGTGGGGGGTTGGTGGCTTGAGGGGGAGGTGGGGTGGGGGGAAGTGGGGTGGTGGGTGGTGGCTTGGGGGGGAGGTGGGGTGGGGGTTGTGGCTTGGGGGGTTGGTGGGGTGGGGGGAGGTGGGGTGGGGAGGCGGTGGGGTGGGGGGCGGTATGTTGGCAGGGCGGTGGGGTGGCAGGGCGGTGGGGTGGCAGGGCGGTGGGGTGGCAGGGCGGTGGGGTGGCAGGGCGGTGGGGTGGCAGGGCGGTGGGGTGGCAGGGCGGTGGGGTGGCGGGGCGGAGGGGTGGCGGGGCGGAGGGGTGGCAGGGCGGAGGGGTGGCAGGGCGGAGGGGTGGCAGGGCGGTGGGGTGGGGGGATGGTGGGGTGGGTTGTCGGTGGCTTGAGGGGGAGGTGGCCTGGGGGGAGGTGGGGTGGGGGGAGGTCGGGTGGGAAAGCGGTGGGGTGTGGGGCGGTGGGGTGGCCGGGCGGTGGGGTGGGGGTTTGGTGGGGAGGTGGTGGGGTGTGGGGGGCAATGGGTTTATTGTGTGTGGGGGTGGTGTGGGGGGCGGTGGGGAGGTGGTTGGGTATCGGGTGCAGTGGGGTGGGGAGTCAGTGGGGAGGTGGTGGGGTATGGGGGGTGGTGGGGAGGTGGTTGGGTGTCGGGATGGTGCGGGGGGTGGTGGGGAGATGGTTGGGTGTGGGGGGGCGATGGGGTGGGGAGGTGGTGTGTAGGGCGGTGGGGAGGCGGTGGTGGGGTGTGGTGACGTTACGGGGAGGCGGTGGGGAGGTGGTTGGGTGTGGGGGGCGGTGGGGTGGGGAGGTGGTAGGGAGGCGGTGGGGTGTGGGGTCGATGGGCAGGATGTGGGGTGTAGGGAGTGGTGTGGGGGTAGTTGGGTGTGGGGGCAGTTGGGAGGTGGTTGGGTGTGGGGGGCGGTGGGGTGGGGAGGCGGTGGGGAGGTGGTGGGGTGTTGAGGCGGTACGGGGGTGGTGGGGGGGTGGTTGGGTGTGGGGGGTGGTGGGGAGGTGGTTGGGTGTGGGGGCGTTGCAGGGGGTGGTGGGGAGATGGTTGGGTGTGAGGGTCGGTGGGATGGGGAGGCGATGGTGTGTCGAGGTGGGGTGGGGAGGCAGTGGGGTGGGGGGTCAATGGGCAGGAGGTGGGGTGTAGGGAGTGGTGTGGAGGTGGTTTGGTGTGGTGGAGGTGCGGGGGGCGGTGGGGAGTTGGTTGGGTGTGGGTGACGGTGGGGTGGGGAGTTTGTGGGGTGGGGAGGCGGTGGGGTGGGGAGGCGGTGGGGTGGGGAGGCGGTGGGGTGGGGAGGCGGTGGGGTGGGGAGGCGGTGGGGTGGGGAGGCGGTGGGGTGTTGGGGCAGTGCGGGGGGTGGTGGGGAGGTGGTGGGGTGTGGGGGCGGTGGGGAGGTGGTTGTGTGTGGGGGGCGGTGGGGTGGGGAGGTGGTGGGGTGGGGAGGCGGTGGGGTGGAGGCGGTTGGGTGTGGGGGCGTTGCGGCGGGTGGTGGGGAGATGGTTGGGTGTGGGGGGCGGTGGGATGGGGAGGCGGTGGTGTGTCGAGGTGGGGTGGGGAGGCAGTTGGGTGTGGGGCCTTGCGGGGGGCAGTGGGGAGGTGGTGGAGTGTCGGGTGCGGTAGGGTGGGGAGGTGGTGGGGTGGGGAGGAGGTGGGTAGGAGAAGAAGGTGTGGGTGGATGGGGAACGGAATAAGCTGGGGGGAGGATAAGGAGGGTGGAAAAGGTTGGGGTTGGTTGGCAGGGATAAAAGTTGTGGGGAAAATGGGGAGGGAAGAGGGTCAGTAGTAGAATGGGGAAGGTAAGAGTGTGGGGTGTGGAATGGGAGGGGGAAGAAGGTGGAGGTGGAATGGGGAGGGGTAGATGTTGGGAGAATGGGAAGGGAAGAGGGTGGGGTGGAATGGGGAAGGGAAGAGGGTTGGGGGTAGAATGGGAAGGGAAGAAGTTGGGGTTGGAATGGGAGGGTAGAAGGTGGGGAGGGGAAGAAGTTCGGGTGGGACGATAGTGGGGGATGCGTGGGAGGGAAGGGATGATGGTGGTGGATGGGTGGGGAGGGAAGATGGTGGCATTTGGTAGGTAGGGAAGAAGGGGGGGGCTGGGTGTCAATTTGAATAGTTGTGTGGGTGGGGAGGGGATAAAGGTGGGAATTAGATGGGGAGGGGAAGAAGTTGGGGGTAGGTTGGGAGTGAAGTTGATAGGGGGTAGGTGGGGAGGGAAGTAGATTGTGGTGGGTGGCGAGGGGAGTAGTTGTTGGGTGGATGTGGAGAAGAACGTGGGGGGTGGATGGGTAGATAAGAATGTGGGTGCTGTGTGGGGAGGGAAAAAATGTGGGGGTGGGTGTGTTGGGGATGAGAATGGGGAGAATGGGAAGGGGAAGAGGGTGGGTTGTAATGGGAGGGGAAGAAGTTGGGGTTAGATCGGGACGGGAAGAGGGTGGTGGTGGTGGGGAGTGTAAGAAGGGGATTATGGGGAGGGGAAGAAGGTGGGGTTTGAATGGCGAGGTGATAAAGTTGGTTGAATGGGTCGGGAAGATGGTGGCAGGTGGGTGGGTTGGGAAGAAGGTGGGCGTTCGGTTGGGAGGTAAAGTATGTAAGTGGATGGGGGAAGGAGATTGGGGTGGATGGGGAGGGGAATATGGTGGGTGGTGGGAAGTAGGTCAGGGGTGAATGCAGTGGGAAGAATGTGGGGATGGGTGGGGAGTGGGAAAAGGTGGGTGGTGGGTGGGGAGGGGAAGAGGTTGGAGGTGGATGGGGAGTGGAAGAAGGTGGGGGTGGATAGGGAGTAGAAGAAAGTTGGGGGTTAATGGGGTGGGGAAGAAGGTGGGCAGTGGAATGTGAGGGGAAGGAGGTGGGGTTGGGGAGGGAAGAAGGTGTGGGGTGGGTGGAGATGGGAAGAATGTGGGTTTTGACTGGAGAGGGGAAGAAGGTGGGGGAGGATGGGGAGGGGAAGAAAGTGGGGGGGAGGATGAGGAGGGGTGAAATGAGGGGGTGGTTGTGGAGGGTGAGATGTTGGGGGAAGATTGGGGAGGGGAAGAAGTTGGGGAAGAATGGGGAGGGGAAGAAGTTGGGGGAAGAATGGGGAGGGGCTGGGTGGAATCAGAAGGGAAGAAGGTGTGGGTGGAATGGGGTGGGGAAGAAGGTGGGAGTTGGTTGGGAGAGAAGAAGGTGGGGCGTTGATGGCGAGGGGAATAGTTGGGGGCTGGATCGGAAGGGAAGAAGGTGGTGGGTGGGGAGGGAAGAAGGTGGTGGGTGGGGAGGGAAGAAGGTGGTGGGTGGGGAGGGAAGAAGGTGGTGGGTGGGGAAGGAAGAAGGTGGTGGGTGGGGAGGGTGAAAATGTGGGGGTGGGTATGGAGGGGAAGTGGGTGGTGGTGGAATGGGGAGGGGAAGAGGGTGGTGGGTGGAATAGGAGGGAAAGAAGTTGGGGGTGGGTGTGGAGGGGAAGAAGTGTGGGAGAGAATGGTGAGGGGAAGAGTGTAGGGATGGAATGGGAGGGGAAGAAGTTGGGAGGTGGAATTGGATGACAAAAAGGGGGTTGGATAGGGAGGGGAAGAAGGTGGGGGGTGGAATTGGTGGACAAAAAGATTGGGGTTGGATATGTAGAGGAAGAAGGTGGTGTAAGGGATACTGGAAAGTGAGGAGTAAAGTAAGTGCTAATTAAGAATGAAGTATGATGGGTATATCAGGGAGAAGGGATCATGGAATGTGAGGAAGGTTTAAACAAGTATAATAAAATAGGGGTCTTCCAAACAGGATAGCAAGTAGATAGATTTAGCAAATCTTGGTGGTTGATTAACAAAGACATGATATTTCCTGTGAAACAAGTTTGCAGGAAGACACATAAACTGATAAGAAGTTAGAATACACGTAGACAGAATTACCTAATGCTAAACCAATACAGGAGGAAGAAGAATGTTAAGGGGGAAGGTACCTCTGTACTGAAATGAAATGTATAAAAAGTTGCGTAAGCCCCAATATCAGTGTGTATTCCCAGGGTGAGGGGAAGCACCCAACTTTGCATTGTTGTAAAATTATAATAAATGTTCTTTGTTCTCAATTTTTGTCTCGAATTAAATCTGTGAAGGCAGCTCTGCTTCTCAGAACTGGGGTGGGGGTTGTCCAGGATTGCACTCCCTCCACTGACAAAGTGCCTGACTATGGGGGTAGGTGCACCCCGGCTGATTCAGCTGGACTCCCGGACGACGGGTAGCTGGTCAGTGGACAAAGTGAGTGATACCCAAGAAGAGGCATTGAGAAGAAATGACGGGAGGACGTTAAGGAAGCGCGCTAGGAATAGCTACTGGATTCCGGTAAGAGGAATTTTATTTTCCTGTCAATATGGGAGGAGGAAGTAGCAAGGGAAAAAGTCCTGAAGAAGCAAAGTGGAATAAGATACAAAAACATAGTCCGTTAGGATTAATGTTATCCAATTGGGGTGCGGGGAAAACCCGTGAGAAGGATAAGCAGACCATGGTCAGATATTGTTGTCAGGAATGGGTTATGAATCCCATAAAGGGGAGTGCGGTATATTGGCCAAAGTTTGGATCCGACGAGGACTGGATGTGTCAGGCATTGAACATCTGGCTCTACCAAAATCAAGGAGATAATACCGAGACTAGAGAATATGCAACCTGTTGCCTGAGTGGATTGTCTGATCAGATGATTTTGAGCGAGAAGGAATTTAGAAATAAGAAGATAAGGAACCTTCTGCCCCCGAAATAAAATGATGGGATGTGTTACATTCCCTTCCTCCACCTTATGTTTCCCCTGTGCCGGCTCCCATTCCTTCCCCCTCCCCTACGCTTTACCCTTCTTCACCTTCCCCTCCTCCTCCTCCACAGTTAAAGAAAGAAGGAGAAAGTAGGAGTGGTATGATGACTCGCTCACAGAGTGCAAGATTACCGCCTCAATTGACACGAGAGGGAGGAGACTTTGATTGTGAGGGTCATTCAGAAGAACAGTGTGAGGCCCTTCGGGAGGAAGGGGCAGGACTCTGATTTGTCTCCCTGAGGGCAGGAACCTAACCATCATAGAGGAGGAGATAAGCCAGAAACTAACTGGATGAGACCTTTACGAGAGGTTCCCTTGGGAGGGGATGCAGGGGGTCTCAGATTTGTGAATGTGCCTTTGACTAGTACTGAGGTGCGCAATTTTAAGAAGGAAATGACCTCTCGGATAGAAGACCCTCAGGGATGTGCAGAACAATTAGATCAATTTTTGGGACCTAATATATACCTGGGATGAATTAATGTCTATTTTTAAGGCTCTATTTACTTTGGACGAGCGTGGAATTATCCGCCAGGCAGGGATCAGAGTCTGGGATAGGGAACACCGGGGGGGGTGGGGGGGGGCCAGAGGCGATACCTGGAGAAGTTAAATTTCCCCTAGTAAACCCAAATTGGGATAAAACTACTAATGATGGTCGCACACGAATGGATGAGTTCAGGGTTAATCTAATAAGAGGAATAAAGGAGTCTGTTCCAAAAGGACAGAACTTTAAGAAGGCATTTGAGGTTCCCCAAGGTCCCGAGGTGAGCCCCAAGGTCCCGAGGAGAGCCCTTCTGCATTTCTGACTAGATTACGTGTGGCCATACAGCAATATGGGGGGTTGGATATAGAATCCCCAGCAGGTGAACAGTTGGTATTGACGGGTTTTATTACAAATTCAGCCCCAGATATCAGGAAGAAATTACAAAAAACAGAGAATTGGCATGAACAGGGAATATCTCAGCTTTTGCAGATCGCACGAAGGACATATGTCCAGAGGTCTGAAGAAAAACAGAAAGGGAAGGCTAAGATTTTGATGCAGGCAGTAAAGGAAGTTGTGGATGGAAAGCAAGGAAGTGTTAGGAGCCGTGTGTCAGCTCCTGGATGTTTGGGAGGAGCACCGGGTGTGGGGAAGTAGAGACCAGGGCAGAAGTAGGGGTAGAGGAGAATTCTGGGGATGGCTACCATTCCTGGGACCCCGTGGAGACCCTGGCAGAAATTGGGAGACAGGAGCATTAGTTTGCTATTATTGTAAAAAGGAGGGACACTTTAAGAGGGAATGCCCAATGCGGGCCAGGGAGACGCGATCTTACGCATTGATGGAGGCAGATAATGAATAGGCGGTCACGGTTCTCAGTCAATGCACACCATGGGGCTGCACGGAGAACCATTGGTAAATTTAAGTGTAGGACCCCACGGTGACAAAATGACTTTCCTAGTAGACTCCGGGGCAGCTCGCTCTAATAATGTATGATGGCCCGAGGGTGTTACTACAGAAGGGACGGTGATGATTTTGGGAGTGGAGGGGAGAGATTTTGTGGTCCCTAAATTAAAGATGTAAAGATACAAATGGGATGAAAAATTGTAACAGAGGATATCTTGTTAGTTCCCCAAGCTGGGGTTTGCTTGTTGGGACGTGATTTACAGGACCAATTGGCTATCGGTAACAGACCACAGGGATCAGGTATCGGGGTTTAATTTTATGTACTGACGGAGGAGGACCGGGGACTAATAAATCCTAGGGTATGGGCAAAAAGAGGCAATAGAGGAGGGTTAGATGTTCCTCCCCTGCAAGTTAGTCTAAAGGACCCTGACCAGGTAGTTCGACAAAAACGGTATCCAATTCCTATGGCTGGCCGAAAGGGGCCGCAGCCAGTAATTGACCAGTTGGTGAAAGATGGTATACTCGAACCTTGTATGTCACCTTTTAATACCCCAATTTTACCTGTCCAAAAACCAGACGGTACATATCGATTAGTGCAGGACTTGAGGGAGCTGAACAAAATTATTCTCACCCGTCACCCGGTTGTACCTAATCCCTATACAATAATGGGTAAAATCGATCCCCATAGTAAATGGTTTAGTGTGATTGACCTGAAAGATGCTTTCTGGACCTGTCCGTTAGCAACAGAGAGCAGAGACATGTTTGCCTTTGAATGGGAAAATCCTTTTACTGGACGCAAGAATCAATATCGGTGGACGGTCCTTCCCCAGGGCTTTACAGAATCACCAAATTTTTTGGCCATGTTTTAGAACAAGTACTAGATGAGGCCCCTCGGAGAGAGGATTGTCAATTAGTACAATATGTTGAAGATTTATTAATCATGGGGGAAATGTATGATTTAGTTAAACTATACACTGTTGATTTATTGAATTTTCTAGGGAATAAGGGTCTTAGAGTGAGTGAATCGAAGTTGAAAATTGTTCAATCCGAGGTTGAATACTTAGGTCATTTGGTTAGTCAAGGAATTAGGAAGATAAGTCCAGAGAGAATACGCGGTATTTTGCAGGTCCCGCTTCAAAAGAATGCTCAAGAACTTAGGAAATTCCTTGGTTTGGTGGGATTCTGTAGAATTTGGATTGAGAATTATTCTATCCTGGTCAAATTTCTTTATGATAAACTTGCGACTCTAGGGGGCGAAACTGTTGTCTGGACGGAGGAGGAGATTAAAGATTTTACCTTGGTGAAACAGCGTCTTGCTAGTGCCCCGGTTTTGGCCATACCTGACCTAAATAAGCCATTTGAACCTATATACAAATGTGAAAGACGGTGTGGCCATGGGAGTATTAACACAAGAACTGGCAGGCTTTAGACAACTAGTTGCCTTTCTATCAAAGATTTTAGATCTTGTTTGTCGTGGTTGACCAGAATGTGTGCAAGCAATTGCAGCCACTACTATTTTAGTAGAGGAAGGACGAAAAATTACGTTTGGTGCCCCGATGATACTTCACACCCCTCACACAGTTCACACCATTCTCTTAAACGTGCCGGAAGGTGGCTTACTGATTCCAGAATTTTGAAGTATGACGCAATCCTTATGGATAGGGATGATTTGACACTGGTTACAAATAAAGATCAGAATCCAGCCGCCTTCTTGGTTTCTCCAGATTCTGATAAAGTCCCCAATAATTTAGAGCATGTATGCACAGAAGTGATTTGCAGACTAAAATTAGAGATGATTTAAGCGATGAACCTTTACGAGAGGGTGAAAGATGGTTCATTAATGGATCTTCCGGCTGCATTGATGGCATTCGTTATAGCTGGTATAGTGTAGTGGACGGGAATGAAGGAGTTGTGATTAAGGCCGGTCGTCTCCCCGGTACTTGGTTGGAACAATCCTGTGAATTGTATGCCCTCTGTAGAGCTCTTCAGGGTCTAGAGGGAAAGGTCGGCACAATCTATACTGACTCCAAGTGTGCTTTTGGTGTAGTACACACCTTCAGAAAGATTTGGAAAGAGCGGGGAATGATAACCGGGAAAGGACAAAATTTGATCCATGAGAACTTAATTGTTCAATCCTGAGATGCTCTTATGTTACCTGAGGAGATAGCTGTAGTTCATGTACAAGGCCATCAAATTATTGATAGTCCTGAACCCCAGGTAACAGATGGGCAGATGAAGCTGCCAAACAGGCTGCACTATCAAAAATCATAGAGATGCAGCTGTTACACCCCACCCCACATGAGATTCAAAAGACTCCCATCTTTTCACAGGAAGAGGAGGTTTATATGAGAATCAGGGAATGCGTCAAACTGCGGGTTATGGTGGACGGTAGAGGGACGCCAAGTCCTGAATAAGGCCTTGGCTCGTCAAATTAATGATCAGCTCCACCAGCAGACACACTGGGGAATGCAGGCACTTGTTGATGCCTTTGTATGGTCCTTTAATTGTTCTGGAATATATACCATAGCCAAACAAAGTACACGGGGATGTCCAATTTGTCAACGAGTGAATAAGAAAGTAATGCGCCATGTAATGCCTGGGGTTCACGATATGCCCCTACGCCCATTTCAACGAATACAGATTGACTTCACGGAATTACCTAAGATAGGGGTTGATCAATATCTCCTGGTGATGGTGGATTATTTTACTCGATGTGTTGAGGCTTTCCCGACCCCTAATGATCGTGCTAACACCGTTATCCGTATATTACTAGAGGCTATTGTTCAGTGTTACGGCATTGTTCAAACCATTGACTAAGATCAAGGTACACATTTTACCTCTCAGGTACTCCAGGGTGTGTGTAAAATCTTGGGGATAGATTGGCAGTTACACACCCCATGACACCCCAGAGTTCAGGCCGTGTTGTGCGGATGAATCAGACCCTGAAAAATCAACTCACTCGACTTCATGAGGAAACTGGCCTCTCCTGGGTTAAATACTTACCTTTAGCTTTAATCAGGATTCGCACAGATCCTCGTAAGGACCTTGCTGTCTCACCATCTGAGATGATGTTCGGTCTTCCCTACATGGGCTTCCACACCGATTCCCCTACCCCTGAGGCTAACGACCTCTAAATATTTACAGGGGCTTTCCACTTCTTTGTATGACTTAAAACAGAAGGGATTATTCGCTCAAACCCCACCCTTGGACTATCCCATTCATTCCATTAAAGCAGGCAACACCATGAACTCTAACCTATATGGGACGGCCCTTATTGTGTACTTTTGATTACAGACACTGAAGTACGAACAAAAGAAAAGGGATGGACTCTCGTGCAATGTGTTAAGCGTGCTAATCCACAGACTAAAGACGTTGACAATATCCCCTCTCCCTGGCATGCAGTCTCGCATCCTTCTGGACTGAAAGTCACGCTCCACCGAAAAAAATTGTTATAATGTTATTTTTACTATTTGCGGTATTGTTTTCTTGCTGGTTCCCAATTTTTGGGAAACTACCCAATTGTACACAATGTATTAAGTCCTCCTGGAATAGGGGCAGCAGAGGTGATAGTTACTTTGAAGAATGGATAAGTTTACCTTTAGAATGCAAACGGGGCACAGGTAGGAAGTGCATTCACAGTGGGGTACCTTATTTAATATGGTTTAATTTAGGATCCAAACATGGACCAGGGAAGCAAAACTGTCCTAGGGGAGTGGCTTGGGTCTGCATCCTGGCCTCGACGAGTATTAAAATATGGTACAGAGGAGATGGTGGGAGAATTATAAGGCAAAACATCAGTCAGGGCTATAAATGGAGTAGGATTAAAGGGGATATATATGCTGGTGCTCGCAGACAGGTTGCTATTCACTGTTAGGTGACAATAAGTGGGTAGATTTGAGTCAACAAACAGCTGACTTGCTGGCGTTGAAGAATTGTTGGATTTGTGGAGGCCCAACTAGAGATGGTACCTGGCCCTGGCAAGGTGAGCCTTTGGATATATGGGAACTTCTACGCTTTAATGATACAACTAATAAAATTGAACTCCCCTCCCAAGCTTGGCATCTTGCAAATCATCCATTGGGTGACGAATGCATCCGGAAGGCTGAAGGCCGTCACTATAAGGGGGATTCCAGTTGTAAACGACTTAAGCTGCTCAAGAATACTACAGCGCCTGCCTCGCTCGACCGGGGCCGGGGCCGCCGCCTCCCCCTTGCCTCAGTCCGGGCACAGGGGGAGCAGCAGCGGCGGCGGCCCCAATCCGGGCAGGAGCAGGGAGGAGGCGGCGGCCCCGGCCTCGGTCGGGTGGGGAAGGCGGAGGCCCCGATCCGGGTGGAGAGTTGTGGGTGGCGGCCCCGGTCCGGGCACAGGGAGAGCGGCGGCAGCCTCGGCCCTGGTCCAGGCAGTATGGACCAACCTAAGAGGGGAGGCAGACCCCTCCAGCCCGGGTAAGAAACCTGCATAGGAGAAGGTCACTCCGATATAAAACCTACGACCCAAGGACCTCGCTGCCAGGTCCCAGCTTGCTTGGCCACGGCACACGAACCATGGGTGTAAAGGGTGGGGCCAGTACTGCGCACACTGCACTCCACCTAAAAGCTCCTTTGCGCAGGCTTGAGGACAGGTCCACGTCCTCCCCCTCCACGTCCTCCCCCTCCACATCCTCCCCCTCCACGTCCTTTAAATCTTCGTCCACGAAGCCAAGCCAAAGAAGAAAAAGAAAGAACAAAGACATGATATTTCCTGGTAAACAAGTTTGCATAAACTGATAAGAAGTTAGAATACACGTAGACAGAATTACCTAACGCTAAACCAATCCAGGAGGCAGAAGAATGTTAAGGGGGAAGGTATATCTGTCTTGAAATGAAATGTATAAAAAGTTGGGTAAGCCCCAGTATCAGTGTGCATTCCCAGGGTAAGGGGAAGCACCCAACTTTGCATTGTTGTAAAATTATAATAAATGTTCTTTGTTCTCAATTTTTGTCTCGAGTGAAATCTGTGAAGGCACCTCTGCTTCTAACAGTGGGGAGGGAAGAAGGTGGTAGGGGGTGGGTGGGTGGGGAGGTAAGTTGATGGGGTGTGGTGTGGATGGGGAGGGAAGATGGTGGTTGGTAGGTGGGGAGGGAAGATGTTGGTGGGTGGGGAGGGAAGATGTTGGTGGGTGGTTGTGGATGGAAGATGGTGGGGGTTGGTGGTGAGGGGAATAGTTGAAGGGTGGGTGGGGATGGAAGAAGGCGGGTGTGGGTGGGGAGGGGAATAGTTGCTGGGTTGTTGGGGAGAGGAAGGTGGGGGGTGGGTGGGGGAGTGGAAAGTTGGGGTGAATCGGGAGGGAAAGAGGGTGGGGTGTGTGTTGTGAGGGAAGATGGTGAGGGTTGGTAGGGAGGGAAGAAGGTGGGGGTGTTAAGCATGGGGAATAGCTGAGGGGTGGATGGGGAGGTAAGATTGTGGGAGGTGAATGGGTAGGTAAGGACGTGGGGGCTTGATGGGGAAGAGAAAAAGTTGGGGGTGTGTGTTGAGGGGAAGAAGTTGGGGGGAGAATGGGGATAGGAAGAGGGTGGGGGTTGGAATGGGAGGAGAAAGTGGGGGTGAAATAAGAGGGAAGAAGGTGGGGGTTGGATAGGGAGGGGAAGAAGGTGTGGGTGGAATGGAAGTTGGTGGAGGGTGGATGGGGAGGGGAAGAAGGTGGGTGTGGAATTGGAGGAGAAAAAAATGAGTGTTCAATAGGGAGGGGATGAAGGTGGGGAGGGAAGAAGGTGGGGGAAGGTAGTGGGGTGGTGTGTGGGGAGGGTAGATGGTGGGATGGGGTGTGGGTGGGGAGGGAAGATAGTGGGGTTTGGTAGGGAGGGAAGAAGGTGGGGATGGGTGGTGAGGGGAATAGTTGGGTGGTGGGTGGGGAGAGAAGAAGGCGGGATGGGGGAGGGGAATGAACTTAAGGCATGGATGTCCACATGGAAATAGGATATCGTGGCCATCAGTGAAACGGTTGCAGGAAGAGTATATTTGGCAGTTAAATATACCAGTATTTTGTTTTCGGCATGATAGAATGGTTGGGAGGGGTGGGGGGGATAAAAGGTGGAGGAGTTGCATTGCTTATTAGAGAGGACATTATAGCAGTGCTGTGGCAGGATGGTTTGGTGGGATTGTCCAGCTGGTTTATTTGGGTAGAATTGAGGAATGGCAGAGTCATAAGGACATTAATGGGAGTGTATTATAGACGACCAAATGGGCTGAGAGAATTAGAGGAGCAAATGTGTAAGCAGTTTGCATATATGTGTCATAAACATAAGGTGGTAGTTATGGAAGACTACATTAACTGGGATGCCCATACAGTAAGAGGGCTGGATGGGGCAGGGTTTGTTAAGTGTGTTCAGGAAAGTTTTTTTAATCAATATGTCGGAGAACTGACTTGAGAGGGGGGAGTATTGGATCTCCTATTAGGGAATGAGATAGGTCAGGTGACAGGTTTGCGTTGGGGAACACTTTGGGTCTAGTGATCACAATACTATTAGTTTTAGGTTAGTAATGGAAAAGAATAGAGGTGGGTCAAAGATTGAGATTCTTGATTGGAAGAAAGCAAATTTCAAGGGGATGTGAAATGATTTGGAGGGTGTGGATTGGGATATTCTCAGGGAAGAATGTAAAAGATAATTGGGGGATCTCAAAGGAGAAATTCTGAAGGCACAGAGTCTGTCTGTCCCTGTGAGGATTAAAGGAAAGGTTAGAAACTGTAGGATGTCTTTGTTTTCTAAAGATATTGGGAACCTGGTTTGGAGGAAGAGGGATGTGTACAACAGATATAAACAGCAGGCAGCGGATGAACTGCTTGAGGAATATAAGAAGTGTAAAAAAAAACAAGAAATCAATGAGATCGGCTAAAAGGAGAAACGTGGCTGCTTTGGCAGGAAAAGTAAATATAAATCCAAAGGGTTTCTTTATGTACATTAAAAGTAAAATAATAGTGAAGGGTAAAATTGGACCCCTTGAAGATCAGGGGGGTAGCTCTGTGAGAAGCCAGAGGAGATGGGAGAAATTTTTAATGATTTTTTAAATTCCGTATTCACTAAGGAAAATAATATTGACCCAGATGAAGCGAAAAAATATGGTCGGGAGCTCATGGATAATGTAAGGATTAATGATTAATGTTGGCTATAATGAAAAATATCAAGGTGGATAAATCTCCAGGTCCTGGCAAAATAATCCCTCGGTCCCCGAGGGAGGTTAGTGAACAAATAATGGGGATGTTGACAGAAATATTTATAATGTCACTGGCCTCGGGGGAAGTGCCAGAGGACTGGAGGGTGGCTCATGTTGTTCCGCTGTTCAAATAAGCATCCAAAAGTATACCTGCTAATTATAGGCCTGTAAATCTAACAATGGTGGTGGGTAAATTAATGGGAAGCGTTCTTAGAGATGTTATATGCAACTATTTAGAAAGACGGGATTTGTTTCGGAGTAGTCAGCATGGATTTGTACGCGGTAGTTCATGTTTAACAAATCTTGTAGAGTTTTTCGAGGAGGTTACTAAAAAGGTTGATGAGGGGAAGGTGGTGGATGTTGTCTATCTGGACTTTAGTAAGGCTTTTGACAAGGTTTCCCATGAGAGGTTAGTAAGTAAGGTAGAAGCATTAGGTATTAATGAAGTAGAGAAATGGATTCAGAAATTGTGGAAAATTGTTTATAGAATTGGAGGCCGGTCATGAGTGGAGTGCCTCAGGGATCAGTACTGGGTCCACTGCTGTTATATATATTAACGATCTAGATGATAGGGTGGTAAATTGGATTAGTAATTTTGCAGATGATACAAAAGTTGGTGGTGTTGTGGACCGTGAGGATGATTATCAAAGTTTACAGGGTGATATAGGACAGTTGGAAGAATGGGCTGAAAGATGGCAGATAGAGTTTAATACTGATAAATGTGAGTGCTACATTTTGGTAGGAATAATCAAAACTGGCCATACATGTTAAATGGTGGACAATTGAGGAGTGCAGTGAAACAAAGAGATTTGGGCATCATGGTACATAATTCCCTGAAAGTTGAATCACATTGGATAGGGTGGTGAAGAAGGCATTTATAAATCAGAGTATAGAACACGGGAGTTGGGATGTTATGTTGAAATTGTATGGCATTGATGAGGCCAAATTTGGAATATTGTGTGCAGTTTTGGTCACCAAATTGCAGGAAAGATATAAACAGAACAGAGAAGAGGTTTACGAGAATGTTGCCAGGATTTCAGGGTTTGAGATACAGGGAAAGGTTGGGCAGGCTGGGGCTTTATTCCCTGGAGCATGGAAGGTTGAGGGGTGATTTGATAGAGGTATTCAAAAGTATAAGGGGAAGAAGTGAGATCGATGGTAATATTCAAGGAAATGTTGGATAGATATATGGACAGGATAGGTGTGGAGGGTTATGGGCTGAATGCAGGTTAGTGGGACTGGGTGGGAGAAGATGTTCAGCATGGACTAGTAGGGCCGAACTGGCCTGTTTCTGTGCTGTAAATGGTTATATAGTTACTGCATTCCCCTATCTAGCCTGCTTGTCACATCATCAAAGAATTCCAACAGCTTTATCAAGCAAGATTTTCCCATAAGGAAACCATGCTGGCTTTGGCCTGTCTTGTCATGTGTCTCCAAGTACTCCATCGCCTCATCTTTGACAATCGATCCAACATCTTCTCAACCACTGACGTCAGGCTATAATTTCCTTTCTGCTGCCTGTGTTCCTTCTTGAATAGTGAAGTGACATTTCCAATTTTCCAGACCTCTGGGACCAAACCCGAATTTATTGATTCCTGAAAGACAATTTCCAGAACCTTCACAATCTCTACTGCTTTTTTCAGAACCAAGGGTGTAATCCATCTGGTCCAGGAGACTAATCCATGGAAAGGTGCAGCCAGTCAGAATTTTAATTTCATGGGAGTCCACATTTCAGAAGTCTTTCGCTGAAGCCGGAAAATTGACCCAACTGTGAAGGAAGCACACCAACACATGAAGGTTGCGCATAGTGTCGAAGGTTGCCGTAGGTTACCACAGGATATAGACAGGATGCAGAGTTGGTCAGAGAAGTGGCAGATAGAATTCAATCCAGATAAGTGTGAAGTGATGCATTTTTGTAGGTTGATCATATAGGTGAAGTGTTTGGTTAAAGACAGGACTCTTAACAGTGTGGAATATGAGATGGACCTTGGGGTCCAAATTATAGATCGTTCAATATTGCCACACATGTTGATAGAGTAGTTAAGAAGGTTCTGGAATACTGGCCTTCATTGGTCGGAAGATTGAGTTCAAGAAATGTGCGGTAATGTTGCAGCTCTATAAAACTGTTGAGGCCACTTTGGAATAATATATTCAGTTCTGGTTGCCTCATTACACAAAAGATGTGGAAGCTTTGGAAAGGGTGCAGAGAAGATGAACCAATATGTTGCCTAGATTGGAGAACATGCCTTATGAGGAAAGTTAACAGACAGAGTTTTTATCTTAGGAGTATAAAGGGATTAGAGTTGACAATAGAGGTCTACAAGATTATGAGAGGCATAGATCATGGACCTTTTTCCTGGGGCAATAATGGAAAATACCAGCAGTCATGTGAAGAAGGTAAGGGGAGGAAAGTTTAGAGGAGACACTAGGAGTTAGGTTTTTACACAGTGTTAGAAATAGAAGTACCTTAACAGAAATTGCTCGAGACAAAAATTGAGAACAAAGAACATTTATTACAACAACAATGCAAAGTTGGGTGCTTCCCCTTACCCTGGGAATACACACATACACTGGGGCTCACTCAACTTTTATACAGTGAATTTCAGTATCAGAATTCCCTCCCCCTTACATTCTTCTGCCCCCTGGATGGGTTTGGCATAGGCAATCTTTCCTGCCTCCGTGCAGTTTTTGGAGGACCAGGGGGTATCCTGTCGGTGTCCTCTCATGTCATTATCCCCATTGTCCTTATTCACAACCTTGCCCTTGTCCCCATTCACACCTTTCCAACTCTCAGAGCTACAGTCCCTTCATTTGCAGAGTTCGCTAATCCTGTCTAGGGTTTACTAATTTAATATGCAATACTTGATAAATCTGTGTATGGCTTACTAATTATATATGTAGAACTTGGTACTTCTGTCTAGGGCTAGGAGACCCTTATCCAGACTATCTCAACTTCCTACATTCTATTATTCCTTACCTCTCCTTATCTTATTCATACGGTGGGCTCACTGATCCTGTCCAAAAGACTAGAAGATTCTAATCTTACATAGGCTGACTCTGTTTCCTGCATTCTAATTTCCATGCTTAGCCTGTTCTTACTGGTTTAATCCATCACTCCACATGTCTGCACTAGTTTCCCCATCTTTCATATTTTTATGTCAAGTTTCTTCATCTCTCACAATCCTCACTTCTCTTTCAGATCAGTGTCACTGATCTGTCAAATAAAATGTGCTATTGCTAAAGTTGGTCTTTCTCCCAGCGGGTCAATAAACTAATTGTAGTGTCATAAGCATCCATTTGGGAAACACACACCCCTTGAGTTATAGAAATAAGGGTCCGCAAAATCATGAAATGAATACCAGCCTTTAGGTAGGGGAGCACCACACTGACCAGAATAGTGAGTCCTGCTGCTATCAGGGCTGTGAGTATCAGGCTCCAGTTCTCAGTAAAAAGTCAAGTCCATCCCACATCAGTCCAAGGTTGCCAAGTCTGAACATGGGCATGGGAAGATTTTTGTCGAAGTCCTGAAGCAGTGTCTTTAACCGCCTGACTGTTGTAAGCATTGTCAGTCCTGATTCTCGCACAAACGCTGCCTCCAGCACCCAACGAGCAATAGAGAGCCAGGTGGTTTCGTTGAATCATTGCTTGTAGCTGTAGTCATTCTTCAGCCCCTACATTCAGGGCCATCGCCGTCCGTTCGGCGATGATCTCCAAAGCCGCCTGGAGTCTGAACAAACGATTTAAATGCCCAGCACCTTTAGTATTCTGGAGCTGTTTACTTCGTTGATAATTGGAACTCCCCTTACAGTGGTGGGTGGCATTTAACAGTTGGACTGGCTGTGTAACCCAAAGGATGCTTTAGAATAGCACAGGTTGGGGAGGGGTGTTTCTTGTAACTTAATCTATGAGTTGTAGCCTGCCTGCGAACATTAGCATATGTATCAACTCTCTCTCTAACACATGTACAATCCTGACAATTATCCTGTCTGCCTTTGTGCCCACATCTGCCTTGTGCTAAACCATTAAAACTGATGTTGTAAATATCTGCAGAGTCCAAAAACCCATTAAAATCATATTGAGAGGTGTTCTGTGCCCCTGGTCCACATTTGAAATCTACATTAACCCCTACCTTCCTATGATCGTACCCTATATCTATGTCCCGTCTACATTGTAAAGTAAAATAATGGCCATCTATGCTGCCCCTATTCCAGGAGGACTTAATACATTT
Organism: Narcine bancroftii; assembly: GCF_036971445.1. Taxonomy (NCBI): domain Eukaryota; kingdom Metazoa; phylum Chordata; class Chondrichthyes; order Torpediniformes; family Narcinidae; genus Narcine; species Narcine bancroftii. The sequence continues at coordinate 6,418,210 of NW_027211884.1, forward strand.
TGAAAATTTCAGTGATGTCCCAGAATTTGGGAGGCAACTATTAAATAGTACAATAAAAATTAAAAACAACATTACAAGGCTGTTTCTCGGCGTAGTGTGACTTTCAAGTCAGGATGAAGGACTGCACCCCAGGTGGAGGGTGGATTTTCAAGATCTGTAGTCTGTGGTTCAGCAACTCGTTTGATTCGTTGGACGTGGCTCCAACCCTTTTCTTTCGTTCGTACACCGGTGTCTGTAATCAAAAGTACACAGTAGGGGCCATCCCAGACAGGTTTTAGTTGTTTATCTTGCCAAGCTTTAACAAATACCCAATCACCAGGTTTAATAGAATGAATTGGATACTCCAGGGGGGGAGTTTGAGAAGTAAACCCTTCTGTTTTAATTCAAGGAGCGAAGTAGACAGTTCCTGTAAATATTTATTGATATATTGGTCATTAGCCTCAGGGATGGGAGTATCAGTGTGGAATCCCATGTAAGGAAGACCAAACATCATCTCATATGGTGAGACAGCAAGGTCTTTACGAGGAGCTGTGCGAATCCTGATTAAAGCTAAGGGCAAGCATTTAATCCAGGAGAGGCCAGTTTCCTCATGAAGTCGAGTGAGCTGGTATTTCAAAGTCTGATTCATTCGCTCAACCCGGCCCAAACTCTGGGGGTGCCATGGGGTATGGAGCTGCCAGTCAATGCCCAATCTTTTACAAACCCCCTGGAGTACCCGAGAAGTGAAGTGTGTACCACGATCCGAGTCAATGGTCTGGATCATCCCATACCGTGGAATTACAGAATCCAGCAGTACTCTGATAACGGTGCTGGCACGATCATTCGGGGTCGGGAAAGCCTCAACCCATCGTGTGAAATGATCTACCATCACCAACAGGTACTTGTAAATACCTATCTTAGGTAACTCTGTGAAGTCCACTTGTATGCGTTGGAAAGGGCGTACAGCGATATCGCGACCGCCAGGCATTACCTGGCGCATGACCTTATTAATCCTCTGACAAATTGGGCACCCCTGGGTACTCTGCTTGGCTAGAGTGTAAACGCCTGAACAATGAAAGGAGCGAACAAAAGTGTCGACAAGTGCCTGGGCTCCCCAGTGTGTCTGTTGATGGAGCTGGTCAAACAGTTGCCGTGCCAAAGCTTTATTCAGGACTTGGTGTCCTTCGGCTGTCCACCACAACCCATCACTTGTTTGACGCATCCCCTGATCCCTCATATAAACCTCCTCCTCTTGTGAAAGGATGGGAGTCTTTTTAAGCTCCTGTGGGATGGGGAGGAACAGCTGCATGTTTAGCAGCTGCATCTGCCTGTCTGTTGCCCTGTGCTTCAAGGCTGTCACCAGTTTGATGACCCCGTACATGGACCACAGCTATTTCCTCAGGTAAAGTCAGAGCCTCCAAGGATTGGACAATTAGGTTCTCATGCATCAATTTCTGTCCTTTTCCCGTTATCATTCCCCGTTCCTTCCAGATTCTCCCAAAGGTGTGTACTACCCCAAAAGCGTATTTTGAATCTGTGTAGATTGTGCCCACCTTATTTTCCAGACCTTGGAGAGCTCGACAGAGGGCATATAATTCGCATGACTGGGCTGACCAGTGACCGGGAAGGCGACCGGCTTCAATAACTACCCCCTCATTTCCATCCACTATACTATATCCGCTATAGCGAGTGCCATCAATACAGCGGGAAGAGCCATCAATAAACCACCGTTCTCCCTCCTGTAAAGGCTTATCACTCAAATCTTCTCTAATCTTAGTCTGCAGGTCTATCACTTCCAAACATATATGCTCTAACTCATTGATTGTGTTGGGAGAGGTTGGAGCGACTAAAAAGGCTGCTGGATCATGTTCTCTACTTGTAGTCAGAGTTAGATCATCCCTATCCATCAAGATCGCTTCGTATTTCAAGTTTCTAGAATCTGTAAGCCACCTACCAGCACGCTGTAACAGAATATTGCAAACGGTGTGAGCAGTGTGTACTATCATCGGGGCACCAAATGTAATTTTTCGTGCTTCTTCAACTAAAATATCAGTGGCTGCGATAGCTTGAACACATTCTGGCCAACCACGACAAACAGGATCCAAAACTTTTGAGAGAAAAGCAACTGGCTGCCTGCTGCCTGCCTTTTCTTGTGTTAAAACACCGGTTGCTCCACCCCTTTTTGCGTTAGTATAAAGGTCAAAAGACTTATTAAGGTTGGGTAAAGCCAACACTGGGGCGCTAATAAGGCGCTGTTTCACCAAGTTAAAATTATTAATCTCTTCTTCCTTCCAAACTAGTGCTTCACCCCCTAGAATCGCGAGTTTATCGTAAAGAAATCGAACTAGATTAGAATAATTTTCTATCCAAATTCTACAGTATCCCACTAGACCAAGGAATTTCCTGAGTTCTTGGGCATTCTTAGGAGGTGGGATCTGTAGAATACCTTGTATCCTTTCTGGACTGATCTTTCTGGTTCCCTGACTTACCAAATGACCCAGGTATTTAACCTCTGGTTGTACGAATTGTAATTTGGATTCACTCACCCTGAGACCCTTCTTTTCGAGAAAATTCAAAAGTGCAATGGTATATAGTTTAGCTGATTCATACGTCCTTCCCATAAATAATAAATCGTTGACATATTGAATTAACTGACAACTCTCTTCCCGAGGAGCCTCCTCTAATATTTGTTCTAGGACCTGGCCAAATAAGTTTGGTGATTCCGTAAAGCCCTGGAGTACGGTCCACCTGTATTGATTTTTACGTCCCGTAAAAGGATTCTCCCATTCAAAAGCAAACATATCTCTGCTCTTTGCTGCTAACGGGCAGGTCCAGAAAGCATCCTTGAGGTCAATTACGCTAAACCATTTACTGTGGGGATTAGGTACGACAGGGAGACGGGTGAGAATAATTTTGTTTAGTTCCCTCAAGTCCTGTACTAATCTATAGGTACCGTCTGGTTTTTGGATGGGTAAGATTGGGGTATTAAAAGGTGACATACAATGTTCTAGAATGCCATCTTTCACCAATTGGTCAGGTACTGGCTGCAGCCCCTTTCGGCCAGGCATTGGAACGGGATACTGATTTTGCCTAATAATCTGCTCAGGATCTTTTAAGGTAACTCGTAGGGGAGGGATATGTAACACTCCTCTAGTGCCTCTTCCTGCCCATACTCCAGGATTTATGAGTTCCCGATCCTCCTCACTTAATACATATAGGTGAACCCCAATACCTGATTCTTGTGGTCTGGTGCCGATAGCCAATTGATCTTGTAAATCACATCCCAGCAAACAAACTCCAGCTTGGGGAACTAGTAAGAGATCCTCCGTTATAACCTTTTCTCCCATCTGTATCCTAACATCTCTTAATACAAGGACCGGGAAATCTCTTCCCCCTACCCCTGAAATCATTATTGTCCCTTCTATCCTCACACCCTCGGGTGGGTGTGTGAGAGATGGGAAAATTGATCTAAAATTATGAACATGGAAGAAACTAAAGTTCATCAGTAAATGGCTGTAACCAGTACAAACAGGATGAACTTGGGGGTTAGGATGCAGGAAAGCAGAGTCAGCACGATTAACATAAGAATCTTCTAGTCTTTGTGACAAGACCATAAGACTAAGATAAGGAGTGGTAAGGAACAATAGATTGTAGGAAGTTGAGGTAGTCTGGATCAGATAAGGGTCTCCTAGCCCTGGACAGAAGTACCAAGTCCTACATATCTAATTAGCTAACCATACACAGATTTATACATATGAAATTAGCCAACCCTAGATAGAATGAGTCAACTCTGTATATCAAGAGACTGTAGCCCCGAGAATCAGGAAGGTGTGAATAAGGACAATAACATGAAGGGACACCGACAGGATACCCCTGGTCCTTCAAGTGTACTGAAACTGCACGTAGGCAGGAAGGATTACCTATGCCCAACCCATCCAGGGGGCAGAAGAATGTAAGGGGGAGGGAATTCTGATACTGAAATTGACTGTATAAAAGTTGGGTGAGCCCCAGTGTGTGTGTGTATTCCCAGGGTAAGGGAAAGCACCCAACTTTGCATTGTTGTAGTAATAAATGTTCTTTGTTCTCAATTTTTGTCTCGAGCAATTTCTTTAAAGGTACTTTAATTTCTAACAAATGGGGGCTCGTCCGGGATCACACTCCCTCCACTGACAGAGTACCCCGACGACGAGAGTAGGTGCACCCCGGCTGATTCAGCTGGACTCACGGGCGACGGGTGGCTGGTCAGTGGAAGAAGCGAGTGATATCCGAGAAGAGGCATTGAGAACAAACGACGGAAGGAAGCGCACTAGAGCAGTACTACTAGAACTCGGTAAGAGTATTTTACTTGTTTATAAGCATGGGAATAATGGGTAGCAAGGAGGAGAGTCCTGGTACAGGATGTGAACACCAGATAGCTACGTACAGCCCGCTTGGGTTGATGTTATCTGAGTGGGGCACAGGAAAGACCCGTGGCAAAGAGAAACTGACAATGATCAGGTATTGTTGTATTGAATGGGTTAAATACCCGGTTAAAGGGAGCTCCGTGTACTGGCCAAAATTCGGATCCGAGGATGAATGGATGTGTCAAGCTTTGAACCTATGGCTCTATCAAAACCAGAAGACAATGTTGAGAGCAGGGAATATGCAGCCTGCTGGCTCAAGGGACCCATTGAACAACTGGTTTTGAATGAGAAAGAATTCAGGGATAAGAGAGAGGAGGAACCTTTTGTCCCTGAATCACAGGGTTGGGATGTGTTACATTCCCTCCCTCCACCTTATGTTCCTCCTATGCCGGCTCCTATCTTTCCTTCCCCTCCTATGACCTACCCTTCTGCACCTTCCCCACCTCCCCCACCACTAGAGAAGAGAGAAGAGAGCAGGAGTGGTATGATAACTTGCTCACAAAGCACTCGATTACCACCTCTGTTGGCAGGAGAGAGAGGTAACTTTAATTCAGAGCAGCGTGAGACTCTTCAGGAAGAAAGGGCAGAACCCTTTGATTCATTTCCCAGGGAGCAGGAACCCAGACCTAATAAGCCAGAAACCAATTGGATGAGACCACTGCGGGAAGTTCCCATGGGAGAGGGTCTCGGTTTCGTAAATGTGCCCCTGACCAGTACTGAAGTGCGTAACTTTAAGAAAGAACTGACCTCCCTGATAGAAGATCCCCAGGGATGTGCCGAACAGTTAAGACCAATTTTTGGGACCAAATATATATACAATATGGGGGTCTCGACATAGAATCCCCAGCAGGGGAACAATTGGTACTAACAGGTTTTGTTACCAACTCAGCCCCAGACATTAGGAGAAAATTACAAAAGACAGAAAATTGGCATGAGCAGGGAATAACCCAGCTTCTACAGATCACACAAAAAGCATTTGTCCAGACATCTGAGGATAAGCAGAAAGCAAAGGCTAACATTTTGATGCAAGCAGTTAAAGTAATAGTAGATGAGTAACATGGAAAAAGGCACGGACTGTGTGCCAGCTCCTGAATATTGGGAGAAGCGTCGGGAGTGGGAGAGTAGAGACCAGAGATAATTTCATAAATCACGACTTCCCACTTCAGTCACTGACCAATATTGATTAAAATTCATGCTAAAAATTAAATGTCATAAATGATCGTTTTTCAATACTGTAGAATTAGCGAATTTAACTACCAGTTAATTCCAATTTATGAAATAAATTGTATTCAAATGTGATTTTGCACAGGGAGTACCTGAGAGTTGTGATGTTATAACATTTGCAGGGAGAAATGTTTGCGCAAATAGGGTGAGTTCGACACGTCTTATTTTAAGTGTATGTAAGATAAAGAAAGGATCTGATGTGTAAAGTGGCTGGATCAGCCAGTTGAAGGGGGAGTGTGCATGTCCCTTTAAGTGCACTGTGGCACTTGAAATTGAGGCTTCAGGCTCTTGTCTTGCAGTTAGAGGTATGGAGCCCTATCAATAGATTTAGTACATTTCTTCTACACATTCAGCAGTCAAGGTCCGTGAGTTTAAAGATCACCCACCTCTGGAGAATAAAGATACCTCTGGGGATTCTTATAAGTTTAATCATTCATTTCTCTGGTGCATTTTCCTCCAGAGTGAAATTAATGCCTCAGCACAATTTCTCTGTATTGCCGCTGTTATTTAATTCACGATAACTTTCCCCCATTCATCAGGTTTATATTTAAATCCGGTAGTGCGGAAGTTACATTGTAAATAATCACGGAGGTAAACCCTGCGCAACTGGATTCAACTTAATGGAGAAATAAACCTGCGAACTGGTCTATGGTGGTGTGTGACTACTGCAATAGGTGGAATATGATTTACATTGGTGGCATCGTTCAGAACAATTGGGCGCATAGGAATAATAGCATTAATTACTCACAGATCTTGTACCTGATACTATTCACTACGTCCCGGCTTCAGGACTGGGAAATTGGCATGGTACAGAGAAATTGGCATGGCACCAATATTTCTTGATTCAATAATGACTCCACCAGCTCCAGGATTCATGCAGCTAAACTTTAAGTGCAATATTATAGAAACTAGCCGGTACTTAAATGATTGTGTGTGCAATCAACATTGGAAAAATATGAAAGGTAATACAGGTGCTCCCCTACTTATGATTTTACGATGACACAATAGCATGACTGTCATTTACTTTCATATAATGTGTTAAAGGTCATCACAAGCATCATTGATTTCCTCGTTGGTTAATCACATTTTCGGAAAGCTTACAGGGACTGTTGGGAGAGAGCAAGGTAGTGGGATCCGTATGGGGACTGATACAGCGCTGTCGTTAGAGAGTGGGGCAGCGGGATCAGTATGAGGACTGATACAGTGCTGTCAATGTTAGACAAGGTACGTCTCCAATTAAGATTTTTTTCAACTTATGCTGGGTCTGCTGGAACGCAACCCTATCGTAAATTGAGGAGCACCTGTGATGTTCTTCTATCTAAAGCCAGCTTTAGATAAACTCTTATCATTCTGACAAATCCAGGTCTAAGTCTAATTTTCCTCCAGCCTTTGAGCAAGCGCTTCCACTGCTGCATCTTACTGATCACCTCCTCACCAATGAATCAGAAGACCATGGTGTATGACACTCACTGCACAAGCAGTCTGAAAATGTGTACAAGCCTGTTCAACTTCATTTTACAAAATCAGCAATCGGTTCCAGGCTCCCCAATGCTCTCTGTGGAGAGAAAATTGCCAGATTTTTACCCTAGTGAAAATCTAGTGATTGGTTATATGTAAAAGCATGGCAAGAGGATCAACTAAAACCTGCCTGGGATGGTCCCTGCTGTGTACTTTTAATTACAGACACTGCAGTAAGAACAAGAGAGAAAGGCTGGACCCACATTCAAAGAATTAAACCAGCTTCTGAACCACAACATCACGACACACAGATTCAACCCTCAACCTGGCGTGAAACTTACACTGCGCCGTGACAAAGTGCCGTAATGTTACATTTATTGTCGTATTTTAATGGTTTATACAGTTATTGTTGTATTTTTTATTGCCGTATTTTAATGGGTTTTACATTTATTGTTGTTTCCTATTTTAATGGTTTATACAGTTATTGTTGTTGTTTCCTATTTTAATGGTTTATACAGTTATTGTTGTATTTTATTGCAGTTTTTAATGGGTTTTACATTTATTGTTGTTTATTCATTTTTTTGGAATATTGTTCGTTAAATGGATATGTCACTTCAGTACTCGCTATGTTTTAAGTCCTCCTGGAATAGGGGCAGCAGAGGTTACAATTGTGCTCCTTTAGAATGTAGACAGGGCATAGATTTAATGTATAGTCATAGTGGGATATGGGTTAACAAGGGATTCCAATACGGACCAGGGGAACTGAACAGCTTTAGTGGAGTACATCTAATTTGTATCTTAGCCTACACAGGTATTAAAGACAGGAGTTTTAAAGCGATAGCACAAAGGACATGGTGGGACAAAGACAGACAGAATGGTAGTCAGGATTGTACATGTCGCAGAGAGAGAGAGTTAATACATATGCTAATGTACACAGACAGGCTGCAACCCACAAGTTCAATGATACCCATGCTAATGTTAGCAGACAAGCTGCAACACACAGTTAAATCACAAGAAACAATCCCCCCCCAGCTTGGTCTCTTTTCATCACCCCGTGAAGGGGAGCACCAGTTACCAACAACGTGAGCTGCTTGACACTTTAATATCAGGCTCCAGACAGCCTTCGGAGATCGGTGGCCCTAGGGTTCGGGGCTGAAGAGGACATCAGATACTAGCCACAATTCAACGGAACCGCCTGACTACTGCTACTCGTTCGCTGCTGAAGGCAGCGTTTCTCACAGACTGCTACTTGTTCGCTGCTGAAGGCAGCGTCTCTCACAGACTTCGTCAGGACAATGCTTACAAAAGTCGGGCGGTTAAAAGACACTGCTTCAATGTTTCAACGTGAATCTGCCCATGCCCATGTTCAGACGTGGCAACTTCGGACTGATGTGGGATGGACTAGACTCTTTACTGAGAACTGGAGCCTGATACTCGCAACCCTAATAAGCAGCTGGACTCGCTACTCTGACCTTCATGGTGCTCCCCTACCTAAAGACTTTACACAGGTGTTACATTTCGGTTATTGACCAGCTGGGTAAAACTACACCTTACACTTGAAAGATCAGTATTACTGATCTAAAAGAAAAGTGAGGAAGGGGGTGGGGGGGATCAGTCACACTGACACTAGTAACCAAAGATCAGTAACACTGATCATGGTGAAAGATCAGTATTACTGATCTAAAAGAAAAGTGAGGATTGTGAGAGATGGGAAAATTGATCTAAAATTATGAACATGGAAGAAACTAAAGTTCATCAGTAAATGGCTGTAACCAGTACAAACAGGATAAGCTTGGGGGTTAGGATGCAGGAAAGCAGAGTCTGCACGATTAACATAAGAATCTTCTAGTCTTTGTGACAAGACCATAAGACTAAGATAAGGAGTGGTAAGGAACAATAGAATGTAGGAAGTTGAGGTAGTCTGGATCAGATAAGGGTCTCCTAGCCCTGGACAGAAGTACCAAGTCCTACATATCTAATTAGCTAACCATACACAGATTTATACATATGAAATTAGCCAACCCTAGATAGAATGAGTCAACTCTGCATATCAAGAGACTGTAGCCCCGAGAATCAGGAAGGTGTGAATAAGGACAATAACATGAAGGGACACCGACAGGATACCTCTGGTCCTCCAAGTGTACTGAAACTGCACGTAGGCAGGAAGGATTACCTATGCCCAACCCATCCAGGGGGCAGAAGAATGTAAGGGGGGAGGGCACTCTGATACTGAAATTGACTGTATAAAAGTTGGGTGAGCCCCAGTGTGTGTGTGTATTCCCAGGGTAAGGGGAAGCACCCAACTTTGCATTGTTGTAGTAATAAATGTTCTTTGTTCTCAATTTTTGTCTCGAGCAATTTCTTTAAAGGTACTTTAATTTCTAACAGGTGTAATATACTAGACCGGGCTGCACTGGAATATACTAAGAATATCATCCTATCACTGTGGGGTCCTATGTTTAAATTTACCAATGGTACTCCGTGCAGCCCCACAGTGTGTATTGACTGAGAACCGTGACTTTCCTATTCATAGTCTGTTTCCATCAGGGCATACGATCGCGTCTCCCTGGCTCGCATGGGGCACTCTCTCTTGAAGTGTCCCTCCTTGTTACAATAGTAGCAGACCATTGTTCCCACTTCCCACTTCCTAGTTGGGTCTCCCCGGGGTCCCGGGAATGGTTGGCGTCCCCGGAATCCTCCTCTACTCCTTCCTCTACTCTGGACCCTATTTCCCCACCCCTGGCTCTCCTCCCAATGCCCAGGAGCTGGCACAAAGTCCCTACCTTTTCCTTGCTGTCCCTCCACAGCTCCCTTAAATGCCTGCATTAAAATCTTAGCCTTTTCCTTCTGCTTATCCTCAGATCTCTGTATAAAGGCTTTTTGCGCAATTTGTAGAAGCTGGGTTATTCCCTGCTCATGCTAATTCTCAGTTTTCTGTAATTTCCTCCTTATGTCTGGGGCTGAATTTGTAACGAAATTCGTTAATTCTAATTGTTCCCCTGCTGGGGATTCTATATCCAGACCCTCATATTGCTGTATAGCCGCACGCAATCTATTCAAAAATGCCGAGGGGGTCTCGTCGGGTCCCTGAGGAATTTCGAATGCCTTTTTAAAGTTCTGTCCGTTTGGAACAGATTCCCTGATTCCTTTAATCGGATTAGCCCTATACTCTTCCATTAATACCCGACCATCATTGGTATTTTTATCCCAATTAGGTCTAGCCAAGGGGAATTTAGCTTCTCCAGGTCCCCCTTGGTGATCCCGATCCCAGACTCTAATCCCTGCCTGGCGAATCATTCCACATTCATCCAGGGTAAACAGAGTCCTAAATATAGCCGTTAATTCATCCCATGTATATATATTCGGTCCTAACAATTGATCTAATTGTTCAGCGCATCCCTGGGGATCCTCTATCAGGGAAATCATTTCCCTGTTAAAATTACACACCTCCGTACTGGTCAAGGGCACATTTACAAAACCAAGACCCCCTCCCACGGGAACCTCCTGCAGGGGTCTCATCCAGCTAACTTATAGCTTATTATTTCTGAAATCCTGCTCTTCAGAAACTGACTCACAGTATCCTGCCCTTTCTTCCAGTAGGTTCTCACTCTGCTCAAAACTAACCTTGCCTCTGTCTCTCATAGGCAATCTAATACTTTGCGAACGGGTTAACAAGCCACCCCTATTCTCTTCTCCTTTTGTTAGTTGCGGGGGAGGAGGGGAAGGTGCGGAAGGGTAGAGCACAGGAGGGGGGGATAGATAGGAACTGGTAAAGGAGGGGCATAGGGTGGAGGAAAGGAATGTAACACATCCCATCCTTGCGTCTCAGGTACAAGGGGTTCCTCATCCCTCTTGTCCTCACTTCTCTTTTCGCTCAGGACCAGTTGATCAACCGATCCCCTGAGCCAGCAGGCGGCATATTCCGCCTTTGATTCTTATACAGCCAGATGTTAAGTTCCTGACACATCCAGTCATCCTCGTATCTGAGCCTCGGCCAATATAGCGAGCACCCTTTAATAGGGCCTTTAATCCATTCCAGACAACAGTACTTAATCATGATAAGTTTGTCTTTTCCCCGGGTTCTCCCCGAACCCCAGTCAGATAACATTACACCTAACGGACTCTGTTTGGTTATCTGATCATCCAATCCTTCACTAGGATTCTCTTTCTTACTGCCCATACCTCCCATACTGACAGGTATAAAAATTTCTCTTACCAGATCCAGTAGCTATACTTATCGCGCTTCCTTAACGTTCTCCCGTCGTTTGTTCTCAATGGCTCTTCTCGGATATCACTCATTTCTTCCACTGACTAGCCACCCGTCGTCCGTGAGTCCAGCTGAATCAACTGGGGTGCACCTACCTCCGTCGTCGGGCACTCTGTCAGTGGAGGGAGTGTGATCCCGGACAAACCCCCATTTGTTAGAAAAAGAAGTACCTTAACAGAAATTGCTCGAGACAAAAATTGAGAACAAAGAACATTTATTATAACAACAATGCAAAGTTGGGTGCTTTCCCTTACCCTGGGAATACACACATACACTGGGGCTCACCCAACTTTTATACAGTGAATTTCAGTATCAGAATACCCACCCCCTTACATTCTTCTGCCTCCAGGATGGGTTTGGCATAGGCAATCCTTCCTGCCTACGTGCAGTTTCTGTGAACTTGGAGGACCAGGGGTTATCCTGTCAGTGTCTTCTCATGTCATTATCCTCATTGTCCTTATTCACAACCTTGCCCTTATCCCCATTCACACCTTTCCGACTCTCAGAGCTACAGTCCCTTCTATGCAGAGTTCGCTAATCCTGTCTAAGGTTTACTAATTTAATATGCAATACTTGATAAATCTGTGTATGGCTTACGAATTATATATGTAGAACTTGGTACTTCTGTCTAGGGCTAGGAGACCCTTATCTCATCCAGACTATCTCAACTTCCTACATTCTATTATTCCTTACCTTTCCTTATCTTATTCATACGGTGGGCTCACTGATCCTGTCCAAAAGACTAGAAGATTCTTATCTTACATAGGCTGACTCTGCTTCCGGCATTCTAATTTCCATGCTTAGCCTGTTCAAACTGGTTTAATCCATCACTCCACATGTCTGCACTAGTTTCCCCATCTTTCATATTTTGATGTCAAGTTTCCTCATCTCTCACAGTATAGAGTGAGTTTGACTGTGTGACATTGTTATGTGAGTGATTCCCACCATGTAAACTTGTTAAGTGTCTGAGTTTCACAGTGTAACCTTGTAATTTCGCTAAATTCGATATTGAAAAAGTTATGTTACTGAGTTCCTCAGTGTAGCCTTTTTAGGTGAGTGAGTTCCACAGTTTAACCATGTTATGTGAATGAGTTCCACAGTGTAAACGTCACGTGAGCGAGTTCCACGGTATACTTCTGTTTACTTAGTGAAACCCATATTCAAAACTATATATTAGTGTGTCCCACAGTACAAACTTGTTGTGTGAGTAATTTACACAGTGTGACCTTATGTGAGTGATTCCCACCATGTAAACTTGTTATGTGTCTGAGTTTCACAGTGTAACCTTGTAATTTTGCTAAATTCGATTTTAAAAATGTTATGTTAGTGAGTTCCTCAGTGCAAATTTTTTAGGAGAGTGTGTTCCACAGTGTGAGTGAGTCCCACCATTTGACCTTGTTATATGAGAGAGTTTGAAAGTGTGACGTTGTTATGGAAGTGAATTCCACAGTGTTAACCTGTCTAGTTAGCGAGCCTCAGAGTGTAACATTGGTATAGAGTGAGTTTGACTGTGTGACATTGTTATGTGTGTGATTCCCACCATGTAAACTTGTTATGTAAGTGAGTTTCACAGTGATACCTTGTAATTTCGCTAAATTTGATGTTGAAAATGTTATGTTAGTGAGTTCTTCAGTGTAACCTATTTAGGTGAATGAGTTCCACAGAATAACCTTGTTATGTGAGTGAATTCCACAGTGTAACCGTGTTATGTGAGTCAGTTCCACACTGTAAACGTCATGTGAGAGAGATGCACAGTATAATTTTGTTTACTTAGTGAAACCCTTATTCTAAACTATATGTTAGTGTGTCCCACAGTGTAAACTTGTTGTTTGAGTAATTTACACAGTGTGACCTTGTTATGTGAGAGTCCCACCATGTAAACTTGTTATGTGTCTGAGTTTCACAGTGTAACCTTGTAATTTTGCTCAATTCGATATTGAAAATGTGATGTTAGTGAGTTCCTCAGTGTACCCTTTTTAGGTGAGTGAGTCCCACAGTGTAAACTTGTCAAGTGAGAGAGTTGCACAGTATAATTTTGTTTACTTAGTGAAACCCATATTCTAAACTATATGTTAGTGTGTCCCACAGTGTAAACGTGTGTGAGTAATTTACATAGTGTGACCTTGTCATGTGATTGATCCCCACCATGTAAACTTGTTATGTGCCTGAGTTTCACAGTGTAACCCTGTAATTTTGCTAAATTCGATTTTAAAAATGTTATGTTAGTGAGTTCCTCAGTGCAACTTTTTTAGGTGAGTGTGTTCCACAGTGTGAGTGAGTCCCACCATTTGACTATGGAAATTGTGGAGGCACTGGTCAACATTTTCCAAAGGTCCCTGAGGATTGGAGAGTGGCTGATGTGGTGTCGCTTTTTAAGAAAGGATGGAGGGAGAAAACGGGAAATTATAGACCGGTTAGCCTGACATCAGTGGTGGGGAAGATATTGGAGTCCATCATAAAAGGAGAAATAGCAGAACACTTAGTCAGTAATAATAGTATAAGGGCTAGTCAGCATGGATTCCTTAAGGGTAAGTCATGCTTGACTAACCTTCTGGAATTTTTTGAGGATGTGACAAAGAGGGTGGACTCGGGAGAGCCAGTGGATGTGGTGTATTTTGACTTCCAGAAGGCCTTTGATAAGGTACCGCACGGGAGTCTAGTGGGCAAGATCAGGGAGCATGGTATTGGAGGTAAGGTGCTGACAGGGATAGGAAATTGGATAAGAGATAGGAAACAAAGGGTTGGAGTAAATGGGTCTTTTTCAGAATGGCAGGATGTGACGAGTGGAGTGCCTCAGGGATCGGTGTTGGGTCCTCAGTTGTTTGTAATTTATGTTAATGATTTGGATGAGGGGATTATAAATAACATGAGCAAATTTGCAGATGACACTAAACTGGGTGGCGGTGTGGGGTGTGAGGAGGATGTAAGGAAAATGTAGAGGGACTTGGACAGGCTGGAGGAGTGGGCGGCTAAATGGAAGATAAATTTCAATGTGAACAAATGTGAGGTTATTCATTTTGGGGGAAGTAATAGGAAAGCTGAGTATTATTTAAATGGAAACAAGCTAGGGAGTGGGGAAGTGCAAATGGATCTGGGTGTACTTGTTCACCGGTCACTGAAGTGAATTCCTCAGTGTCATGCAGGTTCAGAAAGCTGTGAAGAAGGCAAATGGAATGTTGGCTTTCATAAAGAGGGGATTGGAGTATAGGAACAGAGACGCCCTTCTGCAGTTATACAGGGCCCTGGTGAGACCCCACCTGGAGTATTGCGTCCAGTTCTGGTCTCCAAACTTGAGGAAGGACATACTAGCTATAGAGGGTGTGCAGCGCAGATTTACAAGGTTAGTTCCAGAGATGGCAGGGTTGTCATATGCAGCAAGGCTAGAAAAACTGGACTTGTATCCATTGGAGTTTAGAAGGATGAGGGGGGACATGATTGAGGTATACAAAATCATCAGGGGGATAGACAAGGTGAAGTCTGATTACTTGTTCCCAATGATGGGGGAGACGAGGACTAGAGGGCATAGTTTAAGAATACAGGGTAGGCCCTTTAGGACGGAGATGAGAAAGCATTTTTTTACCCAGAGAAGTGTGAATCTGTGGAATGCTCTGCCACAGAGGGTGGTAGAGGCGGATTCACTGACTATGTTCAAAAGAGAGTTAGATAAGACTCTTGTGGGTAACGGAGTTAAGGGTTATGGGGATAAGGCTGGAAAGGGGTACTGATGGTAATGATCAGCCATGATCTAAAATGGCGGTGCTGGCCCGACAGGACAAATGGCCTACTCCAGCTCCTATTGTCTATTGTGTTATATGAGAGAGTTTGAAATTGTGACGTTGTTATGGAACCATTGAAAATGTGATGTTAGTGAGTTCCTCAGTGTAACCTATTTAGGAGAGTGAGTTCCACAGTGTGAGTGAGTCCCACCATTTGAGCTTGTTATATGAGAGAGTTTGAAAGTGTGACATTGTTATGGAAGTGAATTCCTCAGTGTCAACCTGTCTAGTTAGTGAGCCTCAGAGTGTAACATTTGTATAGAATGAGTTTGACAGTGTGACATTTTTATGTGTGAGATTCCGACCGTGTCAACTTGCTATGTGTCTGAGTTTCACAGTGTAACCTTGTAATTTTGCTCCATTCAATGTTGAAAAAGTTATGTGAGTTCCTCAGTGCAACTTTTTTAGCTGAGTGAGTTCCACAATGTAACCGTGTTATGTGAGTCAGTTCCACAGTGTAAACTTGTCATGTGCGAGAGTTGCACAGTATAATTTTGTTTACTTAGTGAAACCCCTATTCTAAACCATATGTTTGTGTGTCCCACAGTGTAAAGTTGTTGTGTGAGTAATTTACAACGTGTGACCTTGTTACGTGAGTAATTCCCACCATGTAAACTTGATATGTGTCTGAGTTTCACAGTGTAACCTTGTAATTTTGCTAAATTCGATATTGAAAATATTATGTTAGTGAGTTCATCAGTGCAACTTTTTTAGGTGAGTGTGTTCCACAGTGTGAGTGAGTCCCACCACTTGACCTTGTTGTATGTGAGTGTTTGAAAATGTGACGTTGTTATGGAAGTGAATTCCACAATGACAACCTGTCTAGTTAGTGAGCCTCAGAGTGTAACATTGGTATGGAGTGAGTTTGACAGTGTGACATTGTTATATGTGAGATTCCCACTGTGTCAACTTGCTATGTGGGTGAGTTTCACAGTGTTACCTTGTAATTTCGCTAAATCCCACATTGTAAATGTTACGTGAGTGAGTCCCACAGTTTGACCTTGTTATGTGAATCAGTTCCACAGTGTGACATTGCTGAGGTCATGAGTTCCACATTGTAAACTTATTATGTGAGAGATTTCCACAGTTTAACTTTCTTATTGAGGGGGATTCCACAATGTGAATGAGTTCCACAGAATGAGCATGTGATGTGATTTTTACCTGCCGTCTAACCTTGTTATGTGAGTGAGTCCCACATTCTGACCTTGCTATATCACTGGTGTTCGATATTGAAAATGTTTTGTTCGTGAGTTCCACAGTGTAACCGTGTTATGTGAGTGAGTTTAAAAGTGTGATGTTGTTCAGGAAGTGAATTCCACAATGTCAACCTCTCTAGTTAGTGAATCTCAGAGTGTAAAATTGGTATGTTAGTGAGTTTGACAGTTTGACGTTGTTATGTGTGAGATTCCCACCGTGTAAACATTTTGTTAGTCAGTTTCACAGTGTAACCTTATAATTTTGCTAAATTCGATTTTAAAAATGTTATGTTAGTGAATTCCTCAGTGCAACTTTTTTAGGTGAGTGTGTTCCACAGTGTGAGTGAGTCCCACCATTTGACCTTGTTATATGAGAGATTTTGAAAGTGTGACGTTGTTATGGAAGTGAATTCCACAGTGTCAACCTGTCTAGTTAGTGAGCCTCAGACTGTAACATAGGTATGGAGTAAGTTTGACTGTGTGACATTGTTATGTTTCAGATTCCCACCGTGTAAACTTGTTATGTGTCTGAGTTTCACAGTGATACCTTGTAATTTCGCTAAATTTGAAATTGAAAATGTTGTTAGTGAGTTCCTCAGTGTAACCTATTTAGGTGAATGAGTTCCACAGTATAACCTTGTTATGTGAGTGAATTCCACAGTGTAACCGTGTTATGTGAGTCAGTTCCACAGTGTAAACTTGTCATGTGATAGAGTTGCACAGTACAATTTTGTTCACTTTGTGAATCCCACATTGTAAACTTCATGTTAGTGAGTTCCTCAGTGTAAACTTGTTTCGTGAGTCGTTTACACAGTGTGACCTTATCATGTGTGTCCCAAAATTTGACCTTGTTTCCTTAGTGAAACCCATATTCTAAACAATATGTTCGTGTGTCCAATTGTGTAAACATGTTGTGTGAGTAATTTACACAGTATCACCTTGTTATGTTAGTGATTCCCACCATGTGAACTGGTTATGTGTCTGATCCAACAAATCTCTCTCTGCAAACCCTACGGAACTTTCCTGAGTGGCAAAGTCTTGTTAACTTTATACATGTTCAATTCCGTGCACAGTATCAGAATTGCCTACAACCATTGAACTTGGAAGAATGAGAAGTGAGATTGAACTGTGAACCAAATAACTTTTCTCAAATTTATACACACATCATACACACACACACACACACACACACACACACACACACACCACACACACACACACACACACACACACACACACACACACACACACATGGGCTTAGACTTAGAAGGGGATAAAGGTTAGTTAAGTTAATATAGATAAGTTAAAGTTTGATTCTGTTTTCATGTTTAAAAATAATTAAAAACAACTTATGTTTAAATAACTGCTTGCCTTGGTGAATGTCTATTGCTGCTGGGTTTTGGGGTCCTTTGGGCTCATACCACCCCCTCCAGCCATGTGTCTCCCGGAACTGGGGGTCTCTGTGCTGCTCCCTGTCTCTGGGAGCTGGGGGTCTCTGCACTGTTCCCCATCTCACAGAGCTGGAGGTTTCTACACTGCTCCCTGTCTCCTGATATTCTCCACCAGTCCTCCAACACAACCCAGACTCCCTGGAGGTGCAGAAGGATTAGTGAAAATGTGGATAGTTTCGCCAGGGTGGGGTCCATACAGGAGCTTGATAACAGCAGGGAGTCCATGGAAGGGGGATGGAGGGCATTCAATGGTGTGCCAGCAGGACGCTGCTGAGGGTGCAGATTCCCTTGGGCTTTCGAGGGGAGAAGGCACTGGTTATTCCACTGGTTTAGGTGAGGCCAGGGTCCAAATTAGAGCTGGTGCAGGTCATCGAGAGATGACATAACAGGTGCCTGGAACTGTGATGAGAATAGTAAGGGCTGGCAGAGGTAGGTAGGAGGGGGTAGTTGTGTTCCGACGAGGGATTGCTGAGGGAGAGGCCACATGGATGGGACTTCGAGGCAAGGACCTTCTGATTGTCTGCAGGGATGGGGCCTGTAAATAGACTCGCAGACATCCAGAACATGGCATCTTTGACCCACTACCATCAGGAAGTAGATATGGAGGAACAAAATCAGGCTGCCAGGCAGGGAAATAACTTCTTCCCACAAGCCATGAGATTGACAATGCAATGTGAGTTGAATGGGTCCATCCTCAACATCATCCCCGCCGGGTCCATCCCCTATTCTGTCCCCTGCCAGATCTGTCTCAAATCCCGTCCCCCACCGGGTCCAACCCCAATACCGTCCCTCACCTGATCCATTCCCAATCGCATCCCCAGAGACAGGGAGCAGCACAGAGACCCCCAGTTCCGGGAGACACATGGCTGGAGGGGGTGGTATGAGCCCAAAGGACCCCAAAACCCAATACCGTCCCTCACCTGATCCATTCCCAATCTCATCCCCGCTGGGTCCATACAAAATCCCATCTCCCGCCGAGACCATCCCCAATACCATTCCCACTCATTCTGTCACTAATCCTTTTGCCCACCATGTCCTCCCACATATCCTATTCCCCATTGGTCCCTCCCCAAAGCCCCTGATCCCCACCAGGTCCATCCCCAAAGCCATTGTCCCCACCAGCTGGTCCCCAAAGCCCCCACCTCCCTACTGGTCTCATCCTGAAGCCCCATCACTCCGCTGGGCCTGCCCCAAAGGCCCATTCCCCATCATGGGTGATCTAGTGAGAGGATCGGTCTGGTGGGAGGAGAGACATGATGGGGAATGGGGGCTTTGGGGATGGGCCTGGTGGGTGACAGGGGACAGTATTGGAAATGGACCAGGAGGACAGAGACCACCCCTGGAGTTTCAGTTCACCATCGGGTCACTCACCTTGGCCGACGGACGTTCTTTGATCTGCGGGAACCCGAATTCGGTGCAGTTGGGGTTTGTCTCCCAGATCTGCTCCCTGGCTGAGGTCACCAATACCTGTTGGGACAGAAACCATCTTCACCACTGGCTCAGGGTTGGGGAAGCAGGAGGGTGACAAGGGGAGGGGGTGCAGTGTCTGTGTACCAGGTCAGGGACATGGGACGAGTCCTAGAACTGGGGTGGTGGTGAAGGCTGAAACCTAGGGGCATTTAAGAGGCTCTGAGTCATGTGGATGAAAGATGAATGGAGGGTTATGAGGGAGGAAGGGGTTAGTTATTTTTATTTTGGTAGGAATACATCGGTCGGCACAACATCGAGGGCCGAAGGGCTTGTACTGTGCATCTCATATTCGATGTTAAACCTTTTGGTCTTTGAGCACGCGGACATGTCGGGGAGGGACCGTGGCCAATTGGCACATTCCAGGCTGCAGGAGTACATGCTGATGGATGCACGGAGGCTGACACAGCCAACACGAGATGGAACATAATCCTCCCATTACCAGGCACTGAGGGGCTGAGGCCAAGGGGAACCCCTCCAATAGCAGAAGGGGGCAATAACTACATGGTATCAAAGTGGTGGCAATGAAGCTAATCAGAGTTGTTTGCAGCAATGTGCAGTGAAAGGAATATGTGGATGCAACACGAGGAGGTGAAAAGACTTGGAACGGTCTTCCTCTTTGGAAATAATTTGTGAATAAAGTCAACTTTGCTGGGTGGGGGAGGGGGGAAGAGAAAAGCTCTAACTCAGTCAACTTTGCTTCATGAGATACATTCACCGATCCAGGAAATCTCCTCTGCACCCGCTCCAAAGACCAAGGTCAAATTTATTACCATTGGATAGCACAAGTACTACCTGATGAAACAGCATTCTTGGGGTAAACACATGCAAACACACAACCAAGCCCTCGCACCAACAGACAAATGATACACGTGCAGCACGTCCAGAAAAATAACTCAATATTTTTGAATAAATAGCAGAGTCGAGGAGTATTTGTATGAGCAGCTCATCAATCATTCCACGTTCTCCATGCATGGTGGTACCGGCTCTGATGTTCCTGGATCTCTTTCCCGACGGGAATAGCTGGATGATGCTGTTGGCCGGGTGAAGGGGTCTTCGATGATTTTGTCAACGATCCTGGTAGATCACATTAATATTTGGGGTGGGGCTGGGCAGAGGGCGTCCCCAGTGTTTCTCTCGGCCACTCCTGGTCCCGTAGATAGAAGACCGATCATTTAAAAATATATATTATTCAGAAATTAAACACCACAAAGAATTCACACAATTAATAATAATTCAAATCAAATACATAGTTAAAAGAAAGAATAAAAAATCCCCTCATACACTACCCCCATCTCCCCTCCATCCCCTTGCCAAAAGAAAAATAAAAATGAAGACAAAGGACTCCCAGGAGGAATGCCGATTACTTTAACATTCCTTTTCATAAACTGAGGCCTTATAGAGAAAGGGAATGTCAGAGCTTCATTTAAATATTCACTCCCACCCTTTGTAAATATGGGCTCCATATTCTTACAAAATATATGGGTGTTGCCATCTGCTAACCAGGACGCCATCCAGTACACAAGATGGCTGACGAACGTGGTGACTGCGCAGATTCCGCGGGGACAAAAAAACTTTGTCCCAGGTGAAAACCCACATGGCGGGAAGCAATGAGCAATGGAGGGAACACCCACCAATCTAAGGCCGATGCTGCCGTCTCGTAAGTCCTGTCGTCAGCAGCGGGAGAGAATATATGCAGAGCTGCCGGTGCAACAAACGTGTCTTCAACTTCGACTTCTTGGGTGTGTGTCATTCTTTCCACATTTCGGGGTATCGTGCATCCTTCATTGGTGACCCCGGCAGGTGCAACCGCCAGATGATGGACCAGGTGGCTCTTCAAGCAGTTTAGTTGAAGCTGTCAATGTTCTGGGCGTCACAGCCACACGTGTGGTTCGAACAGACCGAGGCCCAATTCTACCAGATCACCGCCAAGGACATATGTGACTACTATGTGGTGAGCTCGTTCGAGTAGGACATGGCAGCAGGGGTCTTCGACCCCCTGCAGCATCCTCCAGAGCAAGGTAAATACAATACCCTCAAGGAGCGATTAACCCCCATCTTTGGGTTCCCACGGACAGAGTCCCATCCACCCTCCTGAACCAAATGCTCGCCCTTGCTGAGGGACACAGGACTTGTCTGCTCTTTGAGCAGATTTTGCTGGAACAGCTGCCCATGTGCTTCCCCCTGCACATGGTACCAAAGCAGGCAGGAGGGTGGAGGCCATGTGGTTACTATCCCTGCCCCAACAGGACAACCACAGTAGAATTTTACCTCTGCAGGAAATTGGACTTACGATAAACCTTACTAAGTGCCAGTTCAGGCTGGAAATGTTTGACTTCCTGGAGGGTCGAATCAATAGGCATGGAGCTAAATCCCTGCTTGAAAAGGTAGAGGCTGTTTGGTGATTCCCCAAACTCCCCCCCACCACAGTAAAGGGACTGCAAGAATTCACTGGTATGATTAACTTTTATCACCGATTCATACCGACAGCAGCCCACATCATGCACCCACTTTTTGCACTTATGGCGGAGAAACAAAAAGAGATTAGCTGGGACAATGAGGCTTTGGAGGTGTTCAGAGGGCCAAGGATGCACAGGCCCACACCACCCTTCTGGTACACGCCAGGCCGGAGGTGCCAACCATTCTCTCAGTAGATGCTTCCAGTACAGCAGTAGGGGGCGCACTGGAGCAATTCATCGAAGGGCAATGGCTGCCCATGACCTTCTTTAGCAGGCACCTCTGGCCACCCAAACTCAAATACAGTGCCTTTGACCGAGAGCAATTTCTGCTGTACCTGGCAGTCAGACACATCAGGTATTTTTTGGAAGGTAGACAATTTAGGGTCTTCATGAACCAGAAGCCATTAACCTTTGCCTTCCATAAAGTGTTGGACCCATGGTCGGCCAAGCAGCAGCGAAACCTCTCATATGAGTCTGAGTTCATTACAGACATTCAACACGTCGTAGATAAAACCAACATTGTGGCCGACGCACTGTCCCACCCCGCGATCGAGTCTGTCCCAGGGAATAGACTCTGCAGTCCTAAGCAGGGCACAGCCGCAAGACACTGAGCTCGTGTCATACGGGACAGCAGTTTCCTGGCTCAGGCTGGAGGCTGTCGCCATTGACCCTGGTAAGTAGATGCTGCTCTGCGACTTCTCCACTGGCAAACTCTGCCCCATCGTGCCGGCAGCGTGGAAATGACAGGTTTTCGATGAGGTGCACAATCGGGGGCACCCAGCCATCAGAACTGTCAAAATGGTGGCCAGTAAATTTGTCTTGCACAGCCTCCAAAAACAAGTTGTCATTGGGCCAAGACCTACACACTCAGCCAGACGTCCAAAGCGAGACACACGTCAAGGCACCCTCAGATATTCAAGCTAGCATGATATAGGTTCAGTCACATCTATATTGTCATAGTAGGGTCACTAACAGTCTCCCGCAGGATGAGTTATCTTCTCACCATGATTGACTGCTCCATGAGGTTCCCAGAGGCAGTCCAGCTGTCTAATATAACCACTGAGACCTGATTAACACCTGGGAGTCACATGAGTCCTGGAGTTTATGCCTTCTGATAGAGGTACAAAGTTCATGTTGGGACTCTGGGCGGCACTGGCCAACTTGCTGTGATGCCAGCTTCACCATACCAGGGTGTACCACCCTGAGTCCAGTAGGTTGCTGAAGAGGTTCCACAGGCACCTAAAGGCAGCCTTGATGGCTTTGGCTTGAAGGGCCGAACTGGACAGATGAGCTAACCTGGGTCCTCCTGTGGATCCGCACTGCACCAAAAGAAGACCTCAACACCTCAGCAGCCGAGATGGTGATACCAGGAATTTTTTGGCCGCTGCCAAGAATCCAGGGGACCTGACGGCCTCAATGACAAAACAAAAGGAAAGACGGGAACTTGAGCCCCTCTGCAGCCTCCTCTGTACAGCCAGGCCAAATACTTGGATCCCAAAATTTCAGGGACCTGTGAGTACATTTTTGATCAAAGGGTGGCCATAGAAAGTAGTCAGACACAACGCATCGACATATGTGCTGTATATCGATGCGAAGGAAGAGACCTTCACCATCAACCACCTCAAGCCAGCACATCTGAACTTCAGCAAACTCAGCCCCCACTCAGCCCCCACGATGCAGAGTTTGAAATTTAGATGCAAAGTTAATAACATCCATGATGGTAAGGATGTATTATTTAAGAAAAATTCTCTGTAAAATTCAGGAGATCAACCATTTCCCTTTGTGATTTATTCGATTGTAGTGAGCCTAGGTCCTTTTCAATTTCTTCTTGAGTGGCTCTGATGGATATAAATTTGTATAAATCTGTGTCATTAATTTCTATTGGATTATATGAGAGTTAACTTGCTCCAGTTTGAATTGCATCAGTTGTCCTTCACCTTTCTTCTGTTCTCAGTTGCCAGGACAAGACCATGTGGCTTTCTCTCATCAGGTCGTTTTCAGCTCTAGAAGGATGTGACCTATTGGAGCTTTTTTTGTTTAAAAATTCCTTGGAACTAGACTGTTGGAACTCCTTTTCCAATTTCCAAATTTGTTTCCAGCTCTTCTATTTCTCCCATGTATTTCTTCTTCATCCCTTTTGTATGTGATATTGTTTGTCCCCATAAAATATAAAACTATTGGGAGAGGAGGCACAGTTTGACTCGCAGAATAACTTTATCTGGTCGCTTACATCCTTGCCAAAATCTGGTTTTTGAAGATGGGTGGGGTTCGAACGCCA
Organism: Narcine bancroftii; assembly: GCF_036971445.1. Taxonomy (NCBI): domain Eukaryota; kingdom Metazoa; phylum Chordata; class Chondrichthyes; order Torpediniformes; family Narcinidae; genus Narcine; species Narcine bancroftii. Next base: position 6,442,168 of record NW_027211884.1, read on the forward strand.
TCTCTGTGACTTAGTTGTTTTTTCTGGCATCGAGATAGACAGGGTCAAAGGTTCAAGATAAGTATTCAGACGAATGTTCTCCGAATTTGCTGTGTTGATAACAAAGAAAGGCCAATCCGAGTCGAGGAAAAATGGAGGCATTGGCCTCCACACATCTGTCAAATTTTAATCTTTCAGGAAAGCCAAGGTAGTTTTGCCTGCTTTTATTCGGGATATTCTCGAGGTGACTTGTCCAGAACAGGATCCAAGCAAAAACTAAAGCCACCCCCTCCAAGTATATTTTGTCGTCCCCTGATACCTTGAGAAAAATATTCTGAATAAAGGAATCATTTTCACTGTTAGGTGGTGGGAGATTTAAAAGTCTCCAGGGTTCTGAGTAAATCTGACCATCAACTAATACATATCAGCCTTGTGGATCAATCATCGTCTCTCAAAGTGTTGTTATTGATTACCCTGGCCTTGGTGTGAACAGATGATGTTAATACCTGTCCTATCGATTCTTTCCTCAGTTTCTTAGGCTCCTGTGTGAGAAGATGGATTTCTTATAGAAAGGCAATATCAATTTGCAGTTTTTTTTCCTGTCAGGTGGGCTGGCCTCCGACTTCACTGGCAGGCCTTGAAGTGGCCCCGCCATTTTCATCACCATAAGGCCCCTCGATCTGTTCTGGAGGTTTCCACGTTGATTCCTTGTTGTTTTTGCTTGCAGATTTACTTTTTATGTCATTCTGCTGATCCCGGAGCATTCCCTCATCACTTGTAAGTATTTTGACTCCTTTTTCTCCCGGAAATAATTGTCTCGACAGACAACTGTCAGAATTAGCTCAATAGCTGAATCTAGTTGCTTCGACTTTGGTCTCTGGTCCATACTGCAGCTGTCTGACCAAAAGTGGGTTTGGGGGTTTTTAATAGATGTAAAATGTTTGTGTTTGGAGAGCCCCTGGGCCAGCGTCCATCTCACTTCACTACATCATGCGACCCTCACTAGGAGATCATAAGGAAAGTTTGCTTGAATGGAAATTTGTGGTGGTACATCATCGGCCAACTGCAGGGGGGAACCTCTGTACCTGAAGAAGTGCAAGGAGACAGGACAACACCTGGTCAGCTGTCAATCAGTTGGCCTGAAGGGATCAAGCCCAACCCGGTTGGGTGTCAATCACCCTCCAGGATAAAACCCTGCGCTGGCCTCCCGAGGCCTCACTCAGAGTTACTGCAGCTACCCCCAGCCTGGCTCTGTGGAAGTCTTTGTGGATTAAAGCCTGTTGTACTGTCTTTACCTTGTGTGCATCTGATTCTGGCTAACAGCGCACCACAATTTAATCCACAAAATGTTCCCATGCCTGTCATGGAAAAACTCCTGAGCTCAGGGAGCTTCGAAGTTGACCCACACCACCCAGAAGCCCAGACACGCTTTGAGATATGGCAGCACGCGGTCGAGGCAATCATCGAGGCGCATGCAGGTGGCATCCTGGACTCAGATCGGAAGAGGCCGGTCCTACTCCGGTCAAAGATGGGTCCCCACGCCTTCCAGGCAACCAAAGGCTGCTCCATGTGCAAGAGCACAATGGACACCTTTGAGAAATTGTACAAGACCCCCATTAATGCGGTCTGACCAAGGTACCTCTTCAACACCCAAGCAGAGCAACCCAGGGAGATGGCTTACTTGGGACACCTGCGAGAGTTGGCCCGACCGTGTCTGGCTGAACCCGGGGAAGGCTGACCCGGGACGCCTTCGTCCGAGGGCTACGCTTGTGGGCCATCCAGCAGAAGCTGATGGAAGATAATGTCTACGCCCTGACCAAGACAGGGCAAGTGTTCTGAAACCTGGAAACTGCAGCAATGCACATCGAAGCCTTCGATTCTAAGTTCACCCTTGTTCCCTCATGGCCCTCTCACACTGCAGCTGCAGCCATAGACCGAGCTGTGGAGGAGAACGTCGCTGCATCAGGTGCCCGGCATTCCTGTAAGTACTGTGGGTCCTGGTGTGGGTCAGACTGACTATCATGCCAACACTGCTCAGCTAGGAACCAGTACTGTTCCCGATGCGGCAAGAAAGTTGACTTTACTAAAGTGTGGCTCTCAAAATCAGCCGGCAGCTCAGTGGCCCTCTATGACCTCCCCACTTCCCCGCGGACCCCTCCACATACGCGAGCGGGGTGGTGCCAATTTTCCCGCTACAACTTCTGCCTTCCACAACTCTGACGGTGCAGCATCTGGCTCTGCCAGTGACGATTGCAGCATGTACCCCGAGTACCTGGACTAGCCACAGCGCTCGCCAGCATCACTTCTGTCTCATGGTGTGACATCAATTCTGGCTGACATAATGACGTTACTGCCACCGGCCCCAACGATGTCACTTCCTCCGACACAATGAACATGGCTGGGGGAAGCACCCATGTGACGCCGCCATCTTGGGCCAAGCAGCGGCCGACACAGCAGGCCCCCGATGATGATGAGAATGACATAGTCAACACAGGTAATGTTCAGGCCACCCAGCTGATGCTCTCCATGACTCCGGACACCATCAGTTGCTGCACGCCACACCCCATAACCAACGTCGATGTGGTCAACACGAGCAATGACTAGGACACCCTACCGACGCTCCACAAGCCTCCAGATGCCATAACCGGAGAGCGATGTCTCTGACCCTGAGATGGTCCTGGCTGCCACCACTCCGACCAGTGACATCCCTCATGACCTCAGGAGCTCTATGAAGGTCGTGCAAGTCAACGGGCAGGTAACAAAGAGCCTGTTCGACAGTGGCAGCACAGAAAGCTTCATTATCCTGAGTGTGGCCCACTCCCCGACATTAAAAGTCCACCCCACCACCTGCTCGATCGCCCTCGCTGCCAAGAATAAGACTGTTGATACCCTCAGGCGCTGCTTGGCCGATATTACTGTGGGAGGGGAGACATACACAGGGTTCAGGTTCCTGGTCATGCCCAAACTCTGCGTCTCAGTCCTCCTGGGCCTCAATTTCCATTGCCACATGCAAAGTATCACCCTTGCCTTCGCGGGCGCCAACCTCCACTCACGTTACACAGTATGCCAACCTAGCAGTCCTGCCAACCTTCGGCCTCTCGCATCACCCCACCGGCACTCTTCCCTCATCTTATACAAGGCTGCAAGCCGATTGGTGCCAGAATTAGGCGCTATTGTTCCGCAGACAGAGACTTCATCAAGGCGGAGGTGCGGCGACTCCTGGTAGAAGGTGTCACAGAGCCCAGTAACAGCCCCTGGAGAGCCCAAGTCCTGGTGGTTGAAAGGGGTAGTAAGCCGAGAATAGCCTTGGATTACAGCCAGACTATTAACCGGTACATCCAACTGGATGCCTACCCCCTGCCGAGGATCGTTGACATGGTCAACGAGATAGCCCGCTACCAGGTTTTCTCCATGATTGACCTGAAGTCGGCGTATTACCAAATCTCCATCCACCTGAAGGACAAACCCTACATCACCTTCAAGGCAGACGGGAGCCTGTACCCGTTCTGCCGAGTTCCCTTTGGGGTCATGAACGGGATCTCCATCTTCCAGCAGGAGATGGATCGCAAGGTAGACAGCACAAGCTAAAGGTGACGTTCCCGTATATGGATAATGTCACTATCTGCGGCCGTAAACAGTAGGACCACGATGCTAACCTGGAAAAATTCCTCCAGATGGCTGGGGAGCTGAACCTCACTTACAACAAGAAGAAGTGTGTGTTTAGCATCACCCACCTCGCCACCATGGCCCATGGTGTCCTCAGCCCAGATCCAGAAAGAATGCGCCCATTAATGGAGTTACCTCTCCCCCACACGCTAATAGCCCTCTGCAGGTGCCTTGTCCTATTCTCCTATTACTCGCAGTAGGTCCCTCGCTTCTTGGACAAGGTCCACCCACTAGCCCAAGCTACAACTTTTCCCCTCCCACCTGAGGCACAGGCAGCCTTCATTCGCATCAGACACGACATCGCAGACGCCATGATGCAGGCCGTGGATGAGGAATCCCCATTCCAGGTGCAGAGCAATGCCTCTGAGGTATCTTTCACCACTACCCTCAACCAAGGGGGGCACCTCATCACTTTCTTGTCTAGCACCCTCCACGGCTCCAAGCTAGGGCATTCCGCCATTGAAAAGCATACCAGGCGATTGTGGAAGCAGTCCGCCACTGGTGCCACCACCTGGCCAGCAGGAGATTCACTCTCCTCATGGACCAGCGGGCCGTGGCGTTCATATTTAACACTACCCACAAGACCAAGATCAAGAACGACAAGATCCTGCGCTGAAGAGTCGAGTTGGCAACCTACAGCTACGACATCCAGTACCTCCCCGGGAGGTTTAACGACTCCCCAAATGCTCTCTCTCGGATCTGTGCATCTATGCACAATGACAGGCTGCAGACATTGCATGAGTCCCTCTGCCATTCGGGTGTCACCAGGTTGTACTACTTCATTAAGTCCCGGATGCTGCCATATACCATCAGGGACGCCAAGGACATGACCGAGGCCTGCTGGGTCTGTGCAGAGTGTCAACCCCATTTCTTCCGTACACCACAGGCCCATATTGTAAAGGCCACTCAGCCCTTTGAGTGTCTTGGCATGAACTTCAAAGGACCTCTGCCTTCCACGAACCAAAATGTCTTCTTCCTCACGGTCGTGGACGAGTACTCACACTCCCCTTTCACTATCCCTTGCACGGACACCTCCACAGCCACCGTCATCAGGGCCCTGGGGCAGATCTTCACCATGTTTGGCTACACACCTTTCATCCACAGTGACTGGGGGTCTAGTTTCATGAGTGACGAGCTGTACAAGTACCTGACAGCGAAGGGTATCGCGACCAGACACACGACAAGTTATAACCCAAGAGGTAATGGGCAAGTTGAACACAAAAATAGGGTAGTCTGGAAGGCAGTCCTCCTTGCTCTCAAGTCGAAAGGGTGGGCCATTGAGTACTGGCAGGATGCCCAGCCCGAGGCGCTCCATTTAATTCGGTCACTGCTGTGTACGGCTACCAATGAGACCCTCATGAACGTCTGTTCTCATTCCCCAGGAAGTCGGCATCTGGAATGTTCCACCCAACATGGCTCATGTTCCCGAGACCAGTCCTCTTGCGTAAGGACATACGGACAAACAAGGCCGAAGCCCTGGTCGAGCAGGTCTTCCTCCTACATGTGAACCTCAACTACACCTACGTTAGGTTCGGCAGTGGCAGGGAGGACACCATCTCAACCAGGGACCTGGCACCAGCAGGAGCACCCACCACTCCACGCCACACTCCAGCCCTGGACAATGCTGACCGGGCAATCATCCCCGTCCGCAGGGAGCTACGGGGCACGTCAAGCCTCCTTGACCACCAGAGGCCCGCTTCAGCCCTTGGGGACGAACATATTTATTTATGATTTTTTTCAAAAATATCCTTAATAAATATTTCAATATCATAATATATGAAACTTTTTCTTACAAACAACCAACAAAAGCCAAACAGTCCCTCCCTCCCTCCCCACTTCCAAACAAATGAATCCACTCACCATCAGAGTTGATATATCTTTTAAATATATAGTATCCAATTGGGGAAACCACACTTAAATAAATATAATAGTTGCATTTATTGTCCTTTTTCTTTTTTATGACTGTATTTCGGCCTCAATGTGGTCATGGTCTGGCTGCCAGATCTTTACAAATTTGTTCTTTAAGTGAGATGTGACTTGTTTCCATGGGTTTCCAGCTGTCCATTTCTGCCGTCCATTCTGCGATAAGTAGAGGGGAGTCTGACATCCAAGTGATCGCGCCACTTTTCTTTGCTCCAGCCAATGCTATTTTTATCAATGAGATTGTATATTTGTTCAATTTGTTGCTGACGTCCATAACATTACCGAGTAGGTAGCACTCTGGGCCGCCCGTGAAAGCCACTCCTGTTATCCTGGCTAATTATTCGGTGATGTCTTGCCAAAATGGCCTCACCTTCACACACAACCATGTGGCCTGTCAAAAAGTTCCTGTCTCTGTCCCACATCTTTTTTTGTTTATTATTTACATCAATACAAGGATTAACTCAATAAAAATAATATCTTATAACAACAGAGTACAATATGATCCCAAACCTTTAATCTATTTTCTCCCCACCCCCTCCCTCCTCCTCCCCAAAGAAAAGAAAGAGTAACCCACCTCAATCTATACAGTTGCTATTATTTCCAGAGTTATTTGATTTTCTAGCAAATAATTATTAACCATGAACTAAGAGGAGTGGGTGATGTGGAGGATGTGGATGGACTTTTATTTGCCATATCCATGTACCGTTCCCGATCTGATTCCTTCAACTAGAACTCATTTTTTTTCTAACGTGACACCGTTTTTCATTTCAATGTCCCATCCCTCGTTACAAAACTCTCTGCTCTCCACGTTAGTGCTGCACATTTCTTCACTGCTGCTATGGCTGAACTCAGAAAGTTTGTTTGATATTTATCCAACTTCAGTTTTGATTCTGCTTCATATATATGACCAAGCACAAATATTCTCATGTCCTTTTGTATTTTTATCTTCATAATTTGTCCTAATAATATACTGAAATCCTTCCAAAATTCTTCCACTTTTACACAGGTCCAAAACGAATGGAAAAAAAAGTCCTGATCACTCGATTACATTGAAAATATTTATCCGAATAATTGGAGACAAGTCCATTTAATTTATATGGAATACAGCAGAATTGATGTGGAGAATTGTATTTTGATATCTGGCATTAATCGTTTTTGTAACACTCTTGACACAATCTTGACCCTATTTCTTCATGAATTTGTATATTTCAATCTTCCTTCCACCTTTGTTTCGATTTATATAAATCCTTTTCTCCATATTATATTTGATGTCTATAAAATCTCCTTCCCACATTTGAAACACATTTCTGATATTTAGATCATTTCTCTGGGGCATGATAGAATTGCTGTAAAATATTAGACTGAACCAGTCCATATCCTGCATTTCTAATTGATGTCTTGCTGACCTTACACCAATCTGACCAGCTTCTTTCTGAAATCGTCACATCCAAGTCCGACTCCTGTCTTTCTCCTGACCTCTGCTATCCTGGCTTTGAATAGTATCAAGGTGATACTATGAGCACCCATCTCTTGACCGGTACAGACATGGCTCTTGCTATCTGACCTTGAAACTCACCCCAACCTCGTGTGGAAGGTGCTACTTACCAGCCATGAGGAGTTGAAAGAGGCAGACCCAAGGGGCACATGATCCTTATTAATTCTGGGAGCAGTGCTAGGCAGGCCAATCACTCGAGGTAGGCTGGGCTCCGTAGGCTGCTGTGGCCAATGGCTCGAAGCCAAGTGCAGGGGCTCAGCAGGGGTCAGTCGAGGTGATTCACCTGGGCCAATTGGGTGAAGGTCAGGGCCGAGTCAGGCTGGGCTGACTGGACTGTAGCTCCTGGTGATTTAGGTGGTCAAATCGCAAGGGTCACCTTGATGGCTTGGGGTGAGTCTTTGAACTTGATTGGCAGCCAGGGTGTCCACCGAACAGGAGCACAGCAGCACCACCTGGTGTTGGACGCTGCCTCTCCATTACACACACACACACACACACACACACACACACACACACACACACACACACACACACACACACACACGTGCGCCTGCATTTTCATGAACTCATGCACAAACATGTACGCATGCGCATGTACTCACTAATGCTTTCACAGACTCTCAGACACAATTGCAAAAATCAAGATAAAAGTGGTAAAATGTTTTGGGCAGAAAAATAGATCAAAATGATTGGAAATTGTAATGTAAAGATAATGGTGGCCCACAAGTGCGGAGATCAGGCCGGCACAACACGCGGTAATAAACAGCGGCATAACTCACTAATGTGATCCCCAGCATCGGGAACAAGCACGGTTGGAAGCTGGGGCAGTACAAGACCGGCAGCCCTAAATTGGGGTTGGCCAGACTGCCCAGCTAACAGAACAACAGCAGGTTGGGGAAGAAGGGGAGTCATATGCAAGAATGTTCCCGCGAGCGGGAATCCCGCTTATGTTATTAATGCGGTTGATGTCAGCCAATCAACCCAACGGTGGGAACTACAACTGTATAAAAGGAACTTTTCCAGCCTCAATCAAGGCAGAGCTTCAACTCCGAGGGCTACAACCAAATTATTAATGTTACCTACAGATTTCTACAAAATTATTTTTTCCATCAACTCTTTTTAACGCCTCAAAAATTAAATAGATTTAATATCTTCAGAATTATATCTTAGATGTGATAAAGAGATAGGTTCTTTTTGTCATTTGACTTGGTCATGTCTTGAGTTTCCGTCATTTGGTATATAAATTAAAGTAGTTTTGGAGAAAATATTAAGGATAAACTTCAATTGAATCCAATGTTAATTTTGAGGGGAAATATATCGATGAAAATGAAATTTTACAAAGTCTCAAATTGAATTTTTATGATCATCAGGTGTTTGAAGGAAATGTGTAGCCATGATTCGGAGATGGGGGATGGATTTAGGGATGCAGAGCTGGGATCTCGAAATGAGATCTTGTATTCCTCTGGAAAAATAACATCGTTTACATGATAAATATCACTTTGGTTTGGAAAATATGGAGCCCATATTTACGAGGTTGTTTGGAAAACTGAAGCTCTCAGTAGCTCGTCCTGGTGGAGATACACGGTTTCACGGCGGTTTGTTCGAATTTCCTCTTTTTTTTTTTAGGCCAACTTGGGAGAGAGGGGGTGCTGGCTAGGGAGGATTTGGTGGGGATGGTGGGTGATGGTGGGGAGGGAGGGATGATGGTGGGAAGGGTGAGGTGATGGGGAGGGAGGGGTTGGTGCGGAAGGAGAAGTGGTCAGGTTGAGGGAAAGATGGTGAGGGAGGGGTTGGTTAGGTGGTAGGGGTGATAGGGAGGGAGGAGTTGATGGGTAGTGAGGGGGAGATTGGGAGGGAGAGGTGATGGGGAGGGTGGGGTTGGTGGGGAGGGAGGGGGTGATTGTGAGTGAGGGGGAGATGGTGAGGGAGGTGTTGGTTTGAACAGAGGGAGGGTGGGGGTGTTGGTAGGGAGGGAGTGATGGGAGGGATGGGTTGGTGAGAAGGGAGGAGGTTGATGATGAAGTGGGGTTGGTGGGTAGGGGGTACTGGGAAAGAAAGGGGATTGGTGGGGAGGGAGGAGGTCATGGAGAGGGATGGGGTGATGGGTAGGGATGGATGATGGGGACAGGGAGGTTGGTGGGGAGGGAGGGTTTGATGGGGATGGATGGGTTGGTGAGGAGGGAGGGGGTGATGGGTGGGGAGGGAGTACATGATGGGGAGGGGGATTCGTGGGGAGGGAGGAGGTGATGGGGTGGGAGGGGTGCTGTGGAGGGAGCAGTTGATGTGGAGGCAGGGTTGATAGGGAGGGAGGGGTTGGTGGGGAGTAAGGGGTTGGTGGGGAGTAAGGGGTTGGTGGGGAGTAAGGGGTTGGTGGGGAGGGTGTCCTGCCAGTCGTCCGTGGACCAGTCTTTTGGCTTAAGGGCCAGGAGAACTGCCTTCCAGATCATTCTGTTCTCACATTCTACCTGACCTTTGCCTCTCGGGTTGTAATTAGTCGTGCAACTCGTTGCGATGCCCCTCGCTGTCAGGTACTGGCGCAGCTCCTCAATCATGAAGCTGGACCACTGGTCACTGTGGATGAAGGTGGTGTAGCCGAACAGAGTGAAGATCTGTGTCAGATGAAGGTGGCTGTGTGTGGTGTATGGGCACGGGATAGCGAAGGGAAAATGGGAGTACTCGTCTATCTCTGCGAGGAAGTAGACGTTCCAGTTCATGGAAGGCAGGGGGCCCTTGAAGTCAAAACTTTGGCGTTTGAAGGGCCGAGTGTCCTTCACCAAGTGGGCCTGGGTTGGGCAGAAGATGCGAAGCTTCCATTCCGTGGAGTCCTGGCCTGCCTCAGTCATGGTCCGGACTTCCAAAGGGGGAATTGTGAGAATTATCCAAAGTGATGTTTCAGCAAAATATAATAATCAGTGGCTGAACAGAGACAAGACATGAGAGAAGAAAGGTTGGAGGGAAGGTTGGGAGGTGGGGGGAATGGGCTTGGGGGGGTGGCTGTCTGCTAGACTACAAAGGAAGGACTGTTCCTGCAAGAGGTGCCTGGGGCTGTTTACATATTATGCTCAATGGGTGCCCAGCTACGCCAATGAGACCCACCCCCTAATTCGTACGACCGTTATCAGAAGATGCCCTGGCTGCTTTTGAACAAATTAGAGGAGACATCGCAAAGGCCACTATGCATACCATGGATGAATCTGTCCCCTTTCAGATGGAGAGCGATGCCTCCGATGTCGCAGTTGCCAACACGTTAAACCAGGCAGGCCAGCCGGTAGCATTTTTCTCGCACCCTGCTCAGTCCCAAACTCCGGCACTCTTCCGTCGAGTAGGAAGCTCAAGTGATCGTTGAGACAGTGTGCCACTGGCGACACTACCTGGCCACTAAAATATTTACCCTGTTGACTGACCAGAGGGTCATGTTCAGTGTCAAACAATGGGGTAAAATAAAGAATGGCAAGATTCTGAGGTGGAGGATAGAATTGTCCACCTACAACTATGACATCTTTACCAGCCGGGCAAGCTCAATGACCCCCCGGATGCTCTAGCCCAAGGGACGTGAGCCAGCACGCATCTCAACCATCTCCAGATCCTCCATGACCACCTATGTCACCCCAGAGTCATGAGGTTGTATCATTTGGTTAAAACGCGAAACCTCACGTACTCCAATGAGGATTTCCGGTCCACGACCAAACGTTACCAAATCTGCACCAAGTGTAAGCCTCAGTTCTATCAGCCAGAAAAGGCACACCTCATCAAGGCTGCCCACCCTTTCAAATGGGTGGGCACAGGATGGCGAAGGGAAAATGTGAGTACTCATCTATCTCTGCGAGGAAGTAGATATGACACCTGCATTGATTTCAAGGGCCCCTCCCGATGATAAATAGGAACGTCTACTTCCTGACGGTAGTGGATGAATTCTCCAGGATCCCCTTTGCAACCCCCTGTCCAGAAATGACATCAAAGCCCTAAGCAGTATCTTCATTCTGTTCGGGTACCCCGACTACATTCATATTGACCGGGGGAGCTCGTTCATGAATGAGGAGCTGCGACAGTACTTTTTGGCCAGAGGCATAGCCACCAGCTGGACCACCAGCTATAACCCCAGAGGTAATGGCCAGGTGGAAAGGGAGAATGGCACCGTCATGAAGGCGACATCCCTGGCCCTCAGATCTAAAAATTTGCCAATATCCCGCTGGCAGGTCATCTTGCCCAAAGCCATTCACGCCATCTGATCTTTACTTTGCACCACTACAAACACAACCCCGCATGAATGCCTCCTTGCTTTTCCTAGGACATCAGTGAATGGTTCCTCCTCCCTTCCTGGCTGACCACCCCAGGGCTGGTTCTGCTTCGGAAGCACATCAGGGACCCTGGTTGAAGTGGTTAACCTCATACATACAAACCCTCAATACGCCTTTGTGAGGTATCCGGATGGCCACGAGGACACTGTGCCAATTCGAGACCTGGCAAGGGCTGGAGACCCTGAGACCGCCTTGCTGGCTACTGACCACGCCGCGTACCCGATCGTGCAGCATTAGAGCACAACACTGGAGCCTGAGCTGCTTGCCTTGCAGCCAGACGTCCAGGCATCTACCCCCCATGCAACAGTGGAAGAGCTCCCAACAGTCCGGGAGTTCACCGCTGACACCCCTTTTCAGACAGTCCCTGCAATGGATGCTTCCCTGTCGGTCCCCTCCCCGGAGGAGCACCATATGGACATGCCGGCCCTACAGCGGTCCGGCAGACAGAGGAGGGTGCCTGAGCAGCTTAACCTCAAGCTCAAGGGTAGCCAAACTTGCTTAATGTAAGAGCCACAAACAATAAAGCTCAGATGCTTGAGAGTCAGTCGCAGATGAACAAAATTCCCACAGACGTTTTCATTGTTACATCCACATTTTGTAACAAAAATATTATAGCAATGTTCAGAAATGGATGTTAAATACCATCATATTTATTCATTCCTGCAGTTTCTAAACTGTTAATTTGTATTAGTTTCAGTTATCATAAAGACACAAACATGTTAAAAAAGGAGAGATATTTTAATCAGATTCCACCCTACAAAATTAGTCATTAAAATCATATCTTTTTATGACTAAAATAAAATTCTACAAATATCAGGCTATTAAAGACGCAAGTCGGGCAAGCGAGGGGGTGGGGTAATCGCCAGTGCGAGTCGGTGAATTGAAGGTGGGGGGAAGAAACCGGCAGCGCGTGTAGGCCGGGCGAGAGGGGTGGAGACCAGCAGTGAGAGTTGGCCGGGTGAGGGTGGGAGGAGACCAGCAGCACAAGTCATCCAGGTGAGAGGGGGGGACCTGCATCACGAGTTGGCCGGGTGAAGGGTGGGGGAAACGGCAGCGCGAATTGTGTGGGCAAGGTGGGTGGAGATCAGCAGTGCGGGTCGGGGCGGGGGTGATGGGGAGGGTGGGGTTGGTGGGGAGGGAGGGGGTGATTGTGAGTGAGGGGGAGATGGTGAGGGAGGTGTTGGTTTGAACAGAGGGAGGGTGGGGGTGTTGGTAGGGAGGGAGTGATGGGAGGGATGGGTTGGTGAGAAGGGAGGAGGTTGATGATGAAGTGGGGTTGGTGGGTAGGGGGTACTGGGAAAGAAAGGGGATTGGTGGGGAGGGAGGAGGTCATGGAGAGGGATGGGGTGATGGGTAGGGATGGATGATGGGGACAGGGAGGTTGGTGGGGAGGGAGGGTTTGATGGGGATGGATGGGTTGGTGAGGAGGGAGGGGGTGATGGGTGGGGAGGGAGTACATGATGGGGAGGGGGATTCGTGGGGAGGGAGGAGGTGATGGGGTGGGAGGGGTGCTGTGGAGGGAGCAGTTGATGTGGAGGCAGGGTTGATAGGGAGGGAGGGGTTGGTGGGGAGTAAGGGGTTGGTGGGGAGTAAGGGGTTGGTGGGGAGTAAGGGGTTGGTGGGGAGGGTGTCCTGCCAGTCGTCCGTGGACCAGTCTTTTGGCTTAAGGGCCAGGAGAACTGCCTTCCAGATCATTCTGTTCTCACATTCTACCTGACCTTTGCCTCTCGGGTTGTAATTAGTCGTGCAACTCGTTGCGATGCCCCTCGCTGTCAGGTACTGGCGCAGCTCCTCAATCATGAAGCTGGACCACTGGTCACTGTGGATGAAGGTGGTGTAGCCGAACAGAGTGAAGATCTGTGTCAGATGAAGGTGGCTGTGTGTGGTGTATGGGCACGGGATAGCGAAGGGAAAATGGGAGTACTCGTCTATCTCTGCGAGGAAGTAGACGTTCCAGTTCATGGAAGGCAGGGGGCCCTTGAAGTCAAAACTTTGGCGATTGAAGGGCCGAGTGTCCTTCACCAAGTGGGCCTGGGTTGGGCAGAAGATGCGAAGCTTCCATTCCGTGGAGTCCTGGCCTGCCTCAGTCATGGTCCGGACTTCCAAAGGGGGAATTGTGAGAATTATCCAAAGTGATGTTTCAGCAAAATATAATAATCAGTGGCTGAACAGAGACAAGACATGAGAGAAGAAAGGTTGGAGGGAAGGTTGGGAGGTGGGGGGAATGGGCTTGGGGGGGTGGCTGTCTGCTAGACTACAAAGGAAGGACTGTTCCTGCAAGAGGTGCCTGGGGCTGTTTACATATTATGCTCAATGGGTGCCCAGCTACGCCAATGAGACCCACCCCCTAATTCGTACGACCGTTATCAGAAGATGCCCTGGCTGCTTTTGAACAAATTAGAGGAGACATCGCAAAGGCCACTATGCATACCATGGATGAATCTGTCCCCTTTCAGATGGAGAGCGATGCCTCCGATGTCGCAGTTGCCAACACGTTAAACCAGGCAGGCCAGCCGGTAGCATTTTTCTCGCACCCTGCTCAGTCCCAAACTCCGGCACTCTTCCGTCGAGTAGGAAGCTCAAGTGATCGTTGAGACAGTGTGCCACTGGCGACACTACCTGGCCACTAAAATATTTACCCTGTTGACTGACCAGAGGGTCATGTTCAGTGTCAAACAATGGGGTAAAATAAAGAATGGCAAGATTCTGAGGTGGAGGATAGAATTGTCCACCTACAACTATGACATCTTTACCAGCCGGGCAAGCTCAATGACCCCCCGGATGCTCTAGCCCAAGGGACGTGAGCCAGCACGCATCTCAACCATCTCCAGATCCTCCATGACCACCTATGTCACCCCAGAGTCATGAGGTTGTATCATTTGGTTAAAACGCGAAACCTCACGTACTCCAATGAGGATTTCCGGTCCACGACCAAACGTTACCAAATCTGCACCAAGTGTAAGCCTCAGTTCTATCAGCCAGAAAAGGCACACCTCATCAAGGCTGCCCACCCTTTCAAATGGGTGGGCACAGGATGGCGAAGGGAAAATGTGAGTACTCATCTATCTCTGCGAGGAAGTAGATATGACACCTGCATTGATTTCAAGGGCCCCTCCCGATGATAAATAGGAACGTCTACTTCCTGACGGTAGTGGATGAATTCTCCAGGATCCCCTTTGCAACCCCCTGTCCAGAAATGACATCAAAGCCCTAAGCAGTATCTTCATTCTGTTCGGGTACCCCGACTACATTCATATTGACCGGGGGAGCTCGTTCATGAATGAGGAGCTGCGACAGTACTTTTTGGCCAGAGGCATAGCCACCAGCTGGACCACCAGCTATAACCCCAGAGGTAATGGCCAGGTGGAAAGGGAGAATGGCACCGTCATGAAGGCGACATCCCTGGCCCTCAGATCTAAAAATTTGCCAATATCCCGCTGGCAGGTCATCTTGCCCAAAGCCATTCACGCCATCTGATCTTTACTTTGCACCACTACAAACACAACCCCGCATGAATGCCTCCTTGCTTTTCCTAGGACATCAGTGAATGGTTCCTCCTCCCTTCCTGGCTGACCACCCCAGGGCTGGTTCTGCTTCGGAAGCACATCAGGGACCCTGGTTGAAGTGGTTAACCTCATACATACAAACCCTCAATACGCCTTTGTGAGGTATCCGGATGGCCACGAGGACACTGTGCCAATTCGAGACCTGGCAAGGGCTGGAGACCCTGAGACCGCCTTGCTGGCTACTGACCACGCCGCGTACCCGATCGTGCAGCATTAGAGCACAACACTGGAGCCTGAGCTGCTTGCCTTGCAGCCAGACGTCCAGGCATCTACCCCCCATGCAACAGTGGAAGAGCTCCCAACAGTCCGGGAGTTCACCGCTGACACCCCTTTTCAGACAGTCCCTGCAATGGATGCTTCCCTGTCGGTCCCCTCCCCGGAGGAGCACCATATGGACATGCCGGCCCTACAGCGGTCC
Source organism: Narcine bancroftii (assembly GCF_036971445.1). Classification (NCBI taxonomy): domain Eukaryota; kingdom Metazoa; phylum Chordata; class Chondrichthyes; order Torpediniformes; family Narcinidae; genus Narcine; species Narcine bancroftii. The sequence goes on from NW_027211884.1 coordinate 6,457,513, forward strand.
GGCAGACAGAGGAGGGTGCCTGAGCAGCTTAACCTCAAGCTCAAGGGTAGCCAAACTTGCTTAATGTAAGAGCCACAAACAATAAAGCTCAGATGCTTGAGAGTCAGTCGCAGATGAACAAAATTCCCACAGACGTTTTCATTGTTACATCCACATTTTGTAACAAAAATATTATAGCAATGTTCAGAAATGGATGTTAAATACCATCATATTTATTCATTCCTGCAGTTTCTAAACTGTTAATTTGTATTAGTTTCAGTTATCATAAAGACACAAACATGTTAAAAAAGGAGAGATATTTTAATCAGATTCCACCCTACAAAATTAGTCATTAAAATCATATCTTTTTATGACTAAAATAAAATTCTACAAATATCAGGCTATTAAAGACGCAAGTCGGGCAAGCGAGGGGGTGGGGTAATCGCCAGTGCGAGTCGGTGAATTGAAGGTGGGGGGAAGAAACCGGCAGCGCGTGTAGGCCGGGCGAGAGGGGTGGAGACCAGCAGTGAGAGTTGGCCGGGCGAGGGTGGGAGGAGACCAGCAGCACAAGTCATCCAGGTGAGAGGGGGGGACCTGCATCACGAGTTGGCCGGGTGAAGGGTGGGGGAAACGGCAGCGCGAATTGTGTGGGCAAGGTGGGTGGAGATCAGCAGTGCGGGTCGGGGCGGGGGTGTTGGGGAGACCGTCAGCACGAGTTGGGGGGTGGGAGACTGGCAGCGAGTCGCATACATGTGGCTCGCTAGTCGCGGTTTGGCCACCCCTGCTCGAGCTGATGGTGGGGCGGGGGGGTGGGGTTTGGTGGGTTTTGTCCTGCTGCTGTTGTGTTACTGTACTGTTGCTGTTACTATGGTTGTGGGGTCACCCTCGGGTGTTGTGTTCCAGTGGGTTCCAATTTTTAAAGGGGGGTAATTGTACTGATATGATGGTATGCGCTGGCTGCCCCTCCCTTCGGGTGTCCTTCTACCTTGGGTCCTCCCTTAGTCCTGCCCATGTGACTCTGGCCCATAAAAGTCGAGTCCCCTCTCCTTCCCACTCATCTAGCCTTGGACCCGGGCCAGCAGTCTCTCATGAAATAAATCCTATCGTTCCCCTCAGTCTTTGTCCGAGGCATTATTGGGGCAACTGAGACCGCCCAACAATGATCTTTTAAAAAGACTGGAAAGAACGGGAACATGTGACAAAGTATCTTACCAAATAAATATAAAAATAAATAAAGAGTTGGGGTCGCAAAATCAGGGGAATGGGAGAAGTAAACAAGGACGGGTTTTAAGATGACGAGTGGAACAGCTTTTGATAGGTTAAATAAACAGTTGCTCAGTTAAATGACCAGATAAATTAACAAAGGAGTGGTTATGAACACAAAGAAATGCATAAAAAAGGTCGTTGTACATCAGTGGGTCTGCCTTCTCTGAAGGAGACCTGATCTTGCAAGAAAGTTGAATCACTTCACTCACTGTGAGATGATTTCATCAGTAAGCTGGGTTTCTCACAGGAATCAGTTACAATTTAATTCTCTTTTCTTCTTCAAATATAATTAAAAACTACTTTTCTTTAAGTAACCCAGTGCTGTGGTGCCTATCTTTTATTGATGGTTTTTGGGGTCCTCTGGACTCCGTAACAATATGTACTATAACCATATAACCACTTACAGCACAGAACAGGCCAGTTCCGCCCTACTAGTCCATGCCGTAACAAATCCCCACCCTCCTAGTCCCACTGACAAGCACCCCTCCAGTCCTCTCCTATCCATGTAACTATCCAGTCTTTCCTTAAATGTAACCAATGATCCCACCTCGACCACGTCTGTCAGAAGCTCATTCCACATCCCTACCACCCTTTGCATAAAGAAATTTCCCCTCATGTTCCCCTTATAATTTTCCCCCTTCAATCTTAAACCATGCCCTCTAGTTTGAATCTCCCCCATTCTTAATTGAAAAAGCCTATCCACGTTTACTCTGTCTGTCCCTTTTAAAATCTTAAACACGTCTATCAAGTCCCCTCTCAATCTTCTACGCTCCAGAGAAAAAAAACCCAGTCTGCACACACTTTCCCTGTTACTCAAACCTTGAAATCCTGTCAACATTCTCGTGAACCTTCTCTGCACTCTCTCTATTTTGTTTATATCTTTCCTATAATTTGGTGACCAAAACTGTACACAGTACTCCAAATTTGGCCTCACAAATGCCTTGTACAATTTCATCATAACCTCCCTACTCTTGAATTCAATACTCCGATTTATGAAGGCCAACATTCCAAATGCCTTCTTCACCACACCATCTATCTGAGTATCAGCCTTGAGGGTACGATTTACCACAACTCCTAAATCCCTTTGTTGCTCGGCACATCTCAATAGCCTACCATTTAATGCATATGACCTATTTAGATTTGCCTTTCCAAAATGTAACACCACACACTTATCTGTATTAAATTCCATCAGCCATTTCTCAGCCCACACCTCCAGCCTTCCTAAATCACCTTTTAATCTACGGTAATCTTCCTCACTGTCCACAACACCACCAATCTTTGTATCATCCGCAAACTTGCTTATCCAATTCTCCACCCCTACTTCCAGATCGTTAATATATTTTACAAACAATAGTGGACCGAGGACCGATCCCTGAGGAACTCCACTCGTCACCGGCCTCCAATTGAACAAACAATTTTCTACCACTACTCTCTGACACCTCTCATTCAACCATTGCTGAATCCATTTCACTACCTCCTCATTTATACCTAATGCCTCCACCTTTTTTCCTTACCTCCTGTGGGGAACTTTGTCAAAAGCTTTACTAAAGTCTAAATAGACAACATCCACAGCTTTCCCTTCATCAACCTTTTTTGTAACCCCCTCGAAATACTCAGTCAGGTTTGTCAAGCATTATCTACCCCTGACAAAACCATGCTGATTACTCCCTAGCAATCCCTGTACCTCCAAATATTTGTAAATACCATCCATCATGTGAGAGATGGGAAAACTGATCTAAAATTATGAACATGAAGGAAACTAAAATTCATACATCAGTTAATGGCTGTAACCAGTACAAACAGGATGAGCTTGGGGATTAGGATGCAGGAAAGCAGAGTCAGCACGATTAACATAAGAATCTTCTAGTCTTTGTGACAAGAGCCACCATAAGACTAAGATAAGGAGTGGTAAGGAACAATAGAATGTAGGAAGTTGAGGTAGTCTGGATCAGATAAGGGTCTCCTAGCCCTGGACAGAAGTACCAAGTCCTACATATCTAATTAGCTAACCTTACACAGATTTATACATGTTAAATTAGCCAACCCTAGACAGGATGAGCCAACTCTGCATACCAAGAGACTGTAGCCCCAAGAATCAGGAAGGTGTGAATAAGGACAATGACATGAAGGGACACCGACAGGATACCCCCTGGTCCTCCAAGTATACTGAAACTGCACGTCGGCAGGAAGGATTGCCTAATGCCAAACCTCTCCAGCAGGAGGCAGAAGAATGTAAGGGAGAGGGTATTCCTATACTGAAATCAACTGTATAAAAGTTGGGTGAGCCCCAGTGTATGTGTGTATTCCCAGGGTAAGGGGAAGCACCCAACTTTGCATTGTTGTAAAATAAATGTTCTTTGTTCTCAATTTTTGTCTCGAGCAATTTTTTTAAAGGTACTTCTATTTCTAACACTCAGAACACTTTCCATCAACTTGCCCACCACAGACGTCAGACTCACGGGCCTATAATTCCCAGGATTACATTTGGACCCTTTCTTAAACAGCGGAACCACACATGGAGTAATTCATGTTCTGTTCTGGGATTTTAAATAAATATTAAGAAAGAGAGAAAGTGTTCAGCCTGGACTAGAAGGGCCAGGCTGCCTGCTTCAGTGTGTCATTGTGAGATGGTTCTAGGAATGGTGCATCTTTGAATATCTGTACCATGTCTAAAGTCTAGTAACTTGTCGTGTAGAACTGTAAGGTCAGGCAGCTTTTACACCTTAAAAGGAGATTTTCTTTGGGGGTTTCCTCAACTTATAATCATATAATTAATAATAGATCAACATCAGGCAGCTTTTACACCTTAAAAGGAGATTTTCTTTGGGTTTTCATTGGTTGGTTTGAGTGACATCACAATCCCCATTCACTATATAAACATCATGCAGTGGGCAAGTGATCGGATTATCTGATTGATTTTCAGCTATATTCAACGACTCTCGCATCTAATTATGCTTCAAAAAAATAAAATTACCCCAATATATTTCCCATCTCACCACCCCACTAGAAAAATGGATACGATAATAGAAGAAGACGACGAAGATTTCACAATCGTCCTGAAAGACTCAGGGAGTTCAGGTCACTGTCACCCCAGAGAACATCCAGTTCGCATTGCATGGGAGGAGGATACGCCGATAAGACCATGGCGGATCCTCCTTAGAAACATCTTGAACCGGGTGGCAGTGACCTGGAGAATGTGCTGCTGTCTTCAATGAAGAACCATCCTTGGGCATCTCCAATGCCCCATCCTTGGGCATCTCCATCGCCTGCCCGAGAACATCAACATTATGGTGCCCATCATCTCTGCATAGAAAGTGTATAATTGTCTAAAATGCCTATTTTTAATAAAATATGGAATGTTAACTTTATAAAACCGAGTGCAGGTGTCATATCTGCTTTTACCTCTATGTCTGGCAGTTCATGCTCTGCGCAAAATCAAAACTCTGCCTGCACATCTCCTTTAAACTTTCCATCCTCTCCCCCTCTCTCATCTTCATGCTGTGCCCTCTAGAATGGAACATCATTATTGTGAGGACAAAGGTTCTGACTGTCCACCCGATCTGTGGTATTGGTTGACAATGTAATGAAGTGAATGTGCTGGGTAGAAGAGTTAAGATGTTATGATAACCCTATTCTGAAAGATAGAGCAGACTTTTAAATGATTATCACCTCTTCCATAAATAAAGCCAGCCCCTGGTCTTCTGCACAAATAACACTATTCCCTGCTGTTACACATAACCAGCTGTCAGACGCAGCCCATTCATAAACGGGTTCCCACCCAAAAACAACTGATGGCACAACAAGCTTGTCAAAGAGAATGTGGAAACATCAAAAGCCTGCAGAGGGAGCAGAGCAAAGGCCCTAATGACTTTGCTCCAGTGTCTTTAATTTAACTAACCCTGTTCAAAATCATGATCACTGGGGAAGCAACATTGACATGTGCCAAGTGCTAAGCTCACACTGTCTTAAAGGCCCCTTTTGATCATATCTGCCACAAATCCATATCTTTTCATTCTAGAAAGCCAATTCTATGATAACCATTTTCCTGTCTTTAGAAATAAGAAAACACTGTAACACCTCAGCTTGAAACAATCCCCTCGAAGAAATGGTCACTTAATCAAATGCACCAAAATGTCTTCAATATTGTATTCAGTAACCTTGTACTTTGAATGAGGTTCAACAGTACTGGGGAGGTGACCTTGTCGACCCAACCCTAATTACTGCTCATTCCCACTAGTAGGACTCGAATCAATTCTCTGTGTGTTGGACTTTGTGGTTTGGTTGGACTTCTTGTACCTTGACAGGACTAAAGTGTAACATTGGCGGAGTCGGTAATCTCTCGCTGGGAAGATCACTATGTATGGTGTAAGTGGCCACAAGGTCACTGGGACATCGGACGGAGCACCAGTGCACCTTGGGACCCTTGAGCCCGAACTCTTTCCCATTGTGGTCCCTCATACGAGGTTGATCTGGGTCCCTGCCGAGAGAAAAAGAACCAGGCAAAGAATCCAAGACAGCGCATATGGTGCCAAGGGCTTATGCTGAGATTAGCTACAGTGTTTCCATTGGAAGGAGATTATCTGACTCTTGGGTATCATTTTAGGGCAGCTGGTTGCGTTTCAACCAAGTCAATTTTAAACTATTTGAACATATGGTGCCTTTCGGGCACTAAAAACATCCCCAACCTCTGCCCCGGCTGTGGGATGCCCACGATTTGACCGTCCATTTCAACTGTTTGTCACCTTAAAAGAGGAAAGTGTGACAGCGGTTCGGACACAGTATCGTGGGAAGGAACGGAGACTGGTGGCATATTTTTCTTTTCAACTAGACCCCGTAGCCCAGGGGCTCCCTCCGTCACCCAGATCCTACCTGCCTTACCTGCCATGATTACGGTTGCCCAAACACCATGTTCTATCAGCAAGTTAAAGTTTATCCAGAGCACTGGGTGGCTTCATTGCTGACATCGACATAATCACGGCACCTTACACAAGGTTGCAAGGTGTACACCTTACACCATACAAGGCTGAACTGCTACAAAATATCGCTTCTGTCAAACCCCGACCTGACTTTTTACAATTGCACTATGATCAACCCTTCTGCCTCACTCAGCACCCACCCCCAACCCCACCACCCCCCACCCCCCACCCCCACCACCCCCACCCCCACCCCCCACCACCCCCACCCCCACCCCCACCCCCCACCCCCACCACCCCCCACCCCCACCACCCCCCACCCCCACCCCCCACCCTCACCACCCCCACCACCCCCCACCCCCACCACCCCGCACCCCCACCACCCCCCACCCCCACCCCCCACCCCCACCACCCCCCACCCCCACCACCCCCATCCCCACCCCCACCCCCACCACCACCAATGGAACTGGACAACCCTGAACAAAACGGTCTCCACAGGAATAAACCTCACAGGAATGAGACCTGATTTAAAGGACACACCAATACCCTAACCCTAACCCTCCCTCCCCATCAACCACTCCCTCCCCATCACCCCTCCATCCCCATCAACCCCTCCCTCCCCATCAACCACTCCCTCCCCACCACTTCTCCCTCCCCATCACCCCTATTTGTGCACCAACCCCTCCCTCCCCATCACCCCTATTTGTCCACCAACCCCTCCCTACCCATCACCCCCTCCCTTCCCACCACACTTCTCTGCCCACCAACCCAGGGTGAACACTGGAAGGGATGCTGGAGTCAGAGAGAAACTTCTGACAACACAATTTTCTCATGGCTGCACTGCCACATAGTTTGCCATGAGGATGTTACACAACCCCACCCATCCCCTCAGAACTGGCTACGCATCCTGTTGGTTAGGCGGCCGAACCCGGAGCTTGGGCACAGCCATTTGCAATGGCTGTGACATCTCCAGATGGGCCACCTATAGGCAGTCCACCGTAAAAACTTCCTCTCTCCCCCCAATGTCCAGGGTGAAGGTTCCGCCGGCTTGTTGCAAGACTTTGTATGGCCCCTCGTACGGTCGCTGTAGTGGTGCACCTTGTGGTTCCTTCCGCACAAAAATGAACTGGGCTCAGTCGAGCTCTTTGGGAGATGAAATGGCCGGGTGCCATGGCGTACAGGTGGTGGGGGAGCTAGGAAGGCCAGTTGCCTGCGTAGGTTTGCCAGCAGGTTTTTGTCGGTGGCTGTGATGTCAGGGTCTGGGCTGAAAAACTCACCCTGCAGGGAAAGCAGTGCGCCATAGATCATCTCCGCTGCTGAAGCCTGCAGGTCCTCCTTGAGGGCCGTCCTAATCCCGAGGATGACCCTGGGTAGTTCGTCCGCCAAGTTTGATCCAGAGACCTTGGCCATATGCGATGCCTTCAGGTACCTGTGGAACCTATCTACCAACCCTTTGGACTGCGGATTGTATGATGTGGTGTGGTAGAGCTTGACCCCCAGGAGCTTCGCCATCTGAGTCCACAGGGCAGACCTGAACTGCCTCTCTGTCGTTAGTGACATGCGCTGGAACTCCGAAATGGGTGATCTATTGGCTGACCAAATTCCTGGCACATGTTTCCACGAGGCCTTCTTAATCGGGAAGGCCTCTGGCCACCTTGTGGCCTGATCCACCATCCTGAGGAGGTAACGAGCCTCCTTGGACACTGACAGGGGCTAACTGCCGGGTCGAAGTTCTGGATGGGGGCTCGTGTGTGTCACTGGACCTTGGATATCTGGCACCTGGTACAGTTCCTGGCCAGTTCTGCCACCTCCTTCTTCAGCCCGTGCCACACAAACCACTCTGTGACCAACCGCACGGTTGTCTTTACTGCTGGGGGAGCGAGGTCATGGATCAGACTGAAGACCTACACCCTCCACTGCGGCGGGACCACTGTTGAGATGTCGCAGAGCAATGTATCCGGGCTGCTGGACACCTGGATATCCTTGAGTTTGAGGCCCAACATGGTGGTCCACAAGGCCTGTGACTCTCCATCATTCCTCTGTGCCTGAGCGAGTTGCTCGTAATCCAGGCCAGGCACGACAGTGTTGATGGCTGGACGGGAGAGCACATTTGCCACTACATTGTCCTTGCCAGCCCTGTGTCGGATGTCGGTCATGAACTCAGACACGTACGAGAGGTGGCACTGCTGTCTGGTGGACCACGGATACTTTGGCATCGCCAGAGCTTTGTATGGCCCCTCGTACGGTCATCAGTGAGGGTCTTGTGATCTGTGAAGGCTGTGAACAGACTACCCTCGAGGAAGTAGCGGAAATGCCAAATGGCCAAATACAGCACCACGAGCTCTGGGTTAAAGTCACTGTATTTGAGCTCTGGTGGGCATAGCTGCTTGCTGAAAAAGGCCAGTAGGCACCATTGTCCATCGAGCCACTGTTCCAGAACCCACCACTGCCATAGCTGATGCATCCATGGAGAGCACCGTGTGTGCTTCCAGCCATGGGTGGACCAGCGCTGGCTAGAGCTTCCTTTGTCATGATGAAAGCCCTATCCGCCTCCTCTGACCACAATAAAGTCTTTTCTTTTGTGGCCATGAGTGCAAACAATGGGCTCATGGTGCGCGCGACTCCAGAGATGAAACGATTGTAAAGGTTCACCATCCCCGTGAACTTCCTTCAATCTGCTGCTCCAGAACTCCACCAATCGCTGTTCCTGAGGTATCAACTGTGAGGGCTGTGGGTGCATTTGGCCTGGGTGGACTGGAGCGCAGCTTCCACGAATACTCGTGCAGAGTCGTCCCAGGTCAAGTCTTTCGCCTTGCCAGTCATCAGGGTGAAAAGTGGGCGTATCACTCGAACAGCTGCAGGGATGAACCTCTGAGAAAAGTTCACCATCCCCATGAACTCCTGCAGTCCGCTGGTCATACTGAGCCTCGGGGATTTGCGGATGGCCTCCACCTTGCTGAGTAGTGTTGTGGCCCCGTCTTTGGTAATCCTGTGACCCAGGAAGTCAATCGTGCTCAGTCCGAACTAACATTTGGCCAGGTTGATTGTAAGGCCCAACTCACATAGGTGATTGTAGAGTCTCCTCTGCCTTTATTGAGGCTGGAAAGGCTACTTTTATACAGTTGGAGTTCCCGCCGTTAGGTTGATTGGCTGACATCAAACGCATGAATAACTTAAACGGGATCCCGCCTGCGGGAACATTCTTGCATACGACTCCCCTTCTTCCCCAGCCTGGTGTTGCTTTGTTAGCTGGGCAGCCTGGCCAGCCCCATTTTAGGGCTGCCGGTCTTGCACTGCCCCAGCTTCCAACCGCGCTGGTTCCCAATGCTGGGGATCACGTTAGTGAGTTATGCCGCTGTTTATTACCGCGTGTTGTGCTGGCCTGATCTCCGCACTTGTGGGCTACCATTATCTTTATATAATATTTTCCAATCATTTTGATCTATTTTTCTGCCCAAAACATTTTCCCACTTTCATCTTGGTTTTTGCAATTGTGTGTGAGAGTCTGTGAATGCATTAGTGAGTACATGTGCATGCAAATATGTGTTTGTGCACGAGTTCATGAGGATGCAGGCGTACGTTCATGTGTGTGTGTGTGTGTGTGTGTGTGTGTGTATATGTCCATTTGTGTGTGCACATGAACGTGCGTGTGCATGTGTGCATGTGAGTGCATGTGTGCAATAAGCCGGCATGCCTGTGTGCGAGTGTGTGCACGAGTGGGTGAGTATGTGCATGTATGCATGTTTACATCTGTGTGATTGTATGTGTGTGCATGTGAGTGCATGTGTGCAATAAGCCGGCATGCCTGTGTGCGAGTGTGTGCACGAGTGGGTGAGTGTGTGCATGTATGCATGTTTACATCTGTGCGATTGTATGTGTGTGCACGTTTGTGTATTCACATGTGTGTGTTTGTAATGGAGAGGGGTTCATGAGGGATCTCATTGGTAGCCGTACACAGCATCGACCGAATTATGTGGGGCATCTCAGTCTGGGCATCCTGACAGTACGCAATGGCCCACCCTTTCGACGAGAGCCAGGAGGATTTCCTTCCAGAGCATCCCATTTTTGTGTTCAACTTGCCCATTACCTCTTAGGTTATAACTTGTCATGCGTCTGGTCGCGATACCCTTCGCTGTCAGGTACTTTCGCAGCTCGTCACTCATGAAACTAGACCCCCAGTCACTGTGGATGAAAGCAGTGTAGCCAAACATGGTGAAGATCTGCCCCAGGGCCCTGCTGACGGTGGCCGTAGAGGTGTCTGTTCAAGGGATAGCGAAAGTGAAGCCTGAGTACTCGTTCACTACTGTGAGGAAGTAGACGTTTCGGTTCCTGGAAGGCAGGGGCCTTTTGAAGTCCATGCCAAGATGCTCAAGATACAACATGGGCCTGTGGCATACAGAAGAAATGGGTTTGATACTCCATGCAGACCCAGCAGGACTCAGTCATGTCCCTGACGTCCCTGATGGTATATGGCAGGTTCTGGGACTTAATGACGTAGTACAACCTGGTGACACCCGAATGGCAGAGGGACTCATGCAATGTCTGCAGCCTGTCATTGTGCAGACAAGGCCTGTGTCCCTCGGCAAGGGCGACCATTTGGCTCAGGAGGGTGGATGGGACTCTGTCCGTGGGAACCCAAAGATGGGGGTTAATCACTCCTTGAGTGTATCGTATTTGCCTTCTTTGGTTCACAGTTCAATCTCACTTCTCCTTCTTCCAAGTTCTCTGGATGCACGCAATTCTTATGTTGTATATAAATTTCACCAGGCTTTGGTGCTTGAAAGGTAAATGTTTACCACTCAGGACGGTTCTTGTAGGGATTTTAGAGAGAGATTTGTTGTTCCAGGATCTCCACAACTGAGGTACCACCATTAGTCACCTCAATGTCTCACTGATGAAACTTGCCCCGTCAGGGTTTTCCAGATGGTAACTTCTTTCTTCAAGCTACCACAGAGTCCCATTCCTCTTACTCCAAACAACAGGAGTTCTTTCTTCTGCTCAAGCTGTTGTTAGATAAACAGAACCGGGGTGTGACTTTCCTGTAAGCACCCTGCAGAAAGGTACTTGTAGTCATCCTGGCTCCATTTCCAAACAATGGTCATTCATTTTATGACATCAGTTCGATTAACACCTACTTGTGAATGTGCATAATATTCTCCAGAGAGCTTCAATCTTTCTTTAGTCTTTCAAATAAGATCTGTTTTAAAATGTGTGTGTATGTATGTAACCTACACTAAATTTCAAATCTTACCAAATTCTCCAAATATATTTATCCATTACAATATCACGTAAGGAGCATTTAAGAGACTCCGAGACAGGCATACATGGGTGAAAGAAAAACAAGTTTGTAGCAGGCGCACAGCGCGGTATTATGAACCGCGTCCGTCAGATCACAGACTTACATGACACATCGCGGGCTAACAGTGCTGGGCACCAAAGTACAGCGAGTGGATCAGATGAAGCACCTGCCTAAAGGCTCAGGGCGCTAATGGCTCGTAGCTTTAACCTGCTGGTTCTGTGGACCGGAAGATGTTCACTAACGAGCTCATTAACAGGCAGGCTATAAAAGGTCTGTGCATGTCTGCAATAAAGTACTATTGAGTTGACTACCTTTGTGTGTGTTTGCCTTTATTTAGTAGCATCTACAGCAGTAGCTGCTACACGGTATTATTTTTTTGTCAGAAATATCTAGATCAACATAACATCGTGGGCCAAAGGGCTTGTACCGTGCTGTAATATTCTGTCATTTCTTGACTTTGAATATCTGTAGTAGGCAGTGTGAGACTTCAATAATGAGCACAGCAACATTGCAGTCAGGAGTTTGTATCTCCTGGTTGACTTGAGCTTTTCTCTTTTGTACACAATGCTTTATTGTTCTGGTCAGTAAGAAAAGAAGTATCGTGCATGTTAAATATGTCATTATGTCTGCAAGTAACATTGGAAAGACTCAGTAACACCAAGGTAAATAGCACCCTGTAGTGGCTGGTGCAGTTTCCTGATGGGAAGAAGTTATCCCTCAGTGGCTACAGTGATGTGAAAATGTGGGTAAATTATTTTGTATATGATTTATACATGGACAAATTAGCTGTTGTTTGTTCCAATTTCAGGTAGGTGTGGTTGCAAAGTGGGTAAGGATAGAAAATAGTTGGGGATCAACAACTGGGGCTTGTGATTGATGGTGTGAAAGTTGATATGGATACTCAGAATAAGGCTAATCTGATTAGGTAAGCCACTGGCTCTTATACTTCCACCAGACGTGAATCTAGAATTGAATTTTGTGTCATTTATGGTGGGTAACTTCAGTCTATTGATTGTAAAACTAAATTAAGAGCCCTTTTGCCCCTGGCTGTGCTAAAAGATTGTTTTGTTTATTAACTAAATTTTTCTGAGAGGGAGAATAGGCTGAAGCTGCTTTCCTACTCGTTGGTGATGAATTTTGCAGTAAGATCTATCAACTAATGACAGACTCCTAATTACCACATGCAATCCCCAGTAACTTTATCATTTCTACCACCTTCGACATGATGGAGTCCCACCTTCCCCTCCCCATTTTCTACTTTTGCCAGGAACTGCTTTCACCCTGTCGTTCTAGTTCACTCATCTCTCCCCACACATTCCTCCCTGTCCTCGGGGATTTTCTCCTGCAATTTGCATCAGTCACCTCCATCCAGGGACCTAAACAGCCATTTTCATGCAGGGTAAAGTTTCACATGCCCCTCCTCCAACCATGTCCGTACCCTCTATGGCAGGAAACCCAATGCAGAGTAAATGACAGATTGGCTGAGCACCTGGAAGTTAATCACAATGGCCATCTTGGCTCATGGTCACAAGCCGTTTTAAGTTCCATTCCATTCCTACACTGACCCTTGTCTTCTGCCTCCTCCATTGTCAGGGTGAGGTCAAATCCAGAGGAACCATCTCTTATTGCATTTCTGTAGTTTAATACTCGATGGTATGAATATGGAATTTTCCAAGTTCTTGTAACCTGACCATCACCCCCCACCCCCCCAACCAGGTTTCACTCTCTCTCCTGCTGATTCACCCAGTTCCCCTCGTATTCTCCCTTCCAAACCAGATGACTTATAAATGTGGGCAGAGAAATGGCAGATGGCATTTAATCTGGACAAGTGTCTTGCACTTTGAGAGGACTTGTAGTCGTGTTGCAAAGAGGGATCTTGGGGTGCAAGCGCTAGCTCCTTGAAAGTGGCAACACAAGTGTAGGGTGTTAAAGAAAGTATTCTTCATTGAGCAGGGCATGAAGTATAAATGTAGTTAGGCCACATTTCAAGTGTTTTCTGCAATTCTAGTTGCTGTATGCCAAAAGGAGTTTATCAGGAGGTTGCTTGGGTTAGAGCATTGGCTCTGAGGAGAGGTTGGACAAATTTGGATAGTTTTCTCTGGAGGATTGGAGGCTGAGAGATGACTTGGTTGAAATTTATACAATTATTGTAGTCCTGGAGATGGTCGATGTCTTCTTCCCCTGCCCCCATGGGAAATGTAAAAATACTACGATGCCTATATTGAACATGAGAGGGGTAAAGGAGAGAAGTGAGGCAGGTTTTTGTACAGTGCGGTTGGGGTCTGGCCCACGCTGCCAGGATAATGGTGAAATCGCCACGATTTAAGAGGCATTTGGTTGGGCACATGAACAAGAGGGAATGGGTAATGTTTATGGACCATGTGCTGACAGATGGGATTAATTTAAATGCGCTTCTTGTTCACCACAGACAATGTTTGCCAAATGGCCTATTCCTGAGCTCCACTGTTGTGGGATGATTCACCTGTTTTCAAGGATTGTTGCCGATGGGCAGTAAACTTTTCACAGAGATCTATCTCCAATGAATGTATTTAGAACATTTCCATTAGTTAATTCCCTGTAGAAACAGCAATTTATAATTCAAGCTGTGTAGCCACAACAATAATGCAAAATTTGAAGACCATCATTACTGAATCCATTTTAATCAGCCTTCACCTTGGACAATGTTCAATTGAGACCAGAAAAACAAAATGCAGCTTTTAACCTCTAGGAAAGATTAGTAATCCTCTGTACCACAGAATTATTTCTGAAAAAATATTTGGAACATTTTGTGAATTCAACTTGCAAAAAGGTGATGAAAAGGAACGACAACAAGATTTTTAAAAATTAAACCCAGAACATTTATTAGAAGACGTTCATCACAATAAACATGTTTAGGTTCAGAAATGATCGATTCTGGAATGTCATGTGGCAGGAATAAAAGGAATGAAGGATAGATATATTCCAAGGAAAAAGAAATGAATGATTTGGATTGTGGTTTAAATGGTTTTGTGGCCAAATTTTCAAAGGTCACCAAGATAGATGACAGAGTAGGAAATGTAGAAACCGTAAAGTTGCAGAAGGATACAGACAGATTAGGAAACTGGGCAAAATTATGGCAGATGAGATTGAACACCTTTGGCAGTGGAAATAAACAGGAAGCATACTATTTGGATGGGATGAAAATTCAGACCTTGGATGTGCAAAGGGACCTGGGTGTCCTTGTGCAAGGAAACCTAAAAGTGAATGACCAGGTGATATTGGTAATGAAGAAAGCGAATGCTATGTTGGCATTCATTTCAAGAGGAGTAGTGTACAAGAGTAAAGAGGTGTTGATGAGGGCTCTATGGGGCATGGATGTCTCCCTTGGTGGGTGAATCGAGGACAAGAAAATTAGAGGTTAATCATATGAAACAGAGATTAGGAAGAACTTCTTTAGCCAGAGGGTCATGGACCTATGGAACTCGCTGCCACATACAGCAGTGGATGCCAGATCATTGGGAGTATTTAAACAAGAAATAGACAAGTTTGTCGTTAGTGAGGGCATGAAGGGATATGGGGAAAAGGCTGGAAATTGGAAGGAGTGTAGAGTAGCTTAGTGTCAGTTTATGGAGCAGACTCGATGGGCCTAGTGGCCTGGTTCTGTCCTTTGTCTGTGATCTTGTTCTCATTTGAGAGACATTATTGAAGGCAACTGAGAAAAATGTAAAAATTCTAGGCGGTTGTTAGAGTAGGTTATTAGTTTGGCATGTCTATGTAAAACTCCAAAACTATCTGTCACTTTGGAGCGGTGCTGGTCCCTCTAATGCCTGAGGAACATAGACTTTCTAATATGTCATGTGTTCTTTCAGCTACAAATGATTCTCTTATTCAAACATGGCCAGAGGTCACTCGTATTTCATTTCAGTCTCACAATCGTTTTTAGTGTTTTTTCAGTTGTAAATGTGGCAAATTCCATTTTGGGAGTGGTTTCTTGTCACATTTTTCAGTGATGTATTTGGAAAAAAATGATGTTGTGTGGACTGCAGCTCTTGAATGCAAGTGAACTTCATTTGTTGTCCTTCCAATGCCATCTGCTGCCTGACGAGCCTTCAAGCTGGGTCCTGCCCTTTCCAAGCCTTGCTCAAGTATTCCCTCACCTCGTGACCACATCATAACGGTGACAATAAGCCACCATTTAAAGACAGTGTCTATGAGACGCAGGCTCGTAATACACCTGGATTATCTTAAAATCGCAAAATTGGAATGGCCAGAGTTGTGCGTAGTCCATAGATCTGACAGCTGCTCGGCTTCACGGTTATATATGGTTCTGAAAAAAATTAGGGATTGGCGGCGTTGCAGAGATGATCGTGCCCTGAACAATTCCATCATGCCTTACTGATACAATATTCCAAATTTACAAGACTTCTCAGCAAACCTCCACGGCCAATATGCATTTTCCAAAATAGATCTAGTATGTGCTCACTATTAGATTCCATTTGAGTCTCCAGACTCACCGGAGATGCTCCCGTTCAGCATGTTTGAGTTTCTGAGAATACCATTCGGTCTATGGAATGCAGCTCAGACATTCCAGTGGTTCATGGACCACGAACTCACTGGCCTTGGGTTTTTTTGGTGCTTGTGTTGATCGAGGAGATTCTGGTTGTAAGTGTGGTTGAAGAGGAGCACAAGAGCCACCTTATCTCATTGTTTCCGAGGCTTGAGGAATGTGGCATCGTGATCAATCCCAGGAAAGTGTTTCTGGTGCTACTGATCTTGTAGTTTTGGGACTGAGATTTATGCAACATGGTATTTTGCCTGATGAATGTAAAGTGTGTGGAATTTGAGAATTTCCTCCCCCCATTATGTTTGGCCAGTTGTGATGGTTTTTAGGCATGAGGAATTTTTATTGCTGTTTCCTGGTGAATGCCGCAGCATCTCTATTACCTCTTGCTGAACGACTCAAAGGATCTGATGTCTTTTTCCAAAAAGACCTTAACTTTGGGAGACGATGCTGTGTATGCTTTCCATGATGTGAACACTGTTCTTCCAAATGCCACTCAGCTTGTACATCAAATGCCCAAGGCCTTGCTCTCTTACCACAGATGCATCTGTCAGTGCTGTTGGAGCAGTGTTAAAACAACTAGTCTGTGGGCAAATGGAAACTGGTAAAGTATAGAATATTTGGGCAAGAACTCTTAGCTATCTATCTCGCAGTGAAACATTTCAGTTTAAAAAAATATTTATAGTTTTGTATATGGTACAATATAATAATATAATTGTATCCAAATGATACTTACATTGATCAAAAAGTAAATATTGTACTGTACATAAAAGTGAGAAGAGTAAAAAGTTAAAAAAAATACACATCTAGGTGCAAAGCTACTGTGATAACTATTCCCTCCCAAAACAAAAGGCAGGATATTAATAAAATAGTAGAATTAAACCAACATGATAAGGTTCAACCATTAAGATTAATGAAAAGTGGTGGTGGGGTGGAGAAGTGAAAACATTAGATATCCAAACCCATATCTAAATATGGTTTCCATAGTTTGAAGTATGTATCGTACCCAGTTCTAATATTATAAGTCACCTTTGCTAAGGAAATACAAGTTTGCATTTCCCCACAATCAATTTTAAGATGGGATTCAGATTTCCATGGAATTGCTTTTTATCTCCTGGCCCTGCCAATGCGATTTATTAAAATAATTAATTGGTTTTTTGAGAACTTGAATTAGGCTTCCAAATCATATACATTTCCCAAAAGTAAAAGCTCGGGTGTTAATGGTAAACAGTTTTATAATTTGTTCCAAAAAATTGCCCACATCTTTCCAAAATGATGTCACCTTGAGACATGATCACAGAGAATCTATAAACGTACCAATGTCTGTGCCACATTTAAAACATAAATGAGAAATATTTGGAATAAATTAATTGATGTGGCATTAAATATAATTGATGAAGAAATTTATCATTAACTAATCTATCGAAAACATTAATTACTGTCCCAACAAATGTCAGACCAGCAAAATGGGTCAATTTCAGTTCCCAAATCTAATTCCCATCTTTCTTTTGATTTATTCAAGTCTGGGTTTGGAGTTTCCTCTTGATGTCGAAGATACAATTTGGAAATAAGTTTCTTTGTAATTCCCTCATGAATCCCAATCTCCATCCAAAATTTTAGCTTTTTATTGGAAGGTCATCCTTTGACCATTTGTACAGAGCACCATCCTCTTCTGCATACTGCAAGTGCAAGCACACATCTCGACTTGCCCAGAGAGATTCAGCACTTGGACTTCATCCTACAATTTTCATTGAACACACACACATCTGAGGAAAGGCAAATGCTGTCGCTGGTGCCCTATCCAGTTGTGACATTACATGCAACTCCTGCCATCGATTTCACTGCCATGGCTCATGCACGACACACTGATCCTGATTTCATCTGGTGTAACCAGATCAACTCTGGTCTCCATCTTCAAGATGGGACCCTGGATGAACTGGGTGAAAAGTTGGTCTGTGATTTTTTTTCCCCCAACAGGAAGGACTAGGCCGTTTGTGTGGGTGGCTGTGAGGTAGGAAATTTTCTCTTCACAATCTATCTCTTTCTTGATAAGAGCATCAATCAAACTGGTTAAGGAACATTTTAGCTGGCCTCGTGTTAAGCAGAATGTTGGATTATGGGCAAAGACTCGCTTGCTGGGTCAAAGCCTTAAAGTCTCCAGGCACATGAAATTCAATCTGGGGGATTTTGTTGTTTTGGATTCCCATTTCCAGCACGTGCACCTTGTGGCTTGGAAGGTCCACTTCCGCCATCTTGACAATGTACTTATCTGCTCACGTGTGAGGACTGAACTACCAGGTGACAGGATGACATTTCTATCATTGGTATCTCTGCAGTGACAATTCCTTGGGCTTTTGTGGATCATTGGATTCCATCTTTTGGTGTCCAGGCACTATTACAATAGTTCGAGGGTCTCAGTTCGAGTCAGCATTGGTCTGAGCTCTCACTGATCCTCTGGGCACGACCTGAATTACAGCTAAGCGTTTCAGGCCAACAGCTTCTTTGAGCATTTCCAACATTGGTTGCTTCAATAACATCCCATTAAATGTTCACCGATAAGGGGTCTCTACATTATGCAAACCAGAAGATATGCAGGTATACAATCCTTTATCCAGAACCCTTGTGGGGAGGGGGGGGGGTTTCACTGTGTTTCGAATTTCAGATTTTTCTGGATTTCGGAAAGCCAGATTTATGCCCACCCAAATTGTGCTGCTTTATCCACCCCCACTCCCTTCCAGTCACGCTGCCATTTTCCCCCCATCCCTCGCCCGCCTGACTCACGCTTCCATCTCACTCCCCACTTGCTGGTGTTTGGATTTTAGATGTCGATACAAAGGATTGTGTAGTTCTACTTAACAATGAGGAATGATCAGACAAAATCCTACTCTTGTACTCTGCATGTATAAATCTACCCTGTAATCGGGCTGACGTTAAGCAAAAGTCGATTCTAGAAAAAGGATCATGTCTGGGTGAAAAAAAAAGTCTTTTTCTGTCAGATTTAATGTCCTCCAGATTTCCATCAAATTCTAATCTTTCATGGAGTCTAACCTCCATTTAGCCATTTTGGTTCTTTGTACAGTTTTTGGAGATTTATCCAACGCACAATTAAAATCCCCACCAACCAAAATATTTTCATTAGCTTGACCCAGATTCAAAAAAAAGTTTCAGAAATAACTTCTTCGTCATCTTCATTGGGTGGATAAACATTCATCAAAATCCATGCTTCAGCAAAGATTTTACAATTCACCAACAGCTCTCTCCCCGATGTGGCAGAGAATGATCCCAACTGAAACAGTATCTCCTTATGAGCCGAAATAGCAACACCTCTAGCATTCGAATTAAATGAAGATGCCAAAACATGTCTGTAATGGAGGATTAAAACCATGTACTCAGATGCTTTTTGCTTATGTGGAACTGACGACACTGGGTCCACACGCATGTCACCTTACTTTCAGAACTAGCAGATGTAATTAAACTCAGCCATGGGGACTTATCTGAAGATACACTTTGAAATGGAATTCCACCGTGAGGCCCAGGGAAAGCAGTTGTCAAATACGACACTCTGAAATTGACGTATTGGTCACAACCTGTCTTGCTCAAGAAGTTTTAATGAGTCCTTGTATCTACGAGATAAACCAGGATATCATAGCATCCTGCTCCATAATAATTAATCTTCTAAATTGTAGAAGGTATGCTCAGCTTTGATTTTGACTGACAAATGTTAGAGGGAGTGGGTGCATGATTAATTGTTTTTGGGGTATAAAAGTCTGTGGTCCTGCTGCTGAAGTTTAGACTCTCCGAGGGGTGGGAACACCCCTTGTCAAGAAGGAAGAACAGCCAGAGTCCGAGCAACGTCCCGGTCGGGGGAGGTGGAGAAGCTGCTACCAGCGCCCTGACAACCTACTACAAGTGTGCAGTTGTTGCCTCGCTTCGGCAGTTGGGACCAGTCCAAGCGTTGATAAGTATAGTTGGGAAGGGCTTGCATATTGTAGTGTGAAATCAGCTTTTGAATTAGTAATAAACATTTGTATAAACTGAACTGCTCTCGGTGTGTGTGTCTATTTTCTTTCGGTAGCTAAAACACTGTGACCAATCTAAAATGAACAAAATGAGAGGTATAAGTTTACCCAAGACAATTGGCGCTGCGAGCAGGGTTGGTCTCAAGATGTTTCGCCGAAAGAAAGAGGTGAGCCCTGAGCAGTTCTTGATTCCTGGATGGACTTCCAAAGACGATGGGTTTGGCATGTTGGCCAATACCCTGTCTTTGTTGGGACCAGCCATTAGTTGGGATGAGAAGTTAGACTCATCAAGTGCACCTCTGGGAGAGCGGGTTGCCACTCTCCTTCGAGAAAGTAAATTTCCTGATAAAAAGGGAACGCTGACGAATGGTTTTTGGTTGCTGGCCACAGCATTACGCCACTCCGTTCAGCGTGAAGCAGAATTAATTCAAAGAGAAGTAGAATCTCAGTGCAAAAGAAAGCAATTAGAGGAGGAGCTAGAAGTCCTGCGACAATGCTGTTCCATGATGAGCGAGATTGTTCGTACCAGTCAGGACAGAGCCAAAGAATGGGAAGATAAGCATGTCCAAATGATTTGCCGTAATATTAAACTCCGGCAGCAGCTCTGTGCAGATAAGGAAAGGCATGGAGTAGAACCCGATCCATATCGTATTCATGCCATGATAAGGAATGGTGACGATCCTGATGTAATTGAGGATTGGGATGGGAATATCTGGAATGACAATGGTAATAATGCAGATACTCCTCAGCATGTGTCTAACATACTACCCTCTCCATCTGCTGTTCATGCCCGCCCTATAAGGCAGCAGATTTCCCAAACAGACAGAAGGGGGGATGATGTAAGGGTAGAGATGGAAGGGATAGATACCCCGGTTTCCCATGTGGACCCAGGGGAAAATACCCAAACCCCTGCTTATGCTCTATGGCCTACTCCCTCTGCTGGATGGCCTCCACCTCCTCCCCTAGACTGGGTGGAGGACCCTGTGAGCCAAAGTGGGAACAGGGGTCGGAAGGAGTCAATGATCCGTGATTTCTCTGTAAAAGAGCTGGCTGCCATTGGAGATCGATTTAGACAAAAAGCAGGGGAACATCATCCCCAGCTGCTGAGTCCTCCTGGCCCAGCTGTGCTTTCTGCTCCCACTGCTGCTTCTATCGAGCTGGCTTCTCCTGCTCCAGTTACTCATGATGAGGTAAAACAATGGGTTAAACAGGCTCTTAAAGATAACAATAGCATGTGGTCCTGGAAGCCCCCGAACCCTTCTGAAGCCTGAAGGTGTGGGCAGGATTCCCGTGTCTACTCCATCGAGACACGGCGCACACACGGGGATCCGCGGCCCTACATACCGTTAACAATCCACTGGGGTGGGGGTAATGATCGCCAATACTTGGCTTTGGTCGACACCGGTGCAGAGCACTCGGTGATTCCTGGTAATCCAGACCTCTGGACTGGACCGGCCTTTCGAATAGAGGGGTTGGGAGGAGCGGTCACCCTGGCAAAGGAAATAAAAGTCTGTGCCATGGTGGGTGATAGCCCTTCCCCTGTCTGGTTACATGCCCTGGTGGCTGCTACTGACGAGTGTATCCTGGGTATTAATATGTTGGCCGGTATGGCCCTTAATACTAGCCAAGGGGGATTTGAATTTGGAATTCGAACTATTACAAAAAAACTAGTAGTGGGTCAGGCTAAGTGGGATCCTGTGATGGTGCCAGCCCCCATGAAACCAGTGTGCATTCCACAATATCATCTCCCTGGGGGGCAGGAAGAGATTACTGCCACCATCGATGCTCTGCAAGAAGAAGGGGTAGTGAGCCCGCAACGTCGCCCTTTAATAGCCCTGTTTGGCCGGTCCAGAAGCCGGACGGCTCCTGGAGAATGACAGTTGATTATCGTTTTTTGAACAAACATGCCCCACCACTTGCTTCAGCAGTTCCGGACATTGTCACTCTTATTGAAAACATTGCTACTGGGAACTCAGGAACATGGTATGCTGTCATTGATCTCGCTAAGGCCTTCTTCAGTATTCTTATAGCTGAGGACTCACAGGATCAGTTCGCCTTTACCTGGAAGGGGCGCCAGTATACCTTCACCCACCTTCCAGTATCGCCTTCCCTCTCAATTCACCATTATATTGATGATGTGGCCTCCTGGAGCCTCTGGCAGAAACAAGAGGGTCGCCGAGTCCCACTAGGATTCTGGTCACGTACCATGCCTGAGGCTGCCACTCGTTATTCTGTTTTTGAACAACAGTTACTAGCCTGTTACTGGGCCCTGCTAGAGACTGAAAGAATGACAGGTGATGCAGATGTTCAATTGCGACCTGCACTTCCTATAATGAATTGGGTCCTGGCTAATGATGCTAATCTAAAGATCCGGCGGGCTCAGCAGTCTTCTATTGTTAAATGGAAGTGGTATATTCAGAGTCGTGCGACCAGAGGGCCTGAAGGGGTGGGCCGCATACACGAACAGGTGGCTTACCATCCTAGGTCAGGAACTCAGTTATCGGAGGAGGGGGATGGTGGCTCCAGTCAGTATGCTGAGTTGAAGGCAGTCACTTTACCACTAGATCCCCATGATCACCCTCTTCGCCTGTTTACTGATTCCTGGGCTTTGGCTAATGGACTTGTGGTATGGATGCCTGATTTGCAAAAGAACAACTGGATGATACATGACCGCCCAGTATGGGGCAAAGAGTTGTGGCAGCTGTTGTGGGATGCTTCCCACCATCGTGAGATAACCGTTTATCACGTTGATGCCCATACCAATATGGCGACTAACATGGCTCAACATAATGCAGTAGCAGATCAGCTTGCCACTATCAGCTGTGCTGATACCGTCCCCCTGGCTCGATGGGCACATGAACAGAGTGGTCATTTGGGGGAGAAGGGATCAGCTATGTGGTCCCGTACACATGCTTTATCCATCCATAAGGATGATGTCCGCATGGTCATATGTACATGCCCAGAATGTCAGCTTGTGAAGTTCCATACCGTTCCACCTGGTCCGCATGGCCGAATAAAACGGGGTGCTCACTCAGCTGCGGTCTGGCAAATTGATTACATAGGCCCCATGCTAGACTGCATGGGTAAATATTACGTCCTAGTAATGGTTGACACCTTTTCGGGCCTGGTTTTTACTTTTCCCACCAAGACGGCTGACCAAGCTAGCACTATCCAAGGACAAAACCATTTGATTTATCGTTATGATGTTCCAGAGGAGATTCACTCTGATAATGGCTCGCACTTCTCCGGGAAAGCAATCTGTGATTGGGCAAATGACAACGGTATTTTATGGGTCCACCATATTCCTTATTACCCGCAGGCTGCCGGGTTAGTTGAACAAATGAACGGCTTACTGAAGGAACAAATTCATTTGTTAACATCACTGGGGACCCAGAAGGGATGGTGCCATGTGCTGCAGCAGGCAGTCGACAATTTGAATCATCGCCCTTTAAAAGGAGGTACACCTTTCCACCGACTTCTTCACGCTCCTGAACTACAGCCTATTCCAGAGGAATAACAGTCAATGCCCCCCATCCCCGAACTAGAGAATGTTGGACAAAAGGTATGGGTGGCACCACCAGGTAGTGGCCCTCCTGTAAAAGGGGAAATAGTGACACCTGCCCAGGTTAACACTCACTGGGTAGCTATTGAGGGACAGGATGATTTAGTCTGTTTAAACACTGAACGCTTATGGTATCGTGAGTGACATGTGTCAGGCTTCTTTGTTCCAGGTTCTCCATTTTACACTCCTGGTGATCTGGCTTAACAGCTGCTTTGATGCCAGCAATTGGATTTGTAATGTCGAGGACGTTCCAAGGGAGTTCCCAGTGGGAAACACGGTCCGATGCATTACACCAAGGAAGTCCTCGGTCACCAGCCTCAAGTGCAGCTTATATAAATATGTTATTGTTCAGCATGTTTCAAAATCTGTTCGTGAGCTCCAGTATCTGGGTATTGTGGCCAACAAGGATAATTTGAGCCTTGGTTGGAATCCTTTCTCATGGCTAACTGCTACATTTGGGGGAGTGGGCCACACTATCCTCCGTTGGTTGCTCGCGTCATTGCTTATCTTTGTAATTGTTGTTTTGATTTCTCTTTTTTCGCTCCCTCTGTACTCAAATACTGGTTAGGCCTCGCAAATGACAGATTGTGACCAAGGGGTGGAATGTAATGGAGGATTAAAACCATGTACTCAGATGCTTTTTGCTTATGTGGAACTGACGACACTGGGTCCACACGCATGTCACCTTACTTTCAGAACTAGCAGATGTAATTAAACTCAGCCATGGGGACTTATCTGAAGATACACTTTGAAATGGAATTCCACCGTGAGGCCCAGGGAAAGCAGTTGTCAAATACGACACTCTGAAATTGACGTATTGGTCACAACCTGTCTTGCTCAAGAAGTTTTAATGAGTCCTTGTATCTACGAGATAAACCAGGATATCATAGCATCCTGCTCCATAATAATTAATCTTCTAAATTGTAGAAGGTATGCTCAGCTTTGATTTTGACTGACAAATGTTAGAGGGAGTGGGTGCATGATTAATTGTTTTTGGGGTATAAAAGTCTGTGGTCCTGCTGCTGAAGTTTAGACTCTCCGAGGGGTGGGAACACCCCTTGTCAAGAAGGAAGAACAGCCAGAGTCCGAGCAACGTCCCGGTCGGGGGAGGTGGAGAAGCTGCTACCAGCGCCCTGACAACCTACTACAAGTGTGCAGTTGTTGCCTCGCTTCGGCAGTTGGGACCAGTCCAAGCGTTGATAAGTATAGTTGGGAAGGGCTTGCATATTGTAGTGTGAAATCAGCTTTTGAATTAGTAATAAACATTTGTATAAACTGAACTGCTCTCGGTGTGTGTGTCTATTTTCTTTCGGTAGCTAAAACACTGTGACCAATCTAAAATGAACAAAATGAGAGGTATAAGTTTACCCAAGACAATGTCCGACCCAATCTCTTTTTAATTTCAGATGTTCTTTCTCAGACAAATGAGTTTCTTGCTAGAAAGCAAGATCAACCTTCATTTTCTTTATATATGCCAATATTCCCTTCCTTTTAATCGGATTATTAAGTCCTTGAACATTAAAGATCACAAAATTTAAATGAGGCATCACTTAATTTCCTCCTGAGATTGACACTTCACACAGCAATTACAATTATATATATAAAAAATACTCAAACCC
This sequence comes from Narcine bancroftii, assembly GCF_036971445.1. Classification (NCBI taxonomy): domain Eukaryota; kingdom Metazoa; phylum Chordata; class Chondrichthyes; order Torpediniformes; family Narcinidae; genus Narcine; species Narcine bancroftii. The sequence goes on from NW_027211884.1 coordinate 6,482,710, forward strand.
CCCCCCCCCTTTCAAACAATAATAAACCCTGTAAAAAACCTATAAGTACAAGAGTCGGACCCACCCCCACTGTGGACCAGGTGCAGTCAATACCACAAGTGGCAGATGACTTTAGAAGTAGCAGAGTTAACCACCACCCCCCAACCGAACATTAAACCCATCAGTCATCCCAGTGATAACACCCACATTGAGCTTGAGCTTCATCTTCAACATCACTCACCGATTCTGATTCCAACTTCTTTTTCCCGTCCCCTTCCCAATCTTAACTTTGGCTATTTTCCCCATCGGTTCCTTCAAATCTGGGAAGGAATTCGCAAAAGTTAATGCACCATAAGGACTCTCAAAACATTGAGACTGATCTGGCCCATAAATCACCTTAAATATCGTCAGATATCGAAAAGTAAACTTATACCCTTTCTTCCACAGCACTGCTTTGACCAGATTAAACTCTTTCCATCACTTAATAGTCTGACTTAAATCAGCATAAAATAAAACCCAATTCCCTTGAACCATCGTAGGACTTTGATCAAGGCGACTTTCTGAACCGAAAGCCGCAAAATCATTTCTCTGTCCTGATATCGCAAACATCTTAAAAGAACCGCTCTTGGCATTTGACCCAGGAAAGGTTTTCTCCTCAATGTCCTATGAACCCGATCTAAAAAACTTGACTCCCAACATCTCTGGAATCCATTTCCAAAAATAATTTTACAGGATCTGAACCTTCAATATCTTCTGGCAGACCAACTATCTTATTATTACGACAACTTCGATTTTCCAATGAATCAATGTTTTGTAACAAATCTCTCTTCTGGACATCAAAGCCTGTAAACAAATCCTCAATATGATCCATTCTCTCTGCATAATCGTCCACACAGTCCTTACAGTCAATCAAACTTCTTGTATCTTCTTAAATTGATCTTGTCCAGTGTCCACTGCTGTTGGCAGACGGAGGCCCCGGTCCGGACAGGGAGTGGGAGGCGGCGGCCCCAGTCCAGGCACAGGGAGAGCAGCAGCGGCCCCGGCCCCGGTCCGGGCGAAGGGTAGACGGCGGCGGCCCCGATACGGGCAGGAGCAAGGGGGAGACGGCGGCCCCGGCCTCGGTCGAGTGAGGCAGACGGAGGCCCCGGTCCGGGCAGTATGGACCGACCTAGGAGGGGAGGCAGGCCCCTCCAGCCCGGGTAAGAAACCTGCATAGGAGAAGGCCACTCCGATATAAAACCTACGACCCAAGGACCTCGCTGCCACGTCCCAGCTTGCTTGGCCACGGCACACGAACCATGGGTGTAAAGGGTGGGGCCAGTACTGCGCGCACTGCACTCCACCTAAAAGCTCCTTTGCGCAGGCCCGAGGACAGGTCCACGTCCTCCCCCTCAACGTCCTCCCCCTCCACGTCCTCCCCCTCCACGTCCTCCCCCTCCACGTCCTCCCCCTCCACGTCCTCCCCCTCAAATGATGCTCACAAACTCAAGCTAGCATGCTGGAACATCAGAACCATGCTAGATAAGACTGACAGCCATCGACCTGAACGTCGGTCTGCCCTCATTGCACATGAACTCCTCAGACTTGACATCGACATAGCCGCTCTCAGTGAAGTCCGCCTGGCAGATGTAGGCAGCTTCCAAGAACGCGGCGCGGGCTACACACTCTACTGGTCTGGCAAGCCTTCGGATGAACGACGCCTATCTGGTGTAGGCTTCATGGTCAAGAGCTTCATTGCCTCCAAACTCGAAAACCTTCCGACAGGCCTCTCGGACCGAATCATGTCCATGCGACTCCCACTTCAAAACAAGCGTCACATCACCCTCATCAGTGTCTATGCTCCAACCCTCCAGGCGGAACCAGCAGAAAAGAACAAGTTCTACACCGACCTGCGCAACCTCATCCAACGTACCCCTACAGCCGACAAGGTTGTCATCCTGGGCGACTTCAACGCTCGTGTCGGCAAAGACTCAGAAACCTGGCCAGGAATCCTGGGCAAGCATGGCGTCGGCAAGTGCAACGACAATGGGCGCCTCCTGTTGGAGCTCTGCGCAGAACAGCGGCTTGTCATTACAAACACCCTTTTTCAGCAGAGGGACAGCCTTAAGACCACCTGGATGCATCCCCGATCCAAACACTGGCACCTCCTGGACTACATCCTGGTGCGAGAAAGTGACAAACAAGATGTGCTCCACACCAGGGTCATGCCTAGCGCGGAATGCCACACTGACCACCGGCTGGTTCGCTGCAAGCTCAACCTTCACTTCAAGCCAAAGCCCAGGAACAATAAAGCCCCCAGAAAGAGGTTCAATGTTGGAAAACTGCAGTCAGACGAAGCGAGAGGAAACTTCCAGGCAAACCTCAAAGCAAAGCTCGACGTTGCAACCCGCCTCACGGACCCGTCCCCTGAAACCCTCTGGGATCAGTTGAAGACTACCATACTGCAATCCACTGAAGAGGTACTGGGCTTCTCCTCCAGGAAAAACAAGGACTGGTTTGACGAAAACAGCCAGGAAATCCAGGAGCTGCTGGCAAAGAAGCGAGCTGCCCACCAGGCTCACCTTACAAAGCCGTCCTGTCCAGAGAAGAAACAAGCCTTCCGTCGCGCATGCAGCCATCTTCAGCGCAAACTCCGGGAGATCCAAAATGAGTGGTGGACTAGCCTCGCCAAACGAACACAGCTCAGCGCGGACATTGGCGACTTCAGGGGTTTCTACGAGGCTCTAAAGGCTGTGTACGGCCCCTCACCCCAAGTCCAAAGCCCGCTGCGCAGCTCAGACGGCAAAGTCCTCCTCAGCGACAAGATCTCCATCCTCAACCGATGGTCAGAACACTTCCAATCTCTTTTCAGTACCAACCGCTCAGTCCAAGATTCCGCCCTGCTCCAGCTCCCTCAACAGCCCCTAAGGCTAGAGCTGGATGAGGTTCCCACCCTGGATGAGCCATATAAGGCAATCGAACAACTGAAAAGTGGCAAAGCAGCAGGTATGGATGGAATCCCCCCAGAAGTCTGGAAGGCTGGCGGCAAAACTCTGCATGCCAAACTGCATGAGTTTTTCAAGCTTTGTTGGGACCAAGGTAAACTGCCTCAGGATCTTCGTGATGCCACCATCATCACCCTGTACAAAAACAAAGGCGAGAAATCAGACTGCTCAAACTACAGGGGAATCACGTTGCTCTCCATTGCAGGCAAAATCTTCGCTAGGATTCTACTAAATAGAATAATACCTAGTGTCGCTCAGAATATTCTCCCAGAATCACAGTGCGGCTTTCGCGCTAACAGAGGAACCACTGACATGGTCTTTGCCCTCAGACAGCTCCAAGAAAAGTGTAGAGAACAAAACAAAGGACTCTACATCACCTTTGTTGACCTCACCAAAGCCTTCGACACCGTGAGCAGGAAAGGGCTTTGGCAAATACTAGAGCGCATCGGATGTCCCCCAAAGTTCCTCAACATGATTATCCAACTGCACGAAAACCAACAAGGTCGGGTCAGATACAGCAATGAGCTCTCTGAACCCTTCTCCATTAACAATGGCGTGAAGCAAGGCTGTGTTCTCGCACCAACCCTCTTTTCAATCTTCTTCAGCATGATGCTGAACCAAGCCATGAAAGACCCCAACAATGAAGACGCTGTTTACATCCGGTACCGCACGGATGGCAGTCTCTTCAATCTGAGGCGCCTGCAAGCTCACACCAAGACACAAGAGAAACTTGTCCGTGAACTACTCTTTGCAGATGATGCCGCTTTAGTTGCCCATTCAGAGCCAGCTCTTCAGCGCTTGACGTCCTGCTTTGCGGAAACTGCCAAAATGTTTGGCCTGGAAGTCAGCCTGAAGAAAACTGAGGTCCTCCATCAGCCAGCTCCCCACCATGACTACCAGCCCCCCCACATCTCCATCGGGCACACAAAACTCAAAACGGTCAACCAGTTTACCTATCTCGGCTGCACCATTTCATCAGATGCAAGGATCGACAATGAGATAGACAACAGACTCGCCAAGGCAAATAGCGCCTTTGGAAGACTACACAAAAGAGTCTGGAAAAACAACCAACTGAAAAACCTCACAAAGATAAGCGTATACAGAGCCGTTGTCATACCCACACTCCTGTTCGGCTCCGAATCATGGGTCCTCTACCGGCACCACCTACGGCTCCTAGAACGCTTCCACCAGCGTTGTCTCCGCTCCATCCTCAACATCCATTGGAGCGCTCACACCCCTAACGTCGAGGTACTCGAGATGGCAGAGTTCGACAGCATCGAGTCCACGCTGCTGAAGATCCAGCTGCGCTGGATGGGTCACGTCTCCAGAATGGAGGACCATCGCCTTCCCAAGATCGTATTATATGGCGAGCTCTCCACTGGCCACCGTGACAGAGGTGCACCAAAGAAAAGGTACAAGGACTGCCTAAAGAAATCTCTTGGTGCCTGCCACATTGACCACCGCCAGTGGGCTGATAACGCCTCAAACCGTGCATCTTGGCGCCTCACAGTTTGGCGGGCAGCAGCCTCCTTTGAAGAAGACCGCAGAGCCCACCTCACTGACAAAAGGCAAAGGAGGAAAAACCCAACACCCAACCCCAACCAACCAATTTTCCCTTGCAACCGCTGCAATCGTGTCTGCCTGTCCCGCATCGGACTGGTCAGCCACAAACGAGCCTGCAGCTGACGTGGACTTTTTACCCCCTCCATAAATCTTCGTCCGCGAAGCCAAGCCAAAGAATATCAACTTGAATAGATGTAATTTCTACACACATACCAGCCATTTTTTCCTTCATAACCAGCAAATTGATCATTTTAAGTTTCAAAACCTTAGGCCATAGAATACATCATCTTTTCATATCGTTGGATAAGTTCTATAGACATGAGGTTGACTTCCATCCCTGTTATAGGGGCCTTGAAGACTGGGGAATGTGTCTTTGGTGAAATAACAGCTTTCATTGGAGAAGGAGATTTTCTAAAAGCCTTAGGCCTCCCTTCAATGAGTCCAGCTGCACTAATTCTTGCTCTTCTTCTAGAACTTCTGAGTTGTCCTCCTCCACCTCTTCTCTTCCACCACATACCTGGCAGCCCTATGTTAGGTAAAAACATCATGAGCTGGGAATGTAGAAGGAGTCACCCATTGCTGGGCCGTAACAAGATGCAGTTGTGACCTTGTACTCTCAAGATAAGAGTGGGGATGACAAATTGATGTGCAGGAGGCTAGCAGAGAGGGACAGCAACAGTTTATTCATTGGACAATGTCATGGTATGATAATTTACTAAGTACGTATCCTAAGGTATATAAAGAACACCACTTGCTGATAACGGCAGAATGCGCCTTCTCCAACTAACACTGTTAGTTGCAAGTGTTACAATCCGGTAATAAAGAACAAAGAACCTTGATTTCGACTCAGTCTGTTGTCTGACTCACTCATTCATGAACAAAGCAGACCTAACACCTACTGTGGATGGGATCCAGAATTTTGTTCATGCGAGAACTTCCACGCATGCTGAGAAGCTCAGTAGCCTGCAGGTGAGCATCTCCAGATGCACCACTGCATACAGGCAGCCCCCCTCCCTGCTAAATCGCGCTCGCATTCAGGCACCCAACCCCCACTCTCCTTAGTCAAGCCCGGCTCATGTCGGATTCCACGCTCGTGTTCCATCTGGCCCGACGCCAGGCTAAAGATCTCGGCACCATCTTGCATCTTCAGATGCGCTGAGGATGCGGACGTTTTCTCCAGCTGCTCCCGACTTCCATGTTGAGGCTTCGGATCCATCTCTAACTGCTCCCGAGTTTCCTTCTGGAAGGTCGGCCTTGCTTCTGTACTTTTCTGTACTTTTCATGCCTGTACTGACCAGTACAGGCATGGGCTGGCCTACCCTCCTGATGAAATCCTCTCCTAGACTCCTCCCTGGACTCCTCCCCTGTGACCTAGGCCATAAAGGTCGAGCCACCTCTTCCTTCCCTTCACTTCCCTCACTTGGACCCGGGCCTGCAGTCTTGTGTGTAATAAAGCCTATCATTCCCCTCAGTCTTTGTCTCTGTGATGTACTGCCCAACACAGCTTTTTTCCTTCCTTCATTTCCAGAATCCTACAGTCGTAAATTACTGTTCAAAACATTGATAAAGTCAAAAAAAGTCACTACAGTTCGAGTATTGATTAGTTCAATCAGGGAGAGGTGTCTCCTCACGTCTTTTTCCTACGCCAACTTTCCACGACACCCCCTTCAGCTGACTCTTTGAACACCATCCAATCCACGGATGAGAGGAATAATGTTTTGAGGAGCACTTGATGGCTCTGGGCCTGTACTTGCCCGAGTTTAGAAGGATGAGGCAGGACTAATGAAATCTGATGAATAGTCAAAGGGCTGGATAGAGAGGACTTTGGCAGTAGTGGGAGAGTTTAGGACCAGTGGGCACAACCTCAGAATAAAAGGATGTCTGCTTAAAACGGAGATGGAGAAAACCTTTAATCTTGAGCAGTAATTTTCAAACTTCTCCTCTTACCCCCCCCCCCCCCCCCCAACCAACCCCTTGGCTCATATTCCATTTAATCCCTGTGCCGGAAGTGTTCTGTTAGTAAAGGACCACTTAAGGTGGTATGTGATTGGGAAAGAAAGGTTTGAAAACCACTGTTTTAATCGTACCTCATTGACTTGTTCTGTGCGTGGTTTCATAACTCCAGAGGAAATGGGCCAATGACAATTTTTCTCAAGCAAAATTTTTCCTTCAGTATTGGGTCTTCAGCAGTCTTTCTCAGCCTTTTTTCTCATTCATATGTCACTTTAAGCCACCTCTTACTCATTTTTCGACACTCCAAAGAATTAAGTCCCATCCTGGTCAACCTTTTCCTGTAGCTCAACTCCTGAAGACCTGGCAGCGTCTTAGTAAATCTTCTCTGCCCTCTTTCAATCTTACTAATACCCTTCCTGTCACTAGGCGATCAGAACGAGGCACAAAATTCTCCAAATTTGGCCTGACCCACATCTTATATAACCTCACCATAACTTCCCAACTCCTATTTTCAATATTTTAAATTAATGAAGGCCAAGATGACAAAAGCTGTCTTTTGAACCCTGTCTTCCTATGACACCACTTTCATGGAATTATGTAACTGTGTTTTATCTCTTATTGTTGATTTCTACAACTTGGCTGTTCAATTTTATAACGTTGGCTTCTGGACTATTTTATTGTGCCCCTTGATCTGGAGAGTTCTGGCAGAGCAAAGCAATTTTGTTTTCTTTTGTCAGGTCAAATTTTGTCACATTGATCCAAAAACAAGTATTTTCAGCATTTCTTCATTTCAGATTCTCTGCAGCTGTCTGTCGTATTGTACCTCACAGTGACGGCATCATGTTTGTCTTGTTTATCCTCTACCCCTCCATCCAGATAGATGTGCTGATCAATGAGTCGACTCCACTCATCCAGAACCACTGCCATTTCTGGTGCTCGGGCTTTTCATCCCACGTATTCATTTTGTTATTTCTCCTCTTCTTTTTCTCAGGTTTGTTTGAACATCTTTCTGAATCCCAGTAAAAGGTTATCGACCTGAAGGTTTTAACTCCGATTATTTTTCCAGTAGATGACCTGCTAAGTATTTCTAGCATTGAATTTTTATTTTACTGCCTTGGTATATTACTGAGTGCTTTGAATGGGAGAAGAAACCTGGGTTGCGTTAAGTAGAGATGTCTAGATTATGGAGTGGATTTAGAAAAATAGACGTAAAAGGGGAGGGTGCATGGCAATAGTTAATTCATCTTTTCAAATTGTTTTTTGAGCTATGATTATTTTCTGATGTACGCACAGTTTTCAGAATTAAAAATTTATTGTGATGAACATGTCACCAAATTTGTCATTTTTATGGCAACAGTACAGGTACAAATATTCTAAATTACATTTTAAAAGAAAGAAATCCTTTGTGCAAAATGAAGAGTAAGTGATGGAGAGACTGTTGTTCCTTGTCCATTCAGAAATCTGATGGCAGAGGGGGAGAATCTGTGTTTGTACCATTGGATACTTGTCTTCAGGCTCCTGGAGCTGTTTCCCTGATGATTGCAGGGTGAATAACGCCCGGCCTGGGTGGTGAGGGTCCTTGAGGATAGAGGTTGTTTTTTTGAGACTCCGCCTCTTGGAGAAGTCCTTAATACATGGGCTAAGGATGAAAGGGGAAAAGTTTAGTGGAAACATTAGGGGAAACTTCTCCACACAAGGTGGTGGGAGAGTGGAACAAGCTGCCAGCTGCATGAGGAAATATGAGCTCAATGTTAGCATTGAAGAATTTGGACAAGTTCAGGGATACGAGAGGGATGGAGGGCTATGGAATGGATACTAGTCAGTGAGATGAGGCAGAATAAGAGTTCTTCAGTGGGAGTGCAAAACCATAAGCCAGACAGCTGGGTACTCACCCATGTAATGGACCGCACATGGTGCAGCATGCCGAGGAATGGCACGTTGATCTGTGGAGTCTCCTGCCAGAAAGCGCAGGATACTCACGGGGCTTAATTTAAATCTGCTGGCAGCAAACTCTTAATGATGTCCCACCTTGTCACATGGAGCCCGGCACATATAACCAAATGACAGTTTACAGCATGGAAACAGGCCATATCGGCACTTTGAGTCCATGCTGGTTCACATGAACCACTCCATTAGTTTCCCCCTCCCACACTCTGCCCATATCCCTCAACCCCCTCATATTCATGTACACATCCAACCTTCTTTTAAATGACAGATAGGACCCTGCCGCAACTATCTCTTCTGGAAGATCATTCCATTCTGCCACCATTCTCTGAGTGAAGAAGCATCTTCTAACATTTCTCCTGAAGTTTTTCCCCCTTACCCTTAACTTATGCCCTCTTGTTCCAACCTCCCCTACCCTCAGTGGAAAGAGACAGCTCACGACTAGTCTATCTATTCCCTTCATAATTTTAAATACCTCTATCATAACCCCCTTCAACCATCTACATTCCAATGAATAAAAGTCGCAGTCTCCTTAATCTATAATAGTAACCACACCCTTCTTATTTTTTAGTTTTACCCATACTGCCTCCCTCGATGAGCCCTCTAGTTTCTCTTGCCTCCGCTCCGCTGTAATATCTTCCCTGACAAGTAATGTGGTATATAAAAGAGGCCTGTAAAGTCTGAATAAAGCAGTCTAGTGTTGACTAACCTAGTGTGTGTGTGTGTGTGTGTGTGTGTGTGTGTGTGTATTATTTTCGTAGCTCCACCGAAGTCACCGCTACAATTGGTGACCCAATAAAACCAGGTTCCGCCTATTTCTCCTGGACACGCTGGAATTGACTAGACATGAGCTTTTAAATATGGAGGGCCTGGGTGACAGAGATCCATCTGATCTAATGAATGACATGCTCGCATTAGCAGATGGACATTCTCATTGTTTCCTTTTTGAGACTCTATTCCTGTCTAAACTCCCAGGTCATGTCGCAATACCAATCATTAACATGGATTTCCGCCATCCCCATAACATAGCACCGGAGGCTGACAGGCTCGATCATACTTCAACGTGAGTCTGCTCACGTACAGTCTGTTTTCACAGCGGATCCATATCCCGTGTCCTATGACACTCCTATATCTGCAGTTCAGTCAAAGAAGGATGAACGCGCTAATAGGCGGCGAGAATGGTGTTTTTACCATTGCGGAAAAAATGCCCATAAATGTGTCCCTCTATTAGAGAAAAAAGTCAGGAAACGAAAAAGCCGGCTACCATTAATGGCCTCGGCAACTGGCACAAGTATGGGTCTATTGTATCTTCAAGACGATTCTGGTAAGCACATTTCTTTTAGACACGAGTGCTGTGGTCCATTTGCTCCCGCCAACCTATTTTGAAAATAACACATAAATAACAACACCTGGCTCTTCAAACAGCAAATGGGAGGATAATTCCCTGCTTTGGCACAGGAAGGGTCATGATTGGGATAGGAGGTGCGACATTCCATTGGAATTGCCTGTTGGCTTCCTTTGCACAGCCCATTATGGGTGCAGATTTTTAAAGGTCCCATGACTTGCCAGAAGATGTGAAGTGGAGGAAATTGGTTCATGCAACCACTTTTCAAACATACCCACTGGTATGCAGCAAAGGGAGAGTTTCCCATCTCAGGGTGCATACCCTGCACAAAGATGCATATGCTGCCCTGATCAATGAATTTCCCAGTATTATCTCTCCTAATTTCAATACCTCCAAAACAGTATGTCGATGGCCATTGCCAACTCCTCACATTCTTTAGGCAACATCTAGGGCCATCGGAGATGAAATATAATGTATTGTATCGAGCCACACAGCACTTCTGATTTGTTTTGGAGGGTCGGCATTTCACTGTGTTCACAGAGCACAAGCCACTCGTGTTTTCCTTCAGCAAAATAATGGATCCATGGTCGGCAAGACATTAACATACATTTCAGAATTTACCACGGACGTGCGCTATATTTCTGGTAAAAACAATCTCATCACGAATATGCTGTCCAGACCGACTGTATATCATATTCAGGGTTAGATTGATATTCCTGAATTAGCCAGTGTCCAGGCAATGGACCCCGATGTTCAGGCATACAGTATGGCCATGACTAACCTGGACATACAGCAGGTGGCACCACAACTAGGCGGCCAACCTTACTTTGTGACGTCTTTTGGCTCCAATAGACCAGTGATTCCGCCATCTTGCAGGCAATGCTTTATTGACCAGATAATCAGCTTGTCTCATCCGTCCTTCAGAACATCTGTCAAGCTCATGTCAAATAAATATGTATGGCATAGGCTGAGAAAATGCATCATGCAATAGGTCTGCACATGTACCTCCTGCCAGACTTCCAAAATTCAGCGCCACACTAAGGCATCTCTTCAACATTCCTGGCTGTACACAGGTTGATGGAACACATCCATGTGGACCGGCTCACACCATTGCCAGTATCTCAAAACATGAGATACATTCTAACAGTCATAGAATGTTTGATGCGCTGGCCAGAGGCTGTCCCGTTGCCATCCAGTGACACAGACAAGGGCCAAAGCATTCATCATCAATTGGATGGCTAGATTTGATTTCCCGACCCACATTACTTCAGACCGCGGAACACAATTCATCCACAGTCCAACGGCCTTGTTGAATGTTTCCACTGGCAACTGAAGACCCGACTCACCGGTCCCAATTAGGTCGATGAACTGCCATGGGTTCGATTGGGAGTGCGCACGGCTCCAAATAAAGAGATGTCTGCATTGTCCGAAGGGATGGTTTATGGTACGGTCCTTACAGTTTCATGGGACATTCATTTCACAACCAACTCTGATCTGAACGTCCTTCAGAAGCTTCGACGTGGTGTCCCGATCAGCAAACATTTTCCTACCCACTGGCATGGATCCCCTAAACAGAATGTCCCCCCACCATTCCTGTACGCTGATTTTGTTTTTATGCGCGCACACAGGTCCCAGGAGGGTCATTACAATGACCGTATGAGGGCCATTTCCGCGTGGTGAAGAAGGATGGGGTTGTGTATACTTTGGACATTGGGGACATTCACAGCTGTTTAGCGTGGACAGACTCAAGCCTGCCAATGTGGATCCCACTTCACCTATTCAGTGTCCCCAGCCCAGATGGCGAGGGCATCCACCTAAGGTGCATATAGCTGGTGCTTTAGTTTCTGGTGACAGTTCTGGGAGGGGGGTGTAGCAGCTGCGCAGTGGGGTGGGCGGGCACAGTTCTTTGGCGGGCGCGTGAATTCATAAGACAGACAGCTGGGTACTCATCCATTCAATTGACCACACATACATGGTGCTGCATGCCGAGGAACGGCACATTAATCTGTGCATTCTCCTGCCGGAAGGTACGGGACACTCACAGGGCATAATTTAAACCTATGGTCCTGTGGATCAGTAGCAAACTCATAATGATGTCCCACCATGTCCCATGGAGCATGGGACACGCAGTAAATAAAAGAACCTTGTAAAGTCTGAATAAAGCAGTCTTCTGTTGACTAACCTGGTGTGTGTGTGTGTGTGTGTGTGTGTGTGTGTGTGTGTGTGTGTGTGTGTGTGTGTGTGTGTGTGTGTGTGTGTGTGTGTTTGTGTTGCTTTGGTAACTCTATTGAAGTACCTATTACACATATAAATATTTGGGATGATTATTGCACATAAAGGATACTTTTCTTCCATCTCACAGACTGTGGGAAGAAGCTATTCCCCAGCCTGGCAGTCATGATTTTGATGATGGACTTGGTTAAAGATGCTGTGCACTGGATGGAAATGGTCTTTTTACAATTCCTTGAGCCCTATTTGAACAAAACTCCTAGTAAATGTCATCTACAGAAGAAAGGGAGACCTCAGTGATCCTCACAACTCTGTGCATCATTCCTGTCTGATGCTTTACAGCTACTAGACCATCCAATGATGCAGCCAGACAGGAGACTCAACTGAGCTCCTGTAAAATCTCAGGATGAGAGCCATTGGCCTTGACCTCCTCAATCTCCTTGGGAAGTGTAGGTGCTTCCTGACCAATAAGGACGTGCCCCTGTGAAAAGAGGATATGAGTGGAGAGGGTTAGGTGTAGGAGGTTAGAGGATGGTGCTGAAGTTGGAAATGCCCAAGGAAATCATGTCAGATGTGGCAGCTGTTGGGTGATAAGTGAGAAACCTGAGGGATTCTGTCCTTGTTCTGCCGGAGAGGAGATGGGGTAAGGGCAGAAATAGAATTAGAGATATGGGTGCAGACTTTATCAAAGTCAGTATGGGAGAATCTGCATTTATTGAAATAAGACATTTTGGATATCCTGGAGTAGAAGACCTCATCTTTGGACTGTTACAGGCCCAGAGGACCCCAAAACATAGCAGCAATAGAAAATCACCAAGACAAAGGATACTTAAACAAATGTCATTTTTAATTTTCTTTAAACTGAAAAACAGGATCAAATTTTAACTTATCACTATTAATTTAACAGCCTTACATTGCCCCATTCTAATTCTCAGTGCAGGTGTATTTAATGTGTATAAAGTTCTTTGACACAACTCCAAGTTCATCAGTGTCTATCAATTCTTATACTGTGCACTGAATTCAACATTTATGAATTCTCACCAAGCTCTGGTGCTTAAAGGTAAATGGTTACCCTCCAGGAAGGCTCTTGTCGGTTTCAGAGAGGGATTTCTTGCTCATTGGACATACAAAAACTGATTCCCTCTGATCAGCCACTTTGGTATCTTGCCAAAGTAACTTTCCCCATCAGGGTTTTCCAAATGATCACCTCTTCTGCAGGTCACCATTGAGTTCCTTTTGTTTCCCTTATTTCAGGTGAAACAGCATTTCTAGCCAGCCATTTCCTCTTGTATGGACAACAAGATTTTTCAACTGGCTGAACTGAACTCACAACCCGTTTTAAAAATGGGGTTTCAACAAGATGCCAGCTTGCCATCTCTCTCTCTCTCTCTCTTTCTCTCTCTCTCTCTCTCTCACTCTTTTAGAAAAAAACCTATTTGGTCTCTCCTCTCTGCTTGCAAAACCACATGACCTTCTTAGAACAGCAAACTGCAACCAGCCAGATTACTGCACTGGACTCAAACTTCTGAGTCTATTCATCTGTTGCTTTAAAAACAATATTCCATTTTGTGAAGTGTTTGTGTTTGTTTGTGACCTACACGACTCCTACAATCTATCCTTCAAAAACATATCTATAAACAATGTAAAATATATAATCTGTCACAGGACAGATGCAGCAGAGGAGTTGTGATAAAATCAATGGTGTCCTTGCAAAAATAAAAAGTGGGAAGAGATATAATCCAGGTAGCTCTGGTGAGTGGAGTTTGTAATAGTTTGAAACTTGAACCTCTCTCTCTATTTCAGGAGACAATTTACTGTCAGGTAATTTAAAAATGTCAAATCACACAAAATTGCTTTTTTCCTGCTGTGAGGCAGACAGATTCGCCATTGGCAGAAATTGCCTGAAATGCCTCTTGCACTCAGAGAAAGAGCAAAAGAGAGTTGTGCTCTCCCCCCACCCACCCCCACCACCCTGAACCCTGGGCCAAGTCACTGAGGGTTTGTGGATTCTCTTTCAATTCTCACAGACCAATCCAAGCCATTGGCAATGCAAGCTCCTGTTTTTAACCTCTGACACGATTAGGAACCACTTAACATCCACTCATATCTCAAGTCTAATATCTGATACCCTTTTAGCCAGTTTCAAACCAGCCTCTAGCAATCCACGGCCTAATGTGAGTTCCTTGACTATTTTCTCCAGAAGCTCACAGCCTGCATGATTTCCTCTCCTCAAATTACCAACAGCCTGTCACCTATGTGGGTCCTTCAGCTGCGGAACCCCTCACTGGTCTGCCTCCATGGTCATTGACCCATGGATTGAATCCTCCTCTTCTCAGATGCTGAGGGTGTGTGGTCTTTCTGTTTTCTGGTGCCCTGTGTTAGTCCTCCACTTCCCCAGAGTTCACGGTGGTGAGGAAATCTAATAAACCTAAATAAAAATGTTACAACTTAGAGTAGAATATTCGCATGTCTAGAGGGACAGAAAGAGCATTATTACAAATTGAAGCCTCATATTTGAATATTCAGGTGTCAAATTTACAAAAGCATAGAGTATATATTTCTCAAGCTATAGGTAATTTTTTTCTAAAGGAATACAACTTTGAAATTTTTGCATGTCATCTTGGCATCCCTAAAAAATATATCTGATTTCCAAGTAAGTGCAATACATTTTCTCATCTCCACTATCATTAATTTAACACATTTCAATTGATACATTAAGAGATTTCATTTGGGTCTTGTTCCTTCAATATTTCCTAATAAAGTAAGGTTGGATTTTGCGGAAAAAACAACTCCTGTAACTTGTTCCAAAAAATTTGTAATTCTCCCCAAAAAGATCTTGCATTAGGACAAATCTGAGTAAAATGCAAGAAAGTTGCTACATCTTCACCACACCTAAAACATTGATCTGATTATTCTGATTTTATTCTATTCAATTTCTCTGGTGGAAGAAGTAACTGTAGAAAAAAAATTAGTTGTGAATTCCTTCCTCACTTCTGCAGTGTGGAACTCTGGTAAATAGATCCAAAATGCTGAGTTGAAGTGAATTAATACAACTCCCCTGGATCATGTGATCTCTGTTGCCAAATCAGCTTCTTGTAGAGCTTTTCAAATCCAACTGTTTGAGCCACCTGACTCCAGGTGCAGCTTTCATGTAAAATCCTTGCTGACATGTGCTCCATGACTGATGTAAAAATAATTATACTGAACTAATTTATATCTTACATTGAGATCCTTATATTAATCTGCCCATATTTGCCAATCGATTACAATGTTCAGATCCATTTCCTACCTTTGTCTCAACTTATGAACTCCTCATTTAAAAGTTCCTACTTCTAATAAAGAGGACATCATCGAAGTAAATTTTTAAACAATTCCTCGAGAAGGAATTTCTATTTCAGTACAACATGGTTGGTCCTAACTTATCCTTCAAATATGCTCTTATTTGGAAATAGCACAAAAGATTGCTATGTTTTATGATATTTATTTCTCAGTTGCTCAAATGACATTAATTTACGCATTTCATAACAATCATCCACATTTATAATCCCCTTACGAAACCAGCTATCCAGAATGGATGATCCTTTGAAAAAGATACGAGGATTTTGAAAAAAAGACATTGTTCCCTGCATTCCACTGTTCAACATCTTTTCCCCACTGTTTCACTCTGTTCCCCACTTCTCCCCATTATTCCCATTCCCCACTGTTCTCCACTTTTCTGCAGTTTTCCATACTGTTCCCCATCTTTTCCCTCTGTTCCTCAAGGCTTCCCTGTTGCCCCTTATTCCCCAGCTGTTCTTGAAATGTTTCCCACTGTTCCTCACTGTTCCCCACCTGCCACTCTTTGACCACTCTTCCCCACTGTTCTTCACCTGTTCCGCAACTGTTCCCCACTGATCCCTACCAATCCCTACTGTTTACCAGCAGTTTACTACCTGTTCCCACAGATTCCCTTTGCTTCCCATCAGTTCCTCATCTTTCCCCCTGCTCCCTACTGTTTTCCTCTTTCCTCCACCATTCTGCAGTGTTCCCCACTGTTCCCCTTTCCTCATTGTTCCCCACTATTCCCCTCCATTCCCCATTGTTCTGCAGTGTTCCTCACGGTTCCAAACTGTTCCCCATTTTTTCCTCACAGTTCCCCACCTGGTCAAAACAGGTTCATCAGAAGTTCCCACTGTTCCCCAGCAGTTCCCCACCATTTCACCACTGTTCCCCACAGTTCTCCACTGTTCACCATCAGTTCCCCATCTGTTCTCCACTGTTCACCATCAGTTCCCTATCTGTTCTCCACTGTTCCACACTGTTCCCCACTGTACCCCAGGAGATTTCAACAAGTTTGCTAGTGTTCACCTCAGTTCCCTCATTTCACAATCTGTTCCCCACTTTACCCACTGTTACCCACATTTCCCTAGGTACTCCACTGTTCGCCATCTGTCCACACTATTCCCCATCAGCTCCCAGTCTCTTCTTCACTGTTTCCCACTGCTCCTCACCTGTTCCCCATCTGTTCCTTACTGTTCTGCAGCTGTTTCCCACCATTTCCATACTTTTCTCCACTTAGACCCTATGTTCCCCACTGTTCCCCATGGATCCCCACTGTTCCCCAGATGTTTCCCACCAGTTCCCCATTTTTCACCACTGTTTCCCATGCTTCCCCACTGTTCCCCTCATTTTCCAACTTGTTCCCCACTGTTCCCCCATTCTCCACAGTTCGCTCTCTGTTCTCCACCACTCCCCACTATTCCCATCTGTTGCCCACAGTTCTTCACTGTTCTGCAGTTTTCCCCACCATTCCCCATATGTTCCCTCAGTTCCTCATTGTTCTCCACTACTCCCCACTATTTCGCTCCGTCCCCCATTATTATGCAGTGTTCACCACAGTTCCACACTGTTCCCCATTTATTCTTCACTGTTACCTTCATGTTCGACACATGTTCCCCACAAATCCCCACTGTTCCCCAGCAGTTCTACACCACGTCTCCACTATTCCCTACTATTCCACAGTTTTCTCTACTGTTCCCCTCTATTCCTCAATATCCCCCTCTATTTCCCACTTTTTCCCACAGTTTCTAACTGTTCCCCAGTTGTTCTCCATCTCTTTTCCATGTTACCCACTGTTATCCCCCATTCTCCACTGTTCTTCATTTGTTCCCCTTTCCTCATTGTTCACCTCTGCTCCCCACTCTCACCCTCTGTTCTGCACTGTTCTGCACTATTCAGAACTGTTCTCTACTGTTCCTCATCTGTTCCACAGTGTTACTAACTGTTCCCCAGCTGTTCTCCATCTCTTTTCCATCTGTTCCACACTGTCCCCCCATTCACACTCTTCCCCACTATTCCCCTTTGTTCACCACTGCTCTGCAGTGTTCCCCACTTTTCTCCATCTGTTCCCCACAATTCCCCAGTTTTCCCCAGCAGTTCCCCACTATTTCTTCACTCTTCCCCAGTCCCCATCTGCTCCACACCTGTACAACATCTGTTCCCCACCAATCCCAACTCTTTCCCAGCAATTTCCCACATGGTCCCCATGGTTCCTCACTCTTCCCCATCCGTTCCCCATCTCTTTTCCATCTGTTCCCCCTGTTACCTTCTTTTCTCCAAATGATCTGCTATGTTCCCCACTGTTTCCCACCTGGTCCCTTTTCCTCATTGATCCCCCAAGTTTCCCACCATTCCCCTCTGTTCCCCACTGTTCAGCAGTGGTGCCTACGGTTTCCCACTGTTCCCCAAATGTTTCTCACTGTTCCCCACCTGTCACACAGTTTTGACCACTGTTCCCCACATTCTCCATGGTTCACCATCTGTTCCCCACAGCTCTCCCCTGTTACTCTCTGTTGCCCACTGTTCTTCATTATTCCTTTCTGTTCCCCACAGTTCTTCAATGTTCCCCAGTGTTCAACATTGTTTCCCACTGTTCTCCATGGTTCCACACTGTCCCCCATCAGTTCCCAATCTGTTTTCCCACTGTTTCCCACATTTCTTCACTGCTCCCCACTGTTCTCCAGCTGTTCCTGAACTGTTTCTCACTGTTCGCCATCTGTTTCCCACTGTTCCCCAGTTCTTTACTGTTCCCAACTTTTCTCTACTGTTGCGCAGTTTTCCCCAACTGTTCCTCACTGTTCCCTACCTGTTACATAATTTTAACAACTGTTACCCAATGTTCCCCCCATTCTACACAGTTCGCCATCTATCCCTACTGCTGCTAATGTTCCACTCTGTTCTCCACAGTTCTCCACTTTTCTGCAGTTTTCACTACTGTTCCCCATCTTTTCCCTCCATTCCTCAATATTCCCCTCTGTTTACCCATTATGAACCACTGTTCCCCAGTTGTTCCCCAAAGTGTTCCCCACTCTTCCCTATCTGTGATACACTTTAGACCACAGTTCTCCACGGTTCACCATCTGTTCCCCACTGCTACCCACCGTTCCTCATTATTCCCCTCTGTTATCCACTGTTCCCCACAGTTCTTCACTGTTCCCCACTATTCTCCAGTATTCATCATTGTTCCCCACTGTTCCCCATTGGACCACACCGTTCCCCATCAGTTCCAAATCTGTTTCCCACTGTTCCCCACAATTCCTCTTAGTTGCCTACTGTTCCCCACAGTTCCTCCCTGTTCCCCACTGTTCTCCAGCTGTTCCCAAACTGTTTCCCACTGTTCCACTCTGTTGCCCACCTGTTACACTCTTTTCACCACTGTTACCCACAGTTCCCCACTGTTCTCCAGCTGTTCCCAAAAGGTTCACCACTATTCCCTACATTTCCCCACTCTTCCCCACTGTTTCACACCAATCACTACTGCTTCCCAGCAGTTTCCCAGCTGCTCCCTCATGTTACTCTCTGTTCTCCAGTGTTCTGCAGTGTTCCCCACTGTTCCCCTTTCCTCATAGTGCCCCCCTGCTCCCCACTATTCCCCTCTGTTCCCCACTGCTCCAGTGTTCCCCACAGTTCCCCATCTGTTCTCTCTGTTCCTTAATGTTCCCCTCTGTTCTCCAGTATTCTTCAGTGTTCCCCACTGTTCCCCTTTCCTCATAGTTCCCCCCAGCTCCCCACTATTCCCCTCTGTTCCCCACTGCTCCAGTTTTCCCCACAGTTCCCCATCTGTTCCCTCTGTTCCTTAATGTTCCCCTCTGTTCTCCAGTATTCTGCAGTGTTCCCCACTGTTCCCCTTTCCTCATAGTGCCCCCCCTGCTCCCCACTATTCCCCTCTGTTCCCCACGGCTCCAGTTTTCCCCACAGTTGCCCATCTGTTCCCTCTGTTCCTTAATGTTCCCTTCTGTTCTCCAGTATTCTGCAGTGTTCCCACTGTTACCCTTTCCTCATAGTTCCCCCCTGCTCCCCACTATACCCTTCCATTCCCCATTATAATGCAGTGTTCCCCATGGTTCCACACTGTTCACCATTTGTTCCTCACTGCTCCCAACAGGTTCGACCAGGTTCCCCAGAAGTCATCAATGTTCCCCAGCAGTTCCACATTATTTTCCCACTGTTACCCACTATTCCCCACAGTTACCCACTATTCTCCACTATTCCCCACTGTTCCTCACTGTTCCCCTCCTCTTACCCACATTTGTCCACAGTTCACCCCATTCACCATCTGTTGCACACTGCTCCCCACTTTTCCTCAATGTTCCCTTCTGTTCCCCAAAGTTCCTAACTGTTCCCCAGTTGTTCTCCATCACTTTTCCATCGGTTGCCCACTGTACCCCAATTCTCCACTGTTCTCCATTGTTCCCCATGCTTCCCTCTGTTCCCCACTGTTCTGCAGTGTTCTCTACATTTCCCCATCTGTTCCCCTTTCCTCATTGTTTGCCCCTGCTCCCACTATTCCCGTCTGTTCCCCACCACTCTGCAGTGTTTCCCATGCTCCCTGCTGTTCACCATCTGTTCCTCACTGTTCCCCACCTGTTCAATACATTCCCCACAGGTCTCCACCTTTCCCCAGCAGTTCCCCGCCATTTCTCCACTCTTTCCCACAGTTCCTCATCTGTTCTCCTCTGTTTTGCACTGTTCCTCACCTATTCCCCACTGTTTCCCAGCAATTTCCGACCTGGTCCCCACGGTTCCTCCATCTTTTCCATCTGTTCCCCCATTCCCCACTATTCCCCATCTATTCTCCACTGTTTCCCCCTGCTCCCCACTGTTCAGCAATGGTCCCCACAGTTCTCCATTGTTCCCCATCTGTTCCTCACTGTTCCCCACCTGTTCAACACATGTTCCCCACAAGTCTACACTGTTCCACAGCAGTTCCCCACTTTCACCACTATTCCCCACTGTTCCGCATGGTTCACCTATGTTCCCCATGATTTTCAAATCTGTTCCCTACTACTCCCCACTGTTCCCGTTTCCCACTGTTCTCCACTGTTCTGCAGTTTTCCCCACAGTTCTCCATTTGTTCCCTCCATTCCTCATTGTTCCCCTCTATTGTCCACTATTCCCCAATGTTCCCCAGCTGTTCTCCAAGAGTTTCCCACTGTTCTTCACTGTTCACCACTTGTCACACACTTTTGCCCACTGTTCCCCAAGGTTCACCATTTGTTTCCTACTGCTCTCCTCTGATACCCTCTGTTCCCCACTGTTCCTCATTATTCCACTCTGTTCCCCACTGTGCCCTACTTTTCACCATTGTTCCCCGCTGTTCCCCATGGGTCCACACTGTTCCCCATCAATTCCCAATCTGTTTCCCACTGTTCCTCTCAATTCCCCACTGATCCCCACATTACTTCACTGTTCCCTGCTGTTCTCCAGCAGGTCCCAAACTGTTTCCCTCTGTTCCCCCATTCTCCACTGTTCGCCATCTTTTTACCACTGTTGCTCTCTGTTCTCCACTATTGTGCAGGGGTTCCCCTCTCTTCCCCATTTTACCACTCTGTTCTCCATGGTTCCACATTGTTCCCCAGCTGTTCCCCATTGTATCTCTCTGTTCCCCACCTGTTACACACTTTTGACCACTGTTACCCACTGTTCCCCGCATTCTCCACTGTTGGACATCTGCTCCCCACTGTTCAATTCTGTTCCCCACTGCTCCCCACTATTCCCCTCTGTTCATCACTGTTCCAGTTTTGTTCCCCATCTTTTTCCTCCATTCCTCAATGTTCCCCTCTGTTTCCCCCTATTCCACAGCTGTTCCCCAAGTGTTTCCAACTGTTCCCCATTTGTCACACACTTTTGACCACTACGTTCTCCACGGTTTGCCATCTGCTTCACAATA
Organism: Narcine bancroftii; assembly: GCF_036971445.1. Classification (NCBI taxonomy): domain Eukaryota; kingdom Metazoa; phylum Chordata; class Chondrichthyes; order Torpediniformes; family Narcinidae; genus Narcine; species Narcine bancroftii. The sequence continues at coordinate 6,503,915 of NW_027211884.1, forward strand.
TTCCTCTTTTTTCCCCACTGTTCCCATCAGTTCCTCATCTGTTCCCCTCTGTTCTCATCTGTTCAGCAGTGTTCCCCACTGTTCCCCTTTCCTAATTGTTCCCACCAGCTCCCCACTATTCCCCTCTGTTCCCCATTGTTCTGCAGTGTTCCTCATGGTTCCACACTGTACCCCATTTGTTCCTCACTGTTTCCCACCTGTTCAAAACAGGTTCACCAGAAGTCCCCACTGTTCCGCTGCAGTTCCCCACCATTTTTCCACTGTTCCCCAATTGTTCTCCACTGTTTCCCACTGCTCCTCACCTGTTCCCCAACTGTTCCCCACCTGTTCTGTAGCTGTTTACCACCGGTTCTCCACTATTCACCACGGAGACTCTATGTTCCCCACTGTTCCCCTCATTTCCCAATCTGTTTCCAATTTTTCCCAACTGTTCCCCCATTTTTCACAGTTCGCTATCTGTTCTCCACCGCTCCCCACTATTCCCCACTGTTCCACAGTTTTCCAAACTGTTCCCCATATGTTCCCTCAGTTCCGCACTGTTCTCCGCTACTCCCCACTATTCCCCTTCATTCCCCATTATTATGCAGTGTTCACCACAGTTCCACACTGTTCCCCATTTGTTCCTCACTATTACTTACATGTTCAACATATGTTACCCACATGTTTGACACATGTTCCCCACAAGTCCCAACTGTAACCCAGCAGTTCCACACCATGTTTTCAATGTTCCCCACTATTCTGCAGTTTTCCCGATAGTTCCCCACTGTTCCTCATTCCCCTCTGTTCCTAACTGTTCCCCAGCTGTTCTCCATTTCTTCTCCATCTGTTACCCACTGTTCCCCCCATTCTCCACTGTTCCCCATCTGTTCCCCTTTCCTCATTGTTCACCCCTGCTCCCCACTATTCCCCTCTGTTACCCACTGCTTGGCAGTGTTCCCCAAGGTTCCCCACTCCTCCCATCTTTTCCTCACTTTTTCCCACCTGTTAGATACATGTTCCCCACAAGTCCCCATTTTTCACCTGCAGTTCCCCACAATCTCTCCACTGTTCCCCATCAGTTTCCCATCTAATACCCACTGTTCTCCAGCTGATCCCGCAATGTTCCCCACCTGTTCGACACATGTCCCCAGCAGTTCTCCACCATCTCTCCACTTTTCCCTACGGTTCCCCATCAGTTTAACATTCCTCAGTGTTTCCCCCCTGCTCTCCAATAATCCCCCCCATTCCCCATTATTCTGCAGTGTTCTCTCCGGTGAGGAAGAGATGGGGAACAGTGGGGATCACTGAAGAACAGTGGAGAACAGTGGAACAGAGATGAATAGGGGGGGCAGTGGGGAACAGATATTGAACTGCGGAGAATGTGGGAACAGTGGGGAACAGATTGGGGTAATGTGGGGAACCATGTGGAACAGTGGTCAAAAGTGGGGAACTGGTGGAAAACAACTGGGGAACAGTGGGGAGCAGGTGGGGAACAGTGGGAAAAAGTTTAGAACAGCCGGTGAACATGTGTCAAACAGTGGGAACAGTTCTGGAACAGCTGGAGAACAGTGAGGGACAATTCGGGAACAGCTGGATAATAGTGGTGAACAGATGGGGAACAGCTGGAGAACAGTGCGGAACAGGTGTACCACATCTGTTCCACCCTGTTGCCCATTTTTCACAATGTTCCCCACTTTGCCCCATCTGTTCCCCCACTGTTCCCCATTTATCCCAGCCCATAAGTACGACCATGACTAACTTGGACATACAGCAGGTGGCACCACAACTGGGCGGCCAACCTTACTTTGTGACATGTCTTTGGGCTACATTAGACCAGTGATTCCGACATCTTGGAGGCAACACCTTTTTGACCAGATACACACCTTGTCTCATCCATCCATCAGAACATCTGTCAAGCACATGTCAAATAAATATGTATAGCATGGACTAAAAAAAGCTGTCGCATAATGGGTCTGCACAGGTACCTCCTGCCAGACTGCCAAAATTCAGTGGCACACTAAGGCACCTCTTCAACCTTTCCCGGTGGTACACAGGCGGTTGGAACACGTGCATGTGGACCTGCTTGGATCATTGCCATTATCTCAAATTTTGAGATACATTCTAACAGTCAAAGAACGTTTCACACGCTGGTCAGAGGCTGTCCCGTTGCCATCCAGTGACACTGAGACAAGGGCAAAAGCATTCATTGTCGATTGGATGGCTAGATTTGGTTTTCCGACACACATTACTTCAGACCGTGGAGCACAATTCATCCACAGTCCAACGGACTTGTGGAATGTTTCTACTAGCAACTGAAGTCCGCACTTAAGGCCCGACTCACCGGTCTCAATTAGGTTGATGAGTTGCCATGGATTCTATTGGGAGTGCACATCTCTTCAAAGGAAGATATGCCTGCATTGTCCACAGAGATGGTTGATGGTACGGTCCTTACAGTTTCATGGCACATTCATTTCACAACCAATTTTGACCTGAATTTTCTTCATAGCTTTGACATGGAGTCACGATTAGCAAATCTTTTCCTATCCACTGGCATGGATCACCTAAACAGAATGTGCCCCACCATTCCTGGACGCTGATTTTGTTTTTGTGCACAGATAGGTCCGAGGAGCGCTGTTAGAATTACCATATGAGGGCCCTTTCCATGTGGCGAAGAAGGATGGGCTTGTGTATACTTTGGACATTAGGGGACATTCACAGCTCTTTAGTGTGGACTCAAGCCTGCCCATGAGAATTCCGCTTCACCTATTTCAGTGCCCCCAGCCCAGACGGTGAGTGGGTCCACCTCAGGTGCCTGTAGCTGATGTTTTAGTTTCTGCAAAGGTTCTGGGGAGGGAACTGGGTGGTGTAGCAGCTGAGTAGTAGGCCGAGGGGGCAAGGTACTTTGGCGGGCATGTGAAATCGTAAGATAGACAGCGGGGAACTCACCCATTTAATTGACTGTCCACGTGTGGTGCTGCATGGTGAGGAACGGCACGTTGATGTGTGGATTCTCCTGCCGGATGGCACTGGAACTAACAGGGCTTAATTTAAATCTGCGATCCCGTGGTTCAGAAGCAAACTCATAATGATGTCCCATGGAGCCTGGGACACACTAAATAAAAGAAGCCTGTAAAGTCTGAATAAAGCAGTCTGTGTTGACTAACCTTGTGTGTGTGTGTGTGTGTGTGTGTGTGTGTGTGTGTGTGTGTGTGTGTGTGTGTGTGTGTGTGTGTGTGTGTGTGTGTGTGTGTGTGTGTGTGTGTGTGTTGCTTTAGTAGCTCTATCGAAGTAGCCGCTACATATATAAATTTTTGGGATGATTATCCCACTTACTGGATACTTTTCTTCCATCTCACAGCCTGTGGGAAGAAGCTATTCCCCAGCCTGGCAGTCCTGATTTTGATGATAGACGTGGTTAAAGATGCTGTGCACTGGATGGAAATGGTCTTTTTACAATTCCTTGAGCCCTGTTTAAACAACACTCCCAGTAAATGTCATCTACAGAAGAAAGGGAGACCCCAGTGATCCTCACAACTCTTTGCATCATTCCTGTCTGATGCTCTACAGCTACTAGACCATCCAATGATGCATCCAGACAGGAGACTCAACTGCGCTCCTGTAAAATCTCATGATGAGAGCCGTTGGCCTTGACCTTCTCAGTCTCCTTGGGAAGTTTAGGCGCTTTCTGACCAATAAAGATGTGTGTTTGTTTTGTGTATTAATACGTGTGCTGTATGAATGTGAATTTTATGTGATTGCATTGTCTATCCTTGCTCTTTAACACTCTTTAGTGGATAGAAGTAGTTATTGTACTTCAGGATGTACAACCATGTACAGATTCTCCTTAAATAGCCATTTGGCCCAGATGTCTATTCAGTACAAGAATACTTTCAATCTCAGGCAGATTTTGAACAATAATACCATTCATTTTGCAACAACCGCAACTTAATTTTGCCAGTTGTTCAATGGCAAGCGACATGGGGAAAACACCACTGTCAACTCTTCTACCTTAAAGGAGTAATTTTATTCAAATGGGCAGTAGATCAAGAGCTGGAAACAGTGAAATCAGACAGAGGTGAGTGACTGCTTAAAATTAGAAACATTTGTGTTCATGCTATAGAGTTTAAGGCTGCCCAGGAGGAATATAATATATTTTCTTTAAGTTTGAGTGCCTTCACTCTGGAGATGGATGATGCCAACAGACATGTTGCTGGAAGGGTGAGAGAATTGATATGGTAGCCCACAGGAAGCTCAAGTTTAGATCCACAGAGCACAGATGTTTAGCACAATGGCCACCTGGTCTGTATTTGGTCTTGCTGATATCGACGTCAACTGAGTCGACCAATTGTAGTAGACTAGGTTGGATGGGGTGCATGTGAAACACTGCCTCACCTGGAAGGTCTGATTGTGGTCTTGGATGGAGGTGGCAAGAAATGGAGGGACAATTTTGGAAATTTCTGCAGTTCCAATGGGGAGTGCTTCGGGTGGTGGTGGGTGGAGGGGGAAGTGCCGTCGAGGGAGTCACAGAAAGACGTGCCCCTGTGAAAAGAGGATCTGAGTGGAGTGGGTTAGATGTAGCAGGTTAGAGGATGGTGCTGAAGTTGGAAGTGTTCAAGGATAATGTGTCAGATGTGGCAGCTGATGGGTGGTAAGTGAGAAATTTGAGGGATTCTGTCCTTGTTCTGCCGGAGAGGAGGTGGGGTAAGGGCAGAAAGAGAATTGGAGATATGGGTGCAGGATTTTTCAATGACAGTGTGGGAAAATCTGCATTTATTGAAGAAATAAGATATTCTGGGTGTTCTGGAGTAGACGATCTCATCTTGGGACTGTTACAGGCCCAGACGACCACAAAACCTAGCAGCAATAGAAAATCACCAAGACAAAGGATACTTAAACAAAGGTCATTTTAAATTTTCTTTAAACAAAAAAAGGATCAAATTTTAACTTATCACTATTAACTTAACAGTCTTACATTACCCCTTTCTCATTCTAAGTGCAGGTGTATTTAATGTGCATAAAGTTCTTTGACGCAACTCCAAGTTCATCAGTGTCTATCAATTCTTATACTGTGCACAGAATTCAACATTTATGAATTTGCACCAAGCTTTGGTACTTAAAGGTAAATGGTTACCCCTCCAGGAAGGCTCTTGTTGGTTTCAGAGAGGGATTTCTTGCTCATTGGACACACAAAAACTGATTCCCTCTGATCAACCACTTTGGGGTCTTGTCAATGAAGCCCATCAGGGTTTTCCAAATGATCACCTCTTCTGCAGGTCACCATAGAGTTCCTTTTATTTCCCTTATTTCAGGTGAAACACTCTTGCCAGCCATTTCCTCTTGTTTGGACAACAAAGTTTTTCAACAGGCTGAACAGAGAACTCACAAACCATCTTCAAAATGGGGTTTCAACAAGATGCCAGCTTGCCATCTCTCTCTCTTAGAAAAAGCCAATTTGGTCTCTCCTCTCTGCTTGCAAAAGCACATGACCTTCTTAGAACAGCAAACTGCAACCAGCCAGATTACTGCACCGGACCCAAACTTCTGAGTCCTTTCATCAGTTGCTTTAAAATCAATAATCCATTTACCCCTGCTTTTGAAATTCTTTAGCAAAGCAGTCTCCTTGTTTTGTCTTTGCAAATGTTCTTGGCATCTGAATGACTCTCTATCAGCAAAGCTCTTGCATTTTAAATAAGAGCTGTTTTGTGAAGTGTTTGTGTTTGTTTGTGACCTCCACGACTTCTACAATCCATCTCTTTCAAAAACATATCAATATACAATGTGGTGTCCTTGCAAAAAAATAAAGTGGGAAGAGGTATAATCCAGGTAGCTCTGGTGAGTGGAGTGTGTAATAGTTTGAAACTTGAACCTCTCTATTTCAGAAGATAATTTACTGTCATGTAATTAAAAAGTGTCATATCACACAAAATTGCTTTTTTCCTGCTGTGAGGCAGACAGATTCGCCATTGGCAGAAATTGCCTGAAATGCCTCTTGCACTCAGAGAAAGAAGCAAAAGAGAGTCGTGCTCTCCCCCCACTCACCCCCACCACCCTGAACCCTGGGCCAAGTCATTGAGGGTTTGTGGATTCTCTTTCAATGCTCACAGACCAATCCAAGCCATTGGCAATGTGAGCTCCTGTTTTTAACCTCTGACATGATTAGGAACCATTTAACATCCAATCGTATCCCAAGTCTGATACCTGATATCCTTTTAGCCAGTTTCGAACCAGCCTCCAGCAATCCACAACCTAATGTGAGTCCCTTGACTGCTTTCTCCAGAAGCTCACAGCCTGGGTTCCTCTCCTCAAATTACCAACAGCCTGTCACCTATGTGGGTCGTTCAGTTGCAGAACCCCACACTGGTCTGCTTCCATGGTCATTCACCCATGGATTGAATCCTCCGCTACTCAGATGTTGATGGTGTGTGGTCTTCCTGTTTTCTGATGCCCTTTGTTAGTCCTCCGCTTACCCAGAGATCATGGTGGTGAGGAAATCTAACACATCTAAATAAAAATGTTACAACTTAGAGGATAATCTCGCATGTCTAGAGGGATGAAAATAGCATTATTACAAATTGAAGCCTAATATTTGAATATTCAGGTGTCAAATTTGCAAAAGCATAGAGTATATATTTCTCAAGCTATATGCAATTTTTTCTAAAGGAATACAACTTCGAAATTTTTGCATGTCATCTTGGTAACCCTAAAAGTATATCTGATTTCCAAGTAAGTGCAATATATTTCCTCATCTCCGCTAATACTTATTTAACAAATTTCAATTGATATATTAATAGTTTTAATTTGGGCCTTGTTCCTTCAGTATTTCCCAATAAAAGTAAGGTTGGATTTTGCAGAAAACAACTCCTGTAACTTGTTCCAAAAAATTTGTAATTCTCCCCAAAAAGATCTTGCATTAGGACAAAGCTAAGTTGAATGCAAGAAAATTGCTACATCTTCACCACACCTAAAACATTCATCTGATCAGTCTGATTTTATTCTATACAATTTCTCTAGTGTAAGAAGTAACTGTAGAAGAAAAACTAGTTGTGAATTCCTTCATCACTGCTGCAGTGTGGAACTCTGGTCAATAGATCCAAAATGCTGAGTTGAAGTGAATTAATACAACTCCCCTGGATCACGTGATCTCTATTGCCAAATCAGCTTCTTGTAGAGCTTTTCAAATCCAATTGCTTGAGTCACCTGACTCCCGGTGCAGCTTTCAATAAAATCCTTACTGACATCTGCTTCATGACTGATGTAAAAATAATTATACTGAACTAATTTATATCTTACATTGAGATCCTTATATGGATCTTCCCATATTTGCCAATCGATTACAATATTCAGAACCATTTCCCACCTTTGTCTCATCTTAAGAACTCCTCATTTAAAAGTTCCTCCTTGTAATAAAGAGGACATCATAGAAGTAAATTTTTTAACAATTCCTCTTTATAAGGAATTTCTATTTCAGTACAACATGGTTGGCCCTAACTTATCCTTCAAATATGCTCTTATTTGGAAATAGCAAAAAAGAATGCTATGAGTTATATATTTATTTCTCAGTTGCTCAAATTACATTAATTGATCCCTTTCATTACTATCTTCAACATTCATAATCCCCTTACAAACCATCTATCCAAAAATTGATGATCCTTTGAAAAAGATATGAGGATTTTGAATCAAAGCTATTCTGGGTGCTGTACATCCACTTACACCAATTTCATCATTTATTTTATTCCATATATGTATCAAAAATGGTGTATCTCTATCACCAACCATTAATTTCGATTCCCACTTGTATATAAATTCTTCTGCTTTTCTCTATCTTATTTTATTTGATGGTAATTTTTCCCTTTCAAAAAAAGAAGCAAAATATCTCATTTGAGCTGCTCAATGACAATTTTTTTAAAATTAGGAAGCTGTGGTCCTCTCAATGCAGAATTTGCATTGGTTCAATAACATGGGATTCAATTAGAAATGGGTTAACGTAACATAAAACCACTATGCAGACTGTTTTCTAAGAATAGAATACCAGAGTAGGGTTGTCTAGGTCTTCCGCAAGATAAAGATCACAAGATGTAGGCCCATTGAGTGTGTTCCACCATTTTTCCACAGCCCCACTGCCCAGCTTTCTCTCCATAACCCTTGATTCCTTGACTAATCAAATACCTCTCAATCTCTGCCTGAAATACACCCAATGACCTCAGTTCCACGATTCACGACCCGCTGACAAAATAAATTTTTCCACATCTGTTTTATATTGACACCCATTTATGCTGAAATTATGCTCTCTTGTCCTCAAATCTCCTACCATGGGAAACTTCTTTGCCATATGTACTCTGTCCAGGCCTTCCAGCATTTCAAATGCCTCTGAGGTCCCCCTTAGATTAATTTAATTTTGTGAGGCGTACTTTAGAGACCAAATATTTGGGCTTTTAATGGTGACCTATTTAAATGAACAAAATCTGATTAGAATTCGTTTATGGAAAGTTTGGAAGTTGCCACAAAAAAAACGGAGCATATAAATTAGATGTTGTAATGAAGAGAAATGAACAATACAATGAGCCTTGTGTCATAGTATCTGACTCAGTCTATCGTACATCACCGTTAAACCTTCTCCTCACTGTGAATCTGATGCCACGGTATCTCCCTTAATGTACCATCCATCCCCATTAACCTTCTCCCCCACTGTGAATGCGGTATCTCCCGCTGTTTATTGTACATCACTGTTATATCTACTCCATACTCTGAAATCTGTCTCACAGTATCGGCCTCCATCTACCTACATTCCCATTAACATTCACCCCATTGTGAACTTGGTGTCACAGTATCAAACACAGTTTATCGTACATTACTGTTCAACTGTATGACGGATGTGAACCCAGTGTCCCAATATTTGACACAGTTTATCGTTCATCACTGTTAAAACTTATTCCCTCTGTTCACCTGGTGTCACAGTATCCATCTCAATTTACCGTACATCACCATTAAACTTTCTCCCCACTGTGAACCTGGGGTCACAGTATTTGACACAGTTCATCGTTCATTACTGTGACAGCTTCTCGCACTGTGAACCTAAGATCAAAGTATCTTGCACAGTTTATCGTCCAGCAGTGATTGACCTTCTCCCCATTGTGAATCCGGTTTCACAGTATCTGCCTCTGTCTTCTGTTCATCACCATTAAACCACTCCCCACAGTGAATCCGGTGTCACAGTATCTCATGGAGTTTATAGTATCTGTCTCAGTCTGCCGTACATCACCATTAAACCATCTCTCCACAGTGAACCCGGTGTCATAATATCTGGAACTGTTTATCGTGTATCACTGTTAAACATTCTCATTACTGTGAACCCGGTGTCACAGTATCTGACGTAGTTTATTGTACATCAATGTTGAACCTTCTCCCCACTGTGAAACTGGGGTCATAGTATATGCCAGAGTTTATTATACATCACCATTAAAACTTCATAATATTGTGAACATCATGTCACAGTATTGCCACAATTTATCATACATCACTGTTCATCCTTCTGCCCACTGTAAACCCATTGTCTCTCTATCTGCCACAGATTATCGTACATCGCCATTAAACCTCTTTCCCCTTTGCACCTTCTGTCAAAATATCTGCTACACATAATACTACACTGTTAAATCCACTAACACATGGTTATCAGGTGTCACAGAACCTGGGACTGTTTATCGTACTGTTAAATCTTCCACCACTGTGAACTCAATGTCACAGTATCTGTCTCACTCTAACAAACATCATAAAACCTTCTCCTCACTGTGAACCTGGTGTCTCTGCATCTGCCATAATGTATCATCTTTGGCTTGGCTTCGCGGACGAAGATTTATGGAGGGGGTAAAAAGTCCACGTCAGCTGCAGGCTCGTTTGTGGCTGACAAGTCCGATGCGGGACAGGCAGACACGATTGCAGCGGTTGCAAGGGAAAATTGGTTGGTTGGGGTTGGGTGTTGGGTTTTTCCTCCTTTGCCTTTTGTCAGTGAGGTGGGCTCTGCGGTCTTCTTCAAAGGAGGTTGCTGCCCGCCAAACTGTGAGGCGCCAAGATGCACGGTTTGAGGCGTTATCAGCCCACTGGCGGTGGTCAATGTGGCAGGCACAAAGAGATTTCTTTAGGCAGTCCTTGTACCTTTTCTTTGGTGCACCTCTGTCACGGTGGCCAGTGGAGACCTCGCCATATAACACGATCTTGGGAAGGCGATGGTCCTCCATTCTGGAGACGTGACCCATCCAGCGCAGCTGGATCTTCAGCAGCGTGGACTCGATGCTGTCGACCTCTGCCATCTCGAGTACTTCGACGTTAGGGGTGTAAGCGCTCCAATGGATGTTGAGGATGGAGCGGAGACAACGCTGGTGGAAGCGTTCTAGGAGCCGTAGGTGGTGCCGGTAGAGGACCCATGATTCGGAGCCGAACAGGAGTGTGGGTATGACAACGGCTCTGTATACGCTTATCTTTGTGAGGTTTTTCAGTTGGTTGTTTTTCCAGACTTGTAGTCTTCCAAAGGCGCTATTTGCCTTGGCGAGTCTGTTGTCTATCTCAATGTATCATATATCACTGTTAAACTACTCACTACTGTGTACCTGGTGTGAACAGTATCTGTCAAAGTGTACCATACATCCTCATTAAACATTCTCCCCACTGTGTAACTGGTGTCACAGTATCTGCCTCAGTCTGCCATACATCACCATTGTTTTATCTCTCAAATGTGAATCCAGTGTCACAGTATTTGCTACATTATATTGGACATCACTGTTAAACCTTCTCACTGCTGCTGTGAACCCTGTCTCACAGTATCTTCCTCATTCTTCCGTATATCACCGTTAAACCTTCTGCCCGGTGAACCCGGTGTAACATTATTTGCCTATGTCTGCCATGCATCACCGTTAAACCTTCTCACTACTGTGAGCCCAGTGTCTGAGTACCTGCCTCAGTCAACCATATACCACCATTGAACATTCTCACGTCTGTGAACTTGGTGTCTCAGTATCTGTCACAGTTTATCTTACAGCACCGTTAAACCTTATGCCAACTGGAAACCTCTTGTCAGAGTTTCTGCCACAGTTTATTGTACAAAACTGTAAACTTTCTCCCCACTGTGAACCCAGTGTAACGGTCTCTGCCTCAGTCTGCCGTACATCACCATTAAACCTTCTTACTGTGAACATGGTGTTACAGTATCTGACACAGTTTATCGTACATCACTTTTTAACCATTTCACTACTGTGAACACAGTGTCACAAAATATGCCTGAGTCTACCATATATCACCATTAAACCATCTCTCCACTTTAAACTCGGTCACCATATCCACCAAAGTTTATCGTACGTCACTATTTAAACTTCTCAACACTGTGAAACCTTTGTCACAGGATCTGTCTAACATCACCGTTAATCTTTCTCCCCACTATGAGACCCGTGTTACTGTATTTGGCACAGTTTATTGTACATCACTGTTAAACCCTCTCAACACTGTGTACCTGGTATCATAATATCTGCTTCAGTTTACAGTACATCACTGTTAAACCATCTCCTAACTGTCAAATTGGAGTCACTGCATCTGGCAGGAAGACCATTCTACATCCGGCATCTGGCAGGTGGACCATTGGAAATCCGACATATTGAAGAAGAACCATTCCAGATCCAGCAACTGGCAGGAAGACCATTCTCCTTCTTGCTTCTGGCAGGCAGACTATTCCTCATCCAGCATATGTCAGATGGACCATTCCATATCGGACATTTTCCAGGAAGGCCATTCCACATCATGAATCTGACAGGCAGAACATTCCACATCCGGCATCTGGCAAAGGACCATTCCACATTCTGTAAGTTGCTAGCAGTCCATTCCACATCCAGAAACTGGCACGAAGTCCATTCCACATCCGGATTCTCACATGAGGACCATTCCACCTCCAACATTTGGCAGGTGTACCATTCCACATCCGGAATCTGGCAGAGGAACATTCCACATCCAGCATCTGACAGGCAGACCATTCCACATCCGGCATCTGGCAGGTAGTCAATTCTAAATCCGGCATCTCGTTGGCAGACCAGTCCAAATCTGGCATCTGGCAGGCCAACCGCTCCACATTCAGCATCTGGCAGGAATACCATTCCACATCTGGCATTTGGCAGCAAACCAATCCACATCTGGCAATTGAAAGCTGGACCATTCCACATCTGGCATTCTACAGGAGTACCATTCTACAATCGGCATCTGGCAGGCAGACAATTTCACATCAGGCATTTTTTCAGGCAGACCATTCCATATCTGGCATCTGTCGACCATTCAACATCCAGTGTTTGGCAGGTGGACCATTTCACATCTGGCATCTGTTAATTGGACAATTTCACATCTGGCAGTAGGACCATACCATATCTGGCATCTGGTAGGTGGACCATTCTGTCTGTAATTTGTCAGGATGACCATTCCACCTCTGCATCTGGCAGGTGGACTATTCCACATTAACATCAGCCAGGCAGGACATTCCACATCTGTCATCTGGCAGGAGGACAATTCCACCTCTGATATCTGGCAAGTGGACAATTTCACATCTGAAATCTGGTAGGCAGACAATTCCACATCTGGCATCTGACAGGATGACCATTCAACCTCAGGCATCTGGCAGATGGACTATTCCACTACAGCATCAGCCAGGTGGCTCATTCCACATCCAGCATCTGGCAGGTATACCATTATACATTCAGCATCTGGCAGGCATACCATTTGACAGGCATTTTTCAGATGGATCATTCCATATCTGGTATCTGTCGACCATTCACCATCCAGCATCTGGCAGGTGGACCATTTCACATCTGGCATCTGTCAAGTGAACCATTCCACATATGGCAGGAGGACAATACCATATCTGGCACCTTCTAGGCGGACCATTCCACATTTGCAATTTGTCAGGATGACCATTCAACCTCCAGCATCTGGCAGGTGGACTATTCCACACCAGCATCAGCCACGCAGACCATTCCACATCTGGCATCTGGCATGAATTCCATTCCACATCCAGCATCTGTCCAGAAGATAATTCTACATTTGGCATATGGCCGGTGAACCATTACACATCTGGCAACTGGCAAGTGGACGTTTCCATATCCAGCAAATGGCAGGAAGCTGATATGACATTTGACATCTGACATGCAGACCATTCTGCATCCGGCATCTGACAAGTGGTCTATTCCAAATCCGGCATCTCTCAGGTAGACCATTGCACATCTGGCATCTGTCAGGTAGACTAGTCAATATCTGACCTCAAGTGGGTGGACAATGCCACATCTGGCATCTGGCCAGACGACCACTCCACATCCTGCATCTAGGAAAAACACCATTCCACATCTGGCATCTGACAGCAAACCATTCCTCATCCGGCAACTGTGGTCTATTCCACTCCAGCAAACTATTCCTCATCTGGCAACGTGGTCTATTCCACTCCAGCATCAGCCAGGCGGACCATTCCATATCTTTCATCAGTCAGGTCCATCATTCCACATCTAGCAACTGGGAGGCGGACCAGACCATTACACATCTGGCATCTCTCAGGCGGTCCATTCTACATCTGGCATCTGGTAGGCGGACCATTCAACATCTGGCATGTGGCAGGAGGACCATTCCACCTCCGGCATCTGTCTGGTGGACCATTCCACATCCAGCAACTGGCATGCGGAACATTCCACATGTGGCATCTGGCAGGAGGACTATTCCACATGCCATCTGGCAGGAGGTCCTTTCCAAATCTGGCATCTGACCAGAAGATCATTCCACATCTAGCATCTGGCAAGTGGACCATTCCACTTCCGGCATCTGGCAGGTGGACCATTCCACATCCGGCAACTGCCAGTTGGACTGTTTGACATCTGACATCTTTAAGGAAGACCATTCCACATCTAGCATTTGGCAGGAGGACTATTCCATTTAAGGCATCTGGCAGGCGGAACTTTCCAAACCTGGCATCTGGCCATAAGACCATTCTACATCTGGCATCTGGCAGGTGGACCATTCCACATCCAGCATCTGGCAGGTTGACCATTCCACATCCAGCATCTGGCAGGTTGACCATTTCACATCCAGCATCTGGCAGGTGGTCCATTCCACATCCGGTATATGGCAGGCGGACCATTCCACGTCCAGCATCTTGCATATGGACTATTCCACATCCGGCATCCTGAAGTGCTCTCGGCAATGGGTAAAGTAGTACCTCTCAATTTGTTCGTTTTAGATTGGTCACAATGTTTGAGCTTCTGAAAGAAAACAGACACACACACTGAGAGCACTTTAGTTTATACAAAACTTTATTACTAAATGTGAAACTGAATTCAAAGTACAATATCACATCTCCAGGTCACACTGATAAAATTACTCACATAACAAGCTTACGCTGTGGGACTCAGGAACATAAAATGTACAATATGGGATTTACAAAGAAAACATGATTATACAGTGGAACTCACTCACGTAACAAGGTTACACTGTGGAACTCACTAACAAAACATTTTCAATGTCGAACCCAGTGATATAACAAGGTCAGAATGTGGGACTCACTCACATAACAAGGTAGGACGGTGGGTAAAAATTACATCACGTTCCTTCTGTGCAACTCATTCAAATAACAAAGTTAAGTTGTGTAATCCCCCTCAATAAGAAAATTAAACTGTGGGAATCTCTCATATAATAGGTTTGCAATGTGGAACTCACTAGCACATCAATATCACACTGTGGAACTAACTCAAATAGCAAGGTCACACTGTGAAAGTCACCAACATAACAATCTCACACTTTGGTACACTTTACTTAACAAGGTTACACAGTGCAACTCATTAACATAACATGGCTGGAATGTGGAATTCACACACATAACCATCCACATTGTGAAAATTGTTCATATCAAAAGGTCACACTGTAAAAACCACTTACTTTACATTTTCAATCTCGAACTCACTGACATAACAAGGTGAAACTGTGGGACTCACTCACAGAACAAGTTCACCCTGTTTGACTAACTCACTTTAATGTTTACACAGTAGAACTCGCTCACATAACATGATAACACTATGGGAATACCTCAAATAACAAGGTCACACTGTGGAACTGACTAACAAAATGTTTACATGGTGGGAATCTCACACATAACAACGTCACACTGTCAAACTCACTAACATACCAATTTTACACTCTGAGATTCACTAACTAGAGGTTGACAGTGTGGAATTCACTCCCATCACTCACATAACACGGTTACACTGTGGGACTCAGGAACATAAAATGTATAATATGGGATTTACAAAGAAAACATGATTATACAATGGAACTCACTCACGTAACAAGGTTACACTGTGGAACTCACTAACAAAACATTTTCAATGTCGAACCCAGTGATATAACAAGGTCAGAATGTGGGACTCACTCACATAACAAGGTAGGACGGTGGGTAAAAATTACATCACGTTCCTTCTGTGCAACTCATTCAAATAACAAAGTTAAGTTGTGTAATCCCCCTCAATAAGAAAATTAAACTGTGGGAATCTCTCATATAATAGGTTTGCAATGTGGAACTCACTAGCACATCAATATCACACTGTGGAACTAACTCAAATAGCAAGGTCACACTGTGAAAGTCACCAACATAACAATCTCACACTTTGGTACACTTTACTTAACAAGGTTACACAGTGCAACTCATTAACATAACATGGCTGGAATGTGGAATTCACACACATAACCATCCACATTGTGAAAATTGTTCATATCAAAAGGTCACACTGTAAAAACCACTTACTTTACATTTTCAATCTCGAACTCACTGACATAACAAGGTGAAACTGTGGGACTCACTCACAGAACAAGTTCACCCTGTTTGACTAACTCACTTTAATGTTTACACAGTAGAACTCGCTCACATAACATGATAACACTATGGGAATACCTCAAATAACAAGGTCACACTGTGGAACTGACTAACAAAATGTTTACATAACAAGGTTAGACGGCAGGTAAAAATCACATCACATGTTCATTCTGTGGAACTCATTCACATTGTGGAATCCCCCTCAATAAGAAAGTTAAACTGTGGAAATCTCTCACATAATAAGTTTACAATGTGGAACTCATGACCTCAGCAATGTCACACTGTGGAACTGATTCACATAACAAGGTCAAATTGTGGGACTCACTCACGTAACATTTACAATGTGGGATTCTCTAAGTAAACCAAATTATACTGTGCAACTCTCACACATAACAAATTTACACCATTGAACTATCTCACATGACATTTTCAAATGTCGAATACACTGACATAAAAAGTTCATTCTGTGGAACTCATTCACCTCCTCAATAAGAAGGTGAAATAAACTGTGGGGATATCTCACATAATAAATTTACCCTTTGGAACTCACTAGAACACCAAGGTCACAGTGTTGAAGTGACTAACATAACAAGCTCACACTGGTACTCAATTAGTTCACAAGGTTTCACTGTGGGACTCACTGACATAACATGGTTTGAATGTGGAACTCACTCACAGAACCAGTCCGCACTGTGAAAATCATTCCTATCACCAGGTCACACTGTGAAAATCACTCACTTTACATTTTCAATGTCGAACTCACTGACATAACAGGTCAAACTGTGCGACTCACTCACAGAACATGAGAACACTATGGGAATCCCTCAAATAACAATGTTACACCGTGAAACTGACCCAGATAACAAGCTTACACTGTGGAACTCTCTCACATAAAAAATTTACACTGTGGGAATCACTAACATAACATTTTCAATATAGAATTTAGTGAAATTACAAGGTCACACTGTGTAAATTATTCACAAAACAAGTTTACACTGTGGGAGTCACTAACATGAAGTTTACAATATGGGATTCACTAAGTGAACAAAATTATACTGTGCAACTCTCTCACATGACAATGTTACACTGTGGAACTAACTCACATAACACAGTTACACTGTGGAGCTGACTCACGTAACACATTTACACTGTGGAACTCACTCACCAAAAAAGGTTGCACTGAGGAACTCACTAACATCACATTTTCAATCTCGAATATAGTGGAATTACAAGGTTACACAGTGAAACTCACCCACATAACAAGTTTACACGGTGGGAATCACACACATTACAATGTCACAATGTCAAATTCACTCACATTACAAGATCAAATTGTGGTACACACTCACCGAACAAGGTCACACTATGGAACTCACTCACCTAAAAAAGTTGCACTGAGGAACTCACTAACATAACATTTTCAATATCGAATTTAGCAAAATTACAAGAAAACACTGTGAAACTACGACACATAACAATTTTACATGGTGGAAATCACTCACATAACAAGGTTACACTGTGTAAATTACTCACACAACAAGTTTACACTGTGGGACACACTCACCTAAAAAGGTTACACTGAGGAACTCACTAACAACACATTTTCAATATCAAATTTAGCGAAATTAAAAGGTAACATTGTGAAACTCACTTACTACAGAACAAGCTTATCACATTGTCAAACTCACTCTATACCAATGTTACACTCTGATACTCACTAAGTAGATAGGTTGACACTGTGGAATTCACTTCCATAACAACGTCTCACTTTAAAACTCTCTCATATTACAAGGTCAAATGGGGGGACACACTGACATAACAAGGTCACACTGTGTAAATTACTCACACAACAAGTTTACACTGTGGGACACACTAACATATAGCTTAGAATATGGGTTTCACTAAGTAAACAAAAGTATACTGTGCAACTCTCTCACATGACGTTTACACTGTAGAACTGATTCACATGACACTGTTACACTGTGGAACTCACTCACAAAACAAGGTTATACTGTGTAACTCACTCACCTAAATAGGTTTCACTGAAGAACTCACTAACATCACATTTTCAATATCGAATTTAGCGAAATTAAAAGGTAACACTGTGAAACTCAGACACATAACAAGTTTACACGGTGGGAATCTCACACGTAACAATGTCACACTGTCATACTCACTCTGTACCAATGTTACACTCTGAGGCTCACTAACTAGACAGGTTGACACTAGAATTCACTTCCATAACAACGTCACACTTTGAAACTCTCTCATATTACAAGGTCAAATGGTGGGACTCACTCACACTGTGGAACACACTCACCTAAAAAATTTCCACTGAGGAACTCACTAACATAACTTTTATAATATCGAATTTAGCCAAATTACAAGCTTACACTGTGAAACTCAGACACATAACAAGTTTACATGGTGGGAATAAATCACATCACACAAAGTAAATTACTCACACAACAAGTTTACATTGAGGGACACACTAACACATAGATAGTTTAGAATATGGGTTTCACTAAGAAAACAAAATTATACTGTGCAACTCTCTCACGTGATAGTTTAGAATATGGGTTTCAATAAGTAAACAAAATTATACTGTGCAATTCTCTCACATGACAAGTTTACACTGTGGAACTGACTAACATAACACGGTTACACTCTTTAAAACACTCACATAAAAATGTTGCACTGAGTTTTTATCTATCGGATTTAGCGAAATTACAAGGTTACAGTGTGAAACTCACACACATAACAAGTTTACACTGTGGGACTAACTCACATGAAGTTTACAATATGGGATACCCCAAGTAAACAAAATTATACGGTGCAACTCTCTCACACGACGTTTACACTGTGGAAATGACTCACATAACACGGTTACACTGTGGAACTCACAAACATCACATTTTCAATGTCGAATTTAGCAAAATTACAAGGTTACACTGTGAAACTCAGACACATAACAAGTTTACATGGTGGGAATCAATCACATGACAAGGTCACATTATGTAAATTACTCACAGAAGTTTACACTGTGGGACACACTAACATATAGTTTAGAATATGGGTTTCACTAGGTAAACAAAATTATACTGTGCAACTCTCTGACTTGACAAGTTTACACTGTGGAACTGACTCACATAACATTTTCAATATCGAATTTAGCAAAATTACAAGGTTAGACTGTGAAACTCAGACGGTGAACTCCAGCCCTCTCCAGAAAAGTCGGGAAAAACGAGAGAAAATACAAAGGCACAGAAATACAAGTTAAAGAAAAGTGAATATAAAGGTGGAAAGAAGATGGAGACAAAAGGAGAAAAATCAAAATCAACGGAAAGAAGAGAGGAAGAGAAGACAACGGAGGAAAAAGGTGAAGGCCTTACCTGTCCGAAGAGGCCCGCTGCGGAGAGAAGACCCCACTACCTCAGGTCGGTAGAAAGAGAACTACAACAATGGCTCACAGAGCCGAGTAAAAGTGCGCAACCGCGTACTCCTCGCGCATGCGCGATGCGCATACAAAAAAACACACCGACGGGAGGGGGGACCAGCTGGGGAGTCGATCTCCACAGCCGGCAACGACAGCTGCAGAACACCTGCAGCAAGAAGACACCACAGAAGACAATGGAAACAAGAAAGAAGAGGAGGAAAGGGCAGCAAAGAAACAACAGATGGTCAACCTAGAGGAAGAAGAAGAGGAAGAGGAAGAGTACAGGGAAATAGAAGAAGAAAAGATAGGCAAGGTAAAGGAGGTACTTGCTCTTGTTAGAGGATACATGGAGTCATTTAAAGAATGGCAAACACAGGAATTCAATGATTTAAGAAGAAGAATAAACAACACAGAAAAGAAAATAAATAAAATGGATATGACCTTAACAGAAATGGGGAAAAAAATGGACAAGATGGAAGAACGGGCAATAGCAGCAGAAATGGAGGTAGAAGACTTAAAAAAGAAATTGGAGGAATCTAATAAAAAAACTAAAGAGACACAAGAATTACTAGCCCAAAAAATAGATATAATGGAAAATTATAACAGAAGAAATAACATAAAGATAGTGGGCCTTAAGGAAGATGTAGAAGGCAAGAATATGAGGGAGTTTATAAAAGAATGGATCCCTAAGGCCCTAGGATGTCCAGAACTACAGCAAGAAATGGAAATAGAAAGGGCACATAGAGCATTGGCCCCTAAACCACAACCACAACAAAAACCAAGATCTATTGTAGTAAAATTCCTAAGATATACTACAAGAGAAAAGGTGCTGGAGAAGACAATGGAAAAAGTAAGAGAGGGCAACAAACCACTGGAGTATAAAGGGCAAAAAATCTTCATTTATCCAGATATAAGCTTTGAACTCCTAAAGAAGAGAAAAGAGTTCAATGCAGCAAAAGCGATTTTATGGAAGAAAGGATATAAATTTACACTGAAGCATCCTGCGGTATTGAAAATATTTATTCCAGGACAACAAAACAGACTATTCTCGGATCCAGAAGAAGCACGAAAATTTGCAGAACAATTACAAAAATAGACTGAGGGATGAAGACGGGTAATGAGAGCAAAAATTATCACGATTGATATGTATGTGGGTAAAGACAAAAATAGACTGAGGGATGAAGACGGGTAAGGAGGGTAAAAATGACCACGATTGATATGTATGCGGGTAAAGAGGTATAAGAGTGAATAGAGACAACGGGCATATGTGAAAGTATCTGTAATTAGAGGAAAACATAGAAAGTATAGACAAGAATTAATAAGGGAAGGTAATGGAATAGAGAGAATAAGGAGGGAACTAAAAGAGTGACCTTTGTGACATATAAAAAACGAAATCTTTTCTGGGGGGGGCTGGGTGGGGGGAAAAGAGCGGTCACTGCAAAATCAGTTGACGCTTGCGAGTGGATTCGCAAATCCAAATGGAGAGGGGAGATGTGGTTGTCCGACAAGGGATAAAGGGCAACTCAGGAGGGGAAGGGGAGATTGGGGATAAAGAAGATAGAAATAGGAGAATAAGGAAAATGTTGGATGTTGTAGGAATGTTGTCTGGTAAAGAGTTGAAAATAAGAAAACAGAAATGGAAAAGGAGGAAAGGTAATGATGGAAAAACGGAAAGAGAAGATAAACAAAATATAAAATGGCTACGCTGAACTATATGACTCTAAATATTAATGGAATACATAACCAAATTAAAAGGAAGAAACTACTAAATTTACTGAAAAAGGAAAAAATAGATATAGCATTTGTCCAAGAAACACATTTAACTGAATTGGAGCACAAGAAATTAAAGAGAGATTGGGTAGGACATGTAACAGCAGCATCGTATAATTCAAAAGCAAGAGGAGTGGCTATATTAATTAGCAAAAATGTGCCATTTAAAATAGAAGAGGAAATAATAGATCCAGCAGGGAGATATGTTATGATAAAATGTCAGATATATTCAGAGCTTTGGAATCTACTTAATATATATTCACCTAACGAAGAAGATCAAAAGTTTATGCAAGATATCTTTTTGAAGGTAGCTAATACGCAAGGGAACATACTAATAGGAGGGGATTTCAATCTGAATTTGGATCCAAATATGGATAAAACGGGGAAAAAAATTAACAGGAAGAACAAAGTAACCAAATTTATAATTAAATCAATGCAAGAAATGAAACTTGTGGACATATGGAGGAAACAAAACCCAAAAGAAAAGGAAAACATAACATTTTCAATGTCGAATTTAGCGAATTACAAGGTAACACTGTGAAACTCAACCACATAACAAGTTTACACGGTGAGAATCTCACATATAACAATGTCACACTGTCGAACACACTCTATACCAATGTTACACTCTGATGCCCATTAACTAGACAGGTTCACACTGTGGAATTCACTTCCATAACAATGTCACACTTTCAAACTCACTGACATTATAAGGTCAAATGGTGAGACTCACTCACACTGTGGAACACACTCACCTAAAAAAGTTGCACTGAGGAACTCACCAACAAACAATATCGAATTTAGCAAAATTACAAGGTTACACAGTGAAACTCAGACACATAACAAGTTTACATGGTGGGAATCACTCACATAACAAGGTCACACTGTGTAAATGACTCACACAACAAGTTTACACTGTGGGACACACTAACATATAGTTTGGAATATGGCTAACACTAAGTAAAAAAAATTATACTGTGCAACTCTCTCATATGACAAGTTTACACTGTGGAACTGACTCACATAACACGGTTACACTGTGGAACTCACTCACATAACAAATTTATACTGTTCATCGCCGGATGTGGATTTGTTTGCTGCCAAATGCCAGATGTGGAATGGTACTCCTGCCAGATACTGAATGTGGAGTGTTTGGCCTGCCAGATGCCAGATTTGGACTGGTCTGCCAGTGAGATGCCGGATTTAGAATTGACTACCTGCCACATGCTAGATGAGGAAAGGTCTGCCTGTAAGATGCTGAATCTGGTATCATCTTCCTGCCATTTTCTGGACATGGACTGCTCTGCCTAACAGATGCCTGATGTGGAATTGTCCATCTGGAAGATGCTGGATGTGGAATGTTCCTCTGACACATTCCGGATTTGGAATGGTACATCTGCCAGATGGTCCTCATGTGAGAATGTGGATGTACAATATAATTCGTGCTAGATGCTAGATGTGGAATTGTCCACCTGCAAGATGTCGGAGGTATAATTGTCTAATGCGAGTCGCCAGATGTGGAATGTTCCACCTGCCAGATGCCGGAGGTGGAATGGTCCTTCTGTGAGAATCCGGATGTGGAATGGACTTTGTACCAGATGCCGGACGTGTAATGGTACAGCGGCGAGATCCCGGATGTAGAATGATCTTCTGGACGGGATGCCGGATGTGGAATGAAATTCGTGCCAGATACCAGATGTGAAATGGTATGCTTGTCAGTTTCAGGATGTGGAATGGTCCTCTGCCGGATGCTGGCTATGGAATGGTCTGTCTGGCTGAAGCTGGAGTGGAATAGACCACCTGCCAGTTGCAGGATGGGGAATGGTTTGCTGCCAGATTCCAGATGTAGAATGGGTTTATTTTCCCCAGATGCAGGATGTGGAGTGGTCGGCCTGCCAGATGCCAGATGTGGCATTGTCCACCCACTTGATGCCAGATATTGACTAGTCTGCCTGATAGATGCCAGATATGGACTGGTCGATAGCGAGATGCCGCATTTAGAATTGACTACCTGCCAGATGCTGGCTGTGGAATGGTCTGCCTGTAAGATGCTGAATCTGCTATCATCTTCCTGCCATTTGCTGGAATTGGACTGCTCAGCCTAACAGATGATGGATGTGGAATTGTCCACCTGGAAGATGCTGGATGTGGAATGTTCCTCTGACACATTCCGGATGTGGAATGGTACATCTGCCAGATGCCGGAGGTGGAATGTTCCTCATGTGAGACTCTGGATGTACAATATAATTCGTGCAAGATGCCAGATGTGGAATTGTATGCTTGCCAGATTCCGGAAGTGGAATTGTCCACCTGCAAAAGCCCAAATGTGGAATGGTCTGCCTGCCAGATGCCAGATGTGGAATGGTCCACCTGCCAGATGCCAGATATGGAATGGTCCACCTGCCAGATGCCGGAGGTGGAATGGTCCTTCTGTGTGAATCCAGATGTGGAATGGACTTTATGACAGTTGCTGGATGTGTAATGGTACAGCGGCGTGATGCCAGAGTAGAATGATCTTTTGGACAGATACCGGATGTGGAATGGAATTCGTGCTAGATGCCAGATGTGAAATGGTACAGCGGCGAGTTTACAGTGTGGGACTCACTCACCTAAAAAGGTTACCCTGAGGAATTCACTAACGTAACATTTTCAATGTCGAATTTAGCGAAATAAAAGGTAACACTGTGAAACTCACCCACATAACAAGTTTACACGGTGGGAATCTCACATATAACAATGTAACACTGTCGAACACACTCCATACCAATGTTACACCCTGATACTCACTAAGTAGAAAGGTTGACACTATGGAAATCACTTCGATAACAATCTCACACTTTCAAACTCACTCACATAACAAGTTTACACTCTGGGAATCTCTCACATAATAAGGTGAATTTGTGGGATGGCCTGCCAGATGCCAGATTTGGACTGGTCTGCCAGTGAGATGCCGGATTTAGCATTGATTACCTGCCAGATGCTAGATATGGAATGGTCTACCTGTAAGATGCTGAATCTGGTATCATCTTCCTGCCATTTTCTGGACATGGACTGCTCTGCCTAACAGATGCCAGATGTGGAATTGTCCATCTGGATGATGCTGGATGTGGAATGTTCCTCTGACACATTCCGAATTTGGAATGGTACATCTGCCAGATGGTCCTCATGTGAGAATGTGGATGTACAATATAATTCGTGCCAGATGCTAGATGTGGAATTGTCCACCTGCAAGATATCGGAGGTATAATTGTCCACCTGCGAGACGCCAGATGTGGAATGTTCCACCTGCCAGATGCCGGAGGTAGAATGGTCCTTCTGTGAGAATCCGGATGTGGAATGGACTTTGTACCAGCTGCCGGACGTGTAATGGTACAGCGGCGAGATGCCGGATGTAGAATGATCTTCTGGACGGGATGCCGGATGTGGAATGAAATTCGTACCAGATGCCAGATGTGAAATGGTATTCTTGTCAGTTGCAGGATGTGGAATGGTCCTCTGCCAGATGCTGGATATGGAATGGTCTGCCTTACTGATGCTGGACTGGAATAGACCATCTGCCAGTTGCAGGATGGGGAATGGTTTGCTGCCAGATGCCAGATGTAGAATGGTATTTTTTCTCCCAGATGCAGGATGTGGAGTGGTCGGCCTGCCAGATGCCAGATGTGGCATTGTCCACCCACTTGATGCCAGATATTGACTAGCCTGCCTGATAGATGCCAGATGTGGACTGGTCTGCCAGCGAGATGCCGCATTTAGACTTGACTACCTGCCAGATGCTGGATGTGGAATGGTCTGCCTGTAAGATGCTGAATCTGGTATTATCTTCCTGCCATTTGCTGGAATTGGACTGCTCAGCCTAACAGATGATGGATGTGGAATTGTCCACCTGGAAGATGCTGGATGTGGAATGTTCGTCTGACACATTCCGGATGTGGAATGGTACATCTGCCAGATGCCGGAGGTGGAATGTTCCTCATGTGAGACTCTGGAATTACAATATAATTCGTGCCAGATGTGGAATTGTATGCTTGCCAGATCCTGGAGGTGGAATTGTCCACCTGCAAAAGCCCAAATGTGGAATGGTCTGCCTGCCAGATGCCA
This sequence comes from Narcine bancroftii, assembly GCF_036971445.1. Taxonomy (NCBI): domain Eukaryota; kingdom Metazoa; phylum Chordata; class Chondrichthyes; order Torpediniformes; family Narcinidae; genus Narcine; species Narcine bancroftii. Next base: position 6,529,072 of record NW_027211884.1, read on the forward strand.
GATGTGGAATGGTACACCTGCCAAATGCCAGATGTGGAATGGTCCACCTGCCAGATGCCGGAGGTGGAATGGTCCTTCTGTGAGAATCTGGATGTGGAATGGACTTCCTGACAGATGCTGGATGTGTAATGGTACAGCGGCGAGATGCCAGAGTAGAATGATCTTCAGGACAGATACCAGATGTGGAATGGAATTCGTGCCAGATGCCAGATGTGAAAGTGTACAGCGGCGAGTTTACAGTGTGGGACTCACTCACCAAAAAAGGTTACACTGAGGAATTCACTAACATAACATTTTCAATGTCGAATTTAGCGAATTACAAGGTAACACTGTGAAACTCAACCACATAACAAGTTTACACGGTGAGAATCTCACATATAACAATGTCACAATGTCGAACACACTCTATACCAATGTTACACTCTGAGGCCCATTAACTAGACAGGTTGACACTGTGGAATTCACTTCCATAACAATGTCACACTTTCAAACTCACTGACATTACTAGGTCAAATGGTGAGACTCACTCACACTGTGGAACACATTCAACTAAAAAAAGTTGCACTGAGGAACTCACCAACAAACAATATCGAATTTAGCAAAATTACAAGGTTACACAGTGAAACTCAGACACATAACAAGTTTACATGGTGGGAATCACTCACATAACAAGGTCACACTGTGTAAATGACTCACACAACAAGTTTACACTGTGGGAATAACTCACATGAAGTTTACAATATGGGATTCCACAAGTGAACAAAATTATACGGTGCAACTCTCTCACACGACAAGTTTACACTGTGGAAATAACTCACATAACACGGTTACACTGTGGCAATCTCTCACCTAAAAAGGTTACACTGAGGAACTCATTAAAATCACATTTTGAATATCGAATTTAGCGAAATTAAATGGTAACTCTGTGAAACTCAGACACATAACAAGTTTACACGGTGGGACTCTCACACATAACAATGTCACACTGTCAAACTCACTCTATACCAATGTTACACCCTGAGACTCACTAAGTAGAAAGGTTGACACTATGGAAATCACTTCGATAACAATGTCACACTTTCAAACTCACTCACATAACAAGTTTACACTATGGGAATCTCTTACATAATAAGGTGAATTTTTGGGACTCACATAATAAGGTCACACTGTGTAAATCACTCACATAACAAATTTACACTGTGGGACTCACTAACATAAAGTTTACAATATGGGATTCCCTCAGTACCCAAAATTATACTGTGCTACTCTCTCACATGGCAAGTTTACACTGTGGAACACACTCACCTAAAAAAGTTGCACTGAGGAACTCACCAACATAACTTTTTCAATGTCGAATTTAGCAAAATTACAAGGTTAGACTGTGAAACTCAGACACATAACAAGTTTACATGGTGGGAATCAATCACATGACAAGGTCACACTATGTAAATTACTCACAGAAGTTTACACTGTGGGACACACTAACATATAGTTTGGAATATAGGTTACACTAAGTAAACAAAATTATACTGTGCAACTCTCTCATATGACAAGTTTACACTGTGGAACTGACTCACATAACACGGTTACACTGTGGAACTCACTCACATAACAAATTTATACTGTCAATCGCCGGATGTGGATTTGTTTGCTGCCAAATGCCAGATGTGGAATGGTACTCCTGCCAGATTCTGAATGTGGAGTGGTTGGCCTGCCAGATGCCAGATTTGGACTGGTCTGCCAGTGAGATGCGGATTTAAAATTGACTACCTGCCAGATGCTAGATGTGGAATGGTCTGCCAGTAAGATGCTGAATCTGGTATCATCTTCCTGCCATTTGCTGGACATGGATAGGTCTGCCTAACAGATGCCAGATGTGGAATTGTCCATCTGGAAGATGCTGGATGTGGAATGTTCCTCTGGCACATTCTGGATTTGGAATGGTACATCTATCAGGTGGTCCTCATGTGAGAATGTGGTTGTACAATATAATTCGTGCCAGATGCTAGATGTGGAATTGTCCACCTGCAAGATGTCGGAGGTATAATTGTCCACCTGCGAGATGCCAGATGTGGAATGTTCCACCTGCCAGATGCCGGAGGTGAAATGGTCCTTCTGTGAGAATCCGGATGTGGAATGGATTTTGTACCAGATGCCGGACGTGTAATGGTACAGCGGCGAGATGCCGGATGTAGAATGATCTTCTGGACGGATGCCTGATCTGGAATGAAATTCGTGCCAGATGCCAAATGTGAAATGGTATGCTTGTCAGTTGCAGGATGTGGAATGGTCCTCTGCCAGATGCTGGATATAGAATGGTCTGCCTGGCTGATGCTGGAGTGGAATAGACCACCTGCCAGTTGCAGGATGGGGAATGGTTTGCTGCCAGATGCCAGATGTAGAATGTTTTTTTTTTCCCAGATGCAGGATGTGGAGTGGTCGGCCTGCCAGATGCCAGATGTGGCATTGTCAACCCACTTGATGCCAGATATTGACTAGTCTGCCTGATAGATGCCAGATGTGGACTGGTCTGCCAGCGAGATGCCGCATTTAGAATTGACTCCCTGCCAGATGCTGGATGTGGAATGGTCTGCCTGTAAGATGCTGAATCTGGTATCATCTTCCTGCCATTTGCTGGAATTGGACTGCTCAGTCTAACAGATGAGGGATGTGGAATTGTTTACCTGGAAGATGCTGGATGTGGAATGTTCCTCTGACACATTCCGGATGTGGAACGGCAAATCTGCCAGATGCCGGAGGTGGAATGTTCCTCATGTGAGACTCTGGATGTAAAATATAATTCGTGCCAGATGCCAGATGTGGAATTGTATGCTTGCCAGATCCCGGTGGTGGAATTGTCCACCTGCAAAAGCCCAAATGTGGAATGGTCTGCCTGCCAGATGGCAGAGGTGGAATGGTCCACCTGCCAGATGCCAGATGTGGAATGGTCCACCTGCCAGATGCCAAAGGTGGAATGGTCCTTCTGTGAGAATCCGGATGTGGAATGGACTTCATGACAGATGCCGGACGTTTAATGGTGCAGCGGCGAGATGTCAGATGTAGAATAATCTTCTGGATGGATGCCGGATGTGGAATGTTTTTTTTTTTTTCCGAGATGCAGGATGTGGAGTGGTCGGCCTGCCAGATGCCAGATGTGGCATTGTCCTCCCTCTTGATGCCAGATATTGACTAGTCTGCCTGATAGATGCCAGATGTGGACTGGTCTGCCAGCGAGATGTCGCATTTAGAATTGACTACCTGCCAGATGCTGGATGTGGAATGGTCCACCTGTCAGATGCAGGAGGTGGAATGATCCTTCTGTGAGAATCCGGATGTGGAATGGACTTCATGACAGATGCTGGATGTGTAATGGTACAGCGGTGAGATGCCAGAGTAGAATGATCTTCTGGACAGTTACCGGATGTGGAATGGAATTCGTGCCAGATGCTGGATGTGAAATGGTACAGCGGTGAATTTACAGTGTGGGACTCACTCACCTAAAAAGGTTGCACTGAGGAACTCACGAACATAACTTTTTCAATATCGCATTTAGTAAAATTACAGGGTTACACTGTGAAACTCAGACACATAACAAGTTTACATGGTGGGAATCACTCACAATAAGGTCACACTGTGTAAATGATTCACAAATCAAGTTAACACTGTGGGACTCACTTACATGAAGTTTACAATATGGGATTCCCTAAGTGAACAAAATTGGACTGTGAAACTCTCTAACATGACAAGTTTACACTGTGGAACTGACTCACATAACACGGTAACACTGTGTAATTCGCTCACTTTAAACGGTTACACCGTGGAACTCACCTAAAAAGGTTACACTGAGGAACTGACTAACATAACATTTTCAATATCGAATTTAGCAAAATTACAAGGTTACACTGTGAAACTCAGATACATAACAGGTTTACATGGTGGGAATCTCTCACACAACAAGGTCAAATTTTGGGACTCACATAATAAGGTCACACTGTGTAAATGACTCCCATAACAAATTTACATTGTGGGACTCACTCACCTAAAAAGGTTACACTGAGGAACTCATTAACATCACATTTTCAATATCGAATTTAGCGAAATTAAAAGGTAACACTGTGAAACTCAGACACATAACAAGTTTACATGGTGGGACTCTCACACATAACAATGTCACATTTTCAAACTCACTGACATTACAAGTTTACTCTGTGGGAATTTCTCACATAAAAAGGTCAATTTGTGGGACTCACATAATAAGGTCACATTGTGAAAATTACTCACAGAACAAATTTACACTGTGGGACTCACTAACATAAAGTTTACAATATGGGATGCCCTAAGTACCCAAAATTATACTGTGGAACTCTCCAAAATAACACGGTTACACTGTGGAACACACTCACCTAAACATGTTTCATTGAGGAACTCACTAATATAACATGTTCAATATCGAATTTAGCAAAATTACAAGGTTAGACTGTGAAACTCACCCACATAACAAATTTACACTGTGGGAATCTCACACATAACAATGTCACACAGTCAAACTCACTCTCTCCAATGTTACACTCTGAGGCTCACTAACTAGACAGGTTGACACTGTGGAATTCACTTCCATAACAACGTCACACTTTCAAACTCTCTCATATAACAACTTCAAACGGTGGGACTCACTCACCTAAAAAAGTTGCACTGAGGAACTCACGAACAAACAATATCGAATTTAGCAAAATTACAAGGTTACACAGTGAAACTCAGACACATTACAAGTTTACATGGTGGGAATCACTCACATAATAAGGTCACACTGTATAAATTACTCACACAACAAGTTTACTCTGTGGGACACACTAACATATAGTTTGGAATATGGGTTACACTAAGTAAACAAAATTATTCTGTGCAACTCTCTCATATGACAAGTTTACACTGTGGAACTGACTCACATAACAAGTTTATACTGTCCATCGCCGGATGTGGATTTGTTTGCTGCCAAATGCCAGATGTGGAATGGTACTCCTACCAGATTCTGAATGTGGAGTGGCTGGCCTGCCAGATGCCAGATTTAGACTGGTCTGCCAGTGAGATGCCCGATTTAGAATTGACTACCTGCCAGATGCTAGATGTGGAATGGTTTGCCTGTAAGATGCTGAATCTGGTATTATCTTCCTGCCATTTGCTGGACATGGACTGCTCTGCCTAACAGATGCCAGATGTGGAATTGTCCATCTGGAAGATGCTGGATGTGGAATGTTCCTCTGACACATTCCGGATTTGGAATGGTACATCTGCCAGATGGTCCTCATGTGAGAATGTGGATTTACAATATAATTCGTGCCAGATGCTAGATGTGGAATTGTGCACCTGCAAGATGTCGGAGGTATAATTGTCCACCTGCGAGACGCCAGATGTGGAATGTTCCACCTGCCAGATGCCGGAGGTTGAATGGTCCTTCTGTGAGAATCCGGATGTGGAATGGACTTTGTACCAGATGCCGGACGTGTAATGGTACAGCGGCGAGATGCCGGATGTAGAATGATCTGCTGGACGGATGCCGGATGTGGAATGAAATTCGTGCCAGATGCCAGATGTGAAATGGTATGCTTGTCAGTTGCAGGATGTGGAATGGTCCTCTGCCAGATGCTGGATATGGAATGGTCTTCCTGGCTGATGCTGGAGTGGAATAGACCATCTGCCAGTTGCAGGATGGGGAATGGTTTGCTGCCAGATGCCAGATGTAGAATGGTATTTTTTTCCCAGATGCAGGATGTGGAGTGGTCGGCCTGCCAGATGCCAGATGTGGCATTGTCCACCCACTTGATGCCAGATATTGACTAGTCTGCCTGATAGATGCCAGATGAGGACTGGTCTAACAGCGAGTTGCCGCATTTAGAATTGACTACCTGCCAGATGCTGGATGTGGAATGGTCTGCCTGTAAGATGCTGAATCTGGTATCATCTTCCTGCCATTTGCTGGAATTGGACTGCTCAGCCTAACAGATGATGGATGTGGAATTGTCCACCTGGAAGATGCTGGATGTGGAATGTTCGTCTGACACATTCCGGATGTGGAAGGGTACATCTGCCAGTTGCCGGAGGTGGAATGTTCCTCATGTGAGACTCTGGAATCACAATATAATTCGTGCCAGATGCCAGATGTGGAATTGTATGCTTGCCAGATCCCGGAGGTGGAATTGTCCACCTGCAAAAGCCCAAATGTGGAATGGTCTGCCGGCCAGATGCCAGATGTGGAATGGTACACCTGCCAAATGCCAGATGTGGAATGGTCCACCTGCCAGATGCCGGAGGTGGAATGGTCCTTCTGTGAGAATCCGGATGTGGAATGGACTTCCTGACAGATGCTGGATGTGTAATGGTACAGCGGCGAGATGCCAGAGTAGAATGATCTTCAGGACAGATACCAGATGTGGAATGGAATTCGTGCCAGATGCCAGATGTGAAAGTGTACAGCGGCGAGTTTACAGTGTGGGACTCACTCACCTAAAAAGGTTGCCCTGAGGAATTCACTAACGTAACATTTTCAATGTCGAATTTAGCGAATTACAAGGTAACACTGTGAAACTCAACCACATAACAAGTTTACACGGTGGGAATCTCACATATAACAATGTAACACTGTCGAACACACCCCATACCAATGTTACAACCTGATACTCACTAAGTAGAAAGGTTGACACTATGGAAATCACATCGATAACAATGTCACACTTTCAAACCTACTCACATAACAAGTTTACACTCTGGGAATCTCTCACATAATAAGGTGAATTTGTGGGTTGCACATAATAAGGTCACACTTTGTAAATTACTCACAGAACAGATTTAAACTGTAGGACTCACTAACATAAAGTTTACAATATGGGATGCCCTAAGTACCCAAAATTATACTGTGGAACACTCCAAAATAACACGGTTACACTGTGGAACACACTCACCTCAACATGTTTCATTGAGGAACTCACTAACATAACATGTTCAATATCAATTTAGCAAAATTACAAGGTAACACTGTGAAACTCACCCACATAACAAGTTTACACTGTGGGAATCTCACACATAACAATGTCACACAGTCAAACTCACTCTCTACCAATGTTACACTCTGAGGCTCACTAACTAGACAGGTTGACACTGAGGAATTCACTTCCATAACAACGTCACACTTTCAAACTCTCTCAGATAACAAGGGCAAACGGTGGGACTCACTCACATAATAAGGTCACACTGTCTAAATTACTCACACAACAAGTTTACTCTGTGGGACACACTAACATATAGTTTGGAATATGGGTTACACTAAGTAAACAAAATTATACTGTGCCACTCTCTCATATGACAAGTTTACACTGTGGAACTGACTCACATAACACGGTTACACTGGGGAACTCACTCACATAACAAATTTATACTGTCAATCGCCAGATGTGGATTTGTTTGCTGCCAAATGCCAGATGTGGAATGGTACTCCTGCCAGATACTAAATGTGGAATGGTTGGCCTGCCAGATGCCAGATTTGGACTGGTCTGCCAGTGAGATGCCGGATTTAGCATTGACTACCTGCCAGATGCTAGATATGGAATGGTCTGCCTGTAAGAGGCTGAATCTGGTATCATCTTCCTGCCATTTGCTGGACATGGACTGCTCTGCCTAACAGATGCCAGATGTGGAATTGTCCATCTGGAAGATGCTGGATGTGGAATGTTCCTCTGACACATTCCGGATTTGGAATGGTACATCTGCCAGATGGTCCTCAAGTGAGAATGTGGATGTACAATATAATTCGTGCCAGATTCTAGTTGTGGAATTGCCCACCTGCAAGATATCGGAGGTATAATTGTCCACCTGCGAGACGCCAGATGTGGAATGTTCCACCTGCCAGATGCCGGAGGTAGAATGGTCCTTCTGTGAGAATCCGGATGTGGAATGGACTTTGTACCAGATGCCGGACGTGTAATGGTACAGCGGCGAGATGCCGGATGTAGAATGATCTTCTGGACGGATGCTGGATGTGGAATGAAATTCGTGCCAGATGCCAGATGTGAAATGGTATGCTTGTCAGTTGCAGGATGTGGAATGGTCCTCTGTCAGATGCTGGATATGGAATGGTCTGCCTGGCTGATGCTGGAGTGGAATAGACCATCTGCCAGTTGCAGGATGGGGAATGGTTTGCTGCCAGATGCCAGATGTAGAATGGTATTTTTTCTCCCAGATGCAGGATGTGGAGTGGTCGGCCTGCCAGATGCCAGATGTGGCATTGTCCACCCACTTGATGCCAGATATTGACTAGTCTGCCTGATAGATGCCAGATGTGGACTGGTCTGCCAGCGAGATGCCGCATTTAGAATTGACTACCTGCCAGATGCTGGATGTGGAATGGTCTGCCTGTAAGATGCGGAATCTGCTATCATCCTCCTGCCATTTGCTGGGATTGGACTGCTCAGCCTTACAGATGATGGATGTGGAATTGTCCACCTGGAAGATGCTGGATGTGGAATGTTCCTCATGTGAGACTCTGGAATTACAATATAATTCGTGCCAGATGCCAGATGTGGAATTGTATGCTTGCCAGATCCCGGAGGTGGAATTGTCCACCTGCAAAAGTCCAAATGTGGAATGGTCTGCCTGCCAGATGCCAGATGTGGAATGGTACACCTGCCAAATGCCAGATGTGGAATGGTCCACCTGCCAGATGCCGGAGGTGGAATGGTCCTTCTGTGAGAATCCGGATGTGGAATGGACTTCCTGACAGATGCTGGATGTGTAATGGTACAGCGGAGAGATGCCAGAGTAGAATGATCTTAAGGACAGATACCAGATGTGGAATGGAATTCGTGCCAGATGCCAGATGTGAAAGTGTACAGCGGCGAGTTTACAGTGTGGGACTCACTCACCTAAAAAGGTTACACTGAGGAATTCACTAACATAACATTTTCAATGTCGAATTTAGCGAATTACAAGGTAACACTGTGAAACTCAACCACATAACAAGTTTACACGGTGAGAATCTCACATATAACAATGTCACACTGTCGAACACACTCTATACCAATGTTACACTCTGATGCCCATTAACTAGACAGGTTGACACTGTGGAATTCACTTCCATAACAATGTCACACTTTCAAACTCACTGACATTACAAGGTCAAATGGTGAGACTCACTCACACTGTGGAACACACTCACCTAAAAAAGTTGCACTGAGGAACTCACCAACAAACAATATCGAATTTAGCAAAATTACAAGGTTACACAGTGAAACTCAGACACATAACAAGTTTACATGGTGGGAATCACTCACATAACAAGGTCACACTGTGTAAATGACTCACACAACAAGTTTACACTGTGGGACACACTAACATATAGTTTGGAATATGGGTTACACTAAGTAAAAAAAATTATACTGTGCAACTCTCTCATATGACAAGTTTACACTGTGGAACTGACTCACATAACACGGTTACACTGTGGAACTCACTCACATAACAAATTTATACTGTTCATCGCCGGATGTGGATTTGTTTGCTGCCAAATGCCAGATGTGGAATGGTACTCCTGCCAGATACTGAATGTGGTGTGGTTGGCCTGCCAGATGCCAGATTTGGACTGGTCTGCCACTAAGATGCCGGATTTAGAATTGACTACCTGCCACATGCTAGATGAGGAAAGGTCTGCCTGTAAGATGCTGAATCTGGTATCATCTTCCTGCCATTTGCTGGACATGGACTGCTCTGCCTAACAGATGCCTGATGTGGAATTGTCCATCTGGAAGATGCTGGATGTGGAATGTTCCTCTGACACATTCCGGATTTGGAATGGTACATCTGCCAGATGGTCCTCATGTGAGAATGTGGATGTACAATATAATTCGTGCTGGATGCTAGATGTGGAATTGTCCACCTGCAAGATGTCGGAGGTATAATTGTCTAATGCGAGTCGCCAGATGTGGAATGTTCCACCTGCCAGATGCCGGAGGTAGAATGGTCCTTCTGTGAGAATCCGGATGTACAATATAATTCGTGCAAGATGCCAGATGTGGAATTGTATGCTTGCCAGATTCCGGAAGTGGAATTGTCCACCTGCAAAAGCCCAAATGTGGAATGGTCTGCCTGCCAGATGCCAGATGTGGAATGGTCCACCTGCCAGATGCCAGATATGGAATGGTCCACCTGCCAGATGCCGGAGGTGGAATGGTCCTTCTGTGTGAATCCGGATGTGGAATGGACTTCATGACAGTTGCTGGATGTGTAATGGTACAGCGGCGTGATGCCAGAGTAGAATGATCTTTTGGACAGATACCGGATGTGGAATGGAATTCGTGCTAGATGCCAGATGTGAAATGGTACAGCGGCGAGTTTACAGTGTGGGACTCACTCACCTAAAAAGGTTACCCTGAGGAATTCACTAACGTAACATTTTCAATGTCGAATTTAGCGAAATAAAAGGTAACACTGTGAAACTCACCCACATAACAAGTTTACACGGTGGGAATCTCACATATAACAATGTAACACTGTCGAACACACTCCATACCAATGTTACACCCTGATACTCACTAAGTAGAAAGGTTGACACTATGGAAATCACTTCGATAACAATCTCACACTTTCAAACTCACTCACATAACAAGTTTACACTCTGGGAATCTCTCACATAATAAGGTGAATTTGTGGGATGGCCTGCCAGATGCCAGATTTGGACTGGTCTGCCAGTGAGATGCCGGATTTAGCATTGACTACCTGCCAGATGCTAGATATGGAATGGTCTACCTGTAAGATGCTGAATCTGGTATCATCTTCCCGCCATTTTCTGGACATGGACTGCTCTGCCTAACAGATGCCAGATGTGGAATTGTCCATCTGGATGATGCTGGATGTGGAATGTTCCTCTGACACATTCCGAATTTGGAATGGTACATCTGCCAGATGGTCCTCATGTGAGAATGTGGATGTACAATATAATTCGTGCCAGATGCTAGATGTGGAATTGTCCACCTGCAAGATATCGGAGGTATAATTGTCCACCTGCGAGACGCCAGATGTGGAATGTTCCACCTGCCAGATGCCGGAGGTAGAATGGTCCTTCTGTGAGAATCCGGATGTGGAATGGACTTTGTACCAGATGCCGGACGTGTAATGGTACAGCGGCGAGATGCCGGATGTAGAATGATCTTCTGGACGGATGCCGGATGTGGAATGAAATTCGTGCCAGATGCCAGATGTGAAATGGTATGCTTGTCAGTTTCAGGATGTGGAATGGTCCTCTGCCAGATGCTGGATATGGAATGGTCTGCCTGGCTGATGCTGGTGTGGAATAGACCACCTGTCAGTTGCAGGATGGGGAATGGTTTGCTGCCAGATGCCAGATATAGAATGTTTTTTTTTCCCAGATGCAGCATGTGGAGTGGTCGGACTGCCTGATGCCAGATGTGGCATTGTCCACCCACTTGATGCCAGATATTGACTAGTCTGCCTGCCAGATGTGGAATGGTACACCTGCCAAATGCCAGATGTGGAATGGTCCACCTGTCAGATGCCGGAGGTAGAATGGTCCTTCTGTGAGAATCCGGATGTGGAATGGACTTTGTACCAGATGCCGGACGTGTAATGGTACAGCGGCGAGATGCCGGATGTAGAATGATCTGCTGGACGGATGCCGGATGTGGAATGAAATTCGTGCCAGATGCCAGATGTGAAATGGTATGCTTGTCAGTTTCAGGATGTGGAATGGTCCTCTGATAGATGCTGGATATGGAATAGTCTGCCTGGCTGATGCTGGTGTGGAATAGACCACCTGCCAGTTCCAGGATGGGGAATGGTTTGCTGCCAGATGCCAGATATCGAATGTTTTTTTTTCCCAGATGCAGCATGTGGAGTGGTCGGACTGCCTGATGCCAGATGTGGCATTGTCCACCCACTTGATCCCAGATATTGACTAGTCTGCCTGATAGATGCCAGATGTGGGCTGGTCTGCCAGCGAGATGCCGCATTTAGAATTGACTACCTGCCAGATGCTGGATGTGGAATGGTCTGCCTGTAAGATGCTGAATCTGGTATCAACTTCCTGCCATTTGCTGGAATTGGACTGCTCAGCCTAACAGATGATGGATGTGGAATTGTCCACCTGGAAGATGCTGGATGTGGAATGTTCGTCTGACACATTCTGGATGTGGAATGGTACATCTGCCAGATGCCGGAGGTGGAATGTTCCTCATGTGAGACTCTGGAATTACAATATAATTCGTGCCAGATGCCAGATGTGGAATTGTATGCTTGCCAGATCCCGGAGGTGGAATTGTCCACCTGCAAAAGCCCAAATGTGGAATGGTCTGTCTGCAAGATGCCAGATGTGGAATGGTACACCTGCCAAATGCCAGATGTGGAATGGTCCACCTGCCAGATGCCGGAGGTGGAATGGTCCTTCTGTGAGAATCCGGATGTGGAATGGACTTCCTGACAGATGCTGGATGTGTAATGGTACAGCGGCGAGATGCCAGAGTAGAATGATCTTCAGGACAGATACCAGATGTGGAATGGAATTCATGCCAGATGCCAGATGTGAAAGTGTACAGCGGCAGTTTACAGTGTGGGACTCACTCACCTAAAAAGGTTACACTGAGGAATTCACTAACATAACATTTTCAATGTCGAATTTAGCGAATTACAAGGTAACACTGTGAAACTCAAACACAAAACAAGTTTACACGGTGAGAATCTCACATATAACAATGTCACACTGTCGAACACACTCTATACCAATGTTACACTCTGATGCCCATTAACTAGACAGGTTGACACTGTGGAATTCACTTCCATAACAATGTCACACTTTCAAACTCACTGACATTACAAGGTCAAATGGTGAGACTCACTCACACTGTGGAACACACTCACCTAAAAAAGTTGCACTGAGGAACTCACCAACAAACAATATCGAATTTAGCAAAATTACAAGGTTACACAGTGAAACTCAGACACATAACAAGTTTACATGGTGGGAATCACTCACATAACAAGGTCACACTGTGTAAATGACTCACACAACAAGTTTACACTGTGGGACTAACTCACATGAAGTTTACAGTATGGGATTCCCCAAGTGAACAAAATTATACGGTGCAACTCTCTCACACGACAAGTTTACACTGTGGAAATAACTCACATAACATGGTTACACTGTGAGAATCTCTCACCTAAAAAGGTTACACTGAGGAACTCATTAAAATCACATTTTGAATATCGAATTTAGCGAAATTAAAAGGTAACTCTGTGAAACTCAGACACATAACAAGTTTACACGGTGGGCCTCTCACACATAACAATGTCACATTGTCAAACTCACTCTATGCCAATGTTACACTCTGAGGCCCACTAAGTAGACAGGTTGACACTGTGGAATTCACTTCCATAACAATGTTAAACTTTCAAACTCACTGACATTACAAGGTCAAATGGTGAGACTCACTCACACTGTGGAACACACTCACCTAAAAAAGTTGCACTGAGGAACTCACTAACATAACATTTTCAATACTGAACTTAGCAAAATTACAAGGTTACACTGTGAAACTCACCCACATAAAAAATTTACACCTTGGGAATCTCACACATAAAATGTCACACTGTCGAACTCACTCCATACCAATGTTACACCCTGAGACTCATTAAGTAGAAAGGTTGACACTATGGAAATCACTTCAATAACAATGTCACACTTTCAAACTCACTCACAAAACAAATTTAAACTCTGGGAATCTCTCACATAATAAGGTGAATTTGTGGGACTCACATAATAAGGTCACACTGTGTAAATCACTCACATAACAAATTTACACTGTGGGACTCACTAACATAAAGTTTACAATATGGGATTCCCTCAGTACCCAAATTTATACTGTGCAACTCTCTCACATGACAAGTTTACACTGTGGAACACACTCACCTAAAAAAGTTGCACTGAGGAACTCACTAACATAACTTTTTCAATGTTGAATTTAGCAAAATTACAAGGTTAGACTGTGAAAGTCAGACACATAACAAGTTTACATGGTGGGAATCAATCACATGACAAGGTCACACTATGTAAATTACCTACAGAAGTTTACACTGTGGGACACACTAACATATAGTTTGGAATATAGGTTACACTAAGTAAACAAAATTATACTGTGCAACTCTCTCATATGACAAGTTTACACTGTGGAACTGACTCACATAACACGGTTAAACTGTGGAACTCACTCACGTAACAAATTTATACTGTCAATCGCCGGATGTGGATTTGTTTGCTGCCAAATGCCAGATGTGGAATGGTACTCCTGCCAGATACTGAATGTGGAGTGGTTGGCCTGCCAGATGCCAGATTTGGACTGGTCTGCCAGTGAGATGCGGATTTAAAATTGTCTACCTGCCAGATGCTAGATGTGGAATGGTCTCCCAGTAAGATGCTGAAACTGGTATCATCTTCCTGCCATTTGCTGGACATGGACAGCTCTGCCTAACAGATGCCAGATGTGGAATTGTCCATCTGGAAGATGCTGGATGTGGAATGTTCCTCTGCCACATTCCGGATTTGGAATGGTACATCTATCAGGTGGTCCTCATGTGAGAATGTGGATGTACAATATAATTCGTGCCAGATGCTAGAAGTGGAATTGTCCACCTGCAAGATGTCGGAGGTATAATTTTCCACCTGCGAGTCGCCAGATGTGGAATGTTCCACCTGCCAGATGCCGGAGGTGGAATGGTCCTTCTGTTAGAATCCGGATGTGGAATGGACTTTGTACCAGATGCCGGACATGTAATGGTACAGCGGCGAGATGCCGGATGTAGAATGATCTTCTGGACGGATGCCGGATCTGGAATGAAATTCGTGCCAGATGCCAAATGTGAAATGGTATGCTTGTCAGTTGCAGGATGTGGAATGGTCCTCTGCCAGATGCTGGATATGGAATGGTCTGCCTGGCTGATGCTGGAGTGGAATAGACCACCTGCCAGTTGCAGGATGGGGAATGGTTTGCTGCCAGATGCCAGATGTAGAATTTTTTTTTCCCAGATGCAGGATGTGGAGTGGTCGGCCTGCCAGATGCCAGATGTGGCATTGTCAACCCACTTGATGCCAGATATTGACTAGTCTGCCTGATAGATGCCAGATGTGGACTGGTCTGCCAGCGAGATGCCGCATTTTGAATTGACTACCTGCCAGATGCTGGATGTGGAATGGTCTGCCTGTAAGATGCTGAATCTGGTATCATCTTCCTGCCATTTGCTGGAATTGGACAGCTGAGCCAATCAGATGATGGATGTGGAATTGTCCACCTGGAAGATGCTGGATGTGGAATGTTCCTCTGACACATTCCGGATGTGGAATGGTACATCTACCAGATGCCGGAGGTGGAATGTTCCTCATGTGAGACTATGGATGTACAATATAATTCGTGCCAGATGCCAGATGTGGAATTGTATGCTTGCCAGATCCCGGAGGTGGAATTGTCCACCTGCAAAAGCCCAAATGTGGAATGGTCTGCCTGCCAGATGCCAGATGTGGAATGGTCCACCTGTCAGATGCCGGAGGTGGAATCGTCGTTCTGTGAGAATCCGGATGTGGAATGGACTTCATGACAGATGCTGGATGTGTAATGGTACAGCGGCGAGATGCCAGAGTAGAATGATCTTCTGGACAGTTACCGTATGTGGAATGGAATTCGTGCCAGATGCCGGATGTGAAATGGTACAGCGGTGAATTTACAGTGTGGGACTCACTCACCTAAAAAGGTTGCACTGAGGAACTCACGAACATAACTTTTTCAATATCGCATTTAGTAAAATTACAGGGTTACACTGTGAAACTCAGACACATAACAAGTTTACATGGTGGGAATCACTCACAATAAGGTCACACTGTGTAAATGATTCACAAATCAAGTTAACACTGTGGGACTCACTTACATGAAGTTTACAATATGGGATTCCCTAAGTGAACAAAATTGGACTGTGAAACTCTCTAACATGACAAGTTTACGCTGTGGAACTGACTCACATAACACGGTAACACTGTGTAATTCGCTCACTTTAAACGGTTACACCGTGGAACTCACCTAAAAAGGTTACACTGAGGAACTGACTAACATAACATTTTCAATATCGAATTTAGCAAAATTACAAGGTTACACTGTGAAACTCAGATACATAACAGGTTTACATGGTGGGAATCTCTCACACAACAAGGTCAAATTTTGGGACTCACATAATAAGGTCACACTGTGTAAATGACTCCCATAACAACTTTACATTGTGGGACTCACTCACCTAAAAAGGTTACACTGAGGAACTCATTAACATCACATTTTCAATATCGAATTTAGCGAAATTAAAAGGTAACACTGTGAAACTCAGACACATAACAAGTTTACATGGTGGGACTCTCACACATAACAATGTCACATTTTCAAACTCACTGACATTACAAGTTTACTCTGTGGGAATTTCTCACATAAAAAGGTCAATTTGTGGGACTCACATAATAAGGTCACATTGTGAAAATTACTCACAGAACAAATTTACACTGTGGGACTCACTAACATAAAGTTTACAATATGGGATGCCCTAAGTACCCAAAATTATACTGTGGAACTCTCCAAAATAACACGGTTACACTGTGGAACACACTCACCTAAACATGTTTCATTGAGGAACTCATTAATATAACATGTTCAATATCGAATTTAGCAAAATTACAAGGTTAGACTGTGAAACTCACCCACATAACAAATTTACACTGTGGGAATCTCACACATAACAATGTCACACAGTCAAACTCACTCTCTCCAATGTTACACTCTGAGGCTCACTAACTAGACAGGTTGACACTGTGGAATTCACTTCCATAACAACGTCACACTTTCAAACTCTCTCATATAACAAGGTCAAACGGTGGGACTCACTCACATTACAAGGTCACACTGTGTAAATTACATAACAAGTTTACACTGTGGGACACACTAACATATAGTTTAGAATATGGGTTTCACAAAGTAAACAAAATTATACTGTGCATTTCTCTTACATGACGTTTACACTGTGGAAATGCCTCACATAACACGGTTACACTGTGGAACTCATCTACATCACACGGTTACAAAGTGGAACTCACTCACATAACAAGGTTATACTGTGGAACTCACTCACCTAAAAAAGTTGCACTGAGGAACTCACTCATATAACTTTTTCAATTCCGAATTTATCAAAATTACATGGTTACACTGTGAAACTCAGGCACATAACCAGTTTACATGGTGGGAATCACTCACACAACAAGGTCAAATTTTGGGACTCACATAATACGGTCACACTGTGTAAGTTACTCCCATAACAAGTTTACACCATGGGACTTACTCACCTAAAAAGATTACACTGGGGAACTCATTAACATCACATTTTCAAAATCGAATTTAGCGAAATTAAAAGGTAACACTGTGAAACTCAGACACATAACAAGTTTACACATTGGGACTCTCACACATAACAATGTCACACAGTCAAACTCACTCTATACCAATGTTACACTCTGAGGCTCACTAACTAGACAGGTTGACACTGTGGAATTCACTTCCATAACAACGTCACACTTTCAAACTTTCTCATATAACAAGGTCAAACGGTGGGACTCACTCACATAACAAGGTCACACTGTGTAAATTACATAACACGGTTACACTGTGGAACTCACTCACCTAAAAAAGTTGCACTGAGGAACTCATGAACAAACAATATCGAATTTAGCAAAATTACAAGGTTACAGTGAAACTCAGACACATAACAAGTTTACATGGTGGGAATCACTCACATAATAAGGTCACACTCTGTAAATTACTCACACAACAAGTTTACTCTGTGGGACACACTAACATATAGTTTGGAATATAGGTTACACTAAGTAAACAAAATTATACTGTGCAACTCTCTCATATGACAAGTTTACTTTGTGGAACTGACTCACATAACACGGTTACACTGTGGAACTCACTCACATAACAAATTTATACTGTCCATCGCCGGATGTGGATTTGTTTGCTGCCAAATGCCAGATGTGGAATGGTACTCCTGCCAGATACTGAATGTGGAGTGTTTGGCCTGCCAGATGCCAGATTTGGACTGGTCTGCCAGTGAGATGCCGGATTTAGAATTGACTACCTGCCACATGCTAGATGTGGAATGGTCTGCCAGTAAGATGCTGAATCTGGTATCATCTTCCTGCCATTTGCTGGACATGGACTGCTCTGCCTAACAGATGCCAGATGTGGAATTGTCCATCTGGAAGATGCTGGATGTGGAATGTTCCTCTGACACATTCCGGATTTGGAATGGTACATCTGCCAGATGGTCCTCATGTGAGAATGTGGATTTACAATATAATTTGTGCCAGATGCTAGATGTGGAATTGTGCACCTGCAAGATGTCGGAGGTATAATTGTCCACCTGCGAGACGGCAGATGTGGAATGTTCCACCTGCCAGATGCCGGAGGTGGAATGGTCCTTCTGTGAGAATCCGGATGTGGAATGGACTTTGTACCAGATGCCGGACGTGTAATGGTACAGCGGCGAGATGCCGGATGTAGAATGATCTTCTGGACGGATGCCGGATGTGGAATGAAATTCGTGCCAGATGCCAGATGTGAAATGGTATACTTGTCAGTTTCAGGATGTGGAATGGTCCTCTGCCAGATGCTGGATATGGAATGGTCTGCCTGGCTGATGCTGGTGTGGAATAGACCACCTGCCAGTTGCAGGATGGGGAATGGTTTGCTGCCAGATGCCAGATATAGAATGTTTTTTTTTCCCAGATGCAGCATGTGGAGTGGTCGGACTGCCTGATGCCAGATGTGGCATTGTCCACCCACTTGATGCCAAATATTGACTAGTCTGACTGATAGATGCCAGATGTGGACTGGTCTGCCAGCGAGATGCCGCATTTAGAATTGACTACCTGCCAGATGCTGGATGTGGAATGGTCTGCCTGTAAGATGCTGAATCTGGTATCATCTTCCTGCCATTTGCTGGAATTGGACTGCTCAGCCTAACAGATGATGGATGTGGAATTGTCCACCTGGAAGATGCTGATGTGGAATGTTCCTCTGACACATTCCGCATGTGGAATGGTACATCTGCCAGATGACGGAGGTGGAATGTTCCTCATGTGAGGCTCTGGATGTACAATATAATTTGTGCCAGATGCCAGATGTGGAATTGTATGCTTGCCAGATCCCGGAGTTGGAATTGTCCACCTGCAAACACCCAAATGTGGAATGGTCTGCCTGCCAGATGCCAAATGTGGAATGGTCCACCTGCCAGATGCCAGAGGTGGAACGGTCCTTCTGTGAGAATCTGGATGTAGAATGGACTTCATGACAGATGCTGGATGTGTAATAGTACAGCGGCGAGATGCCAGAGTAGAATGATCTTCTGGACAATATACCGGATGTGGAATTGAATTCATGCCAGATGCCAGATTTGAAATGGTACAGCGGTGAGTTTACAGTGTGGGACTCACTCACCTAAAAAGGTCACGCTGACGAATTCACTAACATAACATTTTCAATGTCGAATTTCGCGAAATACAAGGTAACACTGTGAAACTCACCCACATAACAAGTTTACACGGTGGGAATCTCACATATAACAATGTCACACTGTCGAACACACTCCATACCAATGTTACACTCTGATACTCACTAAGAGGAAAGATTGACACTATGGAAATCACTTCGATAACAATGTCACACTTTCAAACTCACTCACATAACAAGTTTACACTCTGGGAATCTCTCACATAATAAGGTGAATTTGTGGGATGCACATAATAAGGTCACACTGTGTAAATTACTCACAGAACATATTTACACTGTGGGACTCACTAACATAAAGTTTACAATATGGGATTCCCTAAGTACCCAAAATTATACTGTGCAAATCTTTCACATGACAAGTTTACACTGTGGAACTCACTCACATAACAAGTTTACACTGTGGAACTCACTCACCTAAAAAAGTTGCACTGAGGAACTCACTAATATAACTTTTTCAATTTCCAATTTAGCAAAATTACAAGGTTACACTGTGAAACTCAGGCACATAACCAGTTTACATGGTGGGAATCACTCACACAACAAGGTCAAATTTTGGGACTCACATAATACGGTCACACTGTGTAAGTTACTCCCATAACAAGTTTACACCATGGGACTTACTCACCTAAAAAGATTACACTGAGGAACTCATTAACATCACATTTTCAAAATCGAATTTAGCGAAATTAAAAGGTAACACTGTGAAACTCAGACACATAACAAGTTTACACGGTGGGACTCTCACACATAACAATGTCACACTGTCAAACTCACTCTATACCAATGTTATACTCTGAGGCCCACTAACTAGACAGGTTGACACTGTGGAATTCACTTCCATAACAATGTCACACTTTCAAACTCACTGACATTACAAGGTCAAATGGTGAGACTCACTCACACTGTGGAACACACTCACCCAAAAAAGTTGCACTGAGGAACTCACTAACATAACATTTTCAATACTGAATTTTGCAAAATTACAAGGTTACACTGTGAAACTCACCCACATAACAAATTTACACCTTGGGAATTTCACACATAAAATGTCACACTGTCGAATGCATTCCATTCCAATGTTACACCCTGAGACTCACTAAGTAGAAAGGTTGACGCTGTGGAAATCACTTCTATAACAATGTCACACTTTCAAACTCACTGACATTACAAGTTTACTCTGTGGGAATTTCTCACATAATAAGGACAACTTGTGGGACTAACATAATAAGGTCACACTGTGAAAATTACTCACGTAACAAATTTACACTGTGGGACTCACTAACATAAAGGTTACAATATGGGATGCCCTAAATACCCAAAATTATACTGTGGAACTCTCCAACATAACACGGTTACACTGTGGAACACACACACCAGAACATGTTTCATTGAGGAACTCACTAACATAACATGTTCAATATCGAATTTAGCAAAATTACAAGGTAACACTGTGAAACACACCCACATAACAAGTTTACACTGTGGGAATCTCACACATAACAATGTCACACAGTCAAACTCACTCTCTACCAATGTTACACTCTGAGGCTCACTAACTAGACAGGTTGACACTGTGGAATTCACTTCCATAACAACGTCGCACTTTCAAACTCTCTCATATAACAAGGTCAAACGGTGGGACTCACTCACATAACAAGGTCACACTGTGTAAATTACATAACACGGTTACACTGTGGAACTCACTCACCTAAAAAAGTTGCACTGAGGAACTCACGTACAAACAATATCGAATTTAGCAAAATTATAAGGTTACACAGTGAAACTCAGACCAATTACAAGTTTACATGGTGGGAATCACTCACATAATAAGGTCACACAGTCTTAATTACTCACACAACAAGTTTACTCTGTGGGACACACTAACATATAGTTTGGAATATGGGTTACACTAAGTAAACAAAATTATACTGTGCAACTCTCTCATATGACAAGTTTACATTGTGGAACTGACTCACATAACACGGTTACACTGTGGAACTCACTCACATAACAAATTTATACAGTCCATCGCCGGATGTGGATTTGTTTGCTGCCAAATGCCAGATGTGGAATGGTACTCCTGCCAGATACTGAATGTGGAGTGGTTGGCCTGCCAGATGCCAGATTTGGATTGGTCTGCCAGTGAGATGCCGGATTTAGAATTGACTACCTGCCACATGCTAGATGTGGAATGGTCTGCCAGTAAGATGCTGAATCTGGTATCATCTTCCTGCCATTTGCTGGACATGGACTGCTCTGCCTAACAGATGCCAGATGTGGAATTGTCCATCTGGAAGATGCTGGATGTGGAATGTTCCTCTGACACATTCCGGATTTGGAATGGTACATCTGCCAGATGGTCCTCATGTAAGAATGTGGATGTACAATATAATTCGTGCCAGATGCTAGATGTGGAATTGTCCACCTGCAAGATGTCGGAAGGATAATTGTCCACCTGCGAGTCGCCAGATGTGGAATGTTCCACCTGCCAGATGCCGGAGGTGGAATGGTCCTTCTGTGAGAATCCGGATGTGGAATGGACTTTGTACCAGATGCCGGATGTGTAATCGTACAGCGGCGAGATGCCGGATGTAGAATTTTCTTCTGGACGGGATGCCGGATGTGGAATGAAATTCGTGCCAGATGCCAGATGTGAAATGGTATGCTTGTCAGTTTCAGGATGTGGAATGGTCCCCTGCCAGATGCTGGCTATGGAATGGTCTGCCTGGCTGATGCTGGAGTGGAATAGACCACCTGCCAGTTGCAGGATGGGGAATGGTTTGCTGCCAGATTCCAGATGTAGTATGGGTTTTTTTTTCCCCAGATGCAGGATGTGGAGTGGTCGGCCTGCCAGATGCCAGATGTGCAATTGTCCACCCATTTGATGCCAGATATTGACTAGTGTACCTGCTATATGCCAGATGTGGACTGGTCGCTAGCGAGATGCCGCATTTAGAATTGACTACCTGCCAGATGCTGGATGTGGAATGGTCTGCCTGTAAGACGCTGAATCTGCTATCATCTTCCTGCCATTTGCTGGAATTGGACTGCTCAGCCTAACAGATGATGGATGTGGAATTGTCCACCTGGAAGATGCTGGATGTGGAATGTTCCTCTGACACATTCCGGATGTGGAATGGTACATCTGCCAGATGCCGGAGGTGGAATGTTCGTCATGTGAGACTCTGGATGTACAATATAATTCGTGCCAGATGCCAGATGTGGAATTGTATGCTTGCCAGATTCTGGAGGTGGAATTGTCCACCTGCAAAAGCCCAAATGTGGAATGGTCTGCCTGCCAGATGCCAGATGTGGAATGGTCCACCTGCCAGATGCCAGATATGGAATGGTCCACCTGCCAGATGCCGGAGGTGGAATGGTCCTTCTGTGTGAATCCGGATGTGGAATGGACTTCATGACAGTTGCTGGATGTGTAATGGTACAGCGGCGAGATGCCAGAGTAGAATGATCTTCTGGACAGATACCGGATGTGGAATGCAATTCGTGCTAGATGCCAGATGTGAAATGGTACAGCGGCGAGTTTACAGTGTGCGACTCACTCACCTAAAAAGGTTGCCCTGAGGAATTCACTAACGTAACATTTTCAATGTCGAATTTAGCGAAATACAAGGTAACACTGTGAAACTCACCCACATAACAAGTTTACACGGTGGGAATCTCACATATAACAATGTAACACTGTCGAACGCACTCCATACCAATGTTACACCCTGATACTCACTAAGTAGAAAGGTTGACACTATGGAAATCACTTCGATAACAATGTCACACTTTCAAACTCACTCACATAACAAGTTTACACTCTGGGAATCTCTCACATAATAAGGTGAATTTGTGGGATGCACATAATAAGGTCACACTTTGTAAATTACTCACAGAACAAATTTACACTGTGGGACTCACTAACATAATGTTTACAATATGGCATGCCCTAAATACCCAAAATTATACTGTGGAACTCTCCAAAATAACACGGTTACACTGTGGAACACACTCACCTAAACATGTTTCATTGAGGAACTCACTAACATAACATGTTCAATATCGAATTTAGCAAAATTACAAGGTAACACTGTGAAACACACCCACATAACAAGTTTACACTGTGGGAATCTCACACATAACAATGTCACACAGTCAAACTCACTCTCTACCAATGTTACACTCTGAGGCTCACTAACTAGACAGGTTGACACTGTGGAATTCACTTCCATAACAACGTTTCACTTTCAAACTCTCTCAGATAACAAGGGCAAACGGTGGGACTCACTCACATAATAAGGTCACACTGTCTAAATTACTCACACAACAAGTTTACTCTGTGGGACACACTAACATATAGTTTGGAATATGGGATACACTAAGTAAACAAAATTATACTGTGCAACTCTATCATATGACAAGTTTACACCGTGGAACTGACTCACATAACACGGTTACACTGGGGAACTCACTCACATAACAAATTTATACTGTCAATCGCCAGATGTGGATTTTTTTGCTGCCAAATGCCAGATGTGGAATGGTACTCCTGCCAGATACTAAATGTGGAATGGTTGGCCTGCCAGATGCCAGATTTGGACTGGTCTGCCAGTGAGATGCCGGATTTAGCATTGACTACCTGCCAGATGCTAGATATGGAATGGTCTGCCTGTAAGATGCTGAATCTGGTATCATCTTCCTGCCATTTGCTGGACATGGACTGCTCTGCCTAACAGATGCCAGATGTGGAATTGTCCATCTGGAAGATGCTGGATGTGGAATGTTCCTCTGACACATTCCGGATTTGGAATGGTACATCTGCCAGATGGTCTTCATGTGAGAATGTGGATGTACAATATAATTGGTGCCAGATGCTAGATGTAGAATTGCCCACCTGCAAGGTATCGGAGGTATAATTGTCCACCTGCGAGTCGCCAGATGTGGAATGTTCCACCTGCCAGATGCCGGAGGTAGAATGGTCCTTCTGTGAGAATCCGGATGTGGAATGGACTTTGTACCAGATGCCGGACGTGTAATGGTACAGCGGCGAGATGCCGGATGTAGAATGATCTTCTGGATGGATGCCGGATGTGGAATGAAATTTGTGCCAGATGCCAGATGTGAAATGGTATGCTTGTCAGTTGCAGGATGTGGAATGGTCCTCTGCCAGATGCTGGATATGGAATGGTCTGCCTGGCTGATGCTGGAGTGGAATAGACCACCTGTCAGTTGCAGGATGGGGAATGGTTTGCTGCCAGATGCCAGATGTAGAATGGTATTTTTTCTCCCAGATGCAGGATGTGGGGTGGTCAGCCTGCCAGATGCCAGATGTGGCATTGTCCACCCACTTGATGCCAGATATTGACTAGTCTGCCTGATAGATGCCAGATATGGACTGGTCTGCCAGCGAGATGCCGCATTTAGAATTGACTACCTGCCAGATGCTGGATGTGGAATGGTCTGACTGTAAGATGCTGAATCTGGTATCATCTTCCTGCCATTTGCTGGAATTGGACTGCTCAGCCTAACAGATGATGGATGTGGAATTGTCCACCTGGAAGTTGCTGGATGTGGAATGTTCGTCTGACACATTCCGGATGTGGAATGGTACATCTTCCAGATGCCGGAGGTGGAATGTTCCTCATGTGAGACTCTGGAGTTACAATATAATTCGTGCCAGATGCCAGATGTGGAATTGTATGCTTGCCAGATCCCGGAGGTGGAATTGTCCACCTGCAAAAGCCCAAATGTGGAATGGTCTGCCTGCCAGATGCCGGAGGTGGAATGGTCCTTCTGTGAGAATCCGGATGTGGAATGGACTTCCTGACAGATGCTGGATGTGTAATGGTACAGCGGCGAGGTGCCAGAGTAGAATGATCTTCAGGACAGATACCAGATGTGGAATGGAATTCGTGCCAGATGCCAGATGTGAAAGTGTACAGCGGCAGTTTACAGTGTGGGACTCACTCACCTAAAAAGGTTACACTGAGGAATTCACTAACATAACATTTTCAATGTCGAATTTAGCGAATTACAAGGTAACACTGTGAAACTCAACCACATAACAAGTTTACACGGTGAGAATCTCACATGTAACAATGTCACACTGTCGAACACACTCTATGCCAATGTTACACTCTGAGGCCCACTAAGTAGACAGGTTGACACTGTGGAATTCACTTCCATAACAATGTCACACTTTCAAACTCACTGACATTACAAGGTCAAATGGTGAGACTCACTCACACTGTGGAACACACTCACCTAAAAAAGTTGCACTGAGGAACTCACCAACAAACAATATCGAATTTAGCAAAATTACAAGGTTACACAGTGAAACTCAGACACATAACAAGTTTACATGGTGGGAATCACTCACATAACAAGGTCACACTATGTAAATGACTCACACAACAAGTTTACACTGTGGGACTAACTCACATGAAGTTTACAATATGGGATTCCCCAAGTGAACAAAATTATACGGTGTAACTCTCTCACACAACAAGTTTACACTGTGGAAATAACTCACATAACATGGTTACACTGTGGGAATCTCTCACCTAAAAAGGTTGCCCTGAGGAATTCACTAACGTAACATTTTCAATGTCGAATTTAGCGAAATACAAGGTAACACTGTGAAACTCACCCACATAACAAGTTTACATGGTGGGAATCTCACATATAACAATGTAACACTGTCGAACGCACTCCATACCAATGTTACACCCTGATACTCACTAAGTAGAAAGGTTGACACTATGGAAATCACTTCGATAACAATGTCACACTTTCAAACTCACTCACATAACAAGTTTACACTCTGGGAATCTCTCACATAATAAGGTGAATTTGTGGGATGCACATAATAAGGTCACACTTTGTAAATTACTCACAGAACAAATTTACACTGTGGGACTCACTAACATAATGTTTACAATATGGCATGCCCTAAGTACCCAAAATTATACTGTGGAACTCTCCAAAATAACACGTTTACACTGTGGAACACACTCACCTAAACATGTTTCATTGAGGAACTCACTAACATAACATGTTCAATATCGAATTTAGCAAAATTACAAGGTAACACTGTGAAACACACCCACATAACAAGTTTACACTGTGGGAATCTCACACATAACAATGTCACACAGTCAAACTCACTCTCTACCAAAGTTACACTCTGAGGCTCACTAACTAGACAGGTTGACACTGTGGAATTCACTTCCATAACAACGTCACACTTTCAAACTCTCTCAGATAACAAGGGCAAACGGTGGGACTCACTCACATAATAAGGTCACACTGTCTAAATTACTCACACAACAAGTTTACTCTGTGGGACACACTAATATATAGTTTGGAATATGGGTTACACTAAGTAAACAAAATTATACTGTGCAACTCTATCATATGACAAGTTTACACCGTGGAACTAACTCACATAACACGGTTACACTGGGGAACTGACTCACATAACATATTTATACTGTCAATCGCCAGATGTGGATTTGTTTGCTGCCAAATGCCAGATGTGGAATGGTACTCCTGCCAGATACTAAATGTGGAATGGTTGGCCTGCCAGATGCCAGATTTGGACTGGTCTGCCAGTGAGATGCCGGATTTAGCATTGACTACCTGCCAGATGCTAGATATGGAATGGTCTGCCTGTATGATGCTGAATCTGGTATCATCTTCCTGCCATTTGCTGGACATGGACTGCTCTGCCTAACAGATGCCAGATGTGGAATTGTCCATCTGGAAGATGCTGGATGTGGAATGTTCCTCTGACACATTCCGGATTTGGAATGGTACATCTGCCAGATGGTCCTCATGTGAGAATGTGGATGTACAATATAATTCGTGCCAGATGCTAGATGTGGAATTGCCCACCTGCAAGATATCGGAGGTATAATTGTCCACCTGCGAGTCGCCAGATGTGGAATGTTCCACCTGCCAGATGCCGGAGGTAGAATGGTCCTTCTGTGAGAATCCGGATGTGGAATGGACTTTGTACCAGATGCCGGACGTGTAATGGTACAGCGGCGAGATGCCGGATGTAGAATGATCTTCTGGACGGATGCCGGATGTGGAATGAAATTCGTGCCAGATGCCAGATGTGAAATGGTATGCTTGTCAGTTGCAGGATGTGGAATGGTCCTCTGCCAGATGCTGGACATGGAATGGTCTGCCTGGCTGATGCTGGAGTGGAATAGACCACCTGTCAGTTGCAGGATGGGGAATGGTTTGCTGCCAGATGCCAGATGTAGAATGGTATTTTTTCTCCCAGATGCAGGATGTGGAGTGGTCGGCCTGCCAGATGCCAGATGTGGCATTGTCCACTCACTTGATGCCAGATATTGACTAGTCTGCCTGATAGATGCCAGATGTGGACTGGTCTGCCAGCGAGATGCCGCATTTAGAATTGACTACCTGCCAGATGCTGGATGTGGAATGGTCTGCCTGTAAGATGCTGAATCTGGTATCATCTTCCTGCCATTTGCTGGAATTGGACTGCTCAGCCTAACAGATGATGGATGTGGAATTGTCCACCTGGAAGATGCTGGATGTGGAATGTTCGTCTGACACATTCCGGATGTGGAATGGTACATCTGCCAGATGCCGGAGGTGGAATGTTCCTCATGTGAGACTCTGGAGTTACAATATAATTCGTGCCAGATGCCAGATGTGGAATTGTATGCTTGCCAGATCCCGGAGGTGGAATTGTCCACCTGAAAAAAGCCCAAATGTGGAATGGTCTGCCTGCCAGATGCCGGAGGTGGAATGGTCCTTCTGTGAGAATCCGGATGTGGAATGGACTTCCTGACAGATGCTGGATGTGTAATGGTACAGCGGCGAGGTGCCAGAGTAGAATGATCTTCAGGACAGATACCAGATGTGGAATGGAATTCGTGCCAGATGCCAGATGTGAAAGTGTACAGCGGCAGTTTACAGTGTGGGACTCACTCACCTAAAAAGGTTACACTGAGGAATTCACTAACATAACATTTTCAATGTCGAATTTAGCGAATTACAAGGTAACACTGTGAAACTCAACCACATAACAAGTTTACACGGTGAGAATCTCACATGTAACAATGTCACACTGTCGAACACACTCTATGCCAATGTTACACTCTGAGGCCCACTAAGTAGACAGGTTGACACTGTGGAATTCACTTCCATAACAATGTCACACTTTCAAACTCACTGACATTACAAGGTCAAATGGTGAGACTCACTCACACTGTGGAACACACTCACCTAAAAAAGTTGCACTGAGGAACTCACCAACAAACAATATCGAATTTAGCAAAATTACAAGGTTACACAGTGAAACTCAGACACATAACAAGTTTACATGGTGGGAATCACTCACATAACAAGGTCACACTGTGTAAATGACTCACACAACAAGTTTACACTGTGGGACTAACTCACATGAAGTTTACAGTATGGGATTCCCCAAGTGAACAAAATTATACGGTGCAACTCTCTCACACGACAAGTTTACACTGTGGAAATAACTCACATAACATGGTTACACTGTGGGAATCTCTCACCTAAAAAGGTTACACTGAGGAACTCATTAAAATCACATTTTGAATATCGAATTTAGCGAAATTAAAAGGTAACTCTGTGAAACTCAGACACATAACAAGTTTACACGGTGGGACTCTCACACATAACAATGTCACATTGTCAAACTCACTTTTTGCCAATGTTACACTCTGAGGCCCACTAAGTAGACAGGTTGACACTGTGGAATTCACTTCCATAACAATGTTAAACTTTCAAACTCACTGACATTACAAGGTCAAATGGTGAGACTCACTCACACTGTGGAACACACTCACCTAAAAAAGTTGCACTGAGGAACTCACTAACATAACATTTTCAATACTGAATTTAGCAAAATTACAAGGTTACACTGTGAAACTCACCCACATAAAAAATTTACACCTTGGGAATCTCACACATAAAATGTCACACTGTCGAACTCACTCCATACCAATGTTACACCCTGAGACTCAAAAAGTAGAAAGGTTGACACTATGGAAATCACTTCAATAACAATGTCACACTTTCAAACTCACTCACAAAACAAATTTAAACTCTGGGAATCTCTCACATAATAAGGTGAATTTGTGGGACTCACATAATAAGGTCACACTGTGTAAATCACTCACATAACAAATTTACACTGTGGGACTCACTAACATAAAGTTTACAATATGGGATTCTCTCAGTACCCAAAATTATACTGTGCAACTCTCTCACATGACAAGTTTACACTGTGGAACACACTCACCTAAACATGTTTCATTGAGGAACTCACTAACATAACATGTTCAATATCGAATTTAGCAAAATTACAAGGTAACACTGTGAAACACACCCACATAACAAGTTTACACTGTGGGAATCTCACACATAACAATGTCACACAGTCAAACTCACTCTCTACCAAAGTTACACTCTGAGGCTCACTAACTAGACAGGTTGACACTGTGGAATTCACTTCCATAACAACGTCACACTTTCAAACTCTCTCAGATAACAAGGGCAAACGGTGGGACTCACTCACATAATAAGGTCACACTGTCTAAATTACTCACACAACAAGTTTACTCTGTGGGACACACTAATATATAGTTTGGAATATGGGTTACACTAAGTAAACAAAATTATACTGTGCAACTCTATCATATGACAAGTTTACACCGTGGAACTAACTCACATAACACGGTTACACTGGGGAACTGACTCACATAACATATTTATACTGTCAATCGCCAGATGTGGATTTGTTTGCTGCCAAATGCCAGATGTGGAATGGTACTCCTGCCAGATACTAAATGTGGAATGGTTGGCCTGCCAGATGCCAGATTTGGACTGGTCTGCCAGTGAGATGCCGGATTTAGCATTGACTACCTGCCAGATGCTAGATATGGAATGGTCTGCCTGTATGATGCTGAATCTGGTATCATCTTCCTGCCATTTGCTGGACATGGACTGCTCTGCCTAACAGATGCCAGATGTGGAATTGTCCATCTGGAAGATGCTGGATGTGGAATGTTCCTCTGACACATTCCGGATTTGGAATGGTACATCTGCCAGATGGTCCTCATGTGAGAATGTGGATGTACAATATAATTCGTGCCAGATGCTAGATGTGGAATTGCCCACCTGCAAGATATCGGAGGTATAATTGTCCACCTGCGAGTCGCCAGATGTGGAATGTTCCACCTGCCAGATGCCGGAGGTAGAATGGTCCTTCTGTGAGAATCCGGATGTGGAATGGACTTTGTACCAGATGCCGGACGTGTAATGGTACAGCGGCGAGATGCCGGATGTAGAATGATCTTCTGGACGGATGCCGGATGTGGAATGAAATTCGTGCCAGATGCCAGATGTGAAATGGTATGCTTGTCAGTTGCAGGATGTGGAATGGTCCTCTGCCAGATGCTGGACATGGAATGGTCTGCCTGGCTGATGCTGGAGTGGAATAGACCACCTGTCAGTTGCAGGATGGGGAATGGTTTGCTGCCAGATGCCAGATGTAGAATGGTATTTTTTCTCCCAGATGCAGGATGTGGAGTGGTCGGCCTGCCAGATGCCAGATGTGGCATTGTCCACTCACTTGATGCCAGATATTGACTAGTCTGCCTGATAGATGCCAGATGTGGACTGGTCTGCCAGCGAGATGCCGCATTTAGAATTGACTACCTGCCAGATGCTGGATGTGGAATGGTCTGCCTGTAAGATGCTGAATCTGGTATCATCTTCCTGCCATTTGCTGGAATTGGACTGCTCAGCCTAACAGATGATGGATGTGGAATTGTCCACCTGGAAGATGCTGGATGTGGAATGTTCGTCTGACACATTCCGGATGTGGAATGGTACATCTGCCAGATGCCGGAGGTGGAATGTTCCTCATGTGAGACTCTGGAGTTACAATATAATTCGTGCCAGATGCCAGATGTGGAATTGTATGCTTGCCAGATCCCGGAGGTGGAATTGTCCACCTGAAAAAAGCCCAAATGTGGAATGGTCTGCCTGCCAGATGCCGGAGGTGGAATGGTCCTTCTGTGAGAATCCGGATGTGGAATGGACTTCCTGACAGATGCTGGATGTGTAATGGTACAGCGGCGAGGTGCCAGAGTAGAATGATCTTCAGGACAGATACCAGATGTGGAATGGAATTCGTGCCAGATGCCAGATGTGAAAGTGTACAGCGGCAGTTTACAGTGTGGGACTCACTCACCTAAAAAGGTTACACTGAGGAATTCACTAACATAACATTTTCAATGTCGAATTTAGCGAATTACAAGGTAACACTGTGAAACTCAACCACATAACAAGTTTACACGGTGAGAATCTCACATGTAACAATGTCACACTGTCGAACACACTCTATGCCAATGTTACACTCTGAGGCCCACTAAGTAGACAGGTTGACACTGTGGAATTCACTTCCATAACAATGTCACACTTTCAAACTCACTGACATTACAAGGTCAAATGGTGAGACTCACTCACACTGTGGAACACACTCACCTAAAAAAGTTGCACTGAGGAACTCACCAACAAACAATATCGAATTTAGCAAAATTACAAGGTTACACAGTGAAACTCAGACACATAACAAGTTTACATGGTGGGAATCACTCACATAACAAGGTCACACTGTGTAAATGACTCACACAACAAGTTTACACTGTGGGACTAACTCACATGAAGTTTACAGTATGGGATTCCCCAAGTGAACAAAATTATACGGTGCAACTCTCTCACACGACAAGTTTACACTGTGGAAATAACTCACATTACATGGTTACACTGTGAGAATCTCTCACCTAAAAAGGTTACACTGAGGATCTCATTAAAATCACATTTTGAATATCGAATTTAGCGAAATTAAAAGGTAACTCTGTGAAACTCAGACACATAACAAGTTTACACGGTGGGACTCTCACACATAACAATGTCACATTGTCAAACTCACTTTTTGCCAATGTTACACTCTGAGGCCCACTAAGTAGACAGGTTGACACTGTGGAATTCACTTCCATAACAATGTTAAACTTTCAAACTCACTGACATTACAAGGTCAAATGGTGAGACTCACTCACACTGTGGAACACACTCACCTAAAAAAGTTGCACTGAGGAACTCACTAACATAACATTTTCAATACTGAATTTAGCAAAATTACAAGGTTACACTGTGAAACTCACCCACATAAAAAATTTACACCTTGGGAATCTCACACATAAAATGTCACACTGTCGAACTCACTCCATACCAATGTTACACCCTGAGACTCAAAAAGTAGAAAGGTTGACACTATGGAAATCACTTCAATAACAATGTCACACTTTCAAACTCACTCACAAAACAAATTTAAACTCTGGGAATCTCTCACATAATAAGGTGAATTTGTGGGACTCACATAATAAGGTCACACTGTGTAAATCACTCACATAACAAATTTACACTGTGGGACTCACTAACATAAAGTTTACAATATGGGATTCTCTCAGTACCCAAAATTATACTGTGCAACTCTCTCACATGACAAGTTTACACTGTGGAACACACTCACCTAAAAAAAGTTGCACTGAGGAACTCACTAACATAACTTTTTCAATGTCGAATTTAGCAAAATTACAAGGTTAGACTGTGAAACTCAGACACATAACAAGTTTACATGGTGGGAATCAATCACATGACAAGGTCACACAATGTAAATTACTCACAGAAGTTTACACTGTGGGACACACTAACATATAGTTTGGAATATAGGTTACACTAAGTAAACAAAATTATACTGTGCAACTCTCTCATATGACAAGTTTACACTGTGGAACTGACTCACATAACACGGTTACACTGGGGAACTCACTCATATAACAAATTTATACTGTCCATCGCCAGATGTGGATTTGTTTGCTGCCAAATGCCAGATGTGGAATGGTACTCTTGCCAGATACTAAATGTGGAATGGTTGGCCAGCCAGATGCCAGATTTGGACTGGTCTGCCAGTGAGATGCCGGATTTAGCATTGACCACCTGCCAGATGCTAGATATGGAATGGTCTGCCTGTAAGATGCTGAATCTGGTATCATCTTCCTGCCATTTGCTGGACATGGACTGCTCTGCCTAACAGATGCCAGATGTGGAATTGTCCATCTGGAAGATGCTGGATGTGGAATGTTCCTCTGACACATTCCGGATTTGGAATGGTACATCTGCCAGATGGTCCTCATGTGAGAATGTGGATGTACAATATAATTCGTGCCAGATGCTAGATGTGGAATTGCTCACCTGCAAGATATCGGAGGTATAATTGTCCACCTGCGAGTCGCCAGATGTGGAATGTTCCACCTGCCAGATGCCGGAGGTAGAATGGTCCTTCTGTGAGAATCCGGATGTGGAATGGACTTTGTACCAGATGCCGGACGTGTAATGGTACAGCGGCGAGATGCCGGATGTAGAATGATCTTCTGGACGGATGCCGGATGTGGAATGAAATTCGTGCCAGATGCCAGATGTGAAATGGTATGCTTGTCAGTTGCAGGATGTGGAATGGTCCTCTGCCAGATGCTGGATATGGAATGGTCTGCCTGGCTGATGCTGGAGTGGAATAGACCATCTGCCAGTTGCAGGATGTGGAGTGGTCGGCCTGCCAGATGCCAGATGTGGCATTGTCCACCCACTTGATGCCAGATATTGACTAGTCTGCCTGATAGATGCCAGATGTGGACTGGTCTGCCAGCGAGATGCCGCATTTAGAATTGACTACCTGCAAGATGCTGGATGTGGAATAGTCTGCCTGTAAGATGCTGAATCTGGTATCATCTTCCTGCCATTTGCTGGAATTGGACTGCTCAGCCTAAAAGATGATGGATGTGGAATGTTCGTCTGACACATTTCGGATGTGGAATGGTACATCTGCCAGATGCTGGAGGTGGAATGTTCCTCATGTGAGACTCTGGAATTACAATATAATTCGTGCCAGATGCCATATGTGGAATTGTATGCTTGCCAGGTCCCGGAGGTGGAATTGTCCACCTGGCAGATGCCGGAAGTGGAATGGTCCTTCTGTGAGAATCCGGATGTGGAATGGACTTCCTGACAGATGCTGGATGTGTAATGGTACAGCGGCGAGATGCCAGAGTAGAATGATCTTCAGGACAGATACCAGATGTGGAATGGAATTCGTGCCTGATGCCAGATGTGAAAGTGTACAGCGGCAGTTTACAGTGTGGGACTCACTCACCTAAAAAGGTTACACTGAGGAATTCACTAACATAACATTTTCAATGTCGAATTTAGCGAATTACAAGGTAACACTGTGAAACTCAACCACATAACAAGTTTACACGGTGAGAATCTCACATGTAACAATGTCACACTGTCGAACACACTCTATGCCAATGTTACACTCTGAGGCCCACTAAGTAGACATGTTAACACTGTGGAATTAACTTCCATAACAATGTCACACTTTCAAACTCACTGACATTACAAGGTCAAATGGTGAGACTCACTCACACTGTGGAACACACTCACCTAAAAAAGTTGCACTGAGGAACTCACCAACAAACAATATCGAATTTAGCAAAATTACAAGGTTACACAGTGAAACTCAGACACATAACAAGTTTACATGGTGGGAATCACTCACATAACAAGGTCACACTGTGTAAATGACTCACACAACAAGTTTACACTGTGGGACTAACTCACATGAAGTTTACAGAATGGGATTCCCCAAGTGAACAAAATTATACGGTGCAACTCTCTCACACGACAAGTTTACACTGTGGAAATAACTCACATTACATGGTTACACTGTGAGAATCTCTCACCTAAAAAGGTTACACTGAGGAACTCATTAAAATCACATTTTGAATATCGAATTTAGCGAAATTAAAAGGTAACTCTGTGAAACTCAGACAAATAACAAGTTTACACGGTGGGACTCTCACACATAACAATGTCACATTGTCAAACTCACTCTATGCCAATGTTACACTCTGAGGCCCACTAAGTAGACAGGTTGACACTGTGGAATTCACTTCCAGAACAATGTTAAACTTTCAAACTCACTGACATTACAAGGTCAAATGGTGAGACTCACTCACACTGTGGAACACACTCACCTAAAAAAGTTGCACTGAGGAACTCACTAACATAACATTTTCAATACTGAATTTAGCAAAATTACAAGGTTACACTGTGAAACTCACCCACATAAAAAATTTACACCTTGGGAATCTCACACATAAAATGTCACACTGTCGAACTCACTCCATACCAATGTTACACCCTGAGACTCATTAAGTAGAAAGTTTGACACTATGGAAATCACTTCAATAACAATGTCACACTTTCAAACTCACTCACAAAACAAATTTAAACTCTGGGAATCTCTCACATAATAAGGTGAATTTGTGGGACTCACATAATAAGGTCACACTGTGTAAATCACTCACATAACAAATTTACACTGTGGGACTCACTAACATAAAGTTTACAATATGGGATTCCCTCAGTACCCAAAATTATACTGTGCAACTCTCTCACATGACAAGTTTACACTGTGGAACACACTCACCTAAAAAAGTTGCACTGAGGAACTCACCAACATAACTTTTTCAATGTCGAATTTAGCAAAATTACAAGGTTAGACTGTGAAAGTCAGACACATAACAAGTTTACATGGTGGGAATCAATCACATGACAAGGTCACACTATGTAAATTACTCACAGAAGTTTACACTGTGGGACACACTAACATATAGTTTGGAATATAGGTTACACTAAGTAAACAAAATTATACTGTGCAACTCTCTCATATGACAAGTTTACACTGTGGAACTGACTCACATAACACGGTTACACTGTGGAACTCACTCACGTAACAAATTTATACTGTCAATCGTCGGATGTGGATTTGTTTGCTGCCAAATGCCAGATGTGGAATGGTACTCCTGCCAGATACTGAATGTGGAGTGGTTGGCCTGCCAGATGCCAGATTTGGACTGGTCTGCCAGTGAGATGCGGATTTAAAATTGTCTACCTGCCAGATGCTAGATGTGGAATGGTCTCCCAGTAAGATGCTGAAACTGGTATCATCTTCCTGCCATTTGCTGGACATGGACAGCTCTGCCTAACAGATGCCAGATGTGGAATTGTCCATCTGGAAGATGCTGGATGTGGAATGTTCCTCTGACACATTCCGGATTTGGAATGGTACATCTGCCAGATGGTCCTCATGTGAGAATGTGGATTTACAATATAATTCGTGCCAGATGCTAGATGTGGAATTGTGCACCTGCAAGATGTCGGAGGTATAATTGTCCACCTGCGAGACGGCAGATGTGGCATGTTCCACCTGCCAGATGCCGGAGGTGGAATGGTCCTTCTGTGAGAATCCGAATGTGGAATGGACTTTGTACCAGATACCGGACGTGTAATGGTACAGCGGCGAGATGCCGGATGTAGAATGATCTTCTGGACGGATGCCGGATGTGGAATGAAATTCGTGCCAGATGCCAGATGTGAAATGGTATACTTGTCAGTTTCAGGATGTGGAATGGTCCTCTGCCAGATGCTGGATATGGAATGGTCTGCCTGGCTGATGCTGGTGTGGAATAGACCACCTGCCAGTTGCAGGATGGGGAATGGTTTGCTGCCAGATGCCAGATATAGAATGTTTTTTTTTTCCCAGATGCAGCATGTGGAGTGGTCGGACTGCCTGATGCCAGATGTGGCATTGTCCACCCACTTGATGCCAAATATTGACTAGTCTGCCTGATAGATGCCAGATGTGGACTGGTCTGCCAGCGAGATGCCGCATTTAGAATTGACTACCTGCCAGATGCTGGATGTGGAATGGTCTGCCTGTAAGATGCTGAATCTGGTATCATCTTCCTGTCATTTACTGGAATTGGACTGCTCAGCCTAACAGATGATGGATGTGGAATTGTCCACCTGGAAGATGCTGATGTGGAATGTTCCTCTGACACATTCCGCATGTGGAATGGTACATCTGCCAGATGACGGAGGTGGAATGTTCCTCATGTGAGGCTCTGGATGTACAATATAATTTGTGCCAGATGCCAGATGTGGAATTGTATGCTTGCCACATCCCGGAGTTGGAATTGTCCACCTGCAAACACCCAAATGTGGAATGGTCTGCCTGCCAGATGCCAGATGTGGAATGGTCCACCTGCCAGATGCCAGAGGTGGAACGGTCCTTCTGTGAGAATCTGGATGTGGAATGGACTTCATGACAGATGCTGGATGTGTAATGGTACAGCGGCGAGATGCCAGAGTAGAATGATCTTCTGGACAATATACCGGATGTGGAATTGAATTCATGCCAGATGCCAGATTTGACATGGTACAGCGGTGAGTTTACAGTGTGGGACTCACTCACCTAAAAAGGTCACGCTGACGAATTCACTAACATAACATTTTCAATGTCGAATTTAGCAAAATTACAAGGTTAGACTGTGAAACTCAGACACATAACAAGTTTACATGGTGGGAATCAATCACATGACAAGGTCACACTATGTAAATTACTCACAGAAGTTTACACTGTGGGACACACTAACATATAGTTTGGAATATAGGTTACACTAAGTAAACAAAATTATACTGTGCAACTCTCTCATATGACAAGTTTACACTGTGGAACTGACTCACATAACACGGTTACACTGGGGAACTCACTCACATAACAAATTTATACTGTCCATCGCCAGATGTGGATTTGTTTGCTGCCAAATGCCAGATGTGGAATGGTACTCCTGCCAGATACTAAATGTGGAATGGTTGGCCAGCCAGATGCCAGATTTGGACTGGTCTGCCAGTGAGATGCCGGATTTAGCATTGACTACCTGCCAGATGCTAGATATGGAATGGTCTGCCTGTAAGATGCTGAATCTGGTATCATCTTCCTGCCATTTGCTGGACATGGACTGCTCTGCCTAACAGATGCCAGATGTGGAATTGTCCATCTGGAAGATGCTGGATGTGGAATGTTCCTCTGACACATTCCGGATTTGGAATGGTACATCTGCCAGATGGTCCTCATGTGAGAATGTGGATGTACAATATAATTCGTGCCAGATGCTAGATGTGGAATTGCTCACCTGCAAGATATCGGAGGTATAATTGTCCACCTGCGAGTCGCCAGATGTGGAATGTTCCACCTGCCAGATGCCGGAGGTAGAATGGTCCTTCTGTGAGAATCCGGATGTGGAATGGACTTTGTACCAGATGCCGGACGTGTAATGGTACAGCGGCGAGATGCCGGATGTAGAATGATCTTCTGGACGGATGCCGGATGTGGAATGAAATTCGTGCCAGATGCCAGATGTGAAATGGTATGCTTGTCAGTTGCAGGATGTGGAATGGTCCTCTGCCAGATGCTGGATATGGAATGGTCTGCCTGGCTGATGCTGGAGTGGAATAAACCATCTGCCAGTTGCAGGATGTGGAGTGGTCGGCCTGCCAGATGCCAGATGTGGCATTGTCCACCCACTTGATGCCAGATATTGACTAGTCTGCCTGATAGATGCCAGATGTGGACTGGTCTGCCAGCGAGATGCCGCATTTAGAATTGACTACCTGCAAGATGCTGGATGTGGAATAGTCTGCCTGTAAGATGCTGAATCTGGTATCATCTTCCTGCCATTTGCTGGAATTGGACTGCTCAGCCTAAAAGATGATGGATGTGGAATGTTCGTCTGACACATTTCGGATGTGGAATGGTACATCTGCCAGATGCTGGAGGTGGAATGTTCCTCATGTGAGACTCTGGAATTACAATATAATTCGTGCCAGATGCCAGATGTGGAATTGTATGCTTGCCAGGTCCCGGAGGTGGAATTGTCCACCTGCAAAAGCCCAAATGTGGAATGGTCTGCCTGCCAGATGCCAGATGTGGAATGGTACACCTGCCAAATGCCAGATGTGGAATGGTCCACCTGGCAGATGCCGGAAGTGGAATGGTCCTTCTGTGAGAATCCGGATGTGGAATGGACTTCCTGACAGATGCTGGATGTGTAATGGTACAGCGGCGAGATGCCAGAGTAGAATGATCTTCAGGACAGATACCAGATGTGGAATGGAATTCGTGCCTGATGCCAGATGTGAAAGTGTACAGCGGCAGTTTACAGTGTGGGACTCACTCACCTAAAAAGGTTACACTGAGGAATTCACTAACATAACATTTTCAATGTCGAATTTAGCGAATTACAAGGTGACACTGTGAAACTCAACCACATAACAAGTTTACACGGTGAGAATCTCACATGTAACAATGTCACACTGTCGAACACACTCTATGCCAATGTTACACTCTGAGGCCCACTAAGTAGACATGTTAACACTGTGGAATTAACTTCCATAACAATGTCACACTTTCAAACTCACTGACATTACAAGGTCAAATGGTGAGACTCACTCACACTGTGGAACACACTCACCTAAAAAAGTTGCACTGAGGAACACACCAACAAACAATATCGAATTTAGCAAAATTACAAGGTTACACAGTGAAACTCA
The DNA here is from genome assembly GCF_036971445.1 of Narcine bancroftii. Lineage (NCBI taxonomy): Eukaryota > Metazoa > Chordata > Chondrichthyes > Torpediniformes > Narcinidae > Narcine > Narcine bancroftii. The sequence goes on from NW_027211884.1 coordinate 6,569,316, forward strand.
GACACATAACAAGTTTACATGGTGGGAATCACTCACATAACAAGGTCACACTGTGTAAATGACTCACACAACAAGTTTACACTGTGGGACTAACTCACATGAAGTTTACAGTATGGGATTCCCCAAGTGAACAAAATTATACGGTGCAACTCTCTCACACGACAAGTTTACACTGTGGAAATAACTCACATTACATGGTTACACTGTGAGAATCTCTCACCTAAAAAGGTTACACTGCGGAACTCATTAAAATTACATTTTGAATATCGAATTTAGCGAAATTAAAAGGTAACTCTGTGAAACTCAGACAAATAACAAGTTTACACGGTGGGACTCTCACACATAACAATGTCACATTGTCAAACTCACTCTATGCCAATGTTACACTCTGAGGCCCACTAAGTAGACAGGTTGACACTGTGGAATTCACTTCCAGAACAATGTTAAACTTTCAAACTCACTGACATTACAAGGTCAAATGGTGAGACTCACTCACACTGTGGAACACACTCACCTAAAAAAGTTGCACTGAGGAACTCACTAACATAACATTTTCAATACTGAATTTAGCAAAATTACAAGGTTACACTGTGAAACTCACCCACATTAAAAATTTACACCTTGGGAATCTCACACATAAAATGTCACACTGTCGAACTCACTCCATACCAATGTTACACCCTGAGACTCATTAAGTAGAAAGTTTGACACTATGGAAATCACTTCAATAACAATGTCACACTTTCAAACTCACTCACAAAACAAATTTAAACTCTGGGAATCTCTCACATAATAAGGTGAATTTGTGGGACTCACATAATAAGGTCACACTGTGTAAATCACTCACATAACAAATTTACACTGTGGGACTCACTAACATAAAGTTTACAATATGGGATTCCCTCAGTACCCAAAATTATACTGTGCAACTCTCTCACATGACAAGTTTACACTGTGGAACACACTCACCTAAAAAAGTTGCACTGAGGAACTCACCAACATAACTTTTTCAATGTCGAATTTAGCAAAATTACAAGGTTAGACTGTGAAAGTCAGACACATAACAAGTTTACATGGTGGGAATCAATCACATGACAAGGTCACACTATGTAAATTACTCACAGAAGTTTACACTGTGGGACACACTAACATATAGTTTGGAATATAGGTTACACTAAGTAAACAAAATTATACTGTGCAACTCTCTCATATGACAAGTTTACACTGTGGAACTGACTCACATAACACGGTTACACTGTGGAACTCACTCACGTAACAAATTTATACTGTCAATCGTCGGATGTGGATTTGTTTGCTGCCAAATGCCAGATGTGGAATGGTACTCCTGCCAGATACTGAATGTGGAGTGGTTGGCCTGCCAGATGCCAGATTTGGACTGGTCTGCCAGTGAGATGCGGATTTAAAATTGTCTACCTGCCAGATGCTAGATGTGGAATGGTCTCCCAGTAAGATGCTGAAACTGGTATCATCTTCCTGCCATTTGCTGGACATGGACAGCTCTGCCTAACAGATGCCAGATGTGGAATTGTCCATCTGGAAGATGCTGGATGTGGAATGTTCCTATGACACATTCCGGATTTGGAATGGTACATCTGCCAGATGGTCCTCATGTGAGAATGTGGATTTACAATATAATTCGTGCCAGATGCTAGATGTGGAATTGTGCACCTGCAAGATGTCGGAGGTATAATTGTCCACCTGCGAGACGGCAGATGTGGCATGTTCTACCTGCCAGATGCCGGAGGTGGAATGGTCCTTCTGTGAGAATCCGGATGTGGAATGGACTTTGTACCAGATGCCGGACGTGTAATGGTACAGCGGCGAGATGCCGGATGTAGAATGATCTTCTGGACGGATGCCGGATGTGGAATGAAATTCGTGCCAGATGCCAGATGTGAAATGGTATACTTGTCAGTTTCAGGATGTGGAATGGTCCTCTGCCAGATGCTGGATATGGAATGGTCTGCCTGGCTGATGCTGGTGTGGAATAGACCACCTGCCAGTTGCAGGATGGGGAATGGTTTGCTGCCAGATGCCAGATATAGAATGTTTTTTTTTTCCCAGATGCAGCATGTGGAGTGGTCGGACTGCCTGATGCCAGATGTGGCATTGTCCACCCACTTGATGCCAAATATTGACTAGTCTGCCTGATAGATGCCAGATGTGAACTGGTCTGCCAGCGAGATGCCGCATTTAGAATTGACTACCTGCCAGATGCTGGATGTGGAATGGTCTGCCTGTAAGATGCTGAATCTGGTATCATCTTCCTGTCATTTGCTGGAATTGGACTGCTCAGCCTAACAGATGATGGATGTGGAATTGTCCACCTGGAAGATGCTGATATGGAATGTTCCTCTGACACATTCCGCATGTGGAATGGTACATCTGCCAGATGACGGAGGTGGAATGTTCCTCATGTGAGGCTCTGGATGTACAATATAATTTGTGCCAGATGCCAGATGTGGAATTGTATGCTTGCCAGATCCCGGAGTTGGAATTGTCCACCTGCAAACACCCAAATGTGGAATGGTCTGCCTGCCAGATGCCAGATGTGGAATGGTCCACCTGCCAGATGCCAGAGGTGGAACGGTCCTTCTGTGAGAATCTGGATGTGGAATGGACTTCATGACAGATGCTGGATGTGTAATGGTACAGCGGCGAGATGCCAGAGTAGAATGATCTTCTGGACAATATACCGGATGTGGAATTGAATTCATGCCAGATGCCAGATTTGACATGGTACAGCGGTGAGTTTACAGTGTGGGACTCACTCACCTAAAAAGGTCACGCTGACGAATTCACTAACATAACATTTTCAATGTCGAATTTAGCAAAATTACAAGGTTAGACTGTGAAAGTCAGACACATAACAAGTTTACATGGTGGGAATCAATCACATGACAAGGTCACACTATGTAAATTACTCACAGAAGTTTACACTGTGGGACACACTAACATATAGTTTGGAATATAGGTTACACTAAGTAAACAAAATTATACTGTGCAACTCTCTCATATGACAAGTTTACACTGTGGAACTGACTCACATAACACGGTTACACTGGGGAACTCACTCACATAACAAATTTATACTGTCAATCGCCAGATGTGGATTTGTTTGCTGCCAAATGCCAGATGTGGAATGGTACTCCTGCCAGATACTAAATGTGGAATGGTTGGCCTGCCAGATGCCAGATTTGGACTGGTCTGCCAGTGAGATGCCGGATTTAGCATTGACTACCTGCCAGATGCTAGATATGGAATGGTCTGCCTGTAAGATGCTGAATCTGGTATCATCTTCCTGCCATTTGCTGGACATGGACTGCTCTGCCTAACAGATGCCAGATGTGGAATTGTCCATCTGGAAGATGCTGGATGTGGAATGTTCCTCTGACACATTCCGGATTTGGAATGGTACATCTGCCAGATGGTCCTCATGTGAGAATGTGGATGTACAATATAATTCGTGCCAGATGCTAGATGTGGAATTGCCCACCTGCAAGATATCGGAGGTATAATTGTCCACCTGCGAGTCGCCAGATGTGGATTGTTCCACCTGCCAGATGCCGGAGGTAGAATGGTCCTTCTGTGAGAATCCGGATGTGGAATGGACTTTGTACCAGATGCCGGACGTGTAATGGTACAGCGGCGAGATGCCGGATGTAGAATGATCTTCTGGACGGATGCCGGATGTGGAATGAAATTCGTGCCAGATGCCAGATGTGAAATGGTATGCTTGTCAGTTGCAGGATGTGGAATGGTCCTCTGCCAGATGCTGGATATGGAATGGTCTGCCTGGCTGATGCTGGAGTGGAATAGACCATCTGCCAGTTGCAGGATGTGGAGTGGTCGGCCTGCCAGATGCCAGATGTGGCATTGTCCACCCAATTGATGCCAGATATTGACTAGTCTGCCTGATAGATGCCAGATGTGGACTGGTCTGCCAGCGAGATGCCGCATTTAGAATTGACTACCTGCAAGATGCTGAATGTGGAATGGTCTGTCTGTAAGATGCTGAATATGGTATCATCTTCCTGCCATTTGCTGGAATTGGACTGCTCAGCCTAAAAGATGATGGATGTGGAATGTTCGTCTGACACATTTCGGATGTGGAATGGTACATCTGCCAGATGCTGGAGGTGGAATGTTCCTCATGTGAGACTCTGGAATTACAATATAATTCGTGCCAGATGCCAGATGTGGAATTGTATGCTTGCCAGGTCCCGGAGGTGGAATTGTCCACCTGCAAAAGCCCAAATGTGGAATGGTCTGCCTGCCAGATGCCAGATGTGGAATGGTACACCTGCCAAATGCCAGATGTGGAATGGTCCACCTGGCAGATGCCGGAAGTGGAATGGTCCTTCTGTGAGAATCCGGATGTGGAATGGACTTCCTGACAGATGCTGGATGTGTAATGGTACAGCGGCGAGATGCCAGAGTAGAATGATCTTCAGGACAGATACCAGATGTGGAATGGAATTCGTGCCTGATGCCAGATGTGAAAGTGTACAGCGGCAGTTTACAGTGTGGGACTCACTCACCTAAAAAGGTTACACTGAGGAATTCACTAACATAACATTTTCAATGTCGAATTTAGCGAATTACAAGGTAACACTGTGAAACTCAACCACATAACAAGTTTACACGGTGAGAATCTCACATGTAACAATGTCACACTGTCGAACACACTCTATGCCAATGTTACACTCTGAGGCCCACTAAGTAGACATGTTAACACTGTGGAATTAACTTCCATAACAATGTCACACTTTCAAACTCACTGACATTACAAGGTCAAATGGTGAGACTCACTCACACTGTGGAACACACTCACCTAAAAAAGTTGCACTGAGGAACTCACCAACAAACAATATCGAATTTAGCAAAATTACAAGGTTACACAGTGAAACTCAGACACATAACAAGTTTACATGGTGGGAATCACTCACATAACAAGGTCACACTGTGTAAATGACTCACACAACAAGTTTACACTGTGGGACTAACTCACATGAAGTTTACAGTATGGGATTCCCCAAGTGAACAAAATTATACGGTGCAACTCTCTCACACGACAAGTTTACACTGTGGAAATAACTCACATTACATGGTTACACTGTGAGAATCTCTCACCTAAAAAGGTTACACTGCGGAACTCATTAAAATCACATTTTGAATATCGAATTTAGCGAAATTAAAAGGTAACTCTGTGAAACTCAGACAAATAACAAGTTTACACGGTGGGACTCTCACACATAACAATGTCACATTGTCAAACTCACTCTATGCCAATATTACACTCTGAGGCCCACTAAGTAGACAGGTTGACACTGTGGAATTCACTTCCATAACAATGTTAAACTTTCAAACTCACTGACATTACAAGGTCAAATGGTGAGACTTACTCACACTGTGGAACACACTCACCTAAAAAAGTTGCACTGAGGAACTCACTAACATAACATTTTCAATACTGAATTTAGCAAAATTACAAGGTTACACTGTGAAACTCACCCACATAAAAAATTTACACCTTGGGAATCTCACACATAAAATGTCACACTGTCGAACTCACTCCATACCAATGTTACACCCTGAGACTCATTAAGTAGAAAGTTTGACACTATGGAAATCACTTCAATAACAATGTCACACTTTCAAACTCACTCACAAAACAAATTTAAACTCTGGGAATCTCTCACATAATAAGGTGAATTTGTGGGACTCACATAATAAGGTCACACTGTGTAAATCACTCACATAACAAATTTACACTGTGGGACTCACTAACATAAAGTTTACAATATGGGATTCCCTCAGTACCCAAAATTATACTGTGCAACTCTCTCACATGACAAGTTTACACTGTGGAACACACTCACCTAAAAAAGTTGCACTGAGGAACTCACTAACATAACTTTTTCAATGTCGAATTTAGCAAAATTACAAGGTTAGACTGTGAAAGTCAGACACATAACAAGTTTACATGGTGGGAATCAATCACATGACAAGGTCACACTATGTAAATTACTCACAGAAGTTTACACTGTGGGACACACTAACATATAGTTTGGAATATAGGTTACACTAAGTAAACAAAATTATACTGTGCAACTCTCTCATATGACAAGTTTACACTGTGGAACTGACTCACATAACACGGTTACACTGTGGAACTCACTCACGTAACAAATTTATACTGTCAATCGTCGGATGTGGATTTGTTTGCTGCCAAATGCCAGATGTGGAATGGTACTCCTGCCAGATACTGAATGTGGAGTGGTTGGCCTGCCAGATGCCAGATTTGGACTGGTCTGCCAGTGAGATGCGGATTTAAAATTGTCTACCTGCCAGATGCTAGATGTGGAATGGTCTCCCAGTAAGATGCTGAAACTGGTATCATCTTCCTGCCATTTGCTGGACATGGACAGCTCTGCCTAACAGATGCCAGATGTGGAATTGTCCATCTGGAAGATGCTGGATGTGGAATGTTCCTCTGACACATTCCGGATTTGGAATGGTACATCTGCCAGATGGTCCTCATGTGAGAATGTGGATTTACAATATAATTCGTGCCAGATGCTAGATGTGGAATTGTGCACCTGCAAGATGTCGGAGGTATAATTGTCCACCTGCGAGACGGCAGATGTGGCATGTTCCACCTGCCAGATGCCGGAGGTGGAATGGTCCTTCTGTGAGAATCCGGATGTGGAATGGACTTTGTACCAGATGCCGGACGTGTAATGGTACAGCGGCGAGATGCCGGATGTAGAATGATCTTCTGGACGGATGCCGGATGTGGAATGAAATTCGTGCCAGATGCCAGATGTGAAATGGTATGCTTGTCAGTTGCAGGATGTGGAATGGTCCTCTGCCAGATGCTGGATATGGAATGGTCTGCCTGGCTGATGCTGGAGTGGAATAGACCATCTGCCAGTTGCAGGATGTGGAGTGGTCGGCCTGCCAGATGCCAGATGTGGCATTGTCCACCCAATTGATGCCAGATATTGACTAGTCTGCCTGATAGATGCCAGATGTGGACTGGTCTGCCAGCGAGATGCCGCATTTAGAATTGACTACCTGCAAGATGCTGGATGTGGAATGGTCTGTCTGTAAGATGCTGAATATGGTATCATCTTCCTGCCATTTGCTGGAATTGGACTGCTCAGCCTAAAAGATGATGGATGTGGAATGTTCGTCTGACACATTTCGGATGTGGAATGGTACATCTGCCAGATGCTGGAGGTGGAATGTTCCTCATGTGAGACTCTGGAATTACAATATAATTCGTGCCAGATGCCAGATGTGGAATTGTATGCTTGCCAGGTCCCGGAGGTGGAATTGTCCACCTGCCAAATGCCAGATGTGGAATGGTCCACCTGGCAGATGCCGGAAGTGGAATGGTCCTTCTGTGAGAATCCGGATGTGGAATGGACTTCCTGACAGATGCTGGATGTGTAATGGTACAGCGGCGAGATGCCAGAGTAGAATGATCTTCAGGACAGATACCAGATGTGGAATGGAATTCGTGCCTGATGCCAGATGTGAAAGTGTACAGCGGCAGTTTACAGTGTGGGACTCACTCACCTAAAAAGGTTACACTGAGGAATTCACTAACATAACATTTTCAATGTCGAATTTAGCGAATTACAAGGTAACACTGTGAAACTCAACCACATAACAAGTTTACACGGTGAGAATCTCACATGTAACAATGTCACACTGTCGAACACACTCTATGCCAATGTTACACTCTGAGGCCCACTAAGTAGACATGTTAACACTGTGGAATTAACTTCCATAACAATGTCACACTTTCAAACTCACTGACATTACAAGGTCAAATGGTGAGACTCACTCACACTGTGGAACACACTCACCTAAAAAAGTTGCACTGAGGAACTCACCAACAAACAATATCGAATTTAGCAAAATTACAAGGTTACACAGTGAAACTCAGACACATAACAAGTTTACATGGTGGGAATCACTCACATAACAAGGTCACACTGTGTAAATGACTCACACAACAAGTTTACACTGTGGGACTAACTCACATGAAGTTTACAGTATGGGATTCCCCAAGTGAACAAAATTATACGGTGCAACTCTCTCACACGACAAGTTTACACTGTGGAAATAACTCACATTACATGGTTACACTGTGAGAATCTCTCACCTAAAAAGGTTACACTGCGGAACTCATTAAAATCACATTTTGAATATCGAATTTAGCGAAATTAAAAGGTAACTCTGTGAAACTCAGACAAATAACAAGTTTACACGGTGGGACTCTCACACATAACAATGTCACATTGTCAAACTCACTCTATGCCAATGTTACACTCTGAGGCCCACTAAGTAGACAGGTTGACACTGTGGAATTCACTTCCAGAACAATGTTAAACTTTCAAACTCACTGACATTACAAGGTCAAATGGTGAGACTCACTCACACTGTGGAACACACTCACCTAAAAAAGTTGCACTGAGGAACTCACTAACATAACATTTTCAATACTGAATTTAGCAAAATTACAAGGTTACACTGTGAAACTCACCCACATAAAAAATTTACACCTTGGGAATCTCACACATAAAATGTCACACTGTTGAACTCACTCCATACCAATGTTACACCCTGAGACTCATTAAGTAGAAAGTTTGACACTATGGAAATCACTTCAATAACAATGTCACACTTTCAAACTCACTCACAAAACAAATTTAAACTCTGGGAATCTCTCACATAATAAGGTGAATTTGTGGGACTCACATAATAAGGTCACACTGTGTAAATCACTCACATAACAAATTTACACTGTGGGACTCACTAACATAAAGTTTACAATATGGGATTCCCTCAGTACCCAAAATTATACTGTGCAACTCTCTCACATGACAAGTTTACACTGTGGAACACACTCACCTAAAAAAGTTGCACTGAGGAACTCACTAACATAACTTTTTCAATGTCGAATTTAGCAAAATTACAAGGTTAGACTGTGAAAGTCAGACACATAACAAGTTTACATGGTGGGAATCAATCACATGACAAGGTCACACTATGTAAATTACTCACAGAAGTTTACACTGTGGGACACACTAACATATAGTTTGGAATATAGGTTACACTAAGTAAACAAAATTATACTGTGCAACTCTCTCATATGACAAGTTTACACTGTGGAACTGACTCACATAACACGGTTACACTGGGGAACTCACTCACATAACAAATTTATACTGTCAATCGCCAGATGTGGATTTGTTTGCTGCCAAATGCCAGATGTGGAATGGTACTCCTGCCAGATACTAAATGTGGAATGGTTGGCCTGCCAGATGCCAGATTTGGACTGGTCTGCCAGTGAGATGCCGGATTTAGCATTGACTACCTGCCAGATGCTAGATATGGAATGGTCTGCCTGTAAGATGCTGAATCTGGTATCATCTTCCTGCCATTTGCTGGACATGGACTGCTCTGCCTAACAGATGCCAGATGTGGAATTGTCCATCTGGAAGATGCTGGATGTGGAATGTTCCTATGACACATTCCGGATTTGGAATGGTACATCTGCCAGATGGTCCTCATGTGAGAATGTGGATTTACAATATAATTCGTGCCAGATGCTAGATGTGGAATTGTGCACCTGCAAGATGTCGGAGGTATAATTGTCCACCTGCGAGACGGCAGATGTGGCATGTTCTACCTGCCAGATGCCGGAGGTGGAATGGTCCTTCTGTGAGAATCCGGATGTGGAATGGACTTTGTACCAGATGCCGGACGTGTAATGGTACAGCGGCGAGATGCCGGATGTAGAATGATCTTCTGGACGGATGCCGGATGTGGAATGAAATTCGTGCCAGATGCCAGATGTGAAATGGTATACTTGTCAGTTTCAGGATGTGGAATGGTCCTCTGCCAGATGCTGGATATGGAATGGTCTGCCTGGCTGATGCTGGTGTGGAATAGACCACCTGCCAGTTGCAGGATGGGGAATGGTTTGCTGCCAGATGCCAGATATAGAATGTTTTTTTTTTCCCAGATGCAGCATGTGGAGTGGTCGGACTGCCTGATGCCAGATGTGGCATTGTCCACCCACTTGATGCCAAATATTGACTAGTCTGCCTGATAGATGCCAGATGTGAACTGGTCTGCCAGCGAGATGCCGCATTTAGAATTGACTACCTGCCAGATGCTGGATGTGGAATGGTCTGCCTGTAAGATGCTGAATCTGGTATCATCTTCCTGTCATTTGCTGGAATTGGACTGCTCAGCCTAACAGATGATGGATGTGGAATTGTCCACCTGGAAGATGCTGATATGGAATGTTCCTCTGACACATTCCGCATGTGGAATGGTACATCTGCCAGATGACGGAGGTGGAATGTTCCTCATGTGAGGCTCTGGATGTACAATATAATTTGTGCCAGATGCCAGATGTGGAATTGTATGCTTGCCAGATCCCGGAGTTGGAATTGTCCACCTGCAAACACCCAAATGTGGAATGGTCTGCCTGCCAGATGCCAGATGTGGAATGGTCCACCTGCCAGATGCCAGAGGTGGAACGGTCCTTCTGTGAGAATCTGGATGTGGAATGGACTTCATGACAGATGCTGGATGTGTAATGGTACAGCGGCGAGATGCCAGAGTAGAATGATCTTCTGGACAATATACCGGATGTGGAATTGAATTCATGCCAGATGCCAGATTTGACATGGTACAGCGGTGAGTTTACAGTGTGGGACTCACTCACCTAAAAAGGTCACGCTGACGAATTCACTAACATAACATTTTCAATGTCGAATTTAGCAAAATTACAAGGTTAGACTGTGAAAGTCAGACACATAACAAGTTTACATGGTGGGAATCAATCACATGACAAGGTCACACTATGTAAATTACTCACAGAAGTTTACACTGTGGGACACACTAACATATAGTTTGGAATATAGGTTACACTAAGTAAACAAAATTATACTGTGCAACTCTCTCATATGACAAGTTTACACTGTGGAACTGACTCACATAACACGGTTACACTGGGGAACTCACTCACATAACAAATTTATACTGTCAATCGCCAGATGTGGATTTGTTTGCTGCCAAATGCCAGATGTGGAATGGTACTCCTGCCAGATACTAAATGTGGAATGGTTGGCCTGCCAGATGCCAGATTTGGACTGGTCTGCCAGTGAGATGCCGGATTTAGCATTGACTACCTGCCAGATGCTAGATATGGAATGGTCTGCCTGTAAGATGCTGAATCTGGTATCATCTTCCTGCCATTTGCTGGACATGGACTGCTCTGCCTAACAGATGCCAGATGTGGAATTGTCCATCTGGAAGATGCTGGATGTGGAATGTTCCTCTGACACATTCCGGATTTGGAATGGTACATCTGCCAGATGGTCCTCATGTGAGAATGTGGATGTACAATATAATTCGTGCCAGATGCTAGATGTGGAATTGCCCACCTGCAAGATATCGGAGGTATAATTGTCCACCTGCGAGTCGCCAGATGTGGATTGTTCCACCTGCCAGATGCCGGAGGTAGAATGGTCCTTCTGTGAGAATCCGGATGTGGAATGGACTTTGTACCAGATGCCGGACGTGTAATGGTACAGCGGCGAGATGCCGGATGTAGAATGATCTTCTGGACGGATGCCGGATGTGGAATGAAATTCGTGCCAGATGCCAGATGTGAAATGGTATGCTTGTCAGTTGCAGGATGTGGAATGGTCCTCTGCCAGATGCTGGATATGGAATGGTCTGCCTGGCTGATGCTGGAGTGGAATAGACCATCTGCCAGTTGCAGGATGTGGAGTGGTCGGCCTGCCAGATGCCAGATGTGGCATTGTCCACCCAATTGATGCCAGATATTGACTAGTCTGCCTGATAGATGCCAGATGTGGACTGGTCTGCCAGCGAGATGCCGCATTTAGAATTGACTACCTGCAAGATGCTGAATGTGGAATGGTCTGTCTGTAAGATGCTGAATATGGTATCATCTTCCTGCCATTTGCTGGAATTGGACTGCTCAGCCTAAAAGATGATGGATGTGGAATGTTCGTCTGACACATTTCGGATGTGGAATGGTACATCTGCCAGATGCTGGAGGTGGAATGTTCCTCATGTGAGACTCTGGAATTACAATATAATTCGTGCCAGATGCCAGATGTGGAATTGTATGCTTGCCAGGTCCCGGAGGTGGAATTGTCCACCTGCAAAAGCCCAAATGTGGAATGGTCTGCCTGCCAGATGCCAGATGTGGAATGGTACACCTGCCAAATGCCAGATGTGGAATGGTCCACCTGGCAGATGCCGGAAGTGGAATGGTCCTTCTGTGAGAATCCGGATGTGGAATGGACTTCCTGACAGATGCTGGATGTGTAATGGTACAGCGGCGAGATGCCAGAGTAGAATGATCTTCAGGACAGATACCAGATGTGGAATGGAATTCGTGCCTGATGCCAGATGTGAAAGTGTACAGCGGCAGTTTACAGTGTGGGACTCACTCACCTAAAAAGGTTACACTGAGGAATTCACTAACATAACATTTTCAATGTCGAATTTAGCGAATTACAAGGTAACACTGTGAAACTCAACCACATAACAAGTTTACACGGTGAGAATCTCACATGTAACAATGTCACACTGTCGAACACACTCTATGCCAATGTTACACTCTGAGGCCCACTAAGTAGACATGTTAACACTGTGGAATTAACTTCCATAACAATGTCACACTTTCAAACTCACTGACATTACAAGGTCAAATGGTGAGACTCACTCACACTGTGGAACACACTCACCTAAAAAAGTTGCACTGAGGAACTCACCAACAAACAATATCGAATTTAGCAAAATTACAAGGTTACACAGTGAAACTCAGACACATAACAAGTTTACATGGTGGGAATCACTCACATAACAAGGTCACACTGTGTAAATGACTCACACAACAAGTTTACACTGTGGGACTAACTCACATGAAGTTTACAGTATGGGATTCCCCAAGTGAACAAAATTATACGGTGCAACTCTCTCACACGACAAGTTTACACTGTGGAAATAACTCACATTACATGGTTACACTGTGAGAATCTCTCACCTAAAAAGGTTACACTGCGGAACTCATTAAAATCACATTTTGAATATCGAATTTAGCGAAATTAAAAGGTAACTCTGTGAAACTCAGACAAATAACAAGTTTACACGGTGGGACTCTCACACATAACAATGTCACATTGTCAAACTCACTCTATGCCAATATTACACTCTGAGGCCCACTAAGTAGACAGGTTGACACTGTGGAATTCACTTCCATAACAATGTTAAACTTTCAAACTCACTGACATTACAAGGTCAAATGGTGAGACTTACTCACACTGTGGAACACACTCACCTAAAAAAGTTGCACTGAGGAACTCACTAACATAACATTTTCAATACTGAATTTAGCAAAATTACAAGGTTACACTGTGAAACTCACCCACATAAAAAATTTACACCTTGGGAATCTCACACATAAAATGTCACACTGTCGAACTCACTCCATACCAATGTTACACCCTGAGACTCATTAAGTAGAAAGTTTGACACTATGGAAATCACTTCAATAACAATGTCACACTTTCAAACTCACTCACAAAACAAATTTAAACTCTGGGAATCTCTCACATAATAAGGTGAATTTGTGGGACTCACATAATAAGGTCACACTGTGTAAATCACTCACATAACAAATTTACACTGTGGGACTCACTAACATAAAGTTTACAATATGGGATTCCCTCAGTACCCAAAATTATACTGTGCAACTCTCTCACATGACAAGTTTACACTGTGGAACACACTCACCTAAAAAAGTTGCACTGAGGAACTCACTAACATAACTTTTTCAATGTCGAATTTAGCAAAATTACAAGGTTAGACTGTGAAAGTCAGACACATAACAAGTTTACATGGTGGGAATCAATCACATGACAAGGTCACACTATGTAAATTACTCACAGAAGTTTACACTGTGGGACACACTAACATATAGTTTGGAATATAGGTTACACTAAGTAAACAAAATTATACTGTGCAACTCTCTCATATGACAAGTTTACACTGTGGAACTGACTCACATAACACGGTTACACTGTGGAACTCACTCACGTAACAAATTTATACTGTCAATCGTCGGATGTGGATTTGTTTGCTGCCAAATGCCAGATGTGGAATGGTACTCCTGCCAGATACTGAATGTGGAGTGGTTGGCCTGCCAGATGCCAGATTTGGACTGGTCTGCCAGTGAGATGCGGATTTAAAATTGTCTACCTGCCAGATGCTAGATGTGGAATGGTCTCCCAGTAAGATGCTGAAACTGGTATCATCTTCCTGCCATTTGCTGGACATGGACAGCTCTGCCTAACAGATGCCAGATGTGGAATTGTCCATCTGGAAGATGCTGGATGTGGAATGTTCCTCTGACACATTCCGGATTTGGAATGGTACATCTGCCAGATGGTCCTCATGTGAGAATGTGGATTTACAATATAATTCGTGCCAGATGCTAGATGTGGAATTGTGCACCTGCAAGATGTCGGAGGTATAATTGTCCACCTGCGAGACGGCAGATGTGGCATGTTCCACCTGCCAGATGCCGGAGGTGGAATGGTCCTTCTGTGAGAATCCGGATGTGGAATGGACTTTGTACCAGATGCCGGACGTGTAATGGTACAGCGGCGAGATGCCGGATGTAGAATGATCTTCTGGACGGATGCCGGATGTGGAATGAAATTCGTGCCAGATGCCAGATGTGAAATGGTATGCTTGTCAGTTGCAGGATGTGGAATGGTCCTCTGCCAGATGCTGGATATGGAATGGTCTGCCTGGCTGATGCTGGAGTGGAATAGACCATCTGCCAGTTGCAGGATGTGGAGTGGTCGGCCTGCCAGATGCCAGATGTGGCATTGTCCACCCAATTGATGCCAGATATTGACTAGTCTGCCTGATAGATGCCAGATGTGGACTGGTCTGCCAGCGAGATGCCGCATTTAGAATTGACTACCTGCAAGATGCTGGATGTGGAATGGTCTGTCTGTAAGATGCTGAATATGGTATCATCTTCCTGCCATTTGCTGGAATTGGACTGCTCAGCCTAAAAGATGATGGATGTGGAATGTTCGTCTGACACATTTCGGATGTGGAATGGTACATCTGCCAGATGCTGGAGGTGGAATGTTCCTCATGTGAGACTCTGGAATTACAATATAATTCGTGCCAGATGCCAGATGTGGAATTGTATGCTTGCCAGGTCCCGGAGGTGGAATTGTCCACCTGCCAAATGCCAGATGTGGAATGGTCCACCTGGCAGATGCCGGAAGTGGAATGGTCCTTCTGTGAGAATCCGGATGTGGAATGGACTTCCTGACAGATGCTGGATGTGTAATGGTACAGCGGCGAGATGCCAGAGTAGAATGATCTTCAGGACAGATACCAGATGTGGAATGGAATTCGTGCCTGATGCCAGATGTGAAAGTGTACAGCGGCAGTTTACAGTGTGGGACTCACTCACCTAAAAAGGTTACACTGAGGAATTCACTAACATAACATTTTCAATGTCGAATTTAGCGAATTACAAGGTAACACTGTGAAACTCAACCACATAACAAGTTTACACGGTGAGAATCTCACATGTAACAATGTCACACTGTCGAACACACTCTATGCCAATGTTACACTCTGAGGCCCACTAAGTAGACATGTTAACACTGTGGAATTAACTTCCATAACAATGTCACACTTTCAAACTCACTGACATTACAAGGTCAAATGGTGAGACTCACTCACACTGTGGAACACACTCACCTAAAAAAGTTGCACTGAGGAACTCACCAACAAACAATATCGAATTTAGCAAAATTACAAGGTTACACAGTGAAACTCAGACACATAACAAGTTTACATGGTGGGAATCACTCACATAACAAGGTCACACTGTGTAAATGACTCACACAACAAGTTTACACTGTGGGACTAACTAACATGAAGTTTACAGTATGGGATTCCCCAAGTGAACAAAATTATACGGTGCAACTCTCTCACACGACAAGTTTACACTGTGGAAATAACTCACATTACATGGTTACACTGTGAGAATCTCTCACCTAAAAAGGTTACACTGCGGAACTCATTAAAATCACATTTTGAATATCGAATTTAGCGAAATTAAAAGGTAACTCTGTGAAACTCAGACAAATAACAAGTTTACACGGTGGGACTCTCACACATAACAATGTCACATTGTCAAACTCACTCTATGCCAATGTTACACTCTGAGGCCCACTAAGTAGACAGGTTGACACTGTGGAATTCACTTCCATAACAATGTTAAACTTTCAAACTCACTGACATTACAAGGTCAAATGGTGAGACTTACTCACACTGTGGAACACACTCACCTAAAAAAGTTGCACTGAGGAACTCACTAACATAACATTTTCAATACTGAATTTAGCAAAATTACAAGGTTACACTGTGAAACTCACCCACATAAAAAATTTACACCTTGGGAATCTCACACATAAAATGTCACACTGTCGAACTCACTCCATACCAATGTTACACCCTGAGACTCATTAAGTAGAAAGTTTGACACTATGGAAATCACTTCAATAACAATGTCACACTTTCAAACTCACTCACAAAACAAATTTAAACTCTGGGAATCTCTCACATAATAAGGTGAATTTGTGGGACTCACATAATAAGGTCACACTGTGTAAATCACTCACATAACAAATTTACACTGTGGGACTCACTAACATAAAGTTTACAATATGGGATTCCCTCAGTACCCAAAATTATACTGTGCAACTCTCTCACATGACAAGTTTACACTGTGGAACACACTCACCTAAAAAAGTTGCACTGAGGAACTCACTAACATAACTTTTTCAATGTCGAATTTAGCAAAATTACAAGGTTAGACTGTGAAAGTCAGACACATAACAAGTTTACATGGTGGGAATCAATCACATGACAAGGTCACACTATGTAAATTACTCACAGAAGTTTACACTGTGGGACACACTAACATATAGTTTGGAATATAGGTTACACTAAGTAAACAAAATTATACTGTGCAACTCTCTCATATGACAAGTTTACACTGTGGAACTGACTCACATAACACGGTTACACTGTGGAACTCACTCACGTAACAAATTTATACTGTCAATCGTCGGATGTGGATTTGTTTGCTGCCAAATGCCAGATGTGGAATGGTACTCCTGCCAGATACTGAATGTGGAGTGGTTGGCCTGCCAGATGCCAGATTTGGACTGGTCTGCCAGTGAGATGCGGATTTAAAATTGTCTACCTGCCAGATGCTAGATGTGGAATGGTCTCCCAGTAAGATGCTGAAACTGGTATCATCTTCCTGCCATTTGCTGGACATGGACAGCTCTGCCTAACAGATGCCAGATGTGGAATTGTCCATCTGGAAGATGCTGGATGTGGAATGTTCCTCTGACACATTCCGGATTTGGAATGGTACATCTGCCAGATGGTCCTCATGTGAGAATGTGGATTTACAATATAATTCGTGCCAGATGCTAGATGTGGAATTGTGCACCTGCAAGATGTCGGAGGTATAATTGTCCACCTGCGAGACGGCAGATGTGGCATGTTCCACCTGCCAGATGCCGGAGGTGGAATGGTCCTTCTGTGAGAATCCGGATGTGGAATGGACTTTGTACCAGATGCCGGACGTGTAATGGTACAGCGGCGAGATGCCGGATGTAGAATGATCTTCTGGACGGATGCCGGATGTGGAATGAAATTCGTGCCAGATGCCAGATGTGAAATGGTATACTTGTCAGTTTCAGGATGTGGAATGGTCCTCTGCCAGATGCTGGATATGGAATGGTCTGCCTGGCTGATGCTGGTGTGGAATAGACCACCTGCCAGTTGCAGGATGGGGAATGGTTTGCTGCCAGATGCCAGATATAGAATGTTTTTTTTTTCCCAGATGCAGCATGTGGAGTGGTCGGACTGCCTGATGCCAGATGTGGCATTGTCCACCCACTTGATGCCAAATATTGACTAGTCTGCCTGATAGATGCCAGATGTGGACTGGTCTGCCAGCGAGATGCCGCATTTAGAATTGACTACCTGCCAGATGCTGGATGTGGAATGGTCTGCCTGTAAGATGCTGAATCTGGTATCATCTTCCTGTCATTTGCTGGAATTGGACTGCTCAGCCTAACAGATGATGGATGTGGAATTGTCCACCTGGAAGATGCTGATGTGGAATGTTCCTCTGACACATTCCGCATGTGGAATGGTACATCTGCCAGATGACGGAGGTGGAATGTTCCTCATGTGAGGCTCTGGATGTACAATATAATTTGTGCCAGATGCCAGATGTGGAATTGTATGCTTGCCAGATCCCGGAGTTGGAATTGTCCACCTGCAAACACCCAAATGTGGAATGGTCTGCCTGCCAGATGCCAGATGTGGAATGGTCCACCTGCCAGATGCCAGAGGTGGAACGGTCCTTCTGTGAGAATCTGGATGTGGAATGGACTTCATGACAGATGCTGGATGTGTAATGGTACAGCGGCGAGATGCCAGAGTAGAATGATCTTCTGGACAATATACCGGATGTGGAATTGAATTCATGCCAGATGCCAGATTTGACATGGTACAGCGGTGAGTTTACAGTGTGGGACTCACTCACCTAAAAAGGTCACGCTGACGAATTCACTAACATAACATTTTCAATGTCGAATTTAGCAAAATTACAAGGTTAGACTGTGAAAGTCAGACACATAACAAGTTTACATGGTGGGAATCAATCACATGACAAGGTCACACTATGTAAATTACTCACAGAAGTTTACACTGTGGGACACACTAACATATAGTTTGGAATATAGGTTACACTAAGTAAACAAAATTATACTGTGCAACTCTCTCATATGACAAGTTTACACTGTGGAACTGACTCACATAACACGGTTACACTGGGGAACTCACTCACATAACAAATTTATACTGTCAATCGCCAGATGTGGATTTGTTTGCTGCCAAATGCCAGATGTGGAATGGTACTCCTGCCAGATACTAAATGTGGAATGGTTGGCCTGCCAGATGCCAGATTTGGACTGGTCTGCCAGTGAGATGCCGGATTTAGCATTGACTACCTGCCAGATGCTAGATATGGAATGGTCTGCCTGTAAGATGCTGAATCTGGTATCATCTTCCTCCCATTTGCTGGACATGGACTGCTCTGCCTAACAGATGCCAGATGTGGAATTGTCCATCTGGAAGATGCTGGATGTGGAATGTTCCTCTGACACATTCCGGATTTGGAATGGTACATCTGCCAGATGGTCCTCATGTGAGAATGTGGATGTACAATATAATTCGTGCCAGATGCTAGATGTGGAATTGCCCACCTGCAAGATATCGGAGGTATAATTGTCCACCTGCGAGTCGCCAGATGTGGATTGTTCCACCTGCCAGATGCCGGAGGTAGAATGGTCCTTCTGTGAGAATCCGGATGTGGAATGGACTTTGTACCAGATGCCGGACGTGTAATGGTACAGCGGCGAGATGCCGGATGTAGAATGATCTTCTGGACGGATGCCGGATGTGGAATGAAATTCGTGCCAGATGCCAGATGTGAAATGGTATGCTTGTCAGTTGCAGGATGTGGAATGGTCCTCTGCCAGATGCTGGATATGGAATGGTCTGCCTGGCTGATGCTGGAGTGGAATAGACCATCTGCCAGTTGCAGGATGTGGAGTGGTCGGCCTGCCAGATGCCAGATGTGGCATTGTCCACCCACTTGATGCCAGATATTGACTAGTCTGCCTGATAGATGCCAGATGTGGACTGGTCTGCCAGCGAGATGCCGCATTTAGAATTGACTACCTGCAAGATGCTGGATGTGGAATGGTCTGCCTGTAAGATGCTGAATATGGTATCATCTTCCTGCCATTTGCTGGAATTGGACTGCTCAGCCTAAAAGATGATGGATGTGGAATGTTCGTCTGACACATTTCGGATGTGGAATGGTACATCTGCCAGATGCTGGAGGTGGAATGTTCCTCATGTGAGACTCTGGAATTACAATATAATTCGTGCCAGATGCCAGATGTGGAATTGTATGCTTGCCAGGTCCCGGAGGTGGAATTGTCCACCTGCAAAAGCCCAAATGTGGAATGGTCTGCCTGCCAGATGCCAGATGTGGAATGGTACACCTGCCAAATGCCAGATGTGGAATGGTCCACCTGGCAGATGCCGGAAGTGGAATGGTCCTTCTGTGAGAATCCGGATGTGGAATGGACCCTGACAGATGCTGGATGTGTAATGGTACAGCGGCGAGATGCCAGAGTAGAATGATCTTCAGGACAGATACCAGATGTGGAATGGAATTCGTGCCTGATGCCAGATGTGAAAGTGTACAGCGGCAGTTTACAGTGTGGGACTCACTCACCTAAAAAGGTTACACTGAGGAATTCACTAACATAACATTTTCAATGTCGAATTTAGCGAATTACAAGGTAACACTGTGAAACTCAACCACATAACAAGTTTACACGGTGAGAATCTCACATGTAACAATGTCACACTGTTGAACACACTCTATGCCAATGTTACACTCTGAGGCCCACTAAGTAGACATGTTAACACTGTGGAATTAACTTCCATAACAATGTCACACTTTCAAACTCACTGACATTACAAGGTCAAATGGTGAGACTCACTCACACTGTGGAACACACTCACCTAAAAAAGTTGCACTGAGGAACTCACCAACAAACAATATCGAATTTAGCAAAATTACAAGGTTACACAGTGAAACTCAGACACATAACAAGTTTACATGGTGGGAATCACTCACATAACAAGGTCACACTGTGTAAATGACTCACACAACAAGTTTACACTGTGGGACTAACTCACATGAAGTTTACAGTATGGGATTCCCCAAGTGAACAAAATTATACGGTGCAACTCTCTCACACGACAAGTTTACACTGTGGAAATAACTCACATTACATGGTTACACTGTGAGAATCTCTCACCTAAAAAGGTTACACTGAGGAACTCATTAAAATCACATTTTGAATATCGAATTTAGCGAAATTAAAAGGTAACTCTGTGAAACTCAGACAAATAACAAGTTTACACGGTGGGACTCTCACACATAACAATGTCACATTGTCAAACTCACTCTATGCCAATGTTACACTCTGAGGCCCACTAAGTAGACAGGTTGACACTGTGGAATTCACTTCCAGAACAATGTTAAACTTTCAAACTCACTGACATTACAAGGTCAAATGGTGAGACTCACTCACACTGTGGAACACACTCACCTAAAAAAGTTGCACTGAGGAACTCACTAACATAACATTTTCAATACTGAATTTAGCAAAATTACAAGGTTACACTGTGAAACTCACCCACATAAAAAATTTACACCTTGGGAATCTCACACATAAAATGTCACACTGTCGAACTCACTCCATACCAATGTTACACCCTGAGACTCATTAAGTAGAAAGTTTGACACTATGGAAATCACTTCAATAACAATGTCACACTTTCAAACTCACTCACAAAACAAATTTAAACTCTGGGAATCTCTCACATAATAAGGTGAATTTGTGGGACTCACATAATAAGGTCACACTGTGTAAATCACTCACATAACAAATTTACACTGTGGGACTCACTAACATAAAGTTTACAATATGGGATTCCCTCAGTACCCAAAATTATACTGTGCAACTCTCTCACATGACAAGTTTACACTGTGGAACACACTCACCTAAAAAAGTTGCACTGAGGAACTCACTAACATAACTTTTTCAATGTCGAATTTAGCAAAATTACAAGGTTAGACTGTGAAAGTCAGACACATAACAAGTTTACATGGTGGGAATCAATCACATGACAAGGTCACACTATGTAAATTACTCACAGAAGTTTACACTGTGGGACACACTAACATATAGTTTGGAATATAGGTTACACTAAGTAAACAAAATTATACTGTGCAACTCTCTCATATGACAAGTTTACACTGTGGAACTGACTCACATAACACGGTTACACTGTGGAACTCACTCACGTAACAAATTTATACTGTCAATCGTCGGATGTGGATTTGTTTGCTGCCAAATGCCAGATGTGGAATGGTACTCCTGCCAGATACTGAATGTGGAGTGGTTGGCCTGCCAGATGCCAGATTTGGACTGGTCTGCCAGTGAGATGCGGATTTAAAATTGTCTACCTGCCAGATGCTAGATGTGGAATGGTCTCCCAGTAAGATGCTGAAACTGGTATCATCTTCCTGCCATTTGCTGGACATGGACAGCTCTGCCTAACAGATGCCAGATGTGGAATTGTCCATCTGGAAGATGCTGGATGTGGAATGTTCCTCTGACACATTCCGGATTTGGAATGGTACATCTGCCAGATGGTCCTCATGTGAGAATGTGGATTTACAATATAATTCGTGCCAGATGCTAGATGTGGAATTGTGCACCTGCAAGATGTCGGAGGTATAATTGTCCACCTGCGAGACGGCAGATGTGGCATGTTCCACCTGCCAGATGCCGGAGGTGGAATGGTCCTTCTGTGAGAATCCGGATGTGGAATGGACTTTGTACCAGATGCCGGACGTGTAATGGTACAGCGGCGAGATGCCGGATGTAGAATGATCTTCTGGACGGATGCCGGATGTGGAATGAAATTCGTGCCAGATGCCAGATGTGAAATGGTATACTTGTCAGTTTCAGGATGTGGAATGGTCCTCTGCCAGATGCTGGATATGGAATGGTCTGCCTGGCTGATGCTGGTGTGGAATAGACCACCTGCCAGTTGCAGGATGGGGAATGGTTTGCTGCCAGATGCCAGATATAGAATGTTTTTTTTTTCCCAGATGCAGCATGTGGAGTGGTCGGACTGCCTGATGCCAGATGTGGCATTGTCCACCCACTTGATGCCAAATATTGACTAGTCTGCCTGATAGATGCCAGATGTGGACTGGTCTGCCAGCGAGATGCCGCATTTAGAATTGACTACCTGCCAGATGCTGGATGTGGAATGGTCTGCCTGTAAGATGCTGAATCTGGTATCATCTTCCTGTCATTTGCTGGAATTGGACTGCTCAGCCTAACAGATGATGGATGTGGAATTGAACACCTGGAAGATGCTGATGTGGAATGTTCCTCTGACACATTCCGCATGTGGAATGGTACATCTGCCAGATGACGGAGGTGGAATGTTCCTCATGTGAGGCTCTGGATGTACAATATAATTTGTGCCAGATGCCAGATGTGGAATTGTATGCTTGCCAGATCCCGGAGTTGGAATTGTCCACCTGCAAACACCCAAATGTGGAATGGTCTGCCTGCCAGATGCCAGATGTGGAATGGTCCACCTGCCAGATGCCAGAGGTGGAACGGTCCTTCTGTGAGAATCTGGATGTGGAATGGACTTCATGACAGATGCTGGATGTGTAATGGTACAGCGGCGAGATGCCAGAGTAGAATGATCTTCTGGACAATATACCGGATGTGGAATTGAATTCATGCCAGATGCCAGATTTGACATGGTACAGCGGTGAGTTTACAGTGTGGGACTCACTCACCTAAAAAGGTCACGCTGACGAATTCACTAACATAACATTTTCAATGTCGAATTTAGCAAAATTACAAGGTTAGACTGTGAAAGTCAGACACATAACAAGTTTACATGGTGGGAATCAATCTCATGACAAGGTCACACTATGTAAATTACTCACAGAAGTTTACACTGTGGGACACACTAACATATAGTTTGGAATATAGGTTACACTAAGTAAACAAAATTATACTGTGCAACTCTCTCATATGACAAGTTTACACTGTGGAACTGACTCACATAACACGGTTACACTGGGGAACTCACTCACATAACAAATTTATACTGTCAATCGCCAGATGTGGATTTGTTTGCTGCCAAATGCCAGATGTGGAATGGTACTCCTGCCAGATACTAAATGTGGAATGGTTGGCCTGCCAGATGCCAGATTTGGACTGGTCTGCCAGTGAGATGCCGGATTTAGCATTGACTACCTGCCAGATGCTAGATATGGAATGGTCTGCCTGTAAGATGCTGAATCTGGTATCATCTTCCTGCCATTTGCTGGACATGGACTGCTCTGCCTAACAGATGCCAGATGTGGAATTGTCCATCTGGAAGATGCTGGATGTGGAATGTTCCTCTGACACATTCCGGATTTGGAATGGTACATCTGCCAGATGATCCTCATGTGAGAATGTGGATGTACAATATAATTCGTGCCAGATGCTAGATGTGGAACTGCCCACCTGCAAGATATCGGAGGTATAATTGTCCACCTGCGAGTCGCCAGATGTGGATTGTTCCACCTGCCAGATGCCGGAGGTAGAATGGTCCTTCTGTGAGAATCCGGATGTGGAATGGACTTTGTACCAGATGCCGGACGTGTAATGGTACAGCGGCGAGATGCCGGATGTAGAATGATCTTCTGGACGGATGCCGGATGTGGAATGAAATTCGTGCCAGATGCCAGATGTGAAATGGTATGCTTGTCAGTTGCAGGATGTGGAATGGTCCTCTGCCAGATGCTGGATATGGAATGGTCTGCCTGGCTGATGCTGGAGTGGAATAGACCATCTGCCAGTTGCAGGATGTGGAGTGGTCGGCCTGCCAGATGCCAGATGTGGCATTGTCCACCCACTTGATGCCAGATATTGACTAGTCTGCCTGATAGATGCCAGATGTGGACTGGTCTGCCAGCGAGATGCCGCATTTAGAATTGACTACCTGCAAGATGCTGGATGTGGAATGGTCTGTCTGTAAGATGCTGAATATGGTATCATCTTCCTGCCATTTGCTGGAATTGGACTGCTCAGCCTAAAAGATGATGGATGTGGAATGTTCGTCTGACACATTTCGGATGTGGAATGGTACATCTGCCAGATGCTGGAGGTGGAATGTTCCTCATGTGAGACTCTGGAATTACAATATAATTCGTGCCAGATGCCAGATGTGGAATTGTATGCTTGCCAGGTCCCGGAGGTGGAATTGTCCACCTGCAAAAGCCCAAATGTGGAATGGTCTGCCTGCCAGATGCCAGATGTGGAATGGTACACCTGCCAAATGCCAGATGTGGAATGGTCCACCTGGCAGATGCCGGAAGTGGAATGGTCCTTCTGTGAGAATCCGGATGTGGAATGGACTTCCTGACAGATGCTGGATGTGTAATGGTACAGCGGCGAGATGCCAGAGTAGAATGATCTTCAGGACAGATACCAGATGTGGAATGGAATTCGTGCCTGATGCCAGATGTGAAAGTGTACAGCGGCAGTTTACAGTGTGGGACTCACTCACCTAAAAAGGTTACACTGAGGAATTCACTAACATAACATTTTCAATGTCGAATTTAGCGAATTACAAGGTAACACTGTGAAACTCAACCACATAACAAGTTTACACGGTGAGAATCTCACATGTAACAATGTCACACTGTCGAACACACTCTATGCCAATGTTACACTCTGAGGCCCACTAAGTAGACATGTTAACACTGTGGAATTAACTTCCATAACAATGTCACACTTTCAAACTCACTGACATTACAAGGTCAAATGGTGAGACTCACTCACACTGTGGAACACACTCACCTAAAAAAGTTGCACTGAGGAACTCACCAACAAACAATATCGAATTTAGCAAAATTACAAGGTTACACAGTGAAACTCAGACACATAACAAGTTTACATGGTGGGAATCACTCACATAACAAGGTCACACTGTGTAAATGACTCACACAACAAGTTTACACTGTGGGACTAACTCACATGAAGTTTACAGTATGGGATTCCCCAAGTGAACAAAATTATACGGTGCAACTCTCTCACACGACAAGTTTACACTGTGGAAATAACTCACATTACATGGTTACACTGTGAGAATCTCTCACCTAAAAAGGTTACACTGCGGAACTCATTAAAATCACATTTTGAATATCGAATTTAGCGAAATTAAAAGGTAACTCTGTGAAACTCAGACAAATAACAAGTTTACACGGTGGGACTCTCACACATAACAATGTCACATTGTCAAACTCACTCTATGCCAATGTTACACTCTGAGGCCCACTAAGTAGACAGGTTGACACTGTGGAATTCACTTCCAGAACAATGTTAAACTTTCAAACTCACTGACATTACAAGGTCAAATGGTGAGACTCACTCACACTGTGGAACACACTCACCTAAAAAAGTTGCACTGAGGAACTCACTAACATAACATTTTCAATACTGAATTTAGCAAAATTACAAGGTTACACTGTGAAACTCACCCACATAAAAAATTTACACCTTGGGAATCTCACACATAAAATGTCACACTGTTGAACTCACTCCATACCAATGTTACACCCTGAGACTCATTAAGTAGAAAGTTTGACACTATGGAAATCACTTCAATAACAATGTCACACTTTCAAACTCACTCACAAAACAAATTTAAACTCTGGGAATCTCTCACATAATAAGGTGAATTTGTGGGACTCACATAATAAGGTCACACTGTGTAAATCACTCACATAACAAATTTACACTGTGGGACTCACTAACATAAAGTTTACAATATGGGATTCCCTCAGTACCCAAAATTATACTGTGCAACTCTCTCACATGACAAGTTTACACTGTGGAACACACTCACCTAAAAAAGTTGCACTGAGGAACTCACTAACATAACTTTTTCAATGTCGAATTTAGCAAAATTACAAGGTTAGACTGTGAAAGTCAGACACATAACAAGTTTACATGGTGGGAATCAATCACATGACAAGGTCACACTATGTAAATTACTCACAGAAGTTTACACTGTGGGACACACTAACATATAGTTTGGAATATAGGTTACACTAAGTAAACAAAATTATACTGTGCAACTCTCTCATATGACAAGTTTACACTGTGGAACTGACTCACATAACACGGTTACACTGGGGAACTCACTCACATAACAAATTTATACTGTCAATCGCCAGATGTGGATTTGTTTGCTGCCAAATGCCAGATGTGGAATGGTACTCCTGCCAGATACTAAATGTGGAATGGTTGGCCTGCCAGATGCCAGATTTGGACTGGTCTGCCAGTGAGATGCCGGATTTAGCATTGACTACCTGCCAGATGCTAGATATGGAATGGTCTGCCTGTAAGATGCTGAATCTGGTATCATCTTCCTGCCATTTGCTGGACATGGACTGCTCTGCCTAACAGATGCCAGATGTGGAATTGTCCATCTGGAAGATGCTGGATGTGGAATGTTCCTCTGACACATTCCGGATTTGGAATGGTACATCTGCCAGATGGTCCTCATGTGAGAATGTGGATGTACAATATAATTCGTGCCAGATGCTAGATGTGGAACTGCCCACCTGCAAGATATCGGAGGTATAATTGTCCACCTGCGAGTCGCCAGATGTGGATTGTTCCACCTGCCAGATGCCGGAGGTAGAATGGTCCTTCTGTGAGAATCCGGATGTGGAATGGACTTTGTACCAGATGCCGGACGTGTAATGGTACAGCGGCGAGATGCCGGATGTAGAATGATCTTCTGGACGGATGCCGGATGTCGAATGAAATTCGTGCCAGATGCCAGATGTGAAATGGTATGCTTGTCAGTTGCAGGATGTGGAATGGTCCTCTGCCAGATGCTGGATATGGAATGGTCTGCCTGGCTGATGCTGGAGTGGAATAGACCATCTGCCAGTTGCAGGATGTGGAGTGGTCGGCCTGCCAGATGCCAGATGTGGCATTGTCCACCCACTTGATGCCAGATATTGACTAGTCTGCCTGATAGATGCCAGATGTGGACTGGTCTGCCAGCGAGATGCCGCATTTAGAATTGACTACCTGCAAGATGCTGGATGTGGAATGGTCTGTCTGTAAGATGCTGAATATGGTATCATCTTCCTGCCATTTGCTGGAATTGGACTGCTCAGCCTAAAAGATGATGGATGTGGAATGTTCGTCTGACACATTTCGGATGTGGAATGGTACATCTGCCAGATGCTGGAGGTGGAATGTTCCTCATGTGAGACTCTGGAATTACAATATAATTCGTGCCAGATGCCAGATGTGGAATTGTATGCTTGCCAGGTCCCGGAGGTGGAATTGTCCACCTGCAAAAGCCCAAATGTGGAATGGTCTGCCTGCCAGATGCCAGATGTGGAATGGTACACCTGCCAAATGCCAGATGTGGAATGGTCCACCTGGCAGATGCCGGAAGTGGAATGGTCCTTCTGTGAGAATCCGGATGTGGAATGGACTTCCTGACAGATGCTGGATGTGTAATGGTACAGCGGCGAGATGCCAGAGTAGAATGATCTTCAGGACAGATACCAGATGTGGAATGGAATTCGTGCCTGATGCCAGATGTGAAAGTGTACAGCGGCAGTTTACAGTGTGGGACTCACTCACCTAAAAAGGTTACACTGAGGAATTCACTAACATAACATTTTCAATGTCGAATTTAGCGAATTACAAGGTAACACTGTGAAACTCAACCACATAACAAGTTTACACGGTGAGAATCTCACATGTAACAATGTCACACTGTCGAACACACTCTATGCCAATGTTACACTCTGAGGCCCACTAAGTAGACATGTTAACACTGTGGAATTAACTTCCATAACAATGTCACACTTTCAAACTCACTGACATTACAAGGTCAAATGGTGAGACTCACTCACACTGTGGAACACACTCACCTAAAAAAGTTGCACTGAGGAACTCACCAACAAACAATATCGAATTTAGCAAAATTACAAGGTTACACAGTGAAACTCAGACACATAACAAGTTTACATGGTGGGAATCACTCACATAACAAGGTCACACTGTGTAAATGACTCACACAACAAGTTTACACTGTGGGACTAACTCACATGAAGTTTACAGTATGGGATTCCCCAAGTGAACAAAATTATACGGTGCAACTCTCTCACACGACAAGTTTACACTGTGGAAATAACTCACATTACATGGTTACACTGTGAGAATCTCTCACCTAAAAAGGTTACACTGCGGAACTCATTAAAATCACATTTTGAATATCGAATTTAGCGAAATTAAAAGGTAACTCTGTGAAACTCAGACAAATAACAAGTTTACACGGTGGGACTCTCACACATAACAATGTCACATTGTCAAACTCACTCTATGCCAATGTTACACTCTGAGGCCCACTAAGTAGACAGGTTGACACTGTGGAATTCACTTCCAGAACAATGTTAAACTTTCAAACTCACTGACATTACAAGGTCAAATGGTGAGACTCACTCACACTGTGGAACACACTCACCTAAAAAAGTTGCACTGAGGAACTCACTAACATAACATTTTCAATACTGAATTTAGCAAAATTACAAGGTTACACTGTGAAACTCACCCACATAAAAAATTTACACCTTGGGAATCTCACACATAAAATGTCACACTGTTGAACTCACTCCATACCAATGTTACACCCTGAGACTCATTAAGTAGAAAGTTTGACACTATGGAAATCACTTCAATAACAATGTCACACTTTCAAACTCACTCACAAAACAAATTTAAACTCTGGGAATCTCTCACATAATAAGGTGAATTTGTGGGACTCACATAATAAGGTCACACTGTGTAAATCACTCACATAACAAATTTACACTGTGGGACTCACTAACATAAAGTTTACAATATGGGATTCCCTCAGTACCCAAAATTATACTGTGCAACTCTCTCACATGACAAGTTTACACTGTGGAACACACTCACCTAAAAAAGTTGCACTGAGGAACTCACTAACATAACTTTTTCAATGTCGAATTTAGCAAAATTACAAGGTTAGACTGTGAAAGTCAGACACATAACAAGTTTACATGGTGGGAATCAATCACATGACAAGGTCACACTATGTAAATTACTCACAGAAGTTTACACTGTGGGACACACTAACATATAGTTTGGAATATAGGTTACACTAAGTAAACAAAATTATACTGTGCAACTCTCTCATATGACAAGTTTACACTGTGGAACTGACTCACATAACACGGTTACACTGGGGAACTCACTCACATAACAAATTTATACTGTCAATCGCCAGATGTGGATTTGTTTGCTGCCAAATGCCAGATGTGGAATGGTACTCCTGCCAGATACTAAATGTGGAATGGTTGGCCTGCCAGATGCCAGATTTGGACTGGTCTGCCAGTGAGATGCCGGATTTAGCATTGACTACCTGCCAGATGCTAGATATGGAATGGTCTGCCTGTAAGATGCTGAATCTGGTATCATCTTCCTGCCATTTGCTGGACATGGACTGCTCTGCCTAACAGATGCCAGATGTGGAATTGTCCATCTGGAAGATGCTGGATGTGGAATGTTCCTCTGACACATTCCGGATTTGGAATGGTACATCTGCCAGATGGTCCTCATGTGAGAATGTGGATGTACAATATAATTCGTGCCAGATGCTAGATGTGGAACTGCCCACCTGCAAGATATCGGAGGTATAATTGTCCACCTGCGAGTCGCCAGATGTGGATTGTTCCACCTGCCAGATGCCGGAGGTAGAATGGTCCTTCTGTGAGAATCCGGATGTGGAATGGACTTTGTACCAGATGCCGGACGTGTAATGGTACAGCGGCGAGATGCCGGATGTAGAATGATCTTCTGGACGGATGCCGGATGTCGAATGAAATTCGTGCCAGATGCCAGATGTGAAATGGTATGCTTGTCAGTTGCAGGATGTGGAATGGTCCTCTGCCAGATGCTGGATATGGAATGGTCTGCCTGGCTGATGCTGGAGTGGAATAGACCATCTGCCAGTTGCAGGATGTGGAGTGGTCGGCCTGCCAGATGCCAGATGTGGCATTGTCCACCCACTTGATGCCAGATATTGACTAGTCTGCCTGATAGATGCCAGATGTGGACTGGTCTGCCAGCGAGATGCCGCATTTAGAATTGACTACCTGCAAGATGCTGGATGTGGAATGGTCTGTCTGTAAGATGCTGAATATGGTATCATCTTCCTGCCATTTGCTGGAATTGGACTGCTCAGCCTAAAAGATGATGGATGTGGAATGTTCGTCTGACACATTTCGGATGTGGAATGGTACATCTGCCAGATGCTGGAGGTGGAATGTTCCTCATGTGAGACTCTGGAATTACAATATAATTCGTGCCAGATGCCAGATGTGGAATTGTATGCTTGCCAGGTCCCGGAGGTGGAATTGTCCACCTGCAAAAGCCCAAATGTGGAATGGTCTGCCTGCCAGATGCCAGATGTGGAATGGTACACCTGCCAAATGCCAGATGTGGAATGGTCCACCTGGCAGATGCCGGAAGTGGAATGGTCCTTCTGTGAGAATCCGGATGTGGAATGGACTTCCTGACAGATGCTGGATGTGTAATGGTACAGCGGCGAGATGCCAGAGTAGAATGATCTTCAGGACAGATACCAGATGTGGAATGGAATTCGTGCCTGATGCCAGATGTGAAAGTGTACAGCGGCAGTTTACAGTGTGGGACTCACTCACCTAAAAAGGTTACACTGAGGAATTCACTAACATAACATTTTCAATGTCGAATTTAGCGAATTACAAGGTAACACTGTGAAACTCAACCACATAACAAGTTTACACGGTGAGAATCTCACATGTAACAATGTCACACTGTCGAACACACTCTATGCCAATGTTACACTCTGAGGCCCACTAAGTAGACATGTTAACACTGTGGAATTAACTTCCATAACAATGTCACACTTTCAAACTCACTGACATTACAAGGTCAAATGGTGAGACTCACTCACACTGTGGAACACACTCACCTAAAAAAGTTGCACTGAGGAACTCACCAACAAACAATATCGAATTTAGCAAAATTACAAGGTTACACAGTGAAACTCAGACACATAACAAGTTTACATGGTGGGAATCACTCACATAACAAGGTCACACTGTGTAAATGACTCACACAACAAGTTTACACTGTGGGACTAACTCACATGAAGTTTACAGTATGGGATTCCCCAAGTGAACAAAATTATACGGTGCAACTCTCTCACACGACAAGTTTACACTGTGGAAATAACTCACATTACATGGTTACACTGTGAGAATCTCTCACCTAAAAAGGTTACACTGCGGAACTCATTAAAATCACATTTTGAATATCGAATTTAGCGAAATTAAAAGGTAACTCTGTGAAACTCAGACAAATAACAAGTTTACACGGTGGGACTCTCACACATAACAATGTCACATTGTCAAACTCACTCTATGCCAATGTTACACTCTGAGGCCCACTAAGTAGACAGGTTGACACTGTGGAATTCACTTCCAGAACAATGTTAAACTTTCAAACTCACTGACATTACAAGGTCAAATGGTGAGACTCACTCACACTGTGGAACACACTCACCTAAAAAAGTTGCACTGAGGAACTCACTAACATAACATTTTCAATACTGAATTTAGCAAAATTACAAGGTTACACTGTGAAACTCACCCACATAAAAAATTTACACCTTGGGAATCTCACACATAAAATGTCACACTGTTGAACTCACTCCATACCAATGTTACACCCTGAGACTCATTAAGTAGAAAGTTTGACACTATGGAAATCACTTCAATAACAATGTCACACTTTCAAACTCACTCACAAAACAAATTTAAACTCTGGGAATCTCTCACATAATAAGGTGAATTTGTGGGACTCACATAATAAGGTCACACTGTGTAAATCACTCACATAACAAATTTACACTGTGGGACTCACTAACATAAAGTTTACAATATGGGATTCCCTCAGTACCCAAAATTATACTGTGCAACTCTCTCACATGACAAGTTTACACTGTGGAACACACTCACCTAAAAAAGTTGCACTGAGGAACTCACTAACATAACTTTTTCAATGTCGAATTTAGCAAAATTACAAGGTTAGACTGTGAAAGTCAGACACATAACAAGTTTACATGGTGGGAATCAATCACATGACAAGGTCACACTATGTAAATTACTCACAGAAGTTTACACTGTGGGACACACTAACATATAGTTTGGAATATAGGTTACACTAAGTAAACAAAATTATACTGTGCAACTCTCTCATATGACAAGTTTACACTGTGGAACTGACTCACATAACACGGTTACACTGGGGAACTCACTCACGTAACAAATTTATACTGTCAATCGTCGGATGTGGATTTGTTTGCTGCCAAATGCCAGATGTGGAATGGTACTCCTGCCAGATACTGAATGTGGAGTGGTTGGCCTGCCAGATGCCAGATTTGGACTGGTCTGCCAGTGAGATGCGGATTTAAAATTGTCTACCTGCCAGATGCTAGATGTGGAATGGTCTCCCAGTAAGATGCTGAAACTGGTATCATCTTCCTGCCATTTGCTGGACATGGACAGCTCTGCCTAACAGATGCCAGATGTGGAATTGTCCATCTGGAAGATGCTGGATGTGGAATGTTCCTCTGACACATTCCGGATTTGGAATGGTACATCTGCCAGATGGTCCTCATGTGAGAATGTGGATTTACAATATAATTCGTGCCAGATGCTAGATGTGGAATTGTGCACCTGCAAGATGTCGGAGGTATAATTGTCCACCTGCGAGACGGCAGATGTGGCATGTTCCACCTGCCAGATGCCGGAGGTGGAATGGTCCTTCTGTGAGAATCCGGATGTGGAATGGACTTTGTACCAGATGCCGGACGTGTAATGGTACAGCGGCGAGATGCCGGATGTAGAATGATCTTCTGGACGGATGCCGGATGTGGAATGAAATTCGTGCCAGATGCCAGATGTGAAATGGTATACTTGTCAGTTTCAGGATGTGGAATGGTCCTCTGCCAGATGCTGGATATGGAATGGTCTGCCTCGCTGATGCTGGTGTGGAATAGACCACCTGCCAGTTGCAGGATGGGGAATGGTTTGCTGCCAGATGCCAGATATAGAATGTTTTTTTTTTTCCCAGATGCAGCATGTGGAGTGGTCGGACTGCCTGATGCCAGATGTGGCATTGTCCACCCACTTGATGCCAAATATTGACTAGTCTGCCTGATAGATGCCAGATGTGGACTGGTCTGCCAGCGAGATGCCGCATTTAGAATTGACTACCTGCCAGATGCTGGATGTGGAATGGTCTGCCTGTAAGATGCTGAATCTGGTATCATCTTCCTGTCATTTGCTGGAATTGGACTGCTCAGCCTAACAGATGATGGATGTGGAATTGTCCACCTGGAAGATGCTGATGTGGAATGTTCCTCTGACACATTCCGCATGTGGAATGGTACATCTGCCAGATGACGGAGGTGGAATGTTCCTCATGTGAGGCTCTGGATGTACAATATAATTTGTGCCAGATGCCAGATGTGGAATTGTATGCTTGCCAGATCCCGGAGTTGGAATTGTCCACCTGCAAACACCCAAATGTGGAATGGTCTGCCTGCCAGATGCCAGATGTGGAATGGTCCACCTGCCAGATGCCAGAGGTGGAACGGTCCTTCTGTGAGAATCTGGATGTGGAATGGACTTCATGACAGATGCTGGATGTGTAATGGTACAGCGGCGAGATGCCAGAGTAGAATGATCTTCTGGACAATATACCGGATGTGGAATTGAATTCATGCCAGATGCCAGATTTGACATGGTACAGCGGTGAGTTTACAGTGTGGGACTCACTCACCTAAAAAGGTCACGCTGACGAATTCACTAACATAACATTTTCAATGTCGAATTTAGCAAAATTACAAGGTTAGACTGTGAAACTCAGACACATAACAAGTTTACATGGTGGGAATCAATCACATGACAAGGTCACACTATGTAAATTACTCACAGAAGTTTACACTGTGGGACACACTAACAAATAGTTTGGAATATAGGTTTCACTAAGTAAACAAAATTATACTGTGCAACTCTCTCATATGACAAGTTTACACTGTGGAACTGACTCACATAACACGGTTACACTGGGGAACTCACTCACATAACAAATTTATACTGTCAATCGCCAGATGTGGATTTGTTTGCTGCCAAATGCCAGATGTGGAATGGTACTCCTGCCAGATACTAAATGTGGAATGTTTGGCCTGCCAGATGCCAGATTTGGACTGGTCTGCCAGTGAGATGCCGGATTTAGCATTGACTACCTGCCAGATGCTAGATATGGAATGGTCTGCCTGGCTGATGCTGGAGTGGAATAGACCATCTGCCAGTTGCAGGATGTGGAGTGGTCGGCCTGCCAGATGCCAGATGTGGCATTGTCCACCCACTTGATGCCAGATATTGACTAGTCTGCCTGATAGATGCCAGATGTGGACTGGTCTGCCAGCGAGATGCCGCATTTAGAATTGACTACCTGCAAGATGCTGGATGTGGAATAGTCTGCCTGTAAGATGCTGAATCTGGTATCATCTTCCTGCCATTTGCTGGAATTGGACTGCTCAGCCTAAAAGATGATGGATGTGGAATGTTCGTCTGACACATTTCGGATGTGGAATGGTACATCTGCCAGATGCTGGAGGTGGAATGTTCCTCATGTGAGACTCTGGAATTACAATATAATTCGTGCCAGATGCCAGATGTGGAATTGTATGCTTGCCAGGTCCCGGAGGTGGAATTGTCCACCTGCAAAAGCCCAAATGTGGAATGGTCTGCCTGCCAGATGCCAGATGTGGAATGGTACACCTGCCAAATGCCAGATGTGGAATGGTCCACCTGGCAGATGCCGGAAGTGGAATGGTCCTTCTGTGAGAATCCGGATGTGGAATGGACTTCCTGACAGATGCTGGATGTGTAATGGTACAGCGGCGAGATGCCAGAGTAGAATGATCTTCAGGACAGATACCAGATGTGGAATGGAATTCGTGCCTGATGCCAGATGTGAAAGTGTACAGCGGCAGTTTACAGTGTGGGACTCACTCACCTAAAAAGATTAGACTGAGGAACTCATTAACATCACATTTTCAAAATCGAATTTAGCGAAATTAAAAGGTAACACTGTGAAACTCAGACACATAACAAGTTTACACGTTGGGACTCTCACACATAACAATGTCACACAGTCAATCTCACTCTACACCAATGTTATACTCTGAGGCTCACTAACTAGACAGGTTGACACTGTGGAATTCACTTCCATAACAACGTCACGCTTTCAATCTCTCTCATATAACAAGGTCAAACGGTGGGACTCACTCACATAACAAGGTCACACTGTGTAAATTACATAACACGGTTACACTGTGGAACTCACTCATCTAAAAAAGTTGCACTGAGGAACTCACGAACAAACAATATCGAATTTAGCAAAATTACAAGGTTACAGTGAAACTCAGACACATTACAAGTTTACATGGTGGGAATCACTCACATAATAAGGTGACACTGTGTAAATTACTCACACAACAAGTTTACTCTGTGGGACACTCTAACATATAGTTTGGAATATGGGTTACACTAAGTAAACAAAATTATACTGTGCAACTCTCTCATATGACAAGTTTACACTGTGGAACTGACTCACATAACAAGTTTATACTGTCAATCGCCGGATGTGGATTTGTTTGCTGCCAAATGCCAGATGTGGAATGGTATTTTTTCTCCCAGATGCAGGATGTGGAGTGGTCGGCCTGCCAGATGCCAGATGTGGCATTGTCCACCCACTTGATGCCAGATATTGACTAGTCTGCCTGATAGATGCCAGATGTGGACTGGTCTGCCAGCGAGATGTCGCATTTAGAATTGACTTCCTGCCAGATGCTGGATGTGGAATGGTCTGCCTGTAAGATGCTGAATCTGGTATCATCTTCCTGCCATTTGCTGGAATTCGACTGCTCAGCCTAACAGATAATGGATGTGGAATTGTCCACCTGGAAGATGCTGGATGTGGAATGTTCCTCTGACACATTCCGCATGTGGAATGGTACATCTGCCAGATGACGGAGGTGGATATGTATGCTTGCAAGATCCCGGAGTTGGAATTGTCCACCTGCAAACACACAAATGTGGAATGGTCTGCCTGCCAGATGCCAGATGTGGAATGGTCCACCTGCCAGATGCTGGAGGTGGAATGGTTCTTCTGTGAGAATCCGGATGTGGAATGGACTTCATGACAGATGCTGGATGTGTAATGGAACAGCGGCGAGATGCCAGAGTATAATGATCTTCTGGACAATATACCGGATGTGGAATGGAATTCGTGCCAGATGCCAGATTTGAAATGGTACAGCGGTGAGTTTACAGTATGTGACTCACTCACCTAAAAAGGTCACGCTGAGAAATTTACTAACATAACATTTTCAATACTGAATTTAGCGAAATTACAAGGTTACACTGTGAAACTCACCCACATAACAAGTTTACACGGTGGGAATCTCACATATAACAATGTAACACTGTCGAACACACTCCATACCAATGTTACACTCTGATACTAACTAAGTAGAAAGGTTGACACTATGGAATTCACTTCGATAACAATGTCACACTTTCAAACTCACTCACATAACAAGTTTACATTCTGGGAATCTCTCACATAATAAGGTGAATTTGTGGGATGCACATAACAAGGTCACACTGTGTAAATGACTCACACAACAAGTTTACACTGTGGGACTAACTCACATGAAGTTTACAATATGGGATTCCACAAGTGAACAAAATTATACGGTGCAACTCTCTCACACGACAAGTTTACACTGTGGAAATAACTCACATAACACGGTTACACTGTGGGAATCTCTCACCTAAAAAGGTTACACTGAGGAACTCATTAAAATCACATTTTGAATATCGAATTTAGTGAAATTAAAAGGTAACTCTGTGAAACTCAGACACATAACAAGTTTACACGGTGGGACTCTCACACATAACAATGTCACACTGTCAAACTCAACTCTGAGGCTCACTAACTAGACAGGTTGACACTGTGGAATGCACTTCCATAACAATGTCACACTTTCAAACTCACTGACATTACAAGGTCAAATGGTGACACTCACTCACACTGTGGAACACACTCACCTAAAAAAGTTGCACTGAGGAACTCACTAACATAACATTTTCATTACTGAATTTAGCGAAATTACAAGGTTACACTGTGAAACTCACCCACATAAAAAATTTACACCTTGGGAATCTCACACATAAAATGTCACATTGTCGAACGCACTCCATACCAATATTACACCCTGAGACTCACTAAGTAGCAAGGTTGACACTATGGAATTCACTTCGATAACAATGTCACACTTTCAAACTCACTCACATAACAAGTTTACATTCTGGGAATCTCTCACATAATAAGGTGAATTTGTGGGATGCACATAATAAGGTCACACTGTGTAAATTACTCACAGAACAAATTTACACTGTGGGACTCACTAACATAAAGTTTACAATATGGGATTCCCTAAGTACCCAAAATTATACTGTGCAAATCTCTCACATGACAAGTTTACACTGTGGAACTCACTCACATAACAAGTTTACACTGTGGAACTCACTCACCTAAAAAAGTTGCACTGAGGAACTCACTAATATAACTTTTTCAATTTCGAATTTAGCAAAATTACATGGTTACACTGTGAAACTCAGGCACATAACCAGTTTACATGGTGGGAATCACTCACACAACAAGGTCAAATTTTGGGACTCACATAATACGGTCACACTGTGTAAGTTACTCCCATAACAAGTTTACACCATGGGACTTACTCACCTAAAAAGATTACACTGAGGAACTCATTAACATCACATTTTCAAAATCGAATTTAGCGAAATTAAAAGGTAACACTGTGAAACTCAGACACATAACAAGTTTACACGTTGGGACTCTCACACATAACAATGTCACACAGTCAAACTCACTCTACACCAATGTTATACTCTGAGGCCCACTAACTAGACAGGTTGACACTGTGGAATTCACTTCCATAACAATGTCACACTTTCAAACTCATTGACATTACAAGTTTACTCTGTGGGAATTTCTCACATAATAAAGACAACTTGTGGGACTAACATAATAAGGTCACACTGTGAAAATTACTCACATAACAAATTTATGCTGTGGGACTCACTAACATAAAGTTTACAATATAGGATGCCCTAAATACCAAAAATTATACTGTGGAACACTCCAAAATAACACGGTTACACTGTGGAACACACACACCTGAACATGTTTCATTGAGGAACTCACTAACATAACATGTTCAATATCGAATTTAGCAAAATTACAAGGTAACACTGTGAAACACACCCACATAACAAGTTTACACTGTGGGAATCTCACACTTAACAATGTCACACACTCAAACTCACTCTCTACCAATGTTACACTCTGAGGCTCACTAACTAGACAGGTTGACACTGTGGAATTCACTTCCATAACAACGTCACACTTTCAAACTCTCTCAGATAACAAGGTCAAACGGTGGGACTCACTCACATAATAAGGTCACACTGTCTAAATTACTCACACAACAAGTTTACTCTGTGGGACACACTAACATATAGTTTGGAATATGGGTTACACTAAGTAAACAAAATTATACTGTGCAACTCTCTCATATGACAAGTTTACACTGTGGAACTGACTCACATAACACGGTTACACTGGGGAACTCACTCACATAACAAATTTATACTGTCAATCGCCAGATGTGGATTTGTTTGCTGCCAAATGCCAGATGTGGAATGGTACTCCTGCCAGATACTAAATGTGGAATGGTTGGCCTACCAGATGCCAGATTTGGACTGGTCTGCCAGTGAGATGCCGGATTTAGCATTGACTACCTGCCAGATGCTAGATATGGAATGGTCTGCCTGTAAGATGCTGAATCTGGTATCATCTTCCTGCCATTTGCTGGACATGGACTGCTCTGCCTAACAGATGCCAGATGTGGAATTGTCCATCTGGAAGATGCTGGATGTGGAATGTTCCTCTGACACTATCCGGATTTGGAATGGTACATCTGCCAGATGGTCCTCAAGTGAGAATGTGGATATACAATATAATTTGTGCCAGATTCTAGTTGTGGAATTGCCCACCTGCAAGATATCGGAGGTATAATTGTCCACCTGCGAGACGCCAGATGTGGAATGTTCCACCTGCCAGATGCCGGAGGTAGAATGGTCCTTCTGTGAGAATCCGGATGTGGAATGGACTTTGTACCAGATGCCGGACGTGTAATGGTACAGCGGCGAGATGCCGGATGTAGAATGATCTTCTGGACGGATGCCGGATGTGGAATGAAATTCGTGCCAGATGCCAGATGTGAAATGGTATGCTTGTCAGTTGCAGGATGTGGAATGGTCCTCTGTCAGATGCTGGATATGGAATGGTCTGCCTGGCTGATGCTGGAGTGGAATAGACCATCTGCCAGTTGCAGGATGGGGAATGGTTTGCTGCCAGATGCCAGATGTAGAATGGTATTTTTTCTCCCAGATGCAGGATGTGGAGTGGTCGGCCTGCCAGATGCCAGATGTGGCATTGTCCACCCACTTGATGCCAGATATTGACTAGTCTGCCTGATAGATGCCAGATGTGGACTGGTCTGCCAGCGAGATGCCGCATTTAGAATTGACTACCTGCCAGATGCTGGATGTGGAATGGTCTGCCTGTAAGATGCTGAATCTGCTATCATCTTCCTGCCATTTGCTGGGATTGGACTGCTCAGCCTTACAGATGATGGATGTGGAATTGTCCACCTGGAAGATGCTGGATGTGGAATGTTCCTCATGTGAGACTCTGGAATTACAATATAATTCGTGCCAGATGCCAGATGTGGAATTGTATGCTTGCCAGATCCCGGAGGTGGAATTGTCCACCTGCAAAAGCCCAAATGTGGAATGGTCTGCCTGCCAGATGCCAGATGTGGAATGGTACACCTGCCAAATGCCAGATGTGGAATGGTCCACCTGCCAGATGCCGGAGGTGGAATGGTCCTTCTGTGAGAATCCGGATGTGGAATGGACTTCCTGACAGATGCTGGATGTGTAATGGTACAGCGGAGAGATGCCAGAGTAGAATGATCTTCAGGACAGATACCAGATGTGGAATGGAATTCGTGCCAGATGCCAGATGTGAAAGTGTACAGCGGCGAGTTTACAGTGTGGGACTCACTCACCTAAAAAGGTTACACTGAGGAATTCACTAACATAACATTTTCAATGTCGAATTTAGCGAATTACAAGGTAACACTGTGAAACTCAACCACATAACAAGTTTACACGGTGAGAATCTCACATATAACAATGTCACACTGTCGAACACACTCTATACCAATGTTACACTCTGATGCCCATTAACTAGACAGGTTGACACTGTGGAATTCACTTCCATAACAATGTCACACTTTCAAACTCACTGACATTACAAGGTCAAATGGTGAGACTCACTCACACTGTGGAACACACTCACCTAAAAAAGTTGCACTGAGGAACTCACCAACAAACAATATCGAATTTAGCAAAATTACAAGGTTACACAGTGAAACTCAGACACATAACAAGTTTACATGGTGGGAATCACTCACATAACAAGGTCACACTGTGTAAATGACTCACACAACAAGTTTACACTGTGGGACACACTAACATATAGTTTGGAATATGGGTTACACTAAGTAAAAAAAATTATACTGTGCAACTCTCTCATATGACAAGTTTACACTGTGGAACTGACTCACATAACACGGTTACATTGTGGAACTCACTCACATAACAAATTTATACTGTTCATCGCCGGATGTGGATTTGTTTGCTGCCAAATGCCAGATGTGGAATGGTACTCCTGCCAGATACTGAATGTGGAGTGTTTGGCCTGCCAGATGCCAGATTTGGACTGGTCTGCCAGTGAGATGCCGGATTTAGAATTGACTACCTGCCACATGCTAGATGAGGAAAGGTCTGCCTGTAAGATGCTGAATCTGGTATCATCTTCCTGCCATTTGCTGGACATGGACTGCTCTGCCTAACAGATGCCTGATGTGGAATTGTCCATCTGGAAGATGCTGGATGTGAAATGTTCCTCTGACACATTCCGGATTTGGAATGGTACATCTGCCAGATGGTCCTCATGTGAGAATGTGGATGTACAATATAATTCGTGCTAGATGCTAGATGTGGAATTGTCCACCTGCAAGATGTCGGAGGTATAATTGTCTAATGCGAGTCGCCAGATGTGGAATGTTCCACCTGCCAGATGCCGGAGGTGGAATGGTCCTTCTGTGAGAATCCGGATGTGGAATGGACTTTGTACCAGATGCCGGACGTGTAATGGTACAGCGGCGAGATCCCGGATGTAGAATGATCTTCTGGACGGGATGCCGGATGTGGAATGAAATTCGTGCCAGATACCAGATGTGAAATGGTATGCTTGTCAGTTTCAGGATGTGGAATGGTCCTCTGCCGGATGCTGGCTATGGAATGGTCTGCCTGGCTGAAGCTGGAGTGGAATAGACCACCTGCCAGTTGCAGGATGGGGAATGGTTTGCTGCCAGATTCCAGATGTAGAATGGGTTTATTTTCCCCAGATGCAGGATGTGGAGTGGTCGGCCTGCCAGATGCCAGATGTGGCATTGTCCACCCACTTGATGCCAGATATTGACTAGTCTGCCTGATAGATGCCAGATGTGGACTGGTCGATAGCGAGATGCCGCATTTAGAATTGACTACCTGCCAGATGCTGGCTGTGGAATGGTCTGCCTGTAAGATGCTGAATCTGCTATCATCTTCCTGCCATTTGCTGGAATTGGACTGCTCAGCCTAACAGATGATGGATGTGGAATTGTCCACCTGGAAGATGCTGGATGTGGAATGTTCCTCTGACACATTCCGGATGTGGAATGTTACATCTGCCAGATGCCGGAGGTGGAATGTTCCTCATGTGAGACTCTGGATGTACAATATAATTCGTGCAAGATGCCAGATGTGGAATTGTATGCTTGCCAGATTCCGGAAGTGGAATTGTCCACCTGCAAAAGCCCAAATGTGGAATGGTCTGCCTGCCAGATGCCAGATGTGGAATGGTCCACCTGCCAGATGCCAGATATGGAATGGTCCACCTGCCAGATGCCGGAGGTGGAATGGTCCTTCTGTGTGAATCCGGATGTGGAATGGACTTTATGACAGTTGCTGGATGTGTAATGGTACAGCGGCGTGATGCCAGAGTAGAATGATCTTTTGGACAGATACCGGATGTGGAATGGAATTCGTGCTAGATGCCAGATGTGAAATGGTACAGCTGCGAGTTTACAGTGTGGGACTCACTCACCTAAAAAGGTTACCCTGAGGAATTCACTAACGTAACATTTTCAATGTCGAATTTAGCGAAATAAAAGGTAACACTGTGAAACTCACCCACATAACAAGTTTACACGGTGGGAATCTCACATATAACAATGTAACACTGTCGAACACACTCCATACCAATGTTACACCCTGATACTCACTAAGTAGAAAGGTTGACACTATGGAAATCACTTCGATAACAATCTCACACTTTCAAACTCACTCACATAACAAGTTTACACTCTGGGAATGTCTCACATAATAAGGTGAATTTGTGGGATGGCCTTTCAGATGCCAGATTTGGACTGGTCTGCCAGTGAGATGCCGGATTTAGCATTGATTACCTGCCAGATGCTAGATATGGAATGGTCTACCTGTAAGATGCTGAATCTGGTATCATCTTCCTGCCATTTTCTGGACATGGACTGCTCTGCCTAACAGATGCCAGATGTGGAATTGTCCATCTGGATGATGCTGGATGTGGAATGTTCCTCTGACACATTCCGAATTTGGAATGGTACATCTGCCAGATGGTCCTCATGTGAGAATGTGGATGTACAATATAATTCGTGCCAGATGCTAGATGTGGAATTGTCCACCTGCAAGATATCGGAGGTATAATTGTCCACCTGCGAGACGCCAGATGTGGAATGTTCCACATGCCAGATGCCGGAGGTAGAATGGTCCTTCTGTGAGAATCCGGATGTGGAATGGACTTTGTACCAGCTGCCGGACGTGTAATGGTACAGCGGCGAGATGCCGGATGTAGAATGATCTTCTGGACGGGATGCCGGATGTGGAATGAAATTCGTGCCAGATGCCAGATGTGAAATGGTATTCTTGTCAGTTGCAGGATGTGGAATGGTCCTCTGCCAGATGCTGGATATGGAATGGTCTGCCTGACTGATGCTGGACTGGAATAGACCATCTGCCAGTTGCAGGATGGGGAATGGTTTGCTGCCAGATGCCAGATGTAGAATGGTATTTTTTCTCCCAGATGCAGGATGTGGAGTGGTCGGCCTGCCAGATGCCAGATGTGGCATTGTCCACCCACTTGATGCCAGATATTGACTAGCCTGCCTGATAGATGCCAGATGTGGACTGGTCTGCCAGCGAGATGCCGCATTTAGAATTGACTACCTGCCAGATGCTGGATGTGGAATGGTCTGCCTGTAAGATGCTGAATCTGGTATTATCTTCCTGCCATTTGCTGGAATTGGACTGCTCAGCCTAACAGATGATGGATGTGGAATTGTCCACCTGGAAGATGCTGGATGTGGAATGTTCGTCTGACACATTCCGGATGTGGAATGGTACATCTGCCAGATGCCGGAGGTGGAATGTTCCTCATGTGAGACTCTGGAATTACAATATAATTCGTGCCAGATGTGGAATTGTATGCTTGCCAGATCCTGGAGGTGGAATTGTCCACCTGCAAAAGCCCAAATGTCGAATGGTCTGCCTGCCAGATGCCAGATGTGGAATGGTCCACCTGGCA
Organism: Narcine bancroftii; assembly: GCF_036971445.1. Taxonomy (NCBI): domain Eukaryota; kingdom Metazoa; phylum Chordata; class Chondrichthyes; order Torpediniformes; family Narcinidae; genus Narcine; species Narcine bancroftii. Next base: position 6,614,267 of record NW_027211884.1, read on the forward strand.
GATGCCGGAGGTGGAATGGTCCTTCTGTGAGAATCTGGATGTGGAATGGACTTCCTGACAGATGCTGGATGTGTAATGGTACAGCCGCGAGATGCCAGAGTAGAATGATCTTCAGGACAGATACCAGATGTGGAATGGAATTCGTGCCAGATGCCAGATGTGAAAGTGTACAGCGGCGAGTTTACAGTGTGGGACTCACTCACCAAAAAAGGTTACACTGAGGAATTCACTAACATAACATTTTCAATGTCGAATTTAGCGAATTACAAGGTAACACTGTGAAACTCAACCACATAACAAGTTTACACGGTGAGAATCTCACATATAACAATGTCACAATGTCGAACACACTCTATACCAATGTTACACTCTGAGGCCCATTAACTAGACAGGTTGACACTGTGGAATTCACTTCCATAACAATGTCACACTTTCAAACTCACTGACATTACTAGGTCAAATGGTGAGACTCACTCACACTGTGGAACACATTCAACTAAAAAAAGTTGCACTGAGGAACTCACCAACAAACAATATCGAATTTAGCAAAATTACAAGGTTACACAGTGAAACTCAGACACATAACAAGTTTACATGGTGGGAATCACTCACATAACAAGGTCACACTGTGTAAATGACTCACACAACAAGTTTACACTGTGGGAATAACTCACATGAAGTTTACAATATGGGATTCCACAAGTGAACAAAATTATACGGTGCAACTCTCTCACACGACAAGTTTACACTGTGGAAATAACTCACATAACACGGTTACACTGTGGCAATCTCTCACCTAAAAAGGTTACACTGAGGAACTCATTAAAATCACATTTTGAATATCGAATTTAGCGAAATTAAATGGTAACTCTGTGAAACTCAGACACAACAAGTTTACACGGTGGGACTCTCACACATAACAATGTCACACTGTCAAACTCACTCTATACCAATGTTACACCCTGAGACTCACTAAGTAGAAAGGTTGACACTATGGAAATCACTTCGATAACAATGTCACACTTTCAAACTCACTCACATAACAAGTTTACACTATGGGAATCTCTCACATAATAAGGTGAATTTTTGGGACTCACATAATAAGGTCACACTGTGTAAATCACTCACATAACAAATTTACACTGTGGGACTCACTAACATAAAGTTTACAATATGGGATTCCCTCAGTACCCAAAATCATACTGTGCTACTCTCTCACATGGCAAGTTTACACTGTGGAACACACTCACCTAAAAAAGTTGCACTGAGGAACTCACCAACATAACTTTTTCAATGTCGAATTTAGCAAAATTACAAGGTTAGACTGTGAAACTCAGACACATAACAAGTTTACATGGTGGGAATCAATCACATGACAAGGTCACACTATGTAAATTACTCACAGAAGTTTACACTGTGGGACACACTAACATATAGTTTGGAATATAGGTTACACTAAGTAAACAAAATTATACTGTGCAACTCTCTCATATGACAAGTTTACACTGTGGAACTGACTCACATAACACGGTTACACTGTGGAACTCACTCACATAACAAATTTATACTGTCAATCGCCGGATGTGGATTTGTTTGCTGCCAAATGCCAGATGTGGAATGGTACTCCTGCCAGATTCTGAATGTGGAGTGGTTGGCCTGCCAGATGCCAGATTTGGACTGGTCTGCCAGTGAGATGCGGATTTAAAATTGACTACCTGCCAGATGCTAGATGTGGAATGGTCTGCCAGTAAGATGCTGAATCTGGTATCATCTTCCTGCCATTTGCTGGACATGGATAGGTCTGCCTAACAGATGCCAGATGTGGAATTATCCATCTGGAAGATGCTGGATGTGGAATGTTCCTCTGGCACATTCTGGATTTGGAATGGTACATCTATCAGGTGGTCCTCATGTGAGAATGTGGTTGTACAATATAATTCGTGCCAGATGCTAGATGTGGAATTGTCCACCTGCAAGATGTCGGAGGTATAATGGTCCACCTGTGAGACGCCAGATGTGGAATGTTCCACCTGCCAGATGCCGGAGGTGGAATGGTCCTTCTGTGAGAATCCGGATGTGGAATGGATTTTGTACCAGATGCCGGACGTGTAATGGTACAGCGGCGAGATGCCGGATGTAGAATGATCTTCTGGACGGATGTCTGATCTGGAATGAAATTCGTGCCAGATGCCAGATGTGGAATTGTATGCTTGCCAGATCCCGGTGGTGGAATTGTCCACCTGCAAAAGCCCAAATGTGGAATGGTCTGCCTGCCAGATGGCAGATGTGGAATGGTCCACCTGCCAGATGCCAGATGTGGAATGGTCCACCTGCCAGATGCCAAAGGTGGAATGGTCCTTCTGTGAGAATCCGGATGTGGAATGGACTTCATGACAGATGCCGGACGTTTAATGGTGCAGCGGCGAGATGTCAGATGTAGAATAATCTTCTGGATGGATGCCGGATGTGGAATGAAATTCGTGCCAGATGCCAGATGTGAAATGGTATGCTTGTCAGTTGCAGGATGTGGAATGGTCTTCTGCCAGATACTGGATATGGAATGGTCTGCCTGGCTGATGCTTGAGTGGAATAGACCACCTGACAGTTGCACGATGGGGAATGGTTTGCTGCCAGATGCCAGATCTAGAATGTTTTTTTTTCACAGATGCAGGATGTGGAGTGGTCGGCCTGCCAGATGCCAGATGTGGCATTGTCAACCCACTTGATGCCAGATATTGACTAGTCTGCCTGATAGATGCCAGATGTGGACTGGTCTGCCAGCGAGATGCCGCATTAAGATTTGACTACCTGCCAGATGCTGGATTTGGAATGGTCTGCCTGTAAGATGCTGAATCAGGTATCATCTTCCTGCCATTTGCTGGAATTGGACTGCTCAGCCTAACAGATAAGGGATGTGGAATTGTTCACCTGGAAGATGCTGGATGTGGAATGTTCGTCTGACACATTCCGGATGTGGAACGGCAAATCTGCCAGATGCCGGAGGTGGAATGTTCCTCATGTGAGACTCTGGATGTAAAATATAATTCGTGCCAGATGCCAGATGTGGAATTGTATGCTTGCCAGATCCCGGAGGTGGAATTGTCCACCTGCAAAAGCCCAAATGTGGAATGGTCCACCTGCCATATGCCAGATGTGGAATGGTCCACCTGTCAGATCCCGAAGGTAGAATGGTCCTTCTGTGAGAATCTGGATGTGCAATGGACTTCATGACAGATGCCGGACGTGTAATGGTACAGCAGCGAGATGCCGGATGTAGAATAATCTTCTGGACGGATGCCGGATCTGGAATGAAATTCATGCCAAATGCCAGATGTGAAATGGTATGCTTGTCAGTTGCAGGATGTGGAATGGTCCTCTGCCAGATGGTGAATATGGAATGGTCTGCCTCGCTGATGCTGGAGTGGAATAGACAACCTGCCAGTTGCAGATGGGGAATGGTTTGCTGCCAGATGCCAGATGTAGAATGTTTTTTTTTTTTTCCGAGATGCAGGATGTGGAGTGGTCGGCCTGCCAGATGCCAGATGTGGCATTGTCCTCCCTCTTGATGCCAGATATTGACTAGTCTGCCTGATAGATGCCAGATGTGGACTGGTCTGCCAGCGAGATGTCGCATTTAGAATTGACTACCTGCCAGATGCTGGATGTGGAATGGTCTGCCTGTAAGATGCTGAATCTGGTATCATCTTCGTGCCATTTGCTGGAATTGGACTGCTGAGCCAAACATATGATGGATGTGGAATTGTCCACCTGGAAGATGCTGGATGTGGAATGTTCCTCTGACACATTCCGGATGTGGAATGGTACATCTACCAGATGCCGGAGGTGGAATGTTCCTCATGTGAGACTATGGATGTACAATATAATTCGTGCCAGATGCCAGATGTGGAATTGTATGCTTGCCAGATCCCGGAGGTGGAATTGTCCACCTGCAAAAGCCCAAATGTGGAATGGTCTGCCTGCCAGATGCCAGATGTGGAATGGTCCACCTGTCAGATGCAGGAGGTGGAATGATCCTTCTGTGAGAATCCGGATGTGGAATGGACTTCATGACAGATGCTGGATGTGTAATGGTACAGCGGCGAGATGCCAGAGTAGAATGATCTTCTGGACAGTTACCGGATGTGGAATGGAATTCGTGCCAGATGCCGGATGTGAAATGGTACAGCGGTGAATTTACAGTGTGGGACTCACTCACCTAAAAAGGTTGCACTGAGGAACTCACGAACATAACTTTTTCAATATCGCATTTAGTAAAATTACAGGGTTACACTGTGAAACTCAGACACATAACAAGTTTACATGGTGGGAATCACTCACAATAAGGTCACACTGTGTAAATGATTCACAAATCAAGTTAACACTGTGGGACTCACTTGCATGAAGTTTACAATATGGGATTCCCTAAGTGAACAAAATTGGACTGTGAAACTCTCTAACATGACAAGTTTACACTGTGGAACTGACTCACATAACACGGTAACACTGTGTAATTCGCTCACTTTAAACGGTTACACCGTGGAACTCACCTAAAAAGGTTACACTGAGGAACTGACTAACATAACATTTTCAATATCGAATTTAGCAAAATTACAAGGTTACACTGTGAAACTCAGATACATAACAGGTTTACATGGTGGGAATCTCTCACACAACAAGGTCAAATTTTGGGACTCACATAATAAGGTCACACTGTGTAAATGACTCCCATAACAAGTTTACATTGTGGGACTCACTCACCTAAAAAGGTTACACTGAGGAACTCATTAACATCACATTTTCAATATCGAATTTAGCGAAATTAAAAGGTAACACTGTGAAACTCAGACACATAACAAGTTTACATGGTGGGACTCTCACACATAACAATGTCACATTTTCAAACTCACTGACATTACAAGTTTACTCTGTGGGAATTTCTCACATAAAAAGGTCAATTTGTGGGACTCACATAATAAGGTCACATTGTGAAAATTACTCACAGAACAAATTTACACTGTGGGACTCACTAACATAAAGTTTACAATATGGGATGCCCTAAGTACCCAAAATTATACTGTGGAACTCTCCAAAATAACACGGTTACACTGTGGAACACACTCACCTAAACATGTTTCATTGAGGAACTCACTAATATAACATGTTCAATATCGAATTTAGCAAAATTACAAGGTTAGACTGTGAAACTCACCCACATAACAAATTTACACTGTGGGAATCTCACACATAACAATGTCACACAGTCAAACTCACTCTCTACCAATGTTACACTCTGAGGCTCACTAACTAGACAGGTTGACACTGTGGAATTCACTTCCATAACAACGTCTCACTTTAAAACTCTCTCATATAACAACTTCAAACGGTGGGACTCACTCACCTAAAAAAGTTGCACTGAGGAACTCACGAACAAACAATATCGAATTTAGCAAAATTACAAGGTTACACAGTGAAACTCAGACACATTACAAGTTTACATGGTGGGAATCACTCACATAATAAGGTCACACTGTGTAAATTACTCACACAACAAGTTTACTCTGTGGGACACACTAACATATAGTTTGGAATATGGGTTACACTAAGTAAACAAAATTATTCTGTGCAACTCTCTCATATGACAAGTTTACACTGTGGAACTGACTCACATAACAAGTTTATACTGTCCATCTCCGGATGTGGATTTGTTTGCTGCCAAATGCCAGATGTGGAATGGTACTCCTACCAGATTCTGAATGTGGAGTGGCTGGCCTGCCAGATGCCAGATTTAGACTGGTCTGCCAGTGAGATCCCCGATTTAGAATTGACTACCTGCCAGATGCTAGATGTGGAATGGTTTGCCTGTAAGATGCTGAATCTGGTATTATATTCCTGCCATTTGCTGGACATGGACTGCTCTGCCTAACAGATGCCAGATGTGGAATTGTCCATCTGGAAGATGCTGGATGTGGAATGTTCCTCTGACACATTCCGGATTTGGAATGGTACATCTGCCAGATGGTCCTCATGTGAGAATGTGGATTTACAATATAATTCGTGCCAGATGCTAGATGTGGAATTGTCCACCTGCAAGATGTCGGAGGTATAATTGTCCACCTGCGAGACGCCAGATGTGGAATGTTCCACCTGCCAGATGCCGGAGGTTGAATGGTCCTTCTGTGAGAATCCGGATGTGGAATGGACATTGTACCAGATGCCGAACGTGTAATGGTACAGCGGCGAGATGCCTGATGTAGAATGATCTTCTGGACGGATGCCGGATGTGGAATGAAATTCGTGCCAGATGCCAGATGTGAAATGGTATGCTTGTCAGTTTCAGGATGTGGAATGGTCCTCTCCCAGATGCTGGATATGGAATGGTCTGCCTGGCTGATGCTGGTGTGGAATAGACCACCTGTCAGTTGCAGGATGGGGAATGGTTTGCTGCCAGATGCCAGATATAGAATGTTTTTTTTTCCCAGATGCAGCATGTGGAGTGGTCGGACTGCCTGATGCCAGATGTGGCATTGTCCACCCACTTGATGCCAGATATTGACTAGTCTGCCTGCCAGATGTGGAATGGTACACCTGCCAAATGCCAGATGTGGAATGTTCCACCTGCCAGATGCCGGAGGTTGAATGGTCCTTCTGTGAGAATCCGGATGTGGAATGGACTTTGTACCAGATGCCGAACGTGTAATGGTACAGCGGCGAGATGCCGGATGTAGAATGATCTTCTGGACGGATGCCGGATGTGGAATGAAATTCGTGCCAGATGCCAGATGTGAAATGGTATGCTTGTCAGATTCAGGATGTGGAATGGTCCTCTGCCAGATGCTGGATATGGAATGGTCTGCCTGGCTGATGCTGGTGTGGAATAGACCACCTGTCAGTTGCAGGATGGGGAATGGTTTGCTGCCAGATGCCAGATATAGAATGTTTTTTTTTTCCCAGATGCAGCATGTGGAGTGGTCGGACTGCCTGATGCCAGATGTGGCATTGTCCACCCACTTGATGCCAGATATTGACTAGTCTGCCTGCCAGATGTGGAATGGTACACCTGCCAAATGCCAGATGTGGAATGGTCCACCTGTCAGATGCCGGAGGTAGAATGGTCCTTCTGTGAGAATCCGGATGTGGAATGGACTTTGTACCAGATGCCGGACGTGTAATGGTACAGCGGCGAGATGCCGGATGTAGAATGATCTGCTGGACGGATGCCGGATGTGGAATGAAATTCGTGCCAGATGCCAGATGTGAAATGGTATGCTTGTCAGTTGCAGGATGTGGAATGGTCCTCTGCCAGATGCTGGATATGGAATGGTCTTCCTGGCTGATGCTGGAGTGGAATAGACCATCTGCCAGTTGCAGGATGGGGAATGGTTTGCTGCCAGATGCCAGATGTAGAATGGTATTTTTTTCCCAGATGCAGGATGTGGAGTGGTCGGCCTGCCAGATGCCAGATGTGGCATTGTCCACCCACTTGATGCCAGATATTGACTAGTCTGCCTGATAGATGCCAGATGAGGACTGGTCTAACAGCGAGTTGCCGCATTTAGAATTGACTACCTGCCAGATGCTGGATGTGGAATGGTCTGCCTGTAAGATGCTGAATCTGGTATCATCTTCCTGCCATTTGCTGGAATTGGACTGCTCAGCCTAACAGATGATGGATGTGGAATTGTCCACCTGGAAGATGCTGGATGTGGAATGTTCGTCTGACACATTCCGGATGTGGAAGGGGACATCTGCCAGTTGCCGGAGGTGGAATGTTCCTCATGTGAGACTCTGGAATTACAATATAATTCGTGCCAGATGCCAGATGTGGAATTGTATGCTTGCCAGATCCCGGAGGTGGAATTGTCCACCTGCAAAAGCCCAAATGTGGAATGGTCTGCCTGCCAGATGCCAGATGTGGAATGGTACACCTGCCAAATGCCAGATGTGGAATGGTCCACCTGCCAGATGCCGGAGGTGGATTGGTCCTTCTGTGTGAATCCGGATGTGGAATGGACTTCATGACAGTTGCTGGATGTGTAATGGTACAGCGGCGTGATGCCAGAGTAGAATGATGTTTTGGACAGATACCGGATGTGGAATGGAATTCGTGCTAGATGCCAGATGTGAAATGGTACAGCGGCGAGTTTACAGTGTGGGACTCACTCACCTAAAAAGGTTACCCTGAGGAATTCACTAACGTAACATTTTCAATGTCGAATTTAGCGAAATAAAAGGTAACACTGTGAAACTCACCCACATAACAAGTTTACACGGTGGGAATCTCACATATAACAATGTAACACTGTCGAACACACTCCATACCAATGTTACACCCTGATACTCACTAAGTAGAAAGGTTGACACTATGGAAATCACATCGATAACAATCTCACACTTTCAAACTCACTCACATAACAAGTTTACACTCGGGGAATCAATCTCTCACATAATAAGGTGAATTTGTGGGATGGCCTGCCAGATGCCAGATTTGGACTGGTCTGCCAGTGAGATGCCGGATTTAGCATTGACTACCTGCCAGATGCTAGATATGGAATGGTCTACCTGTAAGATGCTGAATCTGGTATCATCTTCCTGCCATTTTCTGGACATGGACTGCTCTGCCTAACAGATGCCAGATGTGGAATTGTCCATCTGGATGATGCTGGATGTGGAATGTTCCTCTGACACATTCCGAATTTGGAATGGTACATCTGCCAGATGGTCCTCATGTGTGAATGTGGATGTACAATATAATTCGTGCCAGATGCTAGATGTGGAATTGTCCACCTGCAAGATATCGGAGGTATAATTGTCCACCTGCGAGACGCCAGATGTGGAATGTTCCACCTGCCAGATGCCGGAGGTAGAATGGTCCTTCTGTGAGAATCCGGATGTGGAATGGACTTTGTACCAGCTGCCGGACGTGTAATGGTACAGCGGCGAGATGCCGGATGTAGAATGATCTTCTGGACGGATGCCGGATGTGGAATGAAATTCGCGCCAGATGCCAGATGTGAAATGGTATTCTTGTCAGTTGCAGGATGTGGAATGGTCCTCTGCCAGATGCTGGATATGGAATGGTCTGCCTGACTGATGCTGGACTGGAATAGACCATCTGCCAGTTGCAGGATGGGGAATGGTTTGCTGCCAGATGCCAGATGTAGAATGGTATTTTTTCTCCCAGATGCAGGATGTGGAGTGGTCGGCCTGCCAGATGCCAGATGTGGCATTGTCCACCCACTTGATGCCAGATATTGACTAGTCTGCCTGATAGATGCCAGATGTGGACTGGTCTGCCAGCGAGATGCCGCATTTAGAATTGACTACCTGCCAGATGCTGGATGTGGAATGGTCTGTCTGTAAGATGCTGAATCTGCTATCATCCTCCTGCCATTTGCTGGGATTGGACTGCTCAGCCTTACAGATGATGGATGTGGAATTGTCCACCTGGAAGATGCTGGATGTGGAATGTTCGTCTGACACATTCCGGATGTGGAATGGTACATCTGCCAGATGCCGGAGTTGGAATGTTCCTCATCTGAGACTCTGGAATTACAATATAATTCGTGCCAGATGTGGAATTGTATGCTTGCCAGATCCTGGAGGTGGAATTGTCCACCTGCAAAAGCCCAAATGTGGAATGGTCTGCCTGCCAGATGCCAGATGTGGAATGGTACACCTGCCAAATGCCAGATGTGGAATGGTCCACCTGCCAGATGCCGGAGGTGGAATGGTCCTTCTGTGAGAATCTGGATGTGGAATGGACTTCCTGACAGATGCTGGATGTGTAATGGTACAGCGGCGAGATGCCAGAGTAGAATGATCTTCAGGACAGATACCAGATGTGGAATGGAATTCGTGCCAGATGCCAGATGTGAAAGTGTACAGCGGCGAGTTTACAGTGTGGGACTCACTCACCTAAAAAGGTTACACTGAGGAATTCACTAACATAACATTTTCAATGTCGAATTTAGCGAATTACAAGGTAACACTGTGAAACTCAACCACATAACAAGTTTACACGGTGAGAATCTCACATATAACAATGTCACAATGTCGAACACACTCTATACCAATGTTACACTCTGAGGCCCATTAACTAGACAGGTTGACACTGTGGAATTCACTTCCATAACAATGTCACACTTTCAAACTCACTGACATTACAAGGTCAAATGGTGAGACTCACTCACACTGTGGAACACATTCAACTAAAAAAAGTTGCACTGAGGAACTCACCAACAAACAATATCGAATTTAGCAAAATTACAAGGTTACACAGTGAAACTCAGACACATAACAAGTTTACATGGTGGGAATCACTCACATAACAAGGTCACACTGTGTAAATGACTCACACAAAAAGTTTACACTGTGGGAATAACTCACATGAAGTTTACTATATGGGATTCCACAAGTGAACAAAATTATACGGTGCAACTCTCTCACACGACAAGTTTACACTGTGGAAATAACTCACATAACACGGTTACACTGTGGGAATCTCTCACCTAAAAAGGTTACACTGAGGAACTCATTAAAATCACATTTTGAATATCGAATTTAGCGAAATTAAATGGTAACTCTGTGAAACTCAGACACATAACAAGTTTACACGGTGGGACTCTCACACATAACAATGTCACACTGTCAAACTCACTCTATACCAATGTTACACCCTGAGACTCACTAAGTAGAAAGGTTGACAATATGGAAATCACTTCGATAACAATGTCACACTTTCAAACTCACTCACATAACAAGTTTACACTATGGGAATCTCTCACATAATAAGGTGAATTTGTGGGACTCACATAATAAGGTCAGACTGTGTAAATCACTCACATAACAAATTTACACTGTGGGACTCACTAACATAAAGTTTACAATATGGGATTCCCTCAGTACCCAAAATTATACTGTGCAACTCTCTGACATGGCAAGTTTACACTGTGGAACACACTCACCTAAAACAGTTGCACTGAGGAACTCACCAACATAACTTTTTCAATGTCGAATTTAGCAAAATTACAAGGTTAGACTGTGAAACTCAGACACATAACAAGTTTACATGGTGGGAATCAATCACATGACAAGGTCACACTATGTAAATTACTCACAGAAGTTTACACTGTGGGACACACTAACATATAGTTTGGAATATGGGTTACACTAAGTAAAAAAAATTATACTGTGCAACTCTCTCATATGACAAGTTTACACTGTGGAACTGACTCACATAACACGGTTACACTGTGGAACTCACTCACATAACAAATTTATACTGTCAATCGCCGGATGTGGATTTGTTTGCTGCCAAATGCCAGATGTGGAATGGTACTCCTGCCAGATTCTGAATGTGGAGTGGTTGGCCTGCCAGATGCCAGATTTGGACTGGTCTGCCAGTGAGATGCGGATTTAAAATTGACTACCTGCCAGATGCTAGATGTGGAATGGTCTGCCAGTAAGATGCTGAATCTGGTATCATCTTCCTGCCATTTGCTGGACATGGATAGGTCTGCCTAACAGATGCCAGATGTGGAATTGTCCATCTGGAAGATGCTGGATGTGGAATGTTCCTCTGGCACATTCTGGATTTGGAATGGTACATCTATCAGGTGGTCCTCATGTGAGAATGTGGTTGTACAATATAATTAGTGCCAGATGCTAGATGTGGAATTGTCCACCTGCAAGATGTCGGAGGTATAATTGTCCACCTGCGAGACGCCAGATGTGGAATGTTCCACCTGCCAGATGCCGGAGGTAGAATGGTCCTTCTGTGAGAATCCGGATGTGGAATGGACTTTGTACCAGCTGCCGGACGTGTAATGGTACAGCGGCGAGATGCCGGATGTAGAATGATCTTCTGGACGGATGCCTGATCTGGAATGAAATTCGTGCCAGATGCCAAATGTGAAATGGTATGCTTGTCAGTTGCAGGATGTGGAATGGTCCTCTGCCAGATGCTGGATATAGAATGGTCTGCCTGGCTGATGCTGGAGTGGAATAGACCACCTGCCAGTTGCAGGATGGGGAATGGTTTGCTGCCAGATGCCAGATGTAGAATGTTTTTTTTTTCCCAGATGCAGGATGTGGAGTGGTCGGCCTGCCAGATGCCAGATGTGGCATTGTCAACCCACTTGATGCCAGATATTGACTAGTCTGCCTGATAGATGCCAGATGTGGACTGGTCTGCCAGCAAGATGCCGCATTTAGAATTGACTCCCTGCCAGATGCTGGATGTGGAATGGTCTGCCTGTAAGATGCTGAATCTGGTATCATCTTCCTGCCATTTGCTGGAATTGGACTGCTCAGTCTAATAGATGAGGGATGTGGAATTGTTTACCTGGAAGATGCTGGATGTGGAATGTTCCTCTGACACATTCCGGATGTGGAACGGCAAATCTGCCAGATGCCGGAGGTGGAATGTTCCTCATGTGAGACTCTGGATGTAAAATATAATTCGTGCCAGATGCCAGATGTGGAATTGTATGCTTGCCAGATCCCGGTGGTGGAATTGTCCACCTGCAAAAGCCCAAATGTGGAATGGTCTGCCTGCCAGATGGCAGATGTGGAATGGTCCACCTGCCAGATGCCAGATGTGGAATGGTCCACCTGCCAGATGCCGAAGGTGGAATGGTCCTTCTGTGAGAATCCGGATGTGGAATGGACTTCATGACAGATGCCGGACGTTTAATGGTGCAGCGGCGAGATGTCAGATGTAGAATAATCTTCTGGACGGATGCCGGATGTGGAATGAAATTCGTGTCAGATGCCAGATGTGAAATGGTATGCTTGTCAGTTGCAGGATGTGGAATGGTCCTCTGCCAGATACTGGATATGGAATGGTCTGCCTGGCTGATGCTTGAGTGGAATTGACCACCTGACAGTTGCACGATGGGGAATGGTTTGCTGCCAGATGCCAGATATAGAATGTTTTTTTTTCCCAGATGCAGGATGTGGAGTGGTCGGCCTGCCAGATGCCAGATGTGGCATTGTCAACCCACTTGATGCCAGATATTGACTAGTCTGCCTGATAGATGCCAGATGTGGACTGGTCTGCCAGCGAGATGCCGCATTAAGATTTGACTACCTGCCAGATGCTGGATTTGGAATGGTCTGCCTGTAAGATGCTGAATCTGGTATCATCTTCCTGCCATTTGCTGGAATTGGACTGCTCAGCCTAACAGATGAGGGATGTGGAATTGTTCACCTGGAAGATGCTGGATGTGGAATGTTCGTCTGACACATTCCGGATGTGGAACGGCAAATCTGCCAGATGCCGGAGGTGGAATGTTCCTCATGTGAGACTCTGGATGTAAAATATAATTCGTGCCAGATGCCAGATGTGGAATTGTATGCTTGCCAGATCCCGGAGGTGGAATTGTCCACCTGCAAAAGCCCAAATGTGGAATGGTCCACCTGCCATATGCCAGATGTGGAATGGTCCACCTGTCAGATCCCGAAGGTAGAATGGTCCTTCTGTGAGAATCTGGATGTGCAATGGACTTCATGACAGATGCCGGACGTGTAATGGTACAGCAGCGAGATGCCGGATGTAGAATAATCTTCTGGACGGATGCCGGATCTGGAATGAAATTCATGCCAAATGCCAGATGTGAAATGGTATGCTTGTCAGTTGCAGGATGTGGAATGGTCCTCTGCCAGATGGTGAATATGGAATGGTCTGCCTCGCTGATGCTGGAGTGGAATAGACAACCTGCCAGTTGCAGATGGGGAATGGTTTGCTGCCAGATGCCAGATGTAGAATGTTTTGTTTTTTTTCCGAGATGCAGGATGTGGAGTGGTCGGCCTGCCAGATGCCAGATGTGGCATTGTCCTCCCTCTTGATGCCAGATATTGACTAGTCTGCCTGATAGATGCCAGATGTGGACTGGTCTGCCAGCGAGATGTCGCATTTAGAATTGACTACCTGCCAGATGCTGGATGTGGAATGGTCTGCCTGTAAGATGCTGAATCTGGTATCATCTTCCTGCCATTTGCTGGAATTGGACTGCTGAGCCAAACATATGATGGATGTGGAATTGTCCACCTGGAAGATGCTGGATGTGGAATGTTCCTCTGACACATTCCGGATGTGGAATGGTACATCTACCAGATGCCGGAGGTGGAATGTTCCTCATGTGAGACTATGGATGTACAATATAATTCGTGCCAGATGCCAGATGTGGAATTGTATGCTTGCCAGATCCCGGAGGTGGAATTGTCCACCTGCAAAAGCCCAAATGTGGAATGGTCTGCCTGCCAGATGCCAGATGTGGAATGGTCCACCTGTCAGATGCAGGAGGTGGAATGATCCTTCTGTGAGAATCCGGATGTGGAATGGACTTCATGACAGATGCTGGATGTGTAATGGTACAGCGGCGAGATGCCAGAGTAGAATGATCTTCTGGACAGTTACCGGATGTGGAATGGAATTCGTGCCAGATGCCGGATGTGAAATGGTACAGCGGTGAATTTACAGTGTGGGACTCACTCACCTAAAAAGGTTGCACTGAGGAACTCACGAACATAACTTTTTCAATATCGCATTTAGTAAAATTACAGGGTTACACTGTGAAACTCAGACACATAACAAGTTTACATGGTGGGAATCACTCACAATAAGGTCACACTGTGTAAATGATTCACAAATCAAGTTAACACTGTGGGACTCACTTACATGAAGTTTACAATATGGGATTCCCTAAGTGAACAAAATTGGACTGTGAAACTCTCTAACATGACAAGTTTACACTGTGGAACTGACTCACATAACACGGTAACACTGTGTAATTCGCTCACTTTAAACGGTTACACCGTGGAACTCACCTAAAAAGGTTACACTGAGGAACTGACTAACATAACATTTTCAATATCGAATTTAGCAAAATTACAAGGTTACACTGTGAAACTCAGATACATAACAGGTTTACATGGTGGGAATCTCTCACACAACAAGGTCAAATTTTGGGACTCACATAATAAGGTCACACTGTGTAAATGACTCCCATAACAAGTTTACATTGTGGGACTCACTCACCTAAAAAGGTTACACTGAGGAACTCATTAACATCACATTTTCAATATCGAATTTAGCGAAATTAAAAGGTAACACTGTGAAACTCAGACACATAACAAGTTTACATGGTGGGACTCTCACACATAACAATGTCACATTTTCAAACTCACTGACATTACAAGTTTACTCTGTGGGAATTTCTCACATAAAAAGGTCAATTTGTGGGACTCACATAATAAGGTCACATTGTGAAAATTACTCACAGAACAAATTTACACTGTGGGACTCACTAACATAAAGTTTACAATATGGGATGCCCTAAGTACCCAAAATTATACTGTGGAACTCTCCAAAATAACACGGTTACACTGTGGAACACACTCACCTAAACATGTTTCATTGAGGAACTCACTAATATAACATGTTCAATATCGAATTTAGCAAAATTACAAGGTTAGACTGTGAAACTCACCCACATAACAAATTTACACTGTGGGAATCTCACACATAACAATGTCACACAGTCAAACTCACTCTCTCCAATGTTACACTCTGAGGCTCACTAACTAGACAGGTTGACACTGTGGAATTCACTTCCATAACAACGTCACACTTTCAAACTCTCTCATATAACAAGGTCAAACGGTGGGACTCACTCACATTACAAGGTCACACTGTGTAACTTACATAACAAGTTTACACTGTGGGACACACTAACATATAGTTTAGAATATGGGTTTCACAAAGTAAACAAAATTATACTGTGCATTTCTCTTACATGACGTTTACACTGTGGAAATGACTCACATAACACGGTTACACTGTGGAACTCATCTACATCACACGGTTACAAAGTGGAACTCACTCACATAACAAGGTTATACTGTGGAACTCACTCACCTAAAAAAGTTGCACTGAGGAACTCACTAATATAACTTTTTCAATTTCGAATTTATCAAAATTACATGGTTACACTGTGAAACTCAGGCACATAACCAGTTTACATGGTGGGAATCACTCACACAACAAGGTCAAATTTTGGGACTCACATAATACGGTCACACTGTGTAAGTTACTCCCATAACAAGTTTACACCATGGGACTTACTCACCTAAAAAGATTACACTGGGGAACTCATTAACATCACATTTTCAAAATCGAATTTAGCGAAATTAAAAGGTAACACTGTGAAACTCAGACACATAACAAGTTTACACGTTGGGACTCTCACACATAACAATGTCACACAGTCAAACTCACTCTATACCAATGTTACACTCTGAGGCTCACTAACTAGAAGGTTGACACTGTGGAATTCACTTCCATAACAACGTCACACTTTCAAACTTTCTCATATAACAAGGTCAAACGGTGGGACTCACTCACATAACAAGGTCACACTGTGTAAATTACATAACACGGTTACACTGTGGAACTCACTCACCTAAAAAAGTTGCACTGAGGAACTCATGAACAAACAATATCGAATTTAGCAAAATTACAAGGTGACAGTGAAACTCAGACACATAACAAGTTTACATGGTGGGAATCACTCACATAATAAGGTCACACTGTGTAAATTACTCACACAACAAGTTTACTCTGTGGGACACACTAACATATAGTTTGGAATATAGGTTACACTAAGTAAACAAAATTATACTGTGCAACTCTCTCATATGACAAGTTTACTTTGTGGAACTGACTCACATAACACGGTTACACTGTGGAACTCACTCAGATAACAAATTTATACTGTCCATCGCCGGATGTGGATTTGTTTGCTGCCAAATGCCAGATGTGGAATGGTACTCCTGCCAGATACTGAATGTGGAGTGTTTGGCCTGCCAGATGCCAGATTTGGACTGGTCTGCCAGTGAGATGCCGGATTTAGAATTGACTACCTGCCACATGCTAGATGTGGAATGGTCTGCCAGTAAGATGCTGAATCTGGTATCATCTTCCTGCCATTTGCTGGACATGGACTGCTCTGCCTAACAGATGCCAGATGTGGAATTGTCCATCTGGAAGATGCTGGATGTGGAATGTTCCTCTGACACATTCCGGATTTGGAATGGTACATCTGCCAGATGGTCCTCATGTGAGAATGTGGATTTAGAATATAATTCGTGCCAGATGCTAGATGTGGAATTGTGCACCTGCAAGATGTCGGAGGTATAATTGTCCACCTGCGAGACGGCAGATGTGGAATGTTCCACCTGCCAGATGCCGGAGGTGGAATGGTCCTTCTGTGAGAATCCGGATGTGGAATGGACTTTGTACCAGATGCCGGACGTGTAATGGTACAGCGGCGAGATGCCGGATGTAGAATGATCTTCTGGACGGATGCCGGATGTGGAATGAAATTCGTGCCAGATGCCAGATGTGAAATGGTATACTTGTCAGTTTCAGGATGTGGAATGGTCCTCTGCCAGATGCTGGATATGGAATGGTCTGCCTGGCTGATGCTGGTGTGGAATAGACCACCTGCCAGTTGCAGGATGGGGAATGGTTTGCTGCCAGATGCCAGATATAGAATGTTTTTTTTTTCCCAGATGCAGCATGTGGAGTGGTCGGACTGCCTGATGCCAGATGTGGCATTGTCCACCCACTTGATGCCAAATATTGACTAGTCTGACTGATAGATGCCAGATGTGGACTGGTCTGCCAGCGAGATGCCGCATTTAGAACTGACTACCTGCCAGATGCTGGATGTGGAATGGTCTGCCTGTAAGATGCTGAATCTGGTATCATCTTCCTGCCATTTGCTGGAATTGGACTGCTCAGCCTAACAGATAATGGATGTGGAATTGTCCACCTGGAAGATGCTGATGTGGAATGTTCCTCTGACACATTCCGCATGTGGAATGGTACATCTGCCAGATGACGGAGGTGGAATGTTCCTCATGTGAGGGTCTGGATGTACAATATAATTTGTGCCAGATGCCAGATGTGGAATTGTATGCTTGCCAGATCCCGGAGTTGGAATTGTCCACCTGCAAACACCCAAATGTGGAATGGTCTGCCTGCCAGATG
Organism: Narcine bancroftii; assembly: GCF_036971445.1. Classification (NCBI taxonomy): domain Eukaryota; kingdom Metazoa; phylum Chordata; class Chondrichthyes; order Torpediniformes; family Narcinidae; genus Narcine; species Narcine bancroftii. The sequence goes on from NW_027211884.1 coordinate 6,632,322, forward strand.
CCAAATGTGGAATGGTCCACCTGCCAGATGCCAGAGGTGGAACGGTCCTTCTGTGAGAATCTGGATGTAGAATGGACTTCATGACAGATGCTGGATGTGTAATAGTACAGCGGCGAGATGCCAGAGTAGAATGATCTTCTGGACAATATACCGGATGTGTAATTGAATTCATGCCAGATGCCAGATTTGAAATGGTACAGCGGTGAGTTTACAGTGTGGGACTCACTCACCTAAAAAGGTCACGCTGACGAATTCACTAACATAACATTTTCAATGTCGAATTTCGCGAAATACAAGGTAACACTGTGAAACTCACCCACATAACAAGTTTACACGGTGGGAATCTCACATATAACAATGTCACACTGTCGAACACACTCCATACCAATGTTACACTCTGATACTCACTAAGAGGAAAGATTGACACTATGGAAATCACTTCGATAACAATGTCACACTTTCAAACTCACTCACATAACAAGTTTACATTCTGGGAATCTCTCACATAATAAGGTGAATTTGTGGGATGCACATAATAAGGTCACACTGTGTAAATTACTCACAGAACATATTTACACTGTGGGACTCACTAACATAAAGTTTACAATATGGGATTCCCTAAGTACCCAAAATTATACTGTGCAAATCTCTCACATGACAAGTTTACACTGTGGAACTCACTCACATAACAAGTTTACACTGTGGAACTCACTCACCTAAAAAAGTTGCACTGAGGAACTCACTAATATAACTTTTTCAATTTCGAATTTAGCAAAATTACAAGGTTACACTGTGAAACTCAGGCACATAACCAGTTTACATGGTGGGAATCACTCACACAACAAGGTCAAATTTTGGGACTCACATAATACGGTCACACTGTGTAAGTTACTCCCATAACAAGTTTACACCATGGGACTTACTCACCTAAAAAGATTACACTGAGGAACTCATTAACATCACATTTTCAAAATCGAATTTAGCGAAATTAAAAGGTAACACTGTGAAACTCAGACACATAACAAGTTTACACGGTGGGACTCTCACACATAACAATGTCACACTGTCAAACTCACTCTATAGCAATGTTATACTCTGAGGCCCACTAACTAGACAGGTTGACACTGTGGAATTCACTTCCATAACAATGTCACACTTTCAAACTCACTGACATTACAAGGTCAAATGGTGAGACTCACTCACACAGTGGAACACACTCACCCAAAAAAGTTGCACTGAGGAACTCACTAACATAACATTTTCAATACTGAATTTTGCAAAATTACAAGGTTACACTGTGAAACTCACCCACATAACAAATTTACACCTTGGGAATTTCACACATAAAATGTCACACTGTCGAATGCATTCCATACCAATGTTACACCCTGAGACTCACTAAGTAGAAAGGTTGACGCTGTGGAAATCACTTCTATAACAATGTCACACTTTCAAACTCACTGACATTACAAGTTTACTCTGTGGGAATTTCTCACATAATAAGGACAACTTGTGGGACTAACATAATAAGGTCACACTGTGAAAATTACTCACGTAACAAATTTACACTGTGGGACTCACTAACATAAAGGTTACAATATGGGATGCCCTAAGTACCCAAAATTATACTGTGGAACTCTCCAAAATAACACGGTTACACTGTGGAACACACTCACCTAAACATGTTTCATTGAGGAACTCACTAATATAACATGTTCAATATCGAATTTAGCAAAATTACAAGGTTAGACTGTGAAACTCACCCACATAACAAATTTACACTGTGGGAATCTCACACATAACAATGTCACACAGTCAAACTCACTCTCTCCAATGTTACACTCTGAGGCTCACTAACTAGACAGGTTGACACTGTGGAATTCACTTCCATAACAACGTCACACTTTCAAACTCTCTCATATAACAAGGTCAAACGGTGGGACTCACTCACATTACAAGGTCACACTGTGTAACTTACATAACAAGTTTACACTGTGGGACACACTAACATATAGTTTAGAATATGGGTTTCACAAAGTAAACAAAATTATACTGTGCATTTCTCTTACATGACGTTTACACTGTGGAAATGACTCACATAACACGGTTACACTGTGGAACTCATCTACATCACACGGTTACAAAGTGGAACTCACTCACATAACAAGGTTATACTGTGGAACTCACTCACCTAAAAAAGTTGCACTGAGGAACTCACTAATATAACTTTTTCAATTTCGAATTTATCAAAATTACATGGTTACACTGTGAAACTCAGGCACATAACCAGTTTACATGGTGGGAATCACTCACACAACAAGGTCAAATTTTGGGACTCACATAATACGGTCACACTGTGTAAGTTACTCCCATAACAAGTTTACACCATGGGACTTACTCACCTAAAAAGATTACACTGGGGAACTCATTAACATCACATTTTCAAAATCGAATTTAGCGAAATTAAAAGGTAACACTGTGAAACTCAGACACATAACAAGTTTACACGTTGGGACTCTCACACATAACAATGTCACACAGTCAAACTCACTCTATACCAATGTTACACTCTGAGGCTCACTAACTAGAAGGTTGACACTGTGGAATTCACTTCCATAACAACGTCACACTTTCAAACTTTCTCATATAACAAGGTCAAACGGTGGGACTCACTCACATAACAAGGTCACACTGTGTAAATTACATAACACGGTTACACTGTGGAACTCACTCACCTAAAAAAGTTGCACTGAGGAACTCATGAACAAACAATATCGAATTTAGCAAAATTACAAGGTGACAGTGAAACTCAGACACATAACAAGTTTACATGGTGGGAATCACTCACATAATAAGGTCACACTGTGTAAATTACTCACACAACAAGTTTACTCTGTGGGACACACTAACATATAGTTTGGAATATAGGTTACACTAAGTAAACAAAATTATACTGTGCAACTCTCTCATATGACAAGTTTACTTTGTGGAACTGACTCACATAACACGGTTACACTGTGGAACTCACTCAGATAACAAATTTATACTGTCCATCGCCGGATGTGGATTTGTTTGCTGCCAAATGCCAGATGTGGAATGGTACTCCTGCCAGATACTGAATGTGGAGTGTTTGGCCTGCCAGATGCCAGATTTGGACTGGTCTGCCAGTGAGATGCCGGATTTAGAATTGACTACCTGCCACATGCTAGATGTGGAATGGTCTGCCAGTAAGATGCTGAATCTGGTATCATCTTCCTGCCATTTGCTGGACATGGACTGCTCTGCCTAACAGATGCCAGATGTGGAATTGTCCATCTGGAAGATGCTGGATGTGGAATGTTCCTCTGACACATTCCGGATTTGGAATGGTACATCTGCCAGATGGTCCTCATGTGAGAATGTGGATTTAGAATATAATTCGTGCCAGATGCTAGATGTGGAATTGTGCACCTGCAAGATTTCGGAGGTATAATTGTCCACCTGCGAGACGGCAGATGTGGAATGTTCCACCTGCCAGATGCCGGAGGTGGAATGGTCCTTCTGTGAGAATCCGGATGTGGAATGGACTTTGTACCAGATGCCGGACGTGTAATGGTACAGCGGCGAGATGCCGGATGTAGAATGATCTTCTGGACGGATGCCGGATGTGGAATGAAATTCGTGCCAGATGCCAGATGTGAAATGGTATACTTGTCAGTTTCAGGATGTGGAATGGTCCTCTGCCAGATGCTGGATATGGAATGGTCTGCCTGGCTGATGCTGGTGTGGAATAGACCACCTGCCAGTTGCAGGATGGGGAATGGTTTGCTGCCAGATGCCAGATATAGAATGTTTTTTTTTTCCCAGATGCAGCATGTGGAGTGGTCGGACTGCCTGATGCCAGATGTGGCATTGTCCACCCACTTGATGCCAAATATTGACTAGTCTGACTGATAGATGCCAGATGTGGACTGGTCTGCCAGCGAGATGCCGCATTTAGAACTGACTACCTGCCAGATGCTGGATGTGGAATGGTCTGCCTGTAAGATGCTGAATCTGGTATCATCTTCCTGCCATTTGCTGGAATTGGACTGCTCAGCCTAACAGATAATGGATGTGGAATTGTCCACCTGGAAGATGCTGATGTGGAATGTTCCTCTGACACATTCCGCATGTGGAATGGTACATCTGCCAGATGACGGAGGTGGAATGTTCCTCATGTGAGGGTCTGGATGTACAATATAATTTGTGCCAGATGCCAGATGTGGAATTGTATGCTTGCCAGATCCCGGAGTTGGAATTGTCCACCTGCAAACACCCAAATGTGGAATGGTCTGCCTGCCAGATGCCAAATGTGGAATGGTCCACCTGCCAGATGCCAGAGGTGGAACGGTCCTTCTGTGAGAATCTGGATGTAGAATGGACTTCATGACAGATGCTGGATGTGTAATAGTACAGCGGCGAGATGCCAGAGTAGAATGATCTTCTGGACAATATACCGGATGTGTAATTGAATTCATGCCAGATGCCAGATTTGAAATGGTACAGCGGTGAGTTTACAGTGTGGGACTCACTCACCTAAAAAGGTCACGCTGACGAATTCACTAACATAACATTTTCAATGTCGAATTTCGCGAAATACAAGGTAACACTGTGAAACTCACCCACATAACAAGTTTACACGGTGGGAATCTCACATATAACAATGTCACACTGTCGAACACACTCCATACCAATGTTACACTCTGATACTCACTAAGAGGAAAGATTGACACTATGGAAATCACTTCGATAACAATGTCACACTTTCAAACTCACTCACATAACAAGTTTACATTCTGGGAATCTCTCACATAATAAGGTGAATTTGTGGGATGCACATAATAAGGTCACACTGTGTAAATTACTCACAGAACATATTTACACTGTGGGACTCACTAACATAAAGTTTACAATATGGGATTCCCTAAGTACCCAAAATTATACTGTGCAAATCTCTCACATGACAAGTTTACACTGTGGAACTCACTCACATAACAAGTTTACACTGTGGAACTCACTCACCTAAAAAAGTTGCACTGAGGAACTCACTAATATAACTTTTTCAATTTCGAATTTAGCAAAATTACAAGGTTACACTGTGAAACTCAGGCACATAACCAGTTTACATGGTGGGAATCACTCACACAACAAGGTCAAATTTTGGGACTCACATAATACGGTCACACTGTGTAAGTTACTCCCATAACAAGTTTACACCATGGGACTTACTCACCTAAAAAGATTACACTGAGGAACTCATTAAGATCACATTTTCAAAATCGAATTTAGCGAAATTAAAAGGTAACACTGTGAAACTCAGACACATAACAAGTTTACACGGTGGGACTCTCACACATAACAATGTCACACTGTCAAACTCACTCTATAGCAATGTTATACTCTGAGGCCCACTAACTAGACAGGTTGACACTGTGGAATTCACTTCCATAACAATGTCACACTTTCAAACTACCTGACATTACAAGGTCAAATGGTGAGACTCACTAACACAGTGGAACACACTCACCCAAAAAAGTTGCACTGAGGAACTCACTAACATAACATTTTCAATACTGAATTTTGCAAAATTACAAGGTTACACTGTGAAACTCACCCACATAACAAATTTACACCTTGGGAATTTCACACATAAAATGTCACACTGTCGAATGCATTCCATACCAATGTTACACCCTGAGACTCACTAAGTAGAAAGGTTGACGCTGTGGAAATCACTTCTATAACAATGTCACACTTTCAAACTCACTGACATTACAAGTTTACTCTGTGGGAATTTCTCACATAATAAGGACAACTTGTGGGACTAACATAATAAGGTCACACTGTGAAAATTACTCACGTAACAAATTTACACTGTGGGACTCACTAACATAAAGGTTACAATATGGGATGCCCTAAATACCCAAAATTATACTGTGGAACTCTCCAACATAACACGGTTACACTGTGGAACACACACACCAGAACATGTTTCATTGAGGAACTCACTAACATAACATGTTCAATATCGAATTTAGCAAAATTACAAGGTAACACTGTGAAACACACCCACATAACAAGTTTACACTGTGGGAATCTCACACATAACAATGTCACACAGTCAAACTCACTCTCTACCAATGTTACACTCTGAGGCTCACTAACTAGACAGGTTGACACTGTGGAATTCACTTCCATAACAACGTCGCACTTTCAAACTCTCTCATATAACAAGGTCAAACGGTGGGACTCACTCACATAACAAGGTCACACTGTGTAAATTACATAACACGGTTACACTGTGGAACTCACTCACCTAAAAAAGTTGCACTGAGGAACTCACGTACAAACAATATCGAATTTAGCAAAATTATAAGGTTACACAGTGAAACTCAGACCAATTACAAGTTTACATGGTGGGAATCACTCACATAATAAGGTCACACAGTCTTAATTACTCACACAACAAGTTTACTCTGTGGGACACACTAACATATAGTTTGGAATATGGGTTACACTAAGTAAACAAAATTATACTGTGCAACTCTCTCATATGACAAGTTTACATTGTGGAACTGACTCACATAACACGGTTACACTGTGGAACTCACTCACATAACAAATTTATACAGTCCATCGCCGGATGTGGATTTGTTTGCTGCCAAATGCCAGATGTGGAATGGTACTCCTGCCAGATACTGAATGTGGAGTGTTTGGCCTGCCAGATGCCAGATTTGGATTGGTCTGCCAGTGAGATGCCGGATTTAGAATTGACTACCTGCCACATGCTAGATGTGGAATGGTTTGCCAGTAAGATGCTGAATCTGGTATCATCTTCCTGCCATTTGCTGGACATGGACTGCTCTGCCTAACAGATGCCAGATGTGGAATTGTCCATCTGGAAGATGCTGGATGTGGAATGTTCCTCTGACACATTCCGGATTTGGAATGGTACATCTGCCAGATGGTCCTCATGTAAGAATGTGGATGTACAATATAATTCGTGCCAGATGCTAGATGTGGAATTGTCCACCTGCAAGATGTCGGAAGGATAATTGTCCACCTGCGAGTCGCCAGATGTGGAATGTTCCACCTGCCAGATGCCGGAGGTGGAATGGTCCTTCTGTGAGAATCCGGATGTGGAATGGACTTTGTACCAGATGCCGGATGTGTAATCGTACAGCGGCGAGATGCCGGATGTAGAATTTTCTTCTGGACGGGATGCCGGATGTGGAATGAAATTCGTGCCAGATGCCAGATGTGAAATGGTATGTTTGTCAGTTTCAGGATGTGGAATGGTCCCCTGCCAGATGCTGGCTATGGAATGGTCTGCCTGGCTGATGCTGGAGTGGAATAGACCACCTGCCAGTTGCAGGATGGGGAATGGTTTGCTGCCAGATTCCAGATGTAGTATGGGTTTTTTTTCCCCAGATGCAGGATGTGGAGTGGTCGGCCTGCCAGATGCCAGATGTGGAATTGTCCACCCACTTGATGCCAGATATTGACTAGTGTACCTGCTAGATGCCAGATGTGGACTGGTCGCTAGCGAGATGCCGCATTTAGAATTGACTACCTGCCAGATGCTGGATGTGGAATGGTCTGCCTGTAAGATGCTGAATCTGCTATCATCTTCCTGCCATTTGCTGGAATTGGACTGCTCAGCCTAACAGATGATGGATGTGGAATTGTCCACCTGGAAGATGCTGGATGTGGAATGTTCCTCTGACACATTCCGGATGTGGAATGGTACATCTGCCAGATGCCGGAGGTGGAATGTTCGTCATGTGAGACTCTGGATGTACAATATAATTCGTGCCAGATGCCAGATGTGGAATTGTATGCTTGCCAGATTCTGGAGGTGGAATTGTCCACCTGCAAAAGCCCAAATGTGGAATGGTCTGCCTGCCAGATGCCAGATGTGGAATGGTCCACCTGCCAGATGCCAGATATGGAATGGTCCACCTGCCAGATGCCGGAGGTGGAATGGTCCTTCTGTGTGAATCCGGATGTGGAATGGACTTCATGACAGTTGCTGGATGTGTAATGGTACAGCGGCGAGATGCCAGAGTAGAATGATCTTCTGGACAGATACCGGATGTGGAATGCAATTCGTGCTAGATGCCAGATGTGAAATGGTACAGCGGCGAGTTTACAGTGTGCAACTCACTCACCTAAAAAGGTTGCCCTGAGGAATTCACTAACGTAACATTTTCAATGTCGAATTTAGCGAAATACAAGGTAACACTGTGAAACTCACCCACATAACAAGTTTACACGGTGGGAATCTCACATATAACAATGTAACACTGTCGAACGCACTCCATACCAATGTTACACCCTGATACTCACTAAGTAGAAAGGTTGACACTATGGAAATCACTTCGATAACAATGTCACACTTTCAAACTCACTCACATAACAAGTTTACACTCTGGGAATCTCTCACATAATAAGGTGAATTTGTGGGATGCACATAATAAGGTCATACTTTGTAAATTACTCACAGAACAAATTTACACTGTGGGACTCACTAACATAATGTTTACAATATGGCATGCCCTAAGTACCCAAAATTATACTGTGGAACTCTCCAAAATAACACGTTACACTGTGGAACACACTCACCTAAACATGTTTCATTGAGGAACTCACTAACATAATATGTTCAATATCGAATTTAGCAAAATTACAAGGTAACACTGTGAAACACACCCACATAACAAGTTTACACTGTGGGAATCTCACACATAACAATGTCACACAGTCAAACTCACTCTCTACCAATGTTACACTCTGAGGCTCACTAACTAGACAGGTTGACACTGTGGAATTCACTTCCATAACAACGTCACACTTTCAAACTCTCTCAGATAACAAGGGCAAACGGTGGGACTCACTCACATAATAAGGTCACACTGTCTAAATTACTCACACAACAAGTTTACTCTGTGGGACACACTAACATATAGTTTGGAATATGGGTTACACTAAGTAAACAAAATTATACTGTGCAACTCTATCATATGACAAGTTTACACCGTGGAACTGACTCACATAACACGGTTACACTGGGGAACTCACTCACATAACAAATTTATACTGTCAATCGCCAGATGTGGATTTTTTTGCTGCCAAATGCCAGATGTGGAATGGTACTCCTGCCAGATACTAAATGTGGAATGGTTGGCCTGCCAGATGCCAGATTTGGACTGGTCTGCCAGTGAGATGCCGGATTTAGCATTGACTACCTGCCAGATGCTAGATATGGAATGGTCTGCCTGTAAGATGCTGAATCTGGTATCATCTTCCTGCCATTTGCTGGACATGGACTGCTCTGCCTAACAGATGCCAGATGTGGAATTGTCCATCTGGAAGATGCTGGATGTGGAATGTTCCTCTGACACATTCCGGATTTGGAATGGTACATCTGCCAGATGGTCCTCATGTGAGAATGTGGATGTACAATATAATTCGTGCCAGATGCTAGATGTGGAATTGCCCACCTGCAAGGTATCGGAGGTATAATTGTCCACCTGCGAGTCGCCAGATGTGGAATGTTCCACCTGCCAGATGCCGGAGGTAGAATGGTCCTTCTGTGAGAATCCGGATGTGGAATGGACTTTGTACCAGATGCCGGACGTGTAATGGTACAGCGGCGAGATGCCGGATGTAGAATGATCTTCTGGATGGATGCCGGATGTGGAATGAAATTTGTGCCAGATGCCAGATGTGAAATGGTATGCTTGTCAGTTGCAGGATGTGGAATGGTCCTCTGCCAGATGCTGGATATGGAATGGTCTGCCTGGCTGATGCTGGAGTGGAATAGACCACCTGTCAGTTGCAGGATGGGGAATGGTTTGCTGCCAGATGCCAGATGTAGAATGGTATTTTTTCTCCCAGATGCAGGATGTGGGGTGGTCGGCCTGCCAGATGCCAGATGTGGCATTGTCCACCCACTTGATGCCAGATATTGACTAGTCTGCCTGATAGATGCCAGATGTGGACTGGTCTGCCAGCGAGATGCCGCATTTAGAATTGACTACCTGCCAGATGCTGGATGTGGAATGGTCTGCCTGTAAGATGCTGAATCTGGTATCATCTTCCTGCCATTTGCTGGAATTGGACTGCTCAGCCTAACAGATGATGGATGTGGAATTGTCCACCTGGAAGATGCTGGATGTGGAATGTTCGTCTGACACATTCCGGATGTGGAATGGTACATCTTCCAGATGCCGGAGGTGGAATGTTCCTCATGTGAGACTCTGGAGTTACAATATAATTCGTGCCAGATGCCAGATGTGGAATTGTATGCTTGCCAGATCCCGGAGGTGGAATTGTCCACCTGCAAAAGCCCAAATGTGGAATGGTCTGCCTGCCAGATGCCGGAGGTGGAATGGTCCTTCTGTGAGAATCCGGATGTGGAATGGACTTCCTGACAGATGCTGGATGTGTAATGGTACAGCGGCGAGGTGCCAGAGTAGAATGATCTTCAGGACAGATACCAGATGTGGAATGGAATTCGTGCCAGATGCCAGATGTGAAAGTGTACAGCGGCAGTTTACAGTGTGGGACTCACTCACCTAAAAAGGTTACACTGAGGAATTCACTAACATAACATTTTCAATGTCGAATTTAGCGAATTACAAGGTAACACTGTGAAACTCAACCACATAACAAGTTTACACGGTGAGAATCTCACATGTAACAATGTCACACTGTCGAACACACTCTATGCCAAAGTTACACTCTGAGGCCCACTAAGTAGACAGGTTGACACTGTGGAATTCACTTCCATAACAATGTCACACTTTCAAACTCACTGACATTACAAGGTCAAATGGTGAGACTCACTCACACTGTGGAACACACTCACCTAAAAAAGTTGCACTGAGGAACTCACCAACAAACAATATCGAATTTAGCAAAATTACAAGGTTACACAGTGAAACTCAGACACATAACAAGTTTACATGGTGGGAATCACTCACATAACAAGGTCACACTGTGTAAATGACTCACACAACAAGTTTACACTGTGGGACTAACTCACATGAAGTTTACAATATGGGATTCCACAAGTGAACAAAATTATACGGTGCAACTCTCTCACACGACAAGTTTACACTGTGGAAATAACTCACATAACATGGTTACACTGTGGGAATCTCTCACCTAAAAAGGTTACACTGAGGAACTCATTAAAATCACATTTTGAATATCGAATTTAGCGAAATTAAAAGGTAACTCTGTGAAACTCAGACACATAACAAGTTTACACGGTGGGACTCTCACACATAACAATGTCACATTGTCAAACTCACTTTTTGCCAATGTTACACTCTGAGGCCCACTAAGTAGACAGGTTGACACTGTGGAATTCACTTCCATAACAATGTTAAACTTTCAAACTCACTGACATTACAAAGTCAAATGGTGAGACTCACTCACACTGTGGAACACACTCACCTAAAAAAGTTGCACTGAGGAACTCACTAACATAACATTTTCAATACTGAATTTAGCAAAATTACAAGGTTACACTGTGAAACTCACCCACATAAAAAATTTACACCTTGGGAATCTCACACATAAAATGTCACACTGTCGAACTCACTCCATACCAATGTTACACCCTGAGACTCAAAAAGTAGAAAGGTTGACACTATGGAAATCACTTCAATAACAATGTCACACTTTCAAACTCACTCACAAAACAAATTTAAACTCTGGGAATCTCTCACATCATAAGGTGAATTTGTGGGACTCACATAATAAGGTCACACTGTGTAAATCACTCACATAACAAATTTACACTGTGGGACTCACTAACATAAAGTTTACAATATGGGATTCTCTCAGTACCCAAAATTATACTGTGCAACTCTCTCACATGACAAGTTTACACTGTGGAACACACTCACCTAAAAAAGTTGCACTGAGGAACTCACTAACATAACTTTTTCAATGTCGAATTTAGCAAAATTACAAGGTTAGACTGTGAAACTCAGACACATAACAAGTTTACATGGTGGGAATCAATCACATGACAAGGTCACACTATGTAAATTACTCACAGAAGTTTACACTATGGGACACACTAACATATAGTTTGGAATATAGGTTACACTAAGTAAACAAAATTATACTGTGCAACTCTCTCATATGACAAGTTTACACTGTGGAACTGACTCACATAACACGGTTACACTGGGGAACTCACTCACATAACAAATTTATACTGTCCATCGCCAGATGTGGATTTGTTTGCTGCCAAATGCCAGATGTGGAATGGTACTCCTGCCAGATACTAAATGTGGAATGGTTGGCCAGCCAGATGCCAGATTTGGACTGGTCTGCCAGTGAGATGCCGGATTTAGCATTGACTACCTGCCAGATGCTAGATATGGAATGGTCTGCCTGTAAGATGCTGAATCTGGTATCATCTTCCTGCCATTTGCTGGACATGGACTGCTCTGCCTAACAGATGCCAGATGTGGAATTGTCCATCTGGAAGATGCTGGATGTGGAATGTTCCTCTGACACATTCCGGATTTGGAATGGTACATCTGCCAGATGGTCCTCATGTGAGAATGTGGATGTACAATATAATTCGTGCCAGATGCTAGATGTGGAATTGCTCACCTGCAAGATATCGGAGGTATAATTGTCCACCTGCGAGTCGCCAGATGTGGATTGTTCCACCTGCCAGATGCCGGAGGTAGAATGGTCCTTCTGTGAGAATCCGGATGTGGAATGGACTTTGTACCAGATGCCGGACGTGTAATGGTACAGCGGCGAGATGCCGGATGTAGAATTATCTTCTGGACGGATGCCGGATGTGGAATGAAATTCGTGCCAGATGCCAGATGTGAAATGGTATGCTTGTCAGTTGCAGGATGTGGAATGGTCCTCTGCCAGATGCTGGATATGGAATGGTCTGCCTGGCTGATGCTGGAGTGGAATAGACCACCTGTCAGTTGCAGGATGGGGAATGGTTTGCTGCCAGATGCCAGATGTAGAATGGTATTTTTTCTCCCAGATGCAGGATGTGGAGTGGTTGGCCTGCGAGATGCCAGATGTGGCATTGTCCACCCACTTGATGCCAGATATTGACTAGTCTGCCTGATAGATGCCAGATGTGGACTGGTCTGCCAGCGAGATGCCGCATTTAGAATTGACTACCTGCCAGATGCTGGATGTGGAATGGTCTGCCTGTAAGATGCTGAATCTGGTATCATCTTCCTGCCATTTCCTGGAATTGGACTGCTCAGCCTAACAGATGATGGATGTGGAATTGTCCACCTGGAAGATGCTGGATGTGGAATGTTCGTCTGACACATTCCGGATGTGGAATGGTACATCTGCCAGATGCCGGAGGTGGAATGTTCCTCATGTGAGACTCTGGAATTACAATATAATTCGTGCCAGATGCCAGATGTGGAATTGTATGCTTGCCAGATCCCGGAGGTGGAATTGTCCACCTGCAAAAGCCCAAATGTGGAATGGTCTGCCTGCCAGATGCCAGATGTGGAATGGTACACCTGCCAAATGCCAGATGTGGAATGGTCCACCTGCCAGATGCCGGAGGTGGAATGGTCCTTCTGTGAGAATCCGGATGTGGAATGGACTTCCTGACAGATGCTGGATGTGTAATGGTACAGCGGCGAGATGCCAGAGTAGAATGATCTTCAGGACAGATACCAGATGTGGAATGGAATTCGTGCCTGATGCCAGATGTGAAAGTGTACAGCGGCAGTTTACAGTGTGGGACTCACTCACCTAAAAAGGTTACACTGAGGAATTCACTAACATAACATTTTCAATGTCGAATTTAGCGAATTACAAGGTAACACTGTGAAACTCAACCACATAACAAGTTTACACGGTGAGAATCTCACATATAACAATGTCACACTGTCGAACACACTCGAAACCAATGTTACACTCTGAGGCCCATTAACTAGACAGGTTGACACTGTGGAATTCACTTCCATAACAATGTCACACTTTCAAACTCACTGACATTACAAGGTCAAATGGTGAGACTCACTCACACTGTGGAACACACTCACCTAAAAAAGTTGCACTGAGGAACTCACTAACATAACTTTTTCAATGTCGAATTTAGCAAAATTACAAGGTTAGACTGTGAAAGTCAGACACAGAACAAGTTTACATGGTGGGAATCAATCACATGACAAGGTCACACTATGTAAATTACTCACAGAAGTTTACACTGTGGGACACACTAACATATAGTTTGGAATATAGGTTACACTAAGTAAACAAAATTATACTGTGCAACTCTCTCATATGACAAGTTTACACTGTGGAACTGACTCACATAACACGGTTACACTTGTGGAACTCACTCACGTAACAAATTTATACTGTCAATCGTCGGATGTGGATTTGTTTGCTGCCAAATGCCAGATGTGGAATGGTACTCCTGCCAGATACTGAATGTGGAGTGGTTGGCCTGCCAGATGCCAGATTTGGACTGGTCTGCCAGTGAGATGCGGATTTAAAATTGTCTACCTGCCAGATGCTAGATGTGGAATGGTCTCCCAGTAAGATGCTGAAACTGGTATCATCTTCCTGCCATTTGCTGGACATGGACAGCTCTGCCTAACAGATGCCAGATGTGGAATTGTCCATCTGGAAGATGCTGGATGTGGAATGTTCCTCTGACACATTCCAGATTTGGAATGGTACATCTGCCAGATGGTCCTCAAGTGAGAATGTGGATGTACAATATAATTCGTGCCAGATGCTAGATGTGGAATTGTCCACCTGCAAGATGTCGGAGGTATAATTGTCCACCTGCGAGTCGCCAGATGTGGAATGTTCCACCTGCCAGATGCCTGAGGTGGAATGGTCCTTCTGTTAGAATCCGGATGTGGAATGGACTTTGTACCAGATGCCGGACATGTAATGGTACAGCGGCGAGATGCCGGATGTAGAATGATCTTCTGGACGGATGCCGGATCTGGAATGAAATTCGTGCCAGATGCCAAATGTGAAATGGTATGCTTGTCAGTTGCAGGATGTGGAATGGTCCTCTGCCAGATGCTGGATATGGAATGGTCTGCCTGGCTGATGCTGGAGTGGAATAGACCACCTGCCAGTTGCAGGATGGGGAATGGTTTGCTGCCAGATGCCAGATGTAGAATTTTTTTTTTTCCCAGATGCAGGTTGTGGAGTGGTCGGCCTGCCAGATGCCAGATGTGGCATTGTCAACCCACTTGATGCCAGATATTGACTAGTCTGCCTGATAGATGCCAGATGTGGACTGGTCTGCCAGCGAGATGCCGCATTTAGAATTGACTACCTGCAAGATGCTGGATGTGGAATAGTCTGCCTGTAAGATGCTGAATCTGGTATCATCTTCCTGCCATTTGCTGGAATTGGACTGCTGAGCCAAACAGATGATGGATGTGGAATTGTCCACCTGGAAGATGCTGGATGTGGAATGTTCCTCTCACACATTCCGGATGTGGAATGGTTCATCTACCAGATGCCGGAGGTGGAATGTTCCTCATGTGAGACTATGGATGTACAATATAATTCGTGCCAGATGCCAGATGTGGAATTGTATGCTTGCCAGATCCCGGAGGTGGAATTGTCCACCTGCAAAAGCACAAATGTGGAATGGTCTGTCTGCCAGATGCCAGATGTGGAATGGTCCACCTGTCAGATGCCGGAGGTGGAATCGTCGTTCTGTGAGAATCCGGATGTGGAATGGACTTCATGACAGATGCTGGATGTGTAATGGTACAGCGGCGAGATGCCAGAGTAGAATGATCTTCTGGACAGTTACCGGATGTGGAATGGAATTCGTGACAGATGCCGGATGTGAAATGGTACAGCGGTGAATTTACAGTGTGGGACTCACTCACCTAAAAAGGTTGCACTGAGGAACTCACGAACATAACTTTTTCAATATCGCATTTAGTAAAATTACAGGGTTACACTGTGAAACTCAGACACAGAACAAGTTTACATGGTGGGAATCACTCACAATAAGGTCACACTGTGTAAATGATTCACAAATCAAGTTAACACTGTGGGACTCACTTACATGAAGTTTACAATATGGGATTCCCGAAGTGAACAAAATTGGACTGTGAAACTCTCTAACATGACAAGTTTACACTGTGGAACTGACTCACATAACACGGTAACACTGTCTAATTCGCTCACTTTAAACGGTTACACTGTGGAACTCACCTAAAAAGGTTACACTGAGGAACCGACTAACATAACATTTTCAATATCGAATTTAGCAAAATTACAAGGTTACACTGTGAAACTCAGATACATAACAGGTTTACATGGTGGGAATCTCTCACACAACAAGGTCAAATTTTGGGACTCACATAATAAGGTCACACTGTGTAAATGACTCCCATAACAAGTTTACATTGTGGGACTCACTCACCTAAAAAGGTTACACTGAGGAACTCATTAACATCACATTTTCAATATCGAATTTAGCGAAATTAAAAGGTAACACTGTGAAACTCAGACACATAACAAGTTTACATGGTGGGACTCTCACACATAACAATGTCACATTTTCAAACTCACTGACATTACAAGTTTACTCTGTGGGAATTTCTCACATAAAAAGGTCAATTTGTGGGACTCACATAATAAGGTCACATTGTGAAAATTACTCACAGAACAAATTTACACTGTGGGACTCACTAACATAAAGTTTACAATATGGGATGCCCTAAGTACCCAAAATTATACTGTGGAACTCTCCAAAATAACACGGTTACACTGTGGAACACACTCACCTAAACATGTTTCATTGAGGAACTCATTAATATAATATGTTCAATATCGAATTTAGCAAAATTACAAGGTTAGACTGTGAAACTCACCCACATAACAAATTTACACTGTGGGAATCTCACACATAACAATGTCACACAGTCAAACTCACTCTCTCCAATGTTACACTCTGAGGCTCACTAACTAGACAGGTTGACACTGTGGAATTCACTTCCATAACAACGTCACACTTTCAAACTCTCTCATATAACAAGGTCAAACGGTGGGACTCACTCACATTACAAGGTCACACTGTGTAAATTACATAACAAGTTTACACTGTGGGACACACTAACATATAGTTTAGAATATGGGTTTCACAAAGTAAACAAAATTATACTGTGCATTTCTCTTACATGACGTTTACACTGTGGAAATGAATCACATAACACGGTTTCACTGTGGAACTCATCTACATCACACGGTTACAAAGTGGAACTCACTCACATAACAAGGTTATACTGTGGAACTCACTCACCTAAAAAAGTTGCACTGAGGAACTCACTAATATAACTTTTTCAATTTCGAATTTAGCAAAATTACATGGTTACACTGTGAAACTCAGGCACATAACCAGTTTACATGGTGGGAATCACTCACACAACAAGGTCAAATTTTGGGACTCACATAATACGGTCACACTGTGTAAGTTACTCCCATAACAAGTTTACACCATGGGACTTACTCACCTAAAAAGATTACACTGAGGAACTCATTAACATCACATTTTCAAAATCGAATTTAGCGAAATTAAAAGGTAACACTGTGAAACTCAGACACATAACAAGTTTACACGTTGGGACTCTCACACATAACAATGTCACACAGTCAAACTCACTCTATACCAATGATACACTCTGAGGCTCACTAACTAGACAGGTTGACACTGTGGAATTCACTTCCATAACAACGTCACACTTTCAAACTCTCTCATATAACAAGGTCAAACGGTGGGACTCACTCACATAACAAGGTCACACTGTGTAAATTACATAACACGGTTACACTGTGGAACTCACTCACCTAAAAAAGTTGCACTGAGGAACTCACGAACAAACAATATCGAATTTAGCAAAATTACAAGGTTACACAGTGAAACTCAGACACATTACAAGTTTACATGGTGGGAATCACTCACATAATAAGGTCACACTGTGTAAATTACTCACACAACAAGTTTACTCTGTGGGACACACTAACATATAGCTTGGAATATGGGTTACACTAAGTAAACAAAATTATACTGTGCAACTCTCTCATATGACAAGTTTACACTGTGGAACTGACTCACATAACAAGTTTATACTGTCCATCGCCGGATGTGGATATGTTTGCTGCCAAATGCCAGATGTGTAATGGTACTCCTACCAGATTCTGAATGTGGAGTGTTTGGCCTGCCAGATGCCAGATTTAGACTGATCTGCCAGTGAGATGCCCGATTTAGAATTGACTACCTGCCAGATGCTAGATGTGGAATGGTTTGCCTGTAAGATGCTGAATCTGGTATCATCTTCCTGCCATTTGCTGGACATGGACAGCTCTGCCTAACAGATGCCAAATGTGGAATTGTCCATCTGGAAGATGCTGGATGTGGAATGTTCCTCTGACACATTCCGGAATTGGAATGGTACATCTGCCAGATGGTCCTCATGTGAGAATGTGGATTTACAATATAATTCGTGCCAGATGCTAGATGTGGAATTGTGCACCTGCAAGATGTCGGAGGTATAATTGTCCACCTGCGAGACGGCAGATGTGGCATGTTCCACCTGCCAGATGCCGGAGGTGGAATGGTCCTTCTGTGAGAATCCGGATGTGGAATGGACTTTGTACCAGATGCCGGACGTGTAATGGTACAGCGGCGAGATGCCGGATGTAGAATGATCTTCTGGACGGATGCCGGATGTGGAATGAAATTCGTGCCAGATGCCAGATGTGAAATGGTATACTTGTCAGTTTCAGGATGTGGAATGGTCCTCTGCCAGATGCTGGATATGGAATGGTCTGCCTGGCTGATGCTGGTGTGGAATAGACCACCTGCCAGTTGCAGGATGGGGAATGGTTTGCTGCCAGATGCCAGATATAGAATGTTTTTTTTTCCCAGATGCAGCATGTGGAGTGGTCGGACAGCCTGATGCCAGATGTGGCATTGTCCACCCACTTGATGCCAAACATTGACTAGTCTGCCTGATAGATGCCAGATGTGGACTGGTCTGCCAGCGAGATTCCGCATTTAAAATTGACTACCTGCCAGATGCTGTATGTGGAATGGTCTGCCTGTAAGATGCTGAATCTGGTATCATCTTCCTGTCATTTGCTGGAATTGGACTGCTCAGCCTAACAGATGATGGATGTGGAATTGTCCACCTGGAAGATGCTGATGTGGAATGTTCCTCTGACACATTCCGCATGTGGAATGGTACATCTGCCAGATGACGGAGGTGGAATGTTCCTCATGTGAGGCTCTGGATGTACAATATAATTTGTGCCAGATGCGGAATTGTATGCTTGCCAGATCCCGGAGTTGGAATTGTCCACCTGCAAACACCCAAATGTGGAATGGTCTGCCTGCCAGATGCCAGATGTGGAATGGTCCACCTGCCAGATGCCAGAGGTGGAACGGTCCTTCTGTGAGAATCTGGATGTGGAATGGACTTCATGACAGATGCTGGATGTGTAATGGTACAGCGGCGAGATGCCAGAGTAGAATGATCTTCTGGACAATATACCGGATGTGGAATTGAATTCATGCCAGATGCCAGATTTGACATGGCACAGCGGTGAGTTTACAGTGTGGGACTCACTCACCTAAAAAGGTCACGCTGACGAATTCACTAACATAACATTTTCAATGTCGAATTTAGCAAAATTACAAGGTTAGACTGTGAAACTCAGACACATAACAAGTTTACATGGTGGGAATCAATCACATGACAAGGTCACACTATGTAAATTACTCACAGAAGTTTACACTGTGGGACACACTAACATATAGTTTGGAATATAGGTTACACTAAGTAAACAAAATTATACTGTGCAACTCTCTCATATGACAAGTTTACACTGTGGAACTGACTCACATAACACGGTTACACTGGGGAACTCACTCACATAACAAATTTATACTGTCAATCGCCAGATGTGGATTTGTTTGCTGCCAAATGCCAGATGTGGAATGGTACTCCTGCCAGATACTAAATGTGGAATGGTTGGCTTGCCAGATGCCAGATTTGGACTGGTCTGCCAGTGAGATGCCGGATTTAGCATTGACTACCTGCCAGATGCTAGATATGGAATGGTCTGCCTGTAAGATGCTGAATCTGGTATCATCTTCCTGCCATTTGCTGGACATGGACTGCTCTGCCTAACAGATGCCAGATGTGGAATTGTCCATCTGGAAGATGCTGGATGTGGAATGTTCCTCTGACACATTCCGGATTTGGAATGGTACATCTGCCAGATGGTCCTCATGTGAGAATGTGGATGTACAATATAATTCGTGCCAGATGCTAGATGTGGAATTGCCCACCTGCAAGATATCGGAGGTATAATTGTCCACCTGCGAGTCGCCAGATGTGGATTGTTCCACCTGCCAGATGCCGGAGGTAGAATGGTCCTTCTGTGAGAATCCGGATGTGGAATGGACTTTGTACCAGATGCCGGACGTGTAATGGTACAGCGGCGAGATGCCGGATGTAGAATGATCTTCTGGACGGATGCCGGATGTGGAATGAAATTCGTGCCAGATGCCAGATGTGAAATGGTATGCTTGTCAGTTGCAGGATGTGGAATGGTCCTCTGCCAGATGCTGGATATGGAATGGTCTGCCTGGCTGATGCTGGAGTGGAATAGACAATCTGCCAGTTGCAGGATGTGGAGTGGTCGGCCTGCCAGATGCCAGATGTGGCATAGTCCACCCACTTGATGCCAGATATTGACTAGTCTGCCTGATAGATGCCAGATGTGGACTGGTCTGCCAGCGAGATGCCGCATTTAGAATTGACTACCTGCAAGATGCTGGATGTGGAATAGTCTGCCTGTAAGATGCTGAATCTGGTATCATCTTCCTGCCATTTGCTGGAATTGGACTGCTCAGCCTAACAGATGATGGATGTGGAATTGTCCACCTGGAAGATGATGGATGTGGAATGTTCGTCTGACACATTTCGGATGTGGAATGGTACATCTGCCAGATGCTGGAGGTGGAATGTTCCTCATGTGAGACTCTGGAATTACAATATAATTCGTGCCAGATGCCAGATGTGGAATTGTATGCTTGCCAGGTCCCGGAGGTGGAATTGTCCACCTGCAAAAGCCCAAATGTGGAATGGTCTGCCTGCCAGATGCCAGATGTGGAATGGTACACCTGCCAAATGCCAGATGTGGAATGGTCCACCTGGCAGATGCCGGAGGTGGAATGGTCCTTCTGTGAGAATCCGGATGTGGAATGGACTTCCTGACAGATGCTGGATGTGTAATGGTACAGCGGCGAGATGCCAGAGTAGAATGATCTTCAGGACAGATACCAGATGTGGAATGGAATTCGCGCCTGATGCCAGATGTGAAAGTGTACAGCGGCAGTTTACAGTGTGGGACTCACTCACCTAAAAAGGTTACACTGAGGAATTCACTAACATAACATTTTCAATGTCGAATTTAGCGAATTACAAGGTAACACTGTGAAACTCAACCACATAACAAGTTTACACGGTGAGAATCTCACATGTAACAATGTCACACTGTCGAACACACTCTATGCCAATGTTACACTCTGAGGCCCATTAAGTAGACATGTTAACACTGTGGAATTAACTTCCATAACAATGTCACACTTTCAAACTCACTGACATTACAAGGTCAAATGGTGAGACTCACTCACACTGTGGAACACACTCACCTAAAAAAGTTGCACTGAGGAACTCACCAACAAACAATATCGAATTTAGCAAAATTACAAGGTTACACAGTGAAACTCAGACACATAACAAGTTTACATGGTGGGAATCACTCACATAACAAGGTCACACTGTGTAAATGACTCACACAACAAGTTTACACTGTGGGACTAACTCACATGAAGTTTACAGTATGGGATTCCCCAAGTGAACAAAATTATACGGTGCAACTCTCTCACACGACAAGTTTACACTGTGGAAATAACTCACATTACATGGTTACACTGTGAGAATCTCTCACCTAAAAAGGTTACACTGAGGAACTCATTAAAATCACATTTTGAATATCGAATTTAGCGAAATTAAAAGGTAACTCTGTGAAACTCAGACAAATAACAAGTTTACACGGTGGGACTCTCACACATAACAATGTCACATTGTCAAACTCACTCTATGCCAATGTTACACTCTGAGGCCCACTAAGTAGACAGGTTGACACTGTGGAATTCACTTCCAGAACAATGTTAAACTTTCAAACTCACTGACATTACAAGGTCAAATGGTGAGACTCACTCACACTGTGGAACACACTCACCTAAAAAAGTTGCACTGAGGAACTCACTAACATAACATTTTCAATACTGAATTTAGCAAAATTACAAGGTTACACTGTGAAACTCACCCACATAAAAAATTTACACCTTGGGAATCTCACACATAAAATGTCACACTGTCGAACTCACTCCATACCAATGTTACACCCTGAGACTCATTAAGTAGAAAGTTTGACACTATGGAAATCACTTCAATAACAATGTCACACTTTCAAACTCACTCACAAAACAAATTTAAACTCTGGGAATCTCTCACATAATAAGGTGAATTTGTGGGACTCACATAATAAGGTCACACTGTGTAAATCACTCACATAACAAATTTACACTGTGGGACTCACTAACATAAAGTTTACAATATGGGATTCCCTCAGTACCCAAAATTATACTGTGCAACTCTCTCACATGACAAGTTTACACTGTGGAACACACTCACCTAAAAAAGTTGCACTGAGGAACTCACTAACATAACTTTTTCAATGTCGAATTTAGCAAAATTACAAGGTTAGACTGTGAAAGTCAGACACATAACAAGTTTACATGGTGGGAATCAATCACATGACAAGGTCACACTATGTAAATTACTCACAGAAGTTTACACTGTGGGACACACTAACATATAGTTTGGAATATAGCTTACACTAAGTAAACAAAATTATACTGTGCAACTCTCTCATATGACAAGTTTACACTGTGGAACTGACTCACATAACACGGTTACACTGTGGAACTCACTCACGTAACAAATTTATACTGTCAATCGTCGGATGTGGATTTGTTTGCTGCCAAATGCCAGATGTGGAATGGTACTCCTGCCAGATACTGAATGTGGAGTGGTTGGCCTGCCAGATGCCAGATTTGGACTGGTCTGCCAGTGAGATGCGGATTTAAAATTGTCTACCTGCCAGATGCTAGATGTGGAATGGTCTCCCAGTAAGATGCTGAAACTGGTATCATCTTCCTGCCATTTGCTGGACATGGACAGCTCTGCCTAACAGATGCCAGATGTGGAATTGTCCATCTGGAAGATGCTGGATGTGGAATGTTCCTCTGCCACATTCCGGATTTGGAATGGTACATCTATCAGGTGGTCCTCATGTGAGAATGTGGATGTACAATATAATTCGTGCCAGATGCTAGATGTGGAATGTTCCACCTGCCAGATGCCGGAGGTGGAATGGTCCTTCTGTTAGAATCCGGATGTGGAATGGACTTTGTACCAGATGCCGGACATGTAATGGTACAGCGGCGAGATGCCGGATGTAGAATGATCTTCTGGACGGATGCCGGATCTGGAATGAAATTCGTGCCAGATGCCAAATGTGAAATGGTATGCTTGTCAGTTGCAGGATGTGGAATGGTCCTCTGCCAGATGCTGGATATGGAATGGTCTGCCTGGCTGATGCTGGAGTGGAATAGACCACCTGCCAGTTGCAGGATGGGGAATGGTTTGCTGCCAGATGCCAGATGTAGAATTTTTTTTTTTCCCAGATGCAGGATGTGGAGTGGTCGGCCTGCCAGATGCCAGATGTGGCATTGTCAACCCACTTGATGCCAGATATTGACTAGTCTGCCTGATAGATGCCAGATGTAGACTGGTCTGCCAGCGAGATGCCGCATTTAGAATTGACTACCTGCCAGATGCTGGATGTGGAATGGTCTGCCTGTAAGATGCTGAATCTGGTATCATCTTCCTGCCATTTGCTGGAATTGGACTGCTCAGCCTAACAGATGATGGATGTGGAATTGTCCACCTGGAAGATGCTGGATGTGGAATGTTCCTCTGACACATTCCGCATGTGGAATGGTACATCTGCCAGATGACGGAGGTGGAATGTTCCTCATGTGAGGCTCTGGATGTACAATATAATTTGTGCCAGATGCCAGATGTGGATATGTATGCTTGCAAGATCCCGGAGTTGGAATTGTCCACCTGCAAACACACAAATGTGGAATGGTCTGCCTGCCAGATGCCAGATGTGGAATGGTCCACCTCCCAGATGCCGGAGGTGGAATGGTCCTTCTGTGAGAATCCGGATGTGGAATGGACTTCATGACAGATGCTGGATGTGTAATGGAACAGCGGCGAGATGCCAGAGTATAATGATCTTCTGGACAATATACCGGATGTGGAATGGAATTCGTGCCAGATGCCAGATTTGAAATGTTACAGCGGTGAGTTTACAGTGTGGGACTCACTCACCTAAAAAGGTCACGCTGAGGAATTCACTAACATAACATTTTCAATACTGAATTTAGCGAAATTACAAGGTTACACTGTGAAACTCACCCACATAACAAGTTTACACTCTGGGAATCTCTCACATAGTAAGGTGAATTTGTGGGATGCACATAATAAGGTCACACTGTGTAAATTACTCACAAAACAAATTTACACTGTGGGACTCACTAACATAAAGTTTACAATATGGGATTCCCTAAGTTCCCAAAATTATACTGTGCAAATCTCTCACATGACAAGTTTACACTGTGGAACTCACTCACATAACAAGTTTACACTGTGGAACTCACTCACCTAAAAAAGTTGCACTGAGGAACTCACTAATATAACTTTTTCAATTTCGAATTTAGCAAAATTACATGGTTACACTGTGAAACTCAGGCACATAACCAGTTTACATGGTGGGAATCACTCACACAACAAGGTCAAATTTTGGGACTCACATAATACGGTCACACTGTGTAAGTTACTCCCATAACAAGTTTACACCATGGGACTTACTCACCTAAAAAGATTACACTGAGGAACTCATTAACATCACATTTTCAAAATCGAATTTAGCGAAATTAAAAGGTAACACTGTGAAACTCAGACACATAACAAGTTTACACGTTGGGACTCTCACACATAACAATGTCACACAGTCAAACTCACTCTATACCAATGTTATACTCTGAGGCCCACTAACTAGACAGGTTGACACTGTGGAATTCACTTCCATAACAATGTCACACTTTCAAACTCACTGACATTACAAGTTTACTCTGTGGGAATTTCTCACATAATAAGGACAACTTGTGGGACTAACATAATAAGGTCACACTGTGAAAATTACTCACATAACAAATTTACACTGTGGGACTCACTAACATAAAGTTTACAATATGGGATGCCCTAAATACCCAAAATTATACTGTGGAACGCACCAACATAACACGGTTACACTGTGGAACACACACACCAGAACATGTTTCATTGAGGAACTCACTAACATAACATGTTCAATATCGAATTTAGCAAAATTACAAGGTAACACTGTGAAACACACCCACATAACAAGTTTACACTGTGGGAATCTCACACTTAACAATGTCACACACTCAAACTCACTCTCTACCAATGTTACACTCTGAGGCTCACAAACTAGACAGGTTGACACTGTGGAATTCACTTCCATAACAACGTCACACTTTCAAACTCTCTCATATAACAAGGTCAAACGGTGGGAGTCACTCACATAACAAGGTCACACTGTGTAAATAACATAACACGGTTACACTGTGGAACTCACTCACCTAAAAAAGTTGCACTGAGGAACTCACGAACAAACAATATCGAATTTAGCAAAATTACAAGGTTACACAGTGAAACTCAGACACATTACAAGTTTACATGGTGGGAATCACTCACATAATAAGGTCACACTGTCTAAATTACTCACACCACAAGTTTACTCTGTGGGACACACTAACATATAGTTTGGAATATGGGTTACACTAAGTAAACAAAATTATACTGTCGAACTCTCTCATATGACAAGTTTACACCATGGAACTGACTCACATAACACGGTTACACTGGGGAACTCACTCACATAACAAATTTATACTGTCAATCGCCAGATGTGGATTTGTTTGCTGCCAAATGCCAGATGTGGAATGGTACTCCTGCCAGATACTAAATGTGGAATGGTTGGCCTGCCAGATGCCAGATTTGGACTGGTATGCCAGTGAGATGCCGGATTTAGCATTGACTACCTGCCAGATGCTAGATATGGAATGGTCTGCCTGTAAGATGCTGAATCTGGTATCATCTTCCTGCCATTTGCTGGACATGGACTGCTCTGCCTAACAGATGCCAGATGTGGAATTGTCCATCTGGAAGATACTGGATGTGGAATGTTCCTCTGACACATTCCGGATTTGGAATGGTACATCTGCCAGATGGTCCTCAAGTGAGAATGTGGATGTACAATATAATTCGTGCCAGATGAAAGATGTGGAATTGCCCACCTGCAAGATATCGGAGGTATAATTGTCCACCTGCGAGACGCCAGATGTGGAATGTTCCACCTGCCAGATGCCGGAGGTAGAATGGTCCTTCTGTGAGAATCCGGATGTGGAATGGACTTTGTACCAGATGCCGGACGTGTAATGGTACAGCGGCGAGATGCCGGATGTAGAATGATCTTCTGGACGGATGCCGGATGTGGAATGGAATTCGTGCCAAATGCCAGATTTGAAATGGTACAGCGGTGAGTTTACAGTATGGGACTCACTCACCTAAAAAGGTCACGCTGAGAAATTCACTAACATAACATTTTCAATACTGAATTTAGCGAAATTACAAGGTTACACTGTGAAACTCACCCACATAACAAGTTTACATGGTGGGAATCTCACATATAACAATGTAACACTGTCGAACACACTCCATACCAATGTTACACTCTGATACTCACTAAGTAGAAAGGTTGACACTATGGAATTCACTTCGATAACAATGTCACACTTTCAAACTCACTCACATAACAAGTTTACATTCTGGGATTCTCTCATATAATAAGGTGAATTTGTGGGATGCACATAACAAGGTCACACTGTGTAAATGACTCACACAACAAGTTTACACTGTGGGACTAACTCACATGAAGTTTACAATATGGGATTCCACAAGTGAACAAAATTATACGGTGCAACTCTCTCACACGACAAGTTTACACTGTGGAAATAACTCACATAACACGGTTACACTGTGGGAATCTCTCACCTAAAAAGGTTACACTGAGGAACTCATTAAAATCACATTTTGAATATCGAATTTAGCGAAATTAAAAGGTAACTCTGTGAAACTCAGACACATAACAAGTTTACACGGTGGGACTCTCACACATAACAATGTCACACTGTCAAACTCACTCTATACCAATGTTACACTCTGAGGCTCACTAACTAGACAGGTTGACACTGTGGAATGCACTTCCATAACAATGTCACACTTTCAAACTCACTGACATTACAAGGTCAAATGGTGAGACTCACTCACACTGTGGAACACACTCACCTAAAAAAGTTGCACTGAGGAACTCACTAACATAACATTTTCAATACTGAATTTAGCGAAATTACAAGGTTACACTGTGAAACTCACCCACATAAAAAATTTACACCTTGGGAATCTCACACATAAAATGTCACACTGTCGAACGCACTCCATACCAATATTACACCCTGAGACTCACTAAGTAGAAAAGTTGACACTATGGAAATCACTTCGATAACAATGTCACACTTTCAAACTCACTCACATAACAAGTTTACATTCTGGGAATCTCTCACATAATAAGGTGAATTTGTGGGATGCACATAATAAGGTCACACTGTGTAAATTACTCACAGAACAAATTCACACTGTGGGACTCACTAACATAAAGTTTACAATATGAGATTGTATACAAGTTTACAATGGTCCTCTGCCAGATGCTGGATATGGAATGGTCTGCCTGGCTGATGCTGGAGTGGAATAGACCATCTGCCAGTTGCAGGATGGGGAATGGTTTGCTGCCAGATGCCAGATGTAGAATGGTATTTTTTCTCCCAGATGCAGGATGTGGAGTGGTCAGCCTGCCAGATGCCAGATGTGGCATTGTCCACCCACTTGATGCCAGATATTGACTAGTCTGCCTGATAGATGCCAGATGTGGACTGGTCTGCCAGCGAGATGCCGCATTTAGAATTGACTATCTGCCAGATGCTGGATGTGGAATGGTCTGCCTGTAAGATGCTGAATCTGGTATCATCTTCCTGCCATTTGCTGGAATTGGACTGCTCAGCCTAACAGATGATGGATGTGGAATTGTCCACCTGGAAGATGCTGGATGTGGAATGTGACTCTGACACATTCCGCATGTGGAATGGTACATCTACCAGATGCCGGAGGTGGAATGGTCCTTCTGTGAGAATCCGGATGTGGAATGGACTTCCTGACAGATGCTGGATGTGTAATCGTACAGCGGCGAGATGCCAGAGTAGAATGATCTTCAGGACAGATACCAGATGTGGAATGGAATTCGTGCCAGATGCCAGATGTGAAAGTGTACAGCGGCGAGTTTACAGTGTGGGACTCACTCACCTAAAAAGGTTACACTGAGGAATTCACTAACATAACATTTTCAATGTCGAATTTAGCGAATTACAAGGTAACACTGTGAAACTCAACCACATAACAAGTTTACACGGTGAGAATCTCACATGTAACAATGTCACACTGTCGAACACACTCTATGCCAATGTTACACTCTGAGGCCCACTAAGTAGACAGGTTGACACTGTGGAATTCACTTCCATAACAATGTCACACTTTCAAACTCACTGACATTACAAGGTCAAATGGTGAGACTCACTCACACTGTGGAACACACTCACCTAAAAAAGTTGCACTGAGGAACTCACCAACAAACAATATCGAATTTAGCAAAATTACAAGGTTACACAGTGAAACTCAGACACATAACAAGTTTACATGGTGGGAATCACTCACATAACAAGGTCACACTGTGTAAATGACTCACACAACAAGTTTACACTGTGGGACTAACTCACATGAAGTTTACAATATGGGATTCCCCAAGTGAACAAAATTATACGGTGCAACTCTCTCACACGACAAGTTTACACTGTGGAAATAACTCACATAACATGGTTACACTGTGGGAATCTCTCACCTAAAAAGGTTACACTGAGGAACTCATTAAAATCACATTTTGAATATCGAATTTAGCGAAATTAAAAGGAAACTCTGTGAAACTCAGACACATAACAAGTTTACACGGTGGGACTCTCACACATAACAATGTCACATTGTCAAACTCACTCTATGCCAATGTTACACTCTGAGGCCCACTAAGTAGACAGGTTGACACTGTGGAATTCACTTCCAGAACAATGTTAAACTTTCAAACTCACTGACATTACAAGGTCAAATGGTGAGACTCACTCACACTGTGGAACACACTCACCTAAAAAAGTTACACTGAGGAACTCACTAACATAACATTTTCAATACTGAATTTAGCAAAATTACAAAGTTACACTGTGAAACTCACCCACATAAAAAATTTACACCTTGGGAATCTCACACATAAAATGTCACACTGTCGAACTCACTCCATACCAATGTTACACCCTGAGACTCACTAAGTAAGAAAGGTTGACACTATGGAAATCACTTCAATAACAATGTCACACTTTCAAACTCACTCACAAAACAAATTTAAACTCTGGGAATCTCTCACATAATAAGGTGAATTTGTGGAACTCACATAATAAGGTCACACTGTGTAAATCACTCACATAACAAATTTACACTGTGGGACTCACTAACATAAAGTTTACAATATGGGATTCCCTCAGTACCCAAAATTATACTGTGCAACTCTCTCACATGACAAGTTTACACTGTGGAACACACTCACCTAAAAAAGTTGCACTGAGGAACTCACTAACATAACTTTTTCAATGTCGAATTTAGCAAAATTACAAGGTTAGACTGTGAAAGTCAGACACATAACAAGTTTACATGGTGGGAATCAATCACATGACAAGGTCACACTATGTAAATTACTCACAGAAGTTTACACTGTGGGACACACTAACATATAGTTTGGAATATAGGTTACACTAAGTAAACAAAATTATACTGTGCAACTCTCTCATATGACAAGTTTACACTGTGGAACTGACTCACATAACACGGTTACACTGGGGAACTCACTCACATAAAAAATTTATACTGTCAATCGCCAGATGTGGATTTGTTTGCTGCCAAATGCCAGATGTGGAATGGTACTCCTGCCAGATACTAAATGTGGAATGGTTGGCCTGCCAGATGCCAGATTTGGACTGGTCTGCCAGTGAGATGCCGGATTTAGCATTGACTACCTGCCAGATGCTAGATATGGAATGGTCTGCCTGTAAGATCCTGAATCTGGTATCATCTTCCTGCCATTTGCTGGACATGGACTGCTCTGCCTAACAGATGCCAGATGTGGAATTGTCCATCTGGAAGATGCTGGATGTGGAATGTTCCTCTGACACATTCCGGATTTGGAATGGTACATCTGCCAGATGGTCCTCATGTGAGAATGTGGATGTACAATATAATTCGTGCCAGATGCTAGATGTGGAATTGCCCACCTGCAAGATATCGGAGGTATAATTGTCCACCTGCGAGTCGCCAGATGTGGAATGTTCCACCTGCCAGATGCCGGAGGTAGAATGGTCCTTCTGTGAGAATCCGGATGTGGAATGGACTTTGTACCAGATGCCGGACGTGTAATGGTACAGCGGCGAGATGCCGGATGTAGAATGATCTTCTGGACGGATGCCGGATGTGGAATGAAATTCGTGCCAGATGCCAGATGTGAAATGGTATGCTTGTCAGTTTCAGGATGTGGAATGGTCCTCTGCCAGATGCTGGATATGGAATAGTCTGCCTGGCTGATGCTGGTGTGGAATAGACCACCTGCCAGTTGCAGGATGGGGAATGGTTTGCTGCCAGATGCCAGATATAGAATGTTTTTTTTTCCCAGATGCAGCATGTGGAGTGGTCGGACTGCCTGATGCCAGATGTGGCATTGTCCACCCACTTGATTCCCAGATATTGACTAGTCTGCCTGATAGATGCCAGATGTGGACTGGTCTGCCAGCGAGATGTCGCATTTAGAATTGACTTCCTGCCAGATGCTGGATGTGGAATGGTCTGCCTGTAAGATGCTGAATCTGGTATCATCTTCCTGCCATTTGCTGGAATTGGACTGCTCAGCCTAACAGATGATGGATGTGGAATTGTCCACCTGGAAGATGCTGGATGTGGAATGTTCCTCTGACACATTCCGCATGTGGAATGGTACAACTGCCAGATGACGGAGGTGGAATGTTCCTCATGTGAGGCTATGGATGTACAATATAATTTGTGCCAGATGCCAGATGTGGATATGTATGCTTGCAAGATCCCGGAGTTGGAATTGTCCACCTGCAAACACACAAATGTGGAATGGTCTGCCTGCCAGATGCCAGATGTGGAATGGTCCACCTGCCAGATGCCGGAGGTGGAATGGTCCTTTTGTGAGAATCCGGATGTGGAATGGACTTCATGACAGATGCTGGATGTGTAATGGAACAGCGGCGAGATGCCAGAGTATAATGATCTTCTGGACAATATACCGGATGTGGAATGGAATTCGTGCCAGATGCCAGATTTGAAATGGTACAGCGGTGAGTTTACAGTGTGGGACTCACTCACCTAAAAAGGTCACGCTGAGGAATTCACTAACATAACATTTTCAATACTGAATTTAGCGAAATTACAAGGTTACACTGTGAAACTCACCCACATAACAAGTTTACACGGTGGGAATCTCACATATAACAATGTAACACTGTCGAACACACTCTATACCAATGTTACACTCTGATACTCGCTAAGGAGAAAGGTTGACACTATGGAAATCACTTCGATAACAATGTCACACTTTCAAACTCACTCACATAACAAGTTTACACTCTGGGAATCTCTCACATAATAAGGTGAATTTGTGGGATGCACATAATAAGGTCACACTGTGTAAATTACTCACAGAACAAATTTACACTGTGGGACTCACTAACATAAAGTTTACAATATGGGATTCCCTAAGTTCCCAAAATTATACTGTGCAAATCTCTCACATGACAAGTTTACACTGTGGAACTCACTCACATAACAAGTTTACACTGTGGAACTCACTCACCTAAAAAAGTTGCACTGAGGAACTCACTAATATAACTTTTTCAATTTCGAATTTAGCAAAATTACATGGTTACACTGTGAAACTCAGGCACATAACCAGTTTACATGGTGGGAATCACTCACACAACAAGGTC
Source organism: Narcine bancroftii (assembly GCF_036971445.1). NCBI lineage: Eukaryota > Metazoa > Chordata > Chondrichthyes > Torpediniformes > Narcinidae > Narcine > Narcine bancroftii. Next base: position 6,664,858 of record NW_027211884.1, read on the forward strand.
AAATTTTGGGACTCACATAATACGGTCACACTGTGTAAGTTACTCCCATAACAAGTTTACACCATGGGACTTACTCACCTAAAAAGATTACACTGAGGAACTCATTAACATCACATTTTCAAAATCGAATTTAGCGAAATTAAAAGGTAACACTGTGAAACTCAGACACATAACAAGTTTACACGTTGGGACTCTCACACATAACAATGTCACACAGTCAAACTCACTCTCTAGCAATGTTATACTCTGAGGCCCACTAACTAGATAGGTTGACACTGTGGAATTCACTTCCATAACAATGTCACACTTTCAAACTCACTGACATTACAAGTTTACTCTGTGGGAATTTCTCACATAATAAGGACAACTTGTGGGACTAACATAATAAGGTCACACTGTGAAAATTACTCACATAACAAATTTACACTGTGGGACTCACTAACATAAAGTTTACAATATGGGATGCCCTAAATACCCAAAATTATACTGTGGAACTCTCCAACATAACACGGTTACACTGTGGAACACACACACCAGAACATGTTTCATTGAGGAACTCACTAACATAACATGTTCAATATCGAATTTAGCAAAATTACAAGGTAACACTGTGAAACACACCCACATAACAAGTTTACACTGTGGGAATCTCACACATAACAATGTCACACAGTCAAGCTCACTCTCTACCAATGTTACACTCTGAGGCTCACTAACTAGACAGGTTGACACTGTGGAATTCACTTCCATAACAACGTCACACTTTCAAACTCTCTCATATAACAAGGTCAAACGGTGGGACTCACTCACATAACAAGGTCACACTGTGTAAATTACATAACACGGTTACACTGTGGAACTCACTCACCTAAAAAAGTTGCACTGAGGAACTCACGAACAAACAATATCGAATTTAGCAAAATTACAAGGTTACACAGTGAAACTCAGACACATTACAAGTTTACATGGTGGGAATCACTCACATAATAACGTCACACTGTCTAAATTACTCACACAACAAGTTTACTCTGTGGGACACACTAACATATAGTTTGGAATATGGGTTACACTAAGTAAACAAAATTATACTGTGCAACTCTCTCATATGACAAGTTTACACCATGGAACTGACTCACATAACACGTTTACACTGGGGAACTCACTCACATAACAAATTTATACTGTCAATCGCCAGATGTGGATTTGTTTGCTGCCAAATGCCAGATGTGGAATGGTACTCCTGCCAGATACTAAATGTGGAATGGTTGGCCTGCCAGATGCCAGATTTGGACTGGTCTGCCAGTGAGATGCCGGATTTAGCATTGACTACCTGCCAGATGCTAGATATGGAATGGTCTGCCTGTAAGATGCTGAATCTGGTATCATCTTCCTGCCATTTGCTGGACATGGACTGCTCTGCCTAACAGATGCCAGATGTGGAATTGTCCATCTGGAAGATGCTGGATGTGGAATATTCCTCTGACACATTCCGGATTTGGAATGGTACATCTGCCAGATGGTCCTCAAGTGAGAATGTGGATGTACAATATAATTCGTGCCAGATGCTAGATGTGGAATTGCCCACCTGCAAGATATCGGAGGTATAATTGTCCACCTGCGAGACGCCAGATGTGGAATGTTCCACCTGCCAGATGCCGAAGGTAGAATGGTCCTTCTGTGAGAATCCGGATGTGGAATGGACTTTGTACCAGATGCCGGACGTGTAATGGTACAGCGGCGAGATGCCGGATGTAGAATGATCTTCTGGACGGATGCCGGATGTGGAATAAAATTCGTGCCAGATGCCAGATGTGAAATGGTATGCTTGTCAGTTTCAGGATGTGGAATGGTCCTCTGCCAGATGCTGGATATGGAATAGTCTGCCTGGCTGATGCTGGTGTGGAATAGACCACCTGCCAGTTGCAGGATGGGGAATGGTTTGCTGCCAGATGCCAGATATAGAATGTTTTTTTTCCCAGGTGCAGCAAGTGGAGTGGTCGGACTGCCTGATGCCAGGTGTGGCATTGTCCACCCACTTGATCCCAGAAATTGACTAGTCTGCCTGATAGATGCCAGATGTGGACTGGTCTGCCAGCGAGATGCCGCATTTAGAATTGACTACCTGCCAGATGCTGGATGTGGAATGGTCTGCCTGTAAGATGCTGAATCTGGTATCATCTTCCTGCCATTTTCTGGAATTTCACTGCTCAGCCTAACAGATAATGGATGTGGAATTGTCCACCTGGAAGATGCTGGATGTGGAATGTTCCTCTGACACATTCCGCATGTGGAATGGTACATCTGCCAGATGACGGAGGTGGAATGTTCCTCATGTGAGGCTCTGGATGTACAATATAATTTGTGCCAGATGCCAGATGTGGATATGTATGCTTGCAAGATCCCGGAGTTGGAATTGTCCACCTGCAAACACACAAATGTGGAATGGTCTGCCTGCCAGATTCCAGATGTGGAATGGTCCACCTGCCAGATGCTGGAGGTGGAATGGTTCTTCTGTGAGAATCCGGATGTGGAATGGACTTCATGACAGATGCTGGATGTGTAATGGAACAGCGGCGAGATGCCAGAGTATAATGATCTTCTGGACAATATATTGGATGTGGAATGGAATTCGTGCCAGATGCCAGATTTGAAATGGTACAGCGGTGAGTTTACAGTATGGGACTCACACACCTATAAAGGTCACGCTGAGAAATTCACTAACATAACATTTTCAATACTGAATTTAGCGAAATTACAAGGTTACACTGTGAAACTCACCCACATAACAAGTTTACACGGTGGGAATCTCACATATAACAATGTAACACTGTCGAACACACTCCATACCAATGTTACACTCTGATACTCACTAAGTAGAAAGGTTCACACTATGGAATTCACTTCGATAACAATGTCACACTTTCAAACTCACTCACATAACAAGTTTACATTCTGGGAATCTCTCACATAATAAGGTGAATTTGTGGGATGCACATAACAAGGTCACACTGTGTAAATGACTCACACAACAAGTTTACACTGTGGGACTAACTCACATGAAGTTTACAATATGGGATTCCACAAGTGAACAAAATTATACGGTGCAACTCTCTCACATGACAAGTTTACACTGTGGAACTCACTCACATAACAAGTTTACACTGTGGAACTCATTCACCTAAAAAAGTTGCACTGAGGAACTCACTAATATAACTTTTTCAATTTCGAATTTCGCAAAATTACATGGTTACACTGTGAAACTCAGGCACATAACCAGTTTACATGGTGGGAATCACTCACACAACAAGGTCAAATTTTGGGACTCACATAATACGGTCACACTGTGTAAGTTACTCCCATAACAGGTTTACACCATGGGACTTACTCACCTAAAAAGATTACACTGAGGAACTCATTAACATCACATTTTCAAAATCGAATTTAGCGAAATTAAAAGGTAACACTGTGAAACTCAGACACATAACAAGTTTACACGTTGAGACTCTCACACATAACAATGTCACACAGTCAAACTCACTCTATACCAATGTTATACTCAGAGGCCCACTAACTAGACAGGTTGACACTGTGGAATTCACTTCCATAACAATGTCACACTTTCAAACTCACTGACATTACAAGTTTACTCTGTGGGAATTTCTCACATAATAAGGACAACTTGTGGGACTAACATAATAAGGTCACACTGTGAAAATTACTCACATAACAAATTTACACTGTGGGACTCACTAACATAAAGTTTACAATATGGGATGCCCTAAATACCCAAAATTATACTGTGGAACACTCCAAAATAACACGGTTACACTGTGGAACACACACACCTGAACATGTTTCATTGAGGAACTCACTAACATAACATGTTCAATATCGAATTTAGCAAAATTACAAGGTAACACTGTGAAACACACCCACATAACAAGTTTACACTGTGGGAATCTCACACTTAACAATGTCACACACTCAAACTCACTCTCTACCAATGTTACACTCTGAGGCTCACTAACTAGACAGGTTGACACTGTGGAATTCACTTCCATAACAACGTCACACTTTCAAACTCTCTCATATAACAAGGTCAAACGGTGGGACTCACTCACATAACAAGGTCACACTGTGTAAATTACATAACACGGTTACACTGTGGAACTCACTCACCTAAAAAAGTTGCACTGAGGAACTCACGAACAACCAATATCGAATTTAGCAAAATTACAAGGTTACACAGTGAAACTCAGACACATTACAAGTTTACATGGTGGGAATCACTCACATAATAAGGTCACACTGTCTAAATTACTCACACAACAAGTTATCCTGTGGGACACACTAACATATAGTTTGGAATATGGGTTACACTAAGTAAACAAAATTATACTGTGCAACTCTCTCATATGACAAGTTTACACCATGGAACTGACTCACATAACACGGTTACACTGTGGAACTCACTCACATAACAAATTTATACTGTTCATCGCCGGATGTGGATTTGTTTGCTGCCAAATGCCAGATGTGGAATGGTACTCCTGCCAGATACTGAATGTGGAGTGTTTGGCCTGCCAGATGCCAGATTTGGACTGGTCTGCCACTAAGATGCCGGATTTAGAATTGACTACCTGCCACATGCTAGATGAGGAATGGTCTGCCAGTAAGATGCTGAATCTGGTATCATCTTCCTGCCATTTGCTGGACATGGACTGCTCTGCCTAACAGATGCCAGATGTGGAATTGTCCATCTGGAAGATGCTGGATGTGGAATGTTCCTCTGACACATTCCGGATTTGGAATGGTACATCTGCCAGATGGTCCTCATGTGAGAATGTGGATGTACAATATAATTCGTGCCAGATGCTAGATGTGGAATTGTCCACCTGCAAGATGTCGGAGGTATAATTGTCTAATGCGAGTCGCCAGATGTGGAATGTTCCACCTGCCAGATGCCGGAGGTGGAATGGTCCTTCTGTGAGAATCCGGATGTGGAATGGACTTTGTACCAGATGCCGGACGTGTAATGGTACAGCGGCGAGATGCCGGATGTAGAATGATCTTCTGGACGGATGCCGGATGTGGAATGAAATTCGTGCCAGATGCCAGATGTGAAATGGTATGCTTGTCAGTTTCAGGATGTGGAATGGTCCTCTGCCAGATGCTGGATATGGAATGGTCTGCCTGGCTGATGCTGGAGTGGAATAGACCATCTGCCAGTTGCAGGATGGGGAATGGTTTGCTGCCAGATGCCAGATGTAGAATGGTATTTTTTCTCCCAGATGCAGGATGTGGAGTGGTCGGCCTGCCAGATGCCAGATGTGGCATTGTCCACCCACTTGATGCCAGATATTGACTAGTCTGCCTGATAGATGCCAGATGTGGACTGGTCTGCCAGCGAGATGTCGCATTTAGAATTGACTACCTACCAGATGCTGGATGTGGAATGGTCTGCCTGTAAGATGCTGATTCTGGTATCATCTTCCTGCCATTTGCTGGAATTGGACTGCTCAGCCTAACAGATGATGGATGTGGAATTGTCCACCTGGAAGATGCTGATGTGGAATGTTCCTCTGACACATTCCGCATGTGGAATGGTACATCTGCCAGGTGACGGAGGTGGAATGGTACACCTGCCAAATGCCAGATGTGGAATGGTCCACCTGCCAGATGCCGGAGGTGGAATGGTCCTTCTGTGAGAATCCGGATGTGGAATGGACTTCCTGACAGATGCTGGATGTGTAATGGTACAGCGGCGAGATGCCAGAGTAGAATGATCTTCAGGACAGATACCAGATGTGGAATGGAATTCGTGCCAGATGCCAGATGTGAAAGTGTACAGCGGCGAGTTTACAGTGTGGGACTCACTCACCTAAAAAGGTTACACTGAGGAATTCACTAACATAACATTTTCAATGTTGAATTTAGCGAATTACAAGGTAACACTGTGAAACTCAACCACATAACAAGTTTACACGGTGAGAATCTCACATATAACAATGTCACACTGTCGAACACACTCTATACCAATGTTACACTCTGAGGCCCATTAACTAGACAGGTTGACACTGTGGAATTCACTTCCATAACAATGTCACACTTTCAAACTCATTGACATTACAAGGTCAAATGGTGAGACTCACTCACACTGTGGAACACACTCACCTAAAAAAAGTTGCACTGAGGAACTCACCAACAAACAATATCGAATTTAGCAAAATTACAAGGTTACACAGTGAAACTCAGACACATAACAAGTTTACATGGTGGGAATCACTCACATAACAAGGTCACACTGTGTAAATGACTCACACAACAAGTTTACACTGTGGGACTAACTCATTGAAGTTTACAATATGGGATTCCACAAGTGAACAAAATTATACGGTGCAACTCTCTCACACGACAAGTTTACACTGTGGAAATAACTCACATAACATGGTTACACTGTGGTAATCTCTCACCTAAAAAGGTTACACTGAGGAACTCATTAAAATCACATTTTGAATATCAAATTTAGCGAAATTAAAAGGTAACTCTGTGAAACTTACACACATAACAAGTTTACACGGTGGGACTCTCACACATAACAATGTCACACTGTCAAACTCACTCTATACCAATGTTACACTCTGAGGCTCACTAACTAGACAGGTTGACACTGTGGAATTCACTTCCATAACAATGTCACACTTTCAAACTCACTGACATTAAAAGGTCAAATGGTGAGACTCACTCACACTGTGGAACACACTCACCTAAAAAAGTTGCACTGAGGAACTCACTAACATAACATTTTCAATACTGAATTTAGCGAAATTACAAGGTTACACTGTGAAACTCACCCACATAAAAAATTTACACCTTGGGAATCTCACACATAAAATGTCACACTGTCGAACGCACTCCATACCAATATTACACCCTGAGACTCACTAAGTAGAAAGGTTGACACTATGGAAATCACTTCGATAACAATGTCACACTTTCAAACTCACTCACATAACAAATTTACACTGTGGGACTCACTAACATAAAGTTTACAATATGGGATTCCCTTAGTAGCCAAAATTATACTGTGCAACTCTCTCACATGACAAGTTTACACTGTGGAACACACTCACCTAAAAAAGTTGCACTGAGGAACTCACTAACATAACTTTTTCAATGTCGAATTTAGCAAAATTACAAGGTTAGACTGTGAAACTCAGACACATAACAAGTTTACATGGTGGGAATCAATCACATGACAAGGTCACACTATGTAAATTACTCACAGAAGTTTACACTGTGGGACACACTAACATATAGTTTGGAATATGGGTTACACTAAGTAAACAAAATTATACTGTGCAACTCTCTCATATGACAAGTTTACACTGTGGAACTGACTCACATAACACGGTTACACTGTGGAACTCACTCACGTAACAAATTTATACTGTCAATCGCCGGATGTGGATTTGTTTGCTGCCAAATGCCAGATGTGGAATGGTACTCCTGCCAGACACTGAATGTGGAGTGGTTGGCCTGCCAGATGCCAGATTTGGACTGGTCTGCCAGTGAGATGCCGGATTTAGAATTGACTACCTGCCAGATGCTAAATGTGGAATGGTCTGCCAGTAAGATGCTGAATCTGGTATCATCTTCCTGCCATTTGCTGGACATGGACTGCTCTGCCTAACAGATGCCAGATGTGGAATTGTCCATCTGGAAGATGCTGGATGTGGAATGTTCCTCTGGCACGTTCTGGATTTGGAATGGTACATCTATCAGGTGGTCCTCATGTGAGAATGTGGTTGTACAATATAATTCGTGCCAGATGCTAGATGTGGAATTGTCCACCTGCAAGATGTCGGAGGTATAATTGTCCACCTGCGAGACGCCAGATGTGGAATGTTCCACCTGCCAGATGCCGGAGGTGGAATGGTCCTTCTGTGAGAATCCGGATGTGGAATGGACTTTGTACCAGATGCCGGACGTGTAATGGTACAGCGGCGAGATGCTGGATGTAGAATGATCTTCTGGACGGATGCCTGATCTGGAATGAAATTCGTGCCAGATGCCAAATGTGAAATGGTATGCTTGTCAGTTGCAGGATGTGGAATGGTCCTCTGCCAGATGCTAGATATGGAATGGTCTGCCTGGCTGATGCTGGAGTGGAATAGACCTACTGCCAGTTGCAGGATGGGGAATGGTTTGCTGCCAGATGCCAGATGTAGAATGTTTTTTTTTTCCCAGATGCAGGATGTGGAGTGGTCGTCCTGCCAGATGCCAGATGTGGCATTGTCAACCCACTTGATGCCAGATATTGACTAGTCTGCCTGATAGATGCCAGATGTGGACTGGTCTGCCAGCGAGATGCCGCATTTAGTATTGACTCCCTGCCAGATGCTGGATGTGGAATGGTCTGCCTGTAAGATGCTGAATCTGGTATCATCTTCCTGCCATTTGCTGGAATTGGACTGCTCAGCCTAACAGATGAGGGATGTGGAATTGTTCACCTGGAAGATGCTGGATGTGGAATGTTCCTCTGACACATTCCGGATGTGGAACGGCAAATCTGCCAGATGCCGGAGGTGGAATGTTCCTCATGTGAGACTCTGGATGTAAAATATAATTCGTGCCAGATGCCAGATGTGGAATTGTATGCTTGCCAGATCCCGGAGGTGGAATTGTCCACCTACAAAAGCCCAAATGTGGAATGGTCTGCCTGCCAGATGGCTGATGTGGAATGGTCCACCTGCCAGATGCCAGATATTTAATGGTCCACCTGCCAGATGCCGAAGGTAGAATGTTCCTTCTGTGAGAATCCGGATGTGGAATGGACTTCATGACAGATGCCGGACGTGTAATGGTACAGCGGCGAGATGCCAGATGTAGAATAATCTTCTGGACGGATGCCGGATGTGGAATGAAATTCGTGCCAGATGCCAGATGTGAAATGGTATGCTTGTCAGTTGCAGGATGTGGAATGGTCCTCTGCCAGATGCTGGATATGGAATGGTCTGCCTGGCTGATGCTGGAGTGGAATACAACACCTGCCAGTTGCAGGATGCGGAATGGTTTGCTGCCAGATGCCAGATGTAGAATGTTTTTTTTTTCCCAGATGCAGGATGTGGAGTGGTCGGCCTGCCAGATGCCAGATGTGGCATTGTCCACCCACTTGATGCCTGATATTGACTAGTCTGCCTGATAGATGCCAGATGTGGACTGGTCTGCCAGCGAGATGCCGCATTTAGATTTGACTACCTGCCAGATGCTGGATTTGGAATGGTCTGCCTGTAAGATGCTGAATCTGGTATCATCTTCCTCCCATTTGCTGGAATTGGACTGCTCAGCCTAACAGATGAGGGATGTGGAATTGTTCACCTGGAAGATGCTGGATGTGGAATGTTCCTCTGACACATTCCGGATGTGGAACGGCAAATCTGCCAGATGCCGGAGGTGGAATGTTCCTCATGTGAGACTCTGGATGTAAAATATAATTCGTGCCAGATGCCAGATGTGGAATTGTATGCTTGCCAGATCCCGGAGGTGGAATTGTCCACCTGCAAAAGCCCAAATGTGGAATGGTCTGCCTGCCAGATGGCAGATGTGGAATGGTCCACCTGCCAGATGCCAGATGTTTAATGGTCCACCTGCCAGATGCCGAAGGTAGAATGGTCCTTCTGAGAGAATCTGGATGTGGAATGGACTTCATGACAGATGCCGGACGTGTAATGGTACAGCAGCGAGATGCCGGATGTAGAATAATCTTCTGGACGGATGCCGGATGTGGAATGAAATTCGTGCCAGATGCCAGATGTGAAATGGTATGCTTGTCAGTTACAGGATGTGGAATGGTCCTCTGCCAGATGGTGAATATGTAATGGTCTGCCTCGCTGATGCTGGAGTGGAATAGACCACCTGCCAGTTGCAGATGGGGAATGGTTTGCTGCCAGATGCCAGATGTAGAATGTTTTTTTTTTCCGAGATGAAGGATGTGGAGTGGTCGGCCTGCCAGATGCCAGATGTGGCATTGTCCACCCTCTTGATGCCAGATATTGACTAGTCTGCCTGATAGATGCCAGATGTGGACTGGTCTGCCAGCGAGATGTCGCATTTAGAATTGACTACCTGCCAGATGCTGGATGTGGAATGGTCTGCCTGTAAGATGCTGAATCTGGTATCATCTTCCTGCCATTTGCTGGAATTGGACTGCTGAGCCAAACAGATGATGGATGTGGAATTGTCCACCTGGAAGATGCTGGATGTGGAATGTTCCTCTGACACATTCCGGATGTGGAATGGTACATCTACCAGATGCCGGAGGTGGAATGTTCCTCATGTGAGACTATGGATGTACAATATAATTCGTGTCAGATGCCAGATGTGGAATTGTATGCTTGCCAGATCCCGGAGGTGGAATTGTCCACCTGCAAAAGCCCAAATGTGGAATGGTCTGCCTGCCAGATGCCAGATGTGGAATGGTCCACCTGTCAGATGCCGGAGGTGGAATCGTCCTTCTGTGAGAATCCGGATGTGGAATGGACTTCATGGCAGATGCTGGATGTGTAATGGTACAGCGGCGAGATGCCAGAGTAGAATGATCTTCTGGACAGTTACCGGATGTGGAATGGAATTCGTGCCAGATGCCGGATGTGGAATGGTACAGCGGTGAATTTACAGTGTGGGACTCACTCACCTAAAAAAGTTGCACTGAGGAACTCACTAATATAACTTTTTCAATTTCGAATTTCGCAAAATTACATGGTTACACTGTGAAACTCAGGCACATAACCAGTTTACATGGTGGGAATCACTCACACAACAAGGTCAAATTTTGGGACTCACATAATACGGTCACACTGTGTAAGTTACTCCCATAACAAATTTACACCATGGGACTTACTCACCTAAAAAGATTACACTGAGGAACTCATTAACATTACATTTTCAAAATCGAATTTAGCGAAATTAAAAGGTAACACTGTGAAACTCAGACACATAACAAGTTTACACGTTGGGACTCTCACACATAACAATGTCACACAGTCAAACTCACTCTATACCAATGTTATACTCTGAGGCCCACTAACTAGACAGGTTGACACTGTGGAATTCACTTCCATAACAATGTCACACTTTCAAACTCACTGACATTACAAGTTTACTCTGTGGGAATTTCTCACATAATAAGGACAACTTGTGGGACTAACATAATAAGGTCACACTGTGAAAATTACTCACATAACAAATTTACACTGTGGGACTCACTAACATAAAGTTTACAATATGGGATGCCCTAAATACCCAAAATTATACTGTGGAACACTCCAAAATAACACGGTTACACTGTGGAACACACACACCTGAACATGTTTCATTGAGGAACTCACTAACATAACATGTTCAATATCGAATTTAGCAAAATTACAAGGTAACACTGTGAAACACACCCACATAACAAGTTTACACTGTGGGAATCTCACACTTAACAATGTCACACACTCAAACTCACTCTCGACCAATGTTACACTCTGAGGCTCACTAACTAGACAGGTTGACACTGTGGAATTCACTTCCATAACAACGTCACACTTTCAAACTCTCTCATATAACAAGGTCAAACGGTGGGACTCACTCACATAACAAGGTCACACTGTGTAAATTACATAACACGGTTACACTGTGGAACTCACTCACCTAAAAAAGTTGCACTGAGGAACTCACGAACAACCAATATCGAATTTAGCAAAATTACAAGGTTACACAGTGAAACTCAGACACATTACAAGTTTACATGGTGGGAATCACTCACATAATAAGGTCACACTGTCTAAATTACTCACACAACAAGTTTAACCTGTGGGACACACTAACATATAGTTTGGAATATGGGTTACACTAAGTAAACAAAATTATACTGTGCAACTCTCTCATATGACAAGTTTACACCATGGAACTGACTCACATAACACGGTTACACTGTGGAACTCACTCACATAACAAATTTATACTGTTCATCGCCGGATGTGGATTTGTTTGCTGCCAAATGCCAGATGTGGAATGGTACTCCTGCCAGATACTGAATGTGGAGTGTTTGGCCTGCCAGATGCCAGATTTGGACTGGTCTGCCACTAAGATGCCGGATTTAGAATTGACTACCTGCCACGTGCTAGATGAGGAATGGTCTGCCAGTAAGATGCTGAATCTGGTATCATCTTCCTGCCATTTGCTGGACATGGACTGCTCTGCCTAACAGATGCCAGATGTGGAATTGTCCATCTGGAAGATGCTGGATGTGGAATGTTCCTCTGACACATTCCGGATTTGGAATGGTACATCTGCCAGATGGTCCTCATGTGAGAATGTGGATGTACAATACAATTCGTGCCAGATGCTAGATGTGGAATTGTCCACCTGCAAGATGTCGGAGGTATAATTGACTAATGCGAGTCGCCAGATGTGGAATGTTCCACCTGCCAGATGCCGGAGGTGGAATGGTCCTTCTGTGAGAATCCGGATGTGGAATGGACTTTGTACCAGATGCCGGACGTGTAATGGTACAGCGGCGAGATGCCGGATGTAGAATGATCTTCTGGACGGATGCCGGATGTGGAATGAAATTCGTGCCAGATGCCAGATGTGAAATGGTATGCTTGTCAGTTTCAGGATGTGGAATGGTCCTCTGCCAGATGCTGGATATGGAATGGTCTGCCTGGCTGATGCTGGAGTGGAATAGACCATCTGCCAGTTGCAGGATGGGGAATGGTTTGCTGCCAGATGCCAGATGTAGAATGGTATTTTTTCTCCCAGATGCAGGATGTGGAGTGGTCGGCCTGCCAGATGCCAGATGTGGCATTGTCCACCCACTTGATGCCAGATATTGACTAGTCTGCCTGATAGATGCCAGATGTGGACTGGTCTGCCAGCGAGATGTCGCATTTAGAATTGACTACCTACCAGATGCTGGATGTGGAATGGTCTGCCTGTAAGATGCTGAATCTGGTATCATCTTCCTGCCATTTGCTGGAATTGGACTGCTCAGCCTAACAGATGATGGATGTGGAATTGTCCACCTGGAAGATGCTGATGTGGAATGTTCCTCTGACACATTCCGCATGTGGAATGGTACATCTGCCAGATGACGGAGGTGGAATGGTACACCTGCCAAATGCCAGATGTGGAATGGTCCACCTGCCAGATGCCGGAGGTGGAATGGTCCTTTTGTGAGAATCCGGATGTGGAATGGACTTCCTGACAGATGCTGGATGTGTAATGGTACAGCGGCGAGATGCCAGAGTAGAATGATCTTCAGGACAGATACCAGATGTGGAATGGAATTCGTGCCAGATGCCAGATGTGAAAGTGTACAGCGGCGAGTTTACAGTGTGGGACTAACTCACCTAAAAAGGTTACACTGAGGTATTCACTAACATAACATTTTCAATGTTGAATTTAGCGAATTACAAGGTAACACTGTGAAACTCAACCACATAACAAGTTTACACGGTGAGAATCTCACATATAACAATGTCACACTGTCGAACACACTCTATACCAATGTTACACTCTGAGGCCCATTAACTAGACAGGTTGACACTGTGGAATTCACTTCCATAACAATGTCACACTTTCAAACTCATTGACATTACAAGGTCAAATGGTGAGACTCACTCACACTGTGGAACACACTCACCTAAAAAAAGTTGCACTGAGGAACTCACCAACAAACAATATCGAATTTAGCAAAATTACAAGGTTACACAGTGAAACTCAGACACATAACAAGTTTACATGGTGGGAATCACTCACATAACAAGGTCACACTGTGTAAATGACTCACACAACAAGTTTACACTGTGGGACTAACTCATTGAAGTTTACAATATGGGATTCCACAAGTGAACAAAATTATACGGTGCAACTCTCTCACACGACAAGTTTAAACTGTGGAAATAACTCACATAACATGGTTACACTGTGGTAATCTCTCACCTAAAAAGGTTACACTGAGGAACTCATTAAAATCACATTTTGAATATCGAATTTAGCGAAATTAAAAGGTAACTCTGTGAAACTTAGACACATAACAAGTTTACACGGTGGGACTCTCACACTTAACAATGTCACACTGTCAAACTCACTCTATACCAATGTTACACTCTGAGGCTCACTAACTAGACAGGTTGACACTGTGGAATTCACTTCCATAACAATGTCACACTTTCAAACTCACTGACATTAAAAGGTCAAATGGTGAGACTCACTCACACTGTGGAACACACTCACCTAAAAAAGTTGCACTGAGGAACTCACTAACATAACATTTTCAATACTGAATTTAGCGAAATTACAAGGTTACACTGTGAAACTCACCCACATAAAAAATTTACACCTTGGGAATCTCACACATAAAATGTCACACTGTCGAACGCACTCCATACCAATATTACACCCTGAGACTCACTAAGTAGAAAGGTTGACACTATGGAAATCACTTCGATAACAATGTCACACTTTCAAACTCACTCACATAACAAATTTACACTGTGGGACTCACTAACATAAAGTTTACAATATGGGATTCCCTTAGTAGCCAAAATTATACTGTGCAACTCTCTCACATGACAAGTTTACACTGTGGAACACACTCACCTAAAAAAGTTGCACTGAGGAACTCACTAACATAACTTTTTCAATGTCGAATTTAGCAAAATTACAAGGTTAGACTGTGAAACTCAGACACATAACAAGTTTACATGGTGGGAATCAATCACATGACAAGGTCACACTATGTAAATTACTCACAGAAGTTTACACTGTGGGACACACTGACATATAGTTTGGAATATGGGTTACACTAAGTAAACAATATTATACTGTGCAACTCTCTCATATGACAAGTTTACACTGTGGAACTGACTCACATAACACGGTTACACTGTGGAACTGACTCACATAACAAATTTATACTGTCCATCGCCGGATGTGGATTTGTTTGCTGCCAAATGCCAGATGTGGAATAGTACTCCTGCCGGATACTGAATGTGGAGTGGTTGGCCTGCCAGATGCCAGATTTAGACTGATCTGCAGGTGAGATGCCCGATTTAGAATTGACTACCTGCCACATGCTAGATGTGGAATGGTTTGCCTGTAAGATGCTGAATCTGGTATCATCTTCCTGCCATTTGCTGGACATGGACTGCTCTGCCTAACAGATGCCAAATGTGGAATTGTCCATCTGGAAGATGCTGGATGTGGAATGTTCCTCTGACACATTCCAGATTTGGAATGGTACATCTGCCAGATGGTCCTCATGTGAGAATGTGGATTTACAATATAATTCGTGCCAGATGCTAGATGTGGAATTGTGCACCTGCAAGATGTCGGAGGTATAATTGTCCACCTGCGAGTCGCCAGATGTGGAATGTTCCACCTGCCAGATGCCGGAGGTGGAATGGTCCTTCTGTGAGAATCCGGATGTGGAATGGACTTTGTACCAGATGCCGGACGTGTAATGGTACAGCGGCGAGATGCCGGATGTAGAATGATCTTCTGGACGGATGCCGGATGTAGAATGATCTTCTGGACGGATGCCGGATGTGGAATGAAATTCGTGCCAGATGCCAGATGTGAAATGGTATGCTTGTCAGTTTCAGGATGTGGAATGGTCCTCTGCCAGATGCTGGATATGGAATGGTCTGCCTGGATGATGCTGGTGTGGAATAGACCACCTGCCAGTTGCAGGATGGGGAATGGTTTGCTGCCAGATGCCAGAGATAGAATGTTTTTTTTTCCCAGATGCAGGATGTGGAGTGGTCGTCCTGCCAGATGCCAGATGTGGCATTGTCAACCCACTTGATGCCAGATATTGACTAGTCTGCCTGATAGATGCCAGATGTGGACTGGTCTGCCAGCGAGATGCCGCATTTAGTATTGACTCCCTGCCAGATGCTGGATGTGGAATGGTCTGCCTGTAAATGCTGAATCTGGTATCATCTTCCTGCCATTTGCTGGAATTGGACTGCTCAGCCTAACAGATGAGGGATGTGGAATTGTTCACCTGGAAGATGCTGGATGTGGAATGTTCCTCTGACACATTCCGGATGTGGAACGGCAAATCTGCCAGATGCCGGAGGTGGAATGTTCCTCATGTGAGACTCTGGATGTAAAATATAATTCGTGCCAGATGCCAGATGTGGAATTGTATGCTTGCCAGATCCCGGAGGTGGAATTGTCCACCTGCAAAAGCCCAAATGTGGAATGGTCTGCCTGCCAGATGGCAGATGTGGAATGGTCCACCTGCCAGATGCCAGATGTTTAATGGTCCACCTGCCAGATGCCGAAGGTAGAATGTTCCTTCTGTGAGAATCCGGATGTGGAATGGACTTCATGACAGATGCCGGACGTGTAATGGTACAGCGGCGAGATGCCAGATGTAGAATAATCTTCTGGACGGATGCCGGATGTGGAATGAAATTCGTGCCAGATGCCAGATGTGAAATGGTATGCTTGTCAGTTGCAGGATGTGGAATGGTCCTCTGCCAGATGCTGGATATGGAATGGTCTGCCTGGCTGATGCTGGAGTGGAATACACCACCTGCCAGTTGCAGGATGCGGAATGGTTTGCTGCCAGATGCCAGATGTAGAATGTTTTTTTTTTCCCAGATGCAGGATGTGGAGTGGTCGGCCTGCCAGATGCCAGATGTGGCATTGTCCACCCACTTGATGCCTGATATTGACTAGTCTGCCTGATAGATGCCAGATGTGGACTGGTCTGCCAGCGAGATGCCGCATTTAGATTTGACTACCTGCCAGATGCTGGATTTGGAATGGTCTGCCTGTAAGATGCTGAATCTGGTATCATCTTCCTCCCATTTGCTGGAATTGGACTGCTCAGCCTAACAGATGAGGGATGTGGAATTGTTCACCTGGAAGATGCTGGATGTGGAATGTTTCTCTGACACATTCCGGATGTGGAACGGCAAATCTGCCAGATGCCGGAGGTGGAATGTTCCTCATGTGAGACTCTGGATGTAAAATATAATTCGTGCCAGATGCCAGATGTGGAATTGTATGCTTGCCAGATCCCGGAGGTGGAATTGTCCACCTGCAAAAGCCCAAATGTGGAATGGTCCACCTGCCAGATGCCAGATGTTGAATGGTCCACCTGCCAGATGCCGAAGGTAGAATGGTCCTTCTGTGAGAATCTGGATGTGGAATGGACTTCATGACAGATGCCGGACGTGTAATGGTACAGCAGCGAGATGCCGGATGTAGAATAATCTTCTGGACGGATGCCGGATGTGGAATGAAATTCGTGCCAGATGCCAGATGTGAAATGGTATGCTTGTCAGTTGCAGGATGTGGAATGGTCCTCTGCCAGATGGTGAATATGTAATGGTCTGCCTCGCTGATGCTGGAGTGGAATAGACCACCTGCCAGTTGCAGATGGGGAATGGTTTGCTGCCAGATGCCAGATGTAGAATGTTTTTTTTTTCCGAGATGAAGGATGTGGAGTGGTCGGCCTGCCAGATGCCAAATGTGGCATTGTCCACCCTCTTGATGCCAGATATTGACTAGTCTGCCTGATAGATGCCAGATGTGGACTGGTCTGCCAGCGAGATGTCGCATTTAGAATTGACTACCTGCCAGATGCTGGATGTGGAATGGTCTGCCTGTAAGATGCTGAATCTGGTATCATCTTCCTGCCATTTGCTGGAATTGGACTGCTGAGCCAAACAGATGATGGATGTGGAATTGTCCACCTGGAAGATGCTGGATGTGGAATGTTCCTCTGACACATTCCGGATGTGGAATGGTACATCTACCAGATGCCGGAGGTGGAATGTTCCTCATGTGAGACTATGGATGTACAATATAATTCGTGTCAGATGCCAGATGTGGAATTGTATGCTTGCCAGATCCCGGAGGTGGAATTGTCCACCTGCAAAAGCCCAAATGTGGAATGGTCTGCCTGCCAGATGCCAGATGTGGAATGGTCCACCTGTCAGATGCCGGAGGTGGAATCGTCCTTCTGTGAGAATCCGGATGTGGAATGGACTTCATGGCAGATGCTGGATGTGTAATGGTACAGCGGCGAGATGCCAGAGTAGAATGATCTTCTGGACAGTTACCGGATGTGGAATGGAATTCGTGCCAGATGCCGGATGTGAAATGGTACAGCGGTGAATTTACAGTGTGGGACTCACTCACCTAAAAAGGTTGCACTGAGGAACTCACGATCATAACTTTTTCAATATCGCATTTAGTAAAATTACAGGGTTACACTGTGAAACTCAGACACATAACAAGTTTACATGGTGGGAATCACTCACAATAAGGTCACACTGTGTAAATGATTCACAAATCAAGTTAACACTGTGGGACTCACTTTCATGAAATTTACAATATGGGATTCCCTAAGTGAACAAAATTGGACTGTGAAACTCTCTAACATGACAAGTTTACACTGTGGAACTGACTCACATAACACGGTAACACTGTGTAATTCGCTCACTTTAAATAGTTACACTGTGGAACTCACCTAAAAAGTTTACACTGAGGAAATGACTAACATAACATTTTCAATATCGAATTTAGCAAAATTACAAGGTTACACTGTGAAACTCAGATACATAACAGGTTTACATGGTGGGAATCTCTCACACAACAAGGTCAAATTTTGGGACTCACATAATAAGGTCACACTGTGTAAATGACTCCCATAACAAGTTTACATTGTGGGACTCACTCACCTAAAAAGGTTACACTGAGGAACTCATTAACATCACATTTTCAATATCGAATTTAGCGAAAATAAAAGGTAACACTGTGAAACTCAGACACATAACAAGTTTACATGGTGGGACTCTCACACATAACAATGTCACACTTTCAAACTCACTGACATTACAAGTTTACTCTGTGGGAATTTCTCACATAAAAAGGTCAATTTGTGGGACTCACATAATAAGGTCACATTGTGAAAATTACTCACAGAACAAATTTACACTGTGGGACTCACTAACATAAAGTTTACAATATGGGATGCCCTAAGTACCCAAAATTAAACTGTGGAACTCTCCAAAATAACACGGTTACACTGTGGAACACACTCACCTAAACATGTTTCATTGAGGAACTCACTAATATAACATGTTCAATATCAAATTTAGCAAAATTACAAGGTTACACTGTGAAACTCAGACAAATAACAAGTTTACATGGTGGGAATCACTCACATAATAAGGTCACACTGTGTAAATTACTCACACAACAAGTTTACTCTGTGGGACACACTAACATATAGTTTGGAATATGGGTTACACTAAGTAAACAAAATTATACTGTGCAACTCTCTCATATGACAAGTTTACACTGTGGAACTGACTCACATAACAAATTTATACTGTCCATCGCCGGATGTGGATTTGTTTGCTGCCAAATGCCAGATGTGGAATAGTACTCCTGCCGGATACTGAATGTGGAGTGGTTAGCCTGCCAGATGCCAGATTTAGACTGATCTGCCAGTGAGATGCCCGATTTAGAATTGACTACCTGCCACATGCTAGATGTGGAATGGTTTGCCTGTAAGATGCTGAATCTGGTATCATCTTCCTGCCATTTGCTGGACATGGACTGCTCTGCCTAACAGATGCCAGATGTGGAATTGTCCATCTGGAAGATGCTGGATGTGGAATGTTCCTCTGACACATTCCAGATTTGGAATGGTACATCTGCCAGATGGTCTTCATGTGAGAATGTGGATTTACAATATAATTCGTGCCAGATGCTAGATGTGGAATTGTGCACCTGCAAGATGTCGGAGGTATAATTGTCCACCTGCGAGTCGCCAGATGTGGAATGTTCCACCTGCCAGATGCCGGAGGTGGAATGGTCCTTCTGTGAGAATCCGGATGTGGAATGGACTTTGTACCAGATGCCGGACGTGTAATGGTACAGCGGCGAGATGCCGGATGTAGAATGATCTTCTGGACGGATGCCGGATGTAGAATGATCTTCTGGACGGATGCCGGATGTGGAATGAAATTCGTGCCAGATGCCAGATGTGAAATGGTATGCTTGTCAGTTTCAGGATGTGGAATGGTCCTCTGCCAGATGCTGGATATGGAATGGTCTGCCTGGCTGATGCTGGTGTGGAATAGACCACCTGCCAGTTGCAGGATGGGGAATGGTTTGCTGCCAGATGCCAGATATAGAATGTTTTTTTTTCCCAGATGCAGCATGTGGAGTGGTCGGACTGCCTGATGCCAGATGTGGCATTGTCCACCCACTTGATGCCAAATATTGACTAGTCTGCCTGATAGATGCCAGATGTGGACTGGTCTGCCAGAGAGATGCCGCATTTAGAATTGACTACCTGCCAGATGCTGGATGTGGAATGGTCTGCCTGTAAGATGCTGAATCTGGTATCATCTTCCTGCCATTTGCTGGAATTGGACTGCTCAGCCTAACAGATGATGGATGTGGAATTGTCCACCTGGAAGATGCTGATGTGGAATGTTCCTCTGACACATTCCGCATGTGGAATGGTACATCTGCCAGATGACGGAGTTGGAATGTTCCTCATGTGAGGCTCTGGATGTACAATATAATTTGTGCCAGATGCCAGATGTGGAATTGTATGCTTGCCAGATCCCAGAGTTGGAATTGTCCACCTGCAAATACCCAAATGTGGAATGGTCTGCCTGCCAGATGCCAGATGTGGAATGGTCCACCTGCCAGATGCCAGAGGTGGACGGTCCTTCTGTGAGATTCTGGATGTGGAATGGACTTCATGACAGATGCTGGATGTGTAATGGTACAGCGGCGAGATGCCAGAGTAGAATGATCTTCTGGACAATATACCGGATGTGCAATTGAATTCGTGCCAGATGCCAGATTTGAAATGGTACAGCGGTGAGTTTACAGTGTGGGACTCACTCACCTAAAAAGGTCACGCTGAGGAATTCACTAACATAACATTTTCAATGTTGAATTTAGCGAAATTACAAGGTTACACTGTGAAACTCACCCACATAACAAGTTTACACGGTGGGAATCTCACATATAACAATGTCACACTGTCGAACACACTCCATACCAATGTTACACTCTGATACTCACTAAGTAGAAAGGTTGACACTATGGAAATCACTTCGATAACAATGTCACACTTTCAAACTCACTCACATAACAATTTTACACTCTGGGAATCTCTCACATAATAAGGTGAATTTGTGGGATGCACATAATAAGGTCACACTGTGTAAATTACTGTCTTGGGTAAACTTATACCTCTCATTTTGTTCATTTTAGATTGGTCACAGTGTTTGAGCTACCGAAAGAAAATAGACACACACACCGAGAGCAGTTCAGTTTATACAAATGTTTATTACTAATTCAAAAGCTGATTTCACACTACAATATGCAAGCCCTTCCCAACTATACTTATCAACGCTTGGACTGGTCCCAACTGCCGAAGCGAGGCAACGACTGCACACTTGTAGTAGGTTGTCAGGGCGCTGGTAGCAGCTTCTCCACCTCCCCCGACCGGGACGTTGCTCGGACTCTGGCTGTTCTTCCTTCTTGACAAGGGGTGTTCCCACCCCTCGGAGAGTCTAAACTTCAGCAGCAGGACCACAGGCTTATATACCCCAAAAACAATTAATCATGCGCCTACTCCTAATATTTGTCAGTCAAAATCAAAACTGAACATTACATTCTACAATTTACAAGATTAATTATTATGGAACCAGGATGTTATAATTTCCTGGTTTATCTCGTAGATACAAAGACTTATTAAAACTTCTCGAGCAAGACAGGTTGTGACCAATTCGTCAATTTCAGAGTGTTGCATTTGACAACTGCTTTCCCTGGGCCTCACAGTGGAATTCCATTTCAAAGTGTATCTTCAGATAAGTCCCCATGGCTGAGTTTAATTACATCTGCTAGTTCTGAAAGTAAGGTGACCTGCGTGTGGACCCAGTGTCGTCAGTTCCACATAAGCAAAAAGCATCTGGGTACATGGTTTTTATCCTCCATTACATTCCACCCCTTGGTCACAATCTGTCATTTGCGAGGCCTAACCAGTATTTGAGTACAGAGGGAGCGAAAAAAGAGAAATCAAAACAACAATTACAAAGATAAGCAATGACGCGAGCAACCAACGGAGGATAGTGTGGCCCACTCCCCCAAATGTAGCAGTTAGCCATGAGAAAGGATTCCAACCAAGGCTCAAATTATCCTTGTTGGCCACAATACCCAGATACTGGAGCTCACGAACAGATTTTGAAACATGCTGAACAATAACATATTTATATAAGCTGCACTTGAGGATGGTGACCAAGGACTTCCTTGGTGTAATGCATCGGACCGTGTTTCCCACGGGGAACTCCCTTGGAACGTCCTCGACATTACAAATCCAATTGCTGGCATCAAAGCAGCTGTTAAGCCAGATCACCAGGAGTGTAAAATGGAGAACCTGGAACAAAGAAGCCTGACACATGTCACTCACGATACCATAAGCGTTCAGTGTTTAAACAGACTAAATCATCCTGTCCCTCAATAGCTACCCACCGAGTGTTACCCTGGGCAGGTGTCACTATTTCCCCTTTTACAGGAGGGCCACTACCTGGTGGTGCCACCCATACCTTTTGTCCAACATTCTCTAGTTCGGGGATGGGGGGCAATGACTGTTTTTCCTCTGGAATAGGCTGTAATTCAGGAGCGTGAAGAAGTCGGTGGAAAGGTGTACCTCCTTTTAAAGGGCGATGATTCAAATTGTCGACTGCCTGCTGCAGCACATGGCACCATCCCTTCTGGGTCCCCAGTGATGTTAACAAACGAATTTGTTCCTTCAGTAAGCCGTTCATTTGTTCAACTAACCCGGCAGCCTGTGGGTAATAAGGAATATGGTGAACCCATAAAATACCGTTGTAATTTGCCCACTCACAGATTGCTTTCCCAGAGAAGTGCGAGCCATTATCAAAGTGAATCTCCTCTGGAACATCATAACGATAAATCAAATGGTTTAGTCCTTGGATAGTGCTAGCTTGGTCAGCCGTCTTGGTGGGAAAAGTAAAAACCAGGCCCGAAAAGGTGTCAACCATTACTAGGACGTAATGTTTACCCATACAGTCTAGCATGGGGCCTATGTAATCAATTTGCCAGACCGCAGCTGAGTGAGCACCCCGTTTTATTCGGCCATGCGGACCAGGTGGAACGGTATGGAACTTCACAAGCTGACATTCTGGGCATGTACGTACGACCATGCGGACATCATTCTGATGGACGGATAAAGCATGTGTACGGGCCCACATAGCTGATCCCTTCTCCCCCAAATGACCACTCTGTTCATGTGCCCATCGAGCCAGGGGGACGGTATCAGCACAGCTGATAGTGGCAAGCTGATCTGCTACTGCATTATGTTGAGTCATGTTAGTCGCCATATTGGTATGGGCATCAACGTGATAAACGGTTATCTCACGGTGGTGGGAAGCATCCCACAACAGCTGCCACAACTCTTTTCCCCATACTGGGCGGTCATGTATCATCCAGTTGTTCTTTTGCAAATCAGGCATCCATACCACAAGTCCATTAGCCAAAGCCCAGGAATCAGTAAACAGGCGAAGAGGGTGATCATGGGGATTTAGTGGTAAAATGACTGCCTTCAACTCAGCATACTGACTGGAGCCACCATCCCCCTCCTCCGATAAGTGAGTTCCTGACCAGGGATGGTAAGCCACCTGTTCGTGTACGCGGCCCACCCCTTCAGGCCCTCTGGTCGCACGACTCTGAATATACCACTTCCATTTAACAATAGAAGACTGCTGAGCCCTCCCGATCTTTAGATTAGCGTCATTAGCCAGGACCCAATTCATTATAGGAAGTGCAGGTCGCAATTGAACATCTGCATCACCTGTCATTCTTTCAGTCTCTAGCAGGGCCCAGTAACAGGCTAGTAACTGTTGTTCAAAAACAGAATAACGAGTGGCAGCCTCAGGCATGGTACGTGACCAGAATCCCAGTGGGACTCAGCGACCCTCTTGTTTCTGCCAGAGGCTCCAGGAGGCCACATCATCAATATAATGGTGAATTGAGAGGGAAGGCGATACTGGAAGGTGGGTGAAGGTATACTGGCGCCCCTTCCAGGTAAAGGCGAACTGATCCTGTGAGTCCTCAGCTATAAGAATACTGAAGAAGGCGTTTGCAAGATCAATGACAGTATACCGTGTTCCTGAGTTCCCAGTAGCAATGTTTTCAATAAGGGTGACAATGTCCGGAACTGCTGAAGCAAGTGGTGGGGCATGTTTGTTCAAAAAACGATAATCAACTGTCATTCTCCAGGAGCCGTCCGGCTTCTGGACCGGCCAAACAGGGCTATTAAAGGGCGACGTTGCGGGCCTCACTACCCCTTCTTCTTGCAGAGCATCGATGGTGGCAGTAATCTCTTCCTGCCCCCCAGGGAGACGATATTGTGGAATGCACACTGGTTTCATGGGGGCTGGCACCATCACAGGATCCCACTTAGCCTGACCCACTACTAGTTTTTTTGTAATAGTTCGAATTCCAAATTCAAATCCCCCTTGGCTAGTATTAGGGGCCATACCGGCCAACATATTAATACCAAGGATACACTTGTCAGTAGCAGCCACCAGGGCATGTAACCAGACAGGGGAAGGGCTATCACCCACCATGGCACAGACTTTTATTTCCTTTGCCAGGGTGACCGCTCCTCCCAACCCCTCTAATCGAAAGGCCGGTCCAGTCCAGAGGTCTGGATTACCAGGAATCACCGAGTGCTCTGCACCGGTGTCGACCAAAGCCAAGTATTGGCGATCATTACCCCCACCCCAGTGGATTGTTAACGGTATGTAGGGCCGCGGATCCCCGTGTGTGCGCCTTGTCTCGATGGAGTAGACATGGGAATCCTGCCCACACCTTCAGGCTTCAGAAGGGTTCGGGGGCTTCCAGGACCACATGCTATTGTTATCTTTAAGAGCCTGTTTAACCCATTGTTTTACCTCATCATGAGTAACTGGAGCAGGAGAAGCCAGCTCGATAGAAGCAGCAGTGGGAGCAGAAAGCACAGCTGGGCCAGGAGGACTCAGCAGCTGGGGATGATGTTCCCCTGCTTTTTGCCTAAATCGATCTCCAATGGCAGCCAGCTCTTTTACAGAGAAATCACGGATCATTGACTCCTTCCGACCCCTGTTCCCACTTTGGCTCACAGGGTCCTCCACCCAGTCTAGGGGAGGAGGTGGAGGCCATCCAACAGAGGGAGTAGGCCATAGAGCATAAGCAGGGGTTTGGGTATTTTCCCCTGGGTCCACATGGGAAACCGGGGTATCTATCCCTTCCATCTCTACCCTTACATCATCCCCCCTTCTGTCTGTTTGGGAAATCTGCTGCCTTATAGGGCGGGCATGAACAGCAGATGGAGAGGGTAGTATGTTAGACACATGCTGAGGAGTATCTGCATTATTACCATTGTCATTCCAGATATTCCCATCCCAATCCTCAATTACATCAGGATCGTCACCATTCCTTATCATGGCATGAATACGATATGGATCGGGTTCTACTCCATGCCTTTCCTTATCTGCACAGAGCTGCTGCCGGAGTTTAATATTACGGCAAATCATTTGGACATGCTTATCTTCCCATTCTTTGGCTCTGTTCTGACTGGTACGAACAATCTCGCTCATCATGGAACAGCATTGTCGCAGGACTTCCAGCTCCTCCTCTAATTGCTTTCTTTTGCACTGAGATTCTACTTCTCTTTGAATTAATTCTGCTTCACGCTGAACGGAGTGGCGTAATGCTGTGGCCAGCAACCAAAAACCATTCGTCAGCATTCCCTTTTTATCAGGAAATTTACTTTCTCGAAGGAGAGTGGCAACCCGCTCTCCCAGAGGTGCACTTGATGAGTCTAACTTCTCATCCCAACTAATGGGTGGTCCCAACAAAGACAGGGTATTGGCCAACATGCCAAACCCATCGTCTTTGGAAGTACATCCAGGAATCAAGAACTGCTCAGGGCTCACCTCTTTCTTTCGGCGAAACATCTTGAGACCAACCCTGCTCGCAGCGCCAATTGTCTTGGGTAAACTTATACCTCTCATTTTGTTCATTTTAGATTGGTCACAGTGTTTGAGCTACCGAAAGAAAATAGACACACACACCGAGAGCAGTTCAGTTTATACAAATGTTTATTACTAATTCAAAAGCTGATTTCACACTACAATATGCAAGCCCTTCCCAACTATACTTATTAACGCTTGGACTGGTCCCAACTGCCGAAGCGAGGCAACGACTGCACACTTGTAGTAGGTTGTCAGGGCGCTGGTAGCAGCTTCTCCACCTCCCCCGACCGGGACGTTGCTCGGACTCTGGCTGTTCTTCCTTCTTGACAAGGGGTGTTCCCACCCCTCGGAGAATCTAAACTTCAGCAGCAGGACCACAGGCTTATATACCCCAAAAACAATTAATCATGCGCCTACTCCTTCTAATATTTGTCAGTCAAAATCAAAACTGAACATTACATTCTACAATTTAGAAGATTAATTATTATGGAACCAGGATGTTATAATTTCCTGGTTTATCTCGTAGATACAAAGACTTATTAAAACTTCTCCAGCAAGACAGGTTGTGACCAATTCGTCAATTTCAGAGTGTTGCATTTGACAACTGCTTTCCCTGGGCCTCACAGTGGAATTCCATTTCAAAGTGTATCTTCAGATAAGTCCCCATGGCTGAGTTTAATTACATCTGCTAGTTCTGAAAGTAAGGTGACCTGCGTGTGGACCCAGTGTCGTCAGTTCCACATAAGCAAAAAGCATCTGGGTACATGGTTTTAATCCTCCATTACAGTGTCCCACAGAGTAAACTTGTTGTGTGAGTAATTTACACAGTGTGACCTTATTATGTGAGTGATTCCCACCATGTAAACTTGTAATGTGTCTGAGTTTCACTGTAACCTTGTAATTTTGCTAAATTCGATATTGTTTGTTCGTGAGTTCCTCAGTGCAACTTTTTTAGGTGAGTGAGTTCCACAGTGGAACCGTGTTATGTAATTTACACAGTGTGACCTTGTTATGTGAGTGAGTCCCACCGTTTGACCTTGTTATATGAGAGAGTTTGAAAGTGTGACGTTGTTATGGAAGTGAATTCCACAGTGTCAACCTGTCTAGTTAGTGGGCCTCAGAGTGTAACATTGGTATAGAGTGAGTTTGACTGTGTGACATTGTTATGTGTCAGAGTCCCAATGTGTAAACTTGTTATGTGTCTGAGTTTCACAGTGTTATCTTTTAATT
This sequence comes from Narcine bancroftii, assembly GCF_036971445.1. NCBI lineage: Eukaryota > Metazoa > Chordata > Chondrichthyes > Torpediniformes > Narcinidae > Narcine > Narcine bancroftii. The sequence continues at coordinate 6,692,175 of NW_027211884.1, forward strand.
TCGCTAAATTCGATTTTGAAAATGTGATGTTAATGAGTTCCTCAGTGTAATCTTTTTAGGTGAGTAAGTCCCATGGTGTAAACTTGTTATGGGAGTAACTTACACAGTGTGACCGTATTATGTGAGTCCCAAAATTTGACCTTGTTGTGTGAGTGATTCCCACCATGTAAACTGGTTATGTGCCTGAGTTTCACAGTGTAACCATGTAATTTTGCTAAATTCGAAATTGAAAAAGTTATATTAGTGAGTTCCTCAGTGCAACTTTTTTAGTTGAGTGAGTTCCACAGTGTAACCGTGTTATGTGAGTCATTTCCACAGTGTAAACGTCATGTAAGAGAAATGCACAGTATAATTTTGTTTACTTTGTGAAACCCATATTCTAAACTATATGTTAGTGTGTCCCACAGTGTAAACTTGTTGTGTGAGTAATTTAGACAGTGTGACCTTATTATGTGAGTGAGTCCCACCGTTTGCCCTTGTTATCTGAGAGAGTTTGAAAGTGTGACATTGTTATGGAAGTGAATTCCACAGTGTCAACCTGTCTAGTTAGTGAGCCTCAGAGTGTAACACTGGTAGAGAGTGAGTTTGACTGTGTGACATTGTTATGTGTGAGATTCCCACAGTGTAAACTTGTTATGTGGGTGAGTTTCACAGTGTTACCTTGTAATTTTGCTAAATTCGATATTGAACATGTTATGTTAGTGAGTTCCTCAATGAAACATGTTTAGGTGAGTGTGTTCCACAGTGTTAACCGTGTTATTTTGGAGAGTTCCACAGTATAATTTTGGGTACTTAGGGCATCCCATATTGTAAACTTTATGTTAGTGAGTCCCACAGTGTAAATTTGTTCTGTGAGTAATTTACAAAGTGTGACCTTATTATGTGCATCCCACAAATTCACCTTATTATGTGAGAGATTCCCTGAGTGTAAACTTGTTATGTGAGTGAGTTTGAAAGTGTGACATTGTTATCGAAGTGATTTCCATAGTGTCAACCTTTCTACTTAGTGAGTATCAGGGTGTAACATTGGTATGGAGTGTGTTCGACAGTGTTACATTGTTATATGTGAGATTCCCACCGTGTAAACTTGTTATGTGGGTGAGTTTCACAGTGTTACCTTGTATTTCACTAAATTCGACAATGAAAATGTTTCGTTAGTGAATTCCTCAGGGCAACCTTTTTAGGTGAGTGAGTCGCACACTGTAAACTCGCCGCTGTACCATTTCACATCTGGCATCTAGCACGAATTCCATTCCACATCCGGTATCTGTCCAGAAGATCATTCTACTCTGGCATCTCGCCGCTGTACCATTACACATCCAGCAACTGTCATGAAGTCCATTCCACATCCAGATTCACACAGAAGGACAATTCCACCTCCGGCATCTGGCAGGTGGACCATTCCATATCTGGCATCTGGCAGGTGGACCATTCCACATCTGGCATCTGGCAGGCAGACCATTCCACATTTGGGCTTTTGCAGGTGGACAATTCCACCTCCGGAATCTGGCAAGCATACAATTCCACATCTGGCATCTGGCACGAATTATATTGTACATCCAGAGTCTCACATGACGAACATTCCACCTCCGGCATCTGGCAGATGTACCATTCCACATCCAGAATGTGTCAGACGAACATTCCACATCCAGCATCTTCCAGGTGGACAATTCCACATCCATCATCTGTAAGGCTGAGCAGTCCAATTCCAGCAAATGGCAGGAAGATGATAGCAGATTCAGCATCTTACAGGCAGACCATTCCACATCCAGCATCTGGCAGGTAGTCAATTCTAAATGCGGCATCTCGCTAGCGACCAGTCCACATCTGGCATCTATCAGGTAGACTAGTCAATATCTGGCATCAAGTGGGTGGACAATTCCACATCTGGCATCTGGCAGGCCAACCACTCCACATCCTGCATCTGGGGAAAAAAAACCCATACTACATCTGGAATCTGGCAGCAAACCATTCCCTATCCTGCAACTGGCAGGTGGTCTATTCCACTCCAGCATCAACCAGGCAGACCATTCCATAGCCAGCATCTGGCAGGGTACCATTCCACATCCTGAAACTGACAAGCATACCATTTCACATCTGGCATCTGGCACGAATTTCATTCCACATCCGGCATCCCGTCCAGAAGATCATTCTGCATCTGGCATCTCGCCGCTGTACGATTACACATCCAGCATCTGGTACAAAGTCCATTCCACATCCGGATTCTCACAGAAGGACCATTCCACCTCCGGCATCTGGCAGGTGAAACATTCCACATCTGGCGACTCGCAGGTGGACAATTATCCTTCCGACATCTTGCAGGTGGACAATTCCACATCTAGCATCTGGCACGAATTATATTGTACATCCACATTCTCACATGAGGACCACCTGATAGATGTACCATTCCAAATCCGGAATGTGGCAGAGGAACATTCCACATCCAGCATCTTCCAGATGGACAATTCCACATCTGGCATCTGTTAGGCAGAGCTGTCCATGTCCAGCAAATGGCAGGAAGATGATACCAGTTTCAGCCTCTTACTGGGAGACCATTCCACATCTAGCATCTGGCAGGTAGACAATTTTAAATCCGCATCTCACTGGCAGACCAGTCCAAATCTGGCATCTGGCAGGCCAACCACTCCACATTCAGTATCTTGCAGGAGTACCATTCCACATCTGGCATTTGGCAGCAAACAAATCCACATCCGGCGATTGAAAGTATAAATTTGTTATGTGAGTGAGTTCCCCAGTGTAACCGTGTTATGTGAGTCAGTTCCACAGTGTAAACTTGTCATATGAGAGAGTTGCACAGTATAATTTTGTTTACTTAGTGTAACCTATATTCCAAACTATATGTTAGTGTGTCCCACAGTGTAAACTTCTGTGAGTAATTTACATAGTGTGACCTTGTCATGTGATTGATTCCCACCATGTAAACTTGTTTTGTGTCTGAGTTTCACAGTCTAACCTTGTAATTTTGCTAAATTCGACATTGAAAAAGTTATGTTAGTGAGTTCCTCAGTGCAACTTTTTTAGGTGAGTGTGTTCCACAGTGTAAACTTGTCATGTGAGAGAGTTGCACAGTATAATTTTGGGTACTGAGGGAATCCCATATTGTAAACTTTATGTTAGTGAGTCCCACAGTGTAAATTTGTTATGTGAGTGATTTACACAGTGTGACCTTATTATGTGAGTCCCACAAATTCACCTTATTATGTGAGAGATACGCAGAGTTTAAATTTGTTTTGTGAGTGAGTTTGAAAGTGTGACATTGTTATTGAAGTGATTTCCATAGTGTCAACCTTTCTACTTAGTGAGTCTCAGGGTGTAACATTGGTATGGAGTGAGTTCGACAGTGTGACATTTTATGTGTGAGATTCCCAAGGTGTAAATTTTTTATGTGGGTGAGTTTCACAGTGTAACCTTGTAATTTTGCTAAATTCAGTATTGAAAATGTTATGTTAGTGAGTTCCTCAGTGCAACTTTTTTAGGTGAGTGTGTTCCACAGTGTGAGTGAGTCTCACCATTTGACATTGTAATGTCAGTGAGTTTGAAAGTTTAACATTGTTATGGAAGTGAATTCCACAGTGTCAACCTGTCTACTTAGTGGGCCTCAGAGTGTAACATTGGCATAGAGTGAGTTTGACAATGTGACATTGTTATGTGTGAGAGTCCCACCGTGTAAACTTGTTATGTGTCTGAGTTTCACAGAGTTACCTTTTAATTTCGCTAAATTCGATATTCAAAATGTGATTTTAATGAGTTCCTCAGTGTAACCTTTTTAGGTGAGAGATTCCCACAGTGTAACCATGTTATGTGAGTTATTTCCACAGTGTAAACTTGTCGTGTGAGAGAGTTGCACCGTATAATTTTGTTCACTTGGGGAATCCCATATTGTAAACTTCATGTGAGTTAGTCCCACAGTGTAAACTTGTTGTGTGAGTCATTTACACAGTGTGACCTTGTTATGTGAGTGATTCCCACCATGTAAACTTGTAATGTGTCTGAGTTTCACTGTGCAACCTTGTAATTTTGCTAAATTCGATATTGTTTGTTGGTGAGTTCCTCAGTGCAACTTTTTTAGGTGAGTGTGTTCCACAGTGTGAGTGAGTCTCACCATTTGACCTTGTAATGTCAGTGAGTTTGAAAGTGTGACATTGTTATGGAAGTGAATTCCACAGTGTCAACCTGTCTACTTAGTGGGCCTCAGAGTGTAACATTGGCATAGAGTGTGTTCGACAGTGTGACATTGTTACATGTGAGATTCTCACCGTGTAAACTTGTTATGTGGTTGAGTTTCACAGTGTTACCTTGTAATTCGCTAAATTCGACATTGAAAATGTTATGTTAGTGAATTCCTCAGTGGAACCTTTTTAGGTGAGTGAGTCCCACACTGTAAACTCGCCGCTGTACACTTTCACATCTGGCATCTGGCACGAATTCCATTCCACATCTGGTATCTGTCCTGAAGATCATTCTACTCTGGCATCTCGCCGCTGTACCATTACACATCCAGCATCTGTCAGGAAGTCCATTCCACATCCGGATTCTCACAGAAGGACCATTCCACCTCCGGCATCTGGCAGGTGGACCATTCCACATCTGGCATTTGGCAGGCAGACCATTCCACATTTGGGCTTTTGCAGGTGGACAATTCCACCTCCGGGATCTGGCAAGCATACAATTCCACATCTGGCATCTGACACGAATTATATTGTAATTCCAGAGTCTCACATGAGGAACATTCCACCTCCGGCATCTGGCAGATGTACCATTCCACATCCGGAATGTGTCAGAGGAACATTCCACATCCAGCATCTTCCAGGTGGACAATTCCACATCCATCATCTGTTAGGCTGAGCAGTCCAATTCCAGCAAATGGCAGGAAGATGATACCAGATTCAGCATCTTACAGGCAGACCATTCCACATCCAGCATCTGGCAGGTAGTCAATTCTAAATGCGGCATCTCGCTGGCAGACCAGTCCACATCTGGCATCTATCAGGCAGACTAGTCAATATCTGGCATCAAGTGGGTGGACAATGCCACATCTGGCATCTGGCAGGCCGACCACTCCACATCCTGCATCTGGGAGAAAAAATACCATTCTACATCTGGCATCTGGCAGCAAACCATTCCCCATCCTGCAACTGGCAGATGGTCTATTCCACTCCAGCATCAGCCAGGCGGACCATTCCATATCCAGCATCTGGCAGAGGACCATTCCACATCCTGCAACTGACAAGCATACCATTTCACATCTGGCATCTGGCACGAATTTCATTCCACATCCGGCATCCGTCCAGAAGATCATTCTACATCCGGCATCTCGCCGCTGTACCATTACACGTCCGGCATCTGGTACAAAGTCCATTCCACATCCGGATTCTCACAGAAGGACCATTCTACCTCCGGCATCTGGCAGGTGGAACATTCCACATCTGGCGACTCGCAGGTGGACAATTATACCTCCGATATCTTGCAGGTGGGCAATTCCACATCTAGCATCTGGCACGAATTATATTGTACATCCACATTCTCACATGAGGACCATCTGGCAGATGTACCATTCCAAATCCGGAATGTGTCAGAGGAACATTCCACATCCAGCATCTTCCAGATGGACAATTCCACATCTGGCATCTTTTAGGCAGAGCAGTCCATGTCCAGCAAATGGCAGGAAGATGATACCAGATTCAGCATCTTACAGGCAGACCATTCCATATCTAGCATCTGGCAGGTAGTCAATGCTAAATCCGGCATCTCACTGGCAGACCAGTCCAAATCTGGCATCTGGCAGGCCAACCATTCCACATTCAGTATCTGGCAGGAGTACCATTCCACATCTGGCATTTGGCAGCAAACAAATCCACATCTGGCGATTGACAGTATAAATTTGTTATGTGAGTGAGTTCCCCAGTGTAACCGTGTTATGTGAGTCAGTTCCACGGTGTAAACTTGTCATATGAGAGAGTTGCACAGTATAATTTTGTTTACTTAGTGTAACCCATATTCCAAACTATATGTTAGTGTGTCCCACAGAGTAAACTTGTTGTGTGAGTAATTTAGACAGTGTGACCTTATTATGTGAGTGAGTCCCACCGTTTGCCCTTGTTATCTGAGAGAGTTTTAAAGTGTGACGTTGTTATGGAAGTGAATTCCACAGTGTCAACGTGTCTAGTTAGTGAGCCTCAGAGTGTAACATTGGTAGAGAGTGAGTTTGACTGTGTGACATTGTTATGTGTGAGATTCCCACAGTGTAAACTTGTTATGTGGGTGAGTTTCACAGTGTTACCTTGTAATTTTGCTAAATTCGATATTGAACATGTTATGTTAGTGAGTTCCTCAATGAAACATGTTTAGGTGAGTGTGTTCCACAGTGTAACCGTGTTATTTTGGAGAGTTCCACAGTATAATTTTGGGTACTTAGGGCATCCCATATTGTAAACTTTATGTTAGTGAGTCCCACAGTGTAAATTTGTTCTGTGAGTAATTTACAAAGTGTGACCTTATTATGTGCATCCCACAAATTCACCTTATTATGTGAGAGATTCCCAGAGTGTAAACTTGTTATGTGAGTGAGTTTGAAAGTGTGACATTGTTATCGAAGTGATTTCCATAGTGTCAACCTTTCTACTTAGTGAGTATCAGGGTGTAACATTGGTATGGAGTGCGTTCGACAGTGTGACATTGTTATATGTGAGATTCCCACCGTGTAAACTTGTTATGTGGGTGAGTTTCACAGTGTTACCTTGTATTTCGCTAAATTCGACATTGAAAATGTTATGTTAGTGAATTCGTCAGCGTGACCTTTTTAGGTGAGTCCCACACTGTAAACTCACCGCTGTACCATTTCAAATCTGGCATCTGGCATGAATTCAATTCCACATCCGGTATATTGTCCAGAAGATCATTCTACTCTGGCATCTCTCCGCTGTACCATTACACATCATGCATCTGTCATGAAGTCCATTCCACATCCAGATTCTCACAGAAGGACCGTTCCACCTCTGGAATCTGTCAGGTGGACCATTCCACATCTGGCATGTGGCAGGCAGACCATTGCACATTTGGGTGTTTGCAGGTGGACAATTCCAACTCCGGTATCTGGCAAGCATACAATTCCACATCTGGCATCTGGCACAAATTATATTGTACATCCAGAGCCTCACATGAGGAACATTCCACCTCCGGCATCTGGCAGATGTACCATTCCACATGCGGAATGTGTCAGAGGAACATTCCACATCAGCATCTTCCAGGTGGACAATTCCACATCCATCATCTGTTAGGCTGAGCAGTCCAATTCCAGCAATTGGCAGGAAGATGATACCAGATTCAGCATCTTACAGGCAGACCATTCCACATCCAGCATCTGGCAGGTAGTCAATTCTAAATGCGGCATCTCGCTAGCAGACCAGTCCACATCTGGCATCTATCAGGCAGACTAGTCAATATTTTGCATCAAGTGGGTGGACAATGCCACATCTGGCATAAAGCAGTCCGACCACTCCACATGCTGCATCTGGGAAAAAAAAAAACATTCTATATCTGGCATTTGGCAGCAAACCATTCCCCATCCTGCAACTGGCAGGTGGTCTATTCCACACCAGCATCAGCCAGGCAGACCATTCCATATCCAGCATCTGGCAGAGGACCATTCCACATCCTGAAACTGACAAGCATACCATTTCACATCTGGCATCTGGCACGAATTTCATTCCACATCCGGCATCCGTCCAGAAGATCATTCTACATCCGGCATCTCGCCGCTGTACCATTACACGTCCGGCATCTGGTACAAAGTCCATTCCACATCCGGATTCTCACAGAAGGACCATTCCACCTCCGGCATCTGGCAGGTGGAACATTCCACATCTGGCGTCTCGCAGGTGGACAATTATACCTCCGACATCTTGCAGGTGCACAATTCCACATCTAGCATCTGGCACGAATTATATTGTAAATCCACATTCTCACATGAGGACCATCTGGCAGATGTACCATTCCAAATCCGGAATGTGTCAGAGGAACATTCCACATCCAGCATCTTCCAGATGGACAATTCCACATCTGGCATCTGTTAGGCAGAGCAGTCCATGTCCTGCAAATGGCAGGAAGATGATACCAGATTCAGCATCTTACAGGCAAACCATTCCATATCTAGCATCTGGCAGGTAGTCAATTCTAAATCGGGCATCTCACTGGCAGACCAGTCCAAATCTGGCATCTGGCAGGCCAACCACTCCACATTCAGAATCTGGTAGGAGTACCATTCCACATCTGGCATTTGGCATCAAACAAATCCACATCCGGCGATGGACAGTATAAACTTGTTATGTGAGTCAGTTCCACAGTGTAAATTTGTCATATGAGAGAGTTGCACAGTATAATTTTGTTTACTTAGTGTAACCCATATTCCAAACTATATGTTAGTGTGTCCCACAGAGTAAACTTGTTGTGTGAGTAATTTACACAGTGTGACCTTATTATGTGAGTGATTCCCACCATGTAAACTTGTAATGTGTCTGAGTTTCACTGTAACCTTGTAATTCTGCTAAATTCGATATTGTTTGTTCGTGAGTTCCTCAGTGCAACTTTTTTAGGTGAGTGAGTACCACAGTGTAACCGTGTTATGTAATTTACACAGTGTGACCTTGTTATGTGAGTGAGTCCCACCGTTTGACCTTGTTATATGAGAGAGTTTGAAAGTGTGACGTTGTTATGGAAGTGAATTCCACAGTGTCAACCTGTCTTGTTAGTGAGCCTCAGAGTGTCACATTGGTATAGAGTGAGTTTGACTGTGTGACATTGTTATGTGTGAGAGTCCCAACGTGTAAACTTGTTATGTGTCTGAGTTTCACAGTGTTACCTTTTAATTTCGCTAAATTCGATTTTGAAAATGTGATGTTAATTAGTTCCTCAGTGTAATCTTTTTAGGTGAGTAAGTCCCATGGTGTAAACTTGTTATGGGAGTAACTTACACAGTGTGACCGTATTATGTGAGTCCCAAAATTTGACCTTGTTGTGTGAGTGATTCCCACCATGTAAACTGGTTATGTGCCTGAGTTTCACAGTGTAACCTTGTAATTTTGCTAAATTCGAAATTGAAAAAGTTATATTAGTGATTTCCTCAGTGCAACTTTTTTAGGTGAGTGAGTTCCACAGAATAACCTTGTTATGTGAGTGAGTTCCACTTTGTAACCGTGTGATGTAGATGAGTTCACAGTGTAACCGTGTTATGTGAGTCATTTCCACAGTGTAAACGTCATGTAAGAGAAATGCACAGTATAATTTTGTTTACTTTGTGAAACCCATATTCTAAACTATATGTTAGTGTGTCCCACAGTGTAAACTTGTTATGTAATTTACACAGTGTGACCTTGTAATGTGAGTGAGTCCCACCGTTTGACCTTGTTATATGAGAGAGTTTGAAAGTGTGACGTTGTTATGGAAGTGAATTCCACAGTGTCATCCTGTCTAGTTAGTGAGCCTCAGAGTGTAACATTAGAGAGAGTGAGTTTGACTGTGTGACATTGTTATGTGTGAGATTCCCACAGTGTAAATTTGTTATGTGGGTGAGTTTCACAGTGTTACCTTGTAATTTTGCTAAATTCGATATTGAACATGTTATATTAGTGAGTTCCTCAATGAAACATGTTTAGGTGAGTGTGTTCCACAGTGTAACCGTGTTATTTTGGAGAGTTCCACAGTATAATTTTGGGTACTTAGGGCATCCCATATTGTAAACTTTATGTTAGTGAGTCCCACAGTGTAAATTTGTTCTGTGAGTAATTTACAAAGTGTGACCTTATTATGTGCATCCCACAAATTCACCTTATTATGTGAGAGATTCCCAGAGTGTAAACTTGTTATGTGAGTGAGTTTGAAAGTGTGACATTGTTATTGAAGTTATTTCCATAGTGTCAACCTTTCTACTTAGTGAGTATCAGGGTGTAACATTGGTATGGAGTGTGTTCGACAGTGTGACATTGTTATATGTGAGATTCCCACCGTGTAAACTTGTTATGTGGGTGAGTTTCACAGTGTTACCTTGTATTTCGCTAAATTCGACATTGAAAATGTTACGTTAGTGAATTCCTCAGGGCAACCTTTTTAGGTCAGTGAGTCGCACACTGTAAACTCGCCGCTGTACCATTTCACATCTGGCATCTAGCATGAATTCCATTCCACATCCGGTATCTGTCCAGAAGATTATTCTACTCTGGCATCTCGCCGCTGGACCATTACACATCCAGCAACTGTCATGAAGTCCATTCCACATCCGGATTCACACAGAAGGACCATTCCACCTCCGGCATCTGGCAGGTGGACCATTCCATATCTGGCATCTGGCAGGTGGACCATTGCACATCTGGCATCTGGCAGGCAGACCATTCCACATTTGGGCTTTTGCAGGTGGACAATTCCACCTCCGGAATCTGGCAAGCATACAATTCCACATCTGGCATCTGGCACGAATTATATTGTACATCCAGAGTCTCACATGACGAACATTCCACCTCCGGCATCTGGCAGATGTACCATTCCACATCCGGAATGTGTCAGATGAACATTCCACATCCAGCATCTTCCAGGTGGACATTTCCACATCCATCATCTGTTAGGCTGAGCAGTCCAATTCCAGCAAATGGCAGGAAGATGATAGCAGATTCAGCATCTTACAGGCAGACCATTCCACATCCAGCATCTGGCAGGTAGTCAATTCTAAATGCGGCATCTCGCTAGCGACCAGTCCACATCTGGCATCTATCAGGTAGACTAGTCAATATCTGGCATCAAGTAGGTGGACAATTCCACATCTGGCATCTGGCAGGCCGACCACTCCACATCCTGCATCTGGGGAAAAAAAACCCATACTACATCTGGAATCTGGCAGCAAACCATTCCCCATCCTGCAACTGGCAGGTGGTCTATTCCACTCCAGCATCAGCCAGGCGGACCATTCCATAGCCAGCATCTGGCAGGGGACCATTCCACATCCTGAAACTGACAAGTATACCATTTCACATCTGGCATCTGGCACGAATTTCATTCCACATCCGGCATCCCGTCCAGAAGATCATTCTACATCCGCCATCTCGCCGCTGTACGATTACACATCCGGCATCTGGTACAAAGTCCATTCCACATCCGGATTCTCACAGAAGGACCATTCCACCTCCGGCATCTGGCAGGTGGAACATTCCACATCTGGCGACTCGCAGGTGGACAATTATCCTTCCGACATCTTGCAGGTGGACAATTCCACATCTAGCATCTGGCACGAATTATATTGTACATCCACATTCTTACATGAGGACCATCTGGCAGATGTACCATTCCAAATCCGGAATGTGTCAGAGGAACATTCCACATCCAGCATCTTCCTGATGGACAATTCCACATCTGGCATCTGTTAGGCAGAGCAGTCCATGTCCAGCAAATGGCAGGAAGATGATACCAGATTCAGCATCTTCCAGGCAGACCATTCCATATCTAGCATCTGGGAGGTAGTCAATGCTAAATCCGGCATCTCACTGGCAGACCAGTCCAAATCTGGCATCTGGCAGGCCAACCATTCCACATTTAGTATCTGGCAGGAGTACCATTCCACATCTGGCATTTGGCAGCAAACAAATCCACATCTGGCGATTGACAGTATAAATTTGTTATGTGAGTGTGTTCCCCAGTGTAACCGTATTATGTGAGTCAGTTCCACGGTGTAAACTTGTCATATGAGAGAGTTGCACAGTATAATTTTGTTTACTTAGTGTAACCCATATTCCAAACTATATGTTAGTGTGTCCCACAGAGTAAACTTGTTGTGTGAGTAATTAAGACTGTGTGACCTTATTATGTGAGTGATTCCCACCATGTAAACTTGTAATGTGTCTGAGTTTCACTGTAACCTTGTAATTCTGCTAAATTCGATATTGTTTGTTCGTGAGTTCCTCAGTGCAACTTTTTTAGGTGAGTGAGTTCCACAGTGTAACCGTGTTATGTAATTTACACAGTGTGACCTTGTTATGTGAGTGAGTCCCACCGTTTGACCTTGTTATATGAGAGAGTTTGAAAGTGCGACGTTGTTATGGAAGTGAATTCCACAGTGTCAGCCTGTCTAGTTAGTGAGCCTCAGAGTGTAACATTGGTAGAGAGTGAGTTTGACTGTGTGACATTGTTATGTGTGAGATTCCCACAGTGTAAACTTGTTATGTGGGTGTGTTTCACAGTGTTACCTTGTAATTTTGCTAAATTCGATATTGAAAAAGTTATATTAGTGAGTTCCTCAGTGCAACTTTTTTAGGTGAGTGAGTTCCACAGTGTAAACTTGTTATGTGAGTGAGTTCCACAGTGTAAACTTGTCATGTGAGAGATTTGCACAGTATAATTTTGGGTACTTAGGGAATCCCATATTGTAAACTTTATGTTAGTGAGTCCCACAGTGTAAATATGTTCTGTGAGTAATTTACACAGTGTGACCTTATTATGTGCATCCCACAAATTCACCTTATTATGTGAGAGATTCCCAGAGTGTAAACTTGTTATGTGAGTGAGTTTAAAGTGTGACATTGTTATCGAAGTGATTTCCATAGTGTCAACCTTTCTACTTAGTGAGTATCAGAGTGTAACATTGGTATGGAGTGTGTTCGACAGTGTGACATTGTTATATGTGAGATTCCCACCGTGTAAACTTGTTATATGGGTGAGGTTCACAGTGTTACCTTGTATTTCGCGAAATTCGACATTGAAAATGTTATGTTAGTGAATTCGTCAGCGTGACCTTTTTAGGTGAGTGAGTCCCACACTGTAAACTCACCGCTGTACCATTTCAAATCTGGTATCTGGCATGAATTCAATTCCACATCCGGTATCTGTCCAGAAGATCATTCTACTCTGGCATCTCGCCGCTGTACCATTACACATCCAGCATCTGTCATGAAGTCCATTCCACATCCAGATTCTCACAGAAGGACCGTTCCACCTCTGGCATCTGGCAGGTGGACCATTCCACATCTGGCATCTGGCAGGCAGACCATTCCATATCTGGCATCTGGCAGGTGGACCATTCCATATCTGGCATCTGGCAGGTGGACCATTCCACATCTGGCATGTGGCAGGCAGACCATTCCACATTTGGGTGTTTGCAGGTGGACAATTCCAACTCCGGGATCTGGCAAGCATACAATTCCACATCTGGCATCTGGCACAAATTATATTGTACATCCAGAGCCTCACATGAGGAACATTCCACCTCCGGCATCTGGCAGATGTACCATTCCACATGCGGAATGTGTCAGAGGAACATTCCACATCAGCATCTTCCAGGTGGACAATTCCACATCCATCATCTGTTAGGCTGAGCAGTCCAATTCCAGCAAATGGCAGGAAGATGATACCAGATTCAGCATCTTACAGGCAGACCATTCCACATCCAGCATCTGGCAGGTAGTCAATTCTAAATGCGGCATCTCGCTGGCAGACCAGTCCACATCTGGCATCTATCAGGCAGACTAGTCAATATTTGGCATCAAGTGGGTGGACAATGCCACATCTGGCATCAAGCAGTCCGACCACTCCACATGCTGCATCTGGGAAAAAAAAAACATTCTATATCTGGCATTTGGCAGCAAACCATTCCCCATCCTGCAACTGGCAGGTGGTCTATTCCACACCAGCATCAGCCAGGCAGACCATTCCATATCCAGCATCTGGCAGAGGACCATTCCACATCCTGAAACTGACAAGCATACCATTTCACATCTGGCATCTGGCACGAATTTCATTCCAGATCCGGCATCCGTCCAGAAGATCATTCTACATCCGGCATCTCGCCGCTGTACCATTACACGTCCGGCATCTGGTACAAAGTCCATTCCACATCCGGATTCTCACAGAAGGACCATTCCACCTCCGGCATCTGGCAGGCGGAACATTCCACATCTGCCATCTCGCAGGTGGACAATTATACCTCCGACATCTTGCAGGTGCACAATTCCACATCTAGCATCTGGCACGAATTATATTGTAAATCCACATTCTCACATGAGGACCATCTGGCAGATGTACCATTCCAAATCCGGAATGTGTCAGAGGAACATTCCACATCCAACATCTTCCAGATGGACAATTCCACATCTGGCATCTGTTAGGCAGAGCAGTCCAATTCCAGCAAATGACAGGAAGATGATACCAGATTCAGCATCTTACTGGCAGACCATTCCTCATCTAGCATGTGGCAGGTAGTCAATTCTAAATCCGGCATCTTACTGGCAGACCAGTCCAAATCTGGCATCTGGCAGGCCAAACACTCCACATTCAGTATCTGGCAGGAGTACCATTCCACATCTGGCATTTGGCAGCAAACAAATCCACATCCGGCGATGGACAGTATAAATTTGTTATGTGAGTGAGTTCCACAGTGTAACCGTGTTATGTGAGTCAGTTCCACAGTGTAAACTTGTCATATGAGAGAGTTGCACAGTATAATTTTCTTTACTTAGTGTAACCCATATTCCAAACTATATGTTAGTGTGTCCCACAGAGTAAACTTGTTGTGTGAGTAATTTACACAGTGTGACCTTATTATGTGAGTGATTCCCACCATGTAAACTTGTAATGTGTCTGAGTTTCACTGTAACCTTGTAATTTTGCTAAATTCGATATTGTTTGTTCGTGAGTTCCTCAGTGCAACTTTTTTAGGTGAGTGAGTTCCACAGTGTAACCGTGTTATGTAATTTACACAGTGTGACCTTGTTATGTGAGTGAGTCCCACCGTTTGACCTTGTTATATGAGAGAGTTTGAAAGTGTGACGTTGTTATGGAAGTGAATTCCACAGTGTCAACCTGTCTAGTTAGTGAGCCTCAGAGTGTAACATTGGTATAGAGTGAGTTTGACTGTGTGACATTGTTATGTGTGAGAGTCCCAACGTGTAAACTTGTTATGTGGGTGAGTTTCACAGTGTTACCTTGTAATTTTGCTAAATTCGATATTGAACATGTTATGTTAGTGAGTTCCTCAATGAAACATGTTTAGGTGAGTGTGTTCCACAGTGTAACCGTGTTATTTTGGAGAGTTCCACAGTATAGTTTTGGGTACTTAGGGCATCCCATATTGTAAACTTTATGTTAGTGAGTCCCACAGTGTAAATTTGTTCTGTGAGTAATTTACAAAGTGTGACCTTATTATATGCATCCCACAAATTCACCTTATTATGTGAGAGATTCCCAGAGTGTAAACTTGTTATGTGAGTGAGTTTGAAAGTGTGACATTGTTATTGAAGTGATTTCCATAGTGTCAACCTTTCTACTTAGTGAGTATCAGGGTGTAACATTGGTATGGAGTGTGTTCGACAGTGTTACATTGTTATATGTGAGATTCCCACCGTGTAAACTTGTTATGTGGGTGAGTTTCACAGTGTTACCTTGTATTTCGCTAAATTCGACATTGAAAATGTTACGTTAGTGAATTCCTCAGGGCAACCTTTTTAGGTGAGTGAGTCGCACACTGTAAATTCACCGCTGTACCATTTCACATCCGGCATCTGGCACGAATTCCATTCCACATCCGGTAACTGTCCAGAAGATCATTCTACTCTGGCATCTCGCCGCTGTACCATTACACATCCAGAATCTGTCATGAAGTCCATTCCACATCCGGATTCTCACAGAAGGACGATTCCACCTCCGGCATCTGACAGGTGGACCATTCCACATCTGGAATCTGGGAGGCAGACCATTCCACATTTGGGCTTTTGCAGGTGGACAATTCCACCTCCGGGATCTGGCAAGCATACAATTCCACATCTGGCATCTGGCACGAATTATATTGTACATCCATAGTCTCACATGAGGAACATTCCACCTCCGGCATCTGGTAGATGTACCATTCCACATCCGGAATGTGTCAGAGGAACATTCCACATCAGCATCTTCCAGGTGGACAATTCAACATCCATCATCTGTTAGGCTGAGCAGTCCAATTCCAGCAAATGGCAGGAAGATGATACCAGATTCAGCATCTTACAGGCAGACCATTCCACATCCAGCATCTGGCAGGTAGTCAATTCTAAATGCGGCATCTCGCTGGCAGACCAGTCCACATCTGGCATCTATCAGGCAGACTAGTCAATATTTGGCATCAAGTGGGTGGACAATGCCACATCTGGCATCAGGCAGTCCGACCACTCCACATGCTGCATCTGGGGAAAAAAAAACATTCTATATCTGGCATCTGGCAGCAAACCATTCCCCATCCTGCAACTGGCAGGTGGTCTATTCCACACCAGCATCAGCCAGGCAGACCATTCCATATCCAGCATCTGGCAGAGGACCATTCCACATCCTGAAACTGACAAGTATACCATTTCACATCTGGCATCTGGCACAAATTTCATTCCACATCCGGCATCCGTCCAGAAGATCATTCTACATCCGGCATCTCGCCCCTGTACTATTACACGTCCGGCATCTGGTACAAAGTCCATTCCACATCGGGATTCTCACAGAAGGACCATTCCACCTCCGGCATCTGGCAGGTGGAACATTCCACATCTGCCGTCTCGCAGGTGGACAATTATACCTCCGACATCTTGCAGGTGCACAATTCCACATCTAGCATCTGGCACGAATTATATTGTAAATCCACATTCTCACATGAGGACCATCTGGCAGATGTACCATTCCAAATCCGGAATGTGTCAGAGGAACATTCCACATCCAGCATCTTCCAGATGGACAATTCCACATCTGGCATCTGTTAGGCAGAGCAGTCCATGTGCAGCAAATGGCAGGAAGATGATACCAGATTCAGCATCTTACTGGCAAACCATTCCACATCTAGCATCTGGCAGGTAGTCAATTCTAAATCGGGCATCTCACTGGCAGACCAGTCTAAATCTGGCCTCTGGCAGGCCAACCACTCCACATTCAGAATCTGGTAGGAGTACCATTCCACATCTGGCATTTGGCAGCAAACAAATCCACATCCGGCGATGGACAGTATAAACTTGTTATGTGAGTCAGTTCCACAGTGTAAATTTGTCATATGAGAGAGTTGCACAGTATAATTTTGTTTACTTAGTGTAACCCATATTCCAAACTATATGTTAGTGTGTCCCACAGAGTAAATTGTTGTGTGAGTAATTTACACAGTGTGACCTTATTATGTGAGTGATTCCCACCATGTAAACTTGTAATGTGTCTGAGTTTCACTGTAACCTTGTAATTTTGCTAAAATCGATATTGTTTGTTCGTGAGTTCCTCAGTGCAACTTTTTTAGGTGAGTGAGTTCCACAGTGTAACCGTGTTATGTAATTTACACAGTGTGACCGTGTTATGTGAGTGAGTCCCACCGTTTGACCTTGTTATATGAGAGAGTTTGAAAGTGTGACGTTGTTATGGAAGTGAATTCCACAGTGTCAACCTGTCTTGTTAGTGAGCCTCAGAGTGTAACATTGGTATAGAGTGAGTTTGACTGTGTGACATTGTTATGTGTGAGAGTCCCAACGTGTAAACTTGTTATGTGTCTGAGTTTCACAGTGTTACCTTTTAATTTCGCTAAATTCGATTTTGAAAATGTGATGTTAATGAGTTCCTCAGTGTAACCTTTTTAGGTGAGTGAGTCCCACAATGTAAACTTGTTATGGGAGTCATTTACACAGTGTGACCTTATTATGTGAGTCCCAAAATTTGACCTTGTTGTGTGAGAGATTCCCACCATGTAAACCTGTTATGTATCTGAGTTTCACAGTGTAACCTTGTAATTTTGCTAAATTCGATATTGAAAATGTTATGTTAGTCAGTTCCTCAGTGTAACCTTTTTAGGTGAGTTCCACAGTGTAACCGTTTAAAGTGAGCGAATTACACAGTGTTACCATGTTATGTGAGTCAGTTCCACAGTGTAAACTTGTCATGTTAGAGAGTTTCATAGTCCAATTTTGTTCACTTAGGGAATCCCATATTGTAAACTTCATGTAAGTGAGTCCCACAGTGTTAACTTGATTTGTGAATCATTTACACAGTGTGACCTTATTGTGAGTGATTCCCACCATGTAAACTTGTTATGTGTCTGAGTTTCACAGTGTAACCCTGTAATTTTACTAAATGCGATATTGAAAAAGTTATGTTCGTGAGTTCCTCAGTGCAACCTTTTTAGGTGAGTTAGTCCCACACTGTAAATTCACCGCTGTACCATTTCACATCCGGCATCTGGCACGAATTCCATTCCACATCCGGTAACTGTCCAGAAGATCATTCTACTCTGGCATCTCGCCGCTGTACCATTACACATCCAGCATCTGTCATGAAGTCCATTCCACATCCGGATTCTCAGAGAAGAACGATTCCACCTCCGGCATCTGACAGGTGGACCATTCCACATCTGGCATCTGGCAGGCAGACCATTCCACATTTGGGCTTTTGCAGGTGGACAATTCCACCTCCGGGATCTGGCAAGCATACAATTCCACATCTGGCATCTGGCACGAATTATATTGTACATCCATAGTCTCACATGAGGAACATTCCACCTCCGGCATCTGGTAGATGTACCATTCCACATCCCGAATGTGTCAGAGGAACATTCCACATCCAGCATCTTCCAGGTGGACAATTCCACATCCATCATCTGTTTGGCTCAGCAGTCCAATTCCAGCAAATGGCAGGAAGATGATACCAGATTCAGCATCTTACAGGCAGACCATTCCACATCCAGCATCTGGCAGGTAGTCAATTCAAAATGCGGCATCTCGCTGGCAGACCAGTCCACATCTGGCATCTATCAGGCAGACTAGTCAATATCTGGCATCAGGTGGGTTGACAATGCCACATCTGGCATCTGGCAGGCCGACCACTCCACATCCTGCATCTGGGAAAAAAAAAATTCTACATCTGGCATCTGGCAGCAAACCATTCCCCATCCTGCAACTGGCAGGTGGTCTATTCCACTCCAGCATCAGCCAGGCAGACCATTCCATATCCAGCATCTGGCAGAGGACCATTCCAAATCCTGCAACTGACAAGCATACCATTTCACATTTGGCATCTGGCACGAATTTCATTCCAGATCCGGCATCCGTCCAGAAGATCATTCTACATCCGGCATCTCGCCGCTGTACCATTACATGTCCGGCATCTGGTACAAAGTCCATTCCACATCCGGATTCTAACAGAAGGACCATTCCACCTCCGGCATCTGGCAGGTGGAACATTCCACATCTGGCGACTCGCAGGTGGACAATTATACCTCCGACATCTTGCAGGTGGACAATTCCACATCTAGCATCTGACACGAATTATATTGTACATCCACATTCTCACATGAGGACCACCTGATAGATGTACCATTCCAAATCCGGAATGTGGCAGAGGAACATTCCACATCCAGCATCTTCCAGATGGACAATTCAACATCTGGCATCTGTAAGGCAGAGCTGTCCATGTCCAGCAAATGGCAGGAAGATGATACCAGTTTCAGCATCTTACTGGGAGACCATTCCACATCTAGCATCTGGCAGGTAGACAATTTTAAATCCGCATCTCACTGGCAGACCAGTCCAAATCTGGCATCTGGCAGGCCAACCACTCCACATTCAGTATCTGGCAGGAGTACCATTCCACATCTGGCATTTGGCAGCAAACAAATCCACATCCGGCGATTGGCAGTATAAATTTGTTACGTGAGTGAGTTCCACAGTGTAACCGTGTTATGTGAGTCAGTTCCACAGTGTAAACTTGCCATATGAGAGAGTTGCACAGTATAATTTTGTTTACTTAGTGTAACCTATATTCCAAACTATATGTTAGTGTGTCCCACAGTGTGAACTTCTGTGAGTAATTTACATAGTGTGACCTTGTCATGTGATTGATTCCCACCATGTAAACTTGTTATGTGTCTGACTTTCACAGTCTAACCTTGTAATTTTGCTAAATTCGACATTGAAAAAGTTATGTTAGTGAGTTCCTCAGTGCAACTTTTTTAAGTGAGTGTGTTCCACAGTGTAAACTTGTCATGTGAGAGAGTTGCACAGTATAATTTTGGGTACTGAGGGAATCCCATATTGTAAACTTTATGTTAGTGAGTCCCACAGTGTAAATTTGTTATGTGAGTGATTTACACAGTGTGACCTTATTATGTGAGTCCCACAAATTCACCTTATTATGTGAGAGATTCCCAGAGTTTAAATTTGTTTTGTGAGTGAGTTTGAAAGTGTGACATTGTTATTGAAGTGATTTCCATAGTGTCAACCTTTCTACTTAATGAGTCTCAGGGTGTAACATTGGTATGGAGTGAGTTCGACAGTGTATCATTTTATGTGTGAGATTCCCAAGGTGTAAAATTTTTATGTGGGTGAGTTTCACAGTGTAACCTTGTAATTTTGCAAAATTCAGTATTGAAAATGTTATGTTAGTGAGTTCCTCAGTGCAACTTTTTTAGGTGAGTGTGTTCCACAGTGTGAGTGAGTCTCACCATTTGACCTTGTAATGTCAGTGAGTTTGAAAGTTTAACATTGTTATGGAAGTGAATTCCACAGTGTCAACCTGTCTACTTATTGGGCCTCAGAGTGTAACATTGGTATAGAGTGAGTTTGACAGTGTGACATTGTTATGTGTGAGAGTCCCACCGTGTAAACTTGTTATGTGTCTGAGTTTCACAGAGTTACCTTTTAATTTCGCTAAATTCGATATTCAAAATGTGATTTTAATGAGTTCCTCAGTGTAACCTTTTTAGGTGAGAGATTCCCACAGTGTAACCATGTTATGTGAGTTATTTCCACAGTGTAAACTTGTCGTGTGAGAGAGTTGCACCGTATAATTTTGTTCACTTGTGGAATCCCATATTGTAAACTTCATGTGAGTTAGCCCCACAGTGTAAACATGTTGTGTGAGTCATTTACACAGTGTGACCTTGTTATGTGAGTGATTCCCACCATGTAAACTTGTTATGTGTCTGAGTTTCACTGTGTAACCTTGTAATTTTGCTAAATTCAATATTGTTTGTTGGTGAGTTCCTCAGTGCAACTTTTTTAGGTGAGTGTGTTCCACAGTGTGAGTGAGTCACACCATTTGACCTTGTAATGTCAGTGAGTTTGAAAGTGTGACATTGTTATGGAAGTGAATTCCACAGTGTCAACCTGTCTAGTTAATGGGCCTCAGAGTGTAACATTGGTATAGAGTGTGTTCGACAGTGTGACATTGTTATATGTGAGATTCTCACCGTGTAAACTTGTTATGTGGTTGAGTTTCACAGTGTTACCTTGTAATTCGCTAAATTCGACATTGAAAATGTTATGTTAGTGAATTCCTCAGTGTAACCTTTTTAGGTGAGTGAGTCCCACACTGTAAACTCGCCACTGTACACTTTCACATCTGGCATCTGGCACGAATTCCATTCCACATCTGGTATCTGTCCTGAAGATCATTCTACTCTGGCATCTCGCCGCTGTACCATTACACATCCAGCATCTGTCAGGAAGTCCATTCCACATCCGGATTCTCACAGAAGGACGATTCCACCTCCGGCATCTGGCAGGTGGACCATTCCACATCTGGCATTTGGCAGGTGTACCATTCCACATCTGGCATCTGGCAGGCAGACCATTCCACATTTGGGCTTTTGCAGGTGGACAATTCCACCTCCGGGATCTGGCAAGCATACAATTCCACATCTGGCATCTGGCACAAATTATATTGTACATCCAGAGCCTCACATGAGGAACATTCCACCTCCGTCATCTGGAAGATGTACCATTCCACATGCGGAATGTGTCAGAGGAACATTCCACATCAGCATCTTCCAGGTGGACAATTCCACATCCATCATCTGTTAGGCTGAGCAGTCCAATTCCAGCAAATGGCAGGAAGATGATACCAGATTCAGCATCTTACAGGCATTCCATTCCACATCCAGCATCTGGCAGGTAGTCAATTCTAAATGCGGCATCTCGCTGGCAGACCAGTCCACATCTAGCATCTATCAGGCAGACTAGTCAATATCTGGCATCAAGTGGGTGGACAATGCCACATCTGGCATCTGGCAGGCCGACCACTCCACATCCTGCATCTGGGAGAAAAAATACCATTCTACATCTGGCATCTGGCAGCAAACCATTCCCCATTTTGCAACTGGCAGATGGTCTATTCCACTCCAGCATCAGCCAGGCAGACCATTCCATATCCAGCATCTGGCAGAGGACCATTCCACATCCTGCAACTGACAAGCATACCATTTCACATCTGGCATCTGGCACGAATTTCATTCCACATCCGGCATCCGTCCAGAAGATCATTCTACATCGGGCATCTCGCCGCTGTACCTTTACACGTCTGGCATCTGGTACAAAGTCCATTCCACATCCGGATTCTAACAGAAGGACCATTCTACCTCCGGCATCTGGCAGGTGGAACAATCCACATCTGGCGACTCGCAGGTGGACAATTATACCTCCGATATCTTTCAGGTGGGCAATTCCACATCTAGCATCTGGCACGAATTATATTGTACATCCACATTCTCACATGAGGACCATCTGGCAGATGTACCATTCCAAATCCGGAATGTGTCAGAGGAACATTCCACATCCAGCATCTTCCAGATGGACAATTCCACATCTGGCATCTGTTAGGCAGAGCAGTCCATGTCCAGCAAATGGCAGGAAGATGATACCAGATTCAGCATCTTACAGGCAGACCATTCCATATCTGGCATCTGGCAGGTAGTCAATGCTAAATCCGGCATCTCACTGGCAGACCAGTCCAAATCTGGCATCTGGCAGGCCAACCATTCCACATTTAGTATCTGGCAGGAGTACCATTCCACATCTGGCATTTGGCAGCAAACAAATCCACATCTGGCGATTGACAGTATAAATTTGTTATGTGAGTGAGTTCCCCAGTGTAACCGTGTTATGTGTGTCAGTTCCACAGTGTAAACTTGTCATATGAGAGAGTTGCACAGTATAATTTTGTTTAGTTAGTGTTACCCATATTCCAAACTATATGTTAGTGTGTCCCACAGAGTAAACTTGTTGTGTGAGTAATTTAGACAGTGTGACCTTATTATGTGAGTGAGTCCCACCATTTGCCCTTGTTATCTGAGAGAGTTTGAAAGTGTGACGTTGTTATGGAAGTGAATTCCACAGTGTCAACCTGTCTAGTTAGTGAGCCTCAGAGTGTAACATTGGTAGAGAGTGAGTTTGACTGTGTGACATTGTTATGTGTGAGATTCCCACAGTGTAAACTTGTTATGTGGCTGAGTTTCACAGTGTTACCTTGTAATTTTGCTAAATTCGATATTGAACATGTTATGTTAGTGAGTTCCTCAATGAAACATGTTTAGGTGAGTGTGTTCCACAGTGTAACCGTGTTATTTTGGAGAGTTCCACAGTATAATTTTGGGTACTTAGGGCATCCCATATTGTAAACATTATGTTAGTGAGTCCCACAGTGTAAATTTGTTCTGTGAGTAATTTACAAAGTGTGACCTTATTATGTGCATCCCACAAATTCACCTTATTATGTGAGAGATTCCCAGAGTGTAAACTTGTTATGTGAGTGAGTTTGAAAGTGTGACATTGTTATCGAAGTGATTTCCATAGTGTCAACCTTTCTACTTAGTGAGTATCAGGGTGTAACATTGGTATGGAGTGTGTTCGACAGTGTTACATTGTTATATGTGAGATTCCCACCGTGTAAACTTGTTATGTGGGTGAGTTTCACAGTGTTACCTTGTATTTCGCTAAATTCGACATTGAAAATGTTACGTTAGTGAATTCCTCAGGGCAACCTTTTTAGGTGAGTGAGTCGCACACTGTAAACTCACCGCTGTACCATTTCACATCTGGCATCTAGCACGAATTCCATTCCACATCCGGTATCTGTCCAGAAGATCATTCTACTCTGGCATCTCGCCGCTGTACCATTACACATCCAGCAACTGTCATGAAGTCCATTCCACATCAGGATTCACACAGAAGGACCATTCCACCTCCGGCATCTGGCAGGTGGACCATTCCATATCTGGCATCTGGCAGGTGGACCATTCCACATCTGGCATCTGGCAGGCAGACCATTCCACATTTGGGCTTTTGCAGGTGGACAATTCCACCTCCGGAATCTGGCAAGCATACAATTCCACACCTGGCATCTGGCACGAATTATATTGTACATCCAGAGTCTAACATGAGGAACATTCCACCTCCGGCATCTGGCAGATGTACCATTCCACATCCGGAATGTGTCAGAGGAACATTCCACATCCAGCATCTTCCAGGTGGACAATTCCACATCCATCATCTGTTAGGCTGAGCAGTCCAATTCCAGCAAATGGCAGGAAGATGATAGCAGATTCAGCATCTTACAGGCAGACCATTCCACATCCAGCATCTGGCAAGTAGTCAATTCTAAATGCGGCATCTCGCTAGCGACCAGTCCACATCTGGCATCTATCAGGTAGACTAGTCAATATCTGGCATTAAGTGGGTGGACAATTCCACATCTGGAATCTGGCAGCAAACCATTCCCCATCCTGCAACTGGCAGGTGGTCTATTCCACTCCAGCATCAGCCAGGCAGACCATTCCATAGCCAGCATCTGGCAGGGGACCATTCCACATCCTGAAACTGACAAGCATACCATTTCACATCTGGCATCTGGCACGAATTTCATTCCACATCCGGCATCCCGTCCAGAAGATCATTCTACATCCGGCATCTCGCCGCTGTACAATTACACATCCGGCATCTGGTACAAAGTCCATTCCACATCCGGATTCTCACAGAAGGACCATTCCACCTCCGGCATCTGGCAGGTGGAACATTCCACATCTGGCGACTCGCAGGTGGACAATTATCCTTCCGACATCTTGCAGGTGGACAATTCCACATCTAGCATCTGGCACGAATTATATTGTACATCCACATTCTTACATGAGGACCATCTGGCAGATGTACCATTCCAAATCCGGAATATGTCAGAGGAACA
This sequence comes from Narcine bancroftii, assembly GCF_036971445.1. NCBI lineage: Eukaryota > Metazoa > Chordata > Chondrichthyes > Torpediniformes > Narcinidae > Narcine > Narcine bancroftii. The sequence continues at coordinate 6,717,162 of NW_027211884.1, forward strand.
TTCCACATCCAGCATCTTCCAGATGGACAATTCCACATCTGGCATCTGTTAGGCAGAGCAGTCCATGTCCAGCAAATGGCAGGAAGATGATACCAGATTCAGCATCTTACTGGCAGACCATTCCACATCTAGCATGTGGCAGGTAGTCAATTCTAAATCCGGCATCTCACTGGCAGACCAATCCAAATCTGGCATCTGGCAGGCCAAACACTCCACATTCAGTATCTGGCAGTAGTACCATTCCACATCTGGTATTTGGCAGCAAACAAATCCACATCCGGCGATGGACAGTATAAATTTGTTATGTGAGTGAGTTCCACAGTGTAACCGTGTTATGTGAGTCAGTTCCACAATGTAAACTTGTCATATGAGAGAGTTGCACAGTATAATTTTGTTTACTTAGTGTAACCCATATTCCAAACTATATGTTAGTGTGTCCCACAGAGTAAACTTGTTGTGTGAGTAATTAAGACTGTGTGACCTTATTATGTGAGTGATTCCCACCATGTAAACTTGTAATGTGTCTGAGTTTCACTGTGTAACCTTATAATTTTGCTAAATTCAATATTGTTTGTACGTGAGTTCCTCAGTGCAACTTTTTTAGGTGAGTGAGTTCCACAGTGTAACCGTGTTATGTAATTTACACAGTGTGACCTTGTTATGTGAGTGAGTCCCACCGTTTGACCTTGTTATATGAGAGAGTTAGAAAGTGCGACGTTGTTATGGAAGTGAATTCCACAGTGTCAACCTGTCTAGTTAGTGAGCCTCAGAGTGTAACATTGGTAGAGAGTGTGAGTTTGACTGTGTGACATTGTTATGTGTGAGATTCCCACAGTGTAAACTTGTTATGTGTGTGTGTTTCACAGTGTTACCTTGTAATTTTGCTAAATTCGATATTGAACATGTTATGTTAGTGAGTTCCTCAATGAAACATGTTCTGGTGTGTGTGTTCCACAGTGTAACCGTGTTATGTTGGAGAGTTCCACAGTATAATTTTGGGTATTTAGGGCATCCCATATTGTAAACTTTATGTTAGTGAGTCCCACAGTGTAAATTTGTTACGTGAGTAATTTTCACAGTGTGACCTTATTATGTTAGTCCCACAAGTTGTCCTTATTATCTGAGAAATTCCCACAGAGTAAACTTGTAATGTCAGTGAGTTTGAAAGTGTGACATTGTTATAGAAGTGATTTCCACAGTGTCAACCTTTCTACTTAGTGAGTCTCAGGGTGTAACATTGGTATGGAATGCATTCGACTGTGTGACATTTTATGTGTGAAATTCCCAAGGTGTAAATTTGTTATGTGGGTGAGTTTCACAGTGTTACCTTGTATTTCGCGAAATTCGACATTGAAAATGTTATGTTAGTGAATTCGTCAGCGTGACCTTTTTAGGTGAGTGAGTCCCACACTGTAAACTCACCGCTGAACCATTTCAAATCTGACATCTGGCACGAATTCAATTCCACATCCGATATATTGTCCAGAAGATCATTCTACTCTGGCATCTCGCCGCTGTACCATTACACATCCAGCATCTGTCATGAAGTCCATTCCACATCCAGATTCTCACAGAAGGACCGTTCCACCTATGGCATCTGGCAGGTGGACCATTCCACATCTGGCATCTGGCAGGCAGACCATTCCACATTTGGACTTTTGCAGGTGGACAATTCCACCTCCGGAATCTGGCAAGCATACAATTCCACATCTGGCATCTGGCACGAATTATATTGTACATCCAGAGTCTCACATGAGGAACATTCCACCTCCGGCATCTGGCAGATGTACCATTCCACATCCGGAATGTGTCAGAGGAACATTCCACATCCAGCATCTTCCAGGTGGACAATTCCACATCCATCATCTGTTAGGCTGAGCAGTCCAATTCCAGCAAATGGCAGGAAGATGATAGCAGATTCAGCATCTTACAGGCAGACCATTCCACATCCAGCATCTGGCAGGTAGTCAATTCTAAATGCGGCATCTCGCTATCGACCAGTCCACATCTGGCATCTATCAGGCAGACTAGTCAATATCTGGCATCAAGTGGGTGGACAATGCCACATCTGGCATCTGGCAGGCCGACCACTCCACATCCTGCATTTGGGGAAAATAAACCCATTCTACATCTGGAATCTGGCAGCAAACCATTCCCCATCCTGCAACTGGCAGGTGGTCTATTCCACACCAGCTTCAGCCAGGCAGACCATTCCATAGCCAGCATCCGGCAGAGGACCATTCCACATCCTGAAACTGACAAGCATACCATTTCACATCTGGTATCTGGCACGAATTTCATTCCACATCCGGCATCCCGTCCAGAAGATCATTCTACATCCGGCATCTCGCCGCTGTACCATTACACGTCCGGCATCTGGTACAAAGTCCATTCCACATCCGGATTCTCACAGAAGGACCATTCCACCTCCTGCATCTGGCAGGTGGACCATTCCACATCTTGCATTTGGCAGGTGTACCATTCCACATCCAGCATCTGTCAGGAAGTCCATTCCACATCCAGAGTCTCACATGAGGAACATTCCACCTCCGGCATCTGGTAGATGTACCATTCCACATCTGGCGACTCGCATTAGACAATTATACCTCCGACATCTTGCAGGTGGACAACTCCACATCTAGCATCTGGCACGAATTATATTGTACATCCACATTCTCACATGAGGACCATCTGGCAGATGTACCATTCCAAATCCGGAATGTGTCAGAGGAACATTCCACATCCAGCATCTTCCAGATGGACAATTCCACATCTGGCATCTGTTAGGCAGAGCAGTCCATGTCCAGCAAATGGCAGGAAGATGATACCAGATTCAGCATCTTACAGGCAGACCATTCCACATCCAGCATCTGGCAGGTAGTCAATTCTAAATCGGGCATCTCACTGGCAGACCAGTCTAAATCTGGCATCTGGCAGGCCAACCACTCCACATTCAGAATCTGGTAGGAGTACCATTCCACATCTGGCATTTGGCAGCAAACAAATCCACATCCGGCGATGGACAGTATAAACTTGTTATGTGAGTCAGTTCCACAGTGTAAACTTGTCATATGAGAGAGTTGCACAGTATAATTTTGTTTACTTAGTGTAACCCATATTCCAAACTATATGTTAGTGTGTCCCACAGAGTAAACTTGTTGTGTGAGTAATTTACACAGTGTGACCTTATTATGTGAGTGATTCCCACCATGTAAACTTGTAATGTGTCTGAGTTTCACTGTAACCTTGTAATTTTGCTAAATTCGATATTGTTTGTTCGTGAGTTCCTCAGTGCAACTTTTTTAGGTGAGTGAGTTCCACAGTGTAACTGTGTTATGTAATTTACACAGTGTGACCTTGTTATGTGAGTGAGTCCCACCGTTTGACCTTGTTATATGAGAGAGTTTGAAAGTGTGACGTTGTTATGGAAGTGAATTCCACAGTGTCAACCTGTCTAGTTAGTGAGCCTCAGAGTGTAACATTGGTATAGAGTGAGTTTGACTGTGTGACATTGTTATGTGTGAGAGTCCCAACGTGTAAACTTGTTATGTGTCTGAGTTTCACAGTGTTACCTTTTAATTTCGCTAAATTCGATTTTGAAAATGTGATGTTAATGAGTTCCTCAGTGTAATCTTTTTAGGTGAGTAAGTCCCATGGTGTAAACTTGTTATGGGAGTAACTTACACAGTGTGACCGTATTATGTGAGTCCCAAAATTTGACCTTGTTGTGTGAGTGATTCCCACCATGTAAACTCGTTATGTGCCTGAGTTTCACAGTGTAACCATGTAATTTTGCTAAATTCGAAATTGAAAAAGTTATATTAGTGAGTTCCTCAGTGCAACTTTTTTAGGTGAGTGAGTTCCAAAGTATAACCTTGTTATGTGAGTGAGTTCCACTTAGTAACCGTGTGATGTAGATGAGTTCCACAGTGTAACCGTGTTATGTGAGTCATTTCCACAGTGTAAACGTCATGTAAGAGAAATGCACAGTATAATTTTGTTTACTTTGTGAAACCCATATTCTAAACTATATGTTAGTGTGTCCCACAGTGTAAACTTGTTATGTAATTTACACAGTGTGACCTTGTAATGTGAGTGAGTCCCACCGTTTGACCTTGTTATATGAGAGAGTTTGAAAGTGTGACGTTGTTATGGAAGTGAATTCCACAGTGTCAACCTGTCTAGTTAGTGAACCTCAGAGTGTAACATTGGAGAGAGTGAGTTTGACTGTGTGACATTGTTATGTGTGAGATTCCCACAGTGTAAATTTGTTATGTGGGTGAGTTTCACAGTCTAACCTTGTAATTTTGCTAAATTCGATATTGAACATGTTATATTAGTGAGTTCCTCAATGAAACATGTTTAGGTGAGTGTGTTCCACAGTGTAACCGTGTTATTTTGGAGAGTTCCACAGTATAATTTTGGGTACTTAGGGCATCCCATATTGTAAACTTTATGTTAGTGAGTCCCACAGTGTAAATTTGTTCTGTGAGTAATTTTCACAATGTGACCTTATTATGTGAGTCCCACAAATTGACCTTTTTATGTGAGAAATTCCCACAGAGTAAACTTGTAATGTCAGTGAGTTTGAAAATGTGACATTGTTATGTGTGAGAGTCCCACCATGTAAACTTGTTATGTGTCTGAGTTTCACAGTGTTACCTTTTAATTTCGCTAAATTCGATATTGAAAATGTGATGTTAATGAGTTCCTCAGTGTAACCTTTTTAGGTAGGTGAGTCCCACAATGTAAACTTGTTATGGGAGTCATTTACACAGTGTGACCTTATTATGTGAGTCCCAAAATTTGACCTTGTTGTGTGAGAGATTCCCACCATGTAAACCTGTTATGTATCTGAGTTTCACAGTGTAACCTTGTAATTTTGCTAAATTCGATATTGAAAATGTTATGTTAGTCAGTTCCTCAGTGTAACCTTTTTAGGTGAGTTCCACAGTGTAACCGTTTAAAGTGAGCGAATTACACAGTGTTACCGTGTTATGTGAGTCAGTTCCACGGTGTAAACTGTCATGTTAGAGAGTTTCACAGTCCAATTTTGTTCACTTAGGGAATCCCATATTGTAAACTTCATGTAAGTGAGTCCCACAGTGTTAACTTGATTTGTGAATCATTTACACAGTGTGACCTTATTGTGAGTGATTCCCACCATGTAAACTTGTTATGTGTCTGAGTTTCACAGTGTAACCCTGTAATTTTACTAAATGCGATATTGAAAAAGTTATGTTCGTGAGTTCCTCAGTGCAACCTTTTTAGGTGAGTGAGTCCCACACTGTAAATTCACCGCTGTACCATTTCACATCCGGCATCTGGCACGAATTCCATTCCACATCCGGTAACTGTCCAGAAGATCATTCTACTCTGGCATCTCGCCGCTGTACCATTACACATCCAGCATCTGTCATGAAGTCCATTCCACATCCGGATTCTCACAGAAGGACGATTCCACCTCCGGCATCTGACAGGTGGACCATTCCACATCTGGCATCTGGCAGGCAGACCATTCCACATTTGGGCTTTTGCAGGTGGACAATTCCACCTCCGGGATCTGGCAAGCATACAATTCCACATCTGGCATCTGGCACGAATTATATGTACATCCATAGTCTCACATGAGGAACATTCCACCTCCGGCATCTGGTAGATGTACCATTCCACATCCGGAATGTGTCAGACGAACATTCCACATCCAGCATCTTCCAGGTGGACAATTCCACATCCATCATCTGTTTGGCTCAGCAGTCCAATTCCAGCATATGGCAGGAAGATGATACCAGATTCAGCATCTTACAGGCAGACCATTCCACATCCAGCATCTGGCAGGTAGTCAATTCTAAATGCGACATCTCGCTGGCAGACCAGTCCACATCTGGCATCTATCAGGCAGACTAGTCAATATCTGGCATCAAGTGGGTTGACAATGCCACATCTGGCATCTGGCAGGCCGACCACTCCACATCCTGCATCTGGGAAAAAAAAACATTCTATATCTGGCATCTGGCAGCAAACCATTCCCCATCGTGCAACTGTCAGGTGGTCTATTCCACTCCAGCATCAGCCAGGCAGACCATTCCATATCCAGCATCTGGCAGAGGACCATTCCACATCCTGCAACTGACAAGCATACCATTTCACATCTGGCATCTGGCATGAATTTCATTCCACATCCGGCATCCGTCCAGAAGATTATTCTACATCTGACATCTCGCCGCTGCACCATTAAACGTCCGGCATCTGTCATGAAGTCCATTCCACATCCGGATTCTCACAGAAGGACCATTCCACCTCCGGCATCTGGCAGGTGTACCATTCCACATCTGGCATTTGGCAGGTGTACCATTCCACATCTGCCATCTGGCAGGCAGACCATTCCACATTTGGGCTTTTGCAGGTGGACAATTCCACCACCGGGATCTGGCAAGCATACAATTCCACATCTGGCATCTGGCACGAATTATATTTTACATCCAGAGTCTCACATGAGGAACATTCCACCTCCGGCATCTGGCAGATTTGCCGTTCCACATCCGGAATGTGTCAGAGGAACATTCCACATCCAGCATCTTCCAGGTGAACAATTCCACATCCCTCATCTGTTAGGATGAGCAGTCCAATTCCAGCAAATGGCAGGAAGATGATACCAGATTCAGCATCTTACAAGCAGACCATTCCACATCCAGCATCTGGCAGGGAGTCAATTCTAAATGCGGCATCTCGCTGGCAGACCAGTCCACATCTGGCATCTATCAGGCAGACTAGTCAATATCTGGCATCAAGTGGGTTGACAATGCCACATCTGGCATCTGGCAGGCCGACCACTCCACATCCTGCATCTGGGAAAAAAAAAAAACATTCTACATCTGGCATCTGGCAGCAAACCATTCCCCATCCTGCAACTGGCAGGTGGTCTATTCCACTCCAGCATCAGCCAGGCAGACCATTCCATATCCAGCATCGGGCAGAGGAACATTCCACATCCTGCAACTGACAAGCATACCATTTCACATTTGGCATCTGGCACGAATTTCATTCCAGATCAGGCATCCGTCCAGAAGATCATTCTACATCCGGCATCTCGCCGCTGTACCATTACACGTCCGGCATCTGGTACAAAGTCCATTCCACATCCGGATTCTCACAGAAGGACCATTCCACCTCCGGCATCTGGCAGGTGGAACATTCCACATCTGGCGTCTCGCAGGTGGACAATTATACCTCCGACATCTTGCAGGTGGACAATTCCACATCTAGCATCTGGCACGAATTATATTGTACAACCACATTCTCACATGAGGACCACCTGATAGATGTACCATTCCAAATCCAGAATGTGCCAGAGGAACATTCCACATCCAGCATCTTCCGGATGGACAATTCCACATCTGGCATCTGTTAGGCAGACCTGTCCATGTCCAACAAATGGCAGGAAGATGATACCAGATTCAGCATCTTACTGGCAGACCATTCCACATCTAGCATCTGGCAGGTAGTCAATTTTAAATCCGCATCTCACTGGCAGACCAGTCCAAATCTGGCATCTGGCAGGCCAACCACTCCACATTCAGAATCTGGCAGGAGTACCATTCCACATCTGGCATTTGGCAGCTAACAAATCCACATCCGGCGATTGACAGTATAAATTTGTTACGTGAGTGAGTTCCACAGTGTAACCGTGTTATGTGAGTCAGTTCCACAGTGTAAACTTGTCATATGAGAGAGTTGCACAGTATAATTTTGTTTACTTAGTGTAACCTATATTCCAAACTGTATGTTAGTGTGTCCCACAGTGTAAACTTCTGAGAGTAATTTACATAGTGTGACCTTGTCATGTGATTGATTCCCACCATGTAAACTTGTTATGTGTCTGAGTTTCACAGTCTAACCTTGTAATTTTGCTAAATTCGACATTGAAAAAGTTATGTTGGTGAGTTCCTCAGTGCAACTTTTTTAGGTGAGTGTGTTCCACAGTGTAAACTTGCCATGTGAGAGAGTTGCACAGTATAATTTTGGGTACTGAGGGAATCCCATATTGTAAACTTTATGTTAGTGAGTCCCACAGTGTAAATTTGTTATGTGAGTGATTTACACAGTGTGACCTTATTATGTGAGTCCCACAAATTCACCTTATTATGTGAGAGATTCCCAGAGTTTAAATTTGTTTTGTGAGTGAGTTTGAAAGTGTGACATTGTTATTGAAGTGATTTCCATAGTGTCAACGTTTCTACTTAGTGAGTCTCAGGGTGTAACATTGGTATGGAGTGCGTTCGACAGTGTGACATTTTATGTGTGAGATTCCCAAGGTGTAAATTTTTTATGTTGGTGAGTTTCACAGTGTAACCTTGTAATTTTGCTAAATTCAGTATTGAAAATGTTATGTTAGTGAGTTCCTCAGTGCAACTTTTTTAGGTGAGTGTGTTCCACAGTGTGAGTGAGTCTCACCATTTGACCTTGTAATGTCAGTGAATTTGAAAATGTGACATTGTTATGGAAGTGAATTCCACAGTGTCAACCTGTCTAGTTAGTGAGCCTCAGAGTGTAACATTGGTATAGAGTGAGTTTGACAGTGTTACATTGTGATGTGTGAGAGTCCCACCGTGTAAACTTGTTATGTGTCTGAGTTTCACAGAGTTACCTTTTAATTTCGCTAAATTCGATATTCAAACTGTGATTTTAATGAGTTCCTCAGTGTAACCTTTTTAGGTGAGAGATTCCCACAGTGTAACCGTGTTATGTGAGTTATTTCCACAGTGTAAACTTGTCGTGTGAGAGAGTTGCACCGTATAATTTTGTTCACTTGTGGAATCGCATATTGTAAACTTCATGTGAGTTAGTCCCACAGTGTAAACTTGTTGTGTGAGTCATTTACACAGTGTGACCTTGTTATGTGAGTGATTCCCACCATGTAAACTTGTTATGTGTCTGAGTTTCACTGTGTAACCTTGTAATTTTGCTAAATTCGATATTGTTTGTTGGTGAGTTCCTCAGTGCAACTTTTTTTAGGTGAGTGTGTTCCACAGTGTGAGTGAGTCTCACCATTTGACCTTGTAATGTCAGTGAGTTTGAAAGTGTGACATTGTTATGGAAGTGAATTCCACAGTGTCAACCTGTCTAGTTAATGGGCCTCAGAGTGTAACATTGGTATAGAGTGTGTTCGACATTGTGACATTGTTATATGTGAGATTCTCACCGTGTAAACTTGTTATGTGGTTGAGTTTCACAGTGTTACTTTGTAATTCGCTAAATTCGACATTGAAAATGTTATGTTAGTGAATTCCTCAGTGTAACCTTTTTAGGTGAGTGAGTCCCACACTGTAAACTCGCCGCTGTACACTTTCACATCTGGCATCTGGCACGAATTCAATTCCACATCTGGTATCTGTCCTGAAGATCATTCTACTCTGGCATCTCGCCGCTGTACCATTACACATCCAGCATCTGTCAGGAACTCCATTCCACATCCAGATTCTCACAGAAGGACCATTCCACCTCCGGCATCTGGCAGGTGGACCATTCCACATCTGGCATTTGGCAGGTGGACCATTCCACATCTGGCATCTGGCAGGCAGACCATTCCACATTTGGGCTTTTGCAGGTGGACAATTCCACCTCCAGGATCTGGCAAGCATACAATTCCACATCTGGCATCTGGCACGAATTATATTGTAATTCCAGAGTCTCACATGAGGAACATTCCACCTCCGGCATCTGGCAGATGTACCATTGCTCATCCGGAATGTGTCAGACGAACATTCCACATCCAGCATCTTCCAGGTGGACAATTCCACATCCATCATCTGTTAGGCTGAGCAGTCCAATTCCAGCAAATGGCAGGAAGATGATACCAGATTCAGCATCTTACAGGCAGACCATTCCACATCCAGCACCTGGCAGGTAGTCAATTCTAAATGCGGCATCTCGCTGGCAGACCAGTCCATATCTGGCATCTATCAGGCAGACTAGTCAATATCTGGCATCAAGTGGGTGGACAATCCCACATCTGGCATCTGGCAGGCCGACCACTCCACATCCTGCATCTGGGAGAAAAAATACCATTCTACATCTGGCATCTGGCAGCAAACCATTCCCCATCCTGCAACTGGCAGATGGTCTATTCCACTCCAGCATCAGTCAGGCAGACCATTCCATATCCAGCATCTGGCAGAGGACCATTCCACATCCTGCAACTGACAAGCATACCATTTCACATCTGGCATCTGGCACGAATTTCATTCCACATCCGGCATCCGTCCAGAAGATCATTCTACATCCGGCATCTCGCCGCTGTACCATTACACGTCCGGCATCTGGTACAAAGTCCATTCCACATCCGGATTCTCACAGAAGGACCATTCTACCTCCGGCATCTGGCAGGTGGAACATTCCACATCTTGCGACTCGCAGGTGGACAATTATACCTCCGATATCTTGCAGGTGGGCAATTCCACATCTAGCATCTGGCACGAATTATATTGTACATCCACATTCTCAAATGAGGACCATCTGGCAGATGTACCATTCCAAATCCGGAATGCGTCAGAGGAACATTCCACATCCAGCATCTTCCAGATGGACAATTCCACATCTGGCATCTGTTAGGCAGAGCAGTCCATGTCCAGCAAATGGCAGGAAGATGATACCAGATTCAGCATCTTACAGGCAGACAATTCCATATCTAGCATCTGGCAGGTAGTCAATGCTAAATCCGGCATCTCACTGGCAGACCAGTCCAAATCTGGCATCTGGCAGGCCAACCATTCCACATTTAGTATCTGGCAGGAGTACCATTCCACATCTGGCATTTGGCAGCAAACAAATCCACATCTGGCGATTGACAGTATAAATTTGTTATGTGAGTGAGTTCCCCAGTGTAACCGTGTTATGTGAGTCAGTTCCACAGTGTAAACTTGTCATATGAGAGAGTTGCACAGTATAATTTTGTTTACTTAGTGTAACCTATATTCCAAACTATATGTTAGTGTGTCCCACAGTGTAAACTTCTGTGAGTAATTTACATAGTGTGACCTTATCATGTGATTGATTCCCACCATGTAAACTTGTTATGTGTCTGAGTTTCACAGTCTAACCTTGTAATTTTGCTAAATTCGACATTGAAAAAGTTATGTTAGTGAGTTCCTCAGTGCAACTTTTTTAGTTGAGTGTGTTCCACAGTGTAAACTTGTCATGTGAGAGAGTTGCACAGTATAATTTTGGGTACTGAGGGAATCCCATATTGTAAACTTTATGTTAGTGAGTCCCACAGTGTAAATTTGTTATGTGAGTGATTTACACAGTGTGACCTTATTATGTGAGTGCCACAAATTCACCTTATTATGTGAGAGATTCCCAGAGTTTAAATTTGTTTTGTGAGTGAGTTTGAAAGTGTGACATTGTTATTGAAGTGATTTCCATAGTGTCAACCTTTCTACTTAGTGAGTCTCAGGGTGTAACATTGGTATGGAGTGAGTTCGAAAGTGTGACATTTTATGTGTGAGATTCCCAAGGTGTAAATTTTTTATGTGGGTGAGTTTCACAATGTAACCTTGTAATTTTGCTAAATTCAGTATTGAAAATGTTATGTTAGTGAGTTCCTCAGTGCAACTTTTTTAGGTGAGTGTGTTCCACAGTGTGAGTGAGTCTCACCATTTGACCTTGTAATGTCAGTGAGTTTGAAATTGTGACATTGTTATGGAAGTGCATTCCACAGTGTCAACCTGTCTAGTTAGTGAGCCTCAGAGTGTAACATTGGTAAAGAGTGAGTTTGACAGTGTGACATTGTTTTGTGTGAGAGTCCCACCGTGTAAACTTGTTATGTGTCTGAGTTTCACAGAGTTACCTTTTAATTTCGCTAAATTCGATATTCAAAATGTGATTTTAATGAGTTCCTCAGTGTAACCTTTTTAGGTGAGAGATTCCCACAGTGTAACCGTGTTATGTGAGTTATTTCCACAGTGTAAACTTGTCGTGTGAGAGAGTTGCACCGTATAATTTTGTTCACTTGTGGAATCCCATATTGTAAACTTCATGTGAGTTAGTCCCACAGTGTAAACTTGTTGTGTGAGTCATTTACACAGTGTGACCTTGTTATGTGAGTGATTCCCACCATGTAAACTTGTTATGTGTCTGAGTTTCACTGTGTAACCTTGTAATTTTGCTAAATTCGATATTGTTTGTTGGTGAGTTCCTCAGTGCAACTTTTTTTAGGTGAGTGTGTTCCACAGTGTGAGTGAGTCTCACCATTTGACCTTGTAATGTCAGTGAGTTTGAAAGTGTGACATTGTTATGGAAGTGAATTCCACAGTGTCAACCTGTCTAGTTAATGGGCCTCAGAGTGTAACATTGGTATAGGGTGTGTTCGACATTGTGACATTGTTATATGTGAGATTCTCACCGTGTAAACTTGTTATGTGGTTGAGTTTCACAGTGTTACCTTGTAATTCGCTAAATTCGACATTGAAAATGTTATGTTAGTGAATTCCTCAGTGTAACCTTTTTAGGTGAGTGAGTCCCACACTGTAAACTCGCCGCTGTACACTTTCACATCTGGCATCATGCACGAATTCCATTCCACATCTGGTATCTGTCCTGAAGATCATTGTACTCTGGCATCTCGCCGCTGTACCATTACACATCCAGCATCTCTCAGGAAGTCCATTCCACATCCACATTCTCACAGAAGGACCATTCCACCTCCGGCATCTGGCAGGTGGACCATTCCACATCTGGCATTTGGCAGGTGGACCATTCCACATCTGGCATCTGGCAGGCAGACCATTTCACATTTGGGCTTTTGCAGGTGGACAATTCCACCTCCAGGATCTGGCAAGCATACAATTCCACATCTGGCATCTGGCACAAATTATATTGTAATTCCAGAGTCTCACATGAGGAACATTCCACCTCCGGCATCTGGCAGATGTACCATTGCTCATCCGGAATGTGTCAGACGAACATTCCACATCCAGCATCTTCCAGGTGGACAATTCCACATCCATCATCTGTTAGGCTGAGCAGTCCAATTCCAGCAAATGGCAGGAAGATGATACCAGATTCAGCATCTTGCAGGCAGACCATTCCACATCCAGCACCTGGCAGGTAGTCAATTCTAAATGCGGCATCTCGCTGGCAGACCAGTCCACATCTGGCATCTATCAGGCAGACTAGTCAATATCTGGCATCAAGTGGGTGGACAATGCTACATCTGGCATCTGGAAGGCCGACCACTCCACATCCTGCATCTGGGAGAAAAAATACCATTCTACATCTGGCATCTGGCAGCAAACCATTCCCCATCCTGCAACTGGCAGATGGTCTATTCCACTCCAGCATCAGTCAGGCAGACCATTCCATATCCAGCATCTGGCAGAGGACCATTCCACATCCTGCAACTGACAAGCATAACATTTCACATCTGGCATCTGGCACGAATTTCATTCCACATCCGGCATCCGTCCAGAAGATCATTCTACATCCGGCATCTCGCCGCTGTACCATTACACGTCCGGCATCTGGTACAAAGTCCATTCCACATCCGGATTCTCACAGAAGGACCATTCTACCTCCGGCATCTGGCAGGTGGAACATTCCACATCTGGCGTCTCGCAGGTGGACAATTATACCTCCGATATCTTGCAGGTGGACAATTCCACATCTAGCATCTGGCACGAATTATATTGTACATCCACATTCTCACATGAGGACCATCTGGCAGATGTACCATTCCAAATTCGGAATGTGTCAGAGGAACATTCCACATCCAGCATCATCCAGATGGACAATTCCACATCTGGCATCTGTTAGGCAGAGCAGTCCATGTCCAGCAAATGGCAGGAAGATGATACCAGATTCAGCATCTTACAGGCAGACCATTCCATATCTAGCATCTGGCAGGTAATCAATGCTAAATCCGGCATCTCACTGGCAGACCAGTCCAAATCTGGCATCTGGCAGGCCATCCCACAAATTCACCTTATTATGTGAGAGATTCCCAGAGTGTAAACTTGTTATGTGAGTGAGTTTGAAAGTGTGAGATTGTTATCGAAGTGATTTCCATAGCGTCAACCTTTCTACTTAGTGAGTATCAGGGTGTAACATTGGTATGGAGTGTGTTCGACAGTGTTATATTGTTATATGTGAGATTCCCACCGTGTAAACTTGTTATGTGTGTGAGTTTCACAGTGTTACCTTGTATTTCGCTAAATTCGACATTGAAAATGTTACGTTAGTGAATTCCTCAGGGTAACCTTTTTAGGTGAGTGAGTACCACACTGTAAACTCGCCGCTGTACCATTTCACATCTGGCATCTAGCACGAATTCCATTCCACATCCGGTATCTGTCCAGAAGATCATTCTACTCTGGCATCTCGCCGCTGTACCATTACACATCCAGCAACTGTCATGAAGTCCATTCCACATCCGGATTCACACAGAAGGACCATTCCACCTCCGGCATCTGGCAGGTGGACCATTCCATATCTGGCATCTGGCAGGTGGACCATTCCACATCTGGCATCTGGCAGGCAGACCATTCCACATTTGGGCGTTTTGCAGGTGGACAATTCCACCTCCGGAATCTGGCAAGCATACAATTCCACATCTGGCATCTGGCACGAATTATATTGTACATCCAGAGTCTCACATGAGGAACATTCCACCTCCGGCATCTGGCAGATGTACCATTCCACATCCGGAATGTGTCAGAGGAACATTCCACATCCAGCATCTTCCAGATGGACAATTCCACATCTGGCATCTGTTAGGCAGAGCAGTCCATGTCCAGCAAATGGCAGGAAGATGATACCAGATTCAGCATCTTACAGGCAGACCATTCCATATCTAGCATCTGGCAGGTAGTCAATGCTAAATCTGGCATCTCACTGGCAGACCAGTCCAAATCTGGCATCTGGCAGGCCAACCATTCCACATTTAGTATCTGGCAGGAGTACCATTCCACATCTGGCATTTGGCAGCAAACAAATCCACATCCGGCAATTGACAGTATAAATTTGTTACGTGAGTGAGTTCCACAGTGTAACCTTGTTATGTGAGTCAGTTCCACAGTGTAAACTTGTCATATGAGAGAGTTGCACAGTATAATTTTGTTTACTTAGTGTAACCCATATTCCAAACTATATGTTAGTGTGTCCCACAGTGTAAACTTCTGTGAGTAATTTACATAGTGTGACCTTGTCATGTGATTGATTCCCACCATGTAAACTTGTTATGTGTCTGAGTTTCACAGTCTAACCTTGTAATTTTGCTAAATTCGACATTGAAAAAGTTATGTTAGTGAGTTCCTCAGTGCAACTTTTTTAGGTGAGTGTGTTCCACAGTGTAAACTTGTCATGTGAGAGAGTTGCACAGTATAATTTTGGGTACTGAGGGAATCCCATATTGTAAACTTTATGTTAGTGAGTCCCACAGTGTAAATTTGTTATGTGAGTGATTTACACAGTGTGACCTTATTATGTGAGTCCCCCAAATTCACCTTATTATGTGAGAGATTCCCAGAGTTTAAATTTGTTTTGTGAGTGAGTTTGAAAGTGTGACATTGTTATTGAAGTGATTTCCATAGTGTCAACCTTTCTACTTAGTGAGTCTCAGGGTGTAACATTGGTATGGAGTGAGTTCGACAGTGTGACATTTTATGTGTGAGATTCCCAAGCTGTAAATTTTTTATGTGGGTGAGTTTCACAGTGTAACCTTGTAATTTTGCTAAATTCAGTATTGAAAATGTTATGTTAGTGAGTTCCTGAGTGCAACTTTTTTAGGTGAGTGTGTTCCACAGTGTGAGTGAGTCTCACCATTTGACCTTGTAATGTCAGTGAGTTTGAAAGTTTAACATTGTTATGGAAGTGAATTCCACAGTGTCAACCTGTCTACTTAGTGGGCCTCAGAGTGTAACATTGGCATAGAGTGAGTTTGACAATGTGACATTGTTATGTGCGAGAGTCCCACTGTGTAAACTTGTTATGTGTCTGAGTTTCACAGAGTTACCTTTTAATTTCGCTAAATTCGATATTCAAAATGTGATTTTAATGAGTTCCTCAGTGTAACCTTTTTAGGTGAGAGATTCCCACAGTGTAACCATGTTATGTGAGTTATTTCCACAGTGTAAACTTGTCGTGTGAGAGAGTTGCACCGTATAATTTTGTTCACTTGGGGAATCCCATATTGTAAACTTCATGTGAGTTAGTCCCACAGTGTAAACTTGTTGTGTGAGTCATTTACACAGTGTGACCTTGTTATGTGAGTGATTCCCACCATGTAAACTTGTTATGTGTCTGAGTTTCACTGTGTAACCTTGTAATTTTGCTAAATTCAATATTGTTTGTTGGTGAGTTCCTCAGTGCAACTTTTTTAGGTGAGTGTGTTCCACAGTGTGAGTGAGTCTCACCATTTGACCTTGTAATGTCAGTGAGTTTGAAAGTGTGACATTGTTATGGAAGTGAATTCCACAGCGTTAACCTGTCTACTTAGTGGGCCTCAGAGTGTAACATTGGGATAGAGTGTGTTCGACATTGTGACATTGTTATATGTGAGATTCTCACCGTGTAAACTTGTTATGTGGTTGAGTTTCACAGTGTTACTTTGTAATTCGCTAAATTCGACATTGAAAATGTTATGTTAGTGAATTCCTCAGTGTAACCTTTTTAGGTGAGTGAGTCCCACACTGTAAACTCGCCGCTGTACACTTTCACATCTGGCATCTGGCACGAATTCAATTCCACATCTGGTATCTGTCCTGAAGATCATTCTACTCTGGCATCTCGCCGCTGTACCATTACACATCCAGCATCTGTCAGGAACTCCATTCCACATCCAGATTCTCACAGAAGGACCATTCCACCTCCGGCATCTGGCAGGTGGACCATTCCACATCTGGCATTTGGCAGGTGGACCATTCCACATCTGGCATCTGGCAGGCAGACCATTCCACATTTGGGCTTTTGCAGGTGGACAATTCCACCTCCAGGATCTGGCAAGCATACAATTCCACATCTGGCATCTGGCACGAATTATATTGTAATTCCAGAGTCTCACATGAGGAACATTCCACCTCCGGCATCTGGCAGATGTACCATTGCTCATCCGGAATGTGTCAGACGAACATTCCACATCCAGCATCTTCCAGGTGGACAATTCCACATCCATCATCTGTTAGGCTGAGCAGTCCAATTCCAGCAAATGGCAGGAAGATGATACCAGATTCAGCATCTTACAGGCAGACCATTCCACATCCAGCACCTGGCAGGTAGTCAATTCTAAATGCGGCATCTCGCTGGCAGACCAGTCCATATCTGGCATCTATCAGGCAGACTAGTCAATATCTGGCATCAAGTGGGTGGACAATCCCACATCTGGCATCTGGCAGGCCGACCACTCCACATCCTGCATCTGGGAGAAAAAATACCATTCTACATCTGGCATCTGGCAGCAAACCATTCCCCATCCTGCAACTGGCAGATGGTCTATTCCACTCCAGCATCAGTCAGGCAGACCATTCCATATCCAGCATCTGGCAGAGGACCATTCCACATCCTGCAACTGACAAGCATACCATTTCACATCTGGCATCTGGCACGAATTTCATTCCACATCCGGCATCCGTCCAGAAGATCATTCTACATCCGGCATCTCGCCGCTGTACCATTACACGTCCGGCATCTGGTACAAAGTCCATTCCACATCCGGATTCTCACAGAAGGACCATTCTACCTCCGGCATCTGGCAGGTGGAACATTCCACATCTTGCGACTCGCAGGTGGACAATTATACCTCCGATATCTTGCAGGTGGGCAATTCCACATCTAGCATCTGGCACGAATTATATTGTACATCCACATTCTCAAATGAGGACCATCTGGCAGATGTACCATTCCAAATCCGGAATGCGTCAGAGGAACATTCCACATCCAGCATCTTCCAGATGGACAATTCCACATCTGGCATCTGTTAGGCAGAGCAGTCCATGTCCAGCAAATGGCAGGAAGATGATACCAGATTCAGCATCTTACAGGCAGACAATTCCATATCTAGCATCTGGCAGGTAGTCAATGCTAAATCCGGCATCTCACTGGCAGACCAGTCCAAATCTGGCATCTGGCAGGCCAACCATTCCACATTTAGTATCTGGCAGGAGTACCATTCCACATCTGGCATTTGGCAGCAAACAAATCCACATCTGGCGATTGACAGTATAAATTTGTTATGTGAGTGAGTTCCCCAGTGTAACCGTGTTATGTGAGTCAGTTCCACAGTGTAAACTTGTCATATGAGAGAGTTGCACAGTATAATTTTGTTTACTTAGTGTAACCCATATTCCAAACTATATGTTAGTGTGTCCCACAGAGTAAACTTGTGTGAGTAATTAAGACTGTGTCACCTTATTATGTGAGTGATTCCCACCATGTAAACTTGTAATGTGTCTGAGTTTCACTGTGTAACCTTATAATTTTGCTAAATTCGATATTGTTTGTACGTGAGTTCCTCAGTGCAACTTTTTTAGGTGAGTGAGTTCCACAGTGTAACCGTGTTATGTAATTTACACAGTGTGACCTTGGTATGTGAGTGAGTCCCACCGTTTGACCTTGTTATATGAGAGAGTTTGAAAGTGCGACGTTGTTATGGAAGTGAATTCCA
Organism: Narcine bancroftii; assembly: GCF_036971445.1. Taxonomy (NCBI): domain Eukaryota; kingdom Metazoa; phylum Chordata; class Chondrichthyes; order Torpediniformes; family Narcinidae; genus Narcine; species Narcine bancroftii. The sequence continues at coordinate 6,735,817 of NW_027211884.1, forward strand.
CAGTGTCAACCTGTCTAGTTAGTGAGCCTCAGAGTGTAACATTGGTAGAGAGTGAGTTTGACTGTGTGACATTGTTATGTGTGAGATTCCCACAGTGTAAACTTGTTATGTGGGTGTGTTTCACAGTGTTACCTTGTAATTTTGCTAAATTCGATATTGAACATGTTATGTTAGTGAGTTACTCAATGAAACATGTTCTGGTGTGTGTGTTCCACAGTGTAACCGTGTTATTTTGGAGAGTTCCACAGTATAATTTTGGGTATTTACGGCATCCCATATTGTAAACTTTATGTTAGTGAGTCCCACAGTGTAAATTTGTTACGTGAGTAATTTTCACAGTGTGACCTTATTATGTTAGTCCCACAAGTTGTCCTTATTATGTGAGAAATTCCCACAGAGTAAACTTGTAATGTCAGTGAGTTTGAAAGTGTGACATTGTTATAGAAGTGATTTCCACAGTGTCAACCTTTCTACTTAGTGAGTCTCACGGTGTAACATTGGTATGGAATGCGTTCGACAGTGTGACATTTTATGTGTGAAATTCCCAAGGTGTAAATTTGTTATGTGGGTGAGTTTCACAGTGTAACCTTGTAATTTTGCTAAATTCAGTATTGAAAATGTTATGTTAGTGAGTTCCTCAGTGCAACTTTTTTAGGTGAGTGTGTTCCACAGTGTGAGTGAGTCTCACCATTTGACCTTGTAATGTCAGTGAGTTTGAAAGTGTGACATTGTTATGGAAGTGAATTCCACAGTGTCAACCTGTCTAGTTAGTGGGCCTCAGAGTATAACATTGGTATAGAGTGAGTTTGACAGTGTGACATTGTTATGTGTGAGAGTCCCACCGTGTAAACTTGTTATGTGTCTGAGTTTCACAGTGTTACCTTTTAATTTCGCTAAATTCGATTTTGAAAATGTGATGTTAATGAGTTCCTCAGTGTAATCTTTTTAGGTGAGTAAGTCCCATGGTGTAAACTTGTTTTGGGAGTAACTTACACAGTGTGACCGTATTATGTGAGTCCCAAAATTTGACCTTGTTGTGTGAGTGATTCCCACCATGTAAACTGGTTATGTGCCTGAGTTTCACAGTGTAACCTTGTAATTTTGCTAAATTCGAAATTGAAAAAGTTATATTAGTGAGTTCCTCAGTGCAACTTTTTTCGGTGAGTGAGTTCCACAGTGTAAACCTGTTATGTGAGTGAGTTCCACAGTGTAAACTTGTCATGTGAGAGATTTGCACAGTATAATTTTGGGTACTTAGGTAATCCCATATTGTAAACTTTATGTTAGTGAGTCCCACAGTGTAAATATGTTCTGTGAGTAATTTACACAGTGTGACCTTATTATGTGCATCCCACAAATTCACCTTATTATGTGAGAGATTCACAGAGTGTAAACTTGTTATGTGAGTGAGTTTGAAAGTGTGACATTGTTATCGAAGTGATTTCCATAGTGTCAACCTTTCTACTTAGTGAGTATCAGAGTGTAACATTGGTAGAGAGTGAGTTTGACTGTGTGACATTGTTATGTGTGAGATTCCCACCGTGTAAACTTGTTATGTGGGTGAGTTTCACAGTGTTACCTTGTATTTCGCGAAATTCGACATTGAAAATGCTATGTTAGTGAATTCGTCAGCGTGACCTTTTTAGGTGAGTGAGTCCCACACTGTAAACTCGCCGCTGTACCATTTCAAATCTGGCATCTGGCATGAATTCAATTCCACATCCGGTATATTGTCCAGAAGATCATTCTACTCTGGCATCTCGCCGCTGTACCATTACACATCCAGCATCTGTCATGAAGTCCATTCCACATACAGATTCTCACAGAAGGACCGTTCCACCTCTGGCATCTGGCAGGTGGACCATTCCACATCTGGCATCTGGCAGGCAGACCATTCCACATTTGGGTGTTTGCAGGTGGACAATTCCAACTCCGGGATCTGGCAAGCATACAATTCCACATCTGGCATCTGGCACAAATTATATTGTACATCCAGAGCCTCACATGAGGAAAATTCCACCTCCGTCATCTGGCAGATGTACCATTCCACATGCGGAATGTGTCAGAGGAACATTCCACATCAGCATCTTCCAGGTGGACAATTCCACATCCATCATCTGTTAGGCTGAGCAGTCCAATTCCAGCAAATGGCAGGAAGATGATACCAGATTCAGCATCTTACAGGCAGACCATTCCACATCCAGCATCTGGCAGGAAGTCAATTCTAAATGCGACATCTCGCTGGCAGACCAGTCCACATCTGGCATCTATCAGGCAGACTAGTCAATATTTGGCATCAAGTGGGTGGACAATGCCACATCTGGCATCAGGCAGTCCGACCACTCCACATGCTGCATCTGGGAAAAAAAAACATTCTATATCTGGCATCTGGCAGCAAACCATTCCCCATCCTGCAACTGGCAGGTGGTCTATTCCACACCAGCATCAGCCAGGCAGACCATTCCATATCCAGCATCTGGCAGAGGACCATTCCACATCCTGAAACTGACAAGCATACCATTTCACATCTGGCATCTGGCACGAATTTCATTCCAGATCCGGCATCCGTCCAGAAGATCATTCTACATCCGGCATCTCGCCGCTGTACCATTACACGTCCGGCATCTGGTACAAAGTCCATTCCACATCCGGATTCTCACAGAAGGACCATTCCACCTCCGGCATCTGGCAGGTGGAACATTCCACATCTGCCGTCTCGCAGGTGGACAATTATACCTCCGACATCTTGCAGGTGCACAATTCCACATCTAGCATCTGGCACGAATTATATTGTAAATCCACATTCTCACATGAGGACCATCTGGCAGATGTACCATTCCAAATCCGGAATGTGTCAGAGGAACATTCCACATCCAGCATCTTCCAGATGGACAATTCCACATCTGGCATCTGTTAGGCAGAGCTGTCCATGTCCAGCAAATGGCAGGAAGATGATACCAGATTCAGCATCTTACAGGCAAACCATTCCACATCCAGCATCTGGCAGGTAGTCAATTCTAAATCGGGCATCTCACTGGCAGACCAGTCTAAATCTGGCATCTGGCAGGCCAACCACTCCACATTCAGAATCTGGTAGGAGTACCATTCCACATCTGGCATTTGGCAGCAAACAAATCCACATCCGGCGATTGACAGTATAAACTTGTTATGTGAGTCAGTTCCACAGTGTCAACTTGTCATATGAGAGAGTTTCACAGTATAATTTTGTTTACTTAGTGTAACCCATATTCCAAACTATATGTTAGTGTGTCCCACAGAGTAAACTTGTTGTGTGAGTAATTTACACAGTGTGACCTTATTATGTGAGTGATTCCCACCATGTAAACTTGTAATGTGTCTGAGTTTCACTGTAACCTTGTAATTTTGCTAAATTCGATATTGTTTGTTCGTGAGTTCCTCAGTGCAACTTTTTTAGGTGAGTGAGTTCCACAGTGTAACCGTGTTATGTAATTTACACAGTGTGACCTTGTTATGTGAGTGAATCCCACGGTTTGACCTTGTTATATGAGAGAGTTTGAAAGCGTGACGTTGTTATGGAAGTGAATTCCACAGTGTCAACCTGTCTAGTTAGTGAGCCTCAGAGTGTAACATTGGTATAGAGTGAGTTTGACTGTGTGACATAGTTATGTGTGAGAGTCCCAACGTGTAAACTTGTTATGTGCCTGAGTTTCACAGTGTAACCATGTAATTTTGCTAAATTCGAAATTGAAAAAGTTATATTAGTGAGTTCCTCAGTGCAACTTTTTTAGGTGAGTGAGTTCCACAGTGTAAACTTGTTATGTGAGTGAGTTCCACTTTGTAACCGTGTGATGTAGATGAGTTCCACAGTGTAACTGTGTTATGTGAGTCATTTCCACAGTGTAAACGTCATGTAAGAGAAATGCACAGTATAATTTTGTTTACTTTGTGAAACCCATATTCTAAACTATATGTTAGTGTGTCCCACAGAGTAAACTTGTTGTGTGAGTAATTTAGACAGTGTGACCTTATTATGTGAGTGAGTCCCACCGTTTGCCCTTGTTATCTGAGAGAGTTTGAAAGTGTGACGTTGTTATGGAAGTGAATTCCACAGTGTCAACCTGTCAAGTTAGTGAGCCTCAGAGTGTAACACTGGTAGAGAGTGAGTTTGACTGTGTGACATTGTTATGTGTGAGAATCCCACAGTGTAAACTTGTTATGTGGGTGAGTTTCACAGTGTTACCTTGTAATTTTGCTAAATTCGATATTGAACATGTTATGTTAGTGAGTTCCTCAATGAAACATGTTTAGGTGAGTGTGTTCCACAGTGTAACCGTGTTATTTTGGAGAGTTCCACAGTATAATTTTGGGTACTTAGGGGATCCCATATTGTAAACTTTATGTTAGTGAGTCCCACAGTGTAAATTTGTTCTGTGAGTAATTTACAAAGTGTGACCTTATTATGTGCATCCCACAAATTCACCTTATTATGTGAGAGATTCCCAGAGTGTAAACTTGTTATGTGAGTGAGTTTGAAAGTGTGACATTGTTATCGAAGTGATTTCCATAGTGTCAACCTTTCTACTTAGTGAGTATCAGGGTGTAACATTGGTATGGAGTGTGTTCGACAGTGTTACATTGTTATATGTGAGATTCCCACCGTGTAAACTTGTTATGTGGGTGAGTTTCACACTGTTACCTTGTATTTCACTAAATTCGACATTGAAAATGTTTCGTTAGTGAATTCCTCAGGGCAACCTTTTTAGGTGAGTGAGTCGCACACTGTAAACTCGCCGCTGTACCATTTCACATCTGGCATCTAGCACGAATTCCATTCCACATCCGGTATCTGTCCAGAAGATCATTCTACTCTGGCATCTCGCCGCTGTACCATTACACATCCAGCAACTGTCATGAAGTCCATTCCACATCCGGATTCACACAGAAGGACCATTCCACCTCCGGCATCTGGCAGGTGGACCATTCCATATCTGGCATCTGGCAGGTGGACCATTCCACATCTGGCATCTGGCAGGCAGACCATTCCACATTTGGGCTTTTGCAGGTGGACAATTCCACCTCCGGAATCTGGCAAGCATACAATTCCACATCTGGCATCTGGCACGAATTATATTGTACATCCAGAGTCTCACATGACGAACATTCCACCTCCGGCATCTGGCAGGTGTACCATTCCACATCCAGAATGTGTCAGAGGAACATTCCACATCCAGCATCTTCCAGGTGGACAATTCCACATCCATCATCTGTTAGGCTGAGCAGTCCAATTCCAGCAAATGGCAGGAAGATGATACCAGATTCAGCATCTTACAGACAGACCATTCCACATCCAGCATCTGGCAGGTAGTCAATTCTAAATGCGGCATCTCGCTAGCGACCAGTCCACATCTGGCATCTATCAGGTAGACTAGTCAATATCTGGCATCAAGTGGGTGGACAATTCCACATCTGGCATCTGGCAGGCCGACCACTCCACATCCTGCATCTGGGGAAAAAAAACCCATACTACATCTGGAATCTGGCAGCAAACCATTCCCCATCCTGCAACTGGCAGGTGGTCTATTCCACTCCAGCATCAGCCAGGCAGACCATTCCATAGCCAGCATCTGGCAGGGGACCATTCCACATCCTGAAACTGACAAGCATACCATTTCACATCTGGCATCTGGCACGAATTTCATTCCACATCCGGCATCCCGTCCAGAAGATCATTCTACATCCGGCATCTCGCCGCTGTACGATTACACATCCGGCATCTGGTACAAAGTCCATTCCACATCCGGATTCTCACAGAAGGACCATTCCACCTCCGGCATCTGGCAGGTGGAACTTTCCACATCTGGCGACTCGCAGGTGGACAATTATCCTTCCGACATCTTGCAGGTGGACAATTCCACATCTAGCATCTGGCACGAATTATATTGTACATCCACATTCTTACATGAGGACCATCTGGCAGATGTACCATTCCAAATCCGGAATGTGTCAGAGGAACATTCCACATCCAGCATCTTCCAGATGGACAATTCCACATCTGGCATCTGTTAGGCAGAGCAGTCCATGTCCAGCAAATGGCAGGTAGATGATACCAGATTCAGCATCTTACAGGCAGACCATTCCATATCTAGCATCTGGCAGGTAGTCAATGCTAAATCCGGCATCTCACTGGCAGACCAGTCCAAATCTGGCATCTGGCAGGCCAAACACTCCACATTCAGTATCTGGCAGGAGTACCATTCCACATCTGGCATTTGGCAGCAAACAAATCCACATCCGGCGATGGACAGTATAAATTTGTTATGTGAGTGAGTTCCACAGTGTACCGTGTTATGTGAGTCAGTTCCACACGGTAAACTTGTCATATGAGAGAGTTGCACAGTATAATTTTGTTTACTTAGTGTAACCCATATTCCAAACTATATGTTAGTGTGTCCCACAGAGTAAACTTGTTGTGTGAGTAATTAAGACTGTGTGACCTTATTATGTGAGTGATTCCCACCATGTAAACTTGTAATGTGTCTGAGTTTCACTGTGTAACCTTATAATTTTGCTAAATTCGATATTGTTTGTACGTGAGTTCCTCAGTGCAAATTTTTTAGGTGAGTGAGTTCCACAGTGTAACCGTGTTATGTAATTTACACAGTGTGACCTTGTTATGTGAGTGAGTCCCACCGTTTGACCTTGTTATATGAGAGAGTTTGAAAGTGCGACGTTGTTATGGAAGTGAATTCCACAGTGTCAACCTGTCTAGTTAGTGAGCCTCAGAGTGTAACATTGGTAGAGAGTGAGTTTGACTGTGTGACATTGTTGTGTGTGAGATTCCCACAGTGTAAACTTGTTATGTGGGTGTGTTTCACAGTGTTAGCTTGTAATTTTGCTAAATTCGATATTGAACATGTTATGTTAGTGAGTTCCTCAATGAAACATGTTCTGGTGTGTGTGTTCCACAGTGTAACCGTGTTATGTTGGAGAGTTCCACAGTATAATTTTGGGTATTTAGGGCATCCCATATTGTAAACTTTATGTTAGTGAGTCCCACAGTGTAAATTTGTTACGTGAGTAATTTTCACAGTGTGACCTTATTATGTTAGTCCCACAAGTTGTCCTTATTATGTGAGAAATTCCCACAGAGTAAACTTGTAATGTCAGTGAGTTTGAAAGTGTGACATTGTTATAGAAGTGATTTCCACAGTGTCAACCTTTCTACTTAGTGAGTCTCAGGGTGTAACATTGTTATGGAATGCGTTCGACAGTGTGACATTTTATGTGTGAAATTCCCAAGGTGTAAATTTGTTATGTGGGTGAGTTTCACATTGTAACCTTGTAATTTTGCAAAATTCAGTATTGAAAATGTTATCCTAGTGAGTTCCTCAGTGCCACATTTTTAGGTGAGTGTGTTCCACAGTGTGAGTGAGTCTCACCATTTGACCTTGTAATGTCAGTGAGTTTGAAAGTGTGACATTGTTATGGAAGTGAATTCCACAGTGTCAACCTGTCTAGTTAGTGGGCCTCAGAGTATAACATTGGTATAGAGTGAGTTTGACAGTGTGACATTGTTATGTGTGAGAGTCCCAACGTGTAAACTTGTTATGTGTCTGAGTTTCACAGTGTTACCTTTTAATTTCGCTAAATTCGATTTTGAAAATGTGATGTTAATGAGTTCCTCAGTGTAATCTTTTTAGGTGAGTAAGTCCCATGGTGTAAACTTGTTATGGGAGTAACTTACACAGTGTGACCGTATTATGTGAGTCCCAAAATTTGACCTTGTTGTGTGAGTGATTCCCACCATGTAAACTGGTTATGTGCCTGAGTTTCACAGTGTAACCTTGTAATTTTGCTAAATTCGAAATTGAAAAAGTTATATTAGTGAGTTCCTCAGTGGAACTTTTTTAGGTGAGTGAGTTCCACAGTGTAAACTTGTTATGTGAGTGAGTTCCACAGTGTAAACTTGTCATGTGAGAGATTTGCACAGTATAATTTTGGGTACTTAGGGAATCCCATATTGTAAACTTTATGTTAGTGAGTCCCACAGTGTAAATATGTTCTGTGAGTAATTTACACAGTGTGACCTTATTATGTGCATCCCACAAATTCACCTTATTATGTGAGAGATTCCCAGAGTGTAAACTTGTTATGTGAGTGAGTTTGAAAGTGTGACATTGTTATCGAAGTGATTTCCATAGTGTCAACCTTTCTACTTAGTGAGTATCAGAGTGTAACATTGGTATGGAGTGTGTTCGACAGTGTGACATTGTTATATGTGAGATTCCCACCGTGTAAACTTGTTATGTGGGTGAGTTTCACAGTGTTACCTTGTATTTCGCTAAATTCGATTTTGAAAATGTGATGTTAATGAGTTCCTCAGTGTAATCTTTTTAGGTGAGTAAGTCCCATGGTGTAAACTTGTTATGGGAGTAACTTACACAGTGTGACCGTATTATGTGAGTCCTAAAATTTGACCTTGTTGTGTGAGTGATTCCCACCATGTAAACTGGTTATGTGCCTGAGTTTCACAGTGTAACCATGTAATTTTGCTAAATTCGAAATTGAAAAAGTTATATTAGTGAGTTCCTCAGTGCAACTTTTTTAGGTGAGTGAGTTCCACAGTATAACCTTGTTATGTGAGTGAGTTCCACTTTGTAACCGTGTGATGTAGATGAGTTCCACAGTGTAACCGTGTTATGTGAGTCATTTCCACAGTGTAAACGTCATGTAAGAGAAATGCACAGTATAATTTTGTTTACTTTGTGAAACCCATATTCTAAACTATATGTTAGTGTGTCCCACAGTGTAAACTTGTTATGTAATTTACACAGTGTGACCTTGTAATGTGAGTGAGTCCCACCGTTTGACCTTGTTATATGAGAGAGTTTGAAAGTGTGACGTTGTTATGGAAGTGAATTCCACAGTGTCAACCTGTCTAGTTAGTGAGCCTCAGAGTGTAACATTGGAGAGAGTGAGTTTGACTGTGTGACATTGTTATGTGTGAGATTCCCACAGTGTAAATTTGTTATGTGGGTGAGTTTCACAGTCTCACCTTGTAATTTTGCTAAATTCGATATTGAACATGTTATATTAATGAGTTCCTCAATGAAACATGTTTAGGTGAGTGTGTTCCACAGTGTAACCGTGTTATTTTGGAGAGTTCCACAGTATAATTTTGGGTACTTAGGGCATCCCATATTGTAAACTTTATGTTAGTGAGTCCCACAGTGTAAATTTGTTCTGTGAGTAATTTTCACAATGTGACCTTATTATGTGAGTCTCACAAATTGACCTTTTTATGTGAGAAATTCCCACAGAGTAAACTTGTAATGTCAGTGAGTTTGAAAATGTGACATTGTTATGTGTGAGAGTCCCACCATGTAAACTTGTTATGTGTCTGAGTTTCACAGTGTTACCTTTTAATTTCGCTAAATTCGATATTGAAAATGTGATGTTAATGAGTTCCTCAGTGTAACCTTTTTAGGTGAGTGAGACCCACAATGTAAACTTGTTATGGGAGTCATTTACACAGTGTGACCTTATTATGTGAGTCCCAAACTTTGACCTTGTTGTGTGAGAGGTTCCCACCATGTAAACCTGTTATGTATCTGAGTTTCACAGTGTAACCTTGTAATTTTGCTAAATTCGATATTGAAAATGTTATGTTAGTCAGTTCCTCAGTGTAACCTTTTTAGGTGAGTTCCACAGTGTAACCGTTTAAAGTGAGCGAATTACACAGTGTTACCGTGTTATGTGAGTCAGTTCCACAGTGTAAACTTGTCATGTTAGAGAGTTTCACAGTCCAATTTTGTTCACTTAGGTAATCCCATATTGTAAACTTCATGTAAGTGAGTCCCACAGTGTTAACTTGATTTGTGAATCATTTACACAGTGTGACCTTATTGTGAGTGATTCCCACCATGTAAACTTGTTATGTTTCTGAGTTTCACAGTGTAACCCTGTAATTTTACTAAATGCGATATTGAAAAAGTTATGTTCGTGAGTTCCTCAGTGCAACCTTTTTAGGTGAGTGAGTCCCACACTGTAAATTCACCGCTGTACCATTACACATCCAGCATCTGTCATGAAGTCCATTCCACATCCGGATTCTCACAGAAGGACGATTCCACCTCCGGCATCTGACAGGTGGACCATTCCACATCTGGCATCTGGCAGGCAGACCATTCCACATTTGGGCTTTTGCAAGTGGACAATTCCACCTCCGGGATCTGGCAAGCATACAATTCCACATCTGGCATCTGGCACGAATTATATTGTACATCCATAGTCTCACATGAGGAACATTCCATCTCCGGCATCTGGTAGATGTACCATTCCACATCCGGAATGTGTCAGAGGAACATTCCACATACAGCATCTTCCAGGTAGACAATTCCACATCCATCATCTGTTAGGCTGAGCAGTCCAATTCCAGCAAATGGCAGGAAGATGATACCAGATTCAGCATCTTACAGGCAGACCATTCCACATCCAGCATCTGGCAGGTAGTCAATTCTAAATGCGGCATCTCGCTGGCAGACCAGTCCACATCTGGCATCTATCAGGCAGACTAGTCAATATTTGGCATCAAGTGGGTGGACAATGCCACATCTGGCATCAGGCAGTCCGACCACTCCACATGCTGCATCTGGGAAAAAAAAAACATTCTATATCTGGCATTTGGCAGCAAACCATTCCCCATCCTGCAACTGGCAGGTGGTCTATTCCACACCAGCATCAGCCAGGCAGACCATTCCATATCCAGCACCTGGCAGAGGACCATTCCACATCCTGAAACTGACAAGCATACCATTTCACATCTGGCATCTGGCACGAATTTCATTCCAGATCCGGCATCCGTCCAGAAGATCATTCTACATCCGGCATCTCGCCGCTATACCATTACACGTCCGGCATCTGGTACAAAGTCCATTCCACATCCGGATTCTCACAGAAGGACAATTCCACCTCCGGCATCTGGCAGGTGGAACATTCCACATCTGCCGTCTCGCAGGTGGACAATTATACCTCCGACATCTTGCAGGTGCACAATTCCACATCTAGCATCTGGCACGAATTATATTGTACATCCACATTCTTACATGAGGACCATCTGGCAGATGTACCATTCCAAATCCGGAATGTGTCAGAGGAACATTCCACATCCAGCGTCTTCCAGATGGACAATTCCACATCTGGCATCTGTTAGGCAGAGCAGTCCATGTCCAGCAAATGGCAGGAAGATGATACCAGATTCACCATCTTACTGGCAGACCATTCCACATCTAGCATCTGGCAGGTAGTCACTTCTAAATCCGGCATCTCACTGGCAGACCAGTCCAAATCTGGCATCTGGCAGGCCAACCACTCCACATTCAATATCTGGCAGGAGTACCATTCCACATCTGGCATTTGGCAGCAAACAAATCCACATCCGGCGATTGACAGTATAAATTTGTTTTGTGAGTGGTTCCACAGTGTAACCGTGTTATGTGAGTCAGTTCCACAGTGTAAACTTGTCATATGAGAGAGTTGCACAGTACAATTTTGTTTACTTAGTGTAACCTATATTCCAAACTATATGTTAGTGTGTCCCACAGAGTAAACTTGTTGTGTGAGTAATTTACACTGTGTGACCTTATTATGTGAGTGATTCCCACCATGTTAACTTGTTATTTGTCTGAGTTTCACTGTGTCACCTTGTAATTTTGCTAAATTCGATATTGAAAATGTTATGTTAGTCAGTTCCTCAGTGTAACCTTTTTAGGTGAGTTCCACAGTGTAACCGTTTAAAGTGAGTGAATTACACAGTGTTACCGTGTTATGTGAGTCAGTTCCACAGTGTAAACTTGTCATGTTAGAGAGTTTCACAGTCCAATTTTGTTCACTTAGGGAATCCCATATTGTAAACTTCATGTAAGTGAGTCCCACAGTGTTAACTTGATTTGTGAATCATTTACACAGTGTGACCTTATTGTGAGTGATTCCCACCATGTAAACTTGTTATGTGTCTGAGTTTCACAGTGTAACCTTGTAATTTTGCTAAATTCGATATTGAAAAAGTTATGTTAGTGAGTTCCTCAGTGCAACCTTTTTAGGTGAGTGAGTCCCACACTTTAAATTCACCGCTGTACCATTTCACATCTGGCATCTGGCACGAATTCCATTCCACATCCGGTATCTGTCCAGAAGATCATTCTACTCTGGCATCTCGCCGCTGTACCATTACACATCCAGCATCTGTCATGAAGTCCATTCCACATCCGGATTCCTCACAGAAGGACCATTCCACCTCCGGCATCTGGCAGGTGGACCATTCCACATCTGGAATCTGGCTGGCAGACCATTCCACATTTGGGCTTTTGCAAGTGGACAATTACACCTCCGGGATCTGGCAAGCATACAATTCCACATCTGGCATCTGGCACGAATTATATTGTACATCCAGAGTCTCACATGAGGAACATTCCACCTCCGGCATCTGGCAGATGTACCATTCCACATCCGGAATGTGTCAGAGGAACATTCCACATCCAGCATCTTCCAGGTGGACAATTCCACATCCATCATCTGTTAGGCTGAGCAGTCCAATTCCAGCAAATGGCAGGAAGATGATACCAGATTCAGCATCTTACAGGCAGACCATTCCACATCCAGCATCTGGCAGGTAGTCAATTCTAAATGCGACATCTCGCTGGCAGACCAGTCCACATCTGGCGTCTATCAGGCAGACTAGTCAATATCTGGCATCAAGTGGGTGGACAATGCCACATATGGCATCTGGCAGGCCGACCACTCCAAATCCTGCATCTGGGAAGAAAAAAACCATTCTACATCTGGCAGCAAACCATTCCCCATCCTGAAACTGGCAGGTGGTCTATTCCACTCCAGCATCAGCCAGGCAGACCATTCCATATCCAGCATCTAGCAGAGGACCATTCCACATCATGCAACTGACAAGCATACCATTTCACATCTGGCATCTGGCACGAATTTCATTCCACATCCGGCATCCGTCCAGAAGTTCATTCTACATCCGGCATCTCGCCGCTGTACCATTACACGTCCGGCATCTGGTACAAAGTCCATTCCACATCCGGACTCTCACAGAAGGGCCATTCCACCTCCGGCATCTGGCAGGTGGAACATTCCACATCTGGGGACTCGCAGGTGGACAATTATACCTCCGACATCTTGCAGGTGGACAATTCCACATCTAGCATCTGGCACGAATTATATTGTACATCCACATTCTCACATGAGGACCATCTGGCAGATGTACCATTCCAAATCCGGAATGTGTCAGAGGAACAATCCACATCCAGCGTCTTCCAGATGGACAATTCCACATCTGGCATCTGTTAGGCAGAGCAGTCCATGTCCAGCAAATGGCAGGAAGATGATACCAGATTCAGCATCTTACTGGCAGACCATTCCACATCTAGCATCTGGCAGGTAGTCACTTCTAAATCCGGCATCTCACTGGCAGACCAGTCCAAATCTGGTATCTGGCAGGCCAACCACTCCACATTCAGTATCTGGCAGGAGTACCATTGCACATCTGGCATTTGGCAGCAAACAAATCCACATCCGGCGATTGACAGTATAAATTTGTTTTGTGAGTGGTTCCACAGTGTAACCGTGTTATGTGAGTCAGTTCCACAGTGTAAACGTCATGTGAGAGAGTTTCACAGTACAATTTTGTTTACTTAGTGTAACCTATATTCCAAACTATAGGTTAGTGTGTCCCACAGAGTAAACTTGTTGTGTGAGTAATTTAGACAGTGTGACCTTATTATGTGAGTGATTCCCACCATGTAAACTTGTTATTTGTCTGAGTTTCACAGTCTAACCTTGTAATTTTGCAAAATTCGATATTGAAAATGTGATGTTAATGAGTTCCTCAGTGTAACCTTTTTAGGTGAGTGATTTCCACAGTATAACCTTGTTATGTGAGTGAGTTCCACTGTGTAACCGTGTTATGTGAGTGAATTACACAGTGTGACCTTGTTATGTGAGTGATTCCCACCATGTAAACTTGTTATGTGTCTGAGTTTCACTGTGTAACCTTGTAATTTTGCTAAATTCAGTTTTGAAAATGTTATGTTAGTGAGTTCCTCAGTGCAACTTTTTTAGGTGAGTGTGTTCCACAGTGTGAGTGAGTCTCACCATTTGACCTTGTAATGTCAGTGAGTTTGAAAGTGTGACATTGTTATGGAAGTGAATTCCACAGTGTCAACCTGTCTAGTTAGTGGGCCTCAGAGTGTAACATTGGTATAGAGTGAGTTTGACAGTGTGACATTGTTATGTGTGAGATTCCCACCGTGTAAACTTGTTATGTGGGTGAGTTTCACAGTGTAACCTTGTAATTTCGCTAAATTCGATATTGAAAATGTGATGTTAGTGAGTTCCTCAGTGCAACCTTTTTAGGTGAGTCTGTTCCACAGTGTAAATTTGTCATGTGAGAGAGTTGCACAGTATAATTTTGTTCACTTAGTGAATCCCATATTGTAAACTTCATGTTAGTGACTCCCACAGTGTAAACTTGTTTTGTGAATAATTTACACAGTGTGACCTTGTAATTTCACTAAATTCTATATTGAAAATATTATGTTAGTGAGTCCAACAGTGTGACCTTATTATCTGAGTGAGTTTCAAAGTGTGACATCATTATGGAAGAGAATTCCTCAGATTCAACCTGGCTAGTTAGTGAGTCTCACAGTGTAATATTGGTATGTCAGAGAATTCGACAGTGTGACGTTATGTGTTTGATTCCCACTGTTTAAACCTTTTATGTGATTGATTCCCACAGTGTAAATTTTTTATGTGAGAGAGTTCCAGTGTCAGCTTGTTATCTGAGTCAGTTTCACGGTGTAACATTGTTATTTGAGGGATTCCCATAGTGTTCTCATGTTCTGTGAGTGAGTCCCACAGTTTCACCTTGTTATGTCAGTGAGTTCGAGATTGAAAATGTAAAGTGAGTGGTTTTTACAGTGTGACCTTTTGATATGAACGATTTTCACAATGTGGATGGTTATGTGTGTGAATTCCACATTCCAGCCATGTTATGTTAATGAGTTGCACTGTGTAACCTTGTTAAGTAAAGTGTACCACAGTGTGAGATTGTTATGTTGGTGACTTTCACAGTGTGACCTTGCTATTTGAGTTAGTTCCACAGTGTGATATTGATGTGCTAGTGAGTTCCACATTGCAAACCTATTATATGAGAGATTCCCACAGTTTAATTTTCTTATTGAGGGGGATTACACAACTTAACTTTGTTATTTGAATGAGTTCCACAGAAGGAACGTGATGTAATTTTTACCCACCGTCCTACCTTGTTATGTGAGTGAGTCCCACATTCTGACCTTGTTATATCACTGGGTTCGACATTGAAAATGTTTTGTTAGTGAGTTCCACAGTGTAACCTTGTTTTCTTTGTAAATCCCATATTATACATTTTATGTTCCTGAGTCCCACAGCGTAAGCTTGTTATGTGAGTAATTTTATCAGTGTGACCTGGAGATGTGGTATTGTACTTTGAATTCAGCTTCACATTTAGTAATAAAGTTTTGTATAAACTAAAGTACTCTCAGTGTGTGTGTCTGTTTTCTTTCGGAAGCTCAAACATTGTGACCAATCTAAAACGAACAAAGTGAGAGGTACTACTTTACCCATTGCCGAGAGCACTTCAGGATGCCGGATGTGGAATAGTCCATCTGCAAGATGCTGGACGTGGAATGGTCCGCCTGCCAGATGCTGGATGTGGAATGGTCCACCTGCCAGAGGCCAGATGTGGAATGATCTTCTGGTCAGATGCCAGATTTGGAAAGGACCTCCTGCCAGATGGCATGTGGAATAGTCCTCCTGCCAGATGCCACATGTGGAATATTCCGCATGCCAGTTGCTGGATGTGGAATGGTCCACCAGACAGATGCCGGAGGTAGAATGGTCTTCCTGCCACATGCCAGATGTTGAATGGTCCGCCTACCAGATGCCAGATGACGAATGGACCGCCTGAGAGATGCCAGATGTCTAATGGTCTGGTCCACCTCCCAGTTGCTAGATGTGGAATGATGGACCTGACTGATGAAAGATATGGAATGGTCCGCCTGGCTGATGCTGGAGTGGAATAGACCACGTTGCCAGATGAGGAATAGTTTGCTGGAGTGGAATAGACCACAGTTGCCGGATGAGGAATGGTTTGCTGTCAGATGCCAGATGTGGAATGGTGTTTTTCCTAGATGCAGGATGTGGAGTGGTCGTCTGGCCAGATGCCAGATGTGGCATTGTCCACCCACTTGAGGTCAGATATTGACTAGTCTACCTGACAGATGCCAGATGTGCAATGGTCTACCTGTGAGGTGCCGGATTTGGAATGGACCACTTGTCAGATGCCGGATGCAGAATGGTCTGCATGTCAGATGTCAAATGTCATATCAGCTTCCTGCCATTTGCTGGATATGGAAACGTCCACTTGCCAGTTGCCAGATGTGTAATGGTTCACCGGCCATATGCCAAATGTAGAATTATCTTCTGGACAGATGCTGGATGTGGAATGGAATTCATGCCAGATGCCAGATGTGGAATGGTCTGCGTGGCTGATGCTGGTGTGGAATAGTCCACCTGCCAGATGCTGGAGGTTGAATGGTCATCCTGACAAATTGCAAATGTGGAATGGTCCGCCTAGAAGGTGCCAGATATGGTATTGTCCTCCTGCCATATGTGGAATAGTTCACTTGACAGATGCCAGATGTGAAATAGTCCACCTGCCAGATGCTGGATGGTGAATGGTCGACAGATACCAGATATGGAATGATCCATCTGAAAAATGCCTGATGTGAAATGGTATGCCTGCCAGATGCTGAATGTATAATGGTACTCCTGCCAGATGCTGGATGTGGAATGAGCCACCTGGCTGACGCTGTAGTGGAATAGTCCATCTGCCAGACGCCTGAGGTTGAATGGTCATCGTGCCAGATGCCAGATGTGGAATTGTCTGCCTACCAGATTTCAGATGTGAAATTGTCCACTTGCCAGATATCAGAGGTGGAATTGTCCTCCTGCCAGATGACAGATGTGGAATGTCCTGCCTGGCTGATGTTAATGTGGAATAGTCCACCTGCCAGATGCAGAGGTGGAATGGTCATCCTGACAAATTGCAGACGGAATGGTCCACCTACCAGATGCCAGATATGGTATGGTCCTACTGCCAGATGTGAAATTGTCCAATTAACAGATGCCAGATGTGAAATGGTCCACCTGCCAAACACTGGATATTGAATGGTCGACAGATGCCAGATATGGAATGGTCTGCCTGAAAAATGCCTGATGTGAAATTGTCTGCCTGCCAGATGCCGATTGTAGAATGGTACTCCTGTAGAATGCCAGATGTGGATTGGATTGGTCCAGCTTTCAATTGCCAGATGTGGATTGGTTTGCTGCCAAATGCCAGATGTGGAATGGTATACCTGCCAAATGCTGAATGTGGAGCGGTTGGCCTGCCAGATGCCAGATTTGGACTGGTCTGCCAACGAGATGCCGGATTTAGAATTGACTACCTGCCAGATGCCGGATGTGGAATGGTCTGCCTGTCAGACGCTGGATGTGGAATGTTCCTCTGCCAGATTCCGGATGTGGAATGGTACACCTGCCAAATGTTGGAGGTGGAATGGTCCTCATGTGAGAATCCGGATGTGGAATGGACTTCGTGCCAGTTTCTGGATGTGGAATGGACTGCTAGCAACTTACAGAATGTGGAATGGTCCTTTGCCAGATGCCGGATGTGGAATGTTCTGCCTGTCAGATTCATGATGTGGAATGGCCTTCCTGGAAAATGTCCGATATGGAATGGTCCATCTGACATATGCTGGATGAGGAATAGTCTGCCTGCCAGAAGCAAGAAGGAGAATGGTCTTCCTAGTTGCTGGATCTGGAATGGTTCTTCTTCAATATGTCGGATTTCCAATGGTCCACCTGCCAGATGCCGGATGTAGAATGGTCTTCCTGCCAGATGCAGTGACTCCAATTTGACAGTTAGGAGATGGTTTAACAGTGATGTACTGTAAACTGAAGCAGATATTATGATACCAGGTACACAGTGTTGAGAGGGTTTAACAGTGATGTACAATAAACTGTGCCAAATACAGTAACACGGGTCTCATAGTGGGGAGAAAGATTAACGGTGATGTTCAGTAGAGTTAGACAGATCCTGTGACAAAGGTTTCACAGTGTTGAGAAGTTTAAATAGTGACGTACGATAAACTTTGGTGGATATGGTGACCGAGTTTAAAGTGGAGAGATGGTTTAATGGTGATATATGGTAGACTCAGGCATATTTTGTGACACTATGTTCACAGTAGTGAAATGGTTAAAAAGTGATGTACGATAAACTGTGTCAGATACTGTAACACCAGGTTCACAGTAAGGAGAAGGTTTAATGGTGATGTACGGCAGACTGAGGCAGAGACCGTTACACTGGGTTCACAGTGGGGAGAAAGTTTACAGTTTTGTACAATAAACTGTGGCAGAAACTCTGACAAGAGGTTTCCAGTTGGCATAAGGTTTAACGGTGCTGTAAGATAAACTGTGACAGATACTGAGACACCAAGTTCACAGATGTGAGAATGGTTGACTGAGGCAGGTACTCAGACACTGGGCTCACAGTAGTGAGAAGGTTTAACGGTGATGCATGGCAGACATAGGCAAATAATGTTACACCGGGTTCACAGTGGGCAGAAGGTTTAACGGTGATATACGAAAGAATGAGGAATATAGCAGCAGTGAGAAGGTTTAACAGTGATGTCCAATATAATGCAGCAAATACTGTGACACTGGATTCACATTTGAGAGATAAAACAACAGTGATGTATGGAAGACTGAGGCAGATACTGTGACACCAGTTACACAGTGGGGAGAATGTTTAATGAGGATGTACGGTACACTTTGACAGATACTGTTCACACCAGGTACACAGTAGTGAGTATGTTTAACAGTGATGTATGATAAATTATGGCAGATGCAGAGACACCAGGTTCACAGTGAGGAGAAGGTTTTATGATGTTTGTTAGAGTGAGACAGATACTGTGACATTGAGTTCACAGTGGTGGAAGATTTAACAGTACGATAAACAGTCCCAGGTTCTGTGACACCTGATAACCATTTGTTAGTGGATTTAACAGTGTAGGATTATGTGTAGCAGATATTTTGACAGAAGGTTCAAAGGGGAAAGAGGTTTAATGGCGATGTACGATAATCTGTGGCAGATAGAGAGACAATGGGTTTACAGTGGGGAGAAGGATGAACAGTGATGTATGATAAACTGTGGCAATACTGTGACATGATGTTCACAATATTATGAAGTTTTAATGGTGATATATAATAAACTCTGGCATATACTATGACACCAGGTTCACAGTGGGGAGAAGGTTCAACATTGATGTACAATAAACTATGTCAGATACTGTGACACCGGGTTCACAGTAATGAGAATGTTTAACAGTGATACACGATAAACAGTTCCAGATATTATGACACCGGGTTCACTGTGGGGAGATGGTTTAATGGTGATGTACGGCAGACTGAGACAGATACTATAAACTCCATGAGATACTGTGACACCGGATTCACTGTGGGGAGTGGTTTAATGGTGATGAACAGAAGACAGGGGCAGATACTGTGAAACCGGATTCACAATGGGGAGAAGGTCAATCACTACTGCACGATAAACTGTGCAAGATACTTTGATCTTAGGTTCACAGTGCGAGAAGGTTTCACAGTAATGAACGATGAACTGTGTCAAATACTGTGACCCCAGGTTCACAGTGGGGAGAAAGTTTAACGGTGATGTACGGTAAATTGAGATGGATACTGTGGCACTAGTTGAATCGAGGGAATGAGTTTAAACAGTGATGAACGATAAACTGTGTCAAATATTGTGACACTGGGTTCACATCCGTCATACGGTTGAACAGTAATGTACGATAAACTGTGTTTGATACTGTGACACCAAGTTCACAATAGGGAGAATGTTTAACGTGATGTACGGTAGACTGAGGTAGCTACTATGACACAAGGCTCATTGTATTGTTAATTTCTCTTCATTACAACATCTAATTTATATGCTCCATTTTTCTTGTGGCAACTTCCAAACTTTCCATAAATTTAAATTCTAATCAGATTTTGTTCATTTAAATAGGTCACCATTAAAAGCCCAAATCATTTGGTCTCTAAAGTACGCCTCACAAAATTAAATTCTTTACTTGGGTTTGGTTGCAACAGCTCTTCAGTTTGCTTCATTAATTTTCAGTCCCTCGTTTTGTGTTTTCTTTTTTGCCTGTGCAGCTTCACCAAATGGGCATCCAACTCTCTCTTCTCAGCTTGACCCAACGTCTCCTCTGTAAACTTAAGCAAACCAAGGAGACCAAAGTTAAAATTTTCATATTTGCATTTTCAAAAACAAAAATGGTGCTGTGACTTGCAGTTTCACATCTTAATCCCACTTGCTAAACTTGCAAGCAACTGCACCTCATCCTACAGCTGGAAAATTGCAAGAGAACTGCTGGGTTAAAGCAAAGATTCCTCCCAGTCACCTCATTAAAGGCCTCCAAGTTAACAACAGATAGCAACCTGAAAGATAAATACAAAGATCTGTATCAGGAATATTAACGGGCTTTTAAAAAAAAATCATTTCCACTATTGAAAGAAAACTCAGGCTTTTGTTGAACAATTCCTGTTGTATTCCTCAAAATGGTTTGAATCTTGATTTCAAGCAGAGTCATTTGGTGAGATTGTTGGTCCAGAACAAACCCTGCCCACACACTCCCTTAAATACCTCCAAAGTCCTGGCTCAGCTCTGCTCCATGCTAAAGCTATCAGAGCTTTTCTGAAGAGATATCAGAATTCAGATGCAGATACGACGAGTCAGAAACACCCTAATACTTCCCTGAACAACACACCTCTCTCTGAAAACCAGCAAGAACCTTCCTGAACTTTAATGTTTTTTTTACCTTTCGAGCACCAAAGCCTGGTGAATTTTACATATGTTAAATTCTGTGCACAGTATAAGAATGGCCTGCAACCAGTGAACTTTGAGGAATGAGAAGTGAGATTGGACTGTGAACCAAAGAACTTTTCTGAACTTACACACACATTACACACACGTGCACTTAGAATTAGAAGGTCGGTAAGTTAAGTAAAGTAATTTAAAGTAGTAAAACAGTCATAAGTTGAAGTGTAATTCCATATTCATATTTAAAGATAATTAAAATCAATGGCGAATCTGTCTGCCTCACAGCAGGAAAAAAGCAATTTTGTGTGATAAGACACTTTTTAATTACATGACAGTAAATAGAGAGAGAGGTTCAAGTTTCAAACTATTACAAACTCCAGTCACCAGAGCTACCTGGATTATACCTCTTCCCACTTTATTTTTTTGCAAGGACACCACATTGTATATTGATATGTTTTTGAAAGAGATTATTGTAGGAGTCGTGGAGGCCACAAACAAACACAAACACTTCACAAAACAGCTCTTATTTAAAATGCAAGAGCTTTGCTGATAGAGAGTCATTCAGGTGCCAAGAGCCTTTGCAAAGACAAAACAAGGAGACTGCTTTGCTAAAGAATTTCAAAAGCAGGTGTAAATGGATTATTGATTTTAAATCAACTGATGAATGGACTCAGAAGTTTGGGTCCAGTGCAGTAATCTGGCTGGTTGCAGTTTGCTGTTCTAAGAAGGTCATGTGCTTTTGCAAGCATAGAGGAGAGACCAAATATGCTTTTTCTAATAGAGAGATGGCAAGCTGAAGACGGTTTGTGAGTTCTCAGTTCAGCCTGTTGAAAAACTTTTAATCCAAACTATAGGAAATGGCTGGCCTGAGTGTTTCACCTGAAATAAGGAAAACAAAAGGAACTCTATGGTGACCTGCAGAAGAGGTGATCATTTGGAAAACCGTGACGGGTTTCATTGACAAGACCCCAAAGTGGCTGATCAGAGGGAATCAGTTTTTGTGTGTCCAATGAGCAAGAAATCCCTCTCTGAAACCAACAAGAGCCTTCCTGGAGGGGTAACCATTCACTTTTAAGCACCAGAGCTTGGTGCAAATTCATAAATGTTGAATTCTGTGCACAGTATAAGAATTGATAGACACCAGTGAACATGGAGTTGTGTCAAAGAACTTTATGCACATTAAATACACCTGCACTGAGAATTAGAACGGGGCAATGTAAGGCTGTTAAGTTAATAGTGATAATTTAAAGTTTGATCCTGTTTTTTTGTTTAAAGAAAATTGAAAATGACGTTTGTTTAAGTATCTTTTGTCTTGGTGATTTTCTATTGCTGCTAGGTTTTGGGTCCTCTGGCCTTGTAAAAGTCCCAAGGAGGTTTTCTACTCCAGAACACCCAAAATGTCTTATTTCTTCAATAAATGCAGATTCCCCCATAAAGCCTGCACCCATATCTCCAATTCTCTTTCTGCCCTTACCCCACCTCCTCTCTGGCAGAACAAGGACAGAATCCTCAGATTTCTAACTTACCACCCATCAGCTGCCACATCTGACACATTATCCTTGAACACTTCCAACTTCAGCACCATTCTCTAACCTGCTACATCTAACCCACTCCACTCAGATCCTCTTTTCACAGGGGCACGTCTTTCTGTGACTCCCTCGACAGCACTTCCCTCTCCCTCGACAGCACTTCCCTCTCCACCCACCACCACCTGACGCACTCCCCTTTGGAATTGCAGAAATTTCCAAACTTGTCCCTCCATTTCCTGCCACCTACATCCAAGGCCACTATCAGACCTTCCAGGTGAGGCACTGTTTCACATGCACCCCATCCAACCTAATCTACTACATTTGGTCGACTCAGTTGACCTCGATATCACCAAGACCAAATACAGACTGGGTAGCCATTTTGCTAAACACCTGTGCTCTGTGGATCTAACCTTGAGCTTCCTGTGGCCTACCATATCATTTCTCAAACCCTTCCAGCAACATGTCTGTTGGCGCCATCCTTTGGCAGGCTGAGGGCACACAAACTTAAAGAAAACATATTATATTCCTCCTGGGCAGCCTTAAACTCTATAGCATGAATACGAATGTTTCTAATTTTAACCAATCACTCACCTCTGTCTGATTTCAGTTTCCAGCTCTTGATCTACTGCCCATTTGAATAAAATTACTCCTTTAAGGTAGAAGAGTTGACAGTGGTGTTTTCCCCATGTCGCTTGCCATTGAACAACTGGCAAAATTAAGTTGCGCTTGTTGCAAAATGAATGGTGTTATTGTTCAAAATCTCCCTGAGATTGAAAGTATTCTTGTACTGAATAGACATCTGGGCCAAATGGCTATTTAAGGAAAATCTGTACCTGATTGTACATCCTGATGTACAATGACTACTTCTATCCACTAAAGATTGTTACATCTATACAGAACATGTATTAATACACAAAACAATCACATCTCCTTATTGGTCAGGAAGCGCCTAAACTTCCCAAGGAGACTGAGGAGGTCAAGGCCAACGGCTCTCATCCTGAGATTTTACAGGAGCGCAGTTGAGTCTCCTGTCTGGCTGCATCATTGGATGGTCTAGTAGCTGTAAAGCATCAGACAGGAATGATGCAAAGAGTTGTGAGGATCACTGGGGTCTCCCTTTCTTCTGTAGATGACATTTACTGGGAGTGTTGTTTAAATAGGGCTCAAGGAATTGTAAAAAGACCATTTCCATCCAGTGCACAGCATCTTTAACCACGTCCATCATCAAAATCAGGACTGCCAGGCTGGGGAATAGCTTCTTCCCACAGGCTGTGAGATGGAAGAAAAGTATCCTGTAAGTGGGATAATCATCCCAAATATTTATATATGTAGCGGCTACTTCGATAGGGCTACTAAAGCAACACACCCACACACACACACCAGGTTAGTCAACACAAGACTGCTTTATTCAGACTTTACAGGCTTCTTTGATTTAGTGTGTCCTGGGCTCCATGGGACATCATTATGAGTTTGCTTCTGAACCACAGGACCGCAGATTTAAATGAAGCTGTGTGAGTGTCCCGTGCCATCCGGCAGGAGAATCCACAGATCAACGTGCCGTTCCACGCCACGAAGCACCACGCCTGGACAGTCAATTAAATGGATGAGTTCCCAACTGTCTGTCTTATATTTTCACTCGCGTGCCAAAGAACCTTACCCGCTCGGCCCACTACACAGCTGCTAAACCACCCAGTTCCCCCACAGAACCTTCACAGAAACTAAAACATCAGCTGCATGCACCTGAGGTGGACCCCCTCGCCGTCTGGGCTGGGGGCACTGAAATAGGTGAAGCGGGCTTCACATGGGCAGGCTTGAGTCTACACGAAACAGCTGTGAATGTCCCCTTATGTCCAAAGTATACACAAGCCCATCCTTCTTCACCACATGGAAAGGGCCCTCATACGTTAATTGTAATGGCGCTCCTGGGACCTGTCTGCGCACAAAAACAAAATCAGCGTCCAGGAATGGTGGGGCACATTCTGTTTAGGTGATCCATGCCAGTGGGTAGGAAAAAGTTTGCTGATCATGACTCCATGTCAAAGCTGTGAAGGAAATTCAGGTCAGAGTTGGTTGTGAAATGAATGTCCCATGAAACTGTAAGAACTGTACCATAAACCATCTCTGTGGACAATGCTGACATATCTTCCTTTGAAGAGATGTGCACTCCGAATAGAATCCATGGCAACTCATCGACCTAATTGGGAATGGTGAGTCAGGCCTTAAGTGCGGACTTCAGTTGCCAGTAGAAATGTTCCACAAGTCTGTTGGACTGTGGATGAATTGTGCTCAACGATCTGAAGTAATATGTGTTGGAAAACCAAATCTAGCCATCCAATCGACAGTGAATGCTCTTGCCCTTGTCTCAGTGTCACTGGATGGCAACGGGACAGCCCCTGACCAGCGTGTGAAACGTTCTATGACTGTTAGAATGTATTTCAAAATTTGAGATAATGGCAATGATCCAAGCAGGTCCACATGCACGTGTTCCAACCGCCTGTGTACCACCGGGAAATGTTGAAGAGGTGCCTTATTGTGCCGCTGAATTTTGGCAGTCTGGCAGGTGGTACCTGTGCAGACCCATTATGCAACACCCTTTTTTAGTCCATGCCATACATATTTATTTGACATGAGCTTGACAGATGTTCTGATGGACAGATGAGACAAGGTGTGTATCTGGTCAAAAAGGCATTGCCTCCAAGATATCAGGAATCACTGGTCTAATGTAGCCCAAAGACATGTCACAAAGTAAGGTTGGCCGCCCAGTTGTGATGCCACCTGCAGTATGTCCAAGTTAGTCATGGTCGTACTATATGGCTGACCATCGGGGTCCATTGCCTGGACACTGGCTAATTCAGGAATATCAATCTCATCCTGAATATGATATACAGTCGGTCTGGACAGAATATTCATGACGCCATTGTTTTTACCAGATGTTTCCAAGTAGATTTAAGGGAATTCTAAATATCTGCCCTAAGTGCCAATAAGCTGCTGGCAGGTTTGAACAGCATTCTTCAACCCAAGTGGCATCCTAAGAAATTCAAAAAGCCCAGAAGGGGTAATAATTGCCATTTAAGGAATGTAATAGTTATGGGCTGGGATAAATGGGGAACAGTGGGGAACAGATGGGGCAAAGTGGGGAACATTGTGAAGAATGGGCAACAGGGTGGAACAGATGTGGTACACCTGTTCCCCACTATTCCCCAGCTGTTCCCCACCAGTTCCCCACTATTCACCACCGTTCCCCATGATTCCCCACTCTTCCCCTCATTTCCCAATCTGTTCCCCACTGTTCCTCCCATTTGTCTCTGTTCCCCACTGTTCTCCATTGTTCCTCAGCGATCCCCACTTTTCCTCATCTCTTCCTTTCATTCCTCAATTTTCACCTCTGTTGCCCACTATACACCACTTTTCCCCTCTGTTCCCCACTGTTCCCTCATTGTTCCCCACTGTTCCTAAAAGAAGTCTGTAAAGTCTGAATAAAGCAGTCTTGTGTTGACTAACTTGGTGTGTGTGTGTGTGTGTTTGTGTGTGTATTACTTTAGTAGCTCTACCGAAGTCGCCTCTGCAATTGGGGACCCCAAATGCAAGATTCAGGGAAACTTGAATCTCCAGTTACCATGGACACAAGGACGGCAGCAGCTGTTGCCATCACGGCTGCAGTTAATGTGGTGGAACTTCACTTCCCTCCTTTCTGGACACATCAACCTCGGGTATGGCTTAATCAGGCTGAAACCCAGATTTGTCTTGTGGCATAATGGCAGAGGACATGAAATTCTGCCATGTAATAGGTGCATCGGACACTGCTGCAGCGTCTCAAGTAATAGAATATGTTGCCAATCCCCTGGCAGAAAACCAGTAAACCAGGTTCCGCCAATTTCTCCTGGACTCGCTGGAATTGACTAGACATGAGCACGACTTTTAAATATGGAGGACCTAGGTGATAGGAATCTATCCGATTTAATGAATGAGATGCTCGCATTAGCAGATGGTTATTCTCATTGTTTACTTTTTGAGACTCTATTCCTGTCCAAACTCCCATGTCGTGTCACAATACCAATCATTAACATGGATTTCCACCATCCCCATGACGTAGCGCAGGAGACTGACAGGCTGGATCACACTCCAACGCTAGAGTCTGCTCACGTACAGACTGTTTTCGCAGCAGATCCATATCCCGTGTCCTATGAGCCAACTATATCTTCAGTTCAGTTAAAGAAGGATGAACGTGCTGACAGGCGGTGAGAATGGTGTTTTTACCATGGCCGTTGGTGAAAAATGCCCATAAATGTGTCCCGACATGTACCTATTACAGAAAAAAGGCAGGAAACGATAAGGCCGTCTACCATTTATGGCCATGGCAGCTGGCACAAGTACGTCCCATTGTATCTTCCAAGACTGCGCTGGTAAGCACAAGTTTCTTGTAGACACGAGTGCTGAGGTTCGTTTGCTCCCACCAACCTATTTTGAAATAAAACCCACATAAACAACACCACCTGACTCTTCAAACACAAATGGGACGAAAATTCCCTGCTTTGGCACAGGATAGGTCACGATTGCGATAGGAGGTGTGACATTCCATTGGAATTGCCTATTGGCTTCCATTGCACAGCCTATTTTGGGTGCAGATTTTTTAAGGTCCCATGACTTGCCAGTAGATGTGAAGTGGAGGAAATTGGTTCCTGCTACCACTTTTCAAACATACCCTCTGGGATGCAGCAAAGGGAGAGTTTCCCACCTCGGGGTGCATACCTTGAACAAATGTGCACATGCTGCTCTGCTCAACGAATTTCCCTGTACTCTCTCACCTAATTTCAATATCTCCTAAACAGCCCAGGGTGTGTCCCATTACATAGACACTTCAGGCCCACCAAATTACGCCAGGGTTCGTCATCTTCCACCTGATAAACTGCGCAGGCAAGGGCAGAGTGAACTGCAATTGAGGAATTAGGTATCATTCAGCGCTCCAACAGTCCTTGGGCATCACTGTTAAACATGGCACCCAAGAAAACAGGTGGATGGACACCCTGCAGCGATTACCGTAGGATCAATAACTACAGCCGACAGATACCCTATACCTCATATGCGAGATTTCACTGCCCATCTGCACAATTTCTGTGCTTTCACCAAGGTAGATCTTGTCATGAGATCAAGTGTGGGGAAAAGTAGGGAATGGTGTGGAACCGTGGTGATCACTGCAGTAAAATGGAGAACACGGGAATATTGGGGAGCAGGGTGGAACAATGAGGAAAGGGGAACAGATGGGAAAGAGTGGGGAACACTGCAGAACAGAGGGGAACAAAAGGGAGCAGGGGGATTGATGGGAATCAGTGGGGAACTGTGGGTAATAGGTGGGATACTGCTAGAAAACAGTTGGGATTGGTGGGGAACAGTGGGGAAAGTTGGGGAACAGGTGAAGAACAATGGGCTACAGTGCAGAACTGTGGGGAACAGATGTGAAACAGTAGAGAACTGTTTGGGAACAGCTGGAGAACAGAGGGGAACTGATGGGGAACAGTGGGGAACCATGGGGAAACAGGTGGGAAACTGGTAGGAAACAGTTGGGATTGGTGGAGAAGAGTAGGGAACATTTGGGAACAGGTGAAGAACAGTGGGGGACAGTGATGAACTGTGGAGTAAAGAGGTGGAACAGTAGGGTACAGTGGAAAAATTGGTGAACAGCTGGAAAACAGAGCCGAACTGTGGGGAGCAGGGGAACAGTGTGGAAGAGATGGTGAACGGTGGAGAATGGGGGAAAAGTGGGGAATTGGTGGGAGACAGTTGGGGAACAGTGGCGAACAGGTGTGGAATAGCTGGGGAACAGTGGGAACAGGTTTGGAACAGTAGGAAAACGGTGGGGAACAGTGGGGAAAAGATGAGGGACAGTGGGAAACAGTTTAGAACAGATGAGGAACTGATGTGGAACATTAGTGAACAGTGGAGAAATGTGGGGAACTATCGGGAACATGTGTCGAACAGCTGGGGAACTGTGAGCAACTCTGGGAAACATTGGTGAAAACTGGGGAACTGTTGAGGACAGTGGGGAGCAGTGGGGAACAGATGGTGAACAGTGGAGAACTGTGGGAAACAGTGTGGAAAATTAGGTCACAGATGGGAAAAAGAGGAGTATCTGATGGGCAACAATGGGAAACATGGGGTGCAGTGGGTAACAGTTGGGATCTGTGGGGTACAGTCGGGAACAGTGAGGAACAATAGGGGAAAGTGGGAGAAATGGGGAACAGTTGGGAACAGAGGGGAAAAGTAAAGAACAGAGGGGAACAGTGGTGAACAGAGTGGAAAAGTAGGGAACAGTTTAGAATAGATGGAGAGAAGTGGGGAACAGTGAGGAACTGTGGGAGACAGTGGGAAACAGAGGAGAAGAATAAGTAACAGTGGGGTATACAGGGTAACGGGGAGAGCAGTGGGGAACAGAATGTGAACATTGGAGAATGTGGGGAACAGTGGTCAAATGTGTGTGACAGATGGAGAACTGTGAAGAACAGTGGGAAACACGGGGCACAATTAGGGAACAGTGGTGTATAGTGGGCAACAGTGGGGAAAATTGAGGTACAGAAGGAAGACATGGGGAAAAGTGGGGATCACTGAGGAACAGTGGAGAACAGTGGAACAGAGACAAATAGGGGGGAGCAATGGGGAACAGATATTGACCTGTGGAGAATGTGGGAACAGTGGGGAACAGATTGGGAAATGAGGGGAAAAGTGGGGAACCATGTGGAACAGTGGTGAAAAGTGGGGAACTGATAGGAAACAGCTGGATAACAGTGGGGAACAAATGGGCAACAGTGGGGAACCATGGGACCTGGTGGGAAACTGAGGGGTCAAAGGGAAGAATGAGTAACAGTGGGTAATAGATAGCGAACTGTGGAGAACGGGGTAATAGTGGAGAAAAGTGGGTAACTGATGGGTAATGAGGGGAACAGTGGAGAACATTGGGGAATAGGAGGAACAGTGGGGAACAAATGGGGGACTGATGGGGAATAGTGGGGAATAGTCAGGAACAGTCAGTAATGGTGGTGAACAGATGTGGAACAATGGCAAAAATGGGAAACAGTGGGGAAAAGTGGGGAACTAAAGGGAACAGTTGGGATCAGTAGGGAACAGGTGTGAAATAGTGGAGAACAGTGAGGACAATGAGGAACAAGGGGAACAGATGGGGTATAGTGGGGTACACTGCAGAACTGTGGAGAACATTGGGGAACAGTGAGGAACAGTGGAGAAAAGTGGCGAACAGTAGGAAACAGTTCTGGAACATCTGGATAACAGTGGAGAGGTGGAGAACAGTGAAGAACCATGGGGAACAGTAGGCAACAGAGCGGAACAGTGGAGAACTGTGGGGAATAGTCGGGAACAGTGGTGATCAGATGGCGAACAGTGGGAAAAATGGGGAACAGTTCGGCTACAGTTGGGAAAAGTGTGGAACAGTGAAGAACTCTGGGGAACAGTGGGGAACAGAGGTGAACAATGGGGAATTGGGGTAACTGTGGAAAAAATTAGGGAACAGATGGGGAACAGCTAGAGAACATTGGGAAACAGTGCAGAACATGGGGGAAAATGGAAGAGTGGGGAACAGATGGAGAACAGTGGGGAAAAATGGGCAACAGTGTGGAACAGATGTGAAACAGTCTGGAAGCATGGGGAACACTGTAGGACAATGGGGATCAGAGGGGAATATTGGGGAGCAGGGGGGGTCAATGAGGAAAGGAACAGATGGGAAACAGTGGGGAACACTGCAGAACAGATGAGAACAGAGGGGAACAGTAGGGACCAGGGGGAACCGATGGGGAACAGTGTGGAACCGTGAGGAACAGGAGGGAAACTGCTGGAAAACAGTTGGGATTGGTGGGGAAAAGTGTGGAACAGTTGGAGAAAGGTGAAAAACAGTGTGGTATAGTGAATAATTGTGGGAAATAGATGTGGAACATTAGGGAACGGTAGAACAAATGGGGAAGAGTGGGGAACAGTTTGTGAATAGCTGGAGTACAGTGGGAAACAGTGAAGAACTGTGGGGATCAGTGTGGAACAGATATGGAGCATTAGGGAACAATGGGAAAAATGGGGAACAGTGGTGAACAGTTTGAGAGCAGCTGGGGAACAGTGGAGAACAGGTGTGGAACAGTAGGAAACAGTGGGAAAAATGGAGAACAGTGGTGAACAGTTTGAGAGCAGCTGGGGAACAGTGGAGAACAGGTGTGGAACAGTAGGGAACAGTGGGAAAAATGGGGAACAGTGGTGAACAGTTTGAGAGCAGCTGGGGAACAGTGGAGAACAGGTGTGGAACAGTAGGAAACAGTGGGAAAAATTGAGAACAGTGGTGAACAGTTTGAGAGCAGCTGGGGAACAGTGGAGAACAGGTGTGGAACAGTAGGAAACAGTGGGAAAAATGGAGAACAGTGGTGAACAGTTTGAGAGCAGCTGGGGAACAGTGGAGAACAGGTGTGGAACAGTAGGGAACAGTGGGAAAAATGGGGAACAGTGGTGAACAGTTTGAGAGCAGCTGGGGAACAGTGAAAAACAGGTGTGGAACAGTAGGAAACAGTGGGAAAAATGGAGAACAGTGGTGAACAGTTTGAGAGCAGCTGGGGAACAGTGGAGAACAGGTGTGGAACAGTAGGGAACAGTGGGAAAAATGGGGAACAGTGGTGAACAGTTTGAGAGCAGCTGGGGAACAGTGGAGAACAGGTGTGGAACAGTAGGAAACAGTGGGAAAAATGGAGAACAGTGGTGAACAGTTTGAGAGCAGCTGGGGAACAGTGGAGAACAGGTGTGGAACAGTAGGGAACAGTGGGAAAAATGGGGAACAGTGGTGAACAGTTTGAGAGCAGCTGGGGAAAAGTGGAGAAGAGGTGTGGAACAGTAGGAAACAGTGGGAAAAATGGAGAACAGTGGTGAACAGTTTGAGAGCAGCTGGGGAACAGTGGAGAACAGGTGTGGAACAGTAGGGAACAGTGGGAAAAATGGGGAACAGTGGTGAACAGTTTGAGAGCAGCTGGGGAACAGTGGAGAACAGGTGTGGAACAGTAGGGAACAGTGGGAAAAATGGGGAACAGTGGAGAATGGATGGGTAACATTTGGGAACAGCTGGAGAACAGTGAGGAACTGTGAGGGAACAGTGGGTAATGGGGAGAATGAGTAACAGTGGAGAACAGATGGTAACAGGGGTGAGCAGTAGGGAACACTGGAGAATGTGGTTAACTGTTAAAAAGTGTGTGACAGGTGGGGAACAGCAGGGAACACTTGGGAAAAAGTTGAGGAACAGTGGTGTATAGAGGGCAACATTGGGGAAAATTGAGGAATGGAAGGAAGGGATGGGGAACAGTGGAGATCTCTGCAGAACAGAGGAGAACAGTGGGCAACAGCGGGGAATAGTGGGGACCAGATAGGGAATTGTGGAGAATGGGGGAACAGTGGGGAACAGATTGGGAAATGAGGTGTCAGTGGGGATCCATGGGGAACCGTGGGGAACAGGTGGGAAAATGCTGGAAAACAGTTGGGATTGGTGGCGAACAGTGCGTAACAGTTGGGAAACAGGTGAAGAACAGCATGGTACAGTGAAGAATTGTGGGTAACAGATGTGGAACAATAGGGATCAGTGGGATAAATGGGGAACAATTAGGGTACGGCGAGAGAATAGTGAAGAACTGTGTGGAACAGTGCGGAACAGATGTGGAACAGTAGGGAACAGTGGGGAAAATGAGGAAGAGTTGGGAACAAAGGGGAACAGTGGGGAACAGCGATGAACTTTGGGAAATAGTTGGGAAAAGGTGGGGAACAGTTTGGTTACAGCTGGAGAACAGTGGGGACCATGCAGAACAGGTGAAGAACAGTGGAGTACAGTGAAGAATTATGCGGAACTGTGGGGAACAGCTGGAGAATATTGGGGAACATTGGGGGACAGTCAGGAATGGTGGTGAACAGAGGTGGAAAGGTGGGAAAAAAGAGAAACAGTGGGGAAAAGTGGTGAACTGTGTGGAACAGTGGGAAGCAGATTGGTAACTGTAGGAGAACAGTGTGGACCCATGGGGAACAGTGGGAAAAATGGGGAACAGATCGGGAACAGCTGGAGAACAGTGGGGAACTGATGGGGAACATGTGTCGAACAGGTAGGGAATAGTGAGGAACAATTGGGGAACAGTGGGGAAAAGTAAGGAACATTTGGGAATAGTTGTGGAATAGTGGAGAACAGTTGTAAAACATTGGGGAACAGTGGTATAAATGGGGAACAGAGGGGAAAAGTGGGGAACTGTGGAACAGTGGGGAATAGTTGTGGGACAGTGGGGAACTGAATATGAAGATTGGGGAACATTGCAAAAATTGGGCAACAATGCAGAACAGATGGGGAACAGTGGGGAAAAGTAATTGTGGAGCAGTTGTTAAATAAAGGAGAACAGGTGTGAAACAGTGGGGAAAAGTGTGGAACCGTGGGGAAAACTCTAGAAAAATGATGAACAGGGGAATATTAGGGAGCAGGGTGGAACAACGAGGAAAGGGGAACTGATGGGGAACACTGCAGAACAGAGGTGAGCAAAAGAGTATAGGGGGAACAGTTGGGAATCTGATGGGAAACAGTGGGGAACTGTGGGTAATATGTGGGAAAATGCTGGGATAAAGTTGGGATTGGTGGGAAAGTGGGGAAAAGTTGGGGAACAGATGTGGAACAGTAAGAAAAATGGGGAACAAAGGGGAACAGTGGTGAACAGTGGGGAACAGTTTAGGAACAGCTGGAGAACAGAGGGGAACAGATGGGGAACTGATGGGGAACACAGGTAAACCAAGGGGGACAGGTGGGAAACTGCTGGTAAACAGTTGGGATTGATGGGGAAGAGTAGGAAACAGTTGGGGAACATGTGGAAAAAAGTGGGGTACAGTGGGGAGCAGATCCAGAACAGTAGGCTACAGTGGTAAAAGGGGAACTGCTGGAAAACAGCTGCCAAACTGTGGGGAGCAGGAAGAACAGTGTGGAACAGATGGTGAACAATGGAGAATGGGGGAAGAGTGGGGAAAAATGGGGAACAGATTGGGAATGAGGTGAACAGTGGGGAATCTTGGGAAACAGTGTTGAAAAGTGCAGAACTGGTGGGACACAGGTGGGGAACAGTCGAAAAAGGTGAGGGACGGTGGGAAAATGTTTAGAACAAATGGAGAACTGATGTGGAACTGTGGCGATCAGTGAGGAACAGTGCAGAAATGGTGGGCAACTGCTGGGGAACATGTGTCGAACAGGTCGGGAACAGTGAGGAACAGATGGGGAAAAGGTGAGGGACAGTGTGAAACAGTTTAGTACAGATGGGGAACTGATGTGGAGGGACAGTGTGAAACAGTTTAGTACAGATGGGGAACTGATGTGGAACTCTGAGGATCAGTGGGGAACAGTGGTGAAATGATGGACAACTGCTGGGGAACATGTGTCGAACAGGTAGGGAACAGTGAGGAACTATTGGGGACAGTGGGCAACCCTAGGGAACAGTTGGGAAACTTCTGGGAAACAGATGGGATTGGTGGGGAACAGTGGGGAAATGTAAGGAACTGTGGGGAACAGTTGTGGAACAGTGGAGAACAGGTGTGAAACAGTGGGGAACAGTGGGTAAATGGGAAACAGTGGGAAAAGATGGGGAACAGTGGGAAACATTGGGGAAAATGGGCAAGATGGCGGAACATATGTGGAACTGTGGGAATAAGAAGGTTAAAGTGGGAAACTGTGGGGAACAATTGAGGAACAGTGGGGAACTGATAGTGAACAGTGGGAATATTACTAAAATTGGGCAACAGTGACGAACAGATGGGCAACAGTGGTATTAATGGGGAAAAATGGGGAACTGTGAGGAACATTTGGGAATATGGGCAACGGGGAAGAACAGATGTGGATCAGTGGGGAATAGTAGGGAACAATGTGGAACCATGCAGAACACTGCAGAATAATGGGTAATGGAGGGGAATATTGGAGAGCAGTGGGGGGGGGGAAACACTGAGGAATGTTAAAATGATGGGGAACCGTAGGGAAAAGTGGAGAAATGGTGGAGAACTGCTGGGGACATGTGTCGAACAGGAGGGGAACATTGCGGAAACAGCTTGAAAACAGTGGGTATTAGATGGGGAACTGATGGGGAACAGTGGAGAGATGGTGGGGAACTGCAGGTGAAAAATGGGGACTTGTGGGAACATGTATCTAACAGGTGGAAAAAAGTGAAGAAAAGATGGGGAGGAGTGGGGAACCTTGGAGAACACTGCCAAGCAGTGGGTAACAGAGGGAATAGTGGGGAGCAGGGGTGAACAATGAGGAAAGGGGAACAAATGTTGAACAGTTGAGAACAGTGCAGAACAGAGGGAAAGAGTGGGGTGCAGGGGTGAATAACGAGGAAAGGTGAACAAATGCAGAACATTGGAGAATGTGGGGAACAGTGGGTAACAGATGGAAATGAGATAGAGAACAGCTGGGAAACAGTGAGGAACTGTGTGGAACAGTGGATAACAGAGGGGGATCATTGAGGAACAGTGGGGATCAGTGGAGATGAGTGGGTAACAGAGGGTAACATTAAGGAATGGAGAGAACTGCTGATGAACAGAGGGGAATAGTGTGGAATATGTGTCAAACAAGTGGTGAACATGTGTCAAACATGTGGGGAACAGTGTGGAACTGGGATGAACACTGCATAACAATGGGGAATGGAGGGGAATAGTGGGGAATAGGGGAGAAAAATGAGGAATTGAAGGAACAGATGGGGAACAGTGGGAAAATCTGCAGAACAGAGGGGAATAGTGGGGAGCAGTGGTGAACAGATGGTGAACTGTGGAGAATGGGGGAACAGTGGGGAAAAATGGGAAACAGATTGGGAAATGAGGGGAACAGTGGGGATCCAAAGGGAACAGTGGGGGAACATAGTGTCTAAGTGGTGAACAGTGGGGAACTTGTGAGGAACAGTGGAGAACAGATGGGGAACAGACTAGAAATTGTGGTAAACTGTTGAGGAACAGGTGGGGAACAGTGAGGAACAGATGGGATAGTGTGGGGTACCGTGGAAAATACTGCTGGGCAGTGGGAAATAGAGGGGAATAGTGGGAAGCAGGGGGTTAACAATGAGGAAAGGGGAACAGATGGGGAACAGCGGAGAATCGGGGAACAGTGAGTAACAGATGGAAAAGAAATGGAGAACAGATGGGGAACAGTTAGGAACAGAGGGGAATATTGAGGAACAGTGGGGAACTGTAGGGAAAACTGCAGAATAGTGGGGAACATTGGAGACATAGTGTGGAACTGCTGAGTTACAGTTGGGACTTGTGGGGAACATGTGTCGAACATGTGTGTAAAATATGTCGAACATGTGATTAACAGTGAGGAACAAATGGGCAACACTGTGGAACTCTGGTGAACACTGCATAATAATTGGGAATGGAGGGAAATAGTGGTGAGTAGCGGAGAATAATGCGGACCTCAGGGAACATATGGTGAACAGTTTGGAAAACTGCGGAACAGTGGGGAATAGTGGGGAGCGGTGGAGAACAGATAGCGAACTGTGGAAAATGCGGGAACAGTGGGAAACAGTTCGGGACCTGCTGGAGAACAGCAGGGAAGAGTGAAGTAATGTGGGGTTCAGTAGGGAATTGAGAGGAACAGTGGGGACTTCTGGTGAACCTGTTTTGAACAGGTGGGAAACAGTGAGGAACAAATGGGGTACAGTGTGGAACCATGAGGAACACTGCAGAACAATGGGGAACAGAGGGGAATAGTGGGG
The DNA here is from genome assembly GCF_036971445.1 of Narcine bancroftii. Lineage (NCBI taxonomy): Eukaryota > Metazoa > Chordata > Chondrichthyes > Torpediniformes > Narcinidae > Narcine > Narcine bancroftii. The sequence goes on from NW_027211884.1 coordinate 6,772,086, forward strand.
AACAATTAGGAAAGGGGAACCGTGGCGAACACTGCAAAACAATGGGGAACCAAAGGGAGCAGTGGGAACGGATTGGAAAAAGTGGGGAACCGTGGGAAACACTGCAGAACAGAGGGGAACGAAAGGGAGCAGGGCGAACATATCGGAAAAAAGTTGAGAAGTGGGGAACACTGCAGAACAGTGGGGAATCAAAGGAAGCAGGGGGATCAGATTGGAAAAAGTGGGGAACAGTGTGGAAAAATGCAGAACAGTGGGGAACCAAAGGGAGCAGGAGGAACAGATTGGAAAAAGTTGGGAACCATGGAGAACACTGCAGAACAGAGGGGAACCAAAGGGAGCAGGGGTAACGGATTGGAAAAAGTAGGGAACGGTGTGGAAAAATGCAGAAGAGTGGAGAAACAACGGGTGCAGGGTGAACGGATTGGAAAAAGTGGGGAACAGTGTGGAACACTGCAGAACAGAGGGGAATCAAAGGAAGCAGGGGGAACGGATTGGAAAAAGTGGGGAACCGTTCGGAACATTGCACAACAGAGGGGAACTAAAGGAGCACGGGGAAGAGATTGGAAAAATTGGGAAACCATGGAGGACAGTGCAGGACGGAGGGGAACCAAAGGGAGCAGGGGGAACAGATTGGAATAAGTGGGGAACCGTTGACGAACACTGCAGAACAGTGGGGAACGAAAGGGAGCAGGGGGAACAGATTGCAAAAAGTGGGGAACAGTGGGGAATATTGCAGAAAAGAGGGGAACCAAATGGAGCATGGGAACAGATTGGAAAAATTGGGGAACCGTGTGAAAAATGCAGAACAGTGGGAAACCAAAGGGAGCAGGGAGAACGGATTGGAAAATGTGGGGAATCGTGGGGAGCACTGCAGTACAGAGGGGAACTAAAGGGATCAGGGGGAACGGATTGGAAAAAGTGGGGAACCGTTCGGAACATTGCACAACAGAGGGGAACCAAAGGAGCACGGGGAAGAGATTGGAAAAATTGGGAAACCATGGAGGACAGTGCAGGACGGAGGGGAACCAAAGGGAGCAGGGGGAATAGATTGGAAAAAGTGGGGAACTGTGGGGAACACTGTAGAACAGAGGGGAACCAAAGAGAGCACGGCGAACAGATTGGAAAAAGTGTGGAACCGTGGGGAACACTGCAGGACAGAGGGGAACCAAAGGGAACAGGAGGTAAAGGTTGGAAAAAGTGGGGAACCGTTGGCGAACACTGCAGAACAGTGGGGAACCAAAGGGAGCAGGGGGAACAGATTGCAAAAAGTGGGGAACAGTGGGGAATATTGCAGAAAAGAGGGGAACCAAATGGAGCATGGGAACAGATTGGAAAAATTGGGGAACCGATGGAAAAATGCAGAATAGTGGGAAACCAAAGGGAGCAGGGAGAACGGATTGGAAAATGTGGGGAATCGTGGGGTGCACTGCAGTACAGAGGAGAACTAAAGGGATCAGGGGGAACGGATTGGAAGAGTGGGGAACTGAGGGGGAAAATGTAGGACAGAGGGGAACCAAAGGGAGCAGGGGGAATGGATTGGAAAAAGTTGGTAACCGTGGGGAACACAGCAAGACAGAGGGGAACAAAAGGGAACAGGAGGTACAGGTTGGAAAAAGTGGGGAACCGTTGGCGAACACTGCAGAACATTGGGGAACCAAAGGGAGCAGGGGGAACAGATTGCAAAAAGTGGGGAACTGTGTGGAAAAATGCAGAAGAGTGAGGAAACAAAGGGAGCAGGGGGAACAGATTGGAAAAAGTGGGGAACTGTGGAGAACATTGCAGGACAGAGGGTAAACAAAGGGAGCAGGGCGAACTGATTGGAAAAAGTGGGGAAACGTGGGGAACACTGCAGGACAGAGGGGAAACAAAGGGAGCAGGGTGAACAGATTCGAAAAAGTGTGCATCCTTGGGGAACACTGCAGAATAGAGGGGAACTAAACGGAGCATGGAGAACAGATTGGAAAAAGTGCAGAACCATGGCGAACACTGCAAAACAGTGGGGAACCAAAGGGAGCAGCGGGAACGGATTGGAAAAAGTGGGGAACCGTGGGAAACACTGCAGAACAGAGGGGAACGAAATGGAGCAGGGCGAGCATATTGGAAAGAAGTTGAGAAGCGCGGAACACTGCAGGACAGTGGGGAATCAAAGGGAGCAGGGGGATCAGATTGGAAAAAGTGGGGAACAGTGTGGAAAAATGCAGAAGAGTGAGGAAACAAAGGGAGCAGGGGGAACAGATTGGAAAAAGTGGGGAACTGTGTGGAAAAATGCAGAACAGTGGGGACCCAAAGGCAGCAGGAGGAACAGATTGGAAAAAGTACGGAACCGTGGAGTACACTGCAGAACAGAGGGGAACCAAAGGGAGCAGGGGTAACGGATTGGAAAAAGTGGGGAACTGTTTGAAACACTGCAGAACAGAGGGGAATCAAAGGAAGCAGGGGGAACGGATTGGAAAAAGTGGGCAACCGTTAGGAACACTGCACAACAGAGGGGAAACAAAGGAGCACGGGGAAGAGATTGGAAAAATTGGGAAACCATGGAGGACAGTGCAGGACGGAGGGGAACCAAAGGGAGCAGGGGGAACAGATTGGAAAAAGTGGGGAACTGTGGGGAACACTGTAGAACTGAGGGGAACCAAAGAGAGCACGGCGAACAGATTGGAAAAAGTGTGGAACCGTGGGGAACACTGCAGGACAGAGGGGAACCAAAGGGAACAGGAGGTACAGGTTGTAAAAAGTGGGGAACTGTTAGCGAACACTGCAGAACAGTGGGGAACCAAAGGGAGCAGGGGGAACAGATTGCAAAAGGTGGGGAACAGTGGGGAATATTGCAGAAAAGAGGGGAACCTAATGGAGCATGGGATCAGATTGGAAAAATTGGGGAACCGTGTGGAAAAATGCAGAACAGTGGGAAACCAAAGGGAGCAGGGGGAACAGATTGCAAAAGGTGGGGAACAGTGGGGAATATTGCACAAAAGAGGGGAACCAAATGGAGCATGGGAACAGATTGGAAAAATTGGGGAACCTTGTGGAAAAATGCAGAACTGTGGGAAACCAAAGGGAGCAGGGGTAACGGATTGGAAAAGTGGGGAACTGTGGGGGAAAATGCAGGACAGAGGGGAACCAAAGGGAGCAGGGGGAATGGATTGGAAAAAGTGGAAACTGTGGGGTAAACTGCAGAACAGAGGGGAGCCCAAGGAGAAGGGCGAACAGATTGGAAATAGTGGGGAACGGTGTGGAAAAATTGAGAAGAGTGGAGAAACAACGGGAGCAGGGTGAACGGATTGGAAAAATTGGGGAACAGTGTGGAACACTGCAGAACAGAAGGGAATCAAAGGAAGCAGGGGGAACGGATTGGAAAAAGTGGGGAACCGTTCGGAACACTGCACAACAGAGTGGAACCAAAGGAGCACGGGGAAGAGATTGTAAAAATTGGGAAACCATGGAGGACAGTGCAGGACGGAGGGGAACCAAAGGGAGCAGGGGGAACAGATTGGATAAAGTGGGGAACTGTGGGGAACATTGTAGAACTGAGGGGAACCAAAGAGAGCACGGCAAAAAGATTGCAAAAAGTGTGGAACCGTGGGGAACACTGCAGGACAGAGGGGAACCAAAGGGAGCAGGGAGAACGGATGGGAAAATGTGGGGAACCGTGGAGAGCACTGCAGTACAGAGGGGAACTAAAGGGAACTGGGGGAACAGATTGGAAAAAGTGTGGAACCGTGGCGAACACTGCAAAACAGTGGGGAACCAAAGGGAGCAGTGGGAACGTATTGGAAAAAGTGGGGAACCGTGGGAAACACTGCAGAACAGAGGGGAACGAAAGGGAGCAGGACGAACATATCGGAAAAAAGTTGAGAAGTGGGGAACACTGCAGAACAGTGGGGAATCAAAGGGAGCAGGGGGATCAGATTGGAAAAAGTGGAAAACAGTGTGGAAAAATGCAGAAGAGTGAGGAAACAAAGGGAGCAGGGGGAACAGATTGGAAAAAGTGGGGAACTGTGTGGAAAAATGCAGAACAGTGGGGAACCAAAGGGAGCAGGAGGAACAGATTGGAAAAAGTCGGTAACCGTGGAGAACACTGCAGAACAGAGGGGAACCAAAGGGAGCAGGGTGAACGGATTGGAAAATGTGGGGAACTGTATAGAAAACTGCAGAATAGAGGGGAACCAAAGGGAGCAGGGGGAACAGATTGGAAAAAGTGGAAACTGTGGGGAAAACTGCAGAACAGAGGGGAGCGCAAGGAGAAGGGGGAACAGATTGGAAAAAGTGGGGAACGGTGTGGAAAATGCAGCAGAGTGGAGAAACAACGGGAGCAGGGTGAACGGATTGGAAAAAGTGGGGTACAGTGTTGAACACTGCAGAACAGAGGGGAATCAAAAGAAGCAGGGGGAACAGATTGGAAAAAGTGGGGAACCGTTCGGAACACTGCACAACAGAGGGGAAACAAAGGAGCACGGGGAAGAGATTGGAAAAATTGGGAAACAGTGTGGAAAAATGCAGAAGAGTAAGGAAACAAAGGGAGCAGGGGGTATACATTGGAAAAATTGCGGAACCGTGGGGAACACTGCAGAACAGAGGGGAACCAAGGGAGCAGGTGGAACGAATTGGAAAAAGTGGGGAATCGTGAAGGACAATGCAGGACAGAGGGGAAAGAAAGGGCACAGGGGGAACGGATTGGAAAAAGTGGGGAACTGTGGGGAACACTGCAGAACAGAGGGGAACCAATAGGAGCAGGGCGAACAGATTGGAAAAAGTGGGGAACTGTGTGGAAAAATGCAGAAGAGTGGGGAACCAAAGGGAGCAGGAGGAACAGATTGGAAATGTGGGGAACAGTGTGGAAAAATGCAGAAGAGTAAGGAAACAAAGGGAGCAGGGGGTATACATTGGAAAAATTGCGGAACCGTGGGGAACACTGCAGAACAGAGGGGAACCAAGGGAGCAGGTGGAACGAATTGGAAAAAGTGGGGAATCGTGAAGGACAATGCAGGACAGAGGGGAAAGAAAGGGCACAGGGGGAACGGATTGGAAAAAGTGGGGAACTGTGTGGAAAAATGCAGAACAATGGGGAACCAAAGGGAGCAGGGGGATCAGATTGGAAAAAGTGGCGAACAGTGTGGAAAAATGCAGAAGAGTGGAGAAACAACGGGAGCAGGGTGAACGGATTGGAAAAAGTGGGGAACCGTTAGGCACACTGCACAACAGAGGGGAAACAAAGGAGCACGGGGAAAAGATTGGAAAAATTGGGAAACAATGGAGGACAGTGCAGGACGTAGGGGAACCAAAGGGAGCAGGGGGAACAGATTGGAAAAAGTGCGGAACCGTGGCGAATACTGCAAAACAGTGGGGAACCAAACGGAGCAGCGGGAACGGATAGGAAAAAGTGGGGAACCGTGGGAAACACTGCAGAAGAGAAGGGAACGAAAGGGAGCAGGACGAACATATCGGAAAAAAGTTGAGAAGTGGGAAACACTGCAGAACAGTGGGGAATCAAATGGAGCAGGGGGATCAGATTGGAAAAAGTGGCGAACTGTGTGGAAAAATGCAGAACAGTGGGGAACCAAAGGGAGCAGGAGGAACAGATTGGAAATGTGGGGAACTGTATAGAAAACTGCAGAATAGAGGGGAACCAAAGGGTGCAGGGGGAACAGATTGGAAAAAGTGGAAACTGTGGGGAAAACTGCAGAACAGAGGGGAGCCCAAGGAGAAGGGGGAACAGATTGGAAAAAGTGGGGAATGGTGTGGAAAATGCAGAAGAGTGGAGAAACAACGGGAGCAGGGTGAACGGATTGGAAAAAGTGGGGAACAGTGTGGAACACTGCAGAACAGAGGGGAATCAAAAGAAGCAGGGGGAACAGATTGGAAAAAGTGGGGAACCGTTAGGCACACTGCACAACAGAGGGGAAACAAAGGAGCACGGGGAAAAGATTGGAAAAATTGGGAAACAATGGAGGACAGTGCAGGACGGAGGGGAACCAAAGGGAGCAGGGGGAACGGATTGGAAAAAGTGCGGAACCGTGGCGAATACTGCAAAACAGTGGGGAACCAAACGGAGCAGCGGGAACGGATTGGAAAAAGTGGGGAACCGTGGGAAACACTGCAGAACAGAGGGGAACGAAAGGGAGCAGGGCGAATATATCGGAAAAAAGTTGAGAAGAGGGAAACACTGCAGAACAGTGGGGAATCAAAGGGAGCAGGGGGATCAGATTGGAAAAAGTGGCGAACTGTGTGGAAAAATGCAGAACAGTGGGGAACCAAAGGGAGCAGGAGGAACAGATTGGAAAATGTGGGGAACTGTATAGAATACTGCAGAATAGAGGGGAAACCAAAGGGAGCAGGGGGAACAGATTGGAAAAAGTGGAAACTGTGGGGTAAACTGCAGAACAGAGGGGAGCCCAAGGAGAAGGGCGAACAGATTGGAAAAAGTGGGGAACGGTGTGGAAAAATTGAGAAGAGTGGAGAAACAACGGGAGCAGGGTGAACGGATTGGAAAAATTGGGGGACAGTGTGGAACACTGCAGAACAGAAGGGAATCAAAGGAAGCAGGGGGAACGGATTGGGAAAAGTGGGGAACCGTTCGGAACACTGCACAACAGAGGGGAACCAAAGGAGCACGGGGAAGAGATTGGAAAAATTGGGAAACAGTGTGGAAAAATGCAGAAGAGTAAGGAAACAAAGGGAGCAGGGGGTATACATTGGAAAAATTGCGGAACCGTGGGGAACACTGCAGAACAGAGGGGAACCAAGGGAGCAGGTGGAACGAATTGGAAAAAGTGGGGAATCGTGAAGGACAATGCAGGACAGAGGGGAAAGAAAGGGCACAGGGGGAACGGATTGGAAAAAGTGGGGAACTGTGGGGAACACTGCAGAACAGAGGGGAACCAATAGGAGCAGGGCGAACAGATTGGAAAAAGTGGGGAACTGTGTGGAAAAATGCAGAAGAGTGGAGAAACAACGGGAGCAGGGTGAACGGATTGGAAAAAGTGGGGAACCGTTAGGCACACTGCACAACAGAGGGGAAACAAAGGAGCACGGGGAAAAGATTGGAAAAATTGGGAAACAATGGAGGACAGTGCAGGACGCAGGGGAACCAAAGGGAGCAGGGGGAACAGATTGGAAAAAGTGCGGAACCGTGATGAATACTGCAAAACAGTGGGGAACCAAACGGAGCAGCGGGAACGGATAGGAAAAAGTGGGGAACCGTGGGAAACACTGCAGAACAGAGGGGAACGAAAGGGAGCAGGGCGAACATATCGGAAAAAAGTTGAGAAGTGGTAAACACTGCAGAACAGTGGGGAATCAAAGGGAGCAGGGGGATCAGATTGGAAAAAGTGGCGAACTGTGTGGAAAAATGCAGAACAGTGGGGAACCAAAGGGAGCAGGAGGAACAGATTGGAAATGTGGGGAACTGTATAGAAAACTGCAGAATAGAGGGGAACAAAAGGGTGCAGGGGGAACAGATTGGAAAAAGTGGAAACTGTGGGGAAAACTGCAGAACAGAGGGGAGCCCAAGGAGAAGGGGGAACAGATTGGAAAAAGTGGGGAACAGTGTGGAAAATGCAGAAGAGTGGAGAAACAACGGGAGCAGGGTGAACGGATTGGAAAAAGTGGGGAACAGTGTGGAACACTGCAGAACAGAGGGGAATCAAAAGAAGCAGGGGGAACAGATTGGAAAAAGTGGGGAACAGTGTGAAAAAATGCAGAAGAGTAAGGAAACAAAGGGAGCAGGGGGTATACATTGGAAAAATTGCGGAACCGTGGGGAACACTGCAGAACAGAGGGGAACCAAGGGAGCAGGTGGAACGAATTGGAAAAAGTGGGGAATCGTGAAGGACAATGCAGGACAGAGGGGAAAGAAAGGGCACAGGGGGAACGGATTGGAAAAAGTGGGGAACTGTGGGGAACACTGCAGAACAGAGGGGAACCAATAGGAGCAGGGCGAACAGATTGGAAAAAGTGGGGAACTGTGTGGAAAAAAGCAGAAGAGTGGAGAAACAACGGGAGCAGGGTGAACGGATTGGAAAAAGTGGGGAACCGTTAGGCACACTGCACAACAGAGGGGAAACAAAGGAGCACGGGGAAAAGATTGGAAAAATTGGGAAACAATGGAGGACAGTGCAGGACGCAGGGGAACCAAAGGGAGCAGGGGGAACAGATTGGAAAAAGTGCGGAACCGTGGCGAATACTGCAAAACAGTGGGGAACCAAACGGAGCAGCGGGAACGGATAGGAAAAAGTGGGGAACCGTGGGAAACACTGCAGAACAGAAGGGAACGAAAGGGAGCAGGGCGAACATATCGGAAAAAAGTTGAGAAGTGGGAAACACTGCAGAACAGTGGGGAATCAAAGGGAGCAGGGGGATCAGATTGGAAAAAGTGGCGAACTGTGTGGAAAAATGCAGAACAGTGGGGAACCAAAGGGAGCAGGAGGAACAGATTGGAAATGTGGGGAACTGTATAGAAAACTGCAGAATAGAGGGGAACCAAAGGGTGCAGGAGGAACAGATTGGAAAAAGTGGAAACTGTGGGGAAAACTGCAGAACAGAGGGGAGCCCAAGGAGAAGGGGGAACAGATTGGAAAAAGTGGGGAACGGTGTGGAAAATGCAGAAGAGTGGAGAAACAACGGGAGCAGGGTGAACGGATTGGAAAAAGTGGGGAACCGTTCGGAACACTGCACAACAGAGGGGAAACAAATGAGCACGGGGAAGAGATTGGAAAAATTGGGAAACAGTGTGGAAAAATGCAGAAGAGTAAGGAAACAAAGGGAGCAGGGGGTATACATTGGAAAAATTGCGGAACCGTGGGGAACACTGAAGAACAGAGGGGAACCAAGGGAGCAGGTGGAACGAATTGGAAAAAGTGGGGAATCGTGAAGGACAATGCAGGACAGAGGGGAAAGAAAGGGCACAGGGGGAACGGATTGGAAAAAGTGGGGAACTGTGGGGAACACTGCAGAACAGAGGGGAACCAATAGGAGCAGGGCGAACAGATTGGAAAAAGTGGGGAACTGTGTGGAAAAATGCAGAAGAGTGGAGAAACAACGGGAGCAGGGTGAACGGATTGGAAAAAGTGGGGAACCGTTAGGCACACTGCACAACAGAGGGGAAACAAAGGAGCACGGGGAAAAGATTGGAAAAATTGGGAAACAATGGAGGACAGTGCAGGACGGAGGGGAACCAAAGGGAGCAGGGGGAACAGATTGGAAAAAGTGCGGAACCGTGGCGAATACTGCAAAACAGTGGGGAACCAAACGGAGCAGCGGGAACTGATTGGAAAAAGTGGGGAACCGTGGGAAACACTGCAGAACAGAGGGGAACGAAAGGGAGCAGGGCGAACATATCGGAAAAAAGTTGAGAAGTGGGAAACACTGCAGAACAGTGGGGAATCAAAGGGAGCAGGGGGATCAGATTGGAAAAAGTGGCGAACAGTGTGGAAAAATGCAGAAGAGTGAGGAAACAAAGGGAGCAGGGGGTATACATTGGAAAAATTGCGGAACCGTGGGGAACACTGCAGAACAGAGGGGAACCAAGGGAGCAGGTGGAACGAATTGGAAAAAGTGGGGAATCGTGAAGGACAATGCAGGACAGGGGGGAAAGAAAGGGCACAGGGGGAACGGATTGGAAAAAGTGGGGAACTGTGGGGAACACTGCAGAACAGAGGGGAACCAATAGGAGCAGGGCGAACAGATTGGAAAAAGTGGGGAACTGTGTGGAAAAATGCAGAAGAGTGGAGAAACAACGGGAGCAGGGTGAACGGATTGGAAAAAGTGGGGAACCGTTAGGCACACTGCACAACAGAGGGGAAACAAAGGAGCACGGGGAAAAGATTGGAAAAATTGGGAAACAATGGAGGACAGTGCAGGACGGAGGGGAACCAAAGGGAGCAGGGGGAACAGATTGGAAAAAGTGCGGAACCGTGGCGAATACTGCAAAACAGTGGGGAACCAAACGGAGCAGCGGGAACGGATTGGAAAAAGTGGGGAACCGTGGGAAACACTGCAGAACAGAGGGGAACGAAAGGGAGCAGGGCGAACATATCGGAAAAAAGTTGAGAAGTGGGAAACACTGCAGAACAGTGGGGAATCAAAGGGAGCAGGGGGATCAGATTGGAAAAAGTGGCGAACAGTGTGGAAAAATGCAGAAGAGTGAGGAAACAAAGGGAGCAGGGGAACAGATTGGAAAAAGTGGGGAACTGTGTGGAAAAATGCAGAACAGTGGGGAACCAAAGGGAGCAGGAGGAAGAGATTGGAAAAAGTCGGGAACCGTGGAGAATACTGCAGAACAGAGGGGAACCAAAGGGAGCAGGGGTAACGGATTGGAAAATGTGGGGAACTGTATAGAATACTGCAGAATAGAGGGGAAACCAAAGGGAGCAGGGGAAACAGATTGGCAAAAGTGGAAACTGTGGGGTGAACTGCAGAACAGAGGGGAGCCCAAGGAGAAGGGCGAACAGATTGGAAAAAGTGGGGAACGGTGTGGAAAAATTGAGAAGAGTGGAGAAACAATGGGAGCAGTGGGAACGGATTGGAAAAAGTGGGGAACCGTGGGAAACACTGCAGAACAGAGGGGAACGAAAGGGAGCGGGACGAACATATCGGAAAAAAGTTGAGAAGTGGGGAACACTGCAGAACAGTGGGGAACCAAAGGGAGCAGGAGGAACAGATTGGAAAAAGTCGGTAACCGTGGAGAACACTGCAGAACAGAGGGGAACCAAAGGGAGCAGGGTGAACGGATTGGAAAATGTGGGGAACTGTATAGAAAACTGCAGAATAGAGGGGAACCAAAGGGAGCAGGGGGAACAGATTGGAAAAAGTGGAAACTGTGGGGAAAACTGCAGAACAGAGGGGAGCCCAAGGAGAAGGGGGAACAGATTGGAAAAAGTGGGGAACGGTGTGGAAAATGCAGAAGAGTGGAGAAACAACGGGAGCAGGGTGAACGGATTGGAAAAAGTGGGGAACAGTGTGGAACACTGCAGAACAGAGGGGAATCAAAAGAAGCAGGGGGAACAGATTGGAAAAAGTGGGGAACCGTTCGGAACACTGCACAACAGAGGGGAAACAAAGGAGCACGGGGAAGAGATTGGAAAAATTGGGAAACAGTGTGGAAAAATGCAGAAGAGTAAGGAAACAAAGGGAGCAGGGGGTATACATTGGAAAAATTGCGGAACCGTGGGGAACACTGCAGAACTGAGGGGAACCAAGGGAGCAGGTGGAACGAATTGGAAAAAGTGGGGAATCGTGAAGGACAATGCAGGACAGAGGGGAAAGAAAGGGCACAGGGGGAACGGATTGGAAAAAGTGGGGAATCGTGAAGGACAATGCAGGACAGGGGGGAAAGAAAGGGCAAAGGGGGAACGGATTGGAAAAAGTGGGGAACTGTGGGGAACACTGCAGAACAGAGGGGAACCAATAGGAGCAGGGCGAACAGATTGGAAAAAGTGGGGAACTGTGTGGAAAAATGCAGAAGAGTGGAGAAACAACGGGAGCAGGGTGAACGGATTGGAAAAAGTGGGGAACCGTTAGGCACACTGCACAACAGAGGGGAAACAAAGGAGCACGGGGAAAAGATTGGAAAAATTGGGAAACAATGGAGGACAGTGCAGGACGGAGGGGAACCAAAGGGAGCAGGGGGAACAGATTGGAAAAAGTGCGGAACCGTGGCGAATACTGCAAAACAGTGGGGAACCAAACGGAGCAGCGGGAACGGATAGGAAAAAGTGGGGAACCGTGGGAAACACTGCAGAACAGAAGGGAACGAAAGGGAGCAGGACGAACATATCGGAAAAAAGTTGAGAAGTGGGAAACACTGCAGAACAGTGGGGAATCAAAGGGAGCAGGGGGAACAGATTGGAAAAAGTGGCGAACAGTGTGGAAAAATGCAGAACAGTGGGGAACCAAAGGGAGCAGGAGGAACAGATTGGAAAAAGTCGGGAAACGTGGAGAATACTGCACAACAGAGGGGAACCAAAGGGAGCAGGGGTAACGGATTGGAAAATGTGGGGAACTGTATAGAATACTGCAGAATAGAGGGGAAACCAAAGGGAGCAGGGGAAACAGATTGGAAAAACTGGAAACTGTGGGGTGAACTGCAGAACAGAGGGGAGCCCAAGGAGAAGGGCGAACAGATTGGAAAAAGTGGGGAACGGTGTGGAAAATTTGAGAAGAGTGGAGAAACAATGGGAGCAGTGGGAACGGATTGGAAAAAGTGGGGAACCGTGGGAAACACTGCAGAACAGAGGGGAACGAAAGGGAGCAGGACGAACATATCGGAAAAAATTTGAGAAGTGGGGAACACTGCAGAACAGTGGGGAATCAAAGGGAGCAGGGGGATCAGATTGGAAAAAGTGGGGAACTGTGTGGAAAAATGCAGAACAGTGGGGAACCAAAGGGAGCAGGAGGAACAGATTGGAAAAAGTCGGTAACCGTGCAGAACACTGCAGAACAGAGGGGAACCAAAGGGAGCAGGGTGAATGGATTGGAAAATGTGGGGAACTGTATAGAAAACTGCAGAATAGAGGGGAACCAAAGGGAGCAGGGGGAACAGATTGGAAAAAGTGGAAACTGTGGGGAAAACTGCAGAACAGAGGGGAACCCAAGGTGAAGGGGGAACAGATTGGAAAAAGTGGGGAACGGTGTGGAAAATGCAGAAGAGTGGAGAAACAACGGGAGCAGGGTGAACGGATTGGAAAAAGTGGGGAACAGTGTGGAACACTGCAGAACAGAGGGGAATCAAAAGAAGCAGGGGGAACAGATTGGAAAAAGTGGGGAACCGTTCGGAACACTGCACAACAGAGGGGAAACAAAGGAGCACGGGGAAGAGATTGGAAAAATTGGGAAACAGTGTGTAAAAATGCAGAACAGAGGGGAACCAAAGGGAGCAGGGAGAACGGATGGGAAAATGTGGGGAACCGTGGAGAGCACTGCAGTACAGAGGGGAACTAAAGGGAGCAGGGGTAACAGATTGGAAAAAGTGTGGAACCGTGGCGAACACTGCAAAACAGTGTGGAACCAAAGGGAGCAGTGGGAACGGATTGGAAAAAGTGGGGAACCGTGGGAAACACTGCAGAACAGAGGGGAACGAAAGGGAGCAGGACGAACATATCGGAAAAAAGTTGAGAAGTGGGGAACACTGCAGAACAGTGGGGAATCAAAGGGAGCAGGGGGATCAGATTGGAAAAAGTGGCGAACAGTGTGGAAAAATGCAGAAGAGTGAGGAAACAAAGGGAGCAGGGGGAACAGATTGGAAAAAGTGGGGAACTGTATGGAAAAATGCAGAACAGTGGGGAACCAAAGGGAGCAGGAGGAACAGATTGGAAAAAGTCGGTAACCGTGGAGAACACTGCAGAACAGAGGGGAACCAAAAGGAGCAGGGTGAACGGATTGGAAAATGTGGGGAACTATATAGAAAACTGCAGAATAGAGGGGAACCAAAGGGAGAAGGGGGAACAGATTGGAAAAAGTGGAAACAGTGGGGAAAACTGCAGAACAGAGGGGAGCCCAAGGAGAAGGGGGAACAGATTGGAAAAAGTGGGGAACGGTGTGGAAAATGCAGCAGAGTGGAGAAACAACGGGAGCAGGGTGAACGGATTGGAAAAAGTGGGGAACAGTGTGGAACACTGCAGAACAGAGGGGAATCAAAAGAAGCAGGGGGAACAGATTGGAAAAAGTGGGGAACCGTTCAGAACACTGCACAACAGAGGGGAAACAAAGGAGCACGGGGAAGTGATTGGGAAAATTGGGAAACAGTGTGGAAAAATACAGAAGAGTAAGGAAACAAAGGGAGCAGGGGGTATACATTGGAAAAATTGCGGAACCGTGGGGAACACTGCAGAACAGAGGGGAACCAAGGGAGCAGGTGGAACGAATTGGAAAAAGTGGGGAATCGTGAAGGACAATGCAGGACAGAGGGGCAAAAAAGGGCACAGGGGGAACGGATTGGAAAAAGTGGGGAACTGTGGGGAACACTGCAGAACAGAGGGGAACCAATAGGAGCAGGGCGAACAGATTGGAAAAAGTGGGGAACTGTGTGGAAAAATGCAGAAGAGGGGAGAAACAACGGGAGCAGGGTGAACGGATTGGAAAAAGTGGGGAACCGTTAGGCACACTGCACAACAGAGGGGAAACAAAGGAGCACGGGGAAAAGATTGGAAAAATTGGGAAACAATGGAGGACAGTGCAGGACGGAGGGGAACCAAAGCGAGCAGGGGGATCAGATTGGAAAAAGTGCGGAACCGTGGCAAATACTGCAAAACAGTGGGGAACCAAACGGAGCAGCGGGAACGGATTGGAAAATGTGGGGAACCGTGGGAAACACTACAGAACAGAGGGGAACGAAAGGGAGCAGGGCGAACATATCGGAAAAAAGTTGAGAAGTGGGAAACACTGCAGAACAGTGGGGAATCAAAGGGAGCAGGGGGATCAGATTGGAAAAAGTGGCGAACTGTGTGGAAAAAAGCAGAACAGTGGGGAACCAAAGGGAGCAGGAGGAACAGTTTGGAAATGTGGGGAACTGTATAGAAAACTGCAGAATAGAGGGGAACCAAAGGGAGCAGGGGGAACAGATTGCAAAAAGTGTGGAACCGTGGGGAACACTGCAGGACAGAGGGGAACCAAAGGGAGCAGGGAGAACGGATGGGAAAATGTGGGGAACCGTGGAGAGCACTGCAGTACAGAGGGGAACTAAAGGGAGCAGGGGTAACAGATTGGAAAAAGTGGCGAACAGTGTGGAAAAATGCAGAAGAGTGAGGAAACAAAGGGAGCAGGGGGTATACATTGGAAAAATTGCGGAACCGTGGGGAACACTGCAGAACAGAGGGGAACCAAGGGAGCAGGTGGAACGAATTGGAAAAAGTGGGGAATCGTGAAGGACAATGCAGGACAGGGGGGAAAGAAAGGGCACAGGGGGAACGGATTGGAAAAAGTGGGGAACTGTGGGGAACACTGCAGAACAGAGGGGAACCAATAGGAGCAGGGCGAACAGATTGGAAAAAGTGGGGAACTGTGTGGAAAAATGCAGAAGAGTGGAGAAACAACGGGAGCAGGGTGAACGGATTGGAAAAAGTGGGGAACCGTTAGGCACACTGCACAACAGAGGGGAAACAAAGGAGCACGGGGAAAAGATTGGAAAAATTGGGAAACAATGGAGGACAGTGCAGGACGGAGGGGAACCAAAGGGAGCAGGGGGAACAGATTGGAAAAAGTGCGGAACCGTGGCGAATACTGCAAAACAGTGGGGAACCAAACGGAGTAGCGGGAACGGATTGGAAAAAGTGGGGAACCGTGGGAAACACTGCAGAACAGAGGGGAACGAAAGGGAGCAGGGCGAACATATCGGAAAAAAGTTGAGAAGTGGGAAACACTGCAGAACAGTGGGGAATCAAAGGGAGCAGGGGGATCAGATTGGAAAAAGTGGCGAACAGTGTGGAAAAATGCAGAAGAGTGAGGAAACAAAGGGAGCAGGGGGAACAGATTGGAAAAAGTGGGGAACTGTATGGAAAAATGCAGAACAGTGGGGAACCAAAGGGAGCAGGAGGAACAGATTGGAAAAAGTCGGTAACCGTGGAGAACACTGCAGAACAGAGGGGAACCAAAAGGAGCAGGGTGAACGGATTGGAAAATGTGGGGAACTATATAGAAAACTGCAGAATAGAGGGGAACCAAAGGGAGAAGGGGGAACAGATTGGAAAAAGTGGAAACAGTGGGGAAAACTGCAGAACAGAGGGGAGCCCAAGGAGAAGGGGGAACAGATTGGAAAAAGTGGGGAACGGTGTGGAAAATGCAGCAGAGTGGAGAAACAACGGGAGCAGGGTGAACGGATTGGAAAAAGTGGGGAACAGTGTGGAACACTGCAGAACAGAGGGGAATCAAAAGAAGCAGGGGGAACAGATTGGAAAAAGTGGGGAACCGTTCAGAACACTGCACAACAGAGGGGAAACAAAGGAGCACGGGGAAGTGATTGGGAAAATTGGGAAACAGTGTGGAAAAATACAGAAGAGTAAGGAAACAAAGGGAGCAGGGGGTATACATTGGAAAAATTGCGGAACCGTGGGGAACACTGCAGAACAGAGGGGAACCAAGGGAGCAGGTGGAACGAATTGGAAAAAGTGGGGAATCGTGAAGGACAATGCAGGACAGAGGGGCAAAAAAGGGCACAGGGGGAACGGATTGGAAAAAGTGGGGAACTGTGGGGAACACTGCAGAACAGAGGGGAACCAATAGGAGCAGGGCGAACAGATTGGAAAAAGTGGGGAACTGTGTGGAAAAATGCAGAAGAGGGGAGAAACAACGGGAGCAGGGTGAACGGATTGGAAAAAGTGGGGAACCGTTAGGCACACTGCACAACAGAGGGGAAACAAAGGAGCACGGGGAAAAGATTGGAAAAATTGGGAAACAATGGAGGACAGTGCAGGACGGAGGGGAACCAAAGCGAGCAGGGGGATCAGATTGGAAAAAGTGCGGAACCGTGGCAAATACTGCAAAACAGTGGGGAACCAAACGGAGCAGCGGGAACGGATTGGAAAATGTGGGGAACCGTGGGAAACACTACAGAACAGAGGGGAACGAAAGGGAGCAGGGCGAACATATCGGAAAAAAGTTGAGAAGTGGGAAACACTGCAGAACAGTGGGGAATCAAAGGGAGCAGGGGGATCAGATTGGAAAAAGTGGCGAACTGTGTGGAAAAAAGCAGAACAGTGGGGAACCAAAGGGAGCAGGAGGAACAGTTTGGAAATGTGGGGAACTGTATAGAAAACTGCAGAATAGAGGGGAACCAAAGGGAGCAGGGGGAACAGATTGCAAAAAGTGTGGAACCGTGGGGAACACTGCAGGACAGAGGGGAACCAAAGGGAGCAGGGAGAACGGATGGGAAAATGTGGGGAACCGTGGAGAGCACTGCAGTACAGAGGGGAACTAAAGGGAGCAGGGGTAACAGATTGGAAAAAGTGGCGAACAGTGTGGAAAAATGCAGAAGAGTGAGGAAACAAAGGGAGCAGGGGGTATACATTGGAAAAATTGCGGAACCGTGGGGAACACTGCAGAACAGAGGGGAACCAAGGGAGCAGGTGGAACGAATTGGAAAAAGTGGGGAATCGTGAAGGACAATGCAGGACAGGGGGGAAAGAAAGGGCACAGGGGGAACGGATTGGAAAAAGTGGGGAACTGTGGGGAACACTGCAGAACAGAGGGGAACCAATAGGAGCAGGGCGAACAGATTGGAAAAAGTGGGGAACTGTGTGGAAAAATGCAGAAGAGTGGAGAAACAACGGGAGCAGGGTGA
Source organism: Narcine bancroftii (assembly GCF_036971445.1). Taxonomy (NCBI): domain Eukaryota; kingdom Metazoa; phylum Chordata; class Chondrichthyes; order Torpediniformes; family Narcinidae; genus Narcine; species Narcine bancroftii. The sequence continues at coordinate 6,789,355 of NW_027211884.1, forward strand.
ACGGATTGGAAAAAGTGGGGAACCGTTAGGCACACTGCACAACAGAGGGGAAACAAAGGAGCACGGGGAAAAGATTGGAAAAATTGGGAAACAATGGAGGACAGTGCAGGACGGAGGGGAACCAAAGGGAGCAGGGGGAACAGATTGGAAAAAGTGCGGAACCGTGGCGAATACTGCAAAACAGTGGGGAACCAAACGGAGTAGCGGGAACGGATTGGAAAAAGTGGGGAACCGTGGGAAACACTGCAGAACAGAGGGGAACGAAAGGGAGCAGGGCGAACATATCGGAAAAAAGTTGAGAAGTGGGAAACACTGCAGAACAGTGGGGAATCAAAGGGAGCAGGGGGATCAGATTGGAAAAAGTGGCGAACAGTGTGGAAAAATGCAGAAGAGTGAGGAAACAAAGGGAGCAGGGGAACAGATTGGAAAAAGTGGGGAACTGTGTGGAAAAATGCAGAACAGTGGGGAACCAAAGGGAGCAGGAGGAAGAGATTGGAAAAAGTCGGGAACCGTGGAGAATACTGCAGAACAGAGGGGAACCAAAGGGAGCAGGGGTAACGGATTGGAAAATGTGGGGAACTGTATAGAATACTGCAGAATAGAGGGGAAACCAAAGGGAGCAGGGGAAACAGATTGGAAAAAGTGGAAACTGTGGGGTGAACTGCAGAACAGAGGGGAGCCCAAGGAGAAGGGCGAACAGATTGGAAAAAGTGGGGAACGGTGTGGAAAAATTGAGAAGAGTGGAGAAACAATGGGAGCAGTGGGAACGGATTGGAAAAAGTGGGGAACCGTGGGAAACACTGCACAACAGAGGGGAACGAAAGGGAGCAGGACGAACATATCGGAAAAAAGTTGAGAAGTGGGGAACACTGCAGAACAGTGGGGAATCAAAGGGAGCAGGGGGATCAGATTGGAAAAAGTGGGGAACTGTGTGGAAAAATGCAGAACAGTGGGGAACCAAAGGGAGCAGGAGGAACAGATTGGAAAAAGTCGGTAACCGTGGAGAACACTGCAGAACAGAGGGGAACCAAAGGGAGCAGGGTGAACGGATTGGAAAATGTGGGGAACTGTATAGAAAACTGCAGAATAGAGGGGAACCAAAGGGAGCAGGGGGAACAGATTGGAAAAAGTGGAAACTGTGGGGAAAACTGCAGAACAGAGGGGAGCCCAAGGAGAAGGGGGAACAGATTGGAAAAAGTGGGGAACGGTGTGGAAAATGCAGAAGAGTGGAGAAACAACGGGAGCAGGGTGAACGGATTGGAAAAAGTGGGGAACAGTGTGGAACAGTGCAGAACAGAGGGGAATCAAAAGAAGCAGGGGGAACAGATTGGAAAAAGTGGGGAACCGTTCGGAACACTGCACAACAGAGGGGAAACAAAGGAGCACGGGGAAGAGATTGGAAAAATTGGGAAACAGTGTGGAAAAATGCAGAAGAGTAAGGAAACAAAGGGAGCAGGGGGTATACATTGGAAAAATTGCGGAAACGTGGGGAACACTGCAGAACTGAGGGGAACCAAGGGAGCAGGTGGAACGAATTGGAAAAAGTGGGGAATCGTGAAGGACAATGCAGGACAGAGGGGAAAGAAAGGGCACAGGGGGAACGGATTGGAAAAAGTGGGGAATCGTGAAGGACAATGCAGGACAGGGGGGAAAGAAAGGGCAAAGGGGGAACGGATTGAAAAAAGTGGGGAACTGTGGGGAACACTGCAGAACAGAGGGGAACCAATAGGAGCAGGGCGAACAGATTGGAAAAAGTGGGGAACTGTGTGGAAAAATGCAGAAGAGTGGAGAAACAACGGGAGCAGGGTGAACGGATTGGAAAAAGTGGGGAACCGTTAGGCACACTGCACAACAGAGGGGAAACAAAGGAGCACGGGGAAAAGATTGGAAAAATTGGGAAACAATGGAGGACAGTGCAGGACGGAGGGGAACCAAAGGGAGCAGGGGGAACAGATTGGAAAAAGTGCGGAACCGTGGCGAATACTGCAAAACAGTGGGGAACCAAACGGAGCAGCGGGAACGGATTGGAAAAAGTGGGGAACCGTGGGAAACACTGCAGAACAGAGGGGAACGAAAGGGAGCAGGGCGAACATATCGGAAAAAAGTTGAGAAGTGGGAAACACTGCAGAACAGTGGGGAATCAAAGGGAGCAGGGGGAACAGATTGGAAAAAGTGGCGAACAGTGTGGAAAAATGCAGAACAGTGGGGAACCAAAGGGAGCAGGAGGAACAGATTGGAAAAAGTCGGGAACCGTGGAGAATACTGCAGAACAGATTGGAACCAAAGGGAGCAGGGGTAACGGATTGGAAAAAGTGGAAACTGTGGGGTGAACTGCAGAACAGAGGGGAGCCCAAGGAGAAGGGCGAACAGATTGGAAAAAGTGGGGAACGGTGTGGAAAATTTGAGAAGAGTGGAGAAACAATGGGAGCAGTGGGAACGGATTGGAAAAAGTGGGGAACCGTGGGAAACACTGCAGAACAGAGGGGAACGAAAGGGAGCAGGACGAACATATCGGAAAAAATTTGAGAAGTGGGGAACACTGCAGAACAGTGGGGAATCAAAGGGAGCAGGGGGATCAGATTGGAAAAAGTGGGGAACTGTGTGGAAAAATGCAGAACAGTGGGGAACCAAAGGGAGCAGGAGGAACAGATTGGAAAATGTGGGGAACTGTATAGAAAACTGCAGAATAGAGGGGAACCAAAGGGAGCAGGGGGAACAGATTGGAAAAAGTGGAAACTGTGGGGAAAACTGCAGAACAGAGGGGAACCCAAGGTGAAGGGGGAACAGATTGGAAAAAGTGGGGAACGGTGTGGAAAATGCAGAAGAGTGGAGAAACAACGGGAGCAGGGTGAACGGATTGGAAAAAGTGGGGAACAGTGTGGAACACTGCAGAACAGAGGGGAATCAAAAGAAGCAGGGGGAACAGATTGGAAAAAGTGGGGAACCGTTCGGAACACTGCACAACAGAGGGGAAACAAAGGAGCACGGGGAAGAGATTGGAAAAATTGGGAAACAGTGTGTAAAAATGCAGAAGAGTAAGGAAACAAAGGGAGCAGGGGGTGTACATTGGAAAAATTGCGGAACCGTGGGGAACACTGCAGAACTGAGGGGAACCAAGGGAGCAGGTGGAACGAATTGGAAAAAGTGGGGAATCGTGAAGGACAATGCAGGACAGAGGGGAAAGAAAGGGCACAGGGGGAACGGATTGGAAAAAGTGGGGAACTGTGGGGAACACTGCAGAACAGAGGGGAACCAATAGGAGCAGGGCGAACAGATTGGAAAAAGTGGGGAACTGTGTGGAAAAATGCAGAAGAGTGGAGAAACAACGGGAGCAGGGTGAACGGATTGGAAAAAGTGGGGAACCGTTAGGCACACTGCACAACAGAGGGGAAACAAAGGAGCACGGGGAAAATATTGTAAAAATTGGGAAACAATGGAGGACAGTGCAGGACGCAGGGGAACCAAAGGGAGCAGGGGGAACAGATTGGAAAAAGTGCGGAACCGTGGCGAATACTTCAAAACAGTGTGGAACCAAAGGGAGCAGTGGGAACGGATTGGAAAAAGTGGGGAACCGTGGGAAACACTGCAGAACAGAGGGGAACGAAAGGGAGCAGGACGAACATATCGGAAAAAAGTTGAGAAGTGGGGAACACTGCAGAACAGTGGGGAATCAAAGGGAGCAGGGGGATCAGATTGGAAAAAGTGGCGAACAGTGTGGAAAAATGCAGAAGAGTGAGGAAACAAAGGGAGCAGGGGGAACAGATTGGAAAAAGTGGGGAACTGTATGGAAAAATGCAGAACAGTGGGGAACCAAAGGGAGCAGGAGGAACAGATTGGAAAAAGTCGGTAACCGTGGAGAACACTGCAGAACAGAGGGGAACCAAAAGGAGCAGGGTGAACGGATTGGAAAATGTGGGGAACTGTATAGAAAACTGCAGAATAGAGGGGAACCAAAGGGAGCAGGGGGAACAGATTGGAAAAAGTGGAAACAGTGGGGAAAACTGCAGAACAGAGGGGAGCCCAAGGAGAAGGGGGAACAGATTGGAAAAAGTGGGGAACGGTGTGGAAAATGCAGCAGAGTGGAGAAACAACGGGAGCAGGGTGAACGGATTGGAAAAAGTGGGGAACAGTGTGGAACACTGCAGAACAGAGGGGAATCAAAAGAAGCAGGGGGAACAGATTGGAAAAAGTGGGGAACCGTTCAGAACACTGCACAACAGAGGGGAAACAAAGGAGCACGGGGAAGTGATTGGGAAAATTGGGAAACAGTGTGGAAAAATACAGAAGAGTAAGGAAACAAAGGGAGCAGGGGGTATACATTGGAAAAATTGCGGAACCGTGGGGAACACTGCAGAACAGAGGGGAACCAAGGGAGCAGGTGGAACGAATTGGAAAAAGTGGGGAATCGTGAAGGACAATGCAGGACAGAGGGGCAAGAAAGGGCACAGGGGGAACGGATTGGAAAAAGTGGGGAACTGTGGGGAACACTGCAGAACAGAGGGGAACCAATAGGAGCAGGGCGAACAGATTGGAAAAAGTGGGGAACTGTGTGGAAAAATGCAGAAGAGGGGAGAAACAACGGGAGCAGTGTGAACGGATTGGAAAAAGTGGGGAACCGTGGCGAATACTTCAAAACAGTGGGGAACCAAACGGAGCAGCGGGAACGGATTGGAAAAAGTGGGGAACCGTGGGAAACACTGCAGAACAGAGGGGAACGAAAGGGAGCAGGGCGAACATATCGGAAAAAAGTTGAGAAGTGGGAAACATTGCAGAACAGTGGGGAATCAAAGGGAGCAGGGGGATCAGATTGGAAAAAGTGGGGAACGGTGTGGAAAATGCAGCAGAGTGGAGAAACAACGGGAGCAGGGTGAACGGATTGGAAAAAGTGGGGAACAGTGTGGAACACTGCAGAACAGAGGGGAATCAAAAGAAGCAGGGGGAACAGATTGGAAAAAGTGGGGAACCGTTCAGAACACTGCACAACAGAGGGGAAACAAAGGAGCACGGGGAAGTGATTGGGAAAATTGGGAAACAGTGTGGAAAAATACAGAAGAGTAAGGAAACAAAGGGAGCAGGGGGTATACATTGGAAAAATTGCGGAACCGTGGGGAACACTGCAGAACAGAGGGGAACCAAGGGAGCAGGTGGAACGAATTGGAAAAAGTGGGGAATCGTGAAGGACAATGCAGGACAGAGGGGAAAGAAAGGGCACAGGGGGAACGGATTGGAAAAAGTGGGGAACTGTGGGGAACACTGCAGAACAGAGGGGAACCAATAGGAGCAGGGCGAACAGATTGGAAAAAGTGGGGAACTGTGTGGAAAAATGCAGAAGAGTGGAGAAACAACGGGAGCAGGGTGAACGGATTGGAAAAAGTGGGGAACCGTTAGGCACACTGCACAACAGAGGGGAAACAAAGGAGCACGGGGAAAAGATTGGAAAAATTGGGAAACAATGGAGGACAGTGCAGGACGGAGGGGAACCAAAGGGAGCAGGGGGAACAGATTGGAAAAAGTGCGGAACCGTGGCGAATACTGCAAAACAGTGGGGAACCAAACGGAGCAGCGGGAACGGATTGGAAAAAGTGGGGAACCGTGGGAAACACTGCAGAACAGAGGGGAACGAAAGGGAGCAGGGCGAACATATCGGAAAAAAGTTGAGAAGTGGGAAACACTGCAGAACAGTGGGGAATCAAAGGGAGCAGGGGGAACAGATTGGAAAAAGTGGCGAACAGTGTGGAAAAATGCAGAACAGTGGGGAACCAAAGGGAGCAGGAGGAACAGATTGGAAAAAGTCGGGAACCGTGGAGAATACTGCAGAACAGAGGGGAACCAAAGGGAGCAGGGGTAACGGATTGGAAAAAGTGGAAACTGTGGGGTGAACTGCAGAACAGAGGGGAGCCCAAGGAGAAGGGCGAACAGATTGGAAAAAGTGGGGAACGGTGTGGAAAATTTGAGAAGAGTGGAGAAACAATGGGAGCAGTGGGAACGGATTGGAAAAAGTGGGGAACCGTGGGAAACACTGCAGAACAGAGGGGAACGAAAGGGAGCAGGACGAACATATCGGAAAAAATTTGAGAAGTGGGGAACACTGCAGAACAGTGGGGAATCAAAGGGAGCAGGGGGATCAGATTGGAAAAAGTGGGGAACTGTGTGGAAAAATGCAGAACAGTGGGGAACCAAAGGGAGCAGGAGGAACAGATTGGAAAATGTGGGGAACTGTATAGAAAACTGCAGAATAGAGGGGAACCAAAGGGAGCAGGGGGAACAGATTGGAAAAAGTGGAAACTGTGGGGAAAACTTCAGAACAGAGGGGAACCCAAGGTGAAGGGGGAACAGATTGGAAAAAGTGGGGAACGGTGTGGAAAATGCAGAAGAGTGGAGAAACAACGGGAGCAGGGTGAACGGATTGGAAAAAGTGGGGAACAGTGTGGAACACTGCAGAACAGAGGGGAATCAAAAGAAGCAGGGGGAACAGATTGGAAAAAGTGGGGAACCGTTCGGAACACTGCACAACAGAGGGGAAACAAAGGAGCACGGGGAAGAGATTGGAAAAATTGGGAAACAGTGTGTAAAAATGCAGAAGAGTAAGGAAACAAAGGGAGCAGGGGGTATACATTGGAAAAATTGCGGAACCGTGGGGAACACTGCAGAACTGAGGGGAACCAAGGGAGCAGGTGGAACGAATTGGAAAAAGTGGGGAATCGTGAAGGACAATGCAGGACAGAGGGGAAAGAAAGGGCACAGGGGGAACGGATTGGAAAAAGTGGGGAACTGTGGGGAACACTGCAGAACAGAGGGGAACCAATAGGAGCAGGGCGAACAGATTGGAAAAAGTGGGGAACTGTGTGGAAAAATGCAGAAGAGTGGAGAAACAACGGGAGCAGGGTGAACGGATTGGAAAAAGTGGGGAACCGTTAGGCACACTGCACAACAGAGGGGAAACAAAGGAGCACGGGGAAAAGATTGTAAAAATTGGGAAACAATGGAGGACAGTGCAGGACGCAGGGGAACCAAAGGGAGCAGGGGGAACAGATTGGAAAAAGTGCGGAACCGTGGCGAATACTTCAAAACAGTGTGGAACCAAATGGAGCAGTGGGAACGGATTGGAAAAAGTGGGGAACCGTGGGAAACACTGCAGAACAGAGGGGAACGAAAGGGAGCAGGACGAACATATCGGAAAAAAGTTGAGAAGTGGGGAACACTGCAGAACAGTGGGGAATCAAAGGGAGCAGGGGGATCAGATTGGAAAAAGTGGCGAACAGTGTGGAAAAATGCAGAAGAGTGAGGAAACAAAGGGAGCAGGGGGAACAGATTGGAAAAAGTGGGGAACTGTATGGAAAAATGCAGAACAGTGGGGAACCAAAGGGAGCAGGAGGAACAGATTGGAAAAAGTCGGTAACCGTGGAGAACACTGCAGAACAGAGGGGAACCAAAAGGAGCAGGGTGAACGGATTGGAAAATGTGGGGAACTGTATAGAAAACTGCAGAATAGAGGGGAACCAAAGGGAGCAGGGGGAACAGATTGGAAAAAGTGGAAACAGTGGGGAAAACTGCAGAACAGAGGGGAGCCCAAGGAGAAGGGGTAACAGATTGGAAAAAGTGGGGAACGGTGTGGAAAATGCAGCAGAGTGGAGAAACAACGGGAGCAGGGTGAACGGATTGGAAAAAGTGGGGAACAGTGTGGAACACTGCAGAACAGAGGGGAATCAAAAGAAGCAGGGGGAACAGATTGGAAAAAGTGGGGAACCGTTCAGAACACTGCACAACAGAGGGGAAACAAAGGAGCACGGGGAAGTGATTGGGAAAATTGGGAAACAGTGTGGAAAAATACAGAAGAGTAAGGAAACAAAGGGAGCAGGGGGTATACATTGGAAAAATTGCGGAACCGTGGGGAACACTGCAGAACAGAGGGGAACCAAGGGAGCAGGTGGAACGAATTGGAAAAAGTGGGGAATCGTGAAGGACAATGCAGGACAGAGGGGCAAGAAAGGGCACAGGGGGAACGGATTGGAAAAAGTGGGGAACTGTGGGGAACACTGCAGAACAGAGGGGAACCAATAGGAGCAGGGCGAACAGATTGGAAAAAGTGGGGAACTGTGTGGAAAAATGCAGAAGAGGGGAGAAACAACGGGAGCAGGGTGAACGGATTGGAAAAAGTGGGGAACCGTGGCGAATACTTCAAAACAGTGGGGAACCAAACGGAGCAGCGGGAACGGATTGGAAAAAGTGGGGAACCGTGGGAAACACTGCAGAACAGAGGGGAACGAAAGGGAGCAGGGCGAACATATCGGAAAAAAGTTGAGAAGTGGGAAACATTGCAGAACAGTGGGGAATCAAAGGGAGCAGGGGGATCAGATTGGAAAAAGTGGGGAACGGTGTGGAAAATGCAGCAGAGTGGAGAAACAACGGGAGCAGGGTGAACGGATTGGAAAAAATGGGGAACAGTGTGGAACACTGCAGAACAGAGGGGAATCAAAAGAAGCAGGGGGAACAGATTGGAAAAAGTGGGGAACCGTTCAGAACACTGCACAACAGAGGGGAAACAAAGGAGCACGGGGAAGTGATTGGGAAAATTGGGAAACAGTGTGGAAAAATACAGAAGAGTAAGGAAACAAAGGGAGCAGGGGGTATACATTGGAAAAATTGCGGAACCGTGGGGAACACTGCAGAACAGAGGGGAACCAAGGGAGCAGGTGGAACGAATTGGAAAAAGTGGGGAATCGTGAAGGACAATGCAGGACAGAGGGGAAAGAAAGGGCACAGGGGGAACGGATTGGAAAAAGTGGGGAACTGTGGGGAACACTGCAGAACAGAGGGGAACCAATAGGAGCAGGGCGAACAGATTGGAAAAAGTGGGGAACTGTGTGGAAAAATGCAGAAGAGTGGAGAAACAACGGGAGCAGGGTGAACGGATTGGAAAAAGTGGGGAACCGTTAGGCACACTGCACAACAGAGGGGAAACAAAGGAGCACGGGAAAAAGATTGGAAAAATTGGGAAACAATGGAGGACAGTGCAGGACGGAGGGGAACCAAAGGGAGCAGGGGGAACAGATTGGAAAAAGTGCGGAACCGTGGCGAATACTGCAAAACAGTGGGGAACCAAACGGAGCAGCGGGAACGGATTGGAAAAAGTGGGGAACCGTGGGAAACACTGCAGAACAGAGGGGAACGAAAGGGAGCAGGGCGAACATATCGGAAAAAAGTTGAGAAGTGGGAAACACTGCAGAACAGTGGGGAATCAAAGGGAGCAGGGGGATCAGATTGGAAAAAGTGGCGAACTGTGTGGAAAAAAGCAGAACAGTGGGGAACCAAAGGGAGCAGGAGGAACAGTTTGGAAATGTGGGGAACTGTATAGAAAACTGCAGAATAGAGGGGAACCAAAGGGAGCAGGGGGAACAGATTGCAAAAAGTGTGGAACCGTGGGGAACACTGCAGGACAGAGGGGAACCAAAGGGAGCAGGGAGAACGGATGGGAAAATGTGGGGAACCGTGGAGAGCACTGCAGTACAGAGGGGAACTAAAGGGAGCAGGGGTAACAGATTGGAAAAAGTGTGGAACCGTGGCGAACACTGCAAAACAGTGGGGAACGAAAGGGAGCAGGACGAACATATCGGAAAAAAGTTGAGAAGTGGGGAACACTGCAGAACAGTGGGGAATCAAAGGGAGCAGGGGGATCAGATTGGAAAAAGTGGCGAACAGTGTGGAAAAATCCAGAACAGTGAGGAAACAAAGGGAGCAGGGGGAACAGATTGGAAAAAGTGGGGAACTGTGTGGAAAAATGCAGAACAGTGGGGAACCAAAGGGAGCAGGAGGAACAGATTGGAAAAAGTCGGTAACCGTGGAGAACACTGCAGAACAGTGGGGAACCAAAGGGAGCAGGGTGAACGGATTGGAAAATGTGGGGAACTGTATAGAACACTGCAGAATAGAGGTTAACCAAAGGGAGCAGGGGGAACAGATTGGAAAAAGTGGAAACAGTGGGGAAAACTGCAGAACAGAGGGGAGCCCAAGGAGAAGGGGGAACAGATTGGAAAAAGTGGGGAACGGTGTGGAAAATGCAGCAGAGTGGAGAAACAACGGGAGCAGGGTGAACGGATTGGAAAAAGTGGGGAACAGTGTGGAACACTGCAGAACAGAGGGGAATCAAAAGAAGCAGGGGGAACAGATTGGAAAAAGTGGGGAACCGTTCAGAACACTGCACAACAGAGGGGAAACAAAGGAGCACGGGGAAGTGATTGGGAAAATTGGGAAACAGTGTGGAAAAATACAGAAGAGTAAGGAAACAAAGGGAGCAGGGGGTATACATTGGAAAAATTGCGGAACCGTGGGGAACACTGCAGAACAGAGGGGAACCAAGGGAGCAGGTGGAACGAATTGGAAAAAGTGGGGAATCGTGAAGGACAATACAGGACAGAGGGGAAAGAAAGGGCACAGGGGGAACGGATTGGAAAAAGTGGGGAACTGTGGGGAACACTGCAGAACAGAGGGGAACCAATAGGAGCAGGGCGAACAGATTGGAAAAAGTGGGGAACTGTGTGGAAAAATGCAGAAGAGGTGAAAAACAACGGGAGCAGGGTGAACGGATTGGAAAAAGTGGGGAACCGTTAGGCACACTGCACAACAGAGGGGAAACAAAGGAGCACGGGGAAAAGATTGGAAAAATTGGGAAACAATGGAGGACAGTGCAGGACGGAGGGGAACCAAAGGGAGCAGGGGGAACAGATTGGAAAAAGTGCGGAACCTTGGCAAATACTGCAAAACAGTGGGGAACCAAACGGAGCAGCGGGAGCGGATTGGAAAAAGTGGGGAACCGTGGAACCACTGCAGAACAGAGGGGAACGAAAGGTAGCAGGGCGAACATATCGGAAAAAAGTTGAGAAGTGGGTAACACTGCAGAACAGTGTGGAATCAAAGGGAGCAGGGGGATCAGATTGGAAAAAGTGGCGAACTGTGTGGAAAAATGCTGAACAGTGGGGAACCAAAGGGAGCAGGAGGAACAGTTTGGAAATGTGGGGAACTGTATAGAAAACTGCAGAATAGAGGGGAACCAAAGGGAGCAGGGGGAACAGATTGGAAAAAGTGGAAACTGTGGGGAAAACTGCAGAACAGAGGGGAGCCCAAGGAGAAGGGGGAACAGATTGGAAAAAGTGGGGAACGGTGTGGAAAATGCAGCAGAGTGGAGAAACAACGGGAGCAGGGTGAACGGATTGGAAAAAGTGGGGAACAGTGTGGAACACTGCAGAACAGAGGGGAATCAAAAGAAGCAGGGGGATCAGATTGGAAAAAGTGGGGAACCGTTCGGAACACTGCACAACAGAGGGGAAACAAAGGAGCACGGGGAAGAGATTGGAAAAATTGGGAAACAGTGTGGAAAAATGCAGAAGAGTAAGGAAACAAAGGGAGCAGGGGGTATACATTGGAAAAATTGCGGAACCGTGGGGAACACTGCAGAACAGAGGGGAACCAAGGGAGCAGGTGGAACGAATTGGAAAAAGTGGGGAATCGTGAAGGACAATGCAGGACCGAGGGGAAAGAAAGGGCACAGGGGGAACGGATTGGAAAAAGTGGGGAACTGTGGGGAACACTGCAGAACAGAGGGGAACCAATAGGAGCAGGGCGAACAGATTGGAAAAAGTGGGGAACTGTGTGGAAAAATGCAGAAGAGTGGAGAAACAACGGGAGCATGGTGAACGGTTTGGAAAAAGTGGGGAACCGTTAGGCACATTGCACAACAGAGGGGAAACAAAGGAGCATGGGGAAAAGATTGGAAAAATTGGGAAACAATGGAGGACAGTGCAGGACGGAGGGGAACCAAAGGGAGCAGGGGGAACAGATTGGAAAAAGTGCGGAACCGTGGCGAATACTGCAAAACAGTGGGGAACCAAACGGAGCAGCGGGAACGGATTGGAAAAAGTGGGGAACCGTGGGAAACACTGCAGAACAGAGGGGAACGAAAGGGAGCAGGGCGAACATATCGGAAAAAAGTTGAGAAGTGGGAAACACTGCAGAACAGTGGGGAATCAAAGGGAGCAGGGGGATCAGATTGGAAAAAGTGGCGAACTGTGTGTAAAAATGCGGAACAGTGGGGAACCAAAGGGAGCAGGAGGAACAGATTGGAAATGTGGGGAACTGTATAGAAAACTGCAGAATAGAGGGGAACCAAAGGGAGCAGGGGGAACAGATTGGAAAAAGTGGAAACTGTGGGGAAAACTGCAGAACAGAGGGGAGCCCAAGGAGAAGGGGGAACAGATTGGAAAAAGTGGTGAACGGTGTGGAAAATGCAGAAGAGTGGAGAAACAACGGGAGCAGGGTGAACGGATTGGAAAAAGTGGGGAACCGTTAGGCACATTGCACAACAGAGGGGAAACAAAGGAGCATGGGGAAAAGATTGGAAAAATTGGGAAACAATGGAGGACAGTGCAGGACGGAGGGGAACCAAAGGGAGCAGGGGGAACAGATTGGAAAAAGTGCGGAACCGTGGCGAATACTGCAAAACAGTGGGGAACCAAACGGAGCAGCGGGAACGGATTGGAAAAAGTGGGGAACCGTGGGAAACACTGCAGAACAGAGGGGAACGAAAGGGAGCAGGGCGAACATATCGGAAAAAAGTTGAGAAGTGGGAAACACTGCAGAACAGTGGGGAATCAAAGGGAGCAGGGGGATCAGATTGGAAAAAGTGGCGAACTGTGTGTAAAAATGCGGAACAGTGGGGAACCAAAGGGAGCAGGAGGAACAGATTGGAAATGTGGGGAACTGTATAGAAAACTGCAGAATAGAGGGGAACCAAAGGGAGCAGGGGGAACAGATTGGAAAAAGTGGAAACTGTGGGGAAAACTGCAGAACAGAGGGGAGCCCAAGGAGAAGGGGGAACAGATTGGAAAAAGTGGGGAACGGTGTGGAAAATGCAGAAGAGTGGAGAAACAACGGGAGCAGGGTGAACGGATTGGAAAAAGTGGGGAACAGTGTGGAACACTGCAGAACAGAGGGGATACAAAGGAGCACGGGGAAGAGATTGGAAATATTGGGAAACAGTGTGGAAAAATGCAGAAGAGTAAGGAAACAAAGGGAGCAGGGGGTATACATTGGAAAAATTGCGGAACCGTGGGGAACACTGCAGAACAGAGGGGAACCAAGGGAGCAGGTGGAACAAATTGGAAAAAGTGGGGAATCGTGAAGGACAATGCAGGACCGAGGGGAAAGAAAGGGCACAGGGGGAACGGATTGGAAAAAGTGGGGAACTGTGGGGAACACTGCAGAACAGAGGGGAACCAATAGGAGCAGGGCGAACAGATTGGAAAAAGTGGGGAACTGTGTGGAAAAATGCAGAAGAGTGGAGAAACAACGGGAGCAGGGTGAACGGATTGGAAAAAGTGGGGAACCGTTCGGCACATTGCACAACAGAGGGGAAACAAAGGAGCACGGGGAAAAGATTGGAAAAATTGGGAAACAATGGAGGACAGTGCAGGACGGAGGGGAACCAAAGGGAGCAGGGGGAACAGATTGGAAAAAGTGCGGAACCGTGGCGAATACTGCAAAACAGTGGGGAACCAAACGGAGCAGCGGGAACGGATTGGAAAAAGTGGGGAACCGTGGGAAACACTGCAGAACAGAGGGGAACGAAAGGGAGCAGGGCGAACATATCGGAAAAAAGTTGAGAAGTGGGAAACACTGCAGAACAGTGGGGAATCAAAGGGAGCAGGGGGATCAGATTGGAAAAAGTGGCGAACTGTGTGGAAAAATGCAGAACAGTGGGGAACCAAAGGGAGCAGGAGGAACAGATTGGAAATGTGGGGAACTGTATAAAAAACTGCAGAATAGAGGGGAACCAACGGAAGCAGGGGGAACAGATTGAAAAAACTGGAAACTGTGGGGTAAACTGCAGAACAGAGGGGAGCCCAAGGAGAAGGGCGAACAGATTGGAAAAAGTGGGGAACGGTGTGGAAAAATTGAGAAGAGTGGATAAACAAAGGGAGCAGGGTGAACGGATTGGAAAAATTGGGGAACAGTGTGGAACACTGCAGAACAGAAGGGAATCAAAGGAAGCAGGGGGAACGGATTGGAAAAAGTGGGGAACCGTTTGGAACACTGCACAACAGAGGGGAACCAAAGGAGCACGGGGAAGAGATTGGAAAAATTGGGAACCATGGAGGACAGTGAAAGACGGAGGGGAACCAAAGGGAGCAGGGGCAACAGATTGGATAAAGTGGGGAACTGTGGGGAACATTGTAGAACTGAGGGGAACCAAAGAGAGCACGGCGAACAGATTGCAAAAAGTGTGGAACCGTGGGGAACACTGCAGGACAGAGGGGAACCAAAGGGAACAGGAGGTAGAGGTTGTAAAAAGTGGGGAACCGTTAGCGAAAACTGCAGAACAGTGGGGAACCAAAGGGAGCAGGGGTAACGGATTGGAACATGTGGGGAACTGTATTGAAAACTGCACAATAGAGGGGAAACAAAGGGAGCAGGGGGAACAGATTGGAAAAAGTGGAAACAGTGGGGAAAACTGCAGAACAGAGGGGAGCCCAAGGAGAAGGGGGAACAGATTGGAAAAAGTGGGGAACGGTGTGGAAAATGCAGCAGAGTGGATAAACAACGGGAGCAGGGTGAACGCATTGGAAAAAGTGGGGAACAGTGTGGAACACTGCAGAACAGAGGGGAATCAAAAGAAGCAGGGGGAACAGATTGGAAAAAGTGGGGAACCGTTCGGAACACTGCACAACAGAAGGGAAACAAAGGAGCACGGGGAAGAGATTGGAAAAATTGGCAAACAGTGTGGAAAAATACAGAAGAGTAAGGAAACAAAGGGAGCAGGGGGTATACATTGGAAAAATTGCGGAACCGTGGGGAACACTGCAGAACAGAGGGGAACCAAGGGAGCAGGTGGAACGAATTGGTAAAAGTGGGGAATCGTGAAGGACAATGCAGGACAGAGGGGAAAGAAAGGGCACAGGGGGAACGGATTGGAAAAAGTGGGGAACTGTGGGGAACACTGCAGAACAGAGGGGAACCAATAGGAGCAGGGCGAACAGATTGGAAAAAGTGGGGAACTGTGTGGAAAAATGCAGAAGAGTGGAGAAACAACGGGAGCAGGGTGAACGGATTGGAAAAAGTGGGGAACCGTTAGGCACACTGCACAACAGAGGGGAAACAAAGGAGCACGGGGAAAAGATTGGAAAAATTGGGAAACAATGGAGGACAATGCAGGACGGAGGGGAACCAAAGGGAGCAGGGGGAACAGATTGGAAAAAGTGCGGAACCGTGGCGAATACTGCAAAACAGTGGGGAACCAAACGGAGCAGCGGGAACGGATTGGAAAAAGTGGGGAACCGTGGGAAACACTGCAGAACAGAGGGGAACGAAAGGGAGCAGGGCGAACATATCGGAAAAAAGTTGAGAAGTGGGAAACACTGCAGAACAGTTGGGAATCAAAGGGAGCTGGGGGATCAGATTGGAAAAAGTGGCGAACTGTGTGGAAAAATGCAGAACAGTGGGGAACCAAAGGGAGCATGAGGAACAGATTGGAAATGTGGGGAACTGTATAGAAAACTGCAGAATAGAGGGGAACCAAAGGGAGCAGGGGGAACAGATTGGAAAAAGTGGAAACTGTGGGGAAAACTGCAGAACAGAGGGGAGCCCAAGGAGAAGGGGGAACAGATTGGAAAAAGTGGGGAACGGTGTGGAAAAATTGAGAAGAGTGGAGAAACAAAGGGAGCAGGGTGAACGGATTGGAAAAATTGGGGAACAGTGTGGAACACTGCAGAACAGAAGGGAATCAAAGGAAGCAGGGGGAACGGATTGGAAAAAGTGGGGAACCGTTTGGAACACTGCACAACAGAGGGGAACCAAAGGAGCACGGGGAAGAGATTGGAAAAATTGGGAAACCATGGAGGACAGTGCAGGACGGAGGGGAACCAAAGGGAGCAGGGGGAACAGATTGGATAAAGTGGGGAACTGTGGGGAACATTGTAGAACTGAGGGGAACCAAAGAGAGCACGGCGAACAGATTGCAAAAAGTGTGGAACCGTGGGGAACACTGCAGGACAGAGGGGAATCCAAGGGAACAGGAGGTACAGGTTGTAAAAAGTGGGGAACCGTTAGCGAAAACTGCAGAACAGTGGGGAACCAAAGGGAGCAGGGGTAACGGATTGGAAAATGTGGGGAACTGTATAGAAAACTGCACAATAGAGGGGAACCAAAGGGAGCAGGGGAAACAGATTGGAAAAAGTGGAAACTGTGGGGAAAACTGTAGAACAGAGGGGAGACCAAGGAGAAGGGGGAACAGATTGGAAAAAGTGGGGAACGGTGTGGAAAATGCAGAAGAGTGCAGAAACAACGGGAGCAGGGTGAAAGGATTGGAAAAAGTGGGGAACAGTGTGGAACACTGCAGAACAGAGGGGAATCAAAAGAAGCAGGGGGAACAGATTGTAAAAAGTGGGGAACCGTTCGGAACACTGCACAACAGAGGGGAAACAAAGGAGCACGGGGAAGAGATTGGAAAAATTGGGAAACCATGGAGGACAGTGCAGGACGGAGGTGAACGAAAGGGAGCAGGGTGAAGAAATTGGAAAAATTGGGAAACAGTGTGGAAAAATGCAGAAGAGTAAGGAAACAAAGGGAGCAGGGGGTATACATTGGAAAAATTGCGGAACCGTGGGGAACACTGCAGAACAGAGGGGAACCAAGGGAGCAGGTGGAACGAATTGGAAAAAGTGGGGAATCGCGAAGGACAATGCAGGACAGAGGGGAAAGAAAGGGCACAGGGGGAACGGATTGGAAAAAGTGGGGAACTGTGGGGAACACTGCAGAACAGAGGGGAACCAATAGGAGCAGGGCGAACAGATTGGAAAAAGTGGGGAACTGTGTGGAAAAATGCAGAAGAGTGGAGAAACAACGGGAGCAGGGTGAACGGATTGGAAAAAGTGGGGAACCGTTAGGCACATTGCACAACAGAGGGGAAACAAAGGAGCACGGGGAAAAGATTGGAAAAATTGGGAAACAATGGAGGACAGTGCAGGACGGAGGGGAAACAAAGGGAGCAGGGGGAACAGATTGGAAAAAGTGCGGCACCGTGGCGAATAATGCAAAACAGTGGGGAACCAAACGGAGCAGCGGGAACGGATTGGAAAAAGTGGGGAACCGTGGGAAACACTGCAGAACAGAGGGGAACGAAAGGGAGCAGGGCGAACATATCGGAAAAAAGTTGAGAAGTGGGAAACACTGCAGAACAGTGGGGAATCAAAGGGAGCAGGGGGATCAGATTGGAAAAAGTGGCGAACTGTGTGGAAAAATGCAGAACAGTGGGGAACCAAAGGGAACAGGAGGAACAGATTGGAAATGTGGGGAACTGTATAGAAAACTGCAGAATAGAGGGGAACCAACGGAAGCAGGGGGAACAGATTGAAAAAACTGGAAACTGTGGGGTAAACTGCAGAACAGAGGGGAGCCCAAGGAGAAGGGCGAACAGATTGGAAAAAGTGGGGAACAGTGTGGAAAAATTGAGAAGAGTGGAGAAACAAAGGGAGCACGGTGAAAGGATTGGAAAAATTGGGGAACAGTGTGGAACACTGCAGAACAGAAGGGAATCAAAGGAAGCAGGGGGAACGGATTGGAAAAAGTGGGGAACCGTTTGGAACACTGCACAACAGAGGGGAACCAAAGGAGCACGGGGAAGAGATTGGAAAAATTGGGAAACCATGGAGGACAGTGCAGGACAGAGGGGAACCAAAGGGAGAAGGGGGAACAGATTGGATAAAGTGGGGAACTGTGGGGAACATTGTAGAACTGAGGGGAACCAAAGAGAGCACGGCGAACAGATTGCAAAAAGTGTGGAACCGTGGGGAACACTGCAGGACAGAGGGGAACCAAAGGGAACAGGAGGTACAGGTTGTAAAAAGTGGGGAACCGTTAGCGAAAACTGCAGAACAGTGGGGAACCAAAGGGAGCAGGGGTAACGGATTGGAAAATGTGGGGAACTGTATAGAAAACTGCACAATAGAGGGGAACCAAAGGGAGCAGGGGGAACAGATTGGAAAAAGTGGGGAACGGTGTGGAAAATGCAGCAGAGTGGAGAAACAACGGTAGCAAGGTGAACGGATTGGAAAAAGTGGGGAACAGTGTGGAACACTGCAGAACAGAGGGGAATCAAAAGAAGCAGGGGGAACAGATTGGAAAAAGTGGGGAACCGTTCGGAACACTGCACAACAGAGGGGAAACAAAGGAGCACGGGGAAGAGATTGGAAAAATTGGGAAACCATGGAGGACAGTGCAGGACGGAGGGGAACCAAAGGGAGCAGGGTGAAGAGATTGGAAAAATTGGGAAACAGTGTGGAAAAATGCAGAAGAGTAAGGAAACAAAGGGAGCAGGGGGTATACATTGGAAAAATTGCGGAACCGTGGGGAACACTGCAGAACAGAGGGGAACCAAGGGAGCAGGTGGAACGAATTGGAAAAAGTGGGGAATCGCGAAGGACAATGCAGGACAGAGGGGAAAGAAAGGGCACAGGGGGAACGGATTGGAAAAAGTGGGGAACTGTGGGGAACACTGCAGAACAGAGGGGAACCAATAGGAGCAGGGCGAACAGATTGGAAAAAGTGGGGAACTGTGTGGAAAAATGCAGAAGAGTGGAGAAACAACGGGAGCAGGGTGAACGGATTGGAAAAAATGGGGAACCGTTAGGCACATTGCACAACAGAGGGAAAACAAAGGAGCACGGGGAAAAGATTGGAAAAATTGGGAAACAATGGAGGACAGTGCAGGACAGAGGGGAAACAAAGGGAGCAGGGGGAACAGATTGGAAAAAGTGCGGATCCATGGCGAATACTGCAAAACAGTGGGGAACCAAACGGAGCAGCGGGAACGGATTGGAAAAAGTGGGGAACCGTGGGAAACACTGCAGAACAGAGGGGAACGAAAGGGAGCAGGGCGAACATATCGGAAAAAAGTTGAGAAGTGGGAAACACTGCAGAACAGTGGGGAATCAAAGGGAGCAGGGGGATCAGATTGGAAAAAGTGGCGAACTGTGTGGAAAAATGCAGAACAGTGGGGAACCAAAGGGAGCAGGAGGAACAGATTGGAAATGTGGGGAACTGTATAGAAAACTGCAGAATAGAGGGGAACCAACGGAAGCAGGGGGAACAGATTGAAAAAACTGGAAACTGTGGGGTAAACTGCAGAACAGAGGGGAGCCCAAGGAGAAGGGCGAACAGATTGGAAAAAGTGGGGAACAGTGTGGAAAAATTGAGAAGAGTGGAGAAACAAAGGGAGCAAGGTGAACGGATTGGAAAAATTGGGGAACAGTGTGGAACACTGCAGAACAGAAGGGAATCAAAGGAAGCAGGGGGAACGGATTGGAAAAAGTGGGGAACCGTTTGGAACACTGCACAACAGAGGGGAACCAAAGGAGCACGGGGAAGAGATTGGAAAAATTGGGAAACCATGGAGGACAGTGCAGGGCAGAGGGGAACCAAAGGGAGAAGGGGGAACAGATTGGATAAAGTGGGGAACTGTGGGGAACATTGTAGAACTGAGGGGAACCAAAGAGAGCACGGCGAACAGATTGCAAAAAGTGTGGAACCGTGGGGAACACTGCAGGACAGAGGGGAACCAAAGGGAACAGGAGGTACAGGTTGTAAAAAGTGGGGAACCGTTAGCGAAAACTGCAGAACAGTGGGGAACCAAAGGGAGCAGGGATAACGGATTGGAAAATGTGGGGAACTGTATAGAAAACTGCACAATAGAGGGGAACCAAAGGGAGCAGGGGGAACAGATTGGAAAAAGTGGGGAACGGTGTGGAAAATGCAGCAGAGTGGAGAAACAACGGGAGCAGGGTGAACGGATTGGAAAAAGTGGGGAACAGTGTGGAACACTGCAGAACAGAGGGGAATCAAAAGAAGCAGGGGGAACAGATTGGAAAAAGTGGGGAACCGTTCGGAACACTGCACAACAGAGGTGAAACAAAGGAGCACGGGGAAGAGATTGGAAAAATTGGGAAACAGTGTGGAAAAATGCAGAAGAGTAAGGAAACAAAGGGAGCAGGGGGTATACATTGGAAAAATTGCGGAACCGTGGGGAACACTGCAGAACAGAGGGGAACCAAGGGAGCAGGTGGAACGAATTGGAAAAAGTGGGGAATCGTGAAGGACAATGCAGGACAGAGGGGAAAGAAAGGGCACAGGGGGAACGGATTGGAAAAAGTGGGGAACTGTGGGGAACACTGCAGAACAGAGGGGAACCAATAGGAGCAGGGCGAACAGATTGGAAAAAGTGGGGAACTGTGTGGAAAAATGCAGAAGAGTGGAGAAACAACGGGAGCATGGTGAACGGTTTGGAAAAAGTGGGGAACCGTTAGGCACATTGCACAACAGAGGGGAAACAAAGGAGCATGGGGAAAAGATTGGAAAAATTGGGAAACAATGGAGGACAGTGCAGGACGGAGGGGAACCAAAGGGAGCAGGGGGAACAGATTGGAAAAAGTGCGGAACCGTGGCGAATACTGCAAAACAGTGGGGAACCAAACGGAGCAGCGGGAACGGATTGGAAAAAGTGGGGAACCGTGGGAAACACTGCAGAACAGAGGGGAACGAAAGGGAGCAGGGCGAACATATCGGAAAAAAGTTGAGAAGTGGGAAACACTGCAGAACAGTGGGGAATCAAAGGGAGCAGGGGGATCAGATTGGAAAAAGTGGCGAACTGTGTGGAAAAAAGCAGAACAGTGGGGAACCAAAGGGAGCAGGAGGAACAGTTTGGAAATGTGGGGAACTGTATAGAAAACTGCAGAATAGAGGGGAACCAAAGGGAGCAGGGGGAACAGATTGCAAAAAGTGTGGAACCGTGGGGAACACTGCAGGACAGAGGGGAACCAAAGGGAGCAGGGAGAACGGATGGGAAAATGTGGGGAACCGTGGAGAGCACTGCAGTACAGAGGGGAACTAAAGGGAGCAGGGGTAACAGATTGGAAAAAGTGTGGAACCGTGGCGAACACTGCAAAACAGTGGGGAACGAAAGGGAGCAGGACGAACATATCGGAAAAAAGTTGAGAAGTGGGGAACACTGCAGAACAGTGGGGAATCAAAGGGAGCAGGGGGATCAGATTGGAAAAAGTGGCGAACAGTGTGGAAAAATCCAGAACAGTGAGGAAACAAAGGGAGCAGGGGGAACAGATTGGAAAAAGTGGGGAACTGTGTGGAAAAATGCAGAACAGTGGGGAACCAAAGGGAGCAGGAGGAACAGATTGGAAAAAGTCGGTAACCGTGGAGAACACTGCAGAACAGTGGGGAACCAAAGGGAGCAGGGTGAACGGATTGGAAAATGTGGGGAACTGTATAGAACACTGCAGAATAGAGGTTAACCAAAGGGAGCAGGGGGAACAGATTGGAAAAAGTGGAAACAGTGGGGAAAACTGCAGAACAGAGGGGAGCCCAAGGAGAAGGGGGAACAGATTGGAAAAAGTGGGGAACGGTGTGGAAAATGCAGCAGAGTGGAGAAACAACGGGAGCAGGGTGAACGGATTGGAAAAAGTGGGGAACAGTGTGGAACACTGCAGAACAGAGGGGAATCAAAAGAAGCAGGGGGAACAGATTGGAAAAAGTGGGGAACCGTTCAGAACACTGCACAACAGAGGGGAAACAAAGGAGCACGGGGAAGTGATTGGGAAAATTGGGAAACAGTGTGGAAAAATACAGAAGAGTAAGGAAACAAAGGGAGCAGGGGGTATACATTGGAAAAATTGCGGAACCGTGGGGAACACTGCAGAACAGAGGGGAACCAAGGGAGCAGGTGGAACGAATTGGAAAAAGTGGGGAATCGTGAAGGACAATGCAGGACAGAGGGGAAAGAAAGGGCACAGGGGGAACGGATTGGAAAAAGTGGGGAACTGTGGGGAACACTGCAGAACAGAGGGGAACCAATAGGAGCAGGGCGAACAGATTGGAAAAAGTGGGGAACTGTGTGGAAAAATGCAGAAGAGGTGAAAAACAACGGGAGCAGGGTGAACGGATTGGAAAAAGTGGGGAACCGTTAGGCACACTGCACAACAGAGGGGAAACAAAGGAGCACGGGGAAAAGATTGGAAAAATTGGGAAACAATGGAGGACAGTGCAGGACGGAGGGGAACCAAAGGGAGCAGGGGGAACAGATTGGAAAAAGTGCGGAACCTTGGCAAATACTGCAAAACAGTGGGGAACCAAACGGAGCAGCGGGAGCGGATTGGAAAAAGTGGGGAACCGTGGAACCACTGCAGAACAGAGGGGAACGAAAGGTAGCAGGGCGAACATATCGGAAAAAAGTTGAGAAGTGGGTAACACTGCAGAACAGTGTGGAATCAAAGGGAGCAGGGGGATCAGATTGGAAAAAGTGGCGAACTGTGTGGAAAAATGCAGAACAGTGGGGAACCAAAGGGAGCAGGAGGAACAGTTTGGAAATGTGGGGAACTGTATAGAAAACTGCAGAATAGAGGGGAACCAAAGGGAGCAGGGGGAACAGATTGGAAAAAGTGGAAACTGTGGGGAAAACTGCAGAACAGAGGGGAGCCCAAGGAGAAGGGGGAACAGATTGGAAAAAGTGGGGAACGGTGTGGAAAATGCAGCAGAGTGGAGAAACAACGGGAGCAGGGTGAACGGATTGGAAAAAGTGGGGAACAGTGTGGAACACTGCAGAACAGAGGGGAATCAAAAGAAGCAGGGGGAACAGATTGGAAAAAGTGGGGAACCGTTCGGAACACTGCACAACAGAGGGGAAACAAAGGAGCACGGGGAAGAGATTGGAAAAATTGGGAAACAGTGTGGAAAAATGCAGAAGAGTAAGGAAACAAAGGGAGCAGGGGGTATACATTGGAAAAATTGCGGAACCGTGGGGAACACTGCAGAACAGAGGGGAACCAAGGGAGCAGGTGGAACGAATTGGAAAAAGTGGGGAATCGTGAAGGACAATGCAGGACCGAGGGGAAAGAAAGGGCACAGGGGGAACGGATTGGAAAAAGTGGGGAACTGTGGGGAACACTGCAGAACAGAGGGGAACCAATAGGAGCAGGGCGAACAGATTGGAAAAAGTGGGGAACTGTGTGGAAAAATGCAGAAGAGTGGAGAAACAACGGGAGCATGGTGAACGGTTTGGAAAAAGTGGGGAACCGTTAGGCACATTGCACAACAGAGGGGAAACAAAGGAGCATGGGGAAAAGATTGGAAAAATTGGGAAACAATGGAGGACAGTGCAGGACGGAGGGGAACCAAAGGGAGCAGGGGGAACAGATTGGAAAAAGTGCGGAACCGTGGCGAATACTGCAAAACAGTGGGGAACCAAACGGAGCAGCGGGAACGGATTGGAAAAAGTGGGGAACCGTGGGAAACACTGCAGAACAGAGGGGAACGAAAGGGAGCAGGGCGAACATATCGGAAAAAAGTTGAGAAGTGGGAAACACTGCAGAACAGTGGGGAATCAAAGGGAGCAGGGGGATCAGATTGGAAAAAGTGGCGAACTGTGTGTAAAAATGCGGAACAGTGGGGAACCAAAGGGAGCAGGAGGAACAGATTGGAAATGTGGGGAACTGTATAGAAAACTGCAGAATAGAGGGGAACCAAAGGGAGCAGGGGGAACAGATTGGAAAAAGTGGAAACTGTGGGGAAAACTGCAGAACAGAGGGGAGCCCAAGGAGAAGGGGGAACAGATTGGAAAAAGTGGTGAACGGTGTGGAAAATGCAGAAGAGTGGAGAAACAACGGGAGCAGGGTGAACGGATTGGAAAAAGTGGGGAACCGTTAGGCACATTGCACAACAGAGGGGAAACAAAGGAGCATGGGGAAAAGATTGGAAAAATTGGGAAACAATGGAGGACAGTGCAGGACGGAGGGGAACCAAAGGGAGCAGGGGGAACAGATTGGAAAAAGTGCGGAACCGTGGCGAATACTGCAAAACAGTGGGGAACCAAACGGAGCAGCGGGAACGGATTGGAAAAAGTGGGGAACCGTGGGAAACACTGCAGAACAGAGGGGAACGAAAGGGAGCAGGGCGAACATATCGGAAAAAAGTTGAGAAGTGGGAAACACTGCAGAACAGTGGGGAATCAAAGGGAGCAGGGGGATCAGATTGGAAAAAGTGGCGAACTGTGTGTAAAAATGCGGAACAGTGGGGAACCAAAGGGAGCAGGAGGAACAGATTGGAAATGTGGGGAACTGTATAGAAAACTGCAGAATAGAGGGGAACCAAAGGGAGCAGGGGGAACAGATTGGAAAAAGTGGAAACTGTGGGGAAAACTGCAGAACAGAGGGGAGCCCAAGGAGAAGGGGGAACAGATTGGAAAAAGTGGGGAACGGTGTGGAAAATGCAGAAGAGTGGAGAAACAACGGGAGCAGGGTGAACGGATTGGAAAAAGTGGGGAACAGTGTGGAACACTGCAGAACAGAGGGGATACAAAGGAGCACGGGGAAGAGATTGGAAATATTGGGAAACAGTGTGGAAAAATGCAGAAGAGTAAGGAAACAAAGGGAGCAGGGGGTATACATTGGAAAAATTGCGGAACCGTGGGGAACACTGCAGAACAGAGGGGAACCAAGGGAGCAGGTGGAACAAATTGGAAAAAGTGGGGAATCGTGAAGGACAATGCAGGACCGAGGGGAAAGAAAGGGCACAGGGGGAACGGATTGGAAAAAGTGGGGAACGGTGTGGAAAATGCAGCAGAGTGGAGAAACAACGGGAGCAGGGTGAACGGATTGGAAAAAGTGGGGAACAGTGTGGAACACTGCAGAACAGAGGGGAATCAAAAGAAGCAGGGGGAACAGATTGGAAAAAGTGGGGAACCGTTCGGAACACTGCACAACAGAGGTGAAACAAAGGAGCACGGGGAAGAGATTGGAAAAATTGGGAAACAGTGTGGAAAAATGCAGAAGAGTAAGGAAACAAAGGGAGCAGGGGGTATACATTGGAAAAATTGCGGAACCGTGGGGAACACTGCAGAACAGAGGGGAACCAAGGGAGCAGGTGGAACGAATTGGAAAAAGTGGGGAATCGTGAAGGACAATGCAGGACAGAGGGGAAAGAAAGGGCACAGGGGGAACGGATTGGAAAAAGTGGGGAACTGTGGGGAACACTGCAGAACAGAGGGGAACCAATAGGAGCAGGGCGAACAGATTGGAAAAAGTGGGGAACTGTGTGGAAAAATGCAGAAGAGTGGAGAAACAACGGGAGCATGGTGAACGGTTTGGAAAAAGTGGGGAACCGTTAGGCACATTGCACAACAGAGGGGAAACAAAGGAGCATGGGGAAAAGATTGGAAAAATTGGGAAACAATGGAGGACAGTGCAGGACGGAGGGGAACCAAAGGGAGCAGGGGGAACAGATTGGAAAAAGTGCGGAACCGTGGCGAATACTGCAAAACAGTGGGGAACCAAACGGAGCAGCGGGAACGGATTGGAAAAAGTGGGGAACCGTGGGAAACACTGCAGAACAGAGGGGAACGAAAGGGAGCAGGGCGAACATATCGGAAAAAAGTTGAGAAGTGGGAAACACTGCAGAACAGTGGGGAATCAAAGGGAGCAGGGGGATCAGATTGGAAAAAGTGGCGAACTGTGTGGAAAAAAGCAGAACAGTGGGGAACCAAAGGGAGCAGGAGGAACAGTTTGGAAATGTGGGGAACTGTATAGAAAACTGCAGAATAGAGGGGAACCAAAGGGAGCAGGGGGAACAGATTGCAAAAAGTGTGGAACCGTGGGGAACACTGCAGGACAGAGGGGAACCAAAGGGAGCAGGGAGAACGGATGGGAAAATGTGGGGAACCGTGGAGAGCACTGCAGTACAGAGGGGAACTAAAGGGAGCAGGGGTAACAGATTGGAAAAAGTGTGGAACCGTGGCGAACACTGCAAAACAGTGGGGAACGAAAGGGAGCAGGACGAACATATCGGAAAAAAGTTGAGAAGTGGGGAACACTGCAGAACAGTGGGGAATCAAAGGGAGCAGGGGGATCAGATTGGAAAAAGTGGCGAACAGTGTGGAAAAATCCAGAACAGTGAGGAAACAAAGGGAGCAGGGGGAACAGATTGGAAAAAGTGGGGAACTGTGTGGAAAAATGCAGAACAGTGGGGAACCAAAGGGAGCAGGAGGAACAGATTGGAAAAAGTCGGTAACCGTGGAGAACACTGCAGAACAGTGGGGAACCAAAGGGAGCAGGGTGAACGGATTGGAAAATGTGGGGAACTGTATAGAACACTGCAGAATAGAGGTTAACCAAAGGGAGCAGGGGGAACAGATTGGAAAAAGTGGAAACAGTGGGGAAAACTGCAGAACAGAGGGGAGCCCAAGGAGAAGGGGGAACAGATTGGAAAAAGTGGGGAACGGTGTGGAAAATGCAGCAGAGTGGAGAAACAACGGGAGCAGGGTGAACGGATTGGAAAAAGTGGGGAACAGTGTGGAACACTGCAGAACAGAGGGGAATCAAAAGAAGCAGGGGGAACAGATTGGAAAAAGTGGGGAACCGTTCAGAACACTGCACAACAGAGGGGAAACAAAGGAGCACGGGGAAGTGATTGGGAAAATTGGGAAACAGTGTGGAAAAATACAGAAGAGTAAGGAAACAAAGGGAGCAGGGGGTATACATTGGAAAAATTGCGGAACCGTGGGGAACACTGCAGAACAGAGGGGAACCAAGGGAGCAGGTGGAACGAATTGGAAAAAGTGGGGAATCGTGAAGGACAATGCAGGACAGAGGGGAAAGAAAGGGCACAGGGGGAACGGATTGGAAAAAGTGGGGAACTGTGGGGAACACTGCAGAACAGAGGGGAACCAATAGGAGCAGGGCGAACAGATTGGAAAAAGTGGGGAACTGTGTGGAAAAATGCAGAAGAGGTGAAAAACAACGGGAGCAGGGTGAACGGATTGGAAAAAGTGGGGAACCGTTAGGCACACTGCACAACAGAGGGGAAACAAAGGAGCACGGGGAAAAGATTGGAAAAATTGGGAAACAATGGAGGACAGTGCAGGACGGAGGGGAACCAAAGGGAGCAGGGGGAACAGATTGGAAAAAGTGCGGAACCTTGGCAAATACTGCAAAACAGTGGGGAACCAAACGGAGCAGCGGGAGCGGATTGGAAAAAGTGGGGAACCGTGGAACCACTGCAGAACAGAGGGGAACGAAAGGTAGCAGGGCGAACATATCGGAAAAAAGTTGAGAAGTGGGTAACACTGCAGAACAGTGTGGAATCAAAGGGAGCAGGGGGATCAGATTGGAAAAAGTGGCGAACTGTGTGGAAAAATGCAGAACAGTGGGGAACCAAAGGGAGCAGGAGGAACAGTTTGGAAATGTGGGGAACTGTATAGAAAACTGCAGAATAGAGGGGAACCAAAGGGAGCAGGGGGAACAGATTGGAAAAAGTGGAAACTGTGGGGAAAACTGCAGAACAGAGGGGAGCCCAAGGAGAAGGGGGAACAGATTGGAAAAAGTGGGGAACGGTGTGGAAAATGCAGCAGAGTGGAGAAACAACGGGAGCAGGGTGAACGGATTGGAAAAAGTGGGGAACAGTGTGGAACACTGCAGAACAGAGGGGAATCAAAAGAAGCAGGGGGAACAGATTGGAAAAAGTGGGGAACCGTTCGGAACACTGCACAACAGAGGGGAAACAAAGGAGCACGGGGAAGAGATTGGAAAAATTGGGAAACAGTGTGGAAAAATGCAGAAGAGTAAGGAAACAAAGGGAGCAGGGGGTATACATTGGAAAAATTGCGGAACCGTGGGGAACACTGCAGAACAGAGGGGAACCAAGGGAGCAGGTGGAACGAATTGGAAAAAGTGGGGAATCGTGAAGGACAATGCAGGACCGAGGGGAAAGAAAGGGCACAGGGGGAACGGATTGGAAAAAGTGGGGAACTGTGGGGAACACTGCAGAACAGAGGGGAACCAATAGGAGCAGGGCGAACAGATTGGAAAAAGTGGGGAACTGTGTGGAAAAATGCAGAAGAGTGGAGAAACAACGGGAGCATGGTGAACGGTTTGGAAAAAGTGGGGAACCGTTAGGCACATTGCACAACAGAGGGGAAACAAAGGAGCATGGGGAAAAGATTGGAAAAATTGGGAAACAATGGAGGACAGTGCAGGACGGAGGGGAACCAAAGGGAGCAGGGGGAACAGATTGGAAAAAGTGCGGAACCGTGGCGAATACTGCAAAACAGTGGGGAACCAAACGGAGCAGCGGGAACGGATTGGAAAAAGTGGGGAACCGTGGGAAACACTGCAGAACAGAGGGGAACGAAAGGGAGCAGGGCGAACATATCGGAAAAAAGTTGAGAAGTGGGAAACACTGCAGAACAGTGGGGAATCAAAGGGAGCAGGGGGATCAGATTGGAAAAAGTGGCGAACTGTGTGTAAAAATGCGGAACAGTGGGGAACCAAAGGGAGCAGGAGGAACAGATTGGAAATGTGGGGAACTGTATAGAAAACTGCAGAATAGAGGGGAACCAAAGGGAGCAGGGGGAACAGATTGGAAAAAGTGGAAACTGTGGGGAAAACTGCAGAACAGAGGGGAGCCCAAGGAGAAGGGGGAACAGATTGGAAAAAGTGGTGAACGGTGTGGAAAATGCAGAAGAGTGGAGAAACAACGGGAGCAGGGTGAACGGATTGGAAAAAGTGGGGAACCGTTAGGCACATTGCACAACAGAGGGGAAACAAAGGAGCATGGGGAAAAGATTGGAAAAATTGGGAAACAATGGAGGACAGTGCAGGACGGAGGGGAACCAAAGGGAGCAGGGGGAACAGATTGGAAAAAGTGCGGAACCGTGGCGAATACTGCAAAACAGTGGGGAACCAAACGGAGCAGCGGGAACGGATTGGAAAAAGTGGGGAACCGTGGGAAACACTGCAGAACAGAGGGGAACGAAAGGGAGCAGGGCGAACATATCGGAAAAAAGTTGAGAAGTGGGAAACACTGCAGAACAGTGGGGAATCAAAGGGAGCAGGGGGATCAGATTGGAAAAAGTGGCGAACTGTGTGTAAAAATGCGGAACAGTGGGGAACCAAAGGGAGCAGGAGGAACAGATTGGAAATGTGGGGAACTGTATAGAAAACTGCAGAATAGAGGGGAACCAAAGGGAGCAGGGGGAACAGATTGGAAAAAGTGGAAACTGTGGGGAAAACTGCAGAACAGAGGGGAGCCCAAGGAGAAGGGGGAACAGATTGGAAAAAGTGGGGAACGGTGTGGAAAATGCAGAAGAGTGGAGAAACAACGGGAGCAGGGTGAACGGATTGGAAAAAGTGGGGAACAGTGTGGAACACTGCAGAACAGAGGGGATACAAAGGAGCACGGGGAAGAGATTGGAAATATTGGGAAACAGTGTGGAAAAATGCAGAAGAGTAAGGAAACAAAGGGAGCAGGGGGTATACATTGGAAAAATTGCGGAACCGTGGGGAACACTGCAGAACAGAGGGGAACCAAGGGAGCAGGTGGAACAAATTGGAAAAAGTGGGGAATCGTGAAGGACAATGCAGGACCGAGGGGAAAGAAAGGGCACAGGGGGAACGGATTGGAAAAAGTGGGGAACTGTGGGGAACACTGCAGAACAGAGGGGAACCAATAGGAGCAGGGCGAACAGATTGGAAAAAGTGGGGAACTGTGTGGAAAAATGCAGAAGAGTGGAGAAACAACGGGAGCAGGGTGAACGGATTGGAAAAAGTGGGGAACCGTTCGGCACATTGCACAACAGAGGGGAAACAAAGGAGCACGGGGAAAAGATTGGAAAAATTGGGAAACAATGGAGGACAGTGCAGGACGGAGGGGAACCAAAGGGAGCAGGGGGAACAGATTGGAAAAAGTGCGGAACCGTGGCGAATACTGCAAAACAGTGGGGAACCAAACGGAGCAGCGGGAACGGATTGGAAAAAGTGGGGAACCGTGGGAAACACTGCAGAACAGAGGGGAACGAAAGGGAGCAGGGCGAACATATCGGAAAAAAGTTGAGAAGTGGGAAACACTGCAGAACAGTGGGGAATCAAAGGGAGCAGGGGGATCAGATTGGAAAAAGTGGCGAACTGTGTGGAAAAATGCAGAACAGTGGGGAACCAAAGGGAGCAGGAGGAACAGACTGGAAATGTGGGGAACTGTATAAAAAACTGCAGAATAGAGGGGAACCAACGGAAGCAGGGGGAACAGATTGAAAAAACTGGAAACTGTGGGGTAAACTGCAGAACAGAGGGGAGCCCAAGGAGAAGGGCGAACAGATTGGAAAAAGTGGGGAACGGTGTGGAAAAATTGAGAAGAGTGGATAAACAAAGGGAGCAGGGTGAACGGATTGGAAAAATTGGGGAACAGTGTGGAACACTGCAGAACAGAAGGGAATCAAAGGAAGCAGGGGGAACGGATTGGAAAAAGTGGGGAACCGTTTGGAACACTGCACAACAGAGGGGAACCAAAGGAGCACGGGGAAGAGATTGGAAAAATTGGGAACCATGGAGGACAGTGAAAGACGGAGGGGAACCAAAGGGAGCAGGGGCAACAGATTGGATAAAGTGGGGAACTGTGGGGAACATTGTAGAACTGAGGGGAACCAAAGAGAGCACGGCGAACAGATTGCAAAAAGTGTGGAACCGTGGGGAACACTGCAGGACAGAGGGGAACCAAAGGGAACAGGAGGTAGAGGTTGTAAAAAGTGGGGAACCGTTAGCGAAAACTGCAGAACAGTGGGGAACCAAAGGGAGCAGGGGTAACGGATTGGAACATGTGGGGAACTGTATTGAAAACTGCACAATAGAGGGGAAACAAAGGGAGCAGGGGGAACAGATTGGAAAAAGTGGAAACAGTGGGGAAAACTGCAGAACAGAGGGGAGCCCAAGGAGAAGGGGGAACAGATTGGAAAAAGTGGGGAACGGTGTGGAAAATGCAGCAGAGTGGATAAACAACGGGAGCAGGGTGAACGCATTGGAAAAAGTGGGGAACAGTGTGGAACACTGCAGAACAGAGGGGAATCAAAAGAAGCAGGGGGAACAGATTGGAAAAAGTGGGGAACCGTTCTGAACACTGCACAACAGAAGGGAAACAAAGGAGCACGGGGAAGAGATTGGAAAAATTGGCAAACAGTGTGGAAAAATACAGAAGAGTAAGGAAACAAAGGGAGCAGGGGGTATACATTGGAAAAATTGCGGAACCGTGGGGAACACTGCAGAACAGAGGGGAACCAAGGGAGCAGGTGGAACGAATTGGTAAAAGTGGGGAATCGTGAAGGACAATGCAGGACAGAGGGGAAAGAAAGGGCACAGGGGGAACGGATTGGAAAAAGTGGGGAACTGTGGGGAACACTGCAGAACAGAGGGGAACCAATAGGAGCAGGGCGAACAGATTGGAAAAAGTGGGGAACTGTGTGGAAAAATGCAGAAGAGTGGAGAAACAACGGGAGCAGGGTGAACGGATTGGAAAAAGTGGGGAACCGTTAGGCACACTGCACAACAGAGGGGAAACAAAGGAGCACGGGGAAAAGATTGGAAAAATTGGGAAACAATGGAGGACAATGCAGGACGGAGGGGAACCAAAGGGAGCAGGGGGAACAGATTGGAAAAAGTGCGGAACCGTGGCGAATACTGCAAAACAGTGGGGAACCAAACGGAGCAGCGGGAACGGATTGGAAAAAGTGGGGAACCGTGGGAAACACTGCAGAACAGAGGGGAACGAAAGGGAGCAGGGCGAACATATCGGAAAAAAGTTGAGAAGTGGGAAACACTGCAGAACAGTTGGGAATCAAAGGGAGCTGGGGGATCAGATTGGAAAAAGTGGCGAACTGTGTGGAAAAATGCAGAACAGTGGGGAACCAAAGGGAGCAGGAGGAACAGATTGGAAATGTGGGGAACTGTATAGAAAACTGCAGAATAGAGGGGAACCAAAGGGAGCAGGGGGAACAGATTGGAAAAAGTGGAAACTGTGGGGAAAACTGCAGAACAGAGGGGAGCCCAAGGAGAAGGGGGAACAGATTGGAAAAAGTGGGGAACGGTGTGGAAAAATTGAGAAGAGTGGAGAAACAAAGGGAGCAGGGTGAACGGATTGGAAAAATTGGGGAACAGTGTGGAACACTGCAGAACAGAAGGGAATCAAAGGAAGCAGGGGGAACGGATTGGAAAAAGTGGGGAACCGTTTGGAACACTGCACAACAGAGGGGAACCAAAGGAGCACGGGGAAGAGATTGGAAAAATTGGGAAACCATGGAGGACAGTGCAGGACGGAGGGGAACCAAAGGGAGCAGGGGGAACAGATTGGATAAAGTGGGGAACTGTGGGGAACATTGTAGAACTGAGGGGAACCAAAGAGAGCACGGCGAACAGATTGCAAAAAGTGTGGAACCGTGGGGAACACTGCAGGACAGAGGGGAATCCAAGGGAACAGGAGGTACAGGTTGTAAAAAGTGGGGAACCGTTAGCGAAAACTGCAGAACAGTGGGGAACCAAAGGGAGCAGGGGTAACGGATTGGAAAATGTGGGGAACTGTATAGAAAACTGCACAATAGAGGGGAACCAAAGGGAGCAGGGGAAACAGATTGGAAAAAGTGGAAACTGTGGGGAAAACTGTAGAACAGAGGGGAGACCAAGGAGAAGGGGGAACAGATTGGAAAAAGTGGGGAACGGTGTGGAAAATGCAGAAGAGTGCAGAAACAACGGGAGCAGGGTGAAAGGATTGGAAAAAGTGGGGAACAGTGTGGAACACTGCAGAACAGAGGGGAATCAAAAGAAGCAGGGGGAACAGATTGTAAAAAGTGGGGAACCGTTCGGAACACTGCACAACAGAGGGGAAACAAAGGAGCACGGGGAAGAGATTGGAAAAATTGGGAAACCATGGAGGACAGTGCAGGACGGAGGTGAACGAAAGGGAGCAGGGTGAAGAAATTGGAAAAATTGGGAAACAGTGTGGAAAAATGCAGAAGAGTAAGGAAACAAAGGGAGCAGGGGGTATACATTGGAAAAATTGCGGAACCGTGGGGAACACTGCAGAACAGAGGGGAACCAAGGGAGCAGGTGGAACGAATTGGAAAAAGTGGGGAATCGCGAAGGACAATGCAGGACAGAGGGGAAAGAAAGGGCACAGGGGGAACGGATTGGAAAAAGTGGGGAACTGTGGGGAACACTGCAGAACAGAGGGGAACCAATAGGAGCAGGGCGAACAGATTGGAAAAAGTGGGGAACTGTGTGGAAAAATGCAGAAGAGTGGAGAAACAACGGGAGCAGGGTGAACGGATTGGAAAAAGTGGGGAACCGTTAGGCACATTGCACAACAGAGGGGAAACAAAGGAGCACGGGGAAAAGATTGGAAAAATTGGGAAACAATGGAGGACAGTGCAGGACGGAGGGGAAACAAAGGGAGCAGGGGGAACAGATTGGAAAAAGTGCGGCACCGTGGCGAATAATGCAAAACAGTGGGGAACCAAACGGAGCAGCGGGAACGGATTGGAAAAAGTGGGGAACCGTGGGAAACACTGCAGAACAGAGGGGAACGAAAGGGAGCAGGGCGAACATATCGGAAAAAAGTTGAGAAGTGGGAAACACTGCAGAACAGTGGGGAATCAAAGGGAGCAGGGGGATCAGATTGGAAAAAGTGGCGAACTGTGTGGAAAAATGCAGAACAGTGGGGAACCAAAGGGAACAGGAGGAACAGATTGGAAATGTGGGGAACTGTATAGAAAACTGCAGAATAGAGGGGAACCAACGGAAGCAGGGGGAACAGATTGAAAAAACTGGAAACTGTGGGGTAAACTGCAGAACAGAGGGGAGCCCAAGGAGAAGGGCGAACAGATTGGAAAAAGTGGGGAACAGTGTGGAAAAATTGAGAAGAGTGGAGAAACAAAGGGAGCACGGTGAAAGGATTGGAAAAATTGGGGAACAGTGTGGAACACTGCAGAACAGAAGGGAATCAAAGGAAGCAGGGGGAACGGATTGGAAAAAGTGGGGAACCGTTTGGAACACTGCACAACAGAGGGGAACCAAAGGAGCACGGGGAAGAGATTGGAAAAATTGGGAAACCATGGAGGACAGTGCAGGACAGAGGGGAACCAAAGGGAGAAGGGGGAACAGATTGGATAAAGTGGGGAACTGTGGGGAACATTGTAGAACTGAGGGGAACCAAAGAGAGCACGGCGAACAGATTGCAAAAAGTGTGGAACCGTGGGGAACACTGCAGGACAGAGGGGAACCAAAGGGAACAGGAGGTACAGGTTGTAAAAAGTGGGGAACCGTTAGCGAAAACTGCAGAACAGTGGGGAACCAAAGGGAGCAGGGGTAACGGATTGGAAAATGTGGGGAACTGTATAGAAAACTGCACAATAGAGGGGAACCAAAGGGAGCAGGGGGAACAGATTGGAAAAAGTGGGGAACGGTGTGGAAAATGCAGCAGAGTGGAGAAACAACGGTAGCAAGGTGAACGGATTGGAAAAAGTGGGGAACAGTGTGGAACACTGCAGAACAGAGGGGAATCAAAAGAAGCAGGGGGAACAGATTGGAAAAAGTGGGGAACCGTTCGGAACACTGCACAACAGAGGGGAAACAAAGGAGCACGGGGAAGAGATTGGAAAAATTGGGAAACCATGGAGGACAGTGCAGGACGGAGGGGAACCAAAGGGAGCAGGGTGAAGAGATTGGAAAAATTGGGAAACAGTGTGGAAAAATGCAGAAGAGTAAGGAAACAAAGGGAGCAGGGGGTATACATTGGAAAAATTGCGGAACCGTGGGGAACACTGCAGAACAGAGGGGAACCAAGGGAGCAGGTGGAACGAATTGGAAAAAGTGGGGAATCGCGAAGGACAATGCAGGACAGAGGGGAAAGAAAGGGCACAGGGGGAACGGATTGGAAAAAGTGGGGAACTGTGGGGAACACTGCAGAACAGAGGGGAACCAATAGGAGCAGGGCGAACAGATTGGAAAAAGTGGGGAACTGTGTGGAAAAATGCAGAAGAGTGGAGAAACAACGGGAGCAGGGTGAACGGATTGGAAAAAATGGGGAACCGTTAGGCACATTGCACAACAGAGGGAAAACAAAGGAGCACGGGGAAAAGATTGGAAAAATTGGGAAACAATGGAGGACAGTGCAGGACAGAGGGGAAACAAAGGGAGCAGGGGGAACAGATTGGAAAAAGTGCGGATCCATGGCGAATACTGCAAAACAGTGGGGAACCAAACGGAGCAGCGGGAACGGATTGGAAAAAGTGGGGAACCGTGGGAAACACTGCAGAACAGAGGGGAACGAAAGGGAGCAGGGCGAACATATCGGAAAAAAGTTGAGAAGTGGGAAACACTGCAGAACAGTGGGGAATCAAAGGGAGCAGGGGGATCAGATTGGAAAAAGTGGCGAACTGTGTGGAAAAATGCAGAACAGTGGGGAACCAAAGGGAGCAGGAGGAACAGATTGGAAATGTGGGGAACTGTATAGAAAACTGCAGAATAGAGGGGAACCAACGGAAGCAGGGGGAACAGATTGAAAAAACTGGAAACTGTGGGGTAAACTGCAGAACAGAGGGGAGCCCAAGGAGAAGGGCGAACAGATTGGAAAAAGTGGGGAACAGTGTGGAAAAATTGAGAAGAGTGGAGAAACAAAGGGAGCAAGGTGAACGGATTGG
The DNA here is from genome assembly GCF_036971445.1 of Narcine bancroftii. Taxonomy (NCBI): domain Eukaryota; kingdom Metazoa; phylum Chordata; class Chondrichthyes; order Torpediniformes; family Narcinidae; genus Narcine; species Narcine bancroftii. The sequence goes on from NW_027211884.1 coordinate 6,824,912, forward strand.
AAAAATTGGGGAACAGTGTGGAACACTGCAGAACAGAAGGGAATCAAAGGAAGCAGGGGGAACGGATTGGAAAAAGTGGGGAACCGTTTGGAACACTGCACAACAGAGGGGAACCAAAGGAGCACGGGGAAGAGATTGGAAAAATTGGGAAACCATGGAGGACAGTGCAGGGCAGAGGGGAACCAAAGGGAGAAGGGGGAACAGATTGGATAAAGTGGGGAACTGTGGGGAACATTGTAGAACTGAGGGGAACCAAAGAGAGCACGGCGAACAGATTGCAAAAAGTGTGGAACCGTGGGGAACACTGCAGGACAGAGGGGAACCAAAGGGAACAGGAGGTACAGGTTGTAAAAAGTGGGGAACCGTTAGCGAAAACTGCAGAACAGTGGGGAACCAAAGGGAGCAGGGATAACGGATTGGAAAATGTGGGGAACTGTATAGAAAACTGCACAATAGAGGGGAACCAAAGGGAGCAGGGGGAACAGATTGGAAAAAGTGGGGAACGGTGTGGAAAATGCAGCAGAGTGGAGAAACAACGGGAGCAGGGTGAACGGATTGGAAAAAGTGGGGAACAGTGTGGAACACTGCAGAACAGAGGGGAATCAAAAGAAGCAGGGGGAACAGATTGGAAAAAGTGGGGAACCGTTCGGAACACTGCACAACAGAGGTGAAACAAAGGAGCACGGGGAAGAGATTGGAAAAATTGGGAAACAGTGTGGAAAAATGCAGAAGAGTAAGGAAACAAAGGGAGCAGGGGGTATACATTGGAAAAATTGCGGAACCGTGGGGAACACTGCAGAACAGAGGGGAACCAAGGGAGCAGGTGGAACGAATTGGAAAAAGTGGGGAATCGTGAAGGACAATGCAGGACAGAGGGGAAAGAAAGGGCACAGGGGGAACGGATTGGAAAAAGTGGGGAACTGTGGGGAACACTGCAGAACAGAGGGGAACCAATAGGAGCAGGGCGAACAGATTGGAAAAAGTGGGGAACTGTGTGGAAAAATGCAGAAGAGTGGAGAAACAACGGGAGCATGGTGAACGGTTTGGAAAAAGTGGGGAACCGTTAGGCACATTGCACAACAGAGGGGAAACAAAGGAGCATGGGGAAAAGATTGGAAAAATTGGGAAACAATGGAGGACAGTGCAGGACGGAGGGGAACCAAAGGGAGCAGGGGGAACAGATTGGAAAAAGTGCGGAACCGTGGCGAATACTGCAAAACAGTGGGGAACCAAACGGAGCAGCGGGAACGGATTGGAAAAAGTGGGGAACCGTGGGAAACACTGCAGAACAGAGGGGAACGAAAGGGAGCAGGGCGAACATATCGGAAAAAAGTTGAGAAGTGGGAAACACTGCAGAACAGTGGGGAATCAAAGGGAGCAGGGGGATCAGATTGGAAAAAGTGGCGAACTGTGTGGAAAAAAGCAGAACAGTGGGGAACCAAAGGGAGCAGGAGGAACAGTTTGGAAATGTGGGGAACTGTATAGAAAACTGCAGAATAGAGGGGAACCAAAGGGAGCAGGGGGAACAGATTGCAAAAAGTGTGGAACCGTGGGGAACACTGCAGGACAGAGGGGAACCAAAGGGAGCAGGGAGAACGGATGGGAAAATGTGGGGAACCGTGGAGAGCACTGCAGTACAGAGGGGAACTAAAGGGAGCAGGGGTAACAGATTGGAAAAAGTGTGGAACCGTGGCGAACACTGCAAAACAGTGGGGAACGAAAGGGAGCAGGACGAACATATCGGAAAAAAGTTGAGAAGTGGGGAACACTGCAGAACAGTGGGGAATCAAAGGGAGCAGGGGGATCAGATTGGAAAAAGTGGCGAACAGTGTGGAAAAATCCAGAACAGTGAGGAAACAAAGGGAGCAGGGGGAACAGATTGGAAAAAGTGGGGAACTGTGTGGAAAAATGCAGAACAGTGGGGAACCAAAGGGAGCAGGAGGAACAGATTGGAAAAAGTCGGTAACCGTGGAGAACACTGCAGAACAGTGGGGAACCAAAGGGAGCAGGGTGAACGGATTGGAAAATGTGGGGAACTGTATAGAACACTGCAGAATAGAGGTTAACCAAAGGGAGCAGGGGGAACAGATTGGAAAAAGTGGAAACAGTGGGGAAAACTGCAGAACAGAGGGGAGCCCAAGGAGAAGGGGGAACAGATTGGAAAAAGTGGGGAACGGTGTGGAAAATGCAGCAGAGTGGAGAAACAACGGGAGCAGGGTGAACGGATTGGAAAAAGTGGGGAACAGTGTGGAACACTGCAGAACAGAGGGGAATCAAAAGAAGCAGGGGGAACAGATTGGAAAAAGTGGGGAACCGTTCAGAACACTGCACAACAGAGGGGAAACAAAGGAGCACGGGGAAGTGATTGGGAAAATTGGGAAACAGTGTGGAAAAATACAGAAGAGTAAGGAAACAAAGGGAGCAGGGGGTATACATTGGAAAAATTGCGGAACCGTGGGGAACACTGCAGAACAGAGGGGAACCAAGGGAGCAGGTGGAACGAATTGGAAAAAGTGGGGAATCGTGAAGGACAATGCAGGACAGAGGGGAAAGAAAGGGCACAGGGGGAACGGATTGGAAAAAGTGGGGAACTGTGGGGAACACTGCAGAACAGAGGGGAACCAATAGGAGCAGGGCGAACAGATTGGAAAAAGTGGGGAACTGTGTGGAAAAATGCAGAAGAGGTGAAAAACAACGGGAGCAGGGTGAACGGATTGGAAAAAGTGGGGAACCGTTAGGCACACTGCACAACAGAGGGGAAACAAAGGAGCACGGGGAAAAGATTGGAAAAATTGGGAAACAATGGAGGACAGTGCAGGACGGAGGGGAACCAAAGGGAGCAGGGGGAACAGATTGGAAAAAGTGCGGAACCTTGGCAAATACTGCAAAACAGTGGGGAACCAAACGGAGCAGCGGGAGCGGATTGGAAAAAGTGGGGAACCGTGGAACCACTGCAGAACAGAGGGGAACGAAAGGTAGCAGGGCGAACATATCGGAAAAAAGTTGAGAAGTGGGTAACACTGCAGAACAGTGTGGAATCAAAGGGAGCAGGGGGATCAGATTGGAAAAAGTGGCGAACTGTGTGGAAAAATGCAGAACAGTGGGGAACCAAAGGGAGCAGGAGGAACAGTTTGGAAATGTGGGGAACTGTATAGAAAACTGCAGAATAGAGGGGAACCAAAGGGAGCAGGGGGAACAGATTGGAAAAAGTGGAAACTGTGGGGAAAACTGCAGAACAGAGGGGAGCCCAAGGAGAAGGGGGAACAGATTGGAAAAAGTGGGGAACGGTGTGGAAAATGCAGCAGAGTGGAGAAACAACGGGAGCAGGGTGAACGGATTGGAAAAAGTGGGGAACAGTGTGGAACACTGCAGAACAGAGGGGAATCAAAAGAAGCAGGGGGAACAGATTGGAAAAAGTGGGGAACCGTTCGGAACACTGCACAACAGAGGGGAAACAAAGGAGCACGGGGAAGAGATTGGAAAAATTGGGAAACAGTGTGGAAAAATGCAGAAGAGTAAGGAAACAAAGGGAGCAGGGGGTATACATTGGAAAAATTGCGGAACCGTGGGGAACACTGCAGAACAGAGGGGAACCAAGGGAGCAGGTGGAACGAATTGGAAAAAGTGGGGAATCGTGAAGGACAATGCAGGACCGAGGGGAAAGAAAGGGCACAGGGGGAACGGATTGGAAAAAGTGGGGAACTGTGGGGAACACTGCAGAACAGAGGGGAACCAATAGGAGCAGGGCGAACAGATTGGAAAAAGTGGGGAACTGTGTGGAAAAATGCAGAAGAGTGGAGAAACAACGGGAGCATGGTGAACGGTTTGGAAAAAGTGGGGAACCGTTAGGCACATTGCACAACAGAGGGGAAACAAAGGAGCATGGGGAAAAGATTGGAAAAATTGGGAAACAATGGAGGACAGTGCAGGACGGAGGGGAACCAAAGGGAGCAGGGGGAACAGATTGGAAAAAGTGCGGAACCGTGGCGAATACTGCAAAACAGTGGGGAACCAAACGGAGCAGCGGGAACGGATTGGAAAAAGTGGGGAACCGTGGGAAACACTGCAGAACAGAGGGGAACGAAAGGGAGCAGGGCGAACATATCGGAAAAAAGTTGAGAAGTGGGAAACACTGCAGAACAGTGGGGAATCAAAGGGAGCAGGGGGATCAGATTGGAAAAAGTGGCGAACTGTGTGTAAAAATGCGGAACAGTGGGGAACCAAAGGGAGCAGGAGGAACAGATTGGAAATGTGGGGAACTGTATAGAAAACTGCAGAATAGAGGGGAACCAAAGGGAGCAGGGGGAACAGATTGGAAAAAGTGGAAACTGTGGGGAAAACTGCAGAACAGAGGGGAGCCCAAGGAGAAGGGGGAACAGATTGGAAAAAGTGGTGAACGGTGTGGAAAATGCAGAAGAGTGGAGAAACAACGGGAGCAGGGTGAACGGATTGGAAAAAGTGGGGAACCGTTAGGCACATTGCACAACAGAGGGGAAACAAAGGAGCATGGGGAAAAGATTGGAAAAATTGGGAAACAATGGAGGACAGTGCAGGACGGAGGGGAACCAAAGGGAGCAGGGGGAACAGATTGGAAAAAGTGCGGAACCGTGGCGAATACTGCAAAACAGTGGGGAACCAAACGGAGCAGCGGGAACGGATTGGAAAAAGTGGGGAACCGTGGGAAACACTGCAGAACAGAGGGGAACGAAAGGGAGCAGGGCGAACATATCGGAAAAAAGTTGAGAAGTGGGAAACACTGCAGAACAGTGGGGAATCAAAGGGAGCAGGGGGATCAGATTGGAAAAAGTGGCGAACTGTGTGTAAAAATGCGGAACAGTGGGGAACCAAAGGGAGCAGGAGGAACAGATTGGAAATGTGGGGAACTGTATAGAAAACTGCAGAATAGAGGGGAACCAAAGGGAGCAGGGGGAACAGATTGGAAAAAGTGGAAACTGTGGGGAAAACTGCAGAACAGAGGGGAGCCCAAGGAGAAGGGGGAACAGATTGGAAAAAGTGGGGAACGGTGTGGAAAATGCAGAAGAGTGGAGAAACAACGGGAGCAGGGTGAACGGATTGGAAAAAGTGGGGAACAGTGTGGAACACTGCAGAACAGAGGGGATACAAAGGAGCACGGGGAAGAGATTGGAAATATTGGGAAACAGTGTGGAAAAATGCAGAAGAGTAAGGAAACAAAGGGAGCAGGGGGTATACATTGGAAAAATTGCGGAACCGTGGGGAACACTGCAGAACAGAGGGGAACCAAGGGAGCAGGTGGAACAAATTGGAAAAAGTGGGGAATCGTGAAGGACAATGCAGGACCGAGGGGAAAGAAAGGGCACAGGGGGAACGGATTGGAAAAAGTGGGGAACTGTGGGGAACACTGCAGAACAGAGGGGAACCAATAGGAGCAGGGCGAACAGATTGGAAAAAGTGGGGAACTGTGTGGAAAAATGCAGAAGAGTGGAGAAACAACGGGAGCAGGGTGAACGGATTGGAAAAAGTGGGGAACCGTTCGGCACATTGCACAACAGAGGGGAAACAAAGGAGCACGGGGAAAAGATTGGAAAAATTGGGAAACAATGGAGGACAGTGCAGGACGGAGGGGAACCAAAGGGAGCAGGGGGAACAGATTGGAAAAAGTGCGGAACCGTGGCGAATACTGCAAAACAGTGGGGAACCAAACGGAGCAGCGGGAACGGATTGGAAAAAGTGGGGAACCGTGGGAAACACTGCAGAACAGAGGGGAACGAAAGGGAGCAGGGCGAACATATCGGAAAAAAGTTGAGAAGTGGGAAACACTGCAGAACAGTGGGGAATCAAAGGGAGCAGGGGGATCAGATTGGAAAAAGTGGCGAACTGTGTGGAAAAATGCAGAACAGTGGGGAACCAAAGGGAGCAGGAGGAACAGACTGGAAATGTGGGGAACTGTATAAAAAACTGCAGAATAGAGGGGAACCAACGGAAGCAGGGGGAACAGATTGAAAAAACTGGAAACTGTGGGGTAAACTGCAGAACAGAGGGGAGCCCAAGGAGAAGGGCGAACAGATTGGAAAAAGTGGGGAACGGTGTGGAAAAATTGAGAAGAGTGGATAAACAAAGGGAGCAGGGTGAACGGATTGGAAAAATTGGGGAACAGTGTGGAACACTGCAGAACAGAAGGGAATCAAAGGAAGCAGGGGGAACGGATTGGAAAAAGTGGGGAACCGTTTGGAACACTGCACAACAGAGGGGAACCAAAGGAGCACGGGGAAGAGATTGGAAAAATTGGGAACCATGGAGGACAGTGAAAGACGGAGGGGAACCAAAGGGAGCAGGGGCAACAGATTGGATAAAGTGGGGAACTGTGGGGAACATTGTAGAACTGAGGGGAACCAAAGAGAGCACGGCGAACAGATTGCAAAAAGTGTGGAACCGTGGGGAACACTGCAGGACAGAGGGGAACCAAAGGGAACAGGAGGTAGAGGTTGTAAAAAGTGGGGAACCGTTAGCGAAAACTGCAGAACAGTGGGGAACCAAAGGGAGCAGGGGTAACGGATTGGAACATGTGGGGAACTGTATTGAAAACTGCACAATAGAGGGGAAACAAAGGGAGCAGGGGGAACAGATTGGAAAAAGTGGAAACAGTGGGGAAAACTGCAGAACAGAGGGGAGCCCAAGGAGAAGGGGGAACAGATTGGAAAAAGTGGGGAACGGTGTGGAAAATGCAGCAGAGTGGATAAACAACGGGAGCAGGGTGAACGCATTGGAAAAAGTGGGGAACAGTGTGGAACACTGCAGAACAGAGGGGAATCAAAAGAAGCAGGGGGAACAGATTGGAAAAAGTGGGGAACCGTTCTGAACACTGCACAACAGAAGGGAAACAAAGGAGCACGGGGAAGAGATTGGAAAAATTGGCAAACAGTGTGGAAAAATACAGAAGAGTAAGGAAACAAAGGGAGCAGGGGGTATACATTGGAAAAATTGCGGAACCGTGGGGAACACTGCAGAACAGAGGGGAACCAAGGGAGCAGGTGGAACGAATTGGTAAAAGTGGGGAATCGTGAAGGACAATGCAGGACAGAGGGGAAAGAAAGGGCACAGGGGGAACGGATTGGAAAAAGTGGGGAACTGTGGGGAACACTGCAGAACAGAGGGGAACCAATAGGAGCAGGGCGAACAGATTGGAAAAAGTGGGGAACTGTGTGGAAAAATGCAGAAGAGTGGAGAAACAACGGGAGCAGGGTGAACGGATTGGAAAAAGTGGGGAACCGTTAGGCACACTGCACAACAGAGGGGAAACAAAGGAGCACGGGGAAAAGATTGGAAAAATTGGGAAACAATGGAGGACAATGCAGGACGGAGGGGAACCAAAGGGAGCAGGGGGAACAGATTGGAAAAAGTGCGGAACCGTGGCGAATACTGCAAAACAGTGGGGAACCAAACGGAGCAGCGGGAACGGATTGGAAAAAGTGGGGAACCGTGGGAAACACTGCAGAACAGAGGGGAACGAAAGGGAGCAGGGCGAACATATCGGAAAAAAGTTGAGAAGTGGGAAACACTGCAGAACAGTTGGGAATCAAAGGGAGCTGGGGGATCAGATTGGAAAAAGTGGCGAACTGTGTGGAAAAATGCAGAACAGTGGGGAACCAAAGGGAGCAGGAGGAACAGATTGGAAATGTGGGGAACTGTATAGAAAACTGCAGAATAGAGGGGAACCAAAGGGAGCAGGGGGAACAGATTGGAAAAAGTGGAAACTGTGGGGAAAACTGCAGAACAGAGGGGAGCCCAAGGAGAAGGGGGAACAGATTGGAAAAAGTGGGGAACGGTGTGGAAAAATTGAGAAGAGTGGAGAAACAAAGGGAGCAGGGTGAACGGATTGGAAAAATTGGGGAACAGTGTGGAACACTGCAGAACAGAAGGGAATCAAAGGAAGCAGGGGGAACGGATTGGAAAAAGTGGGGAACCGTTTGGAACACTGCACAACAGAGGGGAACCAAAGGAGCACGGGGAAGAGATTGGAAAAATTGGGAAACCATGGAGGACAGTGCAGGACGGAGGGGAACCAAAGGGAGCAGGGGGAACAGATTGGATAAAGTGGGGAACTGTGGGGAACATTGTAGAACTGAGGGGAACCAAAGAGAGCACGGCGAACAGATTGCAAAAAGTGTGGAACCGTGGGGAACACTGCAGGACAGAGGGGAATCCAAGGGAACAGGAGGTACAGGTTGTAAAAAGTGGGGAACCGTTAGCGAAAACTGCAGAACAGTGGGGAACCAAAGGGAGCAGGGGTAACGGATTGGAAAATGTGGGGAACTGTATAGAAAACTGCACAATAGAGGGGAACCAAAGGGAGCAGGGGAAACAGATTGGAAAAAGTGGAAACTGTGGGGAAAACTGTAGAACAGAGGGGAGACCAAGGAGAAGGGGGAACAGATTGGAAAAAGTGGGGAACGGTGTGGAAAATGCAGAAGAGTGCAGAAACAACGGGAGCAGGGTGAAAGGATTGGAAAAAGTGGGGAACAGTGTGGAACACTGCAGAACAGAGGGGAATCAAAAGAAGCAGGGGGAACAGATTGTAAAAAGTGGGGAACCGTTCGGAACACTGCACAACAGAGGGGAAACAAAGGAGCACGGGGAAGAGATTGGAAAAATTGGGAAACCATGGAGGACAGTGCAGGACGGAGGTGAACGAAAGGGAGCAGGGTGAAGAAATTGGAAAAATTGGGAAACAGTGTGGAAAAATGCAGAAGAGTAAGGAAACAAAGGGAGCAGGGGGTATACATTGGAAAAATTGCGGAACCGTGGGGAACACTGCAGAACAGAGGGGAACCAAGGGAGCAGGTGGAACGAATTGGAAAAAGTGGGGAATCGCGAAGGACAATGCAGGACAGAGGGGAAAGAAAGGGCACAGGGGGAACGGATTGGAAAAAGTGGGGAACTGTGGGGAACACTGCAGAACAGAGGGGAACCAATAGGAGCAGGGCGAACAGATTGGAAAAAGTGGGGAACTGTGTGGAAAAATGCAGAAGAGTGGAGAAACAACGGGAGCAGGGTGAACGGATTGGAAAAAGTGGGGAACCGTTAGGCACATTGCACAACAGAGGGGAAACAAAGGAGCACGGGGAAAAGATTGGAAAAATTGGGAAACAATGGAGGACAGTGCAGGACGGAGGGGAAACAAAGGGAGCAGGGGGAACAGATTGGAAAAAGTGCGGCACCGTGGCGAATAATGCAAAACAGTGGGGAACCAAACGGAGCAGCGGGAACGGATTGGAAAAAGTGGGGAACCGTGGGAAACACTGCAGAACAGAGGGGAACGAAAGGGAGCAGGGCGAACATATCGGAAAAAAGTTGAGAAGTGGGAAACACTGCAGAACAGTGGGGAATCAAAGGGAGCAGGGGGATCAGATTGGAAAAAGTGGCGAACTGTGTGGAAAAATGCAGAACAGTGGGGAACCAAAGGGAACAGGAGGAACAGATTGGAAATGTGGGGAACTGTATAGAAAACTGCAGAATAGAGGGGAACCAACGGAAGCAGGGGGAACAGATTGAAAAAACTGGAAACTGTGGGGTAAACTGCAGAACAGAGGGGAGCCCAAGGAGAAGGGCGAACAGATTGGAAAAAGTGGGGAACAGTGTGGAAAAATTGAGAAGAGTGGAGAAACAAAGGGAGCACGGTGAAAGGATTGGAAAAATTGGGGAACAGTGTGGAACACTGCAGAACAGAAGGGAATCAAAGGAAGCAGGGGGAACGGATTGGAAAAAGTGGGGAACCGTTTGGAACACTGCACAACAGAGGGGAACCAAAGGAGCACGGGGAAGAGATTGGAAAAATTGGGAAACCATGGAGGACAGTGCAGGACAGAGGGGAACCAAAGGGAGAAGGGGGAACAGATTGGATAAAGTGGGGAACTGTGGGGAACATTGTAGAACTGAGGGGAACCAAAGAGAGCACGGCGAACAGATTGCAAAAAGTGTGGAACCGTGGGGAACACTGCAGGACAGAGGGGAACCAAAGGGAACAGGAGGTACAGGTTGTAAAAAGTGGGGAACCGTTAGCGAAAACTGCAGAACAGTGGGGAACCAAAGGGAGCAGGGGTAACGGATTGGAAAATGTGGGGAACTGTATAGAAAACTGCACAATAGAGGGGAACCAAAGGGAGCAGGGGGAACAGATTGGAAAAAGTGGGGAACGGTGTGGAAAATGCAGCAGAGTGGAGAAACAACGGTAGCAAGGTGAACGGATTGGAAAAAGTGGGGAACAGTGTGGAACACTGCAGAACAGAGGGGAATCAAAAGAAGCAGGGGGAACAGATTGGAAAAAGTGGGGAACCGTTCGGAACACTGCACAACAGAGGGGAAACAAAGGAGCACGGGGAAGAGATTGGAAAAATTGGGAAACCATGGAGGACAGTGCAGGACGGAGGGGAACCAAAGGGAGCAGGGTGAAGAGATTGGAAAAATTGGGAAACAGTGTGGAAAAATGCAGAAGAGTAAGGAAACAAAGGGAGCAGGGGGTATACATTGGAAAAATTGCGGAACCGTGGGGAACACTGCAGAACAGAGGGGAACCAAGGGAGCAGGTGGAACGAATTGGAAAAAGTGGGGAATCGCGAAGGACAATGCAGGACAGAGGGGAAAGAAAGGGCACAGGGGGAACGGATTGGAAAAAGTGGGGAACTGTGGGGAACACTGCAGAACAGAGGGGAACCAATAGGAGCAGGGCGAACAGATTGGAAAAAGTGGGGAACTGTGTGGAAAAATGCAGAAGAGTGGAGAAACAACGGGAGCAGGGTGAACGGATTGGAAAAAATGGGGAACCGTTAGGCACATTGCACAACAGAGGGAAAACAAAGGAGCACGGGGAAAAGATTGGAAAAATTGGGAAACAATGGAGGACAGTGCAGGACAGAGGGGAAACAAAGGGAGCAGGGGGAACAGATTGGAAAAAGTGCGGAACCATGGCGAATACTGCAAAACAGTGGGGAACCAAACGGAGCAGCGGGAACGGATTGGAAAAAGTGGGGAACCGTGGGAAACACTGCAGAACAGAGGGGAACGAAAGGGAGCAGGGCGAACATATCGGAAAAAAGTTGAGAAGTGGGAAACACTGCAGAACAGTGGGGAATCAAAGGGAGCAGGGGGATCAGATTGGAAAAAGTGGCGAACTGTGTGGAAAAATGCAGAACAGTGGGGAACCAAAGGGAGCAGGAGGAACAGATTGGAAATGTGGGGAACTGTATAGAAAACTGCAGAATAGAGGGGAACCAACGGAAGCAGGGGGAACAGATTGAAAAAACTGGAAACTGTGGGGTAAACTGCAGAACAGAGGGGAGCCCAAGGAGAAGGGCGAACAGATTGGAAAAAGTGGGGAACAGTGTGGAAAAATTGAGAAGAGTGGAGAAACAAAGGGAGCAAGGTGAACGGATTGGAAAAATTGGGGAACAGTGTGGAACACTGCAGAACAGAAGGGAATCAAAGGAAGCAGGGGGAACGGATTGGAAAAAGTGGGGAACCGTTTGGAACACTGCACAACAGAGGGGAACCAAAGGAGCACGGGGAAGAGATTGGAAAAATTGGGAAACCATGGAGGACAGTGCAGGGCAGAGGGGAACCAAAGGGAGAAGGGGGAACAGATTGGATAAAGTGGGGAACTGTGGGGAACATTGTAGAACTGAGGGGAACCAAAGAGAGCACGGCGAACAGATTGCAAAAAGTGTGGAACCGTGGGGAACACTGCAGGACAGAGGGGAACCAAAGGGAACAGGAGGTACAGGTTGTAAAAAGTGGGGAACCGTTAGCGAAAACTGCAGAACAGTGGGGAACCAAAGGGAGCAGGGATAACGGATTGGAAAATGTGGGGAACTGTATAGAAAACTGCACAATAGAGGGGAACCAAAGGGAGCAGGGGGAACAGATTGGAAAAAGTGGGGAACGGTGTGGAAAATGCAGCAGAGTGGAGAAACAACGGGAGCAGGGTGAACGGATTGGAAAAAGTGGGGAACAGTGTGGAACACTGCAGAACAGAGGGGAATCAAAAGAAGCAGGGGGAACAGATTGGAAAAAGTGGGGAACCGTTCGGAACACTGCACAACAGAGGTGAAACAAAGGAGCACGGGGAAGAGATTGGAAAAATTGGGAAACAGTGTGGAAAAATGCAGAAGAGTAAGGAAACAAAGGGAGCAGGGGGTATACATTGGAAAAATTGCGGAACCGTGGGGAACACTGCAGAACAGAGGGGAACCAAGGGAGCAGGTGGAACGAATTGGAAAAAGTGGGGAATCGTGAAGGACAATGCAGGACCGAGGGGAAAGAAAGGGCACAGGGGGAACGGATTGGAAAAAGTGGGGAACTGTGGGGAACACTGCAGAACAGAGGGGAACCAATAGGAGCAGGGCGAACAGATTGGAAAAAGTTGGGAACTGTGTGGAAAAATGCAGAAGAGTGGAGAAACAACGGGAGCAGGGTGAACGGATTGGAAAAAGTGGGGAACCGTTAGGCACACTGCACAACAGAGGGGAACCAAAGGAGCACGGGGAAGAGATTGGAAAAATTGGGAACCATGGAGGACAGTGAAAGACGGAGGGGAACCAAAGGGAGCAGGGGCAACAGATTGGATAAAGTGGGGAACTGTGGGGAACATTGTAGAACTGAGGGGAACCAAAGAGAGCACGGCGAACAGATTGCAAAAAGTGTGGAACCGTGGGGAACACTGCAGGACAGAGGGGAACCAAAGGGAACAGGAGGTAGTGGTTGTAAAAAGTGGGGAACCGTTAGCGAAAACTGCAGAACAGTGGGGAACCAAAGGGAGCAGGGGTAACGGATTGGAACATGTGGGGAACTGTATTGAAAACTGCACAATAGAGGGGAAACAAAGGGAGCAGGGGGAACAGATTGGAAAAAGTGGAAACAGTGGGGAAAACTGCAGAACAGAGGGGAGCCCAAGGAGAAGGGGGAACAGATTGGAAAAAGTGGGGAACGGTGTGGAAAATGCAGCAGAGTGGAGAAACAACGGGAGCAGGGTGAACGCATTGGAAAAAGTGGGGAACAGTGTGGAACACTGCAGAACAGAGGGGAATCAAAAGAAGCAGGGGGAACAGATTGGAAAAAGTGGGGAACCGTTCGGAACACTGCACAACAGAAGGGAAACAAAGGAGCACGGGGAAGAGATTGGAAAAATTGGCAAACAGTGTGGAAAAATACAGAAGAGTAAGGAAACAAAGGGAGCAGGGGGTATACATTGGAAAAATTGCGGAACCGTGGGGAACACTGCAGAACAGAGGGGAACCAAGGGAGCAGGTGGAACGAATTGGTAAAAGTGGGGAATCGTGAAGGACAATGCAGGACAGAGGGGAAAGAAAGGGCACAGGGGGAACGGATTGGAAAAAGTGGGGAACTGTGGGGAACACTGCAGAACAGAGGGGAACCAATAGGAGCAGGGCGAACAGATTGGAAAAAGTGGGGAACTGTGTGGAAAAATGCAGAAGAGTGGAGAAACAACGGGAGCAGGGTGAACGGATTGGAAAAAGTGGGGAACCGTTAGGCACACTGCACAACAGAGGGGAAACAAAGGAGCACGGGGAAAAGATTGGAAAAATTGGGAAACAATGGAGGACAATGCAGGACGGAGGGGAACCAAAGGGAGCAGGGGGAACAGATTGGAAAAAGTGCGGAACCGTGGCGAATACTGCAAAACAGTGGGGAACCAAACGGAGCAGCGGGAACGGATTGGAAAAAGTGGGGAACCGTGGGAAACACTGCAGAACAGAGGGGAACGAAAGGGAGCAGGGCGAACATATCGGAAAAAAGTTGAGAAGTGGGAAACACTGCAGAACAGTTGGGAATCAAAGGGAGCTGGGGGATCAGATTGGAAAAAGTGGCGAACTGTGTGGAAAAATGCAGAACAGTGGGGAACCAAAGGGAGCAGGAGGAACAGATTGGAAATGTGGGGAACTGTATAGAAAACTGCAGAATAGAGGGGAACCAAAGGGAGCAGGGGGAACAGATTGGAAAAAGTGGAAACTGTGGGGAAAACTGCAGAACAGAGGGGAGCCCAAGGAGAAGGGGGAACAGATTGGAAAAAGTGGGGAACGGTGTGGAAAAATTGAGAAGAGTGGAGAAACAAAGGGAGCAGGGTGAACGGATTGGAAAAATTGGGGAACAGTGTGGAACACTGCAGAACAGAAGGGAATCAAAGGAAGCAGGGGGAACGGATTGGAAAAAGTGGGGAACCGTTTGGAACACTGCACAACAGAGGGGAACCAAAGGAGCACGGGGAAGAGATTGGAAAAATTGGGAAACCATGGAGGACAGTGCAGGACGGAGGGGAACCAAGGGAGCAGGTGGAACGAATTGGAAAAAGTGGTGAATCGTGAAGGACAATGCAGGACAGAGGGGAAAGAAAGGGCACAGGGGGAACGGATTGGAAAAAGTGGGGAACTGTGGGGAACACTGCAGAACAGAGGGGAACCAATAGGAGCAGGGCGAACAGATTGGAAAAAGTTGGGAACTGTGTGGAAAAATGCAGAAGAGTGGAGAAACAACGGGAGCAGGGTGAACGGATTGGAAAAAGTGGGGAACCGTTAGGCACACTGCACAACAGAGGGGAAACAAAGGAGCACGGGGAAAAGATTGGAAAAATTGGGAAACAATGGAGGACAGTGCAGGACGGAGGGGAACCAAAGGGAGCAGGGGGAACAGATTGGAAAAAGTGCGGAACCGTGGCGAATACTGCAAAACAGTGGGGAACCAAACGGAGCAGCGGGAACGGATTGGAAAAAGTGGGGAACCGTGGGAAACACTGCAGAACAGAGGGGAACGAAAGGGAGCAGGGCGAACATATCGGAAAAAAGTTGAGAAGTGGGAAACACTGCAGAACAGTGGGGAATCAAAGGGAGCAGGGGGATCAGATTGGAAAAAGTGGCGAACTGTGTGGAAAAAAGCAGAACAGTGGGGAACCAAAGGGAGCAGGAGGAACAGTTTGGAAATGTGGGGAACTGTATAGAAAACTGCAGAATAGAGGGGAACCAAAGGGAGCAGGGGGAACAGATTGCAAAAAGTGTGGAACCGTGGGGAACACTGCAGGACAGAGGGGAACCAAAGGGAGCAGGGAGAACAGATTGGAAAAAGTGGGGAACGGTGTGGAAAATGCAGAAGAGTGGAGAAACAACGGGAGCAGGGTGAACGGATTGGAAAAAGTGGGGAACAGTGTGGAACACTGCAGAACAGAGGGGATACAAAGGAGCACGGGGAAGAGATTGGAAATATTGGGAAACAGTGTGGAAAAATGCAGAAGAGTAAGGAAACAAAGGGAGCAGGGGGAAGAGATTGGAAAAATTGGGAAACCATGGAGGACAGTGCAGGACAGAGGGGAACCAAAGGGAGAAGGGGGAAGAGATTGGATAAAGTGGGGAACTGTGGGGAACATTGTAGAACTGAGGGGAACCAAAGAGAGCACGGCGAACAGATTGCAAAAAGTGTGGAACCGTGGGGAACACTGCAGGACAGAGGGGAACCAAAGGGAACAGGAGGTACAGGTTGTAAAAAGTTGGGAACCGTTAGCGAAAACTGCAGAACAGTGGGGAACCAAAGGGAGCAGGGGTAACGGATTGGAAAATGTGGGGAACTGTATAGAAAACTGCACAATAGAGGGGAACCAAAGGGAGCAGGGGGAACAGATTGGAAAAAGTGGGGAACGGTGTGGAAAATGCAGCAGAGTGGAGAAACAACGGTAGCAAGGTGAACGGATTGGAAAAAGTGGGGAACAGTGTGGAACACTGCAGAACAGAGGGGAATCAAAAGAAGCAGGGGGAACAGATTGGAAAAAGTGGGGAACCGTTCGGAACACTGCACAACAGAGGGGAAACAAAGGAGCACGGGGAAGAGATTGGAAAAATTGGGAAACCATGGAGGACAGTGCAGGACGGAGGGGAACCAAAGGGAGCAGGGTGAAGAGATTGGAAAAATTGGGAAACAGTGTGGAAAAATGCAGAAGAGTAAGGAAACAAAGGGAGCAGGGGGTATACATTGGAAAAATTGCGGAACCGTGGGGAACACTGCAGAACAGAGGGGAACCAAGGGAGCAGGTGGAACGAATTGGAAAAAGTGGGGAATCGCGAAGGACAATGCAGGACAGAGGGGAAAGAAAGGGCACAGGGGGAACGGATTGGAAAAAGTGGGGAACTGTGGGGAACACTGCAGAACAGAGGGGAACCAATAGGAGCAGGGCGAACAGATTGGAAAAAGTGGGGAACTGTGTGGAAAAATGCAGAAGAGTGGAGAAACAACGGGAGCAGGGTGAACGGATTGGAAAAAATGGGGAACCGTTAGGCACATTGCACAACAGAGGGAAAACAAAGAAGCACGGGGAAAAGATTGGAAAAATTGGGAAACAATGGAGGACAGTGCAGGACGGAGGGGAAACAAAGGGAGCAGGGGGAACAGATTGGAAAAAGTGCGGAACCATGGCGAATACTGCAAAACAGTGGGGAACCAAACGGAGCAGCGGGAACGGATTGGAAAAAGCGGGGAACCGTGGGAAACACTGCAGAACAGAGGGGAACGAAAGGGAGCAGGGCGAACATATCGGAAAAAAGTTGAGAAGTGGGAAACACTGCAGAACAGTGGGGAATCAAAGGGAGCAGGGGGATCAGATTGGAAAAAGTGGCGAACTGTGTGGAAAAATGCAGAACAGTGGGGAACCAAAGGGAGCAGGAGGAACAGATTGGAAATGTGGGGAACTGTATAGAAAACTGCAGAATAGAGGGGAACCAACGGAAGCAGGGGGAACAGATTGAAAAAACTGGAAACTGTGGGGTAAACTGCAGAACAGAGGGGAGCCCAAGGAGAAGGGCGAACAGATTGGAAAAAGTGGGGAACAGTGTGGAAAAATTGAGAAGAGTGGAGAAACAAAGGGAGCAAGGTGAACGGATTGGAAAAATTGGGGAACAGTGTGGAACACTGCAGAACAGAAGGGAATCAAAGGAAGCAGGGGGAACGGATTGGAAAAAGTGGGGAACCGTTTGGAACACTGCACAACAGAGGGGAACCAAAGGAGCACGGGGAAGAGATTGGAAAAATTGGGAAACCATGGAGGACAGTGCAGGGCAGAGGGGAACCAAAGGGAGAAGGGGGAACAGATTGGATAAAGTGGGGAACTGTGGGGAACATTGTAGAACTGAGGGGAACCAAAGAGAGCACGGCGAACAGATTGCAAAAAGTGTGGAACCGTGGGGAACACTGCAGGACAGAGGGGAACCAAAGGGAACAGGAGGTACAGGTTGTAAAAAGTGGGGAACCGTTAGCGAAAACTGCAGAACAGTGGGGAACCAAAGGGAGCAGGGATAACGGATTGGAAAATGTGGGGAACTGTATAGAAAACTGCACAATAGAGGGGAACCAAAGGGAGCAGGGGGAACAGATTGGAAAAAGTGGGGAACGGTGTGGAAAATGCAGCAGAGTGGAGAAACAACGGGAGCAGGGTGAACGGATTGGAAAAAGTGGGGAACAGTGTAGAACACTGCAGAACAGAGGGGAATCAAAAGAAGCAGGGGGAACAGATTGGAAAAAGTGGGGAACCGTTCGGAACACTGCACAACAGAGGTGAAACAAAGGAGCACGGGGAAGAGATTGGAAAAATTGGGAAACAGTGTGGAAAAATGCAGAAGAGTAAGGAAACAAAGGGAGCAGGGGGTATACATTGGAAAAATTGCGGAACCGTGGGGAACACTGCAGAACAGAGGGGAACCAAGGGAGCAGGTGGAACGAATTGGAAAAAGTGGGGAATCGTGAAGGACAATGCAGGACAGAGGGGAAAGAAAGGGCACAGGGGGAACGGATTGGAAAAAGTGGGGAACTGTGGGGAACACTGCAGAACAGAGGGGAACCAATAGGAGCAGGGCGAACAGATTGGAAAAAGTTGGGAACTGTGTGGAAAAATGCAGAAGAGTGGAGAAACAACGGGAGCAGGGTGAACGGATTGGAAAAAGTGGGGAACCGTTAGGCACACTGCACAACAGAGGGGAACCAAAGGAGCACGGGGAAGAGATTGGAAAAATTGGGAACCATGGAGGACAGTGAAAGACGGAGGGGAACCAAAGGGAGCAGGGGCAACAGATTGGATAAAGTGGGGAACTGTGGGGAACATTGTAGAACTGAGGGGAACCAAAGAGAGCACGGCGAACAGATTGCAAAAAGTGTGGAACCGTGGGGAACACTGCAGGACAGAGGGGAACCAAAGGGAACAGGAGGTAGAGGTTGTAAAAAGTGGGGAACCGTTAGCGAAAACTGCAGAACAGTGGGGAACCAAAGGGAGCAGGGGTAACGGATTGGAACATGTGGGGAACTGTATTGAAAACTGCACAATAGAGGGGAAACAAAGGGAGCAGGGGGAACAGATTGGAAAAAGTGGAAACAGTGGGGAAAACTGCAGAACAGAGGGGAGCCCAAGGAGAAGGGGGAACAGATTGGAAAAAGTGGGGAACGGTGTGGAAAATGCAGCAGAGTGGAGAAACAACGGGAGCAGGGTGAACGCATTGGAAAAAGTGGGGAACAGTGTGGAACACTGCAGAACAGAGGGGAATCAAAAGAAGCAGGGGGAACAGATTGGAAAAAGTGGGGAACCGTTCGGAACACTGCACAACAGAAGGGAAACAAAGGAGCACGGGGAAGAGATTGGAAAAATTGGCAAACAGTGTGGAAAAATACAGAAGAGTAAGGAAACAAAGGGAGCAGGGGGTATACATTGGAAAAATTGCGGAACCGTGGGGAACACTGCAGAACAGAGGGGAACCAAGGGAGCAGGTGGAACGAATTGGTAAAAGTGGGGAATCGTGAAGGACAATGCAGGACAGAGGGGAAAGAAAGGGCACAGGGGGAACGGATTGGAAAAAGTGGGGAACTGTGGGGAACACTGCAGAACAGAGGGGAACCAATAGGAGCAGGGCGAACAGATTGGAAAAAGTGGGGAACTGTGTGGAAAAATGCAGAAGAGTGGAGAAACAACGGGAGCAGGGTGAACGGATTGGAAAAAGTGGGGAACCGTTAGGCACACTGCACAACAGAGGGGAAACAAAGGAGCACGGGGAAAAGATTGGAAAAATTGGGAAACAATGGAGGACAATGCAGGACGGAGGGGAACCAAAGGGAGCAGGGGGAACAGATTGGAAAAAGTGCGGAACCGTGGCGAATACTGCAAAACAGTGGGGAACCAAACGGAGCAGCGGGAACGGATTGGAAAAAGTGGGGAACCGTGGGAAACACTGCAGAACAGAGGGGAACGAAAGGGAGCAGGGCGAACATATCGGAAAAAAGTTGAGAAGTGGGAAACACTGCAGAACAGTTGGGAATCAAAGGGAGCTGGGGGATCAGATTGGAAAAAGTGGCGAACTGTGTGGAAAAATGCAGAACAGTGGGGAACCAAAGGGAGCAGGAGGAACAGATTGGAAATGTGGGGAACTGTATAGAAAACTGCAGAATAGAGGGGAACCAAAGGGAGCAGGGGGAACAGATTGGAAAAAGTGGAAACTGTGGGGAAAACTGCAGAACAGAGGGGAGCCCAAGGAGAAGGGGGAACAGATTGGAAAAAGTGGGGAACGGTGTGGAAAAATTGAGAAGAGTGGAGAAACAAAGGGAGCAGGGTGAACGGATTGGAAAAAGTGGGGAACTGTGGGGAACACTGCAGAACAGAGGGGAACCAATAGGAGCAGGGCGAACAGATTGGAAAAAGTTGGGAACTGTGTGGAAAAATGCAGAAGAGTGGAGAAACAACGGGAGCAGGGTGAACGGATTGGAAAAAGTGGGGAACCGTTAGGCACACTGCACAACAGAGGGGAAACAAAGGAGCACGGGGAAAAGATTGGAAAAATTGGGAAACAATGGAGGACAGTGCAGGACGGAGGGGAACCAAAGGGAGCAGGGGGAACAGATTGGAAAAAGTGCGGAACCGTGGCGAATACTGCAAAACAGTGGGGAACCAAACGGAGCAGCGGGAACGGATTGGAAAAAGTGGGGAACCGTGGGAAACACTGCAGAACAGAGGGGAACGAAAGGGAGCAGGGCGAACATATCGGAAAAAAGTTGAGAAGTGGGAAACACTGCAGAACAGTGGGGAATCAAAGGGAGCAGGGGGATCAGATTGGAAAAAGTGGCGAACTGTGTGGAAAAAAGCAGAACAGTGGGGAACCAAAGGGAGCAGGAGGAACAGTTTGGAAATGTGGGGAACTGTATAGAAAACTGCAGAATAGAGGGGAACCAAAGGGAGCAGGGGGAACAGATTGCAAAAAGTGTGGAACCGTGGGGAACACTGCAGGACAGAGGGGAACCAAAGGGAGCAGGGAGAACAGATTGGAAAAAGTGGGGAACGGTGTGGAAAATGCAGAAGAGTGGAGAAACAACGGGAGCAGGGTGAACGGATTGGAAAAAGTGGGGAACAGTGTGGAACACTGCAGAACAGAGGGGATACAAAGGAGCACGGGGAAGAGATTGGAAATATTGGGAAACAGTGTGGAAAAATGCAGAAGAGTAAGGAAACAAAGGGAGCAGGGGGAAGAGATTGGAAAAATTGGGAAACCATGGAGGACAGTGCAGGACAGAGGGGAACCAAAGGGAGAAGGGGGAAGAGATTGGATAAAGTGGGGAACTGTGGGGAACATTGTAGAACTGAGGGGAACCAAAGAGAGCACGGCGAACAGATTGCAAAAAGTGTGGAACCGTGGGGAACACTGCAGGACAGAGGGGAACCAAAGGGAACAGGAGGTACAGGTTGTAAAAAGTTGGGAACCGTTAGCGAAAACTGCAGAACAGTGGGGAACCAAAGGGAGCAGGGGTAACGGATTGGAAAATGTGGGGAACTGTATAGAAAACTGCACAATAGAGGGGAACCAAAGGGAGCAGGGGGAACAGATTGGAAAAAGTGGGGAACGGTGTGGAAAATGCAGCAGAGTGGAGAAACAACGGTAGCAAGGTGAACGGATTGGAAAAAGTGGGGAACAGTGTGGAACACTGCAGAACAGAGGGGAATCAAAAGAAGCAGGGGGAACAGATTGGAAAAAGTGGGGAACCGTTCGGAACACTGCACAACAGAGGGGAAACAAAGGAGCACGGGGAAGAGATTGGAAAAATTGGGAAACCATGGAGGACAGTGCAGGACGGAGGGGAACCAAAGGGAGCAGGGTGAAGAGATTGGAAAAATTGGGAAACAGTGTGGAAAAATGCAGAAGAGTAAGGAAACAAAGGGAGCAGGGGGTATACATTGGAAAAATTGCGGAACCGTGGGGAACACTGCAGAACAGAGGGGAACCAAGGGAGCAGGTGGAACGAATTGGAAAAAGTGGGGAATCGCGAAGGACAATGCAGGACAGAGGGGAAAGAAAGGGCACAGGGGGAACGGATTGGAAAAAGTGGGGAACTGTGGGGAACACTGCAGAACAGAGGGGAACCAATAGGAGCAGGGCGAACAGATTGGAAAAAGTGGGGAACTGTGTGGAAAAATGCAGAAGAGTGGAGAAACAACGGGAGCAGGGTGAACGGATTGGAAAAAATGGGGAACCGTTAGGCACATTGCACAACAGAGGGAAAACAAAGGAGCACGGGGAAAAGATTGGAAAAATTGGGAAACAATGGAGGACAGTGCAGGACGGAGGGGAAACAAAGGGAGCAGGGGGAACAGATTGGAAAAAGTGCGGAACCATGGCGAATACTGCAAAACAGTGGGGAACCAAACGGAGCAGCGGGAACGGATTGGAAAAAGCGGGGAACCGTGGGAAACACTGCAGAACAGAGGGGAACGAAAGGGAGCAGGGCGAACATATCGGAAAAAAGTTGAGAAGTGGGAAACACTGCAGAACAGTGGGGAATCAAAGGGAGCAGGGGGATCAGATTGGAAAAAGTGGCGAACTGTGTGGAAAAATGCAGAACAGTGGGGAACCAAAGGGAGCAGGAGGAACAGATTGGAAATGTGGGGAACTGTATAGAAAACTGCAGAATAGAGGGGAACCAACGGAAGCAGGGGGAACAGATTGAAAAAACTGGAAACTGTGGGGTAAACTGCAGAACAGAGGGGAGCCCAAGGAGAAGGGCGAACAGATTGGAAAAAGTGGGGAACAGTGTGGAAAAATTGAGAAGAGTGGAGAAACAAAGGGAGCAAGGTGAACGGATTGGAAAAATTGGGGAACAGTGTGGAACACTGCAGAACAGAAGGGAATCAAAGGAAGCAGGGGGAACGGATTGGAAAAAGTGGGGAACCGTTTGGAACACTGCACAACAGAGGGGAACCAAAGGAGCACGGGGAAGAGATTGGAAAAATTGGGAAACCATGGAGGACAGTGCAGGGCAGAGGGGAACCAAAGGGAGAAGGGGGAACAGATTGGATAAAGTGGGGAACTGTGGGGAACATTGTAGAACTGAGGGGAACCAAAGAGAGCACGGCGAACAGATTGCAAAAAGTGTGGAACCGTGGGGAACACTGCAGGACAGAGGGGAACCAAAGGGAACAGGAGGTACAGGTTGTAAAAAGTGGGGAACCGTTAGCGAAAACTGCAGAACAGTGGGGAACCAAAGGGAGCAGGGATAACGGATTGGAAAATGTGGGGAACTGTATAGAAAACTGCACAATAGAGGGGAACCAAAGGGAGCAGGGGGAACAGATTGGAAAAAGTGGGGAACGGTGTGGAAAATGCAGCAGAGTGGAGAAACAACGGGAGCAGGGTGAACGGATTGGAAAAAGTGGGGAACAGTGTAGAACACTGCAGAACAGAGGGGAATCAAAAGAAGCAGGGGGAACAGATTGGAAAAAGTGGGGAACCGTTCGGAACACTGCACAACAGAGGTGAAACAAAGGAGCACGGGGAAGAGATTGGAAAAATTGGGAAACAGTGTGGAAAAATGCAGAAGAGTAAGGAAACAAAGGGAGCAGGGGGTATACATTGGAAAAATTGCGGAACCGTGGGGAACACTGCAGAACAGAGGGGAACCAAGGGAGCAGGTGGAACGAATTGGAAAAAGTGGGGAATCGTGAAGGACAATGCAGGACAGAGGGGAAAGAAAGGGCACAGGGGGAACGGATTGGAAAAAGTGGGGAACTGTGGGGAACACTGCAGAACAGAGGGGAACCAATAGGAGCAGGGCGAACAGATTGGAAAAAGTTGGGAACTGTGTGGAAAAATGCAGAAGAGTGGAGAAACAACGGGAGCAGGGTGAACGGATTGGAAAAAGTGGGGAACCGTTAGGCACACTGCACAACAGAGGGGAACCAAAGGAGCACGGGGAAGAGATTGGAAAAATTGGGAACCATGGAGGACAGTGAAAGACGGAGGGGAACCAAAGGGAGCAGGGGCAACAGATTGGATAAAGTGGGGAACTGTGGGGAACATTGTAGAACTGAGGGGAACCAAAGAGAGCACGGCGAACAGATTGCAAAAAGTGTGGAACCGTGGGGAACACTGCAGGACAGAGGGGAACCAAAGGGAACAGGAGGTAGAGGTTGTAAAAAGTGGGGAACCGTTAGCGAAAACTGCAGAACAGTGGGGAACCAAAGGGAGCAGGGGTAACGGATTGGAACATGTGGGGAACTGTATTGAAAACTGCACAATAGAGGGGAAACAAAGGGAGCAGGGGGAACAGATTGGAAAAAGTGGAAACAGTGGGGAAAACTGCAGAACAGAGGGGAGCCCAAGGAGAAGGGGGAACAGATTGGAAAAAGTGGGGAACGGTGTGGAAAATGCAGCAGAGTGGAGAAACAACGGGAGCAGGGTGAACGCATTGGAAAAAGTGGGGAACAGTGTGGAACACTGCAGAACAGAGGGGAATCAAAAGAAGCAGGGGGAACAGATTGGAAAAAGTGGGGAACCGTTCGGAACACTGCACAACAGAAGGGAAACAAAGGAGCACGGGGAAGAGATTGGAAAAATTGGCAAACAGTGTGGAAAAATACAGAAGAGTAAGGAAACAAAGGGAGCAGGGGGTATACATTGGAAAAATTGCGGAACCGTGGGGAACACTGCAGAACAGAGGGGAACCAAGGGAGCAGGTGGAACGAATTGGTAAAAGTGGGGAATCGTGAAGGACAATGCAGGACAGAGGGGAAAGAAAGGGCACAGGGGGAACGGATTGGAAAAAGTGGGGAACTGTGGGGAACACTGCAGAACAGAGGGGAACCAATAGGAGCAGGGCGAACAGATTGGAAAAAGTGGGGAACTGTGTGGAAAAATGCAGAAGAGTGGAGAAACAACGGGAGCAGGGTGAACGGATTGGAAAAAGTGGGGAACCGTTAGGCACACTGCACAACAGAGGGGAAACAAAGGAGCACGGGGAAAAGATTGGAAAAATTGGGAAACAATGGAGGACAATGCAGGACGGAGGGGAACCAAAGGGAGCAGGGGGAACAGATTGGAAAAAGTGCGGAACCGTGGCGAATACTGCAAAACAGTGGGGAACCAAACGGAGCAGCGGGAACGGATTGGAAAAAGTGGGGAACCGTGGGAAACACTGCAGAACAGAGGGGAACGAAAGGGAGCAGGGCGAACATATCGGAAAAAAGTTGAGAAGTGGGAAACACTGCAGAACAGTTGGGAATCAAAGGGAGCTGGGGGATCAGATTGGAAAAAGTGGCGAACTGTGTGGAAAAATGCAGAACAGTGGGGAACCAAAGGGAGCAGGAGGAACAGATTGGAAATGTGGGGAACTGTATAGAAAACTGCAGAATAGAGGGGAACCAAAGGGAGCAGGGGGAACAGATTGGAAAAAGTGGAAACTGTGGGGAAAACTGCAGAACAGAGGGGAGCCCAAGGAGAAGGGGGAACAGATTGGAAAAAGTGGGGAACGGTGTGGAAAAATTGAGAAGAGTGGAGAAACAAAGGGAGCAGGGTGAACGGATTGGAAAAATTGGGGAACAGTGTGGAACACTGCAGAACAGAAGGGAATCAAAGGAAGCAGGGGGAACGGATTGGAAAAAGTGGGGAACCGTTTGGAACACTGCACAACAGAGGGGAACCAAAGGAGCACGGGGAAGAGATTGGAAAAATTGGGAAACCATGGAGGACAGTGCAGGACGGAGGGGAACCAAAGGGAGCAGGGGGAACAGATTGGATAAAGTGAGGAACTGTGGGGAACATTGTAGAACTGAGGGGAACCAAAGAGAGCACGGCGAACAGATTGCAAAAAGTGTGGAACCGTGGGGAACACTGCAGGACAGAGGGGAATCCAAGGGAACAGGAGGTACAGGTTGTAAAAAGTGGGGAACCGTTAGCGAAAACTGCAGAACAGTGGGGAACCAAAGGGAGCAGGGGTAACGGATTGGAAAATGTGGGGAACTGTATAGAAAACTGCACAATAGAGGGGAACCAAAGGGAGCAGGGGAAACAGATTGGAAAAAGTGGAAACTGTGGGGAAAACTGTAGAACAGAGGGGAGACCAAGGAGAAGGGGGAACAGATTGGAAAAAGTGGGGAACGGTGTGGAAAATGCAGAAGAGTGCAGAAACAACGGGAGCAGGGTGAAAGGATTGGAAAAAGTGGGGAACAGTGTGGAACACTGCAGAACAGAGGGGAATCAAAAGAAGCAGGGGGAACAGATTGTAAAAAGTGGGGAACCGTTCGGAACACTGCACAACAGAGGGGAAACAAAGGAGCACGGGGAAGAGATTGGAAAAATTGGGAAACCATGGAGGACAGTGCAGGACGGAGGTGAACGAAAGGGAGCAGGGTGAAGAAATTGGAAAAATTGGGAAACAGTGTGGAAAAATGCAGAAGAGTAAGGAAACAAAGGGAGCAGGGGGTATACATTGGAAAAATTGCGGAACCGTGGGGAACACTGCAGAACAGAGGGGAACCAAGGGAGCAGGTGGAACGAATTGGAAAAAGTGGGGAATCGCGAAGGACAATGCAGGACAGAGGGGAAAGAAAGGGCACAGGGGGAACGGATTGGAAAAAGTGGGGAACTGTGGGGAACACTGCAGAACAGAGGGGAACCAATAGGAGCAGGGCGAACAGATTGGAAAAAGTGGGGAACTGTGTGGAAAAATGCAGAAGAGTGGAGAAACAACGGGAGCAGGGTGAACGGATTGGAAAAAGTGGGGAACCGTTAGGCACATTGCACAACAGAGGGGAAACAAAGGAGCACGGGGAAAAGATTGGAAAAATTGGGAAACAATGGAGGACAGTGCAGGACGGAGGGGAAACAAAGGGAGCAGGGGGAACAGATTGGAAAAAGTGCGGCACCGTGGCGAATAATGCAAAACAGTGGGGAACCAAACGGAGCAGCGGGAACGGATTGGAAAAAGTGGGGAACCGTGGGAAACACTGCAGAACAGAGGGGAACGAAAGGGAGCAGGGCGAACATATCGGAAAAAAGTTGAGAAGTGGGAAACACTGCAGAACAGTGGGGAATCAAAGGGAGCAGGGGGATCAGATTGGAAAAAGTGGCGAACTGTGTGGAAAAATGCAGAACAGTGGGGAACCAAAGGGAACAGGAGGAACAGATTGGAAATGTGGGGAACTGTATAGAAAACTGCAGAATAGAGGGGAACCAACGGAAGCAGGGGGAACAGATTGAAAAAACTGGAAACTGTGGGGTAAACTGCAGAACAGAGGGGAGCCCAAGGAGAAGGGCGAACAGATTGGAAAAAGTGGGGAACAGTGTGGAAAAATTGAGAAGAGTGGAGAAACAAAGGGAGCACGGTGAAAGGATTGGAAAAATTGGGGAACAGTGTGGAACACTGCAGAACAGAAGGGAATCAAAGGAAGCAGGGGGAACGGATTGGAAAAAGTGGGGAACCGTTTGGAACACTGCACAACAGAGGGGAACCAAAGGAGCACGGGGAAGAGATTGGAAAAATTGGGAAACCATGGAGGACAGTGCAGGACAGAGGGGAACCAAAGGGAGAAGGGGGAACAGATTGGATAAAGTGGGGAACTGTGGGGAACATTGTAGAACTGAGGGGAACCAAAGAGAGCACGGCGAACAGATTGCAAAAAGTGTGGAACCGTGGGGAACACTGCAGGACAGAGGGGAACCAAAGGGAACAGGAGGTACAGGTTGTAAAAAGTGGGGAACCGTTAGCGAAAACTGCAGAACAGTGGGGAACCAAAGGGAGCAGGGGTAACGGATTGGAAAATGTGGGGAACTGTATAGAAAACTGCACAATAGAGGGGAACCAAAGGGAGCAGGGGGAACAGATTGGAAAAAGTGGGGAACGGTGTGGAAAATGCAGCAGAGTGGAGAAACAACGGTAGCAAGGTGAACGGATTGGAAAAAGTGGGGAACAGTGTGGAACACTGCAGAACAGAGGGGAATCAAAAGAAGCAGGGGGAACAGATTGGAAAAAGTGGGGAACCGTTCGGAACACTGCACAACAGAGGGGAAACAAAGGAGCACGGGGAAGAGATTGGAAAAATTGGGAAACCATGGAGGACAGTGCAGGACGGAGGGGAACCAAAGGGAGCAGGGTGAAGAGATTGGAAAAATTGGGAAACAGTGTGGAAAAATGCAGAAGAGTAAGGAAACAAAGGGAGCAGGGGGTATACATTGGAAAAATTGCGGAACCGTGGGGAACACTGCAGAACAGAGGGGAACCAAGGGAGCAGGTGGAACGAATTGGAAAAAGTGGGGAATCGCGAAGGACAATGCAGGACAGAGGGGAAAGAAAGGGCACAGGGGGAACGGATTGGAAAAAGTGGGGAACTGTGGGGAACACTGCAGAACAGAGGGGAACCAATAGGAGCAGGGCGAACAGATTGGAAAAAGTGGGGAACTGTGTGGAAAAATGCAGAAGAGTGGAGAAACAACGGGAGCAGGGTGAACGGATTGGAAAAAATGGGGAACCGTTAGGCACATTGCACAACAGAGGGAAAACAAAGGAGCACGGGGAAAAGATTGGAAAAATTGGGAAACAATGGAGGACAGTGCAGGACAGAGGGGAAACAAAGGGAGCAGGGGGAACAGATTGGAAAAAGTGCGGAACCATGGCGAATACTGCAAAACAGTGGGGAACCAAACGGAGCAGCGGGAACGGATTGGAAAAAGTGGGGAACCGTGGGAAACACTGCAGAACAGAGGGGAACGAAAGGGAGCAGGGCGAACATATCGGAAAAAAGTTGAGAAGTGGGAAACACTGCAGAACAGTGGGGAATCAAAGGGAGCAGGGGGATCAGATTGGAAAAAGTGGCGAACTGTGTGGAAAAATGCAGAACAGTGGGGAACCAAAGGGAGCAGGAGGAACAGATTGGAAATGTGGGGAACTGTATAGAAAACTGCAGAATAGAGGGGAACCAACGGAAGCAGGGGGAACAGATTGAAAAAACTGGAAACTGTGGGGTAAACTGCAGAACAGAGGGGAGCCCAAGGAGAAGGGCGAACAGATTGGAAAAAGTGGGGAACAGTGTGGAAAAATTGAGAAGAGTGGAGAAACAAAGGGAGCAAGGTGAACGGATTGGAAAAATTGGGGAACAGTGTGGAACACTGCAGAACAGAAGGGAATCAAAGGAAGCAGGGGGAACGGATTGGAAAAAGTGGGGAACCGTTTGGAACACTGCACAACAGAGGGGAACCAAAGGAGCACGGGGAAGAGATTGGAAAAATTGGGAAACCATGGAGGACAGTGCAGGGCAGAGGGGAACCAAAGGGAGAAGGGGGAACAGATTGGATAAAGTGGGGAACTGTGGGGAACATTGTAGAACTGAGGGGAACCAAAGAGAGCACGGCGAACAGATTGCAAAAAGTGTGGAACCGTGGGGAACACTGCAGGACAGAGGGGAACCAAAGGGAACAGGAGGTACAGGTTGTAAAAAGTGGGGAACCGTTAGCGAAAACTGCAGAACAGTGGGGAACCAAAGGGAGCAGGGATAACGGATTGGAAAATGTGGGGAACTGTATAGAAAACTGCACAATAGAGGGGAACCAAAGGGAGCAGGGGGAACAGATTGGAAAAAGTGGGGAACGGTGTGGAAAATGCAGCAGAGTGGAGAAACAACGGGAGCAGGGTGAACGGATTGGAAAAAGTGGGGAACAGTGTGGAACACTGCAGAACAGAGGGGAATCAAAAGAAGCAGGGGGAACAGATTGGAAAAAGTGGGGAACCGTTCGGAACACTGCACAACAGAGGTGAAACAAAGGAGCACGGGGAAGAGATTGGAAAAATTGGGAAACAGTGTGGAAAAATGCAGAAGAGTAAGGAAACAAAGGGAGCAGGGGGTATACATTGGAAAAATTGCGGAACCGTGGGGAACACTGCAGAACAGAGGGGAACCAAGGGAGCAGGTGGAACGAATTGGAAAAAGTGGGGAATCGTGAAGGACAATGCAGGACCGAGGGGAAAGAAAGGGCACAGGGGGAACGGATTGGAAAAAGTGGGGAACTGTGGGGAACACTGCAGAACAGAGGGGAACCAATAGGAGCAGGGCGAACAGATTGGAAAAAGTGGGGAACTGTGTGGAAAAATGCAGAAGAGTGGAGAAACAACGGGAGCAGGGTGAACGGATTGGAAAAAATGGGGAACCGTTAGGCACATTGCACAACAGAGGGAAAACAAAGGAGCACGGGGAAAAGATTGGAAAAATTGGGAAACAATGGAGGACAGTGCAGGACAGAGGGGAAACAAAGGGAGCAGGGGGAACAGATTGGAAAAAGTGCGGAACCATGGCGAATACTGCAAAACAGTGGGGAACCAAACGGAGCAGCGGGAACGGATTGGAAAAAGTGGGGAACCGTGGGAAACACTGCAGAACAGAGGGGAACGAAAGGGAGCAGGGCGAACATATCGGAAAAAAGTTGAGAAGTGGGAAACACTGCAGAACAGTGGGGAATCAAAGGGAGCAGGGGGATCAGATTGGAAAAAGTGGCGAACTGTGTGGAAAAATGCAGAACAGTGGGGAACCAAAGGGAGCAGGAGGAACAGATTGGAAATGTGGGGAACTGTATAGAAAACTGCAGAATAGAGGGGAACCAACGGAAGCAGGGGGAACAGATTGAAAAAACTGGAAACTGTGGGGTAAACTGCAGAACAGAGGGGAGCCCAAGGAGAAGGGCGAACAGATTGGAAAAAGTGGGGAACAGTGTGGAAAAATTGAGAAGAGTGGAGAAACAAAGGGAGCAAGGTGAACGGATTGGAAAAATTGGGGAACAGTGTGGAACACTGCAGAACAGAAGGGAATCAAAGGAAGCAGGGGGAACGGATTGGAAAAAGTGGGGAACCGTTTGGAACACTGCACAACAGAGGGGAACCAAAGGAGCACGGGGAAGAGATTGGAAAAATTGGGAAACCATGGAGGACAGTGCAGGGCAGAGGGGAACCAAAGGGAGAAGGGGGAACAGATTGGATAAAGTGGGGAACTGTGGGGAACATTGTAGAACTGAGGGGAACCAAAGAGAGCACGGCGAACAGATTGCAAAAAGTGTGGAACCGTGGGGAACACTGCAGGACAGAGGGGAACCAAAGGGAACAGGAGGTACAGGTTGTAAAAAGTGGGGAACCGTTAGCGAAAACTGCAGAACAGTGGGGAACCAAAGGGAGCAGGGATAACGGATTGGAAAATGTGGGGAACTGTATAGAAAACTGCACAATAGAGGGGAACCAAAGGGAGCAGGGGGAACAGATTGGAAAAAGTGGGGAACGGTGTGGAAAATGCAGCAGAGTGGAGAAACAACGGGAGCAGGGTGAACGGATTGGAAAAAGTGGGGAACAGTGTGGAACACTGCAGAACAGAGGGGAATCAAAAGAAGCAGGGGGAACAGATTGGAAAAAGTGGGGAACCGTTCGGAACACTGCACAACAGAGGTGAAACAAAGGAGCACGGGGAAGAGATTGGAAAAATTGGGAAACAGTGTGGAAAAATGCAGAAGAGTAAGGAAACAAAGGGAGCAGGGGGTATACATTGGAAAAATTGCGGAACCGTGGGGAACACTGCAGAACAGAGGGGAACCAAGGGAGCAGGTGGAACGAATTGGAAAAAGTGGGGAATCGTGAAGGACAATGCAGGACCGAGGGGAAAGAAAGGGCACAGGGGGAACGGATTGGAAAAAGTGGGGAACTGTGGGGAACACTGCAGAACAGAGGGGAACCAATAGGAGCAGGGCGAACAGATTGGAAAAAGTTGGGAACTGTGTGGAAAAATGCAGAAGAGTGGAGAAACAACGGGAGCAGGGTGAACGGATTGGAAAAAGTGGGGAACCGTTAGGCACACTGCACAACAGAGGGGAACCAAAGGAGCACGGGGAAGAGATTGGAAAAATTGGGAACCATGGAGGACAGTGAAAGACGGAGGGGAACCAAAGGGAGCAGGGGCAACAGATTGGATAAAGTGGGGAACTGTGGGGAACATTGTAGAACTGAGGGGAACCAAAGAGAGCACGGCGAACAGATTGCAAAAAGTGTGGAACCGTGGGGAACACTGCAGGACAGAGGGGAACCAAAGGGAACAGGAGGTAGAGGTTGTAAAAAGTGGGGAACCGTTAGCGAAAACTGCAGAACAGTGGGGAACCAAAGGGAGCAGGGGTAACGGATTGGAACATGTGGGGAACTGTATTGAAAACTGCACAATAGAGGGGAAACAAAGGGAGCAGGGGGAACAGATTGGAAAAAGTGGAAACAGTGGGGAAAACTGCAGAACAGAGGGGAGCCCAAGGAGAAGGGGGAACAGATTGGAAAAAGTGGGGAACGGTGTGGAAAATGCAGCAGAGTGGAGAAACAACGGGAGCAGGGTGAACGCATTGGAAAAAGTGGGGAACAGTGTGGAACACTGCAGAACAGAGGGGAATCAAAAGAAGCAGGGGGAACAGATTGGAAAAAGTGGGGAACCGTTCGGAACACTGCACAACAGAAGGGAAACAAAGGAGCACGGGGAAGAGATTGGAAAAATTGGCAAACAGTGTGGAAAAATACAGAAGAGTAAGGAAACAAAGGGAGCAGGGGGTATACATTGGAAAAATTGCGGAACCGTGGGGAACACTGCAGAACAGAGGGGAACCAAGGGAGCAGGTGGAACGAATTGGTAAAAGTGGGGAATCGTGAAGGACAATGCAGGACAGAGGGGAAAGAAAGGGCACAGGGGGAACGGATTGGAAAAAGTGGGGAACTGTGGGGAACACTGCAGAACAGAGGGGAACCAATAGGAGCAGGGCGAACAGATTGGAAAAAGTGGGGAACTGTGTGGAAAAATGCAGAAGAGTGGAGAAACAACGGGAGCAGGGTGAACGGATTGGAAAAAGTGGGGAACCGTTAGGCACACTGCACAACAGAGGGGAAACAAAGGAGCACGGGGAAAAGATTGGAAAAATTGGGAAACAATGGAGGACAATGCAGGACGGAGGGGAACCAAAGGGAGCAGGGGGAACAGATTGGAAAAAGTGCGGAACCGTGGCGAATACTGCAAAACAGTGGGGAACCAAACGGAGCAGCGGGAACGGATTGGAAAAAGTGGGGAACCGTGGGAAACACTGCAGAACAGAGGGGAACGAAAGGGAGCAGGGCGAACATATCGGAAAAAAGTTGAGAAGTGGGAAACACTGCAGAACAGTTGGGAATCAAAGGGAGCTGGGGGATCAGATTGGAAAAAGTGGCGAACTGTGTGGAAAAATGCAGAACAGTGGGGAACCAAAGGGAGCAGGAGGAACAGATTGGAAATGTGGGGAACTGTATAGAAAACTGCAGAATAGAGGGGAACCAAAGGGAGCAGGGGGAACAGATTGGAAAAAGTGGAAACTGTGGGGAAAACTGCAGAACAGAGGGGAGCCCAAGGAGAAGGGGGAACAGATTGGAAAAAGTGGGGAACGGTGTGGAAAAATTGAGAAGAGTGGAGAAACAAAGGGAGCAGGGTGAACGGATTGGAAAAATTGGGGAACAGTGTGGAACACTGCAGAACAGAAGGGAATCAAAGGAAGCAGGGGGAACGGATTGGAAAAAGTGGGGAACCGTTTGGAACACTGCACAACAGAGGGGAACCAAAGGAGCACGGGGAAGAGATTGGAAAAATTGGGAAACCATGGAGGACAGTGCAGGACGGAGGGGAACCAAGGGAGCAGGTGGAACGAATTGGAAAAAGTGGTGAATCGTGAAGGACAATGCAGGACAGAGGGGAAAGAAAGGGCACAGGGGGAACGGATTGGAAAAAGTGGGGAACTGTGGGGAACACTGCAGAACAGAGGGGAACCAATAGGAGCAGGGCGAACAGATTGGAAAAAGTTGGGAACTGTGTGGAAAAATGCAGAAGAGTGGAGAAACAACGGGAGCAGGGTGAACGGATTGGAAAAAGTGGGGAACCGTTAGGCACACTGCACAACAGAGGGGAAACAAAGGAGCACGGGGAAAAGATTGGAAAAATTGGGAAACAATGGAGGACAGTGCAGGACGGAGGGGAACCAAAGGGAGCAGGGGGAACAGATTGGAAAAAGTGCGGAACCGTGGCGAATACTGCAAAACAGTGGGGAACCAAACGGAGCAGCGGGAACGGATTGGAAAAAGTGGGGAACCGTGGGAAACACTGCAGAACAGAGGGGAACGAAAGGGAGCAGGGCGAACATATCGGAAAAAAGTTGAGAAGTGGGAAACACTGCAGAACAGTGGGGAATCAAAGGGAGCAGGGGGATCAGATTGGAAAAAGTGGCGAACTGTGTGGAAAAAAGCAGAACAGTGGGGAACCAAAGGGAGCAGGAGGAACAGTTTGGAAATGTGGGGAACTGTATAGAAAACTGCAGAATAGAGGGGAACCAAAGGGAGCAGGGGGAACAGATTGCAAAAAGTGTGGAACCGTGGGGAACACTGCAGGACAGAGGGGAACCAAAGGGAGCAGGGAGAACAGATTGGAAAAAGTGGGGAACGGTGTGGAAAATGCAGAAGAGTGGAGAAACAACGGGAGCAGGGTGAACGGATTGGAAAAAGTGGGGAACAGTGTGGAACACTGCAGAACAGAGGGGATACAAAGGAGCACGGGGAAGAGATTGGAAATATTGGGAAACAGTGTGGAAAAATGCAGAAGAGTAAGGAAACAAAGGGAGCAGGGGGAAGAGATTGGAAAAATTGGGAAACCATGGAGGACAGTGCAGGACAGAGGGGAACCAAAGGGAGAAGGGGGAAGAGATTGGATAAAGTGGGGAACTGTGGGGAACATTGTAGAACTGAGGGGAACCAAAGAGAGCACGGCGAACAGATTGCAAAAAGTGTGGAACCGTGGGGAACACTGCAGGACAGAGGGGAACCAAAGGGAACAGGAGGTACAGGTTGTAAAAAGTTGGGAACCGTTAGCGAAATCTGCAGAACAGTGGGGAACCAAAGGGAGCAGGGGTAACGGATTGGAAAATGTGGGGAACTGTATAGAAAACTGCACAATAGAGGGGAACCAAAGGGAGCAGGGGGAACAGATTGGAAAAAGTGGGGAACGGTGTGGAAAATGCAGCAGAGTGGAGAAACAACGGTAGCAAGGTGAACGGATTGGAAAAAGTGGGGAACAGTGTGGAACACTGCAGAACAGAGGGGAATCAAAAGAAGCAGGGGGAACAGATTGGAAAAAGTGGGGAACCGTTCGGAACACTGCACAACAGAGGGGAAACAAAGGAGCACGGGGAAGAGATTGGAAAAATTGGGAAACCATGGAGGACAGTGCAGGACGGAGGGGAACCAAAGGGAGCAGGGTGAAGAGATTGGAAAAATTGGGAAACAGTGTGGAAAAATGCAGAAGAGTAAGGAAACAAAGGGAGCAGGGGGTATACATTGGAAAAATTGCGGAACCGTGGGGAACACTGCAGAACAGAGGGGAACCAAGGGAGCAGGTGGAACGAATTGGAAAAAGTGGGGAATCGCGAAGGACAATGCAGGACAGAGGGGAAAGAAAGGGCACAGGGGGAACGGATTGGAAAAAGTGGGGAACTGTGGGGAACACTGCAGAACAGAGGGGAACCAATAGGAGCAGGGCGAACAGATTGGAAAAAGTGGGGAACTGTGTGGAAAAATGCAGAAGAGTGGAGAAACAACGGGAGCAGGGTGAACGGATTGGAAAAAATGGGGAACCGTTAGGCACATTGCACAACAGAGGGAAAACAAAGGAGCACGGGGAAAAGATTGGAAAAATTGGGAAACAATGGAGGACAGTGCAGGACGGAGGGGAAACAAAGGGAGCAGGGGGAACAGATTGGAAAAAGTGCGGAACCATGGCGAATACTGCAAAACAGTGGGGAACCAAACGGAGCAGCGGGAACGGATTGGAAAAAGCGGGGAACCGTGGGAAACACTGCAGAACAGAGGGGAACGAAAGGGAGCAGGGCGAACATATCGGAAAAAAGTTGAGAAGTGGGAAACACTGCAGAACAGTGGGGAATCAAAGGGAGCAGGGGGATCAGATTGGAAAAAGTGGCGAACTGTGTGGAAAAATGCAGAACAGTGGGGAACCAAAGGGAGCAGGAGGAACAGATTGGAAATGTGGGGAACTGTATAGAAAACTGCAGAATAGAGGGGAACCAACGGAAGCAGGGGGAACAGATTGAAAAAACTGGAAACTGTGGGGTAAACTGCAGAACAGAGGGGAGCCCAAGGAGAAGGGCGAACAGATTGGAAAAAGTGGGGAACAGTGTGGAAAAATTGAGAAGAGTGGAGAAACAAAGGGAGCAAGGTGAACGGATTGGAAAAATTGGGGAACAGTGTGGAACACTGCAGAACAGAAGGGAATCAAAGGAAGCAGGGGGAACGGATTGGAAAAAGTGGGGAACCGTTTGGAACACTGCACAACAGAGGGGAACCAAAGGAGCACGGGGAAGAGATTGGAAAAATTGGGAAACCATGGAGGACAGTGCAGGGCAGAGGGGAACCAAAGGGAGAAGGGGGAACAGATTGGATAAAGTGGGGAACTGTGGGGAACATTGTAGAACTGAGGGGAACCAAAGAGAGCACGGCGAACAGATTGCAAAAAGTGTGGAACCGTGGGGAACACTGCAGGACAGAGGGGAACCAAAGGGAACAGGAGGTACAGGTTGTAAAAAGTGGGGAACCGTTAGCGAAAACTGCAGAACAGTGGGGAACCAAAGGGAGCAGGGATAACGGATTGGAAAATGTGGGGAACTGTATAGAAAACTGCACAATAGAGGGGAACCAAAGGGAGCAGGGGGAACAGATTGGAAAAAGTGGGGAACGGTGTGGAAAATGCAGCAGAGTGGAGAAACAACGGGAGCAGGGTGAACGGATTGGAAAAAGTGGGGAACAGTGTGGAACACTGCAGAACAGAGGGGAATCAAAAGAAGCAGGGGGAACAGATTGGAAAAAGTGGGGAACCGTTCGGAACACTGCACAACAGAGGTGAAACAAAGGAGCACGGGGAAGAGATTGGAAAAATTGGGAAACAGTGTGGAAAAATGCAGAAGAGTAAGGAAACAAAGGGAGCAGGGGGTATACATTGGAAAAATTGCGGAACCGTGGGGAACACTGCAGAACAGAGGGGAACCAAGGGAGCAGGTGGAACGAATTGGAAAAAGTGGGGAATCGTGAAGGACAATGCAGGACAGAGGGGAAAGAAAGGGCACAGGGGGAACGGATTGGAAAAAGTGGGGAACTGTGGGGAACACTGCAGAACAGAGGGGAACCAATAGGAGCAGGGCGAACAGATTGGAAAAAGTTGGGAACTGTGTGGAAAAATGCAGAAGAGTGGAGAAACAACGGGAGCAGGGTGAACGGATTGGAAAAAGTGGGGAACCGTTAGGCACACTGCACAACAGAGGGGAACCAAAGGAGCACGGGGAAGAGATTGGAAAAATTGGGAACCATGGAGGACAGTGAAAGACGGAGGGGAACCAAAGGGAGCAGGGGCAACAGATTGGATAAAGTGGGGAACTGTGGGGAACATTGTAGAACTGAGGGGAACCAAAGAGAGCACGGCGAACAGATTGCAAAAAGTGTGGAACCGTGGGGAACACTGCAGGACAGAGGGGAACCAAAGGGAACAGGAGGTAGAGGTTGTAAAAAGTGGGGAACCGTTAGCGAAAACTGCAGAACAGTGGGGAACCAAAGGGAGCAGGGGTAACGGATTGGAACATGTGGGGAACTGTATTGAAAACTGCACAATAGAGGGGAAACAAAGGGAGCAGGGGGAACAGATTGGAAAAAGTGGAAACAGTGGGGAAAACTGCAGAACAGAGGGGAGCCCAAGGAGAAGGGGGAACAGATTGGAAAAAGTGGGGAACGGTGTGGAAAATGCAGCAGAGTGGAGAAACAACGGGAGCAGGGTGAACGCATTGGAAAAAGTGGGGAACAGTGTGGAACACTGCAGAACAGAGGGGAATCAAAAGAAGCAGGGGGAACAGATTGGAAAAAGTGGGGAACCGTTCGGAACACTGCACAACAGAAGGGAAACAAAGGAGCACGGGGAAGAGATTGGAAAAATTGGCAAACAGTGTGGAAAAATACAGAAGAGTAAGGAAACAAAGGGAGCAGGGGGTATACATTGGAAAAATTGCGGAACCGTGGGGAACACTGCAGAACAGAGGGGAACCAAGGGAGCAGGTGGAACGAATTGGTAAAAGTGGGGAATCGTGAAGGACAATGCAGGACAGAGGGGAAAGAAAGGGCACAGGGGGAACGGATTGGAAAAAGTGGGGAACTGTGGGGAACACTGCAGAACAGAGGGGAACCAATAGGAGCAGGGCGAACAGATTGGAAAAAGTGGGGAACTGTGTGGAAAAATGCAGAAGAGTGGAGAAACAACGGGAGCAGGGTGAACGGATTGGAAAAAGTGGGGAACCGTTAGGCACACTGCACAACAGAGGGGAAACAAAGGAGCACGGGGAAAAGATTGGAAAAATTGGGAAACAATGGAGGACAATGCAGGACGGAGGGGAACCAAAGGGAGCAGGGGGAACAGATTGGAAAAAGTGCGGAACCGTGGCGAATACTGCAAAACAGTGGGGAACCAAACGGAGCAGCGGGAACGGATTGGAAAAAGTGGGGAACCGTGGGAAACACTGCAGAACAGAGGGGAACGAAAGGGAGCAGGGCGAACATATCGGAAAAAAGTTGAGAAGTGGGAAACACTGCAGAACAGTTGGGAATCAAAGGGAGCTGGGGGATCAGATTGGAAAAAGTGGCGAACTGTGTGGAAAAATGCAGAACAGTGGGGAACCAAAGGGAGCAGGAGGAACAGATTGGAAATGTGGGGAACTGCATAGAAAACTGCAGAATAGAGGGGAACCAAAGGGAGCAGGGGGAACAGATTGGAAAAAGTGGAAACTGTGGGGAAAACTGCAGAACAGAGGGGAGCCCAAGGAGAAGGGGGAACAGATTGGAAAAAGTGGGGAACGGTGTGGAAAAATTGAGAAGAGTGGAGAAACAAAGGGAGCAGGGTGAACGGATTGGAAAAATTGGGGAACAGTGTGGAACACTGCAGAACAGAAGGGAATCAAAGGAAGCAGGGGGAACGGATTGGAAAAAGTGGGGAACCGTTTGGAACACTGCACAACAGAGGGGAACCAAAGGAGCACGGGGAAGAGATTGGAAAAATTGGGAAACCATGGAGGACAGTGCAGGACGGAGGGGAACCAAGGGAGCAGGTGGAACGAATTGGAAAAAGTGGTGAATCGTGAAGGACAATGCAGGACAGAGGGGAAAGAAAGGGCACAGGGGGAACGGATTGGAAAAAGTGGGGAACTGTGGGGAACACTGCAGAACAGAGGGGAACCAATAGGAGCAGGGCGAACAGATTGGAAAAAGTTGGGAACTGTGTGGAAAAATGCAGAAGAGTGGAGAAACAACGGGAGCAGGGTGAACGGATTGGAAAAAGTGGGGAACCGTTAGGCACACTGCACAACAGAGGGGAAACAAAGGAGCACGGGGAAAAGATTGGAAAAATTGGGAAACAATGGAGGACAGTGCAGGACGGAGGGGAACCAAAGCGAGCAGGGGGATCAGATTGGAAAAAGTGCGGAACCGTGGCAAATACTGCAAAACAGTGGGGAACCAAACGGAGCAGCGGGAACGGATTGGAAAATGTGGGGAACCGTGGGAAACACTACAGAACAGAGGGGAACGAAAGGGAGCAGGGCGAACATATCGGAAAAAAGTTGAGAAGTGGGAAACACTGCAGAACAGTGGGGAATCAAAGGGAGCAGGGGGATCAGATTGGAAAAAGTGGCGAACTGTGTGGAAAAAAGCAGAACAGTGGGGAACCAAAGGGAGCAGGAGGAACAGTTTGGAAATGTGGGGAACTGTATAGAAAACTGCAGAATAGAGGGGAACCAAAGGGAGCAGGGGGAACAGATTGCAAAAAGTGTGGAACCGTGGGGAACACTGCAGGACAGAGGGGAACCAAAGGGAGCAGGGAGAACGGATGGGAAAATGTGGGGAACCGTGGAGAGCACTGCAGTACAGAGGGGAACTAAAGGGAGCAGGGGTAACAGATTGGAAAAAGTGGCGAACAGTGTGGAAAAATGCAGAAGAGTGAGGAAACAAAGGGAGCAGGGGGTATACATTGGAAAAATTGCGGAACCGTGGGGAACACTGCAGAACAGAGGGGAACCAAGGGAGCAGGTGGAACGAATTGGAAAAAGTGGGGAATCGTGAAGGACAATGCAGGACAGGGGGGAAAGAAAGGGCACAGGGGGAACGGATTGGAAAAAGTGGGGAACTGTGGGGAACACTGCAGAACAGAGGGGAACCAATAGGAGCAGGGCGAACAGATTGGAAAAAGTGGGGAACTGTGTGGAAAAATGCAGAAGAGTGGAGAAACAACGGGAGCAGGGTGAACGGATTGGAAAAAGTGGGGAACCGTTAGGCACACTGCACAACAGAGGGGAAACAAAGGAGCACGGGGAAAAGATTGGAAAAATTGGGAAACAATGGAGGACAGTGCAGGACGGAGGGGAACCAAAGGGAGCAGGGGGAACAGATTGGAAAAAGTGCGGAACCGTGGCGAATACTGCAAAACAGTGGGGAACCAAACGGAGTAGCGGGAACGGATTGGAAAAAGTGGGGAACCGTGGGAAACACTGCAGAACAGAGGGGAACGAAAGGGAGCAGGGCGAACATATCGGAAAAAAGTTGAGAAGTGGGAAACACTGCAGAACAGTGGGGAATCAAAGGGAGCAGGGGGATCAGATTGGAAAAAGTGACGAACAGTGTGGAAAAATGCAGAAGAGTGAGGAAACAAAGGGAGCAGGGGAACAGATTGGAAAAAGTGGGGAACTGTGTGGAAAAATGCAGAACTGTGGGGAACCAAAGGGAGCAGGAGGAAGAGATTGGAAAAAGTCGGGAACCGTGGAGAATACTGCAGAACAGAGGGGAACCAAAGGGAGCAGGGGTAACGGATTGGAAAATGTGGGGAACTGTATAGAATACTGCAGAATAGAGGGGAAACCAAAGGGAGCAGGGGAAACAGATTGGAAAAAGTGGAAACTGTGGGGTGAACTGCAGAACAGAGGGGAGCCCAAGGAGAAGGGCGAACAGATTGGAAAAAGTGGGGAACGGTGTGGAAAAATTGAGAAGAGTGGAGAAACAATGGGAGCAGTGGGAACGGATTGGAAAAAGTGGGGAACCGTGGGAAACACTGCACAACAGAGGGGAACGAAAGGGAGCAGGACGAACATATCGGAAAAAAGTTGAGAAGTGGGGAACACTGCAGAACAGTGGGGAATCAAAGGGAGCAGGGGGATCAGATTGGAAAAAGTGGGGAACTGTGTGGAAAAATGCAGAACAGTGGGGAACCAAAGGGAGCAGGAGGAACAGATTGGAAAAAGTCGGTAACCGTGGAGAACACTGCAGAACAGAGGGGAACCAAAGGGAGCAGGGTGAACGGATTGGAAAATGTGGGGAACTGTATAGAAAACTGCAGAATAGAGGGGAACCAAAGGGAGCAGGGGGAACAGATTGGAAAAAGTGGAAACTGTGGGGAAAACTGCAGAACAGAGGGGAGCCCAAGGAGAAGGGGGAACAGATTGGAAAAAGTGGGGAACGGTGTGGAAAATGCAGAAGAGTGGAGAAACAACGGGAGCAGGGTGAACGGATTGGAAAAAGTGGGGAACAGTGTGGAACAGTGCAGAACAGAGGGGAATCAAAAGAAGCAGGGGGAACAGATTGGAAAAAGTGGGGAACCGTTCGGAACACTGCACAACAGAGGGGAAACAAAGGAGCACGGGGAAGAGATTGGAAAAATTGGGAAACAGTGTGGAAAAATGCAGAAGAGTAAGGAAACAAAGGGAGCAGGGGGTATACATTGGAAAAATTGCGGAACCGTGGGGAACACTGCAGAACTGAGGGGAACCAAGGGAGCAGGTGGAACGAATTGGAAAAAGTGGGGAATCGTGAAGGACAATGCAGGACAGAGGGGAAAGAAAGGGCACAGGGGGAACGGATTGGAAAAAGTGGGGAATCGTGAAGGACAATGCAGGACAGGGGGGAAAGAAAGGGCAAAGGGGGAACGGATTGGAAAAA
The DNA here is from genome assembly GCF_036971445.1 of Narcine bancroftii. Classification (NCBI taxonomy): domain Eukaryota; kingdom Metazoa; phylum Chordata; class Chondrichthyes; order Torpediniformes; family Narcinidae; genus Narcine; species Narcine bancroftii. The sequence continues at coordinate 6,866,276 of NW_027211884.1, forward strand.
GTGGGGAACTGTGGGGAACACTGCAGAACAGAGGGGAACCAATAGGAGCAGGGCGAACAGATTGGAAAAAGTGGGGAACTGTGTGGAAAAATGCAGAAGAGTGGAGAAACAACGGGAGCAGGGTGAACGGATTGGAAAAAGTGGGGAACCGTTAGGCACACTGCACAACAGAGGGGAAACAAAGGAGCACGGGGAAAAGATTGGAAAAATTGGGAAACAATGGAGGACAGTGCAGGACGGAGGGGAACCAAAGGGAGCAGGGGGAACAGATTGGAAAAAGTGCGGAACCGTGGCGAATACTGCAAAACAGTGGGGAACCAAACGGAGCAGCGGGAACGGATTGGAAAAAGTGGGGAACCGTGGGAAACACTGCAGAACAGAGGGGAACGAAAGGGAGCAGGGCGAACATATCGGAAAAAAGTTGAGAAGTGGGAAACACTGCAGAACAGTGGGGAATCAAAGGGAGCAGGGGGAACAGATTGGAAAAAGTGGCGAACAGTGTGGAAAAATGCAGAACAGTGGGGAACCAAAGGGAGCAGGAGGAACAGATTGGAAAAAGTCGGGAACCGTGGAGAATACTGCAGAACAGAGGGGAACCAAAGGGAGCAGGGGTAACGGATTGGAAAAAGTGGAAACTGTGGGGTGAACTGCAGAACAGAGGGGAGCCCAAGGAGAAGGGCGAACAGATTGGAAAAAGTGGGGAACGGTGTGGAAAATTTGAGAAGAGTGGAGAAACAATGGGAGCAGTGGGAACGGATTGGAAAAAGTGGGGAACCGTGGGAAACACTGCAGAACAGAGGGGAACGAAAGGGAGCAGGACGAACATATCGGAAAAAATTTGAGAAGTGGGGAACACTGCAGAACAGTGGGGAATCAAAGGGAGCAGGGGGATCAGATTGGAAAAAGTGGGGAACTGTGTGGAAAAATGCAGAACAGTGGGGAACCAAAGGGAGCAGGAGGAACAGATTGGAAAATGTGGGGAACTGTATAGAAAACTGCAGAATAGAGGGGAACCAAAGGGAGCAGGGGGAACAGATTGGAAAAAGTGGAAACTGTGGGGAAAACTGCAGAACAGAGGGGAACCCAAGATGAAGGGGGAACAGATTGGAAAAAGTGGGGAACGGTGTGGAAAATGCAGAAGAGTGGAGAAACAACGGGAGCAGGGTGAACGGATTGGAAAAAGTGGGGAACAGTGTGGAACACTGCAGAACAGAGGGGAATCAAAAGAAGCAGGGGGAACAGATTGGAAAAAGTGGGGAACCGTTCGGAACACTGCACAACAGAGGGGAAACAAAGGAGCACGGGGAAGAGATTGGAAAAATTGGGAAACAGTGTGTAAAAATGCAGAAGAGTAAGGAAACAAAGGGAGCAGGGGGTATACATTGGAAAAATTGCGGAACCGTGGGGAACACTGCAGAACTGAGGGGAACCAAGGGAGCAGGTGGAACGAATTGGAAAAAGTGGGGAATCGTGAAGGACAATGCAGGACAGAGGGGAAAGAAAGGGCACAGGGGGAACGGATTGGAAAAAGTGGGGAACTGTGGGGAACACTGCAGAACAGAGGGGAACCAATAGGAGCAGGGCGAACAGATTGGAAAAAGTGGGGAACTGTGTGGAAAAATGCAGAAGAGTGGAGAAACAACGGGAGCAGGGTGAACGGATTGGAAAAAGTGGGGAACCGTTAGGCACACTGCACAACAGAGGGGAAACAAAGGAGCACGGGGAAAAGATTGTAAAAATTGGGAAACAATGGAGGACAGTGCAGGACGCAGGGGAACCAAAGGGAGCAGGGGGAACAGATTGGAAAAAGTGCGGAACCGTGGCGAATACTTCAAAACAGTGTGGAACCAAAGGGAGCAGTGGGAACGGATTGGAAAAAGTGGGGAACCGTGGGAAACACTGCAGAACAGAGGGGAACGAAAGGGAGCAGGACGAACATATCGGAAAAAAGTTGAGAAGTGGGGAACACTGCAGAACAGTGGGGAATCAAAGGGAGCAGGGGGATCAGATTGGAAAAAGTGGCGAACAGTGTGGAAAAATGCAGAAGAGTGAGGAAACAAAGGGAGCAGGGGGAACAGATTGGAAAAAGTGGGGAACTGTATGGAAAAATGCAGAACAGTGGGGAACCAAAGGGAGCAGGAGGAACAGATTGGAAAAAGTCGGTAACCGTGGAGAACACTGCAGAACAGAGGGGAACCAAAAGGAGCAGGGTGAACGGATTGGAAAATGTGGGGAACTGTATAGAAAACTGCAGAATAGAGGGGAACCAAAGGGAGCAGGGGGAACAGATTGGAAAAAGTGGAAACAGTGGGGAAAACTGCAGAACAGAGGGGAGCCCAAGGAGAAGGGGGAACAGATTGGAAAAAGTGGGGAACGGTGTGGAAAATGCAGCAGAGTGGAGAAACAACGGGAGCAGGGTGAACGGATTGGAAAAAGTGGGGAACAGTGTGGAACACTGCAGAACAGAGGGGAATCAAAAGAAGCAGGGGGAACAGATTGGAAAAAGTGGGGAACCGTTCAGAACAGTGCACAACAGAGGGGAAACAAAGGAGCACGGGGAAGTGATTGGGAAAATTGGGAAACAGTGTGGAAAAATACAGAAGAGTAAGGAAACAAAGGGAGCAGGGGGTATACATTGGAAAAATTGCGGAACCGTGGGGAACACTGCAGAACAGAGGGGAACCAAGGGAGCAGGTGGAACGAATTGGAAAAAGTGGGGAATCGTGAAGGACAATGCAGGACAGAGGGGCAAGAAAGGGCACAGGGGGAACGGATTGGAAAAAGTGGGGAACTGTGGGGAACACTGCAGAACAGAGGGGAACCAATAGGAGCAGGGCGAACAGATTGGAAAAAGTGGGGAACTGTGTGGAAAAATGCAGAAGAGGGGAGAAACAACGGGAGCAGGGTGAACGGATTGGAAAAAGTGGGGAACCGTGGCGAATACTTCAAAACAGTGGGGAACCAAACGGAGCAGCGGGAACGGATTGGAAAAAGTGGGGAACCGTGGGAAACACTGCAGAACAGAGGGGAACGAAAGGGAGCAGGGCGAACATATCGGAAAAAAGTTGAGAAGTGGGAAACATTGCAGAACAGTGGGGAATCAAAGGGAGCAGGGGGATCAGATTGGAAAAAGTGGGGAACGGTGTGGAAAATGCAGCAGAGTGGAGAAACAACGGGAGCAGGGTGAACGGATTGGAAAAAGTGGGGAACAGTGTGGAACACTGCAGAACAGAGGGGAATCAAAAGAAGCAGGGGGAACAGATTGGAAAAAGTGGGGAACCGTTCAGAACACTGCACAACAGAGGGGAAACAAAGGAGCACGGGGAAGTGATTGGTAAAATTGGGAAACAGTGTGGAAAAATACAGAAGAGTAAGGAAACAAAGGGAGCAGGGGGTATACATTGGAAAAATTGCGGAACCGTGGGGAACACTGCAGAACAGAGGGGAACCAAGGGAGCAGGTGGAACGAATTGGAAAAAGTGGGGAATCGTGAAGGACAATGCAGGACAGAGGGGAAAGAAAGGGCACAGGGGGAACGGATTGGAAAAAGTGGGGAACTGTGGGGAACACTGCAGAACAGAGGGGAACCAATAGGAGCAGGGCGAACAGATTGGAAAAAGTGGGGAACTGTGTGGAAAAATGCAGAAGAGTGGAGAAACAACGGGAGCAGGGTGAACGGATTGGAAAAAGTGGGGAACCGTTAGGCACACTGCACAACAGAGGGGAAACAAAGGAGCACGGGAAAAAGATTGGAAAAATTGGGAAACAATGGAGGACAGTGCAGGACGGAGGGGAACCAAAGGGAGCAGGGGGAACAGATTGGAAAAAGTGCGGAACCGTGGCGAATACTGCAAAACAGTGGGGAACCAAACGGAGCAGCGGGAACGGATTGGAAAAAGTGGGGAACCGTGGGAAACACTGCAGAACAGAGGGGAACGAAAGGGAGCAGGGCGAACATATCGGAAAAAAGTTGAGAAGTGGGAAACACTGCAGAACAGTGGGGAATCAAAGGGAGCAGGGGGATCAGATTGGAAAAAGTGGCGAACTGTGTGGAAAAAAGCAGAACAGTGGGGAACCAAAGGGAGCAGGAGGAACAGTTTGGAAATGTGGGGAACTGTATAGAAAACTGCAGAATAGAGGGGAACCAAAGGGAGCAGGGGGAACAGATTGCAAAAAGTGTGGAACCGTGGGGAACACTGCAGGACAGAGGGGAACCAAAGGGAGCAGGGAGAACGGATGGGAAAATGTGGGGAACCGTGGAGAGCACTGCAGTACAGAGGGGAACTAAAGGGAGCAGGGGTAACAGATTGGAAAAAGTGTGGAACCGTGGCGAACACTGCAAAACAGTGGGGAACGAAAGGGAGCAGGACGAACATATCGGAAAAAAGTTGAGAAGTGGGGAACACTGCAGAACAGTGGGGAATCAAAGGGAGCAGGGGGATCAGATTGGAAAAAGTGGCGAACAGTGTGGAAAAATCCAGAACAGTGAGGAAACAAAGGGAGCAGGGGGAACAGATTGGAAAAAGTGGGGAACTGTGTGGAAAAATGCAGAACAGTGGGGAACCAAAGGGAGCAGGAGGAACAGATTGGAAAAAGTCGGTAACCGTGGAGAACACTGCAGAACAGTGGGGAACCAAAGGGAGCAGGGTGAACGGATTGGAAAATGTGGGGAACTGTATAGAACACTGCAGAATAGAGGTTAACCAAAGGGAGCAGGGGGAACAGATTGGAAAAAGTGGAAACAGTGGGGAAAACTGCAGAACAGAGGGGAGCCCAAGGAGAAGGGGGAACAGATTGGAAAAAGTGGGGAACGGTGTGGAAAATGCAGCAGAGTGGAGAAACAACGGGAGCAGGGTGAACGGATTGGAAAAAGTGGGGAACAGTGTGGAACACTGCAGAACAGAGGGGAATCAAAAGAAGCAGGGGGAACAGATTGGAAAAAGTGGGGAACCGTTCAGAACACTGCACAACAGAGGGGAAACAAAGGAGCACGGGGAAGTGATTGGGAAAATTGGGAAACAGTGTGGAAAAATACAGAAGAGTAAGGAAACAAAGGGAGCAGGGGGTATACATTGGAAAAATTGCGGAACCGTGGGGAACACTGCAGAACAGAGGGGAACCAAGGGAGCAGGTGGAACGAATTGGAAAAAGTGGGGAATCGTGAAGGACAATGCAGGACAGAGGGGAAAGAAAGGGCACAGGGGGAACGGATTGGAAAAAGTGGGGAACTGTGGGGAACACTGCAGAACAGAGGGGAACCAATAGGAGCAGGGCGAACAGATTGGAAAAAGTGGGGAACTGTGTGGAAAAATGCAGAAGAGGTGAAAAACAACGGGAGCAGGGTGAACGGATTGGAAAAAGTGGGGAACCGTTAGGCACACTGCACAACAGAGGGGAAACAAAGGAGCACGGGGAAAAGATTGGAAAAATTGGGAAACAATGGAGGACAGTGCAGGACGGAGGGGAACCAAAGGGAGCAGGGGGAACAGATTGGAAAAAGTGCGGAACCTTGGCAAATACTGCAAAACAGTGGGGAACCAAACGGAGCAGCGGGAGCGGATTGGAAAAAGTGGGGAACCGTGGGAACCACTGCAGAACAGAGGGGAACGAAAGGTAGCAGGGCGAACATATCGGAAAAAAGTTGAGAAGTGGGTAACACTGCAGAACAGTGGGGAATCAAAGGGAGCAGGGGGATCAGATTGGAAAAAGTGGCGAACTGTGTGGAAAAATGCAGAACAGTGGGGAACCAAAGGGAGCAGGAGGAACAGTTTGGAAATGTGGGGAACTGTATAGAAAACTGCAGAATAGAGGGGAACCAAAGGGAGCAGGGGGAACAGATTGGAAAAAGTGGAAACTGTGGGGAAAACTGCAGAACAGAGGGGAGCCCAAGGAGAAGGGGGAACAGATTGGAAAAAGTGGGGAACGGTGTGGAAAATGCAGCAGAGTGGAGAAACAACGGGAGCAGGGTGAACGGATTGGAAAAAGTGGGGAACAGTGTGGAACACTGCAGAACAGAGGGGAATCAAAAGAAGCAGGGGGAACAGATTGGAAAAAGTGGGGAACCGTTCGGAACACTGCACAACAGAGGGGAAACAAAGGAGCACGGGGAAGAGATTGGAAAAATTGGGAAACAGTGTGGAAAAATGCAGAAGAGTAAGGAAACAAAGGGAGCAGGGGGTATACATTGGAAAAATTGCGGAACCGTGGGGAACACTGCAGAACAGAGGGGAACCAAGGGAGCAGGTGGAACGAATTGGAAAAAGTGGGGAATCGTGAAGGACAATGCAGGACCGAGGGGAAAGAAAGGGCACAGGGGGAACGGATTGGAAAAAGTGGGGAACTGTGGGGAACACTGCAGAACAGAGGGGAACCAATAGGAGCAGGGCGAACAGATTGGAAAAAGTGGGGAACGGTGTGGAAAATGCAGAAGAGTGGAGAAACAACGGGAGCAGGGTGAACGGATTGGAAAAAGTGGGGAACCGTTAGGCACATTGCACAACAGAGGGGAAACAAAGGAGCATGGGGAAAAGATTGGAAAAATTGGGAAACAATGGAGGACAGTGCAGGACGGAGGGGAACCAAAGGGAGCAGGGGGAACAGATTGGAAAAAGTGCGGAACCGTGGCGAATACTGCAAAACAGTGGGGAACCAAACGGAGCAGCGGGAACGGATTGGAAAAAGTGGGGAACCGTGGGAAACACTGCAGAACAGAGGGGAACGAAAGGGAGCAGGGCGAACATATCGGAAAAAAGTTGAGAAGTGGGAAACACTGCAGAACAGTGGGGAATCAAAGGGAGCAGGGGGATCAGATTGGAAAAAGTGGCGAACTGTGTGTAAAAATGCGGAACAGTGGGGAACCAAAGGGAGCAGGAGGAACAGATTGGAAATGTGGGGAACTGTATAGAAAACTGCAGAATAGAGGGGAACCAAAGGGAGCAGGGGGAACAGATTGGAAAAAGTGGAAACTGTGGGGAAAACTGCAGAACAGAGGGGAGCCCAAGGAGAAGGGGGAACAGATTGGAAAAAGTGGGGAACGGTGTGGAAAATGCAGAAGAGTGGAGAAACAACGGGAGCAGGGTGAACGGATTGGAAAAAGTGGGGAACAGTGTGGAACACTGCAGAACAGAGGGGATACAAAGGAGCACGGGGAAGAGATTGGAAATATTGGGAAACAGTGTGGAAAAATGCAGAAGAGTAAGGAAACAAAGGGAGCAGGGGGTATACATTGGAAAAATTGCGGAACCGTGGGGAACACTGCAGAACAGAGGGGAACCAAGGGAGCAGGTGGAACAAATTGGAAAAAGTGGGGAATCGTGAAGGACAATGCAGGACCGAGGGGAAAGAAAGGGCACAGGGGGAACGGATTGGAAAAAGTGGGGAACTGTGGGGAACACTGCAGAACAGAGGGGAACCAATAGGAGCAGGGCGAACAGATTGGAAAAAGTGGGGAACTGTGTGGAAAAATGCAGAAGAGTGGAGAAACAACGGGAGCAGGGTGAACGGATTGGAAAAAGTGGGGAACCGTTCGGCACATTGCACAACAGAGGGGAAACAAAGGAGCACGGGGAAAAGATTGGAAAAATTGGGAAACAATGGAGGACAGTGCAGGACGGAGGGGAACCAAAGGGAGCAGGGGGAACAGATTGGAAAAAGTGCGGAACCGTGGCGAATACTGCAAAACAGTGGGGAACCAAACGGAGCAGCGGGAACGGATTGGAAAAAGTGGGGAACCGTGGGAAACACTGCAGAACAGAGGGGAACGAAAGGGAGCAGGGCGAACATATCGGAAAAAAGTTGAGAAGTGGGAAACACTGCAGAACAGTGGGGAATCAAAGGGAGCAGGGGGATCAGATTGGAAAAAGTGGCGAACTGTGTGGAAAAATGCAGAACAGTGGGGAACCAAAGGGAGCAGGAGGAACAGATTGGAAATGTGGGGAACTGTATAAAAAACTGCAGAATAGAGGGGAACCAACGGAAGCAGGGGGAACAGATTGAAAAAACTGGAAACTGTGGGGTAAACTGCAGAACAGAGGGGAGCCCAAGGAGAAGGGCGAACAGATTGGAAAAAGTGGGGAACGGTGTGGAAAAATTGAGAAGAGTGGATAAACAAAGGGAGCAGGGTGAACGGATTGGAAAAATTGGGGAACAGTGTGGAACACTGCAGAACAGAAGGGAATCAAAGGAAGCAGGGGGAACGGATTGGAAAAAGTGGGGAACCGTTTGGAACACTGCACAACAGAGGGGAACCAAAGGAGCACGGGGAAGAGATTGGAAAAATTGGGAACCATGGAGGACAGTGAAAGACGGAGGGGAACCAAAGGGAGCAGGGGCAACAGATTGGATAAAGTGGGGAACTGTGGGGAACATTGTAGAACTGAGGGGAACCAAAGAGAGCACGGCGAACAGATTGCAAAAAGTGTGGAACCGTGGGGAACACTGCAGGACAGAGGGGAACCAAAGGGAACAGGAGGTAGAGGTTGTAAAAAGTGGGGAACCGTTAGCGAAAACTGCAGAACAGTGGGGAACCAAAGGGAGCAGGGGTAACGGATTGGAACATGTGGGGAACTGTATTGAAAACTGCACAATAGAGGGGAAACAAAGGGAGCAGGGGGAACAGATTGGAAAAAGTGGAAACAGTGGGGAAAACTGCAGAACAGAGGGGAGCCCAAGGAGAAGGGGGAACAGATTGGAAAAAGTGGGGAACGGTGTGGAAAATGCAGCAGAGTGGAGAAACAACGGGAGCAGGGTGAACGCATTGGAAAAAGTGGGGAACAGTGTGGAACACTGCAGAACAGAGGGGAATCAAAAGAAGCAGGGGGAACAGATTGGAAAAAGTGGGGAACCGTTCGGAACACTGCACAACAGAAGGGAAACAAAGGAGCACGGGGAAGAGATTGGAAAAATTGGCAAACAGTGTGGAAAAATACAGAAGAGTAAGGAAACAAAGGGAGCAGGGGGTATACATTGGAAAAATTGCGGAACCGTGGGGAACACTGCAGAACAGAGGGGAACCAAGGGAGCAGGTGGAACGAATTGGTAAAAGTGGGGAATCGTGAAGGACAATGCAGGACAGAGGGGAAAGAAAGGGCACAGGGGGAACGGATTGGAAAAAGTGGGGAACTGTGGGGAACACTGCAGAACAGAGGGGAACCAATAGGAGCAGGGCGAACAGATTGGAAAAAGTGGGGAACTGTGTGGAAAAATGCAGAAGAGTGGAGAAACAACGGGAGCAGGGTGAACGGATTGGAAAAAGTGGGGAACCGTTAGGCACACTGCACAACAGAGGGGAAACAAAGGAGCACGGGGAAAAGATTGGAAAAATTGGGAAACAATGGAGGACAATGCAGGACGGAGGGGAACCAAAGGGAGCAGGGGGAACAGATTGGAAAAAGTGCGGAACCGTGGCGAATACTGCAAAACAGTGGGGAACCAAACGGAGCAGCGGGAACGGATTGGAAAAAGTGGGGAACCGTGGGAAACACTGCAGAACAGAGGGGAACGAAAGGGAGCAGGGCGAACATATCGGAAAAAAGTTGAGAAGTGGGAAACACTGCAGAACAGTTGGGAATCAAAGGGAGCTGGGGGATCAGATTGGAAAAAGTGGCGAACTGTGTGGAAAAATGCAGAACAGTGGGGAACCAAAGGGAGCAGGAGGAACAGATTGGAAATGTGGGGAACTGTATAGAAAACTGCAGAATAGAGGGGAACCAAAGGGAGCAGGGGGAACAGATTGGAAAAAGTGGAAACTGTGGGGAAAACTGCAGAACAGAGGGGAGCCCAAGGAGAAGGGGGAACAGATTGGAAAAAGTGGGGAACGGTGTGGAAAAATTGAGAAGAGTGGAGAAACAAAGGGAGCAGGGTGAACGGATTGGAAAAATTGGGGAACAGTGTGGAACACTGCAGAAAAGAAGGGAATCAAAGGAAGCAGGGGGAACGGATTGGAAAAAGTGGGGAACCGTTTGGAACACTGCACAACAGAGGGGAACCAAAGGAGCACGGGGAAGAGATTGGAAAAATTGGGAAACCATGGAGGACAGTGCAGGACGGAGGGGAACCAAAGGGAGCAGGGGGAACAGATTGGATAAAGTGGGGAACTGTGGGGAACATTGTAGAACTGAGGGGAACCAAAGAGAGCACGGCGAACAGATTGCAAAAAGTGTGGAACCGTGGGGAACACTGCAGGACAGAGGGGAACCCAAGGGAACAGGAGGTACAGGTTGTAAAAAGTGGGGAACCGTTAGCGAAAACTGCAGAACAGTGGGGAACCAAAGGGAGCAGGGGTAACGGATTGGAAAATGTGGGGAACTGTATAGAAAACTGCACAATAGAGGGGAACCAAAGGGAGCAGGGGAAACAGATTGGAAAAAGTGGAAACTGTGGGGAAAACTGTAGAACAGAGGGGAGACCAAGGAGAAGGGGGAACAGATTGGAAAAAGTGGGGAACGGTGTGGAAAATGCAGAAGAGTGCAGAAACAACGGGAGCAGGGTGAAAGGATTGGAAAAAGTGGGGAACAGTGTGGAACACTGCAGAACAGAGGGGAATCAAAAGAAGCAGGGGGAACAGATTGTAAAAAGTGGGGAACCGTTCGGAACACTGCACAACAGAGGGGAAACAAAGGAGCACGGGGAAGAGATTGGAAAAATTGGGAAACCATGGAGGACAGTGCAGGACGGAGGTGAACGAAAGGGAGCAGGGTGAAGAGATTGGAAAAATTGGGAAACAGTGTGGAAAAATGCAGAAGAGTAAGGAAACAAAGGGAGCAGGGGGTATACATTGGAAAAATTGCGGAACCGTGGGGAACACTGCAGAACAGAGGGGAACCAAGGGAGCAGGTGGAACGAATTGGAAAAAGTGGGGAATCGCGAAGGACAATGCAGGACAGAGGGGAAAGAAAGGGCACAGGGGGAACGGATTGGAAAAAGTGGGGAACTGTGGGGAACACTGCAGAACAGAGGGGAACCAATAGGAGCAGGGCGAACAGATTGGAAAAAGTGGGGAACTGTGTGGAAAAATGCAGAAGAGTGGAGAAACAACGGGAGCAGGGTGAACGGATTGGAAAAAGTGGGGAACCGTTAGGCACATTGCACAACAGAGGGGAAACAAAGGAGCACGGGGAAAAGATTGGAAAAATTGGGAAACAATGGAGGACAGTGCAGGACGGAGGGGAAACAAAGGGAGCAGGGGGAACAGATTGGAAAAAGTGCGGCACCGTGGCGAATAATGCAAAACAGTGGGGAACCAAACGGAGCAGCGGGAACGGATTGGAAAAAGTGGGGAACCGTGGGAAACACTGCAGAACAGAGGGGAACGAAAGGGAGCAGGGCGAACATATCGGAAAAAAGTTGAGAAGTGGGAAACACTGCAGAACAGTGGGGAATCAAAGGGAGCAGGGGGATCAGATTGGAAAAAGTGGCGAACTGTGTGGAAAAATGCAGAACAGTGGGGAACCAAAGGGAACAGGAGGAACAGATTGGAAATGTGGGGAACTGTATAGAAAACTGCAGAATAGAGGGGAACCAACGGAAGCAGGGGGAACAGATTGAAAAAACTGGAAACTGTGGGGTAAACTGCAGAACAGAGGGGAGCCCAAGGAGAAGGGCGAACAGATTGGAAAAAGTGGGGAACAGTGTGGAAAAATTGAGAAGAGTGGAGAAACAAAGGGAGCACGGTGAACGGATTGGAAAAATTGGGGAACAGTGTGGAACACTGCAGAACAGAAGGGAATCAAAGGAAGCAGGGGGAATGGATTGGAAAAAGTGGGGAACCGTTTGGAACACTGCACAACAGAGGGGAACCAAAGGAGCACGGGGAAGAGATTGGAAAAATTGGGAAACCATGGAGGACAGTGCAGGACAGAGGGGAACCAAAGGGAGAAGGGGGAACAGATTGGATAAAGTGGGGAACTGTGGGGAACATTGTAGAACTGAGGGGAACCAAAGAGAGCACGGCGAACAGATTGCAAAAAGTGTGGAACCGTGGGGAACACTGCAGGACAGAGGGGAACCAAAGGGAACAGGAGGTACAGGTTGTAAAAAGTGGGGAACCGTTAGCGAAAACTGCAGAACAGTGGGGAACCAAAGGGAGCAGGGGTAACGGATTGGAAAATGTGGGGAACTGTATAGAAAACTGCACAATAGAGGGGAACCAAAGGGAGCAGGGGGAACAGATTGGAAAAAGTGGGGAACGGTGTGGAAAATGCAGCAGAGTGGAGAAACAACGGTAGCAAGGTGAACGGATTGGAAAAAGTGGGGAACAGTGTGGAACACTGCAGAACAGAGGGGAATCAAAAGAAGCAGGGGGAACAGATTGGAAAAAGTGGGGAACCGTTCGGAACACTGCACAACAGAGGGGAAACAAAGGAGCACGGGGAAGAGATTGGAAAAATTGGGAAACCATGGAGGACAGTGCAGGACGGAGGGGAACCAAAGGGAGCAGGGTGAAGAGATTGGAAAAATTGGGAAACAGTGTGGAAAAATGCAGAAGAGTAAGGAAACAAAGGGAGCAGGGGGTATACATTGGAAAAATTGCGGAACCGTGGGGAACACTGCAGAACAGAGGGGAACCAAGGGAGCAGGTGGAACGAATTGGAAAAAGTGGGGAATCGCGAAGGACAATGCAGGACAGAGGGGAAAGAAAGGGCACAGGGGGAACGGATTGGAAAAAGTGAGGAACTGTGGGGAACACTGCAGAACAGAGGGGAACCAATAGGAGCAGGGCGAACAGATTGGAAAAAGTGGGGAACTGTGTGGAAAAATGCAGAAGAGTGGAGAAACAACGGGAGCAGGGTGAACGGATTGGAAAAAATGGGGAACCGTTAGGCACATTGCACAACAGAGGGAAAACAAAGGAGCACGGGGAAAAGATTGGAAAAATTGGGAAACAATGGAGGACAGTGCAGGACGGAGGGGAAACAAAGGGAGCAGGGGGAACAGATTGGAAAAAGTGCGGAACCATGGCGAATACTGCAAAACAGTGGGGAACCAAACGGAGCAGCGGGAACGGATTGAAAAAAGTGGGGAACCGTGGGAAACACTGCAGAACAGAGGGGAACGAAAGGGAGCAGGGCGAACATATCGGAAAAAAGTTGAGAAGTGGGAAACACTGCAGAACAGTGGGGAATCAAAGGGAGCAGGGGGATCAGATTGGAAAAATTGGCGAACTGCGTGGAAAAATGCAGAACAGTGGGGAACCAAAGGGAGCAGGAGGAACGGATTGGAAATGTGGGGAACTGTATAGAAAACTGCAGAATAGAGGGGAACCAACGGAAGCAGGGGGAACAGATTGAAAAAACTGGAAACTGTGGGGTAAACTGCAGAACAGAGGGGAGCCCAAGGAGAAGGGCGAACAGATTGGAAAAAGTGGGGAACAGTGTGGAAAAATTGAGAAGAGTGGAGAAACAAAGGGAGCAAGGTGAACGGATTGGAAAAATTGGGGAACAGTGTGGAACACTGCAGAACAGAAGGGAATCAAAGGAAGCAGGGGGAACGGATTGGAAAAAGTGGGGAACCGTTTGGAACACTGCACAACAGAGGGGAACCAAAGGAGCACGGGGAAGAGATTGGAAAAATTGGGAAACCATGGAGGACAGTGCAGGGCAGAGGGGAACCAAAGGGAGAAGGGGGAACAGATTGGATAAAGTGGGGAACTGTGGGGAACATTGTAGAACTGAGGGGAACCAAAGAGAGCACGGCGAACAGATTGCAAAAAGTGTGGAACCGTGGGGAACACTGCAGGACAGAGGGGAACCAAAGGGAACAGGAGGTACAGGTTGTAAAAAGTGGGGAACCGTTAGCGAAAACTGCAGAACAGTGGGGAACCAAAGGGAGCAGGGATAACGGATTGGAAAATGTGGGGAACTGTATAGAAAACTGCACAATAGAGGGGAACCAAAGGGAGCAGGGGGAACAGATTGGAAAAAGTGGGGAACGGTGTGGAAAATGCAGCAGAGTGGAGAAACAACGGGAGCAGGGTGAACGGATTGGAAAAAGTGGGGAACAGTGTGGAACACTGCAGAACAGAGGGGAATCAAAAGAAGCAGGGGGAACAGATTGGAAAAAGTGGGGAACCGTTCGGAACACTGCACAACAGAGGTGAAACAAAGGAGCACGGGGAAGAGATTGGAAAAATTGGGAAACAGTGTGGAAAAATGCAGAAGAGTAAGGAAACAAAGGGAGCAGGGGGTATACATTGGAAAAATTTCGGAACCGTGGGGAACACTGCAGAACAGAGGAGAACCAAGGGAGCAGGTGGAACGAATTGGAAAAAGTGGGGAATCGTGAAGGACAATGCAGGACAGAGGGGAAAGAAAGGGCACAGGGGGAACGGATTGGAAAAAGTGGGGAATTGTGGGGAACACTGCAGAACAGAGGGGAACCAATAGGAGCAGGGCGAACAGATTGGAAAAAGTTGGGAACTGTGTGGAAAAATGCAGAAGAGTGGAGAAACAACGGGAGCAGGGTGAACGGATTGGAAAAAGTGGGGAACCGTTAGGCACACTGCACAACAGAGGGGAACCAAAGGAGCACGGGGAAGAGATTGGAAAAATTGGGAACCATGGAGGACAGTGAAAGACGGAGGGGAACCAAAGGGAGCAGGGGCAACAGATTGGATAAAGTGGGGAACTGTGGGGAACATTGTAGAACTGAGGGGAACCAAAGAGAGCACGGCGAACAGATTGCAAAAAGTGTGGAACCGTGGGGAACACTGCAGGACAGAGGGGAACCAAAGGGAACAGGAGGTAGAGGTTGTAAAAAGTGGGGAACCGTTAGCGAAAACTGCAGAACAGTGGGGAACCAAAGGGAGCAGGGGGAACAGATTGGAAAAAGTGCGGAACCGTGGCGAATACTGCAAAACAGTGGGGAACCAAACGGAGCAGCGGGAACGGATTGGAAAAAGTGGGGAACCGTGGGAAACACTGCAGAACAGAGGGGAACGAAAGGGAGCAGGGCGAACATATCGGAAAAAAGTTGAGAAGTGGGAAACACTGCAGAACAGTGGGGAATCAAAGGGAGCAGGGGGATCAGATTGGAAAAAGTGGCGAACTGTGTGTAAAAATGCGGAACAGTGGGGAACCAAAGGGAGCAGGAGGAACAGATTGGAAATGTGGGGAACTGTATAGAAAACTGCAGAATAGAGGGGAACCAAAGGGAGCAGGGGGAACAGATTGGAAAAAGTGGAAACTGTGGGGAAAACTGCAGAACAGAGGGGAGCCCAAGGAGAAGGGGGAACAGATTGGAAAAAGTGGGGAACGGTGTGGAAAATGCAGAAGAGTGGAGAAACAACGGGAGCAGGGTGAACGGATTGGAAAAAGTGGGGAACAGTGTGGAACACTGCAGAACAGAGGGGATACAAAGGAGCACGGGGAAGAGATTGGAAATATTGGGAAACAGTGTGGAAAAATGCAGAAGAGTAAGGAAACAAAGGGAGCAGGGGGTATACATTGGAAAAATTGCGGAACCGTGGGGAAAACTGCAGAACAGAGGGGAACCAAGGGAGCAGGTGGAACAAATTGGAAAAAGTGGGGAATCGTGAAGGACAATGCAGGACCGAGGGGAAAGAAAGGGCACAGGGGGAACGGATTGGAAAAAGTGGGGAACTGTGGGGAACACTGCAGAACAGAGGGGAACCAATAGGAGCAGGGCGAACAGATTGGAAAAAGTGGGGAACTGTGTGGAAAAATGCAGAAGAGTGGAGAAACAACGGGAGCAGGGTGAACGGATTGGAAAAAGTGGGGAACCGTTCGGCACATTGCACAACAGAGGGGAAACAAAGGAGCACGGGGAAAAGATTGGAAAAATTGGGAAACAATGGAGGACAGTGCAGGACGGAGGGGAACCAAAGGGAGCAGGGGGAACAGATTGGAAAAAGTGCGGAACCGTGGCGAATACTGCAAAACAGTGGGGAACCAAACGGAGCAGCGGGAACGGATTGGAAAAAGTGGGGAACCGTGGGAAACACTGCAGAACAGAGGGGAACGAAAGGGAGCAGGGCGAACATATCGGAAAAAAGTTGAGAAGTGGGAAACACTGCAGAACAGTGGGGAATCAAAGGGAGCAGGGGGATCAGATTGGAAAAAGTGGCGAACTGTGTGGAAAAATGCAGAACAGTGGGGAACCAAAGGGAGCAGGAGGAACAGATTGGAAATGTGGGGAACTGTATAAAAAACTGCAGAATAGAGGGGAACCAACGGAAGCAGGGGGAACAGATTGAAAAAACTGGAAACTGTGGGGTAAACTGCAGAACAGAGGGGAGCCCAAGGAGAAGGGCGAACAGATTGGAAAAAGTGGGGAACGGTGTGGAAAAATTGAGAAGAGTGGATAAACAAAGGGAGCAGGGTGAACGGATTGGAAAAATTGGGGAACAGTGTGGAACACTGCAGAACAGAAGGGAATCAAAGGAAGCAGGGGGAACGGATTGGAAAAAGTGGGGAACCGTTTGGAACACTGCACAACAGAGGGGAACCAAAGGAGCACGGGGAAGAGATTGGAAAAATTGGGAACCATGGAGGACAGTGAAAGACGGAGGGGAACCAAAGGGAGCAGGGGCAACAGATTGGATAAAGTGGGGAACTGTGGGGAACATTGTAGAACTGAGGGGAACCAAAGAGAGCACGGCGAACAGATTGCAAAAAGTGTGGAACCGTGGGGAACACTGCAGGACAGAGGGGAACCAAAGGGAACAGGAGGTAGAGGTTGTAAAAAGTGGGGAACCGTTAGCGAAAACTGCAGAACAGTGGGGAACCAAAGGGAGCAGGGGTAACGGATTGGAACATGTGGGGAACTGTATTGAAAACTGCACAATAGAGGGGAAACAAAGGGAGCAGGGGGAACAGATTGGAAAAAGTGGAAACAGTGGGGAAAACTGCAGAACAGAGGGGAGCCCAAGGAGAAGGGGGAACAGATTGGAAAAAGTGGGGAACGGTGTGGAAAATGCAGAAGAGTGGAGAAACAACGGGAGCAGGGTGAACGCATTGGAAAAAGTGGGGAACAGTGTGGAACACTGCAGAACAGAGGGGAATCAAAAGAAGCAGGGGGAACAGATTGGAAAAAGTGGGGAACCGTTCGGAACACTGCACAACAGAAGGGAAACAAAGGAGCACGGGGAAGAGATTGGAAAAATTGGCAAACAGTGTGGAAAAAAACAGAAGAGTAAGGAAACAAAGGGAGCAGGGGGTATACATTGGAAAAATTGCGGAACCGTGGGGAACACTGCAGAACAGAGGGGAACCAAGGGAGCAGGTGGAACGAATTGGTAAAAGTGGGGAATCGTGAAGGACAATGCAGGACAGAGGGGAAAGAAAGGGCACAGGGGGAACGGATTGGAAAAAGTGGGGAACTGTGGGGAACACTGCAGAACAGAGGGGAACCAATAGGAGCAGGGCGAACAGATTGGAAAAAGTGGGGAACTGTGTGGAAAAATGCAGAAGAGTGGAGAAACAACGGGAGCAGGGTGAACGGATTGGAAAAAGTGGGGAACCGTTAGGCACACTGCACAACAGAGGGGAAACAAAGGAGCACGGGGAAAAGATTGGAAAAATTGGGAAACAATGGAGGACAATGCAGGACGGAGGGGAACCAAAGGGAGCAGGGGGAACAGATTGGAAAAAGTGCGGAACCGTGGCGAATACTGCAAAACAGTGGGGAACCAAACGGAGCAGCGGGAACGGATTGGAAAAAGTGGGGAACCGTGGGAAACACTGCAGAACAGAGGGGAACGAAAGGGAGCAGGGCGAACATATCGGAAAAAAGTTGAGAAGTGGGAAACACTGCAGAACAGTTGGGAATCAAAGGGAGCTGGGGGATCAGATTGGAAAAAGTGGCGAACTGTGTGGAAAAATGCAGAACAGTGGGGAACCAAAGGGAGCAGGAGGAACAGATTGGAAATGTGGGGAACTGTATAGAAAACTGCAGAATAGAGGGGAACCAAAGGGAGCAGGGGGAACAGATTGGAAAAAGTGGAAACTGTGGGGAAAACTGCAGAACAGAGGGGAGCCCAAGGAGAAGGGGGAACAGATTGGAAAAAGTGGGGAACGGTGTGGAAAAATTGAGAAGAGTGGAGAAACAAAGGGAGCAGGGTGAACGGATTGGAAAAATTGGGGAACAGTGTGGAACACTGCAGAACAGAAGGGAATCAAAGGAAGCAGGGGGAACGGATTGGAAAAAGTGGGGAACCGTTTGGAACACTGCACAACAGAGGGGAACCAAAGGAGCACGGGGAAGAGATTGGAAAAATTGGGAAACCATGGAGGACAGTGCAGGACGGAGGGGAACCAAAGGGAGCAGGGGGAACAGATTGGATAAAGTGGGGAACTGTGGGGAACATTGTAGAACTGAGGGGAACCAAAGAGAGCACGGCGAACAGATTGCAAAAAGTGTGGAACCGTGGGGAACACTGCAGGACAGAGGGGAACCCAAGGGAACAGGAGGTACAGGTTGTAAAAAGTGGGGAACCGTTAGCGAAAACTGCAGAACAGTGGGGAACCAAAGGGAGCAGGGGTAACGGATTGGAAAATGTGGGGAACTGTATAGAAAACTGCACAATAGAGGGGAACCAAAGGGAGCAGGGGAAACAGATTGGAAAAAGTGGAAACTGTGGGGAAAACTGTAGAACAGAGGGGAGACCAAGGAGAAGGGGGAACAGATTGGAAAAAGTGGGGAACGGTGTGGAAAATGCAGAAGAGTGCAGAAACAACGGGAGCAGGGTGAAAGGATTGGAAAAAGTGGGGAACAGTGTGGAACACTGCAGAACAGAGGGGAATCAAAAGAAGCAGGGGGAACAGATTGTAAAAAGTGGGGAACCGTTCGGAACACTGCACAACAGAGGGGAAACAAAGGAGCACGGGGAAGAGATTGGAAAAATTGGGAAACCATGGAGGACAGTGCAGGACGGAGGTGAACGAAAGGGAGCAGGGTGAAGAGATTGGAAAAATTGGGAAACAGTGTGGAAAAATGCAGAAGAGTAAGGAAACAAAGGGAGCAGGGGGTATACATTGGAAAAATTGCGGAACCGTGGGGAACACTGCAGAACAGAGGGGAACCAAGGGAGCAGGTGGAACGAATTGGAAAAAGTGGGGAATCGCGAAGGACAATGCAGGACAGAGGGGAAAGAAAGGGCACAGGGGGAACGGATTGGAAAAAGTGGGGAACTGTGGGGAACACTGCAGAACAGAGGGGAACCAATAGGAGCAGGGCGAACAGATTGGAAAAAGTGGGGAACTGTGTGGAAAAATGCAGAAGAGTGGAGAAACAACGGGAGCAGGGTGAACGGATTGGAAAAAGTGGGGAACCGTTAGGCACATTGCACAACAGAGGGGAAACAAAGGAGCACGGGGAAAAGATTGGAAAAATTGGGAAACAATGGAGGACAGTGCAGGACGGAGGGGAAACAAAGGGAGCAGGGGGAACAGATTGGAAAAAGTGCGGCACCGTGGCGAATAATGCAAAACAGTGGGGAACCAAACGGAGCAGCGGGAACGGATTGGAAAAAGTGGGGAACCGTGGGAAACACTGCAGAACAGAGGGGAACGAAAGGGAGCAGGGCGAACATATCGGAAAAAAGTTGAGAAGTGGGAAACACTGCAGAACAGTGGGGAATCAAAGGGAGCAGGGGGATCAGATTGGAAAAAGTGGCGAACTGTGTGGAAAAATGCAGAACAGTGGGGAACCAAAGGGAACAGGAGGAACAGATTGGAAATGTGGGGAACTGTATAGAAAACTGCAGAATAGAGGGGAACCAACGGAAGCAGGGGGAACAGATTGAAAAAACTGGAAACTGTGGGGTAAACTGCAGAACAGAGGGGAGCCCAAGGAGAAGGGCGAACAGATTGGAAAAAGTGGGGAACAGTGTGGAAAAATTGAGAAGAGTGGAGAAACAAAGGGAGCACGGTGAACGGATTGGAAAAATTGGGGAACAGTGTGGAACACTGCAGAACAGAAGGGAATCAAAGGAAGCAGGGGGAACGGATTGGAAAAAGTGGGGAACCGTTTGGAACACTGCACAACAGAGGGGAACCAAAGGAGCACGGGGAAGAGATTGGAAAAATTGGGAAACCATGGAGGACAGTGCAGGACAGAGGGGAACCAAAGGGAGAAGGGGGAACAGATTGGATAAAGTGGGGAACTGTGGGGAACATTGTAGAACTGAGGGGAACCAAAGAGAGCACGGCGAACAGATTGCAAAAAGTGTGGAACCGTGGGGAACACTGCAGGACAGAGGGGAACCAAAGGGAACAGGAGGTACAGGTTGTAAAAAGTGGGGAACCGTTAGCGAAAACTGCAGAACAGTGGGGAACCAAAGGGAGCAGGGGTAACGGATTGGAAAATGTGGGGAACTGTATAGAAAACTGCACAATAGAGGGGAACCAAAGGGAGCAGGGGGAACAGATTGGAAAAAGTGGGGAACGGTGTGGAAAATGCAGCAGAGTGGAGAAACAACGGTAGCAAGGTGAACGGATTGGAAAAAGTGGGGAACAGTGTGGAACACTGCAGAACAGAGGGGAATCAAAAGAAGCAGGGGGAACAGATTGGAAAAAGTGGGGAACCGTTCGGAACACTGCACAACAGAGGGGAAACAAAGGAGCACGGGGAAGAGATTGGAAAAATTGGGAAACCATGGAGGACAGTGCAGGACGGAGGGGAACCAAAGGGAGCAGGGTGAAGAGATTGGAAAAATTGGGAAACAGTGTGGAAAAATGCAGAAGAGTAAGGAAACAAAGGGAGCAGGGGGTATACATTGGAAAAATTGCGGAACCGTGGGGAACACTGCAGAACAGAGGGGAACCAAGGGAGCAGGTGGAACGAATTGGAAAAAGTGGGGAATCGCGAAGGACAATGCAGGACAGAGGGGAAAGAAAGGGCACAGGGGGAACGGATTGGAAAAAGTGGGGAACTGTGGGGAACACTGCAGAACAGAGGGGAACCAATAGGAGCAGGGCGAACAGATTGGAAAAAGTGGGGAACTGTGTGGAAAAATGCAGAAGAGTGGAGAAACAACGGGAGCAGGGTGAACGGATTGGAAAAAATGGGGAACCGTTAGGCACATTGCACAACAGAGGGAAAACAAAGGAGCACGGGGAAAAGATTGGAAAAATTGGGAAACAATGGAGGACAGTGCAGGACGGAGGGGAAACAAAGGGAGCAGGGGGAACAGATTGGAAAAAGTGCGGAACCATGGCGAATACTGCAAAACAGTGGGGAACCAAACGGAGCAGCGGGAACGGATTGGAAAAAGTGGGGAACCGTGGGAAACACTGCAGAACAGAGGGGAACGAAAGGGAGCAGGGCGAACATATCGGAAAAAAGTTGAGAAGTGGGAAACACTGCAGAACAGTGGGGAATCAAAGGGAGCAGGGGGATCAGATTGGAAAAAGTGGCGAACTGCGTGGAAAAATGCAGAACAGTGGGGAACCAAAGGGAGCAGGAGGAACAGATTGGAAATGTGGGGAACTGTATAGAAAACTGCAGAATAGAGGGGAACCAACGGAAGCAGGGGGAACAGATTGAAAAAACTGGAAACTGTGGGGTAAACTGCAGAACAGAGTGGAGCCCAAGGAGAAGGGCGAACAGATTGGAAAAAGTGGGGAACAGTGTGGAAAAATTGAGAAGAGTGGAGAAACAAAGGGAGCAAGGTGAACGGATTGGAAAAATTGGGGAACAGTGTGGAACACTGCAGAACAGAAGGGAATCAAAGGAAGCAGGGGGAACGGATTGGAAAAAGTGGGGAACCGTTTGGAACACTGCACAACAGAGGGGAACCAAAGGAGCACGGGGAAGAGATTGGAAAAATTGGGAAACCATGGAGGACAGTGCAGGGCAGAGGGGAACCAAAGGGAGAAGGGGGAACAGATTGGATAAAGTGGGGAACTGTGGGGAACATTGTAGAACTGAGGGGAACCAAAGAGAGCACGGCGAACAGATTGCAAAAAGTGTGGAACCGTGGGGAACACTGCAGGACAGAGGGGAACCAAAGGGAACAGGAGGTACAGGTTGTAAAAAGTGGGGAACCGTTAGCGAAAACTGCAGAACAGTGGGGAACCAAAGGGAGCAGGGATAACGGATTGGAAAATGTGGGGAACTGTATAGAAAACTGCACAATAGAGGGGAACCAAAGGGAGCAGGGGGAACAGATTGGAAAAAGTGGGGAACGGTGTGGAAAATGCAGCAGAGTGGAGAAACAACGGGAGCAGGGTGAACGGATTGGAAAAAGTGGGGAACAGTGTGGAACACTGCAGAACAGAGGGGAATCAAAAGAAGCAGGGGGAACAGATTGGAAAAAGTGGGGAACCGTTCGGAACACTGCACAACAGAGGTGAAACAAAGGAGCACGGGGAAGAGATTGGAAAAATTGGGAAACAGTGTGGAAAAATGCAGAAGAGTAAGGAAACAAAGGGAGCAGGGGGTATACATTGGAAAAATTTCGGAACCGTGGGGAACACTGCAGAACAGAGGAGAACCAAGGGAGCAGGTGGAACGAATTGGAAAAAGTGGGGAATCGTGAAGGACAATGCAGGACAGAGGGGAAAGAAAGGGCACAGGGGGAAGGGATTGGAAAAAGTGGGGAATTGTGGGGAACACTGCAGAACAGAGGGGAACCAATAGGAGCAGGGCGAACAGATTGGAAAAAGTTGGGAACTGTGTGGAAAAATGCAGAAGAGTGGAGAAACAACGGGAGCAGGGTGAACGGATTGGAAAAAGTGGGGAACCGTTTGGAACACTGCACAACAGAGGGGAACCAAAGGAGCACGGGGAAGAGATTGGAAAAATTGGGAAACCATGGAGGACAGTGCAGGGCAGAGGGGAACCAAAGGGAGAAGGGGGAACAGATTGGATAAAGTGGGGAACTGTGGGGAACATTGTAGAACTGAGGGGAACCAAAGAGAGCACGGCGAACAGATTGCAAAAAGTGTGGAACCGTGGGGAACACTGCAGGACAGAGGGGAACCAAAGGGAACAGGAGGTAGAGGTTGTAAAAAGTGGGGAACCGTTAGCGAAAACTGCAGAACAGTGGGGAACCAAAGGGAGCAGGGGTAACGGATTGGAACATGTGGGGAACTGTATTGAAAACTGCACAATAGAGGGGAAACAAAGGGAGCAGGGGGAACAGATTGGAAAAAGTGGAAACAGTGGGGAAAACTGCAGAACAGAGGGGAGCCCAAGGAGAAGGGGGAACAGATTGGAAAAAGTGGGGAACGGTGTGGAAAATGCAGCAGAGTGGAGAAACAACGGGAGCAGGGTGAACGCATTGGAAAAAGTGGGGAACAGTGTGGAACACTGCAGAACAGAGGGGAATCAAAAGAAGCAGGGGGAACAGATTGGAAAAAGTGGGGAACCGTTCGGAACACTGCACAACAGAAGGGAAACAAAGGAGCACGGGGAAGAGATTGGAAAAATTGGCAAACAGTGTGGAAAAATACAGAAGAGTAAGGAAACAAAGGGAGCAGGGGGTATACATTGGAAAAATTGCGGAACCGTGGGGAACACTGCAGAACAGAGGGGAACCAAGGGAGCAGGTGGAACGAATTGGTAAAAGTGGGGAATCGTGAAGGACAATGCAGGACAGAGGGGAAAGAAAGGGCACAGGGGGAACGGATTGGAAAAAGTGGCGAACTGTGGGGAACACTGCAGAACAGAGGGGAACCAATAGGAGCAGGGCGAACAGATTGGAAAAAGTGGGGAACTGTGTGGAAAAATGCAGAAGAGTGGAGAAACAACGGGAGCAGGGTGAACGGATTGGAAAAAGTGGGGAACCGTTAGGCACACTGCACAACAGAGGGGAAACAAAGGAGCACGGGGAAAAGATTGGAAAAATTGGGAAACAATGGAGGACAATGCAGGACGGAGGGGAACCAAAGGGAGCAGGGGGAACAGATTGGAAAAAGTGCGGAACCGTGGCGAATACTGCAAAACAGTGGGGAACCAAACGGAGCAGCGGGAACGGATTGGAAAAAGTGGGGAACCGTGGGAAACACTGCAGAACAGAGGGGAACGAAAGGGAGCAGGGCGAACATATCGGAAAAAAGTTGAGAAGTGGGAAACACTGCAGAACAGTTGGGAATCAAAGGGAGCTGGGGGATCAGATTGGAAAAAGTGGCGAACTGTGTGGAAAAATGCAGAACAGTGGGGAACCAAAGGGAGCAGGAGGAACAGATTGGAAATGTGGGGAACTGTATAGAAAACTGCAGAATAGAGGGGAACCAAAGGGAGCAGGGGGAACAGATTGGAAAAAGTGGAAACTGTGGGGAAAACTGCAGAACAGAGGGGAGCCCAAGGAGAAGGGGGAACAGATTGGAAAAAGTGGGGAACGGTGTGGAAAAATTGAGAAGAGTGGAGAAACAAAGGGAGCAGGGTGAACGGATTGGAAAAATTGGGGAACAGTGTAGAACACTGCAGAACAGAAGGGAATCAAAGGAAGCAGGGGGAACGGATTGGAAAAAGTGGGGAACCGTTTGGAACACTGCACAACAGAGGGGAACCAAAGGAGCACGGGGAAGAGATTGGAAAAATTGGGAAACCATGGAGGACAGTGCAGGACGGAGGGGAACCAAGGGAGCAGGTGGAACGAATTGGAAAAAGTGGGGAATCGTGAAGGACAATGCAGGACAGA
The DNA here is from genome assembly GCF_036971445.1 of Narcine bancroftii. Classification (NCBI taxonomy): domain Eukaryota; kingdom Metazoa; phylum Chordata; class Chondrichthyes; order Torpediniformes; family Narcinidae; genus Narcine; species Narcine bancroftii. Next base: position 6,890,877 of record NW_027211884.1, read on the forward strand.
GGGGAAAGAAAGGGCACAGGGGGAACGGATTGGAAATAGTGGGGAACTGTGGGGAACACTGCAGAACAGAGGGGAACCAATAGGAGCAGGGCGAACAGATTGGAAAAAGTTGGGAACTGTGTGGAAAAATGCAGAAGAGTGGAGAAACAACGGGAGCAGGGTGAACGGATTGGAAAAAGTGGGGAACCGTTAGGCACACTGCACAACAGAGGGGAAACAAAGGAGCACGGGGAAAAGATTGGAAAAATTGGGAAACAATGGAGGACAGTGCAGGACGGAGGGGAACCAAAGGGAGCAGGGGGAACAGATTGGAAAAAGTGCGGAACCGTGGCGAATACTGCAAAACAGTGGGGAACCAAACGGAGCAGCGGGAACGGATTGGAAAAAGTGGGGAACCGTGGGAAACACTGCAGAACAGTGGGGAATCAAAGGGAGCAGGGCGAACATATCGGAAAAAGTGGCGAACTGTGTGGAAAAATGCAGAACAGTGGGGAACCAAAGGGAGCAGGAGGAACAGATTGGAAATGTGGGGAACTGTATAGAAAACTGCAGAATAGAGGGCAACCAAAGGGAGCAGGGGGAACAGATTGGAAAAAGTGGAAACTGTGGGGAAAACTGCAGAACAGAGGGGAGCCCAAGGAGAAGGGGGAACAGATTGGAAAAAGTGGGGAACGGTGTGGAAAATGCAGAAGAGTGGAGAAACAACGGGAGCAGGGTGAACGGATTGGAAAAAGTGGGGAACCGTTAGGCACACTGCACAACAGAGGGGAAACAAAGGAGCACGGGGAAAAGATTGGAAAAATTGGGAAACAATGGAGGACAATGCAGGACGGAGGGGAACCAAAGGGAGCAGGGGGAACAGATTGGAAATATTGGGAAACCATGGAGGACAGTGCAGGACGGAGGGGAACCAAAGGGAGCAGGGGGAACAGATTGGATAAAGTGGGGAACTGTGGGGAACATTGTAGAACTGAGGGGAATCAAAGAGAGCACGGCGAACAGATTGGAAAAAGTGTGGAACCGTGGGGAACACTGAAGAACAGAGGGGAACCAAAGGGAGCAGGGAGAACGGATGGGAAAATGTGGGGAACCGTGGAGAGCACTGCAGTACAGAGGGGAACTAAAGGGAGCAGGGGTAACAGATTGGAAAAAGTGTGGAACCGTGGCGAACACTGCAAAACAGTGGGGAACCAAAGGGAGCAGTGGGAACGGATTGGAAAAAGTGGGGAACCGTGGGAAACACTGCAGAACAGAGGGGAACGAAAGGGAGCAGGACGAACATATCGGAAAAAAGTTGAGAAGTGGGGAACACTGCAGAACAGTGGGGAATCAAAGGGAGCAGGGGGATCAGATTGGAAAAAGTGGCGAACAGTGTGGAAAAATGCAGAAGAGTGAGGAAACAAAGGGAGCAGGGGGAACAGATTGGAAAAAGTGGGGAACTGTGTGGAAAAATGCAGAACAGTGGGGAACCAAAGGGAGCAGGAGGAACAGATTGGAAAAAGTCGGTAACCGTGGAGAACACTGCAGAACAGAGGGGAACCAAAGGGAGCAGGGTGAACGGATTGGAAAATGTGGGGAACTGTATAGAAAACTGCAGAATAGAGTGGAACCAAAGGGAGCTGGGGGAACAGATTGGAAAAAGTGGAAACAGTGGGGAAAACTGCAGAACAGAGGGGAGCCCAAGGAGAAGGGGGAACAGATTGGAAAAAGTGGGGAACGGTGTGGAAAATGCAGCAGAGTGGAGAAACAACGGGAGCAGGGTGAACGGATTGGAAAAAGTGGGGAACAGTGTGGAACACTGCAGAACAGAGGGGAATCAAAAGAAGCAGGGGGAACAGATTGGAAAAAGTGGGGAACCGTTCAGAACACTGCACAACAGAGGGGAAACAAAGGAGCACGCGGAAGTGATTGGGAAAATTGGGAAACAGTGTGGAAAAATACAGAAGAGTAAGGAAACAAAGGGAGCAGGGGGTATACATTGGAAAAATTGCGGAACTGTGGGGAACACTGCAGAACAGAGGGGAACCAAGGGAGCAGTTGGAACGAATTGGAAAAAGTGGGGAATCGTGAAGGACAATGCAGGACAGAGGGGAAAGTAAGGGCACAGGGGGAACGGATTGGAAAAAGTGGGGAACTGTGGGGAACACTGCAGAACAGAGGGGAACCAATAGGAGCAGGGCGAACAGATTGGAAAAAGTGGGGAACTGTGTGGAAAAATGCAGAAGAGTGGAGAAACAAAGGGAGCAGGGTGAACGGATTGGAAAAAGTGGGGAACCGTTAGGCACACTGCACAACAGAGGGGAAACAAAGGAGCACGGGGAAAAGATTGGAAAAATTGGGAAACAATGGAGGACAGTGCAGGACGGAGGGGAACCAAAGGGAGCAGGGGGAACAGATTGGAAAAAGTGCGGACCGTGGCGAATACTGCAAAACAGTGGGGAACCAAACGGAGCAGCGGGAACGGATTGGAAAAAGTGGGGAACCGTGGGAAACACTGCAGAACAGAGGGGAACGAAAGGGAGCAGGGCGAACATATTGGAAAAAAGTTGAGAAGTGGGAAACACTGCAGAACAGTGGGGAATCAAAGGGAGCAGGGGGATCAGATTGGAAAAAGTGGCGAACTGTGTGGAAAAAAGCAGAACAGTGGGGAACCAAAGGGAGCAGGAGGAACAGTTTGGAAATGTGGGGAACTGTATAGAAAACTGCAGGACAGAGGGGAACCAAAGGGAGCAGGGAGAACGGATGGGAAAATGTGGGGAACCGTGGAGAGCACTGCAGTACAGAGGGGAACTAAAGGGAGCAGGGGTAACAGATTGGAAAAAGTGTGGAACCGTGGCGAACACTGCAAAACAGTGGGGAACCAAAGGGAGCAGTGGGAACGGATTGGAAAAAGTGGGGAACCGTGGGAAACACTGCAGAACAGAGGGGAACGAAAGGGAGCAGGACGAACATATCGGAAAAAAGTTGAGAAGTGGGGAACACTGCAGAACAGTGGGGAATCAAAGGGAGCAGGGGGATCAGATTGGAAAAAGTGGCGAACAGTGTGGAAAAATGCAGAAGAGTGAGGAAACAAAGGGAGCAGGGGGAACAGATTGGAAAAAGTGGGGAACTGTGTGGAAAAATGCAGAACAGTGGGGAACAAAAGGGAGCAGGAGGAACAGATTGGAAAAAGTCGGTAACCGTGGAGAACACTGCAGAACAGAGGGGATCCAAAGGGAGCAGGGTGAACGGATTGGAAAATGTGGGGAATTGTATAGAAAACTGCAGAATAGAGGGGAACCAAAGGGAGCAGGGGGAACAGATTGGAAAAAGTGGAAACAGTGGGGAAAACTGCAGAACAGAGGGGAGCCCAAGGAGAAGGGGGAACAGATTGGAAAAAGTGGGGAACGGTGTGGAAAATGCAGCAGAGTGGAGAAACAACGGGAGCAGGGTGAACGGATTGGAAAAAGTGGGGAACAGTGTGGAACACTGCAGAACAGAGGGGAATCAAAAGAAGCAGGGGGAACAGATTGGAAAAAGTGGGGAACCGTTCAGAACACTGCACAACAGAGGGGAAACAAAGGAGCACGGGGAAGTGATTGGGAAAATTGGGAAACAGTGTGGAAAAATACAGAAGAGTAAGGAAACAAAGGGAGCAGGGGGTATACATTGGAAAAATTGCGGAACCGTGGGGAACACTGCAGAACAGAGGGGAACCAAGGGAGCAGGTGGAACGAATTGGAAAAAGTGGGGAATCGTGAAGGACAATGCAGGACAGAGGGGAAAGTAAGGGCACAGGGGGAACGGATTGGAAAAAGTGGGGAACTGTGGGGAACACTGCAGAACAGAGGGGAACCAATAGGAGCAGGGCGAACAGATTGGAAAAAGTGGGGAACTGTGTGGAAAAATGCAGAAGAGTGGAGAAACAACGGAAGCAGGGTGAACGGATTGGAAAAAGTGGGGAACCGTTAGGCACACTGCACAACAGAGGGGAAACAAAGGAGCACGGGGAAAAGATTGGAAAAATTGGGAAACAATGGAGGACAGTGCAGGACGGAGGGGAACCAAAGGGAGCAGGGGGAACAGATTGGAAAAAGTGCGGAACCGTGGCAAATACTGCAAAACAGTGGGGAACCAAACGGAGCAGCGGGAACGGATTGGAAAAAGTGGGGAACCGTGGGAAACACTGCAGAACAGAGGGGAACGAAAGGGAGCAGGGCGAACATATCGGAAAAAAGTTGAGAAGTGGGTAACACTGCAGAACAGTGGGGAATCAAAGGGAGCAGGGGGATCAGATTGGAAAAAGTGGCGAACTGTGTGGAAAAATGCAGAACAGTGGGGAACCAAAGGGAGCAGGAGGAACAGTTTGGAAATGTGGGGAACTGTATAGAAAACTGCAGAATAGAGGGGAACCAAAGGGAGCAGGGGGAACAGATTGGAAAAAGTGGAAACTGTGGGGAAAACTGCAGAACAGAGGGGAGCCCAAGGAGAAGGGGGAACAGATTGGAAAAAGTGGGGAACGGTGTGGAAAATGCAGCAGAGTGGAGAAACAACGGGAGCAGGGTGAACGGATTGGAAAAAGTGGGGAACAGTGTGGAACACTGCAGAACAGAGGGGAATCAAAAGAAGCAGGGGGAACAGATTGGAAAAAGTGGGGAACCGTTCGGAACACTGCACAACAGAGGGGAAACAAAGGAGCACGGGGAAGAGATTGGAAAAATTGGGAAATAGTGTGGAAAAATGCAGAAGAGTAAGGAAACAAAGGGAGCAGGGGGTATACATTGGAAAAATTGCGGAACCGTGGGGATCACTGCAGAACAGAGGGGAACCAAGGGAGCAGGTGGAACGAATTGGAAAAAGTAGGGAACCGTTAGGCACACTGCACAACAGAGGGGAAACAAAGGAGCACGGGGAAAAGATTGCAAAAATTGGGAAACAATGGAGGACAGTGCAGGACGGAGGGGAACCAAAGGGAGCAGGGGGAACAGACTGGAAAATGTGCGGAACCGTGGCGAATACTGCAAAACAGTGGGGAACCAAACGGAGCAGCGGGAACGGATTGGAAAAAGTGGGGAACCGTGGGAAACACTGCAGAACAGAGGGGAACGAAAGGGAGCAGGGCGAACAGATTGGAAAAAAGTTGAGAAGTGGGAAACACTGCAGAACAGTGGGGAATCAAAGGGAGCAGGGGGATCAGATTGGAAAAAGTGGCGAACTGTGTGGGAAAAAGCAGAACAGTGGGGAACCAAAGGGAGCAGGAGGAACAGTTTGGAAATGTGGGGAACTGTATAGAAAACTGCAGGACAGAGGGGAACCAAAGGGAGCAGGGAGAACGGATGGGAAAATGTGGGGAACCGTGGAGAGCACTGCAGTACAGAGGGGAACTAAAGGGAGCAGGGGTAACAGATTGGAAAAAGTGTGGAACCGTGGCGAACACTGCAAAACAGTGGGGAACCAAAGGGAGCAGTGGGAACGGATTGGAAAAAGTGGGGAACCGTGGGAAACACTGCAGAACAGAGGGGAACGAAAGGGAGCAGGACGAACATATCGGAAAAAAGTTGAGAAGTGGGGAACACTGCAGAACAGTGGGGAATCAAAGGGAGCAGGGGGATCAGATTGGAAAAAGTGGCGAACAGTGTGGAAAAATGCAGAAGAGTGAGGAAACAAAGGGAGCAGGGGGAACAGATTGGAAAAAGTGGGGAACTGTGTGGAAAAATGCAGAACAGTGGGGAACAAAAGGGAGCAGGAGGAACAGATTGGAAAAAGTCGGTAACCGTGGAGAACACTGCAGAACAGAGGGGAACCAAAGGGAGCAGGGTGAACGGATTGGAAAATGTGGGGAATTGTATAGAAAACTGCAGAATAGAGGGGAACCAAAGGGAGCAGGGGGAACAGATTGGAAAAAGTGGAAACAGTGGGGAAAACTGCAGAACAGAGGGGAGCCCAAGGAGAAGGGGGAACAGATTGGAAAAAGTGGGGAACGGTGTGGAAAATGCAGCAGAGTGGAGAAACAACGGGAGCAGGGTGAACGGATTGGAAAAAGTGGAGAACAGTGTGGAACACTGCAGAACAGAGGGGAATCAAAAGAAGCAGGGGGAACAGATTGGAAAAAGTGGGGAACCGTTCAGAACACTGCACAACAGAGGGGAAACAAAGGAGCACGGGGAAGTGATTGGGAAAATTGGGAAACAGTGTGGAAAAATACAGAAGAGTAAGGAAACAAAGGGAGCAGGGGGTATACATTGGAAAAATTGCGGAACCGTGGGAAACACTGCAGAACAGAGGGGAACCAAGGGAGCAGGTGGAACGAATTGGAAAAAGTGGGGAATCGTGAAGGACAATGCAGGACAGAGGGGAAAGTAAGGGCACAGGGGGAACGGATTGGAAAAAGTGGGGAACTGTGGGGAACACTGCAGAACAGAGGGGAACCAATAGGAGCAGGGCGAACAGATTGGAAAAAGTGGGGAACTGTGTGGAAAAATGCAGAAGAGTGGAGAAACAACGGAAGCAGGGTGAACGGATTGGAAAAAGTGGGGAACCGTTAGGCACACTGCACAAAAGAGGGGAAACAAAGGAGCACGGGGAAAAGATTGGAAAAATTGGGAAACAATGGAGGACAGTGCAGGACGGAGGGGAACCAAAGGGAGCAGGGGGAACAGATTGGAAAAAGTGCGGAACCGTGGCAAATACTGCAAAACAGTGGGGAACCAAACGGAGCAGCGGGAAAGGATTGGAAAAAGTGGGGAACCGTGGGAAACACTGCAGAACAGAGGGGAACGAAAGGGAGCAGGGCGAACATATCGGAAAAAAGTTGAGAAGTGGGTAACACTGCAGAACAGTGGGGAATCAAAGGGAGCAGGGGGATCAGATTGGAAAAAGTGGCGAACTGTGTGGAAAAATGCAGAACAGTGGGGAACCAAAGGGAGCAGGAGGAACAGTTTGGAAATGTGGGGAACTGTATAGAAAACTGCAGAATAGAGGGGAACCAAAGGGAGCAGGGGGAACAGATTGGAAAAAGTGGAAACTGTGGGGAAAACTGCAGAACAGAGGGGAGCCCAAGGAGAAGGGGGAACAGATTGGAAAAAGTGGGGAACGGTGTGGAAAATGCAGCAGAGTGGAGAAACAACGGGAGCAGGGTGAACGGATTGGAAAAAGTGGGGAACAGTGTGGAACACTGCAGAAAAGAGGGGAATCAAAAGAAGCAGGGGGAACAGATTGGAAAAAGTGGGGAACCGTTCGGAACACTGCACAACAGAGGGGAAACAAAGGAGCACGGGGAAGAGATTGGAAAAATTGGGAAATAGTGTGGAAAAATGCAGAAGAGTAAGGAAACAAAGGGAGCAGGGGGTATACATTGGAAAAATTGCGGAACCGTGGGGATCACTGCAGAACAGAGGGGAACCAAGGGAGCAGGTGGAACGAATTGGAAAAAGTGGGGAATCGTGAAGGACAATGCAGGACAGAGGGGAAAGAAAGGGCACAGGGGGAACGGATTGGAAAAAGTGGGGAACTGTGGGGAACACTGCAGAACAGAGGGGAACCAATAGGAGCAGGGCGAACAGATTGGAAAAAGTGGGGAACTGTGTGGAAAAATGCAGAAGAGTGGAGAAACAACGGGAGCAGGGTGAACGGATTGGAAAAAGTAGGGAACCGTTAGGCACACTGCACAACAGAGGGGAAACAAAGGAGCACGGGGAAAAGATTGCAAAAATTGGGAAACAATGGAGGACAGTGCAGGACGGAGGGGAACCAAAGGGAGCAGGGGGAACAGACTGGAAAATGTGCGGAACCGTGGCGAATACTGCAAAACAGTGGGGAACCAAACGGAGCAGCGGGAACGGATTGGAAAAAGTGGAGAACCGTGGGAAACACTGCAGAACAGAGGGGAACGAAAGGGAGCAGGGCGAACATATCGGAAAAAAGTTGAGAAGTGGGAAACACTGCAGAACAGTGGGGAATCAAAGGGAGCAGGGGGATCAGATTGGAAAAAGTGGCGAACTGTGTGGAAAAATGCAGAACAGTGGGGAACCAAAGGGAGCAGGAGGAACAGATTGGAAATGTGGGGAACTGTATAAAAAACTGCAGAATAGAGGGGAACCAACGGAAGAAGGGGGAACAGATTGAAAAAACTGGAAACTGTGGGGTAAACTGCAGAACAGAGGGGAGCCCAAGGAGAAGGGCGAACAGATTGGAAAAAGTGGGGAACGGTGTGGAAAAATTGAGAAGAGTGGAGAAACAAAGGGAGCAGGGTGAACGGATTGGAAAAATTGGGGAACAGTGTGGAACACTGCAGAACAGAAGGGAATCAAAGGAAGCAGGGGGAACGGATTGGAAAAAGTGGGGAACCGTTTGGAACACTGCACAACAGAGGGGAACCAAAGGAGCACGGAGAAGAGATTGGAAAAATTGGGAAACCATGGAGGACAGTGCAGGACGGAGCGGAACCAAAGGGAGCAGGGGGAACAGATTGGAAATGTGGGGAACTGTATAGAAAACTGCAGAATAGAGGGGAACCAACGGAAGCAGGGGGAACAGACTGAAAAAACTGGAAACTGTGGGGTATACTGCAGAACAGAGGGGAGCCCAAGGAGAAGGGCGAACAGATTGGAAAAAGTGGGGAACCGTTTGGAACACTGCACAACAGAGGGGAACCAAAGGAGCACGGAGAAGAGATTGGAAAAATTGGGAAACCATGGAGGACAGTGCAGGACGGAGCGGAACCAAAGGGAGCAGGAGGAACAGATTGGAAATGTGGGGAACTGTATAGAAAACTGCAGAATAGAGGGGAACCAACGGAAGCAGGGTGAACGGATTGGAAAATTTGGGGAACAGTGTGGAACACTGCAGAACAGAAGGGAATCAAAGGAAGCAGGTGGAACGGATTGGAAAAAGTGGGGAACCGTTTGGAACACTGCACAACAGAGGGGAACCAAAGGAGCACGGGGAAGAGATTGGAAAAATTGGGAAACCATGGAGGACAGTGCAGGACAGAGGGGAACCAAAGGGAGAAGGGGGAACAGATTGGATAAAGTGGGGAACTGTGGGGAACATTGTAGAACTGAGGGGAACCAAAGAGAGCACGGCGAACAGATTGCAAAAAGTGTGGAACCATGGGGAACACTGCAGGACAGAGGGGAACCAAAGGGAACAGGAGGTACAGGTTGTAAAAAGTGGGGAACCGTTAGCGAAAACTGCAGAACAGTGGGGAACCAAAGGGAGCAGGGGTAACGGATTGGAAAATGTGGGGAACTGTATAGAAAACTGCACAATAGATGGGAACCAAAGGGAGCAGGGGGAACAGATTGGAAAAAGTGGAAACTGTGGGGAAAACTGCAGAACAGAGGGGAGCCCAAGGAGAAGGGGGAACAGATTGGAAAAAGTGGGGAACGGTGTGGAAAATGCAGCAGAGTGGAGAAACAACGGGAGCAGGGTGAACGGATTGGAAAAAGTGGGGAACAGTGTGGAACACTGCAGAACAGAGGGGAATCAAAAGAAGCAGGGGGAACAGATTGGAAAAAGTGGGGAACCGTTCGGAACACTGCACAACAGAGGGGAAGCAAAGGAGCACGGGGAAGAGATTGGAAAAATTGGGAAACAGTGTGGAAAAATGCAGAAGAGTAAGGAAACAAAGGGAGCAGGGGGTATACATTGGAAAAATTGCGGAACCGTGGGGAACACTGCAGAACAGAGGGGAACCAATGGAGCAGGTGGAACGAATTGGAAAAAGTGGGGAATCGTGAAGGACAATGCAGGACAGAGGGGAAAGAAAGGGCACAGGGGGAACGGATTGGAAAAAGTGGGGAACTGTTAGGCACACTGCACAACAGAGGGGAAACAAAGGAGCACGGGGAAAAGATTGGAAAAATTGGGAAACAATGGAGGACAGTGCAGGACGGAGGGGAACCAAAGGGAGCAGGGGGAACAGATTGGAAAAAGTGCGGAACCGTGGCGAATACTGCAAAACAGTGGGGAACCAAACGGAGCAGCGGGAATGGATTGGAAAAAGTGGGGAACCGTGGGAAACACTGCAGAACAGAGGGGAACGAAAGGGAGCAGGGCGAACATATCGGAAAAAAGTTGAGAAGTGGGAAACACTGCAGAACAGTGGGGAATCAAAGGGAGCAGGGGGATCAGATTGGAAAAAGTGGCGAACTGTGTGGAAAAATGCAGAACAGTGGGGAACCAAAGGGAGCAGGAGGAACAGATTGGAAATGTGGGGAACTGTATAGAAAACTGCAGAATAGAGGGGAACCAAAGGGTGCAGGGGGAACAGATTGGAAAAAGTGGAAACTGTGGGGAAAACTGCAGAACAGAGGGGAGCCCAAGGAGAAGGGGGAACAGATTGGAAAAAGTGGGGAACGGTGTGGAAAATGCAGAAGAGTGGAGAAACAACGGGAGCAGGGTGAACGGATTGGAAAAAGTGGGGAACAGTGTGGAACACTGCAGAACAGAGGGGAATCAAAAGAAGCAGGGGGAACAGATTGGAAAAAGTGGGGAACAGTGTGGAAAAATGCAGAAGAGTAAGGAAACAAAGGGAGCAGGGGGTATACATTGGAAAAATTGCGGAACCTTGGGGAACACTGCAGAACAGAGGGGAACCAAGGGAGCAGGTGGAACGAATTGGAAAAAGTGGGTAATCGTGAAGGACAATGCAGGACAGAGGGGAAAGAAAGGGCACAGGGGGAATGGATTGGAAAAAGTGGGGAACTGTGGGGAACACTGCAGAACAGAGGGGAACCAATAGGAGCAGGGCGAACAGATTGGAAAAAGTGGGGAACTGTGTGGAAAAAAGCAGAAGAGTGGAGAAACAACGGGAGCAGGGTGAACGGATTGGAAAAAGTGGGGAACCGTTAGGCACACTGCACAACAGAGGGGAAACAAAGGAGCACGGGGAAAAGATTGGAAAAATTGGGAAACAATGGAGGACAGTGCAGGAAGCAGGGGAACCAAAGGGAGCAGGGGGAACAGATTGGAAAAAGTGCGGAACCGTGGGAAACACTGCAGAACAGAAGGGAACGAAAGGGAGCAGGGCGAACATATCGGAAAAAAGTTGAGAAGTGGGAAACACTGCAGAACAGTGGGGAATCAAAGGGAGCAGGGGGATCAGATTGGAAAAAGTGGCGAACTGTGTGGAAAAATGCAGAACAGTGGGGAACCAAAGGGAGCAGGAGGAACAGATTGGAAATGTGGGGAACTGTATAGAAAACTGCAGAATAGAGGGGAACCAAAGGGTGCAGGGGGAACAGATTGGAAAAAGTGGAAACTGTGGGGAAAACTGCAGAACAGAGGGGAGCCCAAGGAGAAGGGGGAACAGATTGGAAAAAGTGGGGAACGGTGTGGAAAATGCAGAAGAGTGGAGAAACAACGGGAGCAGGGTGAACGGATTGGAAAAAGTGGGGAACAGTGTGGAACACTGCAGAACAGAGGGGAATCAAAAGAAGCAGGGGGAACAGATTGGAAAAAGTGGGGAACCGTTCGGAACACTGCACAACAGAGGGGAAACAAATGAGCACGGGGAAGAGATTGGAAAAATTGGGAAACAGTGTGGAAAAATGCAGAAGAGTAAGGAAACAAAGGGAGCAGGGGGTATACTTTGGAAAAATTGCGGAACCGTGGGGAACACTGAAGAACAGAGGGGAACCAAGGGAGCAGGTGGAACGAATTGGAAAAAGTGGGGAATCGTGAAGGACAATGCAGGACAGAGGGGAAAGAAAGGGCACAGGGGGAACGGATTGGAAAAAGTGGGGAACTGTGGGGAACACTGCAGAACAGAGGGGAACCAATAGGAGCAGGGCGAACAGATTGGAAAAAGTGGGGAACTGTGTGGAAAAATGCAGAAGAGTGGAGAAACAACGGGAGCAGGGTGAACGGATTGGAAAAAGTGGGGAACCGTTAGGCACACGGCACAACAGAGGGGAAACAAAGGAGCACGGGGAAAAGATTGGAAAAATTGGGAAACAATGGAGGACAGTGCAGGACGGAGGGGAACCAAAGGGAGCAGGGGGAACAGATTGGAAAAAGTGCGGAACCGTGGCGAATACTGCAAAACAGTGGGGAACCAAACGGAACAGCGGGAACGGATTGGAAAAAGTGGGGAACCGTGGGAAATACTGCAGAACAGAGGGGAACGAAAGGGAGCAGGGCGAACATATCGGAAAAAAGTTGAGAAGTGGGAAACACTGCAGAACAGTGGGGAATCAACGGGAGCAGGGGGATCAGATTGGAAAAAGTGGCGAACAGTGTGGAAAAATGCAGAAGAGTGAGGAAACAAAGGGAGCAGGGGGTATACATTGGAAAAATTGCGGAACCGTGGGGAACACTGCAGAACAGAGGGGAACCAAGGGAGCAGGTGGAACGAATTGGAAAAAGTGGGGAATCGTGAAGGACAATGCAGGACAGGGGGGAAAGAAAGGGCACAGGGGGAACGGATTGGAAAAAGTGGGGAACTGTGGGGAACACTGCAGAACAGAGGGGAACCAATAGGAGCAGGGCGAACAGATTGGAAAAAGTGGGGAACTGTGTGGAAAAATGCAGAAGAGTGCAGAAACAACGGGAGCAGGGTGAACGGATTGGAAAAAGTGGGGAACCGTTAGGCACACTGCACAACAGAGGGGAAACAAAGGAGCACGGGGAAAAGATTGGAAAAATTGGGAAACAATGGAGGACAGTGCAGGACGGAGGGGAACCAAAGGGAGCAGGGGGAACAGATTGGAAAAAGTGCGGAAACGTGGCGAATACTGCAAAACAGTGGGGAACCAAACGGAGCAGCGGGAACGGATTGGAAAAAGTGGGGAACCGTGGGAAACACTGCAGAACAGAGGGGAACGAAAGGGAGCAGGGCGAACATATCGGAAAAAAGTTGAGAAGTGGGAAACACTGCAGAACAGTGGGGAATCAAAGGGAGCAGGGGGATCAGATTGGAAAAAGTGGCGAACAGTGTGGAAAAATGCAGAAGAGTGAGGAAAAAAAGGGAGCAGGGGGTATACATTGGAAAAATTGCGGAACCGTGGGGAACACTGCAGAACAGAGGGGAACCAAGGGAGCAGGTGGAACGAATTGGAAAAAGTGGGGAATCGTGAAGGACAATGCAGGACAGGGGGGAAAGAAAGGGCACAGGGGGAACGGATTGGAAAAAGTGGGGAACTGTGGGGAACACTGCAGAACAGAGGGGAACCAATAGGAGCAGGGCGAACAGATTGGAAAAAGTGGGGAACTGTGTGGAAAAATGCAGAAGAGTGGAGAAACAACGGGAGCAGGGTGAACGGATTGGAAAAAGTGGGGAACCGTTAGGCACACTGCACAACAGAGGGGAAACAAAGGAGCACGGGGAAAAGATTGGAAAAATTGGGAAACAATGGAGGACAGTGCAGGACGCAGGGGAACCAAAGGGAGCAGGGGGAACAGATTGGAAAAAGTGCGGAACCGTGGCGAATACTGCAAAACAGTGGGGAACCAAACGGAGCAGCGGGAACGGATTGGAAAAAGTGGGGAAGCGTGGGAAACACTGCAGAACAGAGGGGAACGAAAGGGAGCAGGGCGAACATATCGGAAAAAAGTTGAGAAGTGGGAAACACTGCAGAACAGTGGGGAATCAAAGGGAGCAGGGGGATCAGATTGGAAAAAGTGGCGAACAGTGTGGAAAAATGCAGAAGAGTGAGGAAACAAAGGGAGCAGGGGAACAGATTGGAAAAAGTGGGGAACTGTGTGGAAAAATGCAGAACAGTGGGGAACCAAAGGGAGCAGGAGGAACAGATTGGAAAAAGTCGGGAACCGTGGAGAATACTGCAGAACAGAGGGGAACCAAAGGGAGCAGGGGTAACGGATTGGAAAATGTGGGGAACTGTATAGAATACTGCAGAATAGAGGGGAAACCAAAGGGAGCAGGGGAAACAGATTGGAAAAAGTGGAAACTGTGGGGTGAACTGCAGAACAGAGGGGAGCCCAAGGAGAAGGGCGAACAGATTGGAAAAAGTGGGGAACGGTGTGGAAAAATTGAGAAGAGTGGAGAAACAATGGGAGCAGTGGGAACGGATTGGAAAAAGTGGGGAACCGTGGGAAACACTGCAGAACAGAGGGGAACGAAAGGGAGCAGGACGAACATATCGGAAAAAAGTTGAGAAGTGGGGAACACTGCAAAACAGTGGGGAATCAAAGGGAGCAGAGGGATCAGATTGGAAAAAGTGGAGAACTGTGTGGAAAAATGCAGAACAGTGGGGAACCAAAGGGAGCAGGAGGAACAGATTGGAAAAAGTCGGTAACCGTGGAGAACACTGCAGAACAGAGGGGAACCAAAGGGAGCAGGGTGAACGGATTGGAAAATGTGGGGAACTGTATAGAAAACTGCAGAATAGAGGGGAACCAAAGGGAGCAGGGGGAACAGATTGGAAAAAGTGGAAACTGTGGGGAAAACTGCAGAACAGAGGGGAGCCCAAGGTGAAGGGGGAACAGATTGGAAAAAGTGGGGAACGGTGTGGAAAATGCAGAAGAGTGGAGAAACAACGGGAGCAGGGTGAACGGATTGGAAAAAGTGGGGAACAGTGTGGAACACTGCAGAACAGAGGGGAATCAAAAGAAGCAGGGGGAACAGATTGGAAAAAGTGGGGAACCGTTCGGAACACTGCACGACAGAGGGGAAACAAAGGAGCACAGGGAAGAGATTGGAAAAATTGGGAAACAGTGTGGATAAATGCAGAAGAGTAAGGAAACAAAGGGAGCAGGGGGTATACATTGGAAAAATTGCGGAACCGTGGGGAACACTGCAGAACTGAGGGGAACCAAGGGAGCAGGTGGAACGAATTGGAAAAAGTGGGGAATCGTGAAGGACAATGCAGGACAGAGGGGAAAGAAAGGGCACAGGGGGAACGGATTGGAAAAAGTGGGGAATCGTGAAGGACAATGCAGGACAGGGGGGAAAGAAAGGGCACAGGGGGAACGGATTGGAAAAAGTGGGGAACTGTGGGGAACACTGCAGAACAGAGGGGAACCAATAGGAGCAGGGCGAACAGATTGGAAAAAGTGGGGAACTGTGTGGAAAAATGCAGAAGAGTGGAGAAACAACGGGAGCAGGGTGAACGGATTGGAAAAAGTGGGGAACCGTTAGGCACACTGCACAACAGAGGGGAAACAAAGGAGCACGGGGAAAAGATTGGAAAAATTGGGAAACAATGGAGGACAGTGCAGGACGGAGGGGAACCAAAGGGAGCAGGGGGAACAGATTGGAAAAAGTCCGGAACCGTGGCGAATACTGCAAAACAGTGGGGAACCAAACGGAGCAGCGGGAACGGATTGGAAAAAGTGGGGAACCGTGGGAAACACTGCAGAACAGAGGGGAACGAAAGGGAGCAGGGCGAACATATCGGAAAAAAGTTGAGAAGTGGGAAACACTGCAGAACAGTGGGGAATCAAAGGGAGCAGGGGGAACAGATTGGAAAAAGTGGCGAACAGTGTGGAAAAATGCAGAAGAGTGAGGAAACAAAGGGAGCAGGGGAACAGATTGGAAAAAGTGGGGAACTGTGTGGAAAAATGCAGAACAGTGGGGAACCAAAGGGAGCAGGAGGAACAGATTGGAAAAAGTCGGGAACCGTGGAGAATACTGCAGAACAGAGGGGAACCAAAGGGAGCAGGGGTAACGGATTGGAAATTGTGGGGAACTGTATAGAATACTGCAGAATAGAGGGGAACCAAAGGGAGCAGGGGGAACAGATTGCAAAAAGTGTGGAACCGTGGGGAACACTGCAGGACAGAGGGGAACCAAAGGGAGCAGGGAGAACGGATGGGAAAATGTGGGGAACCGTGGAGAGCACTGCAGTACAGAGGGGAACTAAAGGGAGCAGGGGTAACAGATTGGAAAATGTGGCGAACAGTGTGGAAAAATGCAGAAGAGTGAGGAAACAAAGGGAGCAGGGGAACAGATTGGAAAAAGTGGGGAACTGTGTGGAAAAATGCAGAACAGTGGGGAACCAAAGGGAGCAGGAGGAACAGATTGGAAAAAGTTGGGAACCGTGGAGAATACTGCAGAACAGAGGGGAACCAAAGGGAGCAGGGGTAACGGATTGGAAAATGTGGGGAACTGTATAGAATACTGCAGAATAGAGGGGAAACCAAAGGGAGCAGGGGAAACAGATTGGAAAAAGTGGAAACTGTGGGGTGAACTGCAGTACAGAGGGGAGCCCAAGGAGAAGGGCGAACAGATTGGAAAAAGTGGGGAACGGTGTGGAAAAATTGAGAAGAGTGGAGAAACAATGGGAGCAGTGGGAACGGATTGGAAAAAGTGGGGAACCGTGGGAAACACTGCAGAACAGAGGGGAACGAAAGGGAGCAGGACGAACATATCGGAAAAAATTTGAGAAATGGGGAACACTGCAGAACAGTGGGGAATCAAAGGGAGCAGGGGGATCAGATTGGAAAAAGTGGGGAACTGTGTGGAAAAATGCAGAACAGTGGGGAACCAAAGGGAGCAGGAGGAACAGATTGGAAAAAGTCGGGAACCGTGGAGAACACTGCAGAACAGAGGGGAACCAAAGGGAGCAGGGTGAACGGATTGGAAAATGTGGGGAACTGTATAGAAAACTGCAGAATAGAGGGGAACCAAAGGGAGCAGGGGGAACAGATTGGAAAAAGTGGAAACTGTGGGGAAAACTGCAGAACAGAGGGGAGCCCAAGGTGAAGGGGGAACAGATTGGAAAAAGTGGGGAACGGTGTGGAAAATGCAGAAGAGTGGAGAAACAACGGGAGCAGGGTGAACGGATTGGAAAAAGTGGGGAACAGTGTGGAACACTGCAGAACAGAGGGGAATCAAAAGAAGCAGGGGGAACAGATTGGAAAAAGTGGGGAACCGTTCGGAACACTGCACAACAGAGGGGAAACAAAGGAGCACGGGGAAGAGATTGGAAAAATTGGGAAACAGTGTGGAAAAATGCAGAAGAGTAAGGAAACAAAGGGAGCAGGGGGTATACATTGGAAAAATTGCGGAACCGTGGGGAACACTGCAGAACTGAGGGGAACCAAGGGAGCAGGTGGAACGAATTGGAAAAAGTGGGGAATCGTGAAGGACAATGCAGGACAGAGGGGAAAGAAAGGGCACAGGGGGAACGGATTGGAAAAAGTGGGGAACTGTGGGGAACACTGCAGAACAGAGGGGAACCAATAGGAGCAGGGCGAACAGATTGGAAAAAGTGGGGAACTGTGTGGAAAAATGCAGAAGAGTGGAGAAACAACGGGAGCAGGGTGAACGGATTGGAAAAAGTGGGGAACCGTTAGGCACACTGCACAACATAGGGGAAACAAAGGAGCACGGGGAAAAGATTGTAAAAATTGGGAAACAATGGAGGACAGTGCAGGACGCAGGGGAACCAAAGGGAGCAGGGGGAACAGATTGGAAAAAGTGCGGAACCGTGGCGAATACTTCAAAACAGTGGGGAACCAAACGGAGCAGCGGGAACGGATTGGAAAAAGTGGGGAACCGTGGGAAACACTGCAGAACAGAGGGGAACGAAAGGGAGCAGGGCGAACATATCGGAAAAAAAGTTGAGAAGTGGGAAAAACTGCAGAACAGTGGGGAATCAAAGGGAGCAGGGGGATCAGATTGGAAAAAGTGGCGAACTGTGTGGAAAAATGCAGAACAGTGGGGAACCAAAGGGAGCAGGAGGAACAGATTGGAAAATGTGGGGAACTGTATAGAATACTGCAGAATAGAGGGGAAACCAAAGGGAGCAGGGGGAACAGATTGGAAAAAGTAGAAACTGTGGGGTAAACTGAAGAACAGAGGGGAGACCAAGGAGAAGGGCGAACAGATTGGAAAAAGTGGGGAACGGTGTGGAAAAATTGAGAAAAGTGGAGAAACAAAGGGAGCAGGGTGAACGGATTGGAAAAATTGGGGAACAGTGTGGAACACTGCAGAACAGAAGGGAATCAAAGGAAGCAGGGGGAACGGATTGGAAAAAGTGGGGAACCGTTTGGAACACTGCACAACAGAGGGGAACCAAAGGAGCACGGGGAAGAGATTGGAAAAATTGGGAAACAGTGTGGAAAAATGCAGAAGAGTAAGGAAACAAAGGGAGCAGGGGGTATACATTGGAAAAATTGCGGAACCGTGGGGAACACTGCAGAACAGAGGGGAACCAAGGGAGCAGGTGGAACGAATTGGAAAAAGTGGGGAATCGTGAAGGACAATGCAGGACAGAGGGGAAAGAAAGGGCACAGGGGGAACGGATTGGAAAAAGTGGGGAACTGTGGGGAACACTGCAGAACAGAGGGGAACCAATAGGAGCAGGGCGAACAGATTGGAAAAAGTGGGGAACTGTGTGGAAAAATGCAGAAGAGTGGAGAAACAACGGGAGCAGGGTGAACGGATTGGAAAAAGTGGGGAACTGTTAGGCACACTGCACAACAGAGGGGAAACAAAGGAGCACGGGGAAAAGATTGGAAAAATTGGGAAACAATGGAGGACAGTGCAGGACGGAGGGGAACCAAAGGGAGCAGGGGGAACAGATTGGAAAAAGTGCGGAACCGTGGCGAATACTGCAAAACAGTGGGGAACCAAACGGAGCAGCGGGAATGGATTGGAAAAAGTGGGGAACCGTGGGAAACACTGCAGAACAGAGGGGAACGAAAGGGAGCAGGGCGAACATATCGGAAAAAAGTTGAGAAGTGGGAAACACTGCAGAACAGTGGGGAATCAAAGGGAGCAGGGGGATCAGATTGGAAAAAGTGGCGAACTGTGTGGAAAAATGCAGAACAGTGGGGAACCAAAGGGAGCAGGAGGAACAGATTGGAAATGTGGGGAACTGTATAGAAAACTGCAGAATAGAGGGGAACCAAAGGGTGCAGGGGGAACAGATTGGAAAAAGTGGAAACTGTGGGGAAAACTGCAGAACAGAGGGGAGCCCAAGGAGAAGGGGGAACAGATTGGAAAAAGTGGGGAACGGTGTGGAAAATGCAGAAGAGTGGAGAAACAACGGGAGCAGGGTGAACGGATTGGAAAAAGTGGGGAACAGTGTGGAACACTGCAGAACAGAGGGGAATCAAAAGAAGCAGGGGGAACAGATTGGAAAAAGTGGGGAACAGTGTGGAAAAATGCAGAAGAGTAAGGAAACAAAGGGAGCAGGGGGTATACATTGGAAAAATTGCGGAACCTTGGGGAACACTGCAGAACAGAGGGGAACCAAGGGAGCAGGTGGAATGAATTGGAAAAAAGTGGGTAATCGTGAAGGACAATGCAGGACAGAGGGGAAAGAAAGGGCACAGGGGGAACGGATTGGAAAAAGTGGGGAACTGTGGGGAACACTGCAGAACAGAGGGGAACCAATAGGAGCAGGGCGAACAGATTGGAAAAAGTGGGGAACTGTGTGGAAAAAAGCAGAAGAGTGGAGAAACAACGGGAGCAGGGTGAACGGATTGGAAAAAGTGGGGAACCGTTAGGCACACTGCACAACAGAGGGGAAACAAAGGAGCACGGGGAAAAGATTGGAAAAATTGGGAAACAATGGAGGACAGTGCAGGAAGCAGGGGAACCAAAGGGAGCAGGGGGAACAGATTGGAAAAAGTGCGGAACCGTGGGAAACACTGCAGAACAGAAGGGAACGAAAGGGAGCAGGGCGAACATATCGGAAAAAAGTTGAGAAGTGGGAAACACTGCAGAACAGTGGGGAATCAAAGGGAGCAGGGGGATCAGATTGGAAAAAGTGGCGAACTGTGTGGAAAAATGCAGAACAGTGGGTAACCAAAGGGAGCAGGAGGAACAGATTGGAAATGTGGGGAACTGTATAGAAAACTGCAGAATAGAGGGGAACCAAAGGGTGCAGGGGGAACAGATTGGAAAAAGTGGAAACTGTGGGGAAAACTGCAGAACAGAGGGGAGCCCAAGGAGAAGGGGGAACAGATTGGAAAAAGTGGGGAACGGTGTGGAAAATGCAGAAGAGTGGAGAAACAACGGGAGCAGGGTGAACGGATTGGAAAAAGTGGGGAACAGTGTGGAACACTGCAGAACAGAGGGGAAACAAATGAGCACGGGGAAGAGATTGGAAAAATTGGGAAACAGTGTGGAAAAATGCAGAAGAGTAAGGAAACAAAGGGAGCAGGGGGTATACTTTGGAAAAATTGCGGAACCGTGGGGAACACTGAAGAACAGAGGGGAACCAAGGGAGCAGGTGGAACGAATTGGAAAAAGTGGGGAATCGTGAAGGACAATGCAGGACAGAGGGGAAAGAAAGGGCACAGGGGGAACGGATTGGAAAAAGTGGGGAACTGTGGGGAACACTGCAGAACAGAGGGGAACCAATAGGAGCAGGGCGAACAGATTGGAAAAAGTGCGGAACCGTGGCGAATACTGCAAAACAGTGGGGAACCAAACGGAGCAGCGGGAATGGATTGGAAAAAGTGGGGAACCGTGGGAAACACTGCAGAACAGAGGGGAACGAAAGGGAGCAGGGCGAACATATCGGAAAAAAGTTGAGAAGTGGGAAACACTGCAGAACAGTGGGGAATCAAAGGGAGCAGGGGGATCAGATTGGAAAAAGTGGCGAACTGTGTGGAAAAATGCAGAACAGTGGGGAACCAAAGGGAGCAGGAGGAACAGATTGGAAATGTGGGGAACTGTATAGAAAACTGCAGAATAGAGGGGAACCAAAGGGTGCAGGGGGAACAGATTGGAAAAAGTGGAAACTGTGGGGAAAACTGCAGAACAGAGGGGAGCCCAAGGAGAAGGGGGAACAGATTGGAAAAAGTGGGGAACGGTGTGGAAAATGCAGAAGAGTGGAGAAACAACGGGAGCAGGGTGAACGGATTGGAAAAAGTGGGGAACAGTGTGGAACACTGCAGAACAGAGGGGAATCAAAAGAAGCAGGGGGAACAGATTGGAAAAAGTGGGGAACAGTGTGGAAAAATGCAGAAGAGTAAGGAAACAAAGGGAGCAGGGGGTATACATTGGAAAAATTGCGGAACCTTGGGGAACACTGCAGAACAGAGGGGAACCAAGGGAGCAGGTGGAACGAATTGGAAAATGTGGGTAATCGTGAAGGACAATGCAGGACAGAGGGGAAAGAAAGGGCACAGGGGGAATGGATTGGAAAAAGTGGGGAACTGTGGGGAACACTGCAGAACAGAGGGGAACCAATAGGAGCAGGGCGAACAGATTGGAAAAAGTGGGGAACTGTGTGGAAAAAAGCAGAAGAGTGGAGAAACAACGGGAGCAGGGTGAACGGATTGGAAAAAGTGGGGAACCGTTAGGCACACTGCACAACAGAGGGGAAACAAAGGAGCACGGGGAAAAGATTGGAAAAATTGGGAAACAATGGAGGACAGTGCAGGAAGCAGGGGAACCAAAGGGAGCAGGGGGAACAGATTGGAAAAAGTGGGGAACCGTGGGAAACCATGCAGAACAGAAGGGAACGAAAGGGAGCAGGGCGAACATATCGGAAAAAAGTTGAGAAGTGGGAAACACTGCAGAACAGTGGGGAATCAAAGGGAGCAGGGGGATCAGATTGGAAAAAGTGGCGAACTGTGTGGAAAAATGCAGAACAGTGGGGAACCAAAGGGAGCAGGAGGAACAGATTGGAAATGTGGGGAACTGTATAGAAAACTGCAGAATAGAGGGGAACCAAAGGGTGCAGGGGGAACAGATTGGAAAAAGTGGAAACTGTGGGGAAAACTGCAGAACAGAGGGGAGCCCAAGGAGAAGGGGGAACAGATTGGAAAAAGTGGGGAACGGTGTGGAAAATGCAGAAGAGTGGAGAAACAACGGGAGCAGGGTGAACGGATTGGAAAAAGTGGGGAACAGTGTGGAACACTGCAGAACAGAGGGGAATCAAAAGAAGCAGGGGGAACAGATTGGAAAAAGTGGGGAACCGTTCGGAACACTGCACAACAGAGGGGAAACAAATGAGCACGGGGAAGAGATTGGAAAAATTGGGAAACAGTGTGGAAAAATGCAGAAGAGTAAGGAAACAAAGGGAGCAGGGCGTATACATTGGAAAAATTGCGGAACCGTGGGGAACACTGAAGAACAGAGGGGAACCAAGGGAGCAGGTGGAACGAATTGGAAAAAGTGGGGAATCGTGAAGGACAATGCAGGACAGAGGGGAAAGAAAGGGCACAGGGGGAACGGATTGGAAAAAGTGGGGAACTGTGGGGAACACTGCAGAACAGAGGGGAACCAATAGGAGCAGGGCGAACAGATTGGAAAAAGTGGGGAACTGTGTGGAAAAATGCAGAAGAGTGGAGAAACAACGGGAGCAGGGTGAACGGATTGGAAAAAGTGGGGAACCGTTAGGCACACTGCACAACAGAGGGGAAACAAAGGAGCACGGGGAAAAGATTGGAAAAATTGGGAAACAATGGAGGACAGTGCAGGACGGAGGGGAACCAAAGGGAGCAGGGGGAACAGATTGGAAAAAGTGCGGAACCGTGGCGAATACTGCAAAACAGTGGGGAACCAAACGGAGCAGCGGGAACGGATTGGAAAAAGTGGGGAACCGTGGGAAACACTGCAGAACAGAGGGGAACGAAAGGGAGCAGGGCGAACATATCGGAAAAAAGTTGAGAAGTGGGAAACACTGCAGAACAGTGGGGAATCAACGGGAGCAGGGGGATCAGATTGGAAAAAGTGGCGAACAGTGTGGAAAAATGCAGAAGAGTGAGGAAACAAAGGGAGCAGGGGGTATACATTGGAAAAATTGCGGAACCGTGGGGAACACTGCAGAACAGAGGGGAACCAAGGGAGCAGGTGGAACGAATTGGAAAAAGTGGGGAATCGTGAAGGACAATGCAGGACAGGGGGGAAAGAAAGGGCACAGGGGGAACGGATTGGAAAAAGTGGGGAACTGTGGGGAACACTGCAGAACAGAGGGGAACCAATAGGAGCAGGGCGAACAGATTGGAAAAAGTGGGGAACTGTGTGGAAAAATGCAGAAGAGTGGAGAAACAACGGGAGCAGGGTGAACGGATTGGAAAAAGTGGGGAACCGTTAGGCACACTGCACAACAGAGGGGAAACAAAGGAGCACGGGGAAAAGATTGGAAAAATTGGGAAACAATGGAGGACAGTGCAGGACGGAGGGGAACCAAAGGGAGCAGGGGGAACAGATTGGAAAAAGTGCGGAAACGTGGCGAATACTGCAAAACAGTGGGGAACCAAACGGAGCAGCGGGAACGGATTGGAAAAAGTGGGGAACCGTGGGAAACACTGCAGAACAGAGGGGAACGAAAGGGAGCAGGGCGAACATATCGGAAAAAAGTTGAGAAGTGGGAAACACTGCAGAACAGTGGGGAATCAAAGGGAGCAGGGGGATCAGATTGGAAAAAGTGGCGAACAGTGTGGAAAAATGCAGAAGAGTGAGGAAACAAAGGGAGCAGGGGGTATACATTGGAAAAATTGCGGAACCGTGGGGAACACTGCAGAACAGAGGGGAACCAAGGGAGCAGGTGGAACGAATTGGAAAAAGTGGGGAATCGTGAAGGACAATGCAGGACAGGGGGGAAAGAAAGGGCACAGGGGGAACGGATTGGAAAAAGTGGGGAACTGTGGGGAACACTGCAGAACAGAGGGGAACCAATAGGAGCGGGGCGAACAGATTGGAAAAAGTGGGGAACTGTGTGGAAAAATGCAGAAGAGTGGAGAAACAACGGGAGCAGGGTGAACGGATTGGAAAAAGTGGGGAACCGTTAGGCACACTGCACAACAGAGGGGAAACAAAGGAGCACGGGGAAAAGATTGGAAAAATTGGGAAACAATGGAGGACAGTGCAGGACGGAGGGGAACCAAAGGGAGCAGGGGGAACAGATTGGAAAAAGTGCGGAACCGTGGCGAATACTGTAAAACAGTGGGGAACCAAACGGAGCAGCGGGAACGGATTGGAAAAAGTGGGGAAGCGTGGGAAACACTGCAGAACAGAGGGGAACGAAAGGGAGCAGGGCGAACATATCGGAAAAAAGTTGAGAAGTGGGAAACACTGCAGAACAGTGGGGAATCAAAGGGAGCAGGGGGATCAGATTGGAAAAATTGGCGAACAGTGTGGAAAAATGCAGAAGAGTGAGGAAACAAAGGGAGCAGGGGAACAGATTGGAAAAAGTGGGGAACTGTGTGGAAAAATGCAGAACAATGGGGAACCAAAGGGAGCAGGAGGAACAGATTGGAAAAAGTCGGGAACCGTGGAGAATACTGCAGAACAGAGCGGAACCAAAGGGAGCAGGGGTAACGGATTGGAAAATGTGGGGAACTGTATAGAATACTGCAGAATAGAGGGGAAACCAAAGGGAGCAGGGGAAACAGATTGGAAAAAGTGGAAACTGTGGGGTGAACTGCAGAACAGAGGGGAGCCCAAGGAGAAGGGCGAACAGATTGGAAAAAGTGGGGAACGGTGTGGAAAAATTGAGAAGAGTGGAGAAACAATGGGAGCAGTGGGAACGGATTGGAAAAAGTGGGGAACCGTGGGAAACACTGCAGAACAGAGGGGAACGAAAGGGAGCAGGACGAACATATCGGAAAAAAGTTGAGAAGTGGGGAACACTGCAGAACAGTGGGGAATCAAAGGGAGCAGGGGGATCAGATTGGAAAAAGTGGAGAACTGTGTGGAAAAATGCAGAACAGTGGGGAACCAAAGGGAGCAGGAGGAACAGATTGGAAAAAGTCGGTAACCGTGGAGAACACTGCAGAACAGAGGGGAACCAAAGGGAGCAGGGTGAACGGATTGGAAAATGTGGGGAACTGTATAGAAAACTGCAGAATAGAGGGGAACCAAAGGGAGCAGGGGGAACAGATTGGAAAAAGTGGAAACTGTGGGGAAAACTGCAGAACAGAGGGGAGCCCAAGGTGAAGGGGGAACAGATTGGAAAAAGTGGGGAACGGTGTGGAAAATGCAGAAGAGTGGAGAAACAACGGGAGCAGGGTGAACGGATTGGAAAAAGTGGGGAACAGTGTGGAACACTGCAGAACAGAGGGGAATCAAAAGAAGCAGGGGGAACAGATTGGAAAAAGTGGGGAACCGTTGGGAACACTGCACGACAGAGGGGAAACAAAGGAGCACAGGGAAGAGATTGGAAAAATTGGGAAACAGTGTGGATAAATGCAGAAGAGTAAGGAAACAAAGGGAGCAGGGGGTATACATTGGAAAAATTGCGGAACCGTGGGGAACACTGCAGAACTGAGGGGAACCAAGGGAGCAGGTGGAACGAATTGGAAAAAGTGGGGAATCGTGAAGGACAATGCAGGACAGAGGGGAAAGAAAGGGCACAGGGGGAACGGATTGGAAAAAGTGGGGAATCGTGAAGGACAATGCAGGACAGGGGGGAAAGAAAGGGCACAGGGGGAACGGATTGGAAAAAGTGGGGAACTGTGGGGAACACTGCAGAACAGAGGGGAACCAATAGGAGCAGGGCGAACAGATTGGAAAAAGTGGGGAACTGTGTGGAAAAATGCAGAAGAGTGGAGAAACAACGGGAGCAGGGTGAACGGATTGGAAAAAGTGGGGAACCGTTAGGCACACTGCACAACAGAGGGGAAACAAAGGAGCACGGGGAAAAGATTGGAAAAATTGGGAAACAATGGAGGACAGTGCAGGACGGAGGGGAACCAAAGGGAGCAGGGGGAACAGATTGGAAAAAGTCCGGAACCGTGGCGAATACTGCAAAACAGTGGGGAACCAAACGGAGCAGCGGGAACGGATTGGAAAAAGTGGGGAACCGTGGGAAACACTGCAGAACAGAGGGGAACGAAAGGTAGCAGGGCGAACATATCGGAAAAAAGTTGAGAAGTGGGAAACACTGCAGAACAGTGGGGAATCAAAGGGAGCAGGGGGAACAGATTGGAAAAAGTGGCGAACAGTGTGGAAAAATGCAGAAGAGTGAGGAAACAAAGGGAGCAGGGGAACAGATTGGAAAAAGTGGGGAACTGTGTGGAAAAATGCAGAACAGTGGGGAACCAAAGGGAGCAGGAGGAACAGATTGGAAAAAGTCGGGAACCGTGGAGAATACTGCAGAACAGAGGGGAACCAAAGGGAGCAGGGGTAACGGATTGGAAAATGTGGGGAACTGTATAGAATACTGCAGAATAGAGGGGAACCAAAGGGAGCAGGGGGAACAGATTGCAAAAAGTGTGGAACCGTGGGGAACACTGCAGGACAGAGGGGAACCAAAGGGAGCAGGGAGAACGGATGGGAAAATGTGGGGAACCGTGGAGAGCACTGCAGTACAGAGGGGAACTAAAGGGAGCAGGGGTAACAGATTGGAAAAAGTGGCGAACAGTGTGGAAAAATGCAGAAGAGTGAGGAAACAAAGGGAGCAGGGGAACAGATTGGAAAAAGTGGGGAACTGTGTGGAAAAATGCAGAACAGTGGGGAACCAAAGGGAGCAGGAGGAACAGATTGGAAAAAGTCGGGAACCGTGGAGAATACTGCAGAACAGAGGGGAACCAAAGGGAGCAGGGGTAACGGATTGGAAAATGTGGGGAACTGTATAGAATACTGCAGAATAGAGGGGAAACCAAAGGGAGCAGGGGAAACAGATTGGAAAAAGTGGAAACTGTGGGGTGAACTGCAGTACAGAGGGGAGCCCAAGGAGAAGGGCGAACAGATTGGAAAAAGTGGGGAACGGTGTGGAAAAATTGAGAAGAGTGGAGAAACAATGGGAGCAGTGGGAACGGATTGGAAAAAGTGGGGAACCGTGGGAAACACTGCAGAACAGAGGGGAACGAAAGGGAGCAGGACGAACATATCGGAAAAAATTTGAGAAATGGGGAACACTGCAGAACAGTGGGGAATCAAAGGGAGCAGGGGGATCAGATTGGAAAAAGTGGGGAACTGTGTGGAAAAATGCAGAACAGTGGGGAACCAAAGGGAGCAGGAGGAACAGATTGGAAAAAGTCGGGAACCGTGGAGAACACTGCAGAACAGAGGGGAACCAAAGGGAGCAGGGTGAACGGATTGGAAAATGTGGGGAACTGTATAGAAAACTGCAGAATAGAGGGGAACCAAAGGGAGCAGGGGGAACAGATTGGAAAAAGTGGAAACTGTGGGGAAAACTGCAGAACAGAGGGGAGCCCAAGGTGAAGGGGGAACAGATTGGAAAAAGTGGGGAACGGTGTGGAAAATGCAGAAGAGTGGAGAAACAACGGGAGCAGGGTGAACGGATTGGAAAAAGTGGGGAACAGTGTGGAACACTGCAGAACAGAGGGGAATCAAAAGAAGCAGGGGGAACAGATTGGAAAAAGTGGGGAACCGTTCGGAACACTGCACAACAGAGGGGAAACAAAGGAGCACGGGGAAGAGATTGGAAAAATTGGGAAACAGTGTGGAAAAATGCAGAAGAGTAAGGAAACAAAGGGAGCAGGGGGTATACATTGGAAAAATTGCGGAACCGTGAGGAACACTGCAGAACTGAGGGGAACCAAGGGAGCAGGTGGAACGAATTGGAAAAAGTGGGGAATCGTGAAGGACAATGCAGGGCAGAGGGGAAAGAAAGGGCACAGGGGGAACGGATTGGAAAAAGTGGGGAACTGTGGGGAACACTGCAGAACAGAGGGGAACCAATAGGAGCAGGGCGAACAGATTGGAAAAAGTGGGGAACTGTGTGGAAAAATGCAGAAGAGTGGAGAAACAACGGGAGCAGGGTGAACGGATTGGAAAAAGTGGGGAACCGTTAGGCACACTGCACAACATAGGGGAAACAAAGGAGCACGGGGAAAAGATTGTAAAAATTGGGAAACAATGGAGGACAGTGCAGGACGCAGGGGAACCAAAGGGAGCAGGGGGAACAGATTGGAAAAAGTGCGGAACCGTGGCGAATACTTCAAAACAGTGGGGAACCAAACAGAGCAGCGGGAACGGATTGGAAAAAGTGGGGAACCGTGGGAAACACTGCAGAACAGAGGGGAACGAAAGGGAGCAGGGCGAACATATCGGAAAAAAAGTTGAGAAGTGGGAAAAACTGCAGAACAGTGGGGAATCAAAGGGAGCAGGGGGATCAGATTGGAAAAAGTGGCGAACTGTGTGGAAAAATGCAGAACAGTGGGGAACCAAAGGGAGCAGGAGGAACAGATTGGAAAATGTGGGGAACTGTATAGAATACTGCAGAATAGAGGGGAAACCAAAGGGAGCAGGGGGAACAGATTGGAAAAAGTAGAAACTGTGGGGTAAACTGAAGAACAGAGGGGAGACCAAGGAGAAGGGCGAACAGATTGGAAAAAGTGGGGAACGGTGTGGAAAAATTGAGAAAAGTGGAGAAACAAAGGGAGCAGGGTGAACGGATTGGAAAAATTGGGGAACAGTGTGGAACACTGCAGAACAGAAGGGAATCAAAGGAAGCAGGGGGAACGGATTGGAAAAAGTGGGGAACCGTTTGGAACACTGCACAACAGAGGGGAACCAAAGGAGCACGGGGAAGAGATTGGAAAAATTGGGAAACAGTGTTGAAAAATGCAGAAGAGTAAGGAAACAAAGGGAGCAGGGGGTATACATTGGAAAAATTGCGGAACCGTGGGGAACACTGCAGAACAGAGGGGAACCAAGGGAGCAGGTGGAACGAATTGGAAAAAGTGGGGAATCGTGAAGGACAATGCAGGACAGAGGGGAAAGAAAGGGCACAGGGGGAACGGATTGGAAAAAGTGGGGAACTGTGGGGAACACTGCAGAACAGAGGGGAACCAATAGGAGCAGGGCGAACAGATTGGAAAAAGTGGGGAACTGTGTGGAAAAATGCAGAAGAGTGGAGAAACAACGGGAGCAGGGTGAACGGATTGGAAAAAGTGGGGAACTGTTAGGCACACTGCACAACAGAGGGGAAACAAAGGAGCACGGGGAAAAGATTGGAAAAATTGGGAAACAATGGAGGACAGTGCAGGACGGAGGGGAACCAAAGGGAGCAGGGGGAACAGATTGGAAAAAGTGCGGAACCGTGGCGAATACTGCAAAACAGTGGGGAACCAAACGGAGCAGCGGGAATGGATTGGAAAAAGTGGGGAACCGTGGGAAACACTGCAGAACAGAGGGGAACGAAAGGGAGCAGGGCGAACATATCGGAAAAAAGTTGAGAAGTGGGAAACACTGCAGAACAGTGGGGAATCAAAGGGAGCAGGGGGATCAGATTGGAAAAAGTGGCGAACTGTGTGGAAAAATGCAGAACAGTGGGGAACCAAAGGGAGCAGGAGGAACAGATTGGAAATGTGGGGAACTGTATAGAAAACTGCAGAATAGAGGGGAACCAAAGGGTGCAGGGGGAACAGATTGGAAAAAGTGGAAACTGTGGGGAAAACTGCAGAACAGAGGGGAGCCCAAGGAGAAGGGGGAACAGATTGGAAAAAGTGGGGAACGGTGTGGAAAATGCAGGAGTGGAGAAACAACGGGAGCAGGGTGAACGGATTGGAAAAAGTGGGGAACAGTGTGGAACACTGCAGAACAGAGGGGAATCAAAAGAAGCAGGGGGAACAGATTGGAAAAAGTGGGGAACAGTGTGGAAAAATGCAGAAGAGTAAGGAAACAAAGGGAGCAGGGGGTATACATTGGAAAAATTGCGGAACCTTGGGGAACACTGCAGAACAGAGGGGAACCAAGGGAGCAGGTGGAATGAATTGGAAAAAAGTGGGTAATCGTGAAGGACAATGCAGGACAGAGGGGAAAGAAAGGGCACAGGGGGAACGGATTGGAAAAAGTGTGGAACTGTGGGGAACACTGCAGAACAGAGGGGAACCAATAGGAGCAGGGCGAACAGATTGGAAAAAGTGGGGAACTGTGTGGAAAAAAGCAGAAGAGTGGAGAAACAACGGGAGCAGGGTGAACGGATTGGAAAAAGTGGGGAACCGTTAGGCACACTGCACAACAGAGGGGAAACAAAGGAGCACGGGGAAAAGATTGGAAAAATTGGGAAACAATGGAGGACAGTGCAGGAAGCAGGGGAACCAAAGGGAGCAGGGGGAACAGATTGGAAAAAGTGCGGAACCGTAGGAAACACTGCAGAACAGAAGGGAACGAAAGGGAGCAGGGCGAACATATCGGAAAAAAGTTGAGAAGTGGGAAACACTGCAGAACAGTGGGGAATCAAAGGGAGCAGGGGGATCAGATTGGAAAAAGTGGCGAACTGTGTGGAAAAATGCAGAACAGTGGGGAACCAAAGGGAGCAGGAGGAACAGATTGGAAATGTGGGGAACTGTATAGAAAACTGCAGAATAGAGGGGAACCAAAGGGTGCAGGGGGAACAGATTGGAAAAAGTGGAAACTGTGGGGAAAACTGCAGAACAGAGGGGAGCCCAAGGAGAAGGGGGAACAGATTGGAAAAAGTGGGGAACGGTGTGGAAAATGCAGAAGAGTGGAGAAACAACGGGAGCAGGGTGAACGGATTGGAAAAAGTGGGGAACAGTGTGGAACACTGCAGAACAGAGGGGAATCAAAAGAAGCAGGGGGAACAGATTGGAAAAAGTGGGGAACCGTTCGGAACACTGCACAACAGAGGGGAAACAAATGAGAACGGGGAAGAGATTGGAAAAATTGGGAAACAGTGTGGAAAAATGCAGAGAGTAAGGAAACAAAGGGAGCAGGGGGTATACTTTGGAAAAATTGCGGAACCGTGGGGAACACTGAAGAACAGAGGGGAACCAAGGGAGCAGGTGGAACGAATTGGAAAAAGTGGGGAATCGTGAAGGACAATGCAGGACAGAGGGGAAAGAAAGGGCACAGGGGGAACGGATTGGAAAAAGTGGGGAACTGTGGGGAACACTGCAGAACAGAGG
Source organism: Narcine bancroftii (assembly GCF_036971445.1). Taxonomy (NCBI): domain Eukaryota; kingdom Metazoa; phylum Chordata; class Chondrichthyes; order Torpediniformes; family Narcinidae; genus Narcine; species Narcine bancroftii. Next base: position 6,921,564 of record NW_027211884.1, read on the forward strand.
GGAACCAATAGGAGCAGGGCGAACAGATTGGAAAAAGTGGGGAACTGTGTGGAAAAATGCAGAAGAGTGGAGAAACAACGGGAGCAGGGTGAACGGATTGGAAAAAGTGGGGAACCGTTAGGCACACTGCACAACAGAGGGGAAACAAAGGAGCACGGGGAAAAGATTGGAAAAATTGGGAAACAATGGAGGACAGTGCAGGACGGAGGGGAACCAAAGGGAGCAGGGGGCACAGATTGGAAAAAGTGCGGAACCGTGGCGAATACTGCAAAACAGTGGGGAACCAAACGGAGCAGCGGGAACGGATTGGAAAAAGTGGGGAACCGTGGGAAACACTGCAGAACAGAGGGGAACGAAAGGGAGCAGGGCGAACATATCGGAAAAAAGTTGAGAAGTGGGAAACACTGCAGAACAGTGGGGAATCAACGGGAGCAGGGGGATCAGATTGGAAAAAGTGGCGAACAGTGTGGAAAAATGCAGAAGAGTGAGGAAACAAAGGGAGCAGGGGGTATACATTGGAAAAATTGCGGAACCGTGGGGAACACTGCAGAACAGAGGGGAACCAAGGGAGCAGGTGGAACGAATTGGAAAAAGTGGGGAATCGTGAAGGACAATGCAGGACAGGGGGGAAAGAAAGGGCACAGGGGGAACGGATTGGAAAAAGTGGGGAACTGTGGGGAACACTGCAGAACAGAGGGGAACCAATAGGAGCAGGGCGAACAGATTGGAAAAAGTGGGGAACTGTGTGGAAAAATGCAGAAGAGTGGAGAAACAACGGGAGCAGGGTGAACGGATTGGAAAAAGTGGGGAACCGTTAGGCACACTGCACAACAGAGGGGAAACAAAGGAGCACGGGGAAAAGATTGGAAAAATTGGGAAACAATGGAGGACAGTGCAGGACGGAGGGGAACCAAAGGGAGCAGGGGGAACAGATTGGAAAAAGTGCGGAAACGTGGCGAATACTGCAAAACAGTGGGGAACCAAACGGAGCAGCGGGAACGGATTGGAAAAAGTGGGGAACCGTGGGAAACACTGCAGAACAGAGGGGAACGAAAGGGAGCAGGGCGAACATATCGGAAAAAATTTGAGAAGTGGGAAACACTGCAGAACAGTGGGGAATCAAAGGGAGCAGGGGGATCAGATTGGAAAAAGTGGCGAACAGTGTGGAAAAATGCAGAAGAGTGAGGAAACAAAGGGAGCAGGGGAACAGATTGGAAAAAGTGGGGAACTGTGTGGAAAAATGCAGAACAGTGGGGAACCAAAGGGAGCAGGAGGAACAGATTGGAAAAAGTCGGAACCGTGGAGAATACTGCAGAACAGAGGGGAACCAAAGGGAGCAGGGGTAACGGATTGGAAAATGTGGGGAACTGTATAGAATACTGCAGAATAGAGGGGAAACCAAAGGGAGCAGGGGAAACAGATTGGAAAAAGTGGAAACTGTGGGGTGAACTGCAGAACAGAGGGGAGCCCAAGGAGAAGGGCGAACAGATTGGAAAAAGTGGGGAACGGTGTGGAAAAATTGAGAAGAGTGGAGAAACAATGGGAGCAGTGGGAACGGATTGGAAAAAGTGGGGAACCGTGGGAAACACTGCAGAACAGAGGGGAACGAAAGGGAGCAGGGCGAACATATCGGAAAAAAGTTGAGAAGTGGGAAACACTGCAGAACAGTGGGGAATCAACGGGAGCAGGGGGATCAGATTGGAAAAAGTGGCGAACAGTGTGGAAAAATGCAGAAGAGTGAGGAAACAAAGGGAGCAGGGGGTATACATTGGAAAAATTGCGGAACCGTGGGGAACACTGCAGAACAGAGGGGAACCAAGGGAGCAGGTGGAACGAATTGGAAAAAGTGGGGAATCGTGAAGGACAATGCAGGACAGGGGGGAAAGAAAGGGCACAGGGGGAACGGATTGGAAAAAGTGGGGAACTGTGGGGAACACTGCAGAACAGAGGGGAACCAATAGGAGCAGGGCGAACAGATTGGAAAAAGTGGGGAACTGTGTGGAAAAATGCAGAAGAGTGGAGAAACAACGGGAGCAGGGTGAACGGATTGGAAAAAGTGGGGAACCGTTAGGCACACTGCACAACAGAGGGGAAACAAAGGAGCACGGGGAAAAGATTGGAAAAATTGGGAAACAATGGAGGACAGTGCAGGACGGAGGGGAACCAAAGGGAGCAGGGGGAACAGATTGGAAAAAGTGCGGAAACGTGGCGAATACTGCAAAACAGTGGGGAACCAAACGGAGCAGCGGGAACGGATTGGAAAAAGTGGGGAACCGTGGGAAACACTGCAGAACAGTGGGGAATCAAAGGGAGCAGGGGGATCAGATTGGAAAAAGTGGCGAACAGTGTGGAAAAATGCAGAAGAGTGAGGAAACAAAGGGAGCAGGGGAACAGATTGGAAAAAGTGGGGAACTGTGTGGAAAAATGCAGAACAGTGGGGAACCAAAGGGAGCAGGAGGAACAGATTGGAAAAAGTCGGGAACCGTGGAGAATACTGCAGAACAGAGGGGAACCAAAGGGAGCAGGGGTAACGGATTGGAAAATGTGGGGAACTGTATAGAATACTGCAGAATAGAGGGGAAACCAAAGGGAGCAGGGGAAACAGATTGGAAAAAGTGGAAACTGTGGGGTGAACTGCAGAACAGAGGGGAGCCCAAGGAGAAGGGCGAACAGATTGGAAAAAGTGGGGAACGGTGTGGAAAAATTGAGAAGAGTGGAGAAACAATGGGAGCAGTGGGAACAGATTGGAAAAAGTGGGGAACCGTGGGAAACACTGCAGAACAGAGGGGAACGAAAGGGAGCAGGACGAACATATCGGAAAAAAGTTGAGAAGTGGGGAACACTGCAGAACAGTGGGGAATCAAAGGGAGCAGGGGGATCAGATTGGAAAAAGTGGAGAACTGTGTGGAACACTGCAGAACAGAGGGGAATCAAAAGAAGCAGGGGGAACAGATTGGAAAAAGTGGGGAACAGTGTGGAAAAATGCAGAAGAGTAAGGAAACAAAGGGAGCAGGGGGTATACATTGGAAAAATTGCGGAACCTTGGGGAACACTGCAGAACAGAGGGGAACCAAGGGAGCAGGTGGAATGAATTGGAAAAAAGTGGGTAATCGTGAAGGACAATGCAGGACAGAGGGGAAAGAAAGGGCACAGGGGGAACGGATTGGAAAAAGTGGGGAACTGTGGGGAACACTGCAGAACAGAGGGGAACCAATAGGAGCAGGGCGAACAGATTGGAAAAAGTGGGGAACTGTGTGGAAAAAAGCAGAAGAGTGGAGAAACAACGGGAGCAGGGTGAACGGATTGGAAAAAGTGGGGAACCGTTAGGCACACTGCACAACAGAGGGGAAACAAAGGAGCACGGGGAAAAGATTGGAAAAATTGGGAAACAATGGAGGACAGTGCAGGAAGCAGGGGAACCAAAGGGAGCAGGGGGAACAGATTGGAAAAAGTGCGGAACCGTGGGAAACACTGCAGAACAGAAGGGAACGAAAGGGAGCAGGGCGAACATATCGGAAAAAAGTTGAGAAGTGGGAAACACTGCAGAACAGTGGGGAATCAAAGGGAGCAGGGGGATCAGATTGGAAAAAGTGGCGAACTGTGTGGAAAAATGCAGAACAGTGGGGAACCAAAGGGAGCAGGAGGAACAGATTGGAAATGTGGGGAACTGTATAGAAAACTGCAGAATAGAGGGGAACCAAAGGGTGCAGGGGGAACAGATTGGAAAAAGTGGAAACTGTGGGGAAAACTGCAGAACAGAGGGGAGCCCAAGGAGAAGGGGGAACAGATTGGAAAAAGTGGGGAACGGTGTGGAAAATGCAGAAGAGTGGAGAAACAACGGGAGCAGGGTGAACGGATTGGAAAAAGTGGGGAACAGTGTGGAACACTGCAGAACAGAGGGGAATCAAAAGAAGCAGGGGGAACAGATTGGAAAAAGTGGGGAACCGTTCGGAACACTGCACAACAGAGGGGAAACAAATGAGCACGGGGAAGAGATTGGAAAAATTGGGAAACAGTGTGGAAAAATGCAGAGAGTAAGGAAACAAAGGGAGCAGGGGGTATACTTTGGAAAAATTGCGGAACCGTGGGGAACACTGAAGAACAGAGGGGAACCAAGGGAGCAGGTGGAACGAATTGGAAAAAGTGGGGAATCGTGAAGGACAATGCAGGACAGAGGGGAAAGAAAGGGCACAGGGGGAACGGATTGGAAAAAGTGGGGAACTGTGGGGAACACTGCAGAACAGAGGGGAACCAATAGGAGCAGGGCGAACAGATTGGAAAAAGTGGGGAACTGTGTGGAAAAATGCAGAAGAGTGGAGAAACAACGGGAGCAGGGTGAACGGATTGGAAAAAGTGGGGAACCGTTAGGCACACTGCACAACAGAGGGGAAACAAAGGAGCACGGGGAAAAGATTGGAAAAATTGGGAAACAATGGAGGACAGTGCAGGACGGAGGGGAACCAAAGGGAGCAGGGGGCACAGATTGGAAAAAGTGCGGAACCGTGGCGAATACTGCAAAACAGTGGGGAACCAAACGGAGCAGCGGGAACGGATTGGAAAAAGTGGGGAACCGTGGGAAACACTGCAGAACAGAGGGGAACGAAAGGGAGCAGGGCGAACATATCGGAAAAAAGTTGAGAAGTGGGAAACACTGCAGAACAGTGGGGAATCAACGGGAGCAGGGGGATCAGATTGGAAAAAGTGGCGAACAGTGTGGAAAAATGCAGAAGAGTGAGGAAACAAAGGGAGCAGGGGGTATACATTGGAAAAATTGCGGAACCGTGGGGAACACTGCAGAACAGAGGGGAACCAAGGGAGCAGGTGGAACGAATTGGAAAAAGTGGGGAATCGTGAAGGACAATGCAGGACAGGGGGGAAAGAAAGGGCACAGGGGGAACGGATTGGAAAAAGTGGGGAACTGTGGGGAACACTGCAGAACAGAGGGGAACCAATAGGAGCAGGGCGAACAGATTGGAAAAAGTGGGGAACTGTGTGGAAAAATGCAGAAGAGTGGAGAAACAACGGGAGCAGGGTGAACGGATTGGAAAAAGTGGGGAACCGTTAGGCACACTGCACAACAGAGGGGAAACAAAGGAGCACGGGGAAAAGATTGGAAAAATTGGGAAACAATGGAGGACAGTGCAGGACGGAGGGGAACCAAAGGGAGCAGGGGGAACAGATTGGAAAAAGTGCGGAAACGTGGCGAATACTGCAAAACAGTGGGGAACCAAACGGAGCAGCGGGAACGGATTGGAAAAAGTGGGGAACCGTGGGAAACACTGCAGAACAGAGGGGAACGAAAGGGAGCAGGGCGAACATATCGGAAAAAATTTGAGAAGTGGGAAACACTGCAGAACAGTGGGGAATCAAAGGGAGCAGGGGGATCAGATTGGAAAAAGTGGCGAACAGTGTGGAAAAATGCAGAAGAGTGAGGAAACAAAGGGAGCAGGGGAACAGATTGGAAAAAGTGGGGAACTGTGTGGAAAAATGCAGAACAGTGGGGAACCAAAGGGAGCAGGAGGAACAGATTGGAAAAAGTCGGAACCGTGGAGAATACTGCAGAACAGAGGGGAACCAAAGGGAGCAGGGGTAACGGATTGGAAAATGTGGGGAACTGTATAGAATACTGCAGAATAGAGGGGAAACCAAAGGGAGCAGGGGAAACAGATTGGAAAAAGTGGAAACTGTGGGGTGAACTGCAGAACAGAGGGGAGCCCAAGGAGAAGGGCGAACAGATTGGAAAAAGTGGGGAACGGTGTGGAAAAATTGAGAAGAGTGGAGAAACAATGGGAGCAGTGGGAACGGATTGGAAAAAGTGGGGAACCGTGGGAAACACTGCAGAACAGAGGGGAACGAAAGGGAGCAGGGCGAACATATCGGAAAAAAGTTGAGAAGTGGGAAACACTGCAGAACAGTGGGGAATCAACGGGAGCAGGGGGATCAGATTGGAAAAAGTGGCGAACAGTGTGGAAAAATGCAGAAGAGTGAGGAAACAAAGGGAGCAGGGGGTATACATTGGAAAAATTGCGGAACCGTGGGGAACACTGCAGAACAGAGGGGAACCAAGGGAGCAGGTGGAACGAATTGGAAAAAGTGGGGAATCGTGAAGGACAATGCAGGACAGGGGGGAAAGAAAGGGCACAGGGGGAACGGATTGGAAAAAGTGGGGAACTGTGGGGAACACTGCAGAACAGAGGGGAACCAATAGGAGCAGGGCGAACAGATTGGAAAAAGTGGGGAACTGTGTGGAAAAATGCAGAAGAGTGGAGAAACAACGGGAGCAGGGTGAACGGATTGGAAAAAGTGGGGAACCGTTAGGCACACTGCACAACAGAGGGGAAACAAAGGAGCACGGGGAAAAGATTGGAAAAATTGGGAAACAATGGAGGACAGTGCAGGACGGAGGGGAACCAAAGGGAGCAGGGGGAACAGATTGGAAAAAGTGCGGAAACGTGGCGAATACTGCAAAACAGTGGGGAACCAAACGGAGCAGCGGGAACGGATTGGAAAAAGTGGGGAACCGTGGGAAACACTGCAGAACAGAGGGGAACGAAAGGGAGCAGGGCGAACATATCGGAAAAAATTTGAGAAGTGGGAAACACTGCAGAACAGTGGGGAATCAAAGGGAGCAGGGGGATCAGATTGGAAAAAGTGGCGAACAGTGTGGAAAAATGCAGAAGAGTGAGGAAACAAAGGGAGCAGGGGAACAGATTGGAAAAAGTGGGGAACTGTGTGGAAAAATGCAGAACAGTGGGGAACCAAAGGGAGCAGGAGGAACAGATTGGAAAAAGTCGGGAACCGTGGAGAATACTGCAGAACAGAGGGGAACCAAAGGGAGCAGGGGTAACGGATTGGAAAATGTGGGGAACTGTATAGAATACTGCAGAATAGAGGGGAAACCAAAGGGAGCAGGGGAAACAGATTGGAAAAAGTGGAAACTGTGGGGTGAACTGCAGAACAGAGGGGAGCCCAAGGAGAAGGGCGAACAGATTGGAAAAAGTGGGGAACGGTGTGGAAAAATTGAGAAGAGTGGAGAAACAATGGGAGCAGTGGGAACGGATTGGAAAAAGTGGGGAACTGTGGGAAACACTGCAGAACAGAGGGGAACGAAAGGGAGCAGGACGAACATATCGGAAAAAAGTTGAGAAGTGGGGAACACTGCAGAACAGTGGGGAATCAAAGGGAGCAGGGGGATCAGATTGGAAAAAGTGGAGAACTGTGTGGAAAAATGCAGAACAGTGGGGAACCAAAGGGAGCAGGAGGAACAGATTGGAAAAAGTCGGTAACCGTGGAGAACACTGCAGAACAGAGGGGAACCAAAGGGAGCAGGGTGAACGGATTGGAAAATGTGGGGAACTGTATAGAAAACTGCAGAATAGAGGGGAACCAAAGGGAGCAGGGGGAACAGATTGGAAAAAGTGGAAACTGTGGGGAAAACTGCAGAACAGAGGGGAGCCCAAGGTGAAGGGGGAACAGATTGGAAAAAGTGGGGAACGGTGTGGAAAATGCAGAAGAGTGGAGAAACAACGGGAGCAGGGTGAACGGATTGGAAAAAGTGGGGAACAGTGTGGAACACTGCAGAACAGAGGGGAATCAAAAGAAGCAGGGGGAACAGATTGGAAAAAGTGGGGAACCGTTCGGAACACTGCACAACAGAGGGGAAACAAAGGAGCACGGGGAAGAGATTGGAAAAATTGGGAAACAGTGTGGAAAAATGCAGAAGAGTAAGGAAACAAAGGGAGCAGGGGGTATACATTGGAAAAATTGCGGAACCGTGGGGAAAACTGCAGAACTGAGGGGAACCAAGGGAGCAGGTGGAACGAATTGGAAAAAGTGGGGAATCGTGAAGGACAATGCAGGACAGAGGGGAAAGAAAGGGCACAGGGGGAACGGATTGGAAAAAGTGGGGAATCGTGAAGGACAATGCAGGACAGGGGGGAAAGAAAGGGCACAGGGGGAACGGATTGGAAAAAGTGGGGAACTGTGGGGAACACTGCAGAACAGAGGGGAACCAATAGGAGCAGGGCGAACAGATTGGAAAAAGTGGGGAACTGTGTGGAAAAATGCAGAAGAGTGGAGAAACAACGGGAGCAGGGTGAACGGATTGGAAAAAGTGGGGAACCGTTAGGCACATTGCACAACAGAGGGGAAACAAAGGAGCACGGGGAACAGATTGGAAAAAGTGCGGAACCGTGGCGAATACTGCAAAACAGTGGGGAACCAAACGGAGAGCGGGAACGGATTGGAAAAAGTGGGGAACCGTGGGAAACACTGCAGAACAGAGGGGAACGAAAGGGAGCAGGGCGAACATATCGGAAAAAAGTTGAGAAGTGGGAAACACTGCAGAACAGTGGGGAATCAAAGGGAGCAGGGGGAACAGATTGGAAAAAGTGGCGAACAGTGTGGAAAAATGCAGAAGAGTGAGGAAACAAAGGGAGCAGGGGAACAGATTGGAAAAAGTGGGGAACTGTGTGGAAAAATGCAGAACAGTGGGGAACCAAAGGGAACAGGAGGAACAGATTGGAAAAAGTCGGGAACCGTGGAGAATACTGCAGAACAGAGGGGAACCAAAGGGAGCAGGGGTAACGGATTGGAAAATGTGGGGAACTGTATAGAATACTGCAGAATAGAGGGGAAACCAAAGGGAGCAGGGGAAACAGATTGGAAAAAGTGGAAACTGTGGGGTGAACTGCAGTACAGAGGGGAGCCCAAGGAGAAGGGCGAACAGATTGGAAAAAGTGGGGAACGGTGTGGAAAAATTGAGAAGAGTGGAGAAACAATGGGAGCAGTGGGAACGGATTGGAAAAAGTGGGGAACCGTGGGAAACACTGCAGAACAGAGGGGAACGAAAGGGAGCAGGACGAACATATCGGAAAAAATTTGAGAAATGGGGAACACTGCAGAACAGTGGGGAATCAAAGGGAGCAGGGGGATCAGATTGGAAAAAGTGGGGAACTGTGTGGAAAAATGCAGAACAGTGGGGAACCAAAGGGAGCAGGAGGAACAGATTGGAAAAAGTCGGGAACCGTGGAGAACACTGCAGAACAGAGGGGAACCAAAGGGAGCAGGGTGAACGGATTGGAAAATGTGGGGAACTGTATAGAAAACTGCAGAATAGAGGGGAACCAAAGGGAGCAGGGGGAACAGATTGGAATAAGTGGAAACTGTGGGGAAAACTGCAGAACAGAGGGGAGCCCAAGGTGAAGGGGGAACAGATTGGAAAAAGTGGGGAACGGTGTGGAAAATGCAGAAGAGTGGAGAAACAACGGGAGCAGGGTGAACGGATTGGAAAAAGTGGGGAACAGTGTGGAACACTGCAGAACAGAGGGGAATCAAAAGAAGCAGGGGGAACAGATTGGAAAAAGTGGGGAACCGTTCGGAACACTGCACAACAGAGGGGAAACAAAGGAGCACGGGGAAGAGATTGGAAAAATTGGGAAACAGTGTGGAAAAATGCAGAAGAGTAAGGAAACAAAGGGAGCAGGGGGTATACATTGGAAAAATTGCGGAACCGTGGGGAACACTGCAGAACTGAGGGGAACCAAGGGAGCAGGTGGAACGAATTGGAAAAAGTGGGGAATCGTGAAGGACAATGCAGGACAGAGGGGAAAGAAAGGGCACAGGGGGAACGGATTGGAAAAAGTGGGGAACTGTGGGGAACACTGCAGAACAGAGGGGAACCAATAGGAGCAGGGCGAACAGATTGGAAAAAGTGGGGAACTGTGTGGAAAAATGCAGAAGAGTGGAGAAACAACGGGAGCAGGGTGAACGGATTGGAAAAAGTGGGGAACCGTTAGGCACACTGCACAACATAGGGGAAACAAAGGAGCACGGGGAAAAGATTGTAAAAATTGGGAAACAATAAAGGACAGTGCAGGACGCAGGGGAACCAAAGGGAGCAGGGGGAACAGATTGGAAAAAGTGCGGAACCGTGGCGAATACTTCAAAACAGTGGGGAACCAAACGGAGCAGCGGGAACGGATTGGAAAAAGTGGGGAACCGTGGGAAACACTGCAGAACAGAGGGGAACGAAAGGGAGCAGGGCGAACATATCGGAAAAAAAGTTGAGAAGTGGGAAAAACTGCAGAACAGTGGGGAATCAAAGGGAGCAGGGGGATCTGATTGGAAAAAGTGGCGAACTGTGTGGAAAAATGCAGAACAGTGGGGAACCAAAGGGAGCAGGAGGAACAGATTGGAAAATGTGGGGAACTGTATAGAATACTGCAGAATAGAGGGGAAACCAAAGGGAGCAGGGGGAACAGATTGGAAAAAGTAGAAACTGTGGGGTAAACTGAAGAACAGAGGGGAGACCAAGGAGAAGGGCGAACAGATTGGAAAAAGTGGGGAACGGTGTGGAAAAATTGAGAAAAGTGGAGAAACAAAGGGAGCAGGGTGAACGGATTGGAAAAATTGGGGAACAGTGTGGAACACTGCAGAACAGAAGGGAATCAAAGGAAGCAGGGGGAACGGATTGGAAAAAGTGGGGAACCGTTTGGAACACTGCACAACAGAGGGGAACCAAAGGAGCACGGGGAAGAGATTGGAAAAATTGGGAAACCATGGAGGACAGTGCAGGACAGAGGGGAACCAAAGGGAGAAGGGGGAACAGATTGGATAAAGTGGGGAACTGTGGGGAACATTGTAGAACTGAGGGGAACCAAAGAGAGCACGGCGAACAGATTGCAAAAAGTGTGGAACCATGGGGAACACTGCAGGACAGAGGGGAACCAAAGGGAACAGGAGGTACAGGTTGTAAAAAGTGGGGAACCGTTAGCGAAAACTGCAGAACAGTGGGGAACCAAAGGGAGCAGGGGTAACGGATTGGAAAATGTGGGGAACTGTATAGAAAACTGCACAATAGAGGGGAACCAAAGGGAGCAGGGGGAACAGATTGGAAAAAGTGGAAACTGTGGGGAAAACTGCAGAACAGAGGGGAGCCCAAGGAGAAGGGGGAACAGATTGGAAAAAGTGGGGAACGGTGTGGAAAATGCAGCAGAGTGGAGAAACAACGGGAGCAGGGTGAACGGATTGGAAAAAGTGGGGAACAGTGTGGAACACTGCAGAACAGAGGGGAATCAAAAGAAGCAGGGGGAACAGATTGGAAAAAGTGGGGAACCGTTCGGAACACTGCACAACAGAGGGGAAACAAAGGAGCACGGGGAAGAGATTGGAAAAATTGGGAAACAGTGTGGAAAAATGCAGAAGAGTAAGGAAACAAAGGGAGCAGGGGGTATACATTGGAAAAATTGCGGAACCGTGGGGAACACTGCAGAACAGAGGGGAACCAAGGGAGCAGGTGGAACGAATTGGAAAAAGTGGGGAATCGTGAAGGACAATGCAGGACAGAGGGGAAAGAAAGGGCACAGGGGGAACGGATTGGAAAAAGTGGGGAACTGTGGGGAACACTGCAGAACAGAGGGGAACCAATAGGAGCAGGGCGAACAGATTGGAAAAAGTGGGGAACTGTGTGGAAAAATGCAGAAGAGTGGAGAAACAACGGGAGCAGGGTGAACGGATTGGAAAAAGTGGGGAACTGTTAGGCACACTGCACAACAGAGGGGAAACAAAGGAGCACGGGGAAAAGATTGGAAAAATTGGGAAACAATGGAGGACAGTGCAGGACGGAGGGGAACCAAAGGGAGCAGGGGGAACAGATTGGAAAAAGTGCGGAACCGTGGCGAATACTGCAAAACAGTGGGGAACCAAACGGAGCAGCGGGAATGGATTGGAAAAAGTGGGGAACCGTGGGAAACACTGCAGAACAGAGGGGAACGAAAGGGAGCAGGGCGAACATATCGGAAAAAAGTTGAGAAGTGGGAAACACTGCAGAACAGTGGGGAATCAAAGGGAGCAGGGGGATCAGATTGGAAAAAGTGGCGAACTGTGTGGAAAAATGCAGAACAGTGGGGAACCAAAGGGAGCAGGAGGAACAGATTGGAAATGTGGGGAACTGTATAGAAAACTGCAGAATAGAGGGGAACCAAAGGGTGCAGGGGGAACAGATTGGAAAAAGTGGAAACTGTGGGGAAAACTGCAGAACAGAGGGGAGCCCAAGGAGAAGGGGGAACAGATTGGAAAAAGTGGGGAACGGTGTGGAAAATGCAGAAGAGTGGAGAAACAACGGGAGCAGGGTGAACGGATTGGAAAAAGTGGGGAACAGTGTGGAACACTGCAGAACAGAGGGGAATCAAAAGAAGCAGGGGGAACAGATTGGAAAAAGTGGGGAACAGTGTGGAAAAATGCAGAAGAGTAAGGAAACAAAGGGAGCAGGGGGTATACATTGGAAAAATTGCGGAACCTTGGGGAACACTGCAGAACAGAGGGGAACCAAGGGAGCAGGTGGAACGAATTGGAAAAAGTGGGTAATCGTGAAGGACAATGCAGGACAGAGGGGAAAGAAAGGGCACAGGGGGAACGGATTGGAAAAAGTGGGGAACTGTGGGGAACACTGCAGAACAGAGGGGAACCAATAGAAGCAGGGCGAACAGATTGGAAAAAGTGGGGAACTGTGTGGAAAAAAGCAGAAGAGTGGAGAAACAACGGGAGCAGGGTGAACGGATGGGAAAATGTGGGGAACCGTGGAGAGCACTGCAGTACAGAGGGGAACTAAAGGGAGCAGGGGTAACAGATTGGAAAAAGTGGCGAACAGTGTGGAAAAATGCAGAAGAGTGAGGAAACAAAGGGAGCAGGTGGAACGAATTGGAAAAAGTGGGGAATCGTGAAGGACAATGCAGGACAGAGGGGAAAGAAAGGGCACAGGGGGAACGGATTGGAAAAAGTGGGGAATCGTGAAGGACAATGCAGGACAGGGGGGAAAGAAAGGGCACAGGGGGAACGGATTGGAAAAAGTGGGGAACTGTGGGGAACACTGCAGAACAGAGGGGAACCAATAGGAGCAGGGCGAACAGATTGGAAAAAGTGGGGAACTGTGTGGAAAAATGCAGAAGAGTGGAGAAACAACGGGAGCAGGGTGAACGGATTGGAAAAAGTGGGGAACCGTTAGGCACACTGCACAACAGAGGGGAAACAAAGGAGCACGGGGAAAAGATTGGAAAAATTGGGAAACAATGGAGGACAGTGCAGGACGGAGGGGAACCAAAGGGAGCAGGGGGAACAGATTGGAAAAAGTCCGGAACCGTGGCGAATACTGCAAAACAGTGGGGAACCAAACGGAGCAGCGGGAACGGATTGGAAAAAGTGGGGAACCGTGGGAAACACTGCAGAACAGAGGGGAACGAAAGGGAGCAGGGCGAACATATCGGAAAAAAGTTGAGAAGTGGGAAACACTGCAGAACAGTGGGGAATCAAAGGGAGCAGGGGGAACAGATTTGAAAAAGTGGCGAACAGTGTGGAAAAATGCAGAAGAGTGAGGAAACAAAGGGAGCAGGGGAACAGATTGGAAAAAGTGGGGAACTGTGTGGAAAAATGCAGAACAGTGGGGAACCAAAGGGAGCAGGAGGAACAGATTGGAAAAAGTCGGGAACCGTGGAGAATACTGCAGAACAGAGGGGAACCAAAGGGAGCAGGGGTAACGGATTGGAAAATGTGGGGAACTGTATAGAATACTGCAGAATAGAGGGGAACCAAAGGGAGCAGGGGGAACAGATTGCAAAAAGTGTGGAACCGTGGGGAACACTGCAGGACAGAGGGGAACCAAAGGGAGCAGGGAGAACGGATGGGAAAATGTGGGGAACCGTGGAGAGCACTGCAGTACAGAGGGGAACTAAAGGGAGCAGGGGTAACAGATTGGAAAAAGTGGCGAACAGTGTGGAAAAATGCAGAAGAGTGAGGAAACAAAGGGAGCAGGGGAACAGATTGGAAAAAGTGGGGAACTGTGTGGAAAAATGCAGAACAGTGGGGAACCAAAGGGAGCAGGAGGAACAGATTGGAAAAAGTCGGGAACCGTGGAGAATACTGCAGAACAGAGGGGAACCAAAGGGAGCAGTGGTAACGGATTGGAAAATGTGGGGAACTGTATAGAATACTGCAGAATAGAGGGGAAACCAAAGGGAGCAGGGGAAACAGATTGGAAAAAGTGGAAACTGTGGGGTGAACTGCAGTACAGAGGGGAGCCCAAGGAGAAGGGCGAACAGATTGGAAAAAGTGGGGAACGGTGTGGAAAAATTGAGAAGAGTGGAGAAACAATGGGAGCAGTGGGAACGGATTGGAAAAAGTGGGGAACCGTGGGAAACACTGCAGAACAGAGGGGAACGAAAGGGAGCAGGACGAACATATCGGAAAAAATTTGAGAAATGGGGAACACTGCAGAACAGTGGGGAATCAAAGGGAGCAGGGGGATCAGATTGGAAAAAGTGGGGAACTGTGTGGAAAAATGCAGAACAGTGGGGAACCAAAGGGAGCAGGAGGAACAGATTGGAAAAAGTCGGGAACCGTGGAGAACACTGCAGAACAGAGGGGAACCAAAGGGAGCAGGGTGAACGGATTGGAAAATGTGGGGAACTGTATAGAAAACTGCAGAATAGAGGGGAACCAAAGGGAGCAGGGGGAACAGATTGGAAAAAGTGGAAACTGTGGGGAAAACTGCAGAACAGAGGGGAGCCCAAGGTGAAGGGGGAACAGATTGGAAAAAGTGGGGAACGGTGTGGAAAATGCAGAAGAGTGGAGAAACAACGGGAGCAGGGTGAACGGATTGGAAAAAGTGGGGAACAGTGTGGAACACTGCAGAACAGAGGGGAATCAAAAGAAGCAGGGGGAACAGATTGGAAAAAGTGGGGAACCGTTCGGAACACTGCACAACAGAGGGGAAACAAAGGAGCACGGGGAAGAGATTGGAAAAATTGGGAAACAGTGTGGAAAAATGCAGAAGAGTAAGGAAACAAAGGGAGCAGGGGGTATACATTGGAAAAATTGCGGAACCGTGAGGAACACTGCAGAACTGAGGGGAACCAAGGGAGCAGGTGGAACGAATTGGAAAAAGTGGGGAATCGTGAAGGACAATGCAGGGCAGAGGGGAAAGAAAGGGCACAGGGGGAACGGATTGGAAAAAGTGGGGAACTGTGGGGAACACTGCAGAACAGAGGGGAACCAATAGGAGCAGGGCGAACAGATTGGAAAAAGTGGGGAACTGTGTGGAAAAATGCAGAAGAGTGGAGAAACAACGGGAGCAGGGTGAACGGATTGGAAAAAGTGGGGAACCGTTAGGCACACTGCACAACATAGGGGAAACAAAGGAGCACGGGGAAAAGATTGTAAAAATTGGGAAACAATGGAGGACAGTGCAGGACGCAGGGGAACCAAAGGGAGCAGGGGGAACAGATTGGAAAAAGTGCGGAACCGTGGCGAATACTTCAAAACAGTGGGGAACCAAACAGAGCAGCGGGAACGGATTGGAAAAAGTGGGGAACCGTGGGAAACACTGCAGAACAGAGGGGAACGAAAGGGAGCAGGGCGAACATATCGGAAAAAAAGTTGAGAAGTGGGAAAAACTGCAGAACAGTGGGGAATCAAAGGGAGCAGGGGGATCAGATTGGAAAAAGTGGCGAACTGTGTGGAAAAATGCAGAACAGTGGGGAACCAAAGGGAGCAGGAGGAACAGATTGGAAAATGTGGGGAACTGTATAGAATACTGCAGAATAGAGGGGAAACCAAAGGGAGCAGGGGGAACAGATTGGAAAAAGTAGAAACTGTGGGGTAAACTGAAGAACAGAGGGGAGACCAAGGAGAAGGGCGAACAGATTGGAAAAAGTGGGGAACGGTGTGGAAAAATTGAGAAAAGTGGAGAAACAAAGGGAGCAGGGTGAACGGATTGGAAAAATTGGGGAACAGTGTGGAACACTGCAGAACAGAAGGGAATCAAAGGAAGCAGGGGGAACGGATTGGAAAAAGTGGGGAACCGTTTGGAACACTGCACAACAGAGGGGAACCAAAGGAGCACGGGGAAGAGATTGGAAAAATTGGGAAACAGTGTTGAAAAATGCAGAAGAGTAAGGAAACAAAGGGAGCAGGGGGTATACATTGGAAAAATTGCGGAACCGTGGGGAACACTGCAGAACAGAGGGGAACCAAGGGAGCAGGTGGAACGAATTGGAAAAAGTGGGGAATCGTGAAGGACAATGCAGGACAGAGGGGAAAGAAAGGGCACAGGGGGAACGGATTGGAAAAAGTGGGGAACTGTGGGGAACACTGCAGAACAGAGGGGAACCAATAGGAGCAGGGCGAACAGATTGGAAAAAGTGGGGAACTGTGTGGAAAAATGCAGAAGAGTGGAGAAACAACGGGAGCAGGGTGAACGGATTGGAAAAAGTGGGGAACTGTTAGGCACACTGCACAACAGAGGGGAAACAAAGGAGCACGGGGAAAAGATTGGAAAAATTGGGAAACAATGGAGGACAGTGCAGGACGGAGGGGAACCAAAGGGAGCAGGGGGAACAGATTGGAAAAAGTGCGGAACCGTGGCGAATACTGCAAAACAGTGGGGAACCAAACGGAGCAGCGGGAATGGATTGGAAAAAGTGGGGAACCGTGGGAAACACTGCAGAACAGAGGGGAACGAAAGGGAGCAGGGCGAACATATCGGAAAAAAGTTGAGAAGTGGGAAACACTGCAGAACAGTGGGGAATCAAAGGGAGCAGGGGGATCAGATTGGAAAAAGTGGCGAACTGTGTGGAAAAATGCAGAACAGTGGGGAACCAAAGGGAGCAGGAGGAACAGATTGGAAATGTGGGGAACTGTATAGAAAACTGCAGAATAGAGGGGAACCAAAGGGTGCAGGGGGAACAGATTGGAAAAAGTGGAAACTGTGGGGAAAACTGCAGAACAGAGGGGAGCCCAAGGAGAAGGGGGAACAGATTGGAAAAAGTGGGGAACGGTGTGGAAAATGCAGAAGAGTGGAGAAACAACGGGAGCAGGGTGAACGGATTGGAAAAAGTGGGGAACAGTGTGGAACACTGCAGAACAGAGGGGAATCAAAAGAAGCAGGGGGAACAGATTGGAAAAAGTGGGGAACAGTGTGGAAAAATGCAGAAGAGTAAGGAAACAAAGGGAGCAGGGGGTATACATTGGAAAAATTGCGGAACCTTGGGGAACACTGCAGAACAGAGGGGAACCAAGGGAGCAGGTGGAATGAATTGGAAAAAAGT
Organism: Narcine bancroftii; assembly: GCF_036971445.1. NCBI lineage: Eukaryota > Metazoa > Chordata > Chondrichthyes > Torpediniformes > Narcinidae > Narcine > Narcine bancroftii. The sequence goes on from NW_027211884.1 coordinate 6,938,663, forward strand.
GGGTAATCGTGAAGGACAATGCAGGACAGAGGGGAAAGAAAGGGCACAGGGGGAACGGATTGGAAAAAGTGTGGAACTGTGGGGAACACTGCAGAACAGAGGGGAACCAATAGGAGCAGGGCGAACAGATTGGAAAAAGTGGGGAACTGTGTGGAAAAAAGCAGAAGAGTGGAGAAACAACGGGAGCAGGGTGAACGGATTGGAAAAAGTGGGGAACCGTTAGGCACACTGCACAACAGAGGGGAAACAAAGGAGCACGGGGAAAAGATTGGAAAAATTGGGAAACAATGGAGGACAGTGCAGGAAGCAGGGGAACCAAAGGGAGCAGGGGGAACAGATTGGAAAAAGTGCGGAACCGTGGGAAACACTGCAGAACAGAAGGGAACGAAAGGGAGCAGGGCGAACATATCGGAAAAAAGTTGAGAAGTGGGAAACACTGCAGAACAGTGGGGAATCAAAGGGAGCAGGGGGATCAGATTGGAAAAAGTGGCGAACTGTGTGGAAAAATGCAGAACAGTGGGGAACCAAAGGGAGCAGGAGGAACAGATTGGAAATGTGGGGAACTGTATAGAAAACTGCAGAATAGAGGGGAACCAAAGGGTGCAGGGGGAACAGATTGGAAAAAGTGGAAACTGTGGGGAAAACTGCAGAACAGAGGGGAGCCCAAGGAGAAGGGGGAACAGATTGGAAAAAGTGGGGAACGGTGTGGAAAATGCAGAAGAGTGGAGAAACAACGGGAGCAGGGTGAACGGATTGGAAAAAGTGGGGAACAGTGTGGAACACTGCAGAACAGAGGGGAATCAAAAGAAGCAGGGGGAACAGATTGGAAAAAGTGGGGAACCGTTCGGAACACTGCACAACAGAGGGGAAACAAATGAGCACGGGGAAGAGATTGGAAAAATTGGGAAACAGTGTGGAAAAATGCAGAGAGTAAGGAAACAAAGGGAGCAGGGGGTATACTTTGGAAAAATTGCGGAACCGTGGGGAACACTGAAGAACAGAGGGGAACCAAGGGAGCAGGTGGAACGAATTGGAAAAAGTGGGGAATCGTGAAGGACAATGCAGGACAGAGGGGAAAGAAAGGGCACAGGGGGAACGGATTGGAAAAAGTGGGGAACTGTGGGGAACACTGCAGAACAGAGGGGAACCAATAGGAGCAGGGCGAACAGATTGGAAAAAGTGGGGAACTGTGTGGAAAAATGCAGAAGAGTGGAGAAACAACGGGAGCAGGGTGAACGGATTGGAAAAAGTGGGGAACCGTTAGGCACACTGCACAACAGAGGGGAAACAAAGGAGCACGGGGAAAAGATTGGAAAAATTGGGAAACAATGGAGGACAGTGCAGGACGGAGGGGAACCAAAGGGAGCAGGGGGCACAGATTGGAAAAAGTGCGGAACCGTGGCGAATACTGCAAAACAGTGGGGAACCAAACGGAGCAGCGGGAACGGATTGGAAAAAGTGGGGAACCGTGGGAAACACTGCAGAACAGAGGGGAACGAAAGGGAGCAGGGCGAACATATCGGAAAAAAGTTGAGAAGTGGGAAACACTGCAGAACAGTGGGGAATCAACGGGAGCAGGGGGATCAGATTGGAAAAAGTGGCGAACAGTGTGGAAAAATGCAGAAGAGTGAGGAAACAAAGGGAGCAGGGGGTATACATTGGAAAAATTGCGGAACCGTGGGGAACACTGCAGAACAGAGGGGAACCAAGGGAGCAGGTGGAACGAATTGGAAAAAGTGGGGAATCGTGAAGGACAATGCAGGACAGGGGGGAAAGAAAGGGCACAGGGGGAACGGATTGGAAAAAGTGGGGAACTGTGGGGAACACTGCAGAACAGAGGGGAACCAATAGGAGCAGGGCGAACAGATTGGAAAAAGTGGGGAACTGTGTGGAAAAATGCAGAAGAGTGGAGAAACAACGGGAGCAGGGTGAACGGATTGGAAAAAGTGGGGAACCGTTAGGCACACTGCACAACAGAGGGGAAACAAAGGAGCACGGGGAAAAGATTGGAAAAATTGGGAAACAATGGAGGACAGTGCAGGACGGAGGGGAACCAAAGGGAGCAGGGGGAACAGATTGGAAAAAGTGCGGAAACGTGGCGAATACTGCAAAACAGTGGGGAACCAAACGGAGCAGCGGGAACGGATTGGAAAAAGTGGGGAACCGTGGGAAACACTGCAGAACAGAGGGGAACGAAAGGGAGCAGGGCGAACATATCGGAAAAAATTTGAGAAGTGGGAAACACTGCAGAACAGTGGGGAATCAAAGGGAGCAGGGGGATCAGATTGGAAAAAGTGGCGAACAGTGTGGAAAAATGCAGAAGAGTGAGGAAACAAAGGGAGCAGGGGAACAGATTGGAAAAAGTGGGGAACTGTGTGGAAAAATGCAGAACAGTGGGGAACCAAAGGGAGCAGGAGGAACAGATTGGAAAAAGTCGGAACCGTGGAGAATACTGCAGAACAGAGGGGAACCAAAGGGAGCAGGGGTAACGGATTGGAAAATGTGGGGAACTGTATAGAATACTGCAGAATAGAGGGGAAACCAAAGGGAGCAGGGGAAACAGATTGGAAAAAGTGGAAACTGTGGGGTGAACTGCAGAACAGAGGGGAGCCCAAGGAGAAGGGCGAACAGATTGGAAAAAGTGGGGAACGGTGTGGAAAAATTGAGAAGAGTGGAGAAACAATGGGAGCAGTGGGAACGGATTGGAAAAAGTGGGGAACCGTGGGAAACACTGCAGAACAGAGGGGAACGAAAGGGAGCAGGGCGAACATATCGGAAAAAAGTTGAGAAGTGGGAAACACTGCAGAACAGTGGGGAATCAACGGGAGCAGGGGGATCAGATTGGAAAAAGTGGCGAACAGTGTGGAAAAATGCAGAAGAGTGAGGAAACAAAGGGAGCAGGGGGTATACATTGGAAAAATTGCGGAACCGTGGGGAACACTGCAGAACAGAGGGGAACCAAGGGAGCAGGTGGAACGAATTGGAAAAAGTGGGGAATCGTGAAGGACAATGCAGGACAGGGGGGAAAGAAAGGGCACAGGGGGAACGGATTGGAAAAAGTGGGGAACTGTGGGGAACACTGCAGAACAGAGGGGAACCAATAGGAGCAGGGCGAACAGATTGGAAAAAGTGGGGAACTGTGTGGAAAAATGCAGAAGAGTGGAGAAACAACGGGAGCAGGGTGAACGGATTGGAAAAAGTGGGGAACCGTTAGGCACACTGCACAACAGAGGGGAAACAAAGGAGCACGGGGAAAAGATTGGAAAAATTGGGAAACAATGGAGGACAGTGCAGGACGGAGGGGAACCAAAGGGAGCAGGGGGAACAGATTGGAAAAAGTGCGGAAACGTGGCGAATACTGCAAAACAGTGGGGAACCAAACGGAGCAGCGGGAACGGATTGGAAAAAGTGGGGAACCGTGGGAAACACTGCAGAACAGTGGGGAATCAAAGGGAGCAGGGGGATCAGATTGGAAAAAGTGGCGAACAGTGTGGAAAAATGCAGAAGAGTGAGGAAACAAAGGGAGCAGGGGAACAGATTGGAAAAAGTGGGGAACTGTGTGGAAAAATGCAGAACAGTGGGGAACCAAAGGGAGCAGGAGGAACAGATTGGAAAAAGTCGGGAACCGTGGAGAATACTGCAGAACAGAGGGGAACCAAAGGGAGCAGGGGTAACGGATTGGAAAATGTGGGGAACTGTATAGAATACTGCAGAATAGAGGGGAAACCAAAGGGAGCAGGGGAAACAGATTGGAAAAAGTGGAAACTGTGGGGTGAACTGCAGAACAGAGGGGAGCCCAAGGAGAAGGGCGAACAGATTGGAAAAAGTGGGGAACGGTGTGGAAAAATTGAGAAGAGTGGAGAAACAATGGGAGCAGTGGGAACGGATTGGAAAAAGTGGGGAACCGTGGGAAACACTGCAGAACAGAGGGGAACGAAAGGGAGCAGGACGAACATATCGGAAAAAAGTTGAGAAGTGGGGAACACTGCAGAACAGTGGGGAATCAAAGGGAGCAGGGGGATCAGATTGGAAAAAGTGGAGAACTGTGTGGAACACTGCAGAACAGAGGGGAATCAAAAGAAGCAGGGGGAACAGATTGGAAAAAGTGGGGAACAGTGTGGAAAAATGCAGAAGAGTAAGGAAACAAAGGGAGCAGGGGGTATACATTGGAAAAATTGCGGAACCTTGGGGAACACTGCAGAACAGAGGGGAACCAAGGGAGCAGGTGGAATGAATTGGAAAAAAGTGGGTAATCGTGAAGGACAATGCAGGACAGAGGGGAAAGAAAGGGCACAGGGGGAACGGATTGGAAAAAGTGGGGAACTGTGGGGAACACTGCAGAACAGAGGGGAACCAATAGGAGCAGGGCGAACAGATTGGAAAAAGTGGGGAACTGTGTGGAAAAAAGCAGAAGAGTGGAGAAACAACGGGAGCAGGGTGAACGGATTGGAAAAAGTGGGGAACCGTTAGGCACACTGCACAACAGAGGGGAAACAAAGGAGCACGGGGAAAAGATTGGAAAAATTGGGAAACAATGGAGGACAGTGCAGGAAGCAGGGGAACCAAAGGGAGCAGGGGGAACAGATTGGAAAAAGTGCGGAACCGTGGGAAACACTGCAGAACAGAAGGGAACGAAAGGGAGCAGGGCGAACATATCGGAAAAAAGTTGAGAAGTGGGAAACACTGCAGAACAGTGGGGAATCAAAGGGAGCAGGGGGATCAGATTGGAAAAAGTGGCGAACTGTGTGGAAAAATGCAGAACAGTGGGGAACCAAAGGGAGCAGGAGGAACAGATTGGAAATGTGGGGAACTGTATAGAAAACTGCAGAATAGAGGGGAACCAAAGGGTGCAGGGGGAACAGATTGGAAAAAGTGGAAACTGTGGGGAAAACTGCAGAACAGAGGGGAGCCCAAGGAGAAGGGGGAACAGATTGGAAAAAGTGGGGAACGGTGTGGAAAATGCAGAAGAGTGGAGAAACAACGGGAGCAGGGTGAACGGATTGGAAAAAGTGGGGAACAGTGTGGAACACTGCAGAACAGAGGGGAATCAAAAGAAGCAGGGGGAACAGATTGGAAAAAGTGGGGAACCGTTCGGAACACTGCACAACAGAGGGGAAACAAATGAGCACGGGGAAGAGATTGGAAAAATTGGGAAACAGTGTGGAAAAATGCAGAGAGTAAGGAAACAAAGGGAGCAGGGGGTATACTTTGGAAAAATTGCGGAACCGTGGGGAACACTGAAGAACAGAGGGGAACCAAGGGAGCAGGTGGAACGAATTGGAAAAAGTGGGGAATCGTGAAGGACAATGCAGGACAGAGGGGAAAGAAAGGGCACAGGGGGAACGGATTGGAAAAAGTGGGGAACTGTGGGGAACACTGCAGAACAGAGGGGAACCAATAGGAGCAGGGCGAACAGATTGGAAAAAAGTGGGGAACTGTGTGGAAAAATGCAGAAGAGTGGAGAAACAACGGGAGCAGGGTGAACGGATTGGAAAAAGTGGGGAACCGTTAGGCACACTGCACAACAGAGGTGAAACAAAGGAGCACGGGGAAAAGATTGGAAAAATTGGGAAACAATGGAGGACAGTGCAGGACGGAGGGGAACCAAAGGGAGCAGGGGGCACAGATTGGAAAAAGTGCGGAACCGTGGCGAATACTGCAAAACAGTGGGGAAACAAACGGAGCAGCGGGAACGGATTGGAAAAAGTGGGGAACCGTGGGAAACACTGCAGAACAGAGGGGAACGAAAGGGAGCAGGGCGAACATATCGGAAAAAAGTTGAGAAGTGGGAAACACTGCAGAACAGTGGGGAATCAACGGGAGCAGGGGGATCAGATTGGAAAAAGTGGCGAACAGTGTGGAAAAATGCAGAAGAGTGAGGAAACAAAGGGAGCAGGGGGTATACATTGGAAAAATTGCGGAACCGTGGGGAACACTGCAGAACAGAGGGGAACCAAGGGAGCAGGTGGAACGAATTGGAAAAAGTGGGGAATCGTGAAGGACAATGCAGGACAGGGGGGAAAGAAAGGGCACAGGGGGAACGGATTGGAAAAAGTGGGGAACTGTGGGGAACACTGCAGAACAGAGGGGAACCAATAGGAGCAGGGCGAACAGATTGGAAAAAGTGGGGAACTGTGTGGAAAAATGCAGAAGAGTGGAGAAACAACGGGAGCAGGGTGAACGGATTGGAAAAAGTGGGGAACCGTTAGGCACACTGCACAACAGAGGGGAAACAAAGGAGCACGGGGAAAAGATTGGAAAAATTGGGAAACAATGGAGGACAGTGCAGGACGGAGGGGAACCAAAGGGAGCAGGGGGAACAGATTGGAAAAAGTGCGGAAACGTGGCGAATACTGCAAAACAGTGGGGAACCAAACGGAGCAGCGGGAACGGATTGGAAAAAGTGGGGAACCGTGGGAAACACTGCAGAACAGAGGGGAACGAAAGGGAGCAGGGCGAACATATCGGAAAAAATTTGAGAAGTGGGAAACACTGCAGAACAGTGGGGAATCAAAGGGAGCAGGGGGATCAGATTGGAAAAAGTGGCGAACAGTGTGGAAAAATGCAGAAGAGTGAGGAAACAAAGGGAGCAGGGGAACAGATTGGAAAAAGTGGGGAACTGTGTGGAAAAATGCAGAACAGTGGGGAACCAAAGGGAGCAGGAGGAACAGATTGGAAAAAGTCGGAACCGTGGAGAATACTGCAGAACAGAGGGGAACCAAAGGGAGCAGGGGTAACGGATTGGAAAATGTGGGGAACTGTATAGAATACTGCAGAATAGAGGGGAAACCAAAGGGAGCAGGGGAAACAGATTGGAAAAAGTGGAAACTGTGGGGTGAACTGCAGAACAGAGGGGAGCCCAAGGAGAAGGGCGAACAGATTGGAAAAAGTGGGGAACGGTGTGGAAAAATTGAGAAGAGTGGAGAAACAATGGGAGCAGTGGGAACGGATTGGAAAAAGTGGGGAACCGTGGGAAACACTGCAGAACAGAGGGGAACGAAAGGGAGCAGGGCGAACATATCGGAAAAAAGTTGAGAAGTGGGAAACACTGCAGAACAGTGGGGAATCAACGGGAGCAGGGGGATCAGATTGGAAAAAGTGGCGAACAGTGTGGAAAAATGCAGAAGAGTGAGGAAACAAAGGGAGCAGGGGGTATACATTGGAAAAATTGCGGAACCGTGGGGAACACTGCAGAACAGAGGGGAACCAAGGGAGCAGGTGGAACGAATTGGAAAAAGTGGGGAATCGTGAAGGACAATGCAGGACAGGGGGGAAAGAAAGGGCACAGGGGGAACGGATTGGAAAAAGTGGGGAACTGTGGGGAACACTGCAGAACAGAGGGGAACCAATAGGAGCAGGGCGAACAGATTGGAAAAAGTGGGGAACTGTGTGGAAAAATGCAGAAGAGTGGAGAAACAACGGGAGCAGGGTGAACGGATTGGAAAAAGTGGGGAACCGTTAGGCACACTGCACAACAGAGGGGAAACAAAGGAGCACGGGGAAAAGATTGGAAAAATTGGGAAACAATGGAGGACAGTGCAGGACGGAGGGGAACCAAAGGGAGCAGGGGGAACAGATTGGAAAAAGTGCGGAAACGTGGCGAATACTGCAAAACAGTGGGGAACCAAACGGAGCAGCGGGAACGGATTGGAAAAAGTGGGGAACCGTGGGAAACACTGCAGAACAGAGGGGAACGAAAGGGAGCAGGGCGAACATATCGGAAAAAATTTGAGAAGTGGGAAACACTGCAGAACAGTGGGGAATCAAAGGGAGCAGGGGGATCAGATTGGAAAAAGTGGCGAACAGTGTGGAAAAATGCAGAAGAGTGAGGAAACAAAGGGAGCAGGGGAACAGATTGGAAAAAGTGGGGAACTGTGTGGAAAAATGCAGAACAGTGGGGAACCAAAGGGAGCAGGAGGAACAGATTGGAAAAAGTCGGGAACCGTGGAGAATACTGCAGAACAGAGGGGAACCAAAGGGAGCAGGGGTAACGGATTGGAAAATGTGGGGAACTGTATAGAATACTGCAGAATAGAGGGGAAACCAAAGGGAGCAGGGGAAACAGATTGGAAAAAGTGGAAACTGTGGGGTGAACTGCAGAACAGAGGGGAGCCCAAGGAGAAGGGCGAACAGATTGGAAAAAGTGGGGAACGGTGTGGAAAAATTGAGAAGAGTGGAGAAACAATGGGAGCAGTGGGAACGGATTGGAAAAAGTGGGGAACCGTGGGAAACACTGCAGAACAGAGGGGAACGAAAGGGAGCAGGACGAACATATCGGAAAAAAGTTGAGAAGTGGGGAACACTGCAGAACAGTGGGGAATCAAAGGGAGCAGGGGGATCAGATTGGAAAAAGTGGAGAACTGTGTGGAAAAATGCAGAACAGTGGAGAACCAAAGGGAGCAGGAGGAACAGATTGGAAAAAGTCGGTAACCGTGGAGAACACTGCAGAACAGAGGGGAACCAAAGGGAGCAGGGTGAACGGATTGGAAAATGTGGGGAACTGTATAGAAAACTGCAGAATAGAGGGGAACCAAAGGGAGCAGGGGGAACAGATTGGAAAAAGTGGAAACTGTGGGGAAAACTGCAGAACAGAGGGGAGCCCAAGGTGAAGGGGGAACAGATTGGAAAAAGTGGGGAACGGTGTGGAAAATGCAGAAGAGTGGAGAAACAACGGGAGCAGGGTGAACGGATTGGAAAAAGTGGGGAACAGTGTGGAACACTGCAGAACAGAGGGGAATCAAAAGAAGCAGGGGGAACAGATTGGAAAAAGTGGGGAACCGTTCGGAACACTGCACAACAGAGGGGAAACAAAGGAGCACGGGGAAGAGATTGGAAAAATTGGGAAACAGTGTGGAAAAATGCAGAAGAGTAAGGAAACAAAGGGAGCAGGGGGTATACATTGGAAAAATTGCGGAACCGTGGGGAAAACTGCAGAACTGAGGGGAACCAAGGGAGCAGGTGGAACGAATTGGAAAAAGTGGGGAATCGTGAAGGACAATGCAGGACAGAGGGGAAAGAAAGGGCACAGGGGGAACGGATTGGAAAAAGTGGGGAATCGTGAAGGACAATGCAGGACAGGGGGGAAAGAAAGGGCACAGGGGGAACGGATTGGAAAAAGTGGGGAACTGTGGGGAACACTGCAGAACAGAGGGGAACCAATAGGAGCAGGGCGAACAGATTGGAAAAAGTGGGGAACTGTGTGGAAAAATGCAGAAGAGTGGAGAAACAACGGGAGCAGGGTGAACGGATTGGAAAAAGTGGGGAACCGTTAGGCACATTGCACAACAGAGGGGAAACAAAGGAGCACGGGGAACAGATTGGAAAAAGTGCGGAACCGTGGCGAATACTGCAAAACAGTGGGGAACCAAACGGAGAGCGGGAACGGATTGGAAAAAGTGGGGAACCGTGGGAAACACTGCAGAACAGAGGGGAACGAAAGGGAGCAGGGCGAACATATCGGAAAAAAGTTGAGAAGTGGGAAACACTGCAGAACAGTGGGGAATCAAAGGGAGCAGGGGGAACAGATTGGAAAAAGTGGCGAACAGTGTGGAAAAATGCAGAAGAGTGAGGAAACAAAGGGAGCAGGGGAACAGATTGGAAAAAGTGGGGAACTGTGTGGAAAAATGCAGAACAGTGGGGAACCAAAGGGAGCAGGAGGAACAGATTGGAAAAAGTCGGGAACCGTGGAGAATACTGCAGAACAGAGGGGAACCAAAGGGAGCAGGGGTAACGGATTGGAAAATGTGGGGAACTGTATAGAATACTGCAGAATAGAGGGGAACCAAAGGGAGCAGGGGGAACAGATTGCAAAAAGTGTGGAACCGTGGGGAACACTGCAGGACAGAGGGGAACCAAAGGGAGCAGGGAGAACGGATGGGAAAATGTGGGGAACCGTGGAGAGCACTGCAGTACAGAGGGGAACTAAAGGGAGCAGGGGTAACAGATTGGAAAAAGTGGCGAACAGTGTGGAAAAATGCAGAAGAGTGAGGAAACAAAGGGAGCAGGGGAACAGATTGGAAAAAGTGGGGAACTGTGTGGAAAAATGCAGAACAGTGGGGAACCAAAGGGAACAGGAGGAACAGATTGGAAAAAGTCGGGAACCGTGGAGAATACTGCAGAACAGAGGGGAACCAAAGGGAGCAGGGGTAACGGATTGGAAAATGTGGGGAACTGTATAGAATACTGCAGAATAGAGGGGAAACCAAAGGGAGCAGGGGAAACAGATTGGAAAAAGTGGAAACTGTGGGGTGAACTGCAGTACAGAGGGGAGCCCAAGGAGAAGGGCGAACAGATTGGAAAAAGTGGGGAACGGTGTGGAAAAATTGAGAAGAGTGGAGAAACAATGGGAGCAGTGGGAACGGATTGGAAAAAGTGGGGAACCGTGGGAAACACTGCAGAACAGAGGGGAACGAAAGGGAGCAGGACGAACATATCGGAAAAAATTTGAGAAATGGGGAACACTGCAGAACAGTGGGGAATCAAAGGGAGCAGGGGGATCAGATTGGAAAAAGTGGGGAACTGTGTGGAAAAATGCAGAACAGTGGGGAACCAAAGGGAGCAGGAGGAACAGATTGGAAAAAGTCGGGAACCGTGGAGAACACTGCAGAACAGAGGGGAACCAAAGGGAGCAGGGTGAACGGATTGGAAAATGTGGGGAACTGTATAGAAAACTGCAGAATAGAGGGGAACCAAAGGGAGCAGGGGGAACAGATTGGAAAAAGTGGAAACTGTGGGGAAAACTGCAGAACAGAGGGGAGCCCAAGGTGAAGGGGGAACAGATTGGAAAAAGTGGGGAACGGTGTGGAAAATGCAGAAGAGTGGAGAAACAACGGGAGCAGGGTGAACGGATTGGAAAAAGTGGGGAACAGTGTGGAACACTGCAGAACAGAGGGGAATCAAAAGAAGCAGGGGGAACAGATTGGAAAAAGTGGGGAACCGTTCGGAACACTGCACAACAGAGGGGAAACAAAGGAGCACGGGGAAGAGATTGGAAAAATTGGGAAACAGTGTGGAAAAATGCAGAAGAGTAAGGAAACAAAGGGAGCAGGGGGTATACATTGGAAAAATTGCGGAACCGTGGGGAACACTGCAGAACTGAGGGGAACCAAGGGAGCAGGTGGAACGAATTGGAAAAAGTGGGGAATCGTGAAGGACAATGCAGGACAGAGGGGAAAGAAAGGGCACAGGGGGAACGGATTGGAAAAAGTGGGGAACTGTGGGGAACACTGCAGAACAGAGGGGAACCAATAGGAGCAGGGCGAACAGATTGGAAAAAGTGGGGAACTGTGTGGAAAAATGCAGAAGAGTGGAGAAACAACGGGAGCAGGGTGAACGGATTGGAAAAAGTGGGGAACCGTTAGGCACACTGCACAACATAGGGGAAACAAAGGAGCACGGGGAAAAGATTGTAAAAATTGGGAAACAATGGAGGACAGTGCAGGACGCAGGGGAACCAAAGGGAGCAGGGGGAACAGATTGGAAAAAGTGCGGAACCGTGGCGAATACTTCAAAACAGTGGGGAACCAAACGGAGCAGCGGGAACGGATTGGAAAAAGTGGGGAACCGTGGGAAACACTGCAGAACAGAGGGGAACGAAAGGGAGCAGGGCGAACATATCGGAAAAAAAGTTGAGAAGTGGGAAAAACTGCAGAACAGTGGGGAATCAAAGGGAGCAGGGGGATCTGATTGGAAAAAGTGGCGAACTGTGTGGAAAAATGCAGAACAGTGGGGAACCAAAGGGAGCAGGAGGAACAGATTGGAAAATGTGGGGAACTGTATAGAATACTGCAGAATAGAGGGGAAACCAAAGGGAGCAGGGGGAACAGATTGGAAAAAGTAGAAACTGTGGGGTAAACTGAAGAACAGAGGGGAGACCAAGGAGAAGGGCGAACAGATTGGAAAAAGTGGGGAACGGTGTGGAAAAATTGAGAAAAGTGGAGAAACAAAGGGAGCAGGGTGAACGGATTGGAAAAATTGGGGAACAGTGTGGAACACTGCAGAACAGAAGGGAATCAAAGGAAGCAGGGGGAACGGATTGGAAAAAGTGGGGAACCGTTTGGAACACTGCACAACAGAGGGGAACCAAAGGAGCACGGGGAAGAGATTGGAAAAATTGGGAAACCATGGAGGACAGTGCAGGACAGAGGGGAACCAAAGGGAGAAGGGGGAACAGATTGGATAAAGTGGGGAACTGTGGGGAACATTGTAGAACTGAGGGGAACCAAAGAGAGCACGGCGAACAGATTGCAAAAAGTGTGGAACCATGGGGAACACTGCAGGACAGAGGGGAACCAAAGGGAACAGGAGGTACAGGTTGTAAAAAGTGGGGAACCGTTAGCGAAAACTGCAGAACAGTGGGGAACCAAAGGGAGCAGGGGTAACGGATTGGAAAATGTGGGGAACTGTATAGAAAACTGCACAATAGAGGGGAACCAAAGGGAGCAGGGGGAACAGATTGGAAAAAGTGGAAACTGTGGGGAAAACTGCAGAACAGAGGGGAGCCCAAGGAGAAGGGGGAACAGATTGGAAAAAGTGGGGAACGGTGTGGAAAATGCAGCAGAGTGGAGAAACAACGGGAGCAGGGTGAACGGATTGGAAAAAGTGGGGAACAGTGTGGAACACTGCAGAACAGAGGGGAATCAAAAGAAGCAGGGGGAACAGATTGGAAAAAGTGGGGAACCGTTCGGAACACTGCACAACAGAGGGGAAACAAAGGAGCACGGGGAAGAGATTGGAAAAATTGGGAAACAGTGTGGAAAAATGCAGAAGAGTAAGGAAACAAAGGGAGCAGGGGGTATACATTGGAAAAATTGCGGAACCGTGGGGAACACTGCAGAACAGAGGGGAACCAAGGGAGCAGGTGGAACGAATTGGAAAAAGTGGGGAATCGTGAAGGACAATGCAGGACAGAGGGGAAAGAAAGGGCACAGGGGGAACGGATTGGAAAAAGTGGGGAACTGTGGGGAACACTGCAGAACAGAGGGGAACCAATAGGAGCAGGGCGAACAGATTGGAAAAAGTGGGGAACTGTGTGGAAAAATGCAGAAGAGTGGAGAAACAACGGGAGCAGGGTGAACGGATTGGAAAAAGTGGGGAACTGTTAGGCACACTGCACAACAGAGGGGAAACAAAGGAGCACGGGGAAAAGATTGGAAAAATTGGGAAACAATGGAGGACAGTGCAGGACGGAGGGGAACCAAAGGGAGCAGGGGGAACAGATTGGAAAAAGTGCGGAACCGTGGCGAATACTGCAAAACAGTGGGGAACCAAACGGAGCAGCGGGAATGGGTTGGAAAAAGTGGGGAACCGTGGGAAACACTGCAGAACAGAGGGGAACGAAAGGGAGCAGGGCGAACATATCGGAAAAAAGTTGAGAAGTGGGAAACACTGCAGAACAGTGGGGAATCAAAGGGAGCAGGGGGATCAGATTGGAAAAAGTGGCGAACTGTGTGGAAAAATGCAGAACAGTGGGGAACCAAAGGGAGCAGGAGGAACAGATTGGAAATGTGGGGAACTGTATAGAAAACTGCAGAATAGAGGGGAACCAAAGGGTGCAGGGGGAACAGATTGGAAAAAGTGGAAACTGTGGGGAAAACTGCAGAACAGAGGGGAGCCCAAGGAGAAGGGGGAACAGATTGGAAAAAGTGGGGAACGGTGTGGAAAATGCAGAAGAGTGGAGAAACAACGGGAGCAGGGTGAACGGATTGGAAAAAGTGGGGAACAGTGTGGAACACTGCAGAACAGAGGGGAATCAAAAGAAGCAGGGGGAACAGATTGGAAAAAGTGGGGAACAGTGTGGAAAAATGCAGAAGAGTAAGGAAACAAAGGGAGCAGGGGGTATACATTGGAAAAATTGCGGAACCTTGGGGAACACTGCAGAACAGAGGGGAACCAAGGGAGCAGGTGGAACGAATTGGAAAAAGTGGGTAATCGTGAAGGACAATGCAGGACAGAGGGGAAAGAAAGGGCACAGGGGGAACGGATTGGAAAAAGTGGGGAACTGTGGGGAACACTGCAGGACAGAGGGGAACCAATAGAAGCAGGGCGAACAGATTGGAAAAAGTGGGGAACTGTGTGGAAAAAAGCAGAAGAGTGGAGAAACAACGGGAGCAGGGTGAACGGATTGGAAAAAGTGGGGAACCGTTAGGCACACTGCACAACAGAGGGGAAACAAAGGAGCAAGGGGAAAAGATTGGAAAAATTGGGAAACAATGGAGGACAGTGCAGGACGCAGGGGAACCAAAGGGAGCAGGGGGAACAGATTGGAAAAAGTGCGGAACCGTGGGAAACACTGCAGAACAGAAGGGAACGAAAGGGAGCAGGGCGAACATATCGGAAAAAAGTTGAGAAGTGGGAAACACTGCAGAACAGTGGGGAATCAAAGGGAGCAGGGGGATCAGATTGGAAAAAGTGGCGAACTGTGTGGAAAAATGCAGAACAGTGGGGAACCAAAGGGAGCAGGAGGAACAGATTGGAAATGTGGGGAACTGTATAGAAAACTGCAGAATAGAGGGGAACCAAAGGGTGCAGGGGGAACAGATTGGAAAAAGTGGAAACTGTGGGGAAAACTGCAGAACAGAGGGGAGCCCAAGGAGAAGGGGGAACAGATTGGAAAAAGTGGGGAACGGTGTGGAAAATGCAGAAGAGTGGAGAAACAACGGGAGCAGGGTGAACGGATTGGAAAAAGTGGGGAACAGTGTGGAACACTGCAGAACAGAGGGGAATCAAAAGAAGCAGGGGGAACAGATTGGAAAAAGTGGGGAACCGTTCGGAACACTGCACAACAGAGGGGAAACAAATGAGCACGGGGAAGAGATTGGAAAAATTGGGAAACAGTGTGGAAAAATGCAGAAGAGTAAGGAAACAAAGGGAGCAGGGGGTATACATTGGAAAAATTGCGGAACCGTGGGGAACACTGAAGAACAGAGGGGAACCAAGGGAGCAGGTGGAACGAATTGGAAAAAGTGGGGAATCGTGAAGGACAATGCAGGACAGAGGGGAAAGAAAGGGCACAGGGGGAACGGATTGGAAAAAGTGGGGAACTGTGGGGAACACTGCAGAACAGAGGGGAACCAATAGGAGCAGGGCGAACAGATTGGAAAAAGTGGGGAACTGTGTGGAAAAATGCAGAAGAGTGGAGAAACAACGGGAGCAGGGTGAACGGATTGGAAAAAGTGGGGAACCGTTAGGCACACTGCACAACAGAGGGGAAACAAAGGAGCACGGGGAAAAGATTGGAAAAATTGGGAAACAATGGAGGACAGTGCAGGACGGAGGGGAACCAAAGGGAGCAGGGGGAACAGATTGGAAAAAGTGCGGAACCGTGGCGAATACTGCAAAACAGTGGGGAACCAAACGGAGCAGCGGGAACGGATTGGAAAAAGTGGGGAACCGTGGGAAACACTGCAGAACAGAGGGGAACGAAAGGGAGCAGGGCGAACATATCGGAAAAAAGTTGAGAAGTGGGAAACACTGCAGAACAGTGGGGAATCAACGGGAGCAGGGGGATCAGATTGGAAAAAGTGGCGAACAGTGTGGAAAAATGCAGAAGAGTGAGGAAACAAAGGGAGCAGGGGGTATACATTGGAAAAATTGCGGAACCGTGGGGAACACTGCAGAACAGAGGGGAACCAAGGGAGCAGGTGGAACGAATTGGAAAAAATGGGGAATCGTGAAGGACAATGCAGGACAGGGGGGAAAGAAAGGGCACAGGGGGAACGGATTGGAAAAAGTGGGGAACTGTGGGGAACACTGCAGAACAGAGGGGAACCAATAGGAGCAGGGCGAACAGATTGGAAAAAGTGGGGAACTGTGTGGAAAAATGCAGAAGAGTGGAGAAACAACGGGAGCAGGGTGAACGGATTGGAAAAAGTGGGGAACCGTTAGGCACACTGCACAACAGAGGGGAAACAAAGGAGCACGGGGAAAAGATTGGAAAAATTGGGAAACAATGGAGGACAGTGCACGACGGAGGGGAACCAAAGGGAGCAGGGGGAACAGATTGGAAAAAGTGCGGAACCGTGGCGAATACTGCAAAACAGTGGGGAACCAAACGGAGCAGCGGGAACGGATTGGAAAAAGTGGGGAACCGTGGGAAACACTGCAGAACAGAGGGGAACG
The DNA here is from genome assembly GCF_036971445.1 of Narcine bancroftii. NCBI lineage: Eukaryota > Metazoa > Chordata > Chondrichthyes > Torpediniformes > Narcinidae > Narcine > Narcine bancroftii. Next base: position 6,954,782 of record NW_027211884.1, read on the forward strand.
AAAGGGAGCAGGGCGAACATATCGGAAAAAAGTTGAGAAGTGGGAAACACTGCAGAACAGTGGGGAATCAAAGGGAGCAGGGGGATCAGATTGGAAAAAGTGGCGAACAGTGTGGAAAAATGCAGAAGAGTGAGGAAACAAAGGGAGCAGGGGGTATACATTGGAAAAATTGCGGAACCGTGGGGAACACTGCAGAACAGAGGGGAACCAAGGGAGCAGGTGGAACGAATTGGAAAAAGTGGGGAATCGTGAAGGACAATGCAGGACAGGGGGGAAAGAAAGGGCACAGGGGGAACGGATTGGAAAAAGTGGGGAACTGTGGGGAACACTGCAGAACAGAGGGGAACCAATAGGAGCAGGGCGAACAGATTGGAAAAAGTGGGGAACTGTGTGGAAAAATGCAGAAGAGTGGAGAAACAACGGGAGCAGGGTGAACGGATTGGAAAAAGTGGGGAACCGTTAGGCACACTGCACAACAGAGGGGAAACAAAGGAGCACGGGGAAAAGATTGGAAAAATTGGGAAACAATGGAGGACAGTGCAGGACGGAGGGGAACCAAAGGGAGCAGGGGGAACAGATTGGAAAAAGTGCGGAACCGTGGCGAATACTGCAAAACAGTGGGGAACCAAACGGAGCAGCGGGAACGGATTGGAAAAAGTGGGGAAGCGTGGGAAACACTGCAGAACAGAGGGGAACGAAAGGGAGCAGGGCGAACATATCGGAAAAAAGTTGAGAAGTGGGAAACACTGCAGAACAGTGGGGAATCAAAGGGAGCAGGGGGATCAGATTGCAAAAAGTGGCGAACAGTGTGGAAAAATGCAGAAGAGTGAGGAAACAAAGGGAGCAGGGGAACAGATTGGAAAAAGTGGGGAACTGTGTGGAAAAATGCAGAACAGTGGGGAACCAAAGGGAGCAGGAGGAACAGATTGGAAAAAGTCGGGAACCGTGGAGAATACTGCAGAACAGAGGGGAACCAAAGGGAGCAGGGGTAACGGATTGGAAAATGTGGGGAACTGTATAGAATACTGCAGAATAGAGGGGAAACCAAAGGGAGCAGGGGAAACAGATTGGAAAAAGTGGAAACTGTGGGGTGAACTGCAGAACAGAGGGGAGCCCAAGGAGAAGGGCGAACAGATTGGAAAAAGTGGGGAACGGTGTGGAAAAATTGAGAAGAGTGGAGAAACAATGGGAGCAGTGGGAACGGATTGGAAAAAGTGGGGAACCGTGGGAAACACTGCAGAACAGAGGGGAACGAAAGGGAGCAGGACGAACATATCGGAAAAAAGTTGAGAAGTGGGGAACACTGCAGAACAGTGGGGAATCAAAGGGAGCAGGGGGATCAGATTGGAAAAAGTGGAGAACTGTGTGGAAAAATGCAGAACAGTGGGGAACCAAAGGGAGCAGGAGGAACAGATTGGAAAAAGTCGGTAACCGTGGAGAACACTGCAGAACAGAGGGGAACCAAAGGGAGCAGGGTGAACGGATTGGAAAATGTGGGGAACTGTATAGAAAACTGCAGAATAGAGGGGAACCAAAGGGAGCAGGGGGAACAGATTGGAAAAAGTGGAAACTGTGGGGAAAACTGCAGAACAGAGGGGAGCCCAAGGAGAAGGGCGAACAGATTGGAAAAAGTGGGGAACGGTGTGGAAAAATTGAGAAGAGTGGAGAAACAATGGGAGCAGTGGGAACGGATTGGAAAAAGTGGGGAACCGTGGGAAACACTGCAGAACAGAGGGGAACGAAAGGGAGCAGGACGAACATATCGGAAAAAAGTTGAGAAGTGGGGAACACTGCAGAACAGTGGGGAATCAAAGGGAGCAGGGGGATCAGATTGGAAAAAGTGGAGAACTGTGTGGAAAAATGCAGAACAGTGGGGAACCAAAGGGAGCAGGAGGAACAGATTGGAAAAAGTCGGTAACCGTGGAGAACACTGCAGAACAGAGGGGAACCAAAGGGAGCAGGGTGAACGGATTGGAAAATGTGGGGAACTGTATAGAAAACTGCAGAATAGAGGGGAACCAAAGGGAGCAGGGGGAACAGATTGGAAAAAGTGGAAACTGTGGGGAAAACTGCAGAACAGAGGGGAGCCCAAGGTGAAGGGGGAACAGATTGGAAAAAGTGGGGAACGGTGTGGAAAATGCAGAAGAGTGGAGAAACAACGGGAGCAGGGTGAACGGATTGGAAAAAGTGGGGAACAGTGTGGAACACTGCAGAACAGAGGGGAATCAAAAGAAGCAGGGGGAACAGATTGGAAAAAGTGGGGAACCGTTCGGAACACTGCACAACAGAGGGGAAACAAAGGAGCACGGGGAAGAGATTGGAAAAATTGGGAAACAGTGTAGAAAAATGCAGAAGAGTAAGGAAACAAAGGGAGCAGGGGGTATACATTGGAAAAATTGCGGAACCGTGGGGAACACTGCAGAACTGAGGGGAACCAAGGGAGCAGGTGGAACGAATTGGAAAAAGTGGGGAATCGTGAAGGACAATGCAGGACAGAGGGGAAAGAAAGGGCACAGGGGGAACGGATTGGAAAAAGTGGGGAATCGTGAAGGACAATGCAGGACAGGGGGGAAAGAAAGGGCACAGGGGGAACGGATTGGAAAAAGTGGGGAACTGTGGGGAACACTGCAGAACAGAGGGAAACCAATAGGAGCAGGGCGAACAGATTGGAAAAAGTGGGGAACTGTGTGGAAAAATGCAGAAGAGTGGAGAAACAACGGGAGCAGGGTGAACGGATTGGAAAAAGTGGGGAACCGTTAGGCACACTGCACAACAGAGGGGAAACAAAGGAGCACGGGGAAAAGATTGGAAAAATTGGGAAACAATGGAGGACAGTGCAGGACGGAGGGGAACCAAAGGGAGCAGGGGGAACAGATTGGAAAAAGTGCGGAACCGTGGCGAATACTGCAAAACAGTGGGGAACCAAACGGAGCAGCGGGAACGGATTGGAAAAAGTGGGGAACCGTGGGAAACACTGCAGAACAGAGGGGAACGAAAGGGAGCAGGGCGAACATATCGGAAAAAAGTTGAGAAGTGGGGAACACTGCAGAACAGTGGGGAATCAAAGGGAGCAGGGGGATCAGATTGGAAAAAGTGGAGAACTGTGTGGAAAAATGCAGAACAGTGGGGAACCAAAGGGAGCAGGAGGAACAGATTGGAAAAAGTCGGTAACCGTGGAGAACACTGCAGAACAGAGGGGAACCAAAGGGAGCAGGGTGAACGGATTGGAAAATGTGGGGAACTGTATAGAAAACTGCAGAATAGAGGGGAACCAAAGGGAGCAGGGGGAACAGATTGGAAAAAGTGGAAACTGTGGGGAAAACTGCAGAACAGAGGGGAGCCCAAGGTGAAGGGGGAACAGATTGGAAAAAGTGGGGAACGGTGTGGAAAATGCAGAAGAGTGGAGAAACAACGGGAGCAGGGTGAACGGATTGGAAAAAGTGGGGAACAGTGTGGAACACTGCAGAACAGAGGGGAATCAAAAGAAGCAGGGGGAACAGATTGGAAAAAGTGGGGAACCGTTCGGAACACTGCACAACAGAGGGGAAACAAAGGAGCACGGGGAAGAGATTGGAAAAATTGGGAAACAGTGTAGAAAAATGCAGAAGAGTAAGGAAACAAAGGGAGCAGGGGGTATACATTGGAAAAATTGCGGAACCGTGGGGAACACTGCAGAACTGAGGGGAACCAAGGGAGCAGGTGGAACGAATTGGAAAAAGTGGGGAATCGTGAAGGACAATGCAGGACAGAGGGGAAAGAAAGGGCACAGGGGGAACGGATTGGAAAAAGTGGGGAATCGTGAAGGACAATGCAGGACAGGGGGGAAAGAAAGGGCACAGGGGGAACGGATTGGAAAAAGTGGGGAACTGTGGGGAACACTGCAGAACAGAGGGAAACCAATAGGAGCAGGGCGAACAGATTGGAAAAAGTGGGGAACTGTGTGGAAAAATGCAGAAGAGTGGAGAAACAACGGGAGCAGGGTGAACGGATTGGAAAAAGTGGGGAACCGTTAGGCACACTGCACAACAGAGGGGAAACAAAGGAGCACGGGGAAAAGATTGGAAAAATTGGGAAACAATGGAGGACAGTGCAGGACGGAGGGGAACCAAAGGGAGCAGGGGGAACAGATTGGAAAAAGTGCGGAACCGTGGCGAATACTGCAAAACAGTGGGGAACCAAACGGAGCAGCGGGAACGGATTGGAAAAAGTGGGGAACCGTGGGAAACACTGCAGAACAGAGGGGAACGAAAGGGAGCAGGGCGAACATATCGGAAAAAAGTTGAGAAGTGGGAAACACTGCAGAACAGTGGGGAATCAAAGGGAGCAGGGGGAACAGATTGGAAAAAGTGGCGAACAGTGTGGAAAAATGCAGAAGAGTGAGGAAACAAAGGGAGCAGGGGAACAGATTGGAAAAAGTGGGGAACTGTGTGGAAAAATGCAGAACAGTGGGGAACCAAAGGGAGCAGGAGGAACAGATTGGAAAAAGTCGGGAACCGTGGAGAATACTGCAGAACAGAGGGGAACCAAAGGGAGCAGGGGTAACGGATTGGAAAATGTGGGGAACTGTATAGAATACTGCAGAATAGAGGGGAACCAAAGGGAGCAGGGGGAACAGATTGCAAAAAGTGTGGAACCGTGGGGAACACTGCAGGACAGAGGGGAACCAAAGGGAGCAGGGAGAACGGATGGGAAAATGTGGGGAACCGTGGAGAGCACTGCAGTAAAGAGGGGAACTAAAGGGAGCAGGGGTAACAGATTGGAAAAAGTGGCGAACAGTGTGGAAAAATGCAGAAGAGTGAGGAAACAAAGGGAGCAGGGGAACAGATTGGAAAAAGTGGGAAACTGTGTGGAAAAATGCAGAACAGTGGGGAACCAAAGGGAGCAGGAGGAACAGATTGGAAAAAGTCGGGAACCGTGGAGAATACTGCAGAACAGAGGGGAACCAAAGGGAGCAGGGGTAACGGATTGGAAAATGTGGGGAACTGTATAGAATACTGCAGAATAGAGGGGAAACCAAAGGGAGCAGGGGAAACAGATTGGAAAAAGTGGAAACTGTGGGGTGAACTGCAGTACAGAGGGGAGCCCAAGGAGAAGGGCGAACAGATTGGAAAAAGTGGGGAACGGTGTGGAAAAATTGAGAAGAGTGGAGAAACAATGGGAGCAGTGGGAACGGATTGGAAAAAGTGGGGAACCGTGGGAAACACTGCAGAACAGAGGGGAACGAAAGGGAGCAGGACGAACATATCGGAAAAAATTTGAGAAATGGGGAACACTGCAGAACAGTGGGGAATCAAAGGGAGCAGGGGGATCAGATTGGAAAAAGTGGGGAACTGTGTGGAAAAATGCAGAACAGTGGGGAACCAAAGGGAGCAGGAGGAACAGATTGGAAAAAGTCGGGAACCGTGGAGAACACTGCAGAACAGAGGGGAACCAAAGGGAGCAGGGTGAACGGATTGGAAAATGTGGGGAACTGTATAGAAAACTGCAGAATAGAGGGGAACCAAAGGGAGCAGGGGGAACAGATTGGAAAAAGTGGAAACTGTGGGGAAAACTGCAGAACAGAGGGGAGCCCAAGGTGAAGGGGGAACAGATTGGAAAAAGTGGGGAACGGTGTGGAAAATGCAGAAGAGTGGAGAAACAACGGGAGCAGGGTGAACGGATTGGAAAAAGTGGGGAACAGTGTGGAACACTGCAGAACAGAGGGGAATCAAAAGAAGCAGGGGGAACAGATTGGAAAAAGTGGGGAACCGTTCGGAACACTGCACAACAGAGGGGAAACAAAGGAGCACGGGGAAGAGATTGGAAAAATTGGGAAACAGTGTAGAAAAATGCAGAAGAGTAAGGAAACAAAGGGAGCAGGGGGTATACATTGGAAAAATTGCGGAACCGTGGGGAACACTGCAGAACTGAGGGGAACCAAGGGAGCAGGTGGAACGAATTGGAAAAAGTGGGGAATCGTGAAGGACAATGCAGGACAGAGGGGAAAGAAAGGGCACAGGGGGAACGGATTGGAAAAAGTGGGGAATCGTGAAGGACAATGCAGGACAGGGGGGAAAGAAAGGGCACAGGGGGAACGGATTGGAAAAAGTGGGGAACTGTGGGGAACACTGCAGAACAGAGGGAAACCAATAGGAGCAGGGCGAACAGATTGGAAAAAGTGGGGAACTGTGTGGAAAAATGCAGAAGAGTGGAGAAACAACGGGAGCAGGGTGAACGGATTGGAAAAAGTGGGGAACCGTTAGGCACACTGCACAACAGAGGGGAAACAAAGGAGCACGGGGAAAAGATTGGAAAAATTGGGAAACAATGGAGGACAGTGCAGGACGGAGGGGAACCAAAGGGAGCAGGGGGAACAGATTGGAAAAAGTGCGGAACCGTGGCGAATACTGCAAAACAGTGGGGAACCAAACGGAGCAGCGGGAACGGATTGGAAAAAGTGGGGAACCGTGGGAAACACTGCAGAACAGAGGGGAACGAAAGGGAGCAGGGCGAACATATCGGAAAAAAGTTGAGAAGTGGGAAACACTGCAGAACAGTGGGGAATCAAAGGGAGCAGGGGGAACAGATTGGAAAAAGTGGCGAACAGTGTGGAAAAATGCAGAAGAGTGAGGAAACAAAGGGAGCAGGGGAACAGATTGGAAAAAGTGGGGAACTGTGTGGAAAAATGCAGAACAGTGGGGAACCAAAGGGAGCAGGAGGAACAGATTGGAAAAAGTCGGGAACCGTGGAGAATACTGCAGAACAGAGGGGAACCAAAGGGAGCAGGGGTAACGGATTGGAAAATGTGGGGAACTGTATAGAATACTGCAGAATAGAGGGGAACCAAAGGGAGCAGGGGGAACAGATTGCAAAAAGTGTGGAACCGTGGGGAACACTGCAGGACAGAGGGGAACCAAAGGGAGCAGGGTGAACGGATGGGAAAATGTGGGGAACCGTGGAGAGCACTGCAGTAAAGAGGGGAACTAAAGGGAGCAGGGGTAACAGATTGGAAAAAGTGGCGAACAGTGTGGAAAAATGCAGAAGAGTGAGGAAACAAAGGGAGCAGGGGAACAGATTGGAAAAAGTGGGGAACTGTGTGGAAAAATGCAGAACAGTGGGGAACCAAAGGGAGCAGGAGGAACAGATTGGAAAAAGTCGGGAACCGTGGAGAATACTGCAGAACAGAGGGGAACCAAAGGGAGCAGGGGTAACGGATTGGAAAATGTGGGGAACTGTATAGAATACTGCAGAATAGAGGGGAAACCAAAGGGAGCAGGGGAAACAGATTGGAAAAAGTGGAAACTGTGGGGTGAACTGCAGTACAGAGGGGAGCCCAAGGAGAAGGGCGAACAGATTGGAAAAAGTGGGGAACGGTGTGGAAAAATTGAGAAGAGTGGAGAAACAATGGGAGCAGTGGGAACGGATTGGAAAAAGTGGGGAACCGTGGGAAACACTGCAGAACAGAGGGGAACGAAAGGGAGCAGGACGAACATATCGGAAAAAATTTGAGAAATGGGGAACACTGCAGAACAGTGGGGAATCAAAGGGAGCAGGGGGATCAGATTAGAAAAAGTGGGGAACTGTGTGGAAAAATGCAGAATGGTGGGGAACCAAAGGGAGCAGGAGGAACAGATTGGAAAAAGTCGGGAACCGTGGAGAACACTGCAGAACAGAGGGGAACCAAAGGGAGCAGGGTGAACGGATTGGAAAATGTGGGGAACTGTATAGAAAACTGCAGAATAGAGGGGAACCAAAGGGAGCAGGGGGAACAGATTGGAAAAAGTGGAAACTGTGGGGAAAACTGCAGAACAGAGGGGAGCCCAAGGTGAAGGGGGAACAGATTGGAAAAAGTGGGGAACGGTGTGGAAAATGCAGAAGAGTGGAGAAACAACGGGAGCAGGGTGAACGGATTGGAAAAAGTGGGGAACAGTGTGGAACACTGCAGAACAGAGGGGAATCAAAAGAAGCAGGGGGAACAGATTGGAAAAAGTGGGGAACCGTTCGGAACACTGCACAACAGAGGGGAAACAAAGGAGCACGGGGAAGAGATTGGAAAAATTGGGAAACAGTGTGGAAAAATGCAGAAGAGTAAGGAAACAAAGGGAGCAGGGGGTATACATTGGAAAAATTGCGGAACCGTGGGGAACACTGCAGAACTGAGGGGAACCAAGGGAGCAGGTGGAACGAATTGGAAAAAGTGGGGAATCGTGAAGGACAATGCAGGACAGAGGGGAAAGAAAGGGCACAGGGGGAACGGATTGGAAAAAGTGGGGAACTGTGGGGAACACTGCAGAACAGAGGGGAACCAATAGGAGCAGGGCGAACAGATTGGAAAAAGTGGGGAACTGTGTGGAAAAATGCAGAAGAGTGGAGAAACAACGGGAGCAGGGTGAACGGATTGGAAAAAGTGGGGAACCGTTAGGCACACTGCACAACATAGGGGAAACAAAGGAGCACGGGGAAAAGATTGTAAAAATTGGGAAACAATGGAGGACAGTGCAGGACGCAGGGGAACCAAAGGGAGCAGGGGGAACAGATTGGAAAAAGTGCGGAACCGTGGCGAATACTTCAAAACAGTGGGGAACCAAACGGAGCAGCGGGAACGGATTGGAAAAAGTGGGGAACCGTGGGAAACACTGCAGAACAGAGGGGAATCAAAGGGAGCAGGGGGATCAGATTGGAAAAAGTGGCGAACTGTGTGGAAAAATGCAGAACAGTGGGGAACCAAAGGGAGCAGGAGGAACAGATTGGAAAATGTGGGGAACTGTATAGAATACTGCAGAATAGAGGGGAAACCAAAGGGAGCAGGGGGAACAGATTGGAAAAAGTAGAAACTGTGGGGTAAACTGAAGAACAGAGGGGAGACCAAGGAGAAGGGCGAACAGATTGGAAAAAGTGGGGAACGGTGTGGAAAAATTGAGAAAAGTGGAGAAACAAAGGGAGCAGGGTGAACGGATTGGAAAAATTGGGGAACAGTGTGGAACACTGCAGACCAGAAGGGAATCAAAGGAAGCAGGGGGAACGGATTGGAAAAAGTGGGGAACCGTTCGGAACACTGCACAACAGAGGGGAACCAAAGGAGCACGGGGAAGAGATAGGAAAAATTGGGAAACCATGGAGGACAGTGCAGGACGGAGGGGAACCAAAGGGAGCAGGGGGAACAGATTGGATAAAGTGGGGAACTGTGGGGAACATTGTAGAACTGAAGGGAACCAAAGAGAGCACGGCGAACAGATTGCAAAAAGTGTGGAACCGTGGGGAACACTGCAGAACAGAGGGGAACCAAAGGGAGCAGGGAGAACGGATGGGAAAATGTGGGGAACCGTGGAGAGCACTGCAGTACAGAGGGGAACTAAAGGGAGCAGGGGTAACAGATTGGAAAAAGTGTGGAACCGTGGCGAACACTGCAAAACAGTGTGGAACCAAAGGGAGCAGTGGGAACGGATTGGAAAAAGTGGGGAACCGTGGGAAACACTGCAGAACAGAGGGGAACGAAAGGGAGCAGGACGAACATATCGGAAAAAAGTTGAGAAGTGGGGAACACTGCAGAACAGTGGGGAATCAAAGGGAGCAGGGGGATCAGATTGGAAAAAGTGGCGAACATTGTGGAAAAATGCAGAAGAGTGAGGAAACAAAGGGAGCAGGAGGAACAGATTGGAAAATGTCGGTAACCGTGGAGAAAACTGCAGAACAGAGGGGAACCAAAGGGAGCAGGGTGAACGGATTGGAAAATGTGGGGAACTGTATAGAAAACTGCAGAATAGAGGGGAACCAAAGGGAGCAGGGGGAACAGATTGGAAAAAGTGGAAACTGTGGGGAAAACTGAAGAACAGAGGGGAGCCCAAGGAGAAGGGGGAACAGATTGGAAAAAGTGGGGAACGGTGTGGAAAATGCAGCAGAGTGGAGAAACAACGGGAGCAGGGTGAACGGATTGGAAAAAGTGGGGAACAGTGTGGAACACTGCAGAACAGAGGGGAATCAAAAGAAGCAGGGGGAACAGATTGGAAAAAGTGGGGAACCGTTCGGAACACTGCACAACAGAGGGGAAACAAAGGAGCACGGGGAAGAGATTGGAAAAATTGGGAAACAGTGTGGAAAAATGCAGAAGAGTAAGGAAACAAAGGGAGCAGGGGGTATACATTGGAAAAATTGCGGAACCGTGGGGAACACTGCAGAACAGAGGGGAACCAAGGGAGCAGGTGGAACGAATTGGAAAAAGTGGGGAATCGTGAAGGACAATGCAGGACCGAGGGGAAAGAAAGGGCACAGGGGGAACGGATTGGAAAAAGTGGGGAACTGTGGGGAACACTGCAGAACAGAGGGGAACCAATAGGAGCAGGGCGAACAGATTGGAAAAAGTGGGGAACTGTGTGGAAAAATGCAGAAGAGTGGAGAAACAACGGGAGCAGGGTGAACAGATTGGAAAAAGTGGGGAACCGTTAGGCACATTGCACAACAGAGGGGAAACAAAGGAGCATGGGGAAAAGATTGGAAAAATTGGGAAACAATGGAGGACAGTGCAGGACGGAGGGGAACCAAAGGGAGCAGGGGGAACAGATTGGAAAAAGTGCGGAACCGTGGCGAATACTGCAAAACAGTGGGGAACCAAACGGAGCAGCGGGAACGGATTGGAAAAAGTGGGGAACCGTGGGAAACACTGCAGAACAGAGGGGAACGAAAGGGAGCAGGGCGAACATATCGGAAAAAACTTGAGAAGTGGGAAACACTGCAGAACAGTGGGGAATCAAAGGGAGCAGGGGGATCAGATTGGAAAAAGTGGCGAACTGTGTGTAAAAATGCGGAACAGTGGGGAACCAAAGGGAGCAGGAGGAACAGATTGAAAATGTGGGGAACTGTATAGAAAACTGCAGAATAGAGGGGAACCAAAGGGAGCAGGGGGAACAGATTGGAAAAAGTGGAAACTGTGGGGAAAACTGCAGAACAGAGGGGAGCCCAAGGAGAAGGGGGAACAGATTGGAAAAAGTGGGGAACGGTGTGGAAAATGCAGAAGAGTGGAGAAACAACGGGAGCAGGGTGAACGGATTGGAAAAAGTGGGGAACAGTGTGGAACACTGCAGAACAGAGGGGAATCAAAAGAAGCAGGGGGCCAGATTGGAAAAAGTGGGGAACCGTTCGGAACACTGCAGAACAGAGGGGATACAAAGGAGCACGGGGAAGAGATTGGAAATATTGGGAAACAGTGTGGAAAAATGCAGAAGAGTAAGGAAACAAAGGGAGCAGGGGGTATACATTGGAAAAATTGCGGAACCGTGGGGAACACTGCAGAACAGAGGGGAACCAAGGGAGCAGGTGGAACGAATTGGAAAAAGTGGGGAATCGTGAAGGACAATGCAGGACCGAGGGGAAAGAAAGGGCACAGGGGGAACGGATTGGAAAAAGTGGGGAACTGTGGGGAACACTGCAGAACAGAGGGGAACCAATAGGAGCAGGGCGAACAGATTGGAAAAAGTGGGGAACTGTGTGGAAAAATGCAGAAGAGTGGAGAAACAACGGGAGCAGGGTGAACGGATTGGAAAAAGTGGGGAACCGTTCGGCACATTGCACAACAGAGGGGAAACAAAGGAGCACGGGGAAAAGATTGGAAAAATTGGGAAACAATGGAGGACAGTGCAGGACGGAGGGGAACCAAAGGGAGCAGGGGGAACAGATTGGAAAAAGTGCGGAACCGTGGCGAATACTGCAAAACAGTGGGGAACCAAACGGAGCAGCGGGAACGGATTGGAAAAAGTGGGGAACCGTGGGAAACACTGCAGAACAGAGGGGAACGAAAGGGAGCAGGGCGAACATATCGGAAAAAGATTGAGAAGTGGGAAACACTGCAGAACAGTGGGGAATCAAAGGGAGCAGGGGGATCAGATTGGAAAAAGTGGCGAACTGTGTGGAAAAATGCAGAACATTGGGGAACCAAAGGGAGCAGGAGGAACAGATTGGAAATGTGGGGAACTGTATAAAAAACTGCAGAATAGAGGGGAACCAACGGAAGCAGGGGGAACAGATTGAAAAAACTGGAAACTGTGGGGTAAACTGCAGAACAGAGGGGAGCCCAAGGAGAAGGGCGAACAGATTGGAAAAAGTGGGGAACGGTGTGGAAAAATTGAGAAGAGTGGAGAAACAAAGGGAGCAGGGTGAACGGATTGGAAAAATTGGGGAACAGTGTGGAACACTGCAGAACAGAAGGGAATCAAAGGAAGCAGGGGGAACGGATTGGAAAAAGTGGGGAACCGTTTGGAACACTGCACAACAGAGGGGAACCAAAGGAGCACGGAGAAGAGATTGGAAAAATTGGGAAACCATGGAGGACAGTGCAGGACGGAGGGGAACCAAAGGGATCAGGGGGAACAGATTGGATAAAGTGGGGAACTGTGGGGAACATTGTAGAACTGAGGGGAACCAAAGAGAGCACGGCGAACAGATTGCAAAAAGTGTGGAACCGTGGGGAACACTGCAGAACAGAGGGGTACCAAAGGGAACAGGAGGTAGAGGTTGTAAAAAGTGGGGAACCGTTAGCGAAAACTGCAGAACAGTGGGGAACCAAAGGGAGCAGGGGTAACGGATTGGAAAATGTGGGGAACTGTATAGAAAGCTGCACAATAGAGGGGAACCAAAGGGAGCAGGGGGAACAGATTGGAAAAAGTGGAAACTGTGGGGAAAACTGCAGAACAGAGGGGAGCCCAAGGAGAAGGGGGAACAGATTGGAAAAAGTGGGGAACGGTGTGGAAAATGCAGCAGAGTGGAGAAACAACGGGAGCAGGGTGAACGGATTGGAAAAAGTGGGGAACAGTGTGGAACACTGCAGAACAGAGGGGAATCAAAAGAAGCAGGGGGAACAGATTGGAAAAAGTGGGGAACCGTTCGGAACACTGCACAACAGAGGGGAAACAAAGGAGCACGGGGAAGAGATTGGAAAAATTGGCAAACAGTGTGGAAAAATACAGAAGAGTAAGGGAACAAAGGGAGCAGGGGGTATACATTGGAAAAATTGCGGAACCGTGGGGAACACTGCAGAACAGAGGGGAACCAAGGGAGCAGGTGGAACGAATTGGAAAAAGTGGGGAATCGTGAAGGACAATGCAGGACAGAGGGGAAAGAAAGGGCACAGGGGGAACGGATTGGAAAAAGTGGGGAACTATGGGGAACACTGCAGAACAGAGGGGAACCAATAGGAGCAGGGCGAACAGATTGGAAAAAGTGGGGAACTGTGTGGAAAAATGCAGAAGAGTGGAGAAACAACGGGAGCAGGGTGAACGGATTGGAAAAAGTGGGGAACCGTTAGGCACACTGCACAACAGAGGGGAAACAAAGGAGCACGGGGAAAAGATTGGAAAAATTGGGAAACAATGGAGGACAATGCAGGACGGAGGGGAACCAAAGGGAGCAGGGGGAACAGATTGGAAAAAGTGCGGAACCGTGGCGAATACTGCAAAACAGTGGGGAACCAAACGGAGCAGCGGGAACGGATTGGAAAAAGTGGGGAACCGTGGAAAAAACTGCAGAACAGAGGGGAACGAAAGGGAGCAGGGCGAACATATCGGAAAAAAGTTGAGAAGTGGGAAACACTGCAGAACAGTGGGGAATCAAAGGGAGCAGGGGGATCAGATTGGAAAAAGTGGCGAACTGTGTGGAAAAATGCAGAACAGTGGGGAACAGAAGGGAGCAGGAGGAACAGATTGGAAATGTGGGGAACTGTATAGAAAACTGCAGAATAGAGGGGAACCAACGGAAGCAGGGGGAACAGATTGAAAAAACTGGAAACTGTGGAGTAAACTGCAGAACAGAGGGGAGCCCAAGGAGAAGGGCGAACAGATTGGAAAAAGTGGGGAACGGTGTGGAAAAATTGAGAAGAGTGGAGAAACAAAGGGAGCAGGGTGAACGGATTGGAAAAATTGGGGAACAGTGTGGAACACTGCAGAACAGAAGGGAATCAAAGGAAGCAGGGGGAACGGATTGGAAAAAGTGGGGAACCGTTTGGAACACTGCACAACAGAGGGGAACCAAAGGAGCACGGGGAAGAGATTGGAAAAATTGGGAAACCATGGAGGACAGTGCAGGACAGAGGGGAACCAAAGGGAGAAGGGGGAACAGATTGGATAAAGTGGGGAACTGTGGGGAACATTGTAGAACTGAGGGGAACCAAAGAGAGCACGGCGAACAGATTGCAAAAAGTGTGGAACCATGGGGAACACTGCAGGACAGAGGGGAACCAAAGGGAACAGGAGGTACAGGTTGTAAAAAGTGGGGAACCGTTAGCGAAAACTGCAGAACAGTGGGGAACCAAAGGGAGAAGGGGTAACGGATTGGAAAATGTGGGGAACTGTATAGAAAACTGCACAATAGAGGGGAACCAAAGGGAGCAGGGGGAACAGATTGGAAAAAGTGGAAACTGTGGGGAAAACTGCAGAACAGAGGGGAGCCCAAGGAGAAGGGGGAACAGATTGGAAAAAGTGGGGAACGGTGTGGAAAATGCAGCAGAGTGGAGAAACAACGGGAGCAGGGTGAACGGATTGGAAAAAGTGGGGAACAGTGTGGAACACTGCAGAACAGAGGGGAATCAAAAGAAGCAGGGGGAACAGATTGGAAAAAGTGGGGAACCGTTCGGAACACTGCACAACAGAGGGGAAAAAAGGAGCACGGGGAAGAGATTGGAAATATTGGGAAACAGTGTGGAAAAATGCAGAAGAGTAAGGAAACAAAGGGAGCAGGGGGTATACATTGGAAAAATTGCGGAACCGTGGGGAACACTGCAGAACAGAGAGGAACCAAGGGAGCAGGTGGAACGAATTGGAAAAAGTGGGGAATCGTGAAGGACAATGCAGGACCGAGGGGAACGAAAGGGCACAGGGGGAACGGATTGGAAAAAGTGGGGAACTGTGGGGAACACTGCAGAACAGAGGGGAACCAATAGGAGCTGGGCGAACAGATTGGAAAAAGTGGGGAACTGTGTGGAAAAATGCAGAAGAGTGGAGAAACAACGGGAGCAGGGTGAACGGATTGGAAAAAGTGGGGAACCGTTAGGCACATTGCACAACAGAGGGGAAACAAAGGAGCACGGGGAACAGATTGGAAAAAGTGCGGAACCGTGGCGAATACTGCAAAACAGTGGGGAACCAAACGGAGCAGCGGGAACGGATTGGAAAAAGTGGGGAACCGTGGAAAAAACTGCAGAACAGAGGGGAACGAAAGGGAGCAGGGCGAACATATCGGAAAAAAGTTGAGAAGTGGGAAACACTGCAGAACAGTGGGGAATCAAAGGGAGCAGGGGGATCAGATTGGAAAAAGTGGCGAACTGTGTGGAAAAATGCAGAACAGTGGGGAACCAAAGGGAGCAGGAGGAACAGATTGGAAATGTGGGGAACTGTATAGAAAACTGCAGAATAGAGGGGAACCAACGGAAGCAGGGGGAACAGATTGAAAAAACAGGAAAATGTGGAGTAAACTGCAGAACAGAGGGGAGCCCAAGGAGAAGGGCGAACAGATTGGAAAAAGTGGGGAACGGTGTGGAAAAATTGAGAAGAGTGGAGAAACAAAGGGAGCAGGGTGAACGGATTGGAAAAATTGGGGAACAGTGTGGAACACTGCAGAACAGAAGGGAATCAAAGGAAGCAGGGGGAACGGATTGGAAAAAGTGGGGAACCGTTTGGAACACTGCACAACAGAGGGGAACCAAAGGAGCACGGGGAAGAGATCGGAAAAATTGGGAAACCATGGAGGACAGTGCAGGACGGAGGGGAACCAAAGGGAGCAGGGGGAACAGATTGGATAAAGTAGGGAACTGTGGGGAACATTGTAGAACTGAGGGGAACCAAAGAGAGCACGGCGAACAGATTGCAAAAAGTGTGGAACCGTGGGGAACACTGCAGGACAGAGGGGAACCAAAGGGAACAGGAGGTACAGGTTGTAAAAAGTGGGGAACCGTTAGCGAAAACTGCAGAACAGTGGGGAACCAAAGGGAGCAGGGGTAACGGATTGGAAAATGTGGGGAACTGTATAGAAAACTGCACAATAGAGGGGAACCAAAGGGAGCAGGGGAAACAGATTGGAAAAAGTGGGGAACGGTGTGGAAAATGCAGAAGAGTGGAGAAACAACGGGAGCAGGGTGAACGGATTGGAAAAAGTGGGGAACAGTGTGGAACACTGCAGAACAGAGGGGAATCAAAAGAAGCAGGGGGAACAGATTGGAAAAAGTGGGGAACAATGGAGGACAGTGCAGGACGGAGGGGAACCAAAGGGAGCAGGGGGAACAGATTGGAAAAAGTGCGGAACCGTGGCGAATTCTGCAAAACAGTGGGGAACCAAACGGAGCAGCGGGAACGGATTGGAAAAAGTGGGGAACCGTGGGAAACACTGCAGAACAGAGGGGAACGAAAGGGAGCAGGGCGAACATATCGAAAAAAAGTTGAGAAGTGGGAAACACTGCAGAACAGTGGGGAATCAAAGGGAGCAGGGGGATCAGATGGGAAAAAGTGGCGAACTGTGTGGAAAAATGCAGAACAGTGGGGAACCAAAGGGAGCAGGAGGAACAGATTGGAAATGTGGGGAACTGTATAGAAAACTGCAGAATAGAGGGGAACCAAAGGGAGCAGGGGGAACAGATTGGAAAAAGTGGAAACTGTGGGGAAAACTGCAGAACAGAGGGGAGCCCAAGGAGAAGGGGGAACAGATTGGAAAAAGTGGGGAACGGTGTGGAAAATGCAGAAGAGTGGAGAAACAACGGGAGCAGGGTGAACGGATTGGAAAAAGTGGGGAACAGTGTGGAACACTGCAGAACAGAGGGGAATCAAAAGAAGCAGGGGGAACAGATTGGAAAAAGTGGGGAACCGTTCGGAACACTGCACAAGAGAGGGGAAACAAAGGAGCACGGGGAAGAGATTGGAAATATTGGGAAACAGTGTGGAAAAATGCAGAAGAGTAAGGAAACAAAGGGAGCAGGGGGTATACATTGGAAAAATTGCGGAACCGTGGGGAACACTGCAGAACAGAGGGGAACCAAGGGAGCAGGTGGAACGAATTGGAAAAAGTGGGGAATCGTGAAGGACAATGCAGGACAGAGGGGAAAGAAAGGGCACAGGGGGAACGGATTGGAAAAAGTGGGGAACTGTGGGGAACACTGCAGAACAGAGGGGAACCAATAGGAGCAGGGCGAACAGATTGGAAAAAGTGGGGAACTGTGTGGAAAAATGCAGAAGAGTGGAGAAACAACGGGAGCAGGGTGAACGGAATGGAAAAAGTGGGGAACTGTTAGGCACACTGCACAACAGAGGGGAAACAAAGGAGCACGGGGAAAAGATTGGAAAAATTGGGAAACAATGGAGGACAGTGCAGGACGGAGGGGAACCAAAGGGAGCAGGGGGAACAGATTGGAAAAAGTGCGGAACCGTGGCGAATACTGCAAAACAGTGGGGAACCAAACGGAGCAGCGGGAATGGATTGGAAAAAGTGGGGAACCGTGGGAAACACTGCAGAACAGAGGGGAACGAAAGGGAGCAGGGCGAACATATCGGAAAAAAGTTGAGAAGTGGGAAACACTGCAGAACAGTGGGGAATCAAAGGGAGCAGGGGGATCAGATTGGAAAAAGTGGCGAACTGTGTGGAAAAATGCAGAACAGTGGGGAACCAAAGGGAGCAGGAGGAACAGATTGGAAATGTGGGGAACTGTATAGAAAACTGCAGAATAGAGGGGAACCAAAGGGTGCAGGGGGAACAGATTGGAAAAAGTGGAAACTGTGGGGAAAACTGCAGAACAGAGGGGAGCCCAAGGAGAAGGGGGAACAGATTGGAAAAAGTGGGGAACGGTGTGGAAAATGCAGAAGAGTGGAGAAACAACGGGAGCAGGGTGAACGGATTGGAAAAAGTGGGGAACAGTGTGGAACACTGCAGAACAGAGGGGAATCAAAAGAAGCAGGGGGAACAGATTGGAAAAAGTGGGGAACAGTGTGGAAAAATGCAGAAGAGTAAGGAAACAAAGGGAGCAGGGGGTATACATTGGAAAAATTGCGGAACCTTGGGGAACACTGCAGAACAGAGGGGAACCAAGGGAGCAGGTGGAACGAATTGGAAAAAGTGGGTAATCGTGAAGGACAATGCAGGACAGAGGGGAAAGAAAGGGCACAGGGGGAACGGATTGGAAAAAGTGGGGAACTGTGGGGAACACTGCAGAACAGAGGGGAACCAATAGAAGCAGGGCGAACAGATTGGAAAAAGTGGGGAACTGTGTGGAAAAAAGCAGAAGAGTGGAGAAACAACGGGAGCAGGGTGAACGGATTGGAAAAAGTGGGGAACCGTTAGGCACACTGCACAACAGAGGGGAAACAAAGGAGCAAGGGGAAAAGATTGGAAAAATTGGGAAACAATGGAGGACAGTGCAGGACGCAGGGGAACCAAAGGGAGCAGGGGGAACAGATTGGAAAAAGTGCGGAACCGTGGGAAACACTGCAGAACAGAAGGGAACGAAAGGGAGCAGGGCGAACATATCGGAAAAAAGTTGAGAAGTGGGAAACACTGCAGAACAGTGGGGAATCAAAGGGAGCAGGGGGATCAGATTGGAAAAAGTGGCGAACTGTGTGGAAAAATGCAGAACAGTGGGGAACCAAAGGGAGCAGGAGGAACAGATTGGAAATGTGGGGAACTGTATAGAAAACTGCAGAATAGAGGGGAACCAAAGGGTGCAGGGGGAACAGATTGGAAAAAGTGGAAACTGTGGGGAAAACTGCAGAACAGAGGGGAGCCCAAGGAGAAGGGGGAACAGATTGGAAAAAGTGGGGAACGGTGTGGAAAATGCAGAAGAGTGGAGAAACAACGGGAGCAGGGTGAACGGATTGGAAAAAGTGGGGAACAGTGTGGAACACTGCAGAACAGAGGGGAATCAAAAGAAGCAGGGGGAACAGATTGGAAAAAGTGGGGAACCGTTCGGAACACTGCACAACAGAGGGGAAACAAATGAGCACGGGGAAGAGATTGGAAAAATTGGGAAACAGTGTGGAAAAATGCAGAAGAGTAAGGAAACAAAGGGAGCAGGGGGTATACATTGGAAAAATTGCGGAACCGTGGGGAACACTGAAGAACAGAGGGGAACCAAGGGAGCAGGTGGAACGAATTGGAAAAAGTGGGGAATCGTGAAGGACAATGCAGGACAGAGGGGAAAGAAAGGGCACAGGGGGAACGGATTGGAAAAAGTGGGGAACTGTGGGGAACACTGCAGAACAGAGGGGAACCAATAGGAGCAGGGCGAACAGATTGGAAAAAGTGGGGAACTGTGTGGAAAAATGCAGAAGAGTGGAGAAACAACGGGAGCAGGGTGAACGGATTGGAAAAAGTGGGGAACCGTTAGGCACACTGCACAACAGAGGGGAAACAAAGGAGCACGGGGAAAAGATTGGAAAAATTGGGAAACAATGGAGGACAGTGCAGGACGGAGGGGAACCAAAGGGAGCAGGGGGAACAGATTGGAAAAAGTGCGGAACCGTGGCGAATACTGCAAAACAGTGGGGAACCAAACGGAGCAGCGGGAACGGATTGGAAAAAGTGGGGAACCGTGGGAAACACTGCAGAAAAGAGGGGAACGAAAGGGAGCAGGGCGAACATATCGGAAAAAAGTTGAGAAGTGGGAAACACTGCAGAACAGTGGGGAATCAACGGGAGCAGGGGGATCAGATTGGAAAAAGTGGCGAACAGTGTGGAAAAATGCAGAAGAGTGAGGAAACAAAGGGAGCAGGGGGTATACATTGGAAAAATTGCGGAACCGTGGGGAACACTGCAGAACAGAGGGGAACCAAGGGAGCAGGTGGAACGAATTGGAAAAAATGGGGAATCGTGAAGGACAATGCAGGACAGGGGGGAAAGAAAGGGCACAGGGGGAACGGATTGGAAAAAGTGGGGAACTGTGGGGAACACTGCAGAACAGAGGGGAACCAATAGGAGCAGGGCGAACAGATTGGAAAAAGTGGGGAACTGTGTGGAAAAATGCAGAAGAGTGGAGAAACAACGGGAGCAGGGTGAACGGATTGGAAAAAGTGGGGAACCGTTAGGCACACTGCACAACAGAGGGGAAACAAAGGAGCACGGGGAAAAGATTGGAAAAATTGGGAAACAATGGAGGACAGTGCACGACGGAGGGGAACCAAAGGGAGCAGGGGGAACAGATTGGAAAAAGTGCGGAACCGTGGCGAATACTGCAAAACAGTGGGGAACCAAACGGAGCAGCGGGAACGGATTGGAAAAAGTGGGGAACCGTGGGAAACACTGCAGAACAGAGGGGAACGAAAGGGAGCAGGGCGAACATATCGGAAAAAAGTTGAGAAGTGGGAAACACTGCAGAACAGTGGGGAATCAAAGGGAGCAGGGGGATCAGATTGGAAAAAGTGGCGAACAGTGTGGAAAAATGCAGAAGAGTGAGGAAACAAAGGGAGCAGGGGGTATACATTGGAAAAATTGCGGAACCGTGGGGAACACTGCAGAACAGAGGGGAACCAAGGGAGCAGGTGGAACGAATTGGAAAAAGTGGGGAATCGTGAAGGACAATGCAGGACAGGGGGGAAAGAAAGGGCACAGGGGGAACGGATTGGAAAAAGTGGGGAACTGTGGGGAACACTGCAGAACAGAGGGGAACCAATAGGAGCAGGGCGAACAGATTGGAAAAAGTGGGGAACTGTGTGGAAAAATGCAGAAGAGTGGAGAAACAACGGGAGCAGGGTGAACGGATTGGAAAAAGTGGGGAACCGTTAGGCACACTGCACAACAGAGGGGAAACAAAGGAGCACGGGGAAAAGATTGGAAAAATTGGGAAACAATGGAGGACAGTGCAGGACGGAGGGGAACCAAAGGGAGCAGGGGGAACAGATTGGAAAAAGTGCGGAACCGTGGCGAATACTGCAAAACAGTGGGGAACCAAACGGAGCAGCGGGAACGGATTGGAAAAAGTGGGGAAGCGTGGGAAACACTGCAGAACAGAGGGGAACGAAAGGGAGCAGGGCGAACATATCGGAAAAAAGTTGAGAAGTGGGAAACACTGCAGAACAGTGGGGAATCAAAGGGAGCAGGGGGATCAGATTGCAAAAAGTGGCGAACAGTGTGGAAAAATGCAGAAGAGTGAGGAAACAAAGGGAGCAGGGGAACAGATTGGAAAAAGTGGGGAACTGTGTGGAAAAATGCAGAACAGTGGGGAACCAAAGGGAGCAGGAGGAACAGATTGGAAAAAGTCGGGAACCGTGGAGAATACTGCAGAACAGAGGGGAACCAAAGGGAGCAGGGGTAACGGATTGGAAAATGTGGGGAACTGTATAGAATACTGCAGAATAGAGGGGAAACCAAAGGGAGCAGGGGAAACAGATTGGAAAAAGTGGAAACTGTGGGGTGAACTGCAGAACAGAGGGGAGCCCAAGGAGAAGGGCGAACAGATTGGAAAAAGTGGGGAACGGTGTGGAAAAATTGAGAAGAGTGGAGAAACAATGGGAGCAGTGGGAACGGATTGGAAAAAGTGGGGAACCGTGGGAAACACTGCAGAACAGAGGGGAACGAAAGGGAGCAGGACGAACATATCGGAAAAAAGTTGAGAAGTGGGGAACACTGCAGAACAGTGGGGAATCAAAGGGAGCAGGGGGATCAGATTGGAAAAAGTGGAGAACTGTGTGGAAAAATGCAGAACAGTGGGGAACCAAAGGGAGCAGGAGGAACAGATTGGAAAAAGTCGGTAACCGTGGAGAACACTGCAGAACAGAGGGGAACCAAAGGGAGCAGGGTGAACGGATTGGAAAATGTGGGGAACTGTATAGAAAACTGCAGAATAGAGGGGAACCAAAGGGAGCAGGGGGAACAGATTGGAAAAAGTGGAAACTGTGGGGAAAACTGCAGAACAGAGGGGAGCCCAAGGTGAAGGGGGAACAGATTGGAAAAAGTGGGGAACGGTGTGGAAAATGCAGAAGAGTGGAGAAACAACGGGAGCAGGGTGAACGGATTGGAAAAAGTGGGGAACAGTGTGGAACACTGCAGAACAGAGGGGAATCAAAAGAAGCAGGGGGAACAGATTGGAAAAAGTGGGGAACCGTTCGGAACACTGCACAACAGAGGGGAAACAAAGGAGCACGGGGAAGAGATTGGAAAAATTGGGAAACAGTGTAGAAAAATGCAGAAGAGTAAGGAAACAAAGGGAGCAGGGGGTATACATTGGAAAAATTGCGGAACCGTGGGGAACACTGCAGAACTGAGGGGAACCAAGGGAGCAGGTGGAACGAATTGGAAAAAGTGGGGAATCGTGAAGGACAATGCAGGACAGAGGGGAAAGAAAGGGCACAGGGGGAACGGATTGGAAAAAGTGGGGAATCGTGAAGGACAATGCAGGACAGGGGGGAAAGAAAGGGCACAGGGGGAACGGATTGGAAAAAGTGGGGAACTGTGGGGAACACTGCAGAACAGAGGGAAACCAATAGGAGCAGGGCGAACAGATTGGAAAAAGTGGGGAACTGTGTGGAAAAATGCAGAAGAGTGGAGAAACAACGGGAGCAGGGTGAACGGATTGGAAAAAGTGGGGAACCGTTAGGCACACTGCACAACAGAGGGGAAACAAAGGAGCACGGGGAAAAGATTGGAAAAATTGGGAAACAATGGAGGACAGTGCAGGACGGAGGGGAACCAAAGGGAGCAGGGGGAACAGATTGGAAAAAGTGCGGAACCGTGGCGAATACTGCAAAACAGTGGGGAACCAAACGGAGCAGCGGGAACGGATTGGAAAAAGTGGGGAACCGTGGGAAACACTGCAGAACAGAGGGGAACGAAAGGGAGCAGGGCGAACATATCGGAAAAAAGTTGAGAAGTGGGAAACACTGCAGAACAGTGGGGAATCAAAGGGAGCAGGGGGAACAGATTGGAAAAAGTGGCGAACAGTGTGGAAAAATGCAGAAGAGTGAGGAAACAAAGGGAGCAGGGGAACAGATTGGAAAAAGTGGGGAACTGTGTGGAAAAATGCAGAACAGTGGGGAACCAAAGGGAGCAGGAGGAACAGATTGGAAAAAGTCGGGAACCGTGGAGAATACTGCAGAACAGAGGGGAACCAAAGGGAGCAGGGGTAACGGATTGGAAAATGTGGGGAACTGTATAGAATACTGCAGAATAGAGGGGAACCAAAGGGAGCAGGGGGAACAGATTGCAAAAAGTGTGGAACCGTGGGGAACACTGCAGGACAGAGGGGAACCAAAGGGAGCAGGGAGAACGGATGGGAAAATGTGGGGAACCGTGGAGAGCACTGCAGTAAAGAGGGGAACTAAAGGGAGCAGGGGTAACAGATTGGAAAAAGTGGCGAACAGTGTGGAAAAATGCAGAAGAGTGAGGAAACAAAGGGAGCAGGGGAACAGATTGGAAAAAGTGGGGAACTGTGTGGAAAAATGCAGAACAGTGGGGAACCAAAGGGAGCAGGAGGAACAGATTGGAAAAAGTCGGGAACCGTGGAGAATACTGCAGAACAGAGGGGAACCAAAGGGAGCAGGGGTAACGGATTGGAAAATGTGGGGAACTGTATAGAATACTGCAGAATAGAGGGGAAACCAAAGGGAGCAGGGGAAACAGATTGGAAAAAGTGGAAACTGTGGGGTGAACTGCAGTACAGAGGGGAGCCCAAGGAGAAGGGCGAACAGATTGGAAAAAGTGGGGAACGGTGTGGAAAAATTGAGAAGAGTGGAGAAACAATGGGAGCAGTGGGAACGGATTGGAAAAAGTGGGGAACCGTGGGAAACACTGCAGAACAGAGGGGAACGAAAGGGAGCAGGACGAACATATCGGAAAAAATTTGAGAAATGGGG
Organism: Narcine bancroftii; assembly: GCF_036971445.1. Taxonomy (NCBI): domain Eukaryota; kingdom Metazoa; phylum Chordata; class Chondrichthyes; order Torpediniformes; family Narcinidae; genus Narcine; species Narcine bancroftii. The sequence goes on from NW_027211884.1 coordinate 6,978,565, forward strand.
AACACTGCAGAACAGTGGGGAATCAAAGGGAGCAGGGGGATCAGATTGGAAAAAGTGGGGAACTGTGTGGAAAAATGCAGAACAGTGGGGAACCAAAGGGAGCAGGAGGAACAGATTGGAAAAAGTCGGGAACCGTGGAGAACACTGCAGAACAGAGGGGAACCAAAGGGAGCAGGGTGAACGGATTGGAAAATGTGGGGAACTGTATAGAAAACTGCAGAATAGAGGGGAACCAAAGGGAGCAGGGGGAACAGATTGGAAAAAGTGGAAACTGTGGGGAAAACTGCAGAACAGAGGGGAGCCCAAGGTGAAGGGGGAACAGATTGGAAAAAGTGGGGAACGGTGTGGAAAATGCAGAAGAGTGGAGAAACAACGGGAGCAGGGTGAACGGATTGGAAAAAGTGGGGAACAGTGTGGAACACTGCAGAACAGAGGGGAATCAAAAGAAGCAGGGGGAACAGATTGGAAAAAGTGGGGAACCGTTCGGAACACTGCACAACAGAGGGGAAACAAAGGAGCACGGGGAAGAGATTGGAAAAATTGGGAAACAGTGTAGAAAAATGCAGAAGAGTAAGGAAACAAAGGGAGCAGGGGGTATACATTGGAAAAATTGCGGAACCGTGGGGAACACTGCAGAACTGAGGGGAACCAAGGGAGCAGGTGGAACGAATTGGAAAAAGTGGGGAATCGTGAAGGACAATGCAGGACAGAGGGGAAAGAAAGGGCACAGGGGGAACGGATTGGAAAAAGTGGGGAATCGTGAAGGACAATGCAGGACAGGGGGGAAAGAAAGGGCACAGGGGGAACGGATTGGAAAAAGTGGGGAACTGTGGGGAACACTGCAGAACAGAGGGAAACCAATAGGAGCAGGGCGAACAGATTGGAAAAAGTGGGGAACTGTGTGGAAAAATGCAGAAGAGTGGAGAAACAACGGGAGCAGGGTGAACGGATTGGAAAAAGTGGGGAACCGTTAGGCACACTGCACAACAGAGGGGAAACAAAGGAGCACGGGGAAAAGATTGGAAAAATTGGGAAACAATGGAGGACAGTGCAGGACGGAGGGGAACCAAAGGGAGCAGGGGGAACAGATTGGAAAAAGTGCGGAACCGTGGCGAATACTGCAAAACAGTGGGGAACCAAACGGAGCAGCGGGAACGGATTGGAAAAAGTGGGGAACCGTGGGAAACACTGCAGAACAGAGGGGAACGAAAGGGAGCAGGGCGAACATATCGGAAAAAAGTTGAGAAGTGGGAAACACTGCAGAACAGTGGGGAATCAAAGGGAGCAGGGGGAACAGATTGGAAAAAGTGGCGAACAGTGTGGAAAAATGCAGAAGAGTGAGGAAACAAAGGGAGCAGGGGAACAGATTGGAAAAAGTGGGGAACTGTGTGGAAAAATGCAGAACAGTGGGGAACCAAAGGGAGCAGGAGGAACAGATTGGAAAAAGTCGGGAACCGTGGAGAATACTGCAGAACAGAGGGGAACCAAAGGGAGCAGGGGTAACGGATTGGAAAATGTGGGGAACTGTATAGAATACTGCAGAATAGAGGGGAACCAAAGGGAGCAGGGGGAACAGATTGCAAAAAGTGTGGAACCGTGGGGAACACTGCAGGACAGAGGGGAACCAAAGGGAGCAGGGTGAACGGATGGGAAAATGTGGGGAACCGTGGAGAGCACTGCAGTAAAGAGGGGAACTAAAGGGAGCAGGGGTAACAGATTGGAAAAAGTGGCGAACAGTGTGGAAAAATGCAGAAGAGTGAGGAAACAAAGGGAGCAGGGGAACAGATTGGAAAAAGTGGGGAACTGTGTGGAAAAATGCAGAACAGTGGGGAACCAAAGGGAGCAGGAGGAACAGATTGGAAAAAGTCGGGAACCGTGGAGAATACTGCAGAACAGAGGGGAACCAAAGGGAGCAGGGGTAACGGATTGGAAAATGTGGGGAACTGTATAGAATACTGCAGAATAGAGGGGAAACCAAAGGGAGCAGGGGAAACAGATTGGAAAAAGTGGAAACTGTGGGGTGAACTGCAGTACAGAGGGGAGCCCAAGGAGAAGGGCGAACAGATTGGAAAAAGTGGGGAACGGTGTGGAAAAATTGAGAAGAGTGGAGAAACAATGGGAGCAGTGGGAACGGATTGGAAAAAGTGGGGAACCGTGGGAAACACTGCAGAACAGAGGGGAACGAAAGGGAGCAGGACGAACATATCGGAAAAAATTTGAGAAATGGGGAACACTGCAGAACAGTGGGGAATCAAAGGGAGCAGGGGGATCAGATTAGAAAAAGTGGGGAACTGTGTGGAAAAATGCAGAATGGTGGGGAACCAAAGGGAGCAGGAGGAACAGATTGGAAAAAGTCGGGAACCGTGGAGAACACTGCAGAACAGAGGGGAACCAAAGGGAGCAGGGTGAACGGATTGGAAAATGTGGGGAACTGTATAGAAAACTGCAGAATAGAGGGGAACCAAAGGGAGCAGGGGGAACAGATTGGAAAAAGTGGAAACTGTGGGGAAAACTGCAGAACAGAGGGGAGCCCAAGGTGAAGGGGGAACAGATTGGAAAAAGTGGGGAACGGTGTGGAAAATGCAGAAGAGTGGAGAAACAACGGGAGCAGGGTGAACGGATTGGAAAAAGTGGGGAACAGTGTGGAACACTGCAGAACAGAGGGGAATCAAAAGAAGCAGGGGGAACAGATTGGAAAAAGTGGGGAACCGTTCGGAACACTGCACAACAGAGGGGAAACAAAGGAGCACGGGGAAGAGATTGGAAAAATTGGGAAACAGTGTGGAAAAATGCAGAAGAGTAAGGAAACAAAGGGAGCAGGGGGTATACATTGGAAAAATTGCGGAACCGTGGGGAACACTGCAGAACTGAGGGGAACCAAGGGAGCAGGTGGAACGAATTGGAAAAAGTGGGGAATCGTGAAGGACAATGCAGGACAGAGGGGAAAGAAAGGGCACAGGGGGAACGGATTGGAAAAAGTGGGGAACTGTGGGGAACACTGCAGAACAGAGGGGAACCAATAGGAGCAGGGCGAACAGATTGGAAAAAGTGGGGAACTGTGTGGAAAAATGCAGAAGAGTGGAGAAACAACGGGAGCAGGGTGAACGGATTGGAAAAAGTGGGGAACCGTTAGGCACACTGCACAACATAGGGGAAACAAAGGAGCACGGGGAAAAGATTGTAAAAATTGGGAAACAATGGAGGACAGTGCAGGACGCAGGGGAACCAAAGGGAGCAGGGGGAACAGATTGGAAAAAGTGCGGAACCGTGGCGAATACTTCAAAACAGTGGGGAACCAAACGGAGCAGCGGGAACGGATTGGAAAAAGTGGGGAACCGTGGGAAACACTGCAGAACAGAGGGGAATCAAAGGGAGCAGGGGGATCAGATTGGAAAAAGTGGCGAACTGTGTGGAAAAATGCAGAACAGTGGGGAACCAAAGGGAGCAGGAGGAACAGATTGGAAAATGTGGGGAACTGTATAGAATACTGCAGAATAGAGGGGAAACCAAAGGGAGCAGGGGGAACAGATTGGAAAAAGTAGAAACTGTGGGGTAAACTGAAGAACAGAGGGGAGACCAAGGAGAAGGGCGAACAGATTGGAAAAAGTGGGGAACGGTGTGGAAAAATTGAGAAAAGTGGAGAAACAAAGGGAGCAGGGTGAACGGATTGGAAAAATTGGGGAACAGTGTGGAACACTGCAGACCAGAAGGGAATCAAAGGAAGCAGGGGGAACGGATTGGAAAAAGTGGGGAACCGTTCGGAACACTGCACAACAGAGGGGAACCAAAGGAGCACGGGGAAGAGATAGGAAAAATTGGGAAACCATGGAGGACAGTGCAGGACGGAGGGGAACCAAAGGGAGCAGGGGGAACAGATTGGATAAAGTGGGGAACTGTGGGGAACATTGTAGAACTGAGGGGAACCAAAGAGAGCACGGCGAACAGATTGCAAAAAGTGTGGAACCGTGGGGAACACTGCAGAACAGAGGGGAACCAAAGGGAGCAGGGAGAACGGATGGGAAAATGTGGGGAACCGTGGAGAGCACTGCAGTACAGAGGGGAACTAAAGGGAGCAGGGGTAACAGATTGGAAAAAGTGTGGAACCGTGGCGAACACTGCAAAACAGTGTGGAACCAAAGGGAGCAGTGGGAACGGATTGGAAAAAGTGGGGAACCGTGGGAAACACTGCAGAACAGAGGGGAACGAAAGGGAGCAGGACGAACATATCGGAAAAAAGTTGAGAAGTGGGGAACACTGCAGAACAGTGGGGAATCAAAGGGAGCAGGGGGATCAGATTGGAAAAAGTGGCGAACATTGTGGAAAAATGCAGAAGAGTGAGGAAACAAAGGGAGCAGGAGGAACAGATTGGAAAATGTCGGTAACCGTGGAGAAAACTGCAGAACAGAGGGGAACCAAAGGGAGCAGGGTGAACGGATTGGAAAATGTGGGGAACTGTATAGAAAACTGCAGAATAGAGGGGAACCAAAGGGAGCAGGGGGAACAGATTGGAAAAAGTGGAAACTGTGGGGAAAACTGAAGAACAGAGGGGAGCCCAAGGAGAAGGGGGAACAGATTGGAAAAAGTGGGGAACGGTGTGGAAAATGCAGCAGAGTGGAGAAACAACGGGAGCAGGGTGAACGGATTGGAAAAAGTGGGGAACAGTGTGGAACACTGCAGAACAGAGGGGAATCAAAAGAAGCAGGGGGAACAGATTGGAAAAAGTGGGGAACCGTTCGGAACACTGCACAACAGAGGGGAAACAAAGGAGCACGGGGAAGAGATTGGAAAAATTGGGAAACAGTGTGGAAAAATGCAGAAGAGTAAGGAAACAAAGGGAGCAGGGGGTATACATTGGAAAAATTGCGGAACCGTGGGGAACACTGCAGAACAGAGGGGAACCAAGGGAGCAGGTGGAACGAATTGGAAAAAGTGGGGAATCGTGAAGGACAATGCAGGACCGAGGGGAAAGAAAGGGCACAGGGGGAACGGATTGGAAAAAGTGGGGAACTGTGGGGAACACTGCAGAACAGAGGGGAACCAATAGGAGCAGGGCGAACAGATTGGAAAAAGTGGGGAACTGTGTGGAAAAATGCAGAAGAGTGGAGAAACAACGGGAGCAGGGTGAACAGATTGGAAAAAGTGGGGAACCGTTAGGCACATTGCACAACAGAGGGGAAACAAAGGAGCATGGGGAAAAGATTGGAAAAATTGGGAAACAATGGAGGACAGTGCAGGACGGAGGGGAACCAAAGGGAGCAGGGGGAACAGATTGGAAAAAGTGCGGAACCGTGGCGAATACTGCAAAACAGTGGGGAACCAAACGGAGCAGCGGGAACGGATTGGAAAAAGTGGGGAACCGTGGGAAACACTGCAGAACAGAGGGGAACGAAAGGGAGCAGGGCGAACATATCGGAAAAAACTTGAGAAGTGGGAAACACTGCAGAACAGTGGGGAATCAAAGGGAGCAGGGGGATCAGATTGGAAAAAGTGGCGAACTGTGTGTAAAAATGCGGAACAGTGGGGAACCAAAGGGAGCAGCAGGAACAGATTGAAAATGTGGGGAACTGTATAGAAAACTGCAGAATAGAGGGGAACCAAAGGGAGCAGGGGGAACAGATTGGAAAAAGTGGAAACTGTGGGGAAAACTGCAGAACAGAGGGGAGCCCAAGGAGAAGGGGGAACAGATTGGAAAAAGTGGGGAACGGTGTGGAAAATGCAGAAGAGTGGAGAAACAACGGGAGCAGGGTGAACGGATTGGAAAAAGTGGGGAACAGTGTGGAACACTGCAGAACAGAGGGGAATCAAAAGAAGCAGGGGGCCAGATTGGAAAAAGTGGGGAACCGTTCGGAACACTGCAGAACAGAGGGGATACAAAGGAGCACGGGGAAGAGATTGGAAATATTGGGAAACAGTGTGGAAAAATGCAGAAGAGTAAGGAAACAAAGGGAGCAGGGGGTATACATTGGAAAAATTGCGGAACCGTGGGGAACACTGCAGAACAGAGGGGAACCAAGGGAGCAGGTGGAACGAATTGGAAAAAGTGGGGAATCGTGAAGGACAATGCAGGACCGAGGGGAAAGAAAGGGCACAGGGGGAACGGATTGGAAAAAGTGGGGAACTGTGGGGAACACTGCAGAACAGAGGGGAACCAATAGGAGCAGGGCGAACAGATTGGAAAAAGTGGGGAACTGTGTGGAAAAATGCAGAAGAGTGGAGAAACAACGGGAGCAGGGTGAACGGATTGGAAAAAGTGGGGAACCGTTCGGCACATTGCACAACAGAGGGGAAACAAAGGAGCACGGGGAAAAGATTGGAAAAATTGGGAAACAATGGAGGACAGTGCAGGACGGAGGGGAACCAAAGGGAGCAGGGGGAACAGATTGGAAAAAGTGCGGAACCGTGGCGAATACTGCAAAACAGTGGGGAACCAAACGGAGCAGCGGGAACGGATTGGAAAAAGTGGGGAACCGTGGGAAACACTGCAGAACAGAGGGGAACGAAAGGGAGCAGGGCGAACATATCGGAAAAAGATTGAGAAGTGGGAAACACTGCAGAACAGTGGGGAATCAAAGGGAGCAGGGGGATCAGATTGGAAAAAGTGGCGAACTGTGTGGAAAAATGCAGAACATTGGGGAACCAAAGGGAGCAGGAGGAACAGATTGGAAATGTGGGGAACTGTATAAAAAACTGCAGAATAGAGGGGAACCAACGGAAGCAGGGGGAACAGATTGAAAAAACTGGAAACTGTGGGGTAAACTGCAGAACAGAGGGGAGCCCAAGGAGAAGGGCGAACAGATTGGAAAAAGTGGGGAACGGTGTGGAAAAATTGAGAAGAGTGGAGAAACAAAGGGAGCAGGGTGAACGGATTGGAAAAATTGGGGAACAGTGTGGAACACTGCAGAACAGAAGGGAATCAAAGGAAGCAGGGGGAACGGATTGGAAAAAGTGGGGAACCGTTTGGAACACTGCACAACAGAGGGGAACCAAAGGAGCACGGAGAAGAGATTGGAAAAATTGGGAAACCATGGAGGACAGTGCAGGACGGAGGGGAACCAAAGGGATCAGGGGGAACAGATTGGATAAAGTGGGGAACTGTGGGGAACATTGTAGAACTGAGGGGAACCAAAGAGAGCACGGCGAACAGATTGCAAAAAGTGTGGAACCGTGGGGAACACTGCAGAACAGAGGGGTACCAAAGGGAACAGGAGGTAGAGGTTGTAAAAAGTGGGGAACCGTTAGCGAAAACTGCAGAACAGTGGGGAACCAAAGGGAGCAGGGGTAACGGATTGGAAAATGTGGGGAACTGTATAGAAAGCTGCACAATAGAGGGGAACCAAAGGGAGCAGGGGGAACAGATTGGAAAAAGTGGAAACTGTGGGGAAAACTGCAGAACAGAGGGGAGCCCAAGGAGAAGGGGGAACAGATTGGAAAAAGTGGGGAACGGTGTGGAAAATGCAGCAGAGTGGAGAAACAACGGGAGCAGGGTGAACGGATTGGAAAAAGTGGGGAACAGTGTGGAACACTGCAGAACAGAGGGGAATCAAAAGAAGCAGGGGGAACAGATTGGAAAAAGTGGGGAACCGTTCGGAACACTGCACAACAGAGGGGAAACAAAGGAGCACGGGGAAGAGATTGGAAAAATTGGCAAACAGTGTGGAAAAATACAGAAGAGTAAGGGAACAAAGGGAGCAGGGGGTATACATTGGAAAAATTGCGGAACCGTGGGGAACACTGCAGAACAGAGGGGAACCAAGGGAGCAGGTGGAACGAATTGGAAAAAGTGGGGAATCGTGAAGGACAATGCAGGACAGAGGGGAAAGAAAGGGCACAGGGGGAACGGATTGGAAAAAGTGGGGAACTATGGGGAACACTGCAGAACAGAGGGGAACCAATAGGAGCAGGGCGAACAGATTGGAAAAAGTGGGGAACTGTGTGGAAAAATGCAGAAGGGTGGAGAAACAACGGGAGCAGGGTGAACGGATTGGAAAAAGTGGGGAACCGTTAGGCACACTGCACAACAGAGGGGAAACAAAGGAGCACGGGGAAAAGATTGGAAAAATTGGGAAACAATGGAGGACAATGCAGGACGGAGGGGAACCAAAGGGAGCAGGGGGAACAGATTGGAAAAAGTGCGGAACCGTGGCGAATACTGCAAAACAGTGGGGAACCAAACGGAGCAGCGGGAACGGATTGGAAAAAGTGGGGAACCGTGGAAAAAACTGCAGAACAGAGGGGAACGAAAGGGAGCAGGGCGAACATATCGGAAAAAAGTTGAGAAGTGGGAAACACTGCAGAACAGTGGGGAATCAAAGGGAGCAGGGGGATCAGATTGGAAAAAGTGGCGAACTGTGTGGAAAAATGCAGAAGAGTAAGGAAACAAAGGGAGCAGGGGGTATACATTGGAAAAATTGCGGAACCGTGGGGAACACTGCAGAACAGAGGGGAACCAAGGGAGCAGGTGGAACGAATTGGAAAAAGTGGGGAATCGTGAAGGACAATGCAGGACCGAGGGGAACGAAAGGGCACAGGGGGAACGGATTGGAAAAAGTGGGGAACTGTGGGGAACACTGCAGAACAGAGGGGAACCAATAGGAGCTGGGCGAACAGATTGGAAAAAGTGGGGAACTGTGTGGAAAAATGCAGAAGAGTGGAGAAACAACGGGAGCAGGGTGAACGGATTGGAAAAAGTGGGGAACCGTTAGGCACATTGCACAACAGAGGGGAAACAAAGGAGCACGGGGAACAGATTGGAAAAAGTGCGGAACCGTGGCGAATACTGCAAAACAGTGGGGAACCAAACGGAGCAGCGGGAACGGATTGGAAAAAGTGGGGAACCGTGGAAAAAACTGCAGAACAGAGGGGAACGAAAGGGAGCAGGGCGAACATATCGGAAAAAAGTTGAGAAGTGGGAAACACTGCAGAACAGTGGGGAATCAAAGGGAGCAGGGGGATCAGATTGGAAAAAGTGGCGAACTGTGTGGAAAAATGCAGAACAGTGGGGAACCAAAGGGAGCAGGAGGAACAGATTGGAAATGTGGGGAACTGTATAGAAAACTGCAGAATAGAGGGGAACCAACGGAAGCAGGGGGAACAGATTGAAAAAACAGGAAAATGTGGAGTAAACTGCAGAACAGAGGGGAGCCCAAGGAGAAGGGCGAACAGATTGGAAAAAGTGGGGAACGGTGTGGAAAAATTGAGAAGAGTGGAGAAACAAAGGGAGCAGGGTGAACGGATTGGAAAAATTGGGGAACAGTGTGGAACACTGCAGAACAGAAGGGAATCAAAGGAAGCAGGGGGAACGGATTGGAAAAAGTGGGGAACCGTTTGGAACACTGCACAACAGAGGGGAACCAAAGGAGCACGGGGAAGAGATCGGAAAAATTGGGAAACCATGGAGGACAGTGCAGGACGGAGGGGAACCAAAGGGAGCAGGGGGAACAGATTGGATAAAGTAGGGAACTGTGGGGAACATTGTAGAACTGAGGGGAACAAAAGAGAGCACGGCGAACAGATTGCAAAAAGTGTGGAACCGTGGGGAACACTGCAGGACAGAGGGGAACCAAAGGGAACAGGAGGTACAGGTTGTAAAAAGTGGGGAACCGTTAGCGAAAACTGCAGAACAGTGGGGAACCAAAGGGAGCAGGGGTAACGGATTGGAAAATGTGGGGAACTGTATAGAAAACTGCACAATAGAGGGGAACCAAAGGGAGCAGGGGAAACAGATTGGAAAAAGTGGGGAACGGTGTGGAAAATGCAGAAGAGTGGAGAAACAACGGGAGCAGGGTGAACGGATTGGAAAAAGTGGGGAACAGTGTGGAACACTGCAGAACAGAGGGGAATCAAAAGAAGCAGGGGGAACAGATTGGAAAAAGTGGGGAACAATGGAGGACAGTGCAGGACGGAGGGGAACCAAAGGGAGCAGGGGGAACAGATTGGAAAAAGTGCGGAACCGTGGCGAATTCTGCAAAACAGTGGGGAACCAAACGGAGCAGCGGGAACGGATTGGAAAAAGTGGGGAACCGTGGGAAACACTGCAGAACAGAGGGGAACGAAAGGGAGCAGGGCGAACATATCGAAAAAAAGTTGAGAAGTGGGAAACACTGCAGAACAGTGGGGAATCAAAGGGAGCAGGGGGATCAGATGGGAAAAAGTGGCGAACTGTGTGGAAAAATGCAGAACAGTGGGGAACCAAAGGGAGCAGGAGGAACAGATTGGAAATGTGGGGAACTGTATAGAAAACTGCAGAATAGAGGGGAACCAAAGGGAGCAGGGGGAACAGATTGGAAAAAGTGGAAACTGTGGGGAAAACTGCAGAACAGAGGGGAGCCCAAGGAGAAGGGGGAACAGATTGGAAAAAGTGGGGAACGGTGTGGAAAATGCAGAAGAGTGGAGAAACAACGGGAGCAGGGTGAACGGATTGGAAAAAGTGGGGAACAGTGTGGAACACTGCAGAACAGAGGGGAATCAAAAGAAGCAGGGGGAACAGATTGGAAAAAGTGGGGAACCGTTCGGAACACTGCACAAGAGAGGGGAAACAAAGGAGCACGGGGAAGAGATTGGAAATATTGGGAAACAGTGTGGAAAAATGCAGAAGAGTAAGGAAACAAAGGGAGCAGGGGGTATACATTGGAAAAATTGCGGAACCGTGGGGAACACTGCAGAACAGAGGGGAACCAAGGGAGCAGGTGGAACGAATTGGAAAAAGTGGGGAATCGTGAAGGACAATGCAGGACCGAGGGGAAAGAAAGGGCACAGGGGGAACGGATTGGAAAAAGTGGGGAACTGTGGGGAACACTGCAGAACAGTGGGGAACCAATAGGAGCAGGGCGAACAGATTGGAAAAAGTGGGGAACTGTGTGGAAAAATGCATAAGAGTGGAGAAACAACGGGAGCAGGGTGAACGGATTGGAAAAAGTGGGGAACCGTTAGGCACACTGCACAACAGAGGGGAAACAAAGGAGCACGGGGAAAAGATTGGAAAAATTGGGAAACAATGGAGGACAGTGCAGGACGGAGGGGAACCAAAGGGAGCAGGGGGAACAGATTGGAAAAAGTGCGGAACCGTGGCGAATACTGCAAAACAGTGGGGAACCAAACGGAGCAGCGGGAACGGATTGGAAAAAGTGGGGAACCGTGGAAAACACTGCAGAACAGAGGGGAACGAAAGGGAGCAGGAGGAACAGATTGGAAAATGTGGGGAACTGTACAGAATACTGCAGAATAGAGGGGAAACCAAAGGGAGCAGGGTGAACAGATTGGAAAAAGTGGAAACTGTGGGGTAAACTGCAGAACAGAGGGGAGCCCAAGGAGAAGGGCGAACAGATTGGAAAAAGTGGGGAACGGTGTGGAAAAATTGAGAAGAGTGGAGAAACAAAGGGAGCAGGGTGAACGGATTGGAAAAATTGGGGAACAGTGTGGAACACTGCAGAACAGAAGGGAATCAAAGGAAGCAGGGGGAACGGATTGGAAAAAGTGGGGAACCGTTCGGAACACTGCACTACAGAGGGGAACCAAAGGAGCACGGGGAAGAGATTGGAAAAATTGGGAAACCATGGAGGACAGTGCAGGACGGAGGGGAACCAAAGGGAGCAGGGGGAACAGATTGGATAAAGTGGGGAACTGTGGGGAACATTGTAGAACTGAGGGGAACCAAAGAGAGCACGGCGAACAGATTGCAAAAAGTGTGGAACCGTGGGGAACACTGCAGGACAGAGGGGAACCAAAGGGAACAGGAGGTACAGGTTGTAAAAAGTGGGGAACCGTTAGCGAAAACTGCAGAACAGTGGGGAACCAAAGGGAGCAGGGGGAACAGATTGCAAAAGTTGGGGAACAGTGGGGAATATTGCAGAAAAGAGGGGAACCAAATGGAGCATGGGAACAGATTGGAAAAATTGGGGAACCGTGTGGAAAAATGCAGAACAGTGGGAAACCAAAGAGAGCAGGGAGAACGGATTGGAAAATGTGGGGAACCGTGGAGAGCACTGCAGTATTGTGGGGAACTAAAGGGAGCAGGGGGAACGGATTGGAAAAGTGGGGAACCGTGGAGAACACTGCAGAACAGAGTGGAACAAAAGGGAGCAGGGGTAACGGATTGGAAAATGTGGGGAACTGTATGGAAAACTGCAGAATAGAGGGGAACCAAAGGGAGCAGGGGGAACAGATTGGAAAAAGTGGAAACTGTGGGGAAAACTGCAGAACAGAGGGGAGCCCAAGGAGAAGGGGGAACAGATTGGAAAAAGTGGGGAACGGTGTGGAAAATGCAGAAGAGTGGAGAAACAACGGGAGCAGGGTGAACGGATTGGAAAAAGTGGGGAACAGTGTGGAACACTGCAGAACAGAGGGGAATCAAAAGAAGCAGGGGACCAGATTGGAAAAAGTGGGGAACCGTTCGGAACACTGCACAACAGAGGGGAAACAAAGGAGCACGGGGAAGAGATTGGAAATATTGGGAAACAGTGTGGAAAAATGCAGAAGAGTAAGGAAACAAAGGGAGCAGGGGGTATACATTGGAAAAATTGCGGAAACATGGGGAACACTGCAGAACAGAGGGGAACCAAGGGAGCAGGTGGAACGAATTGGAAAAAGTGGGGAATCGTGAAGGACAATGCAGGACCGAGGGGAAAGAAAGGGCACAGGGGGAACGGATTGGAAAAAGTGGGGAACAGTGTGGAACACTGCAGAACAGAAGGGAATCAAAGGAAGCAGGGGGAACGGATTGGAAAAAGTGGGGAACCGTTTGGAACACTGCACAACAGAGGGGAACCAAAGGAGCACGGGGAAGAGATTGGAAAAATTGGGAAACCATGGAGGACAGTGCAGGACGGAGGGGAACCAAAGGGAGCAGGGGGAACAGATTGGATAAAGTGGGGAACTGTGGGGAACATTGTAGAACTGAGGGGAACCAAAGAGAGCACGGCGAACAGATTGCAAAAAGTGTGGAACCGTGGGGAACACTGCAGGACAGAGGGGAACCAAAGGGAACAGGAGGTACAGGTTGTAAAAAGTGGGGAACCGTTAGCGAAAACTGCAGAACAGTGGGGAACCAAAGGGAGCAGGGGTAACGGATTGGAAAATGTGGGGAACTGTATAGAAAACTGCACAATAGAAGGGAACCAAAGGGAGCAGGGGAAACAGATTGGAAAAAGTGGGGAACGGTGTGGAAAATGCAGAAGAGTGGAGAAACAACAGGAGCAGGGTGAACGGATTGGAAAAAGTGGGGAACAGTGTGGAACACTGCAGAACAGAGGGGAATCAAAAGAAGCAGGGGGAACAGATTGGAAAAAGTGGGGAACCGTTCGGAACACTGCACAACAGAGGGGAAACAAAGGAGCACGGGGAAGAGATTGGAAAAATTGTGAAACAGTGTGGAATAATGCAGAAGAGTAAGGAAACAAAGGGAGCAGGGGGTATACATTGGAAAAATTGCGGAACCGTGGGGAACACTGCAGAACAGAGGGGAACCAAGGGAGCAGGTGGAACGATTTGGAAAAAGTGGGGAATCGTGAAGGACAATGCAGGACCGAGGGGAAAGAAAGGGCACAGGGGGAACGGATTGGAAAAAGTGGGGAACTGTGGGGAACACTGCAGAACAGAGGGGAACCAATAGGAGCAGGGCGAACAGATTGGAAAAAGTGGGGAACTGTGTGGAAAAATGCATAAGAGTGGAGAAACAACGGGAGCAGGGTGAACGGATTGGAAAAAGTGGGGAACCGTTAGGCACACTGCACAACAGAGGGGAAACAAAGGAGCACGGGGAAAAGATTGGAAAAATTGGGAAACAATGGAGGACAGTGCAGGACGGAGGGGAACCAAAGGGAGCAGGGGGAACAGATTGGAAAAAGTGCGGAACCGTGGCGAATACTGCAAAACAGTGGGGAACCAAACGGAGCAGCGGGAACGGATTGGAAAAAGTGGGGAACCGTGGGAAACACTGCAGAACAGAGGGGAACGAAAGGGAGCAGGGCGAACATATCGGAAAAAAGTTGAGAAGTGGGAAACACTGCAGAACAGTGGGGAATCAAAGGGAGCAGGGGGATCAGATTGGAAAAAGTGGCGAACTGTGTGGAAAAATGCAGAACAGTGGGGAACCAAAGGGAGCAGGAGGAACAGATTGGAAATGTGGGGAACTGTATAGAAAACTGCAGAATAGAGGGGAACCAAAGGGAGCAGGGGGAACAGATTGGAAAAAGTGGAAACTGTGGGGAAAACTGCAGAACAGAGGGGAGCCCAAGGAGAAGGGGGAACAGATTGGAAAAAGTGGGGAACGGTGTGGAAAATGCAGAAGAGTGGAGAAACAACGGGAGCAGGGTGAACGGATTGGAAAAAGTGGGGAACAGTGTGGAACACTGCAGAACAGAGGGGAATCAAAAGAAGCAGGGGGAACAGATTGGAAAAAGTGGGGAACCGTTCGGAACACTGCACAACAGAGGGGAAACAAAGGAGCACGGGGAAGAGATTGGAAATATTGGGAAACAGTGTGGAAAAATGCAGAAGAGTAAGAAAACAAAGGGAGCAGGGGGTATACATTGGAAAAATTGCGGAACCGTGGGGAACACTGCAGAACAGAGGGGAACCAAGGGAGCAGGTGGAACGAATTGGAAAAAGTGGGGAATCGTGAAGGACAATGCAGGACCGAGGGGAAAGAAAGGGCACAGGGGGAACGGATTGGAAAAAGTGGGGAACCGTTAGCGAAAACTGCAGAACAGTGGGGAACCAAAGGGAGCAGGGGTAACGGATTGGAAAATGTGGGGAACTGTATAGAAAACTGCACAATAGAGGGGAACCAAAGGGAGCAGGGGAAACAGATTGGAAAAAGTGGGGAACGGTGTGGAAAATGCAGAAGAGTGGAGAAACAACGGGAGCAGGGTGAACGGATTGGAAAAAGTGGGGAACAGTGTGGAACACTGCAGAACAGAGGGGAATCAAAAGAAGCAGGGGGAACAGATTGGAAAAAGTGGGGAACAATGGAGGACAGTGCAGGACGGAGGGGAACCAAAGGGAGCAGGGGGAACAGATTGGAAAAAGTGCGGAACCGTGGCGAATTCTGCAAAACAGTGGGGAACCAAACGGAGCAGCGGGAACGGATTGGAAAAAGTGGGGAACCGTGGGAAACACTGCAGAACAGAGGGGAACGAAAGGGAGCAGGGCGAACATATCGAAAAAAAGTTGAGAAGTGGGAAACACTGCAGAACAGTGGGGAATCAAAGGGAGCAGGGGGATCAGATGGGAAAAAGTGGCGAACTGTGTGGAAAAATGCAGAACAGTGGGGAACCAAAGGGAGCAGGAGGAACAGATTGGAAATGTGGGGAACTGTATAGAAAACTGCAGAATAGAGGGGAACCAAAGGGAGCAGGGGGAACAGATTGGAAAAAGTGGAAACTGTGGGGAAAACTGCAGAACAGAGGGGAGCCCAAGGAGAAGGGGGAACAGATTGGAAAAAGTGGGGAACGGTGTGGAAAATGCAGAAGCGTGGAGAAACAACGGGAGCAGGGTGAACGGATTGGAAAAAGTGGGGAACAGTGTGGAACACTGCAGAACAGAGGGGAATCAAAAGAAGCAGGGGGAACAGTTTGGAAAAAGTGGGGAACCGTTCGGAACACTGCACAAGAGAGGGGAAACAAAGGAGCACGGGGAAGAGATTGGAAATATTGGGAAACAGTGTGGAAAAATGCAGAAGAGTAAGGAAACAAAGGGAGCAGGGGGTATACATTGGAAAAATTGCGGAACCGTGGGGAACACTGCAGAACAGAGGGGAACCAAGGGAGCAGGTGGAACGAATTGGAAAAAGTGGGGAATCGTGAAGGACAATGCAGGACCGAGGGGAAAGAAAGGGCACAGGGGGAACGGATTGGAAAAAGTGGGGAACTGTGGGGAACACTGCAGAACAGAGGGGAACCAATAGGAGCAGGGCGAACAGATTGGAAAAAGTGGGGAACTGTGTGGAAAAATGCATAAGAGTGGAGAAACAACGGGAGCAGGGTGAACGGATTGGAAAAAGTGGGGAACCGTTAGGCACACTGCACAACAGAGGGGAAACAAAGGAGCACGGGGAAAAGATTGGAAAAATTGGGAAACAATGGAGGACAGTGCAGGACGGAGGGGAACCAAAGGGAGCAGGGGGAACAGATTGGAAAAAGTGCGGAACCGTGGCGAATACTGCAAAACAGTGGGGAACCAAACGGAGCAGCGGGAACGGATTGGAAAAAGTGGGGAACCGTGGAAAACACTGCAGAACAGAGGGGAACGAAAGGGAGCAGGAGGAACAGATTGGAAAATGTGGGGAACTGTACAGAATACTGCAGAATAGAGGGGAAACCAAAGGGAGCAGGGTGAACAGATTGGAAAAAGTGGAAACTGTGGGGTAAACTGCAGAACAGAGGGGAGCCCAAGGAGAAGGGCGAACAGATTGGAAAAAGTGGGGAACGGTGTGGAAAAATTGAGAAGAGTGGAGAAACAAAGGGAGCAGGGTGAACGGATTGGAAAAATTGGGGAACAGTGTGGAACACTGCAGAACAGAAGGGAATCAAAGGAAGCAGGGGGAACGGATTGGAAAAAGTGGGGAACCGTTCGGAACACTGCACTACAGAGGGGAATCAAAGGAGCACGGGGAAGAGATTGGAAAAATTGGGAAACCATGGAGGACAGTGCAGGACGGAGGGGAACCAAAGGGAGCAGGGGGAACAGATTGGATAAAGTGGGGAACTGTGGGGAACATTGTAGAACTGAGGGGAACCAAAGAGAGCACGGCGAACAGATTGCAAAAAGTGTGGAACCGTGGGGAACACTGCAGGACAGAGGGGAACCAAAGGGAACAGGAGGTACAGGTTGTAAAAAGTGGGGAACCGTTAGCGAAAACTGCAGAACAGTGGGGAACCAAAGGGAGCAGGGGGAACAGATTGCAAAAGTTGGGGAACAGTGGGGAATATTGCAGAAAAGAGGGGAACCAAATGGAGCATGGGAACAGATTGGAAAAATTGGGGAACCGTGTGGAAAAATGCAGAACAGTGGGAAACCAAAGAGAGCAGGGAGAACGGATTGGAAAATGTGGGGAACCGTGGAGAGCACTGCAGTATTGTGGGGAACTAAAGGGAGCAGGGGGAACGGATTGGAAAAGTGGGGAACCGTGGAGAACACTGCAGAACAGAGTGGAACAAAAGGGAGCAGGGGTAACGGATTGGAAAATGTGGGGAACTGTATGGAAAACTGCAGAATAGAGGGGAACCAAAGGGAGCAGGGGGAACAGATTGGAAAAAGTGGAAACTGTGGGGAAAACTGCAGAACAGAGGGGAGCCCAAGGAGAAGGGGGAACAGATTGGAAAAAGTGGGGAACGGTGTGGAAAATGCAGAAGAGTGGAGAAACAACGGGAGCAGGGTGAACGGATTGGAAAAAGTGGGGAACAGTGTGGAACACTGCAGAACAGAGGGGAATCAAAAGAAGCAGGGGGCCAGATTGGAAAAAGTGGGGAACCGTTCGGAACACTGCACAACAGAGAGGAAACAAAGGAGCACGGGGAAATGATTGGAAATATTGGGAAACAGTGTGGAAAAATGCAGAAGAGTAAGGAAACAAAGGGAGCAGGGGGTATACATTGGAAAAATTGCGGAACCATGGGGAACACTGCAGAACAGAGGGGAACCAAGGGAGCAGGTGGAACGAATTGGAAAAAGTGGGGAATCGTGAAGGACAATGCAGGACCGAGGGGAAAGAAAGGGCACAGGGGGAACGGATTGGAAAAAGTGGGGAACAGTGTGGAACACTGCAGAACAGAAGGGAATCAAAGGAAGCAGGGGGAACGGATTGGAAAAAGTGGGGAACCGTTTGGAACACTGCACAACAGAGGGGAACCAAAGGAGCACGGGGAAGAGATTGGAAAAATTGGGAAACCATGGAGGACAGTGCAGGACGGAGGGGAACCAAAGGGAGCAGGGGGAACAGATTGGATAAAGTGGGGAACTGTGGGGAACATTGTAGAACTGAGGGGAACCAAAGAGAGCACGGCGAACAGATTGCAAAAAGTGTGGAACCGTGGGGAACACTGCAGGACAGAGGGGAACCAAAGGGAACAGGAGGTACAGGTTGTAAAAAGTGGGGAACCGTTAGCGAAAACTGCAGAACAGTGGGGAACCAAAGGGAGCAGGGGTAACGGATTGGAAAATGTGGGGAACTGTATAGAAAACTGCACAATAGAAGGGAACCAAAGGGAGCAGGGGAAACAGATTGGAAAAAGTGGGGAACGGTGTGGAAAATGCAGAAGAGTGGAGAAACAACAGGAGCAGAGTGAACGGATTGGAAAAAGTGGGGAACAGTGTGGAACACTGCAGAACAGAGGGGAATCAAAAGAAGCAGGGGGAACAGATTGGAAAAAGTGGGGAACCGTTCGGAACACTGCACAACAGAGGGGAAACAAAGGAGCACGGGGAAGAGATTGGAAAAATTGTGAAACAGTGTGGAATAATGCAGAAGAGTAAGGAAACAAAGGGAGCAGGGGGTATACATTGGAAAAATTGCGGAACCGTGGGGAACACTGCAGAACAGAGGGGAACCAAGGGAGCAGGTGGAACGATTTGGAAAAAGTGGGGAATCGTGAAGGACAATGCAGGACCGAGGGGAAAGAAAGGGCACAGGGGGAACGGATTGGAAAAAGTGGGGATCTGTGGGGAACACTGCAGAACAGAGGGGAACCAATAGGAGCAGGGCGAACAGATTGGAAAAAGTGGGGAACTGTGTGGAAAAATGCATAAGAGTGGAGAAACAACGGGAGCAGGGTGAACGGATTGGAAAAAGTGGGGAACCGTTAGGCACACTGCACAACAGAGTGGAAACAAAGGAGCACGGGGAAAAGATTGGAAAAATTGGGAAACAATGGAGGACAGTGCAGGACGGAGGGGAACCAAAGGGAGCAGGGGGAACAGATTGGAAAAAGTGCGGAACCGTGGCGAATACTGCAAAACAGTGGGGAACCAAACGGAGCAGCGGGAACGGATTGGAAAAAGTGGGGAACCGTGGGAAACACTGCAGAACAGAGGGGAACGAAAGGGAGCAGGGCGAACATATCGGAAAAAAGTTGAGAAGTGGGAAACACTGCAGAACAGTGGGGAATCAAAGGGAGCAGGGGGATCAGATTGGAAAAAGTGGCGAACTGTGTGGAAAAATGCAGAACAGTGGGGAACCAAAGGGAGCAGGAGGAACAGATTGGAAATGTGGGGAACTGTATAGAAAACTGCAGAATAGAGGGGAACCAAAGGGAGCAGGGGGAACAGATTGGAAAAAGTGGAAACTGTGGGGAAAACTGCAGAACAGAGGGGAGCCCAAGGAGAAGGGGGAACAGATTGGAAAAAGTGGGGAACGGTGTGGAAAATGCAGAAGAGTGGAGAAACAACGGGAGCAGGGTGAACGGATTGGAAAAAGTGGGGAACAGTGTGGAACACTGCAGAATAGAGGGGAATCAAAAGAAGCAGGGGGAACAGATTGGAAAAAGTGGGGAACCGTTCGGAACACTGCACAACAGAGGGGAAACAAAGGAGCACGGGGAAGAGATTGGAAATATTGGGAAACAGTGTGGAAAAATGCAGAAGAGTAAGGAAACAAAGGGAGCAGGGGGTATACATTGGAAAAATTGCGGAACCGTGGGGAACACTGCAGAACAGAGGGGAACCAAGGGAGCAGGTGGAACGAATTGGAAAAAGTGGGGAATCGTGAAGGACAATGCAGGACCGAGGGGAAAGAAAGGGCACAGGGGGAACGGATTGGAAAAAGTGGGGAACTGTGGGGAACACTGCAGAACAGAGGGGAACCAATAGGAGCAGGGCGAACAGATTGGAAAAAGTGGGGAACTGTGTGGAAAAATGCATAAGAGTGGAGAAACAACGGGAGCAGGGTGAACGGATTGGAAAAAGTGGGGAACCGTTAGGCACACTGCACAACAGAGGGGAAACAAAGGAGCACGGGGAAAAGATTGGAAAAATTGGGAAACAATGGAGGACAGTGCAGGACGGAGGGGGACCAAAGGGAGCAGGGGGAACAGATTGGAAAAAGTGGAAACTGTGGGGTAAACTGCAGAACAGAGGGGAGCCCAAGGAGAAGGGCGAACAGATTGGAAAAAGTGGGGAACGGTGTGGAAAAATTGAGAAGAGTGGAGAAACAAAGGGAGCAGGGTGAACGGATTGGAAAAATTGGGGAACAGTGTGGAAAACTGCAGAACAGAAGGGAATCAAAGGAAGCAGGGGGAATGGATTGGAAAAAGTGGGGAACCGTTCGGAACACTGCACTACAGAGGGGAACCAAAGGAGCACGGGGAAGAGATTGGAAAAATTGGGAAACCATTGAGGACAGTGCAGGACGGAGGGGAACCAAAGGGAGCAGGGGGAACAGATTGGATAAAGTGGGGAACTGTGGGGAACATTGTAGAACTGAGGGGAACCAAAGAGAGCACGGCGAACAGATTGCAAAAAGTGTGGAACCGTGGGGAACACTGCAGGACAGAGGGGAACCAAAGGGAACAGGAGGTACAGGTTGTAAAAAGTGGGGAACCGTTAGCGAAAACTGCAGAACAGTGGGGAACCAAAGGGAGCAGGGGGAACAGATTGCAAAAGTTGGGGAACAGTGGGGAATATTGCAGAAAAGAGGGGAACCAAATGGAGCATGGGAACAGATTGGAAAAATTGGGGAACCGTGTGGAAAAATGCAGAACAGTGGGAAACCAAAGGGAGCAGGGAGAACGGATTGGAAAATGTGGGGAACCGTGGAGAGCACTGCAGTATTGTGGGGAACTAAAGGGAGCAGGGGGAACGGATTGGAAAAGTGGGGAACCGTGGAGAACACTGCAGAACAGAGTGGAACAAAAGGGAGCAGGGGTAACGGATTGGAAAATGTGGGGAACTGTATGGAAAACTGCAGAATAGAGGGGAACCAAAGGGAGCAGGGGGAACAGATTGGAAAAAGTGGAGACTGTGGGGAAAACTGCAGAACAGAGGGGAGCCCAAGGAGAAGGGGGAACAGATTGGAAAAAGTGGGGAACGGTGTGGAAAATGCAGAAGAGTGGAGAAACAACGGGAGCAGGGTGAACGGATTGGAAAAAGTGGGGAACAGTGTGGAACACTGCAGAACAGAGGGGAATCAAAAGAAGCAGGGGGCCAGATTGGAAAAAGTGGGGAACCGTTCGGAACACTGCACAACAGAGGGGAAACAAAGGAGCACTGGGAAGAGATTGGAAATATTGGGAAACAGTGTGGAAAAATGCAGAAGAGTAAGGAAACAAAGGGAGCAGGGGGTATACATTGGAAAAATTGCGGAACCATGGGGAACACTGCAGAACAGAGGGGAACCAAGGGAGCAGGTGGAACGAATTGGAAAAAGTGGGGAATCGTGAAGGACAATGCAGGACCGAGGGGAAAGAAAGGGCACAGGGGGAACGGATTGGAAAAAGTGGGGAACTGTGGGGAACACTGCAGAACAGAGGGGAACCAATAGGAGCAGGGCGAAAAGATTGGAAAAAGTGGGGAACTGTGTGGAAAAATGCAGAAGAGTGGAGAAACAACGGGAGCAGGGTGAACGGATTGGAAAAAGTGGGGAACCGTTAGGCACATTGCACAACAGAGGGGAAACAAAGGAGCACGGGGAAAAGATTGGAAAATTTGGGAAACAATGGAGGACAGTGCAGGACGGAGGGGAACCAAAGGGAGCAGGGGGAACAGATTGGAAAAAGTGCGGAACCGTGGCGAATACTGCAAAACAGTGGGGAACCAAACGGAGCAGCGGGAACGGATTGGAAAAAGTGGGGAACCGTGGGAAACACTGCAGAACAGAGGGGAACGAAAGGGAGCAGGGCGAACATATCGGAAAGAAGTTGAGAAGTGGGAAACACTGCAGAACAGTGGGGAATCAAAGGGAGCAGGGGGATCAGATTGGAAAAAGTGGCGAACTGTGTGGAAAAATGCAGAACAGTGGGGAACCAAAGGGAGCAGGAGGAACAGATTGGAAATGTGGGGAACTGTATAGAAAACTGCAGAATAGAGGGGAACCAACGGAAGCAGGGGGAACAGATTGAAAAAACTGGAAACTGTGGGGTAAACTGCAGAACAGAGGGGAGCCCAAGGAGAAGGGCGAACAGATTGGAAAAAGTGGGGAACGGTGTGGAAAAATTGAGAAGAGTGGAGAAACAAAGGGAGCAGGGTGAACGGATTGGAAAAATTTGGGAACAGTGTGGAACACTGCAGAACAGAAGGGAATCAAAGGAAGCAGGGGGAACGGATTGGAAAAAGTGGGGAACCGTTTGGAACACTGCACAACAGAGGGGAACCAAAGGAGCACGGGGAAGAGATTGGAAAAATTGGGAAACCATGAAGGACAGTGCAGGACGGAGGGGAACCAAAGGGAGCAGGGGGAACAGATTGGATAAAGTGGGGAACTGTGGGGAACATTGTAGAACTGAGGGGAACCAAAGAGAGCACGGCGAACAGATTGCAAAAAGTGTGGCACCGTGGGGAACACTGCAGGACAGAGGGGTGCCAAAGGGAACAGGAGGTAGAGGTTGTAAAAAGTGGGGAACCGTTAGCGAAAACTGCAGAACAGTGGGGAACCAAAGGGAGCAGGGGTAACGGATTGGAAAATGTGGGGAACTGTATAGAAAACTGCACAATAGAGGGGAACCAAATGGAGCAGGGGGAACAGATTGGAAAAAGTGGAAACTGTGGGGAAAACTGCAGAACAGAGGGGAGCCCAAGGAGAAGGGGGAACAGATTGGAAAAAGTGGGGAACCGTGGGAAACACTGCAGAACAGAGGGGAACGAAAGGGAGCAGGGCGAACATATCGGAAAAAAGTTGAGAAGTGGGAAACACTGCAGAACAGTGGGGAATCAAAGGGAGCAGGGGGATCAGATTGGAAAAAGTGGCGAACTGTGTGGAAAAATGCAGAACAGTGGGGAACCAAAGGGAGCAGGAGGAACAGATTGGAAATGTGGGGAACTGTATAGAAAACTGCAGAATAGAGGGGAGCCCAAGGAGAAGGGGGAACAGATTGGAAAAAGTGGGGAACGGTGTGGAAAATGCAGAAGAGTGGAGAAACAACGGGAGCAGGGTGAACGGATTGGAAAAAGTGGGGAACACTGTGGAACACTGCAGAACAGAGGGGAATCAAAAGAAGCAGGGGGAACAGATTGGAAAAAGTGGGGAACCGTTCGGAACACTGCACAACAGAGGGGAAACAAAGGAGCACGGGGAAGAGATTGGAAATATTGGGAAACAGTGTGGAAAAATGCAGAAGAGTAAGGAAACAAAGGGAGCAGGGGGTATACATTGGAAAAATTGCGGAACCGTGGGGAACACTGCAGAACAGAGGGGAACCAAGGGAGCAGGTGGAACGAATTGGAAAAAGTGGGGAATCGTGAAGGACAATGCAGGACCGAGGGGAAAGAAAGGGCACAGGGGGAACGGATTGGAAAAAGTGGGGAACTGTGGGGAACACTGCAGAACAGAGGGGAACCAATAGGAGCAGGGCGAACAGATTGGAAAAAGTGGGGAACTGTGTGGAAAAATGCATAAGAGTGGAGAAACAACGGGAGCAGGGTGAACGGATTGGAAAAAGTGGGGAACCGTTAGGCACACTGCACAACAGAGGGGAAACAAAGGAGCACAGGGAAAAGATTGGAAAAATTGGGAAACAATGGAGGACAGTGCAGGACGGAGGGGAACCAAAGGGAGCAGGGGGAACAGATTGGAAAAAGTGCGGAACCGTGGCGAATACTGCAAAACAGTGGGGAACCAAACGGAGCAGCGGGAACGGATTGGAAAAAGTGGGGAACCGTGGAAAACACTGCAGAACAGAGGGGAACGAAAGGGAGCAGGAGGAACAGATTGGAAAATGTGGGGAACTGTACAGAATACTGCAGAATAGAGGGGAAACCAAAGGGAGCAGGGTGAACAGATTGGAAAAAGTGGAAACTGTGGGGTAAACTGCAGAACAGAGGGGAGCCCAAGGAGAAGGGCGAACAGATTGGAAAAAGTGGGGAACGGTGTGGAAAAATTGAGAAGAGTGGAGAAACAAAGGGAGCAGGGTGAACGGATTGGAAAAATTGGGGAACAGTGTGGAACACTGCAGAACAGAAGGGAATCAAAGGAAGCAGGGGGAACGGATTGGAAAAAGTGGGGAACCGTTCGGAACACTGCACTACAGAGGGGAACCAAAGGAGCACGGGGAAGAGATTGGAAAAATTGGGAAACCATGGAGGACAGTGCAGGACGGAGGGGAACCAAAGGGAGCAGGGGGAACAGATTGGATAAAGTGGGGAACTGTGGGGAACATTGTAGAACTGAGGGGAACCAAAGAGAGCACGGCGAACAGATTGCAAAAAGTGTGGAACCGTGGGGAACACTGCAGGACAGAGGGGAACCAAAGGGAAAAGGAGGTACAGGTTGTAAAAAGTGGGGAACCGTTAGCGAAAACTGCAGAACAGTGGGGAACCAAAGGGAGCAGGGGGAACAGATTGCAAAAGTTGGGGAACAGTGGGGAATATTGCAGAAAAGAGGGGAACCAAATGGAGCATGGGAACAGATTGGAAAAATTGGGGAACCGTGTGGAAAAATGCAGAACAGTGGGAAACCAAAGGGAGCAGGGAGAACGGATTGGAAAATGTGGGGAACCGTGGAGAGCACTGCAGTATTGTGGGGAACTAAAGGGAGCAGGGGGAACGGATTGGAAAAGTGGGGAACCGTGGAGAACACTGCAGCACAGAGTGGAACAAAAGGGAGCAGGGGTAACGGATTGGAAAATGTGGGGAACTGTATGGAAAACTGCAGAATAGAGGTGAACCAAAGGGAGCAGGGGGAGCAGATTGGAAAATGTGGGGAACGGTGTGGAAAAATGCAGAAGAGTGGAGAAACAACGGGAGCAGGGTGAACGTATTGGAAAAAGTGGGGAACTGTTTGGAACACTGCAGAACAGAGGGGAACCAAAGGAGCACGGGGAAGAGATGGGAAAAATTAGGATACAATGGAGGACAGTGCAGGTCGGAGGGGAACCAAAAGGAGCATGGGAACAGATTGGAAAAAATGTGGAGAACCATGTGGAACACTGTAGAACAGAGAGGACCCAAAGTGAGCAGAGGGAAGAACTCGGAAAAGTGGGGAACCGTGGGGAACCAAAGGGAGCGGGGGAAACAGATTGGAAAAAGTGGGGAACAGTGTGGAAAACGCAGAAGAGTGAGGAAACAAAGGGAGCAGGGGGAACAGATTGGAAAAAGTGGGGAACTGTGTGGAATACTGCAGAACATAGGGGAACTAAAGGGAACATGGAGAATAGATTGGAAAAAGTGGCGAACTGTGTGGAAAAATGCAGAACAGTGGGGAACCAAAGGGAGCAGGAGGAACAGATTGGAAATGTGGGGAACTGTATAGAAAACTGCAGAATAGAGGGGAACCAAAGGGAGCAGGGGGAACAGATTGGAAAAAGTGGAAACTGTGGGGAAAACTGCAGAACAGAGGGGAGCCCAAGGAGAAGGGGGAACAGATTGGAAAAAGTGGGGAACGGTGTGGAAAATGCAGAAGAGTGGAGAAACAACGGGAGCAGGGTGAACGGATTGGAAAAAGTGGGGAACAGTGTGGAACACTGCAGAACAGAGGGGAATCAAAAGAAGCAGGGGGAACAGATTGGAAAAAGTGGGGAACCGTTCGGAACACTGCACAACAGAGGGGAAACAAAGGAGCACGGGGAAGAGATTGGAAATATTGGGAAACAGTGTGGAAAAATGCAGAAGAGTAAGGAAACAAAGGGAGCAGGGGGTATACATTGGAAAAATTGCGGAACCGTGGGGAACACTGCAGAACAGAGGGGAACCAAGGGAGCAGGTGGAACGAATTGGAAAAAGTGGGGAATCGTGAAGGACAATGCAGGACCGAGGGGAAAGAAAGGGCACAGGGGGAACGGATTGGAAAAAGTGGGGAACTGTGGGGAACACTGCAGAACAGAGGGGAACCAATAGGAGCAGGGCGAACAGATTGGAAAAAGTGGGGAACTGTGTGGAAAAATGCAGAAGAGTGGAGAAACAACGGGAGCAGGGTGAACGGATTGGAAAAAGTGGGGAACCGTTAGGCACACTGCACAACAGAGGGGAAACAAAGGAGCACGGGGAAAAGATTGGAAAATTTGGGAAACAATGGAGGACAGTGCAGGACGGAGGGGAACCAAAGGGAGCAGGGGGAACAGATTGGAAAAAGTGCGGAACCGTGGCGAATACTGCAAAACAGTGGGGAACCAAACGGAGCAGCGGGAACGGATTGGAAAAAGTGGGGAAGCGTGGGAAACACTGCAGAACAGAGGGGAACGAAAGGGAGCAGGGCGAACATATCGGAAAAAAGTTGAGAAGTGGGAAACACTGCAGAACAGTGGGGAATCAAAGGGAGCAGGGGGATCAGATTGGAAAAAGTGGCGAACTGTGTGGAAAAATGCAGAACAGTGGGGAACCAAAGGGAGCAGGAGGAACAGATTGGAAATGTGGGGAACTGTATAGAAAACTGCAGAATAGAGGGGAACCAACGGAAGCAGGGGGAACAGATTGAAAAAACTGGAAACTGTGGGGTAAACTGCAGAACAGAGGGGAGCCCAAGGAGAAGGGCGAACAGATTGGAAAAAGTGGGGAACGGTGTGGAAAAATTGAGAAGAGTGGAGAAACAAAGGGAGCAGGGTGAACGGATTGGAAAAATTTGGGAACAGTGTGGAACACTGCAGAACAGAAGGGAATCAAAGGAAGCAGGGGGAACGGATTGGAAAAAGTGGGGAACCGTTTGGAACACTGCACAACAGAGGGGAACCAAAGGAGCACGAAAGAGATTGGAAAAATTGGGAAACCATGAAGGACAGTGCAGGACGGAGGGGAACCAAAGGGAGCAGGGGGAACAGATTGGATAAAGTGGGGAACTGTGGGGAACATTGTAGAACTGAGGGGAACCAAAGAGAGCACGGCGAACAGATTGCAAAAAGTGTGGCACCGTGGGGAACACTGCAGGACAGAGGGGTACCAAAGGGAACAGGAGGTAGAGGTTGTAAAAAGTGGGGAACCGTTAGCGAAAACTGCAGAACAGTGGGGAACCAAAGGGAGCAGGGGTAACGGATTGGAAAATGTGGGGAACTGTATAGAAAACTGCACAATAGAGGGGAACCAAATGGAGCAGGGGGAACAAATTGGAAAAAGTGGAAACTGTGGGGAAAACTGCAGAACAGAGGGGAGCCCAAGGAGAAGGGGGAACAGATTGGAAAAAGTGGGGAACCGTGGGAAACACTGCAGAACAGAGGGGAACGAAAGGGAGCAGGGCGAACATATCGGAAAAGAGTTGAGAAGTGGGAAACACTGCAGAACAGTGGGGAATCAAAGGGAGCAGGGGGATCAGATTGGAAAAAGTGGCGAACTGTGTGGAAAAATGCAGAACAGTGGGGAACCAAAGGGAGCAGGAGGAACAGATTGGAAATGTGGGGAACTGTATAGAAAACTGCAGAATAGAGGGGAGCCCAAGGAGAAGGGGGAACAGATTGGAAAAAGTGGGGAACGGTGTGGAAAATGCAGAAGAGTGGAGAAACAACGGGAGCAGGGTGAACGGATTGGAAAAAGTGGGGAACAGTGTGGAACACTGCAGAACAGAGGGGAATCAAAAGAAGCAGGGGGAACAGATTGGAAAAAGTGGGGAACCGTTCGGAACACTGCACAACAGAGGGGAAACAAAGGAGCACGGGGAAGAGATTGGAAATATTGGGAAACAGTGTGGAAAAATGCAGAAGAGTAAGGAAACAAAGGGAGCAGGGGGTATACATTATAAAAAATTGCGGAACCGTGGGGAACACTGCAGAACAGAGGGGAACCAAGGGAGCAGGTGGAACGAATTGGAAAAAGTGGGGAATCGTGAAGGACAATGCAGGACCGAGGGGAAAGAAAGGGCACAGGGGGAACGGATTGGAAAAAGTGGGGAACTGTGGGGAACACTGCAGAACAGAGGGGAACCAATAGGAGCAGGGCGAACAGATTGGAAAAAGTGGGGAACTGTGTGGAAAAATGCTTAAGAGTGGAGAAACAACGGGAGCAGGGTGAACGGATTGGAAAAAGTGGGGAACAATGGAGGACAGTGCAGGACGGAGGGGAACCAAAGGGAGCAGGGGGAACAGATTGGAAAAAGTGCGGAACCGTGGCGAATACTGCAAAACAGTGGGGAACCAAACGGAGCAGCGGGAACGGATTGGAAAAAGTGGGGAACCGTGGAAAACACTGCAGAACAGAGGGGAACGAAAGGGAGCAGGAGGAACAGATTGGAAAATGTGGAGAACTGTACAGAATACTGCAGAATAGAGGGGAAACCAAAGGGAGCAGGGTGAACAGATTGGAAAAAGTGGAAACTGTGGGGTAAACTGCAGAACAGAGGGGAGCCCAAGGAGAAGGGCGAACAGATTGGAAAAAGTGGGGAACGGTGTGGAAAAATTGAGAAGAGTGGAGAAACAAAGGGAGCAGGGTGAACGGATTGGAAAAATTGGGGAACAGTGTGGAACACTGCAGAACAGAAGGGAATCAAAGGAAGCAGGGGGAACGGATTGGAAAAAGTGGGGAACCGTTCGGAACACTGCACTACAGAGGGGAACCAAAGGAGCACGGGGAAGAGATTGGAAAAATTGGGAAACCATGGAGGACAGTGCAGGACGGAGGGGAACCAAAGGGAGCAGGGGGAACAGATTGGATAAAGTGGGGAACTGTGGGGAACATTGTAGAACTGAGGGGAACCAAAGAGAGCACGGCGAAAAGATTGCAAAAAGTGTGGAACCGTGGGGAACACTGCAGGACAGAGGGGAACCAAAGGGAACAGGAGGTACAGGTTGTAAAAAGTGGGGAACCGTTAGCGAAAACTGCAGAACAGTGGGGAACCAAAGGGAGCAGGGGGAACAGATTGCAAAAGTTGGGGAACAGTGGGGAATATTGCAGAAAAGAGGGGAACCAAATGGAGCATGGGAACAGATTGGAAAAATTGGGGAACCGTGTGGAAAAATGCAGAACAGTGGGAAACCAAAGGGAGCAGGGAGAACGGATTGGAAAATGTGGGGAACCGTGGAGAGCACTGCAGTATTGTGGGGAACTAAAGGGAGCAGGGGGAACGGATTGGAAAAGTGGGGAACCGTGGAGAACACTGCAGCACAGAGTGGAACAAAAGGGAGCAGGGGTAACGGATTGGAAAATGTGGGGAACTGTATGGAAAACTGCAGAATAGAGGTGAACCAAAGGGAGCAGGGGGAGCAGATTGGAAAATGTGGGGAACGGTGTGGAAAAATGCAGAAGAGTGGAGTAACAACGGGAGCAGGGTGAACGTATTGGAAAAAGTGGGGAACTGTTTGGAACACTGCAGAACAGAGGGGAACCAAAGGAGCACGGGGAAGAGATGGGAAAAATTAGGATACAATGGAGGACAGTGCAGGTCGGAGGGGAACCAAAAGGAGCATGGGAACAGATTGGAAAAAATGTGGAGAACCATGTGGAACACTGTAGAACAGAGAGGACCCAAAGTGAGCAGAGGGAAGAACTCGGAAAAGTGGGGAACCGTGGGGAACCAAAGGGAGCGGGGGAAACAGATTGGAAAAAGTGGGGAACAGTGTGGAAAACGCAGAAGAGTGAGGAAACAAAGGGAGCAGGGGGAACAGATTGGAAAAAGTGGGGAACTGTGTGGAATACTGCAGAACATAGGGGAACTAAAGGGAACATGGAGAATAGATTGGAAAAAGTGGCGAACTGTGTGGAAAAATGCAGAACAGTGGGGAACCAAAGGGAGCAGGAGGAACAGATTGGAAATGTGGGGAACTGTATAGAAAACTGCAGAATAGAGGGGAACCAAAGGGAGCAGGGGGAACAGATTGGAAAAAGTGGAAACTGTGGGGAAAACTGCAGAACAGAGGGGAGCCCAAGGAGAAGGGGGAACAGATTGGAAAAAGTGGGGAACGGTGTGGAAAATGCAGAAGAGTGGAGAAACAACGGGAGCAGGGTGAACGGATTGGAAAAAGTGGGGAACAGTGTGGAACACTGCAGAACAGAGGGGAATCAAAAGAAGCAGGGGGAACAGATTGGAAAAAGTGGGGAACCGTTCGGAACACTGCACAACAGAGGGGAAACAAAGGAGCACGGGGAAGAGATTGGAAATATTGGGAAACAGTGTGGAAAAATGCAGAAGAGTAAGGAAACAAAGGGAGCAGGGGGTATACATTGGAAAAATTGCGGAACCGTGGGGAACACTGCAGAACAGAGGGGAACCAAGGGAGCAGGTGGAACGAATTGGAAAAAGTGGGGAATCGTGAAGGACAATGCAGGACCGAGGGGAAAGAAAGGGCACAGGGGGAACGGATTGGAAAAAGTGGGGAACTGTGGGGAACACTGCAGAACAGAGGGGAACCAATAGGAGCAGGGCGAACAGATTGGAAAAAGTGGGGAACTGTGTGGAAAAATGCATAAGAGTGGAGAAACAACGGGAGCAGGGTGAACGTATTGGAAAAAGTGGGGAACCGTTAGGCACACTGCACAACAGAGGGGAAACAAAGGAGCACGGGGAAAAGATTGGAAAAATTGGGAAACAATGGAGGACAGTGCAGGACGGAGGGGAACCAAAGGGAGCAGGGGGAACAGATTGGAAAAAGTGCGGAACCGTGGCGAATACTGCAAAACAGTGGGGAACCAAACGGAACAGCGGGAACGGATTGGAAAAAGTGGGGAACCGTGGAAAACACTGCAGAACAGAGGGGAACGAAAGGGAGCAGGAGGAACAGATTGGAAAATGTGGGGAACTGTACAGAATACTGCAGAATAGAGGGGAAACCAAAGGGAGCAGGGTGAACAGATTGGAAAAAGTGGAAACTGTGGGGTAAACTGCAGAACAGAGGGGAGCCCAAGGAGAAGGGCGAACAGATTGGAAAAAGTGGGGAACGGTGTGGAAAAATTGAGAAGAGTGGAGAAACAAAGGGAGCAGGGTGAACGGATTGGAAAAATTGGGGAACAGTGTGGAACACTGCAGAACAGAAGGGAATCAAAGGAAGCAGGGGGAACGGATTGGAAAAAGTGGGGAACCGTTCGGAACACTGCACTACAGAGGGGAACCAAAGGAGCACGGGGAAGAGATTGGAAAAATTGGGAAACCATGGAGGACAGTGCAGGACGGAGGGGAACCAAAGGGAGCAGGGGGAACAGATTGGATAAAGTGGGGAACTGTGGGGAACATTGTAGAACTGAGGGGAACCAAAGAGAGCACGGCGAACAGATTGCAAAAAGTGTGGAACCGTGGGGAACACTGCAGGACAGAGGGGAACCAAAGGGAACAGGAGGTACAGGTTGTAAAAAGTGGGGAACCGTTAGCGAAAACTGCAGAACAGTGGGGAACCAAAGGGAGCAGGGGGAACAGATTGCAAAAGTTGGGGAACAGTGGGGAATATTGCAGAAAAGAGGGGAACCAAATGGAGCATGGGAACAGATTGGAAAAATTGGGGAACCGTGTGGAAAAATGCAGAACAGTGGGAAACCAAAGAGAGCAGGGAGAACGGATTGGAAAATGTGGGGAACCGTGGAGAGCACTGCAGTATTGTGGGGAACTAAAGGGAGCAGGGGGAACGGATTGGAAAAGTGGGGAACCATGGAGAACACTGCAGAACAGAGTGGAACAAAAGGGAGCAGGGGTAACGGATTGGAAAATGTGGGGAACTGTATGGAAAACTGCAGAATAGAGGGGAACCAAAGGGAGCAGGGGGAACAGATTGGAAAAAGTGGAAACTGTGGGGAAAACTGCAGAACAGAGGGGAGCCCAAGGAGAAGGGGGAACAGATTGGAAAAAGTGGGGAACGGTGTGGAAAATGCAGAAGAGTGGAGAAACAACGGGAGCAGGGTGAACGGATTGGAAAAAGTGGGGAACAGTGTGGAACACTGCAGAACAGAGGGGAATCAAAAGAAGCAGGGGGCCAGATTGGAAAAAGTGGGGAACCGTTCGGAACACTGCACAACAGAGGGGAAACAAAGGAGCACGGGGAAGAGATTGGAAATATTGGGAAACAGTGTGGAAAAATGCAGAAGAGTAAGGAAACAAAGGGAGCAGGGGGTATACATTGGAAAAATTGCGGAACCATGGGGAACACTGCAGAACAGAGGGGAACCAAGGGAGCAGGTGGAACGAATTGGAAAACGTGGGGAATCGTGAAGGACAATGCAGGACCGAGGGGAAAGAAAGGGCACAGGGGGAACGGATTGGAAAAAGTGGGGAACAGTGTGGAACACTGCAGAACAGAAGGGAATCAAAGGAAGCAGGGGGAACGGATTGGAAAAAGTGGGGAACCGTTTGGAACACTGCACAACAGAGGGGAACCAAAGGAGCACGGGGAAGAGATTGGAAAAATTGGGAAACCATGGAGGACAGTGCAGGACGGAGGGGAACCAAAGGGAGCAGGGGGAACAGATTGGATAAAGTGGGGAACTGTGGGGAACATTGTAGAACTGAGGGGAACCAAAGAGAGCACGGCAAACAGATTGCAAAAAGTGTGGAACCGTGGGGAACACTGCAGGACAGAGGGGAACCAAAGGGAGCAGGGGGAATGGATTGGAATAAGTGGGTAACCGTGGTGAACACTGCAGGACAGAGGGGAACCAAAGGGAGCAGGGGGAACGGTTTGGAAAAAGTGGGTAACCGTGGGGAACACTGCAGAACACTGCAGAACCAAAGGGAGCAGGGTGAACGGATTGGAAAAAGTGGGGAACAGTGTGGAACACTGCAGAACAGAGGGGAATCAAAAGAAGCAGGGGGAACAGATTGGAAAAAGTGGGGAACCGTTCGGAACACTGCACAACAGAGGGGAAACAAAGGAGCACGGGGAAGAGATTGGAAAAATTGTGAAACAGTGTGGAATAATGCAGAAGAGTAAGGAAACAAAGGGAGCAGGGGGTATACATTGGAAAAATTGCGGAACCGTGGGGAACACTGCAGAACAGAGGGGAACCAAGGGAGCAGGTGGAACGATTTGGAAAAAGTGGGGAATCGTGAAGGACAATGCAGGACCGAGGGGAAAGAAAGGGCACAGGGGGAACGGATTGGAAAAAGTGGGGATCTGTGGGGAACACTGCAGAACAGAGGGGAACCAATAGGAGCAGGGCGAACAGATTGGAAAAAGTGGGGAACTGTGTGGAAAAATGCATAAGAGTGGAGAAACAACGGGAGCAGGGTGAACGGATTGGAAAAAGTGGGGAACCGTTAGGCACACTGCACAACAGAGTGGAAACAAAGGAGCACGGGGAAAAGATTGGAAAAATTGGGAAACAATGGAGGACAGTGCAGGATGGAGGGGAACCAAAGGGAGCAGGGGGAACAGATTGGAAAAAGTGCGGAACCGTGGCGAATACTGCAAAACAGTGGGGAACCAAACGGAGCAGCGGGAACGGATTGGAAAAAGTGGGGAACCGTGGGAAACACTGCAGAACAGAGGGGAACGAAAGGGAGCAGGGCGAACATATCGGAAAAAAGTTGAGAAGTGGGAAACACTGCAGAACAGTGGGGAATCAAAGGGAGCAGGGGGATCAGATTGGAAAAAGTGGCGAACTGTGTGGAAAAATGCAGAACAGTGGGGAACCAAAGGGAGCAGGAGGAACAGATTGGAAATGTGGGGAACTGTATAGAAAACTGCAGAATAGAGGGGAACCAAAGGGAGCAGGGGGAACAGATTGGAAAAAGTGGAAACTGTGGGGAAAACTGCAGAACAGAGGGGAGCCCAAGGAGAAGGGGGAACAGATTGGAAAAAGTGGGGAACGGTGTGGAAAATGCAGAAGAGTGGAGAAACAACGGGAGCAGGGTGAACGGATTGGAAAAAGTGGGGAACAGTGTGGAACACTGCAGAATAGAGGGGAATCAAAAGAAGCAGGGGGAACAGATTGGAAAAAGTGGGGAACCGTTCGGAACACTGCACAACAGAGGGGAAACAAAGGAGCACGGGGAAGAGATTGGAAATATTGGGAAACAGTGTGGAAAAATGCAGAAGAGTAAGGAAACAAAGGGAGCAGGGGGTATACATTGGAAAAATTGCGGAACCGTGGGGAACACTGCAGAACAGAGGGGAACCAAGGGAGCAGGTGGAACGAATTGGAAAAAGTGGGGAATCGTGAAGGACAATGCAGGACCGAGGGGAAAGAAAGGGCACAGGGGGAACGGATTGGAAAAAGTGGGGAACTGTGGGGAACACTGCAGAACAGAGGGGAACCAATAGGAGCAGGGCGAACAGATTGGAAAAAGTGGGGAACTGTGTGGAAAAATGCATAAGAGTGGAGAAACAACGGGAGCAGGGTGAACGGATTGGAAAAAGTGGGGAACCGTTAGGCACACTGCACAACAGAGGGGAAACAAAGGAGCACGGGGAAAAGATTGGAAAAATTGGGAAACAATGGAGGACAGTGCAGGACGGAGGGGGACCAAAGGGAGCAGGGGGAACAGATTGGAAAAAGTGGAAACTGTGGGGTAAACTGCAGAACAGAGGGGAGCCCAAGGAGAAGGGCGAACAGATTGGAAAAAGTGGGGAACGGTGTGGAAAAATTGAGAAGAGTGGAGAAACAAAGGGAGCAGGGTGAACGGATTGGAAAAATTGGGGAACAGTGTGGAAAACTGCAGAACAGAAGGGAATCAAAGGAAGCAGGGGGAATGGATTGGAAAAAGTGGGGAACCGTTCGGAACACTGCACTACAGAGGGGAACCAAAGGAGCACGGGGAAGAGATTGGAAAAATTGGGAAACCATTGAGGACAGTGCAGGACGGAGGGGAACCAAAGGGAGCAGGGGGAACAGATTGGATAAAGTGGGGAACTGTGGGGAACATTGTAGAACTGAGGGGAACCAAAGAGAGCACGGCGAACAGATTGCAAAAAGTGTGGAACCGTGGGGAACACTGCAGGACAGAGGGGAACCAAAGGGAACAGGAGGTACAGGTTGTAAAAAGTGGGGAACCGTTAGCGAAAACTGCAGAACAGTGGGGAACCAAAGGGAGCAGGGGGAACAGATTGCAAAAGTTGGGGAACAGTGGGGAATATTGCAGAAAAGAGGGGAACCAAATGGAGCATGGGAACAGATTGGAAAAATTGGGGAACCGTGTGGAAAAATGCAGAACAGTGGGAAACCAAAGGGAGCAGGGAGAACGGATTGGAAAATGTGGGGAACCGTGGAGAGCACTGCAGTATTGTGGGGAACTAAAGGGAGCAGGGGGAACGGATTGGAAAAGTGGGGAACCGTGGAGAACACTGCAGAACAGAGTGGAACAAAAGGGAGCAGGGGTAACGGATTGGAAAATGTGGGGAACTGTATGGAAAACTGCAGAATAGAGGGGAACCAAAGGGAGCAGGGGGAACAGATTGGAAAAAGTGGAGACTGTGGGGAAAACTGCAGAACAGAGGGGAGCCCAAGGAGAAGGGGGAACAGATTGGAAAAAGTGGGGAACGGTGTGGAAAATGCAGAAGAGTGGAGAAACAACGGGAGCAGGGTGAACGGATTGGAAAAAGTGGGGAACAGTGTGGAACACTGCAGAACAGAGGGGAATCAAAAGAAGCAGGGGGCCAGATTGGAAAAAGTGGGGAACCGTTCGGAACACTGCACAACAGAGGGGAAACAAAGGAGCACTGGGAAGAGATTGGAAATATTGGGAAACAGTGTGGAAAAATGCAGAAGAGTAAGGAAACAAAGGGAGCAGGGGGTATACATTGGAAAAATTGCGGAACCATGGGGAACACTGCAGAACAGAGGGGAACCAAGGGAGCAGGTGGAACGAATTGGAAAAAGTGGGGAATCGTGAAGGACAATGCAGGACCGAGGGGAAAGAAAGGGCACAGGGGGAACGGATTGGAAAAAGTGGGGAACTGTGGGGAACACTGCAGAACAGAGGGGAACCAATAGGAGCAGGGCGAAAAGATTGGAAAAAGTGGGGAACTGTGTGGAAAAATGCAGAAGAGTGGAGAAACAACGGGAGCAGGGTGAACGGATTGGAAAAAGTGGGGAACCGTTAGGCACATTGCACAACAGAGGGGAAACAAAGGAGCACGGGGAAAAGATTGGAAAATTTGGGAAACAATGGAGGACAGTGCAGGACGGAGGGGAACCAAAGGGAGCAGGGGGAACAGATTGGAAAAAGTGCGGAACCGTGGCGAATACTGCAAAACAGTGGGGAACCAAACGGAGCAGCGGGAACGGATTGGAAAAAGTGGGGAACCGTGGGAAACACTGCAGAACAGAGGGGAACGAAAGGGAGCAGGGCGAACATATCGGAAAGAAGTTGAGAAGTGGGAAACACTGCAGAACAGTGGGGAATCAAAGGGAGCAGGGGGATCAGATTGGAAAAAGTGGCGAACTGTGTGGAAAAATGCAGAACAGTGGGGAACCAAAGGGAGCAGGAGGAACAGATTGGAAATGTGGGGAACTGTATAGAAAACTGCAGAATAGAGGGGAACCAACGGAAGCAGGGGGAACAGATTGAAAAAACTGGAAACTGTGGGGTAAACTGCAGAACAGAGGGGAGCCCAAGGAGAAGGGCGAACAGATTGGAAAAAGTGGGGAACGGTGTGGAAAAATTGAGAAGAGTGGAGAAACAAAGGGAGCAGGGTGAACGGATTGGAAAAATTTGGGAACAGTGTGGAACACTGCAGAACAGAAGGGAATCAAAGGAAGCAGGGGGAACGGATTGGAAAAAGTGGGGAACCGTTTGGAACACTGCACAACAGAGGGGAACCAAAGGAGCACGGGGAAGAGATTGGAAAAATTGGGAAACCATGAAGGACAGTGCAGGACGGAGGGGAACCAAAGGGAGCAGGGGGAACAGATTGGATAAAGTGGGGAACTGTGGGGAACATTGTAGAACTGAGGGGAACCAAAGAGAGCACGGCGAACAGATTGCAAAAAGTGTGGCACCGTGGGGAACACTGCAGGACAGAGGGGTGCCAAAGGGAACAGGAGGTAGAGGTTGTAAAAAGTGGGGAACCGTTAGCGAAAACTGCAGAACAGTGGGGAACCAAAGGGAGCAGGGGTAACGGATTGGAAAATGTGGGGAACTGTATAGAAAACTGCACAATAGAGGGGAACCAAATGGAGCAGGGGGAACAGATTGGAAAAAGTGGAAACTGTGGGGAAAACTGCAGAACAGAGGGGAGCCCAAGGAGAAGGGGGAACAGATTGGAAAAAGTGGGGAACCGTGGGAAACACTGCAGAACAGAGGGGAACGAAAGGGAGCAGGGCGAACATATCGGAAAAAAGTTGAGAAGTGGGAAACACTGCAGAACAGTGGGGAATCAAAGGGAGCAGGGGGATCAGATTGGAAAAAGTGGCGAACTGTGTGGAAAAATGCAGAACAGTGGGGAACCAAAGGGAGCAGGAGGAACAGATTGGAAATGTGGGGAACTGTATAGAAAACTGCAGAATAGAGGGGAGCCCAAGGAGAAGGGGGAACAGATTGGAAAAAGTGGGGAACGGTGTGGAAAATGCAGAAGAGTGGAGAAACAACGGGAGCAGGGTGAACGGATTGGAAAAAGTGGGGAACACTGTGGAACACTGCAGAACAGAGGGGAATCAAAAGAAGCAGGGGGAACAGATTGGAAAAAGTGGTGAACCGTTCGGAACACTGCACAACAGAGGGGAAACAAAGGAGCACGGGGAAGAGATTGGAAATATTGGGAAACAGTGTGGAAAAATGCAGAAGAGTAAGGAAACAAAGGGAGCAGGGGGTATACATTGGAAAAATTGCGGAACCGTGGGGAACACTGCAGAACAGAGGGGAACCAAGGGAGCAGGTGGAACGAATTGGAAAAAGTGGGGAATCGTGAAGGACAATGCAGGACCGAGGGGAAAGAAAGGGCACAGGGGGAACGGATTGGAAAAAGTGGGGAACTGTGGGGAACACTGCAGAACAGAGGGGAACCAATAGGAGCAGGGCGAACAG
Organism: Narcine bancroftii; assembly: GCF_036971445.1. Lineage (NCBI taxonomy): Eukaryota > Metazoa > Chordata > Chondrichthyes > Torpediniformes > Narcinidae > Narcine > Narcine bancroftii. The sequence continues at coordinate 7,016,504 of NW_027211884.1, forward strand.
ATTGGAAAAAGTGGGGAACTGTGTGGAAAAATGCATAAGAGTGGAGAAACAACGGGAGCAGGGTGAACGGATTGGAAAAAGTGGGGAACCGTTAGGCACACTGCACAACAGAGGGGAAACAAAGGAGCACAGGGAAAAGATTGGAAAAATTGGGAAACAATGGAGGACAGTGCAGGACGGAGGGGAACCAAAGGGAGCAGGGGGAACAGATTGGAAAAAGTGCGGAACCGTGGCGAATACTGCAAAACAGTGGGGAACCAAACGGAGCAGCGGGAACGGATTGGAAAAAGTGGGGAACCGTGGAAAACACTGCAGAACAGAGGGGAACGAAAGGGAGCAGGAGGAACAGATTGGAAAATGTGGGGAACTGTACAGAATACTGCAGAATAGAGGGGAAACCAAAGGGAGCAGGGTGAACAGATTGGAAAAAGTGGAAACTGTGGGGTAAACTGCAGAACAGAGGGGAGCCCAAGGAGAAGGGCGAACAGATTGGAAAAAGTGGGGAACGGTGTGGAAAAATTGAGAAGAGTGGAGAAACAAAGGGAGCAGGGTGAACGGATTGGAAAAATTGGGGAACAGTGTGGAACACTGCAGAACAGAAGGGAATCAAAGGAAGCAGGGGGAACGGATTGGAAAAAGTGGGGAACCGTTCGGAACACTGCACTACAGAGGGGAACCAAAGGAGCACGGGGAAGAGATTGGAAAAATTGGGAAACCATGGAGGACAGTGCAGGACGGAGGGGAACCAAAGGGAGCAGGGGGAACAGATTGGATAAAGTGGGGAACTGTGGGGAACATTGTAGAACTGAGGGGAACCAAAGAGAGCACGGCGAACAGATTGCAAAAAGTGTGGAACCGTGGGGAACACTGCAGGACAGAGGGGAACCAAAGGGAAAAGGAGGTACAGGTTGTAAAAAGTGGGGAACCGTTAGCGAAAACTGCAGAACAGTGGGGAACCAAAGGGAGCAGGGGGAACAGATTGCAAAAGTTGGGGAACAGTGGGGAATATTGCAGAAAAGAGGGGAACCAAATGGAGCATGGGAACAGATTGGAAAAATTGGGGAACCGTGTGGAAAAATGCAGAACAGTGGGAAACCAAAGGGAGCAGGGAGAACGGATTGGAAAATGTGGGGAACCGTGGAGAGCACTGCAGTATTGTGGGGAACTAAAGGGAGCAGGGGGAACGGATTGGAAAAGTGGGGAACCGTGGAGAACACTGCAGCACAGAGTGGAACAAAAGGGAGCAGGGGTAACGGATTGGAAAATGTGGGGAACTGTATGGAAAACTGCAGAATAGAGGTGAACCAAAGGGAGCAGGGGGAGCAGATTGGAAAATGTGGGGAACGGTGTGGAAAAATGCAGAAGAGTGGAGAAACAACGGGAGCAGGGTGAACGTATTGGAAAAAGTGGGGAACTGTTTGGAACACTGCAGAACAGAGGGGAACCAAAGGAGCACGGGGAAGAGATGGGAAAAATTAGGATACAATGGAGGACAGTGCAGGTCGGAGGGGAACCAAAAGGAGCATGGGAACAGATTGGAAAAAATGTGGAGAACCATGTGGAACACTGTAGAACAGAGAGGACCCAAAGTGAGCAGAGGGAAGAACTCGGAAAAGTGGGGAACCGTGGGGAACCAAAGGGAGCGGGGGAAACAGATTGGAAAAAGTGGGGAACAGTGTGGAAAACGCAGAAGAGTGAGGAAACAAAGGGAGCAGGGGGAACAGATTGGAAAAAGTGGGGAACTGTGTGGAATACTGCAGAACATAGGGGAACTAAAGGGAACATGGAGAATAGATTGGAAAAAGTGGCGAACTGTGTGGAAAAATGCAGAACAGTGGGGAACCAAAGGGAGCAGGAGGAACAGATTGGAAATGTGGGGAACTGTATAGAAAACTGCAGAATAGAGGGGAACCAAAGGGAGCAGGGGGAACAGATTGGAAAAAGTGGAAACTGTGGGGAAAACTGCAGAACAGAGGGGAGCCCAAGGAGAAGGGGGAACAGATTGGAAAAAGTGGGGAACGGTGTGGAAAATGCAGAAGAGTGGAGAAACAACGGGAGCAGGGTGAACGGATTGGAAAAAGTGGGGAACAGTGTGGAACACTGCAGAACAGAGGGGAATCAAAAGAAGCAGGGGGAACAGATTGGAAAAAGTGGGGAACCGTTCGGAACACTGCACAACAGAGGGGAAACAAAGGAGCACGGGGAAGAGATTGGAAATATTGGGAAACAGTGTGGAAAAATGCAGAAGAGTAAGGAAACAAAGGGAGCAGGGGGTATACATTGGAAAAATTGCGGAACCGTGGGGAACACTGCAGAACAGAGGGGAACCAAGGGAGCAGGTGGAACGAATTGGAAAAAGTGGGGAATCGTGAAGGACAATGCAGGACCGAGGGGAAAGAAAGGGCACAGGGGGAACGGATTGGAAAAAGTGGGGAACTGTGGGGAACACTGCAGAACAGAGGGGAACCAATAGGAGCAGGGCGAACAGATTGGAAAAAGTGGGGAACTGTGTGGAAAAATGCAGAAGAGTGGAGAAACAACGGGAGCAGGGTGAACGGATTGGAAAAAGTGGGGAACCGTTAGGCACACTGCACAACAGAGGGGAAACAAAGGAGCACGGGGAAAAGATTGGAAAATTTGGGAAACAATGGAGGACAGTGCAGGACGGAGGGGAACCAAAGGTAGCAGGGGGAACAGATTGGAAAAAGTGCGGAACCGTGGCGAATACTGCAAAACAGTGGGGAACCAAACGGAGCAGCGGGAACGGATTGGAAAAAGTGGGGAAGCGTGGGAAACACTGCAGAACAGAGGGGAACGAAAGGGAGCAGGGCGAACATATCGGAAAAAAGTTGAGAAGTGGGAAACACTGCAGAACAGTGGGGAATCAAAGGGAGCAGGGGGATCAGATTGGAAAAAGTGGCGAACTGTGTGGAAAAATGCAGAACAGTGGGGAACCAAAGGGAGCAGGAGGAACAGATTGGAAATGTGGGGAACTGTATAGAAAACTGCAGAATAGAGGGGAACCAACGGAAGCAGGGGGAACAGATTGAAAAAACTGGAAACTGTGGGGTAAACTGCAGAACAGAGGGGAGCCCAAGGAGAAGGGCGAACAGATTGGAAAAAGTGGGGAACGGTGTGGAAAAATTGAGAAGAGTGGAGAAACAAAGGGAGCAGGGTGAACGGATTGGAAAAATTTGGGAACAGTGTGGAACACTGCAGAACAGAAGGGAATCAAAGGAAGCAGGGGGAACGGATTGGAAAAAGTGGGGAACCGTTTGGAACACTGCACAACAGAGGGGAACCAAAGGAGCACGAAAGAGATTGGAAAAATTGGGAAACCATGAAGGACAGTGCAGGACGGAGGGGAACCAAAGGGAGCAGGGGGAACAGATTGGATAAAGTGGGGAACTGTGGGGAACATTGTAGAACTGAGGGGAACCAAAGAGAGCACGGCGAACAGATTGCAAAAAGTGTGGCACCGTGGGGAACACTGCAGGACAGAGGGGTACCAAAGGGAACAGGAGGTAGAGGTTGTAAAAAGTGGGGAACCGTTAGCGAAAACTGCAGAACAGTGGGGAACCAAAGGGAGCAGGGGTAACGGATTGGAAAATGTGGGGAACTGTATAGAAAACTGCACAATAGAGGGGAACCAAATGGAGCAGGGGGAACAGATTGGAAAAAGTGGAAACTGTGGGGAAAACTGCAGAACAGAGGGGAGCCCAAGGAGAAGGGGGAACAGATTGGAAAAAGTGGGGAACCGTGGGAAACACTGCAGAACAGAGGGGAACGAAAGGGAGCAGGGCGAACATATCGGAAAAAAGTTGAGAAGTGGGAAACACTGCAGAACAGTGGGGAATCAAAGGGAGCAGGGGGATCAGATTGGAAAAAGTGGCGAACTGTGTGGAAAAATGCAGAACAGTGGGGAACCAAAGGGAGCAGGAGGAACAGATTGGAAATGTGGGGAACTGTATAGAAAACTGCAGAATAGAGGGGAGCCCAAGGAGAAGGGGGAACAGATTGGAAAAAGTGGGGAACGGTGTGGAAAATGCAGAAGAGTGGAGAAACAACGGGAGCAGGGTGAACGGATTGGAAAAAGTGGGGAACAGTGTGGAACACTGCAGAACAGAGGGGAATCAAAAGAAGCAGGGGGAACAGATTGGAAAAAGTGGGGAACCGTTCGGAACACTGCACAACAGAGGGGAAACAAAGGAGCACGGGGAAGAGATTGGAAATATTGGGAAACAGTGTGGAAAAATGCAGAAGAGTAAGGAAACAAAGGGAGCAGGGGGTATACATTTTAAAAAATTGCGGAACCGTGGGGAACACTGCAGAACAGAGGGGAACCAAGGGAGCAGGTGGAACGAATTGGAAAAAGTGGGGAATCGTGAAGGACAATGCAGGACCGAGGGGAAAGAAAGGGCACAGGGGGAACGGATTGGAAAAAGTGGGGAACTGTGGGGAACACTGCAGAACAGAGGGGAACCAATAGGAGCAGGGCGAACAGATTGGAAAAAGTGGGGAACTGTGTGGAAAAATGCTTAAGAGTGGAGAAACAACGGGAGCAGGGTGAACGGATTGGAAAAAGTGGGGAACAATGGAGGACAGTGCAGGACGGAGGGGAACCAAAGGGAGCAGGGGGAACAGATTGGAAAAAGTGCGGAACCGTGGCGAATACTGCAAAACAGTGGGGAACCAAACGGAGCAGCGGGAACGGATTGGAAAAAGTGGGGAACCGTGGAAAACACTGCAGAACAGAGGGGAACGAAAGGGAGCAGGAGGAACAGATTGGAAAATGTGGAGAACTGTACAGAATACTGCAGAATAGAGGGGAAACCAAAGGGAGCAGGGTGAACAGATTGGAAAAAGTGGAAACTGTGGGGTAAACTGCAGAACAGAGGGGAGCCCAAGGAGAAGGGCGAACAGATTGGAAAAAGTGGGGAACGGTGTGGAAAAATTGAGAAGAGTGGAGAAACAAAGGGAGCAGGGTGAACGGATTGGAAAAATTGGGGAACAGTGTGGAACACTGCAGAACAGAAGGGAATCAAAGGAAGCAGGGGGAACGGATTGGAAAAAGTGGGGAACCGTTCGGAACACTGCACTACAGAGGGGAACCAAAGGAGCACGGGGAAGAGATTGGAAAAATTGGGAAACCATGGAGGACAGTGCAGGACGGAGGGGAACCAAAGGGAGCAGGGGGAACAGATTGGATAAAGTGGGGAACTGTGGGGAACATTGTAGAACTGAGGGGAACCAAAGAGAGCACGGCGAACAGATTGCAAAAAGTGTGGAACCGTGGGGAACACTGCAGGACAGAGGGGAACCAAAGGGAACAGGAGGTACAGGTTGTAAAAAGTGGGGAACCGTTAGCGAAAACTGCAGAACAGTGGGGAACCAAAGGGAGCAGGGGGAACAGATTGCAAAAGTTGGGGAACAGTGGGGAATATTGCAGAAAAGAGGGGAACCAAATGGAGCATGGGAACAGATTGGAAAAATTGGGGAACCGTGTGGAAAAATGCAGAACAGTGGGAAACCAAAGGGAGCAGGGAGAACGGATTGGAAAATGTGGGGAACCGTGGAGAGCACTGCAGTATTGTGGGGAACTAAAGGGAGCAGGGGGAACGGATTGGAAAAGTGGGGAACCGTGGAGAACACTGCAGCACAGAGTGGAACAAAAGGGAGCAGGGGTAACGGATTGGAAAATGTGGGGAACTGTATGGAAAACTGCAGAATAGAGGTGAACCAAAGGGAGCAGGGGGAGCAGATTGGAAAATGTGGGGAACGGTGTGGAAAAATGCAGAAGAGTGGAGTAACAACGGGAGCAGGGTGAACGTATTGGAAAAAGTGGGGAACTGTTTGGAACACTGCAGAACAGAGGGGAACCAAAGGAGCACGGGGAAGAGATGGGAAAAATTAGGATACAATGGAGGACAGTGCAGGTCGGAGGGGAACCAAAAGGAGCATGGGAACAGATTGGAAAAAATGTGGAGAACCATGTGGAACACTGTAGAACAGAGAGGACCCAAAGTGAGCAGAGGGAAGAACTCGGAAAAGTGGGGAACCGTGGGGAACCAAAGGGAGCGGGGGAAACAGATTGGAAAAAGTGGGGAACAGTGTGGAAAACGCAGAAGAGTGAGGAAACAAAGGGAGCAGGGGGAACAGATTGGAAAAAGTGGGGAACTGTGTGGAATACTGCAGAACATAGGGGAACTAAAGGGAACATGGAGAATAGATTGGAAAAAGTGGCGAACTGTGTGGAAAAATGCAGAACAGTGGGGAACCAAAGGGAGCAGGAGGAACAGATTGGAAATGTGGGGAACTGTATAGAAAACTGCAGAATAGAGGGGAACCAAAGGGAGCAGGGGGAACAGATTGGAAAAAGTGGAAACTGTGGGGAAAACTGCAGAACAGAGGGGAGCCCAAGGAGAAGGGGGAACAGATTGGAAAAAGTGGGGAACGGTGTGGAAAATGCAGAAGAGTGGAGAAACAACGGGAGCAGGGTGAACGGATTGGAAAAAGTGGGGAACAGTGTGGAACACTGCAGAACAGAGGGGAATCAAAAGAAGCAGGGGGAACAGATTGGAAAAAGTGGGGAACCGTTCGGAACACTGCACAACAGAGGGGAAACAAAGGAGCACGGGGAAGAGATTGGAAATATTGGGAAACAGTGTGGAAAAATGCAGAAGAGTAAGGAAACAAAGGGAGCAGGGGGTATACATTGGAAAAATTGCGGAACCGTGGGGAACACTGCAGAACAGAGGGGAACCAAGGGAGCAGGTGGAACGAATTGGAAAAAGTGGGGAATCGTGAAGGACAATGCAGGACCGAGGGGAAAGAAAGGGCACAGGGGGAACGGATTGGAAAAAGTGGGGAACTGTGGGGAACACTGCAGAACAGAGGGGAACCAATAGGAGCAGGGCGAACAGATTGGAAAAAGTGGGGAACTGTGTGGAAAAATGCATAAGAGTGGAGAAACAACGGGAGCAGGGTGAACGTATTGGAAAAAGTGGGGAACCGTTAGGCACACTGCACAACAGAGGGGAAACAAAGGAGCACGGGGAAAAGATTGGAAAAATTGGGAAACAATGGAGGACAGTGCAGGACGGAGGGGAACCAAAGGGAGCAGGGGGAACAGATTGGAAAAAGTGCGGAACCGTGGCGAATACTGCAAAACAGTGGGGAACCAAACGGAACAGCGGGAACGGATTGGAAAAAGTGGGGAACCGTGGAAAACACTGCAGAACAGAGGGGAACGAAAGGGAGCAGGAGGAACAGATTGGAAAATGTGGGGAACTGTACAGAATACTGCAGAATAGAGGGGAAACCAAAGGGAGCAGGGTGAACAGATTGGAAAAAGTGGAAACTGTGGGGTAAACTGCAGAACAGAGGGGAGCCCAAGGAGAAGGGCGAACAGATTGGAAAAAGTGGGGAACGGTGTGGAAAAATTGAGAAGAGTGGAGAAACAAAGGGAGCAGGGTGAACGGATTGGAAAAATTGGGGAACAGTGTGGAACACTGCAGAACAGAAGGGAATCAAAGGAAGCAGGGGGAACGGATTGGAAAAAGTGGGGAACCGTTCGGAACACTGCACTACAGAGGGGAACCAAAGGAGCACGGGGAAGAGATTGGAAAAATTGGGAAACCATGGAGGACAGTGCAGGACGGAGGGGAACCAAAGGGAGCAGGGGGAACAGATTGGATAAAGTGGGGAACTGTGGGGAACATTGTAGAACTGAGGGGAACCAAAGAGAGCACGGCGAACAGATTGCAAAAAGTGTGGAACCGTGGGGAACACTGCAGGACAGAGGGGAACCAAAGGGAACAGGAGGTACAGGTTGTAAAAAGTGGGGAACCGTTAGCGAAAACTGCAGAACAGTGGGGAACCAAAGGGAGCAGGGGGAACAGATTGCAAAAGTTGGGGAACAGTGGGGAATATTGCAGAAAAGAGGGGAACCAAATGGAGCATGGGAACAGATTGGAAAAATTGGGGAACCGTGTGGAAAAATGCAGAACAGTGGGAAACCAAAGAGAGCAGGGAGAACGGATTGGAAAATGTGGGGAACCGTGGAGAGCACTGCAGTATTGTGGGGAACTAAAGGGAGCAGGGGGAACGGATTGGAAAAGTGGGGAACCATGGAGAACACTGCAGAACAGAGTGGAACAAAAGGGAGCAGGGGTAACGGATTGGAAAATGTGGGGAACTGTATGGAAAACTGCAGAATAGAGGGGAACCAAAGGGAGCAGGGGGAACAGATTGGAAAAAGTGGAAACTGTGGGGAAAACTGCAGAACAGAGGGGAGCCCAAGGAGAAGGGGGAACAGATTGGAAAAAGTGGGGAACGGTGTGGAAAATGCAGAAGAGTGGAGAAACAACGGGAGCAGGGTGAACGGATTGGAAAAAGTGGGGAACAGTGTGGAACACTGCAGAACAGAGGGGAATCAAAAGAAGCAGGGGGCCAGATTGGAAAAAGTGGGGAACCGTTCGGAACACTGCACAACAGAGGGGAAACAAAGGAGCACGGGGAAGAGATTGGAAATATTGGGAAACAGTGTGGAAAAATGCAGAAGAGTAAGGAAACAAAGGGAGCAGGGGGTATACATTGGAAAAATTGCGGAACCATGGGGAACACTGCAGAACAGAGGGGAACCAAGGGAGCAGGTGGAACGAATTGGAAAACGTGGGGAATCGTGAAGGACAATGCAGGACCGAGGGGAAAGAAAGGGCACAGGGGGAACGGATTGGAAAAAGTGGGGAACAGTGTGGAACACTGCAGAACAGAAGGGAATCAAAGGAAGCAGGGGGAACGGATTGGAAAAAGTGGGGAACCGTTTGGAACACTGCACAACAGAGGGGAACCAAAGGAGCACGGGGAAGAGATTGGAAAAATTGGGAAACCATGGAGGACAGTGCAGGACGGAGGGGAACCAAAGGGAGCAGGGGGAACAGATTGGATAAAGTGGGGAACTGTGGGGAACATTGTAGAACTGAGGGGAACCAAAGAGAGCACGGCAAACAGATTGCAAAAAGTGTGGAACCGTGGGGAACACTGCAGGACAGAGGGGAACCAAAGGGAACAGGAGGTACAGGTTGTAAAAAGTGGGGAACCGTTAGCGAAAACTGCAGAACAGTGGGGAACCAAAGGGAGCAGGGGTAACGGATTGGAAAATGTGGGGAACTGTATAGAAAACTGCACAATAGAAGGGAACCAAAGGGAGCAGGGGAAACAGATTGGAAAAAGTGGGGAACGGTGTGGAAAATGCAGAAGAGTGGAGAAACAACAGGAGCAGGGTGAACGGATTGGAAAAAGTGGGGAACAGTGTGGAACACTGCAGAACAGAGGGGAATCAAAAGAAGCAGGGGGAACAGATTGGAAAAAGTGGGGAACCGTTCGGAACACTGCACAACAGAGGGGAAACAAAGGAGCACGGGGAAGAGATTGGAAAAATTGTGAAACAGTGTGGAATAATGCAGAAGAGTAAGGAAACAAAGGGAGCAGGGGGTATACATTGGAAAAATTGCGGAACCGTGGGGAACACTGCAGAACAGAGGGGAACCAAGGGAGCAGGTGGAACGATTTGGAAAAAGTGGGGAATCGTGAAGGACAATGCAGGACCGAGGGGAAAGAAAGGGCACAGGGGGAACGGATTGGAAAAAGTGGGGAACTGTGGGGAACACTGCAGAACAGAGGGGAACCAATAGGAGCAGGGCGAACAGATTGGAAAAAGTGGGGAACTGTGTGGAAAAATGCATAAGAGTGGAGAAACAACGGGAGCAGGGTGAACGGATTGGAAAAAGTGGGGAACCGTTAGGCACACTGCACAACAGAGGGGAAACAAAGGAGCACGGGGAAAAGATTGGAAAAATTGGGAAACAATGGAGGACAGTGCAGGACGGAGGGGAACCAAAGGGAGCAGGGGGAACAGATTGGAAAAAGTGCGGAACCGTGGCGAATACTGCAAAACAGTGGGGAACCAAACGGAGCAGTGGGAACGGATTGGAAAAAGTGGGGAACCGTGGGAAACACTGCAGAACAGAGGGGAACGAAAGGGAGCAGGGCGAACATATCGGAAAAAAGTTGAGAAGTGGGAAACACTGCAGAACAGTGGGGAATCAAAGGGAGCAGGGGGATCAGATTGGAAAAAGTGGCGAACTGTGTGGAAAAATGCAGAACAGTGGGGAACCAAAGGGAGCAGGAGGAACAGATTGGAAATGTGGGGAACTGTATAGAAAACTGCAGAATAGAGGGGAACCAAAGGGAGCAGGGGGAACAGATTGGAAAAAGTGGAAACTGTGGGGAAAACTGCAGAACAGAGGGGAGCCCAAGGAGAAGGGGGAACAGATTGGAAAAAGTGGGGAACGGTGTGGAAAATGCAGAAGAGTGGAGAAACAACGGGAGCAGGGTGAACGGATTGGAAAAAGTGGGGAACAGTGTGGAACACTGCAGAATAGAGGGGAATCAAAAGAAGCAGGGGGAACAGATTGGAAAAAGTGGGGAACCGTTCGGAACACTGCACAACAGAGGGGAAACAAAGGAGCACGGGGAAGAGATTGGAAATATTGGGAAACAGTGTGGAAAAATGCAGAAGAGTAAGGAAACAAAGGGAGCAGGGGGTATACATTGGAAAAATTGCGGAACCGTGGGGAACACTGCAGAACAGAGGGGAACCAAGGGAGCAGGTGGAACGAATTGGAAAAAGTTGGGAATCATGAAGGACAATGCAGGACCGAGGGGAAAGAAAGGGCACAGGGGGAACGGATTGGAAAAAGTGGGGAACTGTGGGGAACACTGCAGAACAGAGGGGAACCAATAGGAGCAGGGCGAACAGATTGGAAAAAGTGGGGAACTGTGTGGAAAAATGCATAAGAGTGGAGAAACAACGGGAGCAGGGTGAACGGATTGGAAAAAGTGGGGAACCGTTAGGCACACTGCACAACAGAGGGGAAACAAAGGAGCACGGGGAAAAGATTGGAAAAATTGGGAAACAATGGAGGACAGTGCAGGACGGAGGGGAACCAAAGGGAGCAGGGGGAACAGATTGGAAAAAGTGCGGAACCGTGGCGAATACTGCAAAACAGTGGGGAACCAAACGGAGCAGCGGGAACGGATTGGAAAAAGTGGGGAACCGTGGAAAACACTGCAGAACAGAGGGGAACAAAAGGGAGCAGGAGGAACAGAATGGAAAATGTGGGGAACTGTACAGAATACTGCAGAATAGAGGGGAAACCAAAGGGAGCAGGGTGAACAGATTGGAAAAAGTGGAAACTGTGGGGTAAACTGCAGAACAGAGGGGAGCCCAAGGAGAAGGGCGAACAGATTGGAAAAAGTGGGGAACGGTGTGGAAAAATTGAGAAGAGTGGAGAAACAAAGGGAGCAGGGTGAACGGATTGGAAAAATTGGGGAACAGTGTGGAACACTGCAGAACAGAAGGGAATCAAAGGAAGCAGGGGGAACGGATTGGAAAAAGTGGGGAACCGTTCGGAACACTGCACTACAGAGGGGAACCAAAGGAGCACGGGGAAGAGATTGGAAAAATTGGGAAACCATTGAGGACAGTGCAGGACGGAGGGGAACCAAAGGGAGCAGGGGGAACAGATTGGATAAAGTGGGGAACTGTGGGGAACATTGTAGAACTGAGGGGAACCAAAGAGAGCACGGCGAACAGATTGCAAAAAGTGTGGAACCGTGGGGAACACTGCAGGACAGAGGGGAACCAAAGGGAACAGGAGGTACAGGTTGTAAAAAGTGGGGAACCGTTAGCGAAAACTGCAGAACATTGGGGAACCAAAGGGAGCAGGGGGGACAGATTGCAAAAGTTGGGGAACAGTGGGGAATATTGCAGAAAAGAGGGGAACCAAATGGAGCATGGGAACAGATTGGAAAAATTGGGGAACCGTGTGGAAAAATGCAGAACAGTGGGAAACCAAAGGGAGCAGGGAGAACGGATTGGAAAATGTGGGGAACCGTGGAGAGCACTGCAGTATTGTGGGGAACTAAAGGGAGCAGGGGGAACGGATTGGAAAAGTGGGGAACCGTGGAGAACACTGAAGAACAGAGTGGAACAAAAGGGAGCAGGGGTAACGGATTGGAAAATGTGGGGAACTGCATGGAAAACTGCAGAATAGAGGGGAACCAAAGGGAGCAGGGGGAACAGATTGGAAAAAGTGGAGACTGTGGGGAAAACTGCAGAACAGAGGGGAGCCCAAGGAGAAGGGGGAACAGATTGGAAAAAGTGGGGAACGGTGTGGAAAATGCAGAAGAGTGGAGAAACAACGGGAGCAGGGTGAACGGATTGGAAAAACTGGGGAACAGTGTGGAACACTGCAGAACAGAGGGGAATCAAAAGAAGCAGGGGGCCAGATTGGAAAAAGTGGGGAACCGTTCGGAACACTGCACAACAGAGGGGAAACAAAGGAGCACTGGGAAGAGATTGGAAATATTGGGAAACAGTGTGGAAAAATGCAGAAGAGTAAGGAAACAAAGGGAGCAGGGGGTGTACATTGGAAAAATTGCGGAACCATGGGGAACACTGCAGAACAGAGGGGAACCAAGGGAGCAGGTGGAACGAATTGGAAAAAGTGGGGAATCGTGAAGGACAATGCAGGACCGAGGGGAAAGAAAGGGCACAGGGGGAACGGATTGGAAAAAGTGGGGAACTGTGGGGAACACTGCAGAACAGAGGGGAACCAATAGGAGCAGGGTGAACGGATTGGAAAAAGTGGGGAACCGTTAGGCACATTGCACAACAGAGGGGAAACAAAGGAGCACGGGGAAAAGATTGGAAAATTTGGGAAACAATGGAGGACAGTGCAGGACGGAGGGGAACCAAAGGGAGCAGGGGGAACAGATTGGAAAAAGTGCGGAACCGTGGCGAATACTGCAAAACAGTGGGGAACCAAACGGAGCAGCGGGAACGGATTGGAAAAAGTGGGGAACCGTGGGAAACACTGCAGAACAGAGGGGAACGAAAGGGAGCAGGGCGAACATATCGGAAAAAAGTTGAGAAGTGGGAAACACTGCAGAACAGTGGGGAATCAAAGGGAGCAGGGGGATCAGATTGGAAAAAGTGGCGAACTGTGTGGAAAAATGCAGAACAGTGGGGAACCAAAGAGAGCAGGAGGAACAGATTGGAAATGTGGGGAACTGTATAGAAAACTGCAGAATAGAGGGGAAGCAACGGAAGCAGGGGGAACAGATTGAAAAAACTGGAAACTGTGGGGTAAACTGCAGAACAGAGGGGAGCCCAAGGAGAAGGGCGAACAGATTGGAAAAAGTGGGGAACGGTGTGGAAAAATTGAGAAGAGTGGAGAAACAAAGGGAGCAGGGTGAACGGATTGGAAAAATTTGGGAACAGTGTGGAACACTGCAGAACAGAAGGGAATCAAAGGAAGCAGGGGGAACGGATTGGAAAAAGTGGGGAACCGTTTGGAACACTGCACAACAGAGGGGAACCAAAGGAGCACGGGGAAGAGATTGGAAAAATTGGGAAACCATGAAGGACAGTGCAGGACAGAGGGGAACCAAAGTGAGCAGGGGGAACAGATTGGATAAAGTGGGGAACTGTGGGGAACATTGTAGAACTGAGGGGAACCAAAGAGAGCACGGCGAACAGATTGCAAAAAGTGTGGCACCGTGGGGAACACTGCAGGACAGAGGGGTACCAAAGGGAACAGGAGGTAGAGGTTGTAAAAAGTGGGGAACCGTTAGCGAAAACTGCAGAACAGTGGGGAACCAAAGGGAGCAGGGGTAACGGATTGGAAAATGTGGGGAACTGTATAGAAAACTGCACAATAGAGGGGAACCAAATGGAGCAGGGGGAACAGATTGGAAAAAGTGGAAACTGTGGGGAAAACTGCAGAACAGAGGGGAGCCCAAGGAGAAGGGGGAACAGATTGGAAAAAGTGGGGAACCGTGGGAAACACTGCAGAACAGAGGGGAACGAAAGGGAGCAGGGCGAACATATCGGAAAAAAGTTGAGAAGTGGGAAACACTGCAGAACAGTGGGGAATCAAAGGGAGCAGGGGGATCAGATTGGAAAAAGTGGCGAACTGTGTGGAAAAATGCAGAACAGTGGGGAACCAAAGGGAGCAGGAGGAACAGATTGGAAATGTGGGGAACTGTATAGAAAACTGCAGAATAGAGGGGAGCCCAAGGAGAAGGGGGAACAGATTGGAAAAAGTGGGGAACGGTGTGGAACACTGCAGAACAGAAGGGAATCAAAGGAAGCAGGGAGAACGGATTGGAAAAAGTGGGGAACCGTTCGGAACACTGCACTACAGAGGGGAACCAAAGGAGCACGGGGAAGAGATTGGAAAAATTGGGAAACCATGGAGGACAGTGCAGGACGGAGGGGAACCAAAGGGAGCAGGGGGAACAGATTGGATAAAGTGGGGAACTGTGGGGAACATTGTAGAACTGAGGGGAACCAAAGAGAGCACGGCGAACAGATTGCAAAAAGTGTGGAACCGTGGGGAACACTGCAGGACAGAGGGGAACCAAAGGGAACAGGAGGTACAGGTTGTAAAAAGTGGGGAACCGTTAGCGAAAACTGCAGAACAGTGGGGAACCAAAGGGAGCAGGGGGAACAGATTGCAAAATTTGGGGAACAGTGGGGAATATTGCAGAAAAGAGGGGAACCAAATGGAGCATGGGAACAGATTGGAAAAATTGGTGAACCGTGTGGAAAAATGCAGAACAGTGGGAAACCAAAGAGAGCAGGGAGAACGGATTGGAAAATGTGGGGAACCGTGGAGAGCACTGCAGTATTGTGGGGAACTAAAGGGAGCAGGGGGAACGGATTGGAAAAGTGGGGAACCATGGAGAACACTGCAGAACAGAGTGGAACAAAAGGGAGCAGGGGTAACGGATTGGAAAATGTGGGGAACTGTATGGAAAACTGCAGAATAGAGGGGAACCAAAGGGAGCAGGGGAAACAGATTGGAAAAAGTGGAAACTGTGGGGAAAACTGCAGAACAGAGGGGAGCCCAAGGAGAAGGGGGAACAGATTGGAAAAAGTGGGGAACGGTGTGGAAAATGCAGAAGAGTGGAGAAACAACGGGAGCAGGGTGAACGGATTGGAAAAAGTGGGGAACAGTGTGGAACACTGCAGAACAGAGGGGAATCAAAAGAAGCAGGGGGCCAGATTGGAAAAAGTGGGGAACCGTTCGGAACACTGCACAACAGAGGGGAAACAAAGGAGCACGGGGAAGAGATTGGAAATATTGGGAAACAGTGTGGAAAAATGCAGAAGAGTAAGGAAACAAAGGGAGCAGGGGGTATACATTGGAAAAATTGCGGAACCATGGGGAACACTGCAGAACAGAGGGGAACCAAGGGAGCAGGTGGAACGAATTGGAAAAAGTGGGGAATCGTGAAGGACAATGCAGGACCGAGGGGAAAGAAAGGGCACAGGGGGAACGGATTGGAAAAAGTGGGGAACAGTGTGGAACACTGCAGAACAGAAGGGAATCAAAGGAAGCAGGGGGAACGGATTGGAAAAAGTGGGGAACCGTTTGGAACACTGCACAACAGAGGGGAACCAAAGGAGCACGGGGAAGAGATTGGAAAAATTGGGAAACCATGGAGGACAGTGCAGGACGGAGGGGAACCAAAGGGAGCAGGGGGAACAGATTGGATAAAGTGGGGAACTGTGGGGAACATTGTAGAACTGAGGGGAACCAAAGAGAGCACGGCAAACAGATTGCAAAAAGTGTGGAACCGTGGGGAACACTGCAGGACAGAGGGGAACCAAAGGGAACAGGAGGTACAGGTTGTAAAAAGTGGGGAACCGTTAGCGAAAACTGCAGAACAGTGGGGAACCAAAGGGAGCAGGGGTAACGGATTGGAAAATGTGGGGAACTGTATAGAAAACTGCACAATAGAAGGGAACCAAAGGGAGCAGGGGAAACAGATTGGAAAAAGTGGGGAACGGTGTGGAAAATGCAGAAGAGTGGAGAAACAACAGGAGCAGGGTGAACGGATTGGAAAAAGTGGGGAACAGTGTGGAACACTGCAGAACAGAGGGGAATCAAAAGAAGCAGGGGGAACAGATTGGAAAAAGTGGGGAATCGTTCGGAACACTGCACAACAGAGGGGAAACAAAGGAGCACGGGGAAGAGATTGGAAAAATTGTGAAACAGTGTGGAATAATGCAGAAGAGTAAGGAAACAAAGGGAGCAGGGGGTATACATTGGAAAAATTGCGGAACCGTGGGGAACACTGCAGAACAGAGGGGAACCAAGGGTGCAGGTGGAACGATTTGGAAAAAGTGGGGAATCGTGAAGGACAATGCAGGACCGAGGGGAAAGAAAGGGCACAGGGGGAACGGATTGGAAAAAGTGGGGAACTGTGGGGAACACTGCAGAACAGAGGGGAACCAATAGGAGCAGGGCGAACAGATTGGAAAAAGTGGGGAACTGTGTGGAAAAATGCATAAGAGTGGAGAAACAACGGGAGCAGGGTGAACAGATTGGAAAAAGTGGGGAACCGTTAGGCACACTGCACAACAGAGGGGAAACAAAGGAGCACGGGGAAAAGATTGGAAAAATTGGGAAACAATGGAGGACAGTGCAGGACGGAGGGGAACCAAAGGGAGCAGGGGGAACAGATTGGAAAAAGTGCGGAACCGTGGCGAATACTGCAAAACAGTGGGGAACCAAACGGAGCAGCGGGAACGGATTGGAAAAAGTGGGGAACCGTGGGAAACACTGCAGAACAGAGGGGAACGAAAGGGAGCAGGGCGAACATATCGGAAAAAAGTTGAGAAGTGGGAAACACTGCAGAACAGTGGGGAATCAAAGGGAGCAGGGGGATCAGATTGGAAAAAGTGGCGAACTGTGTGGAAAAATGCAGAACAGTGGGGAACCAAAGGGAGCAGGAGGAACAGATTGGAAATGTGGGGAACTGTATAGAAAACTGCAGAATAGAGGGGAACCAAAGGGAGCAGGGGGAACAGATTGGAAAAAGTGGAAACTGTGGGGAAAACTGCAGAACAGAGGGGAGCCCAAGGAGAAGGGGGAACAGATTGGAAAAAGTGGGGAACGGTGTGGAAAATGCAGAAGAGTGGAGAAACAACGGGAGCAGGGTGAATGGATTGGAAAAAGTGGGGAACAGTGTGGAACACTGCAGAATAGAGGGGAATCAAAAGAAGCAGGGGGAACAGATTGGAAAAAGTGGGGAACCGTTCGGAACACTGCACAACAGAGGGGAAACAAAGGAGCACGGGGAAGAGATTGGAAATATTGGGAAACAGTGTGGAAAAATGCAGAAGAGTAAGGAAACAAAGGGAGCAGGGGGTATACATTGGAAAAATTGCGGAACCGTGGGGAACACTGCAGAACAGAGGGGAACCAAGGGAGCAGGTGGAACGAATTGGAAAAAGTTAGGAATCATGAAGGACAATGCAGGACCGAGGGGAAAGAAAGGGCACAGGGGGAACGGATTGGAAAAAGTGGGGAACTGTGGGGAACACTGCAGAACAGAGGGGAACCAATAGGAGCAGGGCGAACAGATTGGAAAAAGTGGGGAACTGTGTGGAAAAATGCATAAGAGTGGAGAAACAACGGGAGCAGGGTGAACGTATTGGAAAAAGTGGGGAACCGTTAGGCACACTGCACAACAGAGGGGAAATAAAGGAGCACGGGGAAAAGATTGGAAAAATTGGGAAACAATGGAGGACAGTGCAGGACGGAGGGGAACCAAAGGGAGCAGGGGGAACAGATTGGAAAAAGTGCGGAACCGTGGCGAATACTGCAAAACAGTGGGGAACCAAACGGAGCAGCGGGAACGGATTGGAAAAAGTGGGGAACCGTGGAAAACACTGCAGAACAGAGGGGAACGAAAGGGAGCAGGAGGAACAGATTGGAAAATGTGGGGAACTGTACAGAATACTGCAGAATAGAGGGGAAACCAAAGGGAGCAGGGTGAACAGATTGGAAAAAGTGGAAACTGTGGGGTAAACTGCAGAACAGAGGGGAGCCCAAGGAGAAGGGCGAACAGATTGGAAAAAGTGGGGAACGGTGTGGAAAAATTGAGAAGAGTGGAGAAACAAAGGGAGCAGGGTGAACGGATTGGAAAAATTGGGGAACAGTGTGGAACACTGCAGAACAGAAGGGAATCAAAGGAAGCAGGGGGAACGGATTGGAAAAAGTGGGGAACCGTTCGGAACACTGCACTACAGAGGGGAACCAAAGGAGCACGGGGAAGAGATTGGAAAAATTGAGAAACCATGGAGGACAGTGCAGGACGGAGGGGAACCAAAGGGAGCAGGGGGAACAGATTGGATAAAGTGGGGAACTGTGGGGAACATTGTAGAACTGAGGGGAACCAAAGAGAGCACGGCGAACAGATTGCAAAAAGTGTGGAACCGTGGGGAACACTGCAGGACAGAGGGGAACCAAAGGGAACAGGAGGTACAGGTTGTAAAAAGTGGGGAACCGTTAGCGAAAACTGCAGAACAGTGGGAAACCAAAGGGAGCAGGGGGAACAGATTGAAAAGTTGGGGAACAGTGGGGAATATTGCAGAAAAGAGGGGAACCAAATGGAGCATGGGAACAGATTGGAAAAATTGGGGAACCGTGTGGAAAAATGCAGAACAGTGGGAAACCAAAGAGAGCAGGGAGAACGGATTGGAAAATGTGGGGAACCGTGGAGAGCACTGCAGTATTGTGGGGAACTAAAGGGAGCAGGGGGAACGGATTGGAAAAGTGGGGAACCATGGAGAACACTGCAGAACAGAGTGGAACAAAAGGGAGCAGGGGTAACGGATTGGAAAATGTGGGGAACTGTATGGAAAACTGCAGAATAGAGGGGAACCAAAGGGAGCAGGGGGAACAGATTGGAAAAAGTGGAAACTGTGGGGAAAACTGCAGAACAGAGGGGAGCCCAAGGAGAAGGGGGAACAGATTGGAAAAAGTGGGGAACGGTGTGGAAAATGCAGAAGAGTGGAGAAACAACGGGAGCAGGGTGAACGGATTGGAAAAAGTGGGGAACAGTGTGGAACACTGCAGAACAGAGGGGAATCAAAAGAAGCAGGGGGCCAGATTGGAAAAAGTGGGGAACCGTTCGGAACACTGCACAACAGAGGGGAAACAAAGGAGCACGGGGAAGAGATTGGAAATATTGGGAAACAGTGTGGAAAAATGCAGAAGAGTAAGGAAACAAAGGGAGCAGGGGGTATACATTGGAAAAATTGCGGAACCATGGGGAACACTGCAGAACAGAGGGGAACCAAGGGAGCAGGTGGAACGAATTGGAAAAAGTGGGGAATCGTGAAGGACAATGCAGGACCGAGGGGAAAGAAAGGGCACAGGGGGAACGGATTGGAAAAAGTGGGGAACAGTGTGGAACACTGCAGAACAGAAGGGAATCAAAGGAAGCAGGGGGAACGGATTGGAAAAAGTGGGGAACCGTTTGGAACACTGCACAACAGAGGGGAACCAAAGGAGCACGGGGAAGAGATTGGAAAAATTGGGAAACCATGGAGGACAGTGCAGGACGGAGGGGAACCAAAGGGAGCAGGGGGAACAGATTGGATAAAGTGGGGAACTGTGGGGAACATTGTAGAACTGAGGGGAACCAAAGAGAGCACGGCAAACAGATTGCAAAAAGTGTGGAACCGTGGGGAACACTGCAGGACAGAGGGGAACCAAAGGGAACAGGAGGTACAGGTTGTAAAAAGTGGGGAACCGTTAGCGAAAACTGCAGAACAGTGGGGAACCAAAGGGAGCAGGGGTAACGGATTGGAAAATGTGGGGAACTGTATAGAAAACTGCACAATAGAAGGGAACCAAAGGGAGCAGGGGAAACAGATTGGAAAAAGTGGGGAACGGTGTGGAAAATGCAGAAGAGTGGAGAAACAACAGGAGCAGGGTGAACGGATTGGAAAAAGTGGGGAACAGTGTGGAACACTGCAGAACAGAGGGGAATCAAAAGAAGCAGGGGGAACAGATTGGAAAAAGTGGGGAACCGTTCGGAACACTGCACAACAGAGGGGAAACAAAGGAGCACGGGGAAGAGATTGGAAAAATTGTGAAACAGTGTGGAATAATGCAGAAGAGTAAGGAAACAAAGGGAGCAGGGGGTATACATTGGAAAAATTGCGGAACCGTGGGGAACACTGCAGAACAGAGGGGAACCAAGGGAGCAGGTGGAACGATTTTGAAAAAGTGGGGAATCGTGAAGGACAATGCAGGACCGAGGGGAAAGAAAGGGCACAGGGGGAACGGATTGGAAAAAGTGGGGAACTGTGGGGAACACTGCAGAACAGAGGGGAACCAATAGGAGCAGGGCGAACAGATTGGAAAAAGTGGGGAACTGTGTGGAAAAATGCATAAGAGTGGAGAAACAACGGGAGCAGGGTGAACGGATTGGAAAAAGTGGGGAACCGTTAGGCACACTGCACAACAGAGGGGAAACAAAGGAGCACGGGGAAAAGATTGGAAAAATTGGGAAACAATGGAGGACAGTGCAGGATGGAGGGGAACCAAAGGGAGCAGGGGGAACAGATTGGAAAAAGTGCGGAACCGTGGCGAATACTGCAAAACAGTGGGGAACCAAACGGAGCAGCGGGAACGGATTGGAAAAAGTGGGGAACCGTGGGAAACACTGCAGAACAGAGGGGAACGAAAGGGAGCAGGGCGAACATATCGGAAAAAAGTTGAGAAGTGGGAAACACTGCAGAACAGTGGGGAATCAAAGGGAGCAGGGGGATCAGATTGGAAAAAGTGGCGAACTGTGTGGAAAAATGCAGAACAGTGGGGAACCAAAGGGAGCAGGAGGAACAGATTGGAAATGTGGGGAACTGTATAGAAAACTGCAGAATAGAGGGGAACCAAAGGGAGCAGGGGGAACAGATTGGAAAAAGTGGAAACTGTGGGGAAAACTGCAGAACAGAGGGGAGCCCAAGGAGAAGGGGGAACAGATTGGAAAAAGTGGGGAACGGTGTGGAAAATGCAGAAGAGTGGAGAAACAACGGGAGCAGGGTGAACGGATTGGAAAAAGTGGGGAACAGTGTGGAACACTGCAGAATAGAGGGGAATCAAAAGAAGCAGGGGGAACAGATTGGAAAAAGTGGGGAACCGTTCGGAACACTGCACAACAGAGGGGAAACAAAGGAGCACGGGGAAGAGATTGGAAATATTGGGAAACAGTGTGGAAAAATGCAGAAGAGTAAGGAAACAAAGGGAGCAGGGGGTATACATTGGAAAAATTGCGGAACCGTGGGGAACACTGCAGAACAGAGGGGAACCAAGGGAGCAGGTGGAACGAATTGGAAAAAGTTGGGAATCATGAAGGACAATGCAGGACCGAGGGGAAAGAAAGGGCACAGGGGGAACGGATTGGAAAAAGTGGGGAACTGTGGGGAACACTGCAGAACAGAGGGGAACCAATAGGAGCAGGGCGAACAGATTGGAAAAAGTGGGGAACTGTGTGGAAAAATGCATAAGAGTGGAGAAACAACGGGAGCAGGGTGAACGGATTGGAAAAAGTGGGGAACCGTTAGGCACACTGCACAACAGAGGGGAAACAAAGGAGCACGGGGAAAAGATTGGAAAAATTGGGAAACAATGGAGGACAGTGCAGGACGGAGGGGAACCAAAGGGAGCAGGGGGAACAGATTGGAAAAAGTGCGGAACCGTGGCGAATACTGCAAAACAGTGGGGAACCAAACGGAGCAGCGGGAACGGATTGGAAAAAGTGGGGAACCGTGGAAAACACTGCAGAACAGAGGGGAACGAAAGGGAGCAGGAGGAACAGAATGGAAAATGTGGGGAACTGTACAGAATACTGCAGAATAGAGGGGAAACCAAAGGGAGCAGGGTGAACAGATTGGAAAAAGTGGAAACTGTGCGGTAAACTGCAGAACAGAGGGGAGCCCAAGGAGAAGGGCGAACAGATTGGAAAAAGTGGGGAACGGTGTGGAAAAATTGAGAAGAGTGGAGAAACAAAGGGAGCAGGGTGAACGGATTGGAAAAATTGGGGAACAGTGTGGAACACTGCAGAACAGAAGGGAATCAAAGGAAGCAGGGGGAACGGATTGGAAAAAGTGGGGAACCGTTCGGAACACTGCACTACAGAGGGGAACCAAAGGAGCACGGGGAAGAGATTGGAAAAATTGGGAAACCATTGAGGACAGTGCAGGACGGAGGGGAACCAAAGGGAGCAGGGGGAACAGATTGGATAAAGTGGGGAACTGTGGGGAACATTGTAGAACTGAGGGGAACCAAAGAGAGCACGGCGAACAGATTGCAAAAAGTGTGGAACCGTGGGGAACACTGCAGGACAGAGGGGAACCAAAGGGAACAGGAGGTACAGGTTGTAAAAAGTGGGGAACCGTTAGCGAAAACTGCAGAACAGTGGGGAACCAAAGGGAGCAGGGGGAACAGATTGCAAAAGTTGGGGAACAGTGGGGAATATTGCAGAAAAGAGGGGAACCAAATGGAGCATGGGAACAGATTGGAAAAATTGGGGAACCGTGTGGAAAAATGCAGAACAGTGGGAAACCAAAGGGAGCAGGGAGAACGGATTGGAAAATGTGGGGAACCGTGGAGAGCACTGCAGTATTGTGGGGAACTAAAGGGAGCAGGGGGAACGGATTGGAAAAGTGGGGAACCGTGGAGAAAACTGAAGAACAGAGTGGAACAAAAGGGAGCAGGGGTAACGGATTGGAAAATGTGGGGAACTGCATGGAAAACTGCAGAATAGAGGGGAACCAAAGGGAGCAGGGGGAACAGATTGGAAAAAGTGGAGACTGTGGGGAAAACTGCAGAACAGAGGGGAGCCCAAGGAGAAGGGGGAACAGATTGGAAAAAGTGGGGAACGGTGTGGAAAATGCAGAAGAGTGGAGAAACAACGGGAGCAGGGTGAACGGATTGGAAAAAGTGGGGAACAGTGTGGAACACTGCAGAACAGAGGGGAATCAAAAGAAGCAGGGGGCCAGATTGGAAAAAGTGGGGAACCGTTCGGAACACTGCACAACAGAGGGGAAACAAAGGAGCACTGGGAAGAGATTGGAAATATTGGGAAACAGTGTGGAAAAATGCAGAAGAGTAAGGAAACAAAGGGAGCAGGGGGTGTACATTGGAAAAATTGCGGAACCATGGGGAACACTGCAGAACAGAGGGGAACCAAGGGAGCAGGTGGAACGAATTGGAAAAAGTGGGGAATCGTGAAGGACAATGCAGGACCGAGGGGAAAGAAAGGGCACAGGGGGAACGGATTGGAAAAAGTGGGGAACTGTGGGGAACACTGCAGAACAGAGGGGAACCAATAGGAGCAGGGTGAACGGATTGGAAAAAGTGGGGAACCGTTAGGCACATTGCACAACAGAGGGGAAACAAAGGAGCACGGGGAAAAGATTGGAAAATTTGGGAAACAATGGAGGACAGTGCAGGACGGAGGGGAACCAAAGGGAGCAGGGGGAACAGATTGGAAAAAGTGCGGAACCGTGGCGAATACTGCAAAACAGTGGGGAACCAAACGGAGCAGCGGGAACGGATTGGAAAAAGTGGGGAACCGTGGGAAACACTGCAGAACAGAGGGGAACGAAAGGGAGCAGGGCGAACATATCGGAAAAAAGTTGAGAAGTGGGAAACACTGCAGAACAGTGGGGAATCAAAGGGAGCAGGGGGATCAGATTGGAAAAAGTGGCGAACTGTGTGGAAAAATGCAGAACAGTGGGGAACCAAAGGGAGCAGGAGGAACAGATTGGAAATGTGGGGAACTGTATAGAAAACTGCAGAATAGAGGGGAAGCAACGGAAGCAGGGGGAACAGATTGAAAAAACTGGAAACTGTGGGGTAAACTGCAGAACAGAGGGGAGCCCAAGGAGAAGGGCGAACAGATTGGAAAAAGTGGGGAACGGTGTGGAAAAATTGAGAAGAGTGGAGAAACAAAGGGAGCAGGGTGAACGGATTGGAAAAATTTGGGAACAGTGTGGAACACTGCAGAACAGAAGGGAATCAAAGGAAGCAGGGGGAACGGATTGGAAAAAGTGGGGAACCGTTTGGAACACTGCACAACAGAGGGGAACCAAAGGAGCACGGGGAAGAGATTGGAAAAATTGGGAAACCATGAAGGACAGTGCAGGACGGAGGGGAACCAAAGTGAGCAGGGGGAACAGATTGGATAAAGTGGGGAACTGTGGGGAACATTGTAGAACTGAGGGGAACCAAAGAGAGCACGGCGAACAGATTGCAAAAAGTGTGGCACCGTGGGGAACACTGCAGGACAGAGGGGTACCAAAGGGAACAGGAGGTAGAGGTTGTAAAAAGTGGGGAACCGTTAGCGAAAACTGCAGAACAGTGGGGAACCAAAGGGAGCAGGGGTAACGGATTGGAAAATGTGGGGAACTGTATAGAAAACTGCACAATAGAGGGGAACCAAATGGAGCAGGGGGAACAGATTGGAAAAAGTGGAAACTGTGGGGAAAACTGCAGAACAGAGGGGAGCCCAAGGAGAAGGGGGAACAGATTGGAAAAAGTGGGGAACCGTGGGAAACACTGCAGAACAGAGGGGAACGAAAGGGAGCAGGGCGAACATATCGGAAAAAAGTTGAGAAGTGGGAAACACTGCAGAACAGTGGGGAATCTAAGGGAGCAGGGGGATCAGATTGGAAAAAGTGGCGAACTGTGTGGAAAAATGCAGAACAGTGGGGAACCAAAGGGAGCAGGAGGAACAGATTGGAAATGTGGGGAACTGTATAGATAAATGCAGAATAGAGGGGAGCCCAAGGAGAAGGGGGAACAGATTGGAAAAAGTGGGGAACGGTGTGGAACACTGCAGAACAGAAGGGAATCAAAGGAAGCAGGGGGAACGGATTGGAAAAAGTGGGGAACCGTTCGGAACACTGCACTACAGAGGGGAACCAAAGGAGCACGGGGAAGAGATTGGAAAAATTGGGAAACCATGGAGGACAGTGCAGGACGGAGGGGAACCAAAGGGAGCAGGGGGAACAGATTGGATAAAGTGGGGAACTGTGGGGAACATTGTAGAACTGAGGGGAACCAAAGAGAGCACGGCGAACAGATTGCAAAAAGTGTGGAACCGTGGGGAACACTGCAGGACAGAGGGGAACCAAAGGGAACAGGAGGTACAGGTTGTAAAAAGTGGGGAACCGTTAGCGAAAACTGCAGAACAGTGGGGAACCAAAGGGAGCAGGGGGAACAGATTGCAAAATTTGGGGAACAGTGGGGAATATTGCAGAAAAGAGGGGAACCAAATGGAGCATGGGAACAGATTGGAAAAATTGGTGAACCGTGTGGAAAAATGCAGAACAGTGGGAAACCAAAGAGAGCAGGGAGAACGGATTGGAAAATGTGGGGAACCGTGGAGAGCACTGCAGTATTGTGGGGAACTAAAGGGAGCAGGGGGAACGGATTGGAAAAGTGGGGAACCATGGAGAACACTGCAGAACAGAGTGGAACAAAAGGGAGCAGGGGTAACGGATTGGAAAATGTGGGGAACTGTATGGAAAACTGCAGAATAGAGGGGAACCAAAGGGAGCAGGGGGAACAGATTGGAAAAAGTGGAAACTGTGGGGAAAACTGCAGAACAGAGGGGAGCCCAAGGAGAAGGGGGAACAGATTGGAAAAAGTGGGGAACGGTGTGGAAAATGCAGAAGAGTGGAGAAACAACGGGAGCAGGGTGAACGGATTGGAAAAAGTGGGGAACAGTGTGGAACACTGCAGAACAGAGGGGAATCAAAAGAAGCAGGGGGCCAGATTGGAAAAAGTGGGGAACCGTTCGGAACACTGCACAACAGAGGGGAAACAAAGGAGCACGGGGAAGAGATTAGAAATATTGGGAAACAGTGTGGAAAAATGCAGAAGAGTAAGGAAACAAAGGGAGCAGGGGGTATACATTGGAAAAATTGCGGAACCATGGGGAACACTGCAGAACAGAGGGGAACCAAGGGAGCAGGTGGAACGAATTGGAAAAAGTGGGGAATCGTGAAGGACAATGCAGGACCGAGGGGAAAGAAAGGGCACAGGGGGAACGGATTGGAAAAAGTGGGGAACAGTGTGGAACACTGCAGAACAGAAGGGAATCAAAGGAAGCAGGGGGAACGGATTGGAAAAAGTGGGGAACCGTTTGGAACACTGCACAACAGAGGGGAACCAAAGGAGCACGGGGAAGAGATTGGAAAAATTGGGAAACCATGGAGGACAGTGCAGGACGGAGGGGAACCAAAGGGAGCAGGGGGAACAGATTGGATAAAGTGGGGAACTGTGGAGAACATTGTAGAACTGAGGGGAACCAAAGAGAGCACGGCAAACAGATTGCAAAAAGTGTGGAACCGTGGGGAACACTGCAGGACAGAGGGGAACCAAAGGGAACAGGAGGTACAGGTTGTAAAAAGTGGGGAACCGTTAGCGAAAACTGCAGAACAGTGGGGAACCAAAGGGAGCAGGGGTAACGGATTGGAAAATGTGGGGAACTGTATAGAAAACTGCACAATAGAAGGGAACTGCACAATAGAAAACTGCACAATAGAAGGCACAATAGAAGGGGAAAGAAAGGGCACAGGGGGAACGGATTGGAAAAAGTGGGGAACTGTGGGGAACACTGCAGAACAGAGGGGAACCAATAGGAGCAGGGCGAACAGATTGGAAAAAGTGGGGAACTGTGTGGAAAAATGCATAAGAGTGGAGAAACAACGGGAGCAGGGTGAACAGATTGGAAAAAGTGGGGAACCGTTAGGCACACTGCACAACAGAGGGGAAACAAAGGAGCACGGGGAAAAGATTGGAAAAATTGGGAAACAATGGAGGACAGTGCAGGACGGAGGGGAACCAAAGGGAGCAGGGGGAACAGATTGGAAAAAGTGCGGAACCGTGGCGAATACTGCAAAACAGTGGGGAACCAAACGGAGCAGCGGGAACGGATTGGAAAAAGTGGGGAACCGTGGGAAACACTGCAGAACAGAGGGGAACGAAAGGGAGCAGGGCGAACATATCGGAAAAAAGTTGAGAAGTGGGAAACACTGCAGAACAGTGGGGAATCAAAGGGAGCAGGGGGATCAGATTGGAAAAAGTGGCGAACTGTGTGGAAAAATGCAGAACAGTGGGGAACCAAAGGGAGCAGGAGGAACAGATTGGAAATGTGGGGAACTGTATAGAAAACTGCAGAATAGAGGGGAACCAAAGGGAGCAGGGGGAACAGATTGGAAAAAGTGGAAACTGTGGGGAAAACTGCAGAACAGAGGGGAGCCCAAGGAGAAGGGGGAACAGATTGGAAAAAGTGGGGAACGGTGTGGAAAATGCAGAAGAGTGGAGAAACAACGGGAGCAGGGTGAACGGATTGGAAAAAGTGGGGAACAGTGTGGAACACTGCAGAACAGAGGGGAATCAAAAGAAGCAGGGGGAACAGATTGGAAAAAGTGGGGAACCGTTCGGAACACTGCACAACAGAGGGGAAACAAAGGAGCACGGGGAAGAGATTGGAAATATTGGGAAACAGTGTGGAAAAATGCAGAAGAGTAAGGAAACAAAGGGAGCAGGGGGTATACATTGGAAAAATTGCGGAACCGTGGGGAACACTGCAGAACAGAGGGGAACCAAGGGAGCAGGTGGAACGAATTGGAAAAAGTTGGGAATCATGAAGGACAATGCAGGACCGAGGGGAAAGAAAGGGCACAGGGGGAACGGATTGGAAAAAGTGGGGAACTGTGGGGAACACTGCAGAACAGAGGGGAACCAATAGGAGCAGGGCGAACAGATTGGAAAAAGTGGGGAACTGTGTGGAAAAATGCATAAGAGTGGAGAAACAACGGGAGCAGGGTGAACGGATTGGAAAAAGTGGGGAACCGTTAGGCACACTGCACAACAGAGGGGAAACAAAGGAGCACGGGGAAAAGATTGGAAAAATTGGGAAACAATGGAGGACAGTGCAGGACGGAGGGGAACCAAAGGGAGCAGGGGGAACAGATTGGAAAAAGTGCGGAACCGTGGCGAATACTGCAAAACAGTGGGGAACCAAACGGAGCAGCGGGAACGGATTGGAAAAAGTGGGGAACCGTGGAAAACACTGCAGAACAGAGGGGAACGAAAGGGAGCAGGAGGAACAGAATGGAAAATGTGGGGAACTGTACAGAATACTGCAGAATAGAGGGGAAACCAAAGGGAGCAGGGTGAACAGATTGGAAAAAGTGGAAACTGTGGGGTAAACTGCAGAACAGAGGGGAGCCCAAGGAGAAGGGCGAACAGATTGGAAAAAGTGGGGAACGGTGTGGAAAAATTGAGAAGAGTGGAGAAACAAAGGGAGCAGGGTGAACGGATTGGATAAATTGGGGAACAGTGTGGAACACTGCAGAACAGAAGGGAATCAAAGGAAGCAGGGGGAACGGATTGGAAAAAGTGGGGAACCGTTCGGAACACTGCACTACAGAGGGGAACCAAAGGAGCACGGGGAAGAGATTGGAAAAATTGGGAAACCATTGAGGACAGTGCAGGACGGAGGGGAACCAAAGGGAGCAGGGGGAACAGATTGGATAAAGTGGGGAACTGTGGGGAACATTGTAGAACTGAGGGGAACCAAAGAGAGCACGGCGAACAGATTGCAAAAAGTGTGGAACCGTGGGGAACACTGCAGGACAGAGGGGAACCAAAGGGAACAGGAGGTACAGGTTGTAAAAAGTGGGGAACCGTTAGCGAAAACTGCAGAACAGTGGGGAACCAAAGGGAGCAGGGGGAACAGATTGCAAAAGTTGGGGAACAGTGGGGAATATTGCAGAAAAGAGGGGAACCAAATGGAGCATGGGAACAGATTGGAAAAATTGGGGAACCGTGTGGAAAAATGCAGAACAGTGGGAAATCAAAGGGAGCAGGGAGAACGGATTGGAAAATGTGGGGAACCGTGGAGAGCACTGCAGTATTGTGGGGAACTAAAGGGAGCAGGGGGAACGGATTGGAAAAGTGGGGAACCGTGGAGAACACTGAAGAACAGAGTGGAACAAAAGGGAGCAGGGGTAACGGATTGGAAAATGTGGGGAACTGCATGGAAAACTGCAGAATAGAGGGGAACCAAAGGGAGCAGGGGGAACAGATTGGAAAAAGTGGAGACTGTGGGGAAAACTGCAGAACAGAGGGGAGCCCAAGGAGAAGGGGGAACAGATTGGAAAAAGTGGGGAACGGTGTGGAAAATGCAGAAGAGTGGAGAAACAACGGGAGCAGGGTGAACGGATTGGAAAAAGTGGGGAACAGTGTGGAACACTGCAGAACAGAGGGGAATCAAAAGAAGCAGGGGGCCAGATTGGAAAAAGTGGGGAACCGTTCGGAACACTGCACAACAGAGGGGAAACAAAGGAGCACTGGGAAGAGATTGGAAATATTGGGAAACAGTGTGGAAAAATGCAGAAGAGTAAGGAAACAAAGGGAGCAGGGGGTGTACATTGGAAAAATTGCGGAACCATGGGGAACACTGCAGAACAGAGGGGAACCAAGGGAGCAGGTGGAACGAATTGGAAAAAGTGGGGAATCGTGAAGGACAATGCAGGACCGAGGGGAAAGAAAGGGCACAGGGGGAACGGATTGGAAAAAGTGGGGAACTGTGGGGAACACTGCAGAACAGAGGGGAACCAATAGGAGCAGGGTGAACGGATTGGAAAAAGTGGGGAACCGTTAGGCACATTGCACAACAGAGGGGAAACAAAGGAGCACGGGGAAAAGATTGGAAAATTTGGGAAACAATGGAGGACAGTGCAGGACAGAGGGGAACCAAAGGGAGCAGGGGGAACAGATTGGAAAAAGTGCGGAACCGTGGCGAATACTGCAAAACAGTGGGGAACCAAACGGAGCAGCGGGAACGGATTGGAAAAAGTGGGGAACCGTGGGAAACACTGCAGAACAGAGGGGAACGAAAGGGAGCAGGGCGAACATATCGGAAAAAAGTTGAGAAGTGGGAAACACTGCAGAACAGTGGGGAATCAAAGGGAGCAGGGGGATCAGATTGGAAAAAGTGGCGAACTGTGTGGAAAAATGCAGAACAGTGGGGAACCAAAGGGAGCAGGAGGAACAGATTGGAAATGTGGGGAACTGTATAGAAAACTGCAGAATAGAGGGGAAGCAACGGAAGCAGGGGGAACAGATTGAAAAAACTGGAAACTGTGGGGTAAACTGCAGAACAGAGGGGAGCCCAAGGAGAAGGGCGAACAGATTGGAAAAAGTGGGGAACGGTGTGGAAAAATTGAGAAGAGTGGAGAAACAAAGGGAGCAGGGTGAACGGATTGGAAAAATTTGGGAACAGTGTGGAACACTGCAGAACAGAAGGGAATCAAAGGAAGCAGGGGGAACGGATTGGAAAAAGTGGGGAACCGTTTGGAACACTGCACAACAGAGGGGAACCAAAGGAGCACGGGGAAGAGATTGGAAAAATTGGGAAACCATGAAGGACAGTGCAGGACGGAGGGGAACCAAAGGGAGCAGGGGGAACAGATTGGATAAAGTGGGGAACTGTGGGGAACATTGTAGAACTGAGGGGAACCAAAGAGAGCACGGCGAACAGATTGCAAAAAGTGTGGCACCGTGGGGAACACTGCAGGACAGAGGGGTACCAAAGGGAACAGGAGGTAGAGGTTGTAAAAAGTGGGGAACCGTTAGCGAAAACTGCAGAACAGTGGGGAACCAAAGGGAGCAGGTGTAACGGATTGGAAAATGTGGGGAACTGTATAGAAAACTGCACAATAGAGGGGAACCAAATGGAGCAGGGGGAACAGATTGGAAAAAGTGGAAACTGTGGGGAAAACTGCAGAACAGAGGGGAGCCCAAGGAGAAGGGGGAACAGATTGGAAGAAGTGGGGAACCGTGGGAAACACTGCAGAACAGAGGGGAACGAAAGGGAGCAGGGCGAACATATCGGAAAAAAGTTGAGAAGTGGGAAACACTGCAGAACAGTGGGGAATCAAAGGGAGCAGGGGGATCAGATTGGAAAAAGTGGCGAACTGTGTGGAAAAATGCAGAACAGTGGGGAACCAAAGGGAGCAGGAGGAACAGATTGGAAATGTGGGGAACTGTATAGAAAACTGCAGAACAGAGGGGAGCCCAAGGAGAAGGGGGAACAGATTGGAAAAAGTGGGGAACGGTGTGGAAAATGCAGAAGAGTGGAGAAACAACGGGAGCAGGGTGAACGGATTGGAAAAAGTGGGGAACACTGTGGAACACTGCAGAACAGAGGGGAATCAAAAGAAGCAGGGGGAACAGATTGGAAAAAGTGGGGAACCGTTCGGAACACTGCACAACAGAGGGGAAACAAAGGAGCACGGGGAAGAGATTGGAAATATTGGGAAACAGTGTGGAAAAATGCAGAAGAGTAAGGAAACAAAGGGAGCAGGGGGTATACATTGGAAAAATTGCGGAACCGTGGGGAACACTGCAGAACAGAGGGGAACCAAGGGAGCAGGTGGAACGAATTGGAAAAAGTGGGGAAACGTGAAGGACAATGCAGGACCGAGGGGAAAGAAAGGGCACAGGGGGAACGGATTGGAAAAAGTGGGGAACTGTGGGGAACACTGCAGAACAGAGGGGAACCAATAGGAGCAGGGCGAACAGATTGGAAAAAGTGGGGAACTGTGTGGAAAAATGCATAAGAGTGGAGAAACAACGGGAGCAGGGTGAACGGATTGGAAAAAGTGGGGAACCGTTAGGCACACTGCACAACAGAGGGGAAACAAAGGAGCACGGGGAAAAGATTGGAAAAATTGGGAAACAATGGAGGACAGTGCAGGACGGAGGGGAACCAAAGGGAGCAGGGGGAACAGATTGGAAAAAGTGCGGAACCGTGGCGAATACTGCAAAACAGTGGGGAACCAAACGGAGCAGCGGGAACGGATTGGAAAAAGTGGGGAACCGTGGAAAACACTGCAGAACAGAGGGGAACGAAAGGGAGCAGGAGGAACAGATTGGAAAATGTGGGGAACTGTACAGAATACTGCAGAATAGAGGGGAAACCAAAGGGAGCAGGGTGAACAGATTGGAAAAAGTGGAAACTGTGGGGTAAACTGCAGAACAGAGGGGAGCCCAAGGAGAAGGGCGAACAGATTGGAAAAAGTGGGGAACGGTGTGGAAAAATTGAGAAGAGTGGAGAAACAAAGGGAGCAGGGTGAACGGATTGGAAAAATTGGGGAACAGTGTGGAACACTGCAGAACAGAAGGGAATCAAAGGAAGCAGGGGGAACGGATTGGAAAAAGTGGGGAACCGTTCGGAACACTGCACTACAGAGGGGAACCAAAGGAGCACGGAGAAGAGATTGGAAAAATTGGGAAACCATGGAGGACAGTGCAGGACGGAGGGGAACCAAAGAGAGCAGGGGGAACAGATTGGATAAAGTGGGGAACTGTGGGGAACATTGTAGAACTGAGGGGAACCAAAGAGAGCACGGCGAACAGATTGCAAAAAGTGTGGAACCGTGGGGAACACTGCAGGACAGAGGGGAACCAAAGGGAACAGGAGGTACAGGTTGTAAAAAGTGGGGAACCGTTAGCGAAAACTGCAGAACAGTGGGGAACCAAAGGGAGCAGGGGGAACAGATTGCAAAAGTTGGGGAACAGTGGGGAATATTGCAGAAAAGAGGGGAACCAAATGGA
This sequence comes from Narcine bancroftii, assembly GCF_036971445.1. NCBI lineage: Eukaryota > Metazoa > Chordata > Chondrichthyes > Torpediniformes > Narcinidae > Narcine > Narcine bancroftii. The sequence continues at coordinate 7,049,077 of NW_027211884.1, forward strand.
GCATGGGAACAGATTGGAAAAATTGGGGAACCGTGTGGAAAAATGCAGAACAGTGGGAAACCAAAGGGAGCAGGGAGAACGGATTGGAAAATGTGGGGAACCGTGGAGAGCACTGCAGTATTGTGGGGAACTAAAGGGAGCAGGGGGAACGGATTGGAAAAGTGGGGAACCGTGGAGAACACTGCAGCACAGAGTGGAACAAAAGGGAGCAGGGGTAACGGATTGGAAAATGTGGGGAACTGTATGGAAAACTGCAGAATAGAGGTGAACCAAAGGGAGCAGGGGGAGCAGATTGGAAAATGTGGGGAACGGTGTGGAAAAATGCAGAAGAGTGGAGAAACAACGGGAGCAGGGTGAACGTATTGGAAAAAGTGGGGAACTGTTTGGAACACTGCAGAACAGAGGGGAACCAAAGGAGCACGGGGAAGAGATGGGAAAAATTAGGATACTATGGAGGACAGTGCAGGTCGGAGGGGAACCAAAAGGAGCATGGGAACAGATTGGAAAAAATGTGGAGAACCATGTGGAACACTGTAGAACAGAGAGGACCCAAAGTGAGCAGAGGGAAGAACTCGGAAAAGTGGGGAACCGTGGGGAACCAAAGGGAGCGGGGGAAACAGATTGGAAAAAGTGGGGAACAGTGTGGAAAACGCAGAAGAGTGAGGAAACAAAGGGAGCAGGGGGAACAGATTGGAAAAAGTGGGGAACTGTGTGGAATACTGCAGAACATAGGGGAACTAAAGGGAACATGGAGAATAGATTGGAAAAAGTGCGGAACCGTGGCGAACACTGCAAAACAGTGGGGAACTAAAGGGAGCAGTGGGAACGGATTGGAAAAATTTGGGAACCGTGGGAAACACTGCAGTACAGAGGGGAACGAAAGGGAGCAGGACGAACATATCGGAAAAAAGTTGAGAAGTGGGGAACACTGCAGAACAGTGGAGAATCAAAGGGAGCAGGGGGATCAGTTTGGAAAAAGAGGGGAACTGTGTGGAAAAATGCAGAACAGTGGGGAACCAAAGGGAGCAGGAGGAACAGATTGGAAAAAGTCGGGAACCGTGGAGAACCCTGCAGAACAGAGAACAACCAAAGGGAGCAGGGGTAACGGATTGGAAAATGTGGGGAACTGTATAGAAAACTGAAGAATAGAGGGGAACCAACGAGAGCAGGGGGAACAGATTGGAAAAAGTGGGGAACGGTGTGGAAAATGCAGAAGAGTGGAGAAACAACGGGAGCAGGGTGAACGGAATGGAAAAAGTGGGGAACAGTGTGGAACACTGCAGGACAGAGGGGAATCAAAGGAAGCAGGGGGAACGGATTGGAAAAAGTGGGGAACCGTTCGGAACACTGAACAACAGAGGGGAACCAAAGGAGCACGGGGAAGAGATTGGAAAAATTGGGAAACCATGGAGGACAGTGCAGGACGGAGGGGAACCAAAGGGAGCAGGGGGAACAGATTGGAAAAAGTGGGGAACTGTGGGGAACACTGTAGAACAGAGAGGAACCAAAGAGAGCACGGCGAACAGATTGGAAAAAGTGTGGAACAGTGGGGAACACTGCAGGACAGAGGGGAACCAAAGGGAACAGGAGGTACAGGTTGGAAAAAGTGGGGAACCGTTGGCGAACACTGCAGAACAGTGGGGAACCAAAGGGAGCAGGGGGAACAGATTGCAAAAAGTGGGGAACAGTGGGGAATATTGCAGAAAAGAGGGGAAGCAAATGGAGCATGGGAACAGATTGGAAAAATCGGGGAACCGTGTGGAAAAATGCAGAACAGTGGGAAACCAAAGGGAGCAGGGAGAACGGATTGGAAAATGTGGTGAACCGTGGGGAGCACTGCAGTACAGAGGGGAACTAAAGGGAGCAAGGGGAATGGATTGGAAAAGTGGGGAAATATGGGGGAAAATGCAGGACAGAGGGGAACCAAAGGGAGCAGGGGGAATGGATTGGAAAAAGTGGGTAACCGTGGGGAACACTGCAGGACAGAGGGGAACCAAAGGGAGCAGGGGGAACAGCTCAGAAAAGTGGGGAACCGTGGGGAACACAGCAGAATAAAGGAGAACCAAACGGAGCAGGGCGAACAGATTGGAAAAAGTGGGGAATCGTGGGGAGTTCTGCAGGACAATGGGGAACCAAAAGGAGCAGGGGGAATGGATTGGAAAAAGTGGGGAACCGTGGAGAACATTGCAGGACAGAGGGGAAACAAAGGGAGCAGGGCGAACTGATTGGAAAAAGTGGGGAAACGTGGGGAACACTGCAGGACAGAGGGGAAACAAAGGGAGCAGGGGGAACAGATTCGAAAAAGTGTGCAACCTTGGGGAACACTGCAGAATAGAGGGGAACTAAACGGAGCAAAGGGAACAGATTGGAAAAAGTGCAGAACCACGGCGAACACTGCAAAACAGTGGGGAACCAAAGGAAGCAGCGGGAACAGATTGGAAAAAGAGGGGAACTGTGTGGAACACTGCAGAACATAGGGGAACTAAAGGGAACATGGAGAATAGATTGGAAAAAGTGCGGAACCGTGGCGAACACTGCAAAACAGTGGGAAAGAAAGGGAGCAGTGGGAACGGATTGGAAAAAGTTGGGAACCGTGCGAAACACTGCAGAACAGAGGGGAACGAAAGGGAGCAGGACGAACATATCGGAAAAAAGTTGAGAAGTGGGGAACACTGCAGAACAGTGGGGAATCAAAGGGAGCAGGGGGATCAGATTGGAAAAAGTGGGGAACAGTGTGGAAAAATGCAGAAGAGTTAGGAAACAAAGGGAGCAGGGGGCACAGATTGGAAAAAAGTGGGGAACAGTGTGGAAAAATGGAGAACAGTGGGGAACCAAAGGGAGCAGGGGGAACAGATTGGAAAAAGTGGGGAACGGTGTGGAAAATGCAGAAGAGTGGAGAAACAACGGGAGCAGGGTGAACGGATTGGAAAAAGTGGGGAACAGTGTGGAACACTGCAGAACAGAGGGGAATCAAAGGAAGCAGGGGGAACGGATTGGAAAAAGTGGGGAACCGTTCGGAACACTGAACAACAGAGGGGAACCAAAGGAGCACGGGGAAGAGATTGGAAAAATTGGGAAACCATGGAGGACAGTGCAGGACGGAGGGTAACCAAAGGGAGCAGGGGGAACAGATTGGAAAAAGTGGGGAACTGTGGGGAACACTGTAGAACAGAGAGGAACCAAAGAGAGCACGGCGAATAGATTGGAAAAAGTGTGGAACCGTGGGGAACACTGCAGGACAGAAGGTAACCAAAGGGAACAGGAAGTACAGGGTGGAAAAAGTGGGGAACCGTTGGCGAACACTGCAGAACAGTGGGGAACCAAAGGGAGCAGGGGGAACAGATTGGAAAAAGTGGGGAACAGTGGGGAATATTGCAGAAAGGAGGGGAAGCAAATGGAGCATGGGAACAGATTGGAAAAATTGGGGAACCGTGTGGAAAAATGCAGAACAGTGGGAAACCAAAGGGAGCAGGGAGAACTGATAGGAAAATGTGGGGAACCGTGCGGAACACTGCAGGACAGAGGGGAACCAAAGGGAACAGGAGGTACAGGTTGTAAAAAGTGGGGAACCGTTAGCGAACACTGAACAACAGAGGGGAACCAAAGGAGCACGGGGAAGAGATTGGAAAAATTGGGAAACCATGGAGGACAGTGCAGGACGGAGGGGAACCAAAGGGAGCAGGGGGAACAGATTGGAAAAAGTGGGGAACTGTGGGGAACACTGCAGAACAGAGGGGAACCAATAGGAGCAGGGCGAAAAGATTGGAAAAAGTGGGGAACTGTGTGGAAAAATGCAGAAGAGTGGAGAAACAACGGGAGCAGGGTGAACGGATTGGAAAAAGTGGGGAACCGTTAGGCACATTGCACAACAGAGGGGAAACAAAGGAGCACGGGGAAAAGATTGGAAAATTTGGGAAACAATGGAGGACAGTGCAGGACGGAGGGGAACCAAAGGGAGCAGGGGGAACAGATTGGAAAAAGTGCGGAACCGTGGCGAATACTGCAAAACAGTGGGGAACCAAACGGAGCAGCGGGAACGGATTGGAAAAAGTGGGGAACCGTGGGAAACACTGCAGAACAGAGGGGAACGAAAGGGAGCAGGGCGAACATATCGGAAAAAAGTTGAGAAGTGGGAAACACTGCAGAACATTGGGGAATCAAAGGGAGCAGGGGGATCAGATTGGAAAAAGTGGCGAACTGTGTGGAAAAATGCAGAACAGTGGGGAACCAAAGGGAGCAGGAGGAACAGATTGGAAATGTGGGGAACGATATAGAAAACTGCAGAATAGAGGGGAACCAACGGAAGCAGGGGGAACAGATTGAAAAAACTGGAAACTGTGGGGTAAACTGCAGAACAGAGGGGAGCCCAAGGAGAAGGGCGAACAGATTGGAAAAAGTGGGGAACGGTGTGGAAAAATTGAGAAGAGTGGAGAAACAAAGGGAGCAGGGTGAACGGATTGGAAAAATTTGGGAACAGTGTGGAACACTGCAGAACAGAAGGGAATCAAAGGAAGCAGGGGGAACGGATTGGAAAAAGTGGGGAACCGTTTGGAACACTGCACAACAGAGGGGAACCAAAGGAGCACGGGGAAGAGATTGGAAAAATTGGGAAACCATGAAGGACAGTGCAGGACGGAGGGGAACCAAAGGGAGCAGGGGGAACAGATTGGATAAAGTGGGGAACTGTGGGGAACATTGTAGAACTGAGGGGAACCAAAGAGAGCACGGCGAACAGATTGCAAAAAGTGTGGCACCGTGGGGAACACTGCAGGACAGAGGGGTACCAAAGGGAACAGGAGGTAGAGGTTGTAAAAAGTGGGGAACCGTTAGCGAAAACTGCAGAACAGTGGGGAACCAAAGGGAGCAGGGGTAACGGATTGGAAAATGTGGGGAACTGTATAGAAAACTGCACAATAGAGGGGAACCAAATGGAGCAGGGGGAACAGATTGGAAAAAGTGGAAACTGTGGGGAAAACTGCAGAACAGAGGGGAGCCCAAGGAGAAGGGGGAACAGATTGGAAAAAGTGGGGAACCGTGGGAAACACTGCAGAACAGAGGGGAACGAAAGGGAGCAGGGCGAACATATCGGAAAAAAGTTGAGAAGTGGGAAACACTGCAGAACAGTGGGGAATCAAAGGGAGCAGGGGGATCAGATTGGAAAAAGTGGCGAACTGTGTGGAAAAATGCAGAACAGTGGGGAACCAAAGGGAGCAGGAGGAACAGATTGGAAATGTGGGGAACTGTATAGAAAACTGCAGAATAGAGGGGAGCCCAAGGAGAAGGGGAAACAGATTGGAAAAAGTGGGGAACGGTGTGGAAAATGCAGAAGAGTGGAGAAACAACGGGAGCAGGGTGAACGGATTGGAAAAAGTGGGGAACACTGTGGAACACTGCAGAACAGAGGGGAATCAAAAGAAGCAGGGGGAACAGATTGGAAAAAGTGGGGAACCGTTCGGAACACTGCACAACAGAGGGGAAACAAAGGAGCACGGGGAAGAGATTGGAAATATTGGGAAACAGTGTGGAAAAATGCAGAAGAGTAAGGAAACAAAGGGAGCAGGGGGTATACATTGGAAAAATTGCGGAACCGTGGGGAACACTGCAGAACAGAGGGGAACCAAGGGAGCAGGTGGAACGAATTGGAAAAAGTGGGGAATCGTGAAGGACAATGCAGGACCGAGGGGAAAGAAAGGGCACAGGGGGAACGGATTGGAAAAAGTGGGGAACTGTGGGGAACACTGCAGAACAGAGGGGAACCAATAGGAGCAGGGCGAACAGATTGGAAAAAGTGGGGAACTGTGTGGAAAAATGCATAAGAGTGGAGAAACAACGGGAGCAGGGTGAACGGATTGGAAAAAGTGGGGAACCGTTAGGCACACTGCACAACAGAGGGGAAACAAAGGAGCACAGGGAAAAGATTGGAAAAATTGGGAAACAATGGAGGACAGTGCAGGACGGAGGGGAACCAAAGGGAGCAGGGGGAACAGATTGGAAAAAGTGCGGAACCGTGGCGAATACTGCAAAACAGTGGGGAACCAAACGGAGCAGCGGGAACGGATTGGAAAAAGTGGGGAACCGTGGAAAACACTGCAGAACAGAGGGGAACGAAAGGGAGCAGGAGGAACAGATTGGAAAATGTGGGGAACTGTACAGAATACTGCAGAATAGAGGGGAAACCAAAGGGAGCAGGGTGAACAGATTGGAAAAAGTGGAAACTGTGGGGTAAACTGCAGAACAGAGGGGAGCCCAAGGAGAAGGGCGAACAGATTGGAAAAAGTGGGGAACGGTGTGGAAAAATTGAGAAGAGTGGAGAAACAAAGGGAGCAGGGTGAACGGATTGGAAAAATTGGGGAACAGTGTGGAACACTGCAGAACAGAAGGGAATCAAAGGAAGCAGGGGGAACGGATTGGAAAAAGTGGGGAACCGTTCGGAACACTGCACTACAGAGGGGAACCAAAGGAGCACGGGGAAGAGATTGGAAAAATTGGGAAACCATGGAGGACAGTGCAGGACGGAGGGGAACCAAAGGGAGCAGGGGGAACAGATTGGATAAAGTGGGGAACTGTGGGGAACATTGTAGAACTGAGGGGAACCAAAGAGAGCACGGCGAACAGATTGCAAAAAGTGTGGAACCGTGGGGAACACTGCAGGACAGAGGGGAACCAAAGGGAAAAGGAGGTACAGGTTGTAAAAAGTGGGGAACCGTTAGCGAAAACTGCAGAACAGTGGGGAACCAAAGGGAGCAGGGGGAACAGATTGCAAAAGTTGGGGAACAGTGGGGAATATTGCAGAAAAGAGGGGAACCAAATGGAGCATGGGAACAGATTGGAAAAATTGGGGAACCGTGTGGAAAAATGCAGAACAGTGGGAAACCAAAGGGAGCAGGGAGAACGGATTGGAAAATGTGGGGAACCGTGGAGAGCACTGCAGTATTGTGGGGAACTAAAGGGAGCAGGGGGAACGGATTGGAAAAGTGGGGAACCGTGGAGAACACTGCAGCACAGAGTGGAACAAAAGGGAGCAGGGGTAACGGATTGGAAAATGTGGGGAACTGTATGGAAAACTGCAGAATAGAGGTGAACCAAAGGGAGCAGGGGGAGCAGATTGGAAAATGTGGGGAACGGTGTGGAAAAATGCAGAAGAGTGGAGAAACAACGGGAGCAGGGTGAACGTATTGGAAAAAGTGGGGAACTGTTTGGAACACTGCAGAACAGAGGGGAACCAAAGGAGCACGGGGAAGAGATGGGAAAAATTAGGATACAATGGAGGACAGTGCAGGTCGGAGGGGAACCAAAAGGAGCATGGGAACAGATTGGAAAAAATGTGGAGAACCATGTGGAACACTGTAGAACAGAGAGGACCCAAAGTGAGCAGAGGGAAGAACTCGGAAAAGTGGGGAACCGTGGGGAACCAAAGGGAGCGGGGGAAACAGATTGGAAAAAGTGGGGAACAGTGTGGAAAACGCAGAAGAGTGAGGAAACAAAGGGAGCAGGGGGAACAGATTGGAAAAAGTGGGGAACTGTGTGGAATACTGCAGAACATAGGGGAACTAAAGGGAACATGGAGAATAGATTGGAAAAAGTGGCGAACTGTGTGGAAAAATGCAGAACAGTGGGGAACCAAAGGGAGCAGGAGGAACAGATTGGAAATGTGGGGAACTGTATAGAAAACTGCAGAATAGAGGGGAACCAAAGGGAGCAGGGGGAACAGATTGGAAAAAGTGGAAACTGTGGGGAAAACTGCAGAACAGAGGGGAGCCCAAGGAGAAGGGGGAACAGATTGGAAAAAGTGGGGAACGGTGTGGAAAATGCAGAAGAGTGGAGAAACAACGGGAGCAGGGTGAACGGATTGGAAAAAGTGGGGAACAGTGTGGAACACTGCAGAACAGAGGGGAATCAAAAGAAGCAGGGGGAACAGATTGGAAAAAGTGGGGAACCGTTCGGAACACTGCACAACAGAGGGGAAACAAAGGAGCACGGGGAAGAGATTGGAAATATTGGGAAACAGTGTGGAAAAATGCAGAAGAGTAAGGAAACAAAGGGAGCAGGGGGTATACATTGGAAAAATTGCGGAACCGTGGGGAACACTGCAGAACAGAGGGGAACCAAGGGAGCAGGTGGAACGAATTGGAAAAAGTGGGGAATCGTGAAGGACAATGCAGGACCGAGGGGAAAGAAAGGGCACAGGGGGAACGGATTGGAAAAAGTGGGGAACTGTGGGGAACACTGCAGAACAGAGGGGAACCAATAGGAGCAGGGCGAACAGATTGGAAAAAGTGGGGAACTGTGTGGAAAAATGCCAAAGAGAAGAGAAACAACGGGAGCAGGGTGAACGGATTGGAAAAAGTGGGGAACCGTTAGGAACACTGCACAACAGAGGGGAAACAAAGGAGCACGGGGAAAAGATTGGAAAAATTGGGAAACAATGGAGGACAGTGCAGGACGGAGGGGAACCAAAGGGAGCAGGGGGAACAGATTGGAAAAAGTGCGGAACCGTGGCGAATACTGCAAAACAGTGGGGAACCAAACGGAGCAGCGGGAACGGATTGGAAAAAGTGGGGAACCGTGGAAAACACTGCAGAACAGAGGGGAACGAAAGGGAGCAGAAGGAACAGATTGGAAAATGTGGGGAACTGTACAGAATACTGCAGAATAGAGGGGAAACCAAAGGGAGCAGGGTGAACAGATTGGAAAAAGTGGAAACTGTGGGGTAAACTGCAGAACAGAGGGGAGCCCAAGGAGAAGGGCGAACAGATTGGAAAAAGTGGGGAACGGTGTGGAAAAATTGAGAAGAGTGGAGAAACAAAGGGAGCAGGGTGAACGGATTGGAAAAATTGGGGAACAGTGTGGAACACTGCAGAACAGAAGGGAATCAAAGGAAGCAGGGGGAACGGATTGGAAAAAGTGGGGAACCGTTCGGAACACTGCACTACAGAGGGGAACCAAAGGAGCACGGGGAAGAGATTGGAAAAATTGGGAAACCATGGAGGACAGTGCAGGACGGAGGGGAACCAAAGGGAGCAGGGGGAACAGATTGGATAAAGTGGGGAACTGTGGGGAACATTGTAGAACTGAGGGGAACCAAAGAGAGCACGGCGAACAGATTGCAAAAAGTGTGGAACCGTGGGGAACACTGCAGGACAGAGGGGAACCAAAGGGAACAGGAGGTACAGGTTGTAAAAAGTGGGGAACCGTTAGCGAAAACTGCAGAACAGTGGGGAACCAAAGGGAGCAGGGGGAACAGATTGCAAAAGTTGGGGAACAGTGGGGAATATTGCAGAAAAGAGGGGAACCAAATGGAGCATGGGAACAGATTGGAAAAATTGGGGAACCGTGTGGAAAAATGCAGAACAGTGGGAAACCAAAGGGAGCAGGGAGAACGGATTGGAAAATGTGGGGAACCGTGGAGAGCACTGCAGTATTGTGGGGAACTAAAGGGAGCAGGGGGAACGGATTGGAAAAGTGGGGAACCGTGGAGAACACTGAAGAACAGAGTGGAACAAAAGGGAGCAGGGGTAACGGATTGGAAAATGTGGGGAACTGCATGGAAAACTGCAGAATAGAGGGGAACCAAAGGGAGCAGGGGGAACAGATTGGAAAAAGTGGAGACTGTGGGGAAAACTGCAGAACAGAGGGGAGCCCAAGGAGAAGGGGGAACAGATTGGAAAAAGTGGGGAACGGTGTGGAAAATGCAGAAGAGTGGAGAAACAACGGGAGCAGGGTGAACGGATTGGAAAAAGTGGGGAACAGTGTGGAACACTGCAGAACAGAGGGGAATCAAAAGAAGCAGGGGGCCAGATTGGAAAAAGTGGGGAACCGTTCGGAACACTGCACAACAGAGGGGAAACAAAGGAGCACTGGGAAGAGATTGGAAATATTGGGAAACAGTGTGGAAAAATGCAGAAGAGTAAGGAAACAAAGGGAGCAGGGGGTGTACATTGGAAAAATTGCGGAACCATGGGGAACACTGCAGAACAGAGGGGAACCAAGGGAGCAGGTGGAACGAATTGGAAAAAGTGGGGAATCGTGAAGGACAATGCAGGACCGAGGGGAAAGAAAGGGCACAGGGGGAACGGATTGGAAAAAGTGGGGAACTGTGGGGAACACTGCAGAACAGAGGGGAACCAATAGGAGCAGGGTGAACGGATTGGAAAAAGTGGGGAACCGTTAGGCACATTGCACAACAGAGGGGAAACAAAGGAGCACGGGGAAAAGATTGGAAAATTTGGGAAACAATGGAGGACAGTGCAGGACGGAGGGGAACCAAAGGGAGCAGGGGGAACAGATTGGAAAAAGTGCGGAACCGTGGCGAATACTGCAAAACAGTGGGGAACCAAACGGAGCAGCGGGAACGGATTGGAAAAAGTGGGGAACCGTGGGAAACACTGCAGAACAGAGGGGAACGAAAGGGAGCAGGGCGAACATATCGGAAAAAAGTTGAGAAGTGGGAAACACTGCAGAACAGTGGGGAATCAAAGGGAGCAGGGGGATCAGATTGGAAAAAGTGGCGAACTGTGTGGAAAAATGCAGAACAGTGGGGAACCAAAGGGAGCAGGAGGAAAAGATTGGAAATGTGGGGAACTGTATAGAGAACTGCAGAATAGAGGGGAAGCAACGGAAGCAGGGGGAACAGATTGAAAAAACTGGAAACTGTGGGGTAAACTGCAGAACAGAGGGGAGCCCAAGGAGAAGGGCGAACAGATTGGAAAAAGTGGGGAACTGTGTGGAAAAATTGAGAAGAGTGGAGAAACAAAGGGAGCAGGGTGAACGGATTGGAAAAATTTGGGAACAGTGTGGAACACTGCAGAACAGAAGGGAATCAAAGGAAGCAGGGGGAACGGATTGGAAAAAGTGGGGAACCGTTTGGAACACTGCACAACAGAGGGGAACCAAAGGAGCACGGGGAAGAGATTGGAAAAATTGGGAAACCATGAAGGACAGTGCAGGACGGAGGGGAACCAAAGGGAGCAGGGGGAACAGATTGGATAAAGTGGGGAACTGTGGGGAACATTGTAGAACTGAGGGGAACCAAAGAGAGCACGGCGAACAGATTGCAAAAAGTGTGGCACCGTGGGGAACACTGCAGGACAGAGGGGTACCAAAGGGAACAGGAGGTAGAGGTTGTAAAAAGTGGGGAACCGTTAGCGAAAACTGCAGAACAGTGGGGAACCAAAGGGAGCAGGGGTAACGGATTGGAAAATGTGGGGAACTGTATAGAAAACTGCACAATAGAGGGGAACCAAATGGAGCAGGGGGAACAGATTGGAAAAAGTGGAAACTGTGGGGAAAACTGCAGAACAGAGGGGAGCCCAAGGAGAAGGGGGAACAGATTGGAAAAAGTGGGGAACCGTGGGAAACACTGCAGAACAGAGGGGAACGAAAGGGAGCAGGGCGAACATATCGGAAAAAAGTTGAGAAGTGGGAAACACTGCAGAACAGTGGGGAATCAAAGGGAGCAGGGGGATCAGATTGGAAAAAGTGGCGAACTGTGTGGAAAAATGCAGAACAGTGGGGAACCAAAGGGAGCAGGAGGAACAGATTGGAAATGTGGGGAACTGTATAGAAAACTGCAGAATAGAGGGGAGCCCAAGGAGAAGGGGGAACAGATTGGAAAAAGTGGGGAACGGTGTGGAAAATGCAGAAGAGTGGAGAAACAACGGGAGCAGGGTGAACGGATTGGAAAAAGTGGGGAACAGTGTGGAACACTGCAGAACAGAGGGGAATCAAAAGAAGCAGGGGGAACAGATTGGAAAAAGTGGGGAACCGTTCGGAACACTGCACAACAGAGGGGAAACAAAGGAGCACGGGGAAGAGATTGGAAATATTGGGAAACAGTGTGGAAAAATGCAGAAGAGTAAGGAAACAAAGGGAGCAGGGGGTATACATTGGAAAAATTGCGGAACCGTGGGGAACACTGCAGAACAGAGGGGAACCAAGGGAGCAGGTGGAACGAATTGGAAAAAGTGGGGAAACGTGAAGGACAATGCAGGACCGAGGGGAAAGAAAGGGCACAGGGGGAACGGATTGGAAAAAGTGGGGAACTGTGGGGAACACTGCAGAACAGAGGGGAACCAATAGGAGCAGGGCGAACAGATTGGAAAAAGTGGGGAACTGTGTGGAAAAATGCATAAGAGTGGAGAAACAACGGGAGCAGGGTGAACGGATTGGAAAAAGTGGGGAACCGTTAGGCACACTGCACAACAGAGGGGAAACAAAGGAGCACGGGGAAAAGATTGGAAAAATTGGGAAACAATGGAGGACAGTGCAGGACGGAGGGGAACCAAAGGGAGCAGGGGGAACAGATTGGAAAAAGTGCGGAACCGTGGCGAATACTGCAAAACAGTGGGGAACCAAACGGAGCAGCGGGAACGGATTGGAAAAAGTGGGGAACCGTGGAAAACACTGCAGAACAGAGGGGAACGAAAGGGAGCAGGAGGAACAGATTGGAAAATGTGGGGAACTGTACAGAATACTGCAGAATAGAGGGGAAACCAAAGGGAGCAGGGTGAACAGATTGGAAAAAGTGGAAACTGTGGGGTAAACTGCAGAACAGAGGGGAGCCCAAGGAGAAGGGCGAACAGATTGGAAAAAGTGGGGAACGGTGTGGAAAAATTGAGAAGAGTGGAGAAACAAAGGGAGCAGGGTGAACGGATTGGAAAAATTGGGGAACAGTGTGGAACACTGCAGAACAGAAGGGAATCAAAGGAAGCAGGGGGAACGGATTGGAAAAAGTGGGGAACCGTTCGGAACACTGCACTACAGAGGGGAACCAAAGGAGCACGGGGAAGAGATTGGAAAAATTGGGAAACCATGGAGGACAGTGCAGGACGGAGGGGAACCAAAGGGAGCAGGGGGAACAGATTGGATAAAGTGGGGAACTGTGGGGAACATTGTAGAACTGAGGGGAACCAAAGAGAGCACGGCGAACAGATTGCAAAAAGTGTGGAACCGTGGGGAACACTGCAGGACAGAGGGGAACCAAAGGGAACAGGAGGTACAGGTTGTAAAGAGTGGGGAACCGTTAGCGAAAACTGCAGAACAGTGGGGAACCAAAGGGAGCAGGGGGAACAGATTGCAAAAGTTGGGGAACAGTGGGGAATATTGCAGAAAAGAGGGGAACCAAATGGAGCATGGGAACAGATTGGAAAAATTGGGGAACCGTGTGGAAAAATGCAGAACAGTGGGAAACCAAAGGGAGCAGGGAGAACGGATTGGAAAATGTGGGGAACCGTGGAGAGCACTGCAGTATTGTGGGGAACTAAAGGGAGCAGGGGGAACGGATTGGAAAAGTGGGGAACCGTGGAGAACACTGCAGCACAGAGTGGAACAAAAGGGAGCAGGGGTAACGGATTGGAAAATGTGGGGAACTGTATGGAAAACTGCAGAATAGAGGTGAACCAAAGGGAGCAGGGGGAGCAGATTGGAAAATGTGGGGAACGGTGTGGAAAAATGCAGAAGAGTGGAGAAACAACGGGAGCAGGGTGAACGTATTGGAAAAAGTGGGGAACTGTTTGGAACACTGCAGAACAGAGGGGAACCAAAGGAGCACGGGGAAGAGATGGGAAAAATTAGGATACAATGGAGGACAGTGCAGGTCGGAGGGGAACCAAAAGGAGCATGGGAACAGATTGGAAAAAATGTGGAGAACCATGTCGAACACTGTAGAACAGAGAGGACCCAAAGTGAGCAGAGGGAAGAACTCGGAAAAGTGGGGAACCGTGGGGAACCAAAGGGAGCGGGGGAAACAGATTGGAAAAAGTGGGGAACAGTGTGGAAAACGCAGAAGAGTGAGGAAACAAAGGGAGCAGGGGGAACAGATTGGAAAATGTGGGGAACTGTGTGGAATACTGCAGAACATAGGGGAACTAAAGGGAACATGGAGAATAGATTGGAAAAAGTGCGGAACCGTGGCGAACACTGCAAAACAGTGGGGAACTAAAGGGAGCAGTGGGAACGGATTGGAAAAATTTGGGAACCGTGGGAAACACTGCAGAACAGAGGGGAACGAAAGGGAGCTGGACGAACATATCGGAAAAAAGTTGAGAAGTGGGGAACACTGCAGAACAGTGGAGAATCAAAGGGAGCAGGGGGATCAGTTTGGAAAAAGAGGGGAACTGTGTGGAAAAATGCAGAACAGTGGGGAACCAAAGGGAGCAGGAGGAACAGATTGGAAAAAGTCGGGAACCGTGGAGAACCCTGCAGAACAGAGAACAACCAAAGGGAGCAGGGGTAACGGATTGGAAAATGTGGGGAACTGTATAGAAAACTGAAGAATAGAGGGGAACCAACGAGAGCAGGGGGAACAGATTGGAAAAAGTGGGGAACGGTGTGGAAAATGCAGAAGAGTGGAGAAACAACGGGAGCAGGGTGAACGGAATGGAAAAAGTGGGGAACAGTGTGGAACACTGCAGAACAGAGGGGAATCAAAGTAAGCAGGGGGAACGGATTGGAAAAAGTGGGGAACCGTTCGGAACACTGAACAACAGAGGGGAACCAAAGGAGCACGGGGAAGAGATTGGAAAAATTGGGAAACCATGGAGGACAGTGCAGGACGGAGGGGAACCAAAGGGAGCAGGGGGAACAGATTGGATAAAGTGGGGAACTGTGGGGAACATTGTAGAACTGAGGGGAACCAAAGAGAGCACGGCGAACAGATTGCAAAAAGTGTGGCACCGTGGGGAACACTGCAGGACAGAGGGGTACCAAAGGGAACAGGAGGTAGAGGTTGTAAAAAGTGGGGAACCGTTAGCGAAAACTGCAGAACAGTGGGGAACCAAAGGGAGCAGGGGTAACGGATTGGAAAATGTGGGGAACTGTATAGAAAACTGCACAATAGAGGGGAACCAAATGGAGCAGGGGGAACAGATTGGAAAAAGTGGAAACTGTGGGGAAAACTGCAGAACAGAGGGGAGCCCAAGGAGAAGGGGGAACAGATTGGAAAAAGTGGGGAACCGTGGGAAACACTGCAGAACAGAGGGGAACGAAAGGGAGCAGGGCGAACATATCGGAAAAAAGTTGAGAAGTGGGAAACACTGCAGAACAGTGGGGAATCAAAGGGAGCAGGGGGATCAGATTGGAAAAAGTGGCGAACTGTGTGGAAAAATGCAGAACAGTGGGGAACCAAATGGAGCAGGAGGAACAGATTGGAAATGTGGGGAACTGTATAGAAAACTGCAGAATAGAGGGGAGCCCAAGGAGAAGGGGGAACAGATTGGAAAAAGTGGGGAACGGTGTGGAAAATGCAGAAGAGTGGAGAAACAACGGGAGCAGGGTGAACGGATTGGAAAAAGTGGGGAACACTGTGGAACACTGCAGAACAGAGGGGAATCAAAAGAAGCAGGGGGAACAGATTGGAAAAAGTGGGGAACCGTTCGGAACATTGCACAACAGAGGGGAAACAAAGGAGCACGGGGAAGAGATTGGAAATATTGGGAAACAGTGTGGAAAAATGCAGAAGAGTAAGGAAACAAAGGGAGCAGGGGGTATACATTGGAAAAATTGCGGAACCGTGGGGAACACTGCAGAACAGAGGGGAACCAAGGGAGCAGGTGGAACGAATTGGAAAAAGTGGGGAATCGTGAAGGACAATGCAGGACCGAGGGGAAAGAAAGGGCACAGGGGGAACGGATTGGAAAAAGTGGGGAACTGTGGGGAACACTGCAGAACAGAGGGGAACCAATAGGAGCAGGGCGAACAGATTGGAAAAAGTGGGGAACTGTGTGGAAAAATGCATAAGAGTGGAGAAACAACGGGAGCAGGGTGAACGGATTGGAAAAAGTGGGGAACCGTTAGGCACACTGCACAACAGAGGGGAAACAAAGGAGCACAGGGAAAAGATTGGAAAAATTGGGAAACAATGGAGGACAGTGCAGGACGGAGGGGAACCAAAGGGAGCAGGGGGAACAGATTGGAAAAAGTGCGGAACCGTGGCGAATACTGCAAAACAGTGGGGAACCAAACGGAGCAGCGGGAACGGATTGGAAAAAGTGGGGAACCGTGGAAAACACTGCAGAACAGAGGGGAACGAAAGGGAGCAGGAGGAACAGATTGGAAAATGTGGGGAACTGTACAGAATACTGCAGAATAGAGGGGAAACCAAAGGGAGCAGGGTGAACAGATTGGAAAAAGTGGAAACTGTGGGGTAAACTGCAGAACAGAGGGGAGCCCAAGGAGAAGGGCGAACAGATTGGAAAAAGTGGGGAACGGTGTGGAAAAATTGAGAAGAGTGGAGAAACAAAGGGAGCAGGGTGAACGGATTGGAAAAATTGGGGAACAGTGTGGAACACTGCAGAACAGAAGGGAATCAAAGGAAGCAGGGGGAACGGATTGGAAAAAGTGGGGAACCGTTCGGAACACTGCACTACAGAGGGGAACCAAAGGAGCACGGGGAAGAGATTGGAAAAATTGGGAAACCATGGAGGACAGTGCAGGACGGAGGGGAACCAAAGGGAGCAGGGGGAACAGATTGGATAAAGTGGGGAACTGTGGGGAACATTGTAGAACTGAGGGGAACCAAAGAGAGCACGGCGAACAGATTGCAAAAAGTGTGGAACCGTGGGGAACACTGCAGGACAGAGGGGAACCAAAGGGAAAAGGAGGTACAGGTTGTAAAAAGTGGGGAACCGTTAGCGAAAACTGCAGAACAGTGGGGAACCAAAGGGAGCAGGGGGAACAGATTGCAAAAGTTGGGGAACAGTGGGGAATATTGCAGAAAAGAGGGGAACCAAATGGAGCATGGGAACAGATTGGAAAAATTGGGGAACCGTGTGGAAAAATGCAGAACAGTGGGAAACCAAAGGGAGCAGGGAGAACGGATTGGAAAATGTGGGGAACCGTGGAGAGCACTGCAGTATTGTGGGGAACTAAAGGGAGCAGGGGGAACGGATTGGAAAAGTGGGGAACCGTGGAGAACACTGCAGCACAGAGTGGAACAAAAGGGAGCAGGGGTAACGGATTGGAAAATGTGGGGAACTGTATGGAAAACTGCAGAATAGAGGTGAACCAAAGGGAGCAGGGGGAGCAGATTGGAAAATGTGGGGAACGGTGTGGAAAAATGCAGAAGAGTGGAGAAACAACGGGAGCAGGGTGAACGTATTGGAAAAAGTGGGGAACTGTTTGGAACACTGCAGAACAGAGGGGAACCAAAGGAGCACGGGGAAGAGATGGGAAAAATTAGGATACAATGGAGGACAGTGCAGGTCGGAGGGGAACCAAAAGGAGCATGGGAACAGATTGGAAAAAATGTGGAGAACCATGTGGAACACTGTAGAACAGAGAGGACCCAAAGTGAGCAGAGGGAAGAACTCGGAAAAGTGGGGAACCGTGGGGAACCAAAGGGAGCGGGGGAAACAGATTGGAAAAAGTGGGGAACAGTGTGGAAAACGCAGAAGAGTGAGGAAACAAAGGGAGCAGGGGGAACAGATTGGAAAAAGTGGGGAACTGTGTGGAATACTGCAGAACATAGGGGAACTAAAGGGAACATGGAGAATAGATTGGAAAAAGTGGCGAACTGTGTGGAAAAATGCAGAACAGTGGGGAACCAAAGGGAGCAGGAGGAACAGATTGGAAATGTGGGGAACTGTATAGAAAACTGCAGAATAGAGGGGAACCAAAGGGAGCAGGGGGAACAGATTGGAAAAAGTGGAAACTGTGGGGAAAACTGCAGAACAGAGGGGAGCCCAAGGAGAAGGGGGAACAGATTGGAAAAAGTGGGGAACGGTGTGGAAAATGCAGAAGAGTGGAGAAACAACGGGAGCAGGGTGAACGGATTGGAAAAAGTGGGGAACAGTGTGGAACACTGCAGAACAGAGGGGAATCAAAAGAAGCAGGGGGAACAGATTGGAAAAAGTGGGGAACTGTTCGGAACACTGCACAACAGAGGGGAAACAAAGGAGCACGGGGAAGAGATTGGAAATATTGGGAAACAGTGTGGAAAAATGCAGAAGAGTAAGGAAACAAAGGGAGCAGGGGGTATACATTGGAAAAATTGCGGAACCGTGGGGAACACTGCAGAACAGAGGGGAACCAAGGGAGCAGGTGGAACGAATTGGAAAAAGTGGGGAATCGTGAAGGACAATGCAGGACTGAGGGGAAAGAAAGGGCACAGGGGGAACGGATTGGAAAAAGTGGGGAACTGTGGGGAACACTGCAGAACAGAGGGGAACCAATAGGAGCAGGGCGAACAGATTGGAAAAAGTGGGGAACTGTGTGGAAAAATGCCAAAGAGTGGAGAAACAACGGGAGCAGGGTGAACGGATTGGAAAAAGTGGGGAACCGTTAGGAACACTGCACAACAGAGGGGAAACAAAGGAGCACGGGGAAAAGATTGGAAAAATTGGGAAACAATGGAGGACAGTGCAGGACGGAGGGGAACCAAAGGGAGCAGGGGGAACAGATTGGAAAAAGTGCGGAACAGTGGCGAATACTGCAAAACAGTGGGGAACCAAACGGAGCAGCGGGAACGGATTGGAAAAAGTGGGGAACCGTGGAAAACACTGCAGAACAGAGGGGAACGAAAGGGAGCAGAAGGAACAGATTGGAAAATGTGGGGAACTGTACAGAATACTGCAGAATAGAGGGGAAACCAAAGGGAGCAGGGTGAACAGATTGGAAAAAGTGGAAACTGTGGGGTAAACTGCAGAACAGAGGGGAGCCCAAGGAGAAGGGCGAACAGATTGGAAAAAGTGGGGAACGGTGTGGAAAAATTGAGAAGAGTGGAGAAACAAAGGGAGCAGGGTGAACGGATTGGAAAAATTGGGGAACAGTGTGGAACACTGCAGAACAGAAGGGAATCAAAGGAAGCAGGGGGAACGGATTGGAAAAAGTGGGGAACCGTTCGGAACACTGCACTACAGAGGGGAACCAAAGGAGCACGGGGAAGAGATTGGAAAAATTGGGAAACCATGGAGGACAGTGCAGGACGGAGGGGAACCAAAGGGAGCAGGGGGAACAGATTGGATAAAGTGGGGAACTGTGGGGAACATTGTAGAACTGAGGGGAACCAAAGAGAGCACGGCGAACAGATTGCAAAAAGTGTGGAACCGTGGGGAACACTGCAGGACAGAGGGGAACCAAAGGGAACAGGAGGTACAGGTTGTAAAAAGTGGGGAACCGTTAGCGAAAACTGCAGAACAGTGGGGAACCAAAGGGAGCAGGGGGAACAGATTGCAAAAGTTGGGGAACAGTGGGGAATATTGCAGAAAAGAGGGGAACCAAATGGAGCATGGGAACAGATTGGAAAAATTGGGGAACCGTGTGGAAAAATGCAGAACAGTGGGAAACCAAAGGGAGCAGGGAGAACGGATTGGAAAATGTGGGGAACCGTGGAGAGCACTGCAGTATTGTGGGGAACTAAAGGGAGCAGGGGGAACGGATTGGAAAAGTGGGGAACCGTGGAGAACACTGAAGAACAGAGTGGAACAAAAGGGAGCAGGGGTAACGGATTGGAAAATGTGGGGAACTGCATGGAAAACTGCAGAATAGAGGGGAACCAAAGGGAGCAGGGGGAACAGATTGGAAAAAGTGGAGACTGTGGGGAAAACTGCAGAACAGAGGGGAGCCCAAGGAGAAGGGGGAACAGATTGGAAAAAGTGGGGAACGGTGTGGAAAATGCAGAAGAGTGGAGAAACAACGGGAGCAGGGTGAACGGATTGGAAAAAGTGGGGAACAGTGTGGAACACTGCAGAACAGAGGGGAATCAAAAGAAGCAGGGGGCCAGATTGGAAAAAGTGGGGAACCGTTCGGAACACTGCACAACAGAGGGGAAACAAAGGAGCACTGGGAAGAGATTGGAAATATTGGGAAACAGTGTGGAAAAATGCAGAAGAGTAAGGAAACAAAGGGAGCAGGGGGTGTACATTGGAAAAATTGCGGAACCATGGGGAACACTGCAGAACAGAGGGGAACCAAGGGAGCAGGTGGAACGAATTGGAAAAAGTGGGGAATCGTGAAGGACAATGCAGGACCGAGGGGAAAGAAAGGGCACAGGGGGAACGGATTGGAAAAAGTGGGGAACTGTGGGGAACACTGCAGAACAGAGGGGAACCAATAGGAGCAGGGTGAACGGATTGGAAAAAGTGGGGAACCGTTAGGCACATTGCACAACAGAGGGGAAACAAAGGAGCACGGGGAAAAGATTGGAAAATTTGGGAAACAATGGAGGACAGTGCAGGACGGAGGGGAACCAAAGGGAGCAGGGGGAACAGATTGGAAAAAGTGCGGAACCGTGGCGAATACTGCAAAACAGTGGGGAACCAAACGGAGCAGCGGGAACGGATTGGAAAAAGTGGGGAACCGTGGGAAACACTGCAGAACAGAGGGGAACGAAAGGGAGCAGGGCGAACATATCGGAAAAAAGTTGAGAAGTGGGAAACACTGCAGAACAGTGGGGAATCAAAGGGAGCAGGGGGATCAGATTGGAAAAAGTGGCGAACTGTGTGGAAAAATGCAGAACAGTGGGGAACCAAAGGGAGCAGGAGGAAAAGATTGGAAATGTGGGGAACTGTATAGAAAACTGCAGAATAGAGGGGAAGCAACGGAAGCAGGGGGAACAGATTGAAAAAACTGGAAACTGTGGGGTAAACTGCAGAACAGAGGGGAGCCCAAGGAGAAGGGCGAACAGATTGGAAAAAGTGGGGAACTGTGTGGAAAAATTGAGAAGAGTGGAGAAACAAAGGGAGCAGGGTGAACGGATTGGAAAAATTTGGGAACAGTGTGGAACACTGCAGAACAGAAGGGAATCAAAGGAAGCAGGGGGAACGGATTGGAAAAAGTGGGGAACCGTTTGGAACACTGCACAACAGAGGGGAACCAAAGGAGCACGGGGAAGAGATTGGAAAAATTGGGAAACCATGAAGGACAGTGCAGGACGGAGGGGAACCAAAGGGAGCAGGGGGAACAGATTGGATAAAGTGGGGAACTGTGGTGAACATTGTAGAACTGAGGGGAACCAAAGAGAGCACGGCGAACAGATTGCAAAAAGTGTGGCACCGTGGGGAACACTGCAGGACAGAGGGGTACCAAAGGGAACAGGAGGTAGAGGTTGTAAAAAGTGGGGAACCGTTAGCGAAAACTGCAGAACAGTGGGGAACCAAAGGGAGCAGGGGTAACGGATTGGAAAATGTGGGGAACTGTATAGAAAACTGCACAATAGAGGGGAACCAAATGGAGCAGGGGGAACAGATTGGAAAAAGTGGAAACTGTGGGGAAAACTGCAGAACAGAGGGGAGCCCAAGGAGAAGGGGGAACAGATTGGAAAAAGTGGGGAACCGTGGGAAACACTGCAGAACAGAGGGGAACGAAAGGGAGCAGGGCGAACATATCGGAAAAAAGTTGAGAAGTGGGAAACACTGCAGAACAGTGGGGAATCAAAGGGAGCAGGGGGATCAGATTGGAAAAAGTGGCGAACTGTGTGGAAAAATGCAGAACAGTGGGGAACCAAAGGGAGCAGGAGGAACAGATTGGAAATGTGGGGAACTGTATAGAAAACTGCAGAATAGAGGGGAGCCCAAGGAGAAGGGGGAACAGATTGGAAAAAGTGGGGAACGGTGTGGAAAATGCAGAAGAGTGGAGAAACAACGGGAGCAGGGTGAACGGATTGGAAAAAGTGGGGAACAGTGTGGAACACTGCAGAACAGAGGGGAATCAAAAGAAGCAGGGGGAACAGATTGGAAAAAGTGGGGAACCGTTCGGAACACTGCACAACAGAGGGGAAACAAAGGAGCACGGGGAAGAGATTGGAAATATTGGGAAACAGTGTGGAAAAATGCAGAAGAGTAAGGAAACAAAGGGAGCAGGGGGTATACATTGGAAAAATTGCGGAACCGTGGGGAACACTGCAGAACAGAGGGGAACCAAGGGAGCAGGTGGAACGAATTGGAAAAAGTGGGGAAACGTGAAGGACAATGCAGGACCGAGGGGAAAGAAAGGGCACAGGGGGAACGGATTGGAAAAAGTGGGGAACTGTGGGGAACACTGCAGAACAGAGGGGAACCAATAGGAGCAGGGCGAACAGATTGGAAAAAGTGGGGAACTGTGTGGAAAAATGCATAAGAGTGGAGAAACAACGGGAGCAGGGTGAACGGATTGGAAAAAGTGGGGAACCGTTAGGCACACTGCACAACAGAGGGGAAACAAAGGAGCACGGGGAAAAGATTGGAAAAATTGGGAAACAATGGAGGACAGTGCAGGACGGAGGGGAACCAAAGGGAGCAGGGGGAACAGATTGGAAAAAGTGCGGAACCGTGGCGAATACTGCAAAACAGTGGGGAACCAAACGGAGCAGCGGGAACGGATTGGAAAAAGTGGGGAACCGTGGAAAACACTGCAGAACAGAGGGGAACGAAAGGGAGCAGGAGGAACAGATTGGAAAATGTGGGGAACTGTACAGAATACTGCAGAATAGAGGGGAAACCAAAGGGAGCAGGGTGAACAGATTGGAAAAAGTGGAAACTGTGGGGTAAACTGCAGAACAGAGGGGAGCCCAAGGAGAAGGGCGAACAGATTGGAAAAAGTGGGGAACGGTGTGGAAAAATTGAGAAGAGTGGAGAAACAAAGGGAGCAGGGTGAACGGATTGGAAAAATTGGGGAACAGTGTGGAACACTGCAGAACAGAAGGGAATCAAAGGAAGCAGGGGGAACGGATTGGAAAAAGTGGGGAACCGTTCGGAACACTGCACTACAGAGGGGAACCAAAGGAGCACGGGGAAGAGATTGGAAAAATTGGGAAACCATGGAGGACAGTGCAGGACGGAGGGGAACCAAAGGGAGCAGGGGGAACAGATTGGATAAAGTGGGGAACTGTGGGGAACATTGTAGAACTGAGGGGAACCAAAGAGAGCACGGCGAACAGATTGCAAAAAGTGTGGAACCGTGGGGAACACTGCAGGACAGAGGGGAACCAAAGGGAACAGGAGGTACAGGTTGTAAAAAGTGGGGAACCGTTAGCGAAAACTGCA
Organism: Narcine bancroftii; assembly: GCF_036971445.1. Lineage (NCBI taxonomy): Eukaryota > Metazoa > Chordata > Chondrichthyes > Torpediniformes > Narcinidae > Narcine > Narcine bancroftii. The sequence goes on from NW_027211884.1 coordinate 7,072,032, forward strand.
GAACAGTGGGGAACCAAAGGGAGCAGGGGGAACAGATTGCAAAAGTTGGGGAACAGTGGGGAATATTGCAGAAAAGAGGGGAACCAAATGGAGCATGGGAACAGATTGGAAAAATTGGGGAACCGTGTGGAAAAATGCAGAACAGTGGGAAACCAAAGGGAGCAGGGAGAACGGATTGGAAAATGTGGGGAACCGTGGAGAGCACTGCAGTATTGTGGGGAACTAAAGGGAGCAGGGGGAACGGATTGGAAAAGTGGGGAACCGTGGAGAACACTGCAGCACAGAGTGGAACAAAAGGGAGCAGGGGTAACGGATTGGAAAATGTGGGGAACTGTATGGAAAACTGCAGAATAGAGGTGAACCAAAGGGAGCAGGGGGAGCAGATTGGAAAATGTGGGGAACGGTGTGGAACACTGCAGAACAGAGGGGAAACAAAGGAGCACGGGGAAGAGATGGGAAAAATTAGGATACAATGGAGGACAGTGCAGGTCGGAGGGGAACCAAAAGGAGCATGGGAACAGATTGGAAAAAATGTGGAGAACCATGTGGAACACTGTAGAACAGAGAGGACCCAAAGTGAGCAGAGGGAAGAACTCGGAAAAGTGGGGAACCGTGGGGAACCAAAGGGAGCGGGGGAAACAGATTGGAAAAAGTGGGGAACAGTGTGGAAAACGCAGAAGAGTGAGGAAACAAAGGGAGCAGGGGGAACAGATTGGAAAAAGTGGGGAACTGTGTGGAATACTGCAGAACATAGGGGAACTAAAGGGAACATGGAGAATAGATTGGAAAAAGTGCGGAACCGTGGCGAACACTGCAAAACAGTGGGGAACTAAAGGGAGCAGTGGGAACGGATTGGAAAAATTTGGGAACCGTGGGAAACACTGCAGAACAGAGGGGAACGAAAGGGAGCTGGACGAACATATCGGAAAAAAGTTGAGAAGTGGGGAACACTGCAGAACAGTGGAGAATCAAAGGGAGCAGGGGGATCAGTTTGGAAAAAGAGGGGAACTGTGTGGAAAAATGCAGAACAGTGGGGAACCAAAGGGAGCAGGAGGAACAGATTGGAAAAAGTCGGGAACCGTGGAGAACCCTGCAGAACAGAGAACAACCAAAGGGAGCAGGGGTAACGGATTGGAAAATGTGGGGAACTGTATAGAAAACTGAAGAATAGAGGGGAACCAACGAGAGCAGGGGGAACAGATTGGAAAAAGTGGGGAACGGTGTGGAAAATGCAGAAGAGTGGAGAAACAACGGGAGCAGGGTGAACGGATTGGAAAAAGTGGGGAACAGTGTGGAACACTGCAGAACAGAGGGGAATCAAAGGAAGCAGGGGGAACGGATTGGAAAAAGTGGGGAACCGTTCGGAACACTGAACAACAGAGGGGAACCAAAGGAGCACGGGGAAGAGATTGGAAAAATTGGGAAACCATGGAGGACAGTGCAGGACGGAGGGGAACCAAAGGGAGCAGGGGGAACAGATTGGAAAAAGTGGGGAACTGTGGGGAACACTGTAGAACAGAGAGGAACCAAAGAGAGCACGGCGAACAGATTGGAAAAAGTGTGGAACAGTGGGGAACACTGCAGGACAGAGGGGAACCAAAGGGAACAGGAGGTACAGGTTGGAAAAAGTGGGGAACCGTTGGCGAACACTGCAGAACAGTGGGGAACCAAAGGGAGCAGGGGGAACAGATTGCAAAAAGTGGGGAACAGTGGGGAATATTGCAGAAAAGAGGGGAAGCAAATGGAGCATGGGAACAGATTGGAAAAATCGGGGAACCGTGTGGAAAAATGCAGAACAGTGGGAAACCAAAGGGAGCAGGGAGAACGGATTGGAAAATGTGGTGAACCGTGGGGAGCACTGCAGTACAGAGGGGAACTAAAGGGAGCAAGGGGAATGGATTGGAAAAGTGGGGAAATATGGGGGAAAATGCAGGACAGAGGGGAACCAAAGGGAGCAGGGGGAATGGATTGGAAAAAGTGGGTAACCGTGGGGAACACTGCAGGACAGAGGGGAACCAAAGGGAGCAGGGGGAACAGCTCGGAAAAGTGGGGAACCGTGGGGAACACAGCAGAATAAAGGAGAACCAAACGGAGCAGGGCGAACAGATTGGAAAAAGTGGGGAATCGTGGGGAGTTCTGCAGGACAGTGGGGAACCAAAAGGAGCAGGGGGAATGGATTGGAAAAAGTGGGGAACCGTGGAGAACATTGCAGGACAGAGGGGAAACAAAGGGAGCAGGGCGAACTGATTGGAAAAAGTGGGGAAACGTGGGGAACACTGCAGGACAGAGGGGAAACAAAGGGAGCAGGGGGAACAGATTCGAAAAAGTGTGCAACCTTGGGGAACACTGCAGAATAGAGGGGAACTAAACGGAGCAAAGGGAACAGATTGGAAAAAGTGCAGAACCACGGCGAACACTGCAAAACAGTGGGGAACCAAAGGAAGCAGCAGGAACAGATTGGAAAAAGTGGGGAACTGTGTGGAACACTGCAGAACATAGGGGAACTAAAGGGAACATGGAGAATAGATTGGAAAAAGTGCGGAACCGTGGCGAACACTGCAAAACAGTGGGAAAGAAAGGGAGCAGTGGGAACGGATTGGAAAAAGTTGGGAACCGTGCGAAACACTGCAGAACAGAGGGGAACGAAAGGGAGCAGGACGAACATATCGGAAAAAAGTTGAGAAGTGGGGAACACTGCAGAACAGTGGGGAATCAAAGGGAGCAGGGGGATCAGATTGGAAAAAGTGGGGAACAGTGTGGAAAAATGCAGAAGAGTTAGGAAACAAAGGGAGCAGGGGGCACAGATTGGAAAAAGTGGGGAACAGTGTGGAAAAATGGAGAACAGTGGGGAACCAAAGGGAGCAGGGGGAACAGATTGGAAAAAGTGGGGAACGGTGTGGAAAATGCAGAAGAGTGGAGAAACAACGGGAGCAGGGTGAACGGATTGGAAAAAGTGGGGAACAGTGTGGAACACTGCAGAACAGAGGGGAATCAAAGGAAGCAGGGGGAACGGATTGGAAAAAGTGGGGAACCGTTCGGAACACTGAACAACAGAGGGGAACCAAAGGAGCACGGGGAAGAGATTGGAAAAATTGGGAAACCATGGAGGACAGTGCAGGACGGAGGGTAACCAAAGGGAGCAGGGGGAACAGATTGGAAAAAGTGGGGAACTGTGGGGAACACTGTAGAACAGAGAGGAACCAAAGAGAGCACGGCGAATAGATTGGAAAAAGTGTGGAACCGTGGGGAACACTGCAGGACAGAAGGTAACCAAAGGGAACAGGAAGTACAGGGTGGAAAAAGTGGGGAACCGTTGGCGAACACTGCAGAACAGTGGGGAACCAAAGGGAGCAGGGGGAACAGATTGGAAAAAGTGGGGAACAGTGGGGAATATTGCAGAAAAGAGGGGAAGCAAATGGACCATGGGAACAGATTGGAAAAATTGGGGAACCGTGTGGAAAAATGCAGAACAGTGGGAAACCAAAGGGAGCAGGGAGAACTGATAGGAAAATGTGGGGAACCGTGCGGAACACTGCAGGACAGAGGGGAACCAAAGGGAACAGGAGGTACAGGTTGTAAAAAGTGGGGAACCGTTAGCGAACACTGAACAACAGAGGGGAACCAAAGGAGCACGGGGAAGAGATTGGAAAAATTGGGAAACCATGGAGGACAGTGCAGGACGGAGGGGAACCAAAGGGAGCAGGGGGAACAGATTGGAAAAAGTGGGGAACTGTGGGGAACACTGTAGAACAGAGAGGAACCAAAGAGAGCACGGCGAACAGATTGGAAAAAGTGTGGAACCGTGGGGAACACTGCAGGACAGAGGGGAACCAAAGGGAACAGGAGGTACAGGTTGGAAAAAGTGGGAACCGTTGGCGAACACTGCAGAACAGTGGGGAACCAAAGGGAGCAGGGGGAACAGATTGGAAAAAGTCGGGAACCGTGGAGAACCCTGCAGAACAGAGGGGAACCAAAGGGAGCAGGGGTAACGGATTGGAAAATGTGGGGAACTGTATAGAAAACTGCAGAATAGAGGGGAACCAACGGGAGCAGGGGGAACAGATTGGAAAAAGTGGAACCTGTGGGGAAAACTGCAGAACAGAGGGGAGCCCAAGGAGAAGGGGGAACAGATTGGAAAAAGTGGGGAACGGTGTGGAAAAATTGAGAAGAGTGGAGAAACAAAGGGAGCAGGGTGAACGGATTGGAAAAATTTGGGAACAGTGTGGAACACTGCAGAACAGAAGGGAATCAAAGGAAGCAGGGGGAACGGATTGGAAAAAGTGGGGAACCGTTTGGAACACTGCACAACAGAGGGGAACCAAAGGAGCACGGGGAAGAGATTGGAAAAATTGGGAAACCATGAAGGACAGTGCAGGACGGAGGGGAACCAAAGGGAGCAGGGGGAACAGATTGGTAAAGTGGGGAACTGTGGGGAACATTGTAGAACTGAGGGGAACCAAAGAGAGCACGGCGAACAGATTGCAAAAAGTGTGGCACCGTGGGGAACACTGCAGGACAGAGGGGTACCAAAGGGAACAGGAGGTAGAGGTTGTAAAAAGTGGGGAACCGTTAGCGAAAACTGCAGAACAGTGGGGAACCAAAGGGAGCAGGGGTAACGGATTGGAAAATGTGGGGAACTGTATAGAAAACTGCACAATAGAGGGGAACCAAATGGAGCAGGGGGAACAGATTGGAAAAAGTGGAAACTGTGGGGAAAACTGCAGAACAGAGGGGAGCCCAAGGAGAAGGGGGAACAGATTGGAAAAAGTGGGGAACCGTGGGAAACACTGCAAAACAGAGGGGAACGAAAGGGAGCAGGGCGAACATATCGGAAAAAAGTTGAGAAGTGGGAAACACTGCAGAACAGTGGGGAATCAAAGGGAGCAGGGGGATCAGATTGGAAAAAGTGGCGAACTGTGTGGAAAAATGCAGAACAGTGGGGAACCAAAGGGAGCAGGAGGAACAGATTGGAAATGTGGGGAACTGTATAGAAAACTGCAGAATAGAGGGGAGCCCAAGGAGAAGGGGGAACAGATTGGAAAAAGTGGGGAACGGTGTGGAAAATGCAGAAGAGTGGAGAAACAACGGGAGCAGGGTGAACGGATTGGAAAAAGTGGGGAACAGTGTGGAACACTGCAGAACAGAGGGGAATCAAAAGAAGCAGGGGGAACAGATTGGAAAAAGTGGGGAACCGTTCGGAACACTGCACAACAGAGGGGAAACAAAGGAGCACGGGGAAGAGATTGGAAATATTGGGAAACAGTGTGGAAAAATGCAGAAGAGTAAGGAAACAAAGGGAGCAGGGGGTATACATTGGAAAAATTGCGGAACCGTGGGGAACACTGCAGAACAGAGGGGAACCAAGGGAGCAGGTGGAACGAATTGGAAAAAGTGGGGAATCGTGAAGGACAATGCAGGACCGAGGGGAAAGAAAGGGCACAGGGGGAACGGATTGGAAAAAGTGGGGAACTGTGGGGAACACTGCAGAACAGAGGGGAACCAATAGGAGCAGGGCGAACAGATTGGAAAAAGTGGGGAACTGTGTGGAAAAATGCATAAGAGTGGAGAAACAACGGGAGCAGGGTGAACGGATTGGAAAAAGTGGGGAACCGTTAGGCACACTGCACAACAGAGGGGAAACAAAGGAGCACAGGGAAAAGATTGGAAAAATTGGGAAACAATGGAGGACAGTGCAGGACGGAGGGGAACCAAAGGGAGCAGGGGGAACAGATTGGAAAAAGTGCGGAACCGTGGCGAATACTGCAAAACAGTGGGGAACCAAACGGAGCAGCGGGAACGGATTGGAAAAAGTGGGGAACCGTGGAAAACACTGCAGAACAGAGGGGAACGAAAGGGAGCAGGAGGAACAGATTGGAAAATGTGGGGAACTGTACAGAATACTGCAGAATAGAGGGGAAACCAAAGGGAGCAGGGTGAACAGATTGGAAAAAGTGGAAACTGTGGGGTAAACTGCAGAACAGAGGGGAGCCCAAGGAGAAGGGCGAACAGATTGGAAAAAGTGGGGAACGGTGTGGAAAAATTGAGAAGAGTGGAGAAACAAAGGGAGCAGGGTGAACGGATTGGAAAAATTGGGGAACAGTGTGGAACACTGCAGAACAGAAGGGAATCAAAGGAAGCAGGGGGAACGGATTGGAAAAAGTGGGGAACCGTTCGGAACACTGCACTACAGAGGGGAACCAAAGAAGCACGGGGAAGAGATTGGAAAAATTGGGAAACCATGGAGGACAGTGCAGGACGGAGGGGAACCAAAGGGAGCAGGGGGAACAGATTGGATAAAGTGGGGAACTGTGGGGAACATTGTAGAACTGAGGGGAACCAAAGAGAGCACGGCGAACAGATTGCAAAAAGTGTGGAACCGTGGGGAACACTGCAGGACAGAGGGGAACCAAAGGGAACAGGAGGTACAGGTTGTAAAAAGTGGGGAACCGTTAGCGAAAACTGCAGAACAGTGGGGAACCAAAGGGAGCAGGGGGAACAGATTGCAAAAGTTGGGGAACAGTGGGGAATATTGCAGAAAAGAGGGGAACCAAATGGAGCATGGGAACAGATTGGAAAAATTGGGGAACCGTGTGGAAAAATGCAGAACAGTGGGAAACCAAAGGGAGCAGGGAGAACGGATTGGAAAATGTGGGGAACCGTGGAGAGCACTGCAGTATTGTGGGGAACTAAAGGGAGCAGGGGGAACGGATTGGAAAAGTGGGGAACCGTGGAGAACACTGCAGCACAGAGTGGAACAAAAGGGAGCAGGGGTAACGGATTGGAAAATGTGGGGAACTGTATGGAAAACTGCAGAATAGAGGTGAACCAAAGGGAGCAGGGGGAGCAGATTGGAAAATGTGGGGAACGGTGTGGAAAAATGCAGAAGAGTGGAGAAACAACGGGAGCAGGGTGAACGTATTGGAAAAAGTGGGGAACTGTTTGGAACACTGCAGAACAGAGGGGAACCAAAGGAGCACGGGGAAGAGATGGGAAAAATTAGGATACAATGGAGGACAGTGCAGGTCGGAGGGGAACCAAAAGGAGCATGGGAACAGATTGGAAAAAATGTGGAGAACCATGTGGAACACTGTAGAACAGAGAGGACCCAAAGTGAGCAGAGGGAAGAACTCGGAAAAGTGGGGAACCGTGGGGAACCAAAGGGAGCGGGGGAAACAGATTGGAAAAAGTGGGGAACAGTGTGGAAAACGCAGAAGAGTGAGGAAACAAAGGGAGCAGGGGGAACAGATTGGAAAAAGTGGGGAACTGTGTGGAATACTGCAGAACATAGGGGAACTAAAGGGAACATGGAGAATAGATTGGAAAAAGTGGCGAACTGTGTGGAAAAATGCAGAACAGTGGGGAACCAAAGGGAGCAGGAGGAACAGATTGGAAATGTGGGGAACTGTATAGAAAACTGCAGAATAGAGGGGAACCAAAGGGAGCAGGGGGAACAGATTGGAAAAAGTGGAAACTGTGGGGAAAACTGCAGAACAGAGGGGAGCCCAAGGAGAAGGGGGAACAGATTGGAAAAAGTGGGGAACGGTGTGGAAAATGCAGAAGAGTGGAGAAACAACGGGAGCAGGGTGAACGGATTGGAAAAAGTGGGGAACAGTGTGGAACACTGCAGAACAGAGGGGAATCAAAAGAAGCAGGGGGAACAGATTGGAAAAAGTGGGGAACCGTTCGGAACACTGCACAACAGAGGGGAAACAAAGGAGCACGGGGAAGAGATTGGAAATATTGGGAAACAGTGTGGAAAAATGCAGAAGAGTAAGGAAACAAAGGGAGCAGGGGGTATACATTGGAAAAATTGCGGAACCGTGGGGAACACTGCAGAACAGAGGGGAACCAAGGGAGCAGGTGGAACGAATTGGAAAAAGTGGGGAATCGTGAAGGACAATGCAGGACCGAGGGGAAAGAAAGGGCACAGGGGGAACGGATTGGAAAAAGTGGGGAACTGTGGGGAACACTGCAGAACAGAGGGGAACCAATAGGAGCAGGGCGAACAGATTGGAAAAAGTGGGGAACTGTGTGGAAAAATGCCAAAGAGTGGAGAAACAACGGGAGCAGGGTGAACGGATTGGAAAAAGTGGGGAACCGTTAGGCACACTGCACAACAGAGGGGAAACAAAGGAGCACGGGGAAAAGATTGGAAAAATTGGGAAACAATGGAGGACAGTGCAGGACGGAGGGGAACCAAAGGGAGCAGGGGGAACAGATTGGAAAAAGTGCGGAACCGTGGCGAATACTGCAAAACAGTGGGGAACCAAACGGAGCAGCGGGAACGGATTGGAAAAAGTGGGGAACCGTGGAAAACACTGCAGAACAGAGGGGAACGAAAGGGAGCAGGAGGAACAGATTGGAAAATGTGGGGAACTGTACAGAATACTGCAGAATAGAGGGGAAACCAAAGGGAGCAGGGTGAACAGATTGGAAAAAGTGGAAACTGTGGGGTAAACTGCAGAACAGAGGGGAGCCCAAGGAGAAGGGCGAACAGATTGGAAAAAGTGGGGAACGGTGTGGAAAAATTGAGAAGAGTGGAGAAACAAAGGGAGCAGGGTGAACGGATTGGAAAAATTGGGGAACAGTGTGGAACACTGCAGAACAGAAGGGAATCAAAGGAAGCAGGGGGAACGGATTGGAAAAAGTGGGGAACCGTTCGGAACACTGCACTACAGAGGGGAACCAAAGGAGCACGGGGAAGAGATTGGAAAAATTGGGAAACCATGGAGGACAGTGCAGGACGGAGGGGAACCAAAGGGAGCAGGGGGAACAGATTGGATAAAGTGGGGAACTGTGGGGAACATTGTAGAACTGAGGGGAACCAAAGAGAGCACGGCGAACAGATTGCAAAAAGTGTGGAACCGTGGGGAACACTGCAGGACAGAGGGGAACCAAAGGGAACAGGAGGTACAGGTTGTAAAAAGTGGGGAACCGTTAGCGAAAACTGCAGAACAGTGGGGAACCAAAGGGAGCAGGGGGAAAAGATTGCAAAAGTTGGGGAACAGTGGGGAATATTGCAGAAAAGAGGGGAACCAAATGGAGCATGGGAACAGATTGGAAAAATTGGGGAACCGTGTGGAAAAATGCAGAACAGTGGGAAACCAAAGAGAGCAGGGAGAACGGATTGGAAAATGTGGGGAACCGTGGAGAGCACTGCAGTATTGTGGGGAACTAAAGGGAGCAGGGGGAACGGATTGGAAAAGTGGGGAACCATGGAGAACACTGCAGAACAGAGTGGAACAAAAGGGAGCAGGGGTAACGGATTGGAAAATGTGGGGAACTGTATGGAAAACTGCAGAACAGAGGGGAGCCCAAGGAGAAGGGGGAACAGATTGGAAAAAGTGGGGAACGGTGTGGAAAATGCAGAAGAGTGGAGAAACAACGGGAGCAGGGTGAACGGATTGGAAAAAGTGGGGAACAGTGTGGAACACTGCAGAACAGAGGGGAATCAAAAGAAGCAGGGGGCCAGATTGGAAAAAGTGGGGAACCGTTCGGAACACTGCACAACAGAGGGGAAACAAAGGAGCACGGGGAAGAGATTGGAAATATTGGGAAACAGTGTGGAAAAATGCAGAAGAGTAAGGAAACAAAGGGAGCAGGGGGTATACATTGGAAAAATTGCGGAACCATGGGGAACACTGCAGAACAGAGGGGAACCAAGGGAGCAGGTGGAACGAATTGGAAAAAGTGGGGAATCGTGAAGGACAATGCAGGACCGAGGGGAAAGAAAGGGCACAGGGGGAACGGATTGGAAAAAGTGGGGAACAGTGTGGAACACTGCAGAACAAAAGGGAATCAAAGGAAGCAGGGGGAACGGATTGGAAAAAGTGGGGAACCGTTTGGAACACTGCACAACAGAGGGGAACCAAAGGAGCACGGGGAAGAGATTGGAAAAATTGGGAAACCATGGAGGACAGTGCAGGACGGAGGGGAACCAAAGGGAGCAGGGGGAACAGATTGGATAAAGTGGGGAACTGTGGGGAACATTGTAGAACTGAGGGGAACCAAAGAGAGCACGGCAAACAGATTGCAAAAAGTGTGGAACCGTGGGGAACACTGCAGGACAGAGGGGAACCAAAGGGAACAGGAGGTACAGGTTGTAAAAAGTGGGGAACCGTTAGCGAAAACTGCAGAACAGTGGGGAACCAAAGGGAGCAGGGGTAACGGATTGGAAAATGTGGGGAACTGTATAGAAAACTGCACAATAGAAGGGAACCAAAGGGAGCAGGGGAAACAGATTGGAAAAAGTGGGGAACGGTGTGGAAAATGCAGAAGAGTGGAGAAACAACAGGAGCAGGGTGAACGGATTGGAAAAAGTGGGGAACAGTGTGGAACACTGCAGAACAGAGGGGAATCAAAAGAAGCAGGGGGAACAGATTGGAAAAAGTGGGGAACCGTTCGGAACACTGCACAACAGAGGGGAAACAAAGGAGCACGGGGAAGAGATTGGAAAAATTGTGAAACAGTGTGGAATAATGCAGAAGAGTAAGGAAACAAAGGGAGCAGGGGGTATACATTGGAAAAATTGCGGAACCGTGGGGAACACTGCAGAACAGAGGGGAACCAAGGGAGCAGGTGGAACGATTTGGAAAAAGTGGGGAATCGTGAAGGACAATGCAGGACCGAGGGGAAAGAAAGGGCACAGGGGGAACGGATTGGAAAAAGTGGGGAACTGTGGGGAACACTGCAGAACAGAGGGGAACCAATAGGAGCAGGGCGAACAGATTGGAAAAAGTGGGGAACTGTGTGGAAAAATGCATAAGAGTGGAGAAACAACGGGAGCAGGGTGAACGGATTGGAAAAAGTGGGGAACCGTTAGGCACACTGCACAACAGAGGGGAAACAAAGGAGCACGGGGAAAAGATTGGAAAAATTGGGAAACAATGGAGGACAGTGCAGGACGGAGGGGAACCAAAGGGAGCAGGGGGAACAGATTGGAAAAAGTGCGGAACCGTGGCGAATACTGCAAAACAGTGGGGAACCAAACGGAGCAGCGGGAACGGATTGGAAAAAGTGGGGAACCGTGGGAAACACTGCAGAACAGAGGGGAACGAAAGGGAGCAGGGCGAACATATCGGAAAAAAGTTGAGAAGTGGGAAACACTGCAGAACAGTGGGGAATCAAAGGGAGCAGGGGGATCAGATTGGAAAAAGTGGCGAACTGTGTGGAAAAATGCAGAACAGTGGGGAACCAAAGGGAGCAGGAGGAACAGATTGGAAATGTGGGGAACTGTATAGAAAACTGCAGAATAGAGGGGAACCAAAGGGAGCAGGGGGAACAGATTGGAAAAAGTGGAAACTGTGGGGAAAACTGCAGAACAGAGGGGAGCCCAAGGAGAAGGGGGAACAGATTGGAAAAAGTGGGGAACGGTGTGGAAAATGCAGAAGAGTGGAGAAACAACGGGAGCAGGGTGAACGGATTGGAAAAAGTGGGGAACAGTGTGGAACACTGCAGAATAGAGGGGAATCAAAAGAAGCAGGGGGAACAGATTGGAAAAAGTGGGGAACCGTTCGGAACACTGCACAACAGAGGGGAAACAAAGGAGCACGGGGAAGAGATTGGAAATATTGGGAAACAGTGTGGAAAAATGCAGAAGAGTAAGGAAACAAAGGGAGCAGGGGGTATACATTGGAAAAATTGCGGAACCGTGGGGAACACTGCAGAACAGAGGGGAACCAAGGGAGCAGGTGGAACGAATTGGAAAAAGTGGGGAATCGTGAAGGACAATGCAGGACCGAGGGGAAAGAAAGGGCACAGGGGGAACGGATTGGAAAAAGTGGGGAACTGTGGGGAACACTGCAGAACAGAGGGGAACCAATAGGAGCAGGGCGAACAGATTGGAAAAAGTGGGGAACTGTGTGGAAAAATGCATAAGAGTGGAGAAACAACGGGAGCAGGGTGAACGGATTGGAAAAAGTGGGGAACCGTTAGGCACACTGCACAACAGAGGGGAAACAAAGGAGCACGGGGAAAAGATTGGAAAAATTGGGAAACAATGGAGGACAGTGCAGGACGGAGGGGAACCAAAGGGAGCAGGGGGAACAGATTGGAAAAAGTGCGGAACCGTGGCGAATACTGCAAAACAGTGGGGAACCAAACGGAGCAGCGGGAACGGATTGGAAAAAGTGGGGAACCGTGGAAAACACTGCAGAACAGAGGGGAACGAAAGGGAGCAGGAGGAACAGAATGGAAAATGTGGGGAACTGTACAGAATACTGCAGAATAGAGGGGAAACCAAAGGGAGCAGGGTGAACAGATTGGAAAAAGTGGAAACTGTGGGGTAAACTGCAGAACAGAGGGGAGCCCAAGGAGAAGGGCGAACAGATTGGAAAAAGTGGGGAACGGTGTGGAAAAATTGAGAAGAGTGGAGAAACAAAGGGAGCAGGGTGAACGGATTGGAAAAATTGGGGAACAGTGTGGAACACTGCAGAACAGAAGGGAATCAAAGGAAGCAGGGGGAACGGATTGGAAAAAGTGGGGAACCGTTCGGAACACTGCACTACAGAGGGGAACCAAAGGAGCACGGGGAAGAGATTGGAAAAATTGGGAAACCATTGAGGACAGTGCAGGACGGAGGGGAACCAAAGGGAGCAGGGGGAACAGATTGGATAAAGTGGGGAACTGTGGGGAACATTGTAGAACTGAGGGGAACCAAAGAGAGCACGGCGAACAGATTGCAAAAAGTGTGGAACCGTGGGGAACACTGCAGGACAGAGGGGAACCAAAGGGAACAGGAGGTACAGGTTGTAAAAAGTGGGGAACCGTTAGCGAAAACTGCAGAACAGTGGGGAACCAAAGGGAGCAGGGGGAACAGATTGCAAAAGTTGGGGAACAGTGGGGAATATTGCAGAAAAGAGGGGAACCAAATGGAGCATGGGAACAGATTGGAAAAATTGGGGAACCGTGTGGAAAAATGCAGAACAGTGGGAAACCAAAGGGAGCAGGGAGAACGGATTGGAAAATGTGGGGAACCGTGGAGAGCACTGCAGTATTGTGGGGAACTAAAGGGAGCAGGGGGAACGGATTGGAAAAGTGGGGAACCGTGGAGAACACTGAAGAACAGAGTGGAACAAAAGGGAGCAGGGGTAACGGATTGGAAGATGTGGGGAACTGCATGGAAAACTGCAGAATAGAGGGGAACCAAAGGGAGCAGGGGGAACAGATTGGAAAAAGTGGAGACTGTGGGGAAAACTGCAGAACAGAGGGGAGCCCAAGGAGAAGGGGGAACAGATTGGAAAAAGTGGGGAACGGTGTGGAAAATGCAGAAGAGTGGAGAAACAACGGGAGCAGGGTGAACGGATTGGAAAAAGTGGGGAACAGTGTGGAACACTGCAGAACAGAGGGGAATCAAAAGAAGCAGGGGGCCAGATTGGAAAAAGTGGGGAAACGTTCGGAACACTGCACAACAGAGGGGAAACAAAGGAGCACTGGGAAGAGATTGGAAATATTGGGAAACAGTGTGGAAAAATGCAGAAGAGTAAGGAAACAAAGGGAGCAGGGGGTGTACATTGGAAAAATTGCGGAACCATGGGGAACACTGCAGAACAGAGGGGAACCAAGGGAGCAGGTGGAACGAATTGGAAAAAGTGGGGAATCGTGAAGGACAATGCAGGACCGAGGGGAAAGAAAGGGCACAGGGGGAACGGATTGGAAAAAGTGGGGAACTGTGGGGAACACTGCAGAACAGAGGGGAACCAATAGGAGCAGGGTGAACGGATTGGAAAAAGTGGGGAACCATTAGGCACATTGCACAACAGAGGGGAAACAAAGGAGCACGGGGAAAAGATTGGAAAATTTGGGAAACAATGGAGGACAGTGCAGGACGGAGGGGAACCAAAGGGAGCAGGGGGAACAGATTGGAAAAAGTGCGGAACCGTGGCGAATACTGCAAAACAGTGGGGAACCAAACGGAGCAGCGGGAACGGATTGGAAAAAGTGGGGAACCGTGGGAAACACTGCAGAACAGAGGGGAACGAAAGGGAGCAGGGCGAACATATCGGAAAAAAGTTGAGAAATGGGAAACACTGCAGAACAGTGGGGAATCAAAGGGAGCAGGGGGATCAGATTGGAAAAAGTGGCGAACTGTGTGGAAAAATGCAGAACAGTGGGGAACCAAAGGGAGCAGGAGGAACAGATTGGAAATGTGGGGAACTGTATAGAAAACTGCAGAATAGAGGGGAAGCAACGGAAGCAGGGGGAACAGATTGAAAAAACTGGAAACTGTGGGGTAAACTGCAGAACAGAGGGGAGCCCAAGGAGAAGGGCGAACAGATTGGAAAAAGTGGGGAACGGTGTGGAAAAATTGAGAAGAGTGGAGAAACAAAGGGAGCAGGGTGAACGGATTGGAAAAATTTGGGAACAGTGTGGAACACTGCAGAACAGAAGGGAATCAAAGGAAGCAGGGGGAACGGATTGGAAAAAGTGGGGAACCGTTTGGAACACTGCACAACAGAGGGGAACCAAAGGAGCACGGGGAAGAGATTGGAAAAATTGGGAAACCATGAAGGACAGTGCAGGACGGAGGGGAACCAAAGGGAGCAGGGGGAACAGATTGGATAAAGTGGGGAACTGTGGGGAACATTGTAGAACTGAGGGGAACCAAAGAGAGCACGGCGAACAGATTGCAAAAAGTGTGGCACCGTGGGGAACACTGCAGGACAGAGGGGTACCAAAGGGAACAGGAGGTAGAGGTTGTAAAAAGTGGGGAACCGTTAGCGAAAACTGCAGAACAGTGGGGAACCAAAGGGAGCAGGGGTAACGGATTGGAAAATGTGGGGAACTGTATAGAAAACTGCACAATAGAGGGGAACCAAATGGAGCAGGGGGAACAGATTGGAAAAAGTGGAAACTGTGGGGAAAACTGCAGAACAGAGGGGAGCCCAAGGAGAAGGGGGAACAGATTGGAAAAAGTGGGGAACCGTGGGAAACACTGCAGAACAGAGGGGAACGAAAGGGAGCAGGGCGAACATATCGGAAAAAAGTTGAGAAGTGGGAAACACTGCAGAACAGTGGGGAATCAAAGGGAGCAGGGGGATCAGATTGGAAAAAGTGGCGAACTGTGTGGAAAAATGCAGAACAGTGGGGAACCAAAGGGAGCAGGAGGAACAGATTGGAAATGTGGGGAACTGTATAGAAAACTGCAGAATAGAGGGGAGCCCAAGGAGAAGGGGGAACAGATTGGAAAAAGTGGGGAACGGTGTGGAAAATGCAGAAGAGTGGAGAAACAACGGGAGCAGGGTGAACGGATTGGAAAAAGTGGGGAACAGTGTGGAACACTGCAGAACAGAGGGGAATCAAAAGAAGCAGGGGGAACAGATTGGAAAAAGTGGGGAACCGTTCGGAACACTGCACAACAGAGGGGAAACAAAGGAGCACGGGGAAGAGATTGGAAATATTGGGAAACAGTGTGGAAAACTGCAGAAGAGTAAGGAAACAAAGGGAGCAGGGGGTATACATTGGAAAAATTGCGGAACCGTGGGGAACACTGCAGAACAGAGGGGAACCAAGGGAGCAGGTGGAACGAATTGGAAAAAGTGGGGAAACGTGAAGGACAATGCAGGACCGAGGGGAAAGAAAGGGCACAGGGGGAACGGATTGGAAAAAGTGGGGAACTGTGGGGAACACTGCAGAACAGAGGGGAACCAATAGGAGCAGGGCGAACAGATTGGAAAAAGTGGGGAACTGTGTGGAAAAATGCATAAGAGTGGAGAAACAACGGGAGCAGGGTGAACGGATTGGAAAAAGTGGGGAACCGTTAGGCACACTGCACAACAGAGGGGAAACAAAGGAGCACGGGGAAAAGATTGGAAAAATTGGGAAACAATGGAGGACAGTGCAGGACGGAGGGGAACCAAAGGGAGCAGGGGGAACAGATTGGAAAAAGTGCGGAACCGTGGCGAATACTGCAAAACAGTGGGGAACCAAACGGAGCAGCGGGAACGGATTGGAAAAAGTGGGGAACCGTGGAAAACACTGCAGAACAGAGGGGAACGAAAGGGAGCAGGAGGAACAGATTGGAAAATGTGGGGAACTGTACAGAATACTGCAGAATAGAGGGGAAACCAAAGGGAGCAGGGTGAACAGATTGGAAAAAGTGGAAACTGTGGGGTAAACTGCAGAACAGAGGGGAGCCCAAGGAGAAGGGCGAACAGATTGGAAAAAGTGGGGAACGGTGTGGAAAAATTGAGAAGAGTGGAGAAACAAAGGGAGCAGGGTGAACGGATTGGAAAAATTGGGGAACAGTGTGGAACACTGCAGAACAGAAGGGAATCAAAGGAAGCAGGGGGAACGGATTGGAAAAAGTGGGGAACCGTTCGGAACACTGCACTACAGAGGGGAACCAAAGGAGCACGGGGAAGAGATTGGAAAAATTGGGAAACCATGGAGGACAGTGCAGGACGGAGGGGAACCAAAGGGAGCAGGGGGAACAGATTGGATAAAGTGGGGAACTGTGGGGAACATTGTAGAACTGAGGGGAACCAAAGAGAGCACGGCGAACAGATTGCAAAAAGTGTGGAACCGTGGGGGACACTGCAGGACAGAGGGGAACCAAAGGGAACAGGAGGTACAGGTTGTAAAAAGTGGGGAACCGTTAGCGAAAACTGCAGAACAGTGGGGAACCAAAGGGAGCAGGGGGAACAGATTGCAAAAGTTGGGGAACAGTGGGGAATATTGCAGAAAAGAGGGGAACCAAATGGAGCATGGGAACAGATTGGAAAAAGTGGGGAACTGTGTGGAAAAATGCATAAGAGTGGAGAAACAACGGGAGCAGGGTGAACGGATTGGAAAAAGTGGGGAACCGTTAGGCACACTGCACAACAGAGGGGAAACAAAGGAGCACGGGGAAAAGATTGGAAAAATTGGGAAACAATGGAGGACAGTGCAGGACGGAGGGGAACCAAAGGGAGCAGGGGGAACAGATTGGAAAAAGTGCGGAACCGTGGCGAATACTGCAAAACAGTGGGGAACCAAACGGAGCAGCGGGAACGGATTGGAAAAAGTGGGGAACCGTGGGAAACACTGCAGAACAGAGGGGAACGAAAGGGAGCAGGGCGAACATATCGGAAAAAAGTTGAGAAGTGGGAAACACTGCAGAACAGTGGGGAATCAAAGGGAGCAGGGGGATCAGATTGGAAAAAGTGGCGAACTGTGTGGAAAAATGCAGAACAGTGGGGAACCAAAGGGAGCAGGAGGAACAGATTGGAAATGTGGGGAACTGTATAGAAAACTGCAGAATAGAGGGGAACCAAAGGGAGCAGGGGGAACAGATTGGAAAAAGTGGAAACTGTGGGGAAAACTGCAGAACAGAGGGGAGCCCAAGGAGAAGGGGGAACAGATTGGAAAAAGTGGGGAACGGTGTGGAAAATGCAGAAGAGTGGAGAAACAACGGGAGCAGGGTGAACGGATTGGAAAAAGTGGGGAACAGTATGGAACACTGCAGAATAGAGGGGAATCAAAAGAAGCAGGGGGAACAGATTGGAAAAAGTGGGGAACCGTTCGGAACACTGCACAACAGAGGGGAAACAAAGGAGCACGGGGAAGAGATTGGAAATATTGGGAAACAGTGTGGAAAAATGCAGAAGAGTAAGGAAACAAAGGGAGCAGGGGGTATACATTGGAAAAATTGCGGAACCGTGGGGAACACTGCAGAACAGAGGGGAACCAAGGGAGCAGGTGGAACGAATTGGAAAAAGTGGGGAATCGTGAAGGACAATGCAGGACCGAGGGGAAAGAAAGGGCACAGGGGGAACGGATTGGAAAAAGTGGGGAACTGTGGGGAACACTGCAGAACAGAGGGGAACCAATAGGAGCAGGGCGAACAGATTGGAAAAAGTGGGGAACTGTGTGGAAAAATGCATAAGAGTGGAGAAACAACGGGAGCAGGGTGAACGGATTGGAAAAAGTGGGGAACCGTTAGGCACACTGCACAACAGAGGGGAAACAAAGGAGCACGGGGAAAAGATTGGAAAAATTGGGAAACAATGGAGGACAGTGCAGGACGGAGGGGAACCAAAGGGAGCAGGGCGAACAGATTGGAAAAAGTGCGGAACCGTGGCGAATACTGCAAAACAGTGGGGAACCAAACGGAGCAGCGGGAACGGATTGGAAAAAGTGGGGAACCGTGGAAAACACTGCAGAACAGAGGGGAACGAAAGGGAGCAGGAGGAACAGAATGGAAAATGTGGGGAACTGTACAGAATACTGCAGAATAGAGGGGAAACCAAAGGGAGCAGGGTGAACAGATTGGAAAAAGTGGAAACTGTGGGGTAAACTGCAGAACAGAGGGGAGCCCAAGGAGAAGGGCGAACAGATTGGAAAAAGTGGGGAACGGTGTGGAAAAATTGAGAAGAGTGGAGAAACAAAGGGAGCAGGGTGAACGGATTGGAAAAATTGGGGAACAGTGTGGAACACTGCAGAACAGAAGGGAATCAAAGGAAGCAGGGGGAACGGATTGGTAAAAGTGGGGAACCGTTCGGAACACTGCACTACAGAGGGGAACCAAAGGAGCACGGGGAAGAGATTGGAAAAATTGGGAAACCATTGAGGACAGTGCAGGACGGAGGGGAACCAAAGGGAGCAGGGGGAACAGATTGGATAAAGTGGGGAACTGTGGGGAACATTGTAGAACTGAGGGGAACCAAAGAGAGCACGGCGAACAGATTGCAAAAAGTGTGGAACCGTGGGGAACACTGCAGGACAGAGGGGAACCAAAGGGAACAGGAGGTACAGGTTGTAAAAAGTGGGGAACCGTTAGCGAAAACTGCAGAACAGTGGGGAACCAAAGGGAGCAGGAGGAACAGATTGCAAAAGTTGGGGAACAGTGGGGAATATTGCAGAAAAGAGGGGAACCAAATGGAGCATGGGAACAGATTGGAAAAATTGGGGAACCGTGTGGAAAAATGCAGAACAGTGGGAAACCAAAGGGAGCAGGGAGAACGGATTGGAAAATGTGGGGAACCGTGGAGAGCACTGCAGTATTGTGGGGAACTAAAGGGAGCAGGGGGAACGGATTGGAAAAGTGGGGAACCGTGGAGAACACTGAAGAACAGAGTGGAACAAAAGGGAGCAGGGGTAACGGATTGGAAAATGTGGGGAACTGCATGGAAAACTGCAGAATAGAGGGGAACCAAAGGGAGCAGGGGGAACAGATTGGAAAAAGTGGAGACTGTGGGGAAAACTGCAGAACAGAGGGGAGCCCAAGGAGAAGGGGGAACAGATTGGAAAAAGTGGGGAACGGTGTGGAAAATGCAGAAGAGTGGAGAAACAACGGGAGCAGGGTGAACGGATTGGAAAAAGTGGGGAACAGTGTGGAACACTGCAGAACAGAGGGGAATCAAAAGAAGCAGGGGGCCAGATTGGAAAAAGTGGGGAAACGTTCGGAACACTGCACAACAGAGGGGAAACAAAGGAGCACTGGGAAGAGATTGGAAATATTGGGAAACAGTGTGGAAAAATGCAGAAGAGTAAGGAAACAAAGGGAGCAGGGGGTGTACATTGGAAAATTGCGGAACCATGGGGAACACTGCAGAACAGAGGGGAACCAAGGGAGCAGGTGGAACGAATTGGAAAAAGTGGGGAATCGTGAAGGACAATGCAGGACCGAGGGGAAAGAAAGGGCACAGGGGGAACGGATTGGAAAAAGTGGGGAACTGTGGGGAACACTGCAGAACAGAGGGGAACCAATAGGAGCAGGGTGAACGGATTGGAAAAAGTGGGGAACCATTAGGCACATTGCACAACAGAGGGGAAACAAAGGAGCACGGGGAAAAGATTGGAAAATTTGGGAAACAATGGAGGACAGTGCAGGACGGAGGGGAACCAAAGGGAGCAGGGGGAACAGATTGGAAAAAGTGCGGAACCGTGGCGAATACTGCAAAACAGTGGGGAACCAAACGGAGCAGCGGGAACGGATTGGAAAAAGTGGGGAACCGTGGGAAACACTGCAGAACAGAGGGGAACGAAAGGGAGCAGGGCGAACATATCGGAAAAAAGTTGAGAAATGGGAAACACTGCAGAACAGTGGGGAATCAAAGGGAGCAGGGGGATCAGATTGGAAAAAGTGGCGAACTGTGTGGAAAAATGCAGAACAGTGGGGAACCAAAGGGAGCAGGAGGAACAGATTGGAAATGTGGGGAACTGTATAGAAAACTGCAGAATAGAGGGGAAGCAACGGAAGCAGGGGGAACAGATTGAAAAAACTGGAAACTGTGGGGTAAACTGCAGAACAGAGGGGAGCCCAAGGAGAAGGGCGAACAGATTGGAAAAAGTGGGGAACGGTGTGGAAAAATTGAGAAGAGTGGAGAAACAAAGGGAGCAGGGTGAACGGATTGGAAAAATTTGGGAACAGTGTGGAACACTGCAGAACAGAAGGGAATCAAAGGAAGCAGGGGGAACGGATTGGAAAAAGTGGGGAACCGTTTGGAACACTGCACAACAGAGGGGAACCAAAGGAGCACGGGGAAGAGATTGGAAAAATTGGGAAACCATGAAGGACAGTGCAGGACGGAGGGGAACCAAAGGGAGCAGGGGGAACAGATTGGATAAAGTGGGGAACTGTGGGGAACATTGTAGAACTGAGGGGAACCAAAGAGAGCACGGCGAACAGATTGCAAAAAGTGTGGCACCGTGGGGAACACTGCAGGACAGAGGGGTACCAAAGGGAACAGGAGGTAGAGGTTGTAAAAAGTGGGGAACCGTTAGCGAAAACTGCAGAACAGTGGGGAACCAAAGGGAGCAAGGGTAACGGATTGGAAAATGTGGGGAACTGTATAGAAAACTGCACAATAGAGGGGAACCAAATGGAGCAGGGGGAACAGATTGGAAAAAGTGGAAACTGTGGGGAAAACTGCAGAACAGAGGGGAGCCCAAGGAGAAGGGGGAACAGATTGGAAAAAGTGGGGAACCGTGGGAAACACTGCAGAACAGAGGGGAACGAAAGGGAGCAGGGCGAACATATCGGAAAAAAGTTGAGAAGTGGGAAACACTGCAGAACAGTGGGGAATCAAAGGGAGCAGGGGGATCAGATTGGAAAAAGTGGCGAACTGTGTGGAAAAATGCAGAACAGTGGGGAACCAAAGGGAGCAGGAGGAACAGATTGGAAATGTGGGGAACTGTATAGAAAACTGCAGAATAGAGGGGAGCCCAAGGAGAAGGGGGAACAGATTGGAAAAAGTGGGGAACGGTGTGGAAAATGCAGAAGAGTGGAGAAACAACGGGAGCAGGGTGAACGGATTGGAAAAAGTGGGGAACAGTGTGGAACACTGCAGAACAGAGGGGAATCAAAAGAAGCAGGGGGAACAGATTGGAAAAAGTGGGGAACCGTTCGGAACACTGCACAACAGAGGGGAAACAAAGGAGCACGGGGAAGAGATTGGAAATATTGGGAAACAGTGTGGAAAAATGCAGAAGAGTAAGGAAACAAAGGGAGCAGGGGGTATACATTGGAAAAATTGCGGAACCGTGGGGAACACTGCAGAACAGAGGGGAACCAAGGGAGCAGGTGGAACGAATTGGAAAAAGTGGGGAAACGTGAAGGACAATGCAGGACCGAGGGGAAAGAAAGGGCACAGGGGGAACGGATTGGAAAAAGTGGGGAACTGTGGGGAACACTGCAGAACAGAGGGGAACCAATAGGAGCAGGGCGAACAGATTGGAAAAAGTGGGGAACTGTGTGGAAAAATGCATAAGAGTGGAGAAACAACGGGAGCAGGGTGAACGGATTGGAAAAAGTGGGGAACCGTTAGGCACACTGCACAACAGAGGGGAAACAAAGGAGCACGGGGAAAAGATTGGAAAAATTGGGAAACAATGGAGGACAGTGCAGGACGGAGGGGAACCAAAGGGAGCAGGGGGAACAGATTGGAAAAAGTGCGGAACCGTGGCGAATACTGCAAAACAGTGGGGAACCAAACGGAGCAGCGGGAACGGATTGGAAAAAGTGGGGAACCGTGGAAAACACTGCAGAACAGAGGGGAACGAAAGGGAGCAGGAGGAACAGATTGGAAAATGTGGGGAACTGTACAGAATACTGCAGAATAGAGGGGAAACCAAAGGGAGCAGGGTGAACAGATTGGAAAAAGTGGAAACTGTGGGGTAAACTGCAGAACAGAGGGGAGCCCAAGGAGAAGGGCGAACAGATTGGAAAAAGTGGGGAACGGTGTGGAAAAATTGAGAAGAGTGGAGAAACAAAGGGAGCAGGGTGAACGGATTGGAAAAATTGGGGAACAGTGTGGAACACTGCAGAACAGAAGGGAATCAAAGGAAGCAGGGGGAACGGATTGGAAAAAGTGGGGAACCGTTCGGAACACTGCACTACAGAGGGGAACCAAAGGAGCACGGGGAAGAGATTGGAAAAATTGGGAAACCATGGAGGACAGTGCAGGACGGAGGGGAACCAAAGGGAGCAGGGGGAACAGATTGGATAAAGTGGGGAACTGTGGGGAACATTGTAGAACTGAGGGGAACCAAAGAGAGCACGGCGAACAGATTGCAAAAAGTGTGGAACCGTGGGGAACACTGCAGGACAGAGGGGAACCAAATGGAACAGGAGGTACAGGTTGTAAAAAGTGGGGAACCGTTAGCGAAAACTGCAGAACAGTGGGGAACCAAAGGGAGCAGGGGGAACAGATTGCAAAAGTTGGGGAACAGTGGGGAATATTGCAGAAAAGAGGGGAACCAAATGGAACATGGGAACAGATTGGAAAAATTGGGGAACCGTGTGGAAAAATGCAGAACAGTGGGAAACCAAAGGGAGCAGGGAGAACGGATTGGAAAATGTGGGGAACCGTGGAGAGCACTGCAGTATTGTGGGGAACTAAAGGGAGCAGGGGGAACGGATTGGAAAAGTGGGGAACCGTGGAGAACACTGCAGCACAGAGTGGAACAAAAGGGAGCAGGGGTAACGGATTGGAAAATGTGGGGAACTGTATGGAAAACTGCAGAATAGAGGTGAACCAAAGGGAGCAGGGGGAGCAGATTGGAAAATGTGGGGAACGGTGTGGAAAAATGCAGAAGAGTGGAGAAACAACGGGAGCAGGGTGAACGTATTGGAAAAAGTGGGGAACTGTTTGGAACACTGCAGAACAGAGGGGAACCAAAGGAGCACGGGGAAGAGATGGGAAAAATTAGGATACAATGGAGGACAGTGCAGGTCGGAGGGGAACCAAAAGGAGCATGGGAACAGATTGGAAAAAATGTGGAGAACCATGTGGAACACTGTAGAACAGAGAGGACCCAAAGTGAGCAGAGGGAAGAACTCGGAAAAGTGGGGAACCGTGGGGAACCAAAGGGAGCGGGGGAAACAGATTGGAAAAAGTGGGGAACAGTGTGGAAAACGCAGAAGAGTGAGGAAACAAAGGGAGCAGGGGGAACAGATTGGAAAAAGTGGGGAACTGTGTGGAATACTGCAGAACATAGGGGAACTAAAGGGAACATGGAGAATAGATTGGAAAAAGTGCGGAACCGTGGCGAACACTGCAAAACAGTGGGGAACTAAAGGGAGCAGTGGGAACGGATTGGAAAAATTTGGGAACCGTGGGAAACACTGCAGAACAGAGGGGAACGAAAGGGAGCAGGACGAACATATCGGAAAAAAGTTGAGAAGTGGGGAACACTGCAGAACAGTGGAGAATCAAAGGGAGCAGGGGGATCAGTTTGGAAAAAGAGGGGAACTTTGTGGAAAAATGCAGAACAGTGGGGAACCAAAGGGAGCAGGAGGAACAGATTGGAAAAAGTCGGGAACCGTGGAGAACCCTGCAGAACAGAGGGGAACCAAAGGGAGCAGGGGTAACGGATTGGAAAATGTGGGGAACTGTATAGAAAACTGAAGAATAGAGGGGAACCAACGAGAGCAGGGGGAACAGATTGGAAAAAGTGGGGAACGGTGTGGAAAATGCAGAAGAGTGGAGAAACAACGGGAGCAGGGTGAACGGAATGGAAAAAGTGGGGAACAGTGTGGAACACTGCAGAACAGAGGGGAATCAAAGGAAGCAGGGGGAACGGATTGGAAAAAGTGGGGAACCGTTCGGAACACTGAACAACAGAGGGGAACCAAAGGAGCACGGGGAAGAGATTGGAAAAATTGGGAAACCATGGAGGACAGTGCAGGACGGAGGGGAACCAAAGGGAGCAGGGGGAACAGATTGGAAAAAGTGGGGAACTGTGGGGAACACTGTAGAACAGAGAGGAACCAAAGAGAGCACGGCGAACAGATTGGAAAAAGTGTGGAACAGTGGGGAACACTGCAGGACAGAGGGGAACCAAAGGGAACAGGAGGTACAGGTTGGAAAAAGTGGGGAACCGTTGGCGAACACTGCAGAACAGTGGGGAACCAAAGGGAGCAGGGGGAACAGATTGCAAAAAGTGGGGAACAGTGGGGAATATTGCAGAAAAGAGGGGAAGCAAATGGAGCATGGGAACAGATTGGAAAAATCGGGGAACCGTGTGGAAAAATGCAGAACAGTGGGAAACCAAAGGGAGCAGGGAGAACGGATTGGAAAATGTGGTGAACCGTGGGGAGCACTGCAGTACAGAGGGGAACTAAAGGGAGCAAGGGGAATGGATTGGAAAAGTGGGGAAATATGGGGGAAAATGCAGGACAGAGGGGAACCAAAGGGAGCAGGGGGAATGGATTGGAAAAAGTGGGTAACCGTGGGGAACACTGCAGGACAGAGGGGAACCAAAGGGAGCAGGGGGAACAGCTCGGAAAAGTGGGGAACCGTGGGGAACACAGCAGAATAAAGGAGAACCAAACGGAGCAGGGCGAACAGATTGGAAAAAGTGGGGAATCGTGGGGAGTTCTGCAGGACAGTGGGGAACCAAAAGGAGCAGGGGGAATGGATTGGAAAAAGTGGGGAACCGTGGAGAACATTGCAGGACAGAGGGGAAACAAAGGGAGCAGGGCGAACTGATTGGAAAAAGTGGGGAAACGTGGGGAACACTGCAGGACAGAGGGGAAACAAAGGGAGCAGGGTGAACAGATTCGAAAAAGTGTGCAACCTTGGGGAACACTGCAGAATAGAGGGGAACTAAACGGAGCAAAGGGAACAGATTGGAAAAAGTGCAGAACCACGGCGAACACTGCAAAACAGTGGGGAACCAAAGGAAGCAGCGGGAACAGATTGGAAAAAGTGGGGAACTGTGTGGAACACTGCAGAACAGAGAGGACCCAAAGTGAGCAGAGGGAAGAACTCGGAAAAGTGGGGAACCGTGGGGAACCAAAGGGAGCGGGGGAAACAGATTGGAAAAAGTGGGGAACAGTGTGGAAAACGCAGAAGAGTGAGGAAACAAAGGGAGCAGGGGGAACAGATTGGAAAAAGTGGGGAACTGTGTGGAATACTGCAGAACATAGGAGAACTAAAGGGAACATGGAGAATAGATTGGAAAAAGTGCGGAACCGTGGCGAACACTGCAAAACAGTGGGGAACGAAAGGGAGCAGTGGGAACGGATTGGAAAAATTTGGGAACCGTGGGAAACACTGCAGAACAGAGGGGAACGAAAGGGAGCAGGACGAACATATCGGAAAAAAGTTGAGAAGTGGGGAACACTGCAGAACAGTGGAGAATCAAAGGGAGCAGGGGGATCAGATTGGAAAAAGTGGGGAACTGTGTGGAAAAATGCAGAACAGTGGGGAACCAAAGGGAGCAGGAGGAACAGATTGGAAAAAGTCGGGAACCGTGGAGAACCCTGCAGAACAGAGGGGAACCAAAGGGAGCAGGGGTAATGGATAGGAAAATGTGGGGAACTGTATAGAAAACTGAAGAATAGAGGGGAACCAACGGGAGCAGGGGGAACAGATTGGAAAAAGTGGGGAACGGTGTGGAAAATGCAGAAGAGTGGAGAAACAACGGGAGCAGGGTGAACGGAATAGAAAAAGTGGGGAACAGTGTGGAACACTGCAGAACAGAGGGGAATCAAAGGAAGCAGGGGGAACGGATTGGAAAAAGTGGGGAACCGTTCGGAACTCTGAACAACAGAGGGGAACCAAAGGAGCACGGGGAAGAGATTGGAAAAGTGGGGAACCGTGGGGAACACAGCAGAATAAAGGAGAACCAAACGGAGCAGGGCGAACAGATTGGAAAAAGTGGGGAATCGTGGGGAGTTCTGCAGAACAGTGGGGAACCAAAAGGAGCAGGGGGAATGGATTGGAAAAAGTGGGGAACCGTGGAGAACATTGCAGGACAGAGGGGAAACAAAGGGAGCAGGGCGAACTGATTGGAAAAAGTGGGGAAACGTGGGGAACACTGCAGGACAGAGGGGAAACAAAGGGAGCAGGGTGAACAGATTCGAAAAAGTGTGCAACCTTGGGGAACACTGCAGAATAGAGGGGAACTAAACGGAGCAAAGGGAACAGATTGGAAAAAGTGCAGAACCACGGCGAACACTGCAAAACAGTGGGGAACCAAAGGGAGCAGCGGGAACAGATTGGAAAAAGTGGGGAACTGTGTGGAACACTGCAGAACATAGGGGAACTAAAGGGAACATGGAGAATAGATTGGAAAAAGTGCGGAACCGTGGCGAACACTGCAAAACAGTAGGTAAGAAAGGGAGCAGTGGGAACGGATTGGAAAAAGTTGGGAACCGTGCGAAACACTGCAGAACAGAGGGGAACGAAAGGGAGCAGGACGAATATATCGGAAAAAAGTTGAGAAGTGGGGAATACTGCAGAACAGTGGGGAATCAAAGGGAGCAGGGGGATCAGATTGGAAAAAGTGGGGAACAGTGTGGAAAAATGCAGAAGAGTTAGGAAACAAAGGGAGCAGGGGGCACAGATTGGAAAAAGTGGGGAACAGTGTGGAAAAATGGAGAACAGTGGGGAACCAAAGGGAGCAGGAGGAACAGATTGGAAAAAGTCGGGAACCGTGGAGAACCCTGCAGAACAGAGTGGAACCAAAGGGAGCAGGGGTAACGGATTGGAAAATGTGGGGAACTGTATAGAAAACTGCAGAATAGAGGGGAACCAACGGGAGCAGGGGGAACAGATTGGAAAAAGTGGAAACTGTGGGGAAAACTGAACAACAGAGGGGAACCAAAGGAGCACGGGGAAGAGATTGGAAAAATTGGGAAACCATGGAGGACAGTGCAGGACGGAGGGGAACCAAAGGGAGCAGGGGGAACAGATTGGAAAAAGTGGGGAACTGTGGGGAACACTGTAGAACAGAGAGGAACCAAAGAGAGCACGGCGAACAGATTGGAAAAAGTGTGGAACAGTGGGGAACACTGCAGGACAGAGGGGAACCAAAGGGAACAGGAGGTACAGGTTGGAAAAAGTGGGGAACCGTTGGCGAACACTGCAGAACAGTGGGGAACCAAAGGGAGCAGGGGGAACAGATTGCAAAAAGTGGGGAACAGTGGGGAATATTGCAGAAAAGAGGGGAAGCAAATGGAGCATGGGAACAGATTGGATAAATCGGGGAACCGTGTGGAAAAATGCAGAACAGTGGGAAACCAAAGGGAGCAGGGAGAACGGATTGGAAAATGTGGTGAACCGTGGGGAGCACTGCAGTACAGAGGGGAACTAAAGGGAGCAAGGGGAACGGATTGGAAAAGTGGGGAAATATGGGGGAAAATGCAGGACAGAGGGGAACCAAAGGGAGCAGGGGTAACGGATTGGAAAATGTGGGGAACTGTATGGAAAACTGCAGAATAGAGGTGAACAAAAGGGAGCAGGGGGAGCAGACTGGAAAATGTGGGGAACGGTGTGGAAAAATGCAGAAGAGTGGAGAAACAACGGGAGCAGGGTGAACGTATTGGAAAAAGTGGGGAACTGTTTGGAACACTGCAGAACAGAGGGGAACCAAAGGAGCACGGGGAAGAGATGGGAAAAATTAGGATACAATGGAGGACAGTGCAGGTCGGAGGGGAACCAAAAGGAGCATGGGAACAGATTGGAAAAAATGTGGAGAACCATGTGGAACACTGTAGAACAGAGAGGACCCAAAGTGAGCAGAGGGAAGAACTCGGAAAAGTGGGGAACCGTGGGGAACCAAAGGGAGCGGGGGAAACAGATTGGAAAAAGTGGGGAACAGTGTGGAAAACGCAGAAGAGTGAGGAAACAAAGGGAGCAGGGGGAACAGATTGGAAAAAGTGGGGAACTGTGTGGAATACTGCAGAACATAGGGGAACTAAAGGGAACATGGAGAATAGATTGGAAAAAGTGCGGAACCGTGGCGAACACTGCAAAACAGTGGGGAACGAAAGGGAGCAGTGGGAACGGATTGGAAAAATTTGGGAACCGTGGGAAACACTGCAGAACAGAGGGGAACGAAAGGGAGCAGGACGAACATATCGGAAAAAAGTTGAGAAGTGGGGAACACTGCAGAACAGTGGAGAATCAAAGGGAGCAGGGGGATCAGTTTGGAAAAAGTGGGGAACTGTGTGGAAAAATGCAGAACAGTGGGGAACCAAAGGGAGCAGGAGGAACAGATTGGAAAAAGTCGGGAACCGTGGAGAACCCTGGAGAACAGAGGGGAACCAAAGGGAGCAGGGGTAACGGATTGGAAAATGTGGGGAACCGTGCGGAACACTGCAGGACAGAGGGGAACCAAAGGGAACAGGAGGTACAGGTTGTAAAAAGTGGGGAACCGTTAGCGAACACTGAACAACAGAGGGGAACCAAAGGAGCACGGGGAAGAGATTGGAAAAATTGGGAAACCATGGAGGACAGTGCAGGACGGAGGGTAACCAAAGGGAGCAGGGGGAACAGATTGGAAAAAGTGGTGAACTGTGGGGAACACTGTAGAACAGAGAGGAACCAAAGAGAGCACGGCGAATAGATTGGAAAAAGTGTGGAACCGTGGGGAACACTGCAGGACAGAAGGTAACCAAAGGGAACAGGAAGTACAGGGTGGAAAAAGTGGGGAACCGTTGGCGAACACTGCAGAACAGTGGGGAACCAAAGGGAGCAGGGGGAACAGATTGGAAAAAGTGGGGAACAGTGGGGAATATTGCAGAAAAGAGGGGAAGCAAATGGAGCATGGGAACAGATTGGAAAAATTGGGGAACCGTGTGGAAAAATGCAGAACAGTGGGAAACCAAAGGGAGCAGGGAGAACGGATAGGAAAATGTGGGGAACCGTGCGGAACACTGCAGGACAGAGGGGAACCAAAGGGAACAGGAGGTACAGGTTGTAAAAAGTGGGGAACCGTTAGCGAACACTGAACAACAGAGGGGAACCAAAGGAGCACGGGGAAGAGATTGGAAAAATTGGGAAACCATGGAGGACAGTGCAGGACGGAGGGGAACCAAAGGGAGCAGGGGGAACAGATTGGAAAAAGTGGGGAACTGTGGGGAACACTGTAGAACAGAGAGGAACCAAAGAGAGCACGGCGAACAGATTGGAAAAAGTGTGGAACCGTGGGGAACACTGCAGGACAGAGGGGAACCAAAGGGAACAGGAGGTACAGGTTGGAAAAAGTGGGGAACCGTTGGCGAACACTGCAGAACAGTGGGGAACCAAAGGGAGCAGGGGGAACAGATTGCAAAAAGTGGGGAACAGTGGGGAATATTGCAGAAAAGAGGGGAAGCAAATGGAGCTAGGGAACAGATTGGAAAAAATGTGGAGAACCATGTGGAACACTGTAGAACAGAGAGGACCCAAAGTGAGCAGAGGGAAGAACTCGGAAAAGTTGGGAACCGTGGGGAACCAAAGGGAGCGGGGGAAACAGATTGGAAAAAGTGGGGAACAGTGTGGAAAACGCAGAAGAGTGAGGAAACAAAGGGAGCAGGGGGAACAGATTGGAAAAAGTGGGGAACTGTGTGGAATACTGCAGAACATAGGGGAACTAAAGGGAACATGGAGAATAGATTGGAAAAAGTGCGGAACCGTGGCGAACACTGCAAAACAGTGGGGAACTAAAGGGAGCAGTGGGAACGGATTGGAAAAATTTGGGAACCGTGGGAAACACTGCAGAACAGAGGGGAACGAAAGGGAGCAGGACGAACATATCGGAAAAAAGTTGAGAAGTGGGGAACACTGCAGAACAGTGGAGAATCAAAGGGAGCAGGGGGATCAGATTGGAAAAAGTGGGGAACTGTGTGGAACACTGCAGAACAGAGGGGAATCAAAGGAAGCAGGGGGAACGGATTGGAAAAAGTGGGGAACCGTTCGGAACACTGAACAACAGAGGGGAACCAAAGGAGCACGGGGAAGAGATTGGAAAAATTGGGAAACCATGGAGGACAGTGCAGGACGGAGGGGAACCAAAGGGAGCAGGGGGAACAGATTGGAAAAAGTGGGGAACTGTGGGGAACACTGTAGAACAGAGAGGAACCAAAGAGAGCACGGCGAACAGATTGGAAAAAGTGTGGAACAGTGGGGAACACTGCAGGACAGAGGGGAACCAAAGGGAACAGGAGGTACAGGTTGGAAAAAGTCGGGAACCGTGGAGAACCCTGCAGAACAGAGGGGAACCAAAGGGAGCAGGGCTAATGGATTGGAAAAAGTGGGGAACTGTGGGGAACACTGTAGAACAGAGAGGAACCAAAGAGAGCACGGCGAACAGATTGGAAAAAGTGTGGAACAGTGGGGAACACTGCAGGACAGAGGGGAACCAAAGGGAACAGGAGGTACAGGTTGGAAAAAGTGGGGAACCGTTGGCGAACACTGCAGAACAGTGGGGAACCAAAGGGAGCAGGGGGAACAGATTGCAAAAAGTGGGGAACAGTGGGGAATATTGCAGAAAAGAGGGGAAGCAAATGGAGCATGGGAACAGATTGGAAAAATCGGGGAACCGTGTGGAAAAATGCAGAACAGTGGGAAACCAAAGGGAGCAGGGAGAACGGATTGGAAAATGTGGTGAACCGTGGGGAGCACTGCAGTACAGAGGGGAACTAAAGGGAGCAAGGGGAACGGATTGGAAAAGTGGGGAAATATGGGGGAAAATGCAGGACAGAGGGGAACCAAAGGGAGCAGGGGTAACGGATTGGAAAATGTGGGGAACTGTATGGAAAACTGCAGAATAGAGGTGAACCAAAGGGAGCAGGGGGAGCAGACTGGAAAATGTGGGGAACGGTGTGGAAAAATGCAGAAGAGTGGAGAAACAACGGGATCAGGGTGAACGTATTGGAAAAAGTGGGGAACTGTTTGGAACACTGCAGAACAGAGGGGAACCAAAGGAGCACGGGGAAGAGATGGGAAAAATTAGGATACAATGGAGGACAGTGCAGGTCGGAGGGGAACCAAAAGGAGCATGGGAACAGATTGGAAAAAATGTGGAGAACCATGTGGAACACTGTAGAACAGAGAGGACCCAAAGTGAGCAGAGGGAAGAACTCGGAAAAGTGGGGAACCGTGGGGAACCAAAGGGAGCGGGGGAAACAGATTGGAAAAAGTGGGGAACAGTGTGGAAAACGCAGAAGAGTGAGGAAACAAAGGGAGCAGGGGGAACAGATTGGAAAAAGTGGGGAACTGTGTGGAATACTGCAGAACATAGGGGAACTAAAGGGAACATGGAGAATAGATTGGAAAAAGTGCGGAACCGTGGCGAACACTGCAAAACAGTGGGGAACGAAAGGGAGCAGTGGGAACGGATTGGAAAAATTTGGGAACCGTGGGAAACACTGCAGAACAGAGGGGAACGAAAGGGAGCAGGACGAACATATCGGAAAAAAGTTGAGAAGTGGGGAACACTGCAGAACAGTGGAGAATCAAAGGGAGCAGGGGGATCAGATTGGAAAAAGTGGGGAACTGTGTGGAAAAATGCAGAACAGTGGGGAACCAAAGGGAGCAGGAGGAACAGATTGGAAAAAGTCGGGAACCGTGGAGAACCCTGCAGAACAGAGGGGAACCAAAGGGAGCAGGGGTAATGGATTGGAAAATGTGGGGAACTGTATAGAAAACTGAAGAATAGAGGGGAACCAACGGGAGCAGGGGGAACAGATTGGAAAAAGTGGGGAACGGTGTGGAAAATGCAGAAGAGTGGAGAAACAACGGGAGCAGGGTGAACGGAATGGAAAAAGTGGGGAACAGTGTGGAACACTGCAGAACAGAGGGGAATCAAAGGAAGCAGGGGGAACGGATTGGAAAAAGTGGGGAACCGTTCGGAACTCTGAACAACAGAGGGGAACCAAAGGAGCACGGGGAAGAGATTGGAAAAGTGGGGAACCGTGGGGAACACAGCAGAATAAAGGAGAACCAAACGGAGCAGGGCGAACAGATTGGAAAAAGTGGGGAATCGTGGGGAGTTCTGCAGAACAGTGGGGAACCAAAAGGAGCAGGGGGAATGGATTGGAAAAAGTGGGGAACCGTGGAGAACATTGCAGGACAGAGGGGAAACAAAGGGAGCAGGGCGAACTGATTGGAAAAAGTGGGGAAACGTGGGGAACACTGCAGGACAGAGGGGAAACAAAGGGAGCAGGGTGAACAGATTCGAAAAAGTGTGTAACCTTGGGGAACACTGCAGAATAGAGGGGAACTAAACGGAGCAAAGGGAACAGATTGGAAAAAGTGCAGAACCACGGCGAACACTGCAAAACAGTGGGGAACCAAAGGGAGCAGCGGGAACAGATTGGAAAAAGTGGGGAACTGTGTGGAACACTGCAGAACATAGGGGAACTAAAGGGAACATGGAGAATAGATTGGAAAAAGTGCGGAACCGTGGCGAACACTGCAAAACAGTAGGTAAGAAAGGGAGCAGTGGGAACGGATTGGAAAAAGTTGGGAACCGTGCGAAACACTGCAGAACAGAGGGGAACGAAAGGGAGCAGGACGTACATATCGGAAAAAAGTTGAGAAGTGGGGAACACTGCAGAACAGTGGGGAATCAAAGGGAGCAGGGGGATCAGATTGGAAAAAGTGGGGAACAGTGTGGAAAAATGCAGAAGAGTTAGGAAACAAAGGGAGCAGGGGGCACAGATTGGAAAAAGTGGGGAACAGTGTGGAAAAATGGAGAACAGTGGGGAACCAAAGGGAGCAGGAGGAACAGATTGGAAAAAGTCGGGAACCGTGGAGAACCCTGCAGAACAGAGGGGAACCAAAGGGAGCAGGGGTAACGGATTGGAAAATGTGGGGAACTGTATAGAAAACTGCAGAATAGAGGGGAACCAACGGGAGCAGGGGGAACAGATTGGAAAAAGTGGAAACTGTGGGGAAAACTGCAGAACAGAGGGGAGCCCAAGGAGAAGGGGGAACAGATTGGAAAAAGTGGGGAACGGTGTGGAAAATGCAGAAGAGTGGAGAAACAACGGGAGCAGGGTGAACGGATTGGAAAAAGTGGAGAACAGTGTGGAACACTGCAGAACAGAGGGGAATCAAAGGAAGCAGGGGGAACGGATTGGAAAGAGTGGGGAACCGTTCGGAACACTGAACAACAGAGGGGAACCAAAGGAGCACGGGGAAGAGATTGGAAAAATTGGGAAACCATGGAGGACAGTGCAGGACGGAGGGGAACCAAAGGGAGCAGGGGGAACAGATTGGAAAAAGTGGGGAACTGTGGGGAACACTGTAGAACAGAGAGGAACCAAAGAGAGCACGGCGAACAGATTGGAAAAAGTGTGGAACCGTGGGGAACACTGCAGGACAGAGGGGAACCAAAGGGAACAGGAGGTACAGGTTGGAAAAAGTGGGGAACCGTTGGCGAACACTGCAGAACAGTGGGGAACCAAAGGGAGCAGGGGGAACAGATTGCAAAAAGTGGGGAACAGTGGGGAATATTGCAGAAAAGAGGGGAAGCAAATGGAGCTAGGGAACAGATTGGAAAAAATGTGGAGAACCATGTGGAACACTGTAGAACAGAGAGGACCCAAAGTGAGCAGAGGGAAGAACTCGGAAAAGTGGGGAACCGTGGGGAACCAAAGGGAGCGGGGGAAACAGATTGGAAAAAGTGGGGAACAGTGTGGAAAACGCAGAAGAGTGAGGAAACAAAGGGAGCAGGGGGAACAGATTGGAAAAAGTGGGGAACTGTGTGGAATACTGCAGAACATAGGGGAACTAAAGGGAACATGGAGAATAGATTGGAAAAAGTGCGGAACCGTGGCGAACACTGCAAAACAGTGGGGAACTAAAGGGAGCAGTGGGAACGGATTGGAAAAATTTGGGAACCGTGGGAAACACTGCAGAACAGAGGGGAACGAAAGGGAGCAGGACGAACATATCGGAAAAAAGTTGAGAAGTGGGGAACACTGCAGAACAGTGGAGAATCAAAGGGAGCAGGGGGATCAGATTGGAAAAAGTGGGGAACTGTGTGGAAAAATGCAGAACAGTGGGGAACCAAAGGGAGCAGGAGGAACAGATTGGAAAAAGTCGGGAACCGTGGAGAACCCTGCAGAACAGAGGGGAACCAAAGGGAGCAGGGGTAATGGATTGGAAAATGTGGGGAACTGTATAGAAAACTGAAGAATAGAGGGGAACCAACGGGAGCAGGGGGAACAGATTGGAAAAAGTGGGGAACGGTGTGGAAAATGCAGAAGAGTGGAGAAACAACGGGAGCAGGGTGAACGGAATGGAAAAAGTGGGGAACAGTGTGGAACACTGCAGAACAGAGGGGAATCAAAGGAAGCAGGGGGAACGGATTGGAAAAAGTGGGGAACCGTTCAGAACACTGAACAACAGAGGGGAACCAAAGGAGCACGGGGAAGAGATTGGAAAAATTGGGAAACCATGGAGGACAGTGCAGGACGGAGGGGAACCAAAGGGAGCAGGGGGAACAGATTGGAAAAAGTGGGGAACTGTGGGGAACACTGCAGGACAGAGGGGAACCAAAGGGAACAGGAGGTACAGGTTGGAAAAAGTGGGGAACCGTTGGCGAACACTGCAGAACAGTGGGGAACCAAAGGGAGCAGGGGGAACAGATTGCAAAATGTGGGGAACAGTGGGGAATATTGCAGAAAAGAGGGGAAGCAAATGGAGCATGGGAACAGATTGGAAAAATCGGGGAACCGTGTGGAAAAATGCAGAACAGTGGGAAACCAAAGGGAGCAGGGAGAACGGATTGGAAAATGTGGTGAACCGTGGGGAGCACTGCAGTACAGAGGGGAACTAAAGGGAGCAAGGGGAACGGATTGGAAAAGTGGGGAAATATGGGGGAAAATGCAGGACAGAGGGGAACCAAAGGGAGCAGGGGTAACGGATTGGAAAATGTGGGGAACTGTATGGAAAACTGCAGAATAGAGGTGAACAAAAGGGAGCAGGGGGAGCAGACTGGAAAATGTGGGGAACGGTGTGGAAAAATGCAGAAGAGTGGAGAAACAACGGGAGCAGGGTGAACGTATTGGAAAAAGTGGGGAACTGTTTGGAACACTGCAGAACAGAGGGGAACCAAAGGAGCACAGGGAAGAGATGGGAAAAATTAGGATACAATGGAGGACAGTGCAGGTCGGAGGGGAACCAAAAGGAGCATGGGAACAGATTGGAAAAAATGTGGAGAACCATGTGGAACACTGTAGAACAGAGAGGACCCAAAGTGAGCAGAGGGAAGAACTCGGAAAAGTGGGGAACCGTGGGGAACCAAAGGGAGCGGGGGAAACAGATTGGAAAAAGTGGGGAACAGTGTGGAAAACGCAGAAGAGTGAGGAAACAAAGGGAGCAGGGGGAACAGATTGGAAAAAGTGGGGAACTGTGTGGAATACTGCAGAACATAGGGGAACTAAAGGGAACATGGAGAATAGATTGGAAAAAGTGCGGAACCGTGGCGAACACTGCAAAACAGTGGGGAACGAAAGGGAGCAGTGGGAACGGATTGGAAAAATTTGGGAACCGTGGGAAACACTGCAGAACAGAGGGGAACGAAAGGGAGCAGGACGAATATATCGGAAAAAAGTTGAGAAGTGGGGAACACTGCAGAACAGTGGAGAATCAAAGGGAGCAGGGGGATCAGTTTGGAAAAAGTGGGGAACTGTGTGGAAAAATGCAGAACAGTGGGGAACCAAAGGGAGCAGGAGGAACAGATTGGAAAAAGTCGGGAACCGTGGAGAACCCTGCAGAACAGAGGGGAACCAAAGGGAGCAGGGGTAACGGATTGGAAAATGTGGGGAACTGTATAGAAAACTGAAGAATAGAGGGGAACCAATGAGAGCAGGGGGAACAGATTGGAAAAAGTGGGGAACGGTGTGGAAAATGCAGAAGAGTGGAGAAACAACGGGAGCAGGGTGAACGGAATGGAAAAAGTGGGGAACAGTGTGGAACACTGCAGAACAGAGGGGAATCAAACGAAGCAGGGGGAACGGATTGGAAAAAGTGGGGAACCGTTCGGAACACTGAACAACAGAGGGGAACCAAAGGAGCACGGGGAAGAGATTGGAAAAATTGGGAAACCATGGAGGACAGTGCAGGACGGAGGGGAACCAAAGGGAGCAGGGGGAACAGATTGGAAAAAGTGGGGAACAGTGTGGAAAACGCAGAAGAGTGAGGAAACAAAGGGAGCAGGGGGAACAGATTGGAAAAAGTGGGGAACTGTGTGGAATACTGCAGAACATAGGGGAACTAAAGGGAACATGGAGAATAGATTGGAAAAAGTGCGGAACCGTGGCGAACACTGCAAAACAGTGGGGAACTAAAGGGAGCAGTGGGAACGGATTGGAAAAATTTGGGAACCGTGGGAAACACTGCAGAACAGAGGGGAACGAAAGGGAGCAGGACGAACATATCGGAAAAAAGTTGAGAAGTGGGGAACACTGCAGAACAGTGGAGAATCAAAGGGAGCAGGGGGATCAGATTGGAAAAAGTGGGGAACTGTGTGGAAAAATGCAGAACAGTGGGGAACCAAAGGGAGCAGGAGGAACAGATTGGAAAAAGTCGGGAACCGTGGAGAACCCTGCAGAACAGAGGGGAACCAAAGGGAGCAGGGGTAATGGATTGGAAAATGTGGGGAACTGTATAGAAAACTGAAGAATAGAGGGGAACCAACGGGAGCAGGGGGAACAGATTGGAAAAAGTGGGGAACGGTGTGGAAAATGCAGAAGAGTGGAGAAACAACGGGAGCAGGGTGAACGGAATGGAAAAAGTGGGGAACAGTGTGGAACACTGCAGAACAGAGGGGAATCAAAGGAAGCAGGGGGAACGGATTGGAAAAAGTGGGGAACCGTTCGGAACACTGAACAACAGAGGGGAACCAAAGGAGCACGGGGAAGAGATTGGAAAAATTGGGAAACCATGGAGGACAGTGCAGGACGGAGGGGAACCAAAGGGAGCAGGGGGAACAGATTGGAAAAAGTGGGGAACTGTGGGGAACACTGTAGAACAGAGAGGAACCAAAGAGAGCACGGCGAACAGATTGGAAAAAGTGTGGAACAGTGGGGAACACTGCAGGACAGAGGGGAACCAAAGGGAACAGGAGGTACAGGTTGGAAAAAGTGGGGAACCGTTGGCGAACACTGCAGAACAGTGGGGAACCAAAGGGAGCAGGGGGAACAGATTGCAAAAAGTGGGGAACAGTGGGGAATATTGCAGAAAAGAGGGGAAGCAAATGGAGCATGGGAACAGATTGGAAAAATTGGGGAACCGTGTGGAAAAATGCAGAACAGTGGGAAACCAAAGGGAGCAGGGATAACGGATAGGAAAATGTGGGGAACCGTGCGGAACACTGCAGGACAGAGGGGAACCAAAGGGAACAGGAGGTACAGGTTGTAAAAAGTGGGGAACCATTAGCGAACACTGCAGAACAGTGGGGAACCAAAGGGAGCAGGGGGAACAGATTGCAAAAGGTGGGGAACAGTGGGGAATATTGCAGAAAAGAGGGGAACCAAATGGAGCATGGGAACAGATTGGAAAAATTGGGGAACCGTGTGGAAAAATGCAGAACAGTGGGAAACTAAAGGGAGCAGGGAGAACGGATTGGAAAAAGTGGGGAACCGTTCGGAACACTGCACAACAGAGGGGAACCAAAGGAGCACGGGGAAGAGATTGGAAAAATTGGGAAACCATGGAGGACAGTGCAGGACGGAGGGGAACCAAAGGGAGCAGGGGGAAAAGATTGGATAAAGTGGGGAACTGTGGGGAACATTGTAGAACTGAGGGGAACCAAAGAGAGCACGGCGAACAGATTGGAAAAAGTGTGGAACCGTGGGGAACACTGCAGGACAGAGGGGAACCAAAGGGAACAGGAGGTACAGGTTGTAAAATGTGGGTAACCGTTAGCGAACACTGCAGAACAATGGGGAACCAAAGGGAGCAGTGGGAACAGTTTGCAAAAGGTGGGGAACATTGGGGAATATTGCAGAAAAGAGGGGAACAAAATGGAGCATGGGAACAGATTGGAAAAATTGGGGAACCGTGTGGAAAAATGTAGAACAGTGGGAAACCAAAGGGAGCAGGGAGAACAGATTGGAAAATGCGGGGAACCGTGGAGAGCACTGCAGTACAGAGGGGAACTAAAAGGAGCAGGGGGATCGGATTGGAAAAGTGGGGAACTGTGGGGGAAAATGCAGGACAGAGGGGAACCAAAGGGAGCAGGGGGAATGGATTGGAATAAGTGGGTAACCGTGGGGAACACTGCAGGACAGAGGGGAACCAAAGGGAGCAGGGGGAACGGTTTGGAAACAGTGGGTAACCGTGGGGAACACTGCAGAACACTGCAGAACCAAAGGGAGCAGGGGGAACAGATCGGAAAAGTGGGGAACCTTGGGTAACACTGCAGAATAAAGGAGAACCAAACGGAGCAGGGGGAACAGATTGGAAAAAGTGGGGAATCGTGGGGAGTTCTGCAGAACAGTGGGGAACCAAAAGGAGCAGGGGGAATGGATTGGAAAAAGTGGGGAACCGTGGAGAACATTGAAGGACAGAGGGGAAACAAGGGTAGCAGGGCGAACTGATTGGAAAAATTGGGAAACCATGGAGGACAGTGCAGGACGGAGGGGAACCAAAGGGAGCACGGGGAACAGATTGGAAAAAGTGGGGAACTGTGGGGAACACTGTAGAACAGAGAGGAACCAAAGGGAGCAGGGGGAACAGATTGCAAAAGGTGGGGAACAGTGGGGAATATTGCAGAAAAGAGGGGAACCAAATGGAGAATGGGAACAGATTGGAAAAATTGGAGAACCGTGTGGAAAAATGCAGAACAGTGGGAAACCAAAGGGAGCAGTGAGAACGGATTGGAAAAAGTGGGGAACCGTTCGAAACACTGCACAACAGAGGGGAACCAAAGGAGCACGGGGAAGAGATTGGAAAAATTGGGAAACCATGGAGGACAGTGGAGGACGGAGGGGAACCAAAGGGAGCAGGGGGAAAAGATTGGATAAAGTGGGGAACTGTGGGGAACATTGTAGAACTGAGGGGAACCAAAGCAAGCACGGCGAACAGATTGGAAAAAGTGTGGAACCGTGGGGAACACTGCAGGACAGAGGGGAACCAAAGGGAACAGGAGGTACAGGTTGTAAAAAGTGGGGAACCGTTAGCGAACACTGCAGAACAGTGGGGAACCAAAGGGAGCAGTGGGAACAGATTGCAAAGGGTGGGGAACAGTGGGGAATATTGCAGAAAAGAGGGGAACCAAATGGAGCATGGGAACAGATTGGAAAAATTGGGGAACCGTGTGGAAAAATGTAGAACAGTGGGAAAACAAAGGGAGCAGGGAGAACGGATTGGAAAATGCGGGGAACCGTGGAGAGCACTGCAGTACAGAGGGGAACTAAAGGGAGCAGGGGGATCGGAATGGAAAAGTGGGGAACTGTGGGGGAGAATACAGGACAGAGGGGAACCAAAGGGAGCAGGGGGAATGGATTGGAATAAGTGTGTAACCGTGGGGAACACTGCAGGACAGAGGGGAACCAAAGGGAGCAGGGGGAACGGTTTGGAAAAAGTGGGTAACCGTGGGGAACACTGCAGAACACTGCAGAACCAAAGGGAGTAGGGGGAACAGCTCGGAAAAGTGGGGAACCTTGGGTAACACTGCAGAATAAAGGAGAACCAAACGGAGCAGGGGGAACAGATTGGAAAAAGTGGGGAATCGTGGGGAGTTCTGCAGAACAGTGGGGAACCAAAAGGAGCAGGAGGAATGGATTGGAAAAAGTGGGGAACCGTGGAAAACATTGCAGGACAGAGGGGAAACAAAGGGAGCAGGGTGAACGGATTGGAAAAAGTGGGGAACAGTGTGGAACACTGCAGAACAGAGGGGAATCAAAGGAAGCAGGGGGAACGGATTGGAAAAAGTGGGGAACTGTTCGGAACACTGAACAACAGAGGGGAACCAAAGGAGCACGGGGAAGAGATTGGAAAAATTGGGAAACCATGGAGGACAGTGCAGGACGGAGGGGAACCAAAGGGAGCAGGGGGGACAGATTGGAAAAAGTGGGGAACTGTGGGGAACACTGTAGAACATAGGGGAACTAAAGGGAACATGGAGAATAGATTGGAAAAAGTGCGGAACCGTGGCGAACACTGCAAAACAGTGGGAAAGAAAGGGAGCAGTGGGAACCGATTGGAAAAAGTTGGGAACCGTGCGAAACACTGTAGAACAGAGGGGAACGAAAGGGAGCAGGACGAACATATCGGAAAAAAGTTGAGAAGTGGGGAACACTGCAGAACAGTGGGGAATCAAAGGGAGCAGGGGGATCAGATTGGAAAAAGTGGGGAACAGTGTGGAAAAATGCAGAAGAGTGAGGAAACAAAGGGAGCAGGGGGCACAGATTGGAAAAAGTGGGGAACAGTGTGGAAAAATGGAGAACAGTGGGGAACCAAAGGGAGCAGGAGGAACAGATTGGAAAAAGTCGGGAACCGTGGAGAACCCTGCAGAACAGAGGGGAACCAAAGGGAGCAGGGGTAACGGATTGGAAAATGTGGGGAACTGTATAGAAAACTGCAGAATAGAGGGGAACCAACGGGAGCAGGGGGAACAGATTGGAAAAAGTGGAAACTGTGGGGAAAACTGCAGAACAGAGGGGAGCCCAAGGAGAAGGGGGAACAGATTGGAAAAAGTGGGGAACGGTGTGGAAAATGCAGAAGAGTGGAGAAACAACGGGAGCAGGGTGAACAGATTGGAAAAAGTGGGGAACAGTGTGGAACACTGCAGAACAGAGGGGAATCAAAGGAAGCAGGGGGAACGGATTGGAAAAAGTGGGGAACCGTTCGGAACACTGAACAACAGAGGGGAACCAAAGGAGCACGGGGAAGAGATTGGAAAAATTGGGAAACCATGGAGGACAGTGCAGGACGGTGGGAAACCAAAGGGAGCAGGGAT
Source organism: Narcine bancroftii (assembly GCF_036971445.1). Taxonomy (NCBI): domain Eukaryota; kingdom Metazoa; phylum Chordata; class Chondrichthyes; order Torpediniformes; family Narcinidae; genus Narcine; species Narcine bancroftii. The sequence continues at coordinate 7,113,141 of NW_027211884.1, forward strand.
AACGGATAGGAAAATGTGGGGAACCGTGCGGAACACTGCAGGACAGAGGGGAACCAAAGGGAACAGGAGGTACAGGTTGTAAAAAGTGGGGAACCATTAGCGAACACTGCAGAACAGTGGGGAACCAAAGGGAGCAGGGGGAACAGATTGCAAAAGGTGGGGAACAGTGGGGAATATTGCAGAAAAGAGGGGAACCAAATGGAGCATGGGAACAGATTGGAAAAATTGGGGAACCGTGTGGAAAAATGCAGAACAGTGGGAAACTAAAGGGAGCAGGGAGAACGGATTGGAAAAAGTGGGGAACCGTTCGGAACACTGCACAACAGAGGGGAACCAAAGGAGCACGGGGAAGAGATTGGAAAAATTGGGAAACCATGGAGGACAGTGCAGGACGGAGGGGAACCAAAGGGAGCAGGGGGAAAAGATTGGATAAAGTGGGGAACTGTGGGGAACATTGTAGAACTGAGGGGAACCAAAGAGAGCACGGCGAACAGATTGGAAAAAGTGTGGAACCGTGGGGAACACTGCAGGACAGAGGGGAACCAAAGGGAACAGGAGGTACAGGTTGTAAAATGTGGGTAACCGTTAGCGAACACTGCAGAACAATGGGGAACCAAAGGGAGCAGGGGTAACGGATTGGAAAATGTGGGGAACTGAATAGAAAACTGCAGAATAGAGGGGAACCAACGGGAGCAGGGGGAACAGATTGGAAAAAGTGGAAACTGTGGGGAAAACTGCAGAACAGAGGGGAGCCCAAGGAGAAGGGGGAACAGATTGGAAAAAGTGGGGAACGGTGTGGAAAATGCAGAAGAGTGGAGAAACAACGGGAGCAGGGTGAACGGATTGGAAAAAGTGGGGAACAGTGTGGAACACTGCAGAACAGAGGGGAATCAAAGGAAGCAGGGGGAACGGATTGGAAAAAGTGGGGAACCGTTCGGAACACTGAACAACAGAGGGGAACCAAAGGAGCACGGGGAAGAGATTGGAAAAATTGGGAAACCATGGAGGACAGTGCAGGACGGAGGGGAACCAAAGGGAGCACGGGGAACAGATTGGAAAAAGTGGGGAACTGTGGGGAACACTGTAGAACAGAGAGGAACCAAAGAGAGCACGGCGAATAGATTGGAAAAAGTGTGGAACTGTGGGGCACACTGCAGGACAGAGGGTAACCAAAGGGAACAGGAGGTACAGGGTGGAAAAAGTGGGGAAGCGTTGGCGAACACTGCAGAACAGTGGGGAATCAAAGGAAGCAGGGGGAACAGATTGCAAAAAGTGGGGAACAGTGGGGAATATTGCAGAAAAGAGGGGAAGCAAATGGAGCATGGGAACAGATTGGAAAAATTGGGGAACCGTGTGGAAAAATGCAGAACAGTGGGAAACCAAAGGGAGCAGGGAGAACGGATAGGAAAATGTGGGGAACCGTGCGGAACACTGCAGGACAGAGGGGAACCAAAGGGTACAGGAGGTACAGGTTGTAAAAAGTGGGGAACCGTTAGCGAACACTGCAGAACAGTGGGGAACCAAAGGGAGTAGGGGGAACAGATTGCAAAAGGTGGGGAACAGTGGGGAATATTGCAGAAAAGAGGGGAACCAAATGGAGCATGGGAACAGATTGGAAAAATTGGGGAACCGTGTGGAAAAATGCAGAACAGTGGGAAACCAAAGGGAGCAGGGAGAACGGATTGGAAAATGCGGGGAACCGTGGAGAGCACTGCAGTACAGAGGGGAACTAAAGGGAGCAGGGGGAACGGATTGGAAAAGTGGGGAACTGTGGGGGAAAATGCAGGACAGAGGGGAACCAAAGGGAGCAGGGGGAATGGATTGGAATAAGTGGGTAACCGTGGGGAACACTGCAGAACCGTGGGGAACCAAAGGGAGCAGGGGGAACAGATTGCAAAAAGTGGGGAACAGTGGGGAATATTGCAGAAAAGAGGGGAAGCAAATGGAGCATGGGAACAGATTGGAAAAATCGGGGAACCGTGTGGAAAAATGCAGAACAGTGGGAAACGAAAGGGAGCAGGGAGAACGGATTGGAAAAAGTGGGGAACCGTTCGGAACACTGCACAACAGAGGGGAACCAAAGGAGCACGGGGAAGAGATTGGAAAAATTGGGAAACCATGGAGGACAGTGCAGGACGGAGGGGAACCAAAGGGAGCAAGGGGAACGGATTGGAAAAGTGGGGAAATATGGGGGAAAATGCAGGACAGAGAGGAACCAAAGGGAGCAGGGGGAATGGATTGGAAAAAGTGGGTAACCGTGGGGAACACTGCAGGACAGAGGGGAACCAAAGGGAGCAGGTGGAACGGTTTGGAAAAAGTGGGTAACCGTGAGGAACAGTGCAGAACACTGCGGAACCAAAGGGAGCAGGGGGAACAGCTCGGAAAAGTGGGGAACCGTGGGGAACACAGCAGAATAAAGGAGAACCAAACGGAGCAGGGCGAACAGATTGGAAAAAGTGGGGAATCGTGGGTAGTTCTGCAGAACAGTGGGGAACCAAAAGGAGCAGGGGGAATGGATTGGAAAAAGTGGGGTACCGTGTAGAACATTGAAGGACAGAGGAGAAACAAGGGGAGCAGGGCGAACTGATTGGAAAAAGTGGGGAAACGTGGGGAACACTGCAGGACAGAGGGGAACCAAAGGGAGCAGGGGTAACGGATTGGAAAATGTGGGGAACTGTATAGAAAACTGCAGAATAGAGGGGAACCAACGGGAGCAGGGGGAACCGATTGGAAAAAGTGGAAACTGTGGGGAAAACTGCAGAACAGAGGGGATCCCAAGGAGAAGGGGGAACGTATTGGAAAAAGTGGGGAACGGTGTGGAAAATGCAGAAGAGTGGAGAAACAACGGGAGCAGGGTGAACGGATTGGAAAAAGTGGGGAACAGTGTGGAACACTGCAGAACAGAGGGGAATCAAAGGAAGCAGCGGGAACGGATTGGAAAAAGTGGGGAACCGTTCGGAACACTGAACAACAGAGGGGAACCAAAGGAGCACGAGGAAGAGATTGGAAAAATTGGGAAACCATGGAGGACAGTGCAGGACGGAGGGTAACCAAAGGGAGCAGGGGGAACAGATTGAAAAAAGTGGGGAACTGTGGGGAACACTGTAGAACAGAGAATAACCAAAGAGAGCACGGCGAATAGATTGGAAAAAGTGTGGAACCGTGGGGAACACTGCAGGACAGAGGGTAACCAAAGGGAACAGGAGGTACAGGGTGGAAAAAGTGGGGAACCGTTGGCGAACACTGCAGAACAGTGGGGAACCAAAGGGAGCAGGGGGAACAGATTGCAAAAAGTGGGGAACAGTGGGGAATATTGCAGAAAAGAGGGGAAGCAAATGGAGCATGGGAACAGATTGGAAAAATTGGGGAACCGTGTGGAAAAATGCAGAACAGTGGGAAACCAAAGGGAGCAGGGATAACGGATAGGAAAATGTGGGGAACCGTGCGGAACACTGCAGGACAGAGGGGAACCAAAGGGAACAGGAGGTACAGGTTGTAAAAAGTGGGGAACCATTAGCGAACACTGCAGAACAGTGGGGAACCAAAGGGAGCAGGGGGAACAGATTGCAAAAGGTGGGGAACAGTGGGGAATATTGCAGAAAAGAGGGGAACCAAATGGAGCATGGGAACAGACTGGAAAAATTGGGGAACCGTGTGGAAAAATGCAGAACAGTGGGAAACTAAAGGGAGCAGGGAGAACGGATTGGAAAAAGTGGGGAACCGTTCGGAACACTGCACAACAGAGGGGAACCAAAGGAGCACGGGGAAGAGATTGGAAAAATTGGGAAACCATGGAGGACAGTGCAGGACGGAGGGGAACCAAAGGGAGCAGGGGGAAAAGATTGGATAAAGTGGGGAACTGTGGGGAACATTGTAGAACTGAGGGGAACCAAAGAGAGCACGGCGAACAGATTGGAAAAAGTGTGGAACCGTGGGGAACACTGCAGGACAGAGGGGAACCAAAGGGAACAGGAGGTACAGGTTGTAAAATGTGGGTAACCGTTAGCGAACACTGCAGAACAATGGGGAACCAAAGGGAGCAGTGGGAACAGTTTGCAAAAGGTGGGGAACATTGGGGAATATTGCAGAAAAGAGGGGAACCAAATGGAGCATGGGAACAGATTGGAAAAATTGGGGAACCGTGTGGAAAAATGTAGAACAGTGGGAAACCAAAGGGAGCAGGGAGAACGGATTGGAAAATGCGGGGAACCGTGGAGAGCACTGCAGTACAGAGGGGAACTAAAAGGAGCAGGGGGATCGGATTGGAAAAGTGGGGAACTGTGGGGGAAAATGCAGGACAGAGGGGAACCAAAGGGAGCAGGGGGAATGGATTGGAATAAGTGGTAACCGTGGGGAACACTGCAGGACAGAGGGGAACCAAAGGGAGCAGGGGGAACGGTTTGGAAAAAGTGGGTAACCGTGGGGAACACTGCAGAACACTGCAGAACCAAAGGGAGCAGGGGGAACAGATCGGAAAAGTGGGGAACCTTGGGTAACACTGCAGAATAAAGGAGAACCAAACGGAGCAGGGGGAACAGATTGGAAAAAGTGGGAAATCGTGGGGAGTTCTGCAGAACAGTGGGGAACCAAAAGGAGCAGGGGGAATGGATTGGAAAAAGTGGGGAACCGTGGAGAACATTGCAGGACAGAGGGGAAACAAAGGGAGCAGGGGTAACGGATTGGAAAATGTGGGGAACTGTATAGAAAACTGCAGAATAGAGGGGAACCAACGGGAGCAGGGGGAACAGATTGGAAAAAGTGGAAACTGTGGGGAAAACTGCAGAACAGAGGGGAGCCCAAGGAGAAGGGGGAACAGATTGGAAAAAGTGGGGAACGGTGTGGAAAATGCAGAAGAGTGGAGAAACAACGGGAGCAGGGTGAACGGATTGGAAAAAGTGGGGAACAGTGTGGAACACTGCAGAACAGAGGGGAATCAAAGGAAGCAGGGGGAACGGATTGGAAAAAGTGGGGAACCGTTCGGAACACTGAACAACAGAGGGGAACCAAAGGAGCACGGGGAAGAGATTGGAAAAATTGGGAAACCATGGAGGACAGTGCAGGACGGAGGGGAACCAAAGGGAGCACGGGGAACAGATTGGAAAAAGTGGGGAACTGTGGGGAACACTGTAGAACAGAGAGGAACCAAAGAGAGCACGGCGAATAGATTGGAAAAAGTGTGGAACCGTGGGGCACACTGCAGGACAGAGGGTAACCAAAGGGAACAGGAGGTACAGGGTGGAAAAAGTGGGGAAGCGTTGGCGAACACTGCAGAACAGTGGGGAATCAAAGGAAGCAGGGGGAACAGATTGCAAAAAGTGGGGAACAGTGGGGAATATTGCAGAAAAGAGGGGAAGCAAATGGAGCATGGGAACAGATTGGAAAAATTGGGGAACCGTGTGGAAAAATGCAGAACAGTGGGAAACCAAAGGGAGCAGGGAGAACGGATAGGAAAATGTGGGGACCCGTGCGGATCACTGCAGGACAGAGGGGAACCAAAGGGTACAGGAGGTACAGGTTGTAAAAAGTGGGGAACCGTTAGCGAACACTGCAGAACAGTGGGGAACCAAAGGGAGTAGGGGGAACAGATTGCAAAAGGTGGGGAACAGTGGGGAATATTGCAGAAAAGAGGGGAACCAAATGGAGCATGGGAACAGATTGGAAAAATTGGGGAACAGTGTGGAAAAATGCAGAACAGTGGGAAACCAAAGGGAGCAGGGAGAACGGATTGGAAAATGCGGGGAACCGTGGAGAGCACTGCAGTACAGAGGGGAACTAAAGGGAGCAGGGGGAACGGATTGGAAAAGTGGGGAACTGTGGGGGAAAATGCAGGACAGAGGGGAACCAAAGGGAGCAGGGGGAATGGATTGGAATAAGTGGGTAACCGTGGGGAACACTGCAGAACCGTGGGGATCCAAAGGGAGCAGGGGGAACAGATTGCAAAAAGTGGGGAACAGTGGGGAATATTGCAGAAAAGAGGGGAAGCAAATGGAGCATGGGAACAGATTGGAAAAATCGGGGAACCGTGTGGAAAAATGCAGAACAGTGGGAAACGAAAGGGAGCAGGGAGAACGGATTGGAAAAAGTGGGGAACCGTTCGGAACACTGCACAACAGAGGGGAACCAAAGGAGCACGGGGAAGAGATTGGAAAAATTGGGAAACCATGGAGGACAGTGCAGGACGGAGGGGAACCAAAGGGAGCAAGGGGAACGGATTGGAAAAGTGGGGAAATATGGGGGAAAATGCAGGACAGAGAGGAACCAAAGGGAGCAGGGGGAATGGATTGGAAAAAGTGGGTAACCGTGGGGAACACTGCAGGACAGAGGGGAACCAAAGGGAGCAGGTGGAACGGTTTGGAAAAAGTGGGTAACCGTGAGGAACACTGCAGAACACTGCGGAACCAAAGGGAGCAGGGGGAACAGCTCGGAAAAGTGGGGAACCGTGGGGAACACAGCAGAATAAAGGAGAACCAAACGGAGCAGGGCGAACAGATTGGAAAAAGTGGGGAATCGTGGGTAGTTCTGCAGAACAGTGGGGAACCAAAAGGAGCAGGGGGAATGGATTGGAAAAAGTGGGGTACCGTGTAGAACATTGAAGGACAGAGGAGAAACAAGGGGAGCAGGGCGAACTGATTGGAAAAAGTGGGGAAACGTGGGGAACACTGCAGGACAGAGGGGAAACAAAGGGAGCAGGGTGAACAGATTCGAAAAAGTGTGCAACCTTGGGGAACACTGCAGAACAGTGGGGAACCAAAGGGAGCAGGGGGAACAGATTGCAAAAAGTGGGGAACAGTGGGGAATATTGCAGAAAAGAGGGGAAGCAAATGGAGCATGGGAACAGATTGGAAAAATTGGGGAACCGTGTGGAAAAATGCAGAACAGTGGGAAACCAAAGGGAGCAGGGAGAACGGATAGGAAAATGTGGGGAACCGTGCGGAACACTGCAGGACAGAGGAAAACCAAAGGAGCACGGGGAAGAGATTGGAAAAATTGGGAAACCATGGAGGACAGTGCAGGACGGAGGGGAACCAAAGGGAGCAGGGGGAAAAGATTGGATAAAGTGGGGAACTGTGGGGAACATTGTAGAACTGAGGGGAACCAAAGAGAGCACGGCGAACAGATTGGAAAAAGTGTGGAACCGTGGGGAACACTGCAGGACAGAGGGGAACCAAAGGGAACAGGAGGTACAGGTTGTAAAATGTGGGCAACCGTTAGCGAACACTGCAGAACAGTGGGGAAGCAAAGGGAGCAGTGGGAACAGATTGCAAAAGGTGGGGAACAGTGGGGAACAGTGGGGAATATTGCAGAAAAGAGGGGAACCAAATGGAGCATGGGAACAGATTGGAAAAATTGGGGAACCGTGTGGAAAAATGCAGAACAGTGGGAAACCAAAGGGAGCAGGGAGAACGGATTGGAAAATGCGGGGAACCGTGGAGAGCACTGCAGTACAGAGGGGAACTAAAGGGAGCAGGGGGAACGGATTGGAAAAGTGGGGAACTGTGGGGGGAACCAAAGGGAGCAGGGGGAATGGATTGGAATAAGTGGGTAACCGTGGGGAACACTGCAGAACCGTGGGGAACCAAAGGGAGCAGGGGGAACAGATTGCAAAAAGTGGGGAACAGTGGGGAATATTGCAGAAAAGAGGTGAAGCAAATGGAGCATGGGAACAGATTGGAAAAATCGGGGAACCGTGGAGGACAGTGCAGGACGGAGGGGAACCAAAGGGAGCAGGGGGAAAAGATTGGATAAAGTGGGGAACTGTGGGGAACATTGTAGAACTGAGGGGAACCAAAGAGAGCACGGCGAACAGATTGGAAAAAGTGTGGAACCGTGGGGAACACTGCAGGACAGAGGGGAACCAAAGGGAACAGGAGGTACAGGTTGTAAAATGTGGGCAACCGTTAGCGAACACTGCAGAACAGTGGGGAAGCAAAGGGAGCAGTGGGAACAGATTGCAAAATGTGGGGAACAGTGGGGAACAGTGGGGAATATTGCAGAAAAGAGGGGAACCAAATGGAGCATGGGAACGGATTGGAAAAAGTGGGGAACCGTTCGGAACACTGAACAACAGAGGGGAACCAAAGGAGCACGGGGAAGAGATTGGAAAAATTGGGAAACCATGGAGGACAGTGCAGGACGGAGGGGAACCAAAGGGAGCACGGGGAACAGATTGGAAAAAGTGGGGAACTGTGGGGAACACTGTAGAACAGAGAGGAACCAAAGAGAGCACGGCGAATAGATTGGAAAAAGTGTGGAACCGTGGGGCACACTGCAGGACAGAGGGTAACCAAAGGGAACAGGAGGTACAGGGTGGAAAAAGTGGGGAAGCGTTGGCGAACACTGCAGAACAGTGGGGAATCAAAGGAAGCAGGGGGAACAGATTGCAAAAAGTGGGGAACAGTGGGGAATATTGCAGAAAAGAGGGGAAGCAAATGGAGCATGGGAACAGATTGGAAAAATTGGGGAACCGTGTGGAAAAATGCAGAACAGTGGGAAACCAAAGGGAGCAGGGAGAACGGATAGGAAAATGTGGGGAACCGTGCGGAACACTGCAGGACAGAGGGGAACCAAAGGGTACAGGAGGTACAGGTTGTAAAAAGTGGGGAACCGTTAGCGAACACTGCAGAACAGTGGGGAACCAAAGGGAGTAGGGGGAACAGATTGCAAAAGGTGGGGAACAGTGGGGAATATTGCAGAAAAGAGGGGAACCAAATGGAGAATGGGAACAGATTGGAAAAATTGGAGAACCGTGTGGAAAAATGCAGAACAGTGGGAAACCAAAGGGAGCAGGGAGAACGGATTGGAAAAAGTGGGGAACCGTTCGAAACACTGCACAACAGAGGGGAACCAAAGGAGCACGGGGAAGAGATTGGAAAAATTGGGAAACCATGGAGGACAGTGCAGGACGGAGGGGAACCAAAGGGAGCAGGGGGAAAAGATTGGATAAAGTGGGGAACTGTGGGGAACATTGTAGAACTGAGGGGAACCAAAGCAAGCACGGCGAACAGATTGGAAAAAGTGTGGAACCGTGGGGAACACTGCAGGACAGAGGGGAACCAAAGGGAACAGGAGGTACAGGTTGTAAAAAGTGGGGAACCGTTAGCGAACACTGCAGAACAGTGGGGAACCAAAGGGAGCAGTGGGAACAGATTGCAAAAGGTGGGGAACAGTGGGGAATATTGCAGAAAAGAGGGGAACCAAATGGAGCATGGGAACAGATTGGAAAAATTGGGGAACCGTGTGGAAAAATGTAGAACAGTGGGAAAACAAAGGGAGCAGGGAGAACGGATTGGAAAATGCGGGGAACCGTGGAGAGCACTGCAGTACAGAGGGGAACTAAAGGGAGCAGGGGGATCGGAATGGAAAAGTGGGGAACTGTGGGGGAGAATACAGGACAGAGGGGAACCAAAGGGAGCAGGGGGAATGGATTGGAATAAGTGTGTAACCGTGGGGAACACTGCAGGACAGAGGGGAACCAAAGGGAGCAGGGGGAACGGTTTGGAAAAAGTGGGTAACCGTGGGGAACACTGCAGAACACTGCAGAACCAAAGGGAGTAGGGGGAACAGCTCGGAAAAGTGGGTAACCTTGGGTAACACTGCAGAATAAAGGAGAACCAAACGGAGCAGGGGGAACAGATTGGAAAAAGTGGGGAATCGTGGGGAGTTCTGCAGAACAGTGGGGAACCAAAAGGAGCAGGAGGAATGGATTGGAAAAAGTGGGGAACCGTGGAAAACATTGCAAGATAGAGGGGAAACAAAGGGAGCAGGGGTAACGGATTGGAAAATGTGGGGAACTGTATAGAAAACTGCAGAATAGAGGGGAACCAACGGGAGCAGGGGGAACAGATTGGAAAAAGTGGGGAACGGTGTGGAAAATGCAGAAGAGTGGAGAAACAACGGGAGCAGGGTGAACGGATTGGAAAAAGTGGGGAACAGTGTGGAACACTGCAGAACAGAGGGGAATCAAAGGAAGCAGGGGGAACGGATTGGAAAAAGTGGGGAACTGTTCGGAACACTGAACAACAGAGGGGAACCAAAGGAACACGGGGAAGAGATTGTAAAAATTGGGAAACCATGGAGGACAGTGCAGGACGGAGGGGAACCAAAGGGAGCAGGGGGGACAGATTGGAAAAAGTGGGGAACTGTGGGGAACACTGTAGAACAGAGAGGAACCAAAGAGAGCACGGCGAATAGATTGGAAAAAGTGTGGAACAGTGGGGAATATTGCAGAAAAGAGGGGAAACAAATGGAGCATGGGAACAGATTGGAAAAATTGGGGAACCGTGTGGAAAAATGCAGAACAGTGGGAAACCAAAGGGAGCAGGGAGAACGGATAGGAAAATGTGGGGAACCGTTCGGAACACTGAACCACAGAGGGGAACCAAAGGAGCACGGGGAAGAGATTGGAAAAATTGGGAAACCGTTAGCAAACACTGCAGAACAGTGGGGAACCAAAGGGAGCAGGGGGAACAGATTGCAAAAGGTGGGAAGCAGGGAGAATGGATAGGAAAATGTGGGGAACCGTTCGGAACACTGAACAACAGAGGGGAACCAAAGGGAACAGGAGGTACAGGTTGTAAAAAGTGGCGAACCGTTAGCAAACACTGCAGAACAGTGGGGAACCAAAGGGAGCAGGGGGAACAGATTGCAAAAGGTGGGGAACAGTGGGGAATATTGCAGAAAAGAGGGGAACCAAATGGAGCATGGGAACAGATTGGAAAAACTGGGGAACCGTGTGGAAAAATGCAGAACAGTGGGAAACCAAAGGGAGCAGGGAGAACGGATTGGAAAAAGTGGGGAACCGTTCGGAACAGTGCACTACAGAGGGGAACCAAAGGAGCACGGGGAAGAGATTGGAAAAATTGGGAAACCATGGAGGACAGTGCAGGACGGAGGGGAACCAAAGGGAGCAGGGGGAAAAGATTGGATAAAGTGGGGAACTGTGGGGAACATTGTAGAACTGAGGGGAACCAAAGAGAGCACGGCGAACAGATTGGAAAAAGTGTGGAACCGTGGGGAACACTGCAGGACAGAGGGGAACCAAAGGGAACAGGAGGTACAGGTTGTAAAATGTGGGCAACCGTTAGCGAACACTGCAGAACAGTGGGGAAGCAAAGGGAGCAGTGGGAACAGATTGCAAAAGGTGGGGAACAGTGGGGAACAGTGGGGAATATTGCAGAAAAGAGGGGAACCAAATGGAGCATGGGAACAGATTGGAAAAATTGGGGAACCGTGTGGAAAAATGCAGAACAGTGGGAAACCAAAGGGAGCAGGGAGAACGGATTGGAAAATGCGGGGAACCGTGGAGAGCACTGCAGTACAGAGGGGAACTAAAGGGAGCAGGGGGAACGGATTGGAAAAGTGGGGAACTGTGGGGGAAAATGCAGGACAGAGGGGAACCAAAGGGAGCAGGGGGAATGGATTGGAATAAGTGGGTAACCGTGGGGAACACTGCAGAACCGTGGGGAACCAAAGGGAGCAGGGGGAACAGATTGCAAAAAGTGGGGAACAGTGGGGAATATTGCAGAAAAGAGGGGAAGCAAATGGAGCATGGGAACAGATTGGAAAAATCGGGGAACCGTGTGGAAAAATGCAGAACAGTGGGAAACGAAAGGGAGCAGGGAGAACGGATTGGAAAAAGTGGGGAACCGTTCGGAACACTGCACAACAGAGGGGAACCAAAGGAGCACGGGGAAGAGATTGGAAAAATTGGGAAACCATGGAGGACAGTGCAGGACGGAGGGGAACCAAAGGGAGCAAGGGGAACGGATTGGAAAAGTGGGGAACTGTGGGGAAAATGCAGGACAGAGAGGAACCAAAGGGAGCAGGGGGAAAAGATTGGATAAAGTGGGGAACTGTGGGGAACATTGTAGAACTGAGGGGAACCAAAGAGAGCACGGCGAACAGATTGGAAAAAGTGTGGAACCGTGGGGAACACTGCAGGACAGAGGGGAACCAAAGGGAACAGGAGGTACAGGCTGTAAAATGTGGGCAACCGTTAGCGAACACTGCAGAACAGTGGGGAACCAAAGGGAGCAGTGGGAACAGTTTGCAAAAGGTGGGGAACATTGGGGAATATTGCAGAAAAGAGGGGAACCAAATGGAGCATGGGAACAGATTGGAAAAATTGGGGAACCGTGTGGAAAAATGTAGAACAGTGGGAAACCAAAGGGAGCAGGGAGAACGGATTGGAAAATGCGGGGAACCGTGGAGAGCACTGCAGTACAGAGGGGAACTAAAGGGAGCAGAGGGATCGGATTGGAAAAGTGGGGAACTGTGGGGAAAATGCAGGACAGAGGGGAACCAAAGGGAGCAGGGGGAATGGATTGGAATAAGTGGGTAACCGTGGGGAACACTGCAGGACAGAGGGGAACCAAAGGGAGCAGGGGGAACGGTTTGGAAAAAGTGGGTAACCGTGGGGAACACTGCAGAACACTGCAGAACCAAAGGGAGCAGGGGGAACAGATCGGAAAAGTGGGGAACCTTGGCTAACACTGCAGAATAAAGGAGAACCAAACGGAGCAGGGGGAACAGATTGGAAAAAGTGGGGAATAGTGGGGAGTTCTGCAGAACAGTGGGGAACCAAAAGGAGCAGGGGGAATGGATTGGAAAAAGTGGGGAACCGTAGAGAACATTGCAGGACAGAGGGGAAACAAAGGGAGCAGGGCGAACTGATTGGAAAAAGTGGGGAAACGTGGGGAACACTGCAGGACAGAGGGGAAACAAAGGGAGCAGGGGGAACAGATTGGAAAAAGTGGAAACTGTGGGGAAAACTGCAGAACAGAGGGGAGCCCAAGGAGAAGGGGGAACAGATTGGAAAAAGTGGGGAACGGTGTGGAAAATGCAGAAGAGTGGAGAAACAACGGGAGCAGGGTGAACGGATTGGAAAAAGTGGGGAACAGTGTGGAACACTGCAGAACAGAGGGGAATCAAAAGAAGCAGGGGGAACAGATTGGAAAAAGTGGGGAACCGTTCGGAACACTGAACAACAGAGGGGAACCAAAGGAGCACGGGGAAGAGATTGGAAAAATTGGGAAACCATGGAGGACAGTGCAGGACGGAGGGGAACCAAAGGGAGCAGGGGGAACAGATTGGAAAAAGTGTGGAACAGTGGGGAATATTGCAGAAAAGAGGGGAAACAAATGGAGCATGGGAACAGATTGGAAAAATTGGGGAACCGTGTGGAAAAATGCAGAACAGTGGGAAACCAAAGAAAGCAGGGAGAACGGATAGGAAAATGTGGGGAACCGTTCGGAACACTGAACAACAGAGGGGAACCAAAGGAGCACGGGGAAGAGATTGGAAAAATTGGGAAACCATGGAGGACACTGCAGGACAGAGGGGAACCAAAGGGAACAGGAGGTACAGGTTGTAAAAAGTGGGGAACCGTTAGCAAACACTGCAGAACAGTGGGGAACCAAAGGGAGCAGGGGGAACAGATTGCAAAAGGTGGGGAACAGATTGCAAAAGGTGGGGAACAGTGGGGAATATTGCAGAAAAGAGGGGAACCAAATGGAGCATGGGAACAGATTGGAAAAATTGTGGAACCGTGTGGAAAAATGCAGAACAGTGGGAAACCAAAGGGAGCAGGGAGAACAGATTGGAAAAAGTGGGGAACCGTTCGGAACAGTGCACAACAGAGGGGAACCAAAGGAGCACGGGGAAGAGATTGGAAAAATTGGGAAACCATGGAGGACAGTGCAGGACGGAGGGGAACCAAAGGGAGCAGGGGGAAAAGATTGGATAAAGTGGGGAACTGTGGGGAACATTGTAGAACTGAGGGGAACCAAAGAGAGCACGGCGAACAGATTGGAAAAAGTGTGGAACCGTGGGGAACACTGCAGGACAGAGGGGAACCAAAGGGAACAGGAGGTACAGGTTGTAAAAAGTGGGGAACCGTTAGCGAACACTGCAGAACAGTGGGGAACCAAAGGGAGCAGTGGGAACAGATTGCAAAATGTGGGGAACAGTGGGGAACAGTGGGGAATATTGCAGAAAAGAGGGGAACCAAATGGAGCATGGGAACAGATTGGAAAAATTGGGGAACCGTGTGGAAAAATGCAGAACAGTGGGAAAACAAAGGGAGCAGGGAGAACGGATTGGAAAATGCGGGGAACCGTGTAGAGCACTGCAGTACAGAGGGGAACTAAAGGGAGCAGGGGGAACGGATTGGAAAAGTGGGGAACTGTGGGGGAAAATGCAGGACACTGCAAAACCAAAGGGAGCAGGGGGAACAGCTCGGAAAAGTGGGGAACCTTGGGTAACACTGCAGTATAAAGGAGAACCAAACGGAGCAGGGGGAACAGATTGGAAAAAGTGGTGAATCGTGGGGAGTTCTGTAGAACAGTGGGGAACCAAAAGGAGCAGGGGGAATGGATTGGAAAAAGTGGGGAAGCGTGGAGAACATTGCAGGACAGAGGGGAAACAAAGGGAGCAGGGCGAACTGATTGGAAAAAGTGGGGAAACGTGGGGAACACTGCAGGACAGAGGGGAACTAAAAGGAGCAAAGGGAAAAGATTGGAAAAATTGCAGAACCATGGCGAACACTGCAGGACAGAGGGGAACCAAAGGGAGCAGGGGGAGCAGATTGGAAAAAGTGGGGAACGGTGTGGAAAAATGCAGAAGAGTGGAGCAACAACGGGTGCAGGGTTAACGTATTGGAAAAAGTGGGAAACTGTTTGGAACACTGCAGAACAGAGGGGAACCAAAGGAGCACGGGGAAGAGATTGGAAAAATTGGGAAACAATGGAGGACAGTGCAGGTCGGAGGGGAACCAAAAGGAGCATGGGAACAGATTGGAAAAAATGTGGAGAACCATGGGGAACACTGCAGAACAGAGAGGACCCAAAGGGAGCAGAGGGAAGAACTCGGAAAAGTGGGGAACCGTGGGGAACCAAAGGGAGCGGGGGAAACAGATTGGAAAAAGTGGGGAACAGTGTGGAAAACGCAGAAGAGTGAGGAAACAAAGGGAGCAGGGGGAACAGATTGGAAAAAGTGGGGAACTGTGTGGAACACTGCAGAACATAGGGGAACTAAAGGGAACATGGAGAATAGATTGGAAAAAAGTGAGGAACCGTGGCGAACACTGCAAAACAGAGGGAAAGAAAGGGAGCAGTGGGAATGGATTGGAAAAAGTTGGGAACCGTGGGAAACACTGCACAACAGAGGGGAACGAAAGGGAGCAGGACGAACATATCGGAAAAAAGTTGAGAAGTGGGGAACACTGCAGAACAGTGGGGAATCAAAGGGAGCAGGGGGAACAGATTGGAAAAAGTGGGGAACTGTGTGGAAAAATGCAGAACAGTGGGGAACCAAAGGGAGCAGGAGGAACAGATTGGAAAAAGTCGGTAACCGTTCGGAACACTGCACAAGAGAGGGGAAACAAAGGAGCATGGGGAAGAGATTGGAAAAATTGGGAAACAGTGTGGACAAATGCAGAAGAGTAAGGAAACAAAGGGAGCAGGGGGTATACATTGGAAAAATTGCGGAACCATGGGGAACACTGCAGAACAGAGGGGAACCAAGGGAGCAGGTGGAACGAATTGGAAAAAGTGAGGAATCGTGAAGGACAATGCAGGACAGAGGGGAAAAAAAGGGCACAGGGGGAACGGATTGGAAAAAGTGGGGAACTGTGGGGAACACTGCAGAACAGAGGGGAACCAATAGGAGCAGGGCGAACAGATTGGAAAAAGTGGGGAACTGTGTGGAAAAATGCAGAAGAGTGGAGAAACAACGGGAGCAGGGTGAACGGATTGGAAAAAGTGGGGAACCGTTAGGCACACTGCACAACAGAGGGGAAACAAAGGAGCACGGGGAAAAGATTGGAAAAATTGGGAAACAATGGAGGACAGTTCAGGACGGAGGGGAACCAAAGGGAGCAGGGGGAACAGATTGGAAAAAGTGCGGAACCGTGGCGAATACTGCAAAACAGTGGACAACCAAACGGAGCAGCGGGAACGGATTGGAAAAAGTGGGGAACCGTGGGAAACACTGCAGAACAGAGGGGAACGAAAGGGAGCAGGAGGAACAGATTGGAAAATGTGGGGAACTGTATAGAATACTGCAGAATAGAGGGGAAACCAAAGGGAGCAGGGTGAACTGATTGGAAAAAGTGGAAACTGTGGGGTAAACTGCAGAACAGAGGGGAGCCCAAGGAGAAGGGCGAACAGATTGGAAAAAGTGGGGAACGGTGTGGAAAAATTGAGAAGAGTGGAGAAACAAAGGGAGCAGGGTGAACGGATTGGAAATTTCGGGGAACAGTGTGGAACACTGCAGAACAGAAGGGAATCAAAGGAAGCAGGGGGAACGGATTGGAAAAAGTGGGGAACCGTTCAAAACACTGCACTACAGAGGGGAACCAAAGGAGCACGGGGAAGAGATTGGAAAAATTGGGAAACCATGGAGGACAGTGCAGGACGGAGGGGAACCAAAGGGAGCAGGGGGAACAGATTGGATAAAGTTCGTAACTGTGGGGAACATTGTAGAACTGAGGGGAACCAAAGAGAGCACGGCGAACAGATTGCAAAAAGTGTGGAACCGTGGGGAACACTGCAGGACAGAGGGGAACCAAAGGGAACAGGAGGTACAGGTTGTAAAAAATGGGGAACCGTTAGCGAAAACTGCAGAACAGTGGGGAACAAAAGGGAGCAGGGGGAACAGATTGCAAAAGGTGTGGAACAGTGGGGAATATTGCAGAAAAGAGGGGAACCAAATGGAGCATGGGAACAGATTGGAAAAATTGGGGAACCGTGTGGGAAAATGCAGAACAGTGGGAAACCAAAGGGAGCAGGGAGAACGGATTGGAAAATGTGGGGAACCGTGGAGAGCACTGCAGTATTGTGGGGAACTAAAGGGAGCAGGGGGAACGGATTGGAAAAGTGGGGAACTGTGGGGGAAAATGCAGGACAGAGGGGAACCAAAGGGAGCAGGGGGAATGGATTGGAATAAGTGGGTAACCGTGGGGAACACTGCAGGACAGAGGGGAACCAAAGGGAGCACGGGGAACGGTTTGGAAAAAGTGGGTAACCGTGGGGAACACTGCAGAACACTGCAGAACCAAAGGGAGCAGGGGGAACAGCTCGGAAAAGTGGGGAACCTTGGGGAACACTGCAGAATAAAGGAGAACCAAACGGAGCAGGGGGAACAGATTGGAAAAAGTGGGGAATCGTGGGGAGTTCTGCAGAACAGTGGGGAACCAAAAGGAGCAGGGGGAATGGATTGGAAAAAAGTGGGGAACCGTGGAGAACATTGCAGGACAGAGAAAAAACAAAGGGAGCAGGGCGATCTGATTGGTAAATGTGGGGAAACGTGGGGAACACTGCAGGACAGAGGGGAAACAAAGGGAGCAGGGTGAACAGATTCGAAAAAGTGTGCACCTTGGGGAACACGGCAGAATAGAGGTGAACTAAACGGAGCATGGGGAACAGATTGGAAAAAGTGCAGAACCATGGCGAACACTGCAAAACAGTGGGGAACCAAAGGGAGCAGCGGGAACGGATTGGAAAAAGTGGGGAACCGTGGGTAACACTGCAGAACAGAGGGGAACGAAATGGAGCACGGCGAGCATATCGGAAAGAAGTTGAGAAGTGGGGAACACTGCAGGACAGAGGGGAACCAAAGGGAGCAGGGGGGAACGGATTGGATAAAGTGGGGAACTGTGAAGAACACTGCAGACAGAGAGGAACCAAAGCGATCACGGCGAACAAATTCGAAAATAGTGGAAAAGTGGGGAATACTGCAGAACAGTGGGGAACCAAAGGGATCGGGGGAAACAGATTGGAAAAAGTGGGGAACAGTGTGCAAAAATGCAGAAGAGTGAGGAAACAAAAGGAGCAGGGGGATCAGATTGGAAAAAGTGGCGAACAGTGTGGAAAAATGCAGAAGAGTGAGGAAACAAAGAGAGCAGGGGGAACAGATTGGAAAAAGTGGGGAATTGTGTGGAAAAATGCAGAACAGTGGGGAACCAAAGGGAGCAGGAGAACAGATTGGAAAAAGTCGGGAACCGTGGAGAACACTGCAGAACAGAGGGGAACCAAAGGGAGCAGGG
This sequence comes from Narcine bancroftii, assembly GCF_036971445.1. NCBI lineage: Eukaryota > Metazoa > Chordata > Chondrichthyes > Torpediniformes > Narcinidae > Narcine > Narcine bancroftii. The sequence goes on from NW_027211884.1 coordinate 7,131,184, forward strand.
GTAACGGATTGGAAAATGTGGGGAACTGTATAGAACACTGCAGAATAGAGGGGAAAGCAAAGGGAGCAGGGGGAACAGATTGGAAAAAGTGGAAACTGTGGGGTAAACTGCAGAACAGAGGGGAGCCCAAGGAGAAGGGCGAACAGATTGGAAAAAGTGGGGAACGGTGTGGAAAAATGCAGAAGAGTGGAGAAACAATGGGAGCAGGGTGATCGGATTGGAAAAATTGGGGAACAGTGTGGAACACTGCAGAACAGAAGGGAATCAAAGGAAGCAGGGGGAACGGATTGGAAAAAGTGGGGAACCGTTCGGAAGACTGCACAACAGAGGGGAACCAAAGGAGCACGGGGAAGAGATTGGAAAAATTGGGAAACCATGTAGGACAGTGCAGGACGGAGGGGAACCAAAGGGAGCAGGGGGAACAGCTCGGAAAAGTGGGGAACCTTGGGTAACACTGCAGAATAAAGGAGAACCAAACGGAGCAGGGAGAACAGATTGGAAAAAGTGGTGAATCGTGGTGAGTTCTGCAGAACAGTGGGGAACCAAAAGGAGCAGGGGGAATGGATTGGAAAAAGTGGGGAAGCGTGGAGAACATTGCAGGACAGAGGGGAAACAAAGGGAGCAGGGCGAACTGATTGGAAAAAGTGGAGAAACGTGGGGAACACTGCAGGACAGAGGGGAAACAAAGGGAGCAGGGTGAACAGATTCGAAAAAGTGTGCAACCTTGGGGAACACTGCAGAATAGAGGGGAACTAAACGGAGCAAAGGGAAAAGATTGGAAAAATTGCAGAACCATGGCGAACACTGCAAAAGAGTGGGGAACCAAAGGGAGCAGTGGGAACGGATTGGAAAAAGTGGGGAACCGTGGAAAACACTGCAGAACAGAGGGGAACTAAATGGAGCACGGCTAGCATATCGGAAAGAAGTTGAGAAGTGGGGAACACTGCAGGACAGAGGGGAACCAAAGGGAGCAGGGGGAGCAGATTGGAAAAAGTGGGGAACGGTGTGGAAAAATGCAGAAGAGTGGAGCAACAACGGGAGCAGGGTTAACGTATTGGAAAAAGTGGGGAACTGTTTGGAACACTGCAGAACAGAGGGGAACCAAAGGAGCACGGGGAAGAGATTGGAAAAATTGGGAAACAATGGAGGACAGTGCAGGTCGGAGGGGAACCAAAAGGAGCATGGGAACAGATTGGAAAAAATGTGGAGAACCATGGGGAACACTGCAGAACAGAGAGGACCCAAAGGGAGCAGAGGGAAGAACTCGGAAAAGTGGGGAACCGTGGGGAACCAAAGGGAGCGGGGGAAACAGATTGGAAAAAGTGGGGAACAGTGTGGAAAACGCAGAAGAGTGAGGAAACAAAGGGAGCAGGGGGAACAGATTGGAAAAAGTGGGGAACTGTGTGGAACACTGCAGAACATAGGGGAACTAAAGGGAACATGGAGAATAGATTGGAAAAAAGTGAGGAACCGTGGCGAACACTGCAAAACAGAGGGAAAGAAAGGGAGCAGTGGGAATGGATTGGAAAAAGTTGGGAACCGTGGGAAACACTGCACAACAGAGGGGAACGAAAGGGAGCAGGACGAACATATCGGAAAAAAGTTGAGAAGTGGGGAACACTGCAGAACAGTGGGGAATCAAAGGGAGCAGGGGGAACAGATTGGAAAAAGTGGGGAACTGTGTGGAAAAATGCAGAACAGTGGGGAACCAAAGGGAGCAGGAGGAACAGATTGGAAAAAGTCGGTAACCGTTCGGAACACTGCACAAGAGAGGGGAAACAAAGGAGCATGGGGAAGAGATTGGAAAAATTGGGAAACAGTGTGGACAAATGCAGAAGAGTAAGGAAACAAAGGGAGCAGGGGGTATACATTGGAAAAATTGCGGAACCATGGGGAACACTGCAGAACAGAGGGGAACCAAGGGAGCAGGTGGAACGAATTGGAAAAAGTGAGGAATCGTGAAGGACAATGCAGGACAGAGGGGAAAAAAAGGGCACAGGGGGAACGGATTGGAAAAAGTGGGGAACTGTGGGGAACACTGCAGAACAGAGGGGAACCAATAGGAGCAGGGCGAACAGATTGGAAAAAGTGGGGAACTGTGTGGAAAAATGCAGAAGAGTGGAGAAACAACGGGAGCAGGGTGAACGGATTGGAAAAAGTGGGGAACCGTTAGGCACACTGCACAACAGAGGGGAAACAAAGGAGCACGGGGAAAAGATTGGAAAAATTGGGAAACAATGGAGGACAGTTCAGGACGGAGGGGAACCAAAGGGAGCAGGGGGAACAGATTGGAAAAAGTGCGGAACCGTGGCGAATACTGCAAAACAGTGGACAACCAAACGGAGCAGCGGGAACGGATTGGAAAAAGTGGGGAACCGTGGGAAACACTGCAGAACAGAGGGGAACGAAAGGGAGCAGGAGGAACAGATTGGAAAATGTGGGGAACTGTATAGAATACTGCAGAATAGAGGGGAAACCAAAGGGAGCAGGGTGAACTGATTGGAAAAAGTGGAAACTGTGGGGTAAACTGCAGAACAGAGGGGAGCCCAAGGAGAAGGGCGAACAGATTGGAAAAAGTGGGGAACGGTGTGGAAAAATTGAGAAGAGTGGAGAAACAAAGGGAGCAGGGTGAACGGATTGGAAATTTCGGGGAACAGTGTGGAACACTGCAGAACAGAAGGGAATCAAAGGAAGCAGGGGGAACGGATTGGAAAAAGTGGGGAACCGTTCAAAACACTGCACTACAGAGGGGAACCAAAGGAGCACGGGGAAGAGATTGGAAAAATTGGGAAACCATGGAGGACAGTGCAGGACGGAGGGGAACCAAAGGGAGCAGGGGGAACAGATTGGATAAAGTTGGGAACTGTGGGGAACATTGTAGAACTGAGGGGAACCAAAGAGAGCACGGCGAACAGATTGCAAAAAGTGTGGAACCGTGGGGAACACTGCAGGACAGAGGGGAACCAAAGGGAACAGGAGGTACAGGTTGTAAAAAATGGGGAACCGTTAGCGAAAACTGCAGAACAGTGGGGAACAAAAGGGAGCAGGGGGAACAGATTGCAAAAGGTGTGGAACAGTGGGGAATATTGCAGAAAAGAGGGGAACCAAATGGAGCATGGGAACAGATTGGAAAAATTGGGGAACCGTGTGGGAAAATGCAGAACAGTGGGAAACCAAAGGGAGCAGGGAGAACGGATTGGAAAATGTGGGGAACCGTGGAGAGCACTGCAGTATTGTGGGGAACTAAAGGGAGCAGGGGGAACGGATTGGAAAAGTGGGGAACTGTGGGGGAAAATGCAGGACAGAGGGGAACCAAAGGGAGCAGGGGGAATGGATTGGAATAAGTGGGTAACCGTGGGGAACACTGCAGGACAGAGGGGAACCAAAGGGAGCACGGGGAACGGTTTGGAAAAAGTGGGTAACCGTGGGGAACACTGCAGAACACTGCAGAACCAAAGGGAGCAGGGGGAACAGCTCGGAAAAGTGGGGAACCTTGGGGAACACTGCAGAATAAAGGAGAACCAAACGGAGCAGGGGGAACAGATTGGAAAAAGTGGGGAATCGTGGGGAGTTCTGCAGAACAGTGGGGAACCAAAAGGAGCAGGGGGAATGGATTGGAAAAAAGTGGGGAACCGTGGAGAACATTGCAGGACAGAGAAAAAACAAAGGGAGCAGGGCGATCTGATTGGTAAATGTGGGGAAACGTGGGGAACACTGCAGGACAGAGGGGAAACAAAGGGAGCAGGGTGAACAGATTCGAAAAAGTGTGCACCTTGGGGAACACGGCAGAATAGAGGTGAACTAAACGGAGCATGGGGAACAGATTGGAAAAAGTGCAGAACCATGGCGAACACTGCAAAACAGTGGGGAACCAAAGGGAGCAGCGGGAACGGATTGGAAAAAGTGGGGAACCGTGGGTAACACTGCAGAACAGAGGGGAACGAAATGGAGCACGGCGAGCATATCGGAAAGAAGTTGAGAAGTGGGGAACACTGCAGGACAGAGGGGAACCAAAGGGAGCAGGGGGGAACGGATTGGATAAAGTGGGGAACTGTGAAGAACACTGCAGACAGAGAGGAACCAAAGCGATCACGGCGAACAAATTCGAAAATAGTGGAAAAGTGGGGAATACTGCAGAACAGTGGGGAACCAAAGGGATCGGGGGAAACAGATTGGAAAAAGTGGGGAACAGTGTGCAAAAATGCAGAAGAGTGAGGAAACAAAAGGAGCAGGGGGATCAGATTGGAAAAAGTGGCGAACAGTGTGGAAAAATGCAGAAGAGTGAGGAAACAAAGAGAGCAGGGGGAACAGATTGGAAAAAGTGGGGAATTGTGTGGAAAAATGCAGAACAGTGGGGAACCAAAGGGAGCAGGAGAACAGATTGGAAAAAGTCGGGAACCGTGGAGAACACTGCAGAACAGAGGGGAACCAAAGGGAGCAGGGGTAACGGATTGGAAAATGTGGGGAACTGTATAGAACACTGCAGAATAGAGGGGAAAGCAAAGGGAGCAGGGGGAACAGATTGGAAAAAGTGGAAACTGTGGGGTAAACTGCAGAACAGAGGGGAGCCCAAGGAGAAGGGCGAACAGATTGGAAAAAGTGGGGAACGGTGTGGAAAAATGCAGAAGAGTGGAGAAACAATGGGAGCAGGGTGATCGGATTGGAAAAATTGGGGAACAGTGTGGAACACTGCAGAACAGAAGGGAATCAAAGGAAGCAGGGGGAACGGATTGGAAAAAGTGGGGAACCGTTCGGAAGACTGCACAACAGAGGGGAACCAAAGGAGCACGGGGAAGAGATTGGAAAAATTGGGAAACCATGTAGGACAGTGCAGGACGGAGGGGAACCAAAGGGAGCAGGGGGAACAGCTCGGAAAAGTGGGGAACCTTGGGTAACACTGCAGAATAAAGGAGAACCAAACGGAGCAGGGAGAACAGATTGGAAAAAGTGGTGAATCGTGGTGAGTTCTGCAGAACAGTGGGGAACCAAAAGGAGCAGGGGGAATGGATTGGAAAAAGTGGGGAAGCGTGGAGAACATTGCAGGACAGAGGGGAAACAAAGGGAGCAGGGCGAACTGATTGGAAAAAGTGGAGAAACGTGGGGAACACTGCAGGACAGAGGGGAAACAAAGGGAGCAGGGTGAACAGATTCGAAAAAGTGTGCAACCTTGGGGAACACTGCAGAATAGAGGGGAACTAAACGGAGCAAAGGGAAAAGATTGGAAAAATTGCAGAACCATGGCGAACACTGCAAAAGAGTGGGGAACCAAAGGGAGCAGTGGGAACGGATTGGAAAAAGTGGGGAACCGTGGAAAACACTGCAGAACAGAGGGGAACTAAATGGAGCACGGCTAGCATATCGGAAAGAAGTTGAGAAGTGGGGAACACTGCAGGACAGAGGGGAACCAAAGGGAGCAGGGGGAGCAGATTGGAAAAAGTGGGGAACGGTGTGGAAAAATGCAGAAGAGTGGAGCAACAACGGGAGCAGGGTTAACGTATTGGAAAAAGTGGGGAACTGTTTGGAACACTGCAGAACAGAGGGGAACCAAAGGAGCACGGGGAAGAGATTGGAAAAATTGGGAAACAATGGAGGACAGTGCAGGTCGGAGGGGAACCAAAAGGAGCATGGGAACAGATTGGAAAAAATGTGGAGAACCATGGGGAACACTGAGAACAGAGAGGACCCAAAGGGAGCAGAGGGAAGAACTCGGAAAAGTGGGGAACCGTGGGGAACCAAAGGGAGCGGGGGAAACAGATTGGAAAAAGTGGGGAACAGTGCGGAAAACGCAGAAGAGTGAGGAAACAAAGGGAGCAGGGGGAACAGATTGGAAAAATTGGGGAACTGTGTGGAACACTGCAGAATATAGGGGAACTAAAGGGAACATGGAGAATAGATTGGAAAAAAGTGAGGAACGGTGGCGAACACTGCAAAACAGAGGGAAAGAAAGGGAGCAGTGGGAATGGATTGGAAAAAGTTGGGAACCGTGGGAAACACTGCAGAACAGAGGGGAACGAAAGGGAGCAGGACGAATATATCGGAAAAAAGTTGAGAAGTGGGGAACACTGCAGAACAGTGGGGAATCAAAGGGAGCAGGGGGAACAGATTGGAAAAAGTGGGGAACTGTGTGGAAAAATGCAGAACAGTGGGGAACCAAAGGGAGCAGGAGGAACAGATTGGAAAAAGTCGGGAACCGTTCGGAACACTGCACAACAGAGGGGAAACAAAGGAGCATGGGGAAGAGATTGGAAAAATTGGGAAACAGTGTGGAAAAATGCAGAAGAGTAAGGAAACAAAGGGAGCAGGGGTTATACATTGGAAAAATTGCGGAACCGTGGGGAACACTGCAGAACAGAGGGGAACCAAGGGAGCAGGTGGAACGAATTGGAAAAAGTGAGGAATCGTGAAGGACAATGCAGGACAGAGGGGAAAAAAAGGGCACAGGGGGAACGGATTGGAAAAAGTGGGGAACTGTGGGGAACACTGCAGAACAGAGGGGAACCAATAGGAGCAGGGCGAACAGATTGGAAAAAGTGGGGAACCGTTAGGCACACTGCACAACAGAGGGGAAACAAAGGAGCACGGGGAAAAGATTGGAAAAATTGGGAAACAATGGAGGACAGTGCAGGACGGAGGGGAACCAAAGGGAGCAGGGCGAACAGATTGGAAAAACTGCGGAACCGTGGCGAATACTGCAAAACAGTGGAGAACCAAACGGAGCAGCGGGAACGGATTGGAAAAAGTGGGGAACCGTGGGAAACACTGTAGAACAGAGGGGAACGAAAGGGAGCAGGAGGAACAGATTGGAAAATGTGGGGAACTGTATAGAATACTGCAGAATAGAGGGGAAAGCAAAGGGAGCAGGGTGAACAGATTGGAAAAAGTGGAAACTGTGGGGTAAACTGCAGAACAGAGGGGAGCCCAAGGAGAAGGGCGAACAGATTGGAAAAAGTGGGGAACGGTGTGGAAAAATTGAGAAGAGTGGAGAAACAAAGGGAGCAGGGTGAACGGATTGGAAAATTTGGGGAACAGTGTGGAACACTGCAGAACAGAAGGGAATCAAAGGAAGCAGGGGGAACGGATTGGAAAAAGTGGGGAACCGTTCGGAACACTGCACTACAGAGGGGAACCAAAGGAGCACGGGGAAGAGATTGGAAAAATTGGGAAACCATGGAGGACAGTGCAGGACGGAGGGGAACCAAAGGGAGCAGGGGGAACAGATTGGATAAAGTTGGGAACTGTGGGGAACATTGTAGAACTGAGGGGAACCAAAGAGAGCACGGCGAACAGATTGCAAAAAGTGTGGAACCGTGGGGAACACTGCAGGACAGAGGGGAACCAAAGGGAACAGGAGGTACAGGTTGTAAAAAATGGGGAACCGTTAGCGAAAACTGCAGAACAGTGGGGAACCAAAGGGAGCAGGGGGAACAGATTGCAAAAGGTGGGGAACAGTGGGGAATATTGCAGAAAAGAGGGGAACCAAATGGAGCATGGGAACAGATTGGAAAAATTGGGGAACCGTGTGGAAAAATGCAGAACAGTGGGAAACCAAAGGGAGCAGGGAGAACGGATTGGAAAATGTGGGGATCCATGGAGAGCACTGCAGTATTGTGGGGAACTAAAGGAAGCAGGGGGAACGGATTGGAAAAGTGGGGAACTGTGGGGGAAAATGCAGGACAGAGGGGAACCAAAGGGAGCAGGGGGAAAGGATTGGAATAAGTGGGTAACCGTGGGGAACACTGCAGGACAGAGGGGAACCAAAGGGAGCAGGGGGAACGGTTTGGAAAAAGTGGGTAACCGTGGGGAACACTGCAGAACACTGCAGAACCAAAGGGAGCAGGGGGAACAGCTCGGAAAAGTGGGGAACCTTGGGGAACACTGCAGAATAAAGGAGAACCAAACGGAGCAGGGGGAACAGATTGGAAAAAGTGGGGAATCGTGGGGAGTTCTGCAGAACAGTGGGGAACCAAAAGGAGCAGGGGGAATGGATTGGAAAAAGTGGGGAAGCGTGGAGAACATTGCAGGACAGAGGGAAAACAAAGGGAGCAGGGCGATCTGATTGGTAAATGTGGGGAAACGTGGGGAACACTGCAGGACAGAGGGGAAACAAAGGGAGCAGGGTGAACAGATTCGAAAAAGTGTGCACCTTGGGGAACACGGCAGAATAGAGGGGAACTAAACGGAGCATGGGGAACAGATTGGAAAAAGTGCAGAACCATGGCGAACACTGCAAAACAGTGGGGAACCAAAGGGAGCAGCGGGAACGGATTGGAAAAAGTGGGGAACCGTGGGAAACACTGCAGAACAGAGGGGAACGAAATGGAGCACGGCGAGCATATCGGAAAGAAGTTGAGAAGTGGGGAACACTGCAGGACAGAGGGGAACCAAAGGGAGCAGGGGGGAACGGATTGGATAAAGTGGGGAACTGTGAAGAACACTGCAGACAGAGAGGAACCAAAGCGATCACGGCGAACAAATTCGAAAATAGTGGAAAAGTGGGGAATACTGCAGAACAGTGGGGAACCAAAGGGATCGGGGGAAACAGATTGGAAAAAGTGGGGAACAGTGTGCAAAAATGCAGAAGAGTGAGGAAACAAAGGAAGCAGGGGGATCAGATTGGAAAAAGTGGGGAATTGTGTGGAAAAATGCAGAACAGTGGGGAACCAAAGGGAGCAGGAGAACAGATTGGAAAAAGTCGGGAACCGTCGTGAACACTGCAGAACAGAGGGGAACCAAAGGGAGCAGGGGTAACGGATTGGAAAATGTGGGGAACTGTATAGAATACTGCAGAATAGAGGGGAAAGCAAAGGGAGCAGGGGGAACAGATTGGAAAAAGTGGAAACTGTGGGGTAAACTGCAGAACAGAGGGGAGCCCAAGGAGAAGGGCGAACAGATTGGAAAAAGAGGGGAACGGTGTGGAAAAATGCAGAAGAGTGGAGAAACAATGGGAGCAGGGTGAACGGATTGGAAAAATTGGGGAACAGTGTGGAACACTGCAGAACAGAAGGGAATCAAAGGAAGCTGGGGGAACGGATTGGAAAAAGTGGGGAACCGTTCGGAAGACTGCACAACAGAGGGGAACCAAAGGAGCACGGGGAAGAGATTGGAAAAATTGGGAAACCATGGAGGACAGTGCAGGACGGAGGGGAACCAAAGGGAGCAGGGGGAACAGATTGGATAAAGTGGGGAACTGTGGGGAACATTGTAGAACTGAGGGGAACCAAAGAGAGCACGGCGAACAGATTGGAAAAAGTGGTGAATCGTGGGGAACACTGCAGGACAGACGGGAACCAAAGGGAACAGGAGGTACAGGTTGTAAAAAGTGGGGAACCGTTAGCGAACACTGCAGAACAGTGGGGAACCAAAGGGAGCAGGGGGAAAAGATTGCAAAATGTGGGGAACAGTGGGGAATATTGCAGAAAAGAGGGGAACCAAATGGAGCATGGGAACAGATTGGAAAAATTGGGGAACCGTGTGGAAAAATGCAGAACAGTGGGAAACCAAAGGGAGCAGGGAGAACGGATTGGAAAATGTGGGGAACTGTGGGAGAAAATGCAGGACAGAGGGGAACCAAATGGAGCAGGGGGAATGGATTGGAATAAGAGGGTGACCGTGGGGAACACTGCAGGACAGAGGGGAACCAAAGGGAGCAGGGGCAATGGTTTGGAAAAAGTGGGGAACTGTGGGGAACACTGTAGAACAGAGAGGAACCAAAGAGAGCACGGCGAACAGATTGGAAAAAGTGTGGAACCGTAGGGAACACTGCAGGACAGAGGGGAACCAAAGGGAACAGGAGGTACAGGTTGGAAAAAGTGGGGAACCGTTGGCGAACACTGCAGAACAGTGGGGAACCAAAGGGAGCAGGGGGAACAGATTGCAAAAAGTGGGGAACAGTGGGGAATATTGCAGAAAAGAGGGGAAGCAAATGGAGCATGGGAACAGATTGGAAAAATCGGGGAACCGTGTGGAAAAATGCAGAACAGTGGGAAACCAAAGGGAGCAGGGAGAACGGATAGGAAAATGTGGGGAACCGTGCGGAACACTGCAGGACAGAGGGGAACCAAAGGAGCACGGGGAAGAGATTGGAAAAATTGGGAAACCATGGAGGACAGTGCAGGACGGAGGGGAACCAAAGGGAGCAGGGGGAAAAGATTGGATAAAGTGGGGAACTGTGGGGAACATTGTAGAACTGAGGGGAACCAAAGAGAGCACGGCGAACAGATTGCAAAAAGTGTGGAACCGTGGGGAACACTGCAGGACAGAGGGGAACCAAAGGGAACAGGAGGTACAGGTTGTAAAATGTGGGCAACCGTTAGCGAACACTGCAGAACAGTGGGGAACCAAAGGGAGCAGTGGGAACAGTTTGCAAAAGGTGGGGAACATTGGGGAATATTGCAGAAAAGAGGGGAACCAAATGGAGCATGGGGAAGAGATTGGAAAAATTGGGAAACCATGGAGGACAGTGCAGGACGGAGGGGAACCAAAGGGAGCAGGGGGAACAGATTGGAAAAAGTGGGGAACTGTGGGGAACACTGTAGAACAGAGAGGAACCAAAGAGAGCACGGCGAACAGATTGGAAAAAGTGTGGAACCGTGGGGAACACTGCAGGACAGAGGGGAACCAAAGGGAACAGGAGGTACAGGTTGGAAAAAGTGGGGAACCGTTGGGGAACACTGCAGAACAGTGGGGAAACAAAGGGAGCAGGGGGAACAGATTGCAAAAAGTGGGGAACCGTTCGGAACACTGCACAACAGAGGGGAACCAAAGGAGCACGGGGAAGAGATTGGAAAAAGTGGGAAACCATGGAGGACAGTGCAGGACGGAGGGGAACCAAAGGGAGCAGGGGGAACAGATTGGAAAAAGTGGGGAAATGTGGGGAACACTGTAGAACAGAGAGGAACCAAAGAGAGCACGGCGAACAGATTGGAAAAAGTGTGGAACCGTGGGGAACACTGCAGGACAGAGGGGAACCAAAGGGAACAGGAGGTACAGGTTGGAAAAAGTGGGGAACCGTTGGCGAACACTGCAGAACAGTGGGGAACCAAAGGGAGCAGGGGGAACAGATTGCAAAAAGTGGGGAACAGTGGGGAATATTGCAGAAAAGAGGGGAAGCAAATGGAGCATGGGAACAGATTGGAAAAATCGGGGAACCGTGTGGAAAAATGCAGAACAGTGGGAAACGAAAGGGAGCAGGGAGAACGGATTGGAAAATGTGGTGAACCGTGGAGAGCACTGCAGTACAGAGGGGAACTAAAGGGAGCAAGGGGAACGGATTGGAAAAGTGGGGAAATATGGGGGAAAATGCAGGACAGAGAGGAACCAAAGGGAGCAGGGGGAATGGATTGGAAAAAGTGGGTAACCGTGGGGAACACTGCAGGACAGAGGGGAACCAAAGGGAGCAGGTGGAACGGTTTGGAAAAAGTGGGTAACCGTGAGGAACACTGCAGAACACTGCGGAACCAAAGGGAGCAGGGGGAACAGCTCGGAAAAGTGGGGAACCGTGGGGAACACAGCAGAATAAAGGAGAACCAAACGGAGCAGGGCGAACAGATTGGAAAAAGTGGGGAATCGTGGGTAGTTCTGCAGAACAGTGGGGAACCAAAAGGAGCAGGGGGAATGGATTGGAAAAAGTGGGGTACCGTGGAGAACATTGAAGGACAGAGGGGAAACAAGGGGAGCAGGGCGAACTGATTGGAAAAAGTGGGGAAACGTGGGGAACACTGCAGGACAGAGGGGAAACAAAGGGAGCAGGGTGAACAGATTCGAAAAAGTGTGCAACCTTGGGGAACACTGCAGAACAGTGGGGAACCAAAGGGAGCAGGGGGAACAGATTGCAAAAAGTGGGGAACAGTGGGGAATATTGCAGAAAAGAGGGGAAGCAAATGGAGCATGGGAACAGATTGGAAAAATTGGGGAACCGTGTGGAAAAATGCAGAACAGTGGGAAACCAAAGGGAGCAGGGAGAACGGATAGGAAAATGTGGGGAACCGTGCGGAACACTGCAGGACAGAGGGGAACAAAAGGGAACAGGAGGTACAGGTTGTAAAAAGTGGGGAACCATTAGCGAACACTGCAGAACAGTGGGGAACCAAAGGGAGCAGCGGGAACAGATTGCAAAAGGTGGGGAACAGTGGGGAATATTGCAGAAAAGAGGGGAACCAAATGGAGCATGGGAACAGATTGGAAAAATTGGGGAACCGTGTGGAAAAATGCAGAACAGTGGGAAACCAAAGGGAGCAGGGAGAACGGATTGGAAAAAGTGGGGAACCGTTCGGAACAGTGCACAACAGAGGGGAACCAAAGGAGCACGGGGAAGAGATTGGAAAAATTGGGAAACCATGGAGGACAGTGCAGGACGGAGGGGAACCAAAGGGAGCAGGGGGAAAAGATTGGATAAAGTGGGGAACTGTGGGGAACATTGTAGAACTGAGGGGAACCAAAGAGAGCACGGCGAACAGATTGGAAAAAGTGTGGAACCGTGGGGAACACTGCAGGACAGAGGGGAACCAAAGGGAACAGGAGGTACAGGCTGTAAAATGTGGGCAACCGTTAGCGAACACTGCAGAACAGTGGGGAACCAAAGGGAGCAGTGGGAACAGTTTGCAAAAGGTGGGGAACATTGGGGAATATTGCAGAAAAGAGGGGAACAAAATGGAGCATGGGAACAGATTGGAAAAATTGGGGAACCGTGTGGAAAAATGTAGAACAGTGGGAAACCAAAGGGAGCAGGGAGAACGGATTGGAAAATGCGGGGAACCGTGGAGAGCACTGCAGTACAGAGGGGAACTAAAGGGAGCAGAGGGATCGGATTGGAAAAGTGGGGAACTGTGGGGAAAATGCAGGACAGAGGGGAACCAAAGGGAGCAGGGGGAATGGATTGGAATAAGTGGGTAACCGTGGGGAACACTGCAGGACAGAGGGGAACCAAAGGGAGCAGGGGGAACGGTTTGGAAAAAGTGGGTAACCGTGGGGAACACTGCAGAACACTGCAGAACCAAAGGGAGCAGGGGGAACAGATCGGAAAAGTGGGGAACCTTGGCTAACACTGCAGAATAAAGGAGAACCAAACGGAGCAGGGGGAACAGATTGGAAAAAGTGGGGAATAGTGGGGAGTTCTGCAGAACAGTGGGGAACCAAAAGGAGCAGGGGGAATGGATTGGAAAAAGTGGGGAACCGTAGAGAACATTGCAGGACAGAGGGGAAACAAAGGGAGCAGGGCGAACTGATTGGAAAAAGTGGGGAAACGTGGGGAACACTGCAGGACAGAGGGGAAACAAAGGGAGCAGGGGGAACAGATTGGAAAAAGTGGAAACTGTGGGGAAAACTGCAGAACAGAGGGGAGCCCAAGGAGAAGGGGGAACAGATTGGAAAAAGTGGGGAACGGTGTGGAAAATGCAGAAGAGTGGAGAAACAACGGGAGCAGGGTGAACGGATTGGAAAAAGTGGGGAACAGTGTGGAACACTGCAGAACAGAGGGGAATCAAAAGAAGCAGGGGGAACAGATTGGAAAAAGTGGGGAACCGTTCGGAACACTGAACAACAGAGGGGAACCAAAGGAGCACGGGGAAGAGATTGGAAAAATTGGGAAACCATGGAGGACAGTGCAGGACGGAGGGGAACCAAAGGGAGCAGGGGGAACAGATTGGAAAAAGTGTGGAACAGTGGGGAATATTGCAGAAAAGAGGGGAAACAAATGGAGCATGGGAACAGATTGGAAAAATTGGGGAACCGTGTGGAAAAATGCAGAACAGTGGGAAACCAAAGAAAGCAGGGAGAACGGATAGGAAAATGTGGGGAACCGTTCGGAACACTGAACAACAGAGGGGAACCAAAGGAGCACGGGGAAGAGATTGGAAAAATTGGGAAACCATGGAGGACACTGCAGGACAGAGGGGAACCAAAGGGAACAGGAGGTACAGGTTGTAAAAAGTGGGGAACCGTTAGCAAACACTGCAGAACAGTGGGGAACCAAAGGGAGCAGGGGGAACAGATTGCAAAAGGTGGGGAACAGTGGGGAATATTGCAGAAAAGAGGGGAACCAAATGGAGCATGGGAACAGATTGGAAAAATTGTGGAACCGTGTGGAAAAATGCAGAACAGTGGGAAACCAAAGGGAGCAGGGAGAACAGATTGGAAAAAGTGGGGAACCGTTCGGAACAGTGCACAACAGAGGGGAACCAAAGGAGCACGGGGAAGAGATTGGAAAAATTGGGAAACCATGGAGGACAGTGCAGGACGGAGGGGAACCAAAGGGAGCAGGGGGAAAAGATTGGATAAAGTGGGGAACTGTGGGGAACATTGTAGAACTGAGGGGAACCAAAGAGAGCACGGCGAACAGATTGGAAAAAGTGTGGAACCGTGGGGAACACTGCAGGACAGAGGGGAACCAAAGGGAACAGGAGGTACAGGTTGTAAAAAGTGGGGAACCGTTAGCGAACACTGCAGAACAGTGGGGAACCAAAGGGAGCAGTGGGAACAGATTGCAAAATGTGGGGAACAGTGGGGAACAGTGGGGAATATTGCAGAAAAGAGGGGAACCAAATGGAGCATGGGAACAGATTGGAAAAATTGGGGAACCGTGTGGAAAAATGCAGAACAGTGGGAAACCAAAGGGAGCAGGGAGAACGGATTGGAAAATGCGGGGAACCGTGTAGAGCACTGCAGTACAGAGGGGAACTAAAGGGAGCAGGGGGAACGGATTGGAAAAGTGGGGAACTGTGGGGGAAAATGCAGGACACTGCAAAACCAAAGGGAGCAGGGGGAACAGCTCGGAAAAGTGGGGAACCTTGGGTAACACTGCAGTATAAAGGAGAACCAAACGGAGCAGGGGGAACAGATTGGAAAAAGTGGTGAATCGTGGGGAGTTCTGCAGAACAGTGGGGAACCAAAAGGAGCAGGGGGAATGGATTGGAAAAAGTGGGGAAGCGTGGAGAACATTGCAGGACAGAGGGGAAACAAAGGGAGCAGGGCGAACTGATTGGAAAAAGTGGGGAAACGTGGGGAACACTGCAGGACAGAGGGGAACTAAAAGGAGCAAAGGGAAAAGATTGGAAAAATTGCAGAACCATGGCGAACACTGCAGGACAGAGGGGAACCAAAGGGAGCAGGGGGAGCAGATTGGAAAAAGTGGGGAACGGTGTGGAAAAATGCAGAAGAGTGGAGCAACAACGGGTGCAGGGGGAACAGCTCGGAAAAGTGGGGAACCTTGGGGAACACTGCAGAATAAAGGAGAACCAAACGGAGCATGGGGAAGAGATTGGAAAAATTGGGAAACAGTGTGGACAAATGCAGAAGAGTAAGGAAACAAAGGGAGCAGGGGGTATACATTGGAAAAATTGCGGAACCATGGGGAACACTGCAGAACAGAGGGGAACCAAGGGAGCAGGTGGAACGAATTGGAAAAAGTGAGGAATCGTGAAGGACAATGCAGGACAGAGGGGAAAAAAAGGGCACAGGGGGAACGGATTGGAAAAAGTGGGGAACTGTGGGGAACACTGCAGAACAGAGGGGAACCAATAGGAGCAGGGCGAACAGATTGGAAAAAGTGGGGAACTGTGTGGAAAAATGCAGAAGAGTGGAGAAACAACGGGAGCAGGGTGAACGGATTGGAAAAAGTGGGGAACCGTTAGGCACACTGCACAACAGAGGGGAAACAAAGGAGCACGGGGAAAAGATTGGAAAAATTGGGAAACAATGGAGGACAGTTCAGGACGGAGGGGAACCAAAGGGAGCAGGGGGAACAGATTGGAAAAAGTGCGGAACCGTGGCGAATACTGCAAAACAGTGGACAACCAAACGGAGCAGCGGGAACGGATTGGAAAAAGTGGGGAACCGTGGGAAACACTGCAGAACAGAGGGGAACGAAAGGGAGCAGGAGGAACAGATTGGAAAATGTGGGGAACTGTATAGAATACTGCAGAATAGAGGGGAAAGCAAAGGGAGCAGGGTGAACAGATTGGAAAAAGTGGAAACTGTGGGGTAAACTGCAGAACAGAGGGGAGCCCAAGGAGAAGGGCGAACAGATTGGAAAAAGTGGGGAACGGTGTGGAAAAATTGAGAAGAGTGGAGAAACAAAGGGAGCAGGGTGAACGGATTGGAAATTTCGGGGAACAGTGTGGAACACTGCAGAACAGAAGGGAATCAAAGGAAGCAGGGGGAACGGATTGGAAAAAGTGGGGAACCGTTCAAAACACTGCACTACAGAGGGGAACCAAAGGAGCACGGGGAAGAGATTGGAAAAATTGGGAAACCATGGAGGACAGTGCAGGACGGAGGGGAACCAAAGGGAGCAGGGGGAACAGATTGGATAAAGTTGGGAACTGTGGGGAACATTGTAGAACTGAGGGGAACCAAAGAGAGCACGGCGAACAGATTGCAAAAAGTGTGGAACCGTGGGGAACACTGCAGGACAGAGGGGAACCAAAGGGAACAGGAGGTACAGGTTGTAAAAAATGGGGAACCGTTAGCGAAAACTGCAGAACAGTGGGGAACAAAAGGGAGTAGGGGGAACAGATTGCAAAAGGTGTGGAACAGTGGGGAATATTGCAGAAAAGAGGGGAACCAAATGGAGCATGGGAACAGATTGGAAAAATTGGGGAACCGTGTGGGAAAATGCAGAACAGTGGGAAACCAAAGGGAGCAGGGAGAACGGATTGGAAAATGTGGGGAACCGTGGAGAGCACTGCAGTATTGTGGGGAACTAAAGGGAGCAGGGGGAACGGATTGGAAAAGTGGGGAACTGTGGGGGAAAATGCAGGACAGAGGGGAACCAAAGGGAGCAGGGGGAATGGATTGGAATAAGTGGGTAACCGTGGGGAACACTGCAGGACAGAGGGGAACCAAAGGGAGCACGGGGAACGGTTTGGAAAAAGTGGGTAACCGTGGGGAACACTGCAGAACACTGCAGAACCAAAGGGAGCAGGGGGAACAGCTCGGAAAAGTGGGGAACCTTGGGGAACACTGCAGAATAAAGGAGAACCAAACGGAGCAGGGGGAACAGATTGGAAAAAGTGGGGAATCGTGGGGAGTTCTGCAGAACAGTGGGGAACCAAAAGGAGCAGGGGGAATGGATTGGAAAAAAGTGGGGAACCATGGAGAACATTGCAGGACAGAGAAAAAACAAAGGGAGCAGGGCGATCTGATTGGTAAATGTGGGGAAACGTGGGGAACACTGCAGGACAGAGGGGAAACAAAGGGAGCAGGGTGAACAGATTCGAAAAAGTGTGCACCTTGGGGAACACGGCAGAATAGAGGTGAACTAAACGGAGCATGGGGAACAGATTGGAAAAAGTGCAGAACCATGGCGAACACTGCAAAACAGTGGGGAACCAAAGGGAGCAGCGGGAACGGATTGGAAAAAGTGGGGAACCGTGGGTAACACTGCAGAACAGAGGGGAACGAAATGGAGCACGGCGAGCATATCGGAAAGAAGTTGAGAAGTGGGGAACACTGCAGGACAGAGGGGAACCAAAGGGAGCAGGGGGGAACGGATTGGATAAAGTGGGGAACTGTGAAGAACACTGCAGACAGAGAGGAACCAAAGCGATCACGGCGAACAAATTCGAAAATAGTGGAAAAGTGGGGAATACTGCAGAACAGTGGGGAACCAAAGGGATCGGGGGAAACAGATTGGAAAAAGTGGGGAACAGTGTGCAAAAATGCAGAAGAGTGAGGAAACAAAAGGAGCAGGGGGATCAGATTGGAAAAAGTGGCGAACAGTGTGGAAAAATGCAGAAGAGTGAGGAAACAAAGGGAGCAGGGGGAACAGATTGGAAAAAGTGGGGAATTGTGTGGAAAAATGCAGAACAGTGGGGAACCAAAGGGAGCAGGAGAACAGATTGGAAAAAGTCGGGAACCGTGGAGAACACTGCAGAACAGAGGGGAACCAAAGGGAGCAGGGGTAACGGATTGGAAAATGTGGGGAACTGTATAGAACACTGCAGAATAGAGGGGAAAGCAAAGGGAGCAGGGGGAACAGATTGGAAAAAGTGGAAACTGTGGGGTAAACTGCAGAACAGAGGGGAGCCCAAGGAGAAGGGCGAACAGATTGGAAAAAGTGGGGAACGGTGTGGAAAAATGCAGAAGAGTGGAGAAACAATGGGAGCAGGGTGATCGGATTGGAAAAATTGGGGAACAGTGTGGAACACTGCAGAACAGAAGGGAATCAAAGGAAGCAGGGGGAACGGATTGGAAAAAGTGGGGAACCGTTCGGAAGACTGCACAACAGAGGGGAACCAAAGGAGCACGGGGAAGAGATTGGAAAAATTGGGAAACCATGTAGGACAGTGCAGGACGGAGGGGAACCAAAGGGAGCAGGGGGAACAGCTCGGAAAAGTGGGGAACCTTGGGTAACACTGCAGAATAAAGGAGAACCAAACGGAGCAGGGAGAACAGATTGGAAAAAGTGGTGAATCGTGGTGAGTTCTGCAGAACAGTGGGGAACCAAAAGGAGCAGGGGGAATGGATTGGAAAAAGTGGGGAAGCGTGGAGAACATTGCAGGACAGAGGGGAAACAAAGGGAGCAGGGCGAACTGATTGGAAAAAGTGGAGAAACGTGGGGAACACTGCAGGACAGAGGGGAAACAAAGGGAGCAGGGTGAACAGATTCGAAAAAGTGTGCAACCTTGGGGAACACTGCAGAATAGAGGGGAACTAAACGGAGCAAAGGGAAAAGATTGGAAAAATTGCAGAACCATGGCGAACACTGCAAAAGAGTGGGGAACCAAAGGGAGCAGTGGGAACGGATTGGAAAAAGTGGGGAACCGTGGAAAACACTGCAGAACAGAGGGGAACTAAATGGAGCACGGCTAGCATATCGGAAAGAAGTTGAGAAGTGGGGAACACTGCAGGACAGAGGGGAACCAAAGGGAGCAGGGGGAGCAGATTGGAAAAAGTGGGGAACGGTGTGGAAAAATGCAGAAGAGTGGAGCAACAACGGGAGCAGGGTTAACGTATTGGAAAAAGTGGGGAACTGTTTGGAACACTGCAGAACAGAGGGGAACCAAAGGAGCACGGGGAAGAGATTGGAAAAATTGGGAAACAATGGAGGACAGTGCAGGTCGGAGGGGAACCAAAAGGAGCATGGGAACAGATTGGAAAAAATGTGGAGAACCATGGGGAACACTGAGAACAGAGAGGACCCAAAGGGAGCAGAGGGAAGAACTCGGAAAAGTGGGGAACCGTGGGGAACCAAAGGGAGCGGGGGAAACAGATTGGAAAAAGTGGGGAACAGTGTGGAAAACGCAGAAGAGTGAGGAAACAAAGGGAGCAGGGGGAACAGATTGGAAAAATTGGGGAACTGTGTGGAACACTGCAGAATATAGGGGAACTAAAGGGAACATGATGAAGAATAGATTGGAAAAAAGTGAGGAACGGTGGCGAACACTGCAAAACAGAGGGAAAGAAAGGGAGCAGTGGGAATGGATTGGAAAAAGTTGGGAACCGTGGGAAACACTGCAGAACAGAGGGGAACGAAAGGGAGCAGGACGAATATATCGGAAAAAAGTTGAGAAGTGGGGAACACTGCAGAACAGTGGGGAATCAAAGGGAGCAGGGGGAACAGATTGGAAAAAGTGGGGAACTGTGTGGAAAAATGCAGAACAGTGGGGAACCAAAGGGAGCAGGAGGAACAGATTGGAAAAAGTCGGGAACCGTTCGGAACACTGCACAACAGAGGGGAAACAAAGGAGCATGGGGAAGAGATTGGAAAAATTGGGAAACAGTGTGGAAAAATGCAGAAGAGTAAGGAAACAAAGGGAGCAGGGGTTATACATTGGAAAAATTGCGGAACCGTGGGGAACACTGCAGAACAGAGGGGAACCAAGGGAGCAGGTGGAACGAATTGGAAAAAGTGAGGAATCGTGAAGGACAATGCAGGACAGAGGGGAAAAAAAGGGCACAGGGGGAACGGATTGGAAAAAGTGGGGAACTGTGGGGAACACTGCAGAACAGAGGGGAACCAATAGGAGCAGGGCGAACAGATTGGAAAAAGTGGGGAACCGTTAGGCACACTGCACAACAGAGGGGAAACAAAGGAGCACGGGGAAAAGATTGGAAAAATTGGGAAACAATGGAGGACAGTGCAGGACGGAGGGGAACCAAAGGGAGCAGGGCGAACAGATTGGAAAAACTGCGGAACCGTGGCGAATACTGCAAAACAGTGGAGAACCAAACGGAGCAGCGGGAACGGATTGGAAAAAGTGGGGAACCGTGGGAAACACTGTAGAACAGAGGGGAACGAAAGGGAGCAGGAGGAACAGATTGGAAAATGTGGGGAACTGTATAGAATACTGCAGAATAGAGGGGAAAGCAAAGGGAGCAGGGTGAACAGATTGGAAAAAGTGGAAACTGTGGGGTAAACTGCAGAACAGAGGGGAGCCCAAGGAGAAGGGCGAACAGATTGGAAAAAGTGGGGAACGGTGTGGAAAAATTGAGAAGAGTGGAGAAACAAAGGGAGCAGGGTGAACGGATTGGAAAATTCGGGGAACAGTGTGGAACACTGCAGAACAGAAGGGAATCAAAGGAAGCAGGGGGAACGGATTGGAAAAAGTGGGGAACCGTTCAAAACACTGCACTACAGAGGGGAACCAAAGGAGCACGGGGAAGAGATTGGAAAAATTGGGAAACCATGGAGGACAGTGCAGGACGGAGGGGAACCAAAGGGAGCAGGGGGAACAGATTGGATAAAGTTGGGAACTGTGGGGAACATTCTAGAACTGAGGGGAACCAAAGAGAGCACGGCGAACAGATTGCAAAAAGTGTGTAACCTTGGGGAACACTGCAGGACAGAGGGGAACCAAAGGGAACAGGAGGTACAGGTTGTAAAAAATGGGGAACCGTTAGCGAAAACTGCAGAACAGTGGGGAACAAAAGGGAGCAGGGGGAACAGATTGCAAAAGGTGTGGAACAGTGGGGAATATTGCAGAAAAGAGGGGAACCAAATGGAGCATGGGAACAGATTGGAAAAATTGGGGAACCGTGTGGGAAAATGCAGAACAGTGGGAAACCAAAGGGAGCAGGGAGAACGGATTGGAAAATGTGGGGAACCGTGGAGAGCACTGCAGTATTGTGGGGAACTAAAGGGAGCAGGGGGAACGGATTGGAAAAGTGGGGAACTGTGGGGGAAAATGCAGGACAGAGGGGAACCAAAGGGAGCAGGGGGAATGGATTGGAATAAGTGGGTAACCGTGGGGAACACTGCAGGACAGAGGGGAACCAAAGGGAGCACGGGGAACGGTTTGGAAAAAGTGGGTAACCGTGGGGAACACTGCAGAACACTGCAGAACCAAAGGGAGCAGGGGGAACAGCTCGGAAAAGTGGGGAACCTTGGGGAACACTGCAGAATAAAGGAGAACCAAACGGAGCAGGGGGAACAGATTGGAAAAAGTGGGGAATCGTGGGGAGTTCTGCAGAACAGTGGGGAACCAAAAGGAGCAGAGGGAATGGATTGGAAAAAAGTGGGGAACCGTGGAGAACATTGCAGGACAGAGAAAAAACAAAGGGAGCAGGGCGATCTGATTGGTAAATGTGGGGAAACGTGGGGAACACTGCAGGACAGAGGGGAAACAAAGGGAGCAGGGTGAACAGATTCGAAAAAGTGTGCACCTTGGGGAACACGGCAGAATAGAGGTGAACTAAACGGAGCATGGGGAACAGATTGGAAAAAGTGCAGAACCATGGCGAACACTGCAAAACAGTGGGGAACCAAACGGAGCAGCGGGAACGGATTGGAAAAAGTGGGGAACCGTGGGTAACACTGCAGAACAGAGGGGAACGAAATGGAGCACGGCGAGCATATCGGAAAGAAGTTGAGAAGTGGGGAACACTGCAGGACAGAGGGGAACCAAAGGGAGCAGGGGGGAACGGATTGGATAAAGTGGGGAACTGTGAAGAACACTGCAGACAGAGAGGAACCAAAGCGATCACGGCGAACAAATTCGAAAATAGTGGAAAAGTGGGGAATACTGCAGAACAGTGGGGAACCAAAGGGATCGGGGGAAACAGATTGGAAAAAGTGGGGAACAGTGTGCAAAAATGCAGAAGAGTGAGGAAACAAAAGGAGCAGGGGGATCAGATTGGAAAAAGTGGCGAACAGTGTGGAAAAATGCAGAAGAGTGAGGAAACAAAGGGAGCAGGGGGAACAGATTGGAAAAAGTGGGGAATTGTGTGGAAAAATGCAGAACAGTGGGGAACCAAAGGGAGCAGGAGAACAGATTGGAAAAAGTCGGGAACCGTGGAGAACACTGCAGAACAGAGGGGAACCAAAGGGAGCAGGGGTAACGGATTGGAAAATGTGGGGAACTGTATAGAACACTGCAGAATAGAGGGGAAAGCAAAGGGAGCAGGGGGAACAGATTGGAAAAAGTGGAAACTGTGGGGTAAACTGCAGAACAGAGGGGAGCCCAAGGAGAAGGGCGAACAGATTGGAAAAAGTGGGGAACGGTGTGGAAAAATGCAGAAGAGTGGAGAAACAATGGGAGCAGGGTGATCGGATTGGAAAAATTGGGGAACAGTGTGGAACACTGCAGAACAGAAGGGAATCAAAGGAAGCAGGGGGAACGGATTGGAAAAAGTGGGGAACCGTTCGGAAGACTGCACAACAGAGGGGAACCAAAGGAGCACGGGGAAGAGATTGGAAAAATTGGGAAACCATGTAGGACAGTGCAGGATGGAGGGGAACCAAAGGGAGCAGGGGGAACAGCTCGGAAAAGTGGGGAACCTTGGGTAACACTGCAGAATAAAGGAGAACCAAACGGAGCAGGGAGAACAGATTGGAAAAAGTGGTGAATCGTGGTGAGTTCTGCAGAACAGTGGGGAACCAAAAGGAGCAGGGGGAATGGATTGGAAAAAGTGGGGAAGCGTGGAGAACATTGCAGGACAGAGGGGAAACAAAGGGAGCAGGGCGAACTGATTGGAAAAAGTGGAGAAACGTGGGGAACACTGCAGGACAGAGGGGAAACAAAGGGAGCAGGGTGAACAGATTCGAAAAAGTGTGCAACCTTGGGGAACACTGCAGAATAGAGGGGAACTAAACGGAGCAAAGGGAAAAGATTGGAAAAATTGCAGAACCATGGCGAACACTGCAAAAGAGTGGGGAACCAAAGGGAGCAGTGGGAACGGATTGGAAAAAGTGGGGAACCGTGGAAAACACTGCAGAACAGAGGGGAACTAAATGGAGCACGGCTAGCATATCGGAAAGAAGTTGAGAAGTGGGGAACACTGCAGGACAGAGGGGAACCAAAGGGAGCAGGGGGAGCAGATTGGAAAAAGTGGGGAACGGTGTGGAAAAATGCAGAAGAGTGGAGCAACAACGGGAGCAGGGTTAACGTATTGGAAAAAGTGGGGAACTGTTTGGAACACTGCAGAACACAGGGGAACCAAAGGAGCACGGGGAAGAGATTGGAAAAATTGGGAAACAATGGAGGACAGTGCAGGTCGGAGGGGAACCAAAAGGAGCATGGGAACAGATTGGAAAAAATGTGGAGAACCATGGGGAACACTGAGAACAGAGAGGACCCAAAGGGAGCAGAGGGAAGAACTCGGAAAAGTGGGGAACCGTGGGGAACCAAAGGGAGCGGGGGAAACAGATTGGAAAAAGTGGGGAACAGTGTGGAAAACGCAGAAGAGTGAGGAAACAAATGGAGCAGGGGGAACAGATTGGAAAAATTGGGGAACTGTGTGGAACACTGCAGAATATAGGGGAACTAAAGGGAACATGGAGAATAGATTGGAAAAAAGTGAGGAACGGTGGCGAACACTGCAAAACAGAGGGAAAGAAAGGGAGCAGTGGGAATGGATTGGAAAAAGTTGGGAACCGTGGGAAACACTGCAGAACAGAGGGGAACGAAAGGGAGCAGGACGAATATATCGGAAAAAAGTTGAGAAGTGGGGAACACTGCAGAACAGTGGGGAATCAAAGGGAGCAGGGGGAACAGATTGGAAAAAGTGGGGAACTGTGTGGAAAAATGCAGAACAGTGGGGAACCAAAGGGAGCAGGAGGAACAGATTGGAAAAAGTCGGGAACCGTTCGGAACACTGCACAACAGAGGGGAAACAAAGGAGCATGGGGAAGAGATTGGAAAAATTGGGAAACAGTGTGGAAAAATGCAGAAGAGTAAGGAAACAAAGGGAGCAGGGGTTATACATTGGAAAAATTGCGGAACCGTGGGGAACACTGCAGAACAGAGGGGAACCAAGGGAGCAGGTGGAACGAATTGGAAAAAGTGAGGAATCGTGAAGGACAATGCAGGACAGAGGGGAAAAAAAGGGCACAGGGGGAACGGATTGGAAAAAGTGGGGAACTGTGGGGAACACTGCAGAACAGAGGGGAACCAATAGGAGCAGGGCGAACAGATTGGAAAAAGTGGGGAACCGTTAGGCACACTGCACAACAGAGGGGAAACAAAGGAGCACGGGGAAAAGATTGGAAAAATTGGGAAACAATGGAGGACAGTGCAGGACGGAGGGGAACCAAAGGGAGCAGGGCGAACAGATTGGAAAAACTGCGGAACCGTGGCGAATACTGCAAAACAGTGGAGAACCAAACGGAGCAGCGGGAACGGATTGGAAAAAGTGGGGAACCGTGGGAAACACTGTAGAACAGAGGGGAACGAAAGGGAGCAGGAGGAACAGATTGGAAAATGTGGGGAACTGTATAGAATACTGCAGAATAGAGGGGAAAGCAAAGGGAGCAGGGTGAACAGATTGGAAAAAGTGGAAACTGTGGGGTAAACTGCAGAACAGAGGGGAGCCCAAGGAGAAGGGCGAACAGATTGGAAAAAGTGGGGAACGGTGTGGAAAAATTGAGAAGAGTGGAGAAACAAAGGGAGCAGGGTGAACGGATTGGAAAATTTGGGGAACAGTGTGGAACACTGCAGAACAGAAGGGAATCAAAGGAAGCAGGG
Organism: Narcine bancroftii; assembly: GCF_036971445.1. NCBI lineage: Eukaryota > Metazoa > Chordata > Chondrichthyes > Torpediniformes > Narcinidae > Narcine > Narcine bancroftii. The sequence goes on from NW_027211884.1 coordinate 7,156,083, forward strand.
GGAACGGATTGGAAAAAGTGGGGAACCGTTCGGAACACTGCACTACAGAGGGGAACCAAAGGAGCACGGGGAAGAGATTGGAAAAATTGGGAAACCATGGAGGACAGTGCAGGACGGAGGGGAACCAAAGGGAGCAGGGGGAACAGATTGGATAAAGTTGGGAACTGTGGGGAACATTGTAGAACTGAGGGGAACCAAAGAGAGCACGGCGAACAGATTGCAAAAAGTGTGGAACCGTGGGGAACACTGCAGGACAGAGGGGAACCAAAGGGAACAGGAGGTACAGGTTATAAAAAATGGGGAACCGTTAGCGAAAACTGCAGAACAGTGGGGAACCAAAGGGAGCAGGGGGAACAGATTGCAAAAGGTGGGGAACAGTGGGGAATATTGCAGAAAAGAGGGGAACCAAATGGAGCATGGGAACAGATTGGAAAAATTGGGGAACCGTGTGGAAAAATGCAGAACAGTGGGAAACCAAAGGGAGCAGGGAGAACGGATTGGAAAATGTGGGGATCCATGGAGAGCACTGCAGTATTGTGGGGAACTAAAGGAAGCAGGGGGAACGGATTGGAAAAGTGGGGAACTGTGGGGGAAAATGCAGGACAGAGGGGAACCAAAGGGAGCAGGGGGAAAGGATTGGAATAAGTGGGTAACCGTGGGGAACACTGCAGGACAGAGGGGAACCAAAGGGAGCAGGGGGAACGGTTTGGAAAAAGTGGGTAACCGTGGGGAACACTGCAGAACACTGCAGAACCAAAGGGAGCAGGGGGAACAGCTCGGAAAAGTGGGGAACCTTGGGGAACACTGCAGAATAAAGGAGAACCAAACGGAGCAGGGGGAACAGATTGGAAAAAGTGGGGAATCGTGGGGAGTTCTGAAGAACAGTGGGGAACCAAAAGGAGCAGGGGGAATGGATTGGAAAAAAGTGGGGAACCGTGGAGAACATTGCAGGACAGAGGGAAAACAAAGGGAGCAGGGCGATCTGATTGGTAAATGTGGGGAAACGTGGGGAACACTGCAGGACAGAGGGGAAACAAAGGGAGCAGGGTGAACAGATTCGAAAAAGTGTGCACCTTGGGGAACACGGCAGAATAGAGGGGAACTAAACGGAGCATGGGGAACAGATTGGAAAAAGTGCAGAACCATGGCGAACACTGCAAAACAGTGGGGAACCAAAGGGAGCAGCGGGAACGGATTGGAAAAAGTGGGGAACCGTGGGAAACACTGCAGAACAGAGGGGAACGAAATGGAGCACAGCGAGCATATCGGAAAGAAGTTGAGAAGTGGGGAACACTGCAGGACAGAGGGGAACCAAAGGGAGCAGGGGGGAACGGATTGGATAAAGTGGGGAACTGTGAAGAACACTGCTGACAGAGAGGAACCAAAGCGATCACGGCGAACAAATTCGAAAATAGTGGAAAAGTGGGGAATACTGCAGAACAGTGGGGAACCAAAGGGATCGGGGGAAACAGATTGGAAAAAGTGGGGAACAGTGTGCAAAAATGCAGAAGAGTGAGGAAACAAAGGGAGCAGGGGGATCAGATTGGAAAAAGTGGCGAACAGTGTGGAAAAATGCAGAAGAGTGAGGAAACAAAGGGAGCAGGGGGAACAGATTGGAAAAAGTGGGGAATTGTGTGGAAAAATGCAGAACAGTGGGGAACCAAAGGGAGCAGGAGAACAGATTGGAAAAAGTCGGGAACCGTCGTGAACACTGCAGAACAGAGGGGAACCAAAGGGAGCAGGGGTAACGGATTGGAAAATGTGGGGAACTGTATAGAATACTGCAGAATAGAGGGGAAAGCAAAGGGAGCAGGGGGAACAGATTGGAAAAAGTGGAAACTGTGGGGTAAACTGCAGAACAGAGGGGAGCCCAAGGAGAAGGGCGAACAGATTGGAAAAAGAGGGGAACGGTGTGGAAAAATGCAGAAGAGTGGAGAAACAATGGGAGCAGGGTGAACGGATTGGAAAAATTGGGGAACAGTGTGGAACACTGCAGAACAGAAGGGAATCAAAGGAAGCTGGGGGAACGGATTGGAAAAAGTGGGGAACCGTTCGGAAGACTGCACAACAGAGGGGAACCAAAGGAGCACGGGGAAGAGATTGGAAAAATTGGGAAACCATGGAGGACAGTGCAGGACGGAGGGGAACCAAAGGGAGCAGGGGGAACAGATTGGATAAAGTGGGGAACTGTGGGGAACATTGTAGAACTGAGGGGAACCAAAGAGAGCACGGCGAACAGATTGGAAAAAGTGGTGAATCGTGGGGAACACTGCAGGACAGACGGGAACCAAAGGGAACAGGAGGTACAGGTTGTAAAAAGTGGGGAACCGTTAGCGAACACTGCAGAACAGTGGGGAACCAAAGGGAGCAGGGGGAAAAGATTGCAAAATGTGGGGAACAGTGGGGAATATTGCAGAAAAGAGGGGAACCAAATGGAGCATGGGAACAGATTGGAAAAATTGGGGAACCGTGTGGAAAAATGCAGAACAGTGGGAAACCAAAGGGAGCAGGGAGAACGGATTGGAAAATGTGGGGAACTGTGGGAGAAAATGCAGGACAGAGGGGAACCAAATGGAGCAGGGGGAATGGATTGGAATAAGAGGGTGACCGTGGGGAACACTGCAGGACAGAGGGGAAAAAAAGGGCACAGGGGGAACGGATTGGAAAAAGTGGGGAACTGTGGGGAACACTGCAGAACAGAGGGGAACCAATAGGAGCAGGGCGAACAGATTGGAAAAAGTGGGGAACCGTTAGGCACACTGCACAACAGAGGGGAAACAAAGGAGCACGGGGAAAAGATTGGAAAAATTGGGAAACAATGGAGGACAGTGCAGGACGGAGGGGAACCAAAGGGAGCAGGGCGAACAGATTGGAAAAACTGCGGAACCGTGGCGAATACTGCAAAACAGTGGAGAACCAAACGGAGCAGCGGGAACGGATTGGAAAAAGAGGGGAACCGTGGGAAACACTGTAGAACAGAGGGGAACGAAAGGGAGCAGGAGGAACAGATTGGAAAATGTGGGGAACTGTATAGAATACTGCAGAATAGAGGGGAAAGCAAAGGGAGCAGGGTGAACAGATTGGAAAAAGTGGAAACTGTGGGGTAAACTGCAGAACAGAGGGGAGCCCAAGGAGAAGGGCGAACAGATTGGAAAAAGTGGGGAACGGTGTGGAAAAATTGAGAAGAGTGGAGAAACAAAGGGAGCAGGGTGAACGGATTGGAAAATTCGGGGAACAGTGTGGAACACTGCAGAACAGAAGGGAATCAAAGGAAGCAGGGGGAACGGATTGGAAAAAGTGGGGAACCGTTCAAAACACTGCACTACAGAGGGGAACCAAAGGAGCACGGGGAAGAGATTGGAAAAATTGGGAAACCATGGAGGACAGTGCAGGACGGAGGGGAACCAAAGGGAGCAGGGGGAACAGATTGGATAAAGTTGGGAACTGTGGGGAACATTCTAGAACTGAGGGGAACCAAAGAGAGCACGGCGAACAGATTGCAAAAAGTGTGTAACCTTGGGGAACACTGCAGGACAGAGGGGAACCAAAGGGAACAGGAGGTACAGGTTGTAAAAAATGGGGAACCGTTAGCGAAAACTGCAGAACAGTGGGGAACAAAAGGGAGCAGGGGGAACAGATTGCAAAAGGTGTGGAACAGTGGGGAATATTGCAGAAAAGAGGGGAACCAAATGGAGCATGGGAACAGATTGGAAAAATTGGGGAACCGTGTGGGAAAATGCAGAACAGTGGGAAACCAAAGGGAGCAGGGAGAACGGATTGGAAAATGTGGGGAACCGTGGAGAGCACTGCAGTATTGTGGGGAACTAAAGGGAGCAGGGGGAACGGATTGGAAAAGTGGGGAACTGTGGGGGAAAATGCAGGACAGAGGGGAACCAAAGGGAGCAGGGGGAATGGATTGGAATAAGTGGGTAACCGTGGGGAACACTGCAGGACAGAGGGGAACCAAAGGGAGCACGGGGAACGGTTTGGAAAAAGTGGGTAACCGTGGGGAACACTGCAGACCACTGCAGAACCAAAGGGAGCAGGGGGAACAGCTCGGAAAAGTGGGGAACCTTGGGGAACACTGCAGAATAAAGGAGAACCAAACGGAGCAGGGGGAACAGATTGGAAAAAGTGGGGAATCGTGGGGAGTTCTGCAGAACAGTGGCGAACCAAAAGGAGCAGGGGGAATGGATTGGAAAAAAGTGGGGAACCGTGGAGAACATTGCAGGACAGAGAAAAAACAAAGGGAGCAGGGCGATCTGATTGGTAAATGTGGGGAAACGTGGGGAACACTGCAGGACAGAGGGGAAACAAAGGGAGCAGGGTGAACAGATTCGAAAAAGTGTGCACCTTGGGGAACACGGCAGAATAGAGGTGAACTAAACGGAGCATGGGGAACAGATTGGAAAAAGTGCAGAACCATGGCGAACACTGCAAAACAGTGGGGAACCAAACGGAGCAGCGGGAACGGATTGGAAAAAGTGGGGAACCGTGGGTAACACTGCAGAACAGAGGGGAACGAAATGGAGCACGGCGAGCATATCGGAAAGAAGTTGAGAAGTGGGGAACACTGCAGGACAGAGGGGAACCAAAGGGAGCAGGGGGGAACGGATTGGATAAAGTGGGGAACTGTGAAGAACACTGCAGACAGAGAGGAACCAAAGCGATCACGGCGAACAAATTCGAAAATAGTGGAAAAGTGGGGAATACTGCAGAACAGTGGGGAACCAAAGGGATCGGGGGAAACAGATTGGAAAAAGTGGGGAACAGTGTGCAAAAATGCAGAAGAGTGAGGAAACAAAAGGAGCAGGGGGATCAGATTGGAAAAAGTGGCGAACAGTGTGGAAAAATGCAGAAGAGTGAGGAAACAAAGGGAGCAGGGGGAACAGATTGGAAAAAGTGGGGAATTGTGTGGAAAAATGCAGAACAGTGGGGAACCAAAGGGAGCAGGAGAACAGATTGGAAAAAGTCGGGAACCGTGGAGAACACTGCAGAACAGAGGGGAACCAAAGGGAGCAGGGGTAACGGATTGGAAAATGTGGGGAACTGTATAGAACACTGCAGAATAGAGGGGAAAGCAAAGGGAGCAGGGGGAACAGATTGGAAAAAGTGGAAACTGTGGGGTAAACTGCAGAACAGAGGGGAGCCCAAGGAGAAGGGCGAACAGATTGGACAAAGTGGGGAACGGTGTGGAAAAATGCAGAAGAGTGGAGAAACAATGGGAGCAGGGTGATCGGATTGGAAAAATTGGGGAACAGTGTGGAACACTGCAGAACAGAAGGGAATCAAAGGAAGCAGGGGGAACGGATTGGAAAAAGTGGGGAACCGTTCGGAAGACTGCACAACAGAGGGGAACCAAAGGAGCACGGGGAAGAGATTGGAAAAATTGGGAAACCATGTAGGACAGTGCAGGATGGAGGGGAACCAAAGGGAGCAGGGGGAACAGCTCGGAAAAGTGGGGAACCTTGGGTAACACTGCAGAATAAAGGAGAACCAAACGGAGCAGGGAGAACAGATTGGAAAAAGTGGTGAATCGTGGTGAGTTCTGCAGAACAGTGGGGAACCAAAAGGAGCAGGGGGAATGGATTGGAAAAAGTGGGGAAGCGTGGAGAACATTGCAGGACAGAGGGGAAACAAAGGGAGCAGGGCGAACTGATTGGAAAAAGTGGAGAAACGTGGGGAACACTGCAGGACAGAGGGGAAACAAAGGGAGCAGGGTGAACAGATTCGAAAAAGTGTGCAACCTTGGGGAACACTGCAGAATAGAGGGGAACTAAACGGAGCAAAGGGAAAAGATTGGAAAAATTGCAGAACCATGGCGAACACTGCAAAAGAGTGGGGAACCAAAGGGAGCAGTGGGAACGGATTGGAAAAAGTGGGGAACCGTGGAAAACACTGCAGAACAGAGGGGAACTAAATGGAGCACGGCTAGCATATCGGAAAGAAGTTGAGAAGTGGGGAACACTGCAGGACAGAGGGGAACCAAAGGGAGCAGGGGGAGCAGATTGGAAAAAGTGGGGAACGGTGTGGAAAAATGCAGAAGAGTGGAGCAACAACGGGAGCAGGGTTAACGTATTGGAAAAAGTGGGGAACTGTTTGGAACACTGCAGAACACAGGGGAACCAAAGGAGCACGGGGAAGAGATTGGAAAAATTGGGAAACAATGGAGGACAGTGCAGGTCGGAGGGGAACCAAAAGGAGCATGGGAACAGATTGGAAAAAATGTGGAGAACCATGGGGAACACTGAGAACAGAGAGGACCCAAAGGGAGCAGAGGGAAGAACTCGGAAAAGTGGGGAACCGTGGGGAACCAAAGGGAGCGGGGGAAACAGATTGGAAAAAGTGGGGAACAGTGTGGAAAACGCAGAAGAGTGAGGAAACAAAGGGAGCAGGGGGAACAGATTGGAAAAATTGGGGAACTGTGTGGAACACTGCAGAATATAGGGGAACTAAAGGGAACATGGAGAATAGATTGGAAAAAAGTGAGGAACGGTGGCGAACACTGCAAAACAGAGGGAAAGAAAGGGAGCAGTGGGAATGGATTGGAAAAAGTTGGGAACCGTGGGAAACACTGCAGAACAGAGGGGAACGAAAGGGAGCAGGACGAATATATCGGAAAAAAGTTGAGAAGTGGGGAACACTGCAGAACAGTGGGGAATCAAAGGGAGCAGGGGGAACAGATTGGAAAAAGTGGGGAACTGTGTGGAAAAATGCAGAACAGTGGGGAACCAAAGGGAGCAGGAGGAACAGATTGGAAAAAGTCGGGAACCGTTCGGAACACTGCACAACAGAGGGGAAACAAAGGAGCATGGGGAAGAGATTGGAAAAATTGGGAAACAGTGTGGAAAAATGCAGAAGAGTAAGGAAACAAAGGGAGCAGGGGTTATACATTGGAAAAATTGCGGAACCGTGGGGAACACTGCAGAACAGAGGGGAACCAAGGGAGCAGGTGGAACGAATTGGAAAAAGTGAGGAATCGTGAAGGACAATGCAGGACAGAGGGGAAAAAAAGGGCACAGGGGGAACGGATTGGAAAAAGTGGGGAACTGTGGGGAACACTGCAGAACAGAGGGGAACCAATAGGAGCAGGGCGAACAGATTGGAAAAAGTGGGGAACCGTTAGGCACACTGCACAACAGAGGGGAAACAAAGGAGCACGGGGAAAAGATTGGAAAAATTGGGAAACAATGGAGGACAGTGCAGGACGGAGGGGAACCAAAGGGAGCAGGGCGAACAGATTGGAAAAACTGCGGAACCGTGGCGAATACTGCAAAACAGTGGAGAACCAAACGGAGCAGCGGGAACGGATTGGAAAAAGTGGGGAACCGTGGGAAACACTGTAGAACAGAGGGGAACGAAAGGGAGCAGTAGGAACAGATTGGAAAATGTGGGGAACTGTATAGAATACTGCAGAATAGAGGGGAAAGCAAAGGGAGCAGGGTGAACAGATTGGAAAAAGTGGAAACTGTGGGGTAAACTGCAGAACAGAGGGGAGCCCAAGGAGAAGGGCGAACAGATTGGAAAAAGTGGGGAACGGTGTGGAAAAATTGAGAAGAGTGGAGAAACAAAGGGAGCAGGGTGAACGGATTGGAAAATTTGGGGAACAGTGTGGAACACTGCAGAACAGAAGGGAATCAAAGGAAGCAGGGGGAACGGATTGGAAAAAGTGGGGAACCGTTCGGAACACTGCACTACAGAGGGGAACCAAAGGAGCACGGGGAAGAGATTGGAAAAATTGGGAAACCATGGAGGACAGTGCAGGACGGAGGGGAACCAAAGGGAGCAGGGGGAACAGATTGGATAAAGTTGGGAACTGTGGGGAACATTGTAGAACTGAGGGGAACCAAAGAGAGCACGGCGAACAGATTGCAAAAAGTGTGGAACCGTGGGGAACACTGCAGGACAGAGGGGAACCAAAGGGAACAGGAGGTACAGGTTATAAAAAATGGGGAACCGTTAGCGAAAACTGCAGAACAGTGGGGAACCAAAGGGAGCAGGGGGAACAGATTGCAAAAGGTGGGGAACAGTGGGGAATATTGCAGAAAAGAGGGGAACCAAATGGAGCATGGGAACAGATTGGAAAAATTGGGGAACCGTGTGGAAAAATGCAGAACAGTGGGAAACCAAAGGGAGCAGGGAGAACGGATTGGAAAATGTGGGGATCCATGGAGAGCACTGCGGTATTGTGGGGAACTAAAGGAAGCAGGGGGAACGGATTGGAAAAGTGGGGAACTGTGGGGGAAAATGCAGGACAGAGGGGAACCAAAGGGAGCAGGGGGAAAGGATTGGAATAAGTGGGTAACCGTGGGGAACACTGCAGGACAGAGGGGAACCAAAGGGAGCAGGGGGAACGGTTTGGAAAAAGTGGGTAACCGTGGGGAACACTGCAGAACACAGCAGAACCAAAGGGAGCAGGGGGAACAGCTCGGAAAAGTGGGGAACCTTGGGGAACACTGCAGAATAAAGGAGAACCAAACGGAGCAGGGGGAACAGATTGGAAAAAGTGGGGAATCGTGGGGAGTTCTGAAGAACAGTGGGGAACCAAAAGGAGCAGGGGGAATGGATTGGAAAAAAGTGGGGAACCGTGGAGAACATTGCAGGACAGAGGGAAAACAAAGGGAGCAGGGCGATCTGATTGGTAAATGTGGGGAAACGTGGGGAACACTGCAGGACAGAGGGGAAACAAAGGGAGCAGGGTGAACAGATTCGAAAAAGTGTGCACCTTGGGGAACACGGCAGAATAGAGGGGAACTAAACGGAGCATGGGGAACAGATTGGAAAAAGTGCAGAACCATGGCGAACACTGCAAAACAGTGGGGAACCAAAGGGAGCAGCGGGAACGGATTGGAAAAAGTGGGGAACCGTGGGAAACACTGCAGAACAGAGGGGAACGAAATGGAGCACAGCGAGCATATCGGAAAGAAGTTGAGAAGTGGGGAACACTGCAGGACAGAGGGGAACCAAAGGGAGCAGGGGGGAACGGATTGGATAAAGTGGGGAACTGTGAAGAACACTGCAGACAGAGAGGAACCAAAGCGATCACGGCGAACAAATTCGAAAATAGTGGAAAAGTGGGGAATACTGCAGAACAGTGGGGAACCAAAGGGATCGGGGGAAACAGATTGGAAAAAGTGGGGAACAGTGTGCAAAAATGCAGAAGAGTGAGGAAACAAAGGGAGCAGGGGGATCAGATTGGAAAAAGTGGCGAACAGTGTGGAAAAATGCAGAAGAGTGAGGAAACAAAGGGAGCAGGGGGAACAGATTGGAAAAAGTGGGGAATTGTGTGGAAAAATGCAGAACAGTGGGGAACCAAAGGGAGCAGGAGAACAGATTGGAAAAAGTCGGGAACCGTCGTGAACACTGCAGAACAGAGGGGAACCAAAGGGAGCAGGGGTAACGGATTGGAAAATGTGGGGAACTGTATAGAATACTGCAGAATAGAGGGGAAAGCAAAGGGAGCAGGGGGAACAGATTGGAAAAAGTGGAAACTGTGGGGTAAACTGCAGAACAGAGGGGAGCCCAAGGAGAAGGGCGAACAGATTGGAAAAAGAGGGGAACGGTGTGGAAAAATGCAGAAGAGTGGAGAAACAATGGGAGCAGGGTGAACGGATTGGAAAAATTGGGGAACAGTGTGGAACACTGCAGAACAGAAGGGAATCAAAGGAAGCTGGGGGAACGGATTGGAAAAAGTGGGGAACCGTTCGGAAGACTGCACAACAGAGGGGAACCAAAGGAGCACGGGGAAGAGATTGGAAAAATTGGGAAACCATGGAGGACAGTGCAGGACGGAGGGGAACCAAAGGGAGCAGGGGGAACAGATTGGATAAAGTGGGGAACTGTGGGGAACATTGTAGAACTGAGGGGAACCAAAGAGAGCACGGCGAACAGATTGGAAAAAGTGGTGAATCGTGGGGAACACTGCAGGACAGACGGGAACCAAAGGGAACAGGAGGTACAGGTTGTAAAAAGTGGGGAACCGTTAGCGAACACTGCAGAACAGTGGGGAACCAAAGGGAGCAGGGGGAAAAGATTGCAAAATGTGGGGAACAGTGGGGAATATTGCAGAAAAGAGGGGAACCAAATGGAGCATGGGAACAGATTGGAAAAATTGGGGAACCGTGTGGAAAAATGCAGAACAGTGGGAAACCAAAGGGAGCAGGGAGAACGGATTGGAAAATGTGGGGAACTGTGGGAGAAAATGCAGGACAGAGGGGAACCAAATGGAGCAGGGGGAATGGATTGGAATAAGAGGGTGACCGTGGGGAACACTGCAGGACAGAGGGGAACCAAAGGGAGCAGGGGCAATGGTTTGGAAAAAGTGGGGAACTGTGGGGAACACTGTAGAACAGAGAGGAACCAAAGAGAGCACGGCGAACAGATTGGAAAAAGTGTGGAACCGTAGGGAACACTGCAGGACAGAGGGGAACCAAAGGGAACAGGAGGTACAGGTTGGAAAAAGTGGGGAACCGTTGGCGAACACTGCAGAACAGTGGGGAACCAAAGGGAGCAGGGGGAACAGATTGCAAAAAGTGGGGAACAGTGGGGAATATTGCAGAAAAGAGGGGAAGCAAATGGAGCATGGGAACAGATTGGAAAAATCGGGGAACCGTGTGGAAAAATGCAGAACAGTGGGAAACGAAAGGGAGCAGGGAGAACGGATTGGAAAATGTGGTGAACCGTGGAGAGCACTGCAGTACAGAGGGGAACTAAAGGGAGCAAGGGGTACGGATTGGAAAAGTGGGGAAATATGGGGGAAAATGCAGGACAGAGAGGAACCAAAGGGAGCAGGGGGAATGGATTGGAAAAAGTGGGTAACCGTGGGGAACACTGCAGGACAGAGGGGAACCAAAGGGAGCAGGTGGAACGGTTTGGAAAAAGTGGGTAACCGTGAGGAACACTGCAGAACACTGCGGAACCAAAGGGAGCAGGGGGAACAGCTCGGAAAAGTGGGGAACCGTGGGGAACACAGCAGAATAAAGGAGAACCAAACGGAGCAGGGCGAACAGATTGGAAAAAGTGGGGAATCGTGGGTAGTTCTGCAGAACAGTGGGGAACCAAAAGGAGCAGGGGGAATGGATTGGAAAAAGTGGGGTACCGTGGAGAACATTGAAGGACAGAGGGGAAACAAGGGGAGCAGGGCGAACTGATTGGAAAAAGTGGGGAAACGTGGGGAACACTGCAGGACAGAGGGGAAACAAAGGGAGCAGGGTGAACAGATTCAAAAAAGTGTGCAACCTTGGGGAACACTGCAGAACAGTGGGGAACCAAAGGGAGCAGGGGGAACAGATTGCAAAAAGTGGGGAACAGTGGGGAATATTGCAGAAAAGAGGGGAAGCAAATGGAGCATGGGAACAGATTGGAAAAATTGGGGAACCGTGTGGAAAAATGCAGAACAGTGGGAAACCAAAGGGAGCAGGGAGAACGGATAGGAAAATGTGGGGAACCGTGCGGAACACTGCAGGACAGAGGGGAACAAAAGGGAACAGGAGGTACAGGTTGTAAAAAGTGGGGAACCATTAGCGAACACTGCAGAACAGTGGGGAACCAAAGGGAGCAGGGGGAACAGATTGCAAAAGGTGGAGAACAGTGGGGAATATTGCAGAAAAGAGGGGAACCAAATGGAGCATGGGAACAGATTGGAAAAATTGGGGAACCGTGTGGAAAAATGCAGAACAGTGGGAAACAAAGGGAGCAGGGAGAACGGATTGGAAAAAGTGGGGAACCGTTCGGAACAGTGCACAACAGAGGGGAACCAAAGGAGCACGGGGAAGAGATTGGAAAAATTGGGAAACCATGGAGGACAGTGCAGGACGGAGGGGAACCAAAGGGAGCAGGGGGAAAAGATTGGATAAAGTGGGGAACTGTGGGGAACATTGTAGAACTGAGGGGAACCAAAGAGAGCACGTCGAACAGATTGGAAAAAGTGTGGAACCGTGGGGAACACTGCAGGACAGAGGGGAACCAAAGGGAACAGGAGGTACAGGTTGTAAAATGTGGGCAACCGTTAGCGAACACTGCAGAACAGTGGGGAACCAAAGGGAGCAGTGGGAACAGATTGCAAAAAGTGGGGAACAGTTCGGAACACTGCACAATAGAGGGGAACCAAAGGAGCACGGGGAAGAGATTGGAAAAATTGGGAAACCATGGAGGACAGTGCAGGACGGAGGGGAACCAAAGGGAGCAGGGGGACCAGATTGGAAAAAGTGGGGAACTGTGGGGAACACTGTAGAACAGAGAGGAACCAAAGAGAGCACGGCGAACAGATTGGAAAAAGTGTGGAACCGTGGGGAACACTGCAGGACAGAGGGGAACCAAAGGGAACAGGAGGTACAGGTTGGAAAAAGTGGGGAACCATTGGCGAACTCTGCAGAAAAGTGGGGAACCAAAGGGAGCAGGGGGAACAGATTGCAAAAAGTGGGGAACAGTTCGGAACACTGCACAACAGAGGGGAACCAAAGGAGCACGGGGAAGAGATTGGAAAAATTGGGAAACCATGGAGGACAGTGCAGGACGGAGGGGAACCAAAGGGAGCAGGGGGAACAGATTGGAAAAAGTGGGGAAATGTGGGGAACACTGTAGAACAGAGAGGAACCAAAGAGAGCACGGCGAACAGATTGGAAAAAGTGTGGAACCGTGGGGAACACTGCAGGACAGAGGGGAACCAAAGGGAACAGGAGGTACAGGTTGGAAAAAGTGGGGAACCGTTGGCGAACACTGCAGAACAGTGGGGAACCAAAGGGAGCAGGGGGAACAGATTGCAAAAAGTGGGGAACAGTGGGGAATATTGCAGAAAAGAGGGGAAGCAAATGGAGCATGGGAACAGATTGGAAAAATCGGGGAACCGTGTGGAAAAATGCAGAACAGTGGGAAACGAAAGGGAGCAGGGAGAACGGATTGGAAAATGTGGTGAACCGTGGAGAGCACTGCAGTACAGAGGGGAACTAAAGGGAGCAAGGGGAACGGATTGGAAAAGTGGGGAAATATGGGGGAAAATGCAGGACAGAGAGGAACCAAAGGGAGCAGGGGGAATGGATTGGAAAAAGTGGGTAACCGTGGGGAACACTGCAGGACAGAGGGGAACCAAAGGGAGCAGGTGGAACGGTTTGGAAAAAGTGGGTAACCGTTAGGAACACTGCAGAACACTGCGGAACCAAAGGGAGCAGGGGGAACAGCTCGGAAAAGTGGGGAACCGTGGGGAACACAGCAGAATAAAGGAGAACCAAACGGAGCAGGGCGAACAGATTGGAAAAAGTGGGGAATCGTGGGTAGTTCTGCAGAACAGTGGGGAACCAAAAGGAGCAGGGGGAATGGATTGGAAAAAGTGGGGTACCGTGGAGAACATTGAAGGACAGAGGGGAAACAAGGGGAGCAGGGCGAACTGATTGGAAAAAGTGGGGAAACGTGGGGAACACTGCAGGACAGAGGGGAAACAAAGGGAGCAGGGTGAACAGATTCGAAAAAGTGTGCAACCTTGGGGAACACTGCAGAACAGTGGGGAACCAAAGGGAGCAGGGGGAACAGATTGCAAAAAGTGGGGAACAGTGGGGAATATTGCAGAAAAGAGGGGAACCAAATGGAGCATGGGAACAGATTGGAAAAATTGGGGAACCGTGTGGAAAAATGCAGAACAGTGGGAAACCAAAAGGAGCAGGGAGAACGGATTGGAAAATGCGGGGAACCGTGGAGAGCACTGCAGTACAGAGGGGAACTAAAGGGAGCAGGGGGAACGGATTGGAAAAGTGGGGAACCTTGGGTAACACTGCAGAATAAAGGAGAACCAAACGGAGCAGGGAGAACAGATTGGAAAAAGTGGTGAATCGTGGGGAGTTCTGCAGAACAGTGGGGAACCAAAAGGAGCAGGGGGAATGGATTGGAAAAAGTGGGGAAGCGTGGAGAACATTGCAGGACAGAGGGGAAACAAAGGGAGCAGGGCGAACTGATTGGAAAAAGTGGAGAAATGTGGGGAACACTGCAGGACAGAGGGGAAACAAAGGGAGCAGGGTGAACAGATTCGAAGAAGTGTGCAACCTTGGGGAACACTGCAGAATAGAGGGGAACTAAACGGAGCAAAGGGAAAAGATTGGAAAAATTGCAGAACCATGGCGAACACTGCAAAAGAGTGGGGAACCAAAGGGAGCAGTGGGAACGGATTGGAAAAAGTGGGGAACCGTGGAAAACACTGCAAAACAGAGGGGAACTAAATGGAGCACGGCTAGCATATCGGAAAGAAGTTGAGAAGTGGGGAACACTGCAGGACAGCGGGGAACCAAAGGGAGCAGGGGGAGCAGATTGGAAAAAGTGGGGAACCGTGTGGAAAAATGCAGAAGAGTGGAGCAACAACGGGAGCAGGGTTAACGTATTGGAAAAAGTGGGGAACTGTTTGGAACACTGCAGAACAGAGGGGAACCAAAGGAGCACGGGGAAGAGATTGGAAAAATTGGGAAACAATGGAGGACAGTGCAGGTCGGAGGGGAACCAAAAGGAGCATGGGAACAGATTGGAAAAAATGTGGAGAACCATGGGGAACACTGAGAACAGAGAGGACCCAAAGGGAGCAGAGGGAAGAACTCGGAAAAGTGGGGAACCGTGGGGAACCAAAGGGAGCGGGGGAAACAGATTGGAAAAAGTGGGGAACAGTGTGGAAAACGCAGAAGAGTGAGGAAACAAAGGGAGCAGGGGGAACAGATTGGAAAAAGTGGGGAACTGTGTGGAACACTGCAGAACATAGGGGAACTAAAGGGAACATGGAGAATAGATTGGAAAAAAGTGAGGAACGGTGGCGAACACTGCAAAACAGAGGGAAAGAAAGGGAGCAGTGGGAATGGATTGGAAAAAGTTGGGAACCGTGGGAAACACTGCAGAACAGAGGGGAACGAAAGGGAGCAGGACGAATATATCGGAAAAAAGTTGAGAAGTGGGGAACACTGCAGAACAGTGGGGAATCAAAGGGAGCAGGGGGAACAGATTGGAAAAAGTGGGGAACTGTGTGGAAAAATGCAGAACAGTGGGGAACGAAAGGGAGCAGGTGGAACAAATTGGAAAAAGTGAGGAATCGTGAAGGACAATGCAGGACAGAGGGGAAAAAAAGGGCACAGGGGGAACGGATTGGAAAAAGTGGGGAACTGTGGGGAACACTGCAGAACAGAGGGGAACCAATAGGAGCAGGGCGAACAGATTGGAAAAAGTGGGGAACCGTTAGGCACACTGCACAACAGAGGGGAAACAAAGGAGCACGGGGAAAAGATTGGAAAAATTGGGAAACAATGGAGGAAAGTGCAGGACGGAGGGGAACCAAAGGGAGCAGGGGGAACAGAATGGAAAAAGTGCGGAACCGTGGCGAATACTGCAAAACAGTGGAGAACCAAACGGAGCAGCGGGAACGGATTGGAAAAAGTGGGGAAGCGTGGGAAACACTGTAGAACAGAGGGGAACGAAAGGGAGCAGGAGGAACAGATTGGAAAATGTGGGGAACTGTATAGAATACTGCAGAATAGAGGGGAAACCAAAGGGAGCAGGGTGAACAGATTGGAAAAAGTGGAAACTGTGGGGTAAACTGCAGAACAGAGGGGAGCCCAAGGAGAAGGGCGAACAGATTGGAAAAAGTGGGGAACGGTGTGGAAAAATTGAGAAGAGTGGAGAAACAAAGGGAGCAGGGTGAACGGATTGGAAAATGCGGGGAACCGTGGAGAGCACTGCAGTACAGAGGGGAACTAAAGGGAGCAGGGGGAACGGATTGGAAAAGTGGGGAACCTTGGGTAACACTGCAGAATAAAGGAGAACCAAACGGAGCAGGGAGAACAGATTGGAAAAAGTGGTGAATCGTGGGGAGTTCTGCAGAACAGTGGGGAACCAAAAGGAGCAGGGAGAATGGATTGGAAAAAGTGGGGAAGCGTGGAGAACATTGCAGGACAGAGGGGAAACAAAGGGAGCAGGGCGAACTGATTGGAAAAAGTGGAGAAATGTGGGGAACACTGCAGGACAGAGGGGAAACAAAGGGAGCAGGGTGAACAGATTCGAAGAAGTGTGCAACCTTGGGGAACACTGCAGAATAGAGGGGAACTAAACGGAGCAAAGGGAAAAGATTGGAAAAATTGCAGAACCATGGCGAACACTGCAAAAGAGTGGGGAACCAAAGGGAGCAGTGGGAACGGATTGGAAAAAGTGGGGAACCGTGGAAAACACTGCAGAACAGAGGGGAACTAAATGGAGCACGGCTAGCATATCGGAAAGAAGTTGAGAAGTGGGGAACACTGCAGGACAGCGGGGAACCAAAGGGAGCAGGGGGAGCAGATTGGAAAAAGTGGGGAACCGTGTGGAAAAATGCAGAAGAGTGGAGCAACAACGGGAGCAGGGTTAACGTATTGGAAAAAGTGGGGAACTGTTTGGAACACTGCAGAACAGAGGGGAACCAAAGGAGCACGGGGAAGAGATTGGAAAAATTGGGAAACAATGGAGGACAGTGCAGGTCGGAGGGGAACCAAAAGGAGCATGGGAACAGATTGGAAAAAATGTGGAGAACCATGGGGAACACTGAGAACAGAGAGGACCCAAAGGGAGCAGAGGGAAGAACTCGGAAAAGTGGGGAACCGTGGGGAACCAAAGGGAGCGGGGGAAACAGATTGGAAAAAGTGGGGAACAGTGTGGAAAACGCAGAAGAGTGAGGAAACAAAGGGAGCAGGGGGAACAGATTGGAAAAAGTGGGGAACTGTGTGGAACACTGCAGAACATAGGGGAACTAAAGGGAACATGGAGAATAGATTGGAAAAAAGTGAGGAACGGTGGCGAACACTGCAAAACAGAGGGAAAGAAAGGGAGCAGTGGGAATGGATTGGAAAAAGTTGGGAACCGTGGGAAACACTGCAGAACAGAGGGGAACGAAAGGGAGCAGGACGAATATATCGGAAAAAAGTTGAGAAGTGGGGAACACTGCAGAACAGTGGGGAATCAAAGGGAGCAGGGGGAACAGATTGGAAAAAGTGGGGAACTGTGTGGAAAAATGCAGAACAGTGGGGAACGAAAGGGAGCAGGTGGAACAAATTGGAAAAAGTGAGGAATCGTGAAGGACAATGCAGGACAGAGGGGAAAAAAAGGGCACAGGGGGAACGGATTGGAAAAAGTGGGGAACTGTGGGGAACACTGCAGAACAGAGGGGAACCAATAGGAGCAGGGCGAACAGATTGGAAAAAGTGGGGAACCGTTAGGCACACTGCACAACAGAGGGGAAACAAAGGAGCACGGGGAAAAGATTGGAAAAATTGGGAAACAATGGAGGAAAGTGCAGAACGGAGGGGAACCAAAGGGAGCAGGGGGAACAGAATGGAAAAAGTGCGGAACCGTGGCGAATACTGCAAAACAGTGGAGAACCAAACGGAGCAGCGGGAACGGATTGGAAAAAGTGGGGAAGCGTGGGAAACACTGTAGAACAGAGGGGAACGAAAGGGAGCAGGAGGAACAGATTGGAAAATGTGGGGAACTGTATAGAATACTGCAGAATAGAGGGGAAACCAAAGGGAGCAGGGTGAACAGATTGGAAAAAGTGGAAACTGTGGGGTAAACTGCAGAAAAGAGGGGAGCCCAAGGAGAAGGGCGAACAGATTGGAAAAAGTGGGGAACGGTGTGGAAAAATTGAGAAGAGTGGAGAAACAAAGGGAGCAGGGTGAACGGATTGGAAAATTTGGGGAACAGTGTAGAACACTGCAGAACAGAAGGGAATCAAAGGAAGCAGGGGGAACGGATTGGAAAAAGTGGGGAACCGTTCGGAACACTGCACTACAGAGGGGAACCAAAGGAGCACGGGGAAGAGATTGGAAAAATTGGGAAACCATGGAGGACAGTGCAGGACGGAGGGGAAACAAAGGGAGCAGGGTGAACAGATTCGAAAAAGTGTGCACCTTGGGGAACACGGCAGAATAGAGGGGAACTAAACGGAGCATGGGGAACAGATTGGAAAAATTGCAGAACCATGGCGAACACTGCAAAACAGTGGGGAACCAAAGGGAGCAGCGGGAACGGATTGGAAAAAGTGGTTAACCGTGGGAAACACTGCAGAACAGAGGGGAACGAAATGGAGCACGGCGAGCATATTGGAAAGAAGTTGAGAAGTGGGGAACACTGCAGGACAGAGGGGAACCAAAGGGAGCAGGGGGGAACGGATTGGATAAAGTGGGGAACTGTGAAGAACACTGCAGACAGAGAGGAACCAAAGCGATCACGGCGAACAAATTCGAAAATAGTGGAAAAGTGGGGAATACTGCAGAACAGTGGGGAACCAAAGGGATCGGGGGAAACAGATTGGAAAAAGTGGGGAACAGTGTGCAAAAATGCAGAAGAGTGAGGAAACAAAGGGAGCAGGGGGATCAGATTGGAAAAAGTGGCGAACAGTGTGGAAAAATGCAGAAGAGTGAGGAAACAAAGGGAGCAGGGGGAACAGATTGGAAAAAGTGGGGAATTGTGTGGAAAAATGCAGAACAGTGGGGAACCAAAGGGAGCAGGAGAACAGATTGGAAAAAGTCGGGAACCGTGGTGAACACTGCAGAACAGAGGGGAACCAAAGGGAGCAGGGGTAACGGATTGGAAAATGTGGGGAACTGTATAGAATACTGCAGAATAGAGGGGAAAGCAAAGGGAGCAGGGGGAACAGATTGGAAAAAGTGGAAACTGTGGGGTAAACTGCAGAACAGAGGGGAGCCCAAGGAGAAGGGCGAACAGATTGGAAAAAGAGGGGAACGGTGTGGAAAAATGCAGAAGAGTGGAGAAACAATGGGAGCAGGGTGAACGGATTGGAAAAATTGGGGAACAGTGTGGAACACTGCAGAACAGAAGGGAATCAAAGGAAGCTGGGGGAACGGATTGGAAAAAGTGGGGAACCGTTCGGAAGACTGCACAACAGATGGGAACCAAAGGAGCACAGGGAAGAGATTGGAAAAATTGGGAAACCATGTAGGACAGTGCAGGACGGAGGGGAACCAAAGGGAGCAGGGGGAACAGATTGGATAAAGTGGGGAACTGTGGGGAACATTGTAGAACTGAGGGGAACCAAAGAGAGCACGGCGAACAGATTGGAAAAAGTGGTGAATCGTGGGGAACACTGCAGGACAGACGGGAACCAAAGGGAACAGGAGGTACAGGTTGTAAAAAGTGGGGAACCGTTAGCGAACACTGCAGAACAGTGGGGAACCAAAGGGAGCAGGGGGAACAGATTGCAAAATGTGGGGAACAGTGGGGAATATTGCAGAAAAGAGGGGAACCAAATGGAGCATGGGAACAGATTGGAAAAATTGGGGAACCGTGTGGAAAAATGCAGAACAGTGGGAAACCAAAGGGAGCAGGGAGAACGGATTGGAAAATGTGGGGAACTGTGGGAGAAAATGCAGGACAGAGGGGAACCAAATGGAGCAGGGGGAATGGATTGGAATAAGAGGGTGACCGTGGGGAACACTGCAGGACAGAGGGGAACAAAAGGGAGCAGGGGCAATGGTTTGGAAAAAGTGGGTAACCGTGGGGAACACTGCAGAACACTGCAGAACCAAAGGGAGCAGGGGGAACAGCTCGGAAAAGTGGGGAACCTTGGGGAACACTGCAGAATAAAGGAGAACCAAACGGAGCAGGGGGAACAGATTGGAAAAAGTGGGGTATCCTGGGGAGTTCTGCAGAACAGTGGGGAACCAAAAGGAGCAGGGGGAATGGATTGGAAAAAGTGGGGAACCGTGGAGAACATTGCAGGACAGAGGGGAAACAAAGAGAGCAGGGCGAACTGATTGGAAAAAGTGGGGAAACGTGGGGAACACTGCAGGACAGAGGGGAAACAAAGGGAGCAGGGTGAACAGATTCGAAAAAGTGTGCAACCTTGGGGAACACTGCAGAACAGTGGGGAACCAAAGGGAGCAGGGGGAACAGATTGCAAAAGGTGGGGAACAGTGGGGAATATTGCAGAAAAGAGGGGAACCAAATGGAGCATGGGACCAGATTGGAAAAATTGGGGAACCGTGTGGAAAAATGCAGAACAGTGGGAAACCAAAGGGAGCAGGGAGAACGGATTGGAAAAAGTGGGGAACCGTTCAAAACACTGCACAACAGAGGGGAACCAAAGGAGCACGGGGAAGAGATTCGAAAAATTGGGAAACCATGGAGGACAGTGCAGGACGGAGGGGAACCAAAGGGAGCAGGGGGAAAAGATTGGATAAAGTGGGGAACTGTGGGGAACATTGTAGAACTGAGGGGAACCAAAGAGAGCACGGCGAACAGATTGCAAAAAGTGTGGAACCGTGGGGAACACTGCAGGACAGAGGGGAACCAAAGGGAACAGGAGGTACAGGTTGGAAAAAGTGGGGAACCGTTAGCGAACACTGCAGAACAGTGGGGAACCAAAGGGAGCAGTGGGAACAGATTGCAAAAGGTGGGAACAGTGGGGAATATTGCAGAAAAGAGGGGAACCAAATGGAGCATGGGAAAGATTGGAAAAATTGGGGAACCGTGTGGAAAAATGTAGAACAGTGGGAAACCAAAGGGAGCAGGGTGAACGGATTGGAAAATGCGGGAAACCGTGGAGAGCACTGCAGTACAGAGGGGCACTAAAGGGAGCAGGGGGATCGGATTGGAAAAGTGGGGAACTGTGGGGGAAAATGCAGGACAGAGGGGAACCAAAGGGAGCAGGGGAAATGGATTGGAATAAGTGGGTAACCGTGGGGAACACTGCAGGACAGAGGGGAACCAAAGGGAGCAGGGGGAACGGTTTGGAAAAAGTGGGTAACCGTGGGGAACACTGCAGAACACTGCAGAACCAAAGGGAGCAGGGGGAACAGATCGGAAAAGTGGGGAACCTTGGGTAACACTGCAGAATAAAGGAGAACCAAACGGAGCAGGAGGAACAGATTGGAAAAAGTGGGGAATCGTGGGGAGTTCTGCAGAACAGTGGGGAACCAAAAGGAGCAGGGGGAATCGATTGGAAAAAGTGGGGAACCGTGGAGAACATTGCAGGACAGAGGGGAAACAAAGGGAGCAGGGGTAACGGATTGGAAAATGTGGGGAACTGTATAGAAAACTGCAGAATAGAGGGGAACCAACGGGAGCAGGGGGAACAGATTGGAAAAAGTGGAAACTGTGGGGAAAACTGCAGAACAGAGGGGAGCCCAAGGAGAAGGGGGAACAGATTTTAAAAAGTGGGGAACGGTGTGGAAAATGCAGAAGAGTGGAGAAACAACAGGAGCAGGGAGAACGGATTGGAAAAAGTGGGGAACAGTGTGGAACACTGCAGAACAGAGGGGAATCAAAGGAAGCAGGGGGAACGGATTGGAAAAAGTGGGCAACCGTTCGGAACACTGAACAACAGAGGGGAACCAAAGGAGCACGGGGAAGAGATTGGAAAAATTGGGAAACCATGGAGGACAGTGCAGGACGGAGGGGAACCAAAGGGAGCACGGGGAACAGATTGGAAAAAGTGCGGAACTGTGGGGAACACTGTAGAACAGAGAGGAACCAAAGAGAGCACGGCGAATAGATTGGAAAAAGTGTGGAACCGTGGGGAACACTGCAGGACAGAGGGTAACCAAAGGGAACAGGAGGTACAGGGTGGAAAAAGTGGGGAAGCGTTGGCGAACACTGCAGAACAGTGGGGAACCAAAGGGAGCAGGGGGAACAGATTGCAAAAAGTGGGGAACAGTGGGGAATATTGCAGAAAAGAGGGGAAGCAAATGGAGCATGGGAACAGATTGGAAAAATTGGGGAACCGTGTGGAAAAATGCAGAACAGTGGGAAACCAAAGGGAGCAGGGAGAACGGATTGGAAAAAGTGGGGAACCGTTCGAAACACTGCACAACAGAGGGGAACCAAAGGAGCACGGGGAAGAGATTGGAAAAATTGGGAAACCATGGAGGACAGTGCAGGACGGAGGGGAACCAAAGGGAGCAGGGGGAAAAGATTGGATAAAGTGGGGAACTGTGGGGAACATTGTAGAACTGAGGGGAACCAAAGAGAGCACGGCGAACAGATTGGAAAAAGTGGTGAATCGTGGGGAACACTGCAGGACAGACGGGAACCAAAGGGAGCAGGGGGAACAGATTGCAAAAGGTGGAGAACAGTGGGGAATATTGCAGAAAAGAGGGGAACCAAATGGAGCATGGGAACAGATTGGAAAAATTGGGGAACCGTGTGGAAAAATGCAGAACAGTGGGAAACCAAAGGGAGCAGGGAGAACGGATTGGAAAATGTGGGGAACCATGGAGAGCACTGCAGTGTTGTGGGGAACTAAAGGGAGCAGGGGGAACGGATTGGAAAAGTGGGGAACTGTGGGGGAAAATGCAGGACAGAGGGGAACCAAAGGGAGCAGGGGGAATGGATTGGAATAAGTGGGTAACCGTGGGGAACACTGCAGGACAGAGGGGAACCAAAGGGAGCAGGGGGAACGGTTTGGAAAAAGAGGGTAACCGTGGGGAACACTGCAGAACACTGCAGAACCAAAGGGAGCAGGGGGAACAGCTCGGAAAAGTGGGGAACCTTGGGGAACACTGCAGCATAAAGGAGAACCAAACGGAGCAGGGGGAACAGATTGGAAAAAGTGGGGAATCGTGGGGAGTTCTGCAGAACAGTGGGGAACCAAAAGGAGCAGGGGGAATGGATTGGAAAAAAGTGGGGAAACGTGGGGAACACTGCAGGACAGAGGGAAAACAAAGGGAGCAGGGCGATCTGATTGGTAAATGTGGGGAAAAGTGGGGAACACTGCAGGACAGAGGGGAAACAAAGGGAGCAGGGTGAACAGATTCGAAAAAGTGTGCACCTTGGGGAACACGGCAGAATAGAGGGGAACTAAACGGAGCATGGGGAACAGATTGGAAAAAGTGCAGAACCATGGCGAACACTGCAAAACAGTGGGGAACCAAAGGGAGCAGCGGGAACGGATTGGAAAAAGTGGGGAACCGTGGGAAACACTGCAGAACAGAGGGGAACGAAATGGAGCACGGCGAGCATATCGGAAAGAAGTTGAGAAGTGGGGAACACTGCAGGACAGAGGGGAACCAAAGGGAGCAGGGGGGAACGGATTGGATAAAGTGGGGAACTGTGAAGAACACTACAGACAGAGAGGAACCAAAGCGATCACGGCGAACAAATTCGAAAATAGTGGAAAAGTGGGGAATACTGCAGAACAGTGGGGAACCAAAGGGATCGGAGGAAACAGATTGGAAAAAGTGGGGAACAGTGTGCAAAAATGCAGAAGAGTGAGGAAACAAAGGGAGCAGGGGGATCAGATTGGAAAAAGTGGCGAACAGTGTGGAAAAATGCAGAAGAGTGAGGAAACAAAGGGAGCAGGGGGAACAGATTTGCAAAAGTGGGGAATTGTGTGGAAAAATGCAGAACAGTGGGGAACCAAAGGGAGCAGGAGAACAGATTGGAAAAAGTCGGGAACCGTGGAGAACACTGCAGAACAGAGGGGAACCAAAGGGAGCAGGGGTAACGGATTGGAAAATGTGGGGAACTGTATAGAATACTGCAGAATAGAGGGGAAAGCAAAGGGAGCAGGGGGAACAGATTGGAAAAAGTGGAAACTGTGGGGTAAACTGCAGAACAGAGGGGAGCCCAAGGAGAAGGGCGAACAGATTGGAAAAAGAGGGGAACGGTGTGGAAAAATGCAGAAGAGTGGAGAAACAATGGGAGCAGGGTGAACGGATTGGAAAAATTGGGGAACAGTGTGGAACACTGCAGAACAGAAGGGAATCAAAGGAAGCTGGGGGAACAGATTGGAAAAAGTGGGGAACCGTTCGGAAGACTGCACAACAGAGGGGAACCAAAGGAGCACGGGGAAGAGATTGGAAAAATTGGGAAACCATGTAGGACAGTGCAGGACGGAGGGGAACCAAAGGGAGCAGGGGGAACAGATTGGATAAAGTGGGGAACTGTGGGGAACATTGTAGAACTGAGGGGAACCAAAGAGAGCACGGCGAACAGATTGGAAAAAGTGTGGAACCGTGGGGAACACTGCAGGACAGACGGGAACCAAAGGGAACAGGAGGTACAGGTTGTAAAAAGTGGGGAACCGTTAGCGAACACTGCAGAACAGTGGGGAACCAAAGGGAGCAGGGGGAACAGATTGCAAAAGGTGGGGAACAGTGGGGAATATTGCAGAAAAGAGGGGAACCAAATGGAGCATGGGAACAGATTGGAAAAATTGGGGAACCGTGTGGAAAAATGCAGAACAGTGGGAAACCAAAGGGAGCAGGGAGAACGGATTGGAAAATGTGGGGAACTGTGGGAGAAAATGCAGGACAGAGGGGAACCAAATGGAGCAGGGGGAATGGATTGGAATAAGAGGGTGACCGTGGGGAACACTGCAGGACAGAGGGGAACCAAAGGGAGCAGGGGCAATGGTTTGGAAAAAGTGGGTAACCGTGGGGAACACTGCAGAACACTGCAGAACCAAAGGGAGCAGGGGGAACAGCTCGGAAAAGTGGGGAACCTTGGGGAACACTGCAGAATAAAGGAGAACCAAAAGGAGCAGGGGGAATGGATTGGAAAAAGTGGGGAACCGTGGAGAACATTGCAGGACAGAGGGGAAACAAAGAGAGCAGTGCGAACTGATTGGAAAAAGTGGGGAACCGTGGTGAACATTGCAGGACAGAGGGAAAACAAAGGGAGCAGGGCGATCTGATTGGTAAATGTGGGGAAACGTGGGGAACACTGCAGGACAGAGGGGAAACAAAGGGAGCAGGGTGAACAGATTCGAAAAAGTGTGCACCTTGGGGAACACGGCAGAATAGAGGGGAACTAAACGGAGCATGGGGAACAGATTGGAAAAAGTGCAGAACCATGGCGAACACTGCAAAACAGTGGGGAACCAAAGGGAGCAGCGGGAACGGATTGGAAAAAGTGGGGAACCGTGGGAAACACTGCAGAACAGAGGGGAACGAAATGGAGCACGGCGAGCATATCGGAAAGAAGTTGAGAAGTGGGGAACACTGCAGGACAGAGGGGAACCAAAGGGAGCAGGGGGGAACGGATTGGATAAAGTGGGGAACTGTGAAGAACACTACAGACAGAGAGGAACCAAAGCGATCACGGCGAACAAATTCGAAAATAGTGGAAAAGTGGGGAATACTGCAGAACAGTGGGGAACCAAAGGGATCGGAGGAAACAGATTGGAAAAAGTGGGGAACAGTGTGCAAAAATGCAGAAGAGTGAGGAAACAAAGGGAGCAGGGGGATCAGATTGGAAAAAGTGGCGAACAGTGTGGAAAAATGCAGAAGAGTGAGGAAACAAAGGGAGCAGGGGGAACAGATTTGCAAAAGTGGGGAATTGTGTGGAAAAATGCAGAACAGTGGGGAACCAAAGGGAGCAGGAGAACAGATTGGAAAAAGTCGGGAACCGTGGAGAACACTGCAGAACAGAGGGGAACCAAAGGGAGCAGGGGTAACGGATTGGAAAATGTGGTGAACTGTATAGAATACTGCAGAATAGAGGGGAAAGCAAAGGGAGCAGGGGGAACAGATTGGAAAAAGTGGAAACTGTGGGGTAAACTGCAGAACAGAGGGGAGCCCAAGGAGAAGGGCGAACAGATTGGAAAAAGAGGGGAACGGTGTGGAAAAATGCAGAAGAGTGGAGAAACAATGGGAGCAGGGTGAACGGATTGGAAAAATTGGGGAACAGTGTGGAACACTGCAGAACAGAAGGGAATCAAAGGAAGCTGGGGGAACAGATTGGAAAATGTGGGGAACCGTTCGGAAGACTGCACAACAGAGGGGAACCAAAGGAGCACGGGGAAGAGATTGGAAAAATTGGGAAACCATGTAGGACAGTGCAGGACGGAGGGGAACCAAAGGGAGCAGGGGGAACAGATTGGATAAAGTGGGGAACTGTGGGGAACATTGTAGAACTGAGGGGAACCAAAGAGAGCACGGCGAACAGATTGGAAAAAGTGTGGAACCGTGGGGAACACTGCAGGACAGACGGGAACCAAAGGGAACAGGAGGTACAGGTTGTAAAAAGTGGGGAACCGTTAGCGAACACTGCAGAACAGTGGGGAACCAAAGGGAGCAGGGGGAACAGATTGCAAAAGGTGGGGAACAGTGGGGAATATTGCAGAAAAGAGGGGAACCAAATGGAGCATGGGAACAGATTGGAAAAATTGGGGAACCGTGTGGAAAAATGCAGAACAGTGGGAAACCAAAGGGAGCAGGGAGAACGGATTGGAAAATGTGGGGAACTGTGGGAGAAAATGCAGGACAGAGGGGAACCAAATGGAGCAGGGGGAATGGATTGGAATAAGAGGGTGACCGTGGGGAACACTGCAGGACAGAGGGGAACCAAAGGGAGCAGGGGCAATGGTTTGGAAAAAGTGGGTAACCGTGGGGAACACTGCAGAACACTGCAGAACCAAAGGGAGCAGGGGGAACAGCTCGGAAAAGTGGGGAACCTTGGGGAACACTGCAGAATAAAGGAGAACCAAACGGAGCAGGGGGAACAGATTGGAAAAAGTGGGGTATCCTGGGGAGTTCTGCAGAACAGTGGGGAACCAAAAGGAGCAGGGGGAATGGATTGGAAAAAGTGGGGAACCGTGGAGAACATTGCAGGACAGAGGGGAAACAAAGAGAGCAGTGCGAACTGATTGGAAAAAGTGGGGAAACGTGGGGAACACTGCAGGACAGAGGGGAAACAAAGGGAGTAGGGTGAACAGATTCGAAAAAGTGTGCAACCTTGGGGAACACTGCAGAACAGTGGGGAACCAAAGGGAGCAGGGGGAACAGATTGCAAAAGGTGGGGAACAGTGGGGAATATTGCAGAAAAGAGGGGAACCAAATGGAGCATGGGAAAAGATTGGAAAAATTGGGGAACCGTGTGGAAAAATGCAGAACAGTGGGAAACCAAAGGGAGCAGGGAGAACGGATAGGAAAATGTGGGGAACCGTGCGGAACACTGCAGGACAGAGGGGAACCAAAGGGAACAGGAGGTACAGGTTGTAAAAAGTGGGGAACCGTTAGCGAACACTGCAGAACAGTGGGGAACCAAAGGGAGCAGGGGGAACAGATTGCAAAAGGTGGGGAACAGTGGGGAATATTGCAGAAAAGAGGGGAACCAAATGGAGCATGGGAACAGATTGGAAAAATTGGGGAACCGTGTGGAAAAATGCAGAACAGTGGGAAACCAAAGGGAGCAGGGAGAACGGATTGGAAAAAGTGGGGAACCGTTCGGAACACTGCACAACAGAGGGGAACCAAAGGAGCACGGGGAAGAGATTGGAAAAATTGGGAAACCATGGAGGACAGTGCAGGACGGAGGGGAACCAAAGGGAGCAGGGGGAAAAGATTGGATAAAGTTGGGAACTGTGGGGAACATTGTAGAACTGAGGGGAACCAAAGAGAGCACGGCGAACAGATTGCAAAAAGTGTGGAACCGTGGGGAACACTGCAGGACAGAGGGGAACCAAAGGGAACAGGAGGTACAGGCTGTAAAAAGTGGGGAACCGTTAGCGAACACTGCAGAACAGTGGGGAACCAAAGGGAGCAGTGGGAACAGATTGCAAAAGGTGGGGAACAGTGGGGAATATTGCAGAAAAGAGGGGAAGCAAATGGAGCATGGGAACAGATTGGAAAAATTGGGGAACCGTGTGGAAAATAGTAGAACAGTGGGAAAACAAAGGGAGCAGGGAGAACGGATTGGAAAATGCAGGGAACCGTGGAGAGCACTGCAGTACAGAGGGGAAGTAAAGGGAGCAGGGGGATCGGATTGGAAAAGTGGAGAACTGTGGGGGAAAATGCAGGACAGAGGGGAACCAAAGGGAGCAGGGGGAATGGATTGGAATAAGTGGGTAACCGTGGGGAACACTGCAGGACAGAGGGGAACCAAAGGGAGCAGGGGGAACGGTTTGGAAAAAGTGGGTAACCGTGGGGAACACTGCAGAACACTGCAGAACCAAAGGGAGCAGGGGGAACAGATCGGAAAAGTGGGGAACCTTGGGTAACACTGCAGAATAAAGGAGAACCAAACGGAGCAGGGGGAATAGATTGGAAAAAGTGGGGAATCGTGGGGAGTCCTGCAGAACAGTGGGGAACCAAAAGGAGCAGGGGGAATGGATTGGAAAAAGTGGGGAACCATGGAAAACATTGCAGGACAGAGGGGAAACAAAGGGAGCAGGGGTAATGGATTGGAAAATGTGGGGAACTGTATAGAAAACTGCAGAATAGAGGGGAACCAACGGGAGCAGGGGGAACAGATTGGAAAAAGTGGAAACTGTGGGGAAAACTGCAGAACAGAGGGGAGCCCAAGGAGAAGGGGGAACAGATTGGAAAAAGTGGGGAACGGTGTGGAAAATGCAGAAGAGTGGAGAAACAACGGGAGCAGGGTGAACGGATTGGAAAAAGTGGGGAACAGTGTGGAACACTGCAGAACAGAGGGGAATCAAAGGAAGCAGGGGGAACGGATTGGAAAAAGTGGGGAACCGTTCGGAACACTGAACAACAGAGTGGAACCAAAGGAGCACGGGGAAGAGATTGGAAAAATTGGGAAACCATGGAGGACAGTGCAGGACGGAGGGGAACTAAAGGGAGCAGGGGGAACGGATTGGAAAAGTGGGTAACCGTGGGGAACACTGCAGAACACTGCAGAACCAAAGGGAGCAGGGGGAACAGATCGGAAAAGTGGGGAACCTTGGGTAACACTGCAGAATAAAGGAGAACCAAACGGAGCAGGGGGAATAGATTGGAAAAAGTGGGGAATCGTGGGGAGTCCTGCAGAACAGTGGGGAGCCAAAAGGAGCAGGGGGAATGGATTGGAAAAAGTGGGGAACCATGGAAAACATTGCAGGACAGAGGGGAAACAAAGGGAGCAGGGGTAATGGATTGGAAAATGTGGGGAACTGTATAGAAAACTGCAGAATAGAGGGGAACCAACGGGAGCAGGGGGAACAGATTGGAAAAAGTGGAAACTGTGGGGAAAACTGCAGAACAGAGGGGAGCCCAAGGAGAAGGGGGAACAGATTGGAAAAAGTGGGGAACGGTGTGGAAAATGCAGGAGAGTGGAGAAACAACGGGAGCAGGGTGAACGGATTGGAAAAAGTGGGGAACAGTGTGGAACACTGCAGAACAGAGGGGAATCAAAGGAAGCAGGGGGAACGGATTGGAAAAAGTGGGGAACCGTTCGGAACACTGAACAACAGAGTGGAACCAAAGGAGCACGGGGAAGAGATTGGAAAAATTGGGAAACCATGGAGGACAGTGCAGGACGGAGGGGAACTAAAGGGAGCAGGGGGAACGGATTGGAAAAGTGGGGAACTGTGGGGGAAAATGCAGGACAGAGGGGAACCAAAGGGAGCAGGGGGAATGGATTGGAATAAGTGGGTAACCGTGGGGAACACTGCGGGACAGAGGGGAACCAAAGGGAGCAGGGGGAACGGTTTGGAAAAAGTGGGTAACCGTGGGGAACACTGCAGAACACTGCAGAACCAAAGGGAGCAGGGGGAACAGCTCGGAAAAGTGGGGAACCTTGGGTAACACTGCAGAATAAAGGTGAACCAAACGGAGCAGGGGGAACAGATTGGAAAAAGTGGGGAAACGTGGGGAGTTCTGCAGAACAGTGGGGAACCAAAAGGAGCAGGGGGAATGGATTGGAAAAAGTGGGGAAGCGTGGAGAACATTGCAGGACAGATGGGAAACAAAGGGAGCACGGCGAACAGATTGGAAAAATTGGGAAACAGTGTGGAAAAATGCAGAAGAGAAAGGAAACAAAGGGAGCAGGGGGTATAAATTGGAAAAATTGCGGAACCGTGGGGAACACTGCAGAACAGAGGGGAACCAAGGGAGCAGGTGGAACGAATTGGAAAAAGTGGGGAATCGTGAAGGACAATGCAGGACAGAGGGGAAAGAAAGGGCACAGGGGGAACGGATTGGAAAAAGTGGGGAACTGTGGGGAACACTGCAGAACAGAGGGGAACCAATAGGAGCAGGGCGAACAGATTGGAAAAAGTGGGGAACTGTGTGGAAAAATGCAGAAGAGTGGAGAAACAACGGGAGCAGGGTGAACGGATTGGAAAAAGTGGGGAACCGTTAGGCACACTGCACAACAGAGGGGAAACAAAGGAGCACGGGGAAAAGATTGGAAAAATTGGGAAACAATGGATGACAGATCATGACGGAGGGGAACCAAAGGGAGCAGGGGGAACAGATTGGAAAAAGTGGGGAACCGTGGGAAACACTGCAGAACAGAGGGGAACGAAAGGGAGCAGGAGGAACAGATTGGAAAATGTGGGGAACTGTATAGAATACTGCAGAATAGAGGGGAAACCAAAGGGAGCAGGGTGAACAGATTGGAAAAAGTGGAAACTGTGGGGTAAACTGCAGAACAGAGGGGAGCCCAAGGAGAAGGGCGAACAGATTGGAAAAAGTGGGGAACGGTGTGGAAAAATTGAGAAGAGTGGAGAAACAAAGGGAGCAGGGTGAACGGATTGGAAAAATTGGGGAACAGTGTGGAACACTGCAGAACAGAAGGGAATCAAAGGAAGCAGGGGGAACGGATTCGAAAAAGTGGGGAACCGTTCGGAACACTGCACTACAGAGGGGAACCAAAGGAGCACGGGGAAGAGATTGGAAAAATTGGGAAACCATGGAGGACAGTGCAGGACGGAGGGGAACCAAAGGGAGCAGGGGGAACAGATTGGATAAAGTGGGGAACTGTGGGGAACATTGTAGAACTGAGGGGAACCAAAGAGAGCACGGCGAATAGATTGCAAAAAGTGTGGAACCGTGGGGAACACTGCAGGACAGAGGGGAACCAAAGGGAACAGGAGGTACAGGTTGTAAAAAGTGGGGAACCGTTAGCGAAAACTGCAGAACAGTGGGGAACCAAAGGGAGCAGGGGGAACAGATTGCAAAAGGTGGGGAACAGTGGGGAATATTGCAGAAAAGAGGGGAACCAAATGGAGCATGGGAACAGATTGCAAAAATTGGGGAATCGTGTGGAAAAATGCAGAACAGTGGGAAACCAAAGGGAGCAGGGAGAACGGATTGGAAAATGTGGGGAACCGTGGAGAGCACTGTAGTATTGTGGGGAACTAAAGGGAGCAGGGGGAACGGATTGGAAAAGTGGGGAACTGTGGGGGAAAATGCAGGACAGAGGGGAACCAAAGGGAGCAGGGGGAATGGATTGGAATAAGTGGGTAACCGTGGGGAACACTGCAGGACAGAGGGGAACCAAAGGGAGCAGGGGGAACGGTTTGGAAAAAGTGGGTAACCGTGGGGAACACTGCAGAACACTGCAGAACCAAAGGGAGCAGGGGGAACAGCTCGGAAAAGTGGGGAACCTTGGGGAACACTGCAGAATAAAGGAGAACCAAACGGAGCAGGGGGAACAGATTGGAAAAAGTGGGGAATCGTGGGGAGTTCTGCAGAACAGTGGGGAACCAAAAGGAGCAGGGGGAATGGATTGGAAAAAGTGGGGAACCGTGGAGAACATTGCAGGACAGAGGGGAAACAAAGAGAGCAGTGCGAACTGATTGGAAAAAGTGGGGAAACGTGGGGAACACTGCAGGACAGAGGGGAAACAAAGGGAGTAGGGTGAACAGATTCGAAAAAGTGTGCAACCTTGGGGAACACTGCAGAACAGTGGGGAACCAAAGGGAGCAGGGGGAACAGATTGCAAAAGGTGGGGAACAGTGGGGAATATTGCAGAAAAGAGGGGAACCAAATGGAGCATGGGAAAAGATTGGAAAAATTGGGGAACCGTGTGGAAAAATGCAGAACAGTGGGAAACCAAAGGGAGCAGGGAGAACGGATAGGAAAATGTGGGGAACCGTGCGGAACACTGCAGGACAGAGGGGAACCAAAGGGAACAGGAGGTACAGGTTGTAAAAAGTGGGGAACCGTTAGCGAACACTGCAGAACAGTGGGGAACCAAAGGGAGCAGGGGGAACAGATTGCAAAAGGTGGGGAACAGTGGGGAATATTGCAGAAAAGAGGGGAACCAAATGGAGCATGGGAACAGATTGGAAAAATTGGGGAACCGTGTGGAAAAATGCAGAACAGTGGGAAACCAAAGGGAGCAGGGAGAACGGATTGGAAAAAGTGGGGAACCGTTCGGAACACTGCACAACAGAGGGGAACCAAAGGAGCACGGGGAAGAGATTGGAAAAATTGGGAAACCATGGAGGACAGTGCAGGACGGAGGGGAACCAAAGGGAGCAGGGGGAAAAGATTGGATAAAGTTGGGAACTGTGGGGAACATTGTAGAACTGAGGGGAACCAAAGAGAGCACGGCGAACAGATTGCAAAAAGTGTGGAACCGTGGGGAACACTGCAGGACAGAGGGGAACCAAAGGGAACAGGAGGTACAGGCTGTAAAAAGTGGGGAACCGTTAGCGAACACTGCAGAACAGTGGGGAACCAAAGGGAGCAGTGGGAACAGATTGCAAAAGGTGGGGAACAGTGGGGAATATTGCAGAAAAGAGGGGAAGCAAATGGAGCATGGGAACAGATTGGAAAAATTGGGGAACCGTGTGGAAAATAGTAGAACAGTGGGAAAACAAAGGGAGCAGGGAGAACGGATTGGAAAATGCAGGGAACCGTGGAGAGCACTGCAGTACAGAGGGGAAGTAAAGGGAGCAGGGGGATCGGATTGGAAAAGTGGAGAACTGTGGGGGAAAATGCAGGACAGAGGGGAACCAAAGGGAGCAGGGGGAATGGATTGGAATAAGTGGGTAACCGTGGGGAACACTGCAGGACAGAGGGGAACCAAAGGGAGCAGGGGGAACGGTTTGGAAAAAGTGGGTAACCGTGGGGAACACTGCAGAACACTGCAGAACCAAAGGGAGCAGGGGGAACAGATCGGAAAAGTGGGGAACCTTGGGTAACACTGCAGAATAAAGGAGAACCAAACGGAGCAGGGGGAATAGATTGGAAAAAGTGGGGAATCGTGGGGAGTCCTGCAGAACAGTGGGGAACCAAAAGGAGCAGGGGGAATGGATTGGAAAAAGTGGGGAACCATGGAAAACATTGCAGGACAGAGGGGAAACAAAGGGAGCAGGGGTAATGGATTGGAAAATGTGGGGAACTGTATAGAAAACTGCAGAATAGAGGGGAACCAACGGGAGCAGGGGGAACAGATTGGAAAAAGTGGAAACTGTGGGGAAAACTGCAGAACAGAGGGGAGCCCAAGGAGAAGGGGGAACAGATTGGAAAAAGTGGGGAACGGTGTGGAAAATGCAGAAGAGTGGAGAAACAACGGGAGCAGGGTGAACGGATTGGAAAAAGTGGGGAACAGTGTGGAACACTGCAGAACAGAGGGGAATCAAAGGAAGCAGGGGGAACGGATTGGAAAAAGTGGGGAACCGTTCGGAACACTGAACAACAGAGTGGAACCAAAGGAGCACGGGGAAGAGATTGGAAAAATTGGGAAACCATGGAGGACAGTGCAGGACGGAGGGGAACTAAAGGGAGCAGGGGGAACGGATTGGAAAAGTGGGTAACCGTGGGGAACACTGCAGAACACTGCAGAACCAAAGGGAGCAGGGGGAACAGATCGGAAAAGTGGGGAACCTTGGGTAACACTGCAGAATAAAGGAGAACCAAACGGAGCAGGGGGAATAGATTGGAAAAAGTGGGGAATCGTGGGGAGTCCTGCAGAACAGTGGGGAACCAAAAGGAGCAGGGGGAATGGATTGGAAAAAGTGGGGAACCATGGAAAACATTGCAGGACAGAGGGGAAACAAAGGGAGCAGGGGTAATGGATTGGAAAATGTGGGGAACTGTATAGAAAACTGCAGAATAGAGGGGAACCAACGGGAGCAGGGGGAACAGATTGGAAAAAGTGGAAACTGTGGGGAAAACTGCAGAACAGAGGGGAGCCCAAGGAGAAGGGGGAACAGATTGGAAAAAGTGGGGAACGGTGTGGAAAATGCAGGAGAGTGGAGAAACAACGGGAGCAGGGTGAACGGATTGGAAAAAGTGGGGAACAGTGTGGAACACTGCAGAACAGAGGGGAATCAAAGGAAGCAGGGGGAACGGATTGGAAAAAGTGGGGAACCGTTCGGAACACTGAACAACAGAGTGGAACCAAAGGAGCACGGGGAAGAGATTGGAAAAATTGGGAAACCATGGAGGACAGTGCAGGACGGAGGGGAACTAAAGGGAGCAGGGGGAACGGATTGGAAAAGTGGGGAACTGTGGGGGAAAATGCAGGACAGAGGGGAACCAAAGGGAGCAGGGGGAATGGATTGGAATAAGTGGGTAACCGTGGGGAACACTGCGGGACAGAGGGGAACCAAAGGGAGCAGGGGGAACGGTTTGGAAAAAGTGGGTAACCGTGGGGAACACTGCAGAACACTGCAGAACCAAAGGGAGCAGGGGGAACAGCTCGGAAAAGTGGGGAACCTTGGGTAACACTGCAGAATAAAGGTGAACCAAACGGAGCAGGGGGAACAGATTGGAAAAAGTGGGGAAACGTGGGGAGTTCTGCAGAACAGTGGGGAACCAAAAGGAGCAGGGGGAATGGATTGGAAAAAGTGGGGAAGCGTGGAGAACATTGCAGGACAGATGGGAAACAAAGGGAGCACGGCGAACAGATTGGAAAAATTGGGAAACAGTGTGGAAAAATGCAGAAGAGTAAGGAAACAAAGGGAGCAGGGGGTATAAATTGGAAAAATTGCGGAACCGTGGGGAACACTGCAGAACAGAGGGGAACCAAGGGAGCAGGTGGAACGAATTGGAAAAAGTGGGGAATCGTGAAGGACAATGCAGGACAGAGGGGAAAGAAAGGGCACAGGGGGAACGGATTGGAAAAAGTGGGGAACTGTGGGGAACACTGCAGAACAGAGGGGAACCAATAGGAGCAGGGCGAACAGATTGGAAAAAGTGGGGAACTGTGTGGAAAAATGCAGAAGAGTGGAGAAACAACGGGAGCAGGGTGAACGGATTGGAAAAAGTGGGGAACCGTTAGGCACACTGCACAACAGAGGGGAAACAAAGGAGCACGGGGAAAAGATTGGAAAAATTGGGAAACAATGGATGACAGATCATGACGGAGGGGAACCAAAGGGAGCAGGGGGAACAGATTGGAAAAAGTGGGGAACCGTGGGAAACACTGCAGAACAGAGGGGAACGAAAGGGAGCAGGAGGAACAGATTGGAAAATGTGGGGAACTGTATAGAATACTGCAGAATAGAGGGGAAACCAAAGGGAGCAGGGTGAACAGATTGGAAAAAGTGGAAACTGTGGGGTAAACTGCAGAACAGAGGGGAGCCCAAGGAGAAGGGCGAACAGATTGGAAAAAGTGGGGAACGGTGTGGAAAAATTGAGAAGAGTGGAGAAACAAAGGGAGCAGGGTGAACGGATTGGAAAAATTGGGGAACAGTGTGGAACACTGCAGAACAGAAGGGAATCAAAGGAAGCAGGGGGAACGGATTCGAAAAAGTGGGGAACCGTTCGGAACACTGCACTACAGAGGGGAACCAAAGGAGCACGGGGAAGAGATTGGAAAAATTGGGAAACCATGGAGGACAGTGCAGGACGGAGGGGAACCAAAGGGAGCAGGGGGAACAGATTGGATAAAGTGGGGAACTGTGGGGAACATTGTAGAACTGAGGGGAACCAAAGAGAGCACGGCGAATAGATTGCAAAAAGTGTGGAACCGTGGGGAACACTGCAGGACAGAGGGGAACCAAAGGGAACAGGAGGTACAGGTTGTAAAAAGTGGGGAACCGTTAGCGAAAACTGCAGAACAGTGGGGAACCAAAGGGAGCAGGGGGAACAGATTGCAAAAGGTGGGGAACAGTGGGGAATATTGCAGAAAAGAGGGGAACCAAATGGAGCATGGGAACAGATTGCAAAAATTGGGGAATCGTGTGGAAAAATGCAGAACAGTGGGAAACCAAAGGGAGCAGGGAGAACGGATTGGAAAATGTGGGGAACCGTGGAGAGCACTGTAGTATTGTGGGGAACTAAAGGGAGCAGGGGGAACGGATTGGAAAAGTGGGGAACTGTGGGGGAAAATGCAGGACAGAGGGGAACCAAAGGGAGCAGGGGGAATGGATTGGAATAAGTGGGTAACCGTGGGGAACACTGCAGGACAGAGGGGAACCAAAGGGAGCAGGGGGAACGGTTTGGAAAAAGTGGGTAACCGTGGGGAACACTGCAGAACACTGCAGAACCAAAGGGAGCAGGGGGAACAGCTCGGAAAAGTGGGGAACCTTGGGGAACACTGCAGAATAAAGGAGAACCAAACGGAGCAGGGGGAACAGATTGGAAAAAGTGGGGAATCGTGGGGAGTTCTGCAGAACAGTGGGGAACCAAAAGGAGCAGGGGGAATGGATTGGAAAAAAGTGGGGAACCGTGGAGAACATTGCAGGACAGAGGGAAAACAAAGGGAGCAGGGCGATCTGATTGGTAAATGTGGGGAAAAGTGGGGAACACTGCAGGACAGAGGGGAAACAAAGGGAGCAGGGTGAACAGATTCGAAAAAGTGTGCACCTTGGGGAACACGGCAGAATAGAGGGGAACTAAACGGAGCATGGGGAACAGATTGGAAAAAGTGCAGAACCATGGCGAACACTGCAAAACAGTGGGGAACCAAAGGGAGCAGCGGGAACGGATTGGAAAAAGTGGGGAACCGTGGGAAACACTGCAGAACAGAGGGGAACGAAATGGAGCACGGCGAGCATATCGGAAAGAAGTTGAGAAGTGGGGAACACTGCAGGACAGAGGGGAACCAAAAGGAGCAGGGGGGAACGGATTGGATAAAGTGGGGAACTGTGAAGAACACTGCAGACAGAGAGGAACCAAAGCGATCACGGCGAACAAATTCGAAAATAGTGGAAAAGTGGGGAATACTGCAGAACAGTGGGGAACCAAAGGGATCGGGGGAAACAGATTGGAAAAAGTGGGGAACAGTGTGCAAAAATGCAGAAGAGTGAGGAAACAAAGGGAGCAGGGGGATCAGATTGGAAAAAGTGGCGAACAGTGTGGAAAAATGCAGAAGAGTGAGGAAACAAAGGGAGCAGGGGGAACAGATTGGAAAAAGTGGGGAATTGTGTGGAAAAATGCAGAACAGTGGGGAACCAAAGGGAGCAGGAGAACAGATTGGAAAAAGTCGGGAACCGTGGAGAACACTGCAGAACAGAGGGGAACCAAAGGAGCACGGGGAAGAGATTGGAAAAATTGGGAAACCATGGAGGACAGTGCAGGACGGAGGGTAACCAAAGGGAGCAGGGGGAACAGATTGGAAAAAGTGGAAACTGTGGGGAACACTGTAGAACAGAGAGGAACCAAAGAGAGCACGGCGAATAGATTGGAAAAAGTGTGGAACAGTGGGGAATATTGCAGAAAAGAGGGGAAACAAATGGAGCATGGGAACAGATTGGAAAAATTGGGGAACCGTGTGGAAAAATGCAGAACAGTGGGAAACCAAAGAAAGCAGGGAGAACGGATAGGAAAATGTGGGGATCGTTCGGAACACTTAACAACAGAGGGGAACCAAAGGAGCATGGGGAAGAGATTGGAAAAATTTGGAAACCATGGAGGACACTGCAGGACAGAGGGGAACCAAAGGGAACAGGAGGTACAGGTTGTAAAAAGTGTGGAACCGTTAGCAAACACTGCAGAACAGTGGGGAACCAAAGGGAGCAGGGGGAACAGATTGCAAAAGGTGGGGAACAGTGGGGAATATTGCAGAAAAGAGGGGAACCAAATGGAGCATGGGAACAGATTGGAAAAATTGAGGAACCGTGTGGAAAAATGCAGAACAGTGGGAAACCAAATGGAGCAGGGAGAACGGATTGGAAAAAGTGGGGAACCGTTCGGAACAGTGCACAACAGAGGGGAACCAAAGGAGCACGGGGAAGAGATTGGAAAAATTGGGAAACAATGGAGGACAGTGCAGGTCGGAGGGGAACCAAAAGGAGCATGGGAACAGATTGGAAAAAATGTGGAGAACCATGGGGAACACTGCAGAACAGAGAGGACCCAAAGGGAGCAGAGGGAAGAACTCGGAAAAGTGGGGAACCGTGGGGAACCAAAGGGAGCGGGGGAAACAGATTGGAAAAAGTGGGGAACAGTGTGGAAAAATGCAGAAGAGTGAGGAAACAAAGGGAGCAGGGGGAACAGATTGGAAAAAGTGGGGAATTGTGTGGAAAAATGCAGAACAGTGGGGAACCAAAGGGAGCAGGAGAACAGATTGGAAAAAGTCGGGAACCGTGGAGAACACTGCAGAACAGAGGGGAACCAAAGGAGCACGGGGAAGAGATTGGAAAAATTGGGAAACCATGGAGGACAGTGCAGGACGGAGGGTAACCAAAGGGAGCAGGGGGAACAGATTGGAAAAAGTGGAAACTGTGGGGAACACTGTAGAACAGAGAGGAACCAAAGAGAGCACGGCGAATAGATTGGAAAAAGTGTGGAACAGTGGGGAATATTGCAGAAAAGAGGGGAAACAAATGGAGCATGGGAACAGATTGGAAAAATTGGGGAACCGTGTGGAAAAATGCAGAACAGTGGGAAACCAAAGAAAGCAGGGAGAACGGATAGGAAAATGTGGGGAACCGTTCGGAACACTTAACAACAGAGGGGAACCAAAGGAGCATGGGGAAGAGATTGGAAAAATTTGGAAACCATGGAGGACACTGCAGGACAGAGGGGAACCAAAGGGAACAGGAGGTACAGGTTGTAAAAAGTGTGGAACCGTTAGCAAACACTGCAGAACAGTGGGGAACCAAAGGGAGCAGGGGGAACAGATTGCAAAAGGTGGGGAACAGTGGGGAATATTGCAGAAAAGAGGGGAACCAAATGGAGCATGGGAACAGATTGGAAAAATTGAGGAACCGTGTGGAAAAATGCAGAACAGTGGGAAACCAAATGGAGCAGGGAGAACGGATTGGAAAAAGTGGGGAACCGTTCGGAACAGTGCACAACAGAGGGGAACCAAAGGAGCACGGGGAAGAGATTGGAAAAATTGGGAAACAATGGAGGACAGTGCAGGTCGGAGGGGAACCAAAAGGAGCATGGGAACAGATTGG
This sequence comes from Narcine bancroftii, assembly GCF_036971445.1. Taxonomy (NCBI): domain Eukaryota; kingdom Metazoa; phylum Chordata; class Chondrichthyes; order Torpediniformes; family Narcinidae; genus Narcine; species Narcine bancroftii. The sequence continues at coordinate 7,195,060 of NW_027211884.1, forward strand.
AAAAAATGTGGAGAACCATGGGGAACACTGCAGAACAGAGAGGACCCAAAGGGAGCAGAGGGAAGAACTCGGAAAAGTGGGGAACCGTGGGGAACCAAAGGGAGCGGGGGAAACAGATTGGAAAAAGTGGGGAACAGTGTGGAAAAATGCAGAAGAGTGAGGAAACAAAGGGAGCAGGGGGAACAGATTGGAAAAAGTGGGGAATTGTGTGGAAAAATGCAGAACAGTGGGGAACCAAAGGGAGCAGGAGAACAGATTGGAAAAAGTCGGGAACCGTGGAGAACACTGCAGAACAGAGGGGAACCAAAGGAGCACGGGGAAGAGATTGGAAAAATTGGGAAACCATGGAGGACAGTGCAGGACGGAGGGTAACCAAAGGGAGCAGGGGGAACAGATTGGAAAAAGTGGAAACTGTGGGGAACACTGTAGAACAGAGAGGAACCAAAGAGAGCACGGCGAATAGATTGGAAAAAGTGTGGAACAGTGGGGAATATTGCAGAAAAGAGGGGAAACAAATGGAGCATGGGAACAGATTGGAAAAATTGGGGAACCGTGTGGAAAAATGCAGAACAGTGGGAAACCAAAGAAAGCAGGGAGAACGGATAGGAAAATGTGGGGAACCGTTCGGAACACTTAACAACAGAGGGGAACCAAAGGAGCATGGGGAAGAGATTGGAAAAATTTGGAAACCATGGAGGACACTGCAGGACAGAGGGGAACCAAAGGGAACAGGAGGTACAGGTTGTAAAAAGTGTGGAACCGTTAGCAAACACTGCAGAACAGTGGGGAACCGAAGGGAGCAGGGGGAACAGATTGCAAAAGGTGGGGAACAGTGGGGAATATTGCAGAAAAGAGGGGAACCAAATGGAGCATGGGAACAGATTGGAAAAATTGAGGAACCGTGTGGAAAAATGCAGAACAGTGGGAAACCAAATGGAGCAGGGAGAACGGATTGGATAAAGCGGGGAACCGTTCGGAACAGTGCACAACAGAGGGGAACCAAAGGAGCACGGGGAAGAGATTGGAAAAATTGGGAAACAATGGAGGACAGTGCAGGTCGGAGGGGAACCAAAAGGAGCATGGGAACAGATTGGAAAAAATGTGGAGAACCATGGGGAACACTGCAGAACAGAGAGGACCCAAAGGGAGCAGAGGGAAGAACTCGGAAAAGTGGGGAACCGTGGGGAACCAAAGGGAGCGGGGGAAACAGATTGGAAAAAGTGGGGAACAGTGTGGAAAACGCAGAAGAGTGAGGAAACAAAGGGAGCAGGGGGAACAGATTGGAAAAAGTGAGGAACTGTGTGGAACACTGCAGAAGATAGGGGAACTAAAGGGAACATGGAGAATAGATTGGAAAAAGTGCGGAACCATGGCGAACACTGCAAAACAGTGGAAAAGAAAGGATGCAGTGGGAACGGATTGGAAAAAGTTGGGAACCGAGGGAAACACTGCAGAACAGAGGGGAACGAAAGGGAGCAGGACGAACATATCGGAAAAAAGTTGAGAAGTGGGGAACACCGCAGAACAGTGGGGAATCAAAGGGAGCAGGGGGATCAGATTGGAAAAAGTGGGGAACAGTGTGGAAAAATGCAGAAGAGTGAGGAAACAAAGGGAGCAGGGGGCACAGATTGGAAAAAGTGGGGAACAGTGTGGAAAACTGCAGAACAGTGGGGAACCAAAGGGAGCAGGAGGAACAGATTGGAAAAAGTCGGGAACCGTGGAGAACCCTGCAGAACAGAGGGGAACCAAAGGGAGCAGGGGTAACGGATTGGAAAATATGGGGAACTGTATAGAAAACTGCAGAATAGAGGGGAACCAACGGGAGCAGGGGGAACAGATTGGAAAAAGTGGAAACTGTGGGGAAAACTGCAGAACAGAGGGGAGCCCAAGGAGAAGGGGGAACAGATTGGAAAAAGTGGGGAACGGTGTGGAAAATGCAGAAGAGTGGAGAAACAACGGGAGCAGGGTGAACGGATTGGAAAAAGTGGGGAACCGTTCGGAACACTGAACAACAGAGGGGAACCAAAGGAGCACGGGGAAGAGATTGCAAAAAGTGGGGAACAGTGGGGAATATTGCAGAAAAGAGGGGAAGCAAATGGAGCATGGGAACAGATTGGAAAAATTGGGGAACCGTGTGGAAAAATGCAGAACAGTGGGAAACCAAAGGGAGCAGGGAGAACGGATAGGAAAATGTGGGGAACCGTGCGGAACACTGCAGGACAGAGGGGAACCAAAGGGAACAGGAGGTACAGGTTGTAAAAAGTGGGGAACCGTTAGCGAACACTGCAGAACAGTGGGGAACCAAAGGGAGCAGGGGGAACAGATTGCAAAAGGTGGGGAACGGTGGGGAATATTGCAGAAAAGAGGGGAACCAAATGGAGCATGGGAACAGATTGGAAAAATTGGGGAACCGTGTGGAAAAATGCAGAACAGTGGGAAACCAAAGGGAGCAGGGAGAACGGATTGGAAAAAGTGGGGAACCGTTCGGAACACTGCACAACAGAGGGGAACCAAAGGAGCACGGGGAAGAGATTGGAAAAATTGGGAAACCATGGAGGACAGTGCAGGACGGAGGGGAAACAAAGGGAGCAGGGGGAAAAGATTGGATAAAGTGGGGAACTGTGGGGAACATTGTAGAACTGAGGGGAACCAAAGAGAGCACGGCGAACAGATTGGAATTAGTGTGGAACCGTGGGGAACACTGCAGGACAGAGGGGAACCAAAGGGAACAGGAGGTACAGGTTGGAAAATGTCGGGAACCGTTAGCGAAAACTGCAGAACAGTGGGGAACCAAAGGGAGCAGTGGGAACAGATTGCAAAAGGTGGGGAACAGTGGGCAATATTGCAGAAAAGAGGGGAACAAAATGGAGCATGGGAACAGATTGGAAAAATTGGGGAACCGTGTGGAAAAATGTAGAACAGTGGGAAACCAAAGGGAGCAGGGAGAACGGATTGGAAAATGCGGGGAACCTTGGGTAACACTGCAGAATAAAGGAGAACCAAACGGAGCAGGGGGAACAGATTGGAAACAGTGGGGAATCGTGGAGAGTTCTGCAGAACAGTGGGGAACCAAAAGGAGCAGGGGGAATGGATTGGAAAAAGTGGGGAACCGTGGAGAACATTGCAGGACAGAGGGGAAACAAAGGGAGCAGGGGTAACGGATTGGAAAATGTGGGGAACTGTATAGAAAACTGCAGAATAGAGGGGAACCAACGGGAGCAGGGGGAACAGATTGGAAAAAGTGGGGAACTGTGGGGAACACTGTAGAACAGAGAGGAACCAAAGAGAGCACTGCGAATAGATTGGAAAAAGTGTGGAACCGTGGGGAACACTGCAGGACAGAGGGTAACCAAAGGGAACAGGAGGTACAGGTTGTAAAAAGTGGGGAACCGTTAGCGAACACTGCAGAACAGTGGGGAACCAAAGGGAGCAGGGGGAACGGATAGGAAAATGTGGGGAACCGTGCGAAACACTGCAGGACAGAGGGGAACCAAAGGGAACAGGAGGTACAGGTTGTAAAAAGTGGGGAACCGTTAGCGAACACTGCAGAACAGTGGGGAACAAAAGGGAGCAGGGGGAACAGATTGCAAAAAAGTGGGGAACAGTGGGGAATATTGCAGAAAAGAGGGGAAGCAAATGGAGCATGGGAACAGATTGGAAAAATTGGGGAACCGTGTGGAAAAATGCAGAACAGTGGGAAACCAAAGGGAGCAGGGAGAACGGATAGGAAAATGTGGGGAACTGTGCGGAACACTGCAGGACAGAGGGGAACCAAAGGGAACAGGAGGTACAGGTTGTAAAAAGTGGCGAACCGTTAGCAAACACTGCAGAACAGTGGGGAACCAAAGGGAGCAGGGGGAACAGATTGCAAAAGGTGGGGAACAGTGGGGAATATTGCAGAAAAGAGGGGAACCAAATGGAGCATGGGAACAGATTGGAAAAATTGGGGAACCGTGTGGAAAAATGCAGAACAGTGGGAAACCAAAGGGAGCAGGGAGAACGGATTGGAAAAAGTGGGGAACCGTTCGGAACAGTGCACTACAGAGGGGAACCAAAGGAGCACAGGGAAGAGATTGGAAAAATTGGGAAACCATGGAGGACAGTGCAGGACGGAGGGGAACCAAAGGGAGCAGGGGGAAAAGATTGGATAAAGTGGGGAACTGTGGGGAACATTGTAGAACTGAGGGGAACCAAAGAGAGCACGGCGAACAGATTGGAAAAAGTGTGGAACCGTGGGGAACACTGCAGGACAGAGGGGAACCAAAGGGAACAGGAGGTACAGGTTGTAAAAAGTGGGGAACCGTTAGCGAACACTGCAGAACAGTGGGGAACCAAAGGGAGCAGTGGGAACAGATTGCAAAAGGTGGGGAACAGTGGGGAACCGTGTGGAAAAATGCAGAACAGTGGGAAACCAAAGGGAGCAGGGAGAACGGATTGGAAAATGCGGGGAACCGTGGAGAGCACTGCAGTACAGAGGGGAACCAAAGGGAGCAGGGGGAACAGATTGCAAAAGGTGGGAAGCAGGGAGAACGGATAGGAAAATGTGGGGAACCGTTCGGAACACTGAACAACAGAGGGGAACCAAAGGGAACAGGAGGTACAGGTTGTAAAAAGTGGCGAACCGTTAGCAAACACTGCAGAACAGTGGGGAACCAAAGGGAGCAGGGGGAACAGATTGCAAAAGGTGGGGAACAGTGGGGAATATTGCAGAAAAGAGGGGAACCAAATGGAGCATGGGAACAGATTGGAAAAATTGGGGAACCGTGTGGAAAAATGCAGAACAGTGGGAAACCAAAGGGAGCAGGGAGAACGGATTGGAAAAAGTGGGGAACCGTTTGGAACAGTGCACTACAGAGGGGAACCAAAGGAGCACGGGGAAGAGATTGGAAAAATTGGGAAACCATGGAGGACAGTGCAGGACGGAGGGGAACCAAAGGGAGCAGGGGGAAAAGATTGGATAAAGTGGGGAACTGTGGGGAACATTGTAGAACTGAGGGGAACCAAAGAGAGCACGGCGAACAGATTGGAAAAAGTGTGGAACCGTGGGGAACACTGCAGGACAGAGGGGAACCAAAGGGAACAGGAGGTACAGGTTGTAAAAAGTGGGGAACCGTTAGCGAACACTGCAGAACAGTGGGGAACCAAAGGGAGCAGTGGGAACAGATTGCAAAAGGTGGGGAACAGTGGGGAATATTGCAGAAAAGAGGGGAACCAAATGGAGCATGGGAACAGATTGGAAAAATTGGGGAACTGTGTGGAAAAATGTAGAACAGTGGGAAAACAAAGGGAGCAGGGAGAACGGATTGGAAAATGCGAGGAACCGTGGAGAGCACTGCAGTACAGAGGGGAATTAAAGGGAGCAGGGGGATCGGATTGGAAAAGTGGGGAACTCTGGGGGAAAATGCAGGACAGAGGGGAACCAAAGGGAGCAGGGGGAATGGATTGGAATAAGTGGGTAACCGTGGGGAACACTGCAGGACAGAGGGGAACCAAAGGGAGCAGGGGGAACGGTTTGGAAAAAGTGGGTAACCGTGGGGAACACTGCAGAACACTGCAGAACCAAAGGGAGCAGGGGGAACAGATCGGAAAAGTGGGGAACCTTGGGTAACACTGCAGAATAAAGGAGAACCAAACGGAGCAGGGGGAATAGATTGGAAAAAGTGGGGAATCGTGGGGAGTCCTGCAGAACAGTGGGGAACCAAAAGGAGCAGGGGGAATGGATTGGAAAAAGTGGGGAACCATGGAAAACATTGCAGGACAGAGGGGAAACAAAGGGAGCAGGGGTAATGGATTGGAAAATGTGGGGAACTGTATAGAAAACTGCAGAATAGAGGGGAACCAACGGGAGCAGGGGGAACAGATTGGAAAAAGTGGAAACTGTGGGGAAAACTGCAGAACAGAGGGGAGCCCAAGGAGAAGGGGGAACAGATTGGAAAAAGTGGGGAACGGTGTGGAAAATGCAGAAGAGTGGAGAAACAACGGGAGCAGGGTGAACGGATTGGAAAAAGTGGGGAACAGTGTGGAACACTGCAGAACAGAGGGGAATCAAAGGAAGCAGGGGGAACGGATTGGAAAAAGTGGGGAACCGTTCGGAACACTGAACAACAGAGTGGAACCAAAGGAGCACGGGGAAGAGATTGGAAAAATTGGGAAACCATGGAGGACAGTGCAGGACGGAGGGGAACTAAAGGGAGCAGGGGGAACGGATTGGAAAAGTGGGTAACCGTGGGGAACACTGCAGAACACTGCAGAACCAAAGGGAGCAGGGGGAACAGATCGGAAAAGTGGGGAACCTTGGGTAACACTGCAGAATAAAGGAGAACCAAACGGAGCAGGGGGAATAGATTGGAAAAAGTGGGGAATCGTGGGGAGTCCTGCAGAACAGTGGGGAACCAAAAGGAGCAGGGGGAATGGATTGGAAAAAGTGGGGAACCATGGAAAACATTGCAGGACAGAGGGGAAACAAAAGGAGCAGGGGTAATGGATTGGAAAATGTGGGGAACTGTATAGAAAACTGCAGAATAGAGGGGAACCAACGGGAGCAGGGGGAACAGATTGGAAAAAGTGGAAACTGTGGGGAAAACTGCAGAACAGAGGGGAGCCCAAGGAGAAGGGGGAACAGATTGGAAAAAGTGGGGAACGGTGTGGAAAATGCAGGAGAGTGGAGAAACAACGGGAGCAGGGTGAACGGATTGGAAAAAGTGGGGAACAGTGTGGAACACTGCAGAACAGAGGGGAATCAAAGGAAGCAGGGGGAACGGATTGGAAAAAGTGGGGAACCGTTCGGAACACTGAACAACAGAGTGGAACCAAAGGAGCACGGGGAAGAGATTGGAAAAATTGGGAAACCATGGAGGACAGTGCAGGACGGAGGGGAACTAAAGGGAGCAGGGGGAACGGATTGGAAAAGTGGGGAACTGTGGGGGAAAATGCAGGACAGAGGGGAACCAAAGGGAGCAGGGGGAATGGATTGGAATAAGTGGGTAACCGTGGGGAACACTGCGGGACAGAGGGGAACCAAAGGGAGCAGGGGGAACGGTTTGGAAAAAGTGGGTAACCGTGGGGAACACTGCAGAACACTGCAGAACCAAAGGGAGCAGGGGGAACAGCTCGGAAAAGTGGGGAACCTTGGGTAACACTGCAGAATAAAGGTGAACCAAACGGAGCAGGGGGAACAGATTGGAAAAAGTGGGGAAACGTGGGGAGTTCTGCAGAACAGTGGGGAACCAAAAGGAGCAGGGGGAATGGATTGGAAAAAGTGGGGAAGCGTGGAGAACATTGCAGGACAGATGGGAAACAAAGGGAGCACGGCGAACAGATTGGAAAAATTGGGAAACAGTGTGGAAAAATGCAGAAGAGTAAGGAAACAAAGGGAGCAGGGGGTATAAATTGGAAAAATTGCGGAACCGTGGGGAACACTGCAGAACAGAGGGGAACCAAGGGAGCAGGTGGAACGAATTGGAAAAAGTGGGGAATCGTGAAGGACAATGCAGGACAGAGGGGAAAGAAAGGGCACAGGGGGAACGGATTGGAAAAAGTGGGGAACTGTGGGGAACACTGCAGAACAGAGGGGAACCAATAGGAGCAGGGCGAACAGGTTGGAAAAAGTGGGGAACTGTGTGGAAAAATGCAGAAGAGTGGAGAAACAACGGGAGCAGGGTGAACGGATTGTAAAAAGTGGGGAACCGTTAGGCACACTGCACAACAGAGGGGAAACAAAGGAGCACGGGGAAAAGATTGGAAAAATTGGGAAACAATGGATGACAGATCATGACGGAGGGGAACCAAAGGGAGCAGGGGGAACAGATTGGAAAAAGTGGGGAACCGTGGGAAACACTGCAGAACAGAGGGGAACGAAAGGGAGCAGGAGGAACAGATTGGAAAATGTGGGGAACTGTATAGAATACTGCAGAATAGAGGGGAAACCAAAGGGAGCAGGGTGAACAGATTGGAAAAAGTGGAAACTGTGGGGTAAACTGCAGAACAGAGGGGAGCCCAAGGAGAAGGGCGAACAGATTGGAAAAAGTGGGGAACGGTGTGGAAAAATTGAGAAGAGTGGAGAAACAAAGGGAGCAGGGTGAACGGATTGGAAAAATTGGGGAACAGTGTGGAACACTGCAGAACAGAAGGGAATCAAAGGAAGCAGGGGGAACGGATTGGAAAAAGTGGGGAACCGTTCGGAACACTGCACTACAGAGGGGAACCAAAGGAGCACGGGGAAGAGATTGGAAAAATTGGGAAACCATGGAGGACAGTGCAGGACGGAGGGGAACCAAAGGGAGCAGGGGGAACAGATTGGATAAAGTGGGGAACTGTGGGGAACATTGTAGAACTGAGGGGAACCAAAGAGAGCACGGCGAATAGATTGCAAAAAGTGTGGAACCGTGGGGAACACTGCAGGACAGAGGTGAACCAAAGGGAACAGGAGGTACAGGTTGTAAAAAGTGGGGAACCGTTAGCGAAAACTGCAGAACAGTGGGGAACCAAAGGGAGCAGGGGGAACAGATTGCAAAAGGTGGGGAACAGTGGGGAATATTGCAGAAAAGAGGGGAACCAAATGGAGCATGGGAACAGATTGGAAAAATTGGGGAATCGTGTGGAAAAATGCAGAACAGTGGGAAACCAAAGGGAGCAGGGAGAACGGATAGGAAAATGTGGGGAACCGTTCGGAACACTTAACAACAGAGGGGAACCAAAGGAGCATGGGGAAGAGATTGGAAAAATTTGGAAACCATGGAGGACACTGCAGGACAGAGGGGAACCAAAGGGAACAGGAGGTACAGGTTGTAAAAAGTGTGGAACCGTTAGCAAACACTGCAGAACAGTGGGGAACCAAAGGGAGCAGGGGGAACAGATTGCAAAAGGTGGGGAACAGTGGGGAATATTGCAGAAAAGAGGGGAACCAAATGGAGCATGGGAACAGATTGGAAAAATTGAGGAACCGTGTGGAAAAATGCAGAACAGTGGGAAACCAAATGGAGCAGGGAGAACGGATTGGAAAAAGTGGGGAACCGTTCGGAACAGTGCACAACAGAGGGGAACCAAAGGAGCACGGGGAAGAGATTGGAAAAATTGGGAAACAATGGAGGACAGTGCAGGTCGGAGGGGAACCAAAAGGAGCATGGGAACAGATTGGAAAAAATGTGGAGAACCATGGGGAACACTGCAGAACAGAGAGGACCCAAAGGGAGCAGAGGGAAGAACTCGGAAAAGTGGGGAACCGTGGGGAACCAAAGGGAGCGGGGGAAACAGATTGGAAAAAGTGGGGAACAGTGTGGAAAAATGCAGAAGAGTGAGGAAACAAAGGGAGCAGGGGGAACAGATTGGAAAAAGTGGGGAATTGTGTGGAAAAATGCAGAACAGTGGGGAACCAAAGGGAGCAGGAGAACAGATTGGAAAAAGTCGGGAACCGTGGAGAACACTGCAGAACAGAGGGGAACCAAAGGAGCACGGGGAAGAGATTGGAAAAATTGGGAAACCATGGAGGACAGTGCAGGACGGAGGGTAACCAAAGGGAGCAGGGGGAACAGATTGGAAAAAGTGGAAACTGTGGGGAACACTGTAGAACAGAGAGGAACCAAAGAGAGCACGGCGAATAGATTGGAAAAAGTGTGGAACAGTGGGGAATATTGCAGAAAAGAGGGGAAACAAATGGAGCATGGGAACAGATTGGAAAAATTGGGGAACCGTGTGGAAAAATGCAGAACAGTGGGAAACCAAAGAAAGCAGGGAGAACGGATAGGAAAATGTGGGGAACCGTTCGGAACACTTAACAACAGAGGGGAACCAAAGGAGCATGGGGAAGAGATTGGAAAAATTTGGAAACCATGGAGGACACTGCAGGACAGAGGGGAACCAAAGGGAACAGGAGGTACAGGTTGTAAAAAGTGTGGAACCGTTAGCAAACACTGCAGAACAGTGGGGAACCAAAGGGAGCAGGGGGAACAGATTGCAAAAGGTGGGGAACAGTGGGGAATATTGCAGAAAAGAGGGGAACCAAATGGAGCATGGGAACAGATTGGAAAAATTGAGGAACCGTGTGGAAAAATGCAGAACAGTGGGAAACCAAATGGAGCAGGGAGAACGGATTGGAAAAAGTGGGGAACCGTTCGGAACAGTGCACAACAGAGGGGAACCAAAGGAGCACGGGGAAGAGATTGGAAAAATTGGGAAACAATGGAGGACAGTGCAGGTCGGAGGGGAACCAAAAGGAGCATGGGAACAGATTGGAAAAAATGTGGAGAACCATGGGGAACACTGCAGAACAGAGAGGACCCAAAGGGAGCAGAGGGAAGAACTCGGAAAAGTGGGGAACCGTGGGGAACCAAAGGGAGCGGGGGAAACAGATTGGAAAAAGTGGGGAACAGTGTGGAAAACGCAGAAGAGTGAGGAAACAAAGGGAGCAGGGGGAACAGATTGGAAAAAGTGAGGAACTGTGTGGAACACTGCAGAAGATAGGGGAACTAAAGGGAACATGGAGAATAGATTGGAAAAAGTGCGGAACCGTGGCGAACACTGCAAAACAGTGGAAAAGAAAGGGAGCAGTGGGAACGGATTGGAAAAAGTTGGGAACCGAGGGAAACACTGCAGAACAGAGGGGAACGAAAGGGAGCAGGAGGAACAGATTGGAAAAAGTCGGGAACCGTGGAGAACCCTGCAGAACAGAGGGGAACCAAAGGGAGCAGGGGTAACGGATTGGAAAATATGGGGAACTGTATAGAAAACTGCAGAATAGAGGGGAACCAACGGGAGCAGGGGGAACAGATTGGAAAAAGTGGAAACTGTGGGGAAAACTGCAGAACAGAGGGGAGCCCAAGGAGAAGGGGGAACAGATTGGAAAAAGTGGGGAACGGTGTGGAAAATGCAGAAGAGTGGAGAAACAACGGGAGCAGGGTGAACGGATTGGAAAAAGTGGGGAACAGTGTGGAACACTGCAGAACAGAGGGGAATCAAAGGAAGCAGGGGGAACGCATTGGAAAAAGTGGGGAACCGTTCGGAACACTGAACAACAGAGGGGAACCAAAGGAGCACGGGGAAGAGATTGGAAAAATTGGGAAACAATGGAGGACAGTGCAGGACGGAGGGTAACCAAAGGGAGCAGGGGGAACAGATTGGAAAAAGTGGGGAACTGTGGGGAACACTGTAGAACAGAGAGGAACCAAAGAGAGCACGGCGAATAGATTGGAAAAAGTGTGGAACCGTGGGGAACACTGCAGGACAGAGGGGAACCAAAGGGAACAGGAGGTACAGGGTGGAAAAAGTGGGGAACCGTTGGCGAACACTGCAGAACAGTGGGGAACCAAAGGGAGCAGGGGGAACAGATTGCAAAAAGTGGGGAACAGTGGGGAATATTGCAGAAAAGAGGGGAAGCAAATGGAGCATGGGAACAGATTGGAAAAATTGGGGAACCGTGTGGAAAAATGCAGAACAGTGGGAAACCAAAGGGAGCAGGGAGAACGGATAGGAAAATGTGGGGAACCGTGCGGAACACTGCAGGACAGAGGGGAACCAAAGGGAACAGGAGGTACAGGTTGTAAAAAGTGGGGAACCGTTAGCGAACACTGCAGAACAGTGGGGAACCAAAGGGAGCAGGGGGAACAGATTGCAAAAGGTGGGGAACGGTGGGGAATATTGCAGAAAAGAGGGGAACCAAATGGAGCATGGGAACAGATTGGAAAAATTGGGGAACCGTGTGGAAAAATGCAGAACAGTGGGAAACCAAAGGGAGCAGGGAGAACGGATTGGAAAAAGTGGGGAACCGTTCGGAACACTGCACAACAGAGGGGAACCAAAGGAGCACGGGGAAGAGATTGGAAAAATTGGGAAACCATGGAGGACAGTGCAGGACGGAGGGGAAACAAAGGGAGCAGGGGGAAAAGATTGGATAAAGTGGGGAACTGTGGGGAACATTGTAGAACTGAGGTGAACCAAAGAGAGCACGGCGAACAGATTGGAAAAAGTGTGGAACCGTGGGGAACACTGCAGGACAGAGGGGAACCAAAGGGAACAGGAGGTACAGGTTGTAAAAAGTGGGGAACCGTTAGCGAACACTGCAGAACAGTGGGGAACCAAAGGGAGCAGTGGGAACAGATTGCAAAAGGTGGGGAACAGTGGGGAATATTGCAGAAAAGAGGGGAACCAAATGGAGCATGGGAACAGATTGGAAAAATTGGGGAACTGTGTGGAAAAATGTAGAACAGTGGGAAAACAAAGGGAGCAGGGAGAACGGATTGGAAAATGGGGGGAACCGTGGAGAGCACTGCAGTACAGAGGGGAATTAAAGGGAGCAGGGGGATCGGATTGGAAAAGTGGGGAACTCTGGGGGAAAATGCTAGACAGAGGGGAACCAAAGGGAGCAGGGGGAATGGATTGGAATAAGTGGGTAACCGTGGGGAACACTGCAGGACAGAGGGGAACCAAAGGGAGCAGGGGGAACGGTTTGGAAAAAGTGGGTAACCGTGGGGAACACTGCAGAACACTACAGAACCAAAGGGAGCAGGGGGAACAGATCGGAAAAGTGGGGAACCTTGGGTAACACTGCAGAATAAAGGAGAACCAAACGGAGCAGGGGGAATAGATTGGAAAAAGTGGGGAATCGTGGGGAGTCCTGCAGAACAGTGGGGAACCAAAAGGAGCAGGGGGAATGGATTGGAAAAAGTGGGGAACCATGGAAAACATTGCAGGACAGAGGGGAAACAAAGGGAGCAGGGGTAATGGATTGGAAAATGTGGGGAACTGTATAGAAAACTGCAGAATAGAGGGGAACCAACGGGAGCAGGGGGAACAGATTGGAAAAAGTGGAAACTGTGGGGAAAACTGCAGAACAGAGGGGAGCCCAAGGAGAAGGGGGAACAGATTGGAAAAAGTGGGGAACGGTGTGGAAAATGCAGAAGAGTGGAGAAACAACGGGAGCAGGGTGAACGGATTGGAAAAAGTGGGGAACAGTGTGGAACACTGCAGAACAGAGGGGAATCAAAGGAAGCAGGGGGAACGGATTGGAAAAAGTGGGGAACCGTTCGGAACACTGAACAACAGAGTGGAACCAAAGGAGCACGGGGAAGAGATTGGAAAAATTGGGAAACCATGGAGGACAGTGCAGGACGGAGGGGAACTAAAGGGAGCAGGGGGAACGGATTGGAAAAGTGGGTAACCGTGGGGAACACTGCAGAACACTGCAGAACCAAAGGGAGCAGGGGGAACAGATCGGAAAAGTGGGGAACCTTGGGTAACACTGCAGAATAAAGGAGAACCAAACGGAGCAGGGGGAATAGATTGGAAAAAGTGGGGAATCGTGGGGAGTCCTGCAGAACAGTGGGGAACCAAAAGGAGCAGGGGGAATGGATTGGAAAAAGTGGGGAACCATGGAAAACATTGCAGGACAGAGGGGAAACAAAAGGAGCAGGGGTAATGGATTGGAAAATGTGGGGAACTGTATAGAAAACTGCAGAATAGAGGGGAACCAACGGGAGCAGGGGGAACAGATTGGAAAAAGTGGAAACTGTGGGGAAAACTGCAGAACAGAGGGGAGCCCAAGGAGAAGGGGGAACAGATTGGAAAAAGTGGGGAACGGTGTGGAAAATGCAGGAGAGTGGAGAAACAACGGGAGCAGGGTGAACGGATTGGAAAAAGTGGGGAACAGTGTGGAACACTGCAGAACAGAGGGGAATCAAAGGAAGCAGGGGGAACGGATTGGAAAAAGTGGGGAACCGTTCGGAACACTGAACAACAGAGTGGAACCAAAGGAGCACGGGGAAGAGATTGGAAAAATTGGGAAACCATGGAGGACAGTGCAGGACGGAGGGGAACTAAAGGGAGCAGGGGGAACGGATTGGAAAAGTGGGGAACTGTGGGGGAAAATGCAGGACAGAGGGGAACCAAAGGGAGCAGGGGGAATGGATTGGAATAAGTGGGTAACCGTGGGGAACACTGCGGGACAGAGGGGAACCAAAGGGAGCAGGGGGAACGGTTTGGAAAAAGTGGGTAACCGTGGGGAACACTGCAGAACACTGCAGAACCAAAGGGAGCAGGGGGAACAGCTCGGAAAAGTGGGGAACCTTGGGTAACACTGCAGAATAAAGGTGAACCAAACGGAGCAGGGGGAACAGATTGGAAAAAGTGGGGAAACGTGGGGAGTTCTGCAGAACAGTGGGGAACCAAAAGGAGCAGGGGGAATGGATTGGAAAAAGTGGGGAAGCGTGGAGAACATTGCAGGACAGATGGGAAACAAAGGGAGCACGGCGAACAGATTGGAAAAATTGGGAAACAGTGTGGAAAAATGCAGAAGAGTAAGGAAACAAAGGGAGCAGGGGGTATAAATTGGAAAAATTGCGGAACCGTGGGGAACACTGCAGAACAGAGGGGAACCAAGGGAGCAGGTGGAACGAATTGGAAAAAGTGGGGAATCGTGAAGGACAATGCAGGACAGAGGGGAAAGAAAGGGCACAGTGGGAACGGATTGGAAAAAGTGGGGAACTGTGGGGAACACTGCAGAACAGAGGGGAACCAATAGGAGCAGGGCGAACAGGTTGGAAAAAGTGGGGAACTGTGTGGAAAAATGCAGAAGAGTGGAGAAACAACGGGAGCAGGGTGAACGGATTGGAAAAAGTGGGGAACCGTTAGGCACACTGCACAACAGAGGGGAAACAAAGGAGCACGGGGAAAAGATTGGAAAAATTGGGAAACAATGGATGACAGATCATGACGGAGGGGAACCAAAGGGAGCAGGGGGAACAGATTGGAAAAAGTGGGGAACCGTGGGAAACACTGCAGAACAGAGGGGAACGAAAGGGAGCAGGAGGAACAGATTGGAAAATGTGGGGAACTGTATAGAATACTGCAGAATAGAGGGGAAACCAAAGGGAGCAGGGTGAACAGATTGGAAAAAGTGGAAACTGTGGGGTAAACTGCAGAACAGAGGGGAGCCCAAGGAGAAGGGCGAACAGATTGGAAAAAGTGGGGAACGGTGTGGAAAAATTGAGAAGAGTGGAGAAACAAAGGGAGCAGGGTGAACGGATTGGAAAAATTGGGGAACAGTGTGGAACACTGCAGAACAGAAGGGAATCAAAGGAAGCAGGGGGAACGGATTGGAAAAAGTGGGGAACCGTTCGGAACACTGCACTACAGAGGGGAACCAAAGGAGCACGGGGAAGAGATTGGAAAAATTGGGAAACCATGGAGGACAGTGCAGGACGGAGGGGAACCAAAGGGAGCAGGGGGAACAGATTGGATAAAGTGGGGAACTGTGGGGAACATTGTAGAACTGAGGGGAACCAAAGAGAGCACGGCGAATAGATTGCAAAAAGTGTGGAACCGTGGGGAACACTGCAGGACAGAGGTGAACCAAAGGGAACAGGAGGTACAGGTTGTAAAAAGTGGGGAACCGTTAGCGAAAACTGCAGAACAGTGGGGAACCAAAGGGAGCAGGGGGAACAGATTGCAAAAGGTGGGGAACAGTGGGGAATATTGCAGAAAAGAGGGGAACCAAATGGAGCATGGGAACAGATTGGAAAAATTGGGGAATCGTGTGGAAAAATGCAGAACAGTGGGAAACCAAAGGGAGCAGGGAGAACGGATTGGAAAATGTGGGGAACCGTGGAGAGCACTGTAGTATTGTGGGGAACTAAAGGGAGCAGGGGGAACGGATTGGAAAAGTGGGGAACTGTGGGGGAAAATGCAGGACAGAGGGGAACCAAAGGGAGCAGGGGGAATGGATTGGAATAAGTGGGTAACCGTGGGGAACACTGCAGGACAGAGGGGAACCAAAGGGAGCAGGGGGAACGGTTTGGAAAAAGTGGGTAACCGTGGGGAACACTGCAGAACACTGCAGAACCAAAGGGAGCAGGGGGAACAGCTCGGAAAAGTGGGGAACCTTGGGGAACACTGCAGAATAAAGGAGAACCAAACGGAGCAGGGGGAACAGATTGGAAAAAGTGGGGAATCGTGGGGAGTTCTGCAGAACAGTGGGGAACCAAAAGGAGCAGGGGGAATGGATTGGAAAAAAGTGGGGAACCGTGGAGAACATTGCAGGACAGAGGGAAAACAAAGGGAGCAGGGCGATCTGATTGGTAAATGTGGGGAAAAGTGGGGAACACTGCAGGACAGAGGGGAAACAAAGGGAGCAGGGTGAACAGATTCGAAAAAGTGTGCACCTTGGGGAACACGGCAGAATAGAGGGGAACTAAACGGAGCATGGGGAACAGATTGGAAAAAGTGCAGAACCATGGCTAACACTGCAAAACAGTGGGGAACCAAAGGGAGCAGCGGGAACGGATTGGAAAAAGTGGGGAACCGTGGGAAACACTGCAGAACAGAGGGGAACGAAATGGAGCACGGCGAGCATATCGGAAAGAAGTTGAGAAGTGGGGAACACTGCAGGACAGAGGGGAACCAAAAGGAGCAGGGGGGAACGGATTGGATAAAGTGGGGAACTGTGAAGAACACTGCAGACAGAGAGGAACCAAAGCGATCACGGCGAACAAATTCGAAAATAGTGGAAAAGTGGGGAATACTGCAGAACAGTGGGGAACCAAAGGGATCGGGGGAAACAGATTGGAAAAAGTGGGGAACAGTGTGCAAAAATGCAGAAGAGTGAGGAAACAAAGGGAGCAGGGGGATCAGATTGGAAAAAGTGGCGAACAGTGTGGAAAAATGCAGAAGAGTGAGGAAACAAAGGGAGCAGGGGGAACAGATTGAAAAAAGTGGGGAATTGTGTGGAAAAATGCAGAACAGTGGGGAACCAAAGGGAGCAGGAGAACAGATTGGAAAAAGTCGGGAACCGTGGAGAACACTGCAGAACAGAGGGGAACCAAAGGAGCACGGGGAAGAGATTGGAAAAATTGGGAAACCATGGAGGACAGTGCAGGACGGAGGGTAACCAAAGGGAGCAGGGGGAACAGATTGGAAAAAGTGGAAACTGTGGGGAACACTGTAGAACAGAGAGGAACCAAAGAGAGCACGGCGAATAGATTGGAAAAAGTGTGGAACAGTGGGGAATATTGCAGAAAAGAGGGGAAACAAATGGAGCATGGGAACAGATTGGAAAAATTGGGGAACCGTGTGGAAAAATGCAGAACAGTGGGAAACCAAAGAAAGCAGGGAGAACGGATAGGAAAATGTGGGGAACCGTTCGGAACACTTAACAACAGAGGGGAACCAAAGGAGCATGGGGAAGAGATTGGAAAAATTTGGAAACCATGGAGGACACTGCAGGACAGAGGGGAACCAAAGGGAACAGGAGGTACAGGTTGTAAAAAGTGTGGAACCGTTAGCAAACACTGCAGAACAGTGGGGAACCAAAGGGAGCAGGGGGAACAGATTGCAAAAGGTGGGGAACAGTGGGGAATATTGCAGAAAAGAGGGGAACCAAATGGAGCATGGGAACAGATTGGAAAAATTGAGGAACCGTGTGGAAAAATGCAGAACAGTGGGAAACCAAATGGAGCAGGGAGAACGGATTGGAAAAAGTGGGGAACCGTTCGGAACAGTGCACAACAGAGGGGAACCAAAGGAGCACGGGGAAGAGATTGGAAAAATTGGGAAACAATGGAGGACAGTGCAGGTCGGAGGGGAACCAAAAGGAGCATGGGAACAGATTGGAAAAAATGTGGAGAACCATGGGGAACACTGCAGAACAGAGAGGACCCAAAGGGAGCAGAGGGAAGAACTCGGAAAAGTGGGGAACCGTGGGGAACCAAAGGGAGCGGGGGAAACAGATTGGAAAAAGTGGGGAACAGTGTGGAAAAATGCAGAAGAGTGAGGAAACAAAGGGAGCAGGGGGAACAGATTGGAAAAAGTGGGGAATTGTGTGGAAAAATGCAGAACAGTGGGGAACCAAAGGGAGCAGGAGAACAGATTGGAAAAAGTCGGGAACCGTGGAGAACACTGCAGAACAGAGGGGAACCAAAGGAGCACGGGGAAGAGATTGGAAAAATTGGGAAACCATGGAGGACAGTGCAGGACGGAGGGTAACCAAAGGGAGCAGGGGGAACAGATTGGAAAAAGTGGAAACTGTGGGGAACACTGTAGAACAGAGAGGAACCAAAGAGAGCACGGCGAATAGATTGGAAAAAGTGTGGAACAGTGGGGAATATTGCAGAAAAGAGGGGAAACAAATGGAGCATGGGAACAGATTGGAAAAATTGGGGAACCGTGTGGAAAAATGCAGAACAGTGGGAAACCAAAGAAAGCAGGGAGAACGGATAGGAAAATGTGGGGAACCGTTCGGAACACTTAACAACAGAGGGGAACCAAAGGAGCATGGGGAAGAGATTGGAAAAATTTGGAAACCATGGAGGACACTGCAGGACAGAGGGGAACCAAAGGGAACAGGAGGTACAGGTTGTAAAAAGTGTGGAACCGTTAGCAAACACTGCAGAACAGTGGGGAACCAAAGGGAGCAGGGGGAACAGATTGCAAAAGGTGGGGAACAGTGGGGAATATTGCAGAAAAGAGGGGAACCAAATGGAGCATGGGAACAGATTGGAAAAATTGAGGAACCGTGTGGAAAAATGCAGAACAGTGGGAAACCAAATGGAGCAGGGAGAACGGATTGGAAAAAGTGGGGAACCGTTCGGAACAGTGCACAACAGAGGGGAACCAAAGGAGCACGGGGAAGAGATTGGAAAAATTGGGAAACAATGGAGGACAGTGCAGGTCGGAGGGGAACCAAAAGGAGCATGGGAACAGATTGGAAAAAATGTGGAGAACCATGGGGAACACTGCAGAACAGAGAGGACCCAAAGGGAGCAGAGGGAAGAACTCGGAAAAGTGGGGAACCGTGGGGAACCAAAGGGAGCGGGGGAAACAGATTGGAAAAAGTGGGGAACAGTGTGGAAAACGCAGAAGAGTGAGGAAACAAAGGGAGCAGGGGGAACAGATTGGAAAAAGTGAGGAACTGTGTGGAACACTGCAGAAGATAGGGGAACTAAAGGGAACATGGAGAATAGATTGGAAAAAGTGCGGAACCGTGGCGAACACTGCAAAACAGTGGAAAAGAAAGGGAGCAGTGGGAACGGATTGGAAAAAGTTGGGAACCGAGGGAAACACTGCAGAACAGAGGGGAACGAAAGGGAGCAGGACGAACATATCGGAAAAAAGTTGAGAAGTGGGGAACACCGCAGAACAGTGGGGAATCAAAGGGAGCAGGGGGATCAGATTGGAAAAAGTGGGGAACAGTGTGGAAAAATGCAGAAGAGTGAGGAAACAAAGGGAGCAGGGGGCACAGATTGGAAAAAGTGGGGAACAGTGTGGAAAACTGCAGAACAGTGGGGAACCAAAGGGAGCAGGAGGAACAGATTGGAAAAAGTCGGGAACCGTGGAGAACCCTGCAGAACAGAGGGGAACCAAAGGGAGCAGGGGTAACGGATTGGAAAATATGGGGAACTGTATAGAAAACTGCAGAATAGAGGGGAACCAACGGGAGCAGGGGGAACAGATTGGAAAAAGTGGAAACTGTGGGGAAAACTGCAGAACAGAGGGGAGCCCAAGGAGAAGGGGGAACAGATTGGAAAAAGTGGGGAACGGTGTGGAAAATGCAGAAGAGTGGAGAAACAACGGGAGCAGGGTGAACGGATTGGAAAAAGTGGGGAACAGTGTGGAACACTGCAGAACAGAGGGGAATCAAAGGAAGCAGGGGGAACGCATTGGAAAAAGTGGGGAACCGTTCGGAACACTGAACAACAGAGGGGAACCAAAGGAGCACGGGGAAGAGATTGGAAAAATTGGGAAACAATGGAGGACAGTGCAGGACGGAGGGTAACCAAAGGGAGCAGGGGGAACAGATTGGAAAAAGTGGGGAACTGTGGGGAACACTGTAGAACAGAGAGGAACCAAAGAGAGCACGGCGAATAGATTGGAAAAAGTGTGGAACCGTGGGGAACACTGCAGGACAGAGGGGAACCAAAGGGAACAGGAGGTACAGGGTGGAAAAAGTGGGGAACCGTTGGCGAACACTGCAGAACAGTGGGGAACCAAAGGGAGCAGGGGGAACAGATTGCAAAAAGTGGGGAACAGTGGGGAATATTGCAGAAAAGAGGGGAAGCAAATGGAGCATGGGAACAGATTGGAAAAATTGGGGAACCGTGTGGAAAAATGCAGAACAGTGGGAAACCAAAGGGAGCAGGGAGAACGGATAGGAAAATGTGGGGAACCGTGCGGAACACTGCAGGACAGAGGGGAACCAAAGGGAACAGGAGGTACAGGTTGTAAAAAGTGGGGAACCGTTAGCGAACACTGCAGAACAGTGGGGAACCAAAGGGAGCAGGGGGAACAGATTGCAAAAGGTGGGGAACGGTGGGGAATATTGCAGAAAAGAGGGGAACCAAATGGAGCATGGGAACAGATTGGAAAAATTGGGGAACCGTGTGGAAAAATGCAGAACAGTGGGAAACCAAAGGGAGCAGGGAGAACGGATTGGAAAAAGTGGGGAACCGTTCGGAACACTGCACAACAGAGGGGAACCAAAGGAGCACGGGGAAGAGATTGGAAAAATTGGGAAACCATGGAGGACAGTGCAGGACGGAGGGGAACCAAAGGGAGCAGGGGGAAAAGATTGGATAAAGTGGGGAACTGTGGGGAACATTGTAGAACTGAGGGGAACCAAAGAGAGCACGGCGAACAGATTGGAATTAGTGTGGAACCGTGGGGAACACTGCAGGACAGAGGGGAACCAAAGGGAACAGGAGGTACAGGTTGGAAAATGTCGGGAACCGTTAGCGAAAACTGCAGAACAGTGGGGAACCAAAGGGAGCAGTGGGAACAGATTGCAAAAGGTGGGGAACAGTGGGCAATATTGCAGAAAAGAGGGGAACAAAATGGAGCATGGGAACAGATTGGAAAAATTGGGGAAACGTGTGGAAAAATGTAGAACAGTGGGAAACCAAAGGGAGCAGGGAGAACGGATTGGAAAATGCGGGGAACCTTGGGTAACACTGCAGAATAAAGGAGAACCAAACGGAGCAGGGGGAACAGATTGGAAAAAGTGGGGAATCGTGGAGAGTTCTGCAGAACAGTGGGGAACCAAAAGGAGCAGGGGGAATGGATTGGAAAAAGTGGGGAACCGTGGAGAACATTGCAGGACAGAGGGGAAACAAAGGGAGCAGGGGTAACGGATTGGAAAATGTGGGGAACTGTATAGAAAACTGCAGAATAGAGGGGAACCAACGGGAGCAGGGGGAACAGATTGGAAAAAGTGGGGAACTGTGGGGAACACTGTAGAACAGAGAGGAACCAAAGAGAGCACTGCGAATAGATTGGAAAAAGTGTGGAACCGTGGGGAACACTGCAGGACAGAGGGTAACCAAAGGGAACAGGAGGTACAGGTTGTAAAAAGTGGGGAACCGTTGGCGAACACTGCAGAACAGTGGGGAACCAAAGGGAGCAGGGGGAACAGATTGCAAAAGGTGGGGAACAGTGGGGAATATTGCAGAAAAGAGGGGAACCAAATGGAGCATGGGAACAGATTGGAAAAATTGAGGAACCGTGTGGAAAAATGCAGAACAGTGGGAAACCAAATGGAGCAGGGAGAACGGATTGGAAAAAGTGGGGAACCGTTCGGAACAGTGCACAACAGAGGGGAACCAAAGGAGCACGGGGAAGAGATTGGAAAAATTGGGAAACAATGGAGGACAGTGCAGGTCGGAGGGGAACCAAAAGGAGCATGGGAACAGATTGGAAAAAATGTGGAGAACCATGGGGAACACTGCAGAACAGAGAGGACCCAAAGGGAGCAGAGGGAAGAACTCGGAAAAGTGGGGAACCGTGGGGAACCAAAGGGAGCGGGGGAAACAGATTGGAAAAAGTGGGGAACAGTGTGGAAAACGCAGAAGAGTGAGGAAACAAAGGGAGCAGGGGGAACAGATTGGAAAAAGTGAGGAACTGTGTGGAACACTGCAGAAGATAGGGGAACTAAAGGGAACATGGAGAATAGATTGGAAAAAGTGCGGAACCGTGGCGAACACTGCAAAACAGTGGAAAAGAAAGGGAGCAGTGGGAACGGATTGGAAAAAGTTGGGAACCGAGGGAAACACTGCAGAACAGAGGGGAACGAAAGGGAGCAGGACGAACATATCGGAAAAAAGTTGAGAAGTGGGGAACACCGCAGAACAGTGGGGAATCAAAGGGAGCAGGGGGATCAGATTGGAAAAAGTGGGGAACAGTGTGGAAAAATGCAGAAGAGTGAGGAAACAAAGGGAGCAGGGGGCACAGATTGGAAAAAGTGGGGAACAGTGTGGAAAACTGCAGAACAGTGGGGAACCAAAGGGAGCAGGAGGAACAGATTGGAAAAAGTCGGGAACCGTGGAGAACCCTGCAGAACAGAGGGGAACCAAAGGGAGCAGGGGTAACGGATTGGAAAATATGGGGAACTGTATAGAAAACTGCAGAATAGAGGGGAACCAACGGGAGCAGGGGGAACAGATTGGAAAAAGTGGAAACTGTGGGGAAAACTGCAGAACAGAGGGGAGCCCAAGGAGAAGGGGGAACAGATTGGAAAAAGTGGGGAACGGTGTGGAAAATGCAGAAGAGTGGAGAAACAACGGGAGCAGGGTGAACGGATTGGAAAAAGTGGGGAACAGTGTGGAACACTGCAGAACAGAGGGGAATCAAAGGAAGCAGGGGGAACGCATTGGAAAAAGTGGGGAACCGTTCGGAACACTGAACAACAGAGGGGAACCAAAGGAGCACGGGGAAGAGATTGGAAAAATTGGGAAACAATGGAGGACAGTGCAGGACGGAGGGTAACCAAAGGGAGCAGGGGGAACAGATTGGAAAAAGTGGGGAACTGTGGGGAACACTGTAGAACAGAGAGGAACCAAAGAGAGCACGGCGAATAGATTGGAAAAAGTGTGGAACCGTGGGGAACACTGCAGGACAGAGGGGAACCAAAGGGAACAGGAGGTACAGGGTGGAAAAAGTGGGGAACCGTTGGCGAACACTGCAGAACAGTGGGGAACCAAAGGGAGCAGGGGGAACAGATTGCAAAAAGTGGGGAACAGTGGGGAATATTGCAGAAAAGAGGGGAAGCAAATGGAGCATGGGAACAGATTGGAAAAATTGGGGAACCGTGTGGAAAAATGCAGAACAGTGGGAAACCAAAGGGAGCAGGGAGAACGGATAGGAAAATGTGGGGAACCGTGCGGAACACTGCAGGACAGAGGGGAACCAAAGGGAACAGGAGGTACAGGTTGTAAAAAGTGGGGAACCGTTAGCGAACACTGCAGAACAGTGGTGAACCAAAGGGAGCAGGGGGAACAGATTGCAAAAGGTGGGGAACGGTGGGGAATATTGCAGAAAAGAGGGGAACCAAATGGAGCATGGGAACAGATTGGAAAAATTGGGGAACCGTGTGGAAAAATGCAGAACAGTGGGAAACCAAAGGGAGCAGGGAGAACGGATTGGAAAAAGTGGGGAACCGTTCGGAACACTGCACAACAGAGGGGAACCAAAGGAGCACGGGGAAGAGATTGGAAAAATTGGGAAACCATGGAGGACAGTGCAGGACGGAGGGGAACCAAAGGGAGCAGGGGGAAAAGATTGGATAAAGTGGGGAACTGTGGGGAACATTGTAGAACTGAGGGGAACCAAAGAGAGCACGGCGAACAGATTGGAATTAGTGTGGAACCGTGGGGAACACTGCAGGACAGAGGGGAACCAAAGGGAACAGGAGGAACAGGTTGGAAAATGTCGGGAACCGTTAGCGAAAACTGCAGAACAGTGGGGAACCAAAGGGAGCAGTGGGAACAGATTGCAAAAGGTGGGGAACAGTGGGCAATATTGCAGAAAAGAGGGGAACAAAATGGAGCATGGGAACAGATTGGAAAAATTGGGGAACCGTGTGGAAAAATGTAGAACAGTGGGAAACCAAAGGGAGCAGGGAGAACGGATTGGAAAATGCGGGGAACCTTGGGTAACACTGCAGAATAAAGGAGAACCAAACGGAGCAGGGGGAACAGATTGGAAAAAGTGGGGAATCGTGGAGAGTTCTGCAGAACAGTGGGGAACCAAAAGGAGCAGGGGGAATGGATTGGAAAAAGTGGGGAACCGTGGAGAACATTGCAGGACAGAGGGGAAACAAAGGGAGCAGGGGTAACGGATTGGAAAATGTGGGGAACTGTATAGAAAACTGCAGAATAGAGGGGAACCAACGGGAGCAGGGGGAACAGATTGGAAAAAGTGGGGAACTGTGGGGAACACTGTAGAACAGAGAGGAACCAAAGAGAGCACTGCGAATAGATTGGAAAAAGTGTGGAACCGTGGGGAACACTGCAGGACAGAGGGTAACCAAAGGGAACAGGAGGTACAGGTTGTAAAAAGTGGGGAACCGTTAGCGAACACTGCAGAACAGTGGGGAACCAAAGGGAGCAGGGGGAACGGATAGGAAAATGTGGGGAACCGTGCGAAACACTGCAGGACAGAGGGGAACCAAAGGGAACAGGAGGTACAGGTTGTAAAAAGTGGGGAACCGTTAGCGAACACTGCAGAACAGTGGGGAACAAAAGGGAGCAGGGGGAACAGATTGCAAAAAAGTGGGGAACAGTGGGGAATATTGCAGAAAAGAGGGGAAGCAAATGGAGCATGGGAACAGATTGTAAAAATTGGGGAACCGTGTGGAAAAATGCAGAACAGTGGGAAACCAAAGGGAGCAGGGAGAACGGATAGGAAAATGTGGGGAACTGTGCGGAACACTGCAGGACAGAGGGGAACCAAAGGGAACAGGAGGTACAGGTTGTAAAAAGTGGCGAACCGTTAGCAAACACTGCAGAACAGTGGGGAACCAAAGGGAGCAGGGGGAACAGATTGCAAAAGGTGGGGAACAGTGGGGAATATTGCAGAAAAGAGGGGAACCAAATGGAGCATGGGAACAGATTGGAAAAATTGGGGAACCGTGTGGAAAAATGCAGAACAGTGGGAAACCAAAGGGAGCAGGGAGAACGGATTGGAAAAAGTGGGGAACCGTTCGGAACAGTGCACTACAGAGGGGAACCAAAGGAGCACAGGGAAGAGATTGGAAAAATTGGGAAACCATGGAGGACAGTGCAGGACGGAGGGGAACCAAAGGGAGCAGGGGGAAAAGATTGGATAAAGTGGGGAACTGTGGGGAACATTGTAGAACTGAGGGGAACCAAAGAGAGCACGGCGAACAGATTGGAAAAAGTGTGGAACCGTGGGGAACACTGCAGGACAGAGGGGAACCAAAGGGAACAGGAGGTACAGGTTGTAAAAAGTGGGGAACCGTTAGCGAACACTGCAGAACAGTGGGGAACCAAAGGGAGCAGTGGGAACAGATTGCAAAAGGTGGGGAACAGTGGGGAACCGTGTGGAAAAATGCAGAACAGTGGGAAACCAAAGGGAGCAGGGAGAACGGATTGGAAAATGCGGGGAACCGTGGAGAGCACTGCAGTACAGAGGGGAACCAAAGGGAGCAGGGGGAACAGATTGCAAAAGGTGGGAAGCAGGGAGAACGGATAGGAAAATGTGGGGAACCGTTCGGAACACTGAACAACAGAGGGGAACCAAAGGGAACAGGAGGTACAGGTTGTAAAAAGTGGCGAACCGTTAGCAAACACTGCAGAACAGTGGGGAACCAAAGGGAGCAGGGGGAACAGATTGCAAAAGGTGGGGAACAGTGGGGAATATTGCAGAAAAGAGGGGAACCAAATGGAGCATGGGAACAGATTGGAAAAATTGGGGAACCGTGTGGAAAAATGCAGAACAGTGGGAAACCAAAGGGAGCAGGGAGAACGGATTGGAAAAAGTGGGGAACCGTTCGGAACAGTGCACTACAGAGGGGAACCAAAGGAGCACGGGGAAGAGATTGGAAAAATTGGGAAACCATGGAGGACAGTGCAGGACGGAGGGGAACCAAAGGGAGCAGGGGGAAAAGATTGGATAAAGTGGGGAACTGTGGGGAACATTGTAGAACTGAGGGGAACCAAAGAGAGCACGGCGAACAGATTGGAAAAAGTGTGGAACCGTGGGGAACACTGCAGGACAGAGGGGAACCAAAGGGAACAGGAGGTACAGGTTGTAAAAAGTGGGGAACCGTTAGCGAACACTGCAGAACAGTGGGGAACCAAAGGGAGCAGTGTGAACAGATTGCAAAAGGTGGGGAACAGTGGGGAATATTGCAGAAAAGAGGGGAACCAAATGGAGCATGGGAACAGATTGGAAAAATTGGGGAACTGTGTGGAAAAATGTAGAACAGTGGGAAAAAAAAGGGAGCAGGGAGAACGGATTGGAAAATGCGGGGAACCGTGGAGAGCACTGCAGTACAGAGGGGAATTAAAGGGAGCAGGGGGATCGGATTGGAAAAGTGGGGAACTCTGGGGGAAAATGCAGGACAGAGGGGAACCAAAGGGAGCAGGGGGAATGGATTGGAATAAGTGGGTAACCGTGGGGAACACTGCAGGACAGAGGGGAACCAAAGGGAGCAGGGGGAACGGTTTGGAAAAAGTGGGTAACCGTGGGGAACACTGCAGAACACTGCAGAACCAAAGGGAGCAGGGGGAACAGCTCGGAAAAGTGGGGAACCTTGGGTAACACTGCAGAATAAAGGAGAACCAAACGGAGCAGGGGGAACAGATTGGAAAAAGTGGGGAATCGTGGGGAGTTCTGCAGAACAGTGGGGAACCAAAAGGAGCAGGGGGAATGGATTGGAAAAAGTGGGGAACCGTGGAAAACATTGCAGGACAAAGGGGAAACAAAGGGAGCAGGGGTAACGGATTGGAAAATGTGGGGAACTGTATAGAAAACTGCAGAATAGAGGGGAACCAACGGGAGCAGGGGGAACAGATTGGAAAAAGTGGAAACTGTGGGGAAAACTGCAGAACAGAGGGGAGCCCAAGGAGAAGGGGGAACAGATTGGAAAAAGTGGGGAACGGTGTGGAAAATGCAGAAGAGTGGAGAAACAATGGTAGCAGGGTGAACGGATTGGAAAAAGTGGGAAACAGTGTGGAACACTGCAGAACAGAGGGGAATCAAAGGAAGCAGGGGGAACGGATTGGAAAAAGTGGGGAACCGTTTGGAACACTGAAAAACGGAGGGGAACCAAAGGAGCACGGGGAAGAGATTGGAAAAATTGGGAAACCATGGAGGACAGTGCAGGACGGAGGAGAACCAAAGGGAGCAGGGGGAACAGATTGGAAAAAGTGGGGAACCGTTAGCAAACACTGCAGAACAGTGGGGAACCAAAGAGAGCACGGCGAATAGATTGGAAAAGGTGGGGAACAGTGGGGAATATTGCAGAAAAGAGGAGAACCAAATGGAGCATGGGAACAGATTGGAAAAATTGGGGAACCGTGAGGAAAAATGCAGAACAGTGGGAAACCAAAGGGAGCAGGAAGAACGGATTGGAAAAAGTGGGGAACCGTTCGGAACAGTGCACAACAGAGGGGAACCAAAGGAGCACGGGGAAGAGATTCGAAAAATTGGGAAACCATGGAGGACAGTGCAGGATGGAGGGGAACCAAAGGGAGCAGGGGGAATGGATTGGAAAAAGTGGGGAAGCGTGGAGAACATTGCAGGACAGAGGGGAAACAAAGGGAGCAGGGCGAACTGATTGGAAAAAGTGGGGAACCGTGGGAAACACTGCAGAACAGAGGGGAACTAAATGGAGCACGGCTAGCATATCGGAAAGAAGTTGAGAAGTGGGGAACACTGCAGGACAGAGGGGAACCAAAGGGAGCAGGGGGAGCAGATTGGAAAAAGTGGGGAACGGTGTGGAAAAATGCAGAAGAGTGGAGCAACAACGGGAGCAGGGTGAACGTATTGGAAAAAGTGGGGATCTGTTTGGAACACTGCAGAACAGAGGGGAACCAAAGGAGCACGGGGAAGAGATTGGAAAAATTGGGAAACAATGGAGGACAGTGCAGGTCGGAGGGGAACCAAAAGGAGCATGGGAACAGATTGGAAAAAATGTGGAGAACCATGGGGAACACTGCAGAACAGAGGACCCAAAGGGAGCAGAGGGAAGAACTCGGAAAAGTGGGGAACCGTGGGGAACCAAAGGGAGCGGGGGAAACAGATTGGAAAAAGTGGGGAACAGTGTGGAAAACGCAGAAGAGTGAGGAAACAAAGGGAGCAGGGGGAACAGATTGGAAAAAGTGGGGAACTGTGTGGAACACTGCAGAACATAGGGGAACTAAAGGGAACATGGAGAATAGATTGCAAGAAGTGAGGAACCGTGGCAAACACTGCAAAACAGAGGGAAAGAAAGGGAGCAGTGGGAATAGATTGGAAAAAGTTGGGAACCGTGGGAAACACTGCACAACAGGGGGGAACGAAAGGGAGCAGGACGAACATATCGGAAAAAAGTTGAGAAGTGGGGAACACTGCAGAACAGTGGAGAATGAAAGGGAGCAGGGGGATCAGATTGGAAAAAGTGGGGAACTGTGTGGAAAAATGCAGAACAGTGGGGAACCAAAGGGAGCAGGAGGAAAAGATTGGAAAAAGTCGGGAACCGTGGAGAACCCTGCAGAACAGAGGGGAACCAAAGGGAACAGGGGTAACGGATTGGAAAATGTGGGGAACTGTATAGAAAACTGCAGAATAGAGGGGAACCAACGGGAGCATGGGGAACAGATTGGAAAAAGTGGAATCTGTGGGGAAAACTGCAGAACAGAGGGGAGCCCAAGGAGAAGGGGGAACAGAATGGAAAAA
This sequence comes from Narcine bancroftii, assembly GCF_036971445.1. Classification (NCBI taxonomy): domain Eukaryota; kingdom Metazoa; phylum Chordata; class Chondrichthyes; order Torpediniformes; family Narcinidae; genus Narcine; species Narcine bancroftii. The sequence goes on from NW_027211884.1 coordinate 7,223,713, forward strand.
GTGGGGAACGGTGTGGAAAATGCAGAAGAGTGGAGAAAAAACGGGAGCAGGGTGAACGGAATGGAAAAAGTGGGGAACAGTGTGGAACACTGCAGAACAGAGGGGAATCAAAGGAAGCAGGGGGAACGGATTGGAAAAAGTGGGGAACCGTTCGGAACACTGAACAACAGAGGGGAACCAAAGGAGCACGGGGAAGAGATTGGAAAAATTGGGAAACCATGGAGGACAGTGCAGGACAGAGGGGAACCAAAGGGAGCAGGGGTAACGGATTGGAAAAAGTGGGGAACTGTATAGAAAACTGCAGAATAGAGGGGAAACAACGGGAGCAGGGGGAACAGATTGGAAAAAGTGGAAACTGTGGGGAAAACTGCAGAACAGAGGGGAGCCCAAGGAGAAGGGGGAACAGATTGGAAAAAGTGGGGAACGGTGTGGAAAATACAGAAGAGTGGAGAAACAACGGGAGCAGGGTGAACGGAATGGAAAAAGTGGGGAACAGTGTGGAACACTGCAGGACAGAGGGGAACCAAAGGGAACAGGAGGTACAGGTTGGAATAAGTGGGGAACCGTTGGCGAACACTGCAGAACAGTGGGGAACCAAAGGTAGCAGGGGGAACAGATTGCAAAAAGCGGGAAACAGTGGGAAATATTGCAGAAAAGAGGGGAAGCAAATGGAGCATGGGAACAGATTGGAAAAATCGGGGAACCGTGTGGAAAAATGCAGAACAGTGGGAAACCAAAGGGAGCAGGGAGAACGGATTGGAAAATGTGGTGAACCGTGGGGAGCACTGCAGTACAGAGGGGAACTAAAGGGAGCAAGGGGAACGGATTGGAAAAGTGGGGATATATGGGGGAAAATGCAGGACAGAGGGGAACCAAAGGGAGCAGGGGGAATGGATTGGAAAAAGTGGGTAACCGTGGGGAACACTGCAGGACAGAGGGGAACCAAAGGGAGCAGGTGGAACGGTTTGGAAAAAGTGGGTAACCGTGGGGAACACTGCAGAACACTGCGGAACCAAAGGGAGCAGGGGGAACAGCTCGGAAAAGTGGGGAACCGTGGGGAACACAGCAGAATAAAGGAGAACCAAACGGAGCAGGGCGAACAGATTGGAAAAAGTGGGGAATCGTGGGGAGTTCTGCAAAACAGTGGGGAACCAAAAGGAGCAGGGGGAATGGATTGGAAAAAGTGGGGAACCGTGGAGAACATTGCAGGACAGAGGGGAAACAAAGGGAGCAGGGCGAACTGATTGGAAAAAGTGGGGAAACGTGGGGAACACTGCAGGACAGAGGGGAAACAAAGGGAGCAGGGTGAACAGATTCGAAAAAGTGTGCAACCTTGGGGAACACTGCAGAATAGAGGGGAACTAAACGGAGCAAAGGGAACAGATTGGAAAAAGTGCAGAACCATGCCGAACACTGCAAAACAGTGGGGAACCAAAGGGAGCAGTGGGAACAGATTGGAAAAAGTGGGGAACTGTGTGGAACACTGCAGAACATAGGGGAACTAAAGGGAAAATGGAGAATAGATTGGAAAAAGTGCGGAACCGTGGCGAACACTGCAAAACAGTGGGAAAGAAAGGGAGCAGTGGGAACGGATTGGAAAAAGTTGGGAACCGTGCGAAACACTGCAGGACAGAGGGGAACGAAAGGGAGCAGGACGAACATATCGGAAAAAAGTTGAGAAGTGGGGAACACTGCAGAACAGTGGGGAATCAAAGGGAGCAGGGGGATCAGATTGGGAAAAGTGGGGAACAGTGTGGAAAAATGCAGAAGAGTGAGGAAACAAAGGGAGCAGAAAGCAGAGATTGGAAAAAGTGGGGAACATGTGGAAAAATGCAGAACAGTGGGGAACCAAAGGGAGCAGGAGGAACAGATTGGAAAAAGTCGGGAACCGTGGAGAACCCTGCAGAACAGAGGGGAACCAAAGGGAGCAGGGGTAACGGATTGGAAAATGTGGGGAACTGTATAGAAAACTGCAGAATAGAGGGGAACCAACGGGAGCAGGGGGAACAGATTGGAAAAAGTGGAAACTGTGGGGAAAACTGCAGAACAGAGGGGAGCCCAAGGAGAAGGGGGAACAGATTGGAAAAAGTGGGGAACGTTGTGGAAAAAGCAGAAGAGTGGAGAAACAACGGGAGCAGGGTGAACAGATTGGAAAAAGTGGGGAACAGTGTGGAACACTGCAGAACAGAGGGGAATCAAAGGAAGCAGGGGGAACGGATTGGAAAAAGTGGGGAACCGTTCGGAACACTGAACAACAGAGGGGAACCAAAGAAGCACGGGGAAGAGATTGGAATAATTGGGAAACCATGGAGGAAAGTGCAGTACGGAGGGTAACCAAAGGGAGCAGGGGGAACATATTGGAAAAAGTGGGGAACTGTGGGGAACACTGTAGAACAGAGAGGAACCAAAGAGAGCACGGCGAATAGATTGGAAAAAGTGTGGAACCGTGGGGAACACTGCAGGACAGAGGGTAACCAAAGGGAACAGGAGGTACAGGGTGGAAAAAGTGGGGAACCGTTGGCGAACACTGCAGAACAGTGGGGAACCAAAGGGAGCAGGGGGAACAGATTGCAAAAAGTGGGGAACAGTGGGGAATACTGCAGAAAAGAGGGGAAGCAAATGGAGCATGGGAACAGATTGGAAAAATTGGGGAACCGTGTGGAAAAATGCAGAACAGTGGGAAACCAAAGGGAGCAGGGAGAACGGATAGGAAAATGTGGGGAACTGTGCGGAACACTGCAGGACAGAGGGGAACCAAAGGGAACAGGAGGTACAGGTTGTAAAAAGTGGGGAACCGTTAGCGAACACTGAACAACAGAGGGGAACCAAAGGAGCACGGGGAAGAGATTGGAAAAATTGGGAAACCATGGAGGACAGTGCAGGACGGAGGGGAACCAAAGGGAGCAGGGGGAACAGATTGGAAAAAGTGGGGAACTGTGGGGAACACTGTAGAACAGAGAGGAACCAAAGAGAGCACGGCGAACAGATTGGAAAAAGTGTGGAACCGTGGGGAACACTGCAGGACAGAGGGGAACCAAAGGGAACAGGAGGTACAGGTTGGAAAAAGTGGGGAACCGTTGGCGAACACTGCAGAACAGTGGGGAACCAAAGGGAGCAGGGGGAACAGATTGGAAAAATCGGAAAACCGTGTGGAAAAATGCAGAACAGTGGGAAACCAAAGGGAGGAGGGAGAACGGATTGGAAAATGTGGTGAACCGTGGAGAGCACTGCAGTACAGAGGGGAACTAAAGGGAGCAGGGGGAACGGATTGGAAAAGTGGGGAACTGTGGGGGAAAATGCAGGACAGAGGGGAACAAAAGGGAACAGGGGGAATGGATTGGAATAAGTGGGTAACCGTGGGGAACACTGCAGGACAGAGGGTAACCAAAGGGAGCAGGGGGAACGGTTTGGAAAAAGTGGGTAACCGTGGGGAACACTGCAGAACACTGCAGAACCAAAGGGAGCAGGGGGAACAGCTCGGAAAAGTGGGGAACCTTGGGTAACACTGCAGAATAAAGGAGAACCAAACGGAGCAGGGGGAACAGATTGGAAAAAGTGGGGAATCGTGGGGTGTTCTGCAGAACAGTGGGGAACCAAAAGGAGCAGGGGGAATGGATTGGAAAAAGTGGGGAAGCGTGGAGAACATTGCAGGACAGAGGCGAAACAAAGGGAGCAGGGCAAACTGATTGAAAAAAGTGGGGAAACGTGGGGAACACTGCAGGACAGAGGGGAAACAAAGGGAGCAGGGTGAACAGATTCGAAAAAGTGTGCAACCTTGGGGAACACTGCAGAATAGAGGGGAACTAAACGGAGCAAAGGGAAAAGATTGGAAAAATTGCAGAACCATGGCGAACACTGCAAAACAGTGGGGAACAAAAGGGAGCAGTGGGAACGGATTAGAAAAAGTGGGGAACCGTGGGAAACACTGCAGAACAGAGGGGAACTAAATGGAGCACGGCTAGCATATCGGAAAGAAGTTGAGAAGTGGGGAACACTGCAGGACAGAGGGGAACCAAAGGGAGCAGGGGGAGCAGATTGGAAAAAGTGGGGAACGGTGTGGAAAAATGCAGAAGAGTGGAGCAACAACGGGAGCAGGGTGAACGTATTGGAAAAAGTGGGGAACTGTTTGGAAAACTGCAGAACAGAGGGGAACCAAAGGAGCACGGGGAAGAGATTGGAAAAATTGGGAAACAATGGAGGACAGTGCAGGTCGGAGGGGAACCAAAAGGAGCATGGGAACAGATTGGAAAAAGTGGGGAACATGTGGAAAAATGCAGAACAGTGGGGAACCAAAGGGAGCAGGAGGAACAGATTGGAAAAAGTCGGGAACCGTGGGGAACACTGCAGGACAGAGGGTAACCAAAGGGAACAGGAGGTACAGGGTGGAAAAAGTGGGGAAGCGTTGGCGAACACTGCAGAACAGTGGGGAACCAAAGGGAGCAGGGGGAACAGATTGCAAAAAGTGGGGAACAGTGGGGAATATTGCAGAAAAGAGGGGAAGCAAATGGAGCATGGGAACAGATTGGAAAAATTGGGGAACCGTGTGGAAAAATGCAGAACAGTGGGAAACCAAAGGGAGCAGGGAGAACGGATAGGAAAATGTGGGGAACCGTGCGGAACACTGCAGGACAGAGGGGAACCAGAGGGAACAGGAGGTACAGGTTGTAAAAAGTGGGGAACCGTTAGCGAACACTGCAGAACAGTGGGGAACCAAAGGAAGCAGGGGGAACAGATTGCAAAAAGGGGGGAACAGTGGTGAATATTGCAGAAAAGAGGGGAAGCAAATGGAGCATGGGAACAGATTGGAAAAATTGGGGAACCGTGTGGAAAAATGCAGAACAGTGGGAAACCAAAGGGAGCAGGGAGAACGGATAGGAAAATGTGGGGAACTGTGCAGAACACTGCAGGACAGAGGGGAACCAAAGGGAACAGGAGGTACAGGTTGTAAAAAGTGGGGAACCATTAGCAAATACTGCAGAACAGTGGGGAACTAAAGGGAGCAGGGGGAACAGATTGCAAAAGGTGGGGATCAGTGGGGAATATTGCAGAAAAGAGGGGAACCAAATGGAGCATGGGAACAGATTGGAAAAATTGGGGAACCGTGTGGAAAAATGCAGAACAGTGGGAAACCAAAGGGAGCAGGGAGAACGGATAGGAAAATGTGGGAAACCGTGCGGAACACTGCAGGACAGAGGGGAACCAAAGGGAATAGGAGGTATAGGTTGTAAAAAGTGGGGAACCGTTAGCGAACACTGCAGAACAGTGGGGAACCAAAGGGAGCAGGGGGAACAGATTGCAAAAGGTGGGGAACAGTGGGGAATATTGCAGAAAAGAGGGGAACCAAATGGAGCATGGGAACAGATTGGAAAAATTGGGGAACCGTGTGGAAAAATGCAGAACAGTGGGAAACCAAAGGGAGCAGGGAGAACGGATTGGAAAAAGTGGGGAACCGTTCGGAACACTGCACAACAGAGGGGAACCAAAGGAGCACTGGGAAGAGATTGGAAAAATTGGGAAACCATGGAGGACAGTGCAGGACGGAGGGGAACCAAAGGGAGCAGGGGGAAAAGATTGGATAAAGTGGGGAACTGTGGGGAACATTGTAGAACTGAGGGGAACCAAAGAGAGCACGGCGAACAGATTGGAATTAGTGTGGAACCGTGGGGAACACTGCAGGACAGAGGGGAACCAAAGGGAACAGGAGGTACAGGTTGGAAAATGTGGGGAACCGTTAGCGAAAACTGCAGAACAGTGGGGAACCAAAGGGAGCAGTGGGAAAAGATTGCAAAAGGTGGGGAACAGTGGGCAATATTGCAGAAAAGAGGGGAACAAAATGGAGCATGGGAACAGATTGGAAAAATGTAGAACAGTGGGAAACCAAAGGGAGCAGGGAGAACGGATTGGAAAATGCGGGGAACCGTGGAGAGCACTGCAGTACAGAGGGGAACTAAAGGGAGCAGGGGGATCGGATTGGAAAAGTGGGGAACTGTGGGGGAAAATGCAGGACAGAGGGGAACCAAAGGGAGCAGGGGGAATGGATTGGAATAAGTGGGTAACCGTGGGGAATATTGCAGAAAAGAGGGGAACCAAATGGAGCATGGGAACAGATTGGAAAAATTGGGGAACCGTGTGGAAAAATGCAGAACAGTGGGAAACCAAAGGGAGCAGGGAGAACGTATTGGAAAAAGTGGGGAACCGTTCGGAACAGTGCACTACAGAGGGGAACCAAAGGAGCACAGGGAAGAGATTGGAAAAATTGGGAAACCATGGAGGACAGTGCAGGACGGAGGGGAACCAAAGGGAGCAGGGGGAAAAGATTGGATAAAGTGGGGAACTGTGGGGAACATTGTAGAACTGAGGGGAACCAAAGAGAGCACGGCGAACAGATTGGAAAAAGTGTGGAACCGTGGGGAACACTGCAGGACAGAGGGGAACCAAAGGGAACAGGAGGTACAGGTTGTAAAAAGTGGGGAACCGTTAGCGAACACTGCAGAACAGTGGGGAACCAAAGGGAGCAGTGGGAACAGATTGCAAAAGGTGGGGAACAGTGGGGAATATTGCAGAAAAGAGGGGAACCAAATGGAGCATGGGAACAGATTGGAAAAATTGGGGAACTGTGTGGAAAAATGTAGAACAGTGGGAAAACAAAGGGAGCAGGGAGAACGGATTGGAAAATGCGGGGAACCGTGGAGAGCACTGCAGTACAGAGGGGAATTAAAGGGAGCAGGGGGATCGGATTGGAAAAGTGGGGAACTCTGGGGGAAAATGCAGGACAGAGGGGAACCAAAGGGAGCAGGGGGAATGGATTGGAATAAGTGGGTAACCGTGGGGAACACTGCAGGACAGAGGGGAACCAAAGGGAGCAGGGGGAACGGTTTGGAAAAAGTGGGTAACCGTGGGGAACACTGCAGAACACTGCAGAACCAAAGGGAGCAGGGGGAACAGCTCGGAAAAGTGGGGAACCTTGGGTAACACTGCAGAATAAAGGAGAACCAAACGGAGCAGGGGGAACAGATTGGAAAAAGTGGGGAATCGTGGGGAGTTCTGCAGAACAGTGGGGAACCAAAAGGAGCAGGGGGAATGGATTGGAAAAAGTGGGGAACCGTGGAAAACATTGCAGGACAAAGGGGAAACAAAGGGAGCAGGGGTAACGGATTGGAAAATGTGGGGAACTGTATAGAAAACTGCAGAATAGAGGGGAACCAACGGGAGCAGGGGGAACAGATTGGAAAAAGTGGAAACAGTGTGGAACACTGCAGAACAGAGGGGAATCAAAGGAAGCAGGGGGAACGGATTGGAAAAAGTGGGGAACCGTTTGGAACACTGAAAAACGGAGGGGAACCAAAGGAGCACGGGGAAGAGATTGGAAAAATTGGGAAACCATGGAGGACAGTGCAGGACGGAGGAGAACCAAAGGGAGCAGGGGGAACAGATTGGAAAAAGTGGGGAACCGTTAGCAAACACTGCAGAACAGTGGGGAACCAAAGAGAGCACGGCGAATAGATTGGAAAAGGTGGGGAACAGTGGGGAATATTGCAGAAAAGAGGGGAACCAAATGGAGCATGGGAACAGATTGGAAAAATTGGGGAACCGTGAGGAAAAATGCAGAACAGTGGGAAACCAAAGGGAGCAGGAAGAACGGATTGGAAAAAGTGGGGAACCGTTCGGAACAGTGCACAACAGAGGGGAACCAAAGGAGCACGGGGAAGAGATTCGAAAAATTGGGAAACCATGGAGGACAGTGCAGGATGGAGGGGAACCAAAGGGAGCAGGGGGAATGGATTGGAAAAAGTGGGGAAGCGTGGAGAACATTGCAGGACAGAGGGGAAACAAAGGGAGCAGGGCGAACTGATTGGAAAAAGTGGGGAACCGTGGGAAACACTGCAGAACAGAGGGGAACTAAATGGAGCACGGCTAGCATATCGGAAAGAAGTTGAGAAGTGGGGAACACTGCAGGACAGAGGGGAACCAAAGGGAGCAGGGGGAGCAGATTGGAAAAAGTGGGGAACGGTGTGGAAAAATGCAGAAGAGTGGAGCAACAACGGGAGCAGGGTGAACGTATTGGAAAAAGTGGGGATCTGTTTGGAACACTGCAGAACAGAGGGGAACCAAAGGAGCACGGGGAAGAGATTGGAAAAATTGGGAAACAATGGAGGACAGTGCAGGTCGGAGGGGAACCAAAAGGAGCATGGGAACAGATTGGAAAAAATGTGGAGAACCATGGGGAACACTGCAGAACAGAGGACCCAAAGGGAGCAGAGGGAAGAACTCGGAAAAGTGGGGAACCGTGGGGAACCAAAGGGAGCGGGGGAAACAGATTGGAAAAAGTGGGGAACAGTGTGGAAAACGCAGAAGAGTGAGGAAACAAAGGGAGCAGAGGGAACAGATTGGAAAAAGTGGGGAACTGTGTGGAACACTGCAGAACATAGGGGAACTAAAGGGAACATGGAGAATAGATTGCAAGAAGTGAGGAACCGTGGCAAACACTGCAAAACAGAGGGAAAGAAAGGGAGCCGTGGGAATAGATTGGAAAAAGTTGGGAACCGTGGGAAACACTGCACAACAGGGGGGAACGAAAGGGAGCAGGACGAACATATCGGAAAAAAGTTGAGAAGTGGGGAACACTGCAGAACAGTGGAGAATGAAAGGGAGCAGGGGGATCAGATTGGAAAAAGTGGGGAACTGTGTGGAAAAATGCAGAACAGTGGGGAACCAAAGGGAGCAGGAGGAAAAGATTGGAAAAAGTCGGGAACCGTGGAGAACCCTGCAGAACAGAGGGGAACCAAAGGGAACAGGGGTAACGGATTGGAAAATGTGGGGAACTGTATAGAAAACTGCAGAATAGAGGGGAAACAACGGGAGCAGGGGGAACAGATTGGAAAAAGTGGGGAACGGTGTGGAAAATGCAGAAGAGTGGAGAAAAAACGGGAGCAGGGTGAACGGAATGGAAAAAGTGGGGAACAGTGTGGAACACTGCAGAACAGAGGGGAATCAAAGGAAGCAGGGGGAACGGATTGGAAAAAGTGGGGAACCGTTCGGAACACTGAACAACAGAGGGGAACCAAAGGAGCACGGGGAAGAGATTGGAAAAATTGGGAAACCATGGAGGACAGTGCAGGACAGAGGGGAACCAAAGGGAGCAGGGGTAACGGATTGGAAAAAGTGGGGAACTGTATAGAAAACTGCAGAATAGAGGGGAAACAACGGGAGCAGGGGGAACAGATTGGAAAAAGTGGAAACTGTGGGGAAAACTGCAGAACAGAGGGGAGCCCAAGGAGAAGGGGGAACAGATTGGAAAAAGTGGGGAACGGTGTGGAAAATACAGAAGAGTGGAGAAACAACGGGAGCAGGGTGAACGGAATGGAAAAAGTGGGGAACAGTGTGGAACACTGCAGGACAGAGGGGAACCAAAGGGAACAGGAGGTACAGGTTGGAATAAGTGGGGAACCGTTGGCGAACACTGCAGAACAGTGGGGAACCAAAGGTAGCAGGGGGAACAGATTGCAAAAAGCGGGAAACAGTGGGAAATATTGCAGAAAAGAGGGGAAGCAAATGGAGCATGGGAACAGATTGGAAAAATCGGGGAACCGTGTGGAAAAATGCAGAACAGTGGGAAACCAAAGGGAGCAGGGAGAACGGATTGGAAAATGTGGTGAACCGTGGGGAGCACTGCAGTACAGAGGGGAACTAAAGGGAGCAAGGGGAACGGATTGGAAAAGTGGGGATATATGGGGGAAAATGCAGGACAGAGGGGAACCAAAGGGAGCAGGGGGAATGGATTGGAAAAAGTGGGTAACCGTGGGGAACACTGCAGGACAGAGGGGAACCAAAGGGAGCAGGTGGAACGGTTTGGAAAAAGTGGGTAACCGTGGGGAACACTGCAGAACACTGCGGAACCAAAGGGAGCAGGGGGAACAGCTCGGAAAAGTGGGGAACCGTGGGGAACACAGCAGAATAAAGGAGAACCAAACGGAGCAGGGCGAACAGATTGGAAAAAGTGGGGAATCGTGGGGAGTTCTGCAAAACAGTGGGGAACCAAAAGGAGCAGGGGGAATGGATTGGAAAAAGTGGGGAACCGTGGAGAACATTGCAGGACAGAGGGGAAACAAAGGGAGCAGGGCGAACTGATTGGAAAAAGTGGGGAAACGTGGGGAACACTGCAGGACAGAGGGGAAACAAAGGGAGCAGGGTGAACAGATTCGAAAAAGTGTGCAACCTTGGGGAACACTGCAGAATAGAGGGGAACTAAACGGAGCAAAGGGAACAGATTGGAAAAAGTGCAGAACCATGCCGAACACTGCAAAACAGTGGGGAACCAAAGGGAGCAGTGGGAACAGATTGGAAAAAGTGGGGAACTGTGTGGAACACTGCAGAACATAGGGGAACTAAAGGGAACATGGAGAATAGATTGGAAAAAGTGCGGAACCGTGGCGAACACTGCAAAACAGTGGGAAAGAAAGGGAGCAGTGGGAACGGATTGGAAAAAGTTGGGAACCGTGCGAAACACTGCAGGACAGAGGGGAACGAAAGGGAGCAGGACGAACATATCGGAAAAAAGTTGAGAAGTGGGGAACACTGCAGAACAGTGGGGAATCAAAGGGAGCAGGGGGATCAGATTGGGAAAAGTGGGGAACAGTGTGGAAAAATGCAGAAGAGTGAGGAAACAAAGGGAGCAGAAAGCAGAGATTGGAAAAAGTGGGGAACATGTGGAAAAATGCAGAACAGTGGGGAACCAAAGGGAGCAGGAGGAACAGATTGGAAAAAGTCGGGAACCGTGGAGAACCCTGCAGAACAGAGGGGAACCAAAGGGAGCAGGGGTAACGGATTGGAAAATGTGGGGAACTGTATAGAAAACTGCAGAATAGAGGGGAACCAACGGGAGCAGGGGGAACAGATTGGAAAAAGTGGAAACTGTGGGGAAAACTGCAGAACAGAGGGGAGCCCAAGGAGAAGGGGGAACAGATTGGAAAAAGTGGGGAACGTTGTGGAAAAAGCAGAAGAGTGGAGAAACAACGGGAGCAGGGTGAACAGATTGGAAAAAGTGGGGAACAGTGTGGAACACTGCAGAACAGAGGGGAATCAAAGGAAGCAGGGGGAACGGATTGGAAAAAGTGGGGAACCGTTCGGAACACTGAACAACAGAGGGGAACCAAAGGAGCACGGGGAAGAGATTGGAATAATTGGGAAACCATGGAGGAAAGTGCAGTACGGAGGGTAACCAAAGGGAGCAGGGGGAACATATTGGAAAAAGTGGGGAACTGTGGGGAACACTGTAGAACAGAGAGGAACCAAAGAGAGCACGGCGAATAGATTGGAAAAAGTGTGGAACCGTGGGGAACACTGCAGGACAGAGGGTAACCAAAGGGAACAGGAGGTACAGGGTGGAAAAAGTGGGGAACCGTTGGCGAACACTGCAGAACAGTGGGGAACCAAAGGGAGCAGGGGGAACAGATTGCAAAAAGTGGGGAACAGTGGGGAATATTGCAGAAAAGAGGGGAAGCAAATGGAGCATGGGAACAGATTGGAAAAATTGGGGAACCGTGTGGAAAAATGCAGAACAGTGGGAAACCAAAGGGAGCAGGGAGAACGGATAGGAAAATGTGGGGAACTGTGCGGAACACTGCAGGACAGAGGGGAACCAAAGGGAACAGGAGGTACAGGTTGTAAAAAGTGGGGAACCGTTAGCGAACACTGAACAACAGAGGGGAACCAAAGGAGCACGGGGAAGAGATTGGAAAAATTGGGAAACCATGGAGGACAGTGCAGGACGGAGGGGAACCAAAGGGAGCAGGGGGAACAGATTGGAAAAAGTGGGGAACTGTGGGGAACACTGTAGAACAGAGAGGAACCAAAGAGAGCACGGCGAACAGATTGGAAAAAGTGTGGAACCGTGGGGAACACTGCAGGACAGAGGGGAACCAAAGGGAACAGGAGGTACAGGTTGGAAAAAGTGGGGAACCGTTGGCGAACACTGCAGAACAGTGGGGAACCAAAGGGAGCAGGGGGAACAGATTGCAAAAAGTGGGGAACAGTGGGGAATATTGCAGAAAAGAGGGGAAGCAAATGGAGCATGGGAACAGATTGGAAAAATCGGAAAACCGTGTGGAAAAATGCAGAACAGTGGGAAACCAAAGGGAGGAGGGAGAACGGATTGGAAAATGTGGTGAACCGTGGAGAGCACTGCAGTACAGAGGGGAACTAAAGGGAGCAGGGGGAACGGATTGGAAAAGTGGGGAACTGTGGGGGAAAATGCAGGACAGAGGGGAACAAAAGGGAACAGGGGGAATGGATTGGAATAAGTGGGTAACCGTGGGGAACACTGCAGGACAGAGGGTAACCAAAGGGAGCAGGGGGAACGGTTTGGAAAAAGTGGGTAACCGTGGGGAACACTGCAGAACACTGCAGAACCAAAGGGAGCAGGGGGAACAGCTCGGAAAAGTGGGGAACCTTGGGTAACACTGCAGAATAAAGGAGAACCAAACGGAGCAGGGGGAACAGATTGGAAAAAGTGGGGAATCGTGGGGTGTTCTGCAGAACAGTGGGGAACCAAAAGGAGCAGGGGGAATGGATTGGAAAAAGTGGGGAAGCGTGGAGAACATTGCAGGACAGAGGCGAAACAAAGGGAGCAGGGCAAACTGATTGAAAAAAGTGGGGAAACGTGGGGAACACTGCAGGACAGAGGGGAAACAAAGGGAGCAGGGTGAACAGATTCGAAAAAGTGTGCAACCTTGGGGAACACTGCAGAATAGAGGGGAACTAAACGGAGCAAAGGGAAAAGATTGGAAAAATTGCAGAACCATGGCGAACACTGCAAAACAGTGGGGAACAAAAGGGAGCAGTGGGAACGGATTAGAAAAAGTGGGGAACCGTGGGAAACACTGCAGAACAGAGGGGAACTAAATGGAGCACGGCTAGCATATCGGAAAGAAGTTGAGAAGTGGGGAACACTGCAGGACAGAGGGGAACCAAAGGGAGCAGGGGGAGCAGATTGGAAAAAGTGGGGAACGGTGTGGAAAAATGCAGAAGAGTGGAGCAACAACGGGAGCAGGGTGAACGTATTGGAAAAAGTGGGGAACTGTTTGGAAAACTGCAGAACAGAGGGGAACCAAAGGAGCACGGGGAAGAGATTGGAAAAATTGGGAAACAATGGAGGACAGTGCAGGTCGGAGGGGAACCAAAAGGAGCATGGGAACAGATTGGAAAAAGTGGGGAACATGTGGAAAAATGCAGAACAGTGGGGAACCAAAGGGAGCAGGAGGAACAGATTGGAAAAAGTCGGGAACCGTGGGGAACACTGCAGGACAGAGGGTAACCAAAGGGAACAGGAGGTACAGGGTGGAAAAAGTGGGGAAGCGTTGGCGAACACTGCAGAACAGTGGGGAACCAAAGGGAGCAGGGGGAACAGATTGCAAAAAGTGGGGAACAGTGGGGAATATTGCAGAAAAGAGGGGAAGCAAATGGAGCATGGGAACAGATTGGAAAAATTGGGGAACCGTGTGGAAAAATGCAGAACAGTGGGAAACCAAAGGGAGCAGGGAGAACGGATAGGAAAATGTGGGGAACCGTGCGGAACACTGCAGGACAGAGGGGAACCAGAGGGAACAGGAGGTACAGGTTGTAAAAAGTGGGGAACCGTTAGCGAACACTGCAGAACAGTGGGGAACCAAAGGAAGCAGGGGGAACAGATTGCAAAAAGGGGGGAACAGTGGTGAATATTGCAGAAAAGAGGGGAAGCAAATGGAGCATGGGAACAGATTGGAAAAATTGGGGAACCGTGTGGAAAAATGCAGAACAGTGGGAAACCAAAGGGAGCAGGGAGAACGGATAGGAAAATGTGGGGAACTGTGCAGAACACTGCAGGACAGAGGGGAACCAAAGGGAACAGGAGGTACAGGTTGTAAAAAGTGGGGAACCATTAGCAAATACTGCAGAACAGTGGGGAACTAAAGGGAGCAGGGGGAACAGATTGCAAAAGGTGGGGATCAGTGGGGAATATTGCAGAAAAGAGGGGAACCAAATGGAGCATGGGAACAGATTGGAAAAATTGGGGAACCGTGTGGAAAAATGCAGAACAGTGGGAAACCAAAGGGAGCAGGGAGAACGGATAGGAAAATGTGGGAAACCGTGCGGAACACTGCAGGACAGAGGGGAACCAAAGGGAATAGGAGGTATAGGTTGTAAAAAGTGGGGAACCGTTAGCGAACACTGCAGAACAGTGGGGAACCAAAGGGAGCAGGGGGAACAGATTGCAAAAGGTGGGGAACAGTGGGGAATATTGCAGAAAAGAGGGGAACCAAATGGAGCATGGGAACAGATTGGAAAAATTGGGGAACCGTGTGGAAAAATGCAGAACAGTGGGAAACCAAAGGGAGCAGGGAGAACGGATTGGAAAAAGTGGGGAACCGTTCGGAACACTGCACAACAGAGGGGAACCAAAGGAGCACTGGGAAGAGATTGGAAAAATTGGGAAACCATGGAGGACAGTGCAGGACGGAGGGGAACCAAAGGGAGCAGGGGGAAAAGATTGGATAAAGTGGGGAACTGTGGGGAACATTGTAGAACTGAGGGGAACCAAAGAGAGCACGGCGAACAGATTGGAATTAGTGTGGAACCGTGGGGAACACTGCAGGACAGAGGGGAACCAAAGGGAACAGGAGGTACAGGTTGGAAAATGTGGGGAACCGTTAGCGAAAACTGCAGAACAGTGGGGAACCAAAGGGAGCAGTGGGAAAAGATTGCAAAAGGTGGGGAACAGTGGGCAATATTGCAGAAAAGAGGGGAACAAAATGGAGCATGGGAACAGATTGGAAAAATGTAGAACAGTGGGAAACCAAAGGGAGCAGGGAGAACGGATTGGAAAATGCGGGGAACCGTGGAGAGCACTGCAGTACAGAGGGGAACTAAAGGGAGCAGGGGGATCGGATTGGAAAAGTGGGGAACTGTGGGGGAAAATGCAGGACAGAGGGGAACCAAAGGGAGCAGGGGGAATGGATTGGAATAAGTGGGTAACCGTGGGGAACACTGCAGGACAGAGGGGAACCAAAGGGAGCAGGGGGAACGGTTTGGAAAAAGTGGGTAACGGTGGGGAACACTGCAGAACACTGCAGAACCAAAGGGAGCAGGGGGAACAGCTCGGAAAAGTGGGGAACCTTGGGTAACACTGCAGAATAAAGGAGAACCAAACGGAGCAGGGGGAACAGATTGGAAAAAGTGGGGAATCGTGGGGAGTTCTGCAGGACAGTGGGGAACCAAAAGGAGCGGGGGGAATGGATTGGAAAAAGTGGGGAACCGTGGAGAACATTGCAGGATAGAGGTGAAACAAAGGGAGCAGGGGTAACGGATTGGAAAATGTGGGGAACTGTATAGAAAACTGCAGAATAGAGGGGAACCAACGGGAGCAGGGGGAACAGATTGGAAAAAGTGGAAACTGTGGGGAAAACTGCAGAACAGAGGGGAGCCCTAGGAGAAGGGGGAACAGATTGGAAAAAGTGGGGAACGGTGTGGAAAATGCAGAAGAGTGGAGAAACAACGGGAGCAGGGTGAACGGATTGGAAAAAGTGGGGAACAGAGTGGAACACTGCAGAAGAGAGGGGAATCAAATGAAGCAGGGGGAACGGATTAGAAAAAGTGGGGAACCGTTCGGAACACTGAACAACAGAGGGGAACCAAAGGAGCACGGGGAAGAGATTGGAAAAATTGGGAAACCATGGAGGACAGTGCAGGACGGAGGTGAACCAAAGGGAGCACGGGGAACAGATTGGAAAAAGTGGGGAACTGTGGGGAGCACTGTAGAACAGAGAGGAACCAAAGAGAGCACGGCGAATAGATTGGAAAAAGTGTGGAACCGTGGGGAACACTGCAGGACAGAGGGGAACCAAAGGGAACAGGAGGTACAGCATGGAAAAAGTGGGGAACCGTTGGCGAACACTGCAGAACAGTGGGGAACCAAAGGGAGCAGGGGGAACAGATTGCAAAAAGTAGGGAACAGTGGGGAATATTGCAGAAAAGAGGGGAAGGAAATGGAGCATGGGAACAGATTGGAAAAATTGTGGAACCGTGTGGAAAAATGCAGAACAGTGGGAAACCAAAGGGAGCAGGGAGAACGGATAGGAAAATGTGGGGAACCGTGCGGAACACTGCAGGAGAGAGGGGAACCAAAGGGAACAGGAGGTACAGGTTGTAAAAAGTGGGGAACCGTTAGCGAACACTGCAGAACAGTGGGGAACCAAAGGGAGCAGGGGGAACAGATTGCAAAAGGTGGGGAACAGTGGGGAATATTGCAGAAAAGAGGGGAAGCAAATGGAGCATGGGAACAGATTGGAAAAATTGGGGAACCGTGTGGAAAAATGCAGAACAGTGGGAAACCAAAGGGAGCAGGGAGAACGGATAGGAAAATGTGGGGAACCGTGCGGAACACTGCAGGACAGAGGGGAACCAAAGGGAACAGGAGGTACAGGTTGTAAAAAGTGGGGAACCGTTAGCGAACACTGCAGAACAGTGGGGAACCAAAGGGAGCAGGGGGAACAGATTGCAAAAGGTGGGGAACAGTGGGGAATATTGCAGAAAAGAGGGGAACCAAATGGAGCATGGGAACAGATTGGAAAAATTGGGGAACCGTGTGGAAAAATGCAGAACAGTGGGAAACCAAAGGGAGCAGGGAGAACGGATTGGAAAAAGTGGGGAACCGTTCGGAACACTGCACAACAGAGGGGAACCAAAGGAGCACGGGGAAGAGATTGGAAAAATTGGGAAACCATGGAGGACAGTGCAGGACGGAGGGGAACCAAAGGGAGCAGGGGGAAAAGATTGGATAAAGTGGGGAACTGTGGGGAACATTGTAGAACTGAGGGGAACCAAAGAGAGCACGGCGAACAGATTGGAAAAAGTGTGGAACCGTGGGGAACACTGCAGGACAGAGGGGAACCAAAGGGAACAGGAGGTACAGGTTGTAAAAAGTGGGGAACCGTTAGCGAACACTGCAGAACAGTGGGGAACCAAAGGGAGCAGGGGGAACAGATTGCAAAAGGTGGGGAACAGTGGGGAATATTGCAGAAAAGAGGGGAACCAAATGGAGCATGGGAACAGATTGGAAAAATTGGGGAACCGTGTGGAAAAATGTAGAACAGTGGGAAAACAAAGGGAGCAGGGAGAACGGATTGGAAAATGCGGGGAACCGTGGAGAGCAATGCAGTACAGAGGGGAACTAAAGGGAGCAGGGGGATCGGATTGGAAAAGTGGGGAACTGTGGGGGAAAATGCAGGACAGAGGGGAACCAAAGGGAGCAGGGGGAATGGATTGGAATAAGTGGGTAACCGTGGGGAACACTGCAGGACAGAGGGGAACCAAAGGGAGCAGGGGGAATGGTTTGGAAAAAGTGGGTAACCGTGGGAAACACTGCAGAAGAGAGGGGAATCAAATGAAGCAGGGGGAATGGATTAGAAAAAGTGGGGAACCGTTCGGAACACTGAACAACAGAGGGGAACCAAAGGAGCACGGGGAAGAGATTGGAAAAATTGGGAAACCATGGAGGACAGTGCAGGACGGAGGGGAACCAAAGGGAGCACGGGGAACAGATTGGAAAAAGTGGGGAACTGTGGGGAACACTGTAGAACAGAGAGGAACCAAAGAGAGCACGGCGAATAGATTGGAAAAAGTGTGGAACCGTGGGGAACACTGCAGGACAGAGGGGAACCAAAGGGAACAGGAGGTACAGCATGGAAAAAGTGGGGAACCGTTGGCGAACACTACAGAACAGTGGGGAACCAAAGGGAGCAGGGGGAACAGATTGCAAAAAGTAGGGAACAGTGGGGAATATTGCAGAAAAGAGGGGAAGGAAATGGAGCATGGGAACAGAATGGAAAAATTGTGGAACCGTGTGGAAAAATGCAGAACAGTGGGAAACCAAAGGGAGCAGGGAGAACGGATAGGAAAATGTGGGGAACCGTGCGGAACACTGCAGGACAGAGGGGAACCAAAGGGAACAGGAGGTACAGGTTGTAAAAAGTGGGGAACAGTTAGCGAACACTGCAGAACAGTGGGGAACCAAAGGGAGCAGGGGGAACAGATTGCAAAAGGTGGGGAACAGTGGGGAATATTGCAGAAAAGAGGGGAAGCAAATGGAGCATGGGAACAGATTGGAAAAATTGGGGAACCGTGTGGAAAAATGCAGAACAGTGGGAAACCAAAGGGAGCAGGGAGAACAATTAGGAAAATGTGGGGAACCGTGCGGAACACTGCAGGACAGAGGGGAACCAAAGGGAACAGGAGGTACAGGTTGTAAAAAGTGGGGAACCGTTAGCGAACACTGCAGAACAGTGGGGAACCAAAGGGAGCAGGGGGAACAGATTGCAAAAGGTGGGGAACAGTGGGGAATATTGCAGAAAAGAGGGGAACCAAATGGAGCATGGGAACAGATTGGAAAAATTGGGGAACAGTGTGGAAAAATGCAGAACAGTGGGAAACCAAAGGGAGCAGGGAGAACGGATTGGAAAAAGTGGGGAACCGTTCGGAACACTGCACAACAGAGGGGAACCAAAGGAGCACGGGGAAGAGATTGGAAAAATTGGGAAACCATGGAGGACAGTGCAGGACGGAGGGGAACCAAAGGGAGCAGGGGGAAAAGATTGGATAAAGTGGGGAACTGTGGGGAACATTGTAGAACTGAGGGGAACCAAAGAGAGCACGGCGAACAGATTGGAAAAAGTGTGGAACCGTGGGGAACACTGCAGGACAGAGGGGAACCAAAGGGAACAGGAGGTACAGGTTGGAAAAAGTGGGGAACCGTTAGCGAACACTGCAGAACAGTGGGGAACCAAAGGGAGCAGTGGGAACAGATTGCAAAAGGTGGGGAACAGTGGGGAATATTGCAGAAAAGAGGGGAACCAAATGGAGCATGGGAACAGATTGGAAAAATTGGGGAACCGTGTGGAATAATGTAGAACAGTGGGAAAACAAAGGGAGCAGGGAGAACGGATTGGAAAATGCGGGGAACCGTGGAGAGCAATGCAGTACAGAGGGGAACTAAAGGGAGCAGGGGGATCGGATTGGAAAAGTGGGGAACTGTGGGGGAAAATGCAGGACAGAGGGGAACCAAAGGGAGCAGGGGGAATGGATTGGAATAAGTGGGTAACCGTGGGGAACACTGCAGGACAGAGGGGAACCAAAGGGAGCAGGGGGAACGGTTTGGAAAAAGTGGGTAACCGTGGGGAACACTGCAGAACACTGCAGAACCAAACGGAGCAGGGGGAACAGATTGGAAAAAGTGGGGAATCGTGGGGAGTTCTGCAGAACAGTGGGGAACCAAAAGGAGCAGGGGGAATGGATTGGAAAAAGTGGGGAACCGTGGAAAACATTGCAGGACAGAGGGGAAACAAAGGGAACAGGGGTAACGGATTGGAAAATGTGGGGAACTGTATAGAAAACTGCAGAATAGAGGGGAACCAACGGGAGCAGGGGGAACAGATTGGAAAAAGTGGAAACTGTGGGGAAAACTGCAGAACAGAGGGGAGCCCCAGGAGAAGGGGGAACAGATTGGAAAAAGTGGGGAACGGTGTTGAAAATGCAGAAGAGTGGAGAAACAACGGGAGCAGGGTGAACGGAATGGAAAAAGTGGGAAACAGTGTGGAACACTGCAGAACAGAGGGGAATCAAAGGAAGCAGGGGGAACGGATTGGAAAAAGTGGGGAACCGTTCGGAACACTGAACAACAGAGGGGAACCAAAGGAGCACGGGGAAGAGATTGGAAAAATTGGGAAACCATGGAGGACAGTGCAGGACGGAGGGGAACCAAAGGGAGCAGGGGGAACAGATTGGAAAAATTGGGGAACCGTGTGGAAAAATGCAGAACAGTGGGAAACCAAAGGGAGCAGGGAGAACGGATAGGAAAATGTGGGGAACCGTGCGGAACACTGCAGGAGAGAGGGGAACCAAAGGGAACAGGAGGTACAGGTTGTAAAAAGTGGGGAACAGTTAGCGAACACTGCAGAACAGTGGGGAACCAAAGGGAGCAGGGGGAACAGATTGCAAAAGGTGGGGAACAGTGGTGAATATTGCAGAAAAGAGGGGAAGCAAATGGAGCATGGGAACAGATTGGAAAAATTGGGGAACCGTGTGGAAAAATGCAGAACAGTGGGAAACCAAAGGGAGCAGGGAGAACGGATAGGAAAATGTGGGGAACCGTGCGGAACACTGCAGGACAGAGGGGAACCAAAGGGAACAGGAGGTACAGGTTGTAAAAAGTGGGGAACCGTTAGCGAACACTGCAGAACAGTGGGGAACCAAAGGGAGCAGGGGGAACAGATTGCAAAAGGTGGGGAACAGTGGGGAATATTGCAGAAAAGAGGGGAAGCAAATGGAGCATGGGAACAGATTGGAAAAATTGGGGAACCGTGTGGAAAAATGCAGAACAGTGGGAAACCAAAGGGAGCAGGGAGAACGGATAGGAAAATGTGGGGAACCGTGCGGAACACTGCAGGACAGAGGGGAACCAAAGGGAACAGGAGGTACAGGTTGTAAAAAGTGGGGAACCGTTAGCGAACACTGCAGAACAGTGGGGAACCAAAGGGAGCAGGGGGAACAGATTGCAAAAGGTGGGGAACAGTGGGGAATATTGCAGAAAAGAGGGGAACCAAATGGAGCATGGGAACAGATTGGAAAAATTGGGGAACCGTGTGGAAAAATGCAGAACAGTGGGAAACCAAAGGGAGCAGGGAGAACGGATTGGAAAAAGTGGGGAACCGTTCGGAACACTGCACAACAGAGGGGAACCAAAGGAGCACGGGGAAGAGATTGGAAAAATTGGGAAACCATGGAGGACAGTGCAGGACGGAGGGGAACCAAAGGGAGCAGGGGGAAAAGATTGGATAAAGTGGGGAACTGTGGGGAACATTGTAGAACTGAGGGGAACCAAAGAGAGCACGGCGAACAGATTGGAAAAAGTGTGGAACCGTGGGGAACACTGCAGGACAGAGGGGAACCAAAGGGAACAGGAGGTACAGGTTGTAAAAAGTGGGGAACCGTTAGCGAACACTGCAGAACAGTGGGGAACCAAAGGGAGCAGGGGGAACAGATTGCAAAAGGTGGGGAACAGTGGGGAATATTGCAGAAAAGAGGGGAACCAAATGGAGCATGGGAACAGATTGGAAAAATTGGGGAACCGTGTGGAAAAATGTAGAACAGTGGGAAAACAAAGGGAGCAGGGAGAACGGATTGGAAAATGCGGGGAACCGTGGAGAGCAATGCAGTACAGAGGGGAACTAAAGGGAGCAGGGGGATCGGATTGGAAAAGTGGGGAACTGTGGGGGAAAATGCAGGACAGAGGGGAACCAAAGGGAGCAGGGGGAATGGATTGGAATAAGTGGGTAACCGTGGGGAACACTGCAGGACAGAGGGGAACCAAAGGGAGCAGGGGGAATGGTTTGGAAAAAGTGGGTAACCGTGGGGAACACTGCAGAAGAGAGGGGAATCAAATGAAGCAGGGGGAATGGATTAGAAAAAGTGGGGAACCGTTCGGAACACTGAACAACAGAGGGGAACCAAAGGAGCACGGGGAAGAGATTGGAAAAATTGGGAAACCATGGAGGACAGTGCAGGACGGAGGGGAACCAAAGGGAGCACGGGGAACAGATTGGAAAAAGTGTGGAACCGTGGGGAACACTGCAGGACAGAGGGGAACCAAAGGGAACAGGAGGTACAGCATGGAAAAAGTGGGGAACCGTTGGCGAACACTGCAGAACAGTGGGGAACCAAAGGGAGCAGGGGGAACAGATTGCAAAAAGTAGGGAACAGTGGGGAATATTGCAGAAAAGAGGGGAAGGAAATGGAGCATGGGAACAGATTGGAAAAATTGTGGAACCGTGTGGAAAAATGCAGAACAGTGGGAAACCAAAGGGAGCAGGGAGAACGGATAGGAAAATGTGGGGAACCGTGCGGAACACTGCAGGACAGAGGGGAACCAAAGGGAACAGGAGGTACAGGTTGTAAAAAGTGGGGAACAGTTAGCGAACACTGCAGAACAGTGGGGAACCAAAGGGAGCAGGGGGAACAGATTGCAAAAGGTGGGGAACAGTGGGGAATATTGCAGAAAAGAGGGGAAGCAAATGGAGCATGGGAACAGATTGGAAAAATTGGGGAACCGTGTGGAAAAATGCAGAACAGTGGGAAACCAAAGGGAGCAGGGAGAACAATTAGGAAAATGTGGGGAACCGTGCGGAACACTGCAGGACAGAGGGGAACCAAAGGGAACAGGAGGTACAGGTTGTAAAAAGTGGGGAACCGTTAGCGAACACTGCAGAACAGTGGGGAACCAAAGGGAGCAGGGGGAACAGATTGCAAAAGGTGGGGAACAGTGGGGAATATTGCAGAAAAGAGGGGAACCAAATGGAGCATGGGAACAGATTGGAAAAATTGGGGAACAGTGTGGAAAAATGCAGAACAGTGGGAAACCAAAGGGAGCAGGGAGAACGGATTGGAAAAAGTGGGGAACCGTTCGGAACACTGCACAACAGAGGGGAACCAAAGGAGCACGGGGAAGAGATTGGAAAAATTGGGAAACCATGGAGGACAGTGCAGGACGGAGGGGAACCAAAGGGAGCAGGGGGAAAAGATTGGATAAAGTGGGGAACTGTGGGGAACATTGTAGAACTGAGGGGAACCAAAGAGAGCACGGCGAACAGATTGGAAAAAGTGTGGAACCGTGGGGAACACTGCAGGACAGAGGGGAACCAAAGGGAACAGGAGGTACAGGTTGGAAAAAGTGGGGAACCGTTAGCGAACACTGCAGAACAGTGGGGAACCAAAGGGAGCAGTGGGAACAGATTGCAAAAGGTGGGGAACAGTGGGGAATATTGCAGAAAAGAGGGGAACCAAATGGAGCATGGGAACAGATTGGAAAAATTGGGGAACCGTGTGGAATAATGTAGAACAGTGGGAAAACAAAGGGAGCAGGGAGAACGGATTGGAAAATGCGGGGAACCGTGGAGAGCAATGCAGTACAGAGGGGAACTAAAGGGAGCAGGGGGATCGGATTGGAAAAGTGGGGAACTGTGGGGGAAAATGCAGGACAGAGGGGAACCAAAGGGAGCAGGGGGAATGGATTGGAATAAGTGGGTAACCGTGGGGAACACTGCAGGACAGAGGGGAACCAAAGGGAGCAGGGGGAACGGTTTGGAAAAAGTGGGTAACCGTGGGGAACACTGCAGAACACTGCAGAACCAAACGGAGCAGGGGGAACAGATTGGAAAAAGTGGGGAATCGTGGGGAGTTCTGCAGAACAGTGGGGAACCAAAAGGAGCAGGGGGAATGGATTGGAAAAAGTGGGGAACCGTGGAAAACATTGCAGGACAGAGGGGAAACAAAGGGAACAGGGGTAACGGATTGGAAAATGTGGGGAACTGTATAGAAAACTGCAGAATAGAGGGGAACCAACGGGAGCAGGGGGAACAGATTGGAAAAAGTGGAAACTGTGGGGAAAACTGCAGAACAGAGGGGAGCCCCAGGAGAAGGGGGAACAGATTGGAAAAAGTGGGGAACGGTGTGGAAAATGCAGAAGAGTGGAGAAACAACGGGAGCAGGGTGAACGGAATGGAAAAAGTGGGAAACAGTGTGGAACACTGCAGAACAGAGGGGAATCAAAGGAAGCAGGGGGAACGGATTGGAAAAAGTGGGGAACCGTTCGGAACACTGAACAACAGAGGGGAACCAAAGGAGCACGGGGAAGAGATTGGAAAAATTGGGAAACCATGGAGGACAGTGCAGGACGGAGGGGAACCAAAGGGAGCAGGGGGAACAGATTAGAAAAATTGGGGAACCGTGTGGAAAAATGCAGAACAGTGGGAAACCAAAGGGAGCAGGGAGAACGGATAGGAAAATGTGGGGAACCGTGCGGAACACTGCAGGAGAGAGGGGAACCAAAGGGAACAGGAGGTACAGGTTGTAAAAAGTGGGGAACAGTTAGCGAACACTGCAGAACAGTGGGGAACCAAAGGGAGCAGGGGGAACAGATTGCAAAAGGTGGGGAACAGTGGTGAATATTGCAGAAAAGAGGGGAAGCAAATGGAGCATGGGAACAGATTGGAAAAATTGGGGAACCGTGTGGAAAAATGCAGAACAGTGGGAAACCAAAGGGAGCAGGGAGAACGGATAGGAAAATGTGGGGAACCGTGCGGAACACTGCAGGACAGAGGGGAACCAAAGGGAACAGGAGGTACAGGTTGTAAAAAGTGGGGAACCGTTAGCGAACACTGCAGAACAGTAGGGAACCAAAGGGAGCAGGGGGAACAGATTGCAAAAGGTGGGGAACAGTGGGGAATATTGCAGAAAAGAGGGGAACCAAATGGAGCATGGGAACAGATTGGAAAAATTGGGGAACCGTGTGGAAAAATGCAGAACAGTGGGAAACCAAAGGGAGCAGGGAGAACGGATAGGAAAATGTGGGAAACCGTGCGGAACACTGCAGGACAGAGGGGAACCAAAGGGAATAGGAGGTACAGGTTGTAAAAAGTGGGGAACCGTTAGCGAACACTGCAGAACAGTGGGGAACCAAAGGGAGCAGGGGGAACAGATTGCAAAAGGTGGGGAACAGTGGGGAATATTGCAGAAAAGAGGGGAACCAAATGGAGCATGGGAACAGATTGGAAAAATTGGGGAACCGTGTGGAAAAATGCAGAACAGTGGGAAACCAAAGGGAGCAGGGAGAACGGATTGGAAAAAGTGGGGAACCGTTCGGAACACTGCACAACAGAGGGGAACCAAAGGACCACTGGGAAGAGATTGGAAAAATTGGGAAACCATGGAGGACAGTGCAGGACGGAGGGGAACCAAAGGGAGCAGGGGGAAAAGATTGGATAAAGTGGGGAACTGTGGGGAACATTGTAGAACTGAGGGGAACCAAAGAGAGCACGGCGAACAGATTGGAATTAGTGTGGAACCGTGGGGAACACTGCAGGACAGAGGGGAACCAAAGGGAACAGGAGGTACAGGTTGGAAAATGTGGGGAACCGTTAGCGAAAACTGCAGAACAGTGGGGAACCAAAGGGAGCAGTGGGAAAAGATTGCAAAAGGTGGGGAACAGTGGGCAATATTGCAGAAAAGAGGGGAACAAAATGGAGCATGGGAACAGATTGGAAAAATGTAGAACAGTGGGAAACCAAAGGGAGCAGGGAGAACGGATTGGAAAATGCGGGGAACCTTGGAGAGCACTGCAGTACAGAGGGGAACTAAAGGGAGCAGGGGGATCGGATTGGAAAAGTGGGGAACTGTGGGGGAAAATGCAGGACAGAGGGGAACCAAAGGGAGCAGGGGGAATGGATTGGAATAAGTGGGTAACCGTGGGGAACACTGCAGGACAGAGGGGAACCAAAGGGAGCAGGGGGAACGGTTTGGAAAAAGTGGGTAACGGTGGGGAACACTGCAGAACACTGCAGAACCAAAGGGAGCAGGGTGAACAGCTCGGAAAAGTGGGGAACCTTGGGTAACACTGCAGAATAAAGGAGAACCAAACGGAGCAGGGGGAACAGATTGGAAAAAGTGGGGAATCGTGGGGAGTTCTGCAGGACAGTGGGGAACCAAAAGGAGCGGGGGGAATGGATTGGAAAAAGTGGGGAACCGTGGAGAACATTGCAGGATAGAGGTGAAACAAAGGGAGCAGGGGTAACGGATTGGAAAATGTGGGGAACTGTATAGAAAACTGCAGAATAGAGGGGAACCAACGGGAGCAGGGGGAACAGATTGGAAAAAGTGGAAACTGTGGGGAAAACTGCAGAACAGAGGGGAGCCCAAGGAGAAGGGGGAACAGATTGGAAAAAGTGGGGAACGGTGTGGAAAATGCAGAAGAGTGGAGAAACAACGGGAGCAGGGTGAACGGATTGGAAAAAGTGGGGAACAGAGTGGAACACTGCAGAAGAGAGGGGAATCAAACGAAGCAGGGGGAACGGATTAGAAAAAGTGGGGAACCGTTCGGAACACTGAACAACAGAGGGGAACCAAAGGAGCACGGGGAAGAGATTGGAAAAATTGGGAAACCATGGAGGACAGTGCAGGACGGAGGGGAACCAAAGGGAGCACGGGGAACAGATTGGAAAAAGTGGGGAACTGTGGGGAACACTGTAGAACAGAGAGGAACCAAAGAGAGCACGGCGAATAGATTGGAAAAAGTGTGGAACCGTGGGGAACACTGCAGGACAGAGGGGAACCAAAGGGAACAGGAGGTACAGCATGGAAAAAGTGGGGAACCGTTGGCGAACACTGCAGAACAGTGGGGAACCAAAGGGAGCAGGGGGAACAGATTGCAAAAAGTAGGGAACAGTGGGGAATATTGCAGAAAAGAGGGGAAGGAAATGGAGCATGGGAACAGATTGGAAAAATTGTGGAACCGTGTGGAAAAATGCAGAACAGTGGGAAACCAAAGGGAGCAGGGAGAACGGATAGGAAAATGTGGGGAACCGTGCGGAACACTGCAGGAGAGAGGGGAACCAAAGGGAACAGGAGGTACAGGTTGTAAAAAGTGGGGAACAGTTAGCGAACACTGCAGAACAGTGGGGAACCAAAGGGAGCAGGGGGAACAGATTGCAAAAGGTGGGGAACAGTGGGGAATATTGCAGAAAAGAGGGGAAGCAAATGGAGCATGGGAACAGATTGGAAAAATTGGGGAACCGTGTGGAAAAATGCAGAACAGTGGGAAACCAAAGGGAGCAGGGAGAACGGATAGGAAAATGTGGGGAACCGTGCGGAACACTGCAGGACAGAGGGGAACCAAAGGGAACAGGAGGTACAGGTTGTAAAAAGTGGGGAACCGTTAGCGAACACTGCAGAACAGTGGGGAACCAAAGGGAGCAGGGGGAACAGATTGCAAAAGGTGGGGAACAGTGGGGAATATTGCAGAAAAGAGGGGAAGCAAATGGAGCATGGGAACAGATTGGAAAAATTGGGGAACCGTGTGGAAAAATGCAGAACAGTGGGAAACCAAAGGGAGCAGGGAGAACGGATTGGAAAATGTGGGGAACCGTGCGGAACACTGCAGGACAGAGGGGAACCAAAGGGAACAGGAGGTACAGGTTGTAAAAAGTGGGGAACCGTTAGCGAACACTGCAGAACAGTGGGGAACCAAAGGGAGCGGGGGGAACAGATTGCAAAAGGTGGGGAACAGTGGGGAATATTGCAGAAAAGAGGGGAACCAAATGGAGCATGGGAACAGATTGGAAAAATTGGGGAACAGTGTGGAAAAATGCAGAACAGTGGGAAACCAAAGGGAGCAGGGAGAACGGATTGGAAAAAGTGGGGAACCGTTCGGAACACTGCACAACAGAGGGGAACCAAAGGAGCACGGGGAAGAGATTGGAAAAATTGGGAAACCATGGAGGACAGTGCAGGACGGAGGGGAACCAAAGGGAGCAGGGGGAAAAGATTGGATAAAGTGGGGAACTGTGGGGAACATTGTAGAACTGAGGGGAACCAAAGAGAGCACGGCGAACAGATTGGAAAAAGTGTGGAACCGTGGGGAACACTGCAGGACAGAGGGGAACCAAAGGGAACAGGAGGTACAGGTTGGAAAAAGTGGGGAACCGTTAGCGAACACTGCAGAACAGTGGGGAACCAAAGGGAGCAGTGGGAACAGATTGCAAAAGGTGGGGAACAGTGGGGAATATTGCAGAAAAGAGGGGAACCAAATGGAGCATGGGAACAGATTGGAAAAATTGGGGAACCGTGTGGAATAATGTAGAACAGTGGGAAAACAAAGGGAGCAGGGAGAACGGATTGGAAAATGCGGGGAACCGTGGAGAGCAATGCAGTACAGAGGGGAACTAAAGGGAGCAGGGGGATCGGATTGGAAAAGTGGGGAAATGTGGGGGAAAATGCAGGACAGAGGGGAACCAAAGGGAGCAGGGGGAATGGATTGGAATAAGTGGGTAACCGTGGGGAACACTGCAGGACAGAGGGGAACCAAAGGGAGCAGGGGGAACGGTTTGGAAAAAGTGGGTAACCGTGGGGAACACTGCAGAACACTGCAGAACCAAAGGGAGCAGGGGGAACAGCTCGGAAAAGTGGGGAACCTTGGGTAACACTGCAGAATAAAGGAGAACCAAACGGAGCAGGGGGAACAGATTGGAAAAAGTGGGGAATCGTGGGGAGTTCTGCAGAACAGTGGGGAACCAAAAGGAGCAGGGGGAATGGATTGGAAAAAGTGGGCAACCGTGGAAAACATTGCAGGACAGAGGGGAAACAAAGGGAACAGGGGTAACGGATTGGAAAATGTGGGGAACTGTATAGAAAACTGCAGAATAGAGGGGAACCAACGGGAGCAGGGGGAACAGATTGGAAAAAGTGGAAACTGTGGGGAAAACTGCAGAACAGAGGGGAGCCCCAGGAGAAGGGGGAACAGATTGGAAAAAGTGGGGAACGGTGTGGAAAATGCAGAAGAGTGGAGAAACAACGGGAGCAGGGTGAACGGAATGGAAAAAGTGGGAAACAGTGTGGAACACTGCAGAACAGAGGGGAATCAAAGGAAGCAGGGGGAACGGATTGGAAAAAGTGGGGAACCGTTCGGAACACTGAACAACAGAGGGGAACCAAAGGAGCACGGGGAAGAGATTGGAAAAATTGGGAAACCATGGAGGACAGTGCAGGACGGAGGGGAACCAAAGGGAGCAGGGGGAACAGATTGGAAAAAGTGGGGAACTGTGGGGAACACTGTAGAACAGAGAGGAACCAAAGAGAGCACGGCGAATAGATTGGAAAAGGTGGGGAACAGTGGGGAATATTGCCAGAAAAGGGGGGAAGCAAATGGAGCATGGGAACAGATTGGAAAAATTGGGGAACCGTGTGGAAAAATGCAGAACAGTGGGAAACCAAAGGGAGCAGGGAGAACGGATTGGAAAAAGTGGGGAACCGTTCGGAACACTGCACAACAGAGGGGAACCAAAGGAGCACGGGGAAGAGATTGGAAAAATTGGGAAACCATGGAGGACAGTGCAGGACGGAGGGGAACCAAAGGGAGCAGGGGGAAAAGATTGGATAAACTGGGGAACTGTGGGGAACATTGTAGAACTGAGGGGAAACAAAGAGAGCACGGCGAACAGATTGGAAAAAGTGTGGAACCGTGGGGAACACTGCAGTACAGAGGGGAACAAAAGGGAACAGGAGGTACAGGTTGTAAAAAGTGGGGAACCGTTAGCGAACACTGCAGAACAGTGGGAAACCAAAGGGAGCAGTGGGAACAGATTGCAAAAGGTGGGGAACAGTGGGGAATATTGCAGAAAAGAGGGGAACCAAATGGAGCATGGGAACAGATTGGAAAAATTGGGGAACCGTGTGGAAAAATGCAGAACAGTGGGAAACCAAAGGGAGCAGGGAGAACGGATTGGAAAATGCGGGGAAGCGTGGAGAGCACTGCAGTACAGAGGGGAACTAAAGGGAGCAGGGGGAACGGATTGGAAAAGTGGGGAACTATGGGGGAAAATGCAGGTCAGAGGGGAACCAAAGGGAACAGGGGGAATGGATTGGAATAAGTGGGTAACCGTGGGGAACACTGCAGAACACTGCAGAACCAAAGGGAGCAGGGGGAACAGCTCGGAAAAGTGGGGAACCTTGGGTAACACTGCAGAATAAAGGAAAACCAAACGGAGCAGGGGGAACAGATTGGAAAAAGTGGGGAATCGTGGGGAGTTCTGCAGAACAGTGGGGAACCAAAAGGAGCAGGGGGAATGGATTGGAAAAAGTGGGGAAGCGTGGAGAACATTGCAGGACAGAGGGGAAACAAAGGGAGCAGGGCAAACTGATTGGAAAAAGTGGGGAAACGTGGGGAACACTGCAGGACAGAGGGGAAACAAAGGGAGCAGGGTGAACAGATTCGAAAAAGTGTGCAACATTGGGGAACACTGCAGAATAGAGGGGAACTAAACGGAGCAAAGGGAAAAGATTGGAAAAATTGCAGAACCATGGCGAACACTGCAAAACAGTGGGGAACCAAAGGGAGCAGTGGGAACGGATTGGAAAAAGTGGGGAACCGTGGGAAACACTGCAGAACAGAGGGGAACTAAATGGAGCACGGCTAGCATATCGGAAAGAAGTTGAGAAGTGGGGAACACTGCAGGACAGAGGGGAACCAAAGGGAGCAGGGGGAGCAGATTGGAAAAAGTGGGGAACGGTGTGGAAAAATGCAGAAGAGTGGAGCAACAACGGGAGCAGGGTGAACAGCTTGGAAAAAGTGGGAACTGTGGGGAAAACTGCAGAACAGAGGGGAGCCCAAGGAGCAGGGGGAACAGCTTGGAAAAAGTGGGAACTGTGGGGAAAACAGTAGAACAGAGGGGAGCCCAAGGAGCAGGAGGAGCAGATTGGAAAAAGTGGGGAACGGTGTGGAAAAATGCAGAAGAGTGGAGAAACAACGGGAGCAGGGTGAACGTATTGGAAAAAGTGGGGAACTGTTTGGAACACTGCAGAACAGAGGGGAACCAAAGGAGCACGGGGAAGAGATGGGAAAAATTGGGAAACAATGGAGGACAGTGCAGCTCGGAGGGGAACCAAAAGGAGCATGGGAACAGATTGGAAAAAATGTTTAGAACCATGGGGAATACTGCAGAACAGAGAGGACCCAAAGTGAGCAGAGGGAAGAACTCGGAAAAGTGGGGAACCGTGGGGAACCAAAGGGAGCGGGGGAAACAGATTTGAAAAAGTGGGGAACAGTGTGGAAAACGCAGAAGAGTGAGGAAACAAAGGGAGCAGGGGGAACAGATTGGAAAAAGTGGGGAACTGTGTGGAACACTGCAGAACATAGGGGAATTAAAGGGAACATGGAGAATAGATTGGAAAAAGTGCGGAACCGTGGCAAACACTGCAAAACATTGGGGAACGAAAGGGAGCAGAGGGAACGGATTGGAAAAAGTTGGGAACCGTGGGAAACACTGCTGAACAGAGGGGAACGAAAGGGAGCAGGACGAACATATCGGAAAAAAGTTGAGAAGTGGGGAACACTGCAGAACAGTGGGGAATCAAAGGGAGCAGGGGGAATGGATTGGAAAAAGTGGGGAACTGTGTGGAAAAATGCAGAACAGTGGGGAATCAAAGGGAGCAGGGGGATCAGATTGGAAAAAGTGGGGAACAGTGTGGAAAAATGCAGAAGAGTGAGGAAACAAAGGGAGCAGGGGGAACAGATTGGAAAAAGTGGGGAACTGTGTGGAAAAATGCAGAACAGTGGGGAACCAAAGGGAGCAGGAGGAACAGATTGGAAAAAGTCGGGAACCGTGGAGATCCCTGCAGAACAGAGGGGAACCAAAGGGAGCAGGGGTAACGGATTGGAAAATGTGGGGAACTGTATAGAAAACTGCAGAATAGAGGGGAACCAACGGGAGCAGGGGGAACAGATTGGAAAAAGTGGAAACTGTGGGGAAAACTGCAGAACAGAGGGGAGCACAAGGAGAAGGGGGAACAGATTGGAAAAAGTGGGGAACGGAGTGGAAAATGCAGAAGAGTGGAGAAACAACGGGGGCAGGGTGAACGGATTGGAAAAAGTGGGGAACAGTGTGGAGCACTGCAGAACAGAGGGGAATCAAAGGAAGCAGGGGGAACGGATTGGAAAAAGTGGGGAACCGTTCGGAACACTGAAAAACAGAGGGGAACCAAAGGAGCACGGGGAAGAGATTGGAAAAATTGGGAAACCATGGAGGACAGTGCAGGACGGAGGGGAACCAAAGGGAGCAGGGGGAACAGATAGGAAAAAGTGGGGAACTGTGGGGAACACTGTAGAACAGAGAGGAACCAAAGAGAGCACGGCGAACAGATTGGAAAAAGTGTGGAACCATGGGGAACACTGAAGAGCAGAGGGGAACCAAGGGAGCAGGTGCAACGGATTGGAAAAAGTGGGGAATCGCGAAGGACAATGCAGGACAGAGGGGAAAGAAAGGGCACAGGGGGAACGGATTGGAAAAAGTGGGGAACTGTGGGGAACACTGCAGAACAGAGGGGAACCAAAGGGAGCAGGGGGAACAGCTCGGAAAAGTGGGGAACCGTGGGGAACACTGCAGAATAAAGGAGAACCAAACGGAGCAGGGGGTACAGATTGGAAAAAAGTGGGGTATCGTGGGGAGTTCTGCAGAACAGTGGGGAACCAAAAGGAGCAGGGGGAATGGATTGGAAAAAGTGGGGAACCGTGGAGAACATTGCAGGACAGAGGGGAAACAAAGAGAGCAGGGCGAACTGATTGGAAAAAGTGGGGAAACGTGGGGAACACTGCAGGACAGAGGGGAAACAAAGGGAGCAGGGTGAACAGATTCGAAAAAGTGTGCAACCTTGGGGAACACTGCAGAATAGAGGGGAACTAAACGGAGCATGGGGAACAGATTGGAAAAAGTGCAGAACCATGGCGAACACTACAAAACAGTGGGGAACCAAAGGGAGCAGCGGGAACGGATTGGAAAAAGTGGGGAACCGTGGGAAACACTGCAGAACAGAGGGGAACGAAATGGAGCACGGCGAGCATATCGTAAAGAAGTTGAGAAGTGGGCAACACTGCAGAACGGTGGGGAATCAAAGGGAGCAGGGGGATCAGTTTGGAAAAAGTGTGGAGCAGTGTGGAAAAATGCAGAAGAGTGGGGACCCAAAGGGAGCAGGAGGAACAGATTGGAAAAATTGGGGAACCGTGGAGAACACTGCAGAACAGAGGGGAACAAAAGGGAGCAGGGGTAACGGATTGGAAAATGTGGGGAACTGTATGGAAAACTGCAGAATAGAGGTGAACCAAAGGGAGCAGGGGGAACAGCTTGGAAAAAGTGGGAACTGTGGGGAAAACTGCAGAACAGAGGGGAGCCCAAGGAGCAGGGGGAACAGCTTGGAAAAAGTGGGAACTGTGGGGAAAACAGTAGAACAGAGGGGAGCCCAAGGAGCAGGAGGAGCAGATTGGAAAAAGTGGGGAACGGTGTGGAAAAATGCAGAAGAGTGGAGAAACAACGGGAGCAGGGTGAACGTATTGGAAAAAGTGGGGAACTGTTTGGAACACTGCAGAACAGAGGGGAACCAAAGGAGCACGGGGAAGAGATGGGAAAAATTGGGAAACAATGGAGGACAGTGCAGCTCGGAGGGGAACCAAAATGAGCATGGGAACAGATTGGAAAAAATGTTTAGAACCATGGGGAATACTGCAGAACAGAGAGGACCCAAAGTGAGCAGAGGGAAGAACTCGGAAAAGTGGGGAACCGTGGGGAACCAAAGGGAGCGGGGGAAACAGATTGGAAAAAGTGGGGAACAGTGTGGAAAACGCAGAAGAGTGAGGAAACAAAGGGAGCAGGGGGAACAGATTGGAAAAAGTGGGGAACTGTGTGGAACACTGCAGAACATAGGGGAATTAAAGGGAACATGGAGAATAGATTGGAAAAAGTGCGGAACCGTGGCAAACACTGCAAAACATTGGGGAACGAAAGGGAGCAGAGGGAACGGATTGGAAAAAGTTGGGAACTGTGGGAAACACTGCTGATCAGAGGGGAACGAAAGGGAGCAGGACGAACATATCGGAAAAAAGTTGAGAAGTGGGGAACACTGCAGAACAGTGGGGAATCAAAGGGAGCAGGGGGAATGGATTGGAAAAAGTGGGGAACTGTGTGGAAAAATGCAGAACAGTGGGGAACCAAAGGGAGCAGGAGGAACAGATTGGAAAAAGTCGGGAACCGTGGAGAACCCTGCAGAACAGAGGGGAACCAAAGGGAGCAGGGGTAACGGATTGGAAAATGTGGGGAACTGTATAGAAAACTGCAGAATAGAGGGGAACCAACGGGAGCAGGAGGAACAGATTGGAAAAAGTGGAAACTGTGGGGAAAACTGCAGAACAGAGCGGAGCCCAAGGAGAAGGGGGAACAGATTGGAAAAAGTGGGGAACGGAGTGGAAAATGCAGAAGAGTGGAGAAACAACGGGAGCAGGGTGAACGGATTGTAAAAAGTGGGGAACAGTGTGGAACACTGCAGAACAGAGGGGAATCAAAGGAAGCAGGAGGAACGGATTAGAAAAAGTGGGGAACCGTTCGGAACACTGAACAACAGAGGGGAACCAAAGGAGCACGGGGAAGAGATTGGAAAAATTGGGAAACCATGGAGGACAGTGCAGGACGGAGGGGAACCAAAGGGAGCAGGGGGAACAGATTGGAAAAAGTGGGGAACTGTGGGGAACACTGTAGAACAGAGAGGAACCAAAGAGAGCACGGCGAACAGATTGGAAAAAGTGTGGAACCATGGGGAACACTGAAGAGCAGAGGGGAACCAAGGGAGCAGGTGCAACGGATTGGAAAAAGTGGGGAATCGCGAAGGACAATGCAGGACAGAGGGGAAAGAAAGGGCACAGGGGGAACGGATTGGAAAAAGTGGGGAACTGTGGGGAACACTGCAGAACAGAGGGGAACCAAAGGGAGCAGGGGGAACAGCTCGGAAAAGTGGGGAAACGTGGGGAACACTGCAGAATAAAGGAGAACCAAACGGAGCAGGGGGTACAGATTGGAAAAAAGTGGGGTATCGTGGGGAGTTCTGCAGAACAGTGGGGAACCAAAAGGAGCAGGCGGAATGGATTGGAAAAAGTGGGGAACCGTGGAGAACATTGCAGGACAGAGGGGAAACAAAGAGAGCAGGGCGAACTGATTGGAAAAAGTGGGGAAACGTGGGGAACACTGCAGGACAGAGGGGAAACAAAGGGAGCAGGGTGAACAGATTCGAAAAAGTGTGCAACCTTGGGGAACACTGCAGAATAGAGGGGAACTAAACGGAGCATGGGGAACAGATTGGAAAAAGTGCAGAACCATGGCGAACACTACAAAACAGTGGGGAACCAAAGGGAGCAGCGGGAACGGATTGGAAAAAGTGGGGAACCGTGGGAAACACTGCAGAACAGAGGGGAACGAAATGGAGCACGGCGAGCATATCGTAAAGAAGTTGAGAAGTGGGCAACACTGCAGAACGGTGGGGAATCAAAGGGAGCAGGGGGATCAGTTTGGAAAAAGTGTGGAGCAGTGTGGAAAAATGCAGAAGAGTGGGGACCCAAAGGGAGCAGGAGGAACAGATTGGAAAAATTCGGGAACTGTGGAGAACACTGCAGAACAGAGGGGAACAAAAGGGAGCAGGGGTAACGGATTGGAAAATGTGGGGAACTGTATGGAAAACTGCAGAATAGAGGTGAACCAAAGGGAGCAGGGGGAACAGCTTGGAAAAAGTGGGAACTGTGGGGAAAACTGCAGAACAGAGGGGAGCCCAAGGAGCAGGGGGAGCAGATTGGAAAAAGTGGGGAACGGTGTGGAAAAATGCATAAGAGTGGAGAAACAACGGGAGCAGGTTGAACGTATTGGAAAAAGTGGGGAACTGTTTGGAACACTGCAGAACAGAGGGGAACCAAAGGAGCACGGGGAAGAGATGGGAAAAATTGGGAAACAATGGAGGACAGTGCAGCTCGGAAGGGAACCAAAAGGAGCATGGGAACAGATTGGAAAAAATGTGGAGAACCATGGGGAATACTGCAGAACAGAGAGGACCCAAAGTGAGCAGAGGGAAGAACTCGGAAAAGTGGGGAACCGTGGGGAACCAAAGGGAGCGGGGGAAACAGATTGGAAAAAGTGGGGAACAGTGTGGAAAACGCAGAAGAGTGAGGAAACAAAGGGAGCAGGGGGAACAGATTGGAAAAAGTGGGGAACTGTGGGGAAAACTGCAGAACAGAGGGGAAACAAAGGGAGCAGGGTGAACAGATTCGAAAAAGTGTGCAACCATGGGGAACACTGCAGAATAGAGGGGAACTAAACGGAGCATGGGGAACAGATTGGAAAAAGTGCAGAACCATGGCGAACACTACAAAACAGTGGGGAACCAAAGGGAGCAGCGGGAACGGATTGGAAAAAGTGGGGAACCGTGGGAAACACTGCAGAACAGAGGGGAACGAAATGGAGCACGGCGAGCATATCGTAAAGAAGTTGAGAAGTGGGCAACACTGCAGAACGGTGGGGAATCAAAGGGAGCAGGGAGATCAGTTTGGAAAAAGTGTGGAGCAGTGTGGAAAAATGCAGAAGAGTGGGGACCCAAAGGGAGCAGGAGGAACAGATTGGAAAAATTGGGGAACCGTGGAGAACACTGCAGAACAGAGGGGAACAAAAGGGAGCAGGGGTAACGGATTGGAAAATGTGGGGAACTGTATGGAAAACTGCAGAATAGAGGGGAACCAACGGGAGCTGGGGGAACAGATTGGAAAAAGTGGAAACTGTGGGGAAAACTGCAGAACAGAGGGGAGCCCAAGGAGAAGGGGGAACAGATTGGAAAAAGTGGGGAACGGTGTGGAAAATGCAGAAGAGTGGAGAAACAACGGGAGCAGGGTGAACGGATTGGAAAAAGTGGGGAACATTGTGGAACACTGCAGAACAGAGGGGAATCAAAGGAAGCAGGGGGAACGGATTGGAAAAAGTGGGGAACCGTTCGGAACACTGAACAACAGAGGGGAACCAAAGGAGCATGGGGAAGAGATTGGAAAAATTGGGAAACCATGTAGGACAGTGCAGGACGGAGGGGAACCAAAGGGATCAGGGGGAACAGATTGGAAAAAGTGGGGAACTGTGGGGAACACTGTAGAACAGGGAGGAACCAAAGAGAACACGGCGTATAGATTGGAAAAAGTGTGGAACCGTGGGGAACACTGCAGGACAGAGGGGAACCAAAGGGAACAGGAGGTACAGGTTGGAAAAAGTGGGGAACCGTTGTCAAACACTGCAGAACAGTGGGGAACCAAAGGGAGCAGGGGGAAAAGATTGCAAAAAGTGGGGAACAGTGGGGAATATTGCAGAAAAGAGGGGAAGCAAATGGAGCATGGGAACAGATTGGAAAAATCGGGGAACCGTGTGGAAAGATGCAGAACAGTGGGAAACCAAAGGGAGCAGGGAGAACAGATAGGAAAATGTGGGGAACCGTGCGGAACACTGCAGGACAGAGGGGAACCAAAGGGAACAGGAGGTACAGGTTGTAAAAAGTGGGGAACCGTTAGCGAACACTGCAGAACAGTGGGGAACCAAAGGGAGCAGGGGGAACAGATTGCAAAAGGTGGGGAACAGTGGGGAATATTGCAGAAAAGAGGGGAACCAAATGGAGCATGGGAACAGATTGGAAAAATTGGGGAACCGTGTGGAAAAATGCAGAACAGTGGGAAACCAAAGGGAGCAGGGAGAACGGATTGGAAAAAGTGGGGAACTAGGGGGAACACTGTAGAACAGAGAGGAACCAAAGAGAGCACGGCGAACAGATTGGAAAAAGTGTGGAACCGTGGGGAACACTGAAGAGCAGAGGGGAACCAAGGGAGCAGGTGCAACGGATTGGAAAAAGTGGGGAATCGCGAAGGACAATGCAGGACAGAGGGGAAAGAAAGGGCACAGGGGGAACGGATTGGAAAAAGTGGGGAACTGTGGGGAACACTGCAGAACAGAGGGGAACCAAAGGGAGCAGGGGGAATGGATTGGAATAAGTGGGTAACCGTGGGGAACACTGCAGGACAGAGGGGAACCAATGGGGGCAGGGGGAACGGTTTGGAAAAAGTGGGTAACCGTGGGGAACACTGCAGAACACTGCAGAACCAAAGGGAGCAGGGGGAACAGCTCGGAAAAGTGGGGAACCTTGGGTAACACTGCAGAATAAAGGAGAACCAAACGGAGCAGGGGGAACAGATTGGAAAAAGTGGGGAATCGTGGGGAGTTCTGCAGAACAGTGGGGAACCAAAAGGAGCAGGGGGAATGGATTGGAAAAAGTGGGGAACCGTGGAGAACATTGGAGGACAGAGGGGAAACAAAGGGAGCAGGGCGAACTGATTGGAAAAAGTGGGGAAACGTGGGTTACACTGCAGGACAGAGGGGAAACAAAGGGAGCAGGGTGAACAGATTCGAAAAAGTGTGCACCTTGGAGAACATTGCAGATAGAGGGGAACTAAACGGAGCATGGGGAACAGATTGGAAAAAGTGCAGAACCATGGCGAACACTGCAAAACAGTGGGGAACCAAAGGGAGCAGCGGGAACGGATTGGAAAAAGTGGGGAACCGTGGGAAAAACTGCAGAACAGAGGGGAACGAAATGGAACACGGCGAGCATATCGGAAAGAAGTTGAGAAGTGGGGAACACTGCAGGACAGAGGGGAACCAAAGGGAGCAGGGGGGAACGGATTGGATAAAGTGGGGAACTGTGAAGAACAATGCAGACAGAGAGGAACCAAAGCGATCACGGCGAACAAATTCGAAAATAGTGAAAAAGTGGGGAATACTGCAGAATAGTGGGGAACCAAAGGGATCGGGGGAAACAGATTGGAAAAAATGGGGAACAGTGTGGAAAAATGCAGAAGCTTGAGGAAACAAAGGGAGCATGGGGTATACATTGGAAAAATTGTGGAACCATGGGGAACACTGAAGAGCAGAGGGGAACCAAGGGAGCAGGTGCAACGGATTGGAAAAAGTGGGGAATCGCGAAGGACAATGCAGGACAGAGGGGAAAGAAAGGGCACAGGGGGAACGGATTGGAAAAAGTGGGGAACTGTGGGGAACACTGCAGAACAGAGGGGAACCAAAGGGAGCAGGGGGAACAGCTCGGAAAAGTGGGGAACCGTGGGGAACACTGCAGAATAAAGGAGAACCAAACGGAGCAGGGGGTACAGATTGGAAAAAAGTGGGGTATCGTGGGGAGTTCTGCAGAACAGTGGGGAACCAAAAGGAGCAGGGGGAATGGATTGGAAAAAGTGGGGAACCGTGGAGAACATTGCAGGACAGAGGGGAAACAAAGAGAGCAGGGCGAACTGATTGGAAAAAGTGGGGAAACGTGGGGAACACTGCAGGACAGAGGGGAAACAAAGGGAGCAGGGTGAACAGATTCGAAAAAGTGTGCAACCTTGGGGAACACTGCAGAATAGAGGGGAACTAAACGGAGCATGGGGAACAGATTGGAAAAAGTGCAGAACCATGGCGAACACTACAAAACAGTGGGGAACCAAAGGGAGCAGCGGGAACGGATTGGAAAAAGTGGGGAACCGTGGGAAACACTGCAGAACAGAGGGGAACGAAATGGAGCACGGCGAGCATATCGTAAAGAAGTTGAGAAGTGGGCAACACTGCAGAACGGTGGGGAATCAAAGGGAGCAGGGGGATCAGTTTGGAAAAAGTGTGGAGCAGTGTGGAAAAATGCAGAAGAGTGGGGACCCAAAGGGAGCAGGAGGAACAGATTGGAAAAATTCGGGAACTGTGGAGAACACTGCAGAACAGAGGGGAACAAAAGGGAGCAGGGGTAACGGATTGGATAATGTGGGGAACTGTATGGAAAACTGCAGAATAGAGGTGAACCAAAGGGAGCAGGGGGAACAGCTTGGAAAAAGTGGGAACTGTGGGGAAAACTGCAGAACAGAGGGGAGCCCAAGGAGCAGGGGGAGCAGATTGGAAAAAGTGGGGAACGGTGTGGAAAAATGCATAAGAGTGGAGAAACAACGGGAGCAGGTTGAACGTATTGGAAAAAGTGGGGAACTGTTTGGAACACTGCAGAACAGAGGGGAACCAAAGGAGCACGGGGAAGAGATGGGAAAAATTGGGAAACAATGGAGGACAGTGCAGCTCGGAAGGGAACCAAAAGGAGCATGGGAACAGATTGGAAAAAATGTGGAGAACCATGGGGAATACTGCAGAACAGAGAGGACCCAAAGTGAGCAGAGGGAAGAACTCGGAAAAGTGGGGAACCGTGGGGAACCAAAGGGAGCGGGGGAAACAGATTGGAAAAAGTGGGGAACAGTGTGGAAAACGCAGAAGAGTGAGGAAACAAAGGGAGCAGGGGGAACAGATTGGAAAAAGTGGGGAACTGTGGGGAAAACTGCAGAACAGAGGGGAAACAAA
Organism: Narcine bancroftii; assembly: GCF_036971445.1. Lineage (NCBI taxonomy): Eukaryota > Metazoa > Chordata > Chondrichthyes > Torpediniformes > Narcinidae > Narcine > Narcine bancroftii. The sequence continues at coordinate 7,263,558 of NW_027211884.1, forward strand.
GGGAGCAGGGTGAACAGATTCGAAAAAGTGTGCAACCATGGGGAACACTGCAGAATAGAGGGGAACTAAACGGAGCATGGGGAACAGATTGGAAAAAGTGCAGAACCATGGCGAACACTACAAAACAGTGGGGAACCAAAGGGAGCAGCGGGAACGGATTGGAAAAAGAGGGGAACCGTGGGAAACACTGCAGAACAGAGGGGAACGAAATGGAGCACGGCGAGCATATCGGAAAGAAGTTGAGAAGTGGGGAACACTGCAGGACAGAGGGGAACCAAAGGGAGCAGGGGGGAACGGATTGGATAAAGTGGGGAACTGTGAAGAACAATGCAGACAGAGAGGAACCAAAGCGATCACGGCGAACAAATTCGAAAATAGTGAAAAAGTGGGGAATACTGCAGAATAGTGGGGAACCAAAGGGATCGGGGGAAACAGATTGGAAAAAATGGGGAACAGTGTGGAAAAATGCAGAAGCTTGAGGAAACAAAGGGAGCATGGGGTATACATTGGAAAAATTGTGGAACCATGGGGAACACTGAAGAGCAGAGGGGAACCAAGGGAGCAGGTGCAACGGATTGGAAAAAGTGGGGAATAGCGAAGGACAATGCAGGACAGAGGGGAAAGAAAGGGCACAGGGGGAACGGATTGGAAAAAGTGGGGAACTGTGGGGAACACTGCAGAACAGAGGGGAACCAAAGGGAGCAGGGGGAACAGCTCGGAAAAGTGGGGAACCGTGGGGAACACTGCAGAATAAAGGAGAACCAAACGGAGCAGGGGGTACAGATTGGAAAAAAGTGGGGTATCGTGGGGAGTTCTGCAGAACAGTGGGGAACCAAAAGGAGCAGGGGGAATGGATTGGAAAAAGTGGGGAACCGTGGAGAACATTGCAGGACAGAGGGGAAACAAAGAGAGCAGGGCGAACTGATTGGAAAAAGTGGGGAAACGTGGGGAACACTGCAGGACAGAGGGGAAACAAAGGGAGCAGGGTGAACAGATTCGAAAAAGTGTGCAACCTTGGGGAACACTGCAGAATAGAGGGGAACTAAACGGAGCATGGGGAACAGATTGGAAAAAGTGCAGAACCATGGCGAACAGTACAAAACAGTGGGGAACCAAAGGGAGCAGCGGGAACGGATTGGAAAAAGTGGGGAACCGTGGGAAACACAGCAGAACAGAGGGGAACGAAATGGAGCACGGCGAGCATATCGTAAAGAAGTTGAGAAGTGGGCAACACTGCAGAACGGTGGGGAACCAAAGGGAGCAGGGGGATCAGTTTGGAAAAAGTGTGGAGCAGTGTGGAAAAATGCAGAAGAGTGGGGACCCAAAGGGAGCAGGAGGAACAGATTGGAAAAATTCGGGAACCGTGGAGAACACTGCAGAACAGAGGGGAACAAAAGGGAGCAAGGGTAAAGGATTGGAAAATGTGGGGAACTGTATGGAAAACTGCAGAATAGAGGTGAACCAAAGGGAGCAGGGGGAACAGCTTGGAAAAAGTGGGAACTGTGGGGAAAACTGCAGAACAGAGGGGAGCCCAAGGAGCAGGGGGAGCAGATTGGAAAAAGTGGGGAACGGTGTGGAAAAATGCATAAGAGTGGAGAAACAACGGGAGCAGGGTGAACGGATTGGAAAAAGTGGGGAACAGTGTGGAACACTGCAGAACAGAGGGGAATCAAAGGAGCACGGGGAAGAGATTGGAAAAATTGGGAAACCATGGAGGACAGTGCAGGACGGAGGGGAACCAAAGGGAGCAGGGGGAACAGATTGGAAAAAGTGGGGAACTGTGGGGAACACTGTAGAACAGAGAGGAACCAAAGAGAGCACGGCGAACAGATTGGAAAAAGTGTGGAACCATGGGGAACACTGAAGAGCAGAGGGGAACCAAGGGAGCAGGTGCAACGGATTGGAAAAAGTGGGGAATCGCGAAGGACAATGCAGGACAGAGGGAAAAGAAAGGGCACAGGGGGAACGGATTGGAAAAAGTGGGGAACTGTGGGGAACACTGCAGAACAGAGGGGAACCAAAGGGAGCAGGGGGAACAGCTCGGAAAAGTGGGGAACCGTGGGGAACACTGCAGAATAAAGGAGAACCAAACGGAGCAGGGGGTACAGATTGGAAAAAAGTGGGGTATCGTGGGGAGTTCTGCAGAACAGTGGGGAACCAAAAGGAGCAGGGGGAATGGATTGGAAAAAGTGGGGAACCGTGGAGAACATTGCAGGACAGAGGGGAAACAAAGAGAGCAGGGCGAACTGATTGGAAAAAGTGGGGAAACGTGGGGAACACTGCAGGACAGAGGGGAAACAAAGGGAGCAGGGTGAACAGATTCGAACAACTGTGCAACTTTGGGGAACACTGCAGAATAGAGGGGAACTAAACGGAGCATGGGGAACAGATTGGAAAAAGTGCAGAACCATGGCGAACAGTACAAAACAGTGGGGAACCAAAGGGAGCAGCGGGAACGGATTGGAAAAAGTGGGGAACCGTGGGAAACACTGCAGAACAGAGGGGAATGAAATGGAGCACGGCAAGCATATCGTAAAGAAGTTGAGAAGTGGGCAACACTGCAGAACGGTGGGGAGTCAAAGAGAGCAGGGGGATCAGTTTGGAAAAAGTGTGGAGCAGTGTGGAAAAATGCTGAAGAGTGGGGACCCAAAGGGAGCAGGAGGAACAGATTGGAAAAATTCGGGAACCGTGGAGAACACTGCAGAACAGAGGGGAACAAAAGGGAGCAGGGGTAACGGATTGGAAAATGTGGGGAACTGTATGGAAAACTGCAGAATAGAGGTGAACCAAAGGGAGCAGGGGGAACAGCTTGGAAAAAGTGGGAACTGTGGGGAAAACTGCAGAACAGAGGGGAGCCCAAGGAGCAGGGGGAGCAGATTGGAAAAAGTGGGGAACGGTGTGGAAAAATGCATAAGAGTGGAGAAACAACGGGAGCAGGGTGAACGTATTGGAAAAAGTGGGGAACTGTTTGGAACACAGCAGAACAGAGGGGAACCAAAGGAGCACGGGGAAGAGATGGGAAAAATTGGGAAACAATGGAGGACAGTGCAGCTCGGAGGGGAACCAAAAGGAGCATGGGAACAGATTGGAAAAATTGTGGAGAACCATGGGGAATACTGCAGATCAGAGAGGACCCAAAGTGAGCAGAGGGAAGAACTCGGAAAAGTGGGGAACCGTGGGGAACCAAAGGGAGCGGGGGAAACAGATTGGAAAAAGTGGGGAACAGTGTGGAAAACGCAGAAGAGTGAGGAAACAAAGGGAGCAGGGGGAACAGATTGGAAAAAGTGGGGAACTGTGGGGAAAACTGCAGAACAGAGGGGAGCCGAAGGAACAGAGGGAGCAGATTGGAAAAAGTGGGGAACGGTGTGGAAAATGCAGAAGAGTGGAGAAACAACGGGAGAAGGGTGAACGGATTGGAAAAAGTGGGGAAACGTGGGTAACACTGCAGGACAGAGGGGAAACAAAGGGAGCAGGGTGAACAGATTCGAAAAAGTGTGCAACCTTGGGGAACACTGCAGAATAGAGGGGAACTAAACGGAGCATGGGGAACAGATTGGAAAAAGTGCAGAACCATGGCGAACACTACAAAAGAGTGGGGAACCAAAGGGAGCAGCGGGAACGGATTGGAAAAAGTGGGGAACCGTGGGAAACACTGCAGAACAGAGGGGAATGAAATGGAGCACGGCGAGCATATCGTAAAGAAGTTGAGAAGTGGGCAACACTGCAGAACGGTGGGGAATCAAAGGGAGCAGGGGGATCAGTTTGGAATAAGTGTGGAGCAGTGTGGAAAAATGCAGAAGAGTGGGGACCCAAAGGGAGCAGGAGGAACAGATTGGAAAAATTCGGGAACCGTGGAGAACACTGCAGAACAGAGGGGAACAAAAGGGAGCAGGGGTAACGGATTGGAAAATGTGGGGAACTGTATGGAAAACTGCAGAATAGAGGTGAACCAACGGGAGCAGGAGGAACAGATTGGAAAAAGTGGAAACTGTGGGGAAAACTGCAGAACAGAGCGGAGCCCAAGGAGAAGGGGGAACAGATTGGAAAAAGTGGGGAACGGAGTGGAAAATGCAGAAGAGTGGAGAAACAACGGGAGCAGGGTGAACGGATTGGAAAAAGTGGGGAACAGTGTGGAACACTGCAGAACAGAGGGGAATCAAAGGAAGCAGGAGGAACTGATTGGAAAAAGTGGGGAACCGTTCGGAACACTGAACAACAGAGGGGAACCAAAGGAGCACGGGGAAGAGATTGGAAAAATTGGGAAACCATGGAGGACAGTGCAGGACGGAGGGGAACCAAAGGGAGCAGGGGGAACAGATTGGAAAAAGTGGGGAACTGTGGGGAACACTGTAGAACAGAGAGGAACCAAAGAGAGCACGGGGAAGAGATGGGAAAAATTGGGAAACAATGGAGGACAGTGCAGCTCGGAGGGGAACCAAAAGGAGCAGGGGGAATGGATTGGAAAAAGTGAGGAACCGTGGAGAACATTGCAGGACAGAGGGGAAACAAAGAGAGCAGGGCGAACTGATTGGAAAAAGTGGGGAAACGTGGGGAACACTGCAGGACAGAGGGGAAACAAAGGGAGCAGGGTGAACAGATTCGAAAAAGTGTGCAACCTTGGGGAACACTGCAGAATAGAGGGGAACTAAACGGACCATGGGGAACAGATTGGAAAAAGTGCAGAACCATGGCGAACACTACAAAACAGTGGGGAACCAAAGGGAGCAGCGGGAACGGATTGGAAAAAGTGGGGAACCGTGGGAAACACTGCAGAACTGAGGGGAACGAAATGGAGCACGGCGAGCATATCGTAAAGAAGTTGAGAAGTGGACAACACTGCAGAACGGTGGGGAATCAAAGGGAGCAGGGGGATCAGTTTGGAAAAAGTGTGGAGCAGTGTGGAAAAATGCAGAAGAGTGGGGACCCAAAGGGAGCAGGAGGAACAGATTGGAAAAATTCGGGAACCGTGGAGAACACTGCAGAACAGAGGGGAACAAAAGGGAGCAGGGGTAACGGATTGGAAAATGTGGGGAACTGTATGGAAAACTGCAGAATAGAGGTGAACCAAAGGGAGCAGGGGGAACAGCTTGGAAAAAGTGGGAACTGTGGGGAAAACTGCAGAACAGAGGGGAGCCCAAGGAGCAGGGGGAGCAGATTGGAAAAAGTGGGGAACGGTGTGGAAAAATGCATAAGAGTGGAGAAACAATGGGAGCAGGGTGAACGTATTGGAAAAAGTGGGGAACTGTTTGGAACACTGCAGAACAGAGGGGAACCAAAGGAGCACGGGGAAGAGATGGGAAAAATTGGGAAACAATGGAGGACAGTGCAGCTCGGAGGGGAACCAAAAGGAGCATGGGAACAGATTGGAAAAAATGTGGAGAACCATGGGGAATACTGCAGAACAGAGAGGACCCAAAGTGAGCAGAGGGAAGAACTCGGAAAAGTGGGGAACCGTGGGGAACCAAAGGGAGCGGGGGAAACAGATTGGAAAAAGTGGGGAACAGTGTGGAAAACGCAGAAGAGTGAGGAAACAAAGGGAGCAGGGGGAACAGATTGGAAAAAGTGGGGAACTGTGTAGAACACTGCAGAACATAGGGGAATTAAAGGGAACATGGAGAATAGATTGGAAAAAGTGCGGAACCGTGGCGAACACTGCAAAACAGTGGGGAACGAAAGGGAGCAGAGGGAACGGATTGGAAAAAGTTGGGAACCGTGGGAAACACTGCTGAACAGAGGGGAACGAAAGGGAGCAGGACGAACATATCGGAAAAAAGTTGAGAAGTGGGGAACACTGCAGAACAGTGGGGAATCAAAGGGAGCAGGGGGATCAGATTGGAAAAAGTGGGGAACTGTGTGGAAAAATGCAGAACAGTGGGGAACCAAAGGGAGCAGGAGGAACAGATTGGAAAAAGTCGGGAACCGTGGAGAACCCTGCAGAACAGAGGGGAACCAAAGGGAGCAGGGGTAACGGATTGGAAAATGTGGGGAACTGTATAGAAAACTGCAGAATAGAGGGGAACCAACGGGAGCAGGGGGAACAGATTGGAAAAAGTGGAAACTGTGGGGAAAACTGCAGAACAGAGGGGAGCACAAGGAGAAGGGGGAACAGATTGGAAAAAGTGGGGAACGGAGTGGAAAATGCAGAAGAGTGGAGAAACAACGGGAGCAGGGTGAACGGATTGGAAAAAGTGGGGAACAGTGTGGAACACTGCAGAACAGAGGGGAATCAAAGGAAGCAGGGGGAACGGATTGGAAAAAGTGGGGAACCGTTCGGAACACTGAACAACAGAGGGGAACCAAAGGAGCACGGGGAAGAGATTGGAAAAATTGGGAAACCATGGAGGACAGTGCAGGACGGAGGGGAACCAAAGGGAGCAGGGGGAACAGATTGGAAAAAGTGGGGAACTGTGGGGAACACTGTAGAACAGAGAGGAACCAAAGAGAGCACGGCGAACAGATTGGAAAAAGTGTGGAACCATGGGGAACACTGCAGGACAGAGGGGAACCAAAGGGAACAGGAGGTACAGGTTGTAAAAAGTGGGGAACCGTTAGCGAACACTGCAGAACAGTGGGGAACCAAAGGGAGCAGGGGGAACAGATTGCAAAAGGTGGGGAACAGTGGGGAATATTGCAGAAAAGAGGGGAACCAAATGGAGCATGGGAACAGATTGGAAAAATTGGGGAACCTTGTGGAAAAATGCAGAACAGTGGGAAACCAAAGGGAGCAGGGAGAACGGATTGGAAAATGCGGGGAACCGTGGAGAGCACTGCAGTACAGAGGGGAACTAAAGGGAGCAGGGGGAACGGATTGGAAAACTGGGGAACTGTGGGGGAAAATGCAGGACAGAGGGGAACCAAAGGGAGCAGGGGGAATGGATTGGAATAAGTGGGTAACCGTGGGGAACACTGCAGGACAGAGGGGAACCAAAGGGAGCAGGGGGAACGGTATGGAAAAAGTGGGTAACGGTGGGGAACACTGCACAACAGAGGGGAACCAAAGGAGCACGGGGAAGAGATTGGAAAAATTGGGAAACCATGGAGGACAGTGCAGGACGGAGGGAACCAAAGGGAGCAGGGGGAAAAGATTGGATAAAGTGGGGAACTGTGGGGAACATTGTAGAACTGAGGGGAACCAAAGAGAGCACGGCGAACAGATTGGAAAAAGTGTGGAACCGTGGGGAACACTGCAGGACAGAGGGGAACCAAAGGGAACAGGAGGTACAGGTTGTAAAAAGTGGGGAACCGTTAGCGAACACTGCAGAACAGTGGGGAACCAAAGGGAGCAGTGGGAACAGATTGCAAAAGGTGGGGAACAGTGGGGAATATTGCAGAAAAGAGGGGAACCAAATGGAGCATGGGAACAGATTGGGAAAATTGGGGAACCGTGTGGAAAAATTCAGAACAGTTGGAAACCAAAGGGAGCAGGGAGAACGGATTGGAAAATGCGGGGAACCGTGGAGAGCACTGCAGTACAGAGGGGAACTAAAGGGAGCAGGGGTAACGGATTGGAAAATGTGGGGAACTGTATAGAAAACTGCAGAATAGAGGGGAACCAACGGGAGCAGGGGGAACAGATTGGAAAAAGTGGAAACTGTGGGGAAAACTGCAGAACAGAGGGGAGCACAAGGAGAAGGGGGAACAGATTGGAAAAAGTGGGGAACGGAGTGGAAAATGCAGAAGAGTGGAGAAACAACGGGAGCAGGGTGAACGGATTGGAAAAAGTGGGGAACAGTGTGGAACACTGCAGAACAGAGGGGAATCAAAGGAAGCAGGGGGAACGGATTGGAAAAAGTGGGGAACCGTTCGGAACACTGAACAACAGAGGGGAACCAAAGGAGCACGGGGAAGAGATTGGAAAAATTGGGAAACCATGGAGGACAGTGCAGGACGGAGGGGAACCAAAGGGAGCAGGGGGAACAGATTGGAAAAAGTGGGGAACTGTGGGGAACACTGTAGAACAGAGAGGAACCAAAGAGAGCACGGCGAACAGATTGGAAAAAGTGTGGAACCATGGGGAACACTGCAGGACAGAGGGGAACCAAAGGGAACAGGAGGTACAGGTTGTAAAAAGTGGGGAACCGTTAGCGAACACTGCAGAACAGTGGGGAACCAAAGGGAGCAGGGGGAACAGATTGCAAAAGGTGGGGAACAGTGGGGAATATTGCAGAAAAGAGGGGAACCAAATGGAGCATGGGAACAGATTGGAAAAATTGGGGAACCTTGTGGAAAAATGCAGAACAGTGGGAAACCAAAGGGAGCAGGGAGAACGGATTGGAAAATGCGGAGAACCGTGGAGAGCACTGCAGTACAGAGGGGAACTAAAGGGAGCAGGGGGAACGGATTGGAAAACTGGGGAACTGTGGGGGAAAATGCAGGACAGAGGGGAACCAAAGGGAGCAGGGGGAATGGATTGGAATAAGTGGGTAACCGTGGGGAACACTGCAGGACAGAGGGGAACCAAAGGGAGCAGGGGGAACGGTATGGAAAAAGTGGGTAACGGTGGGGAACACTGCACAACAGAGGGGAACCAAAGGAGCACGGGGAAGAGATTGGAAAAATTGGGAAACCATGGAGGACAGTGCAGGACGGAGGGAACCAAAGGGAGCAGGGGGAAAAGATTGGATAAAGTGGGGAACTGTGAGGAACATTGTAGAACTGAGGGGAACCAAAGAGAGCACGGCGAACAGATTGGAAAAAGTGTGGAACCGTGGGGAACACTGCAGGACAGAGGGGAACCAAAGGGAACAGGAGGTACAGGTTGTAAAAAGTGGGGAACCGTTAGCGAACACTGCAGAACAGTGGGGAACCAAAGGGAGCAGTGGGAACAGATTGCAAAAGGTGGGGAACAGTGGGGAATATTGCAGAAAAGAGGGGAACCAAATGGAGCATGGGAACAGATTGGGAAAATTGGGGAACCGTGTGGAAAAATGCAGAACAGTTGGAAACCAAAGGGAGCAGGGAGAACGGATTGGAAAATGCGGGGAACCGTGGAGAGCACTGCAGTACAGAGGGGAACTAAAGGGAGCAGGGGGAACGGATTGGAAAAGGGGGGAACTGTGGGGGAAAATGCAGGACAGAGGGGAACCAAAGGGAGCAGGGGGAATGGATTGGAATAAGTGGGTAACCGTGGGGAACACTGCAGGACAGAGTGGAACCAAAGGGAGCAGGGGGAACGGTTTGGAAAAAGTGGGTAACCGTGGGGAACACTGCAGAACACTGCAGAACCAAAGGGAGCAGGGGGAACAGCTCGGAAAAGTGGGGAACCTTCGGTAACACTGCAGAATAAAGAAGAACCAAACGGAGCAGGGGAACAGATTGGAAAAAGTGGGGAATCGTGGGGAGTTCTGCAGAACAGTGGGGAACCAAAAGGATCAGGGGGAATGGATTGGAAAAAGTGGGGAACCGTGGAGAACATTGGAGGACAGAGGGGAAACAAAGGGAGCAGGGCGAACTGATTGGAAAAAGTGGGGAAACGTGGGGAACACTGCAGGACAGAGGGGAAACAAAGGGAGCAGGGTGAACAGATTCGAAAAAGTGTGCACCTTGGGGAACATTGCAGATAGAGGGGAACTAAACGGAGCGTGGGGAACAGATTGGAAAAAGTGCAGAACCATGGCGAACACTGCAAAACAGTGGGGAACCAAAGGGAGCAGCGGGAACGGATTGGAAAAAGTGGGGAACCGTGGGAAACACTGCAGAACAGAGGGGAAAGAAATGGAACACGGCGAGCATATCGGAAAGAAGTTGAGAAGTGGGTAACACTGCAGGACAGAGGGGAACCAAAGGGAGCAGGGGGGAACGGATTGGATAAAGTGGGGAACTGTGAAGAACAATGCAGACAGAGAGGAACCAAAGCGATCACGGCGAACAAATTCGAAAATAGTGGAAAAGTGGGGAATACTTCAGAATAGTGGGGAACCAAAGGGATCGGGGGAAACAGATTGGAAAAAGTGGGGAACAGTGTGGAAAAATGCAGAAGCTTGAGGAAACAAAGGGAGCATGGGGTATACATTGGAAAAATTGTGGAACCATGGGGAACACTGAAGAGCAGAGGGGAACCAAGGGAGCAGGTGCAACGGATTGGAAAAAGTGGGGAATCGCGAAGGACAATGCAGGACAGAGGGGAAACAAAGGGCACAGGGGGAACGGATTGGAAAAAGTGGGGAACTGTGGGGAACACTGCAGAACAGAGGGGAACCAAAGGGAGCAGGGGGAACAGCTCGGAAAAGTGGGGAACCGTTGGAAACACTGCAGAATAAAGGAGAACCAAACGGAGCAGGGGAACAGATTGGAAAAAGTGGGGAATCGTGGGGAGTTCTGCAGAACAGCGGGGAACCAAAAGGAGCAGGGGGAATGGATTGGAAAAAGTGGGGAACCGTGGAGAACATTGGAGGACAGAGGGGAAACAAAGGGAACAGGAGGTACAGGTTGGAAAAAGTGGGGAACCGTTGGCGAACACTGCAGAACAGTGGGGAACCAAAGGGAGCAGGGGGAACAGATTGCAAAAGGTGGGGAACAGTGGGGAATATTGCAGAAAAGAGGGGAACCAAATGGAGCATGGGAACAGATTGGAAAAATTGGGGAACCTTGTGGAAAAATGCAGAACAGTGGGAAACCAAAGGGAGCAGGGAGAACGGATTGGAAAATGCGGGGAACCGTGGAGAGCACTGCAGTACAGAGGGGAACTAAAGGGAGCAGGGGGAACGGATTGGAAAACTGGGGAACTGTGGGGGAAAATGCAGGACAGAGGGGAACCAAAGGGAGCAGGGGGAATGGATTGGAATAAGTGGGTAACCGTGGGGAACACTGCAGGACAGAGGGGAACCAAAGGGAGCAGGGGGAACGGTATGGAAAAAGTGGGGAACCGTTCGGAACACTGCACAACAGAGGGGAACCAAAGGAGCACGGGGAAGAGATTGGAAAAATTGGGAAACCATGGAGGACAGTGCAGGACGGAGGGAACCAAAGGGAGCAGGGGGAAAAGATTGGATAAAGTGGGGAACTGTGGGGAACATTGTAGAACTGAGGGGAACCAAAGAGAGCACGGCGAACAGATTGGAAAAAGTGTGGAACCGTGGGGAACACTGCAGGACAGAGGGGAACCAAAGGGAACAGGAGGTACAGGTTGTAAAAAGTGGGGAACCGTTAGCGAACACTGCAGAACATTGGGGAACCAAAGGGAGCAGTGGGAACAGATTGCAAAAGGTGGGGAACAGTGGGGAATATTGCAGAAAAGAGGGGAACCAAATGGAGCATGGGAACAGATTGGGAAAATTGGGGAACCGTGTGGAAAAATGCAGAACAGTTGGAAACCAAAGGGAGCAGGGAGAACGGATTGGAAAATGCGGGGAACCGTGGAGAGCACTGCAGTACAGAGGGGAACTAAAGGGAGCAGGGGGAACGGATTGGAAAAGGGGGGAACTGTGGGGGAAAATGCAGGACAGAGGGGAACCAAAGGGAGCAGGGGGAATGGATTGGAATAAGTGGGTAACCGTGGGGAACACTGCAAGACAGAGTGGAACCAAAGGGAGCAGGGGGAACGGTTTGGAAAAAGTGGGTAACCGTGGGGAACACTGCAGAACACTGCAGAACCAAAGGGAGCAGGGGGAACAGCTCGGAAAAGTGGGGAACCTTCGGTAACACTGCAGAATAAAGAAGAACCAAACGGAGCAGGGGAACAGATTGGAAAAAGTGGGGAATCGTGGGGAGTTCTGCAGAACAGTGGGGAACCAAAAGGATCAGGGGGAATGGATTGGAAAAAGTGGGGAACCGTGGAGAACATTGGAGGACAGAGGGGAAACAAAGGGAGCAGGGCGAACTGATTGGAAAAAGTGGGGAAACGTGGGGAACACTGCAGGACAGAGGGGAAACAAAGGGAGCAGGGTGAACAGATTCGAAAAAGTGTGCACCTTGGGGAACATTGCAGATAGAGGGGAACTAAACGGAGCGTGGGGAACAGATTGGAAAAAGTGCAGAACCATGGCGAACACTGCAAAACAGTGGGGAACCAAAGGGAGCAGCGGGAACGGATTGGAAAAAGTGGGGAACCGTGGGAAACACTGCAGAACAGAGGGGAAAGAAATGGAACACGGCGAGCATATCGGAAAGAAGTTGAGAAGTGGGTAACACTGCAGGACAGAGGGGAACCAAAGGGAGCAGGGGGGAACGGATTGGATAAAGTGGGGAACTGTGAAGAACAATGCAGACAGAGAGGAACCAAAGCGATCACGGCGAACAAATTCGAAAATAGTGGAAAAGTGGGGAATACTTCAGAATAGTGGGGAACCAAAGGGATCGGGGGAAACAGATTGGAAAAAGTGGGGAACAGTGTGGAAAAATGCAGAAGCTTGAGGAAACAAAGGGAGCATGGGGTATACATTGGAAAAATTGTGGAACCATGGGGAACACTGAAGAGCAGAGGGGAACCAAGGGAGCAGGTGCAACGGATTGGAAAAAGTGGGGAATCGCGAAGGACAATGCAGGACAGAGGGGAAAGAAAGGGCACAGGGGGAACGGATTGGAAAAAGTGGGGAACTGTGGGGAACACTGCAGAACAGAGGGGAACCAAAGGGAGCAGGGGGAACAGCTCGGAAAAGTGGGGAACCGTTGGAAACACTGCAGAATAAAGGAGAACCAAACGGAGCAGGGGAACAGATTGGAAAAAGTGGGGAATCGTGGGGAGTTCTGCAGAACAGCGGGGAACCAAAAGGAGCAGGGGGAATGGATTGGAAAAAGTGGGGAACCGTGGAGAACATTGGAGGACAGAGGGGAAACAAAGGGAACAGGAGGTACAGGTTGGAAAAAGTGGGGAACCGTTGGCGAACACTGCAGAACAGTGGGGAACCAAAGGGAGCAGGGGGAACAGATTGCAAAAAGTGGGGAACAGTGGGGAATATTGCAGAAAAGAAGGGAAGCAAATGGAGCATGGGAACAGATTGGAAAAATCGGGGAAACGTGTGGAAAAATGTAGAACAGTGGGAAACCAAAGGGAGCAGGGAGAACGGATTGGAAAATGTGGGGAACCGTGGGGAGCACTGCAGTACAGAGGGGAACTAAAGGGAGCAAGGGGAACGGATTGGAAAAGTGGGGAAATAAGGGGGAAAATGCAGGACAGACGGGAACCAAAGGGAACAGGGGGAATGGATTGGAAAAAGTTGGTAACCGTGGGGAACACTGCAGGACAGAGGGGAACCAAAGGGAGCAGGGGGAACGGTTTGGAAAAAGTGGGGAACTGTGGGGAACACTGTAGAACAGAGAGGAACCAAAGAGAGCACGGCGAACAGATTGGAAAAAGTGTGGAACCATGGGGAACACTGAAGAGCAGAGGGGAACCAAGGGAGCAGGTGCAACGGATTGGAAAAAGTGGGGAATCGCGAAGGACAATGCAGGACAGAGGGGAAAGAAAGGGCACAGGGGGAACGGATTGGAAAAAGTGGGGAACTGTGGGGAACACTGCAGAACAGAGGGGAACCAAAGGGAGCAGGGGGAACAGCTCGGAAAAGTGGGGAACCGTGGGGAACACTGCAGAATAAAGGAGAACCAAACGGAGCAGGGGGTACAGATTGGAAAAAAGTGGGGTATCGTGGGGAGTTCTGCAGAACAGTGGGGAACCAAAAGGAGCAGGGGGAATGGATTGGAAAAAGTGGGGAACCGTGGAGAACATTGCAGGACAGAGGGGAAACAAAGAGAGCAGGGCGAACTGATTGGAAAAAGTGGGGAAACGTGGGGAACACTGCAGGACAGAGGGGAAACAAAGGGAGCAGGGTGAACAGATTCGAACAACTGTGCAACTTTGGGGAACACTGCAGAATAGAGGGGAACTAAACGGAGCATGGGGAACAGATTGGAAAAAGTGCAGAACCATGGCGAACAGTACAAAACAGTGGGGAACCAAAGGGAGCAGCGGGAACGGATTGGAAAAAGTGGGGAACCGTGGGAAACACTGCAGAACAGAGGGGAATGAAATGGAGCACGGCAAGCATATCGTAAAGAAGTTGAGAAGTGGGCAACACTGCAGAACGGTGGGGAGTCAAAGAGAGCAGGGGGATCAGTTTGGAAAAAGTGTGGAGCAGTGTGGAAAAATGCTGAAGAGTGGGGACCCAAAGGGAGCAGGAGGAACAGATTGGAAAAATTCGGGAACCGTGGAGAACACTGCAGAACAGAGGGGAACAAAAGGGAGCAGGGGTAACGGATTGGAAAATGTGGGGAACTGTATGGAAAACTGCAGAATAGAGGTGAACCAAAGGGAGCAGGGGGAACAGCTTGGAAAAAGTGGGAACTGTGGGGAAAACTGCAGAACAGAGGGGAGCCCAAGGAGCAGGGGGAGCAGATTGGAAAAAGTGGGGAACGGTGTGGAAAAATGCATAAGAGTGGAGAAACAACGGGAGCAGGGTGAACGTATTGGAAAAAGTGGGGAACTGTTTGGAACACAGCAGAACAGAGGGGAACCAAAGGAGCACGGGGAAGAGATGGGAAAAATTGGGAAACAATGGAGGACAGTGCAGCTCGGAGGGGAACCAAAAGGAGCATGGGAACAGATTGGAAAAATTGTGGAGAACCATGGGGAATACTGCAGATCAGAGAGGACCCAAAGTGAGCAGAGGGAAGAACTCGGAAAAGTGGGGAACCGTGGGGAACCAAAGGGAGCGGGGGAAACAGATTGGAAAAAGTGGGGAACAGTGTGGAAAACGCAGAAGAGTGAGGAAACAAAGGGAGCAGGGGGAACAGATTGGAAAAAGTGGGGAACTGTGGGGAAAACTGCAGAACAGAGGGGAGCCGAAGGAACAGAGGGAGCAGATTGGAAAAAGTGGGGAACAGTGTGGAAAATGCAGAAGAGTGGAGAAACAACGGGAGAAGGGTGAACGGATTGGAAAAAGTGGGGAAACGTGGGTAACACTGCAGGACAGAGGGGAAACAAAGGGAGCAGGGTGAACAGATTCGAAAAAGTGTGCAACCTTGGGGAACACTGCAGAATAGAGGGGAACTAAACGGAGCATGGGGAACAGATTGGAAAAAGTGCAGAACCATGGCGAACACTACAAAAGAGTGGGGAACCAAAGGGAGCAGCGGGAACGGATTTGAAAAAGTGGGGAACCGTGGGAAACACTGCAGAACAGAGGGCAATGAAATGGAGCACGGCGAGCATATCGTAAAGAAGTTGAGAAGTGGGCAACACTGCAGAACGGTGCGGAATCAAAGGGAGCAGGGGGATCAGTTTGGAATAAGTGTGGAGCAGTGTGGAAAAATGCAGAAGAGTGGGGACCCAAAGGGAGCAGGAGGAACAGATTGGAAAAATTCGGGAACCGTGGAGAACACTGCAGAACAGAGGGGAACAAAAGGGAGCAGGGGTAACGGATTGGAAAATGTGGGGAACTGTATGGAAAACTGCAGAATAGAGGTGAACCAACGGGAGCAGGAGGAACAGATTGGAAAAAGTGGAAACTGTGGGGAAAACTGCAGAACAGAGCGGAGCCCAAGGAGAAGGGGGAACAGATTGGAAAAAGTGGGGAACGGAGTGGAAAATGCAGAAGAGTGGAGAAACAACGGGAGCAGGGTGAACGGATTGGAAAAAGTGGGGAACAGTGTGGAACACTGCAGAACAGAGGGGAATCAAAGGAAGCAGGAGGAACTGATTGGAAAAAGTGGGGAACCGTTCGGAACACTGAACAACAGAGGGGAACCAAAGGAGCACGGGGAAGAGAATGGAAAAATTGGGAAACCATGGAGGACAGTGCAGGACGGAGGGGAACCAAAGGGAGCAGGGGGAACAGATTGGAAAAAGTGGGGAACTGTGGGGAACACTGTAGAACAGAGAGGAACCAAAGAGAGCACGGGGAAGAGATGGGAAAAATTGGGAAACAATGGAGGACAGTGCAGCTCGGAGGGGAACCAAAAGGAGCAGGGGGAATGGATTGGAAAAAGTGAGGAACCGTGGAGAACATTGCAGGACAGAGGGGAAACAAAGAGAGCAGGGCGAACTGATTGGAAAAAGTGGGGAAACGTGGGGAACACTGCAGGACAGAGGGGAAACAAAGGGAGCAGGGTGAACAGATTCGAAAAAGTGTGCAACCTTGGGGAACACTGCAGAATAGAGGGGAACTAAACGGACCATGGGGAACAGATTGGAAAAAGTGCAGAACCATGGCGAACACTACAAAACAGTGGGGAACCAAAGGGAGCAGCGGGAACGGATTGGAAAAAGTGGGGAACCGTGGGAAACACTGCAGAACTGAGGGGAACGAAATGGAGCACGGCGAGCATATCGTAAAGAAGTTGAGAAGTGGACAACACTGCAGAACGGTGGGGAATCAAAGGGAGCAGGGGGATCAGTTTGGAAAAAGTGTGGAGCAGTGTGGAAAAATGCAGAAGAGTGGGGACCCAAAGGGAGCAGGAGGAACAGATTGGAAAAATTCGGGAACCGTGGAGAACACTGCAGAACAGAGGGGAACAAAAGGGAGCAGGGGTAACGGATTGGAAAATGTGGGGAACTGTATGGAAAACTGCAGAATAGAGGTGAACCAAAGGGAGCAGGGGGAACAGCTTGGAAAAAGTGGGAACTGTGGGGAAAACTGCAGAACAGAGGGGAGCCCAAGGAGCAGGGGGAGCAGATTGGAAAAAGTGGGGAACGGTGTGGAAAAATGCATAAGAGTGGAGAAACAATGGGAGCAGGGTGAACGTATTGGAAAAAGTGGGGAACTGTTTGGAAAACTGCAGAACAGAGGGGAACCAAAGGAGCACGGGGAAGAGATGGGAAAAATTGGGAAACAATGGAGGACAGTGCAGCTCGGAGGGGAACCAAAAGGAGCATGGGAACAGATTGGAAAAAATGTGGAGAACCATGGGGAATACTGCAGAACAGAGAGGACCCAAAGTGAGCAGAGGGAAGAACTCGGAAAAGTGGGGAACCGTGGGGAACCAAAGGGAGCGGGGGAAACAGATTGGAAAAAGTGGGGAACAGTGTGGAAAACGCAGAAGAGTGAGGAAACAAAGGGAGCAGGGGGAACAGATTGGAAAAAGTGGGGAACTGTGTAGAACACTGCAGAACATAGGGGAATTAAAGGGAACATGGAGAATAGATTGGATAAAGTGCGGAACCGTGGCGAACACTGCAAAACAGTGGGGAACGAAAGGGAGCAGAGGGAACGGATTGGAAAAAGTTGGGAACCGTGGGAAACACTGCTGAACAGAGGGGAGCACAAGGAGAAGGGGGAACAGATTGGAAAAAGTGGGGAACGGAGTGGAAAATGCAGAAGAGTGGAGAAACAACGGGAGCAGGGTGAACGGATTGGAAAAAGTGGGGAACAGTGTGGAACACTGCAGAACAGAGGGGAATCAAAGGAAGCAGGGGGAACGGATTGGAAAAAGTGGGGAACCGTTCGGAACACTGAACAACAGAGGGGAACCAAAGGAGCACGGGGAAGAGATTGGAAAAATTGGGAAACCATGGAGGACAGTGCAGGACGGAGGGGAACCAAAGGGAGCAGGGGGAACAGATTGGAAAAAGTGGGGAACTGTGGGGAACACTGTAGAACAGAGAGGAACCAAAGAGAGCACGGCGAACAGATTGGAAAAAGTGTGGAACCATGGGGAACACTGCAGGACAGAGGGGAACCAAAGGGAACAGGAGGTACAGGTTGTAAAAAGTGGGGAACCGTTAGCGAACACTGCAGAACAGTGGGGAACCAAAGGGAGCAGGGGGAACAGATTGCAAAAGGTGGGGAACAGTGGGGAATATTGCAGAAAAGAGGGGAACCAAATGGAGCATGGGAACAGATTGGAAAAATTGGGGAACCTTGTGGAAAAATGCAGAACAGTGGGAAACCAAAGGGAGCAGGGAGAACGGATTGGAAAATGCGGGGAACCGTGGAGAGCACTGCAGTACAGAGGGGAACTAAAGGGAGCAGGGGGAACGGATTGGAAAACTGGGGAACTGTGGGGGAAAATGCAGGACAGAGGGGAACCAAAGGGAGCAGGGGGAATGGATTGGAATAAGTGGGTAACCGTGGGGAACACTGCAGGACAGAGGGGAACCAAAGGGAGCAGGGGGAACGGTATGGAAAAAGTGGGGAACCGTTCGGAACACTGCACAACAGAGGGGAACCAAAGGAGCACGGGGAAGAGATTGGAAAAATTGCGAAACCATGGAGGACAGTGCAGGACGGAGGGAACCAAAGGGAGCAGGGGGAAAAGATTGGATAAAGTGGGGAACTGTGGGGAACATTGTAGAACTGAGGGGAACCAAAGAGAGCACGGCGAACAGATTAGAAAAAGTGTGGAACCGTGGGGAACACTGCAGGACAGAGGGGAACCAAAGGGAACAGGAGGTACAGGTTGTAAAAAGTGGGGAACCGTTAGCGAACACTGCAGAACAGTGGGGAACCAAAGGGAGCAGTGGGAACAGATTGCAAAAGGTGGGGAACAGTGGGGAATATTGCAGAAAAGAGGGGAACCAAATGGAGCATGGGAACAGATTGGGAAAATTGGGGAACCGTGTGGAAAAATGCAGAACAGTGGGAAACCAAAGGGAGCAGGGAGAACGGATTGGAAAATGCGGGGAACCGTGGAGAGCACTGCAGTACAGAGGGGAACTAAAGGGAGCAGGGGGAACGGATTGGAAAAGGGGGGAACTGTGGGGGAAAATGCAGGACAGAGGGGAACCAAAGGGAGCAGGGGGAATGGATTGGAATAAGTGGGTAACCGTGGGGAACATTGCAGGACAGAGTGGAACCAAAGGGAGCAGGGGGAACGGTTTGGAAAAAGTGGGTAACCGTGGGGAACACTGCAGAACACTGCAGAACCAAAGGGAGCAGGGGGAACAGCTCGGAAAAGTGGGGAACCTTCGGTAACACTGCAGAATAAAGGAGAACCAAACGGAGCAGGGGAACAGATTGGAAAAAGTGGGGAATCGTGGGGAGTTCTGCAGAACAGTGGGGAACCAAAAGGATCAGGGGGAATGGATTGGAAAAAGTGGGGAACCGTGGAGAACATTGGAGGACAGAGGGGAAACAAAGGGAGCAGGGCGAACTGATTGGAAAAAGTGGGGAAACGTGGGGAACACTGCAGGACAGAGGGGAAACAAAGGGAGCAGGGTGAACAGATTCGAAAAAGTGTGCACCTTAGGGAACATTGCAGATAGAGGGGAACTAAACGGAGCGTGGGGAACAGATTGGAAAAAGTGCAGAACCATGGCGAACACTGCAAAACAGTGGGGAACCAAAGGGAGCAGCGGGAACGGATTGGAAAAAGTGGGGAACCGTGGGAAACACTGCAGAACAGAGGGGAAAGAAATGGAACACGGCGAGCATATCGGAAAGAAGTTGAGAAGTGGGTAACACTGCAGGACAGAGGGGAACCAAAGGGAGCAGGGGGGAACGGATTGGATAAAGTGGGGAACTGTGAAGAACAATGCAGACAGAGAGGAACCAAAGCGATCACGGCGAACAAATTCGAAAATAGTGGAAAAGTGGGGAATTCTTCAGAATAGTGGGGAACCAAAGGGATCGGGGGGAACAGATTGGAAAAAGTGGGGAACGGAGTGGAAAATGCAGAAGAGTGGAGAAACAACGGGAGCAGGGTGAACGGATTGGAAAAAGTGGGGAACAGTGTGGAACACTGCAGAACAGAGGGGAATCAAAGGAAGCAGGGGGAACGGATTGGAAAAAGTGGGGAACCGTTCGGAACACTGAACAACAGAGGGGAACCAAAGGAGCACGGGGAAGAGATTGGAAAAATTGGGAAACCATGGAGGACAGTGCAGGACGGAGGGGAACCAAAGGGAGCAGGGGGAATAGATTGGAAAAAGTGGGGAACTGTGGGGAACACTGTAGAACAGAGAGGAACCAAAGAGAGCACGGCGAACAGATTGGAAAAAGTGTGGAACCATGGGGAACACTGCAGGACAGAGGGGAACCAAAGGGAACAGGAGGTACAGGTTGTAAAAAGTGGGGAACCGTTAGCGAACACTGCAGAACAGTGGGGAACCAAAGGGAGCAGGGGGAACAGATTGCAAAAGGTGGGGAACAGTGGGGAATATTGCAGAAAAGAGGGGAACCAAATGGAGCATGGGAACAGATTGGAAAAATTGGGGAACCTTGTGGAAAAATGCAGAACAGTGGGAAACCAAAGGGAGCAGGGAGAACGGATTGGAAAATGCGGGGAACCGTGGAGAGCACTGCAGTACAGAGGGGAACTAAAGGGAGCAGGGGGAACGGATTGGAAAACTGGGGAACTGTGGGGGAAAATGCAGGACAGAGGGGAACCAAAGGGAGCAGGGGGAATGGATTGGAATAAGTGGGTAACCGTGGGGAACACTGCAGGACAGAGGGGAACCAAAGGGAGCAGGGGGAACGGTATGGAAAAAGTGGGGAACCGTTCGGAACACTGCACAACAGAGGGGAACCAAAGGAGCACGGGGAAGAGATTGGAAAAATTGGGAAACCATGGAGGACAGTGCAGGACGGAGGGAACCAAAGGGAGCAGGGGGAAAAGATTGGATAAAGTGGGGAACTGTGGGGAACATTGTAGAACTGAGGGGAACCAAAGAGAGCACGGCGAACAGATTAGAAAAAGTGTGGAACCGTGGGGAACACTGCAGGACAGAGGGGAACCAAAGGGAACAGGAGGTACAGGTTGTAAAAAGTGGGGAACCGTTAGCGAACACTGCAGAACAGTGGGGAACCAAAGGGAGCAGTGGGAACAGATTGCAAAAGGTGGGGAACAGTGGGGAATATTGCAGAAAAGAGGGGAACCAAATGGAGCATGGGAACAGATTGGGAAAATTGGGGAACCGTGTGGAAAAATGCAGAACAGTGGGAAACCAAAGGGAGCAGGGAGAACGGATTGGAAAATGCGGGGAACCGTGGAGAGCACTGCAGTACAGAGGGGAACTAAAGGGAGCAGGGGGAACGGATTGGAAAAGGGGGGAACTGTGGGGGAAAATGCAGGACAGAGGGGAACCAAAGGGAGCAGGGGGAATGGATTGGAATAAGTGGGTAACCGTGGGGAACATTGCAGGACAGAGTGGAACCAAAGGGAGCAGGGGGAACGGTTTGGAAAAAGTGGGTAACCGTGGGGAACACTGCAGAACACTGCAGAACCAAAGGGAGCAGGGGGAACAGCTCGGAAAAGTGGGGAACCTTCGGTAACACTGCAGAATAAAGGAGAACCAAACGGAGCAGGGGAACAGATTGGAAAAAGTGGGGAATCGTGGGGAGTTCTGCAGAACAGTGGGGAACCAAAAGGATCAGGGGGAATGGATTGGAAAAAGTGGGGAACCGTGGAGAACATTGGAGGACAGAGGGGAAACAAAGGGAGCAGGGCGAACTGATTGGAAAAAGTGGGGAAACGTGGGGAACACTGCAGGACAGAGGGGAAACAAAGGGAGCAGGGTGAACAGATTCGAAAAAGTGTGCACCTTAGGGAACATTGCAGATAGAGGGGAACTAAACGGAGCGTGGGGAACAGATTGGAAAAAGTGCAGAACCATGGCGAACACTGCAAAACAGTGGGGAACCAAAGGGAGCAGCGGGAACGGATTGGAAAAAGTGGGGAACCGTGGGAAACACTGCAGAACAGAGGGGAAAGAAATGGAACACGGCGAGCATATCGGAAAGAAGTTGAGAAGTGGGTAACACTGCAGGACAGAGGGGAACCAAAGGGAGCAGGGGGGAACGGATTGGATAAAGTGGGGAACTGTGAAGAACAATGCAGACAGAGAGGAACCAAAGCGATCACGGCGAACAAATTCGAAAATAGTGGAAAAGTGGGGAATACTTCAGAATAGTGGGGAACCAAAGGGATCGGGGGAAACAGATTGGAAAAAGTGGGGAACAGTGTGGAAAAATGCAGAAGCTTGAGGAAACAAAGGGAGCATGGGGTATACATTGGAAAAATTGTGGAACCATGGGGAACACTGAAGAGCAGAGGGGAACCAAGGGAGCAGGTGCAACGGATTGGAAAAAGTGGGGAATCGCGAAGGACAATGCAGGACAGAGGGGAAAGAAAGGGCACAGGGGGAACGGATTGGAAAAAGTGGGGAACTGTGGGGAACACTGCAGAACAGAGGGGAACCAAAGGGAGCAGGGGGAACGGAACGGATTGGAAAAAGTGGGGAACTGTGGGGAACACTGCAGAACAGAGGGGAACCAAAGGGAGCAGGGGGAACAGCTCGGAAAAGTGGGGAACCGTTGGAAACACTGCAGAATAAAGGAGAACCAAACGGAGCAGGGGAACAGATTGGAAAAAGTGGGGAATCGTGGGGAGTTCTGCAGAACAGCGGGGAACCAAAAGGAGCAGGGGGAATGGATTGGAAAAAGTGGGGAACCGTGGAGAACATTGGAGGACAGAGGGGAAACAAAGGGAACAGGAGGTACAGGTTGGAAAAAGTGGGGAACCGTTGGCGAACACTGCAGAACAGTGGGGAACCAAAGGGAGCAGGGGGAACAGATTGCAAAAAGTGGGGAACAGTGGGGAATATTGCAGAAAAGAAGGGAAGCAAATGGAGCATGGGAACAGATTGGAAAAATCGGGGAAACGTGTGGAAAAATGTAGAACAGTGGGAAACCAAAGGGAGCAGGGAGAACGGATTGGAAAATGTGGGGAACCGTGGGGAGCACTGCAGTACAGAGGGGAACTAAAGGGAGCAAGGGGAACGGATTGGAAAAGTGGGGAAATAAGGGGGAAAATGCAGGACAGAGGGGAACCAAAGGGAACAGGGGGAATGGATTGGAAAAAGTTGGTAACCGTGGGGAACACTGCAGGACAGAGGGGAACCAAAGGGAGCAGGGGGAACGGTTTGGAAAAAGTGGGTAACCGTGGGGAACACTGCAGAACACAGCGGAACCAAAGGGAGCAGGGGGAACAGCTCGGAAAAGAATGGAACCGTGGGGAACACTGCAGAATAAAGGAGAACCAAACGGAGCAGGGGGAACAGATTGGAAAAAGTGGGGAATCGTGGGGAGTTCTGCAGAACAGTGGGGAACCAAAAGGAGCAGGGGGAATGGATTGGAAAAAGTGGGTAACCGTGGGGAACACTGCAGAACACTGCGGAACCAAAGGGAGCAGGGGGAACAGCTCGGAAAAGAATGGAACCGTGGGGAACACTGCAGAATAAAGGAGAACCAAACGGAGCAGGGGGAACAGATTGGAAAAAGTGGGGAATCGTGGGGAGTTCTGCAGAACAGTGGGGAACCAAAAGGAGCAGGGGGAATGGATTGGAAAAAGTGGGGAACAGTGGGGAATATTGCAGAAAGGAGGGGAAGCAAATGGAGCATGGGAACAGATTGGAAAAATCGGGGAACCGTGTGGAAAAATGCAGAACAGTGGGAAACCAAAGGGAGCAGGGAGAACGGATAGGAAAATGTGGGGAACCGTGCGGAACACTGCAGGACAGAGGGGAACCAAAGGGAACAGGAGGTACAGGTTGTAAAAAGTGGGGAACCGTTAGTGAACACTGCAGAACAGTGGGGAACCAAAGGGAGCAGGGGGAACAGATTGCAAAAGGTGGGGAACAGTGGGGAATATTGCAGAAAAGTGGGGAACCAAATGGAGCATGGGAACAGATTGGAAAAATTGGGGAATCGTGTGGAAAAATGCAAAACAGTGGGAAACCAAAGGGAGCAGGGAGAACGGATTGGAAAAAGTGGGGAACCGTTCGGAAGACTGCACAACAGAGGGGAACCAAAGGAGCACGGGGAAGAGATTGGAAAAATTGGGAAACCATGGAGGACAGTGCAGGACAGAAGGGAACCAAAGGGAGCAGGGGGAAAAGATTGGATAAAGTGGGGAACTGTGGGGAACATTGTAGAACTGAGGAGAACCAAAGAGAGCACGACGAACAGATTGGAAAAAGTGTGGAACCGTGGGGAACACTGCAGGACAGAGGGGAACCAAAGGGAACAGGAGGTACAGGTTGTAAAAAGTGGGGAACCGTTAGCGAACACTGCAGAACAGTGGGGAACCAAAGGGAGCAGGGGGAACAGATTGCAAAAGGTGGGGAACAGTGGGGAATATTGCAGAAAAGAGGGGAACCAAATGGAGCATGGGAACAGATTGGAAAAATTGGGGAACCTTGTGGAAAAATGCAGAACAGTGGGAAACCAAAGGGAGCAGGGAGAACGGATTGGAAAATGCGGGGAACCGTGGAGAGCACTGCAGTACAGAGGGGAACTAAAGGGAGCAGGGGGAACGGATTGGAAAACTGGGGAACTGTGGGGGAAAATGCAGGACAGAGGGGAACCAAAGGGAGCAGGGGGAATGGATTGGAATAAGTGGGTAACCGTGGGGAACACTGCAGGACAGAGGGGAACCAAAGGGAGCAGGGGGAACGGTTTGGAAAAAGTGGGGAACCGTTCGGAACACTGCACAACAGAGGGGAACCAAAGGAGCACGGGGAAGAGATTGGAAAAATTGGGAAACCATGGAGGACAGTGCAGGACGGAGGGAACCAAAGGGAGCAGGGGGAAAAGATTGGATAAAGTGGGGAACTGTGGGGAACATTGTAGAACTGAGGGGAACCAAAGAGAGCACGGCGAACAGATTGGAAAAAGTGTGGAACCGTGGGGAACACTGCAGGACAGAGGGGAACCAAAGGGAACAGGAGGTACAGGTTGTAAAAAGTGGGGAACCGTTAGCGAACACTGCAGAACAGTGGGGAACCAAAGGGAGCAGTGGGAACAGATTGCAAAAGGTGGGGAACAGTGGGGAATATTGCAGAAAAGAGGGGAACCAAATGGAGCATGGGAACAGATTGGGAAAATTGGGGAACCGTGTGGAAAAATGCAGAACAGTGGGAAACCAAAGGGAGCAGGGAGAACGGATTGGAAAATGCGGGGAACCGTGGAGAGCATTGCAGTACAGAGGGGAACTAAAGGGAGCAGGGGGAACGGATTGGAAAAGGGGGGAACTGTGGGGGAAAATGCAGGACAGAGGGGAACCAAAGGGAGCAGGGGGAATGGATTGGAATAAGTGGGTAACCGTGGTGAACACTGCAGGACAGAGGGGAACCAAAGGGAGCAGGGGGAACGGTTGGAAAAAGTGGGTAACCGTGGGGAACACTGCAGAACACTGCAGAACCAAAGGGAGCAGGGGGAACAGCTCGGAAAAGTGGGGAACCTTCGGTAACACTGCAGAATAAAGGAGAACCAAACGGAGCAGGGGAACAGATTGGAAAAAGTGGGGAATCGTGGGGAGTTCTGCAGAACAGTGGGGAACCAAAAGGATCAGGGGGTATGGATTGGAAAAAGTGGGGAACCGTGGAGAACATTGGAGGACAGAGGGGAAACAAATGGAGCAGGGCGAACTGATTGGAAAAAGTGGGGAAACGTGGGGAACACTGCAGGACAGAGGGGAAACAAAGGGAGCAGGGTGAACAGATTCGAAAAAGTGTGCACCTTGGGGAACATTGCAGATAGAGGGGAACTAAACGGAGCATGGGGAACAGATTGGAAAAAGTGCAGAACCATGGCGAACACTGCAAAACAGTGGGGAACCAAAGGGAGCAGCGGGAACGGATTGGAAAAAGTGGGGAACCGTGGGAAACACTGCAGAACAGAGGGGAAAGAAATGGAACACGGCGAGCATATCGGAAAGAAGTTGAGAAGTGGGGAACACTGCAGGACAGAGGGGAACCAAAGGGAGCAGGGGGGAACGGATTGGATAAAGTGGGGAACTGTGAAGAACAATGCAGATAGAGAGGAACCAAAGCGATCACGGCGAACAAATTCGAAAATAGTGGAAAAGTGGGGAATACTGCAGAATAGTGGGGAACCAAAGGGATCGGGGGAAACAGATTGGAAAAAGTGGGGAACAGTGTGGAAAAATGCAGAAGCTTGAGGAAACAAAGGGAGCATGGGGTATACATTGGAAAAATTGTGGAACCATGGGGAACACTGAAGAGCAGAGGGGAACCAAGGGAGCAGGTGCAACGGATTGGAAAAAGTGGGGAATCGCGAAGGACAATGCAGGACAGAGGGGAAAGAAAGGGCACAGGGGGAACGGATTGGAAAAAGTGGGGAACTGTGGGGAACACTGCAGAACAGAGGGGAACCAAAGGGAGCAGGGGGAACGGAACGGATTGGAAAAAGTGGGGAACTGTGGGGAACACTGCAGAACAGAGGGGAACCAAAGGGAGCAGGGGGAACAGCTCGGAAAAGTGGGGAACCGTTGGAAACACTGCAGAATAAAGGAGAACCAAACGGAGCAGGGGAACAGATTGGAAAAAGTGGGGAATCGTGGGGAGTTCTGCAGAACAGCGGGGAACCAAAAGGAGCAGGGGGAATGGATTGGAAAAAGTGGGGAACCGTGGAGAACATTGGAGGACAGAGGGGAAACAAAGGGAACAGGAGGTACAGGTTGGAAAAAGTGGGGAACCGTTGGCGAACACTGCAGAACAGTGGGGAACCAAAGGGAGCAGGGGGAACAGATTGCAAAAAGTGGGGAACAGTGGGGAATATTGCAGAAAAGAAGGGAAGCAAATGGAGCATGGGAACAGATTGGAAAAATCGGGGAAACGTGTGGAAAAATGTAGAACAGTGGGAAACCAAAGGGAGCAGGGAGAACGGATTGGAAAATGTGGGGAACCGTGGGGAGCACTGCAGTACAGAGGGGAACTAAAGGGAGCAAGGGGAATGGATTGGAAAAGTGGGGAAATAAGGGGGAAAATGCAGGACAGAGGGGAACCAAAGGGAACAGGGGGAATGGATTGGAAAAAGTTGGTAACCGTGGGGAACACTGCAGGACAGAGGGGAACCAAAGGGAGCAGGGGGAACGGTTTGGAAAAAGTGGGTAACCGTGGGGAACACTGCAGAACACAGCGGAACCAAAGGGAGCAGGGGGAACAGCTCGGAAAAGAATGGAACCGTGGGGAACACTGCAGAATAAAGGAGAACCAAACGGAGCAGGGGGAACAGATTGGAAAAAGTGGGGAATCGTGGGGAGTTCTGCAGAACAGTGGGGAACCAAAAGGAGCAGGGGGAATGGATTGGAAAAAGTGGGTAACCGTGGGGAACACTGCAGAACACTGCGGAACCAAAGGGAGCAGGGGGAACAGCTCGGAAAAGAATGGAACCGTGGGGAACACTGCAGAATAAAGGAGAACCAAACGGAGCAGGGGGAACAGATTGGAAAAAGTGGGGAATCGTGGGGAGTTCTGCAGAACAGTGGGGAACCAAAAGGAGCAGGGGGAATGGATTGGAAAAAGTGGGGAACAGTGGGGAATATTGCAGAAAGGAGGGGAAGCAAATGGAGCATGGGAACAGATTGGAAAAATCGGGGATCCGTGTGGAAAAATGCAGAACAGTGGGAAACCAAAGGGAGCAGGGAGAACGGATAGGAAAATGTGGGGAACCGTGCGGAACACTGCAGGACAGAGGGGAACCAAAGGGAACAGGAGGTACAGGTTGTAAAAAGTGGGGAACCGTTAGTGAACACTGCAGAACAGTGGGGAACCAAAGGGAGCAGGGGGAACAGATTGCAAAAGGTGGGGAACAGTGGGGAATATTGCAGAAAAGTGGGGAACCAAATGGAGCATGGGAACAGATTGGAAAAATTGGGGAACCGTGTGGAAAAATGCAAAACAGTGGGAAACCAAAGGGAGCAGGGAGAACGGATTGGAAAAAGTGGGGAACCGTTCGGAAGACTGCACAACAGAGGGGAACCAAAGGAGCACGGGGAAGAGATTGGAAAAATTGGGAAACCATGGAGGACAGTGCAGGACAGAAGGGAACCAAAGGGAGCAGGGGGAAAAGATTGGATAAAGTGGGGAACTGTGGGGAACATTGTAGAACTGAGGAGAACCAAAGAGAGCACGACGAACAGATTGGAAAAAGTGTGGAACCGTGGGGAACACTGCAGGACAGAGGGGAACCAAAGGGAACAGGAGGTACAGGTTGTAAAAAGTGGGGAACCGTTAGCGAACACTGCAGAACAGTGGGGAACCAAAGGGAGCAGGGGGAACAGATTGCAAAAGGTGGGGAACAGTGGGGAATATTGCAGAAAAGAGGGGAACCAAATGGAGCATGGGAACAGATTGGAAAAATTGGGGAACCTTGTGGAAAAATGCAGAACAGTGGGAAACCAAAGGGAGCAGGGAGAACGGATTGGAAAATGCGGGGAACCGTGGAGAGCACTGCAGTACAGAGGGGAACTAAAGGGAGCAGGGGGAACGGATTGGAAAACTGGGGAACTGTGGGGGAAAATGCAGGACAGAGGGGAACCAAAGGGAGCAGGGGGAATGGATTGGAATAAGTGGGTAACCGTGGGGAACACTGCAGGACAGAGGGGAACCAAAGGGAGCAGGGGGAACGGTTTGGAAAAAGTGGGGAACCGTTCGGAACACTGCACAACAGAGGGGAACCAAAGGAGCACGGGGAAGAGATTGGAAAAATTGGGAAACCATGGAGGACAGTGCAGGACGGAGGGAACCAAAGGGAGCAGGGGGAAAAGATTGGATAAAGTGGGGAACTGTGGGGAACATTGTAGAACTGAGGGGAACCAAAGAGAGCACGGCGAACAGATTGGAAAAAGTGTGGAACCGTGGGGAACACTGCAGGACAGAGGGGAACCAAAGGGAACAGGAGGTACAGGTTGTAAAAAGTGGGGAACCGTTAGCGAACACTGCAGAACAGTGGGGAACCAAAGGGAGCAGTGGGAACAGATTGCAAAAGGTGGGGAACAGTGGGGAATATTGCAGAAAAGAGGGGAACCAAATGGAGCATGGGAACAGATTGGGAAAATTGGGGAACCGTGTGGAAAAATGCAGAACAGTGGGAAACCAAAGGGAGCAGGGAGAACGGATTGGAAAATGCGGGGAACCGTGGAGAGCATTGCAGTACAGAGGGGAACTAAAGGGAGCAGGGGGAACGGATTGGAAAAGGGGGGAACTGTGGGGGAAAATGCAGGACAGAGGGGAACCAAAGGGAGCAGGGGGAATGGATTGGAATAAGTGGGTAACCGTGGTGAACACTGCAGGACAGAGGGGAACCAAAGGGAGCAGGGGGAACGGTTTGGAAAAAGTGGGTAACCGTGGGGAACACTGCAGAACACTGCAGAACCAAAGGGAGCAGGGGGAACAGCTCGGAAAAGTGGGGAACCTTCGGTAACACTGCAGAATAAAGGAGAACCAAACGGAGCAGGGGAACAAATTGGAAAAAGTGGGGAATCGTGGGGAGTTCTGCAGAACAGTGGGGAACCAAAAGGATCAGGGGGAATGGATTGGAAAAAGTGGGGAACCGTGGAGAACATTGGAGGACAGAGGGGAAACAAATGGAGCAGGGCGAACTGATTGGAAAAAGTGGGGAAACGTGGGGAACACTGCAGGACAGAGGGGAAACAAAGGGAGCAGGGTGAACAGATTCGAAAAAGTGTGCACCTTGGGGAACATTGCAGATAGAGGGGAACTAAACGGAGCATGGGGAACAGATTGGAAAAAGTGCAGAACCATGGCGAACACTGCAAAACAGTGGGGAACCAAAGGGAGCAGCGGGAACGGATTGGAAAAAGTGGGGAACCGTGGGAAACACTGCAGAACAGAGGGGAAAGAAATGGAACACGGCGAGCATATCGGAAAGAAGTTGAGAAGTGGGGAACACTGCAGGACAGAGGGGAACCAAAGGGAGCAGGGGGGAACGGATTGGATAAAGTGGGGAACTGTGAAGAACAATGCAGACAGAGAGGAACCAAAGCGATCACGGCGAACAAATTCGAAAATAGTGGAAAAGTGGGGAATACTGCAGAATAGTGGGGAACCAAAGGGATCGGGGGAAACAGATTGGAAAAAGTGGGGAACAGTGTGGAAAAATGCAGAAGCTTGAGGAAACAAAGGGAGCATGGGGTATACATTGGAAAAATTGTGGAACCATGGGGAACACTGAAGAGCAGAGGGGAACCAAGGGAGCAGGTGCAACGGATTGGAAAAAGTGGGGAATCGCGAAGGACAATGCAGGACAGAGGGGAAAGAAAGGGCACAGGGGGAACGGATTGGAAAAAGTGGGGAACTGTGGGGAACACTGCAGAACAGAGGGGAACCAAAGGGAGCAGGGGGAACAGCTCGGAAAAGTGGGGAACCGTTGGAAACACTGCAGAATAAAGGAGAACCAAACGGAGCAGGGGAACAGATTGGAAAAAGTAGGGAATCGTGGGGAGTTCTGCAGAACAGTGGGGAACCAAAAGGAGCAGGGGGAATGGATTGGAAAAAGTGGGGAACCGTGGAGAACATTGGAGGACAGAGGGGAAACAAAGGGAACAGGAGGTACAGGTTGGAAAAAGTGGGGAACCGTTGGCAAACACTGCAGAACAGTGGGGAACCAAAGGGAGCAGGGGGAACAGATTGCAAAAAGTGGGGAACAGTGGGGAATATTGCAGAAAAGAAGGGAAGCAAATGGAGCATAGGAACAGATTGGAAAAATCGGGGAAACGTGTGGAAAAATGTAGAACAGTGGGAAACCAAAGGGAGCAGGGAGAACGGATTGGAAAATGTGGGGAACCGTGGGGAGCACTGCAGTACAGAGGGGAACTAAAGGGAGCAAGGGGAACGGATTGGAAAAGTGGGGAAATATGGGGGAAAATGCAGGACAGAGGGGAACCAAAGGGAACAGGGGGAATGGATTGGAAAAAGTTGGTAACCGTGGGGAACACTGCAGGACAGAGGGGAACCAAAGGGAGCAGGGGGAACGGTTTGGAAAAAGTGGGTAACCGTGGGGAACACTGCAGAACATTGCGGAACCAAAGGGAGCAGGGGGAACAGCTCGGAAAAGAATGGAACCGTGGGGAACACTGCAGAATAAAGGAGAACCAAACAAGCAGGGGGAACAGATTGGAAAAAGTGGGGAATCGTGGGGAGATCTGCAGAACAGTGGGGAACCAAAAGGAGCAGGGGGAATGGATTGGAAAAAGTGGGGAACAGTGGGGAATATTGCAGAAAGGAGGGGAAGCAAATGGAGCATGGGAACAGATTGGAAAAATCGGGGAACCGTGTGGAAAAATGCAGAACAGTGGGAAACCAAAGGGAGCAGGGAGAACGGATAGGAAAATGTGGGGAACCGTGCGGAACACTGCAGGACAGAGGGGAACCAAAGGGAACAGGAGGTACAGGTTGTAAAAAGTGGGGAACCGTTAGCGAACACTGCAGAACAGTGGGGAACCAAAGGGAGCAGGGGGAACAGATTGCAAAAGGTGGGGAACAGTGGGGAATATTGCAGAAAAGTGGGGAACCAAATGGAGCATGGGAACAGATTGGAAAGATTGGGGAACCGTGTGGAAAAATGCAAAACAGTGGGAAACCAAAGGGAGCAGGGAGAACGGATTGGAAAAAGTGGGGAACCGTTCGGAACACTGCACAACAGAGGGGAACCAAAGGAGCACGGGGAAGAGATTGGAAATATTGGGAAACCATGGAGGAGAGTGCAGGACGGAGGGGAACCAAAGGGAGCAGGGGGAAAAGATTGGATAAAGTGGGGAACTGTGGGGAACTTTGTAGAACTGAGGGGAACCAAAGAGAGCACGACGAACAGATTGGAAAAAGTGTGGAACCGTGGGGAACACTGCAGGACAGAGGGGAACCAAAGGGAACAGGAGGTACAGGTTGTAAAAAGTGGGGAACCGTTAGCGAACACTGCAGAACAATGGGGAACCAAAGGGAGCAGGGGGAACAGATTGCAAAAGGTGGGGAACAGTGGGGAATATTGCAGAAAAGAGGGGAACCAAATGGAGCATGGGAACAGATTGGAAAAATTGGGGAACCTTGTGGAAAAATGCAGAACAGTGGGAAACCAAAGGGAGCAGGGAGAACGGATTGGAAAATGCGGGGAACCGTGGAGAGCACTGCAGTACAGAGGGGAACTAAAGGGAGCAGGGGGAACGGATTGGAAAAGTGGGGAACTGTGGGGGAAAATGCAGGACAGAGGGGAACCAAAGGGAGCAGGGGGAATGGATTGGAATAAGTGGGTAACCGTGGGGAACACTGCAGGACAGAGGGGAACCAAAGGGAGCAGGGGGAACGGTTTGGAAAAAGTGGGGAACCGTTCGGAACACTGCACAACAGAGGGGAACCAAAGGAGCACGGGGAAGAGATTGGAAAAATTGGGAAACCATGGAGGACAGTGCAGGACGGAGGGAACCAAAGGGAGCAGGGGGAAAAGATTGGATAAAGTGGGGAACTGTGGGGAACATTGTAGAACTGAGGGGAACCAAAGAGAGCACGGCGAACAGATTGGAAAAAGTGTGGAACCGTGGGGAACACTGCAGGACAGAGGGGAACCAAAGGGAACAGGAGGTACAGGTTGTAAAAAGTGGGGAACCGTTAGCGAACACTGCAGAACAGTGGGGAACCAAAGGGAGCAGTGGGAACAGATTGCAAAAAGTGGGGAACAGTGGGGAATATTGCAGAAAAGAGGGGAACCAAATGGAGCATGGGAACAGATTGGGAAAATTGGGGAACCGTGTGGAAAAATGCAGAACAGTGGGAAACCAAAGGGAGCAGGGAGAACGGATTGGAAAATGCGGGGAACCGTGGAGAGCACTGCAGTACAGAGGGGATCTAAAGGGAGCAGGGGGAACGGATTGGAAAAGGGGGGAACTGTGGGGGAAAATGCAGGACAGAGGGGAACCAAAGGGAGCAGGGGGAATGGATTGGAATAAGTGGGTAACCGTGGGGAACACTGCAGGACAGAGGGGAACCAAAGGGAGCAGGGGGAACGGATTGGAAAAAGTGTGTAACCGTGGGGAACACTGCAGAACACTGCAGAACCAAAGGGAGCAGGGGGAACAGCTCGGAAAAGTGGGGAACCTTCGGTAACACTGCAGAATAAAGGAGAACCAAACGGAGCAGGGGAACAGATTGGAAAAAGTGGGGAATCGTGGGGAGTTCTGCAGAACAGTGGGGAACCAAAAGGATCAGGGGGAATGGATTGGAAAAAGTGGGGAACCGTGGAGAACATTGGAGGACAGAGGGGAAACAAAGGGAGCAGGGCGAACTGATTGGAAAAAGTGGGGAAACGTGGGGAACACTGCAGGACAGAGGGGAAACAAAGGGAGCAGGGTGAACAGATTCGAAAAAGTGTGCACCTTGGGGAACATTGCAGATAGAGGGGAACTAAACGGAGCATGGGGAACAGATTGGAAAAAGTGCAGAACCATGGCGAACACTGCAAAACAGTGGGGAACCAAAGGGAGCAGCGGGAACGGATTGGAAAAAGTGGGGAACCGTGGGAAACACTGCAGAACAGAGGGGAAAGAAATGGAACACGGCGAGCATATCGGAAAGAAGTTGAGAAGTGGGGAACACTGCAGGACAGAGGGGAACCAAAGGGAGCAGGGGGGAACGGATTGGATAAAGTGGGGAACTGTGAAGAACAATGCAGACAGAGAGGAACCAAAGCGATCACGGCGAACAAATTCGAAAATAGTGGAAAAGTGGGGAATACTGCAGAATAGTGGGGAACCAAAGGGAGCAGGGAGAACGGATTGGAAAATGCGGGGAACCGTGGAGAGCACTGCAGTACAGAGGGGAACTAAAGGGAGCAGGGGGAACGGATTGGAAAAGGGGGGAACTGTGGGGGAAAATGCAGGACAGAGGGGAACCAAAGGGAGCAGGGGGAATGGATTGGAATAAGTGGGTAACCGTGGGGAACATTGCAGGACAGAGTGGAACCAAAGGGAGCAGGGGGAACGGTTTGGAAAAAGTGGGTAACCGTGGGGAACACTGCAGAACACTGCAGAACCAAAGGGAGCAGGGGGAACAGCTCGGAAAAGTGGGGAACCTTCGGTAACACTGCAGAATAAAGGAGAACCAAACGGAGCAGGGGAACAGATTGGAAAAAGTGGGGAATCGTGGGGAGTTCTGCAGAACAGTGGGGAACCAAAAGGATCAGGGGGAATGGATTGGAAAAAGTGGGGAACCGTGGAGAACATTGGAGGACAGAGGGGAAACAAAGGGAGCAGGGCGAACTGATTGGAAAAAGTGGGGAAACGTGGGGAACACTGCAGGACAGAGGGGAAACAAAGGGAGCAGGGTGAACAGATTCGAAAAAGTGTGCACCTTAGGGAACATTGCAGATAGAGGGGAACTAAACGGAGCGTGGGGAACAGATTGGAAAAAGTGCAGAACCATGGCGAACACTGCAAAACAGTGGGGAACCAAAGGGAGCAGCGGGAACGGATTGGAAAAAGTGGGGAACCGTGGGAAACACTGCAGAACAGAGGGGAAAGAAATGGAACACGGCGAGCATATCGGAAAGAAGTTGAGAAGTGGGTAACACTGCAGGACAGAGGGGAACCAAAGGGAGCAGGGGGGAACGGATTGGATAAAGTGGGGAACTGTGAAGAACAATGCAGACAGAGAGGAACCAAAGCGATCACGGCGAACAAATTCGAAAATAGTGGAAAAGTGGGGAATTCTTCAGAATAGTGGGGAACCAAAGGGATCGGGGGGAACAGATTGGAAAAAGTGGGGAACGGAGTGGAAAATGCAGAAGAGTGGAGAAACAACGGGAGCAGGGTGAACGGATTGGAAAAAGTGGGGAACAGTGTGGAACACTGCAGAACAGAGGGGAATCAAAGGAAGCAGGGGGAACGGATTGGAAAAAGTGGGGAACCGTTCGGAACACTGAACAACAGAGGGGAACCAAAGGAGCACGGGGAAGAGATTGGAAAAATTGGGAAACCATGGAGGACAGTGCAGGACGGAGGGGAACCAAAGGGAGCAGGGGGAATAGATTGGAAAAAGTGGGGAACTGTGGGGAACACTGTAGAACAGAGAGGAACCAAAGAGAGCACGGCGAACAGATTGGAAAAAGTGTGGAACCATGGGGAACACTGCAGGACAGAGGGGAACCAAAGGGAACAGGAGGTACAGGTTGTAAAAAGTGGGGAACCGTTAGCGAACACTGCAGAACAGTGGGGAACCAAAGGGAGCAGGGGGAACAGATTGCAAAAGGTGGGGAACAGTGGGGAATATTGCAGAAAAGAGGGGAACCAAATGGAGCATGGGAACAGATTGGAAAAATTGGGGAACCTTGTGGAAAAATGCAGAACAGTGGGAAACCAAAGGGAGCAGGGAGAACGGATTGGAAAATGCGGGGAACCGTGGAGAGCACTGCAGTACAGAGGGGAACTAAAGGGAGCAGGGGGAACGGATTGGAAAACTGGGGAACTGTGGGGGAAAATGCAGGACAGAGGGGAACCAAAGGGAGCAGGGGGAATGGATTGGAATAAGTGGGTAACCGTGGGGAACACTGCAGGACAGAGGGGAACCAAAGGGAGCAGGGGGAACGGTATGGAAAAAGTGGGGAACCGTTCGGAACACTGCACAACAGAGGGGAACCAAAGGAGCACGGGGAAGAGATTGGAAAAATTGGGAAACCATGGAGGACAGTGCAGGACGGAGGGAACCAAAGGGAGCAGGGGGAAAAGATTGGATAAAGTGGGGAACTGTGGGGAACATTGTAGAACTGAGGGGAACCAAAGAGAGCACGGCGAACAGATTAGAAAAAGTGTGGAACCGTGGGGAACACTGCAGGACAGAGGGGAACCAAAGGGAACAGGAGGTACAGGTTGTAAAAAGTGGGGAACCGTTAGCGAACACTGCAGAACAGTGGGGAACCAAAGGGAGCAGTGGGAACAGATTGCAAAAGGTGGGGAACAGTGGGGAATATTGCAGAAAAGAGGGGAACCAAATGGAGCATGGGAACAGATTGGGAAAATTGGGGAACCGTGTGGAAAAATGCAGAACAGTGGGAAACCAAAGGGAGCAGGGAGAACGGATTGGAAAATGCGGGGAACCGTGGAGAGCACTGCAGTACAGAGGGGAACTAAAGGGAGCAGGGGGAACGGATTGGAAAAGGGGGGAACTGTGGGGGAAAATGCAGGACAGAGGGGAACCAAAGGGAGCAGGGGGAATGGATTGGAATAAGTGGGTAACCGTGGGGAACATTGCAGGACAGAGTGGAACCAAAGGGAGCAGGGGGAACGGTTTGGAAAAAGTGGGTAACCGTGGGGAACACTGCAGAACACTGCAGAACCAAAGGGAGCAGGGGGAACAGCTCGGAAAAGTGGGGAACCTTCGGTAACACTGCAGAATAAAGGAGAACCAAACGGAGCAGGGGAACAGATTGGAAAAAGTGGGGAATCGTGGGGAGTTCTGCAGAACAGTGGGGAACCAAAAGGATCAGGGGGAATGGATTGGAAAAAGTGGGGAACCGTGGAGAACATTGGAGGACAGAGGGGAAACAAAGGGAGCAGGGCGAACTGATTGGAAAAAGTGGGGAAACGTGGGGAACACTGCAGGACAGAGGGGAAACAAAGGGAGCAGGGTGAACAGATTCGAAAAAGTGTGCACCTTAGGGAACATTGCAGATAGAGGGGAACTAAACGGAGCGTGGGGAACAGATTGGAAAAAGTGCAGAACCATGGCGAACACTGCAAAACAGTGGGGAACCAAAGGGAGCAGCGGGAACGGATTGGAAAAAGTGGGGAACCGTGGGAAACACTGCAGAACAGAGGGGAAAGAAATGGAACACGGCGAGCATATCGGAAAGAAGTTGAGAAGTGGGTAACACTGCAGGACAGAGGGGAACCAAAGGGAGCAGGGGGGAACGGATTGGATAAAGTGGGGAACTGTGAAGAACAATGCAGACAGAGAGGAACCAAAGCGATCACGGCGAACAAATTCGAAAATAGTGGAAAAGTGGGGAATACTTCAGAATAGTGGGGAACCAAAGGGATCGGGGGAAACAGATTGGAAAAAGTGGGGAACAGTGTGGAAAAATGCAGAAGCTTGAGGAAACAAAGGGAGCATGGGGTATACATTGGAAAAATTGTGGAACCATGGGGAACACTGAAGAGCAGAGGGGAACCAAGGGAGCAGGTGCAACGGATTGGAAAAAGTGGGGAATCGCGAAGGACAATGCAGGACAGAGGGGAAAGAAAGGGCACAGGGGGAACGGATTGGAAAAAGTGGGGAACTGTGGGGAACACTGCAGAACAGAGGGGAACCAAAGGGAGCAGGGGGAACGGAACGGATTGGAAAAAGTGGGGAACTGTGGGGAACACTGCAGAACAGAGGGGAACCAAAGGGAGCAGGGGGAACAGCTCGGAAAAGTGGGGAACCGTTGGAAACACTGCAGAATAAAGGAGAACCAAACGGAGCAGGGGAACAGATTGGAAAAAGTGGGGAATCGTGGGGAGTTCTGCAGAACAGCGGGGAACCAAAAGGAGCAGGGGGAATGGATTGGAAAAAGTGGGGAACCGTGGAGAACATTGGAGGACAGAGGGGAAACAAAGGGAACAGGAGGTACAGGTTGGAAAAAGTGGGGAACCGTTGGCGAACACTGCAGAACAGTGGGGAACCAAAGGGAGCAGGGGGAACAGATTGCAAAAAGTGGGGAACAGTGGGGAATATTGCAGAAAAGAAGGGAAGCAAATGGAGCATGGGAACAGATTGGAAAAATCGGGGAAACGTGTGGAAAAATGTAGAACAGTGGGAAACCAAAGGGAGCAGGGAGAACGGATTGGAAAATGTGGGGAACCGTGGGGAGCACTGCAGTACAGAGGGGAACTAAAGGGAGCAAGGGGAACGGATTGGAAAAGTGGGGAAATAAGGGGGAAAATGCAGGACAGAGGGGAACCAAAGGGAACAGGGGGAATGGATTGGAAAAAGTTGGTAACCGTGGGGAACACTGCAGGACAGAGGGGAACCAAAGGGAGCAGGGGGAACGGTTTGGAAAAAGTGGGTAACCGTGGGGAACACTGCAGAACACAGCGGAACCAAAGGGAGCAGGGGGAACAGCTCGGAAAAGAATGGAACCGTGGGGAACACTGCAGAATAAAGGAGAACCAAACGGAGCAGGGGGAACAGATTGGAAAAAGTGGGGAATCGTGGGGAGTTCTGCAGAACAGTGGGGAACCAAAAGGAGCAGGGGGAATGGATTGGAAAAAGTGGGTAACCGTGGGGAACACTGCAGAACACTGCGGAACCAAAGGGAGCAGGGGGAACAGCTCGGAAAAGAATGGAACCGTGGGGAACACTGCAGAATAAAGGAGAACCAAACGGAGCAGGGGGAACAGATTGGAAAAAGTGGGGAATCGTGGGGAGTTCTGCAGAACAGTGGGGAACCAAAAGGAGCAGGGGGAATGGATTGGAAAAAGTGGGGAACAGTGGGGAATATTGCAGAAAGGAGGGGAAGCAAATGGAGCATGGGAACAGATTGGAAAAATCGGGGAACCGTGTGGAAAAATGCAGAACAGTGGGAAACCAAAGGGAGCAGGGAGAACGGATAGGAAAATGTGGGGAACCGTGCGGAACACTGCAGGACAGAGGGGAACCAAAGGGAACAGGAGGTACAGGTTGTAAAAAGTGGGGAACCGTTAGTGAACACTGCAGAACAGTGGGGAACCAAAGGGAGCAGGGGGAACAGATTGCAAAAGGTGGGGAACAGTGGGGAATATTGCAGAAAAGTGGGGAACCAAATGGAGCATGGGAACAGATTGGAAAAATTGGGGAACCGTGTGGAAAAATGCAAAACAGTGGGAAACCAAAGGGAGCAGGGAGAACGGATTGGAAAAAGTGGGGAACCGTTCGGAAGACTGCACAACAGAGGGGAACCAAAGGAGCACGGGGAAGAGATTGGAAAAATTGGGAAACCATGGAGGACAGTGCAGGACAGAAGGGAACCAAAGGGAGCAGGGGGAAAAGATTGGATAAAGTGGGGAACTGTGGGGAACATTGTAGAACTGAGGAGAACCAAAGAGAGCACGACGAACAGATTGGAAAAAGTGTGGAACCGTGGGGAACACTGCAGGACAGAGGGGAACCAAAGGGAACAGGAGGTACAGGTTGTAAAAAGTGGGGAACCGTTAGCGAACACTGCAGAACAGTGGGGAACCAAAGGGAGCAGGGGGAACAGATTGCAAAAGGTGGGGAACAGTGGGGAATATTGCAGAAAAGAGGGGAACCAAATGGAGCATGGGAACAGATTGGAAAAATTGGGGAACCTTGTGGAAAAATGCAGAACAGTGGGAAACCAAAGGGAGCAGGGAGAACGGATTGGAAAATGCGGGGAACCGTGGAGAGCACTGCAGTACAGAGGGGAACTAAAGGGAGCAGGGGGAACGGATTGGAAAACTGGGGAACTGTGGGGGAAAATGCAGGACAGAGGGGAACCAAAGGGAGCAGGGGGAATGGATTGGAATAAGTGGGTAACCGTGGGGAACACTGCAGGACAGAGGGGAACCAAAGGGAGCAGGGGGAACGGTTTGGAAAAAGTGGGGAACCGTTCGGAACACTGCACAACAGAGGGGAACCAAAGGAGCACGGGGAAGAGATTGGAAAAATTGGGAAACCATGGAGGACAGTGCAGGACGGAGGGAACCAAAGGGAGCAGGGGGAAAAGATTGGATAAAGTGGGGAACTGTGGGGAACATTGTAGAACTGAGGGGAACCAAAGAGAGCACGGCGAACAGATTGGAAAAAGTGTGGAACCGTGGGGAACACTGCAGGACAGAGGGGAACCAAAGGGAACAGGAGGTACAGGTTGTAAAAAGTGGGGAACCGTTAGCGAACACTGCAGAACAGTGGGGAACCAAAGGGAGCAGTGGGAACAGATTGCAAAAGGTGGGGAACAGTGGGGAATATTGCAGAAAAGAGGGGAACCAAATGGAGCATGGGAACAGATTGGGAAAATTGGGGAACCGTGTGGAAAAATGCAGAACAGTGGGAAACCAAAGGGAGCAGGGAGAACGGATTGGAAAATGCGGGGAACCGTGGAGAGCATTGCAGTACAGAGGGGAACTAAAGGGAGCAGGGGGAACGGATTGGAAAAGGGGGGAACTGTGGGGGAAAATGCAGGACAGAGGGGAACCAAAGGGAGCAGGGGGAATGGATTGGAATAAGTGGGTAACCGTGGTGAACACTGCAGGACAGAGGGGAACCAAAGGGAGCAGGGGGAACGGTTTGGAAAAAGTGGGTAACCGTGGGGAACACTGCAGAACACTGCAGAACCAAAGGGAGCAGGGGGAACAGCTCGGAAAAGTGGGGAACCTTCGGTAACACTGCAGAATAAAGGAGAACCAAACGGAGCAGGGGAACAGATTGGAAAAAGTGGGGAATCGTGGGGAGTTCTGCAGAACAGTGGGGAACCAAAAGGATCAGGGGGAATGGATTGGAAAAAGTGGGGAACCGTGGAGAACATTGGAGGACAGAGGGGAAACAAATGGAGCAGGGCGAACTGATTGGAAAAAGTGGGGAAACGTGGGGAACACTGCAGGACAGAGGGGAAACAAAGGGAGCAGGGTGAACAGATTCGAAAAAGTGTGCACCTTGGGGAACATTGCAGATAGAGGGGAACTAAACGGAGCATGGGGAACAGATTGGAAAAAGTGCAGAACCATGGCGAACACTGCAAAACAGTGGGGAACCAAAGGGAGCAGCGGGAACGGATTGGAAAAAGTGGGGAACCGTGGGAAACACTGCAGAACAGAGGGGAAAGAAATGGAACACGGCGAGCATATCGGAAAGAAGTTGAGAAGTGGGGAACACTGCAGGACAGAGGGGAACCAAAGGGAGCAGGGGGGAACGGATTGGATAAAGTGGGGAACTGTGAAGAACAATGCAGACAGAGAGGAACCAAAGCGATCACGGCGAACAAATTCGAAAATAGTGGAAAAGTGGGGAATACTGCAGAATAGTGGGGAACCAAAGGGATCGGGGGAAACAGATTGGAAAAAGTGGGGAACAGTGTGGAAAAATGCAGAAGCTTGAGGAAACAAAGGGAGCATGGGGTATACATTGGAAAAATTGTGGAACCATGGGGAACACTGAAGAGCAGAGGGGAACCAAGGGAGCAGGTGCAACGGATTGGAAAAAGTGGGGAATCGCGAAGGACAATGCAGGACAGAGGGGAAAGAAAGGGCACAGGGGGAACGGATTGGAAAAAGTGGGGAACTGTGGGGAACACTGCAGAACAGAGGGGAACCAAAGGGAGCAGGGGGAACGGAACGGATTGGAAAAAGTGGGGAACTGTGGGGAACACTGCAGAACAGAGGGGAACCAAAGGGAGCAGGGGGAACAGCTCGGAAAAGTGGGGAACCGTTGGAAACACTGCAGAATAAAGGAGAACCAAACGGAGCAGGGGAACAGATTGGAAAAAGTGGGGAATCGTGGGGAGTTCTGCAGAACAGCGGGGAACCAAAAGGAGCAGGGGGAATGGATTGGAAAAAGTGGGGAACCGTGGAGAACATTGGAGGACAGAGGGGAAACAAAGGGAACAGGAGGTACAGGTTGGAAAAAGTGGGGAACCGTTGGCGAACACTGCAGAACAGTGGGGAACCAAAGGGAGCAGGGGGAACAGATTGCAAAAAGTGGGGAACAGTGGGGAATATTGCAGAAAAGAAGGGAAGCAAATGGAGCATGGGAACAGATTGGAAAAATCGGGGAAACGTGTGGAAAAATGTAGAACAGTGGGAAACCAAAGGGAGCAGGGAGAACGGATTGGAAAATGTGGGGAACCGTGGGGAGCACTGCAGTACAGAGGGGAACTAAAGGGAGCAAGGGGAACGGATTGGAAAAGTGGGGAAATAAGGGGGAAAATGCAGGACAGAGGGGAACCAAAGGGAACAGGGGGAATGGATTGGAAAAAGTTGGTAACCGTGGGGAACACTGCAGGACAGAGGGGAACCAAAGGGAGCAGGGGGAACGGTTTGGAAAAAGTGGGTAACCGTGGGGAACACTGCAGAACACAGCGGAACCAAAGGGAGCAGGGGGAACAGCTCGGAAAAGAATGGAACCGTGGGGAACACTGCAGAATAAAGGAGAACCAAACGGAGCAGGGGGAACAGATTGGAAAAAGTGGGGAATCGTGGGGAGTTCTGCAGAACAGTGGGGAACCAAAAGGAGCAGGGGGAATGGATTGGAAAAAGTGGGTAACCGTGGGGAACACTGCAGAACACTGCGGAACCAAAGGGAGCAGGGGGAACAGCTCGGAAAAGAATGGAACCGTGGGGAACACTGCAGAATAAAGGAGAACCAAACGGAGCAGGGGGAACAGATTGGAAAAAGTGGGGAATCGTGGGGAGTTCTGCAGAACAGTGGGGAACCAAAAGGAGCAGGGGGAATGGATTGGAAAAAGTGGGGAACAGTGGGGAATATTGCAGAAAGGAGGGGAAGCAAATGGAGCATGGGAACAGATTGGAAAAATCGGGGAACCGTGTGGAAAAATGCAGAACAGTGGGAAACCAAAGGGAGCAGGGAGAACGGATAGGAAAATGTGGGGAACCGTGCGGAACACTGCAGGACAGAGGGGAACCAAAGGGAACAGGAGGTACAGGTTGTAAAAAGTGGGGAACCGTTAGTGAACACTGCAGAACAGTGGGGAACCAAAGGGAGCAGGGGGAACAGATTGCAAAAGGTGGGGAACAGTGGGGAATATTGCAGAAAAGTGGGGAACCAAATGGAGCATGGGAACAGATTGGAAAAATTGGGGAACCGTGTGGAAAAATGCAAAACAGTGGGAAACCAAAGGGAGCAGGGAGAACGGATTGGAAAAAGTGGGGAACCGTTCGGAACACTGCACAACAGAGGGGAACCAAAGGAGCACGGGGAAGAGATTGGAAAAATTGGGAAACCATGGAGGACAGTGCAGGACAGAAGGGAACCAAAGGGAGCAGGGGGAAAAGATTGGATAAAGTGGGGAACTGTGGGGAACATTGTAGAACTGAGGAGAACCAAAGAGAGCACGACGAACAGATTGGAAAAAGTGTGGAACCGTGGGGAACACTGCAGGACAGAGGGGAACCAAAGGGAACAGGAGGTACAGGTTGTAAAAAGTGGGGAACCGTTAGCGAACACTGCAGAACAGTGGGGAACCAAAGGGAGCAGGGGGAACAGATTGCAAAAGGTGGGGAACAGTGGGGAATATTGCAGAAAAGAGGGGAACCAAATGGAGCATGGGAACAGATTGGAAAAATTGGGGAACCTTGTGGAAAAATGCAGAACAGTGGGAAACCAAAGGGAGCAGGGAGAACGGATTGGAAAATGCGGGGAACCGTGGAGAGCACTGCAGTACAGAGGGGAACTAAAGGGAGCAGGGGGAACGGATTGGAAAACTGGGGAACTGTGGGGGAAAATGCAGGACAGAGGGGAACCAAAGGGAGCAGGGGGAATGGATTGGAATAAGTGGGTAACCGTGGGGAACACTGCAGGACAGAGGGGAACCAAAGGGAGCAGGGGGAACGGTTTGGAAAAAGTGGGGAACCGTTCGGAACACTGCACAACAGAGGGGAACCAAAGGAGCACGGGGAAGAGATTGGAAAAATTGGGAAACCATGGAGGACAGTGCAGGACGGAGGGAACCAAAGGGAGCAGGGGGAAAAGATTGGATAAAGTGGGGAACTGTGGGGAACATTGTAGAACTGAGGGGAACCAAAGAGAGCACGGCGAACAGATTGGAAAAAGTGTGGAACCGTGGGGAACACTGCAGGACAGAGGGGAACCAAAGGGAACAGGAGGTACAGGTTGTAAAAAGTGGGGAACCGTTAGCGAACACTGCAGAACAGTGGGGAACCAAAGGGAGCAGTGGGAACAGATTGCAAAAGGTGGGGAACAGTGGGGAATATTGCAGAAAAGAGGGGAACCAAATGGAGCATGGGAACAGATTGGGAAAATTGGGGAACCGTGTGGAAAAATGCAGAACAGTGGGAAACCAAAGGGAGCAGGGAGAACGGATTGGAAAATGCGGGGAACCGTGGAGAGCATTGCAGTACAGAGGGGAACTAAAGGGAGCAGGGGGAACGGATTGGAAAAGGGGGGAACTGTGGGGGAAAATGCAGGACAGAGGGGAACCAAAGGGAGCAGGGGGAATGGATTGGAATAAGTGGGTAACCGTGGTGAACACTGCAGGACAGAGGGGAACCAAAGGGAGCAGGGGGAACGGTTTGGAAAAAGTGGGTAACCGTGGGGAACACTGCAGAACACTGCAGAACCAAAGGGAGCAGGGGGAACAGCTCGGAAAAGTGGGGAACCTTCGGTAACACTGCAGAATAAAGGAGAACCAAACGGAGCAGGGGAACAAATTGGAAAAAGTGGGGAATCGTGGGGAGTTCTGCAGAACAGTGGGGAACCAAAAGGATCAGGGGGAATGGATTGGAAAAAGTGGGGAACCGTGGAGAACATTGGAGGACAGAGGGGAAACAAATGGAGCAGGGCGAACTGATTGGAAAAAGTGGGGAAACGTGGGGAACACTGCAGGACAGAGGGGAAACAAAGGGAGCAGGGTGAACAGATTCGAAAAAGTGTGCACCTTGGGGAACATTGCAGATAGAGGGGAACTAAACGGAGCATGGGGAACAGATTGGAAAAAGTGCAGAACCATGGCGAACACTGCAAAACAGTGGGGAACCAAAGGGAGCAGCGGGAACGGATTGGAAAAAGTGGGGAACCGTGGGAAACACTGCAGAACAGAGGGGAAAGAAATGGAACACGGCGAGCATATCGGAAAGAAGTTGAGAAGTGGGGAACACTGCAGGACAGAGGGGAACCAAAGGGAGCAGGGGGGAACGGATTGGATAAAGTGGGGAACTGTGAAG
Organism: Narcine bancroftii; assembly: GCF_036971445.1. Classification (NCBI taxonomy): domain Eukaryota; kingdom Metazoa; phylum Chordata; class Chondrichthyes; order Torpediniformes; family Narcinidae; genus Narcine; species Narcine bancroftii. The sequence goes on from NW_027211884.1 coordinate 7,308,126, forward strand.
AACAATGCAGACAGAGAGGAACCAAAGCGATCACGGCGAACAAATTCGAAAATAGTGGAAAAGTGGGGAATACTGCAGAATAGTGGGGAACCAAAGGGATCGGGGGAAACAGATTGGAAAAAGTGGGGAACAGTGTGGAAAAATGCAGAAGCTTGAGGAAACAAAGGGAGCATGGGGTATACATTGGAAAAATTGTGGAACCATGGGGAACACTGAAGAGCAGAGGGGAACCAAGGGAGCAGGTGCAACGGATTGGAAAAAGTGGGGAATCGCGAAGGACAATGCAGGACAGAGGGGAAAGAAAGGGCACAGGGGGAACGGATTGGAAAAAGTGGGGAACTGTGGGGAACACTGCAGAACAGAGGGGAACCAAAGGGAGCAGGGGGAACAGCTCGGAAAAGTGGGGAACCGTTGGAAACACTGCAGAATAAAGGAGAACCAAACGGAGCAGGGGAACAGATTGGAAAAAGTAGGGAATCGTGGGGAGTTCTGCAGAACAGTGGGGAACCAAAAGGAGCAGGGGGAATGGATTGGAAAAAGTGGGGAACCGTGGAGAACATTGGAGGACAGAGGGGAAACAAAGGGAACAGGAGGTACAGGTTGGAAAAAGTGGGGAACCGTTGGCAAACACTGCAGAACAGTGGGGAACCAAAGGGAGCAGGGGGAACAGATTGCAAAAAGTGGGGAACAGTGGGGAATATTGCAGAAAAGAAGGGAAGCAAATGGAGCATAGGAACAGATTGGAAAAATCGGGGAAACGTGTGGAAAAATGTAGAACAGTGGGAAACCAAAGGGAGCAGGGAGAACGGATTGGAAAATGTGGGGAACCGTGGGGAGCACTGCAGTACAGAGGGGAACTAAAGGGAGCAAGGGGAACGGATTGGAAAAGTGGGGAAATATGGGGGAAAATGCAGGACAGAGGGGAACCAAAGGGAACAGGGGGAATGGATTGGAAAAAGTTGGTAACCGTGGGGAACACTGCAGGACAGAGGGGAACCAAAGGGAGCAGGGGGAACGGTTTGGAAAAAGTGGGTAACCGTGGGGAACACTGCAGAACATTGCGGAACCAAAGGGAGCAGGGGGAACAGCTCGGAAAAGAATGGAACCGTGGGGAACACTGCAGAATAAAGGAGAACCAAACAAGCAGGGGGAACAGATTGGAAAAAGTGGGGAATCGTGGGGAGATCTGCAGAACAGTGGGGAACCAAAAGGAGCAGGGGGAATGGATTGGAAAAAGTGGGGAACAGTGGGGAATATTGCAGAAAGGAGGGGAAGCAAATGGAGCATGGGAACAGATTGGAAAAATCGGGGAACCGTGTGGAAAAATGCAGAACAGTGGGAAACCAAAGGGAGCAGGGAGAACGGATAGGAAAATGTGGGGAACCGTGCGGAACACTGCAGGACAGAGGGGAACCAAAGGGAACAGGAGGTACAGGTTGTAAAAAGTGGGGAACCGTTAGCGAACACTGCAGAACAGTGGGGAACCAAAGGGAGCAGGGGGAACAGATTGCAAAAGGTGGGGAACAGTGGGGAATATTGCAGAAAAGTGGGGAACCAAATGGAGCATGGGAACAGATTGGAAAGATTGGGGAACCGTGTGGAAAAATGCAAAACAGTGGGAAACCAAAGGGAGCAGGGAGAACGGATTGGAAAAAGTGGGGAACCGTTCGGAACACTGCACAACAGAGGGGAACCAAAGGAGCACGGGGAAGAGATTGGAAATATTGGGAAACCATGGAGGAGAGTGCAGGACGGAGGGGAACCAAAGGGAGCAGGGGGAAAAGATTGGATAAAGTGGGGAACTGTGGGGAACTTTGTAGAACTGAGGGGAACCAAAGAGAGCACGACGAACAGATTGGAAAAAGTGTGGAACCGTGGGGAACACTGCAGGACAGAGGGGAACCAAAGGGAACAGGAGGTACAGGTTGTAAAAAGTGGGGAACCGTTAGCGAACACTGCAGAACAATGGGGAACCAAAGGGAGCAGGGGGAACAGATTGCAAAAGGTGGGGAACAGTGGGGAATATTGCAGAAAAGAGGGGAACCAAATGGAGCATGGGAACAGATTGGAAAAATTGGGGAACCTTGTGGAAAAATGCAGAACAGTGGGAAACCAAAGGGAGCAGGGAGAACGGATTGGAAAATGCGGGGAACCGTGGAGAGCACTGCAGTACAGAGGGGAACTAAAGGGAGCAGGGGGAACGGATTGGAAAAGTGGGGAACTGTGGGGGAAAATGCAGGACAGTGGGAAACCAAAGGGAGCAGGGAGAACGGATTGGAAAATGCGGGGAACCGTGGAGAGCATTGCAGTACAGAGGGGAACTAAAGGGAGCAGGGGGAACGGATTGGAAAAGGGGGGAACTGTGGGGGAAAATGCAGGACAGAGGGGAACCAAAGGGAGCAGGGGGAATGGATTGGAATAAGTGGGTAACCGTGGTGAACACTGCAGGACAGAGGGGAACCAAAGGGAGCAGGGGGAACGGTTTGGAAAAAGTGGGTAACCGTGGGGAACACTGCAGAACACTGCAGAACCAAAGGGAGCAGGGGGAACAGCTCGGAAAAGTGGGGAACCTTCGGTAACACTGCAGAATAAAGGAGAACCAAACGGAGCAGGGGAACAAATTGGAAAAAGTGGGGAATCGTGGGGAGTTCTGCAGAACAGTGGGGAACCAAAAGGATCAGGGGGAATGGATTGGAAAAAGTGGGGAACCGTGGAGAACATTGGAGGACAGAGGGGAAACAAATGGAGCAGGGCGAACTGATTGGAAAAAGTGGGGAAACGTGGGGAACACTGCAGGACAGAGGGGAAACAAAGGGAGCAGGGTGAACAGATTCGAAAAAGTGTGCACCTTGGGGAACATTGCAGATAGAGGGGAACTAAACGGAGCATGGGGAACAGATTGGAAAAAGTGCAGAACCATGGCGAACACTGCAAAACAGTGGGGAACCAAAGGGAGCAGCGGGAACGGATTGGAAAAAGTGGGGAACCGTGGGAAACACTGCAGAACAGAGGGGAAAGAAATGGAACACGGCGAGCATATCGGAAAGAAGTTGAGAAGTGGGGAACACTGCAGGACAGAGGGGAACCAAAGGGAGCAGGGGGGAACGGATTGGATAAAGTGGGGAACTGTGAAGAACAATGCAGACAGAGAGGAACCAAAGCGATCACGGCGAACAAATTCGAAAATAGTGGAAAAGTGGGGAATACTGCAGAATAGTGGGGAACCAAAGGGATCGGGGGAAACAGATTGGAAAAAGTGGGGAACAGTGTGGAAAAATGCAGAAGCTTGAGGAAACAAAGGGAGCATGGGGTATACATTGGAAAAATTGTGGAACCATGGGGAACACTGAAGAGCAGAGGGGAACCAAGGGAGCAGGTGCAACGGATTGGAAAAAGTGGGGAATCGCGAAGGACAATGCAGGACAGAGGGGAAAGAAAGGGCACAGGGGGAACGGATTGGAAAAAGTGGGGAACTGTGGGGAACACTGCAGAACAGAGGGGAACCAAAGGGAGCAGGGGGAACAGCTCGGAAAAGTGGGGAACCGTTGGAAACACTGCAGAATAAAGGAGAACCAAACGGAGCAGGGGAACAGATTGGAAAAAGTAGGGAATCGTGGGGAGTTCTGCAGAACAGTGGGGAACCAAAAGGAGCAGGGGGAATGGATTGGAAAAAGTGGGGAACCGTGGAGAACACTGCAGGACAGAGGGGAACCAAAGGGAACAGGAGGTACAGGTTGTAAAAAGTGGGGAACCGTTAGCGAACACTGCAGAACAGTGGGGAACCAAAGGGAGCAGGGGGAACAGATTGCAAAAGGTGGGGAACAGTGGGGAATATTGCAGAAAAGAGGGGAACCAAATGGAGCATGGGAACAGATTGGAAAAATTGGGGAACCTTGTGGAAAAATGCAGAACAGTGGGAAACCAAAGGGAGCAGGGAGAACGGATTGGAAAATGCGGGGAACCGTGGAGAGCACTGCAGTACAGAGGGGAACTAAAGGGAGCAGGGGGAACGGATTGGAAAACTGGGGAACTGTGGGGGAAAATGCAGGACAGAGGGGAACCAAAGGGAGCAGGGGGAATGGATTGGAATAAGTGGGTAACCGTGGGGAACACTGCAGGACAGAGGGGAACCAAAGGGAGCAGGGGGAACGGTATGGAAAAAGTGGGGAACCGTTCGGAACACTGCACAACAGAGGGGAACCAAAGGAGCACGGGGAAGAGATTGGAAAAATTGGGAAACCATGGAGGACAGTGCAGGACGGAGGGAACCAAAGGGAGCAGGGGGAAAAGATTGGATAAAGTGGGGAACTGTGGGGAACATTGTAGAACTGAGGGGAACCAAAGAGAGCACGGCGAACAGATTAGAAAAAGTGTGGAACCGTGGGGAACACTGCAGGACAGAGGGGAACCAAAGGGAACAGGAGGTACAGGTTGTAAAAAGTGGGGAACCGTTAGCGAACACTGCAGAACAGTGGGGAACCAAAGGGAGCAGTGGGAACAGATTGCAAAAGGTGGGGAACAGTGGGGAATATTGCAGAAAAGAGGGGAACCAAATGGAGCATGGGAACAGATTGGGAAAATTGGGGAACCGTGTGGAAAAATGCAGAACAGTGGGAAACCAAAGGGAGCAGGGAGAACGGATTGGAAAATGCGGGGAACCGTGGAGAGCACTGCAGTACAGAGGGGAACTAAAGGGAGCAGGGGGAACGGATTGGAAAAGGGGGGAACTGTGGGGGAAAATGCAGGACAGAGGGGAACCAAAGGGAGCAGGGGGAATGGATTGGAATAAGTGGGTAACCGTGGGGAACATTGCAGGACAGAGTGGAACCAAAGGGAGCAGGGGGAACGGTTTGGAAAAAGTGGGTAACCGTGGGGAACACTGCAGAACACTGCAGAACCAAAGGGAGCAGGGGGAACAGCTCGGAAAAGTGGGGAACCTTCGGTAACACTGCAGAATAAAGGAGAACCAAACGGAGCAGGGGAACAGATTGGAAAAAGTGGGGAATCGTGGGGAGTTCTGCAGAACAGTGGGGAACCAAAAGGATCAGGGGGAATGGATTGGAAAAAGTGGGGAACCGTGGAGAACATTGGAGGACAGAGGGGAAACAAAGGGAGCAGGGCGAACTGATTGGAAAAAGTGGGGAAACGTGGGGAACACTGCAGGACAGAGGGGAAACAAAGGGAGCAGGGTGAACAGATTCGAAAAAGTGTGCACCTTAGGGAACATTGCAGATAGAGGGGAACTAAACGGAGCGTGGGGAACAGATTGGAAAAAGTGCAGAACCATGGCGAACACTGCAAAACAGTGGGGAACCAAAGGGAGCAGCGGGAACGGATTGGAAAAAGTGGGGAACCGTGGGAAACACTGCAGAACAGAGGGGAAAGAAATGGAACACGGCGAGCATATCGGAAAGAAGTTGAGAAGTGGGTAACACTGCAGGACAGAGGGGAACCAAAGGGAGCAGGGGGGAACGGATTGGATAAAGTGGGGAACTGTGAAGAACAATGCAGACAGAGAGGAACCAAAGCGATCACGGCGAACAAATTCGAAAATAGTGGAAAAGTGGGGAATACTTCAGAATAGTGGGGAACCAAAGGGATCGGGGGAAACAGATTGGAAAAAGTGGGGAACAGTGTGGAAAAATGCAGAAGCTTGAGGAAACAAAGGGAGCATGGGGTATACATTGGAAAAATTGTGGAACCATGGGGAACACTGAAGAGCAGAGGGGAACCAAGGGAGCAGGTGCAACGGATTGGAAAAAGTGGGGAATCGCGAAGGACAATGCAGGACAGAGGGGAAAGAAAGGGCACAGGGGGAACGGATTGGAAAAAGTGGGGAACTGTGGGGAACACTGCAGAACAGAGGGGAACCAAAGGGAGCAGGGGGAACGGAACGGATTGGAAAAAGTGGGGAACTGTGGGGAACACTGCAGAACAGAGGGGAACCAAAGGGAGCAGGGGGAACAGCTCGGAAAAGTGGGGAACCGTTGGAAACACTGCAGAATAAAGGAGAACCAAACGGAGCAGGGGAACAGATTGGAAAAAGTGGGGAATCGTGGGGAGTTCTGCAGAACAGCGGGGAACCAAAAGGAGCAGGGGGAATGGATTGGAAAAAGTGGGGAACCGTGGAGAACATTGGAGGACAGAGGGGAAACAAAGGGAACAGGAGGTACAGGTTGGAAAAAGTGGGGAACCGTTGGCGAACACTGCAGAACAGTGGGGAACCAAAGGGAGCAGGGGGAACAGATTGCAAAAAGTGGGGAACAGTGGGGAATATTGCAGAAAAGAAGGGAAGCAAATGGAGCATGGGAACAGATTGGAAAAATCGGGGAAACGTGTGGAAAAATGTAGAACAGTGGGAAACCAAAGGGAGCAGGGAGAACGGATTGGAAAATGTGGGGAACCGTGGGGAGCACTGCAGTACAGAGGGGAACTAAAGGGAGCAAGGGGAACGGATTGGAAAAGTGGGGAAATAAGGGGGAAAATGCAGGACAGAGGGGAACCAAAGGGAACAGGGGGAATGGATTGGAAAAAGTTGGTAACCGTGGGGAACACTGCAGGACAGAGGGGAACCAAAGGGAGCAGGGGGAACGGTTTGGAAAAAGTGGGTAACCGTGGGGAACACTGCAGAACACAGCGGAACCAAAGGGAGCAGGGGGAACAGCTCGGAAAAGAATGGAACCGTGGGGAACACTGCAGAATAAAGGAAAACCAAACGGAGCAGGGGGAACAGATTGGAAAAAGTGGGGAATCGTGGGGAGTTCTGCAGAACAGTGGGGAACCAAAAGGAGCAGGGGGAATGGATTGGAAAAAGTGGGTAACCGTGGGGAACACTGCAGAACACTGCGGAACCAAAGGGAGCAGGGGGAACAGCTCGGAAAAGAATGGAACCGTGGGGAACACTGCAGAATAAAGGAGAACCAAACGGAGCAGGGGGAACAGATTGGAAAAAGTGGGGAATCGTGGGGAGTTCTGCAGAACAGTGGGGAACCAAAAGGAGCAGGGGGAATGGATTGGAAAAAGTGGGGAACAGTGGGGAATATTGCAGAAAGGAGGGGAAGCAAATGGAGCATGGGAACAGATTGGAAAAATCGGGGAACCGTGTGGAAAAATGCAGAACAGTGGGAAACCAAAGGGAGCAGGGAGAACGGATAGGAAAATGTGGGGAACCGTGCGGAACACTGCAGGACAGAGGGGAACCAAAGGGAACAGGAGGTACAGGTTGTAAAAAGTGGGGAACCGTTAGTGAACACTGCAGAACAGTGGGGAACCAAAGGGAGCAGGGGGAACAGATTGCAAAAGGTGGGGAACAGTGGGGAATATTGCAGAAAAGTGGGGAACCAAATGGAGCATGGGAACAGATTGGAAAAATTGGGGAACCGTGTGGAAAAATGCAAAACAGTGGGAAACCAAAGGGAGCAGGGAGAACGGATTGGAAAAAGTGGGGAACCGTTCGGAAGACTGCACAACAGAGGGGAACCAAAGGAGCACGGGGAAGAGATTGGAAAAATTGGGAAACCATGGAGGACAGTGCAGGACAGAAGGGAACCAAAGGGAGCAGGGGGAAAAGATTGGATAAAGTGGGGAACTGTGGGGAACATTGTAGAACTGAGGAGAACCAAAGAGAGCACGACGAACAGATTGGAAAAAGTGTGGAACCGTGGGGAACACTGCAGGACAGAGGGGAACCAAAGGGAACAGGAGGTACAGGTTGTAAAAAGTGGGGAACCGTTAGCGAACACTGCAGAACAGTGGGGAACCAAAGGGAGCAGGGGGAACAGATTGCAAAAGGTGGGGAACAGTGGGGAATATTGCAGAAAAGAGGGGAACCAAATGGAGCATGGGAACAGATTGGAAAAATTGGGGAACCTTGTGGAAAAATGCAGAACAGTGGGAAACCAAAGGGAGCAGGGAGAACGGATTGGAAAATGCGGGGAACCGTGGAGAGCACTGCAGTACAGAGGGGAACTAAAGGGAGCAGGGGGAACGGATTGGAAAACTGGGGAACTGTGGGGGAAAATGCAGGACAGAGGGGAACCAAAGGGAGCAGGGGGAATGGATTGGAATAAGTGGGTAACCGTGGGGAACACTGCAGGACAGAGGGGAACCAAAGGGAGCAGGGGGAACGGTTTGGAAAAAGTGGGGAACCGTTCGGAACACTGCACAACAGAGGGGAACCAAAGGAGCACGGGGAAGAGATTGGAAAAATTGGGAAACCATGGAGGACAGTGCAGGACGGAGGGAACCAAAGGGAGCAGGGGGAAAAGATTGGATAAAGTGGGGAACTGTGGGGAACATTGTAGAACTGAGGGGAACCAAAGAGAGCACGGCGAACAGATTGGAAAAAGTGTGGAACCGTGGGGAACACTGCAGGACAGAGGGGAACCAAAGGGAACAGGAGGTACAGGTTGTAAAAAGTGGGGAACCGTTAGCGAACACTGCAGAACAGTGGGGAACCAAAGGGAGCAGTGGGAACAGATTGCAAAAGGTGGGAAACAGTGGGGAATATTGCAGAAAAGAGGGGAACCAAATGGAGCATGGGAACAGATTGGGAAAATTGGGGAACCGTGTGGAAAAATGCAGAACAGTGGGAAACCAAAGGGAGCAGGGAGAACGGATTGGAAAATGCGGGGAACCGTGGAGAGCATTGCAGTACAGAGGGGAACTAAAGGGAGCAGGGGGAACGGATTGGAAAAGGGGGGAACTGTGGGGGAAAATGCAGGACAGAGGGGAACCAAAGGGAGCAGGGGGAATGGATTGGAATAAGTGGGTAACCGTGGTGAACACTGCAGGACAGAGGGGAACCAAAGGGAGCAGGGGGAACGGTTTGGAAAAAGTGGGTAACCGTGGGGAACACTGCAGAACACTGCAGAACCAAAGGGAGCAGGGGGAACAGCTCGGAAAAGTGGGGAACCTTCGGTAACACTGCAGAATAAAGGAGAACCAAACGGAGCAGGGGAACAGATTGGAAAAAGTGGGGAATCGTGGGGAGTTCTGCAGAACAGTGGGGAACCAAAAGGATCAGGGGGAATGGATTGGAAAAAGTGGGGAACCGTGGAGAACATTGGAGGACAGAGGGGAAACAAATGGAGCAGGGCGAACTGATTGGAAAAAGTGGGGAAACGTGGGGAACACTGCAGGACAGAGGGGAAACAAAGGGAGCAGGGTGAACAGATTCGAAAAAGTGTGCACCTTGGGGAACATTGCAGATAGAGGGGAACTAAACGGAGCATGGGGAACAGATTGGAAAAAGTGCAGAACCATGGCGAACACTGCAAAACAGTGGGGAACCAAAGGGAGCAGCGGGAACGGATTGGAAAAAGTGGGGAACCGTGGGAAACACTGCAGAACAGAGGGGAAAGAAATGGAACACGGCGAGCATATCGGAAAGAAGTTGAGAAGTGGGGAACACTGCAGGACAGAGGGGAACCAAAGGGAGCAGGGGGGAACGGATTGGATAAAGTGGGGAACTGTGAAGAACAATGCAGACAGAGAGGAACCAAAGCGATCACGGCGAACAAATTCGAAAATAGTGGAAAAGTGGGGAATACTGCAGAATAGTGGGGAACCAAAGGGATCGGGGGAAACAGATTGGAAAAAGTGGGGAACAGTGTGGAAAAATGCAGAAGCTTGAGGAAACAAAGGGAGCATGGGGTATACATTGGAAAAATTGTGGAACCATGGGGAACACTGAAGAGCAGAGGGGAACCAAGGGAGCAGGTGCAACGGATTGGAAAAAGTGGGGAATCGCGAAGGACAATGCAGGACAGAGGGGAAAGAAAGGGCACAGGGGGAACGGATTGGAAAAAGTGGGGAACTGTGGGGAACACTGCAGAACAGAGGGGAACCAAAGGGAGCAGGGGGAACGGAACGGATTGGAAAAAGTGGGGAACTGTGGGGAACACTGCAGAACAGAGGGGAACCAAAGGGAGCAGGGGGAACAGCTCGGAAAAGTGGGGAACCGTTGGAAACACTGCAGAATAAAGGAGAACCAAACGGAGCAGGGGAACAGATTGGAAAAAGTGGGGAATCGTGGGGAGTTCTGCAGAACAGCGGGGAACCAAAAGGAGCAGGGGGAATGGATTGGAAAAAGTGGGGAACCGTGGAGAACATTGGAGGACAGAGGGGAAACAAAGGGAACAGGAGGTACAGGTTGGAAAAAGTGGGGAACCGTTGGCGAACACTGCAGAACAGTGGGGAACCAAAGGGAGCAGGGGGAACAGATTGCAAAAAGTGGGGAACAGTGGGGAATATTGCAGAAAAGAAGGGAAGCAAATGGAGCATGGGAACAGATTGGAAAAATCGGGGAAACGTGTGGAAAAATGTAGAACAGTGGGAAACCAAAGGGAGCAGGGAGAACGGATTGGAAAATGTGGGGAACCGTGGGGAGCACTGCAGTACAGAGGGGAACTAAAGGGAGCAAGGGGAACGGATTGGAAAAGTGGGGAAATAAGGGGGAAAATGCAGGACAGAGGGGAACCAAAGGGAACAGGGGGAATGGATTGGAAAAAGTTGGTAACCGTGGGGAACACTGCAGGACAGAGGGGAACCAAAGGGAGCAGGGGGAACGGTTTGGAAAAAGTGGGTAACCGTGGGGAACACTGCAGAACACAGCGGAACCAAAGGGAGCAGGGGGAACAGCTCGGAAAAGAATGGAACCGTGGGGAACACTGCAGAATAAAGGAGAACCAAACGGAGCAGGGGGAACAGATTGGAAAAAGTGGGGAATCGTGGGGAGTTCTGCAGAACAGTGGGGAACCAAAAGGAGCAGGGGGAATGGATTGGAAAAAGTGGGTAACCGTGGGGAACACTGCAGAACACTGCGGAACCAAAGGGAGCAGGGGGAACAGCTCGGAAAAGAATGGAACCGTGGGGAACACTGCAGAATAAAGGAGAACCAAACGGAGCAGGGGGAACAGATTGGAAAAAGTGGGGAATCGTGGGGAGTTCTGCAGAACAGTGGGGAACCAAAAGGAGCAGGGGGAATGGATTGGAAAAAGTGGGGAACAGTGGGGAATATTGCAGAAAGGAGGGGAAGCAAATGGAGCATGGGAACAGATTGGAAAAATCGGGGAACCGTGTGGAAAAATGCAGAACAGTGGGAAACCAAAGGGAGCAGGGAGAACGGATAGGAAAATGTGGGGAACCGTGCGGAACACTGCAGGACAGAGGGGAACCAAAGGGAACAGGAGGTACAGGTTGTAAAAAGTGGGGAACCGTTAGTGAACACTGCAGAACAGTGGGGAACCAAAGGGAGCAGGGGGAACAGATTGCAAAAGGTGGGGAACAGTGGGGAATATTGCAGAAAAGTGGGGAACCAAATGGAGCATGGGAACAGATTGGAAAAATTGGGGAACCGTGTGGAAAAATGCAAAACAGTGGGAAACCAAAGGGAGCAGGGAGAACGGATTGGAAAAAGTGGGGAACCGTTCGGAAGACTGCACAACAGAGGGGAACCAAAGGAGCACGGGGAAGAGATTGGAAAAATTGGGAAACCATGGAGGACAGTGCAGGACAGAAGGGAACCAAAGGGAGCAGGGGGAAAAGATTGGATAAAGTGGGGAACTGTGGGGAACATTGTAGAACTGAGGAGAACCAAAGAGAGCACGACGAACAGATTGGAAAAAGTGTGGAACCGTGGGGAACACTGCAGGACAGAGGGGAACCAAAGGGAACAGGAGGTACAGGTTGTAAAAAGTGGGGAACCGTTAGCGAACACTGCAGAACAGTGGGGAACCAAAGGGAGCAGGGGGAACAGATTGCAAAAGGTGGGGAACAGTGGGGAATATTGCAGAAAAGAGGGGAACCAAATGGAGCATGGGAACAGATTGGAAAAATTGGGGAACCTTGTGGAAAAATGCAGAACAGTGGGAAACCAAAGGGAGCAGGGAGAACGGATTGGAAAATGCGGGGAACCGTTGAGAGCACTGCAGTACAGAGGGGAACTAAAGGGAGCAGGGGGAACGGATTGGAAAACTGGGGAACTGTGGGGGAAAATGCAGGACAGAGGGGAACCAAAGGGAGCAGGGGGAATGGATTGGAATAAGTGGGTAACCGTGGGGAACACTGCAGGACAGATGGGAACCAAAGGGAGCAGGGGGAACGGTTTGGAAAAAGTGGGGAACCGTTCGGAACACTGCACAACAGAGGGGAACCAAAGGAGCACGGGGAAGAGATTGGAAAAATTGGGAAACCATGGAGGACAGTGCAGGACGGAGGGAACCAAAGGGAGCAGGGGGAAAAGATTGGATAAAGTGGGGAACTGTGGGGAACATTGTAGAACTGAGGGGAACCAAAGAGAGCACGGCGAACAGATTGGAAAAAGTGTGGAACCGTGGGGAACACTGCAGGACAGAGGGGAACCAAAGGGAACAGGAGGTACAGGTTGTAAAAAGTGGGGAACCGTTAGCGAACACTGCAGAACAGTGGGGAACCAAAGGGAGCAGTGGGAACAGATTGCAAAAGGTGGGGAACAGTGGGGAATATTGCAGAAAAGAGGGGAACCAAATGGAGCATGGGAACAGATTGGGAAAATTGGGGAACCGTGTGGAAAAATGCAGAACAGTGGGAAACCAAAGGGAGCAGGGAGAACGGATTGGAAAATGCGGGGAACCGTGGAGAGCATTGCAGTACAGAGGGGAACTAAAGGGAGCAGGGGGAACGGATTGGAAAAGGGGGGAACTGTGGGGGAAAATGCAGGACAGAGGGGAACCAAAGGGAGCAGGGGGAATGGATTGGAATAAGTGGGTAACCGTGGTGAACACTGCAGGACAGAGGGGAACCAAAGGGAGCAGGGGGAACGGTTTGGAAAAAGTGGGTAACCGTGGGGAACACTGCAGAACACTGCAGAACCAAAGGGAGCAGGGGGAACAGCTCGGAAAAGTGGGGAACCTTCGGTAACACTGCAGAATAAAGGAGAACCAAACGGAGCAGGGGAACAAATTGGAAAAAGTGGGGAATCGTGGGGAGTTCTGCAGAACAGTGGGGAACCAAAAGGATCAGGGGGAATGGATTGGAAAAAGTGGGGAACCGTGGAGAACATTGGAGGACAGAGGGGAAACAAATGGAGCAGGGCGAACTGATTGGAAAAAGTGGGGAAACGTGGGGAACACTGCAGGACAGAGGGGAAACAAAGGGAGCAGGGTGAACAGATTCGAAAAAGTGTGCACCTTGGGGAACATTGCAGATAGAGGGGAACTAAACGGAGCATGGGGAACAGATTGGAAAAAGTGCAGAACCATGGCGAACACTGCAAAACAGTGGGGAACCAAAGGGAGCAGCGGGAACGGATTGGAAAAAGTGGGGAACCGTGGGAAACACTGCAGAACAGAGGGGAAAGAAATGGAACACGGCGAGCATATCGGAAAGAAGTTGAGAAGTGGGGAACACTGCAGGACAGAGGGGAACCAAAGGGAGCAGGGGGGAACGGATTGGATAAAGTGGGGAACTGTGAAGAACAATGCAGACAGAGAGGAACCAAAGCGATCACGGCGAACAAATTCGAAAATAGTGGAAAAGTGGGGAATACTGCAGAATAGTGGGGAACCAAAGGGATCGGGGGAAACAGATTGGAAAAAGTGGGGAACAGTGTGGAAAAATGCAGAAGCTTGAGGAAACAAAGGGAGCATGGGGTATACATTGGAAAAATTGTGGAACCATGGGGAACACTGAAGAGCAGAGGGGAACCAAGGGAGCAGGTGCAACGGATTGGAAAAAGTGGGGAATCGCGAAGGACAATGCAGGACAGAGGGGAAAGAAAGGGCACAGGGGGAACGGATTGGAAAAAGTGGGGAACTGTGGGGAACACTGCAGAACAGAGGGGAACCAAAGGGAGCAGGGGGAACAGCTCGGAAAAGTGGGGAACCGTTGGAAACACTGCAGAATAAAGGAGAACCAAACGGAGCAGGGGAACAGATTGGAAAAAGTAGGGAATCGTGGGGAGTTCTGCAGAACAGTGGGGAACCAAAAGGAGCAGGGGGAATGGATTGGAAAAAGTGGGGAACCGTGGAGAACATTGGAGGACAGAGGGGAAACAAAGGGAACAGGAGGTACAGGTTGGAAAAAGTGGGGAACCGTTGGCAAACACTGCAGAACAGTGGGGAACCAAAGGGAGCAGGGGGAACAGATTGCAAAAAGTGGGGAACAGTGGGGAATATTGCAGAAAAGAAGGGAAGCAAATGGAGCATAGGAACAGATTGGAAAAATCGGGGAAACGTGTGGAAAAATGTAGAACAGTGGGAAACCAAAGGGAGCAGGGAGAACGGATTGGAAAATGTGGGGAACCGTGGGGAGCACTGCAGTACAGAGGGGAACTAAAGGGAGCAAGGGGAACGGATTGGAAAAGTGGGGAAATATGGGGGAAAATGCAGGACAGAGGGGAACCAAAGGGAACAGGGGGAATGGATTGGAAAAAGTTGGTAACCGTGGGGAACACTGCAGGACAGAGGGGAACCAAAGGGAGCAGGGGGAACGGTTTGGAAAAAGTGGGTAACCGTGGGGAACACTGCAGAACATTGCGGAACCAAAGGGAGCAGGGGGAACAGCTCGGAAAAGAATGGAACCGTGGGGAACACTGCAGAATAAAGGAGAACCAAACAAGCAGGGGGAACAGATTGGAAAAAGTGGGGAATCGTGGGGAGATCTGCAGAACAGTGGGGAACCAAAAGGAGCAGGGGGAATGGATTGGAAAAAGTGGGGAACAGTGGGGAATATTGCAGAAAGGAGGGGAAGCAAATGGAGCATGGGAACAGATTGGAAAAATCGGGGAACCGTGTGGAAAAATGCAGAACAGTGGGAAACCAAAGGGAGCAGGGAGAACGGATAGGAAAATGTGGGGAACCGTGCGGAACACTGCAGGACAGAGGGGAACCAAAGGGAACAGGAGGTACAGGTTGTAAAAAGTGGGGAACCGTTAGCGAACACTGCAGAACAGTGGGGAACCAAAGGGAGCAGGGGGAACAGATTGCAAAAGGTGGGGAACAGTGGGGAATATTGCAGAAAAGTGGGGAACCAAATGGAGCATGGGAACAGATTGGAAAGATTGGGGAACCGTGTGGAAAAATGCAAAACAGTGGGAAACCAAAGGGAGCAGGGAGAACGGATTGGAAAAAGTGGGGAACCGTTCGGAACACTGCACAACAGAGGGGAACCAAAGGAGCACGGGGAAGAGATTGGAAATATTGGGAAACCATGGAGGAGAGTGCAGGACGGAGGGGAACCAAAGGGAGCAGGGGGAAAAGATTGGATAAAGTGGGGAACTGTGGGGAACTTTGTAGAACTGAGGGGAACCAAAGAGAGCACGACGAACAGATTGGAAAAAGTGTGGAACCGTGGGGAACACTGCAGGACAGAGGGGAACCAAAGGGAACAGGAGGTACAGGTTGTAAAAAGTGGGGAACCGTTAGCGAACACTGCAGAACAATGGGGAACCAAAGGGAGCAGGGGGAACAGATTGCAAAAGGTGGGGAACAGTGGGGAATATTGCAGAAAAGAGGGGAACCAAATGGAGCATGGGAACAGATTGGAAAAATTGGGGAACCTTGTGGAAAAATGCAGAACAGTGGGAAACCAAAGGGAGCAGGGAGAACGGATTGGAAAATGCGGGGAACCGTGGAGAGCACTGCAGTACAGAGGGGAACTAAAGGGAGCAGGGGGAACGGATTGGAAAAGTGGGGAACTGTGGGGGAAAATGCAGGACAGTGGGAAACCAAAGGGAGCAGGGAGAACGGATTGGAAAATGCGGGGAACCGTGGAGAGCATTGCAGTACAGAGGGGAACTAAAGGGAGCAGGGGGAACGGATTGGAAAAGGGGGGAACTGTGGGGGAAAATGCAGGACAGAGGGGAACCAAAGGGAGCAGGGGGAATGGATTGGAATAAGTGGGTAACCGTGGTGAACACTGCAGGACAGAGGGGAACCAAAGGGAGCAGGGGGAACGGTTTGGAAAAAGTGGGTAACCGTGGGGAACACTGCAGAACACTGCAGAACCAAAGGGAGCAGGGGGAACAGCTCGGAAAAGTGGGGAACCTTCGGTAACACTGCAGAATAAAGGAGAACCAAACGGAGCAGGGGAACAAATTGGAAAAAGTGGGGAATCGTGGGGAGTTCTGCAGAACAGTGGGGAACCAAAAGGATCAGGGGGAATGGATTGGAAAAAGTGGGGAACCGTGGAGAACATTGGAGGACAGAGGGGAAACAAATGGAGCAGGGCGAACTGATTGGAAAAAGTGGGGAAACGTGGGGAACACTGCAGGACAGAGGGGAAACAAAGGGAGCAGGGTGAACAGATTCGAAAAAGTGTGCACCTTGGGGAACATTGCAGATAGAGGGGAACTAAACGGAGCATGGGGAACAGATTGGAAAAAGTGCAGAACCATGGCGAACACTGCAAAACAGTGGGGAACCAAAGGGAGCAGCGGGAACGGATTGGAAAAAGTGGGGAACCGTGGGAAACACTGCAGAACAGAGGGGAAAGAAATGGAACACGGCGAGCATATCGGAAAGAAGTTGAGAAGTGGGGAACACTGCAGGACAGAGGGGAACCAAAGGGAGCAGGGGGGAACGGATTGGATAAAGTGGGGAACTGTGAAGAACAATGCAGACAGAGAGGAACCAAAGCGATCACGGCGAACAAATTCGAAAATAGTGGAAAAGTGGGGAATACTGCAGAATAGTGGGGAACCAAAGGGATCGGGGGAAACAGATTGGAAAAAGTGGGGAACAGTGTGGAAAAATGCAGAAGCTTGAGGAAACAAAGGGAGCATGGGGTATACATTGGAAAAATTGTGGAACCATGGGGAACACTGAAGAGCAGAGGGGAACCAAGGGAGCAGGTGCAACGGATTGGAAAAAGTGGGGAATCGCGAAGGACAATGCAGGACAGAGGGGAAAGAAAGGGCACAGGGGGAACGGATTGGAAAAAGTGGGGAACTGTGGGGAACACTGCAGAACAGAGGGGAACCAAAGGGAGCAGGGGGAACAGCTCGGAAAAGTGGGGAACCGTTGGAAACACTGCAGAATAAAGGAGAACCAAACGGAGCAGGGGAACAGATTGGAAAAAGTAGGGAATCGTGGGGAGTTCTGCAGAACAGTGGGGAACCAAAAGGAGCAGGGGGAATGGATTGGAAAAAGTGGGGAACCGTGGAGAACATTGGAGGACAGAGGGGAAACAAAGGGAACAGGAGGTACAGGTTGGAAAAAGTGGGGAACCGTTGGCAAACACTGCAGAACAGTGGGGAACCAAAGGGAGCAGGGGGAACAGATTGCAAAAAGTGGGGAACAGTGGGGAATATTGCAGAAAAGAAGGGAAGCAAATGGAGCATAGGAACAGATTGGAAAAATCGGGGAAACGTGTGGAAAAATGTAGAACAGTGGGAAACCAAAGGGAGCAGGGAGAACGGATTGGAAAATGTGGGGAACCGTGGGGAGCACTGCAGTACAGAGGGGAACTAAAGGGAGCAAGGGGAACGGATTGGAAAAGTGGGGAAATATGGGGGAAAATGCAGGACAGAGGGGAACCAAAGGGAACAGGGGGAATGGATTGGAAAAAGTTGGTAACCGTGGGGAACACTGCAGGACAGAGGGGAACCAAAGGGAGCAGGGGGAACGGTTTGGAAAAAGTGGGTAACCGTGGGGAACACTGCAGAACATTGCGGAACCAAAGGGAGCAGGGGGAACAGCTCGGAAAAGAATGGAACCGTGGGGAACACTGCAGAATAAAGGAGAACCAAACAAGCAGGGGGAACAGATTGGAAAAAGTGGGGAATCGTGGGGAGATCTGCAGAACAGTGGGGAACCAAAAGGAGCAGGGGGAATGGATTGGAAAAAGTGGGGAACAGTGGGGAATATTGCAGAAAGGAGGGGAAGCAAATGGAGCATGGGAACAGATTGGAAAAATCGGGGAACCGTGTGGAAAAATGCAGAACAGTGGGAAACCAAAGGGAGCAGGGAGAACGGATAGGAAAATGTGGGGAACCGTGCGGAACACTGCAGGACAGAGGGGAACCAAAGGGAACAGGAGGTACAGGTTGTAAAAAGTGGGGAACCGTTAGCGAACACTGCAGAACAGTGGGGAACCAAAGGGAGCAGGGGGAACAGATTGCAAAAGGTGGGGAACAGTGGGGAATATTGCAGAAAAGTGGGGAACCAAATGGAGCATGGGAACAGATTGGAAAGATTGGGGAACCGTGTGGAAAAATGCAAAACAGTGGGAAACCAAAGGGAGCAGGGAGAACGGATTGGAAAAAGTGGGGAACCGTTCGGAACACTGCACAACAGAGGGGAACCAAAGGAGCACGGGGAAGAGATTGGAAATATTGGGAAACCATGGAGGAGAGTGCAGGACGGAGGGGAACCAAAGGGAGCAGGGGGAAAAGATTGGATAAAGTGGGGAACTGTGGGGAACTTTGTAGAACTGAGGGGAACCAAAGAGAGCACGACGAACAGATTGGAAAAAGTGTGGAACCGTGGGGAACACTGCAGGACAGAGGGGAACCAAAGGGAACAGGAGGTACAGGTTGTAAAAAGTGGGGAACCGTTAGCGAACACTGCAGAACAATGGGGAACCAAAGGGAGCAGGGGGAACAGATTGCAAAAGGTGGGGAACAGTGGGGAATATTGCAGAAAAGAGGGGAACCAAATGGAGCATGGGAACAGATTGGAAAAATTGGGGAACCTTGTGGAAAAATGCAGAACAGTGGGAAACCAAAGGGAGCAGGGAGAACGGATTGGAAAATGCGGGGAACCGTGGAGAGCACTGCAGTACAGAGGGGAACTAAAGGGAGCAGGGGGAACGGATTGGAAAAGTGGGGAACTGTGGGGGAAAATGCAGGACAGAGGGGAACCAAAGGGAGCAGGGGGAATGGATTGGAATAAGTGGGTAACCGTGGGGAACACTGCAGGACAGAGGGGAACCAAAGGGAGCAGGGGGAACGGTTTGGAAAAAGTGGGGAACCGTTCGGAACACTGCACAACAGAGGGGAACCAAAGGAGCACGGGGAAGAGATTGGAAAAATTGGGAAACCATGGAGGACAGTGCAGGACGGAGGGAACCAAAGGGAGCAGGGGGAAAAGATTGGATAAAGTGGGGAACTGTGGGGAACATTGTAGAACTGAGGGGAACCAAAGAGAGCACGGCGAACAGATTGGAAAAAGTGTGGAACCGTGGGGAACACTGCAGGACAGAGGGGAACCAAAGGGAACAGGAGGTACAGGTTGTAAAAAGTGGGGAACCGTTAGCGAACACTGCAGAACAGTGGGGAACCAAAGGGAGCAGTGGGAACAGATTGCAAAAAGTGGGGAACAGTGGGGAATATTGCAGAAAAGAGGGGAACCAAATGGAGCATGGGAACAGATTGGGAAAATTGGGGAACCGTGTGGAAAAATGCAGAACAGTGGGAAACCAAAGGGAGCAGGGAGAACGGATTGGAAAATGCGGGGAACCGTGGAGAGCACTGCAGTACAGAGGGGATCTAAAGGGAGCAGGGGGAACGGATTGGAAAAGGGGGGAACTGTGGGGGAAAATGCAGGACAGAGGGGAACCAAAGGGAGCAGGGGGAATGGATTGGAATAAGTGGGTAACCGTGGGGAACACTGCAGGACAGAGGGGAACCAAAGGGAGCAGGGGGAACGGATTGGAAAAAGTGTGTAACCGTGGGGAACACTGCAGAACACTGCAGAACCAAAGGGAGCAGGGGGAACAGCTCGGAAAAGTGGGGAACCTTCGGTAACACTGCAGAATAAAGGAGAACCAAACGGAGCAGGGGAACAGATTGGAAAAAGTGGGGAATCGTGGGGAGTTCTGCAGAACAGTGGGGAACCAAAAGGATCAGGGGGAATGGATTGGAAAAAGTGGGGAACCGTGGAGAACATTGGAGGACAGAGGGGAAACAAAGGGAGCAGGGCGAACTGATTGGAAAAAGTGGGGAAACGTGGGGAACACTGCAGGACAGAGGGGAAACAAAGGGAGCAGGGTGAACAGATTCGAAAAAGTGTGCACCTTGGGGAACATTGCAGATAGAGGGGAACTAAACGGAGCATGGGGAACAGATTGGAAAAAGTGCAGAACCATGGCGAACACTGCAAAACAGTGGGGAACCAAAGGGAGCAGCGGGAACGGATTGGAAAAAGTGGGGAACCGTGGGAAACACTGCAGAACAGAGGGGAAAGAAATGGAACACGGCGAGCATATCGGAAAGAAGTTGAGAAGTGGGGAACACTGCAGGACAGAGGGGAACCAAAGGGAGCAGGGGGGAACGGATTGGATAAAGTGGGGAACTGTGAAGAACAATGCAGACAGAGAGGAACCAAAGCGATCACGGCGAACAAATTCGAAAATAGTGGAAAAGTGGGGAATACTGCAGAATAGTGGGGAACCAAAGGGAGCAGGGAGAACGGATTGGAAAATGCGGGGAACCGTGGAGAGCACTGCAGTACAGAGGGGAACTAAAGGGAGCAGGGGGAACGGATTGGAAAAGGGGGGAACTGTGGGGGAAAATGCAGGACAGAGGGGAACCAAAGGGAGCAGGGGGAATGGATTGGAATAAGTGGGTAACCGTGGGGAACATTGCAGGACAGAGTGGAACCAAAGGGAGCAGGGGGAACGGTTTGGAAAAAGTGGGTAACCGTGGGGAACACTGCAGAACACTGCAGAACCAAAGGGAGCAGGGGGAACAGCTCGGAAAAGTGGGGAACCTTCGGTAACACTGCAGAATAAAGGAGAACCAAACGGAGCAGGGGAACAGATTGGAAAAAGTGGGGAATCGTGGGGAGTTCTGCAGAACAGTGGGGAACCAAAAGGATCAGGGGGAATGGATTGGAAAAAGTGGGGAACCGTGGAGAACATTGGAGGACAGAGGGGAAACAAAGGGAGCAGGGCGAACTGATTGGAAAAAGTGGGGAAACGTGGGGAACACTGCAGGACAGAGGGGAAACAAAGGGAGCAGGGTGAACAGATTCGAAAAAGTGTGCACCTTAGGGAACATTGCAGATAGAGGGGAACTAAACGGAGCGTGGGGAACAGATTGGAAAAAGTGCAGAACCATGGCGAACACTGCAAAACAGTGGGGAACCAAAGGGAGCAGCGGGAACGGATTGGAAAAAGTGGGGAACCGTGGGAAACACTGCAGAACAGAGGGGAAAGAAATGGAACACGGCGAGCATATCGGAAAGAAGTTGAGAAGTGGGTAACACTGCAGGACAGAGGGGAACCAAAGGGAGCAGGGGGGAACGGATTGGATAAAGTGGGGAACTGTGAAGAACAATGCAGACAGAGAGGAACCAAAGCGATCACGGCGAACAAATTCGAAAATAGTGGAAAAGTGGGGAATTCTTCAGAATAGTGGGGAACCAAAGGGATCGGGGGGAACAGATTGGAAAAAGTGGGGAACGGAGTGGAAAATGCAGAAGAGTGGAGAAACAATGGGAGCAGGGTGAACGGATTGGAAAAAGTGGGGAACAGTGTGGAACACTGCAGAACAGAGGGGAATCAAAGGAAGCAGGGGGAACGGATTGGAAAAAGTGGGGAACCGTTCGGAACACTGAACAACAGAGGGGAACCAAAGGAGCACGGGGAAGAGATTGGAAAAATTGGGAAACCATGGAGGACAGTGCAGGACGGAGGGGAACCAAAGGGAGCAGGGGGAATAGATTGGAAAAAGTGGGGAACTGTGGGGAACACTGTAGAACAGAGAGGAACCAAAGAGAGCACGGCGAACAGATTGGAAAAAGTGTGGAACCATGGGGAACACTGCAGGACAGAGGGGAACCAAAGGGAACAGGAGGTACAGGTTGTAAAAAGTGGGGAACCGTTAGCGAACACTGCAGAACAGTGGGGAACCAAAGGGAGCAGGGGGAACAGATTGCAAAAGGTGGGGAACAGTGGGGAATATTGCAGAAAAGAGGGGAACCAAATGGAGCATGGGAACAGATTGGAAAAATTGGGGAACCTTGTGGAAAAATGCAGAACAGTGGGAAACCAAAGGGAGCAGGGAGAACGGATTGGAAAATGCGGGGAACCGTGGAGAGCACTGCAGTACAGAGGGGAACTAAAGGGAGCAGGGGGAACGGATTGGAAAACTGGGGAACTGTGGGGGAAAATGCAGGACAGAGGGGAACCAAAGGGAGCAGGGGGAATGGATTGGAATAAGTGGGTAACCGTGGGGAACACTGCAGGACAGAGGGGAACCAAAGGGAGCAGGGGGAACGGTATGGAAAAAGTGGGGAACCGTTCGGAACACTGCACAACAGAGGGGAACCAAAGGAGCACGGGGAAGAGATTGGAAAAATTGGGAAACCATGGAGGACAGTGCAGGACGGAGGGAACCAAAGGGAGCAGGGGGAAAAGATTGGATAAAGTGGGGAACTGTGGGGAACATTGTAGAACTGAGGGGAACCAAAGAGAGCACGGCGAACAGATTAGAAAAAGTGTGGAACCGTGGGGAACACTGCAGGACAGAGGGGAACCAAAGGGAACAGGAGGTACAGGTTGTAAAAAGTGGGGAACCGTTAGCGAACACTGCAGAACAGTGGGGAACCAAAGGGAGCAGTGGGAACAGATTGCAAAAGGTGGGGAACAGTGGGGAATATTGCAGAAAAGAGGGGAACCAAATGGAGCATGGGAACAGATTGGGAAAATTGGGGAACCGTGTGGAAAAATGCAGAACAGTGGGAAACCAAAGGGAGCAGGGAGAACGGATTGGAAAATGCGGGGAACCGTGGAGAGCACTGCAGTACAGAGGGGAACTAAAGGGAGCAGGGGGAACGGATTGGAAAAGGGGGGAACTGTGGGGGAAAATGCAGGACAGAGGGGAACCAAAGGGAGCAGGGGGAATGGATTGGAATAAGTGGGTAACCGTGGGGAACATTGCAGGACAGAGTGGAACCAAAGGGAGCAGGGGGAACGGTTTGGAAAAAGTGGGTAACCGTGGGGAACACTGCAGAACACTGCAGAACCAAAGGGAGCAGGGGGAACAGCTCGGAAAAGTGGGGAACCTTCGGTAACACTGCAGAATAAAGGAGAACCAAACGGAGCAGGGGAACAGATTGGAAAAAGTGGGGAATCGTGGGGAGTTCTGCAGAACAGTGGGGAACCAAAAGGATCAGGGGGAATGGATTGGAAAAAGTGGGGAACCGTGGAGAACATTGGAGGACAGAGGGGAAACAAAGGGAGCAGGGCGAACTGATTGGAAAAAGTGGGGAAACGTGGGGAACACTGCAGGACAGAGGGGAAACAAAGGGAGCAGGGTGAACAGATTCGAAAAAGTGTGCACCTTAGGGAACATTGCAGATAGAGGGGAACTAAACGGAGCGTGGGGAACAGATTGGAAAAAGTGCAGAACCATGGCGAACACTGCAAAACAGTGGGGAACCAAAGGGAGCAGCGGGAACGGATTGGAAAAAGTGGGGAACCGTGGGAAACACTGCAGAACAGAGGGGAAAGAAATGGAACACGGCGAGCATATCGGAAAGAAGTTGAGAAGTGGGTAACACTGCAGGACAGAGGGGAACCAAAGGGAGCAGGGGGGAACGGATTGGATAAAGTGGGGAACTGTGAAGAACAATGCAGACAGAGAGGAACCAAAGCGATCACGGCGAACAAATTCGAAAATAGTGGAAAAGTGGGGAATACTTCAGAATAGTGGGGAACCAAAGGGATCGGGGGAAACAGATTGGAAAAAGTGGGGAACAGTGTGGAAAAATGCAGAAGCTTGAGGAAACAAAGGGAGCATGGGGTATACATTGGAAAAATTGTGGAACCATGGGGAACACTGAAGAGCAGAGGGGAACCAAGGGAGCAGGTGCAACGGATTGGAAAAAGTGGGGAATCGCGAAGGACAATGCAGGACAGAGGGGAAAGAAAGGGCACAGGGGGAACGGATTGGAAAAAGTGGGGAACTGTGGGGAACACTGCAGAACAGAGGGGAACCAAAGGGAGCAGGGGGAACGGAACGGATTGGAAAAAGTGGGGAACTGTGGGGAACACTGCAGAACAGAGGGGAACCAAAGGGAGCAGGGGGAACAGCTCGGAAAAGTGGGGAACCGTTGGAAACACTGCAGAATAAAGGAGAACCAAACGGAGCAGGGGAACAGATTGGAAAAAGTGGGGAATCGTGGGGAGTTCTGCAGAACAGCGGGGAACCAAAAGGAGCAGGGGGAATGGATTGGAAAAAGTGGGGAACCGTGGAGAACATTGGAGGACAGAGGGGAAACAAAGGGAACAGGAGGTACAGGTTGGAAAAAGTGGGGAACCGTTGGCGAACACTGCAGAACAGTGGGGAACCAAAGGGAGCAGGGGGAACAGATTGCAAAAAGTGGGGAACAGTGGGGAATATTGCAGAAAAGAAGGGAAGCAAATGGAGCATGGGAACAGATTGGAAAAATCGGGGAAACGTGTGGAAAAATGTAGAACAGTGGGAAACCAAAGGGAGCAGGGAGAACGGATTGGAAAATGTGGGGAACCGTGGGGAGCACTGCAGTACAGAGGGGAACTAAAGGGAGCAAGGGGAACGGATTGGAAAAGTGGGGAAATAAGGGGGAAAATGCAGGACAGAGGGGAACCAAAGGGAACAGGGGGAATGGATTGGAAAAAGTTGGTAACCGTGGGGAACTCTGCAGGACAGAGGGGAACCAAAGGGAGCAGGGGGAACGGTTTGGAAAAAGTGGGTAACCGTGGGGAACACTGCAGAACACAGCGGAACCAAAGGGAGCAGGGGGAACAGCTCGGAAAAGAATGGAACCGTGGGGAACACTGCAGAATAAAGGAGAACCAAACGGAGCAGGGGGAACAGATTGGAAAAAGTGGGGAATCGTGGGGAGTTCTGCAGAACAGTGGGGAACCAAAAGGAGCAGGGGGAATGGATTGGAAAAAGTGGGTAACCGTGGGGAACACTGCAGAACACTGCGGAACCAAAGGGAGCAGGGGGAACAGCTCGGAAAAGAATGGAACCGTGGGGAACACTGCAGAATAAAGGAGAACCAAACGGAGCAGGGGGAACAGATTGGAAAAAGTGGGGAATCGTGGGGAGTTCTGCAGAACAGTGGGGAACCAAAAGGAGCAGGGGGAATGGATTGGAAAAAGTGGGGAACAGTGGGGAATATTGCAGAAAGGAGGGGAAGCAAATGGAGCATGGGAACAGATTGGAAAAATCGGGGAACCGTGTGGAAAAATGCAGAACAGTGGGAAACCAAAGGGAGCAGGGAGAACGGATAGGAAAATGTGGGGAACCGTGCGGAACACTGCAGGACAGAGGGGAACCAAAGGGAACAGGAGGTACAGGTTGTAAAAAGTGGGGAACCGTTAGTGAACACTGCAGAACAGTGGGGAACCAAAGGGAGCAGGGGGAACAGATTGCAAAAGGTGGGGAACAGTGGGGAATATTGCAGAAAAGTGGGGAACCAAATGGAGCATGGGAACAGATTGGAAAAATTGGGGAACCGTGTGGAAAAATGCAAAACAGTGGGAAACCAAAGGGAGCAGGGAGAACGGATTGGAAAAAGTGGGGAACCGTTCGGAAGACTGCACAACAGAGGGGAACCAAAGGAGCACGGGGAAGAGATTGGAAAAATTGGGAAACCATGGAGGACAGTGCAGGACAGAAGGGAACCAAAGGGAGCAGGGGGAAAAGATTGGATAAAGTGGGGAACTGTGGGGAACATTGTAGAACTGAGGAGAACCAAAGAGAGCACGACGAACAGATTGGAAAAAGTGTGGAACCGTGGGGAACACTGCAGGACAGAGGGGAACCAAAGGGAACAGGAGGTACAGGTTGTAAAAAGTGGGGAACCGTTAGCGAACACTGCAGAACAGTGGGGAACCAAAGGGAGCAGGGGGAACAGATTGCAAAAGGTGGGGAACAGTGGGGAATATTGCAGAAAAGAGGGGAACCAAATGGAGCATGGGAACAGATTGGAAAAATTGGGGAACCTTGTGGAAAAATGCAGAACAGTGGGAAACCAAAGGGAGCAGGGAGAACGGATTGGAAAATGCGGGGAACCGTGGAGAGCACTGCAGTACAGAGGGGAACTAAAGGGAGCAGGGGGAACGGATTGGAAAACTGGGGAACTGTGGGGGAAAATGCAGGACAGAGGGGAACCAAAGGGAGCAGGGGGAATGGATTGGAATAAGTGGGTAACCGTGGGGAACACTGCAGGACAGAGGGGAACCAAAGGGAGCAGGGGGAACGGTTTGGAAAAAGTGGGGAACCGTTCGGAACACTGCACAACAGAGGGGAACCAAAGGAGCACGGGGAAGAGATTGGAAAAATTGGGAAACCATGGAGGACAGTGCAGGACGGAGGGAACCAAAGGGAGCAGGGGGAAAAGATTGGATAAAGTGGGGAACTGTGGGGAACATTGTAGAACTGAGGGGAACCAAAGAGAGCACGGCGAACAGATTGGAAAAAGTGTGGAACCGTGGGGAACACTGCAGGACAGAGGGGAACCAAAGGGAACAGGAGGTACAGGTTGTAAAAAGTGGGGAACCGTTAGCGAACACTGCAGAACAGTGGGGAACCAAAGGGAGCAGTGGGAACAGATTGCAAAAGGTGGGGAACAGTGGGGAATATTGCAGAAAAGAGGGGAACCAAATGGAGCATGGGAACAGATTGGGAAAATTGGGGAACCGTGTGGAAAAATGCAGAACAGTGGGAAACCAAAGGGAGCAGGGAGAACGGATTGGAAAATGCGGGGAACCGTGGAGAGCATTGCAGTACAGAGGGGAACTAAAGGGAGCAGGGGGAACGGATTGGAAAAGGGGGGAACTGTGGGGGAAAATGCAGGACAGAGGGGAACCAAAGGGAGCAGGGGGAATGGATTGGAATAAGTGGGTAACCGTGGTGAACACTGCAGGACAGAGGGGAACCAAAGGGAGCAGGGGGAACGGTTTGGAAAAAGTGGGTAACCGTGGGGAACACTGCAGAACACTGCAGAACCAAAGGGAGCAGGGGGAACAGCTCGGAAAAGTGGGGAACCTTCGGTAACACTGCAGAATAAAGGAGAACCAAACGGAGCAGGGGAACAGATTGGAAAAAGTGGGGAATCGTGGGGAGTTCTGCAGAACAGTGGGGAACCAAAAGGATCAGGGGGAATGGATTGGAAAAAGTGGGGAACCGTGGAGAACATTGGAGGACAGAGGGGAAACAAATGGAGCAGGGCGAACTGATTGGAAAAAGTGGGGAAACGTGGGGAACACTGCAGGACAGAGGGGAAACAAAGGGAGCAGGGTGAACAGATTCGAAAAAGTGTGCACCTTGGGGAACATTGCAGATAGAGGGGAACTAAACGGAGCATGGGGAACAGATTGGAAAAAGTGCAGAACCATGGCGAACACTGCAAAACAGTGGGGAACCAAAGGGAGCAGCGGGAACGGATTGGAAAAAGTGGGGAACCGTGGGAAACACTGCAGAACAGAGGGGAAAGAAATGGAACACGGCGAGCATATCGGAAAGAAGTTGAGAAGTGGGGAACACTGCAGGACAGAGGGGAACCAAAGGGAGCAGGGGGGAACGGATTGGATAAAGTGGGGAACTGTGAAGAACAATGCAGACAGAGAGGAACCAAAGCGATCACGGCGAACAAATTCGAAAATAGTGGAAAAGTGGGGAATACTGCAGAATAGTGGGGAACCAAAGGGATCGGGGGAAACAGATTGGAAAAAGTGGGGAACAGTGTGGAAAAATGCAGAAGCTTGAGGAAACAAAGGGAGCATGGGGTATACATTGGAAAAATTGTGGAACCATGGGGAACACTGAAGAGCAGAGGGGAACCAAGGGAGCAGGTGCAACGGATTGGAAAAAGTGGGGAATCGCGAAGGACAATGCAGGACAGAGGGGAAAGAAAGGGCACAGGGGGAACGGATTGGAAAAAGTGGGGAACTGTGGGGAACACTGCAGAACAGAGGGGAACCAAAGGGAGCAGGGGGAACGGAACGGATTGGAAAAAGTGGGGAACTGTGGGGAACACTGCAGAACAGAGGGGAACCAAAGGGAGCAGGGGGAACAGCTCGGAAAAGTGGGGAACCGTTGGAAACACTGCAGAATAAAGGAGAACCAAACGGAGCAGGGGAACAGATTGGAAAAAGTGGGGAATCGTGGGGAGTTCTGCAGAACAGCGGGGAACCAAAAGGAGCAGGGGGAATGGATTGGAAAAAGTGGGGAACCGTGGAGAACATTGGAGGACAGAGGGGAAACAAAGGGAACAGGAGGTACAGGTTGGAAAAAGTGGGGAACCGTTGGCGAACACTGCAGAACAGTGGGGAACCAAAGGGAGCAGGGGGAACAGATTGCAAAAAGTGGGGAACAGTGGGGAATATTGCAGAAAAGAAGGGAAGCAAATGGAGCATGGGAACAGATTGGAAAAATCGGGGAAACGTGTGGAAAAATGTAGAACAGTGGGAAACCAAAGGGAGCAGGGAGAACGGATTGGAAAATGTGGGGAACCGTGGGGAGCACTGCAGTACAGAGGGGAACTAAAGGGAGCAAGGGGAACGGATTGGAAAAGTGGGGAAATAAGGGGGAAAATGCAGGACAGAGGGGAACCAAAGGGAACAGGGGGAATGGATTGGAAAAAGTTGGTAACCGTGGGGAACACTGCAGGACAGAGGGGAACCAAAGGGAGCAGGGGGAACGGTTTGGAAAAAGTGGGTAACCGTGGGGAACACTGCAGAACACAGCGGAACCAAAGGGAGCAGGGGGAACAGCTCGGAAAAGAATGGAACCGTGGGGAACACTGCAGAATAAAGGAGAACCAAACGGAGCAGGGGGAACAGATTGGAAAAAGTGGGGAATCGTGGGGAGTTCTGCAGAACAGTGGGGAACCAAAAGGAGCAGGGGGAATGGATTGGAAAAAGTGGGTAACCGTGGGGAACACTGCAGAACACTGCGGAACCAAAGGGAGCAGGGGGAACAGCTCGGAAAAGAATGGAACCGTGGGGAACACTGCAGAATAAAGGAGAACCAAACGGAGCAGGGGGAACAGATTGGAAAAAGTGGGGAATCGTGGGGAGTTCTGCAGAACAGTGGGGAACCAAAAGGAGCAGGGGGAATGGATTGGAAAAAGTGGGGAACAGTGGGGAATATTGCAGAAAGGAGGGGAAGCAAATGGAGCATGGGAACAGATTGGAAAAATCGGGGAACCGTGTGGAAAAATGCAGAACAGTGGGAAACCAAAGGGAGCAGGGAGAACGGATAGGAAAATGTGGGGAACCGTGCGGAACACTGCAGGACAGAGGGGAACCAAAGGGAACAGGAGGTACAGGTTGTAAAAAGTGGGGAACCGTTAGTGAACACTGCAGAACAGTGGGGAACCAAAGGGAGCAGGGGGAACAGATTGCAAAAGGTGGGGAACAGTGGGGAATATTGCAGAAAAGTGGGGAACCAAATGGAGCATGGGAACAGATTGGAAAAATTGGGGAACCGTGTGGAAAAATGCAAAACAGTGGGAAACCAAAGGGAGCAGGGAGAACGGATTGGAAAAAGTGGGGAACCGTTCGGAAGACTGCACAACAGAGGGGAACCAAAGGAGCACGGGGAAGAGATTGGAAAAATTGGGAAACCATGGAGGACAGTGCAGGACAGAAGGGAACCAAAGGGAGCAGGGGGAAAAGATTGGATAAAGTGGGGAACTGTGGGGAACATTGTAGAACTGAGGAGAACCAAAGAGAGCACGACGAACAGATTGGAAAAAGTGTGGAACCGTGGGGAACACTGCAGGACAGAGGGGAACCAAAGGGAACAGGAGGTACAGGTTGTAAAAAGTGGGGAACCGTTAGCGAACACTGCAGAACAGTGGGGAACCAAAGGGAGCAGGGGGAACAGATTGCAAAAGGTGGGGAACAGTGGGGAATATTGCAGAAAAGAGGGGAACCAAATGGAGCATGGGAACAGATTGGAAAAATTGGGGAACCTTGTGGAAAAATGCAGAACAGTGGGAAACCAAAGGGAGCAGGGAGAACGGATTGGAAAATGCGGGGAACCGTTGAGAGCACTGCAGTACAGAGGGGAACTAAAGGGAGCAGGGGGAACGGATTGGAAAACTGGGGAACTGTGGGGGAAAATGCAGGACAGAGGGGAACCAAAGGGAGCAGGGGGAATGGATTGGAATAAGTGGGTAACCGTGGGGAACACTGCAGGACAGAGGGGAACCAAAGGGAGCAGGGGGAACGGTTTGGAAAAAGTGGGGAACCGTTCGGAACACTGCACAACAGAGGGGAACCAAAGGAGCACGGGGAAGAGATTGGAAAAATTGGGAAACCATGGAGGACAGTGCAGGACGGAGGGAACCAAAGGGAGCAGGGGGAAAAGATTGGATAAAGTGGGGAACTGTGGGGAACATTGTAGAACTGAGGGGAACCAAAGAGAGCACGGCGAACAGATTGGAAAAAGTGTGGAACCGTGGGGAACACTGCAGGACAGAGGGGAACCAAAGGGAACAGGAGGTACAGGTTGTAAAAAGTGGGGAACCGTTAGCGAACACTGCAGAACAGTGGGGAACCAAAGGGAGCAGTGGGAACAGATTGCAAAAGGTGGGGAACAGTGGGGAATATTGCAGAAAAGAGGGGAACCAAATGGAGCATGGGAACAGATTGGGAAAATTGGGGAACCGTGTGGAAAAATGCAGAACAGTGGGAAACCAAAGGGAGCAGGGAGAACGGATTGGAAAATGCGGGGAACCGTGGAGAGCATTGCAGTACAGAGGGGAACTAAAGGGAGCAGGGGGAACGGATTGGAAAAGGGGGGAACTGTGGGGGAAAATGCAGGACAGAGGGGAACCAAAGGGAGCAGGGGGAATGGATTGGAATAAGTGGGTAACCGTGGTGAACACTGCAGGACAGAGGGGAACCAAAGGGAGCAGGGGGAACGGTTTGGAAAAAGTGGGTAACCGTGGGGAACACTGCAGAACACTGCAGAACCAAAGGGAGCAGGGGGAACAGCTCGGAAAAGTGGGGAACCTTCGGTAACACTGCAGAATAAAGGAGAACCAAACGGAGCAGGGGAACAAATTGGAAAAAGTGGGGAATCGTGGGGAGTTCTGCAGAACAGTGGGGAACCAAAAGGATCAGGGGGAATGGATTGGAAAAAGTGGGGAACCGTGGAGAACATTGGAGGACAGAGGGGAAACAAATGGAGCAGGGCGAACTGATTGGAAAAAGTGGGGAAACGTGGGGAACACTGCAGGACAGAGGGGAAACAAAGGGAGCAGGGTGAACAGATTCGAAAAAGTGTGCACCTTGGGGAACATTGCAGATAGAGGGGAACTAAACGGAGCATGGGGAACAGATTGGAAAAAGTGCAGAACCATGGCGAACACTGCAAAACAGTGGGGAACCAAAGGGAGCAGCGGGAACGGATTGGAAAAAGTGGGGAACCGTGGGAAACACTGCAGAACAGAGGGGAAAGAAATGGAACACGGCGAGCATATCGGAAAGAAGTTGAGAAGTGGGGAACACTGCAGGACAGAGGGGAACCAAAGGGAGCAGGGGGGAACGGATTGGATAAAGTGGGGAACTGTGAAGAACAATGCAGACAGAGAGGAACCAAAGCGATCAC
This sequence comes from Narcine bancroftii, assembly GCF_036971445.1. Lineage (NCBI taxonomy): Eukaryota > Metazoa > Chordata > Chondrichthyes > Torpediniformes > Narcinidae > Narcine > Narcine bancroftii. The sequence continues at coordinate 7,339,666 of NW_027211884.1, forward strand.
GGCGAACAAATTCGAAAATAGTGGAAAAGTGGGGAATACTGCAGAATAGTGGGGAACCAAAGGGATCGGGGGAAACAGATTGGAAAAAGTGGGGAACAGTGTGGAAAAATGCAGAAGCTTGAGGAAACAAAGGGAGCATGGGGTATACATTGGAAAAATTGTGGAACCATGGGGAACACTGAAGAGCAGAGGGGAACCAAGGGAGCAGGTGCAACGGATTGGAAAAAGTGGGGAATCGCGAAGGACAATGCAGGACAGAGGGGAAAGAAAGGGCACAGGGGGAACGGATTGGAAAAAGTGGGGAACTGTGGGGAACACTGCAGAACAGAGGGGAACCAAAGGGAGCAGGGGGAACAGCTCGGAAAAGTGGGGAACCGTTGGAAACACTGCAGAATAAAGGAGAACCAAACGGAGCAGGGGAACAGATTGGAAAAAGTAGGGAATCGTGGGGAGTTCTGCAGAACAGTGGGGAACCAAAAGGAGCAGGGGGAATGGATTGGAAAAAGTGGGGAACCGTGGAGAACATTGGAGGACAGAGGGGAAACAAAGGGAACAGGAGGTACAGGTTGGAAAAAGTGGGGAACCGTTGGCAAACACTGCAGAACAGTGGGGAACCAAAGGGAGCAGGGGGAACAGATTGCAAAAAGTGGGGAACAGTGGGGAATATTGCAGAAAAGAAGGGAAGCAAATGGAGCATAGGAACAGATTGGAAAAATCGGGGAAACGTGTGGAAAAATGTAGAACAGTGGGAAACCAAAGGGAGCAGGGAGAACGGATTGGAAAATGTGGGGAACCGTGGGGAGCACTGCAGTACAGAGGGGAACTAAAGGGAGCAAGGGGAACGGATTGGAAAAGTGGGGAAATATGGGGGAAAATGCAGGACAGAGGGGAACCAAAGGGAACAGGGGGAATGGATTGGAAAAAGTTGGTAACCGTGGGGAACACTGCAGGACAGAGGGGAACCAAAGGGAGCAGGGGGAACGGTTTGGAAAAAGTGGGTAACCGTGGGGAACACTGCAGAACATTGCGGAACCAAAGGGAGCAGGGGGAACAGCTCGGAAAAGAATGGAACCGTGGGGAACACTGCAGAATAAAGGAGAACCAAACAAGCAGGGGGAACAGATTGGAAAAAGTGGGGAATCGTGGGGAGATCTGCAGAACAGTGGGGAACCAAAAGGAGCAGGGGGAATGGATTGGAAAAAGTGGGGAACAGTGGGGAATATTGCAGAAAGGAGGGGAAGCAAATGGAGCATGGGAACAGATTGGAAAAATCGGGGAACCGTGTGGAAAAATGCAGAACAGTGGGAAACCAAAGGGAGCAGGGAGAACGGATAGGAAAATGTGGGGAACCGTGCGGAACACTGCAGGACAGAGGGGAACCAAAGGGAACAGGAGGTACAGGTTGTAAAAAGTGGGGAACCGTTAGCGAACACTGCAGAACAGTGGGGAACCAAAGGGAGCAGGGGGAACAGATTGCAAAAGGTGGGGAACAGTGGGGAATATTGCAGAAAAGTGGGGAACCAAATGGAGCATGGGAACAGATTGGAAAGATTGGGGAACCGTGTGGAAAAATGCAAAACAGTGGGAAACCAAAGGGAGCAGGGAGAACGGATTGGAAAAAGTGGGGAACCGTTCGGAACACTGCACAACAGAGGGGAACCAAAGGAGCACGGGGAAGAGATTGGAAATATTGGGAAACCATGGAGGAGAGTGCAGGACGGAGGGGAACCAAAGGGAGCAGGGGGAAAAGATTGGATAAAGTGGGGAACTGTGGGGAACTTTGTAGAACTGAGGGGAACCAAAGAGAGCACGACGAACAGATTGGAAAAAGTGTGGAACCGTGGGGAACACTGCAGGACAGAGGGGAACCAAAGGGAACAGGAGGTACAGGTTGTAAAAAGTGGGGAACCGTTAGCGAACACTGCAGAACAATGGGGAACCAAAGGGAGCAGGGGGAACAGATTGCAAAAGGTGGGGAACAGTGGGGAATATTGCAGAAAAGAGGGGAACCAAATGGAGCATGGGAACAGATTGGAAAAATTGGGGAACCTTGTGGAAAAATGCAGAACAGTGGGAAACCAAAGGGAGCAGGGAGAACGGATTGGAAAATGCGGGGAACCGTGGAGAGCACTGCAGTACAGAGGGGAACTAAAGGGAGCAGGGGGAACGGATTGGAAAAGTGGGGAACTGTGGGGGAAAATGCAGGACAGAGGGGAACCAAAGGGAGCAGGGGGAATGGATTGGAATAAGTGGGTAACCGTGGGGAACACTGCAGGACAGAGGGGAACCAAAGGGAGCAGGGGGAACGGTTTGGAAAAAGTGGGGAACCGTTCGGAACACTGCACAACAGAGGGGAACCAAAGGAGCACGGGGAAGAGATTGGAAAAATTGGGAAACCATGGAGGACAGTGCAGGACGGAGGGAACCAAAGGGAGCAGGGGGAAAAGATTGGATAAAGTGGGGAACTGTGGGGAACATTGTAGAACTGAGGGGAACCAAAGAGAGCACGGCGAACAGATTGGAAAAAGTGTGGAACCGTGGGGAACACTGCAGGACAGAGGGGAACCAAAGGGAACAGGAGGTACAGGTTGTAAAAAGTGGGGAACCGTTAGCGAACACTGCAGAACAGTGGGGAACCAAAGGGAGCAGTGGGAACAGATTGCAAAAAGTGGGGAACAGTGGGGAATATTGCAGAAAAGAGGGGAACCAAATGGAGCATGGGAACAGATTGGGAAAATTGGGGAACCGTGTGGAAAAATGCAGAACAGTGGGAAACCAAAGGGAGCAGGGAGAACGGATTGGAAAATGCGGGGAACCGTGGAGAGCACTGCAGTACAGAGGGGATCTAAAGGGAGCAGGGGGAACGGATTGGAAAAGGGGGGAACTGTGGGGGAAAATGCAGGACAGAGGGGAACCAAAGGGAGCAGGGGGAATGGATTGGAATAAGTGGGTAACCGTGGGGAACACTGCAGGACAGAGGGGAACCAAAGGGAGCAGGGGGAACGGATTGGAAAAAGTGTGTAACCGTGGGGAACACTGCAGAACACTGCAGAACCAAAGGGAGCAGGGGGAACAGCTCGGAAAAGTGGGGAACCTTCGGTAACACTGCAGAATAAAGGAGAACCAAACGGAGCAGGGGAACAGATTGGAAAAAGTGGGGAATCGTGGGGAGTTCTGCAGAACAGTGGGGAACCAAAAGGATCAGGGGGAATGGATTGGAAAAAGTGGGGAACCGTGGAGAACATTGGAGGACAGAGGGGAAACAAAGGGAGCAGGGCGAACTGATTGGAAAAAGTGGGGAAACGTGGGGAACACTGCAGGACAGAGGGGAAACAAAGGGAGCAGGGTGAACAGATTCGAAAAAGTGTGCACCTTGGGGAACATTGCAGATAGAGGGGAACTAAACGGAGCATGGGGAACAGATTGGAAAAAGTGCAGAACCATGGCGAACACTGCAAAACAGTGGGGAACCAAAGGGAGCAGCGGGAACGGATTGGAAAAAGTGGGGAACCGTGGGAAACACTGCAGAACAGAGGGGAAAGAAATGGAACACGGCGAGCATATCGGAAAGAAGTTGAGAAGTGGGGAACACTGCAGGACAGAGGGGAACCAAAGGGAGCAGGGGGGAACGGATTGGATAAAGTGGGGAACTGTGAAGAACAATGCAGACAGAGAGGAACCAAAGCGATCACGGCGAACAAATTCGAAAATAGTGGAAAAGTGGGGAATACTGCAGAATAGTGGGGAACCAAAGGGATCGGGGGAAACAGATTGGAAAAAGTGGGGAACAGTGTGGAAAAATGCAGAAGCTTGAGGAAACAAAGGGAGCATGGGGTATACATTGGAAAAATTGTGGAACCATGGGGAACACTGAGGAGCAGAGGGGAACCAAGGGAGCAGGTGCAACGGATTGGAAAAAGTGGGGAATCGCGAAGGACAATGCAGGACAGAGGGGAAAGAAAGGGCACAGGGGGAACGGATTGGAAAAAGTGGGGAACTGTGGGGAACACTGCAGAACAGAGGGGAACCAAAGGGAGCAGGGGGAACAGCTCGGAAAAGTGGGGAACCGTTGGAAACACTGCAAAATAAAGGAGAACCAAACGGAGCAGGGGAACAGATTGGAAAAAGTGGGGAATCGTGGGGAGTTCTGCAGAACAGTGGGGAACCAAAAGGAGCAGGGGGAATGGATTGGAAAAAGTGGGGAACCGTGGAGAACATTGGAGGACAGAGGGGAAACAAAGGGAACAGGAGGTACAGGTTGGAAAAAGTGGGGAACCGTTGGCGAACACTGCAGAACAGTGGGGAACCAAAGGGAGCAGGGGGAACAGATTGCAAAAAGTGGGGAACAGTGGGGAATATTGCAGAAAAGAAGGGAAGCAAATGGAGCATGGGAACAGATTGGAAAAATCGGGATAACGTGTGGAAAAATGTAGAACAGTGGGAAACCAAAGGGAGCAGCGAGAACGGATTGGAAAATGTGGGGAACCGTGGGGAGCACTGCAGTACAGAGGGGAACTAAAGGGAGCAAGGGGAACGGATTGGAAAAGTGGGGAAATATGGGGGAAAATGCAGGACAGAGGGGAACCAAAGGGAACAGGGGGAATGGATTGGAAAAAGTTGGTAACCGTGGGGAACACTGCAGGACAGAGGGGAACCAAAGGGAGCAGGGGGAACGGTTTGGAAAAAGTGGGTAACCGTGGGGAACACTGCAGAACACTGCGGAACCAAAGGGAGCAGGGGGAACAGCTCGGAAAAGAATGGAACCGTGGGGAACACTGCAGAATAAAGGAGAACCAAACGGAGCAGGGGAACAGATTGGAAAAAGTAGGGAATCGTGGGGAGTTCTGCAGAACAGTGGGGAACCAAAAGGAGCAGGGGGAATGGATTGGAAAAAGTGGGGAACCGTGGAGAACATTGGAGGACAGAGGGGAAACAAAGGGAACAGGAGGTACAGGTTGGAAAAAGTGGGGAACCGTTGGCAAACACTGCAGAACAGTGGGGAACCAAAGGGAGCAGGGGGAACAGATTGCAAAAAGTGGGGAACAGTGGGGAATATTGCAGAAAAGAAGGGAAGCAAATGGAGCATGGGAACAGATTGGAAAAATCGGGGAAACGTGTGGAAAAATGTAGAACAGTGGGAAACCAAAGGGAGCAGGGAGAACGGATTGGAAAATGTGGGGAACCGTGGGGAGCACTGCAGTACAGAGGGGAACTAAAGGGAGCAAGGGGAACGGATTGGAAAAGTGGGGAAATATGGGGGAAAATGCAGGACAGAGGGGAACCAAAGGGAACAGGGGGAATGGATTGGAAAAAGTTGGTAACCGTGGGGAACACTGCAGGACAGAGGGGAACCAAAGGGAGCAGGGGGAACGGTTTGGAAAAAGTGGGTAACCGTGGGGAACACTGCAGAACATTGCGGAACCAAAGGGAGCAGGGGGAACAGCTCGGAAAAGAATGGAACCGTGGGAAACACTGCAGAATAAAGGAGAACCAAACAAGCAGGGGGAACAGATTGGAAAAAGTGGGGAATCGTGGGGAGATCTGCAGAACAGTGGGGAACCAAAAGGAGCAGGGGGAATGGATTGGAAAAAGTGGGGAACAGTGGGGAATATTGCAGAAAGGAGGGGAAGCAAATGGAGCATGGGAACAGATTGGAAAAATCGGGGAACCGTGTGGAAAAATGCAGAACAGTGGGAAACCAAAGGGAGCAGGGAGAACGGATAGGAAAATGTGGGGAACCGTGCGGAACACTGCAGGACAGAGGGGAACCAAAGGGAACAGGAGGTACAGGTTGTAAAAAGTGGGGAACCGTTAGCGAACACTGCAGAACAGTGGGGAACCAAAGGGAGCAGGGGGAACAGATTGCAAAAGGTGGGGAACAGTGGGGAATATTGCAGAAAAGTGGGGAACCAAATGGAGCATGGGAACAGATTGGAAAGATTGGGGAACCGTGTGGAAAAATGCAAAACAGTGGGAAACCAAAGGGAGCAGGGAGAACGGATTGGAAAAAGTGGGGAACCGTTCGGAACACTGCACAACAGAGGGGAACCAAAGGAGCACGGGGAAGAGATTGGAAAAATTGGGAAACCATGGAGGAGAGTGCAGGACGGAGGGGAACCAAAGGGAGCAGGGGGAAAAGATTGGATAAAGTGGGGAACTGTGGGGAACTTTGTAGAACTGAGGGGAACCAAAGAGAGCACGACGAACAGATTGGAAAAAGTGTGGAACCGTGGGGAACACTGCAGGACAGAGGGGAACCAAAGGGAACAGGAGGTACAGGTTGTAAAAAGTGGGGAACCGTTAGCGAACACTGTAGAACAGTGGGGAACCAAAGGGAGCAGGGGGAACAGATTGCAAAAGGTGGGGAACAGTGGGGAATATTGCAGAAAAGAGGGGAACCAAATGGAGCATGGGAACAGATTGGAAAAATTGGGGAACCTTGTGGAAAAATGCAGAATAGTGGGAAACCAAAGGGAGCAGGGAGAACGGATTGGAAAATGCGGGGAACCGTGGAGAGCACTGCAGTACAGAGGGGAACTAAAGGGAGCAGGGGGAACGGATTGGAAAACTGGGGAACTGTGGGGGAAAATGCAGGACAGAGGGAAACCAAAGGGAGCAGGGGGAATGGATTGGAATAAGTGGGTAACCGTGGGGAACACTGCAGGACAGAGGGGAACCAAAGGGAGCAGGGGGAACGGTTTGGAAAAAGTGGGGAACCGTTCGGAACACTGCACAACAGAGGGGAACCAAAGGAGCACGGGGAAGAGATTGGAAAAATTGGGAAACCATGGAGGACAGTGCAGGACGGAGGGAACCAAAGGGAGCAGGGGGAAAAGATTGGATAAAGTGGGGAACTGTGGGGAACATTGTAGAACTGAGGGGAACCAAATGGAGCATGGGAACAGATTGGGAAAATTGGGGAACCGTGGGGAACACTGCAGAACACTGCAGAACCAAAGGGAGCAGGGGGAACAGCTCGGAAAAGTGGGGAACCTTCGGTAACACTGCAGAATAAAGGAGAACCAAACGGAGCAGGGGAACAGATTGGAAAAAGTGGGGAATCGTGGGGAGTTCTGCAGAACAGTGGGGAACCAAAAGGATCAGGGGGAATGGATTGGAAAAAGTGGGGAACCGTGGAGAACATTGGAGGACAGAGGGGAAACAAAGGGAGCAGGGCGAACTGATTGGAAAAAGTGGGGAAACGTGGGGAACACTGCAGGACAGAGGGGAAACAAAGGGAGCAGGGTGAACAGATTCGAAAAAGTGTGCACCTTGGGGAACATTGCAGATAGAGGGGAACTAAACGGAGCATGGGGAACAGATTGGAAAAAGTGCAGAACCATGGCGAACACTGCAAAACAGTGGGGAACCAAAGGGAGCAGCGGGAACGGATTGGAAAAAGTGGGGAACCGTGGGAAACACTGCAGAACAGAGGGGAAAGAAATGGAACACGGCGAGCATATCGGAAAGAAGTTGAGAAGTGGGGAACACTGCAGGACAGAGGGGAACCAAAGGGAGCAGGGGGGAACGGATTGGATAAAGTGGGGAACTGTGAAGAACAATGCAGACAGAGAGGAACCAAAGCAATCACGGCGAACAAATTCGAAAATAGTGGAAAAGTGGGGAATACTGCAGAATAGTGGGGAACCAAAGGGATCGGGGGAAACAGATTGGAAAAAGTGGGGAACAGTGTGGAAAAATGCAGAAGCTTGAGGAAACAAAGGGAGCATGGGGTATACATTGGAAAAATTGTGGAACCATGGGGAACACTGAAGAGCAGAGGGGAACCAAGGGAGCAGGTGCAACGGATTGGAAAAAGTGGGGAATCGCGAAGGACAATGCAGGACAGAGGGGAAAGAAAGGGCACAGGGGGAACGGATTGGAAAAAGTGGGGAACTGTGGGGAACACTGCAGAACAGAGGGGAACCAAAGGGAGCAGGGGGAACAGCTCGGAAAAGTGGGGAACCGTTGGAAACACTGCAAAATAAAGGAGAACCAAACGGAGCAGGGGAACAGATTGGAAAAAGTGGGGAATCGTGGGGAGTTCTGCAGAACAGTGGGGAACCAAAAGGAGCAGGGGGAATGGATTGGAAAAAGTGGGGAACCGTGGAAAACATTGGAGGACAGAGGGGAAACAAAGGGAACAGGAGGTACAGGTTGGAAAAAGTGGGGAACCGTTGGCGAACACTGCAGAACAGTGGGGAACCAAAGGGAGCAGGGGGAACAGATTGCAAAAAGTGGGGAACAGTGGGGAATATTGCAGAAAAGAAGGGAAGCAAATGGAGCATGGGAACAGATTGGAAAAATCGGGATAACGTGTGGAAAAATGTAGAACAGTGGGAAACCAAAGGGAGCAGCGAGAACGGATTGGAAAATGTGGGGAACCGTGGGGAGCACTGCAGTACAGAGGGGAACTAAAGGGAGCAAGGGGAACGGATTGGAAAAGTGGGGAAATATGGGGGAAAATGCAGGACAGAGGGGAACCAAAGGGAACAGGGGGAATGGATTGGAAAAAGTGGGGAACCGTGGAGAACATTGGAGGACAGAGGGGAAACAAAGGGAACAGGAGGTACAGGTTGGAAAAAGTGGGGAACCGTTGGCGAACACTGCAGAACAGTGGGGAACCAAAGGGAGCAGGGGGAACAGATTGCAAAAGGTGGGGAACAGTGGGGAATATTGCAGAAAAGAGGGGAACCAAATGGAGCATGGGAACAGATTGGGAAAATTGGGGAACCTTGTGGAAAAATGCAGAACAGTGGGAAACCAAAGGGAGCAGGGAGAACGGATTGGAAAATGCGGGGAACCGTGGAGAGCACTGCAGTACAGAGGGGAACTAAAGGGAGCAGAGGGAACGGATTGGAAAAGTGGGGAACTGTGGGGGAAAATGCAGGACAGAGGGGAACCAAAGGGAGCAGGGGGAATGGATTGGAATAAGTGGGTAACCGTGGGGAACACTGCAGGACAGAGGGGAACCAAAGGGAGCAGGGGGACCGGTTTGGAAAAAGTGGGTAACCGTGGGGAATACTGCAGAACACTGCAGAACCAAAGGGAGCAGGGGGAACAGCTCGGAAAAGTGGGGAACCTTCGGTAACACTGCAGAATAAAGGAGAACCAAACGGAGCAGTGGAACAGATTGGAAAAAGTGGGGAATCGTGGGGAGTTCTGCAGAACAGTGGGGAACCAAAAGGAGCAGGGGGAATGGATTGGAAAAAGTGGGGAACCGTGGAGAACATTGGAGGACAGAGGGGAAACAAAGGGAGCAGGGTGAACAGATTCGAAAAAGTGTGCACCTTGGGGAACATTGCAGATAGAGGGGAACTAAACGGAGCATGGGGAACAGACTGGAAAAAGTGCAGAACCATGGCGAACACTGCAAAACAGTGGGGAACCAAAGGGAGCAGCGGGAACGGATTGTAAAAAGTGGGGAACCATGGGAAACACTGCAGAACAGAGGGGAAAGAAATGGAACACGGCGAGCATATCGGAAAGATGTTGAGAAGTGGGGAACACTGCAGGACAGAGGGGAACCAAAGGGAGCAGGGGGGAACGGATTGGATAAAGTGGGGAACTGTGAAGAACAATGCAGACAGAGAGGAACCAAAGCGATCACGGCGAACAAATTCGAAAATAGTGGAAAAGTGGGGAATACTGCAGAATAGTGGGGAACCAAAGGGATCGGGGGAAACAGATTGGAAAAAGTGGGGAACAGTGTGGAAAAATGCAGAAGCTTGAAGAAACAAATGGAGCATGGGGTATACATTGGAAAAATTGTGGAACCATGGGGAACACTGAAGAGCAGAGGGGAACCAAGGGAGCAGGTGCAACGGATTGGAAAAAGTGGGGAATCGCGAAGGACAATGCAGGACAGAGGGGAAAGAAAGGGCACAGGGGGAACGGATTGGAAAAAGTGGGGAACTGTGGGGAACACTGCAGAACAGAGGGGAACCAAAGGGAGCAGGGGGAACAGCTCGGAAAAGTGGGGAACCGTTGGGAACACTGCAGAATAAAGGAGAACCAAACGGAGCAGGGGGTACAGATTGGAAAAAAGTGGGGTATCGTGGGGAGTTCTGCAGAACAGTGGGGAACCAAAAGGAGCAGGGGGAATGGATTGGAAAAAGTGGAGAACCGTGGAGAACATTGCAGGACAGAGGGGAAACAAAGAGAGCAGGGCGAACTGATTGGAAAAAGTGGGGAAACGTGGGGAACACTGCAGAACAGTGGGGAACCAAAGGGAGCAGGGGGAACAGATTGCAAAAAGTGGGGAACAGTGGGGAAAATTGCAGAAAAGAAGGGAAGCAAATGGAGCATGGGAACAGATTGGAAAAATCGGGGAAACGTGTGGAAAAATGTAGAACAGTGGGAAACCAAAGGGAGCAGGGAGAACGGATTGGAAAAAGTGGGGAACCGTTCGGAACACTGCACAACAGAGGGGAACCAAAGGAGCACGGGGAAGAGATTGGAAAAATTGGGAAACCATGGAGGACAGTGCAGGACGGAGGGGAACCAAAGGGAGCAGGGGAAAAAGATTGGAAAAATTGGGGAACCTTGTGGAAAAATGCAGAACAGTGGGAAACCGAAGGGAGCAGGAAGAACGGATTGGAAAATGCGGGGAACCGTGGAGAGCACTGCAGTACAGAGGGGAACTAAAGGGAGCAGGGGGAACGGATTGGAAAAGTGGGGAACTGTGGGGGAAAATGCAGGACAGAGGGGAACCAAAGGGAGCAGGGGGAATGGATTGGAATAAGTGGGTAACCGTGGGGAACACTCCAGGACAGAGGGGAACCAAAGGGAGCAGGGGGAACGGTTTGGAAAAAGTGGGTAACCGTGGGGAACACTGCAGAACACTGCGGAACCAAAGGGAGCAGGGTGAACAGCTCGGAAAAGTGGGGAACCTTGGGTAACACTGCAGAATAAAGGAGAACCAAACGGAGCAGGGGGAACAGATTGGAAAAAGTGCAGAACCATGGCGAACACTGCAAAACAGTGGGGAACCAAAGGGAGCAGCGGGAACGGATTGGAAAAAGTGGGGAACCGTGGGAAACACTGCAGAACAGAGGGGAACGAAATGGAGCACGGCGAGCATATCGGAAAGAAGTTGAGAAGTGGGGAACACTGCAGGACAGAGGGGAACCAAAGGGAGCAGGGGGGGAACGGATTTGATAAAGTGGGGAACTGTGAAGAACAATGCAGACAGAGAGGAACCAAAGCGATCACGGCGAACAAATTCGAAAATAGTGGAAAAGTGGGGAATACTGCAGAACAGTGGGGAACCAAAGGGATCGGGGGAAACAGATTGGAAAAAGTGGGGAACCGTTCGGAACACTACACAACAGAGGGGAACCAAAGGAGCACGGGGAAGAGATTGGAAAAGGTGGGGAACAGTGGGGAATATTGCAGAAAAGAGGGGAACCAAATGGAGCATGGCGAACAGATTGGAAAATTTGGGGAACCTTGTGGAAAAATGCAGAACAGTGGGAAACCAAAGGGAGCAGGGAGAACGGATTGGAAAATGCGGGGAACCGTGGAGAGCACTGCAGTACAGAGGGGAACTAAAGGGAGCAGGGGGAACGGATTGGAAAAGGGGGGAACTGTGGGGGAAAATGCAGGACAGAGGGGAACCAAAGGGAGCAGGGGGAATGGATTGGAATAAGTGGGTAACCGTGGGGAACACTGCAGGACAGAGGGGAACCAAAGGGAGCAGGGGGAACGGTTTGGAAAAAGTGGGTAACCGTGGGGAACACTGCAGAACACTGCAGAACCAAAGGGAGCAGGGGGAACAGCTCGGAAAAGTGGGGAACCTTCGGTAACACAGCAGAATAAAGGAGAACCAAACGGAGCAGGGGAACAGATTGGAAAAAGTGGGGAATCGTGGGAAGTTCTGCAGAACAGTGGGGAACCAAAAGGAGAAGGGGGAATGGATTGGAAAAAGTGGGGAACCGTGGAGAACATTGGAGGACAGAGGGGAAACAAAGGGAACAGGAGGTACAGGTTGGAAAAAGTGGGGAACCGTTGGCGAACACTGCAGAACAGTGGGGAACCAAAGGGAGCAGGGGGAACAAATTGCAAAAAGTGGGGAATATTGCAGAAAAGAAGGGAAGCAAATGGAGCATGGGAACAGATTGGAAAAATCGGGGAAACGTGTGGAAAAATGTAGAACAGTGGGAAACCAAAGGGAGCAGGGAGAACGGATTGGAAAATGTGGGGAACCGTGGGGAGCACTGCAGTACAGAGGGGAACTAAAGGGAGCAAGGGGAACGGATTGGAAAAGTGGGGAAATATGGGGGAAAATGCAGGACAGAGGGGAACCAAAGGGAACAGGGGGAATGGATTGGAAAAAGTTGGTAACCGTGGGGAACACTGCAGGACAGAGGGGAACCAAAGGGAGCAGGGGGAACGGTTTGGAAAAAGTGGGTAACCGTGGGGAACACTGCAGAACACTGCGGAACCAAAGGGAGCAGGGGGAACAGCTCGGAAAAGAATGGAACCGTGGGGAACACTGCAGAATAAAGGAGAACCAAACGGAGCAGGGGGAACAGATTGGAAAAAGTGGGGAATCGTGGGGAGTTCTGCAGAACAGTGGGGAACCAAAAGGAGCAGGGGGAATGGATTGGAAAAAGTGGGGAACAGTGGGGAATATTGCAGAAAGGAGGGGAAGCAAATGGAGCATGGGAACAGATTGGAAAAATTGGGGAACCGTGCGGAAAAATGCAGAACAGTGGGAAACCAAAGGGAGCAGGGAGAACGGATAGGAAAATGTGGGGAACCGTGCGGAACACTGCAGGACAGAGGGGAACCAAAGGGAACAGGAGGTACAGGTTGTAAAAAGTGGGGAACCGTTAGCGAACACTGCAGAACAGTGGGGAACCAAAGGAAGCAGGGCGAACAGATTGCAAAAGGTGGGGAACAGTGGGGAATATTGCAGAAAAGTGGGGAACCAAATGGAGCATGGGAACAGATTGGAAAAATTGGGGAACCGTGTGGAAAAATGCAAAACAGTGGGAAACCAAAGGGAGCAGGGAGAACGGATTGGAAAAAGTGGGGAACCGTTCGGAACACTGCACAACAGAGGGGAACCAAAGGAGCACGGGGAAGAGATTGGAAAAATTGGGAAACCATGGAGGAGAGTGCAGGACGGAGGGGAACCAAAGGGAGCAGGGGGAAAAGATTGGATAAAGTGGGGAACTGTGGGGAACATTGTAGAACTGAGGGGAACCAAAGAGAGCACGACGAACAGATTGGAAAAAGTGTGGAACCGTGGGGAACACTGCAGGACAGAGGGGAACCAAAGGGAACAGGAGGTACAGGTTGTAAAAAGTGGGGAACCGTTAGCGAACACTGTAGAACAGTGGGGAACCAAAGGGAGCAGGGGGAACAGATTGCAAAAGGTGGGGAACAGTGGGGAATATTGCAGAAAAGAGGGGAACCAAATGGAGCATGGGAACAGATTGGAAAAATTGGGGAACCTTGTGGAAAAATGCAGAACAGTGGGAAACCAAAGGGAGCAGGGAGAACGGATTGGAAAATGCGGGGAACCGTGGAGAGCACTGCAGTACAGAGGGGAACTAAAGGGAGCAGGGGGAACGGATTGGAAAACTGGGGAACTGTGGGGGAAAATGCAGGACAGAGGGGAACCAAAGGGATCAGGGGGAATGGATTGGAATAAGTGGGTAACCGTGGGGAACACTGCAGGACAGAGGGGAACCAAAGGGAGCAGGGGGAACGGTTTGGAAAAAGTGGGTAACCGTGGGGAACACTGCAGAACACTGCAGAACCAAAGGGAGCAGGGGGAACAGCTCGGAAAAGTGGGGAACCTTCGGTAACACTGCAGAATAAAGGAGAACCAAACGGAGCAGGGGAACAGATTGGAAAAAGTGGGGAATCGTGGGGAGTTCTGCAGAACAGTGGGGAACCAAAAGGATCAGGGGGAATGGATTGGAAAAAGTGGGGAACCGTGGAGAACATTGGAGGACAGAAGGGAAACAAAGGGAGCAGGGCGAACTGATTGGAAAAAGTGGGGAAACGTGGGGAACACTGCAGGAGAGAGGGGAAACAAAAGGAGCAGGGTGAACAGATTCGAAAAAGTGTGCACCTTGGGGAACATTGCAGATAGAGGGGAACTAAACGGAGCATGGGGAACAGATTGGAAAAAGTGCAGAACCATGGCGAACACTGCAAAACAGTGGGGAACCAAAGGGAGCAGCGGGAACGGATTGGAAAAAGTGGGGAACCGTGGGAAACACTGCAGAACAGAGGGGAAAGAAATGGAACACGGCGAGCATATCGGAAAGAAGTTGAGAAGTGGGGAACACTGCAGGACAGAGGGGAACCAAAGGGAGCAGGGGGGAACGGATTGGATAAAGTGGGGAACTGTGAAGAACAATGCAGACAGAGAGGAACCAAAGCGATCACGGCGAACAAATTCGAAAATAGTGGAAAAGTGGGGAATACTGCAGAATAGTGGGGAACCAAAGGGATCGGGGGGAAACAGATTGGAAAAATTGGGGAACAGTGTGGAAAAATACAGAAGCTTGAGGAAACAAAGGGAGCATGGGGTATACATTGGAAAAATTGTGGAACCATGGGGAACACTGAAGAGCAGAGGGGAACCAAGGGAGCAGGTGCAACGGATTGGAAAAAGTGGGGAATTGCGAAGGACAATGCAGGACAGAGGGGAAAGAAAGGGCACAGGGGGAACGGATTGGAAAAAGTGGGGAACTGTGGGGAACACTGCAGAACAGAGGGGAACCAAAGGGAGCAGGGGGAACAGCTCGGAAAAGTGGGGAACCGTTGGGAACACTGCAGAATAAAGGAGAACCAAACGGAGCAGGGGGTACAGATTGGAAAAAAGTGGGGTATCGTGGGGAGTTCTGCAGAACAGTGGGGAACCAAAAGGAGCAGGGGGAATGGATTGGAAAAAATGGGGAACCGTGGAGAACATTGCAGGACAGAGGGGAAACAAAGAGAGCAGGGCGAACTGATTGGAAAAAGTGGGGAAACGTGGGGAACACTGCAGGACAGAGGGGAAACAAAGGGAGCAGGGTGAACAGATTCGAAAAAGTGTGCAACCTTGGGGAACACTGCAGAATAGAGGGGAACTAAACGGAGCATGGGGAACAGATTGGAAAAAGTGCAGAACCATGGCGAACAGTACAAAACAGTGGGGAACCAAAGGGAGCAGCGGGAACGGATTGGAAAAAGTGGGGAACCGTGGGAAACACTGCAGAACAGAGGGGAACGAAATGGAGCACGGCGAGCATATCGTAAAGAAGTTGAGAAGTGGGCAACACTGCAGAACGGTGGGGAATCAAAGGGAGCAGGGGGATCAGTTTGGAAAAAGTGTGGAGCAGTGTGGAAAAATGCAGAAGAGTGGGGACCCAAAGGGAGCAGGAGGAACAGATTGGAAAAATTCGGGAACCGTGGAGAACACTGCAGAACAGAGGGGAACAAAAGGGAGCAGGGGTAACGGATTGGAAAATGTGGGGAACTGTATGAAAAACTGCAGAATAGAGGTGAACCAAAGGGAGCAGGGGGAACAGCTTGGAAAAAGTGGGAACTGTGGGGAAAACTGCAGAACAGAGGGGAGCCCAAGGAGCAGGGGGAGCAGATTGGAAAAAGTGGGGAACGGTGTGGAAAAATGCATAAGAGTGGAGAAATAAAGGGAGCAGGGTGAACGTATTGGAAAAAGTGGGGAACTGTTTGGAACACTGCAGAACAGAGGGGAACCAAAGGAGCACGGGGAAGAGATGGGAAAAATTGGGAAACAATAGAGGACAGTGCAGCTCGGAGGGGAACCAAAAGGAGCATGGGAACAGATTGGAAAAAATGTGGAGAACCATGGGGAATACTGCAGAACAGAGAGGACCCAAAGTGAGCAGAGGGAAGAACTCGGAAAAGTGGGGAACCGTGGGGAACCAAAGGGAGCGGGGGAAACAGATTGGAAAAAGTGGGGAACAGTGTGGAAAACGCAGAAGAGTGAGGAAACAAAGGGAGCAGGGGGAACAGATTGGAAAAAGTGGGGAACTGAGTGGAACACTGCAGAACATAGGGGAATTAAAGGGAACATGGAGAATAGATTGGAAAAACTGCGGAACCGTGGCGAACACTGCAAAACAGTGGGGAACGAAAGGGAGCAGTGGGAACGGATTGGAAAAAGTTGGGAATCGTGGGAAACACTGCAGATCAGAGGGGAACGAAAGGGAGCAGGACGAACATATCGGAAAAAAGTAGAGAAGTGGGAAACACTGCAGAACAGTGGTGAATCAAAGGGAGCAGGGGGATCAGATTGGAAAAAGTGGGGAACTGTGTGGAAAAATGCAGAACAGTGGGGAACCAAAGGGAGCAGGAGGAACAGATTGGAAAAAGTCGGGAACCGTGGAGAACCCTGCAGAACAGAGGGGAACCAAAGGGAGCAGGGGTAACGGATTGGAAAATGTGGGGAACTGTATAGAAAACTGCAGAATAGAGGGGAACCAACGGGAGCAGGGGGAACAGATTGGAAAAAGTGGAAACTGTGGGGAATACTGCAGAACAGAGGGGAGCCCAAGGAGAAGGGGGAACAGATTGGAAAAAGTGGGGAACGGAGTGGAAAATGCAGAAGAGTGGAGAAACAACGGGAGCAGGGTGAACGGATTGGAAAAAGTGGGGAACAGTGTGGAAAACTGCAGAACAGAGGGGAATCAAAGGAAGCAGGGGGAACGGATTGGAAAAAGTGGGGAACCGTTCGGAACACTGAACAACAGAGGGGAACCAAAGGAGCACGGGGAAGAGATTGGAAAAATTGGGAAACCATGGAGGACAGTGCAGTACGGAGGGGAACCAAAGGGAGCAGGGGGAACAGATTGGAAAAAGTGGGGAACTGTGGGGAACACTGTAGAACAGAGAGGAACCAAAGAGAGCACGGCGAACAGATTGGAAAAAGTGTGGAACCGTGGGGAACACTGCAGGATAGAGGGGAACCAAAGGGAACAGGAGGTACAGGTTGGAAAAAGAGGGGAACCGTTGGCGAACACTGCAGAACAGTGGGGAACCAAAGGGAGCAGGGGGAACAGATTGCAAAAAGTGGGGAACAGTGGGGAATATTGCAGAAAAGAAGGGAAGCAAATGGAGCATGGGAACAGATTGGAAAAATCGGGGAAACGTGTGGAAAAATGTAGAACAGTGGGAAACCAAAGGGAGCAGGGAGAACGGATTGGAAAAAGTGGGGAACCGTTCGGAACACTGCACAACAGAGGGGAACCAAAGGAGCACGGGGAAGAGATTGGAAAAATTGGGAAACCATGGAGGACAGTGCAGGACGGAGGGGAACCAAAGGGAGCAGGGGGAAAAGATTGGATAAAGTGGGGAACTGTGGGGAACATTGTAGAACTGAGGGGAACCAAAGAGAGCACGACGAACAGATTGGAAAAAGTGTGGAACCGTGGGGAACACTGCAGGACAGAGGGGAACCAAAGGGAACAGGAGGTACAGGTTGTAAAAAGTGGGGAACCGTTAGCGAACACTGCAGAACAGTGGGGAACCAAAGGGAGCAGGGGGAACAGATTGCAAAAGGTGGGGAACAGTGGGGAATATTGCAGAAAAGAGGGGAACCAAATGGAGCATGGCGAACAGATTGGAAAATTTGGGGAACCTTGTGGAAAAATGCAGAACAGTGGGAAACCAAAGGGAGCAGGGAGAACGGATTGGAAAATGCGGGGAACTGTGGAGAGCACTGCAGTACAGAGGGGGACTAAAGGGAGCAGGGGGAACGGATTGGAAAAGTGGGGAACTGTGGGGGAAAATGCAGGACAGAGGGGAACCAAAGGGAGCAGGGGGAATGGATTGGAATAAGTGGGTAACCGTGGGGAACACTGCAGGACAGAGGGGAACCAAAGGGAGCAGGGGGAACGGTTTGGAAAAAGTGGGGAACCGTTCGGAACACTGCACAACAGAGGGGAACCAAAGGAGCACGGGGAAGAGATTGGAAAAATTGGGAAACCATGGAGGACAGTGCAGGACGGAGGGAACCAAAGGGAGCAGGGGGAAAAGATTGGATAAAGTGGGGAACTGTGGGGAACATTGTAGAACTGAGGGGAACCAAAGAGAGCACGGCGAACAGATTGGAAAAAGTGTGGAAACGTAGGGAACACTGCAGGACAGAGGAGAACCAAAGGGAACAGGAGGTACAGGTTGTAAAAAGTGGGGAACCGTTAGCGAACACTGCAGAACAGTGGGGAACCAAAGGGAGCAGGGGGAACACATTGCAAAAGGTGGGGAACAGTGGGGAATATTGCAGAAAAGAGGGGAACCAAATGGAGCATGGGAACAGATTGGGAAAATTGGGGAACCTTGTGGAAAAATGCAGAACAGTGGGAAACCAAAGGGAGCAGGGAGAACGGATTGGAAAATGCGGGGAACCGTGGAGAGCACTGCAGTACAGAGGGGAACTAAAGGGAGCAGGGGGAACTGATTGGAAAACTGGGGAACTGTGGGGGAAAATGCAGGACAGAGGGGAACCAAAGGGAGCAGGGGGAATGGATTGGAATAAGTGGGTAACCGTGGGGAACACTGCAGAACACTGCAGAACCAAAGGGAGCAGGGGGAACAGCTTGGAAAAGTAGGGAACCTTCGGTAACACTGCAGAATAAAGGAGAACCAAACGGAGCAGTGGAACAGATTGGAAAAAGTGGGGAATCGTGGGGAGTTCTGCAGAACAGTGGGGAACCAAAAGGAGCAGGGGGAATGGATTGGAAAAAGTGGGGAACCGTGGAGAACATTGGAGGACAGAGGGGAAACAAAGGGAGCAGGGCGAACTGATTGGAAAAAGTGGGGAAACGTGGGGAACACTGCAGGACAGAGGGGAAACAAAGGGAGCAGGGTGAACAGATTCGAAAAAGTTTGCACCTTGGGGAACATTGCAGATAGAGGGGAACTAAACGGAGCATGGGGAACAGACTGGAAAAAGTGCAGAACCATGGCGAACACTGCAAAACAGTGGGGAACCAAAGGGAGCAGCGGGAACGGATTGTAAAAAGTGGGGAACCGTGGGAAACACTGCAGAACAGAGGGGAAAGAAATGGAACACGGCGAGCATATCGGAAAGATGTTGAGAAGTGGGGAACACTGCAGGACAGAGGGGAACCAAAGGGAGCAGGGGGAACAGCTCGGAAAAGTGGGGAACCGTGGGGAACACTGCAGAATAAAGGAGAACCAAACGGAGCAGGGGGAACAGATTGGAAAAAGGGGGGAATCGTGGGGAGTTCTGCAGAACAGTGGGAAACCAAAAGGAGCAGGGGGAATGGATTGGAAAAAGTGGGGAACAGTGGGGAATATTGCAGAAAAGAGGGGAAGCAAATGGAGCATGGGAACAGATTGGAAAAATCGGGGAACCGTGTGGAAAAATGCAGAACAGTGGGAAACAAAAGGGAGCAGGGAGAACGGATAGGAAAATGTGGGGAACCGTGCGGAACACTGCAGGACAGAGGGGAACCAAAGGGAACAGGAGGTACAGGTTGTAAAAAGTGGGGAACCGTTAGCGAACACTGCAGAACAGTGGGGAACCAAAGGGAGCAGGGGGAACAGATTGCAAAAGGTGGGGAACAGTGGGGAATATTGCAGAAAAGAGGGGAACCAAATGGAGCATGGGAACAGATTGGAAAAATTGGGGAACCGTGTGGAAAAATGCAAAACAGTGGGAAACCAAAGGGAGCAGGGAGAACGGATTGGAAAAAGTGGGGAACCGTTCGGAACACTGCACAACAGAGGGGAACCAAAGGAGCACGGGGAAGAGATTGGAAAAATTGGGAAACCATGGAGGACAGTGCAGGACGGAGGGGAACCAAAGGGAGCAGGGGGAAAAGATTGGATAAAGTGGGGAACTGTGGGGAACATTGTAGAACTGAGGGGAACCAAAGAGAGCACGACGAACAGATTGGAAAAAGTGTGGAACCGTGGGGAACACTGCAGGACAGAGGGGAACCAAAGGGAACAGGAGGTACAGGTTGTAAAAAGTGGGGAACCGTTAGCGAACACTGCAGAACAGTGGGGAACCAAAGGGAGAAGGGGGAACGGATTGCAAAAGGTGGGGAACAGTGGGGAATATTGCAGAAAAGAGGGGAACCAAATGGAGCATGGGAACAGATTGGAAAAATTGGGGAACCTTGTGGAAAAATGCAGAACAGTGGGAAACCAAAGGGAGCAGGGAGAACGGATTAGAAAATGCGGGGAACCGTGGAGAGCACTGCAGTACAGAGGGGAACTAAAGGGAGCAGGGGGAACGGATTGGAAAACTGGGGAACTGGGGGGGAAAATGCAGGACAGAGGGGAACCAAAGGGAGCAGGGGGAATGGATTGGAATAAGTGAGTAACGGTGGGGAACACTGCAGGACAGAGGGGAACGAAAGGGAGCAGGGGGAACGGTTTGGAAAAAGTGGGGAACCGTTCGGAACACTGCACAACAGAGGGGAACCAAAGGAGCACGGGGAAGAGATTGGAAAAATTGGGAAACCATGGAGGACAGTGCAGGACGGAGGGAACCAAAGGGAACAGGGGGAAAAGATTGGATAAAGTGGGGAACTGTGGGGAACATTGTAGAACTGAGGGGAACCAAAGAGAGCACGGCGAACAGATTGGAAAAAGTGTGGAACCGTGGGGAACACTGCAGGACAGAGGGGAACCAAAGGGAACAGGAGGTACAGGTTGTAAAAAGTGGGGAACCGTTAGCGAACACTGCAGAGCAGTGGGGAACCAAAGGGAGCAGTGGGAACAGATTGCAAAAGGTGGGGAACAGTGGGGAATATTGCAGAAAAGAGGGGAACCAAATGGAGCATGGGAACAGATTGGAAAAATTGGGGAACCGTGTGGAAAAATGCAGAACAGTGGGAAACCAAAGGGAGCAGGGAGAACGGATTGGAAAATGCGGGGAACCGTGGAGAGCACTGCAGTACAGAGGGGAACTAAAGGGAGCAGGGGGAATGGATTGGAATAAGTGGGTAACCGTGGGGAACACTGCAGGACGGAGGGGAACCAAAGGGAGCAGGGGGAAAAGATTGGATAAAGTGGGGAACTGTGGGGAACATTGTAGAACTGAGGGGAACCAAAGAGAGCACGGAGAACAGATTGGAAAAAGTGTGGAACCGTGGGGAACACTGCAGGACAGAGGGGAACCAAAGGGAACAGGAGGTACAGGTTGTAAAAAGTGGGGAACCGTTAGCGAACACTGCAGAACAGTGGGGAACCAAAGGGAGCAGTGGGAACAGATTGCAAAAGGTGGGGAACAGTGGGGAATATTGCAGAAAAGAGGGGAACCAAATGGAGCATGGGAACAGATTGGAAAAATTGGGGAACCGTGTGGAAAAATGCAGAACAGTGGGAAACCAAAGGGAGCAGGGAGAACGGATTGGAAAATGCGGGGAACCGTGGAGAGCACTGCAGTACAGAGGGGAACTAAAGGGAGCAGGGGGAACTGATTGGAAAACTGGGGAACTGTGGGGGAAAATGCAGGACAGAGGGGAACCAAAGGGAGCAGGGGGAATGGATTGGAAAAAGTGGGTAACCGTGGGGAACACTGCAGAACACTGCAGAACCAAAGGGAGCAGGGGGAACAGCTTGGAAAAGTAGGGAACCTTCGGTAACACTGCAGAATAAAGGAGAACCAAACGGAGCAGGGGGAACAGATTGGAAAAAGTGCAGAACCATGGCGAACACTGCAAAACAGTGGGGAACCAAAGGGAGCAGCGGGAACGGATTGGAAAAAGTGGGGAACCGTGGGAAAAACTGCAGAACAGAGGGGAACGAAATGGAACACGGCGAGCATATCGGAAAGAAGTTGAGAAGTGGGGAACACTGCAGGACAGAGGGGAACCAAAGGGAGCAGGTGCAACAGATTGGAAAAAGTGGGGAATCGCGAAGGATAATGCAGGACAGAGGGGAAAGAAAGGGCACAGGGGGAACGGATTGGAAAAAGTGGGGAACTGTGGGGAACACTGCAGAACAGAGGGGAACCAAAGGGAGCAGGGGGAACAGCTCGGAAAAGTGGGGAACCGTGGGGAACACTGCAGATAAAAGGAGAACCAAACGGAGCAGGGGGAACAGATTGGAAAAAAGTGGGGTATCATGGGGAGTTCTGCAGAACAGTGGGGAACCAAAAGGAGCAGGGGGAATGGATTGGAAAAAGTGGGGAACCGTGGAGAACATTGCAGGACAGAGGGGAAACAAAGAGAGCAGGGCGAACTGATTGGAAAAAGTGGGGAAACGTGGGGAACACTGCAGGACAGAGGGGAAACAAAGGGCGCAGGGTGAACAGATTCGAAAAAGTGTGCAACCTTGGGGAACACTGCAGAATAGAGGGGAACTAAACGGAGCATGGGGAACAGATTGGAAAAAGTGCAGAACCATGGCGAACACTGCAAAACAGTGGGGAACCAAAGGGAGCAGCGGGAACGGATTGGAAAAAGTGGTGAACAGTGGGAAACACTGCAGAACAGAGGGGAACGAAATGGAGCACGGCGAGCATATCGGAAAGAAGTTGAGAAGTGGGCAGCATTGCAGAACAGTGGGGAATCAAAGGGAGCAGGGGGATCAGTTTGGAAAAAGTGTGGAGCAGTGTGGAAAAATGCAGAAGAGTGGGGACCCAAAGGGAGCAGGAGGAACAGATTGGAAAAAGTCGGGAACCGTGGAAAACACTGCAGAACAGAGGGGAACAAAAGGGAGCAGGGGTAACGGATTGGAAAATGTGGGGAACTGTATGGAAAACTGCAGAATAGAGGTGAACCAAAGGGAGCAGGGGGAACAGCTTGGAAAAAGTGGGAACTGTGGGGAAAACAGTAGAACAGAGGGGAGCCCAAGGAGCAGGAGGAGCAGATTGGAAAAAGTGGGGAACGGTGTGGAAAAATGCAGAAGAGTGGAGAAACAACGGGAGCAGGGTGAACGTATTGGAAAAAGTGGGGAACTGTTTGGAACACTGCAGAACAGAGGGGAACCAAAGGAGCACGGGGAAGAGATGGGAAAAATTGGGAAACAATGGAGGACAGTGCAGCTCGGAGGGGAACCAAAAGGAGCATGGGAACAGATTGGAAAAAGTGGGGAACCATGGGAAATACTGCAGAACAGAGGGGAACGAAATGGAACACGGCGGGCATATCGGAAAGAAGTTGAGAAGTGGGGAACACTGCAGGACAGAGGGGAACCAAAGGGAGCAGGGGGGAACGGATTGGATAAAGTGGGGAACTGTGAAGAACAATGCAGACAGAGAGGAACCAAAGCGATCACGGCGAACAAATTCGAAAATAGTGGAAAAGTGGGGAATACTGCAGAACAGTGGGGAACCAAAGGGAGCGGGGGAAACAGATTGGAAAAAGTGGGGAACAGTGTGGAAAAATGCAGAAGAGTGAGGAAACAAAGGGAGCAGGGGGTATACATTGGAAAAATTGCGGAACCGTGGGGAACACTGCAGAACAGAGGGGAACCAAGGGAGCACGGGGAACAGATTGGAAAAAGTGGGGAATCGTGAGGAGCACTGCACAATAGACTGGAACCAAAGGGAGCAGGGGAAATGGATTGGAAAAAGTGGGGAAGCGTGGGGAACACTGCAGAACAGAGTTGAACCAAAGGAATAGGAGGAACGGATTGGAAAAAGTGGGGAACCATGGGGAACACTGCAGGAAAGAGGGGAACCAAAGGGTGCAGGGGGTAAAAGTTGGAAAAAGTGGGGAACCTTGGGGAACACTGCAGAACAGAGGGGAACCAAAGGGTGCAGGGGGAACAGCTCGGAAATGTGGGAAACCGTGCGGAACAATGCAGAACAGAGTGGAACAAAAGGGAGCAGGGGGAACGGATTGGAAAAAGTGGGGAACTGTGGGGAACACTGCAGAACAGAGGGGAACAAAAGGTAGCAGGGGAAACGGATTGGAAAAAGTGGGGAACCATGGGGAACACTGCAGAACAGTGGGGAACCAAGGGTAGCAGGGGGAACGGATTGAAAAAAGTGGGGAACAGAGTGGAAAAATGCAGAACAGTGGGAAACCAAAGGGAGCAGGGAGAATGGATTGGAAAATGTGGGGAACCGTGGGGAGCACTGCAGTACAGAGGGGAACTAAAGGGAGCAAGGGGAACGGATTGGAAAAGTGGGGAAATATGGGGGAAAATGCAGGACAGAGGGGAACCAAAGGGAACAGGGGGAATGGATTGGAAAAAGTTGGTAACCGTGGGGAACACTGCAGGACAGACGGGAACCAAAGGGAGCAGGGGGAACGGTTTGGAAAAAGTGGGTAACCGTGGGGAACACTGCAGAACACTGCGGAACCAAAGGGAGCAGGGGGAACAGCTCGGAAAAGAATGGAACCGTGGGGAACACTGCAGAATAAAGGAGAACCAAACGGAGCAGGGGGAACAGATTGGAAAAAGTGGGGAATCGTGGGGAGTTCTGCAGAACAGTGGGGAACCAAAGGGAGCAGGGGGAACAGATTGCAAAAGGTGGGGAACAGTGGGGAATATTGCAGAAAAGAGGGGAACCAAATGGAGCATGGGAACAGATTGGAAAAATTGGGGAACCGTGTGGAAAAATGCAAAACAGTGGGAAACCAAAGGGAGCAGGGAGAACGGATTGGAAAAAGTGGGGAACAGTGGGGGATATTGCAGAAAAGAGGGGAAGCAAATGGAGCACAGGGAAGAGATTGGAAAAATTGGGAAACCATGGAGGACAGTGCAGGACGGAGGGGAACCAAAGGGAGCAGGGGGAAAAGATTGGAAAAAGTGGGGAACTGTGGGGAACACTGCAGGATAGAGGGGAACCAAAGGGAACAGGAGGTACAGGTTGTAAAAAGTGGGGAACCGTTAGCGAACACTGCAGAACAGTGGGGAACCAAAGGGAGCAGGGGGAACAGATTGCAAAAGGTGGGGAACAGTGGGGAATATTGCAGAAAAGAGGGGAACCAAATGGAGCATGGGAACAGATTGGAAAAATTGGGGAACCTTGTGGAAAAATGCAGAACAGTGGGAAACCAAAGGGAGCAGGTAGAACGGATTGAAAAATGCGGGTAACCGTGGAGAGCACTGCAGTACAGAGTGGAACTAAAGGGAGCAGGGGGAAAAGATTGGATAAAGTGGGGAACTGTGGGGAACATTGTAGAACTGAGGGGAACCAAATGGAGCATGGGAACAGATTGGGAAAATTGGGGAACCGTGGGGAACACTGCAGAACACTGCAGAACCAAAGGGAGCAGGGGGAACAGCTCGGAAAAGTGGGGAACCTTCGGTAACACTGCAGAATAAAGGAGAACCAAACGGAGCAGGGGAACAGATTGGAAAAAGTGGGGAATCGTGGGGAGTTCTGCAGAACAGTGGGGAACCAAAAGGATCAGGGGGAATGGATTGGAAAAAGTGGGGAACCGTGGAGAACATTGGAGGACAGAGGGGAAACAAAGGGAGCAGGGCGAACTGATTGGAAAAAGTGGGGAAACGTGGGGAACACTGCAGGACAGAGGGGAAACAAAGGGAGCAGGGTGAACAGATTCGAAAAAGTGTGCACCTTGGGGAACATTGCAGATAGAGGGGAACTAAACGGAGCATGGGGAACAGATTGGAAAAAGTGCAGAACCATGGCGAACACTGCAAAACAGTGGGGAACCAAAGGGAGCAGCGGGAACGGATTGGAAAAAGTGGGGAACCGTGGGAAACACTGCAGAACAGAGGGGAAAGAAATGGAACACGGCGAGCATATCGGAAAGAAGTTGAGAAGTGGGGAACACTGCAGGACAGAGGGGAACCAAAGGGAGCAGGGGGGAACGGATTGGATAAAGTGGGGAACTGTGAAGAACAATGCAGACAGAGAGGAACCAAAGCAATCACGGCGAACAAATTCGAAAATAGTGGAAAAGTGGGGAATACTGCAGAATAGTGGGGAACCAAAGGGATCGGGGGAAACAGATTGGAAAAAGTGGGGAACAGTGTGGAAAAATGCAGAAGCTTGAGGAAACAAAGGGAGCATGGGGTATACATTGGAAAAATTGTGGAACCATGGGGAACACTGAAGAGCAGAGGGGAACCAAGGGAGCAGGTGCAACGGATTGGAAAAAGTGGGGAATCGCGAAGGACAATGCAGGACAGAGGGGAAAGAAAGGGCACAGGGGGAACGGATTGGAAAAAGTGGGGAACTGTGGGGAACACTGCAGAACAGAGGGGAACCAAAGGGAGCAGGGGGAACAGCTCGGAAAAGTGGGGAACCGTTGGAAACACTGCAAAATAAAGGAGAACCAAACGGAGCAGGGGAACAGATTGGAAAAAGTGGGGAATCGTGGGGAGTTCTGCAGAACAGTGGGGAACCAAAAGGAGCAGGGGGAATGGATTGGAAAAAGTGGGGAACCGTGGAAAACATTGGAGGACAGAGGGGAAACAAAGGGAACAGGAGGTACAGGTTGGAAAAAGTGGGGAACCGTTGGCGAACACTGCAGAACAGTGGGGAACCAAAGGGAGCAGGGGGAACAGATTGCAAAAAGTGGGGAACAGTGGGGAATATTGCAGAAAAGAAGGGAAGCAAATGGAGCATGGGAACAGATTGGAAAAATCGGGATAACGTGTGGAAAAATGTAGAACAGTGGGAAACCAAAGGGAGCAGCGAGAACGGATTGGAAAATGTGGGGAACCGTGGGGAGCACTGCAGTACAGAGGGGAACTAAAGGGAGCAAGGGGAACGGATTGGAAAAGTGGGGAAATATGGGGGAAAATGCAGGACAGAGGGGAACCAAAGGGAACAGGGGGAATGGATTGGAAAAAGTGGGGAACCGTGGAGAACATTGGAGGACAGAGGGGAAACAAAGGGAACAGGAGGTACAGGTTGGAAAAAGTGGGGAACCGTTGGCGAACACTGCAGAACAGTGGGGAACCAAAGGGAGCAGGGGGAACAGATTGCAAAAGGTGGGGAACAGTGGGGAATATTGCAGAAAAGAGGGGAACCAAATGGAGCATGGGAACAGATTGGGAAAATTGGGGAACCTTGTGGAAAAATGCAGAACAGTGGGAAACCAAAGGGAGCAGGGAGAACGGATTGGAAAATGCGGGGAACCGTGGAGAGCACTGCAGTACAGAGGGGAACTAAAGGGAGCAGAGGGAACGGATTGGAAAAGTGGGGAACTGTGGGGGAAAATGCAGGACAGAGGGGAACCAAAGGGAGCAGGGGGAATGGATTGGAATAAGTGGGTAACCGTGGGGAACACTGCAGGACAGAGGGGAACCAAAGGGAGCAGGGGGACCGGTTTGGAAAAAGTGGGTAACCGTGGGGAATACTGCAGAACACTGCAGAACCAAAGGGAGCAGGGGGAACAGCTCGGAAAAGTGGGGAACCTTCGGTAACACTGCAGAATAAAGGAGAACCAAACGGAGCAGTGGAACAGATTGGAAAAAGTGGGGAATCGTGGGGAGTTCTGCAGAACAGTGGGGAACCAAAAGGAGCAGGGGGAATGGATTGGAAAAAGTGGGGAACCGTGGAGAACATTGGAGGACAGAGGGGAAACAAAGGGAGCAGGGTGAACAGATTCGAAAAAGTGTGCACCTTGGGGAACATTGCAGATAGAGGGGAACTAAACGGAGCATGGGGAACAGACTGGAAAAAGTGCAGAACCATGGCGAACACTGCAAAACAGTGGGGAACCAAAGGGAGCAGCGGGAACGGATTGTAAAAAGTGGGGAACCATGGGAAACACTGCAGAACAGAGGGGAAAGAAATGGAACACGGCGAGCATATCGGAAAGATGTTGAGAAGTGGGGAACACTGCAGGACAGAGGGGAACCAAAGGGAGCAGGGGGGAACGGATTGGATAAAGTGGGGAACTGTGAAGAACAATGCAGACAGAGAGGAACCAAAGCGATCACGGCGAACAAATTCGAAAATAGTGGAAAAGTGGGGAATACTGCAGAATAGTGGGGAACCAAAGGGATCGGGGGAAACAGATTGGAAAAAGTGGGGAACAGTGTGGAAAAATGCAGAAGCTTGAAGAAACAAATGGAGCATGGGGTATACATTGGAAAAATTGTGGAACCATGGGGAACACTGAAGAGCAGAGGGGAACCAAGGGAGCAGGTGCAACGGATTGGAAAAAGTGGGGAATCGCGAAGGACAATGCAGGACAGAGGGGAAAGAAAGGGCACAGGGGGAACGGATTGGAAAAAGTGGGGAACTGTGGGGAACACTGCAGAACAGAGGGGAACCAAAGGGAGCAGGGGGAACAGCTCGGAAAAGTGGGGAACCGTTGGGAACACTGCAGAATAAAGGAGAACCAAACGGAGCAGGGGGTACAGATTGGAAAAAAGTGGGGTATCGTGGGGAGTTCTGCAGAACAGTGGGGAACCAAAAGGAGCAGGGGGAATGGATTGGAAAAAGTGGAGAACCGTGGAGAACATTGCAGGACAGAGGGGAAACAAAGAGAGCAGGGCGAACTGATTGGAAAAAGTGGGGAAACGTGGGGAACACTGCAGAACAGTGGGGAACCAAAGGGAGCAGGGGGAACAGATTGCAAAAAGTGGGGAACAGTGGGGAAAATTGCAGAAAAGAAGGGAAGCAAATGGAGCATGGGAACAGATTGGAAAAATCGGGGAAACGTGTGGAAAAATGTAGAACAGTGGGAAACCAAAGGGAGCAGGGAGAACGGATTGGAAAAAGTGGGGAACCGTTCGGAACACTGCACAACAGAGGGGAACCAAAGGAGCACGGGGAAGAGATTGGAAAAATTGGGAAACCATGGAGGACAGTGCAGGACGGAGGGGAACCAAAGGGAGCAGGGGAAAAAGATTGGAAAAATTGGGGAACCTTGTGGAAAAATGCAGAACAGTGGGAAACCGAAGGGAGCAGGAAGAACGGATTGGAAAATGCGGGGAACCGTGGAGAGCACTGCAGTACAGAGGGGAACTAAAGGGAGCAGGGGGAACGGATTGGAAAAGTGGGGAACTGTGGGGGAAAATGCAGGACAGAGGGGAACCAAAGGGAGCAGGGGGAATGGATTGGAATAAGTGGGTAACCGTGGGGAACACTCCAGGACAGAGGGGAACCAAAGGGAGCAGGGGGAACGGTTTGGAAAAAGTGGGTAACCGTGGGGAACACTGCAGAACACTGCGGAACCAAAGGGAGCAGGGTGAACAGCTCGGAAAAGTGGGGAACCTTGGGTAACACTGCAGAATAAAGGAGAACCAAACGGAGCAGGGGGAACAGATTGGAAAAAGTGCAGAACCATGGCGAACA
This sequence comes from Narcine bancroftii, assembly GCF_036971445.1. NCBI lineage: Eukaryota > Metazoa > Chordata > Chondrichthyes > Torpediniformes > Narcinidae > Narcine > Narcine bancroftii. Next base: position 7,368,869 of record NW_027211884.1, read on the forward strand.
CTGCAAAACAGTGGGGAACCAAAGGGAGCAGCGGGAACGGATTGGAAAAAGTGGGGAACCGTGGGAAACACTGCAGAACAGAGGGGAACGAAATGGAGCACGGCGAGCATATCGGAAAGAAGTTGAGAAGTGGGGAACACTGCAGGACAGAGGGGAACCAAAGGGAGCAGGGGGGGAACGGATTTGATAAAGTGGGGAACTGTGAAGAACAATGCAGACAGAGAGGAACCAAAGCGATCACGGCGAACAAATTCGAAAATAGTGGAAAAGTGGGGAATACTGCAGAACAGTGGGGAACCAAAGGGATCGGGGGAAACAGATTGGAAAAAGTGGGGAACCGTTCGGAACACTACACAACAGAGGGGAACCAAAGGAGCACGGGGAAGAGATTGGAAAAGGTGGGGAACAGTGGGGAATATTGCAGAAAAGAGGGGAACCAAATGGAGCATGGCGAACAGATTGGAAAATTTGGGGAACCTTGTGGAAAAATGCAGAACAGTGGGAAACCAAAGGGAGCAGGGAGAACGGATTGGAAAATGCGGGGAACCGTGGAGAGCACTGCAGTACAGAGGGGAACTAAAGGGAGCAGGGGGAACGGATTGGAAAAGGGGGGAACTGTGGGGGAAAATGCAGGACAGAGGGGAACCAAAGGGAGCAGGGGGAATGGATTGGAATAAGTGGGTAACCGTGGGGAACACTGCAGGACAGAGGGGAACCAAAGGGAGCAGGGGGAACGGTTTGGAAAAAGTGGGTAACCGTGGGGAACACTGCAGAACACTGCAGAACCAAAGGGAGCAGGGGGAACAGCTCGGAAAAGTGGGGAACCTTCGGTAACACAGCAGAATAAAGGAGAACCAAACGGAGCAGGGGAACAGATTGGAAAAAGTGGGGAATCGTGGGAAGTTCTGCAGAACAGTGGGGAACCAAAAGGAGAAGGGGGAATGGATTGGAAAAAGTGGGGAACCGTGGAGAACATTGGAGGACAGAGGGGAAACAAAGGGAACAGGAGGTACAGGTTGGAAAAAGTGGGGAACCGTTGGCGAACACTGCAGAACAGTGGGGAACCAAAGGGAGCAGGGGGAACAAATTGCAAAAAGTGGGGAATATTGCAGAAAAGAAGGGAAGCAAATGGAGCATGGGAACAGATTGGAAAAATCGGGGAAACGTGTGGAAAAATGTAGAACAGTGGGAAACCAAAGGGAGCAGGGAGAACGGATTGGAAAATGTGGGGAACCGTGGGGAGCACTGCAGTACAGAGGGGAACTAAAGGGAGCAAGGGGAACGGATTGGAAAAGTGGGGAAATATGGGGGAAAATGCAGGACAGAGGGGAACCAAAGGGAACAGGGGGAATGGATTGGAAAAAGTTGGTAACCGTGGGGAACACTGCAGGACAGAGGGGAACCAAAGGGAGCAGGGGGAACGGTTTGGAAAAAGTGGGTAACCGTGGGGAACACTGCAGAACACTGCGGAACCAAAGGGAGCAGGGGGAACAGCTCGGAAAAGAATGGAACCGTGGGGAACACTGCAGAATAAAGGAGAACCAAACGGAGCAGGGGGAACAGATTGGAAAAAGTGGGGAATCGTGGGGAGTTCTGCAGAACAGTGGGGAACCAAAAGGAGCAGGGGGAATGGATTGGAAAAAGTGGGGAACAGTGGGGAATATTGCAGAAAGGAGGGGAAGCAAATGGAGCATGGGAACAGATTGGAAAAATTGGGGAACCGTGCGGAAAAATGCAGAACAGTGGGAAACCAAAGGGAGCAGGGAGAACGGATAGGAAAATGTGGGGAACCGTGCGGAACACTGCAGGACAGAGGGGAACCAAAGGGAACAGGAGGTACAGGTTGTAAAAAGTGGGGAACCGTTAGCGAACACTGCAGAACAGTGGGGAACCAAAGGGAGCAGGGCGAACAGATTGCAAAAGGTGGGGAACAGTGGGGAATATTGCAGAAAAGTGGGGAACCAAATGGAGCATGGGAACAGATTGGAAAAATTGGGGAACCGTGTGGAAAAATGCAAAACAGTGGGAAACCAAAGGGAGCAGGGAGAACGGATTGGAAAAAGTGGGGAACCGTTCGGAACACTGCACAACAGAGGGGAACCAAAGGAGCACGGGGAAGAGATTGGAAAAATTGGGAAACCATGGAGGAGAGTGCAGGACGGAGGGGAACCAAAGGGAGCAGGGGGAAAAGATTGGATAAAGTGGGGAACTGTGGGGAACATTGTAGAACTGAGGGGAACCAAAGAGAGCACGACGAACAGATTGGAAAAAGTGTGGAACCGTGGGGAACACTGCAGGACAGAGGGGAACCAAAGGGAACAGGAGGTACAGGTTGTAAAAAGTGGGGAACCGTTAGCGAACACTGTAGAACAGTGGGGAACCAAAGGGAGCAGGGGGAACAGATTGCAAAAGGTGGGGAACAGTGGGGAATATTGCAGAAAAGAGGGGAACCAAATGGAGCATGGGAACAGATTGGAAAAATTGGGGAACCTTGTGGAAAAATGCAGAACAGTGGGAAACCAAAGGGAGCAGGGAGAACGGATTGGAAAATGCGGGGAACCGTGGAGAGCACTGCAGTACAGAGGGGAACTAAAGGGAGCAGGGGGAACGGATTGGAAAACTGGGGAACTGTGGGGGAAAATGCAGGACAGAGGGGAACCAAAGGGATCAGGGGGAATGGATTGGAATAAGTGGGTAACCGTGGGGAACACTGCAGGACAGAGGGGAACCAAAGGGAGCAGGGGGAACGGTTTGGAAAAAGTGGGTAACCGTGGGGAACACTGCAGAACACTGCAGAACCAAAGGGAGCAGGGGGAACAGCTCGGAAAAGTGGGGAACCTTCGGTAACACTGCAGAATAAAGGAGAACCAAACGGAGCAGGGGAACAGATTGGAAAAAGTGGGGAATCGTGGGGAGTTCTGCAGAACAGTGGGGAACCAAAAGGATCAGGGGGAATGGATTGGAAAAAGTGGGGAACCGTGGAGAACATTGGAGGACAGAAGGGAAACAAAGGGAGCAGGGCGAACTGATTGGAAAAAGTGGGGAAACGTGGGGAACACTGCAGGAGAGAGGGGAAACAAAAGGAGCAGGGTGAACAGATTCGAAAAAGTGTGCACCTTGGGGAACATTGCAGATAGAGGGGAACTAAACGGAGCATGGGGAACAGATTGGAAAAAGTGCAGAACCATGGCGAACACTGCAAAACAGTGGGGAACCAAAGGGAGCAGCGGGAACGGATTGGAAAAAGTGGGGAACCGTGGGAAACACTGCAGAACAGAGGGGAAAGAAATGGAACACGGCGAGCATATCGGAAAGAAGTTGAGAAGTGGGGAACACTGCAGGACAGAGGGGAACCAAAGGGAGCAGGGGGGAACGGATTGGATAAAGTGGGGAACTGTGAAGAACAATGCAGACAGAGAGGAACCAAAGCGATCACGGCGAACAAATTCGAAAATAGTGGAAAAGTGGGGAATACTGCAGAATAGTGGGGAACCAAAGGGATCGGGGGGAAACAGATTGGAAAAATTGGGGAACAGTGTGGAAAAATACAGAAGCTTGAGGAAACAAAGGGAGCATGGGGTATACATTGGAAAAATTGTGGAACCATGGGGAACACTGAAGAGCAGAGGGGAACCAAGGGAGCAGGTGCAACGGATTGGAAAAAGTGGGGAATTGCGAAGGACAATGCAGGACAGAGGGGAAAGAAAGGGCACAGGGGGAACGGATTGGAAAAAGTGGGGAACTGTGGGGAACACTGCAGAACAGAGGGGAACCAAAGGGAGCAGGGGGAACAGCTCGGAAAAGTGGGGAACCGTTGGGAACACTGCAGAATAAAGGAGAACCAAACGGAGCAGGGGGTACAGATTGGAAAAAAGTGGGGTATCGTGGGGAGTTCTGCAGAACAGTGGGGAACCAAAAGGAGCAGGGGGAATGGATTGGAAAAAATGGGGAACCGTGGAGAACATTGCAGGACAGAGGGGAAACAAAGAGAGCAGGGCGAACTGATTGGAAAAAGTGGGGAAACGTGGGGAACACTGCAGGACAGAGGGGAAACAAAGGGAGCAGGGTGAACAGATTCGAAAAAGTGTGCAACCTTGGGGAACACTGCAGAATAGAGGGGAACTAAACGGAGCATGGGGAACAGATTGGAAAAAGTGCAGAACCATGGCGAACAGTACAAAACAGTGGGGAACCAAAGGGAGCAGCGGGAACGGATTGGAAAAAGTGGGGAACCGTGGGAAACACTGCAGAACAGAGGGGAACGAAATGGAGCACGGCGAGCATATCGTAAAGAAGTTGAGAAGTGGGCAACACTGCAGAACGGTGGGGAATCAAAGGGAGCAGGGGGATCAGTTTGGAAAAAGTGTGGAGCAGTGTGGAAAAATGCAGAAGAGTGGGGACCCAAAGGGAGCAGGAGGAACAGATTGGAAAAATTCGGGAACCGTGGAGAACACTGCAGAACAGAGGGGAACAAAAGGGAGCAGGGGTAACGGATTGGAAAATGTGGGGAACTGTATGAAAAACTGCAGAATAGAGGTGAACCAAAGGGAGCAGGGGGAACAGCTTGGAAAAAGTGGGAACTGTGGGGAAAACTGCAGAACAGAGGGGAGCCCAAGGAGCAGGGGGAGCAGATTGGAAAAAGTGGGGAACGGTGTGGAAAAATGCATAAGAGTGGAGAAATAAAGGGAGCAGGGTGAACGTATTGGAAAAAGTGGGGAACTGTTTGGAACACTGCAGAACAGAGGGGAACCAAAGGAGCACGGGGAAGAGATGGGAAAAATTGGGAAACAATAGAGGACAGTGCAGCTCGGAGGGGAACCAAAAGGAGCATGGGAACAGATTGGAAAAAATGTGGAGAACCATGGGGAATACTGCAGAACAGAGAGGACCCAAAGTGAGCAGAGGGAAGAACTCGGAAAAGTGGGGAACCGTGGGGAACCAAAGGGAGCGGGGGAAACAGATTGGAAAAAGTGGGGAACAGTGTGGAAAACGCAGAAGAGTGAGGAAACAAAGGGAGCAGGGGGAACAGATTGGAAAAAGTGGGGAACTGAGTGGAACACTGCAGAACATAGGGGAATTAAAGGGAACATGGAGAATAGATTGGAAAAACTGCGGAACCGTGGCGAACACTGCAAAACAGTGGGGAACGAAAGGGAGCAGTGGGAACGGATTGGAAAAAGTTGGGATCGTGGGAAACACTGCAGATCAGAGGGGAACGAAAGGGAGCAGGACGAACATATCGGAAAAAAGTAGAGAAGTGGGAAACACTGCAGAACAGTGGTGAATCAAAGGGAGCAGGGGGATCAGATTGGAAAAAGTGGGGAACTGTGTGGAAAAATGCAGAACAGTGGGGAACAAAGGGAGGGGTGTCAGGTAAATAATCAGCTAGGTAGGGAACAATGGTAGTCTAGGAACAGATTGGAAAAAGTCGGGAACCGTGGAGACCCTGCAGAACAGAGGGGAACCAAAGGGAGCAGGGGTAACGGATTGGAAAATGTGGGGAACTGTATAGAAAACTGCAGAATAGAGGGGAACCAACGGGAGCAGGGGGAACAGATTGGAAAAAAGTGGAAACTGTGGGGAATACTGCAGAACAGAGGGGAGCCCAAGGAGAAGGGGGAACAGATTGGAAAAAGTGGGGAACGGAGTGGAAAATGCAGAAGAGTGGAGAAACAACGGGAGCAGGGTGAACGGATTGGAAAAAGTGGGGAACAGTGTGGAAAACTGCAGAACAGAGGGGAATCAAAGGAAGCAGGGGGGAACGGATTGGAAAAAGTGGGGAACCGTTCGGAACACTGAACAACAGAGGGGAACCAAAGGAGCACGGGAAGAGATTGGAAAAATTGGGAAACCATGGAGGACAGTGCAGTACGGAGGGGAACCAAAGGGAGCAGGGGGAACAGATTGGAAAAAGTGGGGAACTGTGGGGAACACTGTAGAACAGAGAGGAACCAAAGAGAGCACGGCGAACAGATTGGGAAAAAGTGTGGAACCGTGGGGAACACTGCAGGATAGAGGGGAACCAAAGGGAACAGGAGGTACAGGTTGGAAAAAGAGGGGAACCGTTGGCGAACACTGCAGAACAGTGGGGAACCAAAGGGAGCAGGGGGAACAGATTGCAAAAAGTGGGGAACAGTGGGGAATATTGCAGAAAAGAAGGAAGCAAATGGAGCATGGGAACAGATTGGAAAAATCGGGGAAACGTGTGGAAAAATGTAGAACAGTGGGAAACCAAAGGGAGCAGGGAGAACGGATTGGAAAAAGTGGGGAACCGTTCGGAACACTGCACAACAGAGGGGAACCAAAGGAGCACGGGGAAGAGATTGGAAAAATTGGGAAACCATGGAGGACAGTGCAGGACGGAGGGGAACCAAAGGGAGCAGGGGGGAAAAGATTGGATAAGTGGGGAACTGTGGGGAACATTGTAGAACTGAGGGGAACCAAAGAGAGCACGACGAACAGATTGGAAAAAGTGTGGAACCGTGGGGAACACTGCAGGACAGAGGGGAACCAAAGGGAACAGGAGGTACAGGTTGTAAAAAGTGGGGAACCGTTAGCGAACACTGCAGAACAGTGGGAACCAAAGGGAGCAGGGGAACAGATTGCAAAAGGTGGGGAACAGTGGGGAATATTGCAGAAAAGAGGGGAACCAAATGGAGCATGGCGAACAGATTGGAAAATTTGGGGAACCTTGTGGAAAAATGCGCAGAACAGTGGGAAACCAAAGGGAGCAGGGAGAACGGATTGGAAAATGCGGGGAACTGTGGAGAGCACTGCAGTACAGAGGGGACTAAAGGGAGCAGGGGGAACGGATTGGAAAAGTGGGGAACTGTGGGGGAAAATGCAGGACAGAGGGGAACAAAGGGAGCAGGGGGAATGATTGAATAAGTGGGTAACCGTGGGGAACACTGCAGGACAGAGGGGAACCAAAGGGAGCAGGGGGAACGGTTTGGAAAAAGTGGGGAACCGTTCGGAACACTGCACAACAGAGGGGAACCAAAGGAGCACGGGGAAGAGATTGGAAAAATTGGGAAACCATGGAGGACAGTGCAGGACGGAGGGAACCAAAGGGAGCAGGGGGAAAAGATTGGATAAAGTGGGGGAACTGTGGGGAACATTGTAGAACTGAGGGGAACCAAAGAGAGCACGGGCGAACAGATTGGAAAAAGTGTGGAAACGTAGGGAACACTGCAGGACAGAGGAGAACCAAAGGGAACAGGAGGTACAGGTTGTAAAAAGTGGGGAACCGTTAGCGAACACTGCAGAACAGTGGGGAACCAAAGGGAGCAGGGGGAACACATTGCAAAAGGTGGGGAACAGTGGGGAATATTGCAGAAAAGAGGGGAACCAAATGGAGCATGGGAACAGATTGGGAAAATTGGGAACCTTGTGGAAAAATGCAGAACAGTGGGAAACCAAAGGTAGCAGGGAGAACGGATTGGAAAATGCGGGGAACCGTGGAGAGCACTGCAGTACAGAGGGGAACTAAAGGGAGCAGGGGGAACTGATTGGAAAACTGGGAACTGTGGGGGAAAATGCAGGACAGAGGGGAACCAAAGGGAGCAGGGGGAATGGATTGGAATAAGTGGGTAACCGTGGGGAACACTGCAGAACACTGCAGAACCAAAGGGAGCAGGGGGAACAGCTTGGAAAAGTAGGGAACCTTCGGTAACACTGCAGAATAAAGGAGAACCAAACGGAGCAGTGGAACAGATTGGAAAAAGTGGGGAATCGTGGGGAGTTCTGCAGAACAGTGGGGAACCAAAAGGAGCAGGGGGAATGGATTGGAAAAGTGGGGGAACCGTGGAGAACATTGGAGGGACAGAGGGGAAACAAAGGGAGCAGGGCGAACTGATTGGAAAAAGTGGTGGAAACGTGGGGAACACTGCAGGACAGAGGGGAACAAAGGGAGCAGGGTGAACAGATTCGAAAAAGTTTGCACTTGGGGAACATTGCAGATAGAGGGGAACTAAACGGAGCATGGGGAACAGACTGGAAAAAGTGCAGAACCATGGCGAACACTGCAAAACAGTGGGGAACCAAAGGGAGCAGCGGGAACGGATTGTAAAAAGTGGGGAACCGTGGGAAACACTGCAGAACAGAGGGAAAGAAATGGAACACGGCGAGCATATCGGAAAGATGTGAGAAGTGGGGAACACTTGCAGGACAGAGGGGAACCAAAGGGAGCAGGGGGAACAGCTCGGAAAAGTGGGGAACCGTGGGGAACACTGCAGAATAAAAGGAGAACCAACGGAGCAGGGGGGAACAGATTGAAAAAGGGGGGAATCGTGGGAGTTCTGCAGAACAGTGGGAAACCAAAAGGAGCAGGGGGAATGGATTGGAAAAAGTGGGGAACAGTGGGGAATATTGCAGAAAAGAGGGGAAGCAAATGGAGCATGGGAACAGATTGGAAAAATCGGGGAACCGTGTGGAAAAATGCAGAACAGTGGGAAACAAAAGGGAGCAGGGAGAACGGATAGGAAAATGTGGGGACCGTGCGGAACACTGCAGGGACAGAGGGGAACCAAAGGAACAGGAGGTACAGGTTGTAAAAAGTGGGGAACCGTTAGCGAACACTGCAGAACAGTGGGGAACCAAAGGGAGCAGGGGGAACAGATTGCAAAAGGTGGGGAACAGTGGGGAATATTGCAGAAAAGAGGGGAACCAAATTGAGCATGGGAACAGATTGGAAAAATTGGGGAACCGTGTGGAAAAATGCAAAACAGTGGGAACCAAAGGGAGCAGGGAGAACGGATTGGAAA